>NC_064619.1:18008004-20508004 GCF_023898315.1 Schistocerca nitens
GTTCTGTGGTGTGCTCCTCCCAACTGAATTTATTATGAAGTTGTAATCCCAGGACTTTTAAGACTGTCAACCTCGTATGTATGGTTCCATTTTTTCCCCCCACTTCTTTTCCGCATGTGCACACAACGCAATTGGAGTACGTAGAACTGCTGCGGTTAATAACAAGTTGTTGTCAGCCATCTTGAACTTTGACGAAAAATTTGATGACAGTGTAATACCCCTTGTAGCGCTACGTCAAAGATCTTTGTCAAATATATTGGATCACATCTTTGATCAAATCTTTGACAAAGAAATTTGATAGTGTAATACCGGCCTTAGCTGCATGTTGTGCCACTAGGTGTTCCACTTTGTTTTTGGCCATAGCTAGGCAGTGGCCATTCATCCTGGTGCAAAGCTGCTTAATAGTCATACCAATATAAAAGGCTGTGCAGTGATTGCAGCAGAGCTTGTATATAACATGGCTGCTTTCACAGGTGGCTCAGCCTCTGATGTGGTAGGACAAGCTTATGACAGGACAGTGTGCATGGGGGGGGGGGGGGAGGTCTTGCACCTGGGTCTTCCTCTAGGAAATGATCCCTCTGACGAGGGGTTGGGACTGGGATTGGCATAGGTATGGACTAGGACGTTGTAGAGGTTGGACGGGTACCAGAACACCACTTTAGGAGGGGCGGGACGTGGTCCCAGGTAGGATGTCCATCATTTCAGGGCACGATGATGGGTTATCAAAGCCCTGATGAGGAACATGGTTCAGTTTTTCCAGTCCTAGCTGATGTTGAGTGACAGAGGTTCTTGGAGGTGGTGAGAGGATTGGGAGTGTTTTGGGATATGGCATGGGAAATGTTGTCTGTGGACTAGGTCTGGGGGATAGTGCCTGTCTGTGAAGGCCTTTGTGAGACCTTCAGTGTATTTGACAAAGGGAGTTTCTGTCACTGCAGGTACACCATCCCCAAGTGGCCAGGTGGTATGGGAAGGATATTTTTGTGTGGAAGAGATGGCAGCTGTTGAAATGCATGTACTGTTCTGACTGCTGGATTTAATGTGGATGGAGGTGTTGTAGTGGTTCCACCTGCTTTATTTCGTAGTTTTTTGCTCTCGGTGGTGATGTACTGCTTTGCTACACTGGCTGAAAAGTAGGGTTTGTAATTTGGATGCCGACTGCGGTAAACAATATAGCCAACAGATGCACAGTTACGTTTTACTGACTTTTACTTTCACTTTGCACAATTCCTCAATAATACAGTTATATATGTATGGCTAGTACACTATTGTTTAAACTTTTCATAAGCCTCATTAATAATTTGCCAGCGAACCTCCAGATACCGCTGTAATAGTTTACTGTTGAACATTTACGAGCAGTAAAAACATAACCACATAATTCACAGTTCTTGAAGAATAAACAGGTTCATATGGAGCTGACACTGACATTGTTTTTACACAGGGCCAAATTGTTTAACACTTATGACACTGTTAAGTTGGAGCATTGTTGTTGTTCTAACCAGCACAGGTTACTCGTCTGAAACTTGGCCATGGACTGACTGTCTCGTGACCAAAAATTGGCCCCTTATATGTCATCACAATAATAGGTGCTGAAGCTACACATTGTTTGAAGTTAAATTTACAGAAATTTCAATTAAAACTTAACTCATTAAATTAACTGAATACATCAAAAGTTGGTCCTTTTTAACAGTTTCTTCTACTCCACCTTTTCTATGGTTGTGAAACATGTCTTCCAGCTTTTTCTGAGGGTCTATATCTTCATCAAACTCTCCATCATTATAGATGGAGATGAGTACAACAGATCATGATTAGACTGGAACACATGACACCATTGTTACATTTTTTGTAAAACCAGACAGACTTGAAGTTACAGTTCTTTGTGTACTGTGCCAAAACTTTTGGGGGAATATAATATTTTGTCCTTTCATAATGTTACTACTACTGTCAACCATTTTTTCAGTAGAATTCTTACAAGAGGCACACTGGTGTTCCAGGTGTCAGTAGTTATATTTCTGCCAGTACTTTCTGAAGGAATAACAAGATGTTGCACTATTTCTGAAGGATTGTTTGATTTGTTGAAAGGACCATCTTGCTGCGTACCTACATATATTTCAAAGTTCACAAGATTAAATATCATGGAGTCTACCAAGCCAAGAACCTTTATGCCATATTTCTTTGGATTTTTTTTTTTTTTGACAGATATTGTCAGAAGGAACATCGTCCACAAAATGGAATTAGTTGCGTGTCAATTGTCACATGTTCTCCAGGAGTGTATAGCTTCAAATACTTACCTTGCAACGGTGTGATAAGTTAACTCACAGCAGCTAACTTTTCAGTTTTTTCCTCTCATCTCTAGAGCTTTTGTCATCAGAGGGTACAAAGCAAAGTAACAACAGGGATCTTATTTATGGCATAGTAACTGCAAATACATCAGGCCCACCTTTATCCCACCTTCCTTTGAAATGGAGTTGGGAAGCTTTGTAAGTTCCTGCATGTAGTGGGAGGCCCAGAAGGACTTGCTATCTGTATCTTGTGTCTCACAAGATCTGTCAAAACTGTCCATGTATGTTCATTACATCCAACTTAGTGTGCACAGCAATGTCATCAAGCATTTTATGATCAAGATTAAGAGAACAAATTTCTGTTGAAGTCTTTGCTGCTATGGCCAGCACTAAAAGTGCCTGGCTTATGAGAAATGATGTTATGGCTTTTGGGTCTTCCCCTGTCACTAACTGGTTTCGTATGCTATTTAGTCCACCCATCTTTATTCACCCCTGTAGCAGTTATTACTAACAAAATGAATTCGAAGATTCGTCACTTGAAGAAACAACCTTGTCTGAATCCACTTATCCTCACATATAATGCTCACTTATTTCAACATTGTCCTCTCCACCTTCTGAACTATCCTCAGATGGAGATTATTCATCGTCAGTTCGTAGCAACTCTTACATAATTTCCTCATCCGTGAGAATCTTGGACATTTGTGAAATGACATGAGAAACAATGTTGAAACCTCCTGCTGTGGGGTGGCGGGTAATAATCAAAAGGTCAATACTTAGTTATGTCATTATGAAAAGACAGCTAAATTATCTGTGCTTGCTTTACACCTACCTTTACTGTTTACCATAATTTCCATTCTGCAGGTCCACAGTACTCTTTGTGCTCACTGAAAGAAAATGTTCCTACTTGCTATGTACTCAGCGGTAGCAGGCCTATCGCTACAAACATAGGTTTGAGTTTTAACTGATTGCTATGTTCTGTAAAAGTTCACATACACAAAATATTATAATAATGATTTCCCTACCGAAAACAGCACTATTAAAGTTCAGAGGCGACCCCTACAGGAAGTTCCAAGTAAAATGATATATCATCCTGACTTCCAATTACCAGATGTTAATCGCTTGCCTTAAATGTGGAAAATAATCTTGCCAATTGCCACACAGTTTTGTCAACATTATGGGCAGCATGCAGAACAGTTACTTCCGTGAAATCCAAGCGACTGCATACAGTCCTCACCAGTTTACCAGTAACGCATTCAAGTCTGCCCAGCTGTGACATCATTCGAGGCACGACACATGCAGGTGTTTGACACAAGCGGATCAGTATCTTGGTGCGAAGTGATCTGATGACAAGGGAATTGATTGTACAGTTTGGTGACCAGCATCTGCTGTCTGGCTGTGGCCTTGTTGTAGTTCTGGACTCTGACTCCTGCACAAAGTTCTCCTATAGTTTTGTCCCATTACACTGCACTGCCTCTCTGGCTATATTTACGTAGGGATGCAGTGGGCCACCAAATGGAACATATGCTATCAACCGTCCAAGGCACAGCAGTATCTAAATGGCCCCATTCTTGGACAGGTATTAATTAATAGCTCTGTCATTTAACAATTTACAATCTTCTTAATGTTTACATAAATAGAATTAAGTTTGTTTTGGTTACTGAAATAGTTTTAGCTGGACTGCATTTCAACTTTCCTGGCAAGAATTTTTCGAGCTGAATCGATAGTAGAACATGACCTCTGAGCTGCCTCTTTAAGATTTCTTGGAACCACAGTCTTGAAACATGGTACAGCTGTATTATTTCATGAATTTAATCAAGTGCTATAATTAGAACTTTCTATTACAAATAGAAATGATACTTAATCTACCATGAATAAGGATGTTTTCATTGCAAATCCAGTTTTTAGTAAATAACATGAAAACTAATACATGTAGCTTATTGGTGTCACATATATGTAATGGTTTTTACATGCAACTGAGGCTATGTATGAATTTTTGGATTTATGACTCTAATATTTAGCTGCTTCAGTTGTTCATAAAAAACTTTGATTTTTACCAAAATATTTCTCTGATCAAGTTGAGACTTATAACTTCTAATTTTGACATACACTTGCACATTATGACCAATTTTTAGCTTTCTAGTTCTATTATTCAGCACTACTTATTTTTTTCATAAGATCATATATTTTACCTAACTTACTCATTTGATCATTCTGAGACTTAACAGTGTTAACATTAACATACTTAAGTGTATGCTGACAAAGTTTGGGAAAGTTATTGTAATTTTTAATTTCACTCTTAAATTATGTTGTAGTGCAGGTGTGTTATGACGATGTGGCATTGGTAGTAGTGAGTTGGGATAAGTCCTGGCAACTCGCCCACCTCTGTACCTTGTTCAGTGATACAGCACTTGTTTTGCCCCACTGTTTATTCAGTGAACACTTCCTAAAATATGTGACTGGTCAGGAAAGTGAAAAAATTTTTATTGAGACTATGACGGTGATCACGGGTAAATGCTCACATCGAGTCACTTCACTGAAATACTGAATAGCACAAGTTGTCACGTTGGGTCACTTCGCTGAAAATTGAGTGAAACGGGTAGTCATGTCACATCAAAACGTGCACAACTGCAAAACAATGAAGGTGACAGTGATATTAAGCAGCTCAAGAAGAGTATTTTGGGTGTGTGTGTATTGAACATGTTTTATACCTCTGTCTTCCCCAGATATTGACCCAATTGGCAAGGGGTGCTGCGTAAGTATGGCCCAAGGTATTGCGTAGATTATATGTGTGGCAACGTACCACTTTGTGAGGGGTGGAAAGGATTGTAACATCTTCCTTGTTCCTAGGCATGATGATAAACAGTCAGAGCTCTGGCGAAGGATGTAATTGAGTTTTTCCTGTCCGGAATAAACTGGGTGATTGGGGCGGGGTGGATGCACCTTCGTATATGATTCTAAGAGTTGATTGGAGAGCTAGGCGTGTGTGAGGATAAGGTATGGGAAATCTGTCTGTGGATTAGGTTTGAGGGAATAGTGCATGTCTGTAAAGACCTTAGGGAGACCTTCAACATGCTAGACAAAGGAATTCTCATCACTGCAGATACATTATCCGTTGGTGGCCAGATTTTTTTAGTCCTCAGTCTTCTGACTGGTTTGACATGGCCCGCCATGAGTTCCTTCCTTGTGCCAACTTTTTCATCTCAGAGTAACACTTGCAACATATGTACTCAATTATTTGCTGGATGTATCCCAATCTCTGTCTTCCCCTATAGTTTCTACCATCTACGGTGTCCTCTAATACCATGGAAGTTATTCCCTGATGTCTTAACAGTTATCCTATCATCATGCCCCTTCTTCTTGCCAGTGTTTTCCATATATCCTTTTCCTTGCTGATTCTGTGGAGACTCTCATTCCTTACCTTGTCATTCCACCTAATTTTCAGCATCCTTGTCGGTGTTTTACATATATTCCTTTTCTTGCCAATTCTGTGGAGAACCTGATTCCTTACCTATCATTCCACCTAATTTTCAGCATTCTTTTGTAGTATCACATCTCAGATTCTTTGATACTCTTCTGTTCCGGTTTTCCCACAGTTCATGTTTCACTACTACACAATGCTGTGCTCTAACATAAACCCTCAGAAGCTCTAACATACATTCTAGAAATTTCTTCCTCAAATTGAGGCCTACGTTTGATACTAGTAGACCTTGTTTGCCAGAAATATCAGTGCTAAGACTCCTTTTTATGTAGTCATTTCTGCGTTGGTCATCGGTTATTTTTCTGCCCAGATAATAGAACTCTTTGACTTTGTGATCCCCAGTTCTTATGTTAAGTTTCTCACTGTTCTCATTTCCAGTACTTCTCATTACTTTTGTCTTTCTTCGATTTACTCTCAGTCCATATTTTGCACTCATTAGACTGTTCATTCTGTTCAACATATCCTGTAATTCTTCATTTTCACTGAGGATAGCAATGTCCTCAGTGAATCTTATCATTGATATTCCATTACCCTGAATTTTAATCCCGCACTTGACTCTTTCTTTTATTTCCGTCATTGCATTTTCAATGTAAGGATTAAATAGTAGGGGCAAAAGACTACATCCTTGCCTGGCACCCATTTTAATCCAAGCACTTTGTTCTTGGTGTCCTACTGTTAGAGTTCTCAGGTGGTACGGGAGTGAATTTTTGGTGCGGGAGGAATGACAGCTATCAGAGTGCAGGTAGTGTTGGTGGTTAGTCAGCTCGATATGGAGAGGAGTGTGGATGGAGTCATAAGAGAGGAGGAGGTCAACATAGAGGAATGTGGCACGTTGAGTTGAGGGAGAACCAGGTGAAGTGAATGGAAGAGACGGAGGTTGTGTAGAATTGATGGTAAGATGCCTTGGCGCTGGGTCCAGGTCATGAAGATATCATCAGTGAATCTGATCCAGAAAAGGGGTTAGGGATTTCATGTGGCAGGGAAAGTTTCCTCTATAGATGGCCTGTAAATGGGTTGGCATAGGAAGCTGTCATTTTGTGAATTTGTTTGTTTAGCTTCCTCAGAGGAATAGTAGTTATATATGGGGATGTAATTATATGTATACAGAATGAGATGGTGAGTTTTGATCAACATCTCCAACCAATTGCCCACAACCTAGTCTCCCATATTAAAGAGACAAACTACTTCCATCACCTACTCTCAACTACCCAATCCCCATTACCACCTGAATTTCTGCTTGTCACTATTGTTGCCATCTTCCTATACACCAATATCCCACCATCAAACACTCTCTCTCCCAACATCCTTCAGACTCCAAACCCATCACATCTTTCCTTATACATCTAGCTAATTACATCCTCCTCACACATAACTGCTTCTCATTTGAGTGGGAGATATACAAACAAATCCTTGGTATCCTTGGTTATGTGCCTGTCAACAACTTAACGTGTTATGTGACTGTTACACTTAACTTGTAAATTATAAGTTGTATTTCCAGGTGAGGATTATTCAAGGGAAGATATCTTCTACAGAAAAAAAACAAATTATGTTCTCTGGAGGTTGGAATTTGAAATATTAGATCCCTTAACTATCTTAGTAGGTGAGAGGAGTTTAAAAGAGGAATGGATAGATTCAAATGGGATGTTATGGAAATTAGTGATGTGTGATGGTGGAGAGAGTAGGATATTTGGTCAGATGAGAACCAAATTATCAACACCAAGTCTAAGAGGGGTAATGTAGGAGTAAGTCTAATAATAGATAGGAAAACAAGGTCTTGATTGAACTATTATGAACAGCTTAATGAATGGATTATCATGTTTTAGATAAACGAAAGCCATGGACAAATACAGTAGTAAAAGTATGTAAGCCTACTAGCTCTGCAGATGAAGATTTTGATACAAAATATATGCTGAGTTGAAAGAAAATATTCCATAACTTAAGACAGACGAAGAATTAATTGCTTTGGGGCACTGAAATCAATAGTATGAAATAGAAGAGTGGGAAAACCTGGACCTGGGAGAGGAGTGAAAGATAAAGGTGCCTGGTAGAATTTTTTACAGAGCATAATTTACACATTGCAGAGTTTGATTTAACTCTGAAGAAAGGTAAATGGAATAGAGCTGACCATCATTCATCAGTTATGAAATGCAGATTAAAGGAGAAGAAATTTCAAAAAGGTAGGGAACTAAGTGAAGAGACTTGGATAAATTGGAACAACCAGAGTTTGTTGAAAGTTTCACAGAAAGTCAGCATTAATCAATGATCACCCGAATTTGGGGGTGGGGAATAAATGCAGTAGAAGATAAATGGGTAAGTTTGAAAAATGAAATAATGAAGACAGCAGAGGGAAATCTAGCCTAAAAGACACAGCAGAAATCCTGGCATGGGATAACATACAAGATATTAAATGATGCAGGCACAAAGGAATGCAGGAAAGAGAGAGAGAGAGCTGACGCAAGTAGACAATAAGAACACAGTCTGAAGGTGAGTACCTGCTGCACTGTGCTTATATAGCAGAGGGCTCTGGTGCTTGGCACGGTGGATGTTGTGCCGTTTGCACTAGTCATGTGGCTCATAGCAGACAGTGGCCAGTGGCCAGCCAGCCCAGATGCCTTTGGTGGACTATTTGAAGTGTAACAAGCAGACAGTGTTAAGTGTTGGTTTATCACCAATTGTGCATGAATCTAATCGTGCCAAGGCACAGTGTGTTTATATGGACTGTGTTGAGACAGACTATTATGAAAATTATATATGTTCTGTATTTGTGTGGCTCATATATGATGGAAATGTATGGGTGGTCCATTTATGTACAATGTTTTTCTTCTTGAAGATGATAGTAATGACTGAAACCAGTAGAGTATAAACATAAAACTGTACCTCTGATAGCATAAATTTGCTTTTAGCAAAAAAAAAAAAAAAAAAAAGGTGTTATTCAGAACATTTTAATTCTGTAAAATATGGCAAAGGACTTGGAAAATTACTTGAATCATGTGGATGGTTTCTTGAAGAGAGATTGTAAGATTAACATTTACAAAGGTACCTAAAACAAGGGTAATGGAGTCTAACTGAATTAAATATGGTGCTGCTGAGCGAATTTGATCTGAAACTGAGATGCTGAAAGTAGTAAATAAATTTTGCTATTTGGCAGCAAAATAACTGACCATGGCGGAAGTATAGCAGACATAAAGTGCAGACTGGAAATAAAAAAAATCTCTTATGAAAAAGAAAATATATTAACATTGAGTATAAGTTTAAGTCCTCGGAAGTCTTTCTTGAAAGAACTTGTCTGAAGTGGTGCCTTTTATGGAAATGGAACATGACAAACAGTACATGCAAGAAGAGAAAAGTGGATTTTGAAAGTGGTGTTACAGTAGCATGCTGAAGATTAGATAACATAGACCAGATAGCAAATGAAAAGGAAAAGAGCTTTGTGGCACAACTTGACTAAAAATAAGGCATAGATTGATAGACACACATAATGAGGCATCAAGGAATGGTCAATTTTGGAAGGAAGGAAAGGTGTGTGTGTGTGTGTGTGTGTGTGTGTGTGTGTGTGTGTGTGTGTGAGAGAGAGAGAGAGAGAGAGAGAGAGAGAGAGAGAGAGAGAGAGAGGGTAAGTCATGGAAAATAGTGTCTATGTGGAGCGAAAATTCGTTGAATCTCTGTAGTGGACAGAGATAAGCTGTAATTGGCTAAAGTGATGACCCTGTATATTGTTGGTCGGGGGGGGGGGGGGGGTGAGAGTTGCCAGATCATCTGTGCATATGCAGTAAATCGCAGCGTTATTCTGTGATGACGAGCGCATGGGCAGTCTTCTTTACTCTTTGATTTTTATTGCTATTCTTTTTCTTGACTTGGATTTTTCATTTCATGGTGTTCGGGCTTAAAAATAAAAAGTTATTGCCTAACTACTTTGTTGAATGTCTTTAGCTGACAGATAAGCTGTAGTTGGCTAAAAGGATATAGGCTGCAATAGTTGTACATAGATGAAGGGACATGCACAGGACAGACTAGCATTTAGAACTGCATCAAATTGGTCTTTGCATTGAAAACTTCAACAACTTCATGTGTGTGTTTTATTAAATGAATAAACTGAACAATTTTGCATTACAAAATTCATTTTTGAAAATGGTTTACTGTGAGTGGAGATAAACCAGTGTTGCTGAATGTTTATAAGGAGGCTGCTCCTTTATTTTCAACATATACGAAATGGATGCCGGAACTCTGAAGTAGTTGTATCTCTCTTGCAAAAATCTTTGTGAATGGTATCCTAAAACTGCAAACACACATGCAATGACTAACAGTGTCATCTCTTATGTTGTTACTTACCACCATGGCACTATCAGTTCAGGGACAGAAACATGGAGTTTCACTGTGATACCTCTGTTGTACCCGTTGATGTAATTTTGTGATGTTTTGCAAGTAATATTTGGAGTTATATCCTTAAACATTCTTAGTTCCTACCCATTCCATACTGAATTTAGCCTGAAATTTAGATCCAAGTGTTTATGATGTCGTATTTGGATTCAAGTTAAGCAAACAAGTCAGGGCTAAGAAGTAGATGTGATTGCCGTTCACTATTTATTATGTTTCCTGAACAAAATGTTTTTGTGTACAAAGTCTGAACAGATCTTTTTTTTCCCAGAGCTGTTGTTCCAGAATAACCTAAGCTGGAAACGTAATTACCAGATATTACTAACATGGCAGGAAGAACTCTCAAAGCAGCAACAGAAGAATAATGAAAAATTTGCAGAAAATAAGGAGTTCACAATGAAGGTAATTCCTGATCAGTGGTTATTATTGGGCAGTTTATTCTTTTTGGTTTTAACTATAGTGTACAATATTTCTGTCAGAATTCATGGTTCTGCATGTACACATTAACAGAAACTTGTCCCACTATTTTGTTATAATTGAATCTGAAATTCACTGTTTCTGAACAAACATAAAATTAAGTTCAATTTTAATTCCTCAGAATAGGAGGTGAGAATTGTAATTGTAAACAAGCTTTCTTTCAAATGCTCTTCATGGAAATGAGA
Source organism: Schistocerca nitens (assembly GCF_023898315.1). Taxonomy (NCBI): domain Eukaryota; kingdom Metazoa; phylum Arthropoda; class Insecta; order Orthoptera; family Acrididae; genus Schistocerca; species Schistocerca nitens. Next base: position 18,018,798 of record NC_064619.1, read on the forward strand.
TTCAGCTTCCTAGCAGTCTTTCTAATTGCACAGGAATAGGCATGCATACTGATCAACAAAGGGTGTTTTAACTCAGAGTTCAACAACTATATAAGCAGATCAAAGTTATTCATTAATACTACTGGTACATAACGTGTGTGCAAGCTATATAACAATGCTTCATATACACAACTTATTTGACCAACTGTGTATAAAAGAAAACGGGTAAATCTGCTGATGTAAGAGACTGTGACAAAACGCAGTGGCTGGGAATGAATGCCATGAGAATGGCAAAACTTGTGTACTACAAGTCTTCATAAAGAACATTTTTGGAAGGTAACTACTAACAGCTGTCAAGTACGTATAAAATGCATGTTTGACTGTCAGCTGCTTCTTTTTTAAAATTTAAAACTCAAATATCGACCGGGTTCAGTGACAGACCATCTTCATGGATTGGGATTAAAACAGTTTGGGCCACATCACATCTGTCTTTACTTAAATAATGACCATGTCTCGTATGTAGAGCATGCCATGAATTCCAGTATAACACATAGGACTTTTAAAGGCCGTACTTCATTACGAATCATTGTGTTACTCATAAAGTGACCCACTAGCATTATTACATTCTTGTTTTGCAACAAGGTTGTCATTTCACGTTTTTTCAGTTGCCAACATATTTGTTGTTAGACAATGGTAACTATATTGATATTTGAAATAATAGGAATGTATTGTTTATTTTTCAGTCCCAGTTGCACATTTTTTAAATACAAGACTATTTTTGATCTCCCTGGATCATCTTCAGATCTAAAAACACAGTAAAACCTAACATCTACTGTCTGGCTGAAGAATTACATCTACTGTCTGGCTGAAGAATTACATCTACTGTCTATTATTTTACAAAAAGTGAAAAGTATTGTACATAAATGCAGACTTTATATATGTAGTTGCCTCAGAAACCCATCATGTCTGTGTTGGAACCACACATCAGAGCACTCTGGTATGCAACTGTGGCCCATGTTTTAAGGTAACTGTAGGAGAGAGGGGGAGGGAGAAAAGTGGAGCAAGGGGGTAGGGATAGGGAGAGGGGAAAGATGATAGAACGGGAGGAGTGGTAGGGATTTACATTTGGTATAACCTACAGTAACTTGGGTAAAAAGAGAGAGACTTACACTGAAATTATAAAAAGTAAAATTATGTAAATTTGTTAGAAAATCAAGAGTATTGAACAGTGAGGGAGGGGTGTCATGGGCATACCAGATTACATTTGGTAAAACATAGTATCAAATAAGTTACTCTTATAAAACATGTTGCAGTAAGCAAAATGGGTATCCAGTTTCAACACCAACAATGTTGCTACAGAAAATTAAAAGGCAGCAATAATATAAAATCAATGTTAGTACACTAACAGGTGAACAGAAAGATAAAATTGTGTACATGCCCATGTGTTATAAAGGATGTGTGTGAGAAGTAACCGCTAGGCAGCCTTTCATAGTACCAGTTTGCATATAGAATTTGAGGTTAATGGCATTCTTTGCTTCAGGTTGAAACACCACTCAAACAAAAAAACCCTTAGAATTCCCGGGAGCAGGTATATCTAAGCTAAAGTGTGAAAACTGTCCAATAGCTTTCATTGGCCAGGAAGACAGGATATTTGAAATACATTTCAAAGAGCTGTTTCAATTTGCAATAATAAAGCGTAGTTTGGTGAACATCTTCTAACATCAAATCATGCTTTTGGAACCATTGACATGAATTTTGCAGTGCAACGCAATGAACCTAAGGGTTCACCTCCTGACAATGTTGGAAGAAATTGCGATTTTTGCACACCATTTACAAAAGTCTTGCATCACATTGATTTTATTAATAGTATTTTTTTTAGAATTTTGAAGGCCTCTTCCAGTCATTCATCTCAACAAAGCATGTGTGTGAGCAACAGCCTCGTACACTGCGAAGGGACAGTGGGGCGCATCGGCTCACATATCATCCTAGCAGCAAGCTGCTGGGCAGGTTGGCTTCCATACATATTGTAAAACAGTGTGCTGTTCAATACCATCAAACAGAAACAGATGATGTTAGGTATGACCATCATGTCCTATTCCCTGTGATTTTAGCTGCTGCACCTAGTTTCAGAGTTACAATTTTATTGTTTTATACCATTTACGGTTTTATACTTTCAATGTTTTACACCTTTAATAATTTAAGGCAGTTGATTAATTCAGTTTTAGGTACTTTAAATAATTTCGTGTGTGTAATTCTACTATTTTATGCCTTTCACTGTTTAAACATCCATTATTCTACATTCATAATATTTTACTGGTAATTTTACTTTTTATAATCTTAGCATATGGCCCTCTCTTGTTAAACAAGGCCTACAATATTTTACCGATTGTAAATCTGTTGTGCCGGCCGCGGTGGTCTTGCGGTTCTAGGCGCGCAGTCCGGAACCGCGTGACTGCTACGGTCGCAGGTTCGAATCCTGCCTCGGGCATGGATATGTGTGATGTCCTTAGGTTAGTTAAGTTTAAGTAGTTCTAAGTTCTAGGGGACTGATGACCACAGCTGTTAAGTCCCATAGTGCTCAGAGCCATTTTTTTGTAAATCTGTTGTGATTATATTATTACCCCCCCCCCCCCCCCCCGCCCCCCAGTCTAAACTCCTATTATTTTAATGATAATTGTTACATAATTTTGCTTTTTTTTTTATTTTACACAAGTAGCTATGCCGTCCCTCCCCCGCCCCCCCCTGAACCACAGACCTAGCCATTGGCGGGGAGGCTAGCATGCCTCAGCAATACAGATAGCCATACCATACCTGCAACCACAGTGGAGGGGTATCTTAGACAAATGTGTGGTTCCTGAAGAGGTGCAGTAGCCTTTTCAGTAGTTGCAGAAGCAACAGTCTGGATGATTGACTGATCTGGCAGTGTCACATCAGCCAAAATGGCCTTGCTATGCTGATACTGCGAAAGGTTGGAAGCAAGAGGAAACTGTGGCCATAATTTTTCCCTAGGGCATGCAGCTCTATGAACGGCTAAATGATGATGGCATCCCCTTGGGCAAAACACTCCGGTGGTTAAATAGTCCCCCCCCCCCCCTCCCAACCATTTGGATCTCCAGGTGGGGACTACTCAGGAGGATGTCGTTACCTGGAGAAACAAAACTAGTGTTCTATGGATTGGAACATGGAATGCCCGATACCTTAATTGGGCAAGTAGGGCCCAATTCCTTGATCAGGAAGGTAGTTTAGAAAATACAAAAGGGGAAATGGTTAGGTTAAAGTCAGGTATAGTGGTAATTAGTGAAGTTGCATGGCAGGAGGAACAGGACTTTGGGTCAGGTGAATACAAAGGTATAAATAAAAAGTCAAATAGGGCTAATGCAAGAGTAGGCTTAATAATGAATACAAAAATAGAAATGCAGATAAGCTACTATGAACAGCATAGTGAACACATTATTGTAGCCAAGATAGACACGAAGCCCACACCACCACAATAGTACAAGTTTATATGCCAACTAGCTCCACAGATGATGAAGAGACTGGAGAAATGTGTGATGAGGTAAAATAAATTATTCAGGTAGTTAAGGGAGACGATAATTTAATAGACATAGATGAACATCAACAAAAGCAAAACGAGGATAATGGAATGTAGTCAAATTAAATCGGGTGATGCTGAGGGGATTAGATTAGGAAATGAGACACTTAAAGTAGTAAAGGAGTTTTGCTATTTAGGGAGTAAAATAACTGATGATGGTCGAAGTAGAGAGGATATAAAATGTAGACTGGCAATGGCAAGGAAATCTTTTCTGAAGAAGAGAAATTTGTTAACATCGAGTATAGATTTAAGTGTCAGGAAGTCGTTTCTGAAAGTATTTGTATGGAGTGTAGCCATGTGTGGAAGTGAAACATGGACGATAACAAGTTTGGACAAGAAGAGAATAGAAGCTTTCGAAATGTGGTGCTACAGAAGAATGCTGAAGATAAGGTGGGTAGATCACGTAACTAATGAGGAGGTATTGAATAGGATTGGGGAGAAGAGAAGTTTGTGGCACAACTTGACTAGAAGAAGGGATCGGTTGGTAGGACATGTTTTGAGGCATCAAGGGATCACAAATTTAGCATTGGAGGGCAGCGTGGAGGGTAAAAATCGTAGAGGGAGACCAAGAGATCAATACACTAAGCAGATTCAGAAGGATGTAAGTTGCAGTAGGTAGTGGTAGATGAAGAAGCTTGCACAGGATAGAGTAGCATGGAGAGCTGCATCAAACCAGTCTCAGGACTGAGGACCACAACAACAACAACAGGGGGTTTGAATCGATAGTAGAAAAAGGAAGAGGAGGAGTAATAGTAGGTGAATATGGACTGAATAAAAGGAACGAAAGAGGTGCTGCCGGGTAGAATTTTGCACAGAGTATGGTTTAAGAATCATGAAATAAGGTTCTTTACCCAGAAAAGACCTGGAGACACCAGAAGGTTTCAGATTGATTATATAATGATGAGACAGAGGTTTCAGAACCAGATTTTAGATTGTAAGACATTTCCAGGGGCAGATGTGGGTTCTGACCGCAATTTATTGATAATGAAGTGTAAATTAAAACTGAAGAAACTGCTGAAGGTTAGGAATTTAAGGAGATGGAATCTGGTTAGACAGAAAGAAACAAAGGTTGTAGAGTGTTTCAGAGGGAGCATTAGCGAACGATTGACAAAAATGGAGAAAAGGAATACAGTAGAAGAAGACTGGTATCTTTGAGAGATGAAATAGAGAAGGCAGCAGAGGATCAAGTAGGTAAAAAGATGAGGACTACTAGAAATCCGTGGGTAACACAAGGTATACTGAATTTAAGTGATGAAAGGAGAAAATATAAAAATGCAGTAAAGGAAGCAGGTGAAACATTGAAAAATGAGATTGACAGGAAGTGCAAAATGTGTAAGCAGGAATGGCAAGAGGACACATGTAAGGATTTAGAAGCATATATCACTAGGTGAGAGATGATGCCACCTACAGGAAAATTAGAGAGACCGTTGGAGAAAAGAGAACCATCTGTGTGAATATAAAAAACTCAGATGGAAACTCAGCACTAAGCAGAGAAGGAAAACAGAAAGGTAGAAGGAGTATATAGAGGGTCTGTACATGGGAGATATATTTGAGGACAATATTATGGAAATGGAAGAGAGTGTAGATGAAGATGAGACGGGAGATATGATGAATTTGAAAGAGCACTGAAAGACCTAAGTTGAAACATGGTCCTGGGAATATAAAACATTTCGTTAGAACTGCTGACAGCCTTGGGAGAGCCAGTCATGACAAAACTCTTCCATCTGGTGAGCAAGATGTATGAGACAGGTGAAATACCCTCAGACTTCGAGAAGAATATAATAATTCCAATTCCAGAGAAAGCAGGCTCCGAAACATGGAAAAATTACCAAACTATCAGTTTAATAAGTCACAGTTGCAAAATACTAATACGAATTATTTGCAGAAAAATGGAAAAACTGGTAGAAGCCAACCTCTGGGAAGATCAGTTTGGATTCCGTAGAAATGTTGGAACACGTGAGGCAATAGTGACCCTGTTACTTACCTTAGAAAATAGATCCAGGAAAGGCACACCTATGTTTCTAGCATTTGCAGACATAGATAAAGCTTTTGACAATGTGGATTGGAATACTCTCTTTCAAATTCTGAAGGTGGCAGGGATCAAATACAGGGAGTGAAAGGCTATTTACAATTTGTACAGAACCAGATGGCAGTTATAAGAGTCGAGGGGGCGTGAAAGGGAAGCAGTGGTTAGGAAGGGAGTGAGATTGGGCTATAGGCTATCCTTGATGTTATTCAATCTGTATGTTGAGCAGGCAGTAAAGGAAACAAAAGAAAAATTTGGAATAGGAATTACAGTTCAGGGAGAAGAAATAAAAACTTTAGATTTGCCTCTGACATTGTAATTCTGTCAGAGACAGCAGAGGACTTGGAAGTGCAGCTGAATGGAATGGACAGTGTCTTGAAAGGAGGATATAAGATGAAGATCAACAAAAATAAAACGAGGATAATGGAATGTAATTGAATTAAATCAAGTTGTGCTGTGGAGGGAGTTAGATTAGGAAACGAGACACTTAAAATACTAGACGAGTTTTGCTATTTGGGCAGCAAAATAACTGATAGTGGTCGAAGTAGAGATGATATAAAATATAAACTGGCAGTTGTGAGAAAGATGTTTCTGAAGAAGAGAAATGTATTAACATTGAGGATAGGTTTAAGTGCTAGGAAGTCTTTTCTGGAAGTATTTGTATGGAGTGTAGCCGTGTATGAAAGTGAAACATGGACAGTTTAGACAAGAAGAGAATAGCAGCTTTTGAAATGTGCTTCTACTGAACAATGTTGAAGATAGATCAGTAGATCACGTAACTAACAAGGAGGTACTGAATAGAAATGGGGAGAAAAGAAATTTTTGGCACAACCTGACTAGAAGAAGGAATTGGTTGACAGGACATGTTCTGAGACATCAAGGGATCACCAGTTTAATACTGGAGGGAAGAGTGGAGGGTAAAAATCATAGATTGGAGACCAAGAAATGAATACAGTAAGCAGATTCAGAAGGATACAGGTTGCAGTAGTTACTCAAGAGATGAAGCAGCTTGTACAGGATAGAGTAGCATGGAAAGCTGCATCAAACCGGCCTTCGGACTGAAAAAGATGGCAATTGCTGCTGCTGCTGCTGCTGCTACTACCACTACCACTACCACTACCACTACCACTACCAGATGTATACCACAGTACTCTGATGAGTGGTTCTGACACAGACACAATAGGTTTCTGACACAACTCTGTAGGTAAATTCTACATTTATGTACAATGCTTTTCTACTTTTATAAAATGGCGGACAGTACATAAGTAGTTTTACTTTTATTTTTAGATCTGAAGATGATGTAAGCAGATCAAAACTAGTCATGTATTCAAAAATGTGTAAATTGGACTGAAAAATAAATGATATTATTTTATATTTTGACTAAAGTTCTGTCTTGATCACACCATTTATGTTTCAACGATATAGGTAACCGGTTTCGGTTATTTTTACATAACCATCATCAGACCGATGGCTCCCTAAGGATGGTAGGCGGAGCTCTCCTCAGCTGCTACGAAGTTAACTGATCGTAGCAGCTGAGGAGAGCTCCGCCTACCATCCTAAGGGAGCCATGGGTCTGATGATGGTTATGTAAAAATAACCGAAACCGGTTACCTATATCATTGAAACATAAATGGTGTGATCAAGACTGAACTTTAGTCAAAATATAATAATCTATTGATCACTGTTTACCAAAATTGTAGATATTATTTTAAATTTCATTATTTGATTTAGGATTTACAAATTTTTAGATGTTTAATAATAGTAATGGAACAAGGATGCAACAGCACCTGTGGAATGAAATCGACCAACCTGAGGTCTGCTCATGGGATTTTGCAAACTGGGAGATAATAGTAAAAGGGATTGACTTGTAGGTGAATTCATTGCATTAAACAGGGTGAGTCAAAAAGGACTTCACAACTTTGGAATGATATAGAAATTTATTAAGATTGTTGTTGTTGTGGTCTTCAGTCCTGAGACTGGTTTGATGCAGCTCTCCATGCTACTCTATCCTGTGCAAGCTTCTTCATCTACCAGTACCTACTGCAGCCTATATCCTTCTGAATCTGCTTAGTGTATTGATCTCTTGGTCTCCCTCTACGATTTTTACCCTCCACGCTGCCCTCCAGTACTAAATTGGTGATCCCTTGATGCCTCAGAACATGTCCTACCAACCGATCCCTTCTTCTTGTCAAGTTGTGCCACAAACTCCTCTTCTCCCCAATCCTATTCAATACCTCCTCATTAGTTATGTGATCTACCCATCTAATCTTCAGCATTCTCTTGTAGCACCACATTTCGAAAGCTTCTATTCTCTTCTTGTCTAAATTATTTATCGTCCATGTTTCACTTTCATACATGGCTACACTCCATGCAAATACTTTCAGAAACGACTTCCTGGCACTTAAATCAATACTCGATGTTAACAAATTTCTCTTCTTCAGAAACGCTTTCCTTGCCATTGCCAGTCTACATTTTATATCCTCTCTACTTCGACCATCATCAGTTATTTTGCTCCCCAAATAGTAAAACTCCTTTACTACTTTAAGTGTCTCATTTCCTAATCTAATTCCCCCCAGCTTCACCCGACTTAATTCGACTACATTCCATTATCCTCGTTTTGCTTTTGTTGATGTTCATCTTATATCCTCCTTTCAAGACACTGTCCATTCCGTTCAACTGCTCTTCCAAGTCCTTTGCTGTCTCTGACAGAATTACAATGTCATCGGCGAACCTCAAAGTTTTTACTTCTTCTCCATGAATTTTAATACCTACTCCGAATTTTTCTTTTGTTTCCTTTACTGCTTGCTCAATATACAGATTGAATAACATTGGGGAGAGGCTACAACCCTGTCTCACTCCCTTCCCAACCACTGCTTCCCTTTCATGCCCCTCGACTCTTACAACTGCCATCTGGTTTCTGTACAAATTGTAAATAGGCTTTCGCTCCCTGTATTTGACCCCTGCCACCTTCAGAATTTGAAAGAGAGTATTCCAGCCAACATTGTGAAAAGCTTTCTCTAAGTCTACAAATGCTAGAACCGTAGGTTTGCCTTTCCTTAATCTTTCTTCTAAGATAAGTCGTAGGGTCAGTATTGCCTCACGTATTCTATCATTTCTCCGGAATCCAAATTGATCTTCCCCGAGGTCGGCTTCTACCAGTTTTTCCATTGATCTGTAAAGAATTCGCATTAGTATTGTGCAGCTGTGACTTATTAAACTGATAGTTCGGTAATTTTCACATCTGTCAACACCTGCTTTCTTTGGGATTGGAATTATTATATTCTTCTTGAAGTCTGAGGATATTTTGCCTGTCTCATACATGTTGCTCACCAGATGGTAGAGTTTTGTCATGACTGGCTCTCCCAAGGCCATCAATAGTTCTAATGGAATGTTGTCTACTCCTGGGGCCTTGTTTCGACTCAGGTCTTTCAGTGCTCTGTCAAACTCTTCACGCAGTATCTTATCTCCCATTTCATCTTCATCTACCTCGTCTTCCACTTCCATAATATTGTCCTCAAGAACATCGCTCCTGTATAGACCCCCTATATACATCTTCCACCTTTCTGCTTTCCCTTCTTTGCTTAGAACTGGGTTTCCATCTGAGCTCTTGATATTCATGCAAGTGGTTCTCTTTTCTCCAAAGGTCTCTTTAATTTTCCTGTAGGCAGTACCTATCTTACCCCTCGTGAGATAAGCCTCTACATCCTTACATCTGTCCTCTAGCCATCCCTGCTTAGCCATTTTGCACTTCCTGTCGATCTCATTTTTGAGACGTTTGTATTCCTTTTTGCCTGCTTCATTTACTGCATTTTTGTATTTTCCCCTTTCATTAATTAAATTCAGTATCTCTTCCGTTACCCAAGGATTTCTACTAACCCTTGTCTTTTTACCTACTTGATCCTCTGCTGCCTTCACTATTTCATTCCTCAAAGCTACTCATTCTTCTCCTACTGTATTTCTTTCCCCCATTCCTGTCAGTTGTTCCCTTATGCTCTCCCTGAAACACGGTACAACCTCTGGTTTTTTTCAGTTTATCCAGGTTCCATCTCCTTAAATTCCCACCTTTTTGCAGTTTCTTCAGTTTTAATCTACAGTTCATAACCAATAGATTGTTGTCAGAGTCTACATCTACCCCTGGAAATGTCTTACAACATAAAACCTGGTTCCTAAATCTCTGTCTTACCATTATATAATCTGATACCTTCTAGTATCTCCAGGATCCTTCCATGTATACAGCCTTCTTTTATGATTCTTGAACTAAGTGTTAGCTATGATTAAGTTGTGCTCTGTGCAAAATTCTACCAGACAGCTTCCTCTTTCATTCCTTACCCCCAATACATATTCACCTATGTTTCCTACTCTCCCTTTTCCTACTCTCGAATTCCAGTCACCCATGACTATTAAATTTTTGTCTCCCTTCACTACCTGAATAATTTCTTTTATCTCATCATACATTTCATCAACTACTTCATCATCTGCAGAGCTAGTTGGCATATAAACTTGTACTACTGTAGTAGGCGTGGGCTTCGTGTCTATCTTGGCCACAATAATGCGTTCACTATGCTGTTTGTAGTAGCTTACCTGCACTCCTCTATTTTTTTTATTCATTATGAAACCTACTCCCCCATTACCCCTATTTGATTTTGTATTTATAAACCTGTATTCACCTGACCAAAAGTTTTGTTCCTCCTGCCACCAAACTTCACTTATTAAGATAAATTACAGAATTGCAAGATGTGTCATTTTGTAGCAAAAACTGAAGTTTCCCATAAAAGTGTCAAGTTTTTTTTTGGTTCGATGTGTCTACAATTTGTGATGTGTCAAACATCCCACCAGTAGTCAATTTCTTCCATCACTTGTAGCAAATCAGGCATAACTTGTGCAGCGGCAGAGTAGATTCAGTTTTTCAGATAAATTAAATTGTTTGGTACAGGAGGAACATGCGCACAGCCTTTAATGAAACCTCAGAGAAAGAAATCAAGTGGTGTCAAGTCCGGGGTGCGAGGTGGCCATGTGATTGGCCCTTTACAGCCAGTCCACCAACCTGGGAAACCATTACCAAGGAAACCTTCAACTTCCATGAGGAAACGGGATGTTGCACCATCTTGCTGGTAGTAAATCATCCCGTCTTGGTCATCTTCATCGATCTGTGGAATTAAGAAGTTTTCAAGCATATCCAGATACACAGTACCCCTGACAGTTTTCTCGAAGAAGAAGAAGAAGAAGAAGAAGAAGAAGAAGAAAGGGCTGTACACTTTCAGTTTGCTAAGGGCTCAAAACATATTATCTTTGTAACTCTTCAGGCTTTCCCGGCGATCTAATGACATCTTGGGTTGTCGGGTGTTCTGCCGGATATCAGCGTCGTACTTGCACGATATTTCGGTCACGTAGCTCGTAACCTTCATCAGGTGCGACCTGAGACTGTCTCAGGTCGCACCTGATGAAGGTTACGAGCTACGTGACCGAAATATCGTGCAAGTACGACGCTGATATCCGGCAGAACACCCGACAACCCAAGATGTTATTATCTTTGTGGTTGTCACAAAGGTGTTCCAGGGTTGCATGTGGATTTTTGCTGTCCCATGATCTGCAGTTGTGGGTGTCCACCATGCCACTGATATTAATTGTTGACTCATTGCTGAAGATTGCTGTGTAACGAATGTCTCGTTGTCCTGTATCTGATGCAACTTTCCACACACAATTCCCTGTGAGCAACCTTATCTGTGTCACTAATGTTCTCTGCCATTGTGAATCTGTATGGTTGCAAGTGTAAATGTCTACACAGTACTTGCCAGTTTTTTGAGGATTGCCAGTCTCACAAGATGCATGTCACAGTGATTTTTGTGGGATGTGGGCAAAGCTGTCCCTAACCTGTTAGGCGTAACCGCCAACACGTAGGTGATCTGGTGATACATCATGTCACAATTAACTACCCGTCTCAACAAAGTTTTTGTGCAAAGAGTAAATTGTAGGCCTGCTTGTTGGTTCTTTAGCATATTCGGTGTTGAAATTTTGTTGAACAGTTTTGCAGAATTCATATCATTCCAAAGTTGTAAAGCATTTTTGAGTAACCCCAAATATTACATTAGTGAAGAAAAGGCTTGTTCAGAGTATTACATACAAGGGAAATATTAATTTTAATACTTCCGTGAAAGACTAACACAATGCAGTTAAAAAGTACAACCCACAAACCACTGTTTAATAGCTGTAGTATCTGAAGTGTTATGTTCCCCTACTTTACCCTCCTTTTTTTAATATAGTCCATCGGTCTTTCTGTTGATTAAAGATTCACATATAAGAAGAGTAAACTGCAGCTTTAAAACTATAAATGATATGTCAGTGATGTAACTTGAACCTGATTATGTTGGCACTGTGGAAGTATTGTCCCCCCTCCAACTGTAACAATAACATCCATACACCAACTTAATTCATCCCGCACCCAGTGAAAGGCATCTTGCATGACCAAGTTCACCACAGCTGTGAAGGCATTTTAATTAAGTCAACATTGTTGGCAGAGATGGCAAATAAATGACTTCTTTTACAAACACCCGTTGGGGAAAAAAAGTTGCATGACGCACTCTGATGTTTAGCACAGAAACACTAAATCTGCTTCTGCCAAGTAACCTATGGGTTGTGAGGTAAATGTTCATAGCCAAATTTTAGAACATCTTATTGTCAGAGGGGTGGACCTCATTCTGTTCAAAAATGAAGTTTGTAAATCTTCATTGACATGAGAAGTAGTGGGGTAGTAACGCAGCATTACAGATAAATTACTTAAATGACAGTGGTTATGTCAACAAAAATTAATAAAAAGAGAAGTTCGCTAACCTTCCTTAATAATGTGGTGCAAAACACTTTCACCATTTCAAGCTCAAATGTTGTGTAGGGATTCCACACCCTCCACTGCAAGCTGGACTTGGGAGGAGAGGGGGCTGTCATACTTCTACTACATTATTACAGTTACTTACCTTTTGATATTTTCTTTCCTTCCTTTTGCTTTTTACATGGCCCTCTGCCTCAGATGATGGTGCAAAGATCAAATTAGTAGTCCATCCTTCTTCTGCTGGAAAACTTTATTGATTATAAAAGGAAAAAAAAAGGGATTGGTGACATCCATGTTCAGTTCCTTCCAATCTCTCCAAAATTCGTTCATTTAATATAAATGTCAAGAATATTGTACAATATGCTTCAAACAGATGTGTGAGTAAAGTTGTGGGAGTTGGAAAAAACTCGCCCTGCTTCTGTGGTACTGTTAGAAACTTCTTACAAAGGCAAGTAAAGCTTTGTCTTGTGTGAGTAAATGCCAGTAAGAAGTTAAGCAGAGATTTAAAACATAATGACCAAATAAAAGTAGTTTTATGAAAGGCAGTAGCCTCTATGAGATTAATTGGAAGAACTCTAAAGGTGTATAATTCACCCCGGATCAGGTAGCTTACAAAACCGTCATTTGACAAATTCTTGGGTATTGCTTGTCAGTCTGGGAGCCTTTCCAAGTAGAATCAACTGAGGACAAGGAAAAGAGCAAAGGAAGGCCAGTCTGTTTCATCACAGTTAGTAGGTGAAAGTGCAGCGCACAGATGCTCATCCGACTCCTTTGCCAGTTGCTACAATAGAGGTGTTGTTCATTGTGTAGAGATTTGTAGTTCTGAGAACACATATGCCAATAAGATTTAAGCAGTGTACCACTTCCTCCAAAATACATCTTGCAGAATGATCATGCTGCTAAAAGTCAGTGAAATTCAACCTCATATGGAATCTTACTGACTGTTGTTTTTCCTGCATACCATTGACATACATAACAAGAAAGAGACAAAATTATGGTGGTATGTAAAGTGCCTTCCACCAAGCATTGTAACAGGACTTACAGAGTATAGGTTTAATCAAACATTGTAAAGTTAAGGATGTAATAACAACAATATTAGGAAAAGGATAGATTATTACTCACCACATAGAGTGGCTGTTGAGACACAGACAGACACGATGAAAAGATTGCTAAACCATTTAAGCTTTTGGACAAAAACGTCCTCCATCAGAAATAGAAAACACAAGTACTCATGTAAACGTAACTCACATACACATGGCCACAGTGGCCAGAGACAATGGCCTTGTCTGTGCGAGTTGTGTTTGTGTGAATGCCTGTTTTGTATTTCCGAAGGAGGATTTGTTTGTTTAAAAGCGTAGTTAGTTAGTTTCATGGATAATTTTGCACAATAAATCATGATGTGGAATGAGTGATTTTACATTCACATTGCAAATTAATTTGTAAATATGGCTAAACACTGAACATTTAAAAGGCAGAGGAGGCATCAGTAATTCCTGTCCACTGTCTTTTACACGTTACAATAATAGAAATTCTTCCATGTAATAGAAGTTGTCAAGGACTAACTTTTCAGATTGTTTTCAAATTTTACTTTGCTGTCTGTCAGACATTTTATGTCACTGGATAAGTGATAAAAAACTTTTGTTGCATGATTGTGCACCCCTTTTTGTGCTAAAGACAACCTTAATGTGGAGTAATGATGAATGTCACTTTTCTTTTGGTATTGTAATTATGTACATCATTGTGCCTTTGGAAATGTAGTGAATTATTTACAACAAACTTAATGAGGGAATAAATATATTGTAAAGCAGTAGTCAGAATGTCAACTCCCTAAACAGGTGTCTTCAAGACGATCATGGGTGACCACCACATCACATATTATTCTTACAGCACATTTGTGAGCAATGAAAGCCTTCTTTCTTAAAGATTAGTTACCCCAGAACATTATTCCATATGACATTATTGAATGAAAATATGCAAAATATATCAGCATAGTGATTTGTCTCTCCCAAAGGTATGCAATGATTCTAAATGCAAATGTGGCAGAACTTAACTTGTAAGCAACAAGAGGAGACCACAACATTAGGATCACAGATCTACTTCAGGTTTTTTACAGCTTCAGTACTCTTATTAAGTCAATGTAATGTGCAAGTAGTAAGGCGTTACTACTTTGATAATTTCAAAAAAATTGTAAAAGAAGTTTACACTTGAGTGTATACTGGTGCATTGCTGCTCTGAGATCAGTATGGTGGCAGTTGAGTGTTAACTAACAACAAGTAAACAACAAAACATACAAAGTTTTCCTGAAAATGTATACATGTTGTGATTTGAGAATAAGGCCCATTTCTTGAAGAAGATGATCACAGTGTTCTAGTTAATACTTCATTTGCATTTCTCTCTCTCTCTCTATCTATCTAAAGCATTTCCATCCTTGTTACAAGGTATGCACACTTTTCATAGTCTAGTTGTCTCTGCAGTTTTGTGGTCCTGGGCATGTTACTTGTTGAGTTATTGAGGTGGTGCTGGTGTGTGTGTGTGTGTGTGTGAGAGAGAGAGAGAGAGAGAGAGAGAGAGCTAAGTGATGTGTATCTTCTACTTCTTTATCTTGCTATGAATGGAATATTTATGAGTGTTTTATTTACATTTCAGTTGATTGCAGAAAACAAGGAGCTAAAACGTTACATTGAGGAATCAAAACGAGGAAGTGACCATGAATTGCAGGTAGGCAGGCACATTAGATTTCTATTTTTATGTGCCATAATGGCTGAAGCAGTTACCTGACTTTGATGTTATTGTATGATATCCCAGATAATTGAGCAGAAGAATGCAGCTCCCCTCCCCCATCCTCTGTGTGTGTGTGTGTGTGTGTGTGTGTGTGTGTGTGTGTGTGTGTGTGGGCGCGCGCGCGCGCGGGCGCGCGCTCGCGGGCGCGCGCTCGCGCGCGCGTGTCCTATAATAGTTAGCTTTCAAAAGCTTAGCAATATTTTCAATCTTGTAAACATAGGCTTCTGCAGTAATTGTCACAATCATTAAAAGTTTATTGATTGGCGACTCCATGTTGTCAGTCTATGTGATCGCCGTAAGCTTAGTGACAACAGTGCATCCCAATTTAAGTTATACAATATAGCACTGAAGATGGTCACTCAGTGACAGAAAATCGATTTTGCAATAGTAAAAAATATACGACCAATGCTGTCTCTTTTTTTCAAGTAAATAATTAAAAGTCTACAGGGTATGTAACTGGATTGTCAATATGTAAAATTCTCCAAAGTTTCTGCCACTGCTGCAAATAAGCTTCCCCAGTACTTTGCTTACTGCTGAATGAGAAAAACTTTTTATATTATATAGTGGTGGAAGAGGGCTGTTATTGTAATCTGGTACGGTATTTGAGAACAAGGAGGGTGGGTGTTAGACGTCCTTTATTGATGTTTGCCACATTTCTTGTATCTGCTGGAAAGAGATGTGCTTGATCGGTGTTTGCTTTATTTCTTGCCACTGTTGGAAATGGGCAAATGAGAAATGGATGGCTGTTCTGGTGTAGTGTTATTAACTGGCTGAGGTATGTAGCTACACCTGCTTTGGCCTCGAGCGTGCGTGCGTGCGTGTGTGTGTGTGTGTGTGTGTGTGTGTGTGTGTGTTGCTATGCAAGAGCTATCATTCTATAGTACTGTTACTGCCAGCAGCCAAGACACTGGAAATCTGTACCCATCCTCTCTATCCATGTTTGCGGGTCACTTGGCTATTTCTATTGCCTCACTAATCTTCCTCGTCAAGGACTAATTAGAAAATGATATTGCACAGTTCACAGCCACATAAACAAGACTAAAAATCCTTCAGAGCTATCTGAACATGAAAGATGTGTTTGTCTAAGACAACACATCGAGTCGATGGTGACAGAACATGAAGATGAGAGCGTCAGACAGCTATTATTATGAGAAGCCTGTGCACTGCTGTAACAAACACTTAACTTGAGAAGGAAGATTAGAGAGGTGATACAAATATCCAAGCAACCCACCAAGATGAATAGAGAGGACAGGTACAGAATTCAAGCATTTTGTCTGCCAGCTTTAACAATGCTAAAGCACAACTGCTCTCGCAAAGCACCACACGCAGGCTCGTAGGAGGCTGCAGTGGCCGTAGGCATACAGAGCACTGGCCCACCTCAGCTGGCACTTGGCAGCAAGTAAACAGCGCTATGCCACAGCTGCCATCAATTTCTCATTCACCTATTTCCACCAGTGGCAAGAAATAAAGCAAACACCAATCAAAGGATGTCTTAACACCCCTCCTCATCCTCAATACCCTATCAGATTAGGATAACAGCCTCTTCCACCAGAAATTACAGTTTTTCTCATTCAGTATATAAGAACTACAGCTTTTTTCCTCATTCAGCAGTCAGAAAAACATATTGAGGAAGGTTGTTTGCAAAAGTGGTCAGAACGTCGGAGAATTTTACATACTGACAGTATGAACATGTTTTTTATCGACTTCTCCACTGGATGTTTAATACGTATGAGACAGGTGAAACACCCTCAGACATCAAAAAGAATGTAATAATTCCAATTCCAAAGAAAGCAGTGAATTCTTGTTAAGGCAGTTACATCTTTATTTCATCATGGCATCTGCACTCAGTTTTATGTATTTTCTTTTCAGTTCATCAGTTGATTTGTGACCAAAAATGTGTTTCTTGCTCATTTTCTAATTAAGACAAGTGGGTTCCAAGTACTTTGCAATGTTTACCTTTTAAAATGAAATTAGATTGTTTTTGAGCCAATGAGTATTTTTTTTTTTCTTCGTGTACAGCTTTACATCAGTGCCTCATTTTTTCATTGACTGATTATTCAAGAATTTTTTGGGCTTTTGTTTGATGTGTTTTTTGACAGTGATTTTGTGTTTTACTGCATTTTAGCTGGAAGCTGAAAATGCTGAGCTTAAGAAAAAGACAGCAGAATTGGAGAAAATGCTGGCAGCATCAAGTGCAAAGGGAGAAAAAACAGAATGTGGAACACCAAGTAAGAAAGAACTAGAGTTGAGCAGTCTTGTAGAGCAGTTGAATAAACAACTTGAAGCAGCAGAAAGATCAAAACGGCAGCTAATAATGGACAATGAGCGTCTGAGTGCCCAAAAAAGTCGATTAGAGAAAGAAATGGATAATATAAAGGCTGATCTAGAAGAGCTGAAGGTGAACTGTCATAAGTTAGAATTGGAAAGAGAAGAGCTGCTCTCCAGATCAAATCATGTAAGTACTGTTATCAGCATCGTGTCACTTCAACAAGATATTCTAAAATCAGTAATGGAAGTAAAGGATTGAAATAGTAGGTTGGACAAAATGTCATTAGGCTAGTTAATGTACAATACTTCCCCATAGAGGAATGATGTATGGAGCTTATAGAAACATGTAACAGGAAACACCATTCACACTAGCTATTGAGCTCTTGATGTTTTCCTAGCAAAAGTACACACACACACACACACACACACACACACACACACACACACAAATGCACACTCCCATGATAATGGTGTGCACTTCCTTGCACGCACGCATGCGCTTGCTCTCACTCACACAGTTTTGAGGAACAAGAGAATGACACACCAGGCAATGAAAACAGATGCACATGTACCTGGAGAAATACCGATCTAAAAGGGTACTTGGGGCCAAAAGGAAAATAAGTAATTGTTGATTTTGTATGGTCATAATGCACCCACCCTTGAGTAAGAAACAATTTACTGTAAAAATTTAATTTTTGATTGCCATATACCTACAGAATGAGTATAATATCAAAATGAATCACATACACAAATAATTGGGAGTACATGATATTTTGATTGTGACCGGTTAATAGAAGAAAATCTACCAATCATTATTAGTATGTATTGAAAATAGAAGCACAACATACAGCAGTAATTATTTGCCCTTTCTCACATTTCTAACATTGCACTTTACAAAGCAAATCAGTTGTGCATTTTGTTGGGGCTTTATATCTGTACAAAATATTCCCCTACCGTTTTCTCTTTACAAAGACATCAATTTTTGCATTATTTGAGAAAAACGTCATCCTTTTTTTACAATTGTAACTGTGTTGAGTGTTGCATTGAGCTACAGAATTATATAAACAAAATTTTCGGTTGACCTTCTGAACATCTGAGTCAGTTTATTTTATTCATTGTCACTTACTCGTATAATGTTTTTTGAAATGCCATTCCATCCCCTGAGCAGAAGCAATAACAAGAGTCGTTGTCTCTAGTAATCAGTGATTTTCTAGGTGCAACAGAGTGAGAAACATGGGTGGAAAGATGAAGACTGCAGCGAATTGGAGACAGTAAATTTTGATCTTTAATTGGGTTGTTCAAATTGGGTTGTTCAAATGATAGTAAATTTTATTCTTTAGTTGTTTGCCAATCATAATTTCGCCATTATGTATGTTCAAATTATATCTGAATTATTTCTGATTTCAGCTTGATGAGAGCTCTGCCTCTCCTCAGTTGGATGTGCAAAGTAATGAAGAGACTGATTTTGCTACCAGCATGAAAAATTATGAGAGACATCTACAGCAAATCAATACAAACCTAGATGAGAAGACTGAAAGGTATTTCAAATTAGTGAACTATCTTCACATTTGCAAATCAGTGTAGATGTGTATCTTTTTAACAAAGGTGACTCCACTTTTATCTCGTACTCTTGAAGAGAAAATTGCTGCCACCGATTGTTCAGATGTGGTGATAACATATTGTATTGTCCAGTGTGTTGTTAAAAATTAGAAGTATCTCCAAAACATCCAAATACAACAATTTAGTCTGTTGATATTAGTTAACTGGAATAAAATATTTCAATATTTTGCAAAGAAACAGACAAATCTAGAAAATTATAGGCTTTCCATGGACGGATTCTTCTTCAAGTTTCATAGCTGCTCTGACACACATTTTAATTACATGTTAAAGTTCTTGTCTCTGTGATGTGCAATAATACTACAACAATGTAAATTTGAGAATGGTAAAAACGGAAAAAGAAAAAAAAATAAAAATGAAGAGCAGCAACCACTCACATGCAGACAAGTGATGGCTGAAAGAGAGCCCCTCTAAAAACAAAATAAGAAAACCCATTACCTTTTGGACATAACCATTTTTTATTCTAATATCAGTACAAAAATTCATTCTACACACACACACACACACACACACACACACACCAGAGAGAGCAAATGAGAGAGAGTATAATGGGAAGAAAGGGATAGAAGATAAGGGGTTGGAAAGAGAATGGGCCCAGGAGACTGCAAATGGGTTACTGAAGGACAGTTCTCGCCTTCACAATTGAGAGGTGCTGGTGCCGTTCGAGGGTGTGTTTAAAATGGCTAGAGTACTAAAGCAACTGTTAAATTCATTGGTGTATTTGTTTGCAGCACTTACAACAACTTGGTGGTCCCGCTTTTTGTATATTTTGCAAGTGACGATGCACGCTTTCTAATCAAAGCAGTGTGAAAATCTTCTGTACCGTATGCTTTCCTCTGCTGGTAAGGTTGTGAAACTAATGACAGCAAATAACAGCGTAACAGAAACACGAAGGCTGTTTCATTCTCGGTTCAAAAACAAAATTGCGAATGAAGGTGGGCAAAAGATCATAAAGATATGTCTTTCTGTAAAAAGATCCATGTGCAAAGTATACAGGAACTACCACCATCATATCTTAGCAAAGGATCTAGCCGAGAACCTCAGAAAATGCTGGTCCTGTGTAAAATAGCTAAGTGCTTCAATGCCTTTTATCCCATCACTTATTTGCCAATCTTGTGGGGCAATAGAAGATAGCAAAAGGAAAGCTGAAGTTCTAAATTAAGCCATTAAGAAATCATTCCTGCAGGAGGATTGTACAAATACACAACATTGCACAGACTGCAGTATGGATACATTCATGACATATAGAAGCAGCTGAAAGAGTCTAAGACAAATAAGTCACCAGGACCAGATGGAAGCCCAATTTTGTTTTACAAAGAGGACTCTACATCATTGGCCCCATCATCTTTTGTGAGTGTATAATATAGCACAAAGTCCCAAGCAAATGGAGAAAAGTGCAGGTGACATGTGTATGTAATAATGTTAAAAGAACGGGCCTGCAAAAGTACAGACCAATATCCTTAACATTGGTTTGCTGCAGAATTCTTGAACATATTCTCAGTTTGAATAAAATAAAGTTCCTTAGATGGAAAACCTGTCCACATACAGCATGGTTTTAGAAAGGATTGCTCATGCGAAACTCAGCTTGCCCTTTTTTCACATGGTATCCTATGAACTATGGATGAAGGGCATCAGGCAGACTCTGTATTCCTAGATTTCCAAAAAGTATTTGATACGATGCCCCAATACAGACTGTTGGCAAAGGTGCGAGTATACAGAATAGGTTCCCAGATATCTGATTGGCTCAAAGACTTCTACAGTAATAGGACCCAGTATATTGTCATCAGCAGCAAGTGTTCATCAGAGACAAGGGTATCATCAGGTGTGCTTCAGGGAAATGTGGTAGGACTATTATTATTCTCTATACACGTAACTGATCTGTTGGACAGGGTGAGCGGCAGTCTGCGACTATTTGCTGCTGATGCTTTATTCTACGGGAAAGTGACATCTTTGTGTGACAGTGGAAGGATGCAAGATCCTGTGATGAATGATATATAGCTCTAAATGAAAAAAAATAGTTAATGCAGATGAGTAGGAAAAACAACCCATAATGTTCAAATACAGCATTTGTAGGGAGCTACATGACACAATCAGTTCTATTGAATATCTAGGTGTAATGCTGCAGAGCGATATGAAATGGAACGGGTGTTTAAAGATTGTAGTCGGGAAGGTAAATTGTCCACTTCAGTTCTTTGGGAGAGTTTTAGGAAAGTGTTCATCTGTAACCAATTCTTGAATACTGCTAGAGTGTTTGGGATCTCCAGTTTAGATTAAAGGAAAACTTTGAAGCAATTCAGAGGTATGTTGGTAGATTTAGTACTGGTAGTTCTAATCAACACATAAGTATTACGAAGATGCTTTGGGAACTCAAATGAGAATCTGAAGGGAAGGTGATGTTCTTATTGAGGAAAACTATTGAGAAACTTGAGAGAACCAGTATTTGAAGCTGACTGCAGAACGATCCTACTGCTGCCAAGGTACATTTCACATAAGGACCATAAAAATAAGATAAGAGAAATTAGGTCTCTTATGGGGATGTATGGACAGTCGTTTTTCCCTCGCTTTATTTGCAAATGGAAAAAGAAGGGAAATTACTAGTAGTGGTACAATACACCCTCCGCCACACACTGTATGGTGGCTTGCAGAGTATGTATGTAGATGTAGATGCTAATTTTACAGTAAAACAAATTTCAAGTTGTTTTCCTAAAAAATCAATCAAACTGCAATTCTTTGGAATAATTTTCACATTAATCTGTCTCTGAACTCTGATACTGAGTGTTACTCAAACAATCTCGCATGCAGCTTCACTTACTGTAGGTGCACACAGCGCAGGAAAACCGGGAAAAATGTGGGAATTTGTTGTTGTTACAAATTATTGCGTAGTCTTCATCCTAAAGCTTTACATTTTGCTGTCGGCAGACACTTGTGTGTGCACTGTGTTTTGTTATTGAAAATGGTGCATTTTATGTGCAACTTAAGTTTCGTTTTGGTGTTATTCCCTCATTTATATTTTATTGCTGCAGTATTATTCCGCAGTAGTGGACTGAAGTAAAATTCTTTGTTAGAGGATCTGTTATTACCGGTCAAAATAACAAAAATTGTACTGAAAACTGAAACAAAAACAAAGAAAAATTTCCAGAATTCTGAAAAATTCCCAGGTTTTTCCCAAGGGAATGAATTAGGGAGTATCTTTACTGCTTCGCTGTAACCCTTCCACTACCTTTGCAGTGTCAAGGGAAACCTGCTAATGATTTGCAGAATTCTTATAATTACAACTTGTGCTTTCTTCAAGTTTTATTGTTATTCCTCTGCTCGGCTCCATATTGTCGCATCAAATTAGTTACATAGGCAACACAATGGATGGATTTTCAAAGTGAGCTGCTGTCATGTTTTCCCATACAGTTCGTATCGGTGAATTGTGTGCATGCAGTGACATTTGTCACATCACAAATGGTGCCCGTATTGTGTACCTGTGAAGTGAATTAAAAACTTAGAGAAATGTTCTATCCACTGATGTGTGTATGTGCATTCTGTATGTCTGGTAGTTTTTGTGCAGTCAACTTCTGAAACCTGAGAAGTACTTAAGAATAACTCTGTACATCCAACCCCTCCCACATCAGGAAATGAAACACCAAGAAATATTTTTTTCATATTGTTACTTCTGACTGTGACGTTAATTAAAAGAACCATCCATTGATGTCGTTCATTCTGGAAAGAGAAAAAAATAGTGAAAAGGTAAAGGTCAAGTGACATTTTTTAGCAATCCTTGGCAGGTGAAGTTGTTAACTTTTGGTGTTACTAATCACATAACTGACACAGTAAATGGTAGCAGCATGTCTTGTAGCAGGTTTTACAAGGTTCTGTAACCAATTTAAACAGAACTTTATGCATGTTCACAGGTAATCATCTTCTCTTGAAAGAAAGAAAAGTCTTAAACTGCCAGTCATCCTTTCTACATGTAACAAAACCTACTCAAACACAAAACATAAAACCTGTACTGTGTGATAAAGTGGCACAACCCTAGATGAAACTCCAAAGATCCATTGGTAGTTCACCAAAACAGACATAGCTTAATAAAATACATTCTGTAACAGCCACAAACCACAAAATAAATATTTAAAACATTGTATTGTTCCTTTACATTTCTGATTTACAACATTTTGTTCATCTTCCAATGATAGCAGCACGCCTTATGACAAGCTGTTAATTAATTGTTGAGTGCTTCCAGTACCATGACACCAGTAGAAATATTCTAGTTGTTTAAAAAAAATATGCACTTTCCATGGTGTGCAAAATATATTGTTGATTCATTTGTCGCTGTTATTTGTGCTTCTGTCAACACACACTCAAGAATGGCGTGTGAGATTGTGTTACCATTTTGCTTTAACACAGAAGAGCCTGATTTTCACATTAACGTAACATATTTAACCTCTATTTATAGCACACAGAGAAGCTACAAGGCGAGAAGGCCACGATCTATACAAGCTTAGGTTCAGTTTTCATTAAAAAAATTACCGTTTTTTCATTTGGTTTTGGGAAATAAGATTGAGAACTTTATTTAATTGAACTATATGATACGACACAGTGTCAAGTACAACAATGTATCTGCTTGGGAGATTTGAGATGTATTGGTTTTTGAACCATAAAACAGAATTTGTACTGTAAATCTAATCAGATTTTAGTAAAGGAGTAGTGAGATGTATCTGTTTCTATTATGTACAAATATTTTCTGTTTTAATATCATGATGCTAGTGATGATTTCTTTGCCAGTGTTTCATTTCTATGTATCTAAGGAAAAAGATGTAGTAGACATTCTGCAGTGCCTGTGAACAACAGCTGCACTACAGACTCTCTCTCGCACGCGCGCGCGCGCCCACACACACACACACACACACACACACACACACACACACACCCCTACCTTCCACATCATTATCCCATTACTGCAGACTGATTTTTGTGTGTGTGTGTGTGTGTGTGTGTGGTTTTTTTTTTTTTTTTTTTTTTTTTTTTTTTTTTTTTTTTTTTTTTTTTTTTTTTTGTCCCATCAGGTTAAGATCAGATGAATTTGGTGGCCAAAACATCAACAAGATTTCACTGTCACATTTCTCAAACCACTGCAGTATGATTATAGTCTTATCGCCTTATCACGCATACAGTTACCCTTCTAGAAGATGCTATCGCCATTGGAGAAGACGTCAAGCATGAACGGTTACCGAAGATTGACAACAATGTGCTTGTAGTCCACAGCTGTCATTGTGCTTTAAGTAACTACCACAGATCCCATCGATGCAGAGGAGAATATCCCTCATAGTAGATCACTGCCCTCACACCGACCTGCGTCGAAGGCGTGATTCATGTTTCAAGCTGCTATTCACATGGACAATGGTGTGTCGGAACACAACCATCAATGTAATGTAAGAAGAAACTTGGTATCATCTGACAAGGTGACGCTTTGCAGTTGATCCCCTGTCTAATCTCAGAGATCATATGCCACTGCGGTAGTCATCGACGATGTCATTGGGGCAACATGAGACCACTTAGGGGTCATCAGCTGTTCTCTCTTCCAATAATTTTTCCTTCATGAAAGATTCTGAATGAGATCCATACTGATTTGCCTTAAACAATATTGAAATAATTTTAAGACTAACCACTGAGAAATTGACCGATGATGATCAAAGCAGAAGAAATGAATTAAAATTTGTGCCGCGGCCAGGACTCGAACTTGGGTCTTCTTGCTTGCTAGGCAGAAATGCTAACCATTACACGACCACAGCACAATGGTCAACATTGCTGCACGAACTACCTAAGTCGAGTGCCCTTTCTGACACAAACTTCAATTCATAACTTCTGCTTATTTTCCCTTACATTGTCACTACTGCCAGCGCTCTCCAGCATTGAAATAGCACCCCAGTGTTGGACTTAATGGGAAAGTCCTGTACCATAGGTGATCTTATAGATTTTATAATTAAATTTCTCAGGCAAACATTAATTATAAGATCTATAAGATCACCTATGGTACAGGACTTTCCCATTACGTTCAATGCTGGGGTGCTATTCTAGTGCTGGAGAGCACTGGCAGTAGTGACAATGTAAGGGAAAATAAGCAGAAGATATGAATTGAAGTGTGTGTTGGGGAGGGCACTCAACTTAGGTAGTTCGTGCAGCAATGTTAACCATCATGCTGTGGTGATGTAATGGTTAGCATTTCTGCATAGCAAGCAAGAAGACCCAGGTTCGAGTCCCGGCTGCAGTACAAATTTTAATTCATTTCTTCTGCTTCGATCATTATTGTAGATAATGAAGAGACTTAAATGTCTCAGGGAAACATTTAATTGTAAGATCACTGAGAAATTGATACTGCTTGAGAGGTACTCGAGTCCCACAATCTTTTTCTCATTTCCTTAGATAAAGTATTGTTCTAGTGGACTTGCCATTAAAACTTTTTAGTTTTGATGTCTATGGTAAATATCGTCTCATATGCCCTTCTTTTGTAGGTACACAACTTTGGACAGCTGGCTACAGGTAGCTGCTGACAATGTTAATCAGTGGAATGGAATCCCAAGTGCAGATTCTGCTATTATAGCAAATCTCAAGAAAGAAATCCAGGACTTACGACAATTATTAATAAAAGAACAGAGCTTTGGACATGATAAAAAGTACGTTAAGTCTAATACGCCATTACTGAAGTTCCGATGGTGGTGTTAGTTATAGCATGTAAGATAGAAAATGGTGAAACTACAATTTAGTAATTGCAGTTTTTTATCGAGGGTTTCAACCTAAATTTTGTCTATGGGATTCTTTTTCTTTTTTAATTTGCTATTTCTGTTTTTCCATTGTTACAAATGTGAGAAAGTATCTTGTGTAAGAGCAAGAGAGAGATTTCATACAAGGCTTTTACATTTCAGAATAAACTTAGCTGAAGCTCAGTCACAGTTTCAGAAATTATTCTCAGACTACCAAGAACTTCTAGAAGAGTGGGAAAAATTTCATGCGGAACAGAAAACAAAAGAAAAACAAAACAATGAATACCATGAATTTCAAGTTCGAGGGTATGTTGAAAAAATAGACAACCTTACCGCACAACTGATGTCAAAAGAAGAAGCTCTTACACAACAGAAACAACGAATTGATGAACTGACTAAAGAAGTAAAGAAGCTTGAGCAAGAAAAAGAAGAAATTCCTGTACTAAAAGCCCAGGTATTTGCACATAAGAATTTCCGAAAGATAAACAGCTATTTTAGTGGGAATTTATAATTTATGTATTTGCAGTCTAAGAGATTTATTTCATCCATTAATTCATTTATTTTATAATTGATATATTGTGAAATGCAGTGTGACTCCATTGCATAAACATCAGTGAAATGAGTGACAAGTTTTCAAACCAAGAGGATTACAAAGGACCATAGCATGACATTAACAGTTTTTAAATTAAACTGTTTTAGTAGACATTCTTGTCAATTTTATTTATGTTTCATTTACAAAGAAGTACTTTGCTCTTATATTTGAAAACACTATTTTTGTGAGTGTGTGTTTTTAAAAACTAGAAAATAGATATTGTACTTGCATATACTGCCATGGACAATGAAACTGTGGATGTTATTTTAAAGAATATCCCATGTATTCTGTTAAATAGTCTGTGGTAAAGAACCAACATCAACAGACATTCAGATAACTTCTGTGTAGTGGAGAAAATAAAAGTAACATTCCTCAAAAAGGCAAAATTTTGTGAGCTCCACAAGGAAATAATTGTGCTGCAGTATTAAAAGTAGTGTACACAGTTCCAGTACACTGTGTGGTTCTCCTCTTCTCTTCAGCAAGTACAGTGTTAGTTCGTAAGATTTACTGGTAAATGAAACTGGATTCTGCTGCTAACATACAAGATTTAACTGAAGCTATCAGTAAAAGGTGGCTTTAAATTAAGGCAGCACATCTGTAGTGGAACATGCATGCACGGAATATACAAGGTAACCAGTAAGTCCCATGGATTGAAATAGAAGAATGTCATTTCAGAGATTTTAGGTTTTTGCACATGCTTAGTTTTGGCTCTTCTTGGGTATTCAGCCAAGTATTATCATCCCAAAGGTGCAATATTTTGGCAAACTGCATCCTACTGGCTGCTGTTTTTGTATCCCCTCCCTCCTGTGGTTAGCAACAGACTTGTAGTACCTTGGTGAGCTTTGCTTGGATGTACACTATTGGGACACAGACTATGATCCTCAGGCTCTGTGTTGCCATAGCAGCTCTGGGCACTGCTGATGCAGAGGACACTTGTCTACGTGGTGCGAGCTTAGCTCTTCAGAAGCAAATGAGTGGATAATCCCACAGACAGCCATTCTGCTTTGAAAGCATTCAACATTGGGTCCCAAGCTCCTTGGTTGAAAACCACTGTCTTAATTCATGACTCTGTGCAGAGTCTTTTAAGACTCATCACAAAATTATTTGGCCTGCTCTAACAATTTTGTGCTGACACAATTCATGGTATGTCCTTGAGAAATGCAGTGCTCTGCAACCAATCCCTTCATTGGTTGTCCCTTATCTGTGTAACACTTATGCTCTTAGCCTGTTTCCTGTGCTGTGTGGATAATTTGGTGTACATAAATTTTCGTGCACTGGCCTGGGATGCAATAGACTCACAGTTTCCAGAGTCCTGGGTTGCCCTTGACAGACCGCAACTAGACTGTTGTCCTTTGGTGGGCGAAACATGCACTTGGCACTTTATTTTTTGGAGTATTCTTCCAATTTTCATTGTTTCTTTACCCCCTTGACTGTGGGATAAACTCTGTCACAACATGTTTCTTTTATTTCCCTGCAAGATGTAGCCTAAGCGTCTTTCTGTAGCTTTATGGCATACAGGAACTGGTGGATACTGTAACCATTTTTTATGGAAAACAAGGTGTCAAGGTGTAGATGCAGCGACGTCACTACTAAACTGTCTTGGTGAGAGATTTCATGAGTCCTTTGAATTAGTGTGCTGAGGTCACTTCACTTTGTGAGGGGGCATGACTGCTGGAGGCAGTATAAATATGTGTGCATTGGTGTATGATAAACACAGTAACTTATGTTCCATCCAGCTTGACAAGCAGAAATGTAAGCTGCTTCAGTGCAGTGGTTTCAGGTGTTACCAAAGTCATATAGATGGTATTATCTCTTACAAATCTAAGTTCGCAGAGTTCGCAGACTACTGGCACTGGGACTCTTTTGCCAGATGCCTCTTTAAACATGTTGGCCACTGCCGATGATAGAGGGAAACCCATCACTACTCCTTTGGTTTGTTCATAATAATTTCCTTCACTTGGGAAACATGTTGTCATGATTGTGAATTCAAAGAGTATCATTAGAGATGGCCCAGTCTTCTCTCCTATGATTTTTAGCAAGTGTCTTAGGAGGTACCTTTGTGAAGAGTGATATTACGTCAAAGGTCACCATAAGATCTTATTTCCCTGGTTGGAAGTTCTGAAGGTGCTAGATAAAATGCTCAGAATTCTGTATGCGGTGCAGGCATTTGCCAGTGAAGGGGCTGAGTGTTGTTGTCAGGTGTTCTGCTGGCTCCTACATTGGACACTGGTGTTGCTTAGGATAGGATGGACTGGAATCCTTTCTTTCTGGACTTCTGGTAGTCCATAAAGTCTAGGAGGTGCAGCGACTCATTAACTAAGTTCTTTAGGAAAGTATTTTGGTGACGTTTGGTGATGTATCATTTCACTGGGTTGGGTGGATTGTCTTCACTTCTGTAGGTGTTATCCTGTAGTGGGTCATACATTTTCTGCTTGTGTACTTGAAGCGGTACAGGACAGTATTATTTCCTTTGTTGCTGGGATGATGGCTGTCCCAGAATCTTCTTAAGCCCTTTCCTGTCATCCATGGAGAAATTTGTCATTAGTGGAATTGCCCTGAGGCTCAGTGGTGATAACGTAGTAACTTAAGACTGCCATTCATGTCCCAACTGCACACTTCCCATCACCTCCCAAGCAGAGCCGCACCCAATCACTGCTGGCCACCCTGCAGAAGACAGTCAGCCATCAGGACCATTTGGGATGGCAACAGATTATCTTGCAGACATATTTCACCATCTGGACACACCCCCTGGCTGAGTACTTCAATAAAGTTCAAAATCATTGTATGCCGGGAGCACCTAAAATTGTCATTTATATTTTAGAAAAAAATGTAGATAACTGAGGTTCTTTCTGTAATGAGGTTTCTTTTTGTGTAATGTATAAGCAGACAAAAGTTAATTTGAATCTATAGATCATGTGTGTTGTTTTCTTGGAGTTCCTTGGTTTAACAATAAATTTTGAAGTTAATAGGAAATCAAGATATAGATATCTTGGACTTGGAGCTAGTATTAAACTTACATTTGAATATTTTTGTGCTTGTTAGGCGGAAGTATACCAGTCAGATTTTATTGCTGAAAGAGAAGCAAGAGCTAATTTGGCAGGAGAGAAAGAAAAATTGGCTGAAGATCTAAGAAAACTCCACCGCCAGAACAAGGAGCTTCGGGAAGAATTAGAGAAGTGTCGGCCTGACAGGTCAGTTAAGAGGTTACTAAATTTACATTTTTGTAGTACTTTATTTCAAGAAATTAAAAACCTAAACATTTAAAAAATCATTGAGTCAGTGTTAATGGTATTTAATGTGTGTAAACAACAGTCAACTGATTGATTTGTTAATAATTATGAAATGAAATATAGTATTAAATTCAGTGTAGTGTGTATATACATTACACAATGCTTAATGTCTTTTCTGTACACAAATTAATTACATAGACTTAGAGAGAGAATTATCAGTAAAAATTGTTAGATACTGACCACGGCAGTAGTAGTGAAGAGTATGCATATAAAATAGTGTTAAAAACAGAATTCACTAGTATGTACATGCTACACATATCTGAAACAGCATTTGACTACAGTTTGATTACTGAAAGGGACATCAAATTATTTCAGGAAAGCAATTTTTCTAAAATGAGTTTTCTTTACAAGCCATGTATCTTGACCAAAGTGACACCAAAGTGGATGAAGTCTTTCTCAAAGCAGTGCTCAGAACAAGAAAAGGTCTTTCGTTGGTATACCTGCAACTCAAGAGGCCTAATTTCATTACTGATTATTGGAGTAAATTATTGTGCAGCTTAGAATATGTCTCTTTCCTTTTTTGATTTTTTTATAGTAGCATACAGAGACAGATTGGAGCAGTGTTTTGATCACACATATCCCGTGGTTGCATTTTCCATACCACAATTCACATAATGTCCCATGTTTCTTTCATGACAGATTTCCTTGTAATCTCTGTATTGTTCACCTTATGTACCAAGCAAGTTGAATGATTTTCCCTTCTTTCTTTCTTTTTTTAATTTATTATTATTATTATTATTATTATTTTAAGTCAGGACATCCCAACATCTACTTACATGGGAAGGGTCTGACATGTGAGTCAACCATTTTGATCAAGTTTTGCAAGAATATTGTCTATTGAAAATAAAAAGACACATGAAACTTCCTGGCAGACCGAAACTGTGTGCTGGACCGAGGCTCGACCTTGGGACCCGAGTTCGAGTCTCTGTCTGGCCCACAGTTTTAATCTTCCAGGAAGTAACATATTAGTGCACACTGCACTGCAAAGTGAAAATTTCATTCTCTGAAGAGAACATGTTTTGGTTTTTTGTTAGACAACCCCTAGTTTTTGAAACTATCAAGGTCAAAGTTGATGATAGAAAATTATATTTTCAAAGCCATGCATTGAAAGATCATTTAAAAACAAGCATTTTTTATCAATACAATATGGGAGCCACAGTTAATAATATTCAAGTTACCAGCATTTTTGTGTTGTCCAGCAGAGCAAGGTCAGCAGCCACGTGCTCGGTGCTTTAGACTACCAAACTGCTGAGCCAATTTTGAGTCTTGGTCATGGCATTTTTTTCGGTGTTTCTGATAATATCATGATAATTGTAATACTTTTCTTTAAGTAAAACATTGGTAGGTGTGATTAATAATCAAATAAGTATATGTTGTAATGTATTGACAAGTATTTTCATTTTGATACGTAGCACAAAAAAATACCTAAAGTATATTATTGCGTAATCCTAACTGATTATCTATTCATGATAATTGTCGCAATCAGTGGGGTGAAACCTATCATAGAAATAGCAAAACAGAAGTATTTCTTACACAATATGCAATGCAGGAATGGAATCTTGCTGCATCAGCATGTTTCCTGGTACATTGTTGGTGGAAAACAGTGGTTCACATTGGTAAAAATAGATTTATCAGATGACAAGACAGGCGTGGGCAACTAGTTACGTACCAACACATGAATTTTGATATCATCCACCCTATTTGTGTAACGCCTCAACCGCTATCTCTTGTTTCTTGCTTCTAGTTTCTTTGGGTGGAAATGAGATGGGCAGTGGTCAAATCCTGAGATCTGGCCATGATGATGGTAAAAACTATCCAATACCATGACAAGTTAAAGACAAGGCACAACACATTCTCAAATAAAGCATGATAAAGTGGAAGCCTCTGCCATTTACAGTGTGATTTCACCGTAAATTGGCAAAGAACGTGTGGGTCGGGATCATTATTACACCTGGCTACATAGTGGTCGAGGTGACCAAGGACCAATAGAATTGAAATAGTCTTTGTCCGAGGGAAAATGGAAAAGTCCAGATAGAGAAGAAATTCAACCGAGAAAGCAGCTTCATCAGATTGAGTAAGGAAAACCAGTTGTCGGTGAGTCCAGTGTCAGTGTACTTGTCCGCAACAGACAAGACCCTTTGGTGATATATCAGATTGATGTTGGGTGTCACAGAGATCAGTTGGATGAAGAGCAATCCTATGGAGGCGTTTGTTGTTTGGGATCATAATGAGCCGACTTCTATCAGGAGGATAGAAAGAATGTGAGACCACACTCTTTTCCCAGGGTATCAACGATGCAGCAATTTCAACAGCAGAGGGATGATTGTACTCCCCAGTGGGAAAGCACAGATTGGTGGTAAGATGAGCCATTGACAAAATGTCAGCTCCCAGAAAACTTTCACATGAAATTTTTGGTATAAAATTCTTGTATGTGCCACAATTTAGAGTTGATCTCTCCAGTATCTGCAAGGGGGTGGGAGTCAGACTGTCCGATCAAAGACACCTAAATAAGCAAGCTGTGATGGAGAGAGTAGCTGGAGTTACACCGTTTAGACAACATTGAAGCCTTTACTTTGATATCGGGAAGTGCCAACCCTTCAAGGGGACTGGACCTCACTACCACTTCACACTAGAGTCGAAAAATATGAATTTTCCGTAGGAAATAGCCAGACAATTGCACCAGTTTGTGCACCATCGTTGCGGGGAGTGGGAATATTTGTGCATCATAATACACTTCACTGAAAATGTAGGAATCTGAGATCTGTACATCATTAAGAAAGCTAAGGGAACTTTACTTGTGTTAGCAAATTGCCTCTTGTATTTGGTGAATTCGATCCATCACCTCTCACCAGTTGAGTGCAGCCATTTTCATTGGGCAATGGTCCATGGTGATCGCCAATGGTTTGTGGCGAGCAAGCACCAGTGCCCATGGAATGACAACTTGACAAAAACTCTGCAATGGTAACGTTGGTTCGCAGTAGTGTTTTGGAGCATATACTGTATTCAAACATTATGAATCACCTCGAAGGGAATGATCTGTTGATGTGTAATCAGCATTGTTTCAGAAAACATCGTTCTTGTGCAACGCAGCTAGCTCTTTATTCGCACGAAGTAATGGCCGCTATCGACAGGGGATCTCAAGTTGATTCCGTATTTCTAGATTTTCGGAAAGCTTTTGACACCGTTCCTCACAAGCAACTTCTAATCAAGCTGCGGGCCTATGGGGTATCGTCTCAATTGTGCGACTGGATTCGTGATTTCCTGTCAGGAAGGTCGCAGTTTGTAGTAATAGATGGCAAATCATCGAGTAAAACTGAAGTGATATCAGGTGTTCCCCAGGGAAGCGTCCTGGGACCTCTGCTGTTCCTGATCTACATAAATGACCTGGGTGACAATCTGAGCAGTTCTCTTAGGTTGTTCGCAGATAATGCTGTAATTTACCGTCTAGTAAGGTCATCCAAAGACCAGTATCAGTTGCAAAGCGATTTAGAAAAGATTGCTGTATGATGTTGGGAATTCGATTACTCGATAAATAGTACAATTCTCAAGGCTGTCAATTCAACTAAGTACCTGGGTGTAAAAATTACGAACAACTTCAGTTGGAAAGACCACATAGATAATATTGTGGGGAAGGTGAGCCAAAGGTTGCGTTTCATTGACAGGACACTTAGAAGATGTAACAAGTCCACTAAAGAGACAGCTTACACTACACTCGTTCGTCCTTTGTTAGAATATTGCTGCGCAGAGTGAGATCATCACCAGGTGGGATTGACGGAGGACATCGAAAGGGTGCAAAAAATGGCAGCTCGTTTTGTATTATCACGTAATAGGGGAGAGAGTGTGGCAGATATGATATGCGAGTTGGGATGGAAGTCATTAAAGCAAAGACGTTTTTCGTCGCAGCGAGATCTATTTACGAAATTTCAGTCACCAACTTTCTCTTCCGACTGCGAAAATATTTTGTTGAGCCCAACTTACATAGGTAGGAATGATCATCAAAATAAAATAAGAGAAATCAGAGCTCGAATAGAAAGGTTTAGGTGTTCATTTTTCCCGCGCGCCATTCGGGAGTGGAATGGTAGGGAGATGGTATAATTGTGGTTCGATGAACTCTCTGCCAAGCACTTAAATGTGAATTGCAGAGTAATCATGTAGATGTAGATGTAGGGTACATTTCCATTCATTATTAAGGCCCCCAGGGAGAGAACAAAAGGAATCCAACATGTCCTTGAGCAAGGATGTGTCATCGATATGAGATAGCTATACCATAACATCATCCGTGTACAATCACACCGAGAAGGTTTCTCCCAATATCTTCAAGCCATGTAATTGAGCAGCAATATGGTGAAGCAGAGCTTCTAGGGACAATAC
Organism: Schistocerca nitens; assembly: GCF_023898315.1. Taxonomy (NCBI): domain Eukaryota; kingdom Metazoa; phylum Arthropoda; class Insecta; order Orthoptera; family Acrididae; genus Schistocerca; species Schistocerca nitens. Next base: position 18,052,883 of record NC_064619.1, read on the forward strand.
TAAAAGCAACATGGAAAGGGGGCTTCCTTGTAGTACGCCCCATCAGATTGTTATCTGGGGAGTAAGTCCTTTCACCACGACAGACACATAAATACAATTAAAAAGATTGGATAATACCTGACACGCAGTATGATTGAGACTGGTCGCCTCAAACGCCTGCATGTAGGAATTGTGACTGAACTGGTCAAATGCCTTATTGAAATCAACAAAAAGTAAGGTAAGGCTCCAGGAACAGAAGTAGCTGCAACTACCAAGACATTCGACTACAGAAGTCTGGATTGTGCATCTAGACACAGCTTTGGTGAACTGCAGTAATTTTATCAAGCAATATTGACAAACGGCCGTAAACTGCGCATAAGACGGTTTTGTAATCGAAGGAGTGTGATTGGGCTGAATTTATCAGTGTCTGGACGTCTGGTTGTCTTTGGAATTAGAACACTTTTACTGACTATGAAAGGGACAGAAACTGCCCCCCCCCCCCAATCCCTGCACCCTCTGTATCACCTCATTTACCAGTGACATGATGGTACCACCTACAAAAGGCCAAAAATGTACATAAAATTCATTAGGAATACCACTGAGTCCCAGCAATTTTTGCATGAACCAACAATAAGGTAATATTTATCATCTCAAGTAAAGTCATGTAGAATCATCATGAAATGTAGGAGTAATCACACAGTCCAGGAGAGGAGTAAATGCATCAGCGAAAATTGTGTCAATAGCCTAAATGTCATAAAGGTCAATGTCAATTGGGACGTCAGTATGTGACTGTCAATGTGAGTGAGGGTCGTTTATGAAGCACTCTCAATTGGATAAAATGATATAAGGAAGGCAAGTCATCCTGTAAGAATGAGCAGGTTTTTCATTGCACCCTGAGTCCTTCCATTTATTGTCACTTTAACTAAAGAAACTTCTGTCGTAAGATGGAGTAATAAAATTCCTGGATCTGCCAGAGATTCCTCTAATTGCTGTAATACATAAATGCTTTGGACCAGCAGTTTTGCATGCTCTGGTCACCATTCCATAAGAGAATGATAATGGTCTTGGGAACACAAGCTAAGAATCCAGACCTCTTGAACAGTAATCACGAGGGAAGGGCCCTTTAAGAGAGATGTGTTCAACTTCCAGCGGAGCAATATAGTTTTGCTGGTTGCAAGGTTACAGCTGCGGCACAAGTGTGTATCATGTCTATCACTAACATTTACCCACACAAAGAATCATAAAAGTAGAAACGATTGAATCTGTTGCTGGAAGTGGCTGTAAAATGCGTATACCTGCTGAGAGTGGGATAGTGACAGATACATGGATCACATATTTGCAAGGTGTACACCAAATCGTCTAGTTCCTTACTGAAATTAAAATTAGAATTCTGATACACAGGATGTGAAACACAATTGAAATCTCTGCCTAACTGATCTTTCTGTGGAGTTTTATAAAACAAATAAACTATATCCTCGTAGTAAAAATACGCTCAAACTGTGGGATGGCCATATCCTGAAGGGGCATGAAGAAGTATTAAAGTAAGGTCACAAAATGTGCAGCCTATCCCTTGGCCATTATCAAGAACTTCGAAATTGGTCAGAGATATTTCCTCTCTGTAAAATAATGCAGTACCAGTAGATAGCTCAGGAGCAACATTACAGGAGGTAGAAAAGCTGGGAACAGAAAGATGAGCAAATAACACATCTTGCAAAAATATCACATCTGCACTTGAGTTGTAAGTAAATTGCTGCATAGCAGGAAGTCTTAAGATTGGAACAAATTCTGTTCACATTCGAAGTAAGGAAAGTAGAGGCCTGCATCGAGTTATACCAAAACAATTCAGATGATTATTTGCAAGTGACCTTTGAGGTTGTGTTTCACAGTCCATAACAGAGTCAGTGGTTGAATCTGAATGTAAAGTGCTGAATCCCTCTCCTCCACCTTCTTTATGTATTCTTCCCCCACCCCCACCACCCCACCCCTCCCCTCCCTCACGATAATGCTGCATGCTAAGTTTGAAAACACTGTTTATAGCGGCTTTGCGGTAATAAAACTTCCACAGGTGGTAACATTGGGGGTTGGGGTTGGGCAAGGTAGGGGGTCCAAGAGAAATTCAGTATCACGCGTAGAGGAAGGATTCGGCACACCCCTTTCTCCACAGGTGGGTGGTGTGGCTTCTGAAAATTGACAGAATGGTTAATGGTATGATTTCACTGTCACCACGTCTTCCTGTGGCACACTTGTGCTGATGTGGCTGTGATAAGCAGTGGCCTGTGGCATGCTTTCCTCACCCAGGAGCACAAAAAAAGGGTGGGAATACATTACAGGCTCAGGGATGTCTGGCAAGTCTGTCAGTGTAGAAGGGAGCTCTGCCACTAGTCCATCCTTATGTGATCCTGAAGGATGTGATTTGGTCTTGGGAGATACATCGGAGAGGGTACTGGATACCTTTGGATATTGAACAGCAGCTGACATGTTGTTGTTAGGTCTGAAATCGGTGAGGGGAGAGGCATCCTCCAACTGAATCTTTTCAGTAGGGTGTGGAAGAGAAGAGGGGTCGTTTGACTCCTCACCTTCTTGCATTTTCCTACACTTGTTTTGAAGCGGAAGTAATGGTGATGCAGAAGCTGCAGTGGCAAAGTCCCTACATGAGGTTAATGGTGGAACTTCACTAGGGCCATCAAGCAATTGCTCCTGTTGCCTCTCAGGAACTTGATTAGGCCCGATGACTGTTGCTTGGGAAACCGTTTATGATGATCATTAGTGGATTTTAAGATGGTGACATGACATGGGAAATTTTTGTGGAGGTGTTCACTCTACACATAAAACAGGTACCTGGTTAACCTTAACCAAACGTACGCAAACACCGCAGTACCCACATCATGTGACACTTCACATTATTGAAAACTAACCCTTATGCTGAGATGGCAGTAGACCTTTTGAGTTGACCATCATGCTAGTATGGGTGTAGAGGGGCTCCACCTCCTGTGTAAATTATATTATGCAGTACCCACACACTTGTAAATGGATTGAATACCACTATAAACTTGTAAGTGATGTTCAGTGGACCAGTGTTCCAACCATTTATTCTGTATGTCCCCAAAACGGAAGCAGAATAGTCAACTTCGGGTGGAAGATTAAATATACTGACATTCATAAATGCCACCTCTGCATTTGCCAGAATAACCTTACTATTAGAACCATCACAATGAGTGAAAGGGACTTGTACGTGCCTCAGAAGGAGCCTCTCGACCTGAAGCAGGTCCAGAAACTTGACATAAAACACACATGATTCAGAATTGAAGTAAGCTGTATGGACTTGTTCCAAAGTTACTTTGATCATGTCTAGAAGCCAGTCATGAATTTCTAGCGAACCTGACTGCACATGCCACGTAGACTTGTCAAAAGTAAAACTGATGGTATATGTACATGGAATGTTCCTGTGAATTATGGGCAACACCACGGTGAAAGACAATTCCAGATCAAAATTGATTTATAGGTATGCGATGCTAACAGACAAACAATGATGTGGTGTTCAAAAGGTCTTGCACAACGCTAAAGGGGAAACAGGAAACTCCTTTGGCAATGCAGCAGAGGCAGAACCTACTTGCCTGATGCGTGAAGTGAGAATACTGCTTGGCCACCAACCTCCTGCTGGACACACTGAAAGATGGATACCCAAGCACAAAAACGTTAATAACTGTGGACCACATACTATATTAATAAAAAAATGTTTGTTTTTAGACAATGTTTCACTGTATAGCGTTGAAAATACAGCTTTCCTTCATCAGCTTTGACCTTGATTTTTCAAAAACTAGGGAATGTCTAGCAAAAAGCTGAAACATGTTTTTCTTTATTTTCAATATACAGGGTGTTACAAAAAGGTACAGCCAAACTTTCAGGAAACATTCCTCTTACACAAATAAAGAAAAGATGTTATGTGGACATGTGTCCGGAAACTCTTAATTTCCATGTTGGAGCTCATTTTAGTTTTGTCAGTATGTACTGTACTTCCTCGATTCACCGCCAGTTGGCCCAATTGAAGGAAGGTAATATTGACTTCGGTGCTTGTGTTGACATGCGACTCATTGCTCTACAGTACTAGCATCAAGCACATCAGTACGTAGCATCAACAGATAGTGTTCATCACGAACGTGGTTTTGCAGTCAGTGCAATGTTTGCAAATGTGGAGTTGGCAGGTATCACGAATGTGGTTTTGCAGTCAGTGCAATGTTTGCAAATGTGGAGTTGGCAGGTGCCCATTTGATGTACAGATTAGCACGGGGCAATAGCCGTGGCGTGGTACGTTTGTTTTGAGACAGATTTCCAGAATGAAGGTGTCCCGACAGGAAGACTTCCGAAGCAATTGATCGGCGTCTTAGGGAGCATGGAACATTCCAGCCTATGACTTGCGACTGGGGAAGACCTAGAACGACGAGGACACCTGCAATGGACGAGGCAATTCTTCGTGCAGTTGACGATAACCCTAATGTCAGCGTCAGAGAAGTTGCTGCTGTACAAGGTAACGTTGACCACGTCACTGTACGGAGAGTGCTACGGGAGAACCAGTTGTTTCCGTACCATGTACAGTGTGTGCAGGCACTATCAGCAGCTGATTGGCCTCCACGGGTACACTTCTGCGAATGGTTCATCCAACAATGTGTCAATCCTCATTCCAGTGCAAATGTTCTCTTTACGGATGAGGCTTCATTCCAACGTGATCAAATTGTAAATTTTCACAATCAACATGTGTGGGCTGACAAGAATCCGCACGCAATTGTGCAATCACATCATCGACACAGATTTTCTGTGAATGTTTGTGCAGGCATTGTTGGTGATGTCTTGATTGGGCCCCATGTTCTTCCACCTACGCTCAATGGAGCACGTTATCATGATTTCATACGGGATACTCTACCTGTGCTGCTAGAACATGTGCCTTTACAAGTACAACACAACATGTGGTTCATGCACGATGGAGCTCCTGCACATTTCAGTCGAAGTGTTCGTACGCTTCTCGACAACAGATTCGGTGAGGTGGACTAATTCCATGGCCTCCACGCTCTCCTGACCTCAACCCTCTTGACTTTCATTTATGGGGGCATTTGAAAGCTCTTATCTACGCAACCCCAGTACCAAATGTAGAGACTCTTCATGCTCGTATTGTGGACGGCTGTGATACAATACGCCATTCTCCAGGGCTGCATCAGCGCATCAGGGATTCCATGCGACGGAGGGTGGATGCATGTATCCTCGCTAACGGAGGACATTTTGAACATTTCCTGTAACAAAGTGTTTGAAGTCACGCTGGTACGTTCTGTTGCTGTGTGTTTCCATTCCATGATTGATGTGATTTTAAGAGAAGTAATAAAATGAGCTCTAACATGGAAAGTGAGCGTTTCCGGTCACATGTCCACATAACATATTTTCTTTCTTTGTGTGTGAGGAATGTTTCCTGAAAGTTTGGCCGTACCTTCTTGTAACACTCTGTAGAATGTCCATGCAAGATTTGATCAAAATTGGTGACCCTCATGTTAGACCCTTCACTTGTTAGTAAAATTATGTGCCGTGTTCAGTTGAGTACAGTTGTGTTTTAAAAGTTAGAAAATGTATTCTCTAATTAATAACTGTTAAGTATTGTGAGATATATACCATTGGCAGTGACATTAGTGACGCATCAGGGGGAGAATAAGCAGCTAATAGCTGAATGCTCCATTTTACTTCTGAGGCATGTGGCCTACAACTTCATGTTGCAATGTGCTGTACGGATTTGTGTCTAAATACCACTACCTGTAGTTCTCAAAGATATATTGTTCCCTGCCCCCCTCCCCCGCCCTCCCCCTTCCAGTCGTAATATGATGGACTGTAACAAGAATCGTGGAGAGACATGGCTGTTGAGTAGGTATGTTGTCTGTCTGCATATTGTAATAGTTTAACAGTTGGTGGTAAACAAGCTTCACTATCAGCGATATGTGTGGTATACAGGATTTGGCAGAGAACAGCTGCTTGAGGGACACCTTGTGATATTCTGCGTGGATGAGTGTTGTCAAGATAATATTGCACGATTTTCATCAGTTCCCCTTCTTTTTCTGAAACTGTTTTTAGTACTATGCAGAAGTAACTTTTTGAGCTGCCATTGCAGTCATGTTTTGACAAACTTTCCACTATTTTTCCGATGCATAACCTTAGTTCAGTTGGTCTGTAAGACACAGTGTGGCTGGTTTTCTTTTGTTGTTATTTGTGACCCATATCGTTTGGAGAAATTGAGGATGCATAGCAGGTGCTGTAATGCATGTGATGTGCAAATATGTACTCACTGGATAACAGATTTCCAATTTCCTGGGGGACTTTCCCCCCGGGCCACACCCTGAATTCATCACTGTTAGGAACCCTCTTGGGCAGCTGACACAAAGGAAAATACTTCCTACCATACAATTTACTTTAGTTTGCAGATTATAAATACAGCTGCAATTGTATATTATTTCTGAATGTTTTTATTGCATTATATTAATTGTGAAGAGTAGCACCATCAGTTATCTGTCTGTTATGACAAAATTGTGAGAGGTACAATAAAATTCAAGACACCACTACATTCCCATGGAAGTGTGCACCCATTGATGCATTTTGTCTGCCCACAGCAGCCATAGACTGTGGTCATGTGTGTAAGTTGTGCTTATGTAAATGTGCATGTGACTTGTGCTTCAGGTCTTTTGGCCGAAGCTAAAATGTGTAGCAGTCTTTTCATTGTGTCTGACTGCGACTCAACGTCTCCTCGATATAGTGACTAGAAGTCTATCCTTTTCATTATGAGTATTTGTTGTAACATTTAAGATCGGCAGAACATCCAGAAGCACACTGTTAGTGATTTAGTTTGTTGGTTATTATCACTTAGAAAACTGGTGGGGGTGGTCTCAGAGTACAGGGTGAGCACTAAGTCTTTCCCTGAGTACAAAAATTTATTTGTAAGGAACTATGCTAGACACAGTTATGCAATTTTTGTAAGGTTTTTTTTATGGCTGCATTTCCTTATGACTATGTGCTGTCACAGGACGGGTTGTTCTCTCACTATCCTTCAAACAATCTGTCCACCTACCTGGACAGGTTTCAGGTTGTCTGCCCCTTCACTCTACAATGGCAGATATTGGTTTAGCCTACAAAAGCAGCATCGAAGAAAATTCGACTAAATACCTACCACGCAAAGGCCACATAACTTCAGTCCATGGGAAGTAGCTGAAAGTTAGTTACACTTGATTGTTCGGGATTCTTGCACGAGTCATTTAAAAAAAGTCACAAATTTCCTTTTAGTTGGTTTATTGTCTTTAAAACAAGGAAAATAGCTATCAAGTCCGTATTTAACAGCCTGACTTCAGTTATGCAATGTTACTGACTGTCTGTGTAACAAGTTCACACCCAAAAGCAGCCAGAAGATATTTAGTCTGACCAGATATTTTAAATATCCTAAACAGTCACTGACCCACAACCACTTGCGAATTAACACGTTCAGTCATTCAGTAGCCTTCTTGCGAAGAAACATTTGCAATAATATGTCTCATAATTTGCACGAAACAAGCTACATGGAGTTTATGTACGACTTGAAATGTTCACATGCAAAATCTCCCAAAATAAACCACTCACAAATCTCAAACTTTCTCAAAATACTCAGTTTTGATCAACTGCGTGAAAACCTATCAAACGTGTAGATTTCTTCATTTTGGTACAAATTTAGTGAGAGTGATTGAACATAGGCGGTTTCCAGAAGACAGTGACTACATTGACTCATAGATCTGAGGCATCAAGCACTACTCAAATGCGCATGAAATTCTGAATTCCTACTGGCTAGTATGTTAAGCAGCCAATCAGATCATCTTGAGCACTTCTATATGTGCTGTATTTCTAATGCCAGCGAATCAGATTACCACAAGTAATTCAGACTAGAACTTTTGTAATTTCGGAACTAAATAAAATTTAATGAAAACAAAATAAGACTCCTTTCCACTAAATGAATTACTAACAAATTTAATACTCAGTGCCCCTTCTGACTGCCTTTTACAAAATCAAGCTCACTCTGACATGTCACAAATTCCCCTATTACACAACTACTTTCTCACACTTACTTTTACACAGTTTTAATGAAATATCACATTCTCACTTTACGTATGACCTCCATTCACTCTCTGTCTCTCCAAAAAACACAATCAAAACACAATTAAATAACAATTTTCCAATGTACTATTAATTACATCAGAAATATGTGGCAGTGAAACTAAAGAAAGTTCCAGAAATGTAGATTATGTGAACCTATCCTCTTGGTTATAGTTTTAATTGATACTATAGATGAATATGTTACAGTCCCTAACTCAGTTTCGCAATGCCAGCAAGATTATTGTGTGTTTTAGGTAAAAATTTATATCTCTGAAAGTATTGAAGTTGTTGTTGTTGTGGTCCTCAGTCCTGAGACTGGTTTGATGCAGCTCTCCATGCTACTCTATCCTGTGCAAGCTGCTTCATCTCCCAGTACGTACTGCAGCCTACATCCTTCTGAATCTGTTTAGTGTATTCATCTCTTGGTCTCCCTCTACGATTTTTACCCTCCACGTTGCCCTCCAATACTAAATTGGTGATCCCTTGATGCCTCAGAATGTGTCCTACCAACTGATCCCTTCCTATAGTCAAGTTGTGCCACATACTCCTCCCCAATGCTATTCAATACCTCCTCATTAGTAATGTGATCTACCCATCTGATCTTCAGCATTCTTCTGTAGCACCACATTTTGAAAGCTTCTATTCTCTCCTTGTCCAAACTGTTAATCGACCATGTTTCACTTCCATACATGGCTACACTCCATACAAATACTTTCAGAAATGACTTCCTGACACTTAAATCTATACTCGATGTTAACAAATTTCTCTTCTTCAGAAACGCTTTCCTTGCCATTGCCAGTCTACATTTTATATCCTCTCTACTTCGACCATCATCAGTTATTTTGCTCCCCAAATAACAAAACTCCTTTACTACAAGTGTCTCATTTCCTAATCTAATTCCCTCAGCATCACCCGACTTAATTCGACTACATTCCATTATCCTCGTTTTGCTTTTGTTGATGTTCATCTTGTATCCTTCCTTCAAGACACTGTCCATTCCGTTCAACTGCTCTTCCAAGTCCTTTGCTGTCTCTGACAGAATTACAATGTCGTCGGTGAACCTTAAAGTTTTTATTTCTTCTCCATGGATTTTAATACCTACTCCGAATTTTTCTTTTGTTTCCTTTACTGCTTGCTCAATATACAGATTGAATAACATCGGGGAGAGGCTACAACCCTGTCTCACTCCCTTCCCAACCACTGCTTCCCTTTCGTGCCCCTCGACCCTTTATAACTGCCATCTAGTTTCTGTACAAATTGTAAATAGCCTTTTGCTCCCTGTATTTTACACCTGCCACCATCAGAATTTGAAGTTATTGATTTGAAATTGTAGCAGTATGGTTCTATTATCTGTAGAATTTGGTACACTAAGTATGAAAAAGATTGATTTATATTTAATAGTACTACTTCAGATTCATAGAAAATATGTATAACGTATTGCATGCAGCATTACACAAATACACCACTCGCTGGGCTCAGTAGCCATCGCCAGCTGTGCCAGCATGAGAGCTAACATTTGCTCTCCTCCCGGCTCCACGGCAAGCTACACTTTCAATTCAGGGTGACAACTCGTGATAATTTGCTACCTTGCAGCACTTTTTTGTAAATGATAGTTCAACTCTAGAAGTTTTTATGGATACACTTCAACATGTGCACATTGCACAACACAATAACCTGGGAGTTGTTTGTCTGCCATTTCTTGTGTGAAACCTTTCCAGACCGGTAGGTTGGTAGAGACAGTCCAACATCGAGGCCACCAATAGCTGTTACGAAAACTGTCTTAAATTGCACAGGAAGAATCTTTATTTTTCGATGACCGATTTCAGACTTAAAACTTCCTGGCAGATAAAAACTGTGTGCCGGACTGAGACTCAAACTCAGGACCTTTGCCTTTCGTGGGCAAGTGCTCTACCAACTGAGCTGCCCAAACACGACTCACGCCCTGTCCTCACAGCTTTACTTCTGCCAGTCCCTCGTCTCCTACCTTCCAAATTTTACAGAAGCTCTCCTGCAAACCTTGCAGAACTAGCAATCCTGAAAGAAAGGATATTGCAGAGACATGGCTTAGCCACAGCCTGGGGCATGTTTCCAGAATGAAATTTTCACTCTACAGCAGATTGTGCACTGATATGAAACTGCAGAAGTAAAACTGTGAGGGCAGGACGTGAGTCGTGCTTGGGTAGCTCAGTTGGTAGAGCACTTGCCCGCAAAAGGCAAAGGTCCCGAGTTCGAGTCTCGGCCCGGCTCACAGTTTTAATCTGCCAGGAAGTTTCATATCAGCGCACACTCCGCTGTAGAGTGAAAATTTCACTCTAGATTTCAGACTTGTTTTCCACTGTCAAATCAGCCACAAGTGTTAGTCTTGCATCACATCAATCATACACCGAGGAGCACATGTGGAGGCCATGTTATCTAATATCGCAGTTGTTGATTCCGTGGCCAATTTTCCACTTGTATGACTGATGTAATGCAAGACACAAACTTATGCTTGTGTTGATAGTGGACAAACTGTCTGAAACTGTCATCAATGAGTAAATACATTGTTCCTTGCAACATAAGACGGTTTTTATAACACTTATTAGAACCACAAAAAAGTTGTAGATCCATTCAGCCCCAACATGCTGGAGATACAGGGGTCATGGCCACCATGTACACCAGAATAACCCTTCTTGATCTTTTTGTGGGGTTATGTTTATTATAAAGTGTTCAGTTCACCAATTCATGATGTGCTGGCTCTTACAGCACGAATACGAGATGTTGTAAAGGCTGTGACAGGAGAGACATTGGCAAAGGCATGGAGTGAAATAAGAGTATTATTCAGACGTTCTGTGGGCAACAAATGAAGCACATGTGGAATTATATCCATAAAGAACTCTGCCAGTTAAGCCATCATTTACAGCAAACCACATAGCTCTATCTAACATAGCCCCATAGAAATATTTTTTTTTTTTTTTTTTTAAATCAAGGAAACACTTTATACTCACACTGTATCTGGTTGTGCCTGAATAAGTGATGGGGAGTTAAGATTTTGTGCTTGGAAGGTACATCTTGCAGCAGCAGTTGTTGGGTTTAGAGCAACTTCAATGCAGTCCACACTTTAAAATTTTACACGCATATTGAGATACGGACTCCTATTTATTTGAGGAAGCTAACTATAGGACTGTAATTACTTTGGTGAACTGAAATAGTTTGATTAATTCTCATTTCATATTTCAGCTTGATAGCTGGTTATCCCTGAAGATCTGTGTAATCAGTTGACATAATTCTTTCCATGTTCTGCACTTTTAGACTGCACATGCAGTTCTTCAACTCACATGTGTTGGCAAAAGCTGTTACTTGATGATTTCTTCATATTTTTTAAAAGTTTTTTACTGCTTTAGTCTTCTTTCTCTTGTCTTCAACAATGTTGTTGATGGCAATGCATGTATCTTACTTGCTCCCTATTACATTTATGTTTTCAGAGGTCGTTTGAATAGTGGTTGGAACACCTTTTCAGCTCCAGGAAGGCCTAGGGTAAATGGTCAGAACCAGCAACAAACTTCAGATGTAGAAGACAGACAGAGTGTAAGTATGCATACTGGTATTATTAGATATTAAATCTAAATTTAAAAACCAGAAATAAAAAATTCTGACCACTTCTGAATTAATTTAAAAGGCACGTTCATTAAATGCAAGAGTTCCAGAGTGCTATTAAAGAAATAAAGCGAAAAAAGAAATAGATAAGAGAAGCCTTGCAAAACATATATGATAATGGGAAGTCCTGGGTGGAATATAAATAATGGGATGAGTAAAGGTAAACCCCCCCCACACACACACACACACACACACACACACTCGCGCTCTCTCTCTCTCTCTCTCTCTCTCTCTCTCTCTCTCTCTCTCTCTCTCTCACTCACTCACTCACTTTTACTGACTGCAGCTCAACTGGAATGGGGGATTAGGTCAGGTTTAGTAGGCAAGGGGAGAAAGGAGGTGGGTAAATGAAGGGAAGGGTGGCTGAAGACTGGGAGGGAAGGCAGTTAGCAAATGAGATAGGAATGTGCCACTGGTGAAAGCAGGAGTTATTTTGAGTGGCGCACAGTTAAGTATAGGAGTGGCCTGGAAAGGAAGGCAGTACAGAAGAAGATGCAGACTACAGATACAAGAATGTGAATATAGAATGAGTGAAAAGTAGAAAGGGGAAAGTGACTGGTGCAGGGGATAATGAAGATTAAAGTGAGGAGGATTTCATGATTGAAGGACATGTTGTAAGGACAGTACCTATCTCCTAATTCAGAGAAGCTAGTATTGGAGGTGAGGATCCAAATGGCATGAATTGTCAGATGGCATTTTAAGCTGAACATGTCATACTCAGCAGTGTATTCTGCTACTAAGTGGTCAAGCCTACTGTTGGCCATGCTTTGGTAGTGCCATTCATTTGGGTTGGCAAGTTGATGTGGGTGGCCCTGCCTCTGATAGGCAGAGTTGATCCAATAGAGACAGATCATGCTGCTGAGCACATGTTAGACTACTGCTTCACAACCCATGCCATCTGGATCCTTCCCCATTTCCCTCTCAATACAACTCACCACAATACCAGATTTTGCGAATTATGTTGATGGGAGAATGAGATTTTCACTCTGCAGCGGAGTGTGCGCTGATATGAAACTTCCTGGCAGATTAAAACTGTGTGCCCGACCGAGACTCGAACTCGGGACCTTTGCCTTTCGCGGGCAAGTGCTCTACCAACTGAGCTACCGAAGCACGACTCACGCCCGGTCTCACAGCCTTACTTCTGCCAGTATCTCGTCTCCTACCTTCCAAACTTTACAGAAGCTCTCCTGCGAACCTTGCAGAACTAGCACTCCTGAAAGAAAGGATATAGCGGAGACATGGCTTAGCCACAGCCTGGGGGATGTTTCCAGAATGAGATTTTCACTCTGCAGCGGAGTGTGCGCTGATATGAAACTTCCTGGCAGATTAAAACTGTGTGCCCGACCGAGACTCGAACTCGGGACCTTTGCCTTTCGCGGGCAAGTGCTCTACCAACTGAGCTACCGAAGCACGACTCACGCCCGGTCTCACAGCCTTACTTCTGCCAGTATCTCGTCTCCTACCTTCCAAACTTTACAGAAGCTCTCCTGCGAACCTTGCAGAACTAGCACTCCTGAAAGAAAGGATATAGCGGAGACATGGCTTAGCCACAGCCTGGGGGATGTTTCCAGAATGAGATTTTCACTCTGCAGCGGAGTGTGCGCTGATATGAAACTTCCTGGCAGATTAAAACTGTGTGCCCGACCGAGACTCGAACTCGGGACCTTTGCCTTTCGCGGGCAAGTGCTCTACCAACTGAGCTACCGAAGCACGACTCACGCCCGGTCTCACAGCCTTACTTCTGCCAGTATCTCGTCTCCTACCTTCCAAACTTTACAGAAGCTCTCCTGCGAACCTTGCAGAACTAGCACTCCTGAAAGAAAGGATATAGCGGAGACATGGCTTAGCCACAGCCTGGGGGATGTTTCCAGAATGAGATTTTCACTCTGCAGCGGAGTGTGCGCTGATATGAAACTTCCTGGCAGATTAAAACTGTGTGCCCGACCGAGACTCGAACTCGGGACCTTTGCCTTTCGCGGGCAAGTGCTCTACCAACTGAGCTACCGAAGCACGACTCACGCCCGGTCTCACAGCCTTACTTCTGCCAGTATCTCGTCTCCTACCTTCCAAACTTTACAGAAGCTCTCCTGCGAACCTTGCAGAACTAGCACTCCTGAAAGAAAGGATATAGCGGAGACATGGCTTAGCCACAGCCTGGGGGATGTTTCCAGAATGAGATTTTCACTCTGCAGCGGAGTGTGCGCTGATATGAAACTTCCTGGCAGATTAAAACTGTGTGCCCGACCGAGACTCGAACTCGGGACCTTTGCCTTTCGCGGGCAAGTGCTCTACCAACTGAGCTACCGAAGCACGACTCACGCCCGGTCTCACAGCCTTACTTCTGCCAGTATCTCGTCTGCTACCTTCCAAACTTTACAGAAGCTCTCCTGCGAACCTTGCAGAACTAGCACTCCTGAAAGAAAGGATATAGCGGAGACATGGCTTAGCCACAGCCTGGGGGATGTTTCCAGAATGAGATTTTCACTCTGCAGCGGAGTGTGCGCTGATATGAAACTTCCTGGCAGATTAAAACTGTGTGCCCGACCGAGACTCGAACTCGGGACCTTTGCCTTTCGCGGGCAAGTGCTCTACCAACTGAGCTACCGAAGCACGACTCACGCCCGGTCTCACAGCCTTACTTCTGCCAGTATCTCGTCTCCTACCTTCCAAACTTTACAGAAGCTCTCCTGCGAACCTTGCAGAACTAGCACTCCTGAAAGAAAGGATATAGCGGAGACATGGCTTAGCCACAGCCTGGGGGATGTTTCCAGAATGAGATTTTCACTCTGCAGCGGAGTGTGCGCTGATATGAAACTTCCTGGCAGATTAAAACTGTGTGCCCGACCGAGACTCGAACTCGGGACATTTGCCTTTCGCGGGCAAGTGCTCTACCAACTGAGCTACCGAAGCACGACTCACGCCCGGTCTCACAGCCTTACTTCTGCCAGTATCTCGTCTCCTACCTTCCAAACTTTACAGAAGCTCTCCTGCGAACCTTGCAGAACTAGCACTCCTGAAAGAAAGGATATAGCGGAGACATGGCTTAGCCACAGCCTGGGGGATGTTTCCAGAATGAGATTTTCACTCTGCAGCGGAGTGTGCGCTGATATGAAACTTCCTGGCAGATTAAAACTGTGTGCCCGACCGAGACTCGAACTCGGGACCTTTGCCTTTCGCGGGCAAGTGCTCTACCAACTGAGCTACCGAAGCACGACTCACGCCCGGTCTCACAGCCTTACTTCTGCCAGTATCTCGTCTCCTACCTTCCAAACTTTACAGAAGCTCTCCTGCGAACCTTGCAGAACTAGCACTCCTGAAAGAAAGGATATAGCGGAGACATGGCTTAGCCACAGCCTGGGGGATGTTTCCAGAATGAGATTTTCACTCTGCAGCGGAGTGTGCGCTGATATGAAACTTCCTGGCAGATTAAAACTGTGTGCCCGACCGAGACTCGAACTCGGGACCTTTGCCTTTCGCGGGCAAGTGCTCTACCAACTGAGCTACCGAAGCACGACTCACGCCCGGTCTCACAGCCTTACTTCTGCCAGTATCTCGTCTCCTACCTTCCAAACTTTACAGAAGCTCTCCTGCGAACCTTGCAGAACTAGCACTCCTGAAAGAAAGGATATAGCGGAGACATGGCTTAGCCACAGCCTGGGGGATGTTTCCAGAATGAGATTTTCACTCTGCAGCGGAGTGTGCGCTGATATGAAACTTCCTGGCAGATTAAAACTGTGTGCCCGACCGAGACTCGAACTCGGGACCTTTGCCTTTCGCGGGCAAGTGCTCTACCAACTGAGCTACCGAAGCACGACTCACGCCCGGTCTCACAGCCTTACTTCTGCCAGTATCTCGTCTCCTACCTTCCAAACTTTACAGAAGCTCTCCTGCGAACCTTGCAGAACTAGCACTCCTGAAAGAAAGGATATAGCGGAGACATGGCTTAGCCACAGCCTGGGGGATGTTTCCAGAATGAGATTTTCACTCTGCAGCGGAGTGTGCGCTGATATGAAACTTCCTGGCAGATTAAAACTGTGTGCCCGACCGAGACTCGAACTCGGGACCTTTGCCTTTCGCGGGCAAGTGCTCTACCAACTGAGCTACCGAAGCACGACTCACGCCCGGTCTCACAGCCTTACTTCTGCCAGTATCTCGTCTCCTACCTTCCAAACTTTACAGAAGCTCTCCTGCGAACCTTGCAGAACTAGCACTCCTGAAAGAAAGGATGTTGATGGGAATTGTTCTTACAACGCATATTTGAGTCTCCCAGTTCTCTTGGCCTGAATCTCTGCTAGTGCTCCCATCATAAGCACTCCCCCTCCTTCCACTCATTCAACACTCATACCTTCATCTTCACAGTCTCTTACAATTCACTTTTCCATTACAACTCCTAGGCTGGCTGACTGAGTGCATGCATCCGTGCGCACGCACATACGCATGCGTGCATGCTCTCTGAAGAAAGACGTTGTCCAGAAACTTCAGTCTTGTTTTCAATGCCTTTTGTCTGTCCAATACGTAATCTAGACTGTGAGTTCTTGATTTTACTCCTTCCAATTATATATAAAAATCTTGTGTTGAAGACTGTAAAATAAGTCTCTTTGAACTTCACTTTAAGTAAAACACAATTGTGTGGAAGCTCTGGATTGGCACACCATCCTCAATACTGCTTTCATTTTGACCTTTCTGTATTTTAATATTTTAGATTACTAGGAAATACTATCCTCCTGCTAAAAGCAAAAGACTTGGTTTCACCTTTCATTCGTTACAGTCACAGTTACAAGTGTCACTTTGTAGTGTTTTTTAATTACTTTTTTATGGGTTATAGTTGTATGAATTTATGAGCATATATTGCAAGTATTTAGTCTTTTGAACAAAAAATTCCTAATAACTTGTACTGTATATTTTATTTCATTAACAAATTCATCTTGTTTGAGGATAAAATCTGTCTTAATTGGTTTGAATGGAAACATCAGTTAGCACATAACCGTTCACTGCGCCACTTGACTGATGTGCAGACACATACTCACTGCAGAAAGTTGGCCTTCTTCAGTATGCCATGAAATTGGTTACAAATAATGATAAAAAATGTAATAACTATTAATCATTTTACCTCCTGTATCACACGTCATTGATTGAGAACTGTATGGCAGCTCTTTCTCTAAGTTTTTTTTACACCAACCCTGTTCCACAAGTGGAGTATGACTTCCCAGCACCTACTTGAATAGTTAGTCACACCAGAATCATTCAGTTGAATCCCACCCTTCGCAGGCTTCATCATCAGCAACCAGTCAGAATACAGAATACCTAATTCTGACTGTGTTTCCATTGAAAGGATTTTTCTTGTTGGCGCGGGCCAGAGTGGCTGAACAGTTCTAGGCGCTAAAGTCTGAATCCGCGCGACTGCTACTGTCGCAGGTTCGAATCCTGCCTCAGGTATGGATGTGTTGTCCTTAGGTTAGTTAGGTTTAAGTAGTTCTAAGTTCTAGGGGACTTATGACCTCAGCAGTTAAGTCCCATAGTGCTCAGAGCCATTTGAACCATTTTTCTTGTTGGCTGTGTGCTACAAAGCGCCACTTCCGGAATAAATTAACCACACCAACTCCATTAATAACCATGCTGACACTGTGTCAGTACAGGACAAAGGCACTAGAAAAAGAAGATGAAGACATGCACCTTGAATATCATTGCTCTCAGCTTAATTCTTGCAATGTAAAAGACTTCCTTCAACCTCTTTCCACAGTTCATATTGCATTACCAGGAGGCTACTTGCTTCTTGTGTTCATGCTTCCTCCTGTCATCACACCAATCTCTCTCATGCCCTCACCACACTTCTTTTGGGTTTCACCATTGCGAACATCCAGCTGAGTCCAAATGTCTCCTATCCTTTATCTTCAGCATAGAAAACTGCACACGTACATGTAACTGCTTCTCATTGGATAATCACATTTTCAAGGAAAACTGCAGAAAAACTACGGGTGTTCATGTATCACTCTTGTAAGCAACTTGCTTGTGGTTCATGTAGAGGAACCTGTCCTTACCATCCACATTTCTGAACATTTAATGAAGTTCAGTTTCATTGATAACATTTGTATCATTTGGACTTGTGGTGGAGACAGACTATCCTCATTCCCCACAACCTTAAACATTTTCACAACAGTCCTATTCATAAGCTTCTGGTATGTGTAATTGGATAATTTCCCCCATTGCATATTAAGCTCAACACATTCCCTTAATTCGTCATATTGGCAATCTCATTACCAATGATTGTTTAATGCCACTACAAAATAGCTCCAGCAACTGAGCCACAAACTCCCACCAGAGATGTGACAACCCTGAAATGATTAATATGCTCCCCAAAACAACACCCATAAGTAATAACCTCAGGAAAGATCTAAGTGGAAAATTTGTCTCATGCCATGCAGCCAACCAGCTTTTCCTACCCCAGTCTTGACATTGGTCTAGCGTGTCACATTAAATGGAAGACCTCTAGTGAAAGCAGTCATCATATCCCTAGTATTTATTGAAACCACTGCCCAGGATTCTGTGTGGGCTTGAAAGTAACCAAACAGTCCACAGGAACAATGGACAGGGGCATGTTTGACTACTTACTTGCAGAGGAGGCTGCTCAGTGTTACTTATCCAACATTAACAGCTACTTCATGTTCTACGCAATTTTCATCCCTCGCCACATAATTTGGCCTTCATTGGCAGCTATTTCACTTTCTATGCTGTTTTTATACCCCACCACTACTGGCTCCTCTGAACAGCTGGAACTGTTCCTCCAACACTTTCGTGGTGTTGATTAAGGCATAGCTATTGTGGCTCAAGTTTAATGTTTGGAAGAAGTTTTACTCAAGCTCCCTGCTATCCAGATTTCTGTGATTCCTTAAATAATTTCAGGTGTATACCAATAGGGTTTCTTTCAGTAGTCTGTGCATTCCTGCCCTTGTCCAGCATAAATTATGCCCCATTTTTAATAATCTAAATATTAAAAGGATATGCAACCCTAACGTGTTTCCTTCCTTAGTCTTGTATCCTTGCTGGTCTCAACCTCCACTAGTTCCTGTACCCTATATGTTTGCGTTTCCTTAGAAATTCTCTGCCCCTTTCATTGTTTTGGTACCGTGTACAGTACCCCATCTCAATAACTTCGCAGTTGACTATAATTTTTGCATCCCTGTTCATGCCTTGCTGTCCTTTTCGGAGCTGTTGTTTCAATACTTATACTGCCATCCTCCACATGCATATTAGCAACAATCCCCCCCCCCCCCCCAAAAAAAAAAAAAAAAACCTCTCCCTCATCTGTGCAACAAACCACTAATCTTAATTGTACTTCTTAGAGTTCACACTGATGAAGTCTTGTAAGAAATCATTTCTGGGTCATCTTTTTGGCTGCTGATGACATCAGTACCAGTTTCCAGCATCCTGTGGAAGGAGACATTGTCCAGGGTGGAGGAGCTGGTTTGGTCCTTCTGCAGTCCAACCAAGCATCTTGTGGTCAAAGTTTACTCTGCTGGCGTAAGATAGAGTTTTCTAAGAACATAAGTGTGTTCCAACACCTGTTTGAAATAATCTGCAGAAAAGTTGTGGCAGGAAACACACTTTTCGGGGGAGTGCTATTTGCAGAAATAGTAATAGCCATTAAAGTGCCTGCATTCTGTTCCTGAGGCTTATTGGCTGAAAAACCTGAATGTTGAAACTGTTTCATTGAAGGACTTGGAGTTAACGAAACCAGCAAGTCAGCTAGCTGACAACTCACCTGGTAGCAAATCCTGGCCTATGGGGGGGGGGGGGGGGGTAGTGTTTTATATATAAAGTTTTTAATATTCCTGAAGGCAGAATTTAGTGATCCTTTGTGATAACAAAAGCTACTTTTTTTATACAGAAAGTGTACAGTCTTTAATAAAAATGATAGACTTGGCGAGGTGTAATTCAAAACAGTAAATTACATTGTTTCGGAGGAATTGGAAATTTTTTTCCTGTTGACTTTAAAATCTCAGCCTGTTTTGCCTTTACATGCAGATTTTTGGCATAAATTGTTGGGACCAGCATAACAGCTGGATTTTGGATTGTTGGATGCAGTTAGAGAACTACAGGGCATTCATTATTGGTTTTGGAGATTTAACAAGTTCAGTCCTATTTCAAAGGTGCTAGCAAGGTCGGCGACCTTTATTTGGACTTGTTTCAATATTGTAAAAGCGTTCAGAGTCCACCAGTTGCTGCAACCTTGACTAAGACTTCTCATTTAGCCACATAATCACTGATACGAGACATGAGCAACGTTTTATTGATCATGTTCTACTTACCTGTTGTTCACCTTTCTCCTTTTTATTTTAGTTCTTTTGTGTTTGCCCACCTGTTCTCACAAAGTCAGTTATTCAAATTTGTCAGTGAACAGCTTCCAGAGAGATTGTCATTGTTTGTATGTGTGCTGTAATAAAGAAGAGAAGTTAAAATAAAGCTGAACTACAGTGTTAAACCCCCTTATATACCGTGAGTTTGTCCCCCCCCCCCTTCCTCCCCCTGAAATAGCTTTTTTTCCCAAGCAGGTGTTCTTAATTCACACAGGGTTTTCCGTCAACTATTACAAAATTGGTTTGCAGACGTTTATGTGGCGACAACTTTCGTCACCAAGTGTGTTGACTAACCAGGTTTCATTGAGTGACCTCTGTCTGTGTGTGTGTGTGTGTGTGTGTGTGTGTGTGTGTGTGTGTGTGTGTGTGTGTGTGTTCTATTTTTATTTTTTTAAGCAGCAGTGTTTGAAGTGCAGTGGTTATTCAGTTTTCTGTTTGTTTGTCATTGGTTACCACAGCTAACCAAATGGTAGCAAAATTATAGTTATATGTTTATATGAACTACTGAAATAAAGCTGATAAAATCCATTCATAGCAACAGGTTCAACAAGTGTTACATAGATAAAAATCTCATTTCAAAATGTGGTCAAATACAAATTAACATAATCACTGTAGCAGCTAAGATGACAAAAAAGAAGTAGAAATAATCTAAAAACTAGATCACATCATCAGCTTCTCTTGCACTGAGTCGAATAGTCGGGACTGTAGGGTGAATGCTCAAAGGTCTCCCATCCAAACCGTAGCAAGTGACTGTGTGTGATGTGGTCTGTGTGGTATTGTGCAAAAGCATAATGCCTCTACTTCACATTCCACACTTCTTTTTCTGGATTGTCCTTCAGAGGCTTCCCCATGTCTGACAGTAACACTCAGCATTTACGGCCTCCTTTCACAGTAAACACTTATCAGGAAGATGCCGTATTAATTGCAGAAAACAGTGAACCTGATTATTTTGACAAAGACTGTCTGCTTGAATTTGGTCCTCACATTAGAATTAGTTCACTACCAGTGCAGGGACTTTATTTAGTTGGTGTCCATGCATCACCCTCATTACATCTCTGTTCATAATATGAGAGAGAGAGAGATTGTCTGCTTGAAATTGGTCTTCACAGGAAAAACAGTGCGGCCAGTGCATGGATTTTTGTTTGGATTTTGCTGTGGCATGTATCTCCCTTGTTTCATTTCTGTTTGTTACATGAGTGTGAAGCTTACCACCTTCCTCTTCATACCGATGAAAGAATGTCATTGTTGCAGTCAGATAATTGTTTTGAATACACATGTGAGCTGCCTTGACACTCATCTTGCTTACACTTTCTGAAAACCAAGCCATTGGGTAACTGTTTTGTATAACAGAGTGTGAGATATCTAAAGGACTGGATCAGATAAGTCTGATATTGTGAAACAATGGCTCAGTGAAAATTTACATATTTGCATGTTACAGGGAACATAATTACAACCTATTGTTATGATGTAATGAGTTAGTTATAACTGGAAACTAATAGATTGTCACAGTAAAAAGTGGAGGACCCTATTGACCATTCACATGGTTTGTGTTTTACATTGTCCTTAAGCTATCGTAAATTTTATTTTCCTTGCTACCTGCTTTCCATCAGTTGTGTTATCACTAGGAGCAATTAGACACTATAGTCATTATCACACACAGTATTTCAGCTGTCGGTAAACTGCCTGCAATATTGTCTTACCACACTGTCACTTAGAATGTTGACAAATGCAGGATGCATTGGCAGTATATCTCTGTAGGAGTTTGCTCCTGAGTAGGCATAAATCTGATAAATACGGAGCTTACAGTCAGTGTATAACAATATTAATGCTGCCATCGTCTTCTAGTTATGTGAAATAATTAATCTGGTAATCTTGTCAGGAGATTTTGGTGATATGGTCCTGTGGCCCTTTACCCCATTTGAACATGATCTGTTAGTACCACACCTAGTCTTTCCCAAAAATGCTGAGTGTCACATTATTTGGTGATGGTTGCATCTTCACCTTATTTGGCAGTGGTGAATTCATGTTTCTCATGCTTGCTTTGCTACTTTGTATTATAGTCATATGTCGAGCATTATCCATAGTTATTAGACGGCTAAAAAAGTCATCAGGATTGGCCTGCTGCTGCATCTATTCAGGATGAACGGATGTGAACAGGTACTGAACCAAGTGGCCAGTAACCTTTCTCATGTTCAAAATGTCATATATAATGTTGAGAACTGATCCGTGGCTAATTTTCTTTTCTGCACTATCCGCTCAATTGTGATCTTGGAGATCCAGGACCTCCACTTCTCTTGTGATTCCTAGTACTTCGCAGAGAGGCGGTCAGCCAATTCATTCTTCACCATTCACTTATTTGACCACACTGAAAATGTATGTGGCTTTTAACCACTGTGTCATATGATGGTATATTGTTGCTGTATATTTCCACCAACTCACTGTGGACTGTTGCAGCATTGTTCCACTTTGAGTGCACAAAATAAATTACCACATGATACTCCACTTTATCAATGGGCCATGCCATTTTGATTTGGATGCCCTAGCACAGGCATGGGCAAATAGTGGCCAGCAGGCAACATGTGGCCCGCTAATGGTTTTGATGTGGCCCACCAAACGCAGCCGAGGCACACATAACAACTGTCTCTGGCTGCTGGGGCCAGACTGAGCACCTGGCCTCAGCAGCCAGACACATTGTGATCTTTGTTTGTGTGAATGTTTAGGTTACAGAACTTTGAGGTTCGCCGATGACATTGTAATTCTGTCAGAGACAGCAAAGGACTTGGAAGAGCAGTTGAACAGAATGGACAGTGTCTTGAAAGGAGGATATAAGATGAACGTCAACAAAAGTAAAACGAGGATAATGGAATGTAGTCAAATTAAGTCGGGTGATGCTGAGGGAATTAGATTAGGAAATGAGACACTTAAAAGTAGTAAAGGAGTTTTGCTATTTGGGGAGCAAAATAACTGATGATGGTCGAAGTAGAGAGGATATAAAATGTAGACTGGCAATGGCAAGGAAAGCGTTTCTGAAGAAGAGAAACTTGTTCACATCAAGTATAGATTTAAGTGTCAGGAAGTCATTTCTGAACGTATTTGTATAGAGTGTAGCCATGTATGGAAGTGAAACATGGACGATAAATAATTTAGACAAGAAGAGAATAGAAGCTTTCGAAATGTGGTGCTACAGAAGAATGCTGAAGATTAGATGGGTAGATCACGTAACTAATGAGGAGGTATTGAATAGGATTGGGGAGAAGAGAAGTTTGTGGCACAACTTGACAAGAAGAAGGGATCGGTTGGTAGGACATGTCCTGAGGCATCAAGGGATCACAAATTTAGCATTGGAGGCCAGCTTGAAGGGTGAAAATTGTAGAGGGAGACCAAGAGATGAATACACTAAGCAGATTCAGAAGGATGTAGGTTGCAGTAGGTACTGGGAGATGAAGGAGCTTGCACAAGATAGATTAGCATGGAGAGCTGCATCAAATCAGTCTCAGGACTGAAGACCTCAACAACAACAACATGTTTCAGAAGAAGGCTTTCTCACCAAAAGCTTATGTGTTTATTAGTATCTTTGTTGTGCCTGTCTGTGGCTCATCATCTCTGCTATATGGTAACAGACTATCCTTTTATACGAGGGCTATACACAAAGTACATTACGTTTTGGAATTAAAAATAAATAAAGTATTGGAATTTTTTTTTATTATATACAGATGAAAGCCACACTTAAATACTACTTTTCTACATAGTTGCCATTTAAATTAAGGCACTTATTGTAGCGATGGACGAGCTTGGAAATTCCTTTCGTCGTAAAATTCGGCCGCCTGGGCCTTCAACCACATGGTTACGTCTCCTTGAAGCTGTGCATCGTCATCAAAACGCTGCATAGCCAACTACTTCTTCATTGCTGGGAATAAGTGGAAGTCGCTCGGTGCCAGGTCGGGACTGTACGGCGGATGAGGAAACAACTCCCACTTAAAAGATTCGAGAACTTCACGAGTGACATTTGCCGTGTGGGCCCGGGCGTTGTCGCGAATCAGCAAGATCTTTGAGCCCAACTTTCCCTGTGCTTGTTCTGTATTGCTCTTCTGAGGTTGTGCAGAGTTTGGCAATACCTTTGAGAGTTTATTGTAGTGCCTCTTTCCAGGAAATCCACAAAAATCACATCTTTTCTGTCCCGAAAGAGGTAACCACGTGGTTGAAGACGATGGCGGCCGAATTTTACGACGAAGGAATTTCCAAGCTCGTCCATCGCTACGATAAGTGCCTTAATTTAAATAGCAACTATGTAGAAAAGTAGTATTTAAGTGTGGCTTTCATCTGTATATAATAAAAAAAAATTCCAGTGCTTTATTTATTTTTAATTCCAAAATGTAATGTACTTTATTGATAGCCCTCGTAACATTGTCAGAAGAAAGGGATGAGAACTCTCAGTATCTGTTTTGCAGTTGCACAAGAGAAGATTACCACAGTTTTGCAGTTACAGTTACATGGCAACGTGAATGCGAAAATCTGTGAAATTGTCTGTCTCTGTGTGTATGCCAACAGTTTGCTCCAGATAAAAACTATATTATGTCTTCAGCACACCAAAAATTATTAAATAGTACTGAAAAGTGGTTTTAATTGTGGTCTTTGTTCATGAAAAATATGAAATGTAAAACCAAGTCGCAGGCAGTGCACCTGCACTGCCATTTAAATGTGTAACATTCACAGTTTCCACCTTTTCATGTTCAGCGTGCCATACCGGTGGGGAAAATGTGCAGCAAAGCTGTGTGTTACAGCACTCGTACCAAGTCATGGGCCGAATTCATGGCCACCCTGATATAGGGTATCAAACCTTTGATAACAAAATAGTATTGAAGCTGTGTAATGTAATTGTGTGTCATACAAAAAAAATCAGTCTATCAAATTATGTACACTTTAACCAGTTCCTTTATTTCACATATTCTCTTTACAGATATCTCTGAAATTGTAGCCTAACAATGTTTGTGTGCATCAAATGTGTGTAATTCCTCAATGCAACTTAGCCTTGATCTCCAGACATAACAGGTAGTAATTAAAACACCAAAAGAGCCCATTAGTCCACTCTCTTAGTGCAGCAGAATAATAATTATCTGTATTTACACAATCTCAACAGCAATCTTCAGTGCAAACTCTGTACTGATCAGGTCTCGGACTCTGAGACAATTATGTTGGGCAATATGATATTGTTAAAAACTTTTAACTGCCTCTATCATGTAGCATCACATTTGCATTAAACAAAACAACAAATTAAACCAAAATTAAATTTTTGTGTAGCTTTTTTTCCATATGTGATAACACTTCGATTTTCATACCTCTCATCATGAAAAAGTCGTGTAATTTCAGTTTTCATACTGATCTTTTGCCTCAAATGTACCCAACTATTTATGGTCTATTTTGTGAAGCTTTCTCCAGTGCAGCTTGGAGAAACATTCATAAATGAATAAAAAACAATATTTCTTGCTCGTGGAATCATAATTTTTATCTTCCAGGGGCAAAAGAGTTAATAGATTCAAAAGGTGGACAAAGGTGTACAGAAGGATGGTGGAAATTCTGCAGAAAGAGGCATTGGAGGGATTGGGAGGTCAGAGATAGTGCATCACTAAATGTTTTGCACTACAGTTCAAAGAAGGTAGAAGGGCAGAAAAAGGCTGAGGGGGAGCTAACATGGGTGGAGTCATAGTTAGCACAATAAAAGGATATGTGGGAGTGTAAATTACAATCTCTGGAGATAGTAGAAACTGGCCCTCGTTACATAGCAGGTGCTCAGATTTCAAGAGTCATGCTATATAACAAACTCAGCAACTGGGTACTAAATTCTATTAAGCTGGACAGCTTTTGCCAAGCTTGGAAGGACAGTCCACAGCTTATGAGGTGTGATCAGAATGTAATGGGATTTTTTTTTTATTTTGCGGCCTTTATGTATCTGATTTTCATTATTTAAATTTTTTATTTTATTTTATTTTTTTATCTTGCTGATAAATGTGTTCCTGATGTATGTTTGCATTTGCAGCTGTTTTCAGTATTTGTTTTATTGGTGACAGTCGAACAAGTTTGATTTGTTTTCAAGTTCTCAGTGAATTTTTACTTTTGATAAAGGTGGGTCAAAGAGTTTGCTTTAAATCTTGCTTGAAAAATGGGATAAAGTGCAACACGACATTCAAAATGTTGGCTGTGGCTTTTGGCAAGTCAACTCTGAGTAAGACAAGAGTTTAAACATTTCAAAGAGGATTGAGAAGACTTTCAACGACAAACACCCTGGATGCCTTAGCACATCAGTTACTGACAACAGTGTGGAAGAAGTAAAGAAAATGGTTCTGGAAAATTGCCAGAGCACTATCAGAAAGGTGGTGATGTTGGCATATCCTTTGGCTCGAGCAAAGTAATGTTTTGCATGTTCTGGGCATGAAATGTGTAGCAGCAAACCTTCCAAAATTGTTGAATATCGACCAAAACAATATCACTTAGAAACTGCTCAGGAAATGCTGAATGAAGTCAACATTGAACCAGAACTTCTAAAGAAAGTAATAGCAGGTTATGAAACATGGGTATATGAGTATGAGGTCGAAACAAATTCCCATTTGTCCCACTGGAAACTGCCTGAAGAGCCAAGCCGATAAAAAGTTCGTCAAGCTCAATCACATGTGATGGTTCTTCTCACTGTTTTCTTTGATTACAATGGGATAGTGCATCATGAGTTCCTGGCCTATAGTTGTATGGTCAATAAGGAATACTACTTGTTTAACTGTTTGAGGAATAGGTATCCCTTACTAGGCTACCTACAACAAAATTAAAAGGCTAGATTGTTACCCACCACATAGAGGATGCACTGAGTCACACACAGCCATAATGAAAATGATTGTTAAACATTTAAACTTTCCAACATAAAAGTCCCTCTTCTGAAATACAAAACACAAGCACGACTTGCAAACACTTGGCTACAGTCTCTGGGTGTTGGGGCAGAAAACACAAACACATTGCCACAAGCACAACTTGCAAACAATTGGCCACAGCCTCTGGGCTCTGGGGCATGACGACAGACTGCGACTGCATGTGATGCACACAGAATCTGCTGGGATGGGTGCGGGGGTAAGGACGCAGCATGGGACGGGTGGGGTAAGGACGCAGCATGGGACGGGGAGGGGAAGAATAGCAGGATAGCAGTGGTGGCAGATGCTGTGCTGCCTGTGGGAGCTTGCAGGGGACAGGATGGGCTGCTACATGCAGTCAGAAGGCTGGAATAGGGAGGGGGCATGGAGTGTAAGGGAGAGGAGAGAAGTAGAGAAGGGGAAAAGATAAGTAGGTGCATTTGTGGGATTGTGGGATAGAAGGGGTGTGTAGTGCATGGGAGCGGGGAAGGTGGTAGGCATGTAGAGGAAGGGACTAGCGAAGGTTGAGACCAATCGGATTATCGGAACAAAGGATATGTTGTAGGAAGAGTTTCCACCCGTGCAGTTAATAAAATCTGATGTTTGTAGGAAGAATCCAGATGGCACTGGCTGTGAGGCAGTCATTGAAGCGAAGCTCATAGTGTTGGGCAGCACATTCAGCAACTGTTTGGTCCAAGACACTTGGCATATTAGGGAAGGGACCGCTCATCACTACAGATTCAATGACGTTTGGTGTCTAGGCGGTACAGAACAGATTTCTTGGTATGAAATGGTTGGCAGCTGTCAGAGTGCAGGTATTGGTGGTTATAGGTATGTTTGATATGGACAGAGGTACTGACATAGCTATTCTGGAGTTGGAGGTCAACTTAGAGGAAGGTGGCTTTGTTGGGGTAAGGAAGACCAGGTGAAGGTATTGGGGTGAAGGTTTAGAGGTTCTGGAGGAATGTGGATAGGATGTCCTCACTAACTGTCCTAATCATAAAGGTGTCATCAATGAATCTGAACCAGTTGAGCTGTTTGGGATTCTGATTGGTTAAGAAAGATTCCTCTAGGTGGCCCATGAATAGGTTGGCATATGATGGTGCCGTTCAGGTGCCTATTGCTGTACCATGGTTTTGGTGATGCCTTCAAAGGATAATTAATTGTGAGTGAGGACATATTACGTCATGGCAACCAGAAAGGACGTTGTAGATTTGGAGTCATTTGGGCATTCGGAAAAGTGGTACTTAATAGGGGCAAGGCCATGAGACCACAGGGGATGTCAGTGTAGAGGGAGGTGGTATCGGCACTGACGAGCTGGACACCAGGTGGTAAAGGAACACGATTTATGAAGAGTCAGTGGGGGAAATGGTTGAGCAAAGATTCTCTCTGTGGGGACACAGTAACTGGCTGCAGTCCTACTCAGAAAGTAGGACAGTGGGGAGTGGTGAAGATGAGAAGTAGACTCATAGACTCAGGAGAGAGGTTCTGGGATCAATCTAAGGATATGAGGAGGGATTGGAGATCCTTCTGGATTTCAGGAATGGTATTACTTTGGCAGGGTAGGTATTACTTTGGCAGGGTAGGTATCTGACAGCTAGCAGAGAACTTTTCCAGGTATTCCCTGTAATTCGTAAACACAGTTTTTGGAGTCTTTGTTGGCAGGTAGGATTATAAGGTCAGGCTCAGTTTTCAGGTGGTGGATTGGAGTTCTTTCTGTGGATGTGCCATTGGTTTCCATGTCGAGGGATTTGGGGAATGATAAGGCAAGGTTCTAGGTAGAAAATTCTGAAAAGTTAACAGGGGGTGATTTAGGGGCAAGGAGGATGGTTCACAGTTGGGTGGAGAAGTGGACTGAGTCAGTCAGATTTCAGTAATGGTTTTGGGTTAAGTCTGATTAATAGGGTTTGAGGTGAAAAATGTTTCCACTGTGTGGACTGTGAGAAGGAATAAAGGTGCAAAAGGTAAGACCTTTGGAAAGGATTTATACTGCTGTGGGGCTAAGGCTTTTGGAAGAAGGTTCATGACGGTGTTTCGGGATGATTGAAAATCTTGTTTCTGTTTGGTGGTGGAAGGGGATTTCTGAGTGTAAGGTGAATGTAGGAGAACAGTGAGGCAGGGTTTGCAGGTGTGGGGGATTGGGAGATGATTAGTGGAAGGTCTTGAAGAATTGCAGAGGTGGTGAATAGTGTTGGTGCAGGGTGTGAGTAGGTGGTGAATGGGTTAGAGAGCTTTTTGAGGTGCTGTTGTGCATGCCGCTGTAGTTCCTGGAGGGCAAGAGTTTGTCTGGGAGATGGGATTCAAGGATTTGGGATTGAGAGCAGGATAATTTTACAGATAGAGAGGAGGTATTGCTTGACACGGTTTTGCAGGACTATGTTTGTGATGGTTAAGGACTGGCAGAATCTGAATCTGAACAGATAGATGTCATTGTGGAAGGAGGGATTGCATTCAGAGATGGGTGATTTGATGGTGAGGCCATTTGGGGGGATTCCATGAGCTAAGCAACATCACAGAAACAGTGCATGGGACTGGGTTCTGGCTAGAGATAAGGAAACATTTCTGTAGTGACGCATGTGGAAGGAGGAAAGAGCCATGGTGGAGGGTAAAAGACGTAAATAAGGTCTTACTCTGAAATGAGGGATGTCCTACCCATTATTATTCTTACCCCTCCCACAGTGGTATTCTGCTGTTTTAACATTGTTAAACACTGCATTCAGTCGGAAGAATCAATCGTGTGGACAATTTGTTCCTTTTACGAAAGATTGTGAATTCCAGATGTGTACGAAGCCTTTTTGGACGATTTAACACAGACTCAGTGATTGCAGGCTCTCTTCGACACAGCTGAAACTTCCCACTAATTACAGGGCCAACGTGATCATCAAATGATTCAGAAAAAACTCATTTGTTCATTCACTCCAGAACAAAAAAGTCACAAACCTTATTTATGAAGGAAATTGTGTATTCAATCCATCTCCATTACATGTCCAGATCTCCGGTGATTCCACGTCTTAATTATTTTCCGTTTACAGTCTCTTTCTCTTCAAATAAACCGCTAGCGGCACAAATGTTAATTGGCTCGCTTTAGCGAGAAGAAAAGCAAAATATGTATCTCTCAGAAACATGTCAATCCCTCAACAGATACTCCAGAAGCTGTCCTAGTTACCACTCTAACAACCATGGAGAATGCATATATGCATCTCTGTTATTTCAAAGAATAAACACACTAGAAAATACTTTGGCGTCGTCGAGCTGTCGCCGCATATGTTACGAGAAAATCAGATCAGATACTTTTCCAAAGTGAATGAATGTGGATGGTTTGATTGACAATGATTAATTGGTGTGTGGTAGAGGGTATTTTCTGTGGGGACATTACACCGTCCACTGAACCTACACAATATCCTCATCCATCCCTACACAACCCCTGCTCCTAATCTCTTGCCTTATGGCTCGTACCCCTGTACAGATCTAGATGCAAGACATGTCCCATACAGCCTTCCACCATCACCTACTCCAGTCCGGTCACAAGCATCACCTATCCTATCAAAGGCAGGGCTCCCTGTGAAACCAGTCACATTATCTACATGCTAAGCTGCAACCACTGTGCTGCTTTCTGTGTAGGTGTGACAGTCAACAAGCTGTCTGTCCAGAGTAGTGGCCACCACCAGTCAATGGCTAAGAGACAGTTGGATCATCCAGTTGCTTCACTTCAGTGACTGCTTCACAACTTGCACCACCTGGATTCTTTGTATCAATATGAGCTTTTCTGAATTGTGCAGGTGGGAACCCTCCCTACAACACGCCCTTTGTTCCCATAAACTCTTGGCCTCAATCTTCACTAAAGTGCACGTCATTTATGACGGCGGCCGAGTTTAGGTTCATTCTGCGCATCTGACGTCACAAAACACAGTCAGCCAATGAACAAAGAACGACGTTGCCAGAGCTCGACTGCAATCCAGAGCACGGACGAGTGTCTTCAGTTTTAGAAATTTTCAATCATAAATAAAGTAATTGAACGAAAGCAGTGTCTTGATAGCAGACTTTCTTTTATAGAAAGTTTGGAAAAAGCATTCTTTATACCAATTGCTTCATATTCTATTAATTAATTAAACCAAGCAAGCAATAAGCCTCCTAATTCAGGCGATAGCAAGGAAAGGTATTTGTATTATTTTCACTAATCGATTTTTCGCAATAAAGAACAGTGGCAATTGTTTATTTCCTATTGTACTTTGACGAAACGTGAGTAATTCATAGTGATACCAACAGTGTTTGTTGGTATTTTGCGTGATATTTTAAAGTCCTCTGGGAGGTGTATTGATCGACGAGCTGCGATAGCATAATGGTTAAAGTGTATGACTGCTAAGCGGAAGGTTCTGAGTTCAAACCTTGTTTGGTGCTTAATATTTTCTTTATTTAAAAACAATATCAAAGTGTATTACTTCATGAATTTTATTCGTTTGAATGTAATTTTTTGAAATTTCTAGTGGCTACTAAAATCGACCATACGGAAAGTATACGCTATGGACTTTTACCTCTGCAAACCCTTCAAAATTTTGTGCAGTGGTTTACTACATCTAATGCTGCACAATAACTGTGTTGAACTTCGAAACAAAATTAAGTCATTTATGGGGGAAGGTATCAGTCAAGAAGATGTGAAAAAATAAAATTTTTGGGCCAAATAGTTTTTGTGAAATCGAATGATAAAGTGTGTCAAAGCAGTCGAAACACCATGTGTCTGCACAGGCGCGCAGTGCAATGATGACAAAATCGCGCACATCGTGGAATGCAGGGTTCACGTGTCTGTAGCAGCGAAAGGGTTAATGTTGCCGTGGTCGCTTTATTTCATAAACTGCGTGCTCCCCCTTAATGTAAGTTTGCGAACTATATACTATGGCGCTGCTTCTCTTGGCGCGTACAACTGGCAACACAGCAATCTCCCGTGTCTGGGTGGGCATGTGCGAACCGCCAAGATAAAAGAATTGAACTATAGTCCCTGTACTCCACCTACCTATTACATTCTCTGCTCCCATTCCAGCATTATACACATCTTCATTCCATCAACGTACCCACTAGTCTTTTCTTTTCCGCTTTTCTACTTATCTCATCTCCCTTTTCTGCCCCACACCCCACCCTTACCCCCACCCCTTCATCACCCTGACACACCTTACCAATTCTGCATCCAGAAACCTGTTCTGTTCCCACTATGTTCCTGCATGCTCCCACAGACAGCACAACTTTTTCCCCCATCCCTACCCTGCTACCCTCCCTCTCCTGGCCCTATCCCTCCTTACTCCAATAGACTACTGTGCATGTGACACGCATGCACAGTCATCAGTCAGGCCACAGTGTTTGGAGACAGTGGCCATGTGTGTGTGAGTTATGCTTGTGTGAGTATATGTGTGTTTGTGCTTTCTATTTCAGGAGAGGGACCTTTTTTGTCGAAAGCTTAAATGTTTAGCAGTCTTTTTCATTGTAGCTGTCCTTGATTTGACAGCATCTTTATGTGGTGAGTAGTAGTATATCCTTTTCATTTTTTGTTATTTCATTGTGGACTTCCCATTTTTGTACTGTGCCATCTGCCAGACAGCAGAAAGCAGTTAATAGTCTTCAGTGATTTCAATGTAGATTTTATAAAGAATTGTGGTAGGAAGAAATCTTACTTGAACCAACATTTTGATCTCACAAGGAGAGGAATCCAGCTGTGGGACAGACTTTTTCAAAGCATCTGTATGTTGATGTAGGCGAAAATCCCAGGAATCGCACACTGCAGCCTTCCATCCTGGTGGGCCCTTGTCTTTGAGTAATAGATGAAAAAAAATTTGAGATTTTACTTGATGCTCAGTTGCATTAAAAAGTATTAATTGATAGGCTGCTTTTGTGGTGTTATGGATAGGGTTGGCTTTTGTATACTTTTTTATTTTTAAATCTTTATCAAAATGACTTTGATCATCATTTTTATTCAGTTAACGGGTTTAAATGCAATTTTTTATTTGTATTCCCTTGTCACTTCACTTTAATCATCATATGAATCTCACTTTTTCTTTTTATCATTCTTTTCCCACTCAAAATATGTTGTTGTTGTTGTGGTCTTCAGTCCTGAGACTGGTTTGATGCAGCTCTCCATGCTACTCTATCCTGTGCAAACTTCTTCATCTCCCAGTACCTACTGCAACCTACATCCTTCTGAATCTGCTTAGTGTATGCATCTCTTGGTCTCCCCCTACGATTTTTACCCTCCACGCTGCCCTCCAATACTAAATTGGTGATCCCTTGATGCCTCAGAACATGTCCTACCAACCGATCCCTTCTTCTGGTCAAGTTGTGCCACAAACTCCTCTTCTCCCCAATCCTATTCAGTACCTCCTCATTAGTTATGTGATCTACCCATCTAATCTTCAGCATTCTTCTGTAGCACCACATTTCGAAAGCTTCTATTCTCTTCTTGTCCAAACTATTTATCGTCCATGTTTCACTTCCATACATGGCTACACTCCATACAAATACTTTCAGAAAAGACTTCCTGACACTTAAATCTATACTCGATGTTAACAAATTTCTCTTCTTCAGAAACGCTTTCCTTGCCATTGCCAGTCTACATTTTATATCCTCTCTACTTCGACCATCATCAGTTATTTTGCTCCCCAAATAGCAAAACTCCTTTACTACTTTAAGTGTCTCATTTCCTAATCTAATACCTTCAACATCACCCGACTTAATTCGACTACATTCCATTATCCTCGTTTTGCTTTTGTTGATGTTCATCTTATACCCTCCTTTCAAGACACTGTCCATTCCGTTCAACTGCTCTTCCAAGTCCTTTGCTGTCTCTGACAGAATTACAATGTCATCGGCGAACCTCAAAGTTTTTATTTCTTCTCCATGGATTTTAATACCTACTCCGAATTTTTCTTTTGTTTCCTTTACTGCTTGCTCAATATACAGATTGAATAACATCGGGGAGAGGCTACAACCCTGTCTTACTCCCTTCCCAACCACTGCTTCCCTTTCATGCCCCTCGACTCTTATAACTGCCATCTGGTTTCTGTACAAATTGTAAATAGCCTTTCGCTCCCTGTATTTTACCCCTGCCACCTTTAGAATTTGAAAGAGAGTATTCCAGTCAACATTGTCAAAAGCTTTCTCTAAGTCTACAAATGCTAGAAACGTAGGTTTGCCTTTCCTTAATCTTTCTTCTAAGATAAGTCGTAAGGTCAGTATTGCCTCACGTGTTCCAACATTTCTACGGAATCCAAACTGATCTTCCCCGAGGTCGGCTTCTACTAGTTTTTCCATTCGTCTGTAAAGAATTCGTGTTAGTATTTTGCAGCTGTGGCTTATTAAACTGATTGTCCGGTAATTCTCACATCTGTCAACACCTGCTTTCTTTGGAATTGGAATTATTATATTCTTCTTGAAGTCTGAACTCAATGAACTCAAAATATATGTGAATTTAATTATATATATTTATTATAATATTTAAATATTTTGAAAATGCCAGTCTGTTGGCAAAAAAAAAAAAAAAACAAAAGCCAAAGGATCTATATATATTGACTGTGCAGTGGTGTCAAAAATGTATTTTTCCTTGCACAATGTGTATTTTTTGGACGGTGATCATAATACAAACATTTAAAACATAGCCTAAATTTCTATTTCACTGTGGACGGAATAATGCAGATAAAGATGTAAACAAAGAAGGGATTAAAAGTAAAATGAAATTCAAGCAAAATCAGGAATAGAAATAATGAGTGCAATGTGGATGAAAAAATATAATGTTAAAACAAAAGAAATTAAATCAGAATTAATACACAAAATTAATTAAAATCACATGAACAAAGATTTCAAGGGGAAAAGGAAAGGTAGGAAGAAAAAAGGGAGAACAAATGAAGAAGTTGATTTGATGAAGCTCAAAGCAAGAAAATAAGTGTATGTACCCAGTAACAGATGCTCTCTCTGGTCATGATGCACAGTTAGTTAGGGTAAATAAGATAAGGCCTTACAGTGTACTCCTCAGTGGAAATAGAATAATTCATGGCTCCAGAACAAATGTTTTTAAGTATAGTTTACTAGAAATGATCTGGTATGAAATTTATAATGAATCAAATATTGACATAAAATTTAATCTGTTCCATGATAAATTCATAAATTACTTGAAAATAGCTTTCCACATGTGCCAGTCATAGAGGACAGTAGACAGCCATGTAAAAAACCATGGATCACCGGAGGTTCAAAATATTTTCTGAAAGAAAAAGGAAAATGTATGTGTTGGCAAGAACAAGTGAAGATTCTGCAGTAGTTGCACAGTGCAAAAGCTACTGCAAATGTCTAAGAAAAATTAAGAAATCAAGGAATACACAGATTTCATGACAGTAATTCTGACAACATGCTTAAGGTTGTATGGAATGCAGTGAAATGAGGAGTAGGGCAACAGGCCACAGAACAGGATAACATCACTATTGAATTAACTGGAAGGGCTATAAATGACCAGCTGGCAGACATGTTTAATAAAAACTTCTTAAATTTACTAGAAAATGTAGGCACAAGCAGCTTGAGAGAAGTCACATTGAAAAAAGCAATAAAATTTAATCATATGAATGTATCACCAACTTTTCCTTCTGATATTGAAAAAAAACAATATATTCTCTCAAAAATAAAAGGCCATCTGGATTTAATGGAGTTCCCAACATAGTCCTAAAGATTTATTCCCATATAATAAACAAGTCCCATCTTATCTGAAATTTGTAATGCGTCACTAATTCAAGGCATTTTTCCAGAGAGATTGAAGTATGCCATTGTTAAACCGCTCTGTAACAAAGGTGAAAGGAGAGATGTCAATAACCACTGACCTGTTTCAGTACAGACGTCATTTTCCAAAGTTTTCGAGAAAATAATCCCACCTGACGAGAGAGGTTCCACATCGCACCCCTTCAGATTCAGTGGTAAGATGGCCCTGTGGATAGCCTGTCAAAAACTGAACACAGATCAAGCATGAAAACGGGATGAAGGTGTACTGGACAATGAAAAAAAGAAAAATAGAAACAGTGAATGGTCCAAGAGCTGTGTTTGAAACCCCTCCCCCTCCCTCCCCCCCCCCCCCCACACACACACAATTATGAACTGTGTGTCTCATCATTGAAACGTTTATTCTCTTTCTGTAGTTTTGGTAGGTTTCATACTATACATTGATTATAGAATATGAGTCGTGTAGTAAGAATACATTTCCGTCACAAGTAAATGTGATGAACAGTGTGAGCAGTCGAGATACCAGATAGGTGTCTCACAGAAATGAAAACAACAAATAAACGGGTGTGAACTATATTACAACAAATGAATTCAAGAGTCAAGACTTTCAAAACGGAATGCAACTTCAAAAATGTTAAAAACGTATGTTTTGACAGAGCACAGAGAAACTGTGTTATTGTAAAACTGTTGCATTCATTTGTTGCGGCTTATGTGACAAACTATCATGTTTTCATCATTTCGTTGGAAGTGTTCACATTCACAGGAACACCCAAATCAGGCAAGGAGGTATCTCCAACACCAGGTGTACAAGTTAGGGGCATGATGCGTCAGACATGTTTTCTGGTGGACAATTCGGATGACTTCTCGCCTAGTCATAAAATGTTTGTGGTTCCCATTTGAAAGCCACTTCCTTTTGTTTGCTAATAAAGTAGTTGTGCAGGATCAAATTTGATTATAGGTCCCTTCCTTACAACTCGCTGTTGCAAATGGATGTTACACCATGACACAAAAACAAATCTGAATACAGCGCACAGTGAAGAAGGAAAAAACATAAAGGAGTTTGGACTACAGCTTGTCTGCTTTGCAGTCCAACACCACGACCACTTATTCACAACACCATTGCTCTTCTTTCCTACTCTATGTTGCACTTCTTGTGCTTGAACTGTTCACTTTTTGGCTTTTTTCACAGTTCAGTACACTTTCTTTCTGTTTTTACACTTGATCTCTGTTCAGTTTTTGGCAGGCTGTCCACTGCACCCTCTTACCACCAAAACTGCAGGGGGTATGATGGGGAGTTTCCCTTGTGAGTATCAATAATATCCTCAATATATCACAGTTTTGATTTTAGAAGAGTAGCTCAGCTGAAAATGCCATTTACATGTTTCCTCATCAAATTTTATGAGCATTAAATAACAAAATAGCTTATGGCAGATATGCTGGACCCATCTCTGCCAAAATCAGCAGAATTCTCTTGAAACACAACATCAGAAGCATATTTTGCCTACCTACTAAAATTGGGGCAATGCTGGGGAATGTAAAGGTGCTGCGGAAGCCAGGTATTTACAACATGCAGTGCCAGTGTGGGATGTCACACGTCGACTATACCACCAGGACAGTAGATGTTAGGTTTAAAGAACACCAGAGGCACACCAGACTTAGACAGCCAATCAAATCGTCAGTAGCAGAGCATTGCCTAGAACTCAGTCACTCAATGAACTACAATGACACAAAGATTGTGACACAGACCACGAGATATTGTAACAGTGTCATAAAAGAATCTATTGAGACCAGTCATGGAGAATCTCATCAGCTGTGACACTGGATGCCAGCTAATTGCTGCCTGGAATCCAGCACTTGAGCTGTTTAAAACCCAGTGGTGGCAACATCAAGATTCCATGAAAAATAGCAATGGGAGTGCAGACTAAGAAAACAACCCTTGGACAGAGCACCAGACAAAGCAGTCCAGACCATAGGTGATATGTCACAAAACATGCCGAACAGTAGCAGATGTAGGACTCGGAACCTGACTGTTCTCACAGAGGAGACGAAAGCTTGTGGAATGCTCGATGAAAAGTACAACACAGAATGCCTGCCCCAACATGGATAGGCTTCACACACAACGCCCAAGACGACCGGAGGATGGCCAAGGCAGCTGCAGTTGGCGGACAGAATGCTGGGTGCAGTGCGGACGTGAAACAGAGCATCAGACAACAGGCGTGATACCAGAGGATGGACAGAGTAGGTGCGGATGGCGATTGGAGCACTATCAGCAAGAGAGGACAGCCTGCCCCTGGCGGGTGTTGAAGGTAAACAGAGTGCCTGACGTAGTGAGGACCAAAAGCAGGGTGCCTAGCAGCATCCAGGTATAAATATGGGTCCCGATCTACTCAAGAAACAGTCTTAGGGAGCGCATGTAGAAGAAAGCGAGTCACACCATTGAAATATCGTGCGAGAACAATGTGAACAATCGGCAGAAGACTCGATTATTCAGCATGTCAATAAGTTTATTATTTAATTAAATAACTATATAACGTAGTGTTAATATGATAAGCAGAACTTCATTGCCTCTTTAGGAAATTCTTCATGTACAGACACTTAATTGTAGGTTTTAATGTTAACAAATTTGTACACATTTCAATTTTACAGTATGTGATGTATCTGGAACTATGATTTGTGATAGAGCTAAGTGCACAGAGGTATGGAGATTAAAATCTGTTAAACATTAATATTGGCTAGGCTATGTCAGTTTCAGAAAAAAGGAAAAAAAAGAAAAACTGCACACACATGTTGAACATAACATTGAAAAACTTCAGCAGCTTGCTTGTGCAGTGTAGGGTATTGCTCATGAGGTAACATTTTATATAAGTCTTCTTTCCTGAACTGGAAAAACAGCTCATTGAACTGGATGCTACACTGTGTGCAAGCTGAGAACAGTTTGACAAATAAATCGAAATAAGTCTTCATTCGTGCAAGGTGTTGGAGTAGCTTCGATAAGTGTTTCAGTTACTGAAACAGAATTAATCATGTCTGTCTACAGTTTACTGCCTTGAGTGCAGGAATAATTGCATGGTTTTTTCATAGGTTTAATTTTTTCTTTAGAAACGTCAGCTTCGTCTGCCATATGTTATGTAGTGGTTCTGCCCTTACATTGAGAGAGAAATAGTGGTGTAGATCATAAAAGTGAAGTCAGCAGTCCAACAAAGATACAGATCCACTTGCCCTCTTTTTCACTCCTCATCAGGTATGTTGTGACATCTTTCTGCAAATTAAGGAACCTCTTCAGGACTTGTCTGCAAGTTAACCACCTAACTTTGGAGTGATATAGAACATCAGCATATGTGCTTTTGACATCAGCCAAGAATTCCTTAAATATATGTCTCATTCCAACAATGGAAAATCCAGGATAGAATGTAACAATATTATGAAAAGGATAGCTGCTACTCACCATATGGCGGAGATGCTGAGTTGCAGATAAGCACAACTAAAAGACTATCACAAAATGAACTTTCGGCTAACAAGGCCTTTTGTCAAAAATACACACACACACACACACACACACACACACACACACACACACACACAAGTGCAAGCACGCATGCTCGCGAGAACAGTCTCTTCACAGTTTCAGCTGCCAGAGACTGTGGGTGAGTGAGTGCGTGCGTGCTTGTGCATGTGTGTGTATGTGCGCACGCGCGGTGTCCATTTTTGACACATGCCTTGTTGGCCGAAATCTCATTTTGTGACAGTCATCTGTGACTCAGCATCTCCGCTATAAGTTGAGTAGCAACTAGCCTTTCCATAATACTGATATCTCAGTATGTATCACCAAATGTAGTTCACGGACAACCACCTCCATTATATCAATTATTTTAACGGACAAGAAAATTCTTTATTCAGATGATAATTTTCAGATTGCTGATTACAGTGATTTGTTTAGTTTTTCTGGGAAATGTATGGATTAAAAGTAGCAGCCATTTGAACTTATCATAACAGCATGTAATGGTATCTTTGATCGAGCTAGTTTGTGGTTTTTGAAGTATTGAGACATGCTATTACAAAGCTTGACTTTAGACTTCATATTAACATATTTTAATTTTCAGGAAACTAATTAACATAAAAGATAACAAGTAGTGAAATTCAGATGCAACCAATGTTACTTTTGCTTTTTGAGCCATTATACCTTTGTAAGTTCCAAGCGTGACATTATACTTTGGTTGCCCTGGACTGAATGAAACCCGTCACTAATCAGTTACACTTCTAATAAGTTTGCTTATATTATCATAATTTCAAATATGGCAACTGTACTTCCCTAGGTAATTCCCAGCGTTGACACACACAATATTACTGAACCATTCATAACTTACTAACTAGCTACTCGTAATGTAAACTAAATTATTGCCTGAACCTATAGCTCCTCAGCTGTAGTGAACTTCAACCATAACTGTTTCATAAATGTATATTTTCCAAAATCCAAAAATATTCGTACACAAGTCTTTAGATAACCCACCCCACCCAAAATTTTTTACTATATGGCTAGCCATTACCGTTCTAACTTTTATGTAATGAGCCTGCGTACCACACTCATCACACTAACATCTCTGCATCAGTATCAACAGTCATGTAGTAAAGTTGGTGTCTCCATTCGATGCGAGTTTTTACTCATTTGGATCAAGTCACGCAGTGAGAAGCATAAAACTCCATCTGTCATCATGGTATGAATAACTTTTTAATAGATTTTGGCGTACACTACATATACATGATATGGATAAATAGACTCAAAATTGTGTGCGTGTGTGTCAGTCACTCAGTATGTATCTCAATCACTGAAGTCTCTTGAACCAAAGCCATAATTTCTGTACTTCTCAATTTTTACTTGATTATTCCAAAAAATTAAGAACTCCCTGTTGATTATTCCTATCAAAATTTCACATATTTGTTTCATTTATCGAAACTGGTTAGTTACCAATATACTTGTTTTAAAGTTTTAAAGCATTATTACTTGGTATCATTCAAAGAGAAACATATACACATAAGTTTTTACTTCATGAATCGGTTAATCAATATATTTCACGAAAAATAGTATGTGATTATCTGTTACAGATAATGTATTACGTGTAGTACTATGGGTTACGTATACTACTTCAGTGTTGTCACAGATCATATAGGCATATTATCGCAACAAAAACCCATTTCAGTATGATGGAAAACCAGTCAGAGTTGCAATTTTGTTCTTTCTTTCTTTTTTCTTGATTAATTTCGGACTATGACCCGTGCAGATCATCCAGATAACAAAATGGTATTTCCAAAAATTCCTGCTTTGTCTTCTCTTACAAAAAATTATTCTAATAAACACCTCTCTACAGCAATAAAGTCACTACATAATTAACGAACCTTTATGTCTCCTTACAAACAGACAAAAACTTATTTACTATATTTTAGTGTTCCAGGTGAGGATACTATTTTACTTTAAAACCACTTACTTTTCTCCAATCTAGCGTGAAAGTATCTATTTATAAATATGTCCCTGCATGAAAATTATTAAGGATCGTATAACTCAAGTTATTTGGCTTTTTTTACTTTGACTTGAAGGTCAATATGGCACATTACTACAGCAAATGGATTTTACTTTTGTTTTAATTTAAACACATAACTTTAAATTTAGCCTCAGACATTTATATGAATGAAACTGTGTGTATTGTTGCTCTGCATTTTTTCACCTACTGCTGCTGTATAACTTTCATATTGTTTAATGCATTCTGAATTTTACAAATCATTGAATTGGAAAAGATTTTGTAATTATTTACAAATATTTCATCATTATAAAATCCAAAACTGTATAAGACATTTGTCATGAGTTTGGTAGACAGAGCATATACTTCCATCCTCTTATTGGCGTATAGAAAAATACAGTTACAGACCTGAATATTTTATACACCTTAGAATTGAAAATAGTGGATGATGATTATTTTTTCCTTGCAATCTAAGAACGGGACAGATAAAGAAAGGAAAAATGAAATCTACCCACAGAACTCACCTAGTACTGTGTTCATGGAAGTTCAGTGAGCCCTCTACCTATTCATGGATTCTCAGTGACTTGGACCCCCTGCTCCTCCATCTAATTTTGCTGTTTTAAGTGAAATCGAATATTTAATTTTTGAAACATTTGGCAGCTCATTGCAAGTAAGTACAAAATCTTTGAACGTTACAAGTTTTCAAATAACACGTCATTGAGCATCGTATTCACATTGAAAATTATCTCCTGCACATTTACGTTAGAAACAGCTTTCTTCAAACAGTTCACTTCATTGCCAACTTCAAAAATTTTGGACATAGCTCTACTGGTAAGTTAACAAAGCCTTATTCATGTTGCCAGTCATTCCAGATGTTTCATTCCTTGCTGGAATATCCTTCATCTCAACTTTACTAATTGCATTTCATTTATTTTACACAATTTTTACTTTCCTCAATAATAATGCCATTGGCTTTGCCAACAGTTTTATTTAATACAGGTATACATGTTGTTTCAATTTGTACAGAGGTAAGAGCATCTGCATCAACAGTTTTCTGAACTATCCTCAGATTCTGAACATCAGAGGTATCTTTTCACTCTGCTAGGGGAGTCGTATCATAATTATTGATATTAAAACAGGTTTGATCTACCTCTGCAACTTCAACATGGCCAGAATTAACATCAACTTCCATCTTTTTATTACAGTTGTTTTTCATTTAAATTCCTTTGTATATCATGTCATTTTCAGAAGCATCTCATTTGGAAGCCAAAGTTTTGCCATATTTTTGTAACTTTTTTCTAAACTAAAGTTTACTGAATTGATCTTTTTGCCCAAATTATTAATGTTGATACTAACTGCACTAACTTCTTTGTTAGTTTTGTGCAGTTTTAAATCTAGATTACCAATGTCACTTTTATTGTCCTTTTTGAGATCACTATTATTTGTGTCCATCCCTACCTTTAACTACCCATAAGCTGTTCTAATAGTGATGTAATGTTATCAACCCCACACGTTTCTTGTACCTCTTAACTACTTCATATAACACCTGTTTAATATTAATTTCCTCCTTCACTTCAGAACTATCGTCTTATTTAAGATTTTAGTATCCAATGGGTGAAGCTCCTAACATTTCATTATTGGATGAAGTTCGTGCATACTCTGCAGCAATTTACTTTTAGATTAATGAATGTAAACATGATAGGACAAGCACCGGAGATGAAGCACGCTCCAGCTGTCTAATTGTGGTCACCACAAAGGAA
This sequence comes from Schistocerca nitens, assembly GCF_023898315.1. Classification (NCBI taxonomy): domain Eukaryota; kingdom Metazoa; phylum Arthropoda; class Insecta; order Orthoptera; family Acrididae; genus Schistocerca; species Schistocerca nitens. The sequence goes on from NC_064619.1 coordinate 18,095,890, forward strand.
ACCATTGACAAAATCCATGGTATGATAATGGAAGACCATTGAATAAAAGTTCGGGAGATGACTGAATGAGTGCGTAGTATCCTGCATGGAGAATTGGCTGTGAAGAAACTGTGTACAAAGTGGGTGCCGCAATTGCCTACAGTTGACCAAAAGTGCATCCGGCACAACATTTCAGCATAATTGCAGTCTACAAGACTTTTTGTGGCAATTTGTGACTGCTGATGAAACCTGGATCCATCATTACACACCAGAATCAAAATGGCAGTCAAACAATGGACAAAGGCTGGTGAAAGTGTAACGAAGAAGGCAAGGACCATTTTTTCATCTTCTGGTAAGGTGATGGCCACTGTTCTTCGGGATTCCCAAGGAATAATCCTCACTGATTACTTGGAAAAAAGCAGAACCATAACTGAACCCTAATATACTTCATTGTTGGATTTTTTGAAACTTGCGTTGGCTGAAAAAAGACCAAGGTTGGCACGCAAAAAAAGTGCTCTGTCATCAGGATAGTGCACCATCCCAAAAATCAGCAATAACAATAGCGAAAGTGTGTGAATTGGGCTTTCAGTCGGTTCCTCATCCACCCTATTTACAAGACTTAGTTCTAGGTGACATCTTCCTGTTCCCTGACTTGAAACTTTGGCTTGCTACGAAGAAATTTTCATCAAATGATGAAGTGATTGGCAGTCAGTGAGTATTTTGCAGAGTTTGACAGAACCTATTTTTCCAATGGAATGAGAAAGTCGGAGAATCGCTGGACTTAGTGTATATCCCTCAAAGGAGACTCTGTGAAGAAGTAATGAGAGTTATTTGCGAAATACACATTTTTTCTTGCCTTTTCACCAGGATAAACCAACCTCAAATTTACAAGTACAGTTGCTGTATTTTAAATGATGATAATTTATGCATAATTGATTAATGATGTCTGTCATTCAATCCTGGGCAATTAGTGTGTAATGTCAAGAGTGGGAATTAAACAGGTGTAATGGCTCAAAAAGCAAAAGTAATATTGGGCATGTCTGAATTTTGATACTTATTATCTTTTAAGTTGATTAGTTTACTTAAAATTGAAATATGTTACTGTGAAGTCAGAAGTTATAGCTTTCTAATGATATGTGTCTATATCCCCAAAACAACTTTTTCTCACTCAAAATCTACAATTGCATGCCATTATGGTAATTTCAGTTGTTCATTCATTTTAATCACAGTGGTTCACAGTGAAACTAAATCAACACTGTAATCAACATACTGAAAAGTATCATCTGAATAATGCATTTGCATGTGATAGGGTCTGAATAAAATATTGATTAATTTGGGCTTTCACTACATACACATGATATGGATCAACAGACTCAAAATGAAAAATGAGGAACAACAGCAGGGGGAAGATTTCAAGTGTGCTGTGTTTCTTGATGTTAACTAGGAAACTGCTTGGCATGTGATCAGGGACTGTCTTACTGTAGCAGCATCCAGCTGTAATCTTATTTTTCCTCCCACTCCTCAGCTCCATTCACCGCTGCACTCAGAGTGCTATGCTGGAGTGCAGCCTGAGCACTCGCACCCACGCAGTGCTATTTGTCCAGGGTTTGCTCTACAATACCTATTGCCCCAAGAGACTTTTTTTTATCTTCCAGCAGCATAACCAGCCTGTCTTATCGGTGCAATTTCCTTGAGTTGCCTTCCACATCTGATTCCTTAATCATGCCCTCACTGGTTCCTTCCATGGTCCATTACAAACTTGCCAATATCTGTTTGTAATGAAATAATGGGCACTTCGTGTAGTTTGAAGTGCTACTCTGTCACCATATTCTTGTGTGTGCTGTGTAAATGTCAGTCACGATTGATATCACTGTTTAATTCCCGGGTGCATTTTTCACTCTCTCGATTTTTCTGCAGTGTGAGTTAGACTTAAGAGAAATCTCATGTGTCTTACAGATATACAATGAAGAAATCCCCCCTCGAAAAAAATATGACTGTCCAAACTGCAATAGGCAATTTCCAAGGTTGGATCATTTAGAACTTCATGTGGAAACTTGTCTTAACCTGACAAACTGAGGTAAGAAACATTATGATAAATTTGTATGCAACAGACAGAAAAACATTCAAATGAGAGAAACCTGAACTTGTTATTCAAATTTTATTTTAGCAGTACAGATCATAATGTTCTGGTGTACTCGCTACAAAATTTCAAGTTATCATCTTGATGCATTTAAAATAATTTGTTTGGATCTCATATGAGAAATGGTTCATTATGCATTGTAGTGAAAATATTGTTATACAAAGAAAAGATATTTGATGAAAGGTGTGGTCTAGCTGGTGGCACGTGGCATTTAGAATTGAGAGATTGTTTAGCTTGTTGTGGAGGATAAATTGTGATCTATGTTTACCGATTATAGGCATGGTCCAAAGTACTTTTTCTTAGTTTTTGTAACTCATGCTATACTGTTTCATGTACTAAAAGTAATTATAACTGTGAAATTTTTATTTACCATTAGAAATTTTTATTTACCATTAGAACAGTAACTGAAATAAGTGACAGTTCATCATGAAAAGTAGTCTACTTCACATATTTTCATATGCTTATGTTGTATGGTATTATTTTTTGGGGTAATTCTTCTGATTCATAAAGGGTATTTTTGGCTCAAAAATGGGCTCACAGTATATATTTTCTTTAATGTCTTTTGTTGTTAGCAATATTAGCTTATTCCCAAGAGTTAGCAGCTTTCACTCAGTTAATACTAGGCAGTGTGAGTTAGACTTAAGAGAAATCTCATGTGTCTTACAGATATACAGTGAAGAAATCCCCCCTCGAAAAAAATATGACTTTCTTGTCCAGAAAGGAGTGTAGTATTCTGCTGCATCCATTTTCAGTAAGCTACCACAAGAACTCAAAAATCTTAGCAGTAGCCCAAACACTTTTTAAGTCTAAACTGGCTCACTTCTTCTATTCTGTGGAGGAGCTCCTGGAAGAGCTGAAAAATTAAGCAAATTCCAGTGTTACATTGTTGATTTTCTTTATTTAAACTTACGACTTGTTGCCTGAATATGTTTCTTATATTTCATTTTATCTGTTTCTACTATCGTGTTATAATTTCATGTATTGACTCGTTACATGACCATGGAGACTTCTCCTTAATTTGGTCCCACGGAACAATAAATAAATATATAAAAAAAAAGGAAGCATCTACCTATAGTAGTGCATTAGACAACATTGACGCTGTCACTTATTAGTATGGCCAGTGAAGTGAGAATGGTTTGTTAAAAGAGACATTTTGTTCATTGTAAAGTAGGCTGGAGATTGACAACTCAAACTCCCAATCATTTGTAAAGAGTTCTTAAATTTTGTTTCTCACATAGCACATGTTAGATATAGTGGGAATTAGTGAAGTTCGGTGGCAGGAGGAACAAGACTTTTGGTCAGGTGAATACAGGGTTATAAATACAAAATCAAATAGGGGTATTGCAGGAGTAGGTTTAATAATGAATAAACAAATAGGAGTGCAGGTTAGCTACTACAAACAGCATAGTGAACGCATTATTGTGGCCAAGATAGACACAAAGCCCATGCCTACTACAGTAGTAAAAGTTTATATGCCAACTAGCTCTGCAGATGATGAAGAAATAGATGAAATGTATGACGAGATAAAAGAAATTATTCAGGTAGTGAAGGGAGACGAAAATTTAATAGTCATGGGTGACTGGAATTTGTCAGTAGGAAAAGGGAGAGAAGGAAACATAGTAGGAGAATATGGATTGGGGGGGAAGAAATGAAAGAGGAAGCCGCCTTGTAGAATTTTGCACAGAGCATGACTTAATCATAGCTAACACTTGGTTCAAGAATCATAAAAGAAGGTTGTATACCTGGAAGAATCCTGGAGATACTAAAAGGTATCAGATAGATTATATAATGGTAAGACAAAGATTTAGGAACCAGGTTTTAAATTGTAAGACATTTCCAGGGGCAGATGTGGATTCTGACCACAATCTATTGGTTATGATATGCAGATTGAAACTGAAGAAACTGCAAAAAGGTGGGAATTTAAGGAGTTGGGACCTGGATAAACTGAAAGAGCCAGAGGTTGTACAGAGTTTTAGGGAGAGCATAAGGGAACAATTGACAGGAATGGGGGAAAGAAATACAGTAGAAGAAGAATGGGTAGCTCTGAGTGATGAAGTAGTGAAGGCAGCAGACGATCAAGTAGGTAAAAAGACGAGGGCTAATAGAAATCCTTGGGTAACAGAAGAAATATTGAATTTAATTGATGAAAGGAGAAAATATAAAAATGCAGTAAATGAAGCAGGCAAAAAGGAATACAAACGTCTCAAAAATGAGATCGACAGGAAGTGCAAAATGGCTAAGCAGGGATGGCTAGAGGACAAATGTAAGGATGTAGAGGCTTGTCTCACTAGGGGTAAGATAGATACTGCCTACAGGAAAATTAAAGAGACCTTTGGAGAGAAGAGAACCACTTGTATGAATATCAAGAACTCAGATGGAAATCCAGTTCTAAGCAAAGAAGGGAAAGCATAAAGGTGGAAGGAGTATATAGAGGGTTTATACAAGGGCGATGTGCTTGAGGACAATATTATGGAAATGGAAGAGGATGTAGATGAAGACGAAATGGGAGATAAGATACTGCGTGAAGAGTTTGACAGAGCACTGAAAGACCTGAGTCGAAATAAGGCCCCGGGAGTAGACAACATTCCATTAGAACTACTGATGGCCTTGGGAGAGCCAGTCATGACAAAACTCTACCATCTGGTGAGCAAGATGTATGAGACAGGCGAAATACCCTCAGACTTCAAGAAGAATATAATAATTCCAATCCCAAAGAAAGCAGGTGTTGACAGATGTGAAAATTACCGAACTATCAGTTTAATAAGTCACAGCTGCAAAACACTAATGCGAATTCTTTACAGATGAATGGAAAAACTGGTAGAAGCAGACCTCGGGGAAGATCAGTTTGGATTCCGTAGAAATGTTGGAACACGTGAGGCAATACTAACCTTACGACTTATCTCAGAAGAAAGGTTAAGGAAAGGCAAACCAACGTTTCTAGCATTTGTAGACTTAGAGAAAGCTTTTGACAATGTTAACTGGAATACTCTATTTCAAATTCTGAAGGTTGTAGGGGTAAAATACAGGGAGCGAAAGGCTATTTACAATTTGTACAGAAACCAGATGGCAGTTATAAGAGTCGCGGGGCATGAAAGGGAAGCAGTGGTTGGGAAACGAGTGAGACAGGGTTGTAGCCTCTCCCCGATGTTATTCAATCTGTATATTGAGCAAGCAGTAAAGGAAGCAAAAGAAAAATTCGGAGTAGGTATTAAAATTCATGGAGAAGAAGTAAAAACTTTGAGGTTCGCCGATGACATTGTAATTCTGTCAGAGACAGCAAAGGACTTGGAAGAGCAGTTGAACGGAATGGACAGTGTCTTGAAACGAGGATGTAACATGAACATCAACAAAAGCAAAACGAGGATAATGGAATGTAGTCAAATTAAATCGGGTGATGCTGAGAGATTAGAAAATGAGACACTTAAAGTAGTAAAGGAGTTTTGCTATTTAGGAAGTAAAATAACTGATGATGGTCGAAGTAGAGTGGATATAAAATGTAGACTGGCAATGGCAAGGAAATAGTTTCTGAAGAAGAGAAATTTGTTAACATCGAGTATAGATTTAAGTGTCAGGAAGTTGTTTCTGAAAGTTTTTGTATGGAGTGTAGCCATGTATGGAAGTGAAACATGGACGATAACTAGTTTGGACAAGAAGAGATTAGAAGCTTACGAAATGTGGTGCTACAGAAGAATGCTGAAGATAAGGTGGGTAGATCACGTAACTAATGAGGAGGTATTGAATAGGATTGGGGAGAAGAGAAGTTTGTGGCACAAATTGACTAGAAGAAGGGATCGGTTGGTAGGACACGTTTTGAGGCATCAACACAAATTTAGCATTGGAGGGCAGCGTGGAGGGTAAAAATCGTAGAGGGAGACCAAGAGATGAATACACTAATCAGATTCAGAAGGATGTAGGTTGCAGTAGGTACTGGGAGATGAAGAAGCTTGCACAGGATAGAGTAGCATGGAGAGCTGCATCAAACCAGTCTCAGGACTGAAGACCACAACAACAACAAAGCACATGTAAGTAAACAATAAAATCTGCTGGTAAAACACACACACACACACACACACACACACACACACACACACAGAGAGAGAGAGACGTTAATCAAATAATAAATGATTTCACAGAACTAGGCTGGACCTGTAAATTATTTGACAGTTTAGCTGTGTGAGAATTTGTATTATTAAAGTAAAGGAAAGAAGAATTACGGAAATTAAGACAAGATCAGCAAAGAGAAACTGGTGGATGTTGTAGGTGATGTATTGTGAATGGATAAAGAGGGACTTGAAGAGCAGTATTGTTAGGAACTTAATAGGGTTTCAGCTGAAATGCACGGAAAGATTTTAAGATAAATACTCACTATATTGTTAAGGAATTGTATGGTAGGCATGTATGTAAACAAGTTTTGAAACTTGCAGTTTAGCTTTTGGATAGTGTCTTCTTTCAGAGCGCGCACACACACACACACACACACACACACACACACACACACACACACACAAGGTCAAGAACAAAAGTTAAATGAAAAGTTCCAGGTATTGTTTTTGCACTTGTCTGTCTGAAATGAAGATGGAAAAATGATCATTTTTTACACAAATTCACCTCTCATAAGTTTTCTTTGTGTCTTTGTTACCTGCAGAAATTTTGTCTCCAATGGATTCTGTTGTTGTAGCACCTTAACAGTGACCTGTTAATTTGTATGAAGAACTAGTAGTTCCTTAAAAATTGCAGTTCCATGTTCAGCACAACTTCAGTTCTAGTTTGACTACTCCCCTATAATAAGTATGTCAATTGCTTCAGCTTCATAGGCTGGAAGTTTTCTATTTCCTTGACAACATGTTGTACCATTTATTAAGAAATTCCACACTCATAAATTTTTCATACAAACATAACTTCGTTAACTTTGACATATTCACCTTACATGTGAGAATGACTACGTCATTAATAAATTCTTTATGTCTCTCGCAAACTTTGTATAAGTAGTCAGATATTTCCTGAAACAATATTGGAATGGTTTTTATGCGTGAACAATGAAGTCACTGTTTCTAGAGTGCATACAAAATTACTTCTCTTGAGTTGTTGTTGTTATTTATATTTGAACAAACAAAAACACTGTCTGTGTCATTTGTTGCAACATATAGATGGTTGTTTGAGCTGTTGAACATGTTCATCAGCATACTTAATGGTGTTGGGTAGTTTTTGATATCTGCAGCAGTTTGAAATAATTTAAAACCTTCTCTTCCTGTTGAAACATCCTTACACATTATAGCAACTCCTAAGAAATTTTTAAATTTATTGGTGAGGCAATAAATGAAGAATTCTGATTAATAAGCATTTGTTTCCTTTGTAGGAAAGACAGGTGAACGACCTGTACCATTGCCCAAAGTGCAACATGAGTTTCTTTGTACTTCAAGCTCTGGAACGGCATGTGGATAGATGTCTGGATCTGCAGATGTTCCCTGAATGAAGTGCCAACAACAGCTAGAAGATAATTAATTAAACATTTATTTTCATGTAAAGAAACCTGCTTAAACTGTATATAGTCTTCTAGTTATGAGAGTGGTTAATAGCATTTCCCATATGTGCTTGTACAGCGTTCAGGAACAAATTCTATGTATGTTGCATCATAAATATTTTATAATATATTTGTCTACATAATTATCCTATTTGCAGTTTTCTACCATCTTTAACTTTCTGGGGGACCTTTTTCATTTCTTTATTCTTTCAGTGGCTTTCAGGTAGACTTCAAATTGGTGCTACGTGTTAGCACTCAGTTTCCTTCTGCAGCCCATGTGCTATATGTTCAGTTTGTATTTTATTTGATGAAAAACTCTCCATGACATAATGTTCGTACATGGTTTCTGAATATTGTTTGAGGTGCTCCCATAGTTACCACTTCTGTTGTAAACTGTGTGTGTTGTGTGTGATTAGTATATATTTTATTATGCAGTTTTGTTCAGTCATTGTCAGATGGTGCATTTGTGACCATTATCTTCTGTTGGTGTATAATTCTTCAGTGGAGATTTAATTCGGAGACAGATCATCAGTGATTTAAAACAAAATAAGTTATTGATAACCCATATATTTCTGTAGCCTTTTTATTAACTTTCACAAAAAATTAAAATGACTTTTTAATTAGCACAGAGAAATGAGGGAAAGCAGTTTTGCCACAATCTACAGCTCGTACAATGTGTTCATATGATCATTTGGAATTTACAGATTCATTACAAACCAAACAAACCCTGGTAACTTTCAATCATTTGCTGCCTTTTTTTCCTCACCTTTACTGATAGCAAATTGCTAATAACTTTCATTTTTACATGTGCGATCACTGTTAAAATTTAGCAATCATGCACAGAAAATTGTTTTCTAGAATATTCATTTCCCTACTTTTCCATTAATATTTCCCTTTGATTTTTGCCAAATTGCACTCTACTGATGAAATCTGGTTCATGACATCACTTATCAGTGTTTTGTTCTAGTTTGTGACAAAGTCAGTGAGTTGCAGTGCTTTTCTGATACTGTGATCATAGTATTAGCAGTCTACTAAGTCAGTTTATGTACAGGAAAGGGAATTGACTGAGGTTTACTGTGAGAAATCGACTGAGGTTTATTGTGAGTGAAGAGATCCAATAATTTGCCTGTTGTAACTATAATTATTTGCTACAGATACTGTTTTATTGTATGTAGTCTGCCAGTATGGTTTAATTCACATGAACTAAATTACACAGCTGTGGCTATTTATTTAATATCATCATGGGGCAGTATGGTAGTTTGCATTTTCTTTTTAGGCCAGTGGTTTGATCTTTATCCCACTTCATAATGTTCATACAATGTTTTGCATTTATTGTAATAAACTATTTATAAGAACAGTCATAAATTTTCTCTCTGCCTGTATATGTTAAATGTTAGGCCAAAACATGAGGCTGCTGTAATATTAAGCAGCATGCCAGTACCTTACTGAAATGATTGTTGAGCTTAAGTAATTAACAATAACTCATTTACTGGTATGAGTTACAAAAAGTAAAAATCTGTACACCTAGCAACAGATACCACTTTGCTGTTTTTGGTCACATTTTTCATTGTTACATTAGTTTCTCTGCTGATACAAAGTAAATTACATGTAGAATTATATTTCTTGTCACACAACTCATTTTTTGTATGATTACAGGATGTATTCATAAGTATGTTTATTAAATTGCTACTGAGCTTATTTTAGAAACTAGGGTGTAATATTTGACATCTATGGGAGTTCTCAAACTAATTCCATCATTATAAGATTGTACCTTGCAAAAATTTGTTTCAATTTGAGTTGCCAGTGATGTAAATCTAGGAAAGAAATGAGTTTCTTTTAATGACCAGTTACTATCTCTGATGCTGTTGTATATTTTACAATCACTTATTATTATTATTATTATTATTATTATTGTTATTGTTATCATTATTGACTATCCTAGTGCTTCCATTGGTTTCATTAATACTGTTCATATGATGCCTGTATTTTATTAATATTTCAAATTTTATGAGCAGATATGTATATCACAAAACTATTTCATTTTTATTACATTAATAGAAGTCTTTCATCCATTAAAAACATGTTTTAAACTGGAAAGCAACATTTTATACTCTTACCCAACTGTTCTAAGATGTATTAAATCTGTAAGTAAGGAGAATTAGAAATAGATTTCATATTTCAAACATTTTGATTGTTTTAAATTAAATATTGATGCATACTTGCCAAACACAGCTAAGCAGCAGACCAGCACAGTGAAAAATGGTTCAAATGGCTCTGAGCACTACGGGACTTAACATCTGTGGTCATCAGTCCCCTAGAACTTAGAACTACTTAAACCTAACTAACCTAAGGGCATCACACAACACCCAGTCATCACGAGGCAGAGAAAATCCCTGACCCCGCCGGGAATCGAACCCAGGTGTGGGAAGAGAGAGCACAGTGAAAAGAGGAAAAATTGGTTAGCGTATGGACAAATAAATTTCAAGAAGTTTTGTGTGTGTGTGTGTGTGTGTGTGTGTGTGTGTGTGTGTGTGTGTGTGTGTGTGTGTTGGGGGGGGGGGGCACACATGCGTTCACGGAGTCTCTCTCTCTCTCTCTCTCTCTCTCTCTCTCTCTCCTTTTATATAATATATAGAGATGTCTGCTTGTGTCTGTATATGTGTGGATGGATATGTGTGTGTGTGCGAGTGTATTCCCCCTAAGGTAAGTCTTTCCGCTCCCGGGATTGGAATGACTCCTTACCCTCTCCCCTAAAACCCACATCCTTTCGTCTTTCCCTCTCCTTCCCTCTTTCTTGATGAGGCAACAGTTCGTTGCGAAAGCTTGAATTTTGTTTGTGTGTTTGTGTTTGTTTGTGTGTCTATCGACCTGCCAGCGCTTTCGTTCGGTAAGTCACATTATCTTTGTTTTTTTTTATATATATATATATATATAAAGATGATGTGACTTATCAAATGAAAGTGCTGGCAGGTCGACAGACACACAAACAAACACAAACGTACACACAAAATTCAAGCTTTCGCAACAAACTGTTGCCTCATCAGGAAAGAGGGAAGGAGAGGGAAAGACGAAAGGATGTGGGTTTTAAGGGAGAGGGTAAGGATTCATTCCAATCCCGGGAGCAGAAAGACTTACCTTAGGGGGAAAAAAGGACGAGTATACACTCGCACACACACACATATCCATCCACACATATACAGACACAAGCAGACATATTTAAAGACAAAGAGTTTGGGCAGAGATGTCAGTCGAGGTGGAAGTGAAGAGGCAAGGATGATGTTGAATGACAGGTGAGGTATGAGTGGCGGCAACTAGAAATTAGCGGAGATTGAGGCCTGGTGGGTAACGGGAAGAGAGGATATATTGAAGAGCAAGTTCCCATCTACGGAGTTCGGATAGGTTGGTGTTGGTGGGAAGTATCCAGATAACCCGGACGGTGTAACACTGTGCCAAGATGTGCTGGCGGTGCACCAAGGCATGTTTAGCCACAGGGTGATCCTCATTACCAACAAACACTGTCTGCCTGTGTCCATTCATGCGAATGGACAGTTTGTTACTGGTCATTCCCACATAGAAAGCTTCACAGTGTAGGCAGGTCAGTTGGTAAATCATGTGGGTGCTTTCACATGTGGCTCTGCCTTTGATCGTGTACACCTTCCGGGTTATAGGACTGGAGTAGGTGGTGGTGGGAGGGTGCATGGGACAGGTTTTACACCGGGGGCAGTTACAAGGATAGGAGCCAGAGGTGGTTTGGGGATTTCATAGGGATGAACTAACAGGTTACGAAGGTTAGGTGGACGGCAGAAAGACACTCTTGGTGGAGTGGGGAGGATTTCATGAAAGATGGATCTCATTTCAGGGCAGGATTTGAGGAAGTCGTATCCCTGCTGGAGAGCCACATTCAGAGTCTGGTCCAGTCCCGGAAAGTATCCTGTCACAAGTGGGGCACTTTTGTGGTTCTTCTGTGGGGGATTCTGGGTTCGAGGGGATGAGGAAGTGGCTCTGGTTATTTGCTTCTGTACCAGGTCGAGAGGGTAGTTGCGAGATGCAAAAGCTGTTGTCAGGTTGTTGGTGTAATGGTTCAGGGATTCCGGACTGGAGCAGATTCGTTTGCCACGAAGACCTAGGCTGTAGGGAAGGGACCGTTTGATGTGGAATGGGTGGCAGCTGTCATAATGCAGGTACTGTTGCTTGTTGGTGGGTTTGATGTGGACGGACGTGTGAAGCTGGCCATTGGACAGGTGGAGGTCAATGTCAAGGAAAGTGGCATGGGATTTGGAGTAGGACCAGTTGAATCTGATGGAACCGAAGGAGTTGAGGTTGGAGAGGAAATTCTGAAGTTCTTCTTCACTGTGAGTCCACATCATGAAGATGTCATCAATAAATCTGTACCAAACTTTCTTTAAATATGTCTGCTTGTGTCTGTATATGTGTGTGTGTATACCTGTCCTTTTTTCCCCCTAGGGTAAGTCTTTCCGCTCCCGGGATTGGAATGACTCCTTACCCTCTCCCTTAAAACCCACATCCTTTCATCTTTCCCTCTCCTTCCCCTCTTTCCTGATGCAACAGTTTGTTGCGAAAGCTTGAATTTTGTGTGTGTGTTTATGTGTCTATCGACCTGCCACCGCTTTCGTTCGGTAAGTCACATCATCTTTGTTTTTAGATATATTTTTCCCACGTGGAATGTTTCCCTCTATTATATATATATATATATATATATATATATATATATATATATATATATATATATATATATATATATACTGTTCTTCGTGCTAAGTGCAAATTTAGAAGCCAGAAACCCAGGAATCATCTGCATTCTTATATTCCTATCTGCTGCTGATCCCTTTTTATTTAAAGGAAGTTTTTGACAGTCATCTGACTGATTATGTAAGGTTTTAATATCAATAAAAACTGAGAGGAACATGTTCACTGTTATTAAGCAACAAAGTAAATTTGTGTGTGTACAAAATGGCATAGTGGCATAGGGGAATTGTTGGAGCTCTATCAGAAAAAATATAACACAGTGGTATGTTGCTGTTGCAGACAGTGACTCTGTAAAGTGTTTCCTTCACATGTAGTTCAGCAGTCACAATAAATTGTTCAAAAGAAGTCATTGCCCACTTCCGACTATGAAATGTTTGTTGAAGTGTGTTATCAGTAAAGTTCAACTTGCATTTCATTCTTGAGTGAGCATCTTGAACTACACTAAAACGTTGTTTGTAGCCATTTGATGCTGTAACGTGGTAGGAAAGTTCTGGTAGAATGTAAATAATTTAGGAATGAAGAAGCTTTTAGTCATCAGTATGCACACACAAAAGAGAAAGTAAACTTGCTAGCTTTCAGAATCAATCCATTCATGAGCTATAGTACAAATACACAGATAAAATGCACACACAGGGGGACACACAATGCCGTGATTGCAGTTTGATAGATCGACTGGATGGGATGGGGTGCGCAGAGGGAGCACGGTGGAGAGGCAGAAGGCAGGAAGGTGTATGGGGAGTGTGAAGTTAGTGGGTTGGAGGGAGACACTTGGTTTGGTGGCTAGGAGTGTGGGTGGCAGGTGTACATGCTAGGAATGTGATGCACAGATGCCAGAGCTGGTGGGCAGGGCAGGGTGGCCACAGACTGGTAGTATCTGGAATTACCAGGGAATTTTATGCAACCAGGAAATATCTGGGAATGTTTTTTGTGAGTGCCATATATATGTTAAAAAATTACCACAGCATGGTCTTCACAACATAGCATGCCATCTATGGGCTGGAGCTGGAAGCTTACTGCACATCACTGTTTGGGATAATATCGTATTTTTTAAGAACTGTAGTCATGCTTCTATGTTCTGTTACAGATACCCTGGAAACTTTGAATCGTGAAACATACTACATGTACCTGGGATGAATTGCCTAGAACTTGCTATTGATGATGTGCGGTTTTCTCAGAATGGATTGGTAGTGAACGGCTCGTGTTGTTAGCCAATCAACAGATTGTAGTAATACTTAGGAAGTTTATTTTTTGTGCTAACGTACACTTTTTGAATGTAACAATGCCTGTTGACATTAAAAAACTGAAAGTAGGATAAATTAGAACGTCAGTGGTGTTAGCTGCAGCATTCTAGACTGAGCTGTTTATGAGATATATTATGAAAATTTCCCACACAGACTCTTGTACAATACTTGTGGTGTACTAAAGAGCAACACAAGTGCATACAATAGTTATATGGGTTCTGACCAGTAACAAGACAATTGACAATCACAAGTTGTGTTCAAAATTACCACCAGCAGTGGCAATACACACTTCCAGTCTGGTATAGAACGACTGCTGCACCCCGTGCTAGTATTTCAGCAGAGACCTCAACAGGCTGCAGTAACATGTTGTTGCATAGCATCAGGTATAGTTGGTATGTCCTTGTAGACAGCGTCTTTCATCTTTCCCCACAGAAAAATGTCTACAGGCGTCAAATCCGGAGAACAAGAATGCCAAGGTACAGGTCCTCTACGTCCAATTCAACGATGCAACCATCATGTTGGTACCACAGGTTCCGGCTAGTCTGCAGAGGAATTTCTTCAAGCATCTGTGGAAGATAGTTGTTAGGAGGCTGTGATACCTGTGTGCATTCAGTGTCCCGTCTATGAAACAAGGGCCTATGAGCTGATGGTTCACTATCCCACACCACAGGTTTACACTCCATGGACACTGACGTTTCACCTACCCAAAAGAACAGACACCTTCCTGCTGTTTAAATGTTCGCTGTGTCCTAATGGCATAGTGGTCAGAGCAACTGCCTAGTAAGCAGGAGACCTGGGTTCAAATCTTGTCCAGCACAATTTTTCACCTTTCCCCATTGCTTTCAGTCAATGCCTGCACATAGCCAATGTCTGAATCCTTTGTGTCTTAATGGCTGCTGGATCAAAAATGGTGTATGCTCTTTTGGGCATGTGTTTGTCCTTAGGGACATGACCAAAAGAAATGACACTGTGTACGAGTTGATCGCATACCTTCTGTGGTGCTTTTATGCAGCCAAAGCAATTACTTTTGATGCTAGTCCAGTTTATGTGTAGAAACACAAAACAAAAATATCTATTTAGAATTATTGTTGTTATTTTGTACTCAGTGGAACATTGTGATTAAAGACATGAGTTTCCTGTTGTTATTGATAAGTGCAAAAGTTGTTTAGGACTTACAAAAACACGCGTTATATAAGTTTGATGAAATATTGAAGCAATGTTTGATGTATTCTTGTTTTGTTATTTCTTATTATTTTACCTTTTCATTGAAAGCTACTTCAACCTTTTCTAGCTCTATATGATAAATCTGTATTGTTTTCTTTATTTGTACGACAACACTCCTTTGTTTCACTTCACAGATCAACAATATTTGAATAAGACACGAATTATGCATTGACAAATTCAGTTTTTCTATAAATACTCTTTATTCTTTGGTAACAGACATTTCTGGATGGTTCACCACTTCTCTGGTTCTTAGGGGAATCTAGTGAGACACATCTCACATACATAAAGAAATCTATCTATGAAGTAACACCAAATAGGTATGCAACACTATGTATGTATGGGAAGTGTGGCTATGATCTTAACTGACCAAAGCTATTAGGAAAACTACCATTGTTACATGTACTTATGGTAGCCAGTGAGGGGGGACGTAAAAAAAAAGAGAAATATTAATGGTGCACATTGTGTACTTGTAGTGTTAGGTTTTGCCACTGGAGGGCTGTTGTAGGATTTCTCTCGAGTCATTCTGCCAGGCGACATTACCCGACAGCGACTAATGTGGTTTCTCTAGCAGCTCTGTGAGTGCGCATACAGAGCAGATGTGACACAAGGAAGTAGCTACTTCTTACGAACAACGTACACTATGAAATTTTGTTGTTTTACTCGGCAAGAACGCAGTGGAAATTGTGATGATACAAACTTCTTACGAAGTGTACAAATGGTTTTCTTGGTTTAAAAAGGGAGAAATGGCCACCAAAGATTAGCCTCATGCTAGTCACCCCTTAATTGCTCGAAGCGAGAGCATCAGCAAAAATCTGTGATGCAGTCAATGGAGGACAGTCAACCAAATTGAGGACTTATCCAGGGTGTCCTGAGCTCAATTCAGTGCATTTTGACCATTGGTTTTGGGATGCGAAGAGGGGCAGCCAAGTCTGTGCTGAGACTTCTCACTGGAGATCAGACGGATCATCGTGCTCGAGACTGTCATGAAATGAAGGACCATTCAAAGACAACTAAATTATCACAGATTCATGATGCTGTGGGTATGATCCAGAAAGTAAACAACAGTCAATCCCATGGAAGTCAACTGGATCGTCTCGTCCAGAAAAAAATCGGTATGTGAAATTGAATGTGAAAACATTGATCAGGTTTTTTGACATCAAAGGTATCATGCGCTCAGAATTTGTCTCTTAAAAACCAGGCAGTAAGCCACCAATTCTATTTGGAGGTTATGAAAAGACTGTGCAGAATTTTGGCATGAAAACGTTCGACTTGGTGGAATTCAGGTGAGCAGTTCCTGCATCATGACAACACACCTGTGCACACAGCTCTCAGTATTTGTCAGTTTCAGGCATCAGCAAAGATGACTAACTTGACCCACACACCCTATTAGGCAGATTTAGCACCCTTTGACTTATTCCTGTTCCCAAGAATAAAAAGAGACTTGAAAGGAAAGGGTTTGCCGATGTCAAAAACGTAAATCCAGTGTCACGAAGACGCTAGCGGGTATCAAAGTGGACAAATTTAAAAGATGCTTCTGACACTGGAATGAACATTTTGACAAGTGAACTAATGCTAATGGAGAGTACTTTCAAGTATATTAAGGCTGTATTTGAAAAACAACAAAGTAAATGATTTCTACAAAGAAATTCCAGTTACTTTTAGGTTCCAGTTTGAACAGTAGTGTACAGTTGTTTTGCAACACTACTTATAAGTCAATGTGCTCAGCTGGAAGTGACATATAATCATTTTAGAAAATGTTCATTGATAGTGAAATAGCCAGAAAAATGTAACAGCAGTGAACTAAAATTGTGTACTCAATTCTCTATGGGATTGCTCCCATATAAAGATAGACTGGTGGAATCTATGATATGTCATTCATTGAAGTTTGTCAAGAAACTCAGATGGATATAAGTTCAAAATTCTGGAACAAATTTTTTTTTTTTGGGGGGGGGGGGTGTGTGAAATGAAGTTTGTAAATGATGATTAACATTTACTTTTCTTCATTGTTCATTGTTGATATGCTTCTGTCGTTCAAGGCAATGCTTCTACCTCTTACGTGCCTTAATAAAATTTTACAAATCTCAATGGATAGATCAAATATTATCATAAATTTTTCAGAGATCTGACATCTGAGCTGCAGTCTACTAAAGAAATCAATGCTCCAATGTTACTTGATTTGTGCAGTTGTGCTTTCCTTATTATGCATGGTACATTTAAATGTGGATCTGAAGCAACTAATTGAATATTGTAAATTGTTAAGGTCAATTTATTATCTGTTTGAGGATGTACTAGCTTGTTGCACTCAGTTAACAGAATATTCAGGATCAAATATTTATCTTCAAAAGTTTTGTGCAGTCAGTTGGGTAGAAAATGAAAGTGTTGCTGCTCGGGCTATTGAAGTTATTTGGAATATTAAAAAATGGTGGCAGGTTTACAGCATGCCAATAAACTGAGTAGCACCCGCTTCAAGATTGTAACTGGGGCTCTTTCAGATCCTTTTAAGTAGAATTCTGTCTGTCATTAGCAGCTGAGTCACAACTATTCCTAAAAGAATATCAAATGAATGTTCCTGTGGCACCATATCTGCATAGCTCTTTAGTAACAGTGATTCAAAATATAATGTGAAGATGTGTCAAAACAGATGTACTGAAGTGTGTTGACTCCTTATTAAGTATAGACTTAAGTGATAAAAACAATCAAATAGACTTAGGATTTGGTATTTTTTTTTACAGTTTAGAAAAGTTGCTGCAACTGCTTTCATGTTTTTATCCCAAAGTCAGATGTTGGAGATTGAAAAGTCTCCTCACTATTCTGAATGAAAATAATTGAATCATTGGTATTGCAGCTGATGAAATTGCCGTAGATTTCAACAATTTATGTTCTCAACCTTCAGCACAACTACTCCTCAAAAATTATTCACAGGCTAACAAACATTTAGATAATTTTTAGAATGAATTATTTCTTACACACACCAATCCACAACTGTTAAAGATAGTTACAATTTCATCTCGTAGCAGTGCATGGTCTTTCACTCAATTGTGAATGCTTAGTTGAGAATATGAAAAATGAGACTTTAATTGCTCAAAGATTAATATGTGAATCTGTCATAAATGAAACAAATTAAGATGTTGCAAATCCTGGTGTTCCAAAATCATTAATTCAGTCTTACCAGAACTCGCGTTCAGAATTATCAGAAGTTGAATGTCAAAAAAAAGAAGCTGCAATAACTGAATCAGAAGATTTGAAAAGAAAACATGGAAGGGAGGGGTGGGGGGATGGCTCATACTAAGCTTATTTTTGTGGTATTCATTTTAAATTATATACATCTTATAAGATTTTTAAATTACTTATATATTATCAACTGTGGCAATGTACTAAAAATTAATAAAATAAAAAATAAACTATTTAAATAAACATAGTTAAAAGTTTTTCTTAAATTTTTGTGCCAGATTTAATTATTGGCAGGAAACAGTTAAAACTTCAATTTTTTTGATAATGTGAATAAAATCTGTGAATCAGGGAAAAATATAACAAACTGTACTGGAAAACCTGGAAATATTAGGGAATTTCAGAATCATTTCTTTGGGGCCACCCTGGCAGTAAAACTTGATGGTGACTTGCGACGTGACTTGGGAGGTGGTGATAGGGCAGAGGAGGAGGAAACTGTTGGGTGGAGGGTGTGGAGACAATGGGTTAATGGAGATTGAAGTTAGAAGGGGCTAATGATGACTTGCAAGGACAACTCCGATCCAGCTAGCCCAGAAAATCTGGTGGTGGAGGGAATGATCCATATGGTCCAGGTTGTGAAACAGACATCGAAATCGAACATGTTGTGCTTGGTATCATGTTGTACCACTGGGTGGTCAACATCAGTTTTGGTCATAGTTTGGCGATGGCTATTTATTCTGGTGAACAACTGGTTGGTTGTCATATCAACATAAAATGCTGTGCAGTCGTTGCAGCAAAGTTGGTATATGACATGACTGCTTTCACATGTGGCCCTGTCTCTGATCGGATAGGATAAGGCTGTGACCGAACTGGGGTAGGAAGTGTGGGGTGGGTGGATTTGGCAGGTTCTGCACCTGGGTCTTCCCTGTGGGAAGGGCTTGGGGGTGGAAGTGACATAGCGATGGACTAGAATGTTGTGGAGGTTGGTTGGATGATGGAATACCACTTTAGGAGGGGTGGGAAGGATCTTAGATAGGATGTCCCTCATTTCAGGACCTGATGATAGATAATAAAAGCCCAGGATTTGGTTCAGTTGTTGCAGTCTAGGGTGATACTGGGTGATGAGAGTGGTTGATCCTTTGCATCTGATTCCTAGGGGTTATGAGAGGTTTAGGGATGAATGAGAATATGCCATGGGAAATCTGTTTGTGGACTAGTTCTAGGGATTAGTGCTAGGGATTAGTGGCTCTTGTAAGGCCTCCAGTATACTGGGCAAGGAGTTCTTACACTGCAGATACACTGTCCATGAGTGGCTGGGCTGTATGGGAACGATTTTTCGGTGTAGAAGGGTCAAAAGCTATCAAAATGTAGATTCCATAGATGGATAGTGGGCTGATATGGATAGATACATGAATGGAACCATCAGAAGGATGATCTACATCCAGAATGGTGGCAAACTGGACTGAGGAGGGCCAGGTGAAGTGGATGCGAAAGAAGATGTTAAGAATGTGGAGGATTAGGGGTAGGGTGTTTGGCGCCTCATCCAGATGATGAAGATATCATCAGTGAACCTGAGCCAGACAAAATGTTTAGGATTCTGGGAGACAAGGGAGGTTTCCTCTACATGACCCATAAACAGCTTGGCATAGACATCCTCCTATACCAAGTTGTTTATGAAACATCCAGAGGATGCTTACCTAGCCACCTAAAACCCTGAATCCCTAATCTAATTCAGGTTTGTTGATGACATCTTAATTATATGGATGCACGGCCAAGACACTCTATCCTCATTCCTCCAAAACATTAAGACCTTCTCTCACATCTCACCTCATCCTCCTCAAACCAACACACCACTTTGTTGGATGTTGACTCCTACCTCTCTGATTGCTCTGTCCACATCAAGTGTACTAACCATCAACAGTACTTACATTTTAACAGCTACCATCCATTCCACACCAAGAAAATACCATATAGCCTGGCCACCTATTGATGTCATATCTGCAGTGATGAGAATTCCCTTGCCCAATGTGCTGAAGGTCTCATGAGGGCTTGTACAGACAGACACTACCTCACAAACCTGTTCTGCAAACAGATTTACTGGACCTAACACTCACACGCCTCATCACCCTGTTTCACTCCCTGCTCCAATGGCAGCTTCCCTTTCATGTCCTTCAGCTCTTACGACTACAGTCTGGTTTCCGTAAAAGTTGTAAATAAGCTTTTGTTCCCTATATTTTATCCCTGATACCTACAAAATTTCAAGTAGTGTAGTTCAGTCAACATTGTCAAAATCTTTCTCTAAATCTGCAAATGCTATTAACATAGGATTTCCTTTCCTTAACGTATCTCCTAGGATAAATTGTAGGGTCACTATTGCTTTGCATGTTCCCACATTTCTCCAGAACCCTAACTGATCTTCCCCAAGGTCAGCTTCTACCTGTTTTCTCTTTCTTCTGTGTATGATTCATGTCAATATTTTGCAACTTGACTTATTGATGTGATGTTTCAATAGTATTCACACCTCTCAGCACTTACCTTCTTTGGAACTGGAATGATTATATTCGTCCTGAAGTCTGAGGGTATTTCACTTGTCTCCTATATCTTGCACACAAGGTAGTATAGTTTTGTCGTGCCTGACTCTTGAAATCATCTCAATGATTCTTAAGAGAATGTTGTCTACTCCAGGGGACCTGTTTTCAGCATAATGTCTTACAGTGCTATGTCAAATTCTTCTTGCAGGGTGACATTTCCAGTCTCATCTTCACCTACTTCTCTTTTCTTTCTATAGTATTGTTCTCAAGTTTGTTTCCCAAATATAGACCCTCTATATATTACTTCCACCTTTCCTTTCTTGCTTAGTACTTGCTTGCCATCTGAGTTATTGATATTTATACAGCTGCTTCTGTATTCTCCAAAGGTCTCTCTAATTTTCCTACGCTTGACATTTGTCTTTCCCCTAGGTATGCAAGCTTTTACAGCCTAGTATTTGGCCTGTAGCCATCCTTGTGTAACCATTTTCGATTTTCCTTCAGTCTCATTTTTTAGATGTCTGTATTTCCTTTCACCTTCTGTTTCCTGCATTTTATATTTTCTCCTTTCATCAGTTAAATTCCACATTTCCTGTGTTATGCAAGGATATGATCCTCTGTTGTCCTCCATATTTCATCTATCAAACCCACCCATTCGTCTTTTATTGTATTCCTTTCTCCTGTTTCAGTCCGCTGTTGCTAAATCTTCCTCTGAAACTCTCAACGGCGTTTCACTCCTTCAATATATTCAGGTCTCATCATCTTAACTTCTTACCTTTTTGTATTTTTTTAAAATCTCATAGCCAATTAATTATAGACTCCACATCAGTTCCTGGATGTGTATTACAGTTTAAAATCTGGTTTCAACATCTCTAACGTACCTTTAATAAGCAATCACAAACCTCCCAGTGTCCCTAGGTCCCTTCCACTAATAAAACGTTATTTCAGAAATCTTAAACCAAATGTTAGCGATTTTTAAATTATGCTCTGTGCAAAATTCTACCATGTGCCGGTCGGGGTGGCCGAGCAGTTGTAGGTGCTACAGTCTGGAACTGTGCTACCGCTACGGTCGCAGGTTCGAATCCTGCCTCGGGCATGGATGTGTGTGATGTCCTTAGGTTAGTTAGGTTTAAGTAGTTCTAAGTTCTAGGGGACTGATGACCTCAGAAGTAAAGTCCCATAGTGCTCGCGCCATTTTTTTTCCTACCATGTGACTATCTCTTTCATTCCTGTCCTCCAGTACATATTACCCTAATGTTTTTCCTCCTCTTCCTTTTCATACTACAGAGTTCCAATCATCCGTTACAAATTTCCATCTCCATTAACTAATTTCCTTTATCTCATCATACATTCTTTCAATCTCATCATCATCATCATCATCTGTGGAGCTAGTTGGGATATAAATTTGTGCTACTGTGATGGGTGTAGGGCTTTCATGTCTCTCTTGGTTATGATAATGATTCACTATGTTGGATATAAGGGTGAAACAAGTGGTGTTTAGCCAAGATGTGTTCCACTCCACACATGGCCTTTATGGTATTTAATCTCCTGATAAGTATGCCAACTTTTACCATATAAATATCTTGGGGTCGCGACTCGTGATGTTATTCACTGTAGTGGACCTGCTATACAGTGCCGCTAGACTATGACGTGTCTGATGCTGAAAGAGATCTCCAACCTGCTCAGGCTACTAAAATAATGTAGTCAGTTTTGTGATAACTCTTCTGCATTATAAACCTAATTCTTCCACCATACAATTTCATTTACAATTGCGGATGAAGAGATATCTCAACCTGTAACTCCAAATAGATTACAACATGTATACATATACTACACAACATTCTCTTAAGAATCATTGAGATCATTTCAAGAGTCAGGCGTGACAAAACTATAACACCTCGTGTGCAAGATATATGAGACAAGTGAAATACCCTCATATATAATCTTCATTGGTCCTGATGTTGACATTATTGCCCATGCTTTTTGCTTCGTGACTTCCAAGGCACCAACAAGCTGTGATATCGAAGCATAAGTGGACCATTACAGCAGGTGGAGGAGCTCACTTGCCGTTGCCCCATGTTGAAGTTCTGAGCTGACGTCATGTACAGCCCATCTGCACATGCACCAAACCAGAGTGCACTCAGTGGGATGTTCCACATTTAAACACTACCTAAACAATGTTTCTAGTTTCCATGAACACCTTCTGTCAGCTTGAGTGGTCAGAAGTGGATCATGGTATTCCCCAGAATTGACATGGTACACCGCAGTATATTAGCTTACCCACATTTTATTTTCTTATTAATTATTAGGCCATATTTTATTTTATGTTGATAACCATGTACTGATGTGATGGGGAGTCCTGTTCTTCCTTCCACCCCACTTCACTAAGTCCCACTATATCTAATTTCAACCTTTGTACCCATTTAAAGGATCTAATGTTCTATGCACTGACCTGTAGATCACCAGTTTGCTTCTTCTGATGATGACATCCTCACGAGGAGTCCCCTTCTGGAGGTCAAAAAGGGGGGCTATTTTATCTCCAGAATTATTTACCCAAGAGGATTCCACCATCATTTAGGCATACAGTACAACTGCATGCTGTTGGGGGAAAAATATACGGCTGTAGTTTCCTTTTGCTTTCAGGTGTTTGCAAAGCCATATTGGGTAATATTAAAAGGTCAAAACAGTCAGTCATCCACACTGTGCCCCTCCAACTACTGAAAATGTTACTGCCCCTCTCCAGGAACAATGGGTTAGCCCACTCAATCTCTATACAGCCCTCATTCCACCATCGCACACAGTCTTTTTGCTACCCCCATCCCCTCCCCATCTCACCCCTGCCCTCCGTCCAACCTCCCGGCTGCACATAGCTGCCTTACCCTCTCTCCACATTGTCCCTGCACTCCCTAGCAACACTGCACTGTCCTCCTGACCCCCACCCAGTCGCCACTCCCATCATGCACGGGTGCTGCTGCTCGCAGTGCGGATACAGCTGCCTGAGACTGCAGTCGTGTGTGTGTGTGTGTGGGGGGGGGGTCTGTTTTTGATGGAAGGCCTTTACGGGCCGAAAGCTGTATTTGTGACAGTCATTTCGTTGTGCCTATCTGCGACTCAGCATCTCCGCTATATGGTGAGTGACAACTTTCCTTTCCCTAATATTGTTGATCACGTGATCGGTTTCACAGGTAGCCCTGCCTCTGACGGGATAGGTGATGCTTGTGACCGGACTGCAGTAGGTGGTGATGGAAGAATGTGTGGGACAGGTGCATCAACATTTATTACAGGGGTATGAACCATGAGTTACGGGGTTGGGAGCAGGGATTGTGTAAGGGTGGACGAGTATATTGTGTAGGTTCGGTGGATGGCGGAATAGGACTGTAGGAGGGGTGGGAAGGATAGTGGGCCGGACATTTCTTGTTTCAGGACACGATGAGAGGTAGTCAAAACCCTGGCGGAGAATGTAATTCAGTTGCTCCAGTCTTGGGTGGTACAGAGTTAAGAGGGGAATGTTCCTCTGTGGTCGGACGGTGGGACCTTGGGAGGTGGTGGGAGACTGGAAAGATAAGGCACGGGAGATTTGTTTTTGTACAAGATTGGGACAGTTCACCTAGTTCAGATTCACTGATAACATATATGCGATCTCTATCCAGGGTGAGGACACTCATCCACCTTCCTCCAGAACCTCAACAACTTCTCCCTCATTTGCTTCATGTGATCCTACTCAACTCAACAAGCCACGTTCCTAGATAGATGTTGACCTCCATCTCAGATATGGCTACATCAGTACCTCCGTCCATATCAGACACACTATCCACCAGCAATACCTCCACTTCAACAGCTACCACCTGTTCCATACCAAGAAGTCCCTTTCATACAGCCTAACCACCCGTGGTCCTCGCATCTGTAGGGACGAGCAGTCCCTCTCGAAATATACCGAGGGTCTCACTGAAGCCTTCATGGACACAGATGGAAGGAGCATCTGCGTCAATACAGAAAAGTTTCTTTATCCATAGCAAGAACCCAGTCCCATATACTGTTCCTGCATTGTTGTTTGGCTCATGGAATTGCCCCAGATGGAATTACCATCATATTACCCACCTCCGGCTGCCAGCCCTCCTTCCACAATGATCTCCACCGGTTCAGATCCTGCCAGTCCAGCGCTCACCAACACAGTCCTGCAAAATCATAACAGCCATGCCAAACCTCCTTACAGTACCTTCTCTCCATCTGCAGAATTCTCCCGCTATGCAATCCCAAATTCCTGGGACCCATAGCACACTTTGAAACTCTTGCCCTCCAGGAACTAGAGCAACATGTACAACACCACCTCAAAAAGCTCTCCACCCTGCTCACTTTGTACGTCTGCCTTGGAGTACCACTGTCAACCACCTCTACAACAGCCTCCAAACCACCTCTATGTTCCCTCATAGCTGAAAACCCTGTCTCTCAGGCCTACTATATTTACCCCATCCTCCAAAACGCCCTCTCATCATCATACAGAATCCAGAACCTAAACAAACCCTCAACACTGTCACGAACCTTTCCTCCAGAAGCCTTAGCGTCACAGATATATCAGTCCTTTCCAAAGGCCTCACCTTTTGCCCCACTCCCAAATTCAGTAATGCAAGACTTGTTAAAGACCTTGTCTCCTTCTCCCAGTCCCTACAGTGGAAACACTTATTCACCACCAACCCTACCAAAAAGACTCAACCAAAGACCAATGTTGAATCCTGCCTAACTCAATTAACTCCTCCATCCAACCATGATCCACCCCTACTGCCCCCAAATCACCCTCTGTAAATTTTTCATAGTGTCTTATCTTCGAACCTTGCCTCACCATCATTCCCCAAAGCCCTCAAGATGCAAACTAACCTTACATCCGCAGTCCACTATCCAAAAACTGATCCCGACCTTATGAAGCTATCTGCAGACAAAGGCTCCACTACTGTTGTTTTGAACTGCAAGGATTGCCTGGCAGAAGTACACTGCAAGCTGTCAGACACATCCACCTACAAACCTTGCCACAGTGACCCCATTCCAGAAATACAGCAGGATCTCCAGTCACTCCTCAAATCCTTAGGCCCATCCCGGAACCTCTCCATGGAGTCCATCTCTCTGCTCATTCTTACCACTCTCTGCACTCCCAACTTCTAAATGCTTCCTAAAGTCTATAAACCGAACCACCCAGGACACTCCATTGTGGCCAGTTACTGTGCCCCCACTGAGAGAATCTCTGCTCTCATAGACTAACACCTTCAACCTATTACCCGGAACCTACTCTCTTATATAAAAGATACCAACCATTTCTTCCACTGACTCTCCACAGTTCCTGTCCCTTTACCACACAGTACCCTACTTGTCACTGTTGATACCACCTCCCTTTACACTAACATCCGTGGCCTTACTGCTATTGAACAGTACCTTTTCCAACACCCGACAGATTCCAAACCAACAACCTCCTTCCTAGTTGCCAAGACCAACTATATCCTCACCCACAAATACTTCCTTGAAGGCATTACCTACAAACAAATCTGAGGTACAGCTCTGGGCACCCGCATGGCACCATCCTATGCCAATCTATTCATGGGCCATCAAGAGGAATCCTTCCTATACACCTTGAATGCTAAACCCCTCACCTGGTTCAGATTCACTGAAGACATCCTGCGATCTGGATCGAGGGTGAAGACACACTATCCACATTCTTCCAGAACCTCAACTGCTTCTCCCCTGTTTGCTTCACCTGGTCCTACTCAACCCAACAAACCACTTCCCTATAATCCGTTCATCATAAGAACCTCGTTTGGATTTTAGTACCATGTGGAACTGCAGCCAAGCTGTCTTGAGTAGCGTCAAGTACGAAAATAAGGGTATGTTTTGTGCTGTGCGTTAAGCACACATCGACTTAACAACAATACGGAACAACAGCTTCACTGGTGCATCTAACTTGGACAGCACTGGCTTGGCAGCTGGTACAGCTAGCCTGCTGGACATGGCCAGCTGCAGTTCACACGTAAAGAGATGAGCAGAGTAGCAATACAGATTCAAATGTCGTTTAATTTTTAAACCAAATTAAATAATACACTGCAAATCTCCCATAATACACTCCTTATATGAAACCGCAACATGTTATCGTTTTTAGCTAACGTACTATTGTAATTAACAACAAGAATGATGAAAATTCCTGACTTACCACAGGGTATTTTTCTGCATAAGCTGTGTGCAACGTAAGAGAATATTGAAGGATTTCAATGTATAGTTAAATATTGAAGCCACTGATGGTATTACTTACAGTCACTCATCTGGTAATTGTTAGCTCCTTCCTTAACAGAATCCGATAAATACATTTCAGTTCTGGAACTGTCACCCGCTACATTGATAATGAGCGTATCAACAACAGAATCCACAAGGCCAACCAGGTGCAGCATTTTCTCTTCTCCTTTTTTGACGAGCTGTTCTATATCCCACCAGCATTCAGCAGTGGCATATGAAAAAGCAGTGTGCGTTACTTCCAGTTCGTCTCGTTACTTCTCGGGCCATATCCCGCAGCTTGTCTCTAAATCAGTTCTGTTGGGTTCATACTGTAATGGTACAGTAGCAAATGTAAAAATACAACATTTGTATGATGTGCTCGATGCTGTGAAAAGATAGTTTCTCATGTTTTTTACGATACTTATCTAGACGGGACATAGAGGATTTGGTTTTCCATTTTTGCCTTAAAAAATTAAATTGTTATGTTTATGGCTGAAAGCAAGGGGAAACTACAGCCGTAATTTTTCCCGAGGGCATGCAGCTTTACTGCATGATTGAATGATGATGGCGTCCTCTTGGGTAAAATATTCCGGAGGTAAAATAGTCCCCCATTCCGATCTCCGGGTGGGGACTGCTCAAGAGGACATCGTTATTAGGAGAAAGAAAACTGGCGTTCTACAGATCGGAGCGTGGAATGTCAGATCCCTTAATCGGGCAGGTAGCTTAGAAAATTTAAAAAGGGAAATGGATAGGTTAAAGTTAGATATAGTGGGATTTAGTGACGTTCGGTGGCAGGAGGAACAAGATTTTTGGTCAGGCGAATACAGGGTTACAAATACAAAATCAAATAGGGGTAATGCAGGAGTAGGTTTAATAATGAATAAAAAAATAGGAGTGCAGGTAAGCTACTACAAACAGCACAGTGAACGGATTATTGTGGCCAAGATAGACAAGAAGCCCACGCCTACTAAAGTAGTACAAGTTTATATGCCAACTAGCTCTGCAGATGACGAAGAAATTGATGAAATGTATGATGAGATAAAAGAAATTATTCACGTAGTGAAGGGAGATGAAAATTTAATAGTCATGGGTGACTGGAATTCGACAGTAGGAAAAGGAAGAAAAGGAAACGTAGTAGGTAAATATGGATTGGGGCTAAGAAATGAAAGAGGAAGCCGCCTGGTAGAATTTTGCACACAGCATAACTTAATTATAGCGAACTATTGGTTCAAGAATCATGAAATAAGGTTGTATACATGGAAGAACCCTGGAGATACTAAAAGGTTTCAGATAGATTATATAATGGTAAGACAGAGATTTAGGAACCAGATTTTAAATTGTAAGACAGTTCCAGGGGCAGATGTGGACTCTGACCACAATCTATTGGTTATGAACTGTAGATTAAAACTGAATAAACTGCAAAGAGGTGGGAATTTAAGGAGATGGGACCTGGATAAACTGAAAGAACCAGAGGTTGTACAGAGTTTCAGGGAGAGCATAAGGGAACAATTGACAGGAATGGGGGAAAGAAATGCAGTAGAAGAAGAATGGGTAGCTTTGAGGAATTAAATAGTGAAGGCAGCAGAGGATCAAGTACGTAAAAAGACGAGGGCTAGTAGAAATCCTTGGGTAACAGAAGAGATACTGAATTTAATTGATGAAAGGAGAAAATACAAAAATGCAGCAAGTGAAGCAGCCAAAAACGAATACAAATGTCTCAAAAATGAGATCGACAGGAAGTGCAAAATGGCTAAGCAGGGATGGCTAAGAGGACAAATGTAAGGATGTAGAGGCTTATCTCACGACGGGTAAGGCAGATACTGCCTACAGAAAAATTAGAGAGACCTTTGGAGAAAAGAGATCCACTTGTATGAATATCAAGAGCTCAGATGGAAACCCAGTTCTAAGCAAAGAAGGGAAAGCAGAAAGGGAAAAGGAGTATGTGAGGGTCCATACAGGGGCGATGTTCTTGAGGACAATATTATGGCAATGGAAGAAGAAGTAGATGAAGATGAAATGAGAGACATGATACTGCGTGAAGAGTTTGACAGAGCACTGAAAGACCTGAGTCGAAACAAGGCCCCGGGAGTAGACAACATTCCATTAGAACTACTGACAGCCTTGGGAGAGCCAGTCGTGACAAAACTCTACCATCTGGTGAGCAAGATGTATGAGACAGGCGAAATTCGCTCAGACTTCACGAAGAATATAATAATTCCGATCCCAAAGAAAGCAGGTGTTGACAGATGTGAAAATTACCGAACTACCAGTTTAATAAGTCACAGCTGCAAAATACTAATGCGAATTTTATTTATTTATTTATTTACGTCCTGAATCTTTGTGGTACATATACCATACCTTAGATGTTGGACAAAATGATATTACATTAATATACTGTTACATTGGTGTATACATTACATTTATAAATTGTTACATTTTTATATTGCTATATTGTTACATTACATTTTTATATTGTTACAACCAACTTATTTTTCAAGATACTGTGTTACTGAGTAAAAACAGTTTTCCAAGAGATATGATGTTACAGATTTTTTAAAGCTATGGATTTTGTTTATGGCCTTTAGGTTACTTGGCAGCTTATTAAACAAATGTGAACCTGAGTGATATACACCTTTCTTGCACAGTGTGGTATAACAATGATGTCTGTGTATGTCACTATTTGCCCTTGTATGGTGTTCATGTACAGATTTATTTTGAATAAATACATTTCCATTTTTTAGCATGCTTTTTTTTAGGAACATTACAACTTCTAGTATATAGATACATGGTAGGGGTAGAATCCCCAGTTCTTTAAAGAATGGTTTGCATGATTTTCGGCTGTTGGCATTTTTCATTACCCTCATAATCTTTTTTTGTTTCCGGAATGTGGTTATGCAATGAGGAGAATTTCCCCAGAATATGATGCCATATCTTAGTAGGGAGTGTATGCAAGCGTAATACACTGCTCTAACTGTTTCAGGACTTGTGTTGTTCCATATAATCCTCATCACATAAGTCATTTTGGATAGTTTAGAATTTAATGAAGTTATGTGGGAATTCCATTTAAGATTGTCTTGTAAGTAGATGCCAAGAAATTTTGCTTCAGTGACACTGTTAATTCTTTGGTTTTCCATTGACATGTTTGGTTTTAATGGGTTTTTATTTTGTTGTGTATGGAAGTGTAAGATGACTGTTTTTTTTTAGGGTTTATCAGTAATTTATTCCTCATAAACCACTCTGAGACATTTTCACTTGTGACTTTAGCATTTAAAGTTAGAGCCATTTCATTTTCACCTTCAATTAATATGCTTGTGTCATCTGCAAATAGCACTGGTTCGGAGTGTTGAACGTGTAGGGGGAAGTCGTTTATGAAAATTAGGAAGAGAAAGGGACCTAAAATTGAGCCTTGTGGTACACCGTGGGTTAATGTGGAAGGTTTCGATTGATAAGCTTGGAGTTAGTTTTTTCCCATGTGTTTTACCTCTGTTATCTGAGAGCGATTTTCTAGGTAGGATTTCAGCCACTCATGTGGCAGGCCTCTTACACCATACCACTCTAACTTTCTTAGGAGAATTTCATGGTCTTTACAGACGAATGGAAAAACTGGTAGAAGCTGACCTCGGGGAAGATCAGTTTGGATTACGTACAAATGTTGGAACACGTGAGGCAATACTGACCCTACGACTTATCTTAGAATAAAGATTAAGGAAAGGCAAACCTACGTTTCTAGCATTTGTAGACTTCGAGAAATCTTTTGACAATGTTGACTGGAATACTCTCTTTCAAATTCTGAAGGCGGCAGGTGTAAAATACAGGGAGCGAAAGGCTATTTACAATTTGTACAGAAACCAGATGGCAGTTATAAGAGTTGAGGGGGCATGAAAGGGAAGCAGTGGTTGGGAAGGGAGTGAGGCAAGGTTGTAGCCTCTCCCCATTGCTATTCAGTCTGTATATTGAGCAAGCAGTAAAGGAAACAAAAGAAAAGTTTGGAGTAGGTATTAAAATCCATGGAGAAGAAATAAAAACTTTGAGGTTCGCCGATGACATTGTAATTCTGTCAGAGGCAGCAATGGAATTGAAAGAGCAGTTGAACGGAATGGACAGTGTCTTGAAAGGAGGGTATAAGATGAACATCAACAAAAGCAAAACGAGGATAATGGAATGTAGTCGAATTAAATCGGGTGATGCTGAGGGAATTAGATTAGGAAATGAGACACTTAAAGTAGTAAAGTAGTTTTGCTATTTGGGGAGCAAAATAACTGATGATGGTCGAAGTAGAGAGGATATAAAATGTAGACTGGCAATGGCAAGGAAAGCGTTTCTGGAGAAGAGAAATTTGTTAACATCGAGTATAGTTTTAAGTGTCAGGAAGTCGTTTCTGAAAGTATTTGTATGGAGTGTAGCCATGTATGGAAGTGAAACATGGACGATAAATAGTTTAGACAAGAAGAGAATAGAAGCTTTCGAAATGTGGTGCTACAGAAGAATGCCGAAGATTAGATGGGTAGATCACATAACTAATGAGGAGGTATTGAATAGAACTGGGGAGAAGAGGATTTTGTGGCACAACTTGACTAGAAGAAGAGATCGGTTGGTAGGACATGTTCTGAGGCATCAAGGGATCACCAATTTAGTACTGGAGGGCAGCGTGGAGGGTAAAAATCGTAGAAGGAGAGCAAGAGATGAATACACTAAGCAGATTCAGAAGGATGTAGGCTCCAGTAGTACTGGGAGATGTAGAGGCTTGCACAGGATAGAGCAGCATGGAGAGCTGCATCAAACCAGTCCTAGGACTGAAGACCACAGCAACAACAACAACAACAACAACATGTTTTCTTAATTTAAACAACCTTTATGAAGCGTCTTTCATAAAAATCGATAATTAAGAATTTGTATTTGAAGTGGAAACAGGAATTTCGCGTCCACTATGTAATTAGAAACAAGAAGACGTGCATTATTCATGAAAAATGATGATGAGTTTTATAATTACGAGATGTAGGTATTTAAAATAGAACAAGAAAAAACTGATTCTGCGGGGACCTGAACCAACGCACGAATTACCGCATTGTATTCACATTCCATTATGCTACCTACTGCGCTACATATTCAACGTCATGTAGTTACTCAACTGCATTGTATACAACAGAGAAAACTTTAAAGCCAATTACCTCTGTAAATTTATCAAAAATATTAAGAACAGCTTATTTCCCGGCACTTTTTAACCGTGTTCCACGTGTGTATTTCACTACGGAACAGAAAGCAGCCTCAGCCATTTTCATACTGCGCATTAACATTGCGACAATCAAGAGCACAACACTGCAGAGGCTGTGACTGTTTACGATTTTTGAAGTAAAAAAATTACGTAGCTAAGGCGTGATTAAGGAAAACATTGTTATGGCTGTTAACACATTTGAGTATCTTTAAGTTTCATTTAACGTAACTTAGTAATCGGATACCTAATACATAATTAGGACCTACTTCCAAGTGCGTAACAACACCAGTGTACGTGTGCTGCAGCTTCTGACCAATCATCACATTTGTGTTTGTTTACGTCTGGTTTATTCTTATGATGAACGGATTGTAGATGTCCATATTAGAGATGGGCAAACTGAAACACTTAACTGTTTCGAAACAAATGAAACAGTAATGTTTCGATACGCTGTTTCGAAACAGTGTAACAGTTTGTGTTTTGTAATCTAATAAACCTACACATTTTATTATCTTGAATGTCTACTGTATAAGTATGTCCACATAAACAAAAATGAGGTGCGAGAGCGATAATCATACCGCAGAAAGTATGAAACTTATCATTTAGGAGTCTTGGCAGTTTCGTATTTCCTGCAGCAAATGCGTTGCTTTCGTGTCGTGTGACTTTCATACTTTTCAATTGGCTGAGGACAGCCATAGCTGAAGACAGATGAACCACCACGACCAGAACTGGAGGTGGGAGGAAACTGCAGAAACAACGGATATGCTACTGGGATTCCCACATTCCGTTTGTATGGGTAATATACCCATCCTGCTAATTTCCATGCACACAAATGGAATCATTGTGGATAATAGGCACAGTGACTATAGACTCACAAATAACGCCAAATAATTCGAATAAATAACAAAATATAACAGAAAAAATTTTGTCTTTCAAGGTGTTTCGAACCGTTACTATAAATTCACCATGCTTCCCAGCCCTTCCCGTTCACCATTACACTATCAGTGATATGTCAAACAGATTGCTTGCAATTATACCTACATCAAATTTATGTATATGTCTAATAACTGTCATTCTACGCCTTTTTTTATTCAAAATGTTGTAGGCTTACTTGCGTTGCTTAATATGATTACTGTACATGAACAGAGAAGCGTGTGTTGTAAAAAAAGGGTAATTTAACTGAATGATTTTCACATATTTATTATTTTGAATGTGAATAGTATGCGTTGTTTTATTGTTTGGTTTGTGTTTATAAAGCAGATGTTACGCCATTTCGAAATAGGACAGTCAGCTGGAGACGAAGCTTTATTTTCGGATAACTTAAGCTTCATGCTATTGCTTGTCAAAACGATTTCGACGTTGTTGAAAGTGTTTCATGAAGTGGTATGATGTGTTTCAGTACCTGTGCCGAGCCCGAATCTCGTCCGACACAGAGCGGAATGAAACATCACTGTTTCGATACAATTAGTCCGTTCCAAGCACATGTGGACTGAAACAGCCTTATTTTGAAACAACGATACAGTTTCTGTGGCTGGCTCGAGATCGAATCTGCTCCGGTTATCCGAGACAGGAACGGAATGAAACACCACTGTTTCGAAACAGTGAACCACAGCCGTTCCGAAACACTGAAACAGTGCCACGTATCGATACACTGTATCGAAACATAGAAACAGTGGCCAAGTCTAGTCCATATCAAAACTACTAACCACCGGCAATACCTCCACTTCGACAGCTGCCACCCATTCCATACCAAGAAGTCCCTTCTATACAGCCTAACCACCTGTGGTCGTTGCATCTGCGTTGACCAGCGGCCCCTGGCAGTGGTAGAACACTTGCCCACGAAAGGAAAAGATCCTGAGTTCGAGTGCCAGTCCGGCACACAGTTTTAATCTGCCAGGAAGTTTCATAAATTCCTTGACCATCCCATGTTAAAATATCGTTCAAGTGTGTGGGTCCCATACCAGGTATGACTAACAAGGGTAATTGAACATATACAAAGAAAGGCAGCATGAATGTTCACAGTCAAGTGAGAGCATCATGGAAATATGGAGAAACCTGAACCAGCAGACGCTAATCGTCCAACTGGCAGACGTTAATCATCCCATGAAAGACTGTTTACAAAGTTTCAGAAACTAAGTTTTACTGAAGAATCTGGGAATACACTACAACCCGCTTTGCATCGTTCCTGTGTGGATTGCATGCACATTAGGCTAATTTTAGTGTGCACTTTAAGCATATAAGTAGATCACTTATGATGAAGCAAGCTGGGATAGTTTTACTTCCCCTCCTGTTTTGCCATCTGCCTCCTTAAAATTCATTTTTTCACTTTTAAGATCCACATCTATAATCTGCATTTCCATAAAAGAGAAAGGTTGGTCCTCAGTTTTAAAGAATATAACAGCAGATCTCATTTTGTGCTTAGTTTTATGTATGTAATTGATTTTATAATTTATTTTGACTATTACTTGTTAGTATCTTTCATTATAGGGCGAAATCAGCAGTTGTTTTGTAACTTAAATTCTATTGTTAATGTATAAACAAATATAAATTCTATTCTAATTATAAACATTTGGAAGACAAAATAATAGTAATCTTTAAGTATCTATTTAGCTCTATTCGAAAACGTGTTAGCAAGTTCTTTTCAGTTTTGTCAAAAGTATTGTTTGCGTAACTATATTTGTTTATTTCATGATTTAAACAAATAATTCGGCTTAACCCTTGCAGTAGAAGAAACTTGAAAAGGCGGAATTGTTCGAAGTATTCAGTTAATTTTATGAGTTAAGTTTTAATTGTAATATCTGTAAATTTAACTTTCAACAATGTGTAGTTTAGGCACCTATTGTTTTGAGGATACATAAGGGCCCAATTTTTTGTCACGAGACAGTCAGTCCACAGCCGTATTTCAGGTGAGAAACCTGTGTTGGTAAGAACGACGACAGTGCAACTTAACATTCAAATAAGTGTTACATCAATAGGCCGTGTGTTAAAGCAATGACAGTGTCTGTTTCATAAGTACCTGATTATTCCAAAAGAACTGTGAATTATGTGGTTATGTTTTTAGTGCTCGTAGATGTTCAACAGTAAATTATGGAAGCAGTATGTGGATATTCGCCTGGAAACTATTAATGAGGCTTATAGAAAGTTAAACAATAGTTCACTGGCCATATTAAATTTGTATTGGGGGGGGGGGGGTTGTGAAAAGTGAAAGTAAACATCTGTGTAATGCAACTGTGCACCTGTTGGCTACAATTTTTACCTTAGTCAGTGTCCAAATTACAAAACCCATTTTTCAGCCAGTGTAGCAATGCAGTTACGTCGACACCGAGGACAACAAACGTAGAAAATAAAGTAGGCCAACCGCTACATGTGGTTCCCCGATGTGATGAATATTGATAATAAATAAACAATGACTCGCGAATTCTGAGCAGAGAACTCAACAGCGGTGTACAGTGTAGTGGTGCAAGAGCCAATCAACGCATAGGTTTCATGACCACGGTATGACAGCAGCCAATCAGCGAGCAGGTTCTATGGAAGCAGCCATTCAGCACGCAGGTGAACGCAGCTGACTGGAGATAAAAAAGACTCATCGCCGAGAGCATTTATACTCCACAAGCCACCCAACGGTGTGTGATACATAATGAGTGCCTTAACGAACACGACAGTGTGTCAGAACAAAGGTGTAGAGGTTAAGTTGTTCAACAAATAGGACGTAAGTGCGACTGGTTCTGTAGACATGAATGTAACTTTGAAGGATCGGGACAAAAGTCCTGTTGTAAAGAGCGAAATGGACAAAGATAAGATCCATAAGGTTAGTGAGGAGGAATCTAGTAGCAAAAATCTGCAAGGGCAAAAGTTTATGGCAAACGGAAAAGTGGAAGCGATGTTAAGGCAAATTACAAGTAGTTTGAGTGTTTTGAGTAATATGAGTACGAAAGAAGACATTAGTAGGGCGGAAAATAACATCAGTAGAATGAAAAAAGACTTGAGCATGGTGAAAAAGAAAACTGATAGCATTGGAACTGACTTGGTTAGCTTAAAGGATGAACTGAAGAAAGAAATTAAAAAGGAAATTAAGCTAGTTAGCACTAATCTTTCAGAATTAAATAAGACATTTGAGGCAGTAATTAAAGATTGTGATGATACTAATGAGAAATTAACGTTGAGTAGTAAATATGTAGAAGAGAGAGAGACACTTTGTGATGACAATAGTAGGAAGGTGGAGGTTTTTGAGAAACAATGTGCTGAAAATAGAGTTAAACTTGAGAACCAAATCGATCACATTAGAAATGATCTAGAAAAAGAGGTAGAAACCAAGAGTGCCTAGTGGTAGAGGAAAGAACTGGCAAAATTAAATAAAAATGCATATTCAAAATGGACTGAAAGGCAGATAAACACGGAAGAGGTACAAAATCCAAAGCATAGAGAAAGTAACAAGGAATTACATTAGTGTCTGATTCTACCCGTCTGCTTTGACCAATAACATCACCAATATGGCGGAAATGACCATTCACGGCGACTCCAATATGGCGCTTATGACGTCATTACGAAAACATGACAACAGCACAGCGAAAATAAATTAAAAAACCAACACACACATCTACCTCGCAAAATATAATCAATCTAACAGGACCAGTGTGGGGAACTCGGGGGTTTTTGGGTGGGGCAAATTTAATATAAACACACACCACCATCGCAAACCACACAAAACGACGACACAACATGACAACACAAAATTCCATTACACTTGCAATATCCTCAGGAATCGGTCACTTCCCTTAACCTATATGGGTCAACAGCAGCTCACAATACCAAAACACCCATAGTAGCTACGACAGCCCATTGGGATCGGACACTTCCCTTGACCTATTTAGCTCAAAAACAACTAACAACACCAAAAAAAAAAAAAAATTAAATCGAGTACTTCCCCAAGTGCCAATACCGAAACATCAACCAAAACACATACAGTAAATACCACCGACCACACAACACAGAAATACCCCACTGAACATCACAACACACATAAAATACACTAAAAAAAAGACTACTTACCATAAAAAAATTCTGGCGTTACACACTAGGTCAAGCACCGCAATCACACACAGCCTCACACACACACACACACACACACACACACACACACACACACACACACACACACACAAACGCAACCAAAACAAGTTCCCAACCCACCCACAACCTACCACCCCCCCCCCCCCCCCAACCTTCACTGTCCCCCCAAAATCAAACATCCATAAACAAATAAATAACAAAAAAATTAATAAATCTCAATCACACACTACGACTCAAAAACAAGTGCAACATAATCATAAAACAACCACCACCCACCCACCCACATCCACAAACATTACAAACAACTCCCCCCCCCCCCCCCCCACCTGAGCTGCAGCCCACCACTCTTTAACCAACCACCTTTGGTCTAGACATTTTACTAATAGCCCTTAACAAACCCCGAAAAATGCCATAGCCCACAGGGACACACTTCCACCAACAATACTCATCTAAATAATTTGATATAATCCATTATGGAGTCGAGGTAGCAGTTGTCGTTATACTGGTTATCACTGTTAGCATTCAACCGCGATTCTTATACATATTTTAACAACGCGTTTCAAGAGACAATGCTCTCATCATCAGGTTGTAAAATCTATGTCATGAAATTAAACGGACTAAAAAGACAAAATACCATCACCAATAGTTGGGAAGTCCATAGAGTAAAACAGAATTAAAAGTATATTGGACTGTGGGTCCTCGTCTTACATTGAAGTTGTTGACACAAGTCAATGGCCCTCCCATAGCTACCAAATATGCTGTCGACTGCGCCGGCTCGGGAGCTGTTGTGGACTGACGTGCCTAGGTGTTGTGGCGTGGTTACAGCCGTGTGCTTGACGGTAACGCTATGCTATTGGGCGCCTCATTTCCTTATTGCATTGGTCTGCCATCGTTAGCCTCTCGCAACTCCGTCATTGACATGCTACAAGTTTAAAGTCGCATGCCTGCCCTAAAATAATTCTAAAAACCCGCTAAAAAATCTCATTTCTTTAAAGTTATCTTGTACATTTAGGATATTGCTTTGTTTCTTTTCATGGATAGCTATCTCGAATTCCTCTAGTAAATCAAGTTTCCTCCCTTTCTTTTCTACATGCAATGTTTCTACGTTGTCTTCTATGCTATTAAGGGGATGGTCTGTTTCATATATATGGTTCACAACAGCTGATTTGTCATAATTTCCTAACCTGAACGCATCTTTATGTTCTTTATACCGGATCGCGAATGATCTTCCTGTCTGCCCTATATATTTTGCATCACACGTTCTGCACTGAATCTTATAAACTCCCGATCTTTCGAACTTATTTCTCTTCTCGCCAATATCGTGCTTAAGGCTATACCTCACTAGGTTATTAGTCTAAAAAGCTATTTTGACATCGTATGGCTTAAAAATATTTGCTATCTTTTGTGAGACTTTTCCGTAGTATGGCATCGTGATAATTTTCACTTTCTCTCCATCAGGTTTATTCTTTTTGCGCTTATTACTTTTCCGTAAGTTTTTTAACCATATCTATTCTGTAACCGTTATTCATCGCTATTCTCTTAACGGTATTAATTTCAGTCTCCCTATCTTTTTCACTCATAGGTATAGTGACTGCCCTATGCACGAGACTACGGAAAGCAGCTTCTTTATAAGCCTGCGGATGGCATGAATCATTCGGGATCACGGCATCAGTCGTAGTTTGTTTTCTATAAACGGAGAACGCATGTTTGTTGCCCTGCTTTTTTATATTCAGGTCCAGGAACTGTAAACAATTGTCAGTTTCATACTCCACGGTAAATTTTATTTTATTATGTGCGTCATTGAACTTTTTTACTATTTCCTCAATGTCCTCACGGGAACCATCGACAAGTAACAGAGTGTCGTCTACATAACGTTTGTAATACACAATTTTATCCATAATGTTATCGTCAGAATTTAGAACTTTATCTTCAAGGTCATTGATAAAAATGTCCGCCATAGTTCCTGAAATACTGGACCCCATGGCTAACCCATCGTCCTGAATATAAAATTTGTTATTAAACGTAAAATAATTAAAACTTGTAATGAGTTGTAGGAGTTCAATAAATTCAATTGTCTCTTGCGTTGAAATTTTACCGTATTTCAGGAAATTTCTCTTAATGATTTCTATAGTTTCGTTAACCGGAACACTGGAGTATAAGTTCTTAACATCCAACGAAACCAAACGGGAAGTGTCAGTGACTGGCGTATCTTTAATTTCACCTATCATGGTCATACTACCACGCACCGAATAGTTATTATTATACATGTAAGTCTTTTTCAGAATTTGGTCCAACATTTTCGTTATTTTATATGCTGGACTATTTCGACCGTTAACAATCGGACGAACCGGATGCAGATCTTTATGTATCTTCACCTGTGATCTTAATTTGGGGGCCGTTGGATTCATGATAACACATCTTCTTTTTTCGGCTTCTGTCAGCAGGAAGTGCGTGCGTTTAAGAACATTTTTTAGTTTAATTTGGAAATTGGCTGTTATGTCTTTCGGAATTTCCGTAATGCTATTTTCGACAAAAAACGCTAAGGTCTTCGAAACGTACTCCTCCTCTTTTAATATTACGACCGTATTCCCCTTATCCGCTTTCGTGGCAATAGCTTTCACTTCATTAAGCTTTTTATTTATAGAATCGACAGTTAGTCGGCCTGCTCTAGTCTTATGATTAACACTATTTCTCTTATTTAGTTCATTTTTTACTATTTTATGTAGCTTATGACCAACATGCCCTGTTTCATTATTATTTAATTTAGCAATTTCTGTTGTTATTTTAGTGAGGGCAATTACTTCTTTCGCGACCTTCTTGTTAAATGACGGCTGTATTTGATAATACAGAAGTAGAAATGTTAAATAAGGCATTAAAGTTTAATATTGAGCCGTCATGGTCACACCCCATCTGGCCCAACCCCCTATAAGGTGAAAAAGAATCTAAAACTATTGTACTACCCTCCTCTATATACTCCTCAATTAATCCCACCAATTCCCTCT
This sequence comes from Schistocerca nitens, assembly GCF_023898315.1. Lineage (NCBI taxonomy): Eukaryota > Metazoa > Arthropoda > Insecta > Orthoptera > Acrididae > Schistocerca > Schistocerca nitens. The sequence goes on from NC_064619.1 coordinate 18,135,988, forward strand.
TTGTTCATCCCTCCAAAACCCTAAACACACACACTAAATAACTACCCCCAGAAACAACAGCCGCACCCCCCCCCCAACCCCCACCCCCCACCACCCATATACCAACCAGAGACTTACCCCTCTCATACTACTTCTTCCCAAACTGCGACTTGTCAACCTCCGTCACCACCCCAGGCCCACCCAGCTTACCCCTGTAGTTAATATATTCAGAACAAACTTCCCTACAATACGAAAACAAGTCAAAAGCAGTCCTCTCACTTACACCAGTCGCATGTGCACAAAAACTATGAGAAGATCTATAACAAAAATAACACGTCATCAAAACTATCTCTCTCGTGCCCAACCTAGACCTCTCGAACCAGGTACCATGCCTTATGTAGCGCCAAAGGTAGACCCTTTGGCACCACCGCATGTAGCAGTCCCTGATCCGAGACGCCTGAACTTTAGCCAACCTCGTGTTCTTCCGATACACACCGCATTTTACGACCTCAGCCAGCAGCCCGAATAATTGCAAGAATTTTATGAGGGAGAGATTATCATCCCCCATTTCAGCCTGCAAACGAGCACTATTGTATTTATCAGTCATATCTATACCTAACAAAAGCAGCCACGAATTCAATTAAACGATTTACCACACGATATACAGAAAACAACACTACAATAACTTAAACATAATTCTTAACTCACTGAAACCAATTTCTGTAGAAAAATTTCTATTGAAGAACAGTTGCAACCAACAACTGAACAGTTGGCAAGCAGCGATACAAAAATGAACCCAATACACCACACAACACGCAAACCATAAACACACCACCAGAGGACACCACCGACTGCAACAAAACGACATCTACAAACACAAGACACTCATAAACTAAACTCCGCGCTGTCGTGACGTAACACACAACCGCCACCTTACGTCACGGGACAAAGGTGGGTGGGATCGGATGCCTCCGTTGACCCAGTGACAGTATGTATGATAATCATTTTGGTAAGCAGGATGATATTTTTTCCAGGAAATAGATTGAGGATTTGTTGTATGAAGAAGATCACATGGTAAGTAAAAAGGAAGTGTATCAACCTGTAATAGCACCAAGTGTACAAGGTGTATGTGTTAAGTGTTTTCTGGACAGTGGTAGTGATTCGAATGGCATTTCACAGGCATTTTTTGAGTCTATTAAGAACACAGAGGGTGTAGTAATGATGCATGTTTCTGGAATAAAATTATTGGAATTACAATTAAATCAGTACCATTAGCTGCTGATGTGTGTTGATATACATCAATGGAGACAGTTGAAAATGTGTGCCTCGACCGGGACTCGAACCCAGGGTCTCCTGCTTACATGGCAGACGCTCTATCCATCTGAGCCACCGAGGGCCACTTTCGGACATGTCCGAAAGAACAGATGCCATCTTCATATCGTTTAAGGCTAACCAGCTGATGACTTCCTTCAGTGGGGATGCACATGATTTGCCTGAACTCTTACGGGACTCGGTGGATTGTCTGCCGCGAGTAATGGGTATAATGGCAGAGGCACTACGAATGTAGTGCGTGGACTATAAGTTGAGAATGTGGGTCTCGTGGGGAGCGTGCTGGCGATAAATCCCTGCAGTCGCGCACTATCCTCTGTACCCTCGGTGGCTCAGATGGATGTAAGCAGGAGATCCTGGGTTCGAGTCCCGGTCAGGGCACACATTTCCAACTGTCCCCATTGATGTACAGGGTGCATCAAAAGAATGTAACACACTTTGAAGTGTCATAGAAAATTTATTTCCAGTTCTACAATGTTAAATTTCTGGAAATGGAAAGCTTAAAGTCCAATTGGAAAAATAAATGTACTTTGCAAATGTGACTAATGTTCAAATTGGTGGCCTTCAGCATCAATACATTTCTGAGTACAAATCACCACTGATTCCGTACACATTACCAAAGTGTGCAATGAGATTTCTGCGCACACCGCCTGAATCTCATTCCAAAGTGTGCCCAGGTTTCGTGGTTTACGTATGTACACCTCATCTTTTACTGTGCCCCATAAGAAGAAATCCAGCGGCGTGAGGTCTGGAGAGTGTGCAGGAAACTCGATTGGTCCCCTGCGTCCTATCCACTGGCCTGGCACATTGTTGTATCCTCGTACGTCCCTATGATAGTGCGGCGGGGCGCCATATTGTTGGAAATAAAACTCATCATTACCGTATAATGCACGAATGGCAGGGAATATGGAGTCAGCAAGCATTGTTAGGTACGTTTCTCCAGTAACAGTACCTTCAAAGCCGGCCGAAGTGGCCGTGTGGTTAAAGGCGCTGCAGTCTGGAACCGCAAGACCGCTACGGTCGCAGGTTCGAATCCTGCCTCACGCATGGATGTTTGTGATGTCCTTAGGTTAGTTAGGTTTAACTAGTTCTAAGTTCTAGGGGACTAATGACCTCAGCAGTTGAGTCCCATAGTGCTCAGAGCCATTTGAACCATAGTACCTTCAAAGGGGAAAGGCCCAATGAGTCCCCTTGCAGACAAACCACACCACACATTTACACCAGGCAAATTGACAGCCTTTTCAACTGTAATGTGAGGATTATCTTCAGCCCAGTACACACAATTGTGCCTATTGACAGTTCCATTGAGTTTGAATTGGGCTTCATCCGACCAAATTATGCTACCATTAATCCCGATTCACGTCTCACTATCTCCTGAACCCATTCACAAAATTCTAACCTTCGATCTGGATCGTCGTCACATAGCTGTTGCACCAGCCTTGGAATGTACACACGAAAGTTGCCTTTCTTTAGAATGCGTAGCACACTACGAGCACTTACATTACTCTCACGTGCTGCTTGCCTTGAAGATTTTTGAAGCGAACGCTGAAACAGTTCCAAGACCGCGGTTGTGGAATCATCACTTGTAGCTGTACGAGGTCGCCCTTATCGACCTTTATGCACATCACACACTTTTCCACGAATTTCGAATTTGTCTCGTAGACGGGTAATTGTTAACCTTGAAGGTGGTTCTGTACCATATTCACTTCTCCACTGTCTTTGAACCGCAGCTACATTCTCAAACTTCCAGTACCTCTTAATTGTCTGCTTCCGCGCTTCAAAGCTCAAACGCACGTCCGCCATGTTGCAGTTTATTTATTTATTTTTATTTATTTATTTATTTATTTGATTAGCCATCCGTAGACATTTTGCAATGTATGGATGTTGTCAGTTTGGATACAGTGATTTTTGCAGATACATTGACACTTTTATATGCATTTACAGAGTATACGAATACAATGACATTTATCACTTAAATTACATTCAAACAATTAAATATTCACTTATTGTTTAGAAACAGTGTTCCTGAAAATATAGTTTAAGGGTTTTCTGTAACAGTACATGTTGTTAATTTCTTTGATGTCCTGTGCAGCTTGTTATACATTTACAGTATATACAATACAATGTCATTATGTCACTTAAATTACATTCAAACATTTAGATATTCACTTACTGTGTAAAAACAGTGTTCCTGAAAATACAGTTTAAGAGTTTTTCTGAAACAGTACATGCTGTTAATTTCTTTGATTTCCTGTGGCAGCTTGTTATACAATTTTACACCCTGATACAAGAAACTTTTTTGGGTCTTATGCTTGTTTCTCCTATCTAGATGAAGGCAGTGGCTTGTTCTTGTGCTATAGCTGTGTAAAATGCTGTTTGTACTATAATTCACTATATTTTTCTTTATATATACTATAGTGTGGAACATAAATAAACAGGGAACAGTTAGAATACTAAGTATTTTGAATAGTTCTCTGCAGTGAGCCCACTTACTGCTTTTAGTTATAATTCTCACTGCTCTCTTCTGCACTTTAAAAACTGTTTGTAAGTTGAGTACATTATTTCTCCAGAAAATTATCCCATAGCTTATGACTGAATGTACATAGCTAAAATATACAGTTCTTAGACATTCATCGCTGCATACTGAGGAGAGAAATCTAAGTGCGTAACACGTTGTAGATATCTTTTTTGTGAGTTTTTTGACATGTTCACTCCACCTAAGCTGGCTGTCAATATGCAACCCTAGGAATTTTGTGGTGGGCACTTCGTCTACAGAGGTGTTATGTAGCTTTAACTTTAGGGGACTGTTTTTTCTGTTTATTCTAAAGCGTATGCTATTTGTTTTCTTAATATTTAAGGTCACTTTATTCTCTGTAGACCATTTGTGGACATCTTTCAGTGATTCATTACAATTTTCCAACATTTTTGCTGATGTCTCACTGGTGATTATAATATTGCTGTCATCGGCAAACAATATCTTCTCTCCATGTCGGATATATTGTGGAAAGTCATTTATATAAATCAAGAACAACACCTGACCCAGCACACTTCCCTGAGGGACTTCCTTTCCACTGCTGCCACCTGTTGAAGAAACATAACATTACTTTCTCACGGATATTTAACCTTATATAACTGGAAATTAATTGTCTATGACAGTTCAAAGTGTGATAGATTTTTTTTTGACGCACCCTGTATATCAACGCCCGTCAGCAGCTAATGGTATTGATTTAATTGTAATTCTTGAGAGCTGCACGGTCACCAATGGCATCTGTTCTTTCGGACATGTCCAAAAGAACAGATGCCATCTTCTTAAAATTATTGGTGCTACTGGTAAGCTATTGTGAGGTAACGGGCGAGTTGTGGGGGCCTGAACATATTCTGAGATCGGAGTTGGCGTAGCCAGGATGGGGCCTCTCCGCGGGCCGGGCGTGGCTCGTCAGCGGTTAAAGTTTAGTATCTGGCAATAAATTATACAAGTAACACCCAGCAACGAATTTACAAAATCTAAACGGTTCATCTGATTTTGTCGATCGATGTGTCTTCAGAAAGCTATTAGTGTAAACCTGGTATACATTACAGGCATGTAACTTGAATAGTACATGAGTTATTGGAGGTCAAAGTGGCCGATTACTATCAATCGCGTCAGGCCATAAGTACTCCACAGTTACACGAAAAAAAGGTAGTAGCATGCTTATAAATATATTTATTCATCTATGTATTTGTTTATATCCGATATATCCTATTCATGAAAAAATTGCTCATTTATTTACTGTGTTTCAGAAAGCACAGAGACATTAGGCTACTGACATACTTCTGCTCTATTCTTTTCATATATATTTATTTAATCTGTTTATGTATTTGATAATGTGTGTTAGAGCGTGTTTATGGGCCAGCCGTATTTATTTAATTTCAAGTTATTTATTTGTAAATCCATTATTTCGAATCTGGTTCAAAATGTTTGTGAGTGTGCGTTGGCTTGGAGACATGACGGAAGCGCTATCGCCAGTCACAGCGCTCGTTACTAAGGGAGGCGACTACCAAAGTGAATGGAGGGGGAGGTCGGGACAGCGCGGCGCAAGGGACAGTCACACAGGACGGCGCGACGGACGCGGCAGAGACTTGGAGAGTGTGAAGTGGTTTGCGCGTGGTCGCGGCAGATAGAAATACTTTGGAGTGCCGACTTGTGCACTTGTGAGATTTCCATGGTCTCTACAGTGAAGACGTAGTGTGCGTTTGGAAGTGAATATCCCGCGAGCTGTGTTGTTGTTCATAACTAATTACGTGCAGTAGGAATCTATTGTTTCCCTGTTATTCAACTTATATTTTATTTAATTGCTGGCCAATCGATATTGATAAGTGTTTTTCAGTAATAAACGGCATTCTAAAAGGTACTTGTGCCATGGTACTCATCATTTAAAGTCGTTAAGATAGTACATGCAGATTTTATTTAATTGCAATCTTTCATTTATAAATTTCTACGTTACATTCACAATTGCCGAGTGATAGTAACCTTCGACCATCCGATTCATGTGTATATTCATATTGTATACTGTAGACTTAGCAGTATTTGGTTTGTAATGTGACAGCTACATATCCCAGCCTCCAGACAACAAAACCAGCCAAAACTTTTAATATTTCAACTCTGCGTCTGTCGGTACGTAGTTGAAGGCCACAACACCTCATTTATTAATTGAAAGCACGCACAATTAGTGTGAAACAAGAGGTACTATTAACTGTGGAATTGGCAGGACATCTGATGGTGTGCAGTTGGTGATCCAAAATCTCAGCATTGATGTAATATTTGGGACTAATTCCTTGTGCAATTAGCAAATAGGGGGTTCAACATTCTGTGTGGATTCATTATGTGGCGATAATGGTTACCCCAGCTGTCTTTCTCATTTTTCGTATTTCCCGAGGCAGTCAAACTCTTCTCCTATCCTATCTGTAGTTTATAAGTGAATTGGAACCATTCTATCTGCGACTTTCATGTAATTTTGTGCAGTAGGATACTTCAGTAGAAGAATATTTTAGAAAAGGTTTCTCCAATATTATTTATATATTTTATGTTATGTTAGTGATAAGTAAGGGAGAAAGAGGATGGAAGAAAGTAAATTGATACCATGATTAAAGAATTTTTGTCAACCAAAGAGGTAAGGTAAACTGAAAATGAAAGGTGTCAGCATGTATAGAGGAAAATTAACATCTGAAGTAATCAGCTCATTGGTGCAGCAGCAGAGGCAATATGGAGCAAAAAAAAAAAAAACTTAATATTAATTGTGGTATAATAGAAGGGTTTGTGTTCAGTGCAATCAGTATATGTGAGATAACTGTCTGTGTCATGATACAGTATTTTCTAACATTAAGGAATTACAACTTTTTAACATAGTTGCCTGGAGTAACGTGTGTGGAATGTACAAGCAAGATTTGTATGTATATTGCCCTTCAGGCTACAATACAGTGAAATAAGTGATGATTTTTGTCTGATCAGAAATGAGAGCTATGTTTGCCTTAGCACAAGGGTCTGTTACTGTGGAGTGTTTTTCAGTAGAGCCAATTTTGTATTAGGTAAGCAGAGCAGGTGTTTATTTATTAGATATTGAAGCAATAATGAAATAAGAAAATAATGTTAGGATCTTAATGGTTAGGGAGCCTGTCCCTGCAGTAGGGACATTTTTTGAGAATGCACTCCACTAGCTAACAAAGTAAGAGATGTAAATAAAATAATGGAGCTGACAGCCAAGATTGAGCAATGCAGAAGGTGACTGTATGCAAACAAATGTGGTGTAACTGTAATGATGACCTAATTGTGAACTAGGCAACATAAGGGTACTGGTTATATTGTGCAATTCATGACACTGCAGCTGTGAATAAGAACTTAACAGAAGCAACAATATTTGAGTGAGGCACAAGTAATATAATGCTGCATCATTGGATCTATATGTTATCTGAAAACTTCTATTTGTGTTATGAGGAATTATGAGCTTAAAGTGGCAATACTGGAATGAAGAACAATATGTTTGCTGATTAACTGATAACTGTGGTGCTAGACTGATGTGGATATTCGTGACAGGTCAACTGTTTGGTAAGATTTTGTGAGGATTTAATTTCCTGTTTCAATTAGAGTAGTACTCAAAGTGGAGAAATAGGGCAATGATTTGGTACAGTTTCCATCCCCTCAATCTTGATCTGAATAGTAATTAAGTTATGTGATGGTGACTCTATTCTTTTTTCATAATGTAATGATTAGCAAATCTGTGCTACTGCTCATCTTGAGTTTTTACTGGCGGTAATGCACATCTTGAGTTTTTGCTATTTTGCAAATGGAAAAGAAACCAAAATCTTTCAGGTTTAACCACTTTCAGACAGTTATGACTTAGAGTAATGTTTTGTAGTGTAATGTACATTTGATTTTAAAAATTTTTCTAGTCCACACCTTTTGTAGTATAGTCAAATTTAATGCTAGTTATTGTAATTTTATGAAAACTATGTCTTTATTTATGATGTAATTTTCCATTAGTGTTAAACTTATCTTTTCTTAGTTAGAAGTAAAAGTAAGTGTACTAAAGTAGGGTATTTTGTCTCTCTCTTTTTTTTTTTCTTCCATGTACTGTGGCAGAGGAGAACCATCTCCAAGGAAGCAGATAGCAGTGCATTTCCTTATTAACTGCCACTTGGATCTGTTGAAGGCGGGGACAACTTGGTGATAAAATGTGTAAAAGCTCATTGAGAAAGTGAAAGTGCTTGTGAAAATTACTAAACATTGAGCAAGTAAAATTTTTTGTCCAAACCTGAACTGCAATGTACAGTTTGCTACTTATGAGGATTAATTTTTGTTAAGCAAGACAGGACTTGTCTAAAATTATATGTATCTTTAAAGTAATCTTCACTTAACCAAAAAATGACATCACTACTTATGATCAATGCATGATGATGATGCATAATTAAATGTATAAATTATGTACTTTTGTGCAAATGTACAATATGCTGTTTGTAAATATTCTGTATGGAGATTTTTGTATGGTCAGTTCATGTAAGTATAGATGTGAAAAGTATATGTACTATGCTTTCTGATAGGATTTCTTATGTAATATTTTTTGTGTAGATTTTAAACCCAATTTCTGGTGTCACTTTTGGTCATTGAATTGCCCAGTTAGCCATTTGCATTATCTATCTGGTCAATCCAATGAGGGGAGGATGTGACGATGCAAGCTGGGATATTTTTACTTCCTCTCTTGTTTTGCCATCTGCTTCCTTGAAATTCATTTTTTCTCTTTTAAGATCCATGTGTATAATCTGCATTTCCATAAAAGAGAAAGGTTGGCCCTCAGTTTTAAAGAATATAACAGCAGATCTGATTTTGTGCTTAGTTTTATGTATGTAATTGATTTTATAATTTATTTTGACTTTACTTGTTAATTACTGATTTCACCCTATAATGAAAGATACTGTTTCATAACTTAATTCTATTGTTGATGTATAAACAAATATAAATTCTATACTAATTATAAACATTTGGAACACGAAATAATAGTAATCTTAAAGTATCTATTTAGCTCTATTCGAAAACATGTTAGCAAGTTCTTTTCAGTTTTGTCAAAAGTATTATTTGTATAACTATATTTGTTTATTTCATGATTTAAACAAATAATTCGGCTTAACCCTTGCAGTAGAAGAAACTGTTAAAAAGATGGAATTGTTCGATGTATTCAGTTAATTTTATGAGTTAAGTTTTAATTGTAACTTCTGTAAATTTAACTTCAAACAGTGTGTAGTTTAGGCCCCTATTATTTTGAGGATATATAAGGGCCCAATTTTTGGCCATGAGACAGTCATTCCACGGCCAAGTTTCAGACGAGAAACCTATGTTGTTTAGAAAGATGACAATGCATCAACTTAACAGTGAAATAAGTGTTACTCCAATAGGCCGTGTATTAAAGCAATGACAGTGTCTGTTCCATAAGTTCCTGATTATTCCGAAAGAACTGTGAATCATGTGGTATGTTTTTACTGCTTGCAGATGTTCAACAGTAAACTATTGAAGCAGTATGTGTCTGTTTGCCTGGAGACTATTGATGAGGCCTATGGAAAGTTAAACAATAGTATGTTGGCCATATTAACTGTGTATTTGGGGGGGGGGGGGTTGTGAAAAGTGAAAGTAAACACCTGTGAAACGCAACTGTGCAAGTGTAGGCTTCACTATTTACCATAGTCAGTGCACAAATTACTAACCCCATTTTTCAGCCACGGTAGCAATGCAGTACGTCAATACTGAGGACAATAAATGAAGAAAATAAAGCAGGCGAACCGCTACACACTCCACATGTGATTGAAGTGGGAGAAATACCACTTGCCATGTGTATCACAGCTGTTTGTAGTGTCCGTCAATGTCAATTTAGATCAGATTGTGCTTCAGAGAAATTTACTAGCATGCAAGACAGTCTTTGAAGGTAGGCCAAAGAAAGGCACATCCACATTTTTAATATCTGTAAATTTAGCAAAAGCTCTCGACTATGTAGGATGGGATACTCAGGAAGTAGAAGGGATAAAAGTAGGAAATGAAAGCTTATCCACAACTTCTGCAGAAACCATACTGCAACCATAGGAATTGAGGGAGATGTGAAAGGGACCGTAATAGTATTGTAGTCGATCCCCCATGTTATTCAATCTGTACTCTGAGCAAGCAGTGAATGAATCCATAAAAAATTCAGTATGGAAATTATAGAGAAGAAATAAACACTTCAACTATTGCCAATGACATTATCTATTTGGGCTACAAAACTGAGATATTAAATTAAGTCTTACAGCAGCAGCAAAAAAAAAAAAAAAAAAAAAAAAAAAAAAAACTCCTTCTGAAAAAGAAAATATTTGGAGTATAATTTTAAATGTTAGGAAGTCCTTTCTGGAAGTATTTATCTGGGGCATATATTTCGAAATTACTTGATGCGAAGAATGGACCATTTGGTGTAGCAAGAAAGAGATATGTACCAGTCAGATTAACTTGAAGAGCAGCATCAAACCATTCTTCAGCCATAAATTATCATAAGGAAATTAGCAGAAAACACTACTTTGAAATAAGCAGCTGCTCAATCAAATTATACTAAGTAGTTGCTTAGTCTTCAATTATTTGATGAAATTGATAATTGACAGAGAATAATAGTTACTTGCATGCTGTAAAAACAGAGGCCTCATATTGGTCACAGTAATCTGTAGTCTTTAATGTAGATAATCAGATAATTTGTAGGTGGTGTAGATTTTCTGTCGAATTTGCATCATTCTCAATGTCTTATTTTGTCCACTTGTTGTTTAAACAGAACACCCACTCAGATCTCCAGACTGAGAGTCAAATGTTTAATATTACAATATTTTTGTTGTTATTTTCTCTCTATATTTCTCAGAAATGTGCAGCAGTCCTTAACTCTGAAATCTGGTTTGAGCCTAGACCTTCCATTAAAAGTGTTGTATATAACAGTGATGATTCTCCTATGAACAAATTACTAATAGTAATGTGGTGAGTTTATAAGCAGATCTTTTATAGTGTTGTAGCTACATGTTTACTTTGTATACCACTGTAAATAAATTCTCAGCATAGGTGGAGCAGTGTGCTTTAATTAAATTGCTCTACTTATTACAGTTTCCAAGTACAGAAATCCATGTTGTTCCTGCAGGTTCTCTAATGCTACCTATATTTCTTTCATTACCTCATCCTCTTAATCTTTTCTAACCTTTGGCAATCTGATTCACATTTATAGCACAAAGAGAGAGGACAAAAAGTAAATCTGTTAAAATAGTATTTGCTGTAGTTTCAAATGCAAAATGAGGTGTTATGCCAAAAATAAATAAAATATACTCATACTTTACAACTTTATTTTGATTACAAATCCCAAATCCAAATTATGGTTACTATACAGATTGTACACAAGCATCAACGAAGCTAGTAAATAACTATATTATAAAATGGTTCTTATTCAAGAAAAAAATACTTAAAAAAATATCTTTGGGACAGAACACTTTCCTGGGCTAAAATCTGAAAAATAAAGTGATATATTATTCTATTTTGTATTGCTCCTCTTCTTGTACTGGATTTGTCGAAGCACTACAAATGGAATTGTGTAATATATTAAAATATATTCCAAACATGCATAACACATTTGTTGCATTTTAACTTTGGCAGCTACACCAATAAGGTACAGAGGAGATCTTCTCACAACTAATTTCTTAAGCACCTCTTATAGTATTATGCCTATTAAAATTCTTCATATATGTATATATACTTTTTCAGGAGACTAATCTAATATGTTGAGTCAACATACAAAGACTGGATTGTAATGAAAATTCAACAGATATTTATCAGAGCATAAAAAATAATTCTGTTAATACTTGACAGGAAGAACAGCAACTTTATAAGAATGCCCATACTTTACAATCTAGGATGAAATTTACGAATTAGTTAACATTTAGGAAATTTCTGGTAGCCAGATGGTCTAAGTAAACAATATTAATCAAATGCATATAGGCCTACTTTTCAATAACTTACATGCATAATGACTGTAGTGCCAGAAGTTTTTCATGTACAGTTTTATAGCCTACCTCGAGAAGAGAGTCGTGTAACTGGATGTCACTTTTTAGTACTGTGTGTTGTATATATGTGAACTGGGAACAATGATAGTGTTACAATAAAAGGTTATTGTCAGTTTCCTGATAGATCAGTAGTACCAGTAATGGAAGACAGCCTATCTTTTGTTACTGTATTATGCTATTAACAGCAAGAATTTATTGTATGCGAGGTGATGAGCAGAGTTGATAGAAAGGAAATTTAATAACACAAGACTAGCAGGATGTAATACTAATCATAAAGGTTTGAGTATTACACATAATTTGCCAGTTCATATATGTACACTGGGTACTGTAGAAGAATTCTAAACTTCAAACACTTATTATATCTCCTGTTGTGGGATGTTTTGCGACTTTCACATTTTAAAGTGTAGGTATGCTACAGATTTCCAGGAACTATCAATTGACCAAAAGTAAATTCACAAAAATCAGAAGAAGCTGTTTCTTTTCTTTGTTCAGTCTCTTTTTTGCATACAAAAAAGTACATCACATAAAAATAGCTATATGACATTCAAGTAAACTGCAATGTTTGCTGGACACCTATAAATTGCATAAAGTATTGTCTGAAAGCCACCACTTTTATTCATAGTCGCTTCAGACACAAAGAACAGGTATAGTTTGTAAAAGAGGGACATATCTCACTCTTAATTTAAGCTGTTAATGGTAAATTTCTATACAATTGCAGTCAGATGATATTAAAATATGAAGCACTATTATAATAGTCTTGTCTTTCACACAACCAAAATGAAGTTAAAAATTTAAACTGATGACACATGTGTAGCTTATTTTCAGTCACAGAAGAATTAAATTTTTGAAAGTTTACATAGGTAGCACATATTTTCATTGCCAAAATTTGTTTAAGCACAGTGAAATGGTAAGTAAAGACTTTCTGCTCACTTGCAAGCATGAAGGTAGTACTCTGTTTCTGTCTTGTATTATCCTAGAGGACCTCCTCACTATGAATCAATTGGAATGAAAGTAAATCTAATCTAATCTAAACAGTTTACTAAGTTAGAAGCCTCCATCCTCTGGCATCTTTTTGAGGTGTGGGAGAGGATGTGGGTATTAAAATGAATAACAAAAAACAACTTATTACATTCTTCAACAGAAATAATCTGTCATAGCTTTTCAGTGTTTACATATAAAGAATGTATTTCAGTGGTTGACGATAGAATATTAAACATATCATTATAAAAAGCAGCACCTTGTGACAACTGAAATTTGCATTGAGTGAAGAACAGAAGAACATGGGCATTCTAATATGTACTTCCAAAGGCACCTGCACAGATGGAGTCTTTCATGTCATGCTGCCACTACTGAGTGTCTATTAAAAATAATTATGCTTAAATAGCTAAATCATGTATAATATCATTACTGTATTGTTGAACATTCTGATAGTTTGTTGGGAGTAGATTAATACTTATCACGTCACATTCAGGTGCATCTAAGGAAATATGAAGAGAGAAACAGCAAGAGCAATAACATCGTAATGAAATGTCCTACTGTCTTTGTCAGACACCTTTGGTGAGGTTATTATAGTTTTGTGGGCCTTACTTCATAATAATAAAAATAATAATAAGAGACAATACCAACAGCTGTTCAATTTATTTCATGTTTCAGTCTTAGTTGGAGACAATCTGAAAACTTTTTATAAAAAATTGAGTATGGACTTTGTCTGAAACAGAGATTTTCTTTCCTCATTTTCACATTCAAAAGCAGATCTGTCACTGGCATAGATAAATAGAATTTATACCTACAGAAGTGTGTTTTACCGCTTGATAATTTTATTAACATTTCAGACAGTATTGTTCATTGCTTGCTGTGTGTATTGGGACCCATGGCCACTTTGTGACACAATTGTCTGCTTCTAAAATCTGAAAAAAGTGCGACAAAGTGCTTTGATCATTTTTGCAACATTAACGTTCATGATTTTTACGTGCTGAATAATGACAATTCTGAGGCGTGATAAATTATTTACAAGTTAGTAACATATTTATATCATAGCTCTTAATTGTGAAATGTTCATCTGTCTTGTTGCTATACATTTTATTAACCACAGAATTCAGAATACAAAATGACCTGGAAGCATACACTCACAAATGAGCTATACCAAAGGGGGTGGGGGGGGGGGAGGTGGAGGAGGAGGGTGAAGTGCCAACCCAATAAAATCTTGTACTTTCAGAGTTTTCTAATTAACATCAAACAGCCAATCATTGCTATTAATTTATTGCAGCTGAGATTTGTTAGAGTGGCTATTTTCTGCCCACTATAAAACATTTGTTCGTCCCTAGTAAGCAAAAAAACCTTTCATGCTGCAGTGTGTAGAAACCTTATTGACAAGAGGCATTTCTGAGAGCAGATTGATAGTTTAAATGTTTTTCCAAAGCAAGGTCCCAAAAATTATAATGTTGCAGCAGAAACTAACAAAAATTGAGGGCTATATTATTAATAAAAATGTTATTTGATACAGTGTACAGAAAATAATATCTAGTGAGCCAGAAAACTTGCACATGCAGTATGAATGTTGGCAAAATGTTCAAAAACTGCAGTGCAACTGTAATTTTTTAATCAATGCAAAAAACAGTGACAGGAATGGAAAATGAAAATTTATATAGAAACCAAGAGATACACAAATAATGATCCATAAATAAAAGTTTCTCTAATAATTTATAATTGCCTTAACACTGATTGCCATAAGGTCTCGGATGGTGCAGCAGAACTGCCTGCTGTGGCCACTGGCAGCCACACGTCTGTTATGATGCATTTTAAATTAAAGCAAAATGTATCTGGGTTAACAAATATCTACAACATTCCAATCCTAAAACAGCTGTTTGTTGCCTATAAAGGAAGATACGAGATAACAGCCATAGCTTAAAGAAAATTGTAATGTCTTTGAGTTGAGTTGCATGAAAAAGAAACAGAGGACATAAGGACAAGCCCTCTCTAACGTAAAATTACCAACATAAAATCTTGTATATTAACATACATGTAGAAGCAACGAACATGTCCTCAGCAAGCAGAAGTGTGATAAGAATATCAGGAAAAATAACCAATGGGAAAAATGTAATTTGAATAGATTATGTTGTCAACTGCAAATAGTGCACTGTGGTTATTTTCTGGAGAAAATCTGTGGGTATCTTATGTGAAAAGACAGATTGTGGATAAACACCTGAACATTTTTTGGGGTACTACCTGTAGATGGTGCTGATCGACCTCACGTAGATTTCTAATCGAGACTAAATCTTTCATTGTGCTTCAGTGTATAAGTGGTATTGAAATGTTCTGAACTATTAAAAGGTATAATAGACTAGAACTTGAATCTGGACTTATACCTTTCACAAATAATATTCTTATAGACTTTACTGCCACAAAAACCTCATTGTTCAGTCAAAGATTCAAACAACAAAAGAGGCCTGGAAACACCCCCCACCCCACCCCCAACCCATCTGCTCTTTTGTTTCACAAAGAGTCCAATCTAGTCTGGTATGCATTTTTAAACTGTCAGAAAGCTTCATCTCTACCAATTTTTTGTCACTGTATTTTTATTTAAATGTGGTGCTCTTAACTATCACTCCAGCTCCTTCTACAGTATGGATGACAGCCAGGTCACTATGACATAATGAGACAGGGGAGTCACAGGAAGAATATTTTATTTGCCATACAAAACTAGATGGCTGAAGCTTATGAAAATGTACTGTAATCTCAAACCTTTATGACAATAAAACTGCATATTTCATCAAGTGTTGACATCAACTTTGCCACAATTAATTCCAGTCTCAGTTAAAACTTTGCAGTAAGTAATGGCTTCTGAGTGTACATTTTAGCTTGTTTATTGTGACTATTTTTTCCTTCTACTTTTTTTTATCATCTGAATGTCATGTCTCATGGATCACATCACAGCCTATTTTTTTTCGAGGCTCAATTAGCAGTGTGACACAAATTTTTTTCTCATTAAGCTTCACTTCAGTGGTTCACCCAAAGCCAAGTGAGAGGTTCATTCTAGGAAAATTAGATTTATAGTAAATATCAGCATCACAAATCATATTTCTAGCTGTCTTATCACTGAATTTGAATTACTTCCTTGCTTGGAGATCATGTGGGTGAGAGTAAAACAATGAGGGCAAACTGTAGAATTATTGGACCATAAGAAAGAGGAGCTATTATAGTTTGCATAGTTCTTATTCTGTCTGCGAGTACATGTCACACTTCAAAACATTTCACGCAGTCTTCACAGTTCTCTAATAGAAGAGCCACCATCCGTACAGTGTCAGAGGAGCAGCCACAGAACCAGGAACTGTACTCGCTGCCAGGTACGATCAGCGCCGCTGGGATTCCACAGGCGGTGGAGGACACCGGGATCAGGAGATGGTGCAGTTCTTGTCCTTGTCATCAGCGGCACCACTCTTCTTTGTAGGTGACTTGGGGGCTGCAGACGCAGCTTGCTGCTGACGGCGGGCGCACGCCAGTGCATCGTTGGGCACGTACGAGATACGGACTCCACCGTAGGCGCGCCTCGGCGGCAGCTCGTAGGCGTATTCGTCACTGCTGGAGCTGGAGGAGCAGGTGGAGCAGTAACTGTCTGCATCGTCACGGTCTGCTGACGACGACGGCGGAAGTGGGAAGCGCGCAGCGCTGCCACTGGGCACGTGGCTCTCAGAGTTAGTCTTACGCGGCCCGCGCGCCCTCCGCGAGTCTTCGTAGCCGTAGCTGTAGTCGCGGTCCCGGTCACGGTAGCGCGACCTGCCCGAGTAGCTCCTGCTGCGTGGGAACGTCGTCCGGTGCCGGCTCGGGGACGACGACAGCGTTGCCGACGCCGACACGCCGGAAACTGCAGCAGCGCCCTCTTCTGCATCGTCAATGTCGCGATCGATATCGTCGTGCCTGTCACCCTGGAAGCGCACGCTCAGCTGACCCTTGCTTGCCTTGCCCTGCCGCCGTGAGGGTGAAGCCGGTTGCTGTGGCAGTGGTGATTGCTGCTGCTGCTGCTGGGGTAATGGGAAGTGGTGATGGTGAGGCGGGGGTGGTGTGGGCCTACGTGGCAGAATGTCAGGCGTAGCCTCGGGGAGTGGGGTGGTCGGCACGGGTGAGCTCTGCTGCGGTGCAGGTGTGGGCAGGGGTGGAGGAGGCGGTGCTGGGGGCGGTGGTGGCTTCCACGCGTCCAGGCTGAGGCTGAGTTCGGCCAAGTGCAGTGGCTCGCGGCTACGGTCGCGCGCGTGCAGCAGCCTCTCCAGATCGGGGTTGCAGCCAGCGGGCTGTGCATCCATTGGACCCGCTGTCATGCTGCCAGGCCCCGAGGATCCGCCACCGTGCTCCGAAAGCAGCCGCTCGAGGTTACGCTCCAGTAACACGCGGTCCAGCCCCTTCCCTGCACAAAAGGCAAGGTGCTTTCAATGTGGAACAGAGGCAGCACAGTTAAACATTATGTTTGTCACACGCTGGGCCCTTTGAAGCATTGTATACGGTTGAATTCGTGGACTCATCGAAACAATTCATGTGAAAAACTGCTTGCTTTATTCGTTTGTGACATCTTCGAAACAATATATGTGCGTGAACAGGTAAATTCTGCCAGCCAGGATTTACAAAATACATTTAAAGCTGCACTGCATCATCAATTGCTAATCAAAACATGATTATACAGAGTAGCTTTATAATTCATGACTGACTGTGGACTGTTTGACTAATAGAACCCAATATGTGATACCAGGCAATGAATGTCCCACAGAAATGAAAATAACTTGTGGTGCTCCAAAATCGTGTAATAGGACATCTAGTGTTTTCAGAGTATGAAAACAATTTATCAGACAGGATCAGCAGCACCGTGAGATTATTCGCTGACGCTGCTGCTATCTACAAGCAAATACGAGGGTAATGCCAAAAGAAAAGTCTCCTATTTTTTTATAAGTACATAGACATGTTTATTTCTACAATGGTTTACATCAGTTTACAGCTTGAACATTTAGCTATTTTTCAACACAACTGCCATTTCAGTCGATGCATTTTTGTAAACGCTGTGGCAGATTTTGTATGCCCATGTCATACCAGCTCGCTGCCATGCTGTTCACCTTGTCGTCAGAGCTGAATTGCTTTCCCGCCAAACGTTCTTTTAACTTATGGAACAGGTGATAGTCACTGGCCGCCAAGTCATGACTATAGGGTGGCTGGGTGATTATGTTCCACTGAAACTGTTCCAGGAGAGCAACGGAGTGCCGAGCAATGTGTGGGCGAGCGTTGTCATGGAAATGTGTACACCCTTGCTCAACATTCCTCTTGTCCAGTTCTTAATTGCCCGTTTGAGTGTTTTCAGAGTCTCACAGTACCTGTCAGCGTTAATTTTGGTCCCAGTGGGCATAAAGTCGACCAACAATACCCCTTTCTGATCGCAAGAAACAGTTGCCATGACTTTACCAGCAGACTGCGTTTGTCTGAATTTCCATGGATTTGGCGAAGAAGGATGCCACCACTGCTGTGACTGTTGCTTGGTCTCAGGTGTAAAGTGGTATGCCCAGGTTTTGTCACCTGTGACAACTGAGTCCAGAAAGTTGTCCTGTTCGGCTGCAAGGCGGTGAAGAAATGCGCGAGAAGCATCAACTTATTGCCGCATGTGGTCCTCAGTCAGCATGTGTGGCACCCATCTTGCACACACCTTCTGATACTTCAATGTTTCCGTTAAAATTCTGTGAGCGGTGCTTTGGGAAACCTCAGGAACCAACATGCAGAGATCATCCAGGGTGATCCTCCGATCTTCACGCATGCTTTGCTCAACCTTCGACACTATCTCCTCAGAAATTGACGGTATCCCGCTCCTACCACCTGCAAACTCTCTACACCACTTAGGAATGTTTTTGACATCCGTGCATGACTCACCATACGCTTCTCTCAATTGCTGATGGATTTCAATTGGCACAGTGCCTTTTGCGTTCAAAAACGGAATAACTGCACACAATCGCACTTGGCGGTAACATCCAACATTCTCAACGGCTGCCAAGCCAAGACTGAGCGAGTCAGCTAGGCGTGTACATGTTTACACGTAGCGTGTGAAGCACTCTTCATAACAGTGTGACCAACTGCAACACAAACAGAGCTGGCAGCTGTGGCTGAACGGTTCTAGGCACTTCAGTCTGGTACCGCGCGACCGCTGGTTCAAATCCTGCCTCGGGCATGGATGTGTGTGATGTCCTTAGGTTAGTTAGGTTTAAGTAGTTCTAAGTTCTAGGGGACTGATGACCTCAGATGTTAAGTCCCATAGTGCTCAGAGCCATTTGAACCATTTTTGAGCCACACAAACAGAGTTCTGTACGTATAAAAAAAATAGGAGACCTTACTTTTGGGATTACCCTCATATAATCATTGGACGATCAGAAAAAAACTATAGTAAGACTGGGACAAAATTTCTGTTTGGTGTAATGAATGGTAGTGGATTTAAATGTGGATAAATGTAAGATAATACCTTTAAAAAGAGAAAAACCCTTATAGTATATGTTTACAAGATTAATGTGAACATCTTGAGCATGAAGAATTGCATAGATATAAAGGGGTAATACTAAGAAGCAATATGAAGTTGCATGTGTAGAATCGTGCATAATCGGTAAATGGAAGATTTAGATTTGTTGGAAAGATTCTGGAAAAACATAGTGAACCCATAAAGGAAGTCACATACAAGATGCCCGTGTGATCAGTTTTGGGGTATTATTCAATGATTGAAGTCCTTGTCAAATAGGCAAACGAATTCAGAGACATGTTGCTTGTATGGTAATAGATCAATATAGACCATATCAAGGTGTAATGAAAAATGCTCATGGATTTTACACAGGAATCCATTCTAAGAATGATGACATAATTCTCACAAATCCCTGAATTCTCACAAATCCCTGTTGTGTAAATTTAGAGAGACTGTATTTGAAGAAGACTGTGTGACTATTATGTTGTCACCATCGTAGAGATAATGAGAATAATACAGTAGAGATTAGGGCATGCACAGTGGCAAACAGTCATTTTTCACTTGTTCAGTACATGAAAGGAACAGGAAATAATGGTATACCATCCATTTTACAGTGGCTTGCAGAATATTCATGTATATGTGTATGCAGCTGACCAGTCTGATGACCTCAGATGTTAAGTCCCATAGTGCTCAGAGCCATTTGAACCATTTTTGAGCCACACAAACAGAGTTCTGTACGTATAAAAAAAATAGGAGACCTTACTTTTGGGATTACCCTCATATAATCATTGGACGATCAGAAAAAAACTATAGTAAGACTGGGACAAAATTTCTGTTTGGTGTAATGAATGGTAGTGGATTTAAATGTGGATAAATGTAAGATAATACCTTTAAAAAGAGAAAAACCCTTATAGTATATGTTTACAAGATTAATGTGAACATCTTGAGCATGAAGAATTGCATAGATATAAAGGGGTAATACTAAGAAGCAATATGAAGTTGCATGTGTAGAATCGTGCATAATCGGTAAATGGAAGATTTAGATTTGTTGGAAAGATTCTGGAAAAACATAGTGAACCCATAAAGGAAGTCACATACAAGATGCCCGTGTGATCAGTTTTGGGGTATTATTCAATGATTGAAGTCCTTGTCAAATAGGCAAACGAATTCAGAGACATGTTGCTTGTATGGTAATAGATCAATATAGACCATATCAAGGTGTAATGAAAAATGCTCATGGATTTTACACAGGAATCCATTCTAAGAATGATGACATAATTCTCACAAATCCCTGAATTCTCACAAATCCCTGTTGTGTAAATTTAGAGAGACTGTATTTGAAGAAGACTGTGTGACTATTATGTTGTCACCATCGTAGAGATAATGAGAATAATACAGTAGAGATTAGGGCATGCACAGTGGCAAACAGTCATTTTTCACTTGTTCAGTACATGAAAGGAACAGGAAATAATGGTATACCATCCATTTTACAGTGGCTTGCAGAATATTCATGTATATGTGTATGCAGCTGACCAGTCTGATGACCTCAGATGTTAAGTCCCATAGTGCTCAGAGCCATTTGAACCATTTTTGAGCCACACAAACAGAGTTCTGTACGTATAAAAAAAATAGGAGACCTTACTTTTGGGATTACCCTCATATAATCATTGGACGATCAGAAAAAAACTATAGTAAGACTGGGACAAAATTTCTGTTTGGTGTAATGAATGGTAGTGGATTTAAATGTGGATAAATGTAAGATAATACCTTTAAAAAGAGAAAAACCCTTATAGTATATGTTTACAAGATTAATGTGAACATCTTGAGCATGAAGAATTGCATAGATATAAAGGGGTAATACTAAGAAGCAATATGAAGTTGCATGTGTAGAATCGTGCATAATCGGTAAATGGAAGATTTAGATTTGTTGGAAAGATTCTGGAAAAACATAGTGAACCCATAAAGGAAGTCACATACAAGATGCCCGTGTGATCAGTTTTGGGGTATTATTCAATGATTGAAGTCCTTGTCAAATAGGCAAACGAATTCAGAGACATGTTGCTTGTATGGTAATAGATCAATATAGACCATATCAAGGTGTAATGAAAAATGCTCATGGATTTTACACAGGAATCCATTCTAAGAATGATGACATAATTCTCACAAATCCCTGAATTCTCACAAATCCCTGTTGTGTAAATTTAGAGAGACTGTATTTGAAGAAGACTGTGTGACTATTATGTTGTCACCATCGTAGAGATAATGAGAATAATACAGTAGAGATTAGGGCATGCACAGTGGCAAACAGTCATTTTTCACTTGTTCAGTACATGAAAGGAACAGGAAATAATGGTATACCATCCATTTTACAGTGGCTTGCAGAATATTCATGTATATGTGTATGCAGCTGACCAGTCTGATGACCTCAGATGTTAAGTCCCATAGTGCTCAGAGCCATTTGAACCATTTTTGAGCCACACAAACAGAGTTCTGTACGTATAAAAAAAATAGGAGACCTTACTTTTGGGATTACCCTCATATAATCATTGGACGATCAGAAAAAAACTATAGTAAGACTGGGACAAAATTTCTGTTTGGTGTAATGAATGGTAGTGGATTTAAATGTGGATAAATGTAAGATAATACCTTTAAAAAGAGAAAAACCCTTATAGTATATGTTTACAAGATTAATGTGAACATCTTGAGCATGAAGAATTGCATAGATATAAAGGGGTAATACTAAGAAGCAATATGAAGTTGCATGTGTAGAATCGTGCATAATCGGTAAATGGAAGATTTAGATTTGTTGGAAAGATTCTGGAAAAACATAGTGAACCCATAAAGGAAGTCACATACAAGATGCCCGTGTGATCAGTTTTGGGGTATTATTCAATGATTGAAGTCCTTGTCAAATAGGCAAACGAATTCAGAGACATGTTGCTTGTATGGTAATAGATCAATATAGACCATATCAAGGTGTAATGAAAAATGCTCATGGATTTTACACAGGAATCCATTCTAAGAATGATGACATAATTCTCACAAATCCCTGAATTCTCACAAATCCCTGTTGTGTAAATTTAGAGAGACTGTATTTGAAGAAGACTGTGTGACTATTATGTTGTCACCATCGTAGAGATAATGAGAATAATACAGTAGAGATTAGGGCATGCACAGTGGCAAACAGTCATTTTTCACTTGTTCAGTACATGAAAGGAACAGGAAATAATGGTATACCATCCATTTTACAGTGGCTTGCAGAATATTCATGTATATGTGTATGCAGCTGACCAGTCTGATGACCTCAGATGTTAAGTCCCATAGTGCTCAGAGCCATTTGAACCATTTTTGAGCCACACAAACAGAGTTCTGTACGTATAAAAAAAATAGGAGACCTTACTTTTGGGATTACCCTCATATAATCATTGGACGATCAGAAAAAAACTATAGTAAGACTGGGACAAAATTTCTGTTTGGTGTAATGAATGGTAGTGGATTTAAATGTGGATAAATGTAAGATAATACCTTTAAAAAGAGAAAAACCCTTATAGTATATGTTTACAAGATTAATGTGAACATCTTGAGCATGAAGAATTGCATAGATATAAAGGGGTAATACTAAGAAGCAATATGAAGTTGCATGTGTAGAATCGTGCATAATCGGTAAATGGAAGATTTAGATTTGTTGGAAAGATTCTGGAAAAACATAGTGAACCCATAAAGGAAGTCACATACAAGATGCCCGTGTGATCAGTTTTGGGGTATTATTCAATGATTGAAGTCCTTGTCAAATAGGCAAACGAATTCAGAGACATGTTGCTTGTATGGTAATAGATCAATATAGACCATATCAAGGTGTAATGAAAAATGCTCATGGATTTTACACAGGAATCCATTCTAAGAATGATGACATAATTCTCACAAATCCCTGAATTCTCACAAATCCCTGTTGTGTAAATTTA
This sequence comes from Schistocerca nitens, assembly GCF_023898315.1. NCBI lineage: Eukaryota > Metazoa > Arthropoda > Insecta > Orthoptera > Acrididae > Schistocerca > Schistocerca nitens. The sequence continues at coordinate 18,159,307 of NC_064619.1, forward strand.
GAGAGACTGTATTTGAAGAAGACTGTGTGACTATTATGTTGTCACCATCGTAGAGATAATGAGAATAATACAGTAGAGATTAGGGCATGCACAGTGGCAAACAGTCATTTTTCACTTGTTCAGTACATGAAAGGAACAGGAAATAATGGTATACCATCCATTTTACAGTGGCTTGCAGAATATTCATGTATATGTGTATGCAGCTGACCAGTCTGATGACCTCAGATGTTAAGTCCCATAGTGCTCAGAGCCATTTGAACCATTTTTGAGCCACACAAACAGAGTTCTGTACGTATAAAAAAAATAGGAGACCTTACTTTTGGGATTACCCTCATATAATCATTGGACGATCAGAAAAAAACTATAGTAAGACTGGGACAAAATTTCTGTTTGGTGTAATGAATGGTAGTGGATTTAAATGTGGATAAATGTAAGATAATACCTTTAAAAAGAGAAAAACCCTTATAGTATATGTTTACAAGATTAATGTGAACATCTTGAGCATGAAGAATTGCATAGATATAAAGGGGTAATACTAAGAAGCAATATGAAGTTGCATGTGTAGAATCGTGCATAATCGGTAAATGGAAGATTTAGATTTGTTGGAAAGATTCTGGAAAAACATAGTGAACCCATAAAGGAAGTCACATACAAGATGCCCGTGTGATCAGTTTTGGGGTATTATTCAATGATTGAAGTCCTTGTCAAATAGGCAAACGAATTCAGAGACATGTTGCTTGTATGGTAATAGATCAATATAGACCATATCAAGGTGTAATGAAAAATGCTCATGGATTTTACACAGGAATCCATTCTAAGAATGATGACATAATTCTCACAAATCCCTGAATTCTCACAAATCCCTGTTGTGTAAATTTAGAGAGACTGTATTTGAAGAAGACTGTGTGACTATTATGTTGTCACCATCGTAGAGATAATGAGAATAATACAGTAGAGATTAGGGCATGCACAGTGGCAAACAGTCATTTTTCACTTGTTCAGTACATGAAAGGAACAGGAAATAATGGTATACCATCCATTTTACAGTGGCTTGCAGAATATTCATGTATATGTGTATGCAGCTGACCAGTCATGTGGCCTTCCACCACTGACTAAATCATGGTATTGAAGTAGTGTGTATGCACAAGTTGGCTGTAGGGAACTGCTGCAGTAAGCTGGATTGACGTGGACACATAACAGAATGGCAGATACGAGCTGTCATGTTTGGAAGTGCCCGTGACCACACGGTGAATGTAGTTGTCCTATTTACTTATGTATCAGTGCAGATGGTGCATAGCATCTACAAGGAATAGTGTCACTTGCGGCCATGTAACTCAGTGTTAGAGCAGCGACTGTAAAAAGATCCTATCCGACAGGGGGCGGAGACAAATGTCACACCACATCGATGACAGTCAGTTTCAAATCAAACAAGAATTTCTACTGTCAGTGAATGCAATTTCATACCAACCAGCTTCGGTGAACACTGTGAAGGGAACTGCATGCAATGGACATTTGGGAGCAGCTATCTTGCAAAAGTGTATTGCTCAGAGTGGCACATAAGGCTGCATGTCTTCTGTGGGCCATACAATGCAGACTAGATGGTAGTTAACAGGAGGCATGGAGTGTGGCGCAAAGAGTCACTGTTTTGTCTTTTTCAACTTATGCAGTGCATCCAAAACACGAAGACTAAAAGATGCAGGAAGGCGAATGTTACATGTGCCAAATGTGGCAACCAAGGACACAAGCACACTGAGTGCACATCGACTGAGGCTTGCGAATGTGCGTATCCTGGAAATACAGTGGCCAAGTCTGCAACAAAATAAGAGGAGATGATTGTCAAACCTTTAAAGTCCATAATTAAGATGTCACAGTTATGCAATCAACTGTAGAGATAACCAATGGGAATGTTACATGGTTGACTGCATCCACTTATGCCCACTACAGCCATCAATTACAACCTTTTGCAAATGACTTCAGAGACCTAGCAATGTAAGACAGGGGAAAAACAGTGGCAAATGATAAATGAATTCAAGATTCAACCCCTGGAACTCGGACAGAACATACAGCAGAGGAAGCATAATCACCCAGCTCAGTAGTATCAACTGTGCACTAGCAAATAATGCAGCAGTGGGATATGTAACAAATTGAAGCATACATGACAATATAACCAGTAGTGGCTGCAATGTTGTAACATACACACTAATATACACTGAAGCACTCATCAGACACTTATTGTTCCATAAAGGAGACCGGAAGAAATTTACAGCAATGCGGTCTAGAAAAGATCAATGGAGGAATCAGTTACAGAGCACACAAACATAACACAGGTAGTACAACCTGCACAAAACACATTAACACTGATGGCAAAGAACATAAAATACTCATCAAAACAATGGATGAGATTCGAACAAGATGCCAAACACAAACGAAAATTAGAGAGATGGAAGCATAAGGCTTGAGGCATTTAGACATACACAAGACTTATGCAGACAGACCCTATATAACACATGTACACAATACTGGAAATAAATTGTTACAACACAAACAGAGCAAAATATAAGGGATGAGCCATACAAAATACTGCCAGATAAGACAAAAACTGCAGTAGTTCTGGGAATGCTAAAGTAGGCTAACGGCATGATTATGAGGGGACTGTAAGAATACAGTAGAGTTTCTACTGTTAAACTGCTCCCTGACGACACCATTGATACAGACACACAATACCACACAACGCTAAGAGAAGACCTGCCCACACCATACAACACTGTCACCTGTCCTTTTGTGCAAGAAGTGGTTGCACTAGCAGTTTCAGAGCTCAAAAACAAAAAAAGCACCTGGACCAGATGGTACCCACTCAGAAACACTGAAAAAACTGGCACTGCACATCACCCCATTTCTAATAACGTTACTGAATTATGCCTTACGGCTGGACAGGGTATCTACAGTATGGAAAACCTTCCGATACAGTACACCTAGTGCCTAAACAGACCTATACGCCTCATAAACGCCCTAGCAAAGATTCAGGGGAAGCTGCCGTGTAAGTGTTTGCAAACCCACAGAGCTCTCAGAGGCATAAGCCAACGCCATTTCAGCTTTAGAACCAGCAAATCCATAGATGATGCCACAACCACACTCTACACATAGTTAATAACACAATGCAGAAATACGCCACGGCATAAATGTGTCGGCTGGAATCACTGGAGGAGTGCTTTTGAGCCCTTACCTAATGCCAGACAAGTTGAATGTGCCCCTGTATCGTACGTTTCTTTGCAATACTTTTCCTGGTGCATTAGAAAACGTTTCACTTGATGTTTGGCAACAGCTGCTGTTTCAGCATGATGGTGCACTATCACACTTTGCAATGATTGTGCGTAACTATTTAAATGAAGTGTTTCCAGGGAAATGGATTGGTCAAGGAGGTCCAATGTTCTGGTCACCATGTTCCCCATTACTTAATCCACTAGATTTTTATTTGTGGGGACACTTAAAGGAATAAGTTTATAGTACTCCACCCATGAATACAAATGACTTAATAGCTGTCACGCACGCCGCTTCGGCTGTGGTGGATGTGGGTATGTCGTGGAGGGTCCAGTAAAACATTATTAAGCAAGTGGTGAAGTGTTTGCAAATGGAAGGTGGTTACTTTGAACAACATCTCTAAAGTGAATATTGCTCATACATGTACGTGCATACCAGTTTTGCGAAGATAACTCTGGATATCAAACATACAGAATGGTATTACTGCACCTAGCATATTGTGCAGTCTAGAGTAGCCTACATATTGTGTTTTTTGTACCTCACTGGATACTGATTTACTTTCTATTGGCTTTATATGTGTCATGGACAAAACTAAGTCGTCACTTACATATGTAAGAAATTTATATTATGTCTTAATGTTTAAATAAAGATAAGAGTAACAGAAAGAAATGTACAAGATCCTGCATTGAGGAGGTGTAAATTAGGTACAGTTTGATGCTTTAAGTGAAAGAGAATGTTTGGCGCAAATGTAACGCGAACATCGGTGAATCTGCATATTGTTCTCCCCACAGTTACGATTTCTCACCGAGCTAATGGGACAACTCGAGCACAGTGCAAAATTCGTGCTACTTGTGCCTGGCCACACTGCACATAGGTGCAGTGTTTGCCAGAGCCTCCTTTTTTAAATCACATTTCTATTAAATGTACTTGCTGGACTACGTTTTGCTACATAAACCTTTGTCTCGAATTGGGATTAGGAAATGCATGCCGAATGACAAGGGCAGCATTTTCTCTTCAACCTTTATAACTAATGATAATTTTAACGATAATTTTAACTATGTCCCTTGAGTCAAAGTGAGGTTGGGAGCCTATATTTAGAGTCATTTTATAAGCGTTGCTGTGTGGAGAATTGATGTAGGTTGGCAGTTTCCAGAAGGATGTATAGAGTGATATGTCACATAATTTGTCGCACACACAGTGCATCAGTAAGAGTGAGTGGAAACTAGCCACAGCCACGAATGGGGGCTGTGCAATGCTGTGGATGCTCCGAGAAAAAGACAAACGAATGTTTGAAAATACACTGCCAGAAAATAAATAGTAAATCCCTTTAGAGTTCTCCAATTCGGTCAAGATTTATTGTTGCAATAGTGCATATTGAGTACATGAAATGATAACATTTACAGATGAATAGCGCAAGTGGTTCTGAGGTACCAGACCCATGCTGAAGCACCCGTATTAATGCGTGGTGTAGCCTCCAAGGACGGCAGTGCAGGTGCTGTCTGTGGCATCCATCTGGAGATGGTGAATACCATACTGGGATATGTTATGCCACGCCTGCTCGGCCTGTTCACGTAGTTCTATAAGAGTCGGGAAGTCGCACGAGTCACTCACTCCTCGTCCCATCGTATTCCACATGTGCCCGACTGGAGACAAGTGCGGAAATTGTGCTGGCCAGGGAAGTTGCTGCGCATCTTGCAGAGCACGTCAAGTTTGTCGGTCAGAGTGTGAGCAAGCATTATCCTGTTGGAATGTCACTTCAGTTTCCCGATGCCAGAACGGAAAAAGAACAGGTCTAACAACGTACTGAGCGCTGGTTAGCGTCCCCTCCAGAAACAACAAAGGTGAGCGAGTGTTATGGCTTATCGTACCCCCAGACAATAAGGCACAGGGTGGGCCACTGAGTATCGTACAAATGCATTTTACGAGACAGCGGTCACCAGGCCTATGTCGTACGTGCAAATGACTGTCAGTAGCGTGCAGACAGAATCGCTGAAGACGACGGTGCCCATTTCATCTTCAGAGTGATCCCCTGACGGTACCAGCCGAGCTATGCACGTCAATGCTGTGGCACGAGTAGAGACCAACTAGAGGTGTGTGTGCCCGTAGTCGCACTCCTAACAATCAGTTCGCAACAGCTCGTGTTGACACGTCTGGGCCCACAAGCTCTCTTATCTGTGCTGTGGTAGCTGTACAATCTGCCACTGCTGCTCTTACAATACGAGGATCTGGTGGGAGTCTGCTGTGTGGATGCCCACAACCTTGTGTACGGGTGTCAGGACGGTCACACGACCACCGATACCAGCATCATTGGACAACTGACGGAGCACATCTAACTCACAAGGGGAGGCCATGATGTTTGGAACGCGGATTTACTGCAAACTTCGTACACTCGTAGTACAACATTGTTATTGTTGTTGCAAAAAAAATGGTTCAAATGGCTCTGAGCACTATGGGACTCAACTGCCGTGGTTATCAGTCCCCTAGAACTTAGAACTACTTAAACCTAACTAACCTAAGGACATCACACACATCCATGCCCGAGGCAGGATTCGAACCTGCGACCGTAGCAGTCGCACGGTTCCGGACTGCGCGCCTAGAACCACGAGACCACAGCGGCCGGCCTATTGTTGTAGCGGTCTTCAGTCCTGAGACTAGTTTGATGCAGCTCTCCATGCTACTCTACCCTGTGCAAGCTTCTTCATCTCCCAGTACCTACTGCAGCCTACATCCTTCTGAATCTGCTTAGTGTATTCATCTCTTAATCTCCCTCTACGATTTTTACCCTCCACGCTGCCCTCCAATACTAAATTGCTGATCCCTCGATGCCTCAGAACATGTCCTACCAACCAATCCCTTCTTCTAGCCAAGTTGTGCCACAAGCTAATCTTCTCCCCAATTCTATTCAACACTTCCTCGTTAGTTATGAGATCTAACCATCTAATCTTCAGCATTCTTCTGTAGCACCACATTTCGAAAGATTCTATTCTCTTCTTGTCTAAACTATTTATCGTCCATGTTTCACTTCCATACATGGCTACACTCCATACAAATACTTTCAGAAACGACTTCCTGACATATAAATCTATACTCGATGTTAACAAATTTTTCTTATTCAGAAACGATTTCCTTGCCATTGCCAGTCTACATTTTATATCCTCTCTACTTCGACCATCATCAGTTATTTTGCTCCCCAAATAGCAAAACTCCTTTACTACTTTAAGTGTCTCATTTCCTAATGTAATTCCCTCAGCATCACCCGACTTAATTCGACTACATTCCATTATTCTCGTTTTGCTTTTGTTGATGTTCATCTTATATCCTCCTTTCAAGACACTGTCCATTCCGTTCAACTGCTCCTCCAGATCCTTTGCTATCTCTGACAGAATTACATTGTCATCGGCGAACCTCAAAGTTTTTATTTCTTCTCCATGGATTTTAATACCTACTCCGAATTTTTCTTTTGTTTCCTTCACTGCTTGCTCAATATACAGATTGAATAACTTCGGGGAGAGGCTACAACCCTGTCTCACTCCCTTCCCAACCACTGCTTCCCTTTCATGCCCCTCGACTCTTATAACTGCCATCTGCTTTCTGTACAAATTGTAAATAGCCTTTCGCTCCCTGTACTTTAACACCTACCACCTTCAGAATTTGAAAGAGAGTATTCCAGTCAACATTTTCAAAAGCTTTCTCGAAGACTACAAATGCTACAAACGTAGGTTTGCCTTTCCTTAATCTTTCTTCTAAGATAAGTCGTAGTGTCAGTATTGCCTCACGTGTTCAAACATTTCTACGGAATCCAAACTGATCTTCCCCGAGTTCGGCTTCTATCAGTTTTTCCATAGGACAACAAAATGTGTAAGCACTAGCGCGTACTTCTCAAGTGTCATTGAGAAAATCGCAAGATAATTTCGGTCGTCAAATATATACCTGTGCGTGGCCATTTTTACCATGAAGCGCCGGCAGCCGAGTGGTTCTGCTCTCTGTAATAAAAAAAACTGAGTGAATGGATCAACGACGAACTGAAACGAGTGTCTTGCGACGTCCGCGCCGAGCAAATACAACGAACGAAAACGAACAAAATGAAATCTAAGAAAGAAAAAAAAAAGAAGTGGTTAGCGTTCAAGCCCAGTAATCGTTGGGTCGCTGGATCGAGTCCTGCACGTCAGTATTTTTTTTATTTCTAACATAGTCATTTTCTTTACTATTTATATTACAATTGATATAATGGGAAAAATACGTGTAATCGGATGAACTTTTATTAAATTTACAATGTTATTTGGCAGTCTACAAATTTTTGTTATCACAAATAATATAATATTCATAACTACTGACTAGTAAACGACCAAACGCACAAAGTGATACTGAAAATGTATGCTTGTCCGTGTCTTCAAAATTTTCCGGATTTAATCGAAAGAGAATGAGAAATTGCTTCTCGTGAAGACGCTATTAAAATACACTCTATACTGCATGACCAATGATCAGCGCCGATATTTAAGGAAATCCTGCGTTATGCATGGTTTGTTTCCAAATTATCGGCTGAAAGAGAGGTTTTGGAAAATGTTAACGAGGTTTGTTTTTCCCCGGAAAACCTCAAAAGACCTTGCGTGTGCGGAAACATAGCATTTATTCAATGCAGCTGGTGCCGTTTAACTTTATTTTTCATGTTTTTACGAAAAATACCACCGAAAACTTGTACTCGTAATGTTGAAAGCGACGATTAATTGTACATCTTTCGAGAGCCGTCTGTGCCGGTCAAAACTTGGAGGTAACAAGTCGTTTCGGGCTCCTTCCAGGTATAAGGGATTTCTCAAATCACGGACAATCATACATTTACGTATTTTTCCCATTACATCAGTTGTAATATAAATAGTAAAGAAAATGACTGTGTTAGAAAAAAAAAACTGACGAGTAGGACTCGATCCAGCGACCCACCGATTACAGATCACTGACGTACAGATATCACTGTGAAAAAACCTGCCAAAAAGTTGCTGCCAGGAACAATATTTTAAGAAAACTGACGAATAGTAAATGGGGAGCTAGTCCGACTGAATTACGAAAAACTGCTCAAGCACTTTGCTTCTCCACGGCAGAATATGCGTGCCCTGTATGGTCTCGATCCACACATGCCAAAAAGGTCACTACAGTCCTTAATGAAACGTGCAGGCTAACAACAGGATGGATGAAACCCACTCCACTTGGGAAAATATACAAAGCAGCTGGATTCTCATCTCCTGAATCCCGAAGAATTGCGCACGAACATACAGAAAAATTTAAATAGATTTTCGACGAGCGCCACCCGCTGCATGGTTCTTCATGTGGACGTAGCAGACTTAAAATCCCGCAAGAGATTTCTCACTAGTGAATTGAACGAGCCTCCGAAGGACTACCCTGCCTCACGAGAAATACCCAGCGGCAGTACATCAAGCTGGAAGATTTGGAGAACACTGAACCGCATCAGAACAGGCGTAGCACCAGTTAAAGCAAACCTAGTCAAATGGGGCTTCAAGGACGAAGGAGGCGAACTATGGCTTGAGAAGAGAGAAACATTGGACTTGGCCCGACATTGGGCTGAAAGGCTTTGAAACAAATCTCCGGACACGAAAAAGTAAAGTAAGTACAGGGCTTGAACGCTAACCACTTCTTTTTTTTTCGGTGTAGTTGGTTGCGTTTGGTCTGGGAGGACGTCACATGACATGCGTTCAAGTTGATCGTTCATTCCTTGACTCAGTTTTTTATCACAGAGAGCACGCAGCCCTCTGACCGAACACGCTGAGCTACCGTGCCGGGATAACCACTCGGGTGCCGGTGTTCATGGTAAAAATGGCCACGCACAGGTATATGTGTGACGACCGAAATTATCTTGCGGTTTTTCTCAGTAACGCTTGAGAAGTACGCGCTACTGCTTACACATGTTGTTGTCCTCGTGGAGTACTACGAGTGTACGAAGTTTGCAGTAAATTGGCGTTCCAAATGTCGTGGCCTCCTCTCGTCAGTTGTCAATTCCCCGAAAGGATCGTCCCGCCTCTCGGAAAGGCACAATTTGACCCCTTTTAAATTCGCTCAGTCAGCTGTAGGAAGCAGGAGTGTGTCTTTGTGGTACAGTTGCCTGCTCGCTTCAAATGTTTGCGCCACACTGACCCTCTGGCTGTGAGCATTTCGTATTAAAGGGTAGACACACATTGTTGTAGCTATGCCGCTATGCTATATGTTGGTGGGCGAAATCGAAACCATTATCTGAAGGCTGTAAATTCAGTTAAATACTTAGGGATTACAATTACAAATAATCTAAACTAGAACGACCACATAGATAATATTGTGAGTACAGCGAACCAAAGACTGCGATTTATTTGCAGAACACTTAGAAGGTGCAACAGGTCTGCTAAAGAGATTGCTTACACCGCGCTTGTCCGCCCTGTTCTGGAGTATTGCTATGCGGTGTGGGATACGCATCAGGTGGGACTGACGGATGACATCGAAAGAGTACAAAGAAGGGCGGCTGGTTTTGTATTATCGCGAAATAGGGGAGATAGTGTCACAGACATGATACGTGAATTGGAGTGGCAATCATTAAAACAAAGGCGTTTTTCGTTCCGACGGGATCTTCGCACGAAATTGCAATCACCAATTTTCTGATCCGATTGTGAAAACATTCTACATAGGGAGAAATGATCATCACGATAAAATAAGAGAAATCAGGGCTCGAACAGAAAAATTTAAGTGCTCGTTTTGCACGCGTGCCGTTCGAGAGTGGAACGGTAGAGAGACAGCTTGGAGGTGGTTCATTGAACCCTCTGCCAGGCACTTTATTGTGAAAAGCAGAGTAATCACGTAGATGTAGATGTACATCTACTATCACCCAGGTGGCATATGCCATCATCGGATCAAAATCGATGTCGTCTTTCCAGGAGTACTAATGTATTTTTTTTTTTTTTTACGACAGTGTATTGGAACAAGTTCCCGGCCGTTATACGTACCAGCTGGCGACGGCGAGGGCTGTATGTTGTACTGCGGCGGCTCGCTGGCTGGCGGCGGAGGCGGCGGGTCGGGCGCGGGTGGCGGGGGCGGAGGCGGCGTCGGGGGCAGCGCCTTGCAGGCGGAGGCGGCGCCCGCGCGGTCCCGCTGCAGCGCGCGCCGCCCCATCTTGGGCGAGCGCGTGGGCGGCGGGCTGCGCAGTGGCGACGCCTGCAGGCTGGGCGTCGGGGACTGAGACTGCGAGGAGTGGTGGCTGGCCGTGGGCGATTGGCACGGCGCCGCCCTCGACGGGGACAGCCGCCGCGGAGACAGCTGCGGCGGCGGCGTCAGCTGCGACGGCGGCGGCGACTGCGCCGAGCTGCGCGGAGCATGAGATGACATCCCTGTTTAGTGTCTGCTTTTGCGTTCACCCATTCGTCGATGATATACAGGGTGTTACAAAAAGGTACGGCCAAACTTTCAGGAAACATTCCTCACACACAAATAAAGAAAAGATGTTATGTGGACATGTGTCCGGAAACGCTTAATTTCCATGTTAGAGCCCATTTTAGTTCTTCCACCTACGCTTAATGGAGCACGTTATCGTGATTTCATACGGGATACTCTACCTGTGCTGCTAGAACATGTGCCTTTACAAGTACGACACAACATGTGGTTCATGCACGATGGAGCTCCTGCACATTTCAGTCCAAGTGTTCGTACGCTTCTCAACAACAGATTCGGTGACCGATGGATTGGTAGAGGCGAACCAATTCCATGGTCCACGCTCTCCTGACCTCAACCCTCTTGACTTTCATTTATGGGGGCATTTGAAAGCTCTTGTCTACGCAACCACGGTACCAAATGTAGACGCTCTTCGTGCTCGTATTGTGGACGGCCGTGATACAATACGCCATTCTCCAGGGCTGCATCGGCGCATCAGGGATTTCATGCGACGGAGGGTGAATGCATGTATCCTCGCTAACGGAGGACATTTTGAACATTTCCTGTAACAAAGTGTTTGAAGTCACGCTGGTTTATGTTCTGTTGCTGTGTGTTTCCATTCCATGTTTAATGTGATTTGAAGAGAAGTAATAAAATGAGCTCTAACATGGAAAGTAAGCGTTTCCGGACACATGTTCACATAACATATTTTCTTTATTTGTGTGTGAGGAATGTTTCCTGAAAGTTTGGCCGTACCTTTTTGTAACACCCTGTATATGGCAAAAGTTAACTGAGGATCGAAATACCTGTCCCCACATTTGTGTTAACACGACCAGGGTTGCGAACAACTCCATATTCGAGTGTAAAATCCCGTAATTAATATTTTTCTGCCACCTTATTTTATTCTTGTATCTATTTTTATCGAAATTACATGCCTTATATGTTGCTGGTCAATATATCAAAGTGTGCGTTTAGCAGGGTTAACTATTCGGTGCGAAAGCCTATTTACAAGAAAAAATAAAAACTTTGAGGTTCGCCGATGATATTGTAATTCTGTCAGAGACAGCAAAGGTCTGGGAGAGCAGTTGAACGGACTGGACAATGTCTTGAAAGGACGATGTAAGACGAACATCAACAAAAGCAAAACGAGGATAATGGAATGTAGTCGAATTAAATCGGGTGATGCTGCCGGAATTAGATTAGGAAATGAGACACTTAAAGTAGTAAAGGAGTTTTGCTATTTGGGGAGCAAAATAACTGACGATGGTCGAAGTAGAGAGGATATAAAATGTAGACTGGCAATGGCAAGGAGAGCGTTTCTGAAGAAGATAAATTTGTTAATATCGAGTATAGATTTAAGTGTCAGGAAGGCGTTACTGAAAGTAATTGTATGGAGTGTAGCCATGTATTTAAGTGAAACATGTACGATAAACAGTTTGGACAAGAAGAGAATAGAAGCTTTAGAAATGTGGTGCTACAGAAGAATGCTGAAGATTAGATGGGTAGATGACATAACTAATGAGGAAGTATTGAATAAAATTGGGGAGAAGAGTAGTTTGTGGCATAACGTGACTAGAAGAAGGGATCGGTTCGTAGGACATGTTCTGAGGCATGAAGGGATCACAAATTTAGCATTGGAGGGCAGCGTGGAGGATAAAAATCGTAGAGGGAGACCAAGGGATGAGTACACTAAACAGATTCAGAAGGATGTAGGTTGCAGTAGGTACTGGGAGATGAAGAAGCTTGCACGGGATAGAGTAGCTTGGAGAGCTGCATCAAACCAGTCTCTGGACTGAAGACCACAAGAACAACAACAGGAACCAGAGGGCAGTTATAAGAGTCGAGGGGCATGAAAGGGAAGCAGTGGTTGGGAAGGGAGCGAGACAGGATTGTAGCCTATCCCCGATGTTATTCAAACTGTATATTGAGCAAGCAATAAAGGAAACGTGGACGACAAACAGTTCACACAAAAAGAGAATAGGAACTTTTGTGATGTGGTACTACAGGAGAGCGCTGAAGACCAGATGCGTATATTATGTAACTAATGATGAGGTACTGAACAGAACTGGGGTGACAAGAAATTTGGGCTACAACTTCACTATAAGAAGGGATCGATCGTTTGATAGGACACATTCTGAGACATCAAAGTGATCATCAGTTTAGTACTGGGGGGAAGTGCGGGGGGTGGGGGTAAAATCGTAGAGGGAGACCAAGAGATTAATATAGTAGTAGATTCAGAAAGTTGCATTAGTTATTGGGAGATGAGGAGGCTTGCACAGGATGAAGTGCCATGGAGAGCTGAATCAAACCAGTTTTCGGACGGAAGACCACCACAGCAACAACGTATGTGATTCAAGAGTTAGCAGTTTACGTAGTTAATTGTAGCCTTCAGTGTCCAGATCAGAGCACGTATATTTATATTACGAGCGACTCTCTGAGCCTTTGCAGTCGACATGTTACTATAAAACGTATCCAGATAACTGCACCCCATCAGTCTTAAATATTTTCGAGACTGGATTAATAAAGACTAGAGAAACGTCAAGATGGTTGTTTTAGTGCTTCAGGTGTTGTCCATAGTCCTCCACCAGTTAAGGACACCACACAAGACGTTCATACAGCCACGTGAAACTGTCAGACAATTAATTCTTTAGGATGTTGTACAACTCGTGCGTCACACTGGCTTGAATGTTGGTCACGTTTTCAAAGGCTCTTATCCTTTATCTGCACTTTGTAGTTTTCTAATAGGTTTCATATTGATAACACGAAGTCTCGTACTCGTGATGATTGTTTCCGAAAAATAATTGTCCACATTTTGCATGTCAGTAAAGTCGTAGCAGGCGTCCATGTGTCGCCATTTTTGTTCTGGAGTCCATATGTGCAGGACAAACTTGGCATACATTTCCCTCTTCTGCAGGTTACCGAGTTTTCCAGTAATCTTTCCCAATTAGAAATATTCATAAGGCATAAAATATGACACACAGGTGAATAATTTTCACCTACAGTTGCATGTGACATACGTACTTAATGTTTCTTTGTTAATGGCCCAGTGATACAACAACAGCGGAATCGGACACCATTTGCGAACAATATGTACCCAAACCAGGAGAAAGCCCAAAGTGTCCTCTGGTATAGCGAGACACAGTCACCAAAACCAGTCGAGAGAAAATTCCAGATGACATACCATAGGCAGCCACCAGATGTTAAAGACATCAAGACGTGGTATGCAGAGTTTAAGGAAACTGGGAGCGTCTGTGAGCTCTCTAGATCTGCCTGGCCTCGACCTAGTGTGCAGACAATTCAAACAGTTAGAGACGTCTTCGTCAGAAGTCCCAAGAAGTCAGTCTGCAGGGCCTCACGTGAGTTGCAGATTCCTAAGACATCAGTGCACCATATCGTACATATTGAACTTCTTTTCCATGCGTACAAAATCCAGATCTTGCAGTCCTTCCAACGAGTGGATTAAGTTCTCGTTATGACTTTGCCGTTGCCATGCTGGCTGAGACTGAGGAAGGTAATGACTATCTGAAACGTGTCCTTTTCTCAGATGAGGGCACATTTCATTTGAACGGTGTTGCAACTGAAACAACTGGGGGTCTGAGAATCCCAAAGCTGTGTCTGAGAACTTCAGAGACAGCCCTAAACTGACTGCGGTGTGCGACAGTATGTACAGTAAAGTTATAGGATCTTTTTTCTCAAGTAAAACGACAGCGACAGCCAATACCTATCCTGATATGTTGCAGTTACTTGTTGTGGCCAGATTCAGGACATTCTGGACTTAATTTTCCAACAAGATGATGTGCTACCTGACTGGGGGTTAGACGTTTGTGCCTATTTAAATACAACATTTGTGGGAAAACGTCCGTACCTACTTGGATACATATTTTTGGAAAGATGGATCAGGCATGGTGGTCCCACAAACTGGCCTCTGGTCGCTGGATTTCTTTCTTTAAAGTTCTGTGAAGGACCAGGTTTATCACACACTAGTGAACCACATCGCAACATTACGGCGCAGAGTTACTGACGTCATAACATCCATCCCTGACGAAATGCTGACTAATACATGGGTGGAAATGGAATGTCGTGTGGATATCCTTTGGGCAACGAAATGAGGACGCGTCGAAATTTATTAATTGTGTGTGCGATTGTACACAAAAAAAAAAAAAATTACTATGTTACCTGCACTTCAAAATAAAAGGTGTGTGTGTGTGTGTGGGTGTGTGTGGGTGGGTGTGCGTGCGTGCGTCATATTTTCTGCCTTATACATGTTTGTAATCAGGAAAAGACTCCTGGGGCGCCCTGTATTGTATTGACACCCTACGGCCATACGTCCACTACTTAACATAACCTGCTTACAACTGACTGGTTCAACGCACGTCTGTTGTTTATTGGTTCAACGCACGTCTGTTGTTTATTGGTTCAACGCACGTCTGTTGTTTATAGTTATTAGTTCAAGCCGCCATCGTAGTAACTGCGCTGATGATGTGGCTTACAGTTAGGAATAAAATCAAGTCTTGGGACTTTTTTGGACGGATGATGTAGTTGTGTAGATTGGTAAATGAGTTTCCTTTTTTCAGTAACCTGAGGCTGAACTACTCAATTAATGTAATTTACAAGACGATTGCAGTGTTTCCCCCAGGTAGTATGCCTCTTCTCTGTGAGATGGGCTACAAATTATGGATGGACACATTTTTAAAAATATCGATATATATTGTATTAATGTTTATAAAAAGGGCGTTGATTAGCGAGACAAACAAGTCGATGTTTTGAAATATGGATATTTTTGCCCCATCCCTACACGAGAGAAGTCTGTATAGTGAAACACTGCTGACGTTAAGTCCCGCGCATTACCTGTTGTACTTACCATAAATATTTCCGACAAAGAGAGTCCATTTTCCATTAAATACCAGTGCAGTAATGTGTATTACTTTTGCCGATAGTCTATGTCACTTTTACAGTGCGTTTGTCTTTTCTTGATCCAGGCAATCAGGGGGTAAGGAGAGCGCATATTGTGCCTCATAGTTCAGACCAGGGAGTGGTAATTTCCATCATTCTCAAGAAATGCTGTCTCCGAACTCGTTCGTTTTGCACGTCGTACCTGTAATTTGCAGCGGTGGAAATGACACGCGGAAGTGACGAACTTTCACAAATATGCAGCGCAGATCCATCCGTGTTCAAGTCTGGTGCTCAATTGCAGTACTGAATATGAAATTAAATTAAGCCAATTGTAAGACATATACGATTAGATAGCAAAGATTGGTAGTATGTGAGATGGGCAAGAAATCTGCCGTTGAGAACTTACAGTGCCTATGAGTCAAGAAAAGATACTCAATTTGTTGTATCGATTAGTCCTTGCATCGACCGTTAAATTCTCAGAGTCGTATATCGACGTGCTTAAGCGAAAGTATGAACATTCCGATGTATATCGATACTTCTTGCTTTACACTCCGGGGTTTTTTAATAATCTATATATGTCGGCGATATTTCTTTACACGTCATTTCCATATCGAAATGGCAACATCGAGTGCCGATATTTTTATTTTTATATATTATATATTTTTATATTTTACATTTTTTTCGCAATTTTCGATAAATATTTGAAGCTGTTCTTTTAAAATTGTAGTAGAAGATAATTTTCTTTCACTGTGTGAAGGAGTCTTACTACTTTTTGAGCTTTCGTCACATCCAGTCTTCCTCTCTGACTGTGTGAAGCAAGTATAGATGGCACAAGGTAGTCCGCGCTGGGGGGTGGCGGTGTGAACGGAATAAGACAGCCGATGTGAAGAAAAACAATTTTTAACGCGACTAGTGTGCTATTTCATCACATCGGTATTCTTAAAAAATAGCTGCTGAAACTGATGAACAAAAATTCTAAATAACAAGATTGGTCTTTGCGGGTGGGCGGAGGCGTGAGAGAGGAAATGCTGACGTAATCGGCGCTCGACGCTACCAACAGAAACTACAATGTTTAACTCCACTACGCAATTTTGACACTACAACTGCTAGGTCGCTGGCGTTTACACACACACACACACACACACACACACACACACACGGAAGTCGACACGAAGTGTTCGAGACATCCGATATGTAACGAAACCGAACGACGGACCAATCGGACAGCTTTTATTGTGCCACTTACCTCCATTTACATTGTTAGCAAAGTGGTTGTTGCCAATCGTGAACGTGCATCGCTTTCCTTTCAGTTCTTACTCTAAGGGGGGATAAGCAGGCTACTAGCTTTTTGGTGTGCAAAATATATAATAAAATTCAATACTGAAATATACAGCTCTAAAACTGGGAGTTTGTTTACAACGCGCGGCCGATATTCATTTGGCTGTTACGTCGATATTTGTTCCGTTGACAACCCGATAATTCCTTTACGATATAGGCAGGTCGATAGCGCGATACTTTAAGCATCGATACAACGGGCACTCGACATTTTTAAAAGTATCAACTGAGCCTTGGCGGCTCGGGTTTGATCTGTCGAACGTACCGCGTGTAATACTATCGCTGTATCGCGGAAGAAAGAGAGAAGTGGCGCCCCTCGTGGGGAAAGTCGGCGAGGCACCTGTGACAGTCGAGTAGTTGGATTTTGGAGGGCGAGCAGAAACAGTGGGATAGGCAGTAGTCCGCGGAGCGTGAAGCCGTGTCTGCCGACGCTGTTGTGTGGTGGCAAGAGGAAAGTTTGCCACGTTACCTGATTGTGTTTGGCCGTTTGCGGCGGACTTGGTGGTAGAGGCGCCGGTGCTGTCGGGAACATGCTGCTTCCTTGTTTATGATGGATTTACCGCTTGCTTCTAGTGACTACATTCTCGTCTCTATGGCTCTGTGACTGATGTGATGCCATTGCGAGCACAGTTGGTTTGGATGTAAGCAGCAATTTGTTCTCAGTGTCCATCGTTCTGGCGACTACTGAGTGTGCTTGCCGTTGTGGTGTATTTATTGAGCAGTGTGCTTTGGACGCTTGACCTTACTATTAGGAGTCCATTGCGTAAGGCCGCGTTTATCCTGTGAGGACTTGTGTTCTGCTTTTAAGAACTTAGTTGTTGTCAGTCACTGAATTCCTCAAATGCATTGATACTTCTCTGCTTAAGTGTTATTATTTTACGCCCCTCTGAATGGGAAAATGATGAGGGGACTCACAATTACTGACCTCCTTGTGTGCCACTGAGTTGGTTGTGTTTTTCAGCCACGTAATTTGTAACGAACCGGTCTGTTTCTGATTAATGTTTCCCTGTGACATTGAGTGTTAATCTTGTAACGAACACTGTTTTAGATATTTTAATCAGTGTGTTGCAGGACATATTCTATTTGTACCTCGCAAGTGGAGAGCGGAGGCGGTTTATTGGCCATGATGATGTGTTGGTATATTCATTTCACGAATCCAGGCCAGTCACCCGGAGATTTAGAAGTTGTATGATGTGTTTAGTTAATACTCCTTATTTTAAGCGCAGTGGGCTCATGCAGGAAGTTTGTGTGGTTTTGCGCAGATTGCGCGGTATGTTATAATGACTCTGAATTCAGTGTGATAAGTTAGTACTCCTTATCTTAAGCGTAGTGTGCTCATGCACAGGAAGTTTATGTGGTTTTTCGCAGATTGCGCGGTATGTTTAGATGACTCTGAATTCACTGTGTTAAGTGGTGCCCTCTGAGGTGCTGGTAGTAGTGGATAGACAGCTGTTTTGGACATGTTGTATATGCAAATAATTTATCTCCTTATTACGTTGGTGAGTTGCTTGCCCTTTGTGTCACAGGCGGTGCTAATTTCATTAATTTCGCCACCGGTCTTCGCAGAGGCTGCGGGAGGAACCGACCCACTGTGGCAAGCAGTTACGTAGTCGCGCCCGCCCACCGTAGCGGGCGTTGTTTACTAGCCCGACGCCTTCCCGTACTTGGTGGCGGGAGTGTGTTGACTGGTTTCTTACGGCTTGCAGTCTGGAAAACCGTGCCTTTGGTGTACACGTGGAAGACTTATGTTTTGCTTCCAGTACCTCGGAGTGGCTCTGTGTGGGTAATGAGAACGACTTATGTTGTCGGTGGCTCAGGCCGAAAGTGGTTCATTTGCTAAACAGAAGGTGTATATGCATTTCTTTCCCATAATTCTGTAAACATGTTTAGGTAGTTGTGTTTTTTTATGTCAATTGAGTTGTTGTTCAGAGCTTACTATGTATGGCGACTAACTGGTTTCAAGTTGTGTCGATTATGTGGGGAAATTGCTTTGAACAGACATTTAATTAATTAGTAAACAACTAAATGCTATTTGTGAGTTGAAGTTTATTGTGTTCCTAAACATATTAATGATTATTTTTAATAGTTCACTTATGCATTTAGGCGATTTACAAGGCCTGTTGTGTTGTTTCCTTTTAAAAGTATTGTCGATGTTATTAATAAAGAAGTGTGTTGTAAAAAAAATAAACATTGAATGAAGTGCCTCAAATCCCTTTGGTCCACACCTTCCGTCAATCTCCCTCTGGTGGTATTAACAAACCGCGATAGCCCATTTCGTGAACAGCCCTAGTCCGTAGCACAAACAGTCCGGAAGCTGCCACTTTTGGGCTTACCTGGTGGCGTGTCGCGGCTGGTGGCGTCGCAGGGCGGGCGGCGAGGCGGCGGCGGGGGCGGCGGGCGGCGGCGGCTGCGGCCGGTGGTGTGGGCGGCGCAGCCTGGAGGCGGCGTCGGGCGACCCCGGCGGCGTCAGGCTGGCGCTGGCGCTCGACTCGGAGGGCGCGCGCCGCCGCGGGCCGCCGCCGCCGCCCCCCGCCGGGCCCGCCGAGCTGTCGGACGGCGTGGGCGGCTCACCCTTGCTGCACGCGATGCTGCAGTAGATGGCGCCGCGGCGCGGCAGGAAGGGCCGGCCCAGCAGCGAGGCGCGGCACGTGTGGCAGCAGAAGCACTGCTCCGTGGCGTGCCAGTGCTGGCCCTCGTGGCTCATCTGGCCTGCAACAGCGCGCCGCCGCCTCATTCACACTGCGCTCCCCGGGGACGTTATGTACCAGGGGGCACGACACTCTCAACAGCATACCTCGTTTTTACGAGATTTCTTAGCCAATGTGGATGCTACTAGGAAGATACATACACTGAAGAGCCATAGAAACTGGTCACCTGCCTAATATCGTCTAGGGCAGGGGTCTCCAAACGTTTTAGAGCACGGGCCACATTGACTCCTCCACGAAGTCATAAGGGCCAAGATGTACCTAGTGGGATTAAAGCACCCTAGCACTCAATAATCACCGTAATGTAAGGCTAAAGGAAAGATGAAATCGCAAAAATCTAAGGTTGTGGGATTAGCTAGCACTGAAACGAACTACGATTTTTATTTAATTACATAATTTTGATTGATGGACGTACCTGACCGAAATTCTTGCGTATTTTACTCTGGCGAATTTCACCGACAAAAGCGTCCTGCAAAGTTAACGAAATCTCAAAATCATTGTTAGCAACACTATTACTGCAAGACGTAACAGAGGTAGAGTATGTCAACGCATTGTTATTTCAAGCGGCGCAACAATAAGTTTAGCTATGTAGTCTTGTAGCGAGTAGCAGAGCCAATGTCGACATAGGCCTCGAAACTCAATTGTTGGCAGTATAGGTGCCACCTCAAATATTTGGCGGGCCGGATACCGGGGGTGTCCGGCCAGCTAACGCGCGCCGGTTTGCTGGACCACGCGGGCCGGTTTCGGCCCGCGGGCCATAGTTTGGAGACCCCTGGTCTAGGGCCTCCGCGAACAAGCAGAAGTGTCGCAGCACGACGTGGCATGGACTCGACCAATGTCAGAAGCAGTGCCAGAGAGAACTGAAACCATGAATCCTGCAGGGCTATCCATACGGGGTGAAAAGTATTTAAACCGACAAACTCAGGGAGGTTGTAGGGGACATCAAAACAAAAATTTTTCCCTAATGTCATTTTTCCTATGGGGATTATTTAAACCGGTGCAGGCCGTATTACGGTCGTCAGTTGTTAGAGGCCGTATTACGATCTTCAGTTGTTAGAGGGCGTATTACGCTCTTCGGTTGTAGGCAACTGCTGTCCAGCAGTGTAGTAGTGCATTGTCTCTGTTTACTAATGCAGTGATACACCTGGAACGAGTACACTGATACGGTTAGTGCGTACTACGTAGCGCACCACAGTGGACGAGCTGCACAGCGGGTTTATCAATACTAATATCCTAATCGCCGTATCCCGCATCATACGACCTTTGCTGCTGTGTACCAATGTCTGTGTGAGATTCGGTCATTTACCAAATTACCAGGTTAGGGACGCCGTCGCACGGTAAGAACGCTGCAATTTGAGGAAGCTGTCTTGCAGCATGTGGAGCGGGATCCTTCAATCAGCACTCGTGCAATTGCACGTAACATGGGGACGAATCAGACGAATGTAAGAACAGTCTTTCGAGAGCAGTTGTAACGTCCATTTCACTTAGAGCGTGTCCACAACCTGGCACCAGTTGATTATCCACCTAGAGCACAGTTTTCGCAGTGGTACCTGGATCAGTGTGAAATGCATCCTACATTTCCATCCTCTGTGTTGTTTACCGATGAAGCAACGTTCGGGCGTGATGGAGTCTTCAACATGCACAATTCGCATGTTTGGAGTGAGGATAACAAACATGCCACAGTTACTAGCGCTCATCAAGTGCGGTTCTTCGTTACTGTGTGGGTCGGTGTTGCTGGGGACTGTTTAATTGGGCCGTATCTGCTACCTAGGCCATTAAAAGGCAGGCACTATTACAATTTTCTCGCCAGAGCATTGCCAGAATTGCTGGAAGACGTCCCGCTCCCTACAAGACAACACATGTGGTTCCAACATGACGGGGCGCCGGCACGTTTCAGTCGTCGTGTGCGTCGATTCCTGGACCGACGGTTCCCAGAAACATAGATTGGCCGAAGTGGTCCTGTACCATGGCCTGCTCGATCCCCAGATATGTCCCCTCTGGACTTTTTTTGTGTGCGGAGAGATGCGCAACCTTGTTTACGCGACTCCTGTTGCATCAGAAGAGGATCTGGTTGCCCGGATAGTAGCAGCAGTAGGAACAGTTCAGGATACCCTGGGGTTTTTGCCCGCGTCAGACAGAACGATCCGACGGTGTAACCTTTGTTTACGTGTCAATGGAGGTATTTTTTTAAATCTACTGTAATTGAAATTGGGTTGTGATAATGTGTTGTCTCTTGGTCATAAAAAAATGGAAAAGTGTTTGTTGGTTATTTAATTTGCCGCCAGAGAAATCTTCCTCTACCGGTTTAAATACTCCTCATAGGAGAAAATGACATTTGGGAAAAATATTTGTTTTGATGTCCACTACAACCTCCCAGAGTTTGTCGGTTTAAATACTTTTCACCCTGTATATCCGTAAGAGTAAGAGGGGACGGACATCTCTTCTGAACAGCATGTTGCAAGGCATCCCAGATGTGTTCGACAATGTTCATGTCTGCGTAGTGTTTCTGGAGCCACTCTGTAGCAATTCTGGACGTGTGGATTGTCTTATCCTGCTGGAATTGCCCAAGTTCGTCGGAACGCACAATGGACATGAACGGATGCAGGTGATCAGACAGGATGCTTACGTGCGTTCCACCTGTCAGTGGAGCCTCTACCAGCTTGAACAGTCCCCAGCTGACATATAGGGTCCACGGATTCATGAGGTTGTCTCCATATGCGTACACGTCCATCCGCTCGATACAATTTGAAGCGAGACTCGTCCGACTAGACAACATGTTTCCATTCATCGACAGTCCAACGTCGGTGTTGACGGGCCCGGGCGAGGTGTAAAGCTTTGTGTCGTGCAGTCTTCAAGAGTACATGAGTGGGCCTTCGGCTCCGAAAGCCCATATCGATGATGTTTCGTTGAATGGTTCGCACGCTGACACTTTTTGATGGCCCAGCATTGAAATCTGCAGCAATTTGCTGAAGGGTTGCGCTTCTGTCACGTTGAACGATTCTCTTCAGTCGTCGTTGGTCCCGTTCTTGCAGGATCTTTTTCTGGCCGCAGCGATGTCGGAGATTTGATGTTTTACCGGATTCCTCGTACTCACGGTACACTCGTGAAATGGTCGTACCGGAAAATCCCCACTTCATCACTACCTCGGAGATGCTATGTCCCATCGCTCGTGCGTCGACTGTAACATCACGTTCAAACTCACCTAAATCTTGATAGCCTGCCATTGTAGCAGCAGTAAGCGATCTATCAATGGTGCCAAACACTTTTTGCCTTCTATAGTTATTTCCGACCGCAGCCCCGTATTCTGCATGTTTGCGTATATGTTTGAATACTCATGCCTACGCCAGTTTCTTTGGCGCTTCAGTGTAGATTGCTACTCACCATATAGTGGAAGTGTAGAGTCACAGACGGGCACAACAAAAAGACTACTAAACACGCCAGCTTTCGGCTATACACACACACACATTTGTAATTTTTGCTTTAAGGATGGTCAGTTTCCTAAACTATTAAAGGACTTGGTAGAAAAGCAGCTTTATAAAAAGGGAGAAAGGGATAATGTACACAATTTTAGACCTATTTCTTTGCCATCAGCGTCTGCTAAAATTATTGAAAAGGCTGTGTACGTAAGGATAATTGATCATTCTATTTCACATAATTTGCTATCAACTGTGCAGTTCGGTTTTGGAAGTGGTTTAACAACTGAAAATGCTATATTCTCTTTTCTCTGGGAGGTACTGGACTGATAAAACGGTTTCGAACGCTAGGCATCTTTTTTTATTTAACTAAGACATTTGATTGCGTTGATCACTGAATATTCTCCAGAAGTGTAGAGAATGGCTATGATGTAAGGTCTGTGTGGGGCACAGTCAAATGAGGGGGGCAGAGGAGGGGGGGCGCCCCAAGGATCAGTTCTGGGCCTCTCTTGTTCTTTATTTATGTACACTAAAGCGCGAAAGAAACTGGTATAGGCATTTGTACTCAGATACAGAGATTTGTAAACAGGCAGAATACGCGCTGCGGTCGGCAACGCCTGTATAAGACAATTAGTGTCTGGCACAGTTGTTGATCGATTACTGCTGCTACAATGGCAGGCTATCAAGATTTCAGTGCGTTTGGACGTGGTGTTATAGTCGGCGCGCGAGCGATGGGACACAGCATCTCCGAGGTAGCGATGAAGTGGGGATTTTCCCGTACGACCATTTCACGAGGGTACCGTGAATATCAAGAATCCGGCGAAACATCAAATCTCCGACATCGCTGTGGCCGAAAAAAGATCCTGTAAGAACGGGACCAACGATAACTGACGAAAATCGTTCAGTTATTGAGCATATCTGGGATGTCTTTCAACGTGCTGCTCAGAAGAGATCTCCATCGCCTCGTACTTTTGCGGATTTATGGACAATCCTGCAGGATTCATTGTGTTAGCTTCCTCCAGCACTACTTCAGACGTTAGTCGAGTCCATGCCACGTCGTGTTGCGGCACCTCTGTGTCCTCGTGGGGGCTCCACGCGATATTAGACAGGTATACTAGTTTCTTTGGCTCTTCAGTGTAAATGATGAGCCCTCTAGTACTGCTAAGGACACCTTGTCACGGTCCGCGTGGCTCCTCCCGTCTGAGATTCGAGTCCTCCCTCGGACATGGGTGTGTGTGTGTGTTGTCCTTAGCGTAACTTAGTTTAAGTTAAGTAGTGCGTAAGCTTAGGGACCGATAACCTCAGCAGTTTGGTCCCATAAGACCTTACCAAAAAATTCCCACAGATTTTCCCTCTAGTGTTTCAAGCGATTCTAAAATATTTCTGTTTGCTCATGACACTAGTTTGGTAGTAAAAGTATGTTGCGTTCAACATTGGCACGTTTCAAACAGTGCAGTTCATGACATAAGTTCATGGCTTGTAGAAAATAAATTAACGATTAACACTAAATCACAGTAAATCAGAATGACAACTGACACATTTACGTGAAACTTGAGATTGTTTGCTGCAAAATGACACATCTACCGATTCTGTAAGTTATCTGAATAAATTTCTAAATCATTCCAAATTAGTGAAGTCGTTTTTGACTCACCTTATGTAAGATGGGCGGTCAATAAGTAATGCAACACATTCCAAGAAAAATATTCATAAAAGTGGTTCTTCATAAAAAATTGGAGAAGTGACTATGAAGTAGAATGTGTAAAACGTATAATTTGTGCCCATTGTATCCATTGTACGTGGGGTAAGACAGATATTCAGCATCATTTAGCTAGCGTAAAGCTTAAATAAAACGTGCGGTCTCCAAACACTTCAAAGAAGTGGACATTTATTTCGTTTCATTTAAATAGGGCAAATACGTACAAGCTGCGGAATTAGCTATGTGCTATCACGCCGTTAAACTTCATACGTTTTTGAAATCAGTGGACTGAACTTGTAGGCTAAGTTCCAGACTTTTTCCTGATTCCAATTCAAAAAATGTGACGTTGGACAGAACAAAATCAACAGCAATAGTGAAATCAGTGTTAGCGCGCGACACTTCCAGACAAATAAGTGAGGTCTTTCGAAGATCCATTATTTGGTGTACCTACAGACACTTGTAATCACAAACCGAAAAAGTATTTCCATTACTTAACTTTTTTTTAAGCTTAAGGGCATTGCCTCTGTACCTGTCTCCCAAATTACGCCCATTTTCAGTCAGTTTAAGAGAAATGCCCCAGTTTGTCACACAGAAATTATAACAGTTATAAACAGAACTGATACGGTAATTCTTGAATGGAGGCTGAATTCTCACCAGCACTTGGCAAGAGTGGTAAACCTTGTTCTCATGCCATTCGTGACCACGGCACAAAACGACTTTTTCTAACAGGATAACGCAAGACGCCCACACTGTATTTCGCATAGCAAAAGCACCGAGCGATGTGGCGCAGTGTTTAGCACACTGGACTTCCATTCGGGAGGACGATGGCATACCCGCGTCCCGGCATCCTGATTTAGGTTTTGCGTGATTGCCCTAAATCGCTTCAGGCAAATGCCGGGATGGTTCCTATGACAGGGTACAGCCTACTTCTTTCCCCATCCTTCACTAATCCGATGGGACCTATGACCTCACTGTTTGGCCCTTCCCCCAAATCAAACAGCCAACCAACCAACTAACCACAAAAGCTTTGAGGAATGTACGGCTCCTTGTCTAGCGTGCCAGGTCTTCAGATTTGTTACACATGGAGCGTGTCTGGATTGCAATGCGACGCCACCCGCGTACGTTAACCCCGGCCTCCATCCAGCCAGCTACGTACGAGGGTAATCCCAAAAGTAAGGTCTCCTATTTTTTTTTTATAAGTACATAGACGTGTTTATTTCTACAATGTCTTACATCAGTTTACAGCTTGAACATTTAGCTATGTTTCGACATAATCACCATTTCTGTCGATCCATTTTTGTAGACGCTGTGGCAGTTTTTGTATGTCCATATCATACCAACTCGCCGCCATGCTGTGCAGAAAGTTATGAACTTCTTCTTTCACCTCGTCGTCGGAGCTGAAATGTTCTTTTAACCTAGGGAAAAGGTGATAGTCACTGGGCGCCAAGTCAGGACTAAAGGATGAGTGCGTGATTATGTTCGACTGAAACTGTTGCAGGAGAGCAACGGTTTGCCGAGCGATGTGTGGGCAAGCGTTGTCACGGAGAATGTGTACGCCCTTGCACGACATTCGTCTTCTCCAGTTTTGAATTACCCGTTTGTGTTTTTTCAGAGTCTCGCAGTACCTGTCAGCGTTAATTGTGGTCCCAGCGATTCAGGTCCGACGACGGGGTGAAAGAAAAGGTTCATAACTTTCTAAACAGCATGAGCTTATGACATGAGCATACAAAAACTGCCACAGCGTCTACAGAAATGCATCGACAGAAATGGTGATTATGTCGAAAAATAGCTAAATGTTCAAGCTGTAAACTGATGTAAACCATTGTAGAAATAAACAGATCTATGTATGTTGTTGTTGTTGTGGTCTTCAGTCCTGAGACTGGTTTGATGCAGCTCTCCATGCTACTCCATCCTGTGCAAGCTTCTTCATCTCCCAGTACCTACTGCAACCTACATCCTTCTGAATCTGATTAGTGTATTTATCTCTTGGTCTCCCTCTACGATTTTTACCCTCCACGCTGCCCTCCAATACTAAATTTGTGATCCCTTGATGCCTCTAAATGTGTCCTACCAACCGATCCCTTCTTCTAGTCAAGTTGTGCCACAAACTTCTCTTCTCCCCAATCCTATTCAATACCTCCTCATTAGTTACGTGATCTACCCACCTTATCTTCAGCATTCTTCTGTAGCACCACATTTCGTAAGCTTCTAATCTCTTCTTGTCCAAACTAGTTATCGTCCATGTTTCACTTCCATACATGGCTACACTCCATACAAATACTTTCAGAAACAACTTTCTGACACTTAAATCTATACTCGATGTTAACAAACTTCTCTTCTTCAGAAACGCTTTCCTTGCCATTGCCAGTCCACATTTTATATCCACTCTACTTCGACCATCATCAGTTATTTTACTTCCTAAATAGCAAAACTCCTTTACTACTTTAAGTGTCTCATTTCCTAATCTCTGAGCATCACCCGATTTAATTTGACTACATTCCATTATCCTCGTTTTGCTTTTGTTGATGTTCATCTTATATCCTCCTTTCAAGACACTGTCCATTCCGTTCAACTGCTCTTCCAAGTCCTTTGCTGTCTCTGACAGAATTACAATGTCATCGGCGAACCTCAAAGTTTTTACTTCTTCTCCATGAATTTTAATACCTACTCCGAATTTTTCTTTTGTTTCCTTTACTGCTTGCTCAATATACAGATTGAACAACATCGGGGAGAGGCTACAACCCTGTCTCACTCCTTTCCAAACCACTGCTTCCCTTTCATGCCCCTCGACTCTTATAACTGCCATCTGGTTTCTGTACAAATTGTAAATAGCCTTTCGCTCCCTGTATTTTACCCCTGCCACCTTCAGAATTTGAAAGAGAGTATTTCAGTTAACATTGTCAAAAGCTTTCTCTAAGTCTACAAATGCTAGAAACGTAGGTTTGCCTTTTCTTAATCTTTCTTCTAAGATAAGTCGTAAGGTTAGTATTGCCTCACGTGTTCCAACGTTTCTACGGAATCCAGACTGATCTTCCCCGAGGTCCGCTTCTACCAGTTTTTACATTCGTCTGTAAAGAATTCGCGTTAGTATTTTGCAGCTGTGACTTATTAAACTGATAGTTCGGTAATTTTCACATCTGTCAACACCTGCTTTCTTTGGGATTGGAATTATTATATCCTTCTTGAAGTCTGAGGGTATTTCGCCGGTCTCATACATCTTGCTCACCAGATGGTAGCGTTTTGTCAGGACTGGCTGTCTCAAGGCCGTCAGTAGTTCTAATGGAATGTTGTCTACTCCCGGGGCCTTGTTTCGACTCAGGTCTTTCAGTGCTCTGTCAAACTCTTCACGCAGTATCTTATCTCCCATTTCGTCTTCATCCACATCCTCTTCCATTTCCATAATATTGTCCTCAAGTACATCGCCCTTGTATAAACCCTCTATATACTCCTTCCACGTTTCTGCTTTCCCTTCTTTGCTTAGAACTGGGTTGCCATCTGAGCTCTTGATATTCATACAAGTGGTTCTCTTCTCTCCAAAGGTCTCTTTAATTTTCCTGTAGGCAGTATCTATCTTACCCCTAGTGAGACAAGCCTCTACATCCTTACATTTGTCCTCTAGCCATCCCTGCTTAGCCATTTACTTATGTACTTATAAAAAAATAGGAGACCTTACTTTTGGAATTACACTCGTATTTTCGCGAACTGACTCACTATGTGTTCTTAGTTGAGGACGAAATTCCTCAAAGTCACATTTGGGGATTGTTTGCCTCCATGGCATTCGTGCCCTTTGGGATTGAGCCGTGGCGCTCGTTACTGGCGCGCCAGTCTCTTCGATGTCCATTATCGATCCTTCGATGTTTCTTATCTTTGCTTGTCTTGTTGTTTTCGGCATTCGCGGGGCGAGTGGCAGTTGACGTTTGCTCGGGCGACCTGCTGAGACGCCGCGAGGTACGAGGGGGGAAGCAACCACGTATATGTGGAGTTGGTTGTACGCGGTCTGCCGGTTCAGGATGGAGGATAATACGTTGGCTGCCTGCCTGTTTGCTCCCCTGATTTTGCTGGCAGTGCCTTGCGACCGCCTAGCTTGGGTTGCTGCGTGGTGTACCCTACACGAGCCATACCGGACGTCCAGCAGAAGTTAGGCAGCCTTGTGTTTCTTTTAAAGAAAAGGAGCAAATGTATAAGACGTTTTGTAACCAATTTTGGTGGCCTTTTAAGTGTGGCCTTAGCGTTTACACTGCCTTTGGGGAGAGCTAATTCTTTTAAATTTAAATAGTAGGGGTTCCCTGTCCTTTATAATCTTTTGGGGGTTTTATTTGAATTTTCTCTTTTGGGTTCCTTCCTTGTGCTTGGTTAAATGTTTACTTGTATAGCGGGAAGTGACTCCTGGTTAAGACTCGGAGAAGGTGTTTGATGTTACTGCCGCCTTCGGCATTCGTCTTTTCAATTAAGTGTTGTCATCCCTTCGAGCGACCTGGTGTCACTCCTCGTTAATTAATGCTGGTTTGTGTGTACTTAATTTTGAATTGGCCATTTGAATTAATATTTTGGAGCGCAGTATAGCACCAAGGCAACCTCATTGTATACCACCTTGTGGTCCGGTCTAGTACCTTAATTTTGAGGGCACGAGTTAGCTGCACTACCGGTTTTGCTGATGTACTCCCTTCAAAATCTTGTCTTGTATAAGTTTGCCCCATGTGTGTCTGGGAACACAGAGATGAGCTTTAGTGTGACTTCAGTGCTAGTCAGTTAATGGAATCTTCATTTTGGCTCGGCTTCCACTGAAGAGTTTGAGTGGTGCGTAGTGTGTTTTGATTTGTTATTCATTTAATTACTGTAAGTTTGTTTATTTAATAGGGAGCTAGACATTTAAAGACTGTTGGTATTAACTCCCCCAGTTGCTGGGTGTTGCTAATTCGTACCAAATGGCCTACTACTTATTCAATGGAAAGGCTGTTGATTAGTTGGTTACTGTGAGTACAAATTCACGCTATTCATTTGCTGTCGAAATTGTTAAAGTGTCTGTGTCGTGATTCAGTCACTAGCTACGTGTTTGAGCTAAATTGATATAAACCTTACATTGCCTCCTTAAAATTTGTTGCCAGCAGAAACTCTAAAGGGAACTAAGTTTTGTCACTGCTTATGTCAACCTTTACTGGGAGCAATATTTCATGTAGTTAAATTTTGTCTTCAAATGTGTATTTCACTGATGTAATAAACGAGTGATACAAGAAAAAAGCAAAGGGGCCTGGTCCTTTCTATTGTGTCCGGTTTGCAACACGTATGAGGGATCACATCTAATACTGATACTGACAGTGGACTCCAGTTCCGAATGGAATGAAAATTTAATCATTTAATACCCTCCATGTGATGAACATGTCCGCAAAGTTTGATAAATATTGGATCACTGCCTTCGTGTCGTATCACTTTCCATTTTTGTCGGTGAACGAAGCGAAAGACAACATTAGTGCGTTACACGCAAATGGAAAGTTAGCTCCAGATGTGAAATCTCGGCACATTTTTTCTCTCTCAATGTGACGATGGGCTGCCCGGAGAGGCAGAGAGCACTCACCTTGGTCGACGCCGATGGGCTCGCCGCACGAGTCGCAGTACTCGGCGAACATGGCGTCGAAGCAGTGCAGGCAGTAGGGGCGGCCGTCGCGCATGATGTACCGCTGCCCCCCCAGCTGGCGGTCGCACTCGAAGCACGCGAAGTGCTTCATGTGCCACGCCCGGCCCTCCGCCTCCGTGCACTCGTCCGCCAGGATGATCTGCGGGCACAGCCGGTACTCGCTGACTTCTGGTCCAACATACACTACAGGCCATTAAAAGTGCTACACCACGAAGAAATGCAGATGATAAGCGGGTATTCATTGGACAAATATATTATACTAGAACTGACATGTGATTACATTTTCACGCAATTTGGGTGCATACATCCTGAGAAATCAGTACCCAGAACAACCACCTCTGGCCGTAATAACGGTCTTGATTCGCCTGGGCATTGAGTCAAACAGAGCTTGGATGGCGTGTACAGGTACAGCTGCCCATGCAGCTTCAACACGATACCACAGTTCATCAAGAGTAGTGACTGGCGTATTGTGACCAGCCACTTGCTCGGCCACCATTGACCAGACGTTTTCTATTGTAGAATGTGCTGGTCAGGGCAGCAGTCGAACATTTTCTGTATCCAGAAAGACCCGTACAGGACCTGCAACATGCGGTCGTGCATTATCCTGCTGAAATGTAGAGATTCACAGGGATCGAACGAAGGGTAGAGCCACGGGTCGTAACACATCTGAAGTGCAACGTCCACTGTTCAAAATGCCGTCAATGCGAACAAGAGGTGACCGAGACGTGTAACCAATGCCACCCCGTACCATCACGCCGGGTGATACGCCAGTATGGCAGTGACGAATACACGCTTCCAATGTGCGTTCACCGCGATGCCGCCAAAGATGCGACCATCATGATGCTGTAAACAGAACCTTGATTCATCCTAAAAAATTACGTTTTGCCATTCGTGCAACCAGGTTCGTCGTTGAGTACACCATCGCAGGCGCTCCTGTCTGTGATGCAGCGTCAGGGGTAACCGCAGCCATGGACTCCGAACTGATAGTCCATGCTGCTGCAAACGTTTTCGAATTGTTCGTGCACATGGTTGTTGTCTTGCAAATGTCCCCATCTGTTGACTTAGGGATCGAGACGTGGCTGCACGATCCGTTACAGCCATGCGGATAAGATGTCTGTCATGTTGGCTGCTAGTGATACGAGGCCGCTGGGATCCACCACGGCGTTCCTTATTACCCTCCTGAACCCACCGATTCCATATTTTGCTAACAGTTATATGATCTCGACCAACGCGAGCACAAATGTCGCGATACGATAAACCGCAATCGCGATAGGCTACAATCCGACCTTTATCAAAGTCGGAAACGTGATGGTACGCATTTCTCCTCCTTACACGAGGCATCACAAGAACGTTTACGAGGCAACGCCGGTCAACTGCTGTTTGTGTATGAGAAATCTGTTGGAAACTTTCCTCATGTCAGCACGTTGTAGGGGTCGCCACCGGCACCAACCTTGTGTGAACGCTCTCAAAAGCTAATCATTTGCATATCACAGCATCTTCTTCCTGTCGGTTAAATTTCGCGTCGCGACGCTGCTGCAAACCAAACTAGCAAATGGCCTTGCCTTCGTCTCTTCAAGGTTTTAAGCCAAGTTCATTGCAGATATCAAACGCAAATTACTCACATGCCTATGAAAAGGATGTATAAGAAAAGCCACGGAACTTTTGAAATGGATCTGGAAGTACTGGCAGACTATCGGGTTTCAGAATCTGCAGAGCACTTGCTGGCGAACCGTACAGCGTTCTACAGCCACATGACTTTGGGGACACCGTATGTTGGCAGTTCTGTTGTGCGCCCATCAGAGCTCGCTCCAGAGGTAGTCCTACTACACTACGCTACGCAACGCTCGCTGCCTGGACGCTGGAGCCCACTTTCGATGCGGCGTCCGACCCGACGCTGCCGCGACCTGGCAGCCTTCCAGCGGGGAATGCCAGCGGCTTCGGGCCGCGCCTGCCCATGCTGGCTGCTCGCCGCCTCCCAGAATACGTAATGCCGGGGGCGGCGGGGTCCCCAGTCCCAGTGCGCAGGGCCGTGTTGTGTCCCAGATGCGATTCGCCGCAGGCGACAAGTTTAACAGCCCTGCTCTCTGGTCTAGCGGAAAGGGAACAGAGTCCCGCTCACTGTTAATAGTAGCGGTATGAGGCGCATGGGACTACTTGCTACTACAGGGTCGTCGAAAAGTTTCGCACGTCTAAAGATGTGAGTATGTGTAGTATGTATTTTCGCCCCATAGCGTCGCACACGTTGCTTGTGACGTATGTTGAAAATGGGTGCTCTCTTTAATAACGCATTCACGAACTAGTTTTACTACGCCTGAGCTCACTTCGCGGAGCACGTTGAGAAATGTCAGTCTCTGTTGTTATGGTAATATTTCATTCCAACAGCGTGTGACGCCTATTTTTATAGACCCGTAGGTAGGTAATCCCAAAGAAAGCAGGTGTTGACAGATGTGAAAATTACCGAACTATCAGTTTAATAAGTCACAGCTGCAAAATACTAACGCGAATTCTTTACAGACGAATGGAAAAACTTGTAGAAGCCGACCTCGGGGAAGATCAGTTTGGATTCCGTACAAATGTTGGAACACGTGAGGCAATACTGACCCTACGACTTATCTTAGAAGCTAGATTAAGGAAGGGCAAACCTACGTTCCTAGCATTTGTAGACTTAGAGAAAGCTTTTGACAATGTTGACTGGAATACTCTCTTTCAAATTCTGATGGTGGCAGGGGTAAAATACAAGGAGCGAAAGGCTATTTACAATTTGTACAGAAACCAGTTGGCAGTTATAAGAGTCGAGGGGCATGAAAGGGAAGAAGCGGTTGGGAAGGGAGTGAGACAGGGTTGTAGCCTGTCCCCGATGTTATTCAATCTGTATATTGAGCAAGCAGTAAAGGAAACAAAAGAAAAATTCGGAGTAGGTATTAAAATCCATGTAGAAGAAATAAAAAACTTTGAGGTTCGCTGATGACATTGTAATTCTGTGAGAGACAGCAAAGGATTTGGAAGAGTAGCTGAACGGAATGGACAGTGTCTTGAAAGGAGGATATAAGATGAACATCAACAAAAGCAAAACGAGGATAATGGAATGTAGTCAAATTAAATGGGTGATGCTGAGGGAATTAGATTAGGAAATGAGACACTTAAAGTAGTAAAGGAGTTTTGCTGTTTGGGGAGCAAAATAACTCATGGTGATCGAAGTAGAGAGGCTATAAAATGTAGACTGGCAATGGCAAGGAAAGCGTTTCTGAAGAAGAGAAATTTGTTAACATCGAGCATAGATTTAAGTGTCAGGAAGTCATTTCTGAAAGTAGCCATGTATGGAAGTGAAACATGGACGATAAATAGTTTGGACAAGAAGAGAATAGAAGCTTTTGAAATGTGGTGCTACAGAAGAATGCTGAACATCAGATGGGTAGATCACATAACTAATGAGGAAGTATTGAATAGGATTGGGGAGAAGAGGAGTTTGTGGCACAACTTGACAAGAAGAAGGAATCGGTTGGTAGGACATGTTCTTAGGCATCAAGGGATCACCAATTTAGTATTGGTGGGCGGCGTGGAGGGTAAAAATCGTAGATGGAGACCAAGAGATGAATACACTAAGCAGTTTCAGAAGGATGTAGGTTGCAGTAGCTACTGGGAGATGAAGAAGCTTGCACAGGATAGAGTAGCATGGAGAGCTGTATCAAACCAGCCTCAGGACTGAAGACCACAACAACAACAGGTAGGTAAGTTCACAGGAACAA
Source organism: Schistocerca nitens (assembly GCF_023898315.1). Lineage (NCBI taxonomy): Eukaryota > Metazoa > Arthropoda > Insecta > Orthoptera > Acrididae > Schistocerca > Schistocerca nitens. The sequence continues at coordinate 18,193,383 of NC_064619.1, forward strand.
GCCTGGAGACGTTCAGTAGGGAAGACGTAGGGGCGCTGTCAGATAGGTCACAGTTCGTAGTAATAGGCGGAAAGTCATCGAGTAAAACAGAAGTAATATCCGGCGTTCCCCAAGGTAGTGTTATAGGCCCTCTATTGTTCCTGATCTATATTAACGACATAGGAGACAATATGAGTAGCCGTCTTAAATTGTTTGCCGATGATGCTGTCATTTACCGTCTTGTAAACTCATCACATGATCAAAACGACTTGCAAAATTATTTAGATAGGATATCTGTATGGTGCGAAAAGTGGCAATTGACCTGGAATAAAGCAAAGTGCGAAATTATTCACATGAGTACTAAAAGAAATCAGCTAAATTTCGATTACGCGATAGATCACACAAATCTGAGGGCTGTAAATTCAACTAAATACTTAGGGATTACAGTTACAAATAACCTAAATTGGAACGATCACATAGATAATATTGTGGGTAGAGCAAACCAAAGACTGCGATTCATTGGCAGAACACTTAGAAGGTGCAACAGGTCTACCAAAGAGACTGCTTACACTACACTTGTCCGCCCTATTCTGGAGTACTGCTGTGCGGTGTGGGATCCGCATCCGGTGGGACTGACGGATGACATCGAAAAAGTACAAAGAAGGGCAGCTCGTTTTGTATTATTGCGAAATAGGGGAGATAGTGTCACAGACATGATACGTGAATTGGAATGGCAATCATTAAAACAAAGGCGTTTTTCGTTGCGACGGGATCTTCTCATGAAATTTCAATCACCAGTTTTCTCCTCCGATTGCGAAAACGTTCTACATAGGGAGAAATGATCATCACGATAAAATAAGAGAAATCAGGGCTCGCACGGAAAAATTTAAGTGCTCGTTTTTTTCCGCGTGCCGCTCGAGAGTGGAACGGTAGAGAGACAGCATGAAGGTGGTTCATTGAACCCTCTGCCAGGCACTTTATTGTGAATAGCACAGTAATCACGTGGATGTAGATGTAGATCCTTTATAGATGACTAGCTGAGTACCAACCGTTGCCTGGGTATTTATTCTACTCTTCTACCAGTCAATCTCCTCCATCCTCCTTTCACTGTCCATCTTCTCCTGCACCTCCTCAATGTCCATCTCCTATATCCTCTCCCTCCATCCACCACCTCCATTCCCCACCCGCACGGTCTCTCCACCTCCTCCTGCCCCCCCTCTATTAGTCTCTTCCTGTCCAATCTCTCCGTTCATTGGTCCTCCCTCTCTGTCCATAGGGTCCTCCCTCCTTATCTCTTATAGTTATCACGCTCACTCGAGAAGAAGGCTGATGTTCCTGAAATTAAGCTAATGTGAAGCCATCGCAAAACTGTACGAGACTGAAGTAAAGCACGATTTCCATTTATTTTGTTATGGATCTGCTTAATCTAATAAAACATGTCCAAACGTGTATCTGCATTAATTTTCCGGATAATCCAGAGAAGCAAAGGTAATTTTACAAGTAAATTTGTTTACCTTCCATTAAGAATGTAGAAACGTTTACGTCATTGTTCGCAACTGTTAGTGAGTTGTTTCAGTCGTCTCGTAACCTTGAAACGAGTAAGGTTTCTGCTTTGTTCAGTGAAATAACATAATAACAACATTGTATTTAATTGAAACCACACAGTAACTGTTGTAGTTTGTAGATGATTTATGAAAAAGGCATGTCTTTCGAATTTACGACAGAGGAATATGCCGAAATGTTGTTTCTTTATGGCAAATGTGATGGTAATGCTACGGCTGCAGTTAACGAATATTGCGTACGTTATCCGGCTCGGAGGATTCCGAATTCACGAACCACTAGCTGAGTCTTTCGAATGTTACGGGAGGCAGGTTCTCTACCTAGCGTTCATAATCAGTACGAGCACTCGATACGTGAAGACGATGGTGAGGATATTATGGATGCTGTTCAACGTAGTCCGGGTACCAGTATAATAACTTCTGTTAAAAACTTCGTGCAACTGTCTGGAATTAAAAAAAAAACTAATTGAGTCAAGTAGTTAATAAATTAAAATTTTTACGAAATTACGTCTTTGCTTCTCTGGATGTTCTGGAAAACTACTGCAGAAACACGTCCGGGACCTGTTTTATCAGATTCACTAGATCAGTAACAACAAAATAAGTGGGAATCGTGCTTTACTTTAATCTCTTACAGTTTTTCGATGGCTTCATATTTGCGAATTTGCTAAATTTCAGGCAAAATCTTTTATTAGCCGTAACTCCGTAACTAAACATTTGCCCACCTATGTTTATATGAACTTTTTTCTCTAGTTTTACTTGTAGAAACCCATATTAAAATATTTGCGTATCTTCGAGAATCACCCTGTATGTCATACGTGAACATCATGTATTATGCTATGAGACCAAGACGCTAATGTGTTCGATTATATATTTTTGTTAAAATAAGGCTATTTCGACGTGATTGCCATCTTCATGTTATTTTAGTCTTACTTGTAGAATAACACGTTGAAGTATTTGCATGAGAACCGTGTATAAAATGAGCTGTAGTGAGAGAGGGAGTCAGATCATCCTTAGCCTGGCTGGTTAACACCTGTTGGAATTTACGACCTTTATGCAGGGTGATGGTGCAACCCATATTGCTTCACGCGCGAAAAATGTCTGCAGACCTCGTTTGGTGAGAATCGCCTGCTGAGGCGACATGCTTGGCGTCCCACGTCCCCAGACCTCTGACCGTGAGATTATTGGTTGAGGGGTTGCCTGAAGTCACAAGTCCAGCGCGATCGTCCGACCTCATTAGGGACGCTAAAAGACAACATCCGGCGGCAGTGTCTCGCCATACCAACTGACATGCTGTGAAGTACTCTTCACAACATTGTCCCTTGTCTGTATATATTGCTGCTGAATGACGACCGACACGAAGAGCACACTCCATGTTCGTGCCTTACCACCTTCGAGAACGGCCTTGCAGTGGTGCTCACGAGAGATACGGGCCCCGCAACGAACTTTATGATGTCACCTTGCCCGCCGCACTTCGCGAACGCTCGGTTCCGTGCAGGGCCCACCGGAAATCAGTATGTCAATGGAAAAGTACTTGAGGACAATATTATGGAAATTGAAGAGGTTGTAGATGAAGATGAGATGGGAGATACGATACTGCGTGAAGAGTTTGACAGAGCACTGAAAGACCTGAGTCGAAACAAGGCCCCGGGAGTAGACAACATTCCATTAGAACTACTGCCTTGGGACAGCCAGTCCTGACAAAACTCTACCACCTGGTGAGCAAGATGTATGAGACAGGCGAAATACCCTCAGACTTCAAGAAGAATATAATAATTCCAATCCCAAAGAAAGCAGGTGCTGAAAGATGTGAAAATAACCGAACTATCAGTTTAATAAGTCACAGCTGCAAAATAGTAACTCGAATTCTTTACAGACGAATCGAAAAACTGGCAGATGCCGACCTCGGGTAAGGTCATTTTGGATTCCGTAGAAATATTGGAACACGTGAGGCAATACTGACCTTACGACTTATCTTAGAAGAAAGATTAAGGAAAGGCAAACCTACGTTTCTAGCATTTCTACACTTAAAATGGCTCTGAGCACTATAGAATTTAACGTCTATGGTCATCAGTCCCCTAGAACGTAGAACTACTTAAACCTAACTAACATAAGGACATCACCCAACACCCAGTCATCACGCGGCAGAGAAAATCCCTGACATTTGTACACTTAGAGAAAGCTTTTGGCAGTGTTGACTGGAATACTCTGTTTCGAATTCTGAAGGTGGCAGGGGTAAGATACAGGGAGCGAAAGGCTATTTACAATTTTTACAGGAACCAGATGGCAATCATAAGAGTCAAGGGGCACGAAAGGGAAGCAGTGATTAGGAAGGGAGTGAGACAGGGTTGTAGCCTCTCCCCGATGTTATTCAATCTGTATATTGAGCAAGCAGTAAAGGAAACAAAAGAAAAATTCGGAGTAGGTGTTAAAATCCATGGAGAAGAAATAAAAACTTTGAGGTTAGCCCATGACACTGTAATTCTGTCAGAGACAGCAAAGGACTTGGAAGAGCAGCTGAACGGAATGGACGGTGTCTTGAAAGGAGGGTATAAGATGAACATCAAAAAAAGCAAAACGAGGATAATGGAATGTAGTCGAATTAAGTCGGGTGATGCTGAGGGAGTTAGATTAGGAAATGAGACACTTAGAGCAGTAAAGGAGTTTTGCTATTTGGGGAGTAAAATAACTGATGATGGTCGAAGTAGAGAGGATATAAAATGTAGACTGGCAATGGCAAGGAAAGTGTTTCTGAAGAAGAGAAATTTGTTAACATCGAGTATAGATTTAAACGTCAGTAAGTCGTTTCTGAAAGTATTTGTATGGAGTGTAGCCATGTATGGATGTGAAACGTGGACGATAAACAGTTTGGACAAGAAGAGAATAGAAGCTTTCGAAATGTGGTGCTACAGAAGAATGCTGAGGATTAGATGGGTTGATCACATAACTAATGAGGAGGTATTGAATAGAACTGGGGAGAAGAGGAGTTTGTGGCACAACTTGACTAGAAGAAGGGATCGGTTGGTAGGACATGTTCTGAGGTATCAAGGGATCACCAATTTAGTATTGGAGGGTAGTGTGGAGGGTAAAAATCGTAGAGGGAGACCAAGAGATGAATACACTAAACAGATACAAAAGGATATAGGTTGCAGTAGGTACTGGGAGATGAAGAGGCTTGCACAGGATAGAGTAGCATGGAGAGCTGGTGGCAGTTGACGCTAAATAACGAAAAGTGTGAGGTGATCCGTATGAGTTCCAAAAGAAATCCGTTGGAATTCGATTACTCGATAAATAGTACAGTTCTCAAGGCTGTCAATTCAACTAAGTACCTGGGTGTTAAAATTACGAACAATTTCAGTTGGAAAGACCACATCGATAATATTGTGGGGAAGGCGAGTCAAAGGTTGCGTTTCATTGGCAGGACACTTAGAAGATGCAACAAGTCCACTAAAGAGACAGCTTACACTACACTCGTTCGTCCTCTGTTAGAATATTGCTGCGCGGTGTGGGATGCTTACCAGGTGGGATTGACGGAGGGCATCGAAAGGGTGCAAAAAAGGGCAGCTCGTTTTGTATTATCACGTAATAGGAGAGAAAGTGTGGCAGATATGATACGCGATTTGGGATGGCAGTCATTAAAGCAAAGACGTTTTTCGTCGCGGCGAGATCTACTTACGAAATTTCAATCACCAACTTTCTCTTCCGAATGCGAAAATATTTTGTTGAGCCCAACCAACATAGGTAGGAATGATCATCAAAATAAACTAAGAGAAATCAGAGCTCGAACAGAAAGGTTTAGGTGTTCGTTTTTCCCGCGCGCTGTTCGGGAGTGGAATGGTAGAGAGATAGTATGATTGTGGTTCGATGAACCCTCTGCGAAGCACTTAAATGTGAATTGCAGAGTAATCATGTAGATGTAGATGTAGAAACCAGTCTCAGGACTGAAGACCACATCAACAACAACGGAAAAGTACCCGCTAAAGGTCTTAACTTTGTCGTATGCTATTGACAGCTTGCATGCATTTAAACGCGCAATTAAGAATTATTCTACTAGTCTGAAATACTCGCTCCCCACCGGAAACGGCTGCAGTCACTCGTAAGACGTGTAGTGTCACGTGGTGTGGCATATGCGCCGCGGCCTACCTCTCTCGGAGTCCTCGCGTTATAGGCTGTGACGTCAGACGGCGACCGGACTCCTCAATGGCCCGTGAGAGTAACGTTCAGAGGAATGTAGCACTGGAGGTTTTACTCCGAAGCTACCTGCAGGTGAGCAAGCCTCGCAGTCGACGGTTCCCGCTCGGGAGGCGTCCGTGTCTACTCACCTCGTCGCAGGCGGAGCAGCGCGGCTTGAGCGTCTCGGCGTGGTGTCGGCCGCAGTAGAGGCGGCCGTCCTTCCAGAAGTAGATGAGGTCGACCAGCAGCTCGCGGCAGACGCAGCAGGTGAAGCAGGCGGGGTGCCAGCAGGCGGCGGGCCCGGCGCGCGACGCGAACACCGCCATGTCGCCGCCCGGCAGCGGCTCCTCGCACTGCAACACGCCACGGCGCGGCCCTCACTCCACTGTCACACTGCCGCTGTACTGCTCCAGGCGGAGCCGCAGCAAGAGCCAAGGATCTGAACTGCGGCCGTCATTTTGACTGTCATCATCCGACAGTTGATAAATGTCATATTACCGTCTCGAGCTGCTGGTAAAAAGCATTATTTATACGACAAGTTTCAGTCGTCTGACCATCATTAGGTTCCTAAACAGAAGTGCCAAAGAAAATGGTACAGGCATGCGTTTTCAAATATAGAGACACGTAAACGGACAGAATACGACGCTGTGATCGACAACGCCTACATAAGACGACAAGTGTCTGGCGCAATTGTTAGATCGGTTACTGCTGCTACAACGACAGGTTATCAAGTTTTAAGTGAGTTTGAACGCGGTGTTACAGTCGGCGCAAGAACGGTGGGACACAGCCTCTCCGAGGTAGCGATGAAGTGGGGATTTTCCTGTACGACCATTTCACGAGTATACCGTGAATATCATGAATCCGGTAAAACATCAAATCTCCGATATAGCTGCTGCCGGAAAAAGATCCTGCAAGAACGGGACCAACGACGACTAAAGAGAACCGTTCAATGTGACAGAAGTGCAACCCTTCCGCATACTTCAATGCTGGGCTACCGACAAGTATCAGCGTGCGAACCATTCAACGAAACATCATCGATATGGGCTTTCGGAGCCGAAGGCCCACTCATGTACTCTTGAAGACTGCACGACACAAAGCTTTACACCTCGCCCGGGCCCGTCAACACCGACGTTGGACTGTCGATGAATGGAAACATGTTGTCTAGTCGGACGAGTCTCGTTTCAAATTGTATCGAGCGAATGGACGTGTACGCATATGGAGACAACCTCATGAATCCATGGACCCTACATGTCAGCTGGGGACTGTTCAAGCTGGTAGAGGCTCCACTGACAGGTGGAACGCACGTAAGCATCCTGTCTGATCACCTGCATCCGTTCATGTCCATTGTGCGTTCCGACGAACTTGGGCAATTCCAGCAGGATAAGACAATCCACGCGTCCAGAATTGCTACAGAGTGGCTGCAGAAACACTCCCCAGACATGAACATTGTCGAACACATCTGGGGTGCCTTGCAACATGCTGTTCAGAAGAGATGTCCGTCCCCTCTTACTCTTACGGATATACAGGGTGAAAAGTATTTAAACCGACAAACTCTGGGAGGTTGTAGGGGACATCAAAACAAATATTTTTCCCTAATGTCATTTTTTCCTATGAGGAGTATTTAAACCGGTAGAGGAAGATTTCTCTGGCGGCAAATTAAATAACCATTCAAACACTTTTCCATTTTTTTATGACCAAGAGGCAACACATTATCACAACCCAATTTCAATTACAGTAGATTTTCAAAAATGCCTTCATTGACACGTAAACAAAGGTTACACCGTCGGATCATGTTCTGTCTGACACGGGAAAAAACCCCAGGAGTATGCTGAATTGTTCCTGCTGCTGCTACTATCCGGGCAACCAGATCCTCTTCTGATGCAACAGGAGTCGCGTAAACAAGGTTGCGCATCTCTCCCGACACAAAAAGTCCATAGGGGACATATCTGGGGATCGAGCAGGCCATGGTACAGGACCACTTTTGCCAATCTATGTTTCTGGGAACCGTCGGTCCAGGAATCGACGCACACGACGACTAAAACGTGCCGGCGCCCCGTCATGTTGGAACCACATGTGTTGTCTTGTAGCGAGCGGGACGTCTTCCAGCAATTCTGGCAATGCTCTGGCGAGAAAATTGTAATAGTGCCTGCCTTTTAATGGCCTAGGTAGCAGATACGGCCCAATTAAACAGTCCCCAGCAACACCGACCCACACAGTAACGAAGAACCGCACTTGATGAGCGCTAGTAACTGTGGCATGTTTGTTATCCTCACTCCAAACATGCGAATTGTGCATGTTGAAGACTCCATCACGCCCGAACGTTGCTTCATCGGTAAACAACACAGAGGATGGAAATGTAGGATGCATTTCACACTGATCCCGGTACCACTGCGAAAACTGTGCTGTAGGTGGATAATCAACTGGTTCCAGGTTGTGGACACGCTCTAAGTGAAATGGACGTTACAACTGCTCTCGAAAGACTGTTCTTACATTCGTCTGATTCGTCCCCATGTTACGTGCGATTGCACGAGTGCTGATTGAAGGATCCCGCTCCACATGCTGCAAGACAGCTTCCTCAAATTGCAGCGTGCTTACCGTGCGACGGCGTCCCTGTCCAGGTAATCTGCTAAATGACCCACAGACATTGCTACACAGCAGCAAAGGTCGTATGATGCGGGATACGGCGGTTAGGATATCGTTGTTGATAAACTCGCTGTGCAGCTCGTCCGTATCAGTGTACTCACTCCATTAGTAAACAGAGACAATGCACTACTGCACTGGTGGACAGCAGTTGCCTACAACCGAAGAGCGTAATACGCCCTCTAACAACTGAAGATCGTAATACGGCCTGCACCGGTTTAAATAATCCTCATAGGAAAAAATGACATTAGGGAAAAATTTTTGTTTTGATGTCCCCTACAAACTCCCTGAGTTTGTCGGTTTAAATACTTTTCACCCCGTATGGATAGCCCTGCAGGATTCATGGTGTCAGTTCTCTCTAGCACTGCTTCTGATATTGGTCGAGTCCATGCCACGTCGTGCTGCGACACTTCTGCTTGTTCGCGGAGGCCCTAGACCAAGGGTCTCCAAACTACGGCCCGCGGGCCGAAACCGGCCCGCGTGGTCCGGCAAACCGGCCTGCGTTAGCTGGCCGGACACCCCCGGTATCCGGCCCGCCAAATATTTGAGGTGGCACCTATACTGCCAACAATTGAGTTTCGAGGCCTATGTCGACATTGGCTCTGCTACTCGCTACAAGACTACATAACTAAACTTATTGTTGCGCCGCTTGAAATAACAATGCGTTCACATACTCTACCTCTGTTACGTCTTGCAGTAATAGTGTTGCTAACAATGATTTTGAGATTTCGTTAACTTTGCGGGTCGCTTTTGTCGGTGAAATTCGCCAGAGTAAAATACGCAAGAATTTCGGTCAGGTACGTCCATCAATCAAACTTATGTAATTAAATAAAAATCGTAGTTCGTTTCAGTGCTAGCTAATCCCACAACCTTAGATTTTTGCGATTTCATCTTTCCTTTAGCCTTACATTACGGTGATTATTGAGTGCTAGGGTGCTTTAATCCCACAAGGTAGATCTTGGCCCTTATGACTTCGTGGAGGAGTTAATGTGGCCCGCGGACTAAAAAGTTTGGAGACCCCTGCCCTAGACGATACTAGGCAGGTGACCAGTTTCTATGGCTCTTCAGTGTATGTATCTTCCTAGTAGCATCCACATTGGCTAAGAAATCTCGTAAAAACGACGTATGCTGTTGAGAGTGTCGTGCCCCCTGGTACTCTTACGGACTCATGGTGTCAATTGTCTCCAGCACTACTTCAGACATTAGTCGAGTCCTTGCGGCGCACGTCTGCGTGCAGGAGGAGGGCCTGCACGATATTAAGAGATGTACCAGTTTCTCTGGCTCTTCAGTGTGTAGTGCACCAAATAAAATAATGGTTCTCAATTGAACAGAGTTACCTGTCATTATATAGTAACATGAATTACGTCGTCAATCTATGAAAACTGTGCTACATTATTGTACACATTCGTGTTAAAACTGTAATCGGCGTTAACGCTGTGAACAGACTCATACCGCGCAGGGGCTACTGAATAGCTGATCACTGTCTACTGGTAGAACCCATGCTCTACATACTCGTACATCGATAGTGGCTAGAATCTTACGACTGCTAAGCTGTTATACTGTATATATTTCCACAGTTCGGCTATGCGTACATTGTTTCTATCTGTACGGCGTGTTCCATTAAAGTTGACGTAGGACGGAAGCAGTACACATACAGTCAGTTCCACAAGAAAGCGTAGGCGTTACCTGTATGAAATACAAGACGCTATTATAAATATATGTTAACATGAAAATACATGCAGAACTACCTAATAGTTAATCCAATCGCCGCCATACCGATTATAGCCTGGCACTTTTTTGGCATGCTTTTCACGAAATTTCCTGCATATTCTCCCGGTAACGATCTCCATATCGTCCTGATTTTATATGACAGCTGCTTCAAAGTATATATTGGCTTTCCTTTAAGCTTCATCTTAATATACGACAGAACATTTGCGATCGGATTTGCACTCTGAGACATTGCAGGCCAATCCGTCGTGGACAGCCCATTGTCTTGACCCACTTCGTAATTAATGTCTTTGACTTCCTAAGAATTTTACCAGCAGCTACATGTGAAAGCTATGGCCCCTTTGTATGATTTACAAGGAACACGGCCTCGTGACGCTTTGCACTCATTTTAAACTGCAACTGACGAAACAAGAAATTCAACATTCACACTGTTTATCTATATACTGTGCAAAAGCGCAATGAGTACAGATTCGAGACCAATATCAGAGATTTCGCTGCGGAGGTTACATTTAAAACTATGGCGCACACTTTCTTGTGGAACAGACTGTGTCAATGTGACCATAACTCTTTTCTCAGTAGTGAGTACTTGTATGCCATGACTTCTATGCCTTTTGTTTTCAGTCACCGCAACTGTGATTGTAGCTCACGCAAATTGCTATTAGATGCAACGTGTAGAAGACCTGTTATGACTGTCACATGCATTTATCCTAGCAGACGACAGGAACCTTAGCAATAATAAGATTCTAGTCACTACCGATGTATGTAAAGCTCTGTAATCATCTTTGGCTCTACCAGTAGACAGCCGGCCGAAGTGGCCTAGCGGTTCTAGGCGCTTCAGTCTGGAACCACGCGACCGCTACGGCCGCAGTTTCGAATCCTGCCTCGGGATGGATGTGTGTGACGTCCTTAGGTTGGTTAGGTTTAAGTAGTTCTAAGTTCTAGGGGACTGATGACGTCAGAAGTGAAGTCCCATAGTGCTCAGAGCCATTTGAACCATTTCCTTCGTATTTTATACACTACTTAGTACGAGGGTGAGTCAAATGAAAACCTTAATTTTTTTTTAATATTGTTTATTGTGCACAAGGGGCACAAAGCTGTATCAATTTTCAACATCGACTCCCCCACGCTCAATGCAAGTCCTCCAGCGCTTACAAAGTGCATAAATTCCTTTAGAAAAAAATTCTTTTGGTAGTCCGCGCAACCACTGATGCACCGCGTGGCGTACCTCTTCATCAGAACGGAACTTCTTTCCCCCATTGCGTCTCTGAACGGTCCAAACATTTGGAAGTCACTTGGGGCAAGGTCTGGTGAGTATGGTGGATGAGGAAGACACTCAAAATGCAGGTCTGTGATTGTACGGGCAGTGTGGGGGCTTGCGTTGTCATGTTCGAAAAGGACACCTGCTGACAGCAATCCACATCACTTTGATTTGATTGCAGGCCGCACATGATTTTTTAGGAGATTTGCGTATGATGCACTGGTGACAGTGGTCCCCCTAGGCATGTAATGCGCCAAAATGACGCCTTTTTCGTCTCAGAAGAGAGTCAGCATAACCTTCCCTGCTGATGGTTCTGTTCGGAATTTCTTTGGTTTTGGTGATGAGGAATGGCGCCATTCCTTGCTCGCTCTCTTCGTTTCCGGTTGGCGGAAGTGAACCCAGGTTTCGTCCCAGTAACAATTCTTGCAAGGAAGCCATCACCTTCTCGTTCAAAGCGCCGAAGAAGCTCTTCACAAGCATCAACACGTCGTTCTCTCATTTCAGGAGTCAGCTGCCGTGGCACGCATCCCGCAGACACTGGAGCACATCATGCACATTGTGGTGTGCTGACCCATGACTAATCTGTAAACATGGTGCAGTGTCATTGAGTGTCACTCGCCGGTTTTCCTTTGTGTGTCATTATCGATCTAATAGGAATAAAAGTGATATTACGGCATTCTGAATGTTTATTTCGAGTAAATAGATGCTGCAAAGTTGATCGACAGCAATTTCAGATAATTAGCTTCCACCGACAGAGACATCCAATGCGCCAATGAAGAATCTGCAAAGGACGACATTTACTAGAGCTGCACCGCGCACAGGTCGGAGGAAATCCGACAACACGACCTACCAAGGTGGATCAAGGAAGGTCCGAGTTACGCTCGCAAATTCCGGGTGGAAATGCTGGCCAGTTATACTGTACGTCATATATGCCACCCTCTACGGACTCGCGGCTAAGCTGAGTAATAACAGTATCAGTTTAGAAGCGAGGGGATCTTGCACTCTCCAACGCGGCTCGGACAACCCCAAAGAGGGCGAGGAAATGGCCTTGTAATACAGGAAAAAAATCACCGATCTTTTTATTTATTTATTTTTTCATCGGTTAATTTGTACTTCTACACATGCACCATTTGGCGCATCAAATTACACATGACTCATTTAATAGCTGCAAGACTCCTTTATAATACTCATCGATTAATGAGACGGCTGCCGGTTTCTTCATTCTACTGGTGATGCCTGTACACGGGTTAGTATACGCTAGCAGCTATTTAGTGGTAGAAGAGAGAGTCATCTGGAGAGCGTAGTCGTAACAACAGCGTACCTGTTGCCTAGCGACGCCTTCCCGCCCCAAGCACTCGTGGCCAGACCGTATCCGGACCGCGTACCGTTCCGGTGACGGCCTGGCGATGCTATCTCCAGCGGCTGCTCGACGTACTGAAGTTATTAATACCTGTCTCGAAAGTGGTTCGAGGGAGCCACTTTCGGAATTTGGTCGGAAATCACTTCTATGCGAACTAGTGATCACGCCACTTATATTCCCCAACGATATGAAATTGCGCGGCTCTTTGCCAGCCACATGCAACCGGCGGCAGATGAGAGTATTAAGACTGCCTTGTAGCAGTTCGGCTAAAATAGTTTCAAAGGAGAAACACTAATGTTCCCGGCCGTGCCCTGAGGCGCGCGTCACGTCATCCAAACTACGTTAGCGCCCTTTTTCCCCAGTCGCAAATGATACAGTGCGAGGTGCCAAAGCCTGTAATTCACCATCGCCGGCCTTCAACGGGAAGGCGAAACACTAGCCACGCAAAAGCAAAATTAATGGTGATCATGTTGTTTTATAGTGTTTGCCGAAAACAGATTTATCCCTTTTGAGCTTTTAAACGCTCACGGAAGGCGCTTCTCACAACGTCGACTCCCAGGGAAAAGCCCCGAAGCAATTGATATTCTGCCAAAACACTCTCCACACGCCATCGTTGAGGTAAATGGAAATACGAGGGTGAGTCAAATGAAAACCTTAAATTTGTAATAACAAATCGAAATTTCGCGCCGTTATCCTGTAAGTTGGTAAGCGTGCTACAAACAACGCGAAGAATAGCCTGTAGGTGGCAGCATAGTGTTGACACACACATACCGTCGCAATATCAGCATGGCCGCCCCACTTGCGACTTGCACCAGGGAACAACTGTTATTCGCTTTCGTAGTGAAGGTGTGAAACCTATTGAAATTCATCGACGAATGAAGGTTCAGTACGGTGATGCATGTTTTTCACAGCAGCAAGTCTACGAATGGAGTAGGAAGTTCGCAAATGGTGTGACTTCAGTGGAAGATGCTCCTCGTCCAGGTCAGGCACAACGAGTTGTGACTCCACAGAACATTGCAGCAGTTGAAGCCATAGTGAAGGAAAACCGCCGAGTGACACTGAATGTCATTGCAGCATACTTACAGACTAGTCACGGGTCAGCACACCACATTGTGCATGAAGCGCTCCAGTTTCACAAAGTGTCTGCAGGATGGGTGCCACGGCAGCTGACTTCTGAAATGAGAGAACGACGTGTTGATACTTGTGAAGAACTTCTTCGGCGCTTTGAACGAGAAGGTGATGGCTTCCTTGCAAGAATCGTTACTGGGGACGAAACCTGGGTTCACTTCCACCAACTGGAAACAACAATCACAGACCTGCATTTTGAGTGTCTTTCTTATCCACCATACTCACCAGACCTTGCCCCAAGTGATTTCCATATGTTTGGACCACTCAAAGACGTAATGGGAGCAAAGAAGTTCCGTTCTGATGAAGAGGTACGCCACACGGTGCATGAGTGGTTGCGCGGACTACGAAAAGAATTTTTTTCTAAAGGAATTTATGCACTTTGTATGTGCTGGAGGACTTGTATTGAGCGTGGGGGGAGATTATGTTGAAAAGTGATACACCTTTGTACCACTTCTGCACAATAAATAATATTTTAAAAAATATTTAAGGTTTTCGTTTGACATACTCTCGTATGTATTGTAAGCAGAAAAACACAGGCGCTCCACAAAGGCATTACCCAAATGGGATGGAAGTCGGTAGATGTGATATACATCTACAGTCAAATAAGTGATTACAATTTCAGAAAAGCTGGATGATTTATTCAAGAGAAAGAGCTCCACCAATTGAGCCAGCCAATGAAGCGCTGGTCCTCCTGCGACCATTATGAAAGCAGTTACATGGCTTGTCATTGATTGATAGAGTTGCTGGATGGGCTCGTGTGGGATGTCGTGCCAAATTCTGTGCAATTGGCACGTTAGATCGTCAAAATCCCAATCTTGTTGGAGGGCCCTACCCAAAATACTTCAAACGTTCTCAGCTGGGAAGCGATCCCGTGACCTTGCTGGCCGAGACAGGGTTTGGCAAGCACTCAGAAAAGCAGCAGAAACTCTCTCCGTGTGCGGGCGAGCATTATCTTGCTGAAATGTAAGCCCAGGATGGCTTCCCATGAAGGGCAACAAAACGGGGTGCAGAATATCGACGAAGTAGTGCTGTGTTGTAAGTGTGTTGCGGATGACAAAGGTTCCTGCTATCAAAAAAATGGTAGCCTAGACCATGACTCCCGGTTGTCAGATGGCGGGCGACAGTCAGGTTGGTATCCCACCAGGTCCGGCACATCTCCAGACACGTCTTCGGCCTGGAATCTCATTGACTGGAGTAGAATTGTCTACAGTGATAAGTTCCGCTTCGAACTGGGCTCCGATTCGAGAGGCGGCAGTGCGGAACTGTATCGAGCGTCTTGTGTTTAGGAATACGGCATCAACTTGGGCCTCGGAACGTACAGTGTGTGAACGTTTAGATGGCAGACCTCTCGCTAGTCCTGAATCGGTAGAAGTCGGTAAACATCGGGAGGCTTCGGTAGGCACGCAGTTTCGACTGCTGACAACATTACGTAGCTGACTGTGTTGTACAAGGTAGCCATTGTCGTCTGCTTCGTGATTGTTTTGCGCTGTACTGTTCCGCGTGTTTTTATTGTGCAGTTGTGCTAAACATTATCAAAATGAGTGAAGAGGCAGTTGCTGGCCCATCTGCTGTACGCCCGTGCTTCGCAACGCAAGAAATCTCGGAAAGTTGTTGACTGATTGATTTTAAAATTTTGGCACAACGTTTTTTAGGAATACGCCGTGGTTTTATATACTTTTTTTAACACGTTTGCGAAACGTGTTGCGAATAGTGTTAGTAGTGAAGAAATAATAGAACAAAACGTCATGCCTGACGCGGTACTTTTTCACGCATCTCGATGTTTACCACGTCATGTCTCCTGAATTATACGTCGTAAAGAGACATAAATTTGCCGGCGCATTTACTGATATATGTGGATACTGTATGCGAAATATGTTGCGATTAGATTTAATAGTTACGAAATAATACATTAAAACTTCATGCCTACTGCGGCAGATTTACGGTATGTACTGAGAAAATGTAGTAAGCGACAAACTTTTTTCCTTTAATTATTTTGTGGAGGGTGTCAGCGAGAAAAATTTTCGTAAAAGTTTGAAATTGTATGTAACGTTTGTTGCTAGTCGCTAAGTGCTCTCACTCTCAAATAGGGGGGGCATAAATCTGGGTATTTTCCCGCGGTGGCATCTCATTGTTTATGACGTCATATCTCCTCAAGAATGTGTCTTATTTCTTTTTTTTTCGGCTAGGAAGCTTCGTGGGCGTACGGAGAACAAATCACCAAAATTTCATCGCAATCGGACTAATGGTTTGGGAACGCACAGAGAGCAGACATACATCCATTCATTTTTATATATAGGAATTAACAGTTACGTTATACTATGATGTAGGGAAGCAGCCTACTCACGCTGCAGCAAATTCACATCAGTTTCCATTGTGTGTTAGTCAGTCTGCTAGCTCTGACGTCATAGATGTTGCGCAATACCTTAAAAATCAAGCAAATGACATAAAACTTTCCTAGTATGTCTGGAATAATGATAAACTAATGTGTGTTAAATATCAGCTTGATAACTTCAGCCGTTTCCTTTATTTGGACGTTTTTCTATAAAAATAATTGGCGGCACAGAAAAGAGCTAGAGACTGCAAAATTTGTATTTAGATTCAGCTTTCATAATGATTTAATAAAAATAGTACTTTGGATTTCACAAATTAAGATGTTAGTGTAAATTCATGATTTTGTGGTTTTCATCTCAAAACTAGAGGAAGCAAGATAGATTAAGTGAGCTTATAAATCATACTAGGATGTTTAGATTTTAATAGGTTGGAGGTCCGCTATGATGATGAAGCTGTAAAAAGTTTCTTTCAAATATCTATTAAATTATAGCAATAGCGGATCTCAGAAGGGACAGTTCAGAGCCCATCTGCTGCGTGCAGTGCAATTAAATTAATTCTCTCGCCTAAGTTATTAAAGTTAGCCACGTCAAAAATTTATTATCAATACTTCCCTGCGTGCTGAATGCACAGTTAAATTAGGAGCTTCATCGGCCTTCAGCAAGAGAAGCTAAAATTTATTATGTAACTTGAAGTGGTGCGTTACTAGCCTAGCGGCTAGTCGAGCCAGCCGATTTGATCGAGCATTTCCTCAGCGGTCCGCACCGCGGATATATATATAAGAGCGCTGTGCGAGGAGCCAAGGCCCCAGTTCTCTCCAGACGCTGAATGACACGCCATCTGTGTCGGGAATCGCGCCGCGCCAGGATCAGTGCTACTAACAGCCTCGGGTGCCGTATTCTGTTACTCGAGATGCGCGTAACCAGTAAAGCGTTTCAAGTAAAGTGTTAATTCGGGAATGATTTTCATTATCTAGCCTCAGTGTGCGTATTGTCGTATTTTCACGTGCCGTCGCGGGACAGACATTCTACTACTAATATAGCGTGGCGTTTGATGAGATATTTCATCAAATTATGGCGAGCATTCATTTCAACAATTATTTCGGACATTTATAGTTGCATTGGCGCAATAGACTCTGAACTGTTCTGTTAGTTAGGTTGGAGGGATATTTGTGTGTATATTTGTGATTTTGAGAATATACTCAACTATTTTGGAAAGTCGTCTTTGATTAGAAATCCCGAACAACTTCCTAACTCTACAGAGCTACAAGCTGCAGCTATAATTGTAATCTCAAGGAAGTGGGCACTAGGAACTCTATTTACAGGCTTCAGGTTTTGTCAAATCGCTTTCTGGGGGTCTACAAAGTAAATAGAGAGCCAGTGTTGAGAACGGCGAAAGACAGCATTAACAATATTTTAACAGCCAGAAGCTGATTCAACATTGCAAACTTTTATACAGCAATCAACTATTTCCCTTCTTACTCGCCGCCCCACATATGGTGCATCGGCCGGGAAACTTACTAAGTGAAAGCGATTTTTAACTATTCGGATTCGCGAGTGAAATGCGACACGCAGCTGAGTAATAGAACAGTGAAAGTGTTACGTGTGCATGGGAGCGACGCTATTGGATTAACGTCGCATCTGGATTCTCGGAGCTGGCACTGAGTCTAGCGGTGCAGCCGGCATCGCGAGAAGCCAGTTTCACCTCACCGCAGTCGTCCGCTGCAGCAGCCGGAGACGCGCCTGCTATTGTGGGCCACGCAAACACATCACAGCCGTCGGAGTGCCGTCTGCAGTTCAACGCGTCACGTCGCCTCAGTAATCCTGGTACGCCGCGCCGACAACGTCGTGCAGAAGGAACTAAGTTAAGTGAAAAGTTGTTAAAAATTTTACTAACCTGCACTAAAAGACTGTCGGCGATGGAACCGCCAAAAGAAACCGAGTTTAAAATTAAATTAGAACCTATGTATGTTGAGGGAAATGTAAATTCAGACCACGATTCAATTGTAAATATGCATGGAAGTAATGTTCAAGTAAAATATGAAGTATTATCTCCTGACAGTAGTGTGGGAAGGAGCAATGATTCAGTGATAGAGACACCTGTAGTAAAGCCGAAAATTGAAATTGTAAATTTATTGGAGGATAGTTTCTCTGGTGAATTAAATATGAAACAGTCATCAGAGATAGTAGAATTTAAACAAAAGAAGTTAGACGTGTCTGATCAATCAGAAGTTTCATTTAGTTTTGATGATTCTGGTATTGGAGCTAGTTTTTCGTCACCTGAGTGTGAAAAGAAACCAGCTATTGAGCAACCCAAAGATACTGGGGCTGTTGATTTAAATGTTATATTACAAGCAACAGCAGCCTGTAATGCAAAAATGTCAGCCAGTAATGCACAAATGACAGCTGAATTAAAGTCTGAAATGGTGGCCAGTCAAAAAAATTTTAATAAAAGGTTTGAGGCAATGGATAATAAATTAGAATCCAATAAAGTTGAATTAGAAAATTCTTTCAAGGCTAGTTGCAATAAGTTGAAAGACGATCTGGACAGTTTGAATAATAAAATAGATTGCAACCATGAGGATATTAAAAAAAAGGTTGCTCAACAGTTTTCTGAGATGTATAAAACAGTTAAATCCGAAGTTGCTGAGGTTCGCAAAGATTTCCAAATGGAAGATGCGAAGCTGGAGCACAAGTTAACAGAAAAGATCGAAGCGGAATCTGAACTGTGCTCAGATAGATTTAAAGATGTTAATATAAAAATGAACATATGTCAAGCAGACGTAGATGCAATCAAAACTGACACTACTCATATTGTGCAAAGAGTAGATAATGTTGAGAGGAAAGTAGAAAATATAAGTACTAACATTGCTAACATTGAAAGTAAAGTAGCTTCGGTAACTTCTGGTAATGGTAGTGTACAACAAGTTGTAGCTGCAAACGCCGCTTTTATCGGGTGTCGGCAGTTTTTGCGGTTCGATCCAGATAAAAATATCCACCCGCTAGATTTTTGGAACGATTTTGAAGATGTGATTCCACCGACTTGGTCTGAACGAGAGAAAATCTCATTTATTAGAAGTCATTTAGCAGGTGATGCCATGCGTTGGTCAGCTGATGTTATGTTGAAGTGTAAAACATTAGCGGAGTTTAAAACAGCTTTCATTAATGAGTATTGGTCTAGCCATAAGCAAAATGAAGTGTTAAGAGAATTTTGGAGTGGGAAACGCTTCAATGCAGGCAAAGAGTCTATTAAAGAATTTACTAGGTCATGGATTTCACGGTTGTCACATTTGGACGAAAAGCTAAAACCAGAAATGATTATACTAGGTCTTGAAGCCAAACTGCCATGGTATTGGCAAACTAGAATTATATCTGCCCCTAGAGATAATCTGGATCGTTTCATTGAGTATTTGGAACGTGTAGAACGTGTTGCTGCCAATGAGGAGCAAGCACGTAATAACAGAAATGCCAATAACAATAATAATAATTTTAGGAACGAACAAAATGGCAATGTAAACATCAGAACAGTAGGGGTTCGCCATCCTAAGAGAGGTAGGAATTGGGGAAATAATTATCAGAACCAACAATGGCGTCCAAGGGATAATAATTTTGTTCCAAACAGAAATATGCATGTAAGAAACAGTACGGAAAGTAATGCTGTGCCAGTTAACTATAATGAAAATAAAGGAAACAGTAGCAGGCCGAGGCAGGAAAACTAATTCCCGTCTATGAGGACACTGGCGCTCACCAGGCGGTTACTTTTCCAAGGCCAGTAGTTAAGGGAATTGGTAAGACAGATCAGAATACTCAAACTGAACATGTGGATGAAGAGTCGGTAGCACCTAAGGATACAACAGAAATATTAGATCACTCACAGTATTTAATAGATACCGTGTTAGAGACGCTTTCTAAGTGGGAAGAAAAAGAGAAGGCGCAACAGTGTAATGATAGGGAAGAGCTACAAAGTACGGAATTGTCAGGTGAGGAAGCAGAAGAAATTCACGCTTATATTTATGATGAAGATGATGTGCTCTTATCTAAAGTGCCTGTGCAGGATGTTGATAATGTATTAATAGATTTAGGACAGGAGATAAGTGAGAATGTAGAGGGTAGGCTGTTGAGGGTCGATGAACCCAGCAGCTGTGACCAGTTGTCACTTGAGAGGGAAACCGACGAAAATAGTAAAAGTGGTTTAGCTGTAACTAGTGTTATGTCCGGTCTGGAGGCGCAGAATCGCTCAGACTATAGTAATTTGGGTCACGTTCAGCAAACTAAATGTAATGAAGTCGTGCAGTGTTTCGATTTAAAATTAATAGACAGACTGGAAAAGGCAGCTGAAAGTGTAAGTCAGGAAACCCCTACTCACTGTGACCTAAATGTAATGAAGACAGATGTCGATCACTTTAGTTGGAGACGAATTCAAAAGGAACTATTAGATGAAATTGAGGAACCACCTGTACAACCTAGAATAAGCCACCCTATAATAATAGTGAATATGTTAGGTATCAATGTACGTTGTCTCTTAGACAGTGGAAGTGAGGTGAGTGCAATATCTCAGTCCTTCTTTGACGCATTACCTGGTAAAGACAAGCTTACAGTAATGAGGGTATCAGGACTAAGAATAATTGGTGCTACTGGCAAGGTGTCAAAAACGGTAAAGCAAGAAGCTTTGCTGCCCTTTAACGTTAATGATAATTTAATTGATCATCCATGTTTAATTGTAAACAATCTCAGTATTGAGGTTTTAATTGGCATAGATTTCTTGTCAAAATATCAGAGTGTTGTCGACTTTGAAAGAAGCCAGTTAAAAATGGTCTTGCCAATAACAGGAGTAATTACAGTCCCTTTTAGTGATAAACATGTAGTAACTGATGAGGAAACTTGGGAGCTGCCTATACGAGTTCTGAAAAATAGGAGGTATTGGGACGAAGGTGTTAATCTTAGTGCAAGTAAGCTAAACACAGAAGAAGAAGAAGAAGAAGAAGAAGCAATTATTTTAGACAAAATAGAAGCTAAATTGCAGGAAATCGATAAGATTTCAGCCAATCAGAAGGAAGAAATGAGACAGGTGATAAAAAGGCATCATAAAGTATTTTCAGATCGATGGGGCAAATTCATAGGCAGTGAATGAAGGCTGTAGGGAGGAGGTTGTTCTGTAACCTCTACACAGTGTGGCAGCTGTGCAGTCCCAGCTGTGTGAGATCTTCTTTCCCTTTCAGGTCTCACTCATTCTTCATCTTTCCTATCCACAAAAATTTTGATCCCTTCTTCCAACACATGTAAAATTTTCCGGTATGACTATCAAGCCAGCATTCAACTAATGAAGGCTGTAGGGAGGAGGTTGTTCTATAACCTCTACACAGTGTGGCAGCTGTGCAGTCCCAGCTGTGTGAGATCTTCTTTCCCTTTCAGATCTCACTCAATCTTCATCTTTCCTGTCCACTAAAATTTTCGACCTCTTCTTTCTAACAAAATTTTCCGTTATGGCTATCAAGCCATGAATTATGTAACCATTCTATCTACCGATTAGTGAAGAACAATACCTAATGTGACAAACCTAATAGTGACAAACAATAGAGAAGTATGACGTAATTAAGATATAAAATGTATTTGAGTAACAATTATGTATAGGACCCTGGTAATATAGTAAGTACAAAGTATTGTGTTATTGGAAATGGTCCCACAACAGTAATTTAAAAAGATGTACAAATTCATGTACAAGCAGGATCTGAAGTGGTAGTGAAATCTAGTATATGCATTAGAGCCAACTAAGAAATAGTAAGGAAGAGATTGCTTAGTGTTATAAGAAAAATATGTAGATAAGTTGTAAAAATAAACTCACCTGGTGTAGCAAGGAAAGGCAGTGTAGGAGAATTGAGCAGTGTTTGTGGTTGAGACGTGAAGGACACGTCCTTGAAGTATTTATAAGGTTGGAGCTGGCCGTTATTTTAGTGTAGTGTGTGACAGGATACACCTACACATATTGAGGTTATAAGTTGGAGGCGTGAATGCGACCATAGGTACCCTTATGTTAAATGAGACAGAGTAGCTCATGGTGTCCTATAGGTTTAAGGAAATTAGCATTACGCTCGTCCATAATTATTTGATGCATTTTAGTGGTAGGTCTGAGAGAGACTACCTGTGGTTTCAGCGTCCAATTGAGTGGAAATGGATTGCCACGTGAGCAAACTGATCAGCTGCAGTACACTAAAAATATGAAATGAATGTGCTATCCTATGCTTTAAATGTTAATGAGTGAGTGTCAAATAAGTACATACACTAGCAATATAATTGAAAACATAATGACAGACGTAAAACATTATTTTAGCTCAGCATAAATACACTTCACAGTAAGTAAGTACCTAATTTCAGATGTGGAATTGACAACAGCAGAGGACCAATAAGTGAATTTAGTAATCAACTAAACGTAGTGTGTTTTGAACACTCGCAACTGTACTATTACCAAAAGTTACTCACATGTATAAAGAAGCTGAGGAACAACTACTAATCAAATATACTCATACTATCTCTAAGAATGAAGTAATAAAAAAATGAGTCAGTTAAGTGAATAAAAGACAAATGTATCAGAAATGTACTGAGCATTGGTTCAGTGTTCCGGCCCTGAAATAATAAATTCAGACTAAATATGATTTATGATTGTATGTCTTGAGCATAAATTTTATCTAGTACATGACTAAAGGCGTTTTGAGCCATTTGTTTACCAATTTATGACAATTAAGTAACCTCGAGAGTATTATTGAAAAAGATTCTGTTAACTTTGTTCCAGCAACATATTGAAGGCTAAGATGTATATATCCCCATTTCATTGTGACCCACCCTTAGATGTTAAGTGAACAGAGTCTGAGGCACTCTTTTTGTTTGTTCTACAGGACAAACCAGATAATGGCAGCCTGGTAGCTGCGTGAAAGCGTGGAGTGACTTGGACACAACTCACAGTGACCCCTCCCCTTTCCCCTTGTAATTTAGAGAGATCGAGAAGGACGCACACCATAGCAACTTCCCCTCCTCTACCCTTGTGAATGGAAGTGTAGGACGCCAGCCAAAGCGGCTACAACCACGTGTGTAAAAATTTAGTTGTGAACTTTTCTTTCAGGTTTATAAAAGACTGATAAGGAATAATCATCTGTTTATGTATCATGTTATCTTCCTTGAATTTGTGTGTGTAAAAATGTATTTGATGTATTTAATGTAACTAAGATTTTCACAGTTTTTCAATTTCTATGTGTTTGTTAGTCTAAGGCAATATGTATGCCAAAAATATTTCATTGACTTTGCTTAAAATTTGAGTAATGACATTTCTAAAGAGGCAGTGAAAATGCCCGCAATTTAAATGATTAATGTAGGAAATCAGTTTCTTTTAATATTTATATATGTTTATAATTCAATTTTGATTTTTCATAGGGAGTTTAAATTGTACTCTTGCTTCCCTTTTTGTAATTAAATTTTTATTTCTTCATTCATTAACATTCATAAACAAAAAAATTTAAGTAGAGGGTGATGTAGGGAAGCAGCCTACTCACGCTGCAGCAAATTCACATCAGTTTCCATTGTGTGTTAGTCAGTCTGCTAGCTCTGACGTCATAGATGTTGCGCAATACCTTAAAAATCAAGCAAATGACATAAAACTTTCCTAGTATGTCTGGAATAATGATAAACTAATGTGTGTTAAATATCAGCTTGATAACTTCAGCCGTTTCCTTTATTTGGACGTTTTTCTATAAAAATAATTGGCGGCACAGAAAAGAGCTAGAGACTGCAAAATTTGTATTTAGATTCAGCTTTCATAATGATTTAATAAAAATAGTACTTTGGATTTCACAAATTAAGATGTTAGTGTAAATTCATGATTTTGTGGTTTTCATCTCAAAACTAGAGGAAGCAAGATAGATTAAGTGAGCTTATAAATCATACTAGGATGTTTAGATTTTAATAGGTTGGAGGTCCGCTATGATGATGAAGCTGTAAAAAGTTTCTTTCAAATATCTATTAAATTATAGCAATAGCGGATCTCAGAAGGGACAGTTCAGAGCCCATCTGCTGCGTGCAGTGCAATTAAATTAATTCTCTCGCCTAAGTTATTAAAGTTAGCCACGTCAAAAATTTATTATCAATACTTCCCTGCGTGCTGAATGCACAGTTAAATTAGGAGCTTCATCGGCCTTCAGCAAGAGAAGCTAAAATTTATTATGTAACTTGAAGTGGTGCGTTACTAGCCTAGCGGCTAGTCGAGCCAGCCGATTTGATCGAGCATTTCCTCAGCGGTCCGCACCGCGGATATATATATAAGAGCGCTGTGCGAGGAGCCAGGGCCCCAGTTCTCTCCAGACGCTGAATGACACGCCATCTGTGTCGGGAATCGCGCCGCGCCAGGATCAGTGCTACTAACAGCCTCGGGTGCCGTATTCTGTTACTCGAGATGCGCGTAACCAGTAAAGCGTTTCAAGTAAAGTGTTAATTCGGGAATGATTTTCATTATCTAGCCTCAGTGTGCGTATTGTCGTATTTTCACGTGCCGTCGCGGGACAGACATTCTACTACTAATATAGCGTGGCGTTTGATGAGATATTTCATCAAATTATGGCGAGCATTCATTTCAACAATTATTTCGGACATTTATAGTTGCATTGGCGCAATAGACTCTGAACTGTTCTGTTAGTTAGGTTGGAGGGATATTTGTGTGTATATTTGTGATTTTGAGAATATACTCAACTATTTTGGAAAGTCGTCTTTGATTAGAAATCCCGAACAACTTCCTGACTCTACAGAGCTACAAGCTGCAGCTATAATTGTAATCTCAAGGAAGTGGGCAGTAGGAACTCTATTTACAGGCTTCAGGTTTTGTCAAATCGCTTTCTGGGGGTCTACAAAGTAAATAGAGAGCCAGTGTTGAGAACGGCGAAAGACAGCATTAACAATATTTTAACAGCCAGAAGCTGATTCAACATTGCAAACTTTTATACAGCAATCAACTATTTCCCTTCTTACTCGCCGCCCCACAATATGACCTGTTTAAGTATATTTAAATTTTATAATTATTAGTTTAACATTGCGGGGAATGAAATAAAAAATTGTGAGCAGTATGAATCGAACCCGCGCCCGCTGCATGATAAGCCCATACCTAATCAATTGCGCTACGCATGTCAGAGTAACCATACTCTTGAAACATTGTCCATTACTCTTTTCAGGCGTTCGGAGAACAACTCACTAAAGTTTCATTGCAATCAGATGAATAGTTTGTGAGCGCATAGTAGACAAACATACATACATTCCTTTTTATAAATATGGATTTTAATGTACATGACAATTTCAGTTTCGTTTACGAACAACATTTAAAACGAGTTTTACTTGCAAGCCTTTCGTCTGCTTTCGTGTAAGCATGACGCGCAATTTGTAGTGCCAGCACTGCAACTGGTAGGCGTGCCTTGTCCCCCCCCTCACCACCACCCCCGCCCAACGGCTCCTCTCCCCTCCCCTCGCCAGCCAATGCTTGCTTCCTCCTCTCCCCGCACAACTCGGCCGTCTTACAGTTAACACACTGTACTGCTTCCTTGGTCACGTAGAGGGCTGGGTTTCAGACGATCACGCCTCAGCGCAGACAGGAAGCGCGCGTCGCGACAGAGGCGGCATCGGTGAGCGTCGCGACGCAGCTGCGGCCGTGTCACTGGTAGAGCGTAGGCGGGCGCCGTAGCGCGGAGCGTCGCCGGGGACGAGGACGCGTCCTCGAGGGGCCGTCCGTGCCCGGAAAGCGCGATGGCCGCCTCGGGGGCCGGGACGTGGCCCAGCCGCCTCCCGGATTCTGGCCGACGGGCCTTGGCCCTCCCGTGCCTGCCCATCTGTTTCGCTGTCGTCTTCTCTTCTGCGCCAGCTGCGGCCCTTCCTGAGCAACTCGTGACCCAACTGTCTCGCAAGCAGTCACACGACAGCGGTAGCAAAGTGGTTGTCTCGTCACAGTAGAGATATCGCTAAAATCGGACAATTTTCGCTACTTGTTCGTAATGCCACCAGCTTGACTCGAGCGCTGTCTTCATTAATCCTAGGACGCCCAAGCCTTTTTTTCTAACTTGGATGCCTAAGGGGGGGGGGGAGGGGGCGGGGGGTTCGGCGAGCCCACAGGTATTAAATAAGTTTACTGATGACAAATTACAACTTTCAAAATGGTTTATGTATTTTAACTAAGACTCGGTTTATAAATGTTGTTAATTGTTATAAATATTGGATTGAGTGAATAAAAAATTGACATATTACAATACAAAACACAGATGTGTTTATATACAATAGACTACTCTGAGTCCTCAGCTTCAAGGCAAGAGACACACTTCACAATTTTTTCTGAATGTGTGTTACACACATGTTTATGACACTGACCACAATACTGTTTTGGTTTACTTAGATTGTTGTACTTCTCCTTCTTTGTTTTAGCTTTTCTTACACAAATATGGCACCGACCTTTCCCTGCAGGAGGCTGATGTGCTTCTGTTGTCACTTCTTTGATTTTCTTTTGTAGAATAGTCTCCATTGATTGAACAATTTGGTTAGATAACCCTCTTGCATTGGCACTTCTTTCAGGAGAAAGAACCTATAATTTCACTAGTTCCATCCCAGCTTGCAAAAGATAAAGTTTCCGTTTGTTGTGTTTCTTTTCATTCCATCTTGGATGTTGCTGGATGAATATGGTGGATGCATAGATAGTACAAATGTCGATGAGAGAGTAAAATACAGATAGAGGCCATCTCTTTGTTCCCCTCTTGCAGGTGTACATACGCGCCATTTGATCAATGGTATCAACTCCACCTTTAGTAGAATTATAATATGCATTTATCCCGGTTTTATTCTTCTCTCCTCCAACAGTGCCTTTATCTTGGTGCATTGTTGACAACATCGGAAAGTTTTTCCTTGGTTTGTTTTTGCTGTGTAGGACACCAAAGTTACTGGAGGCCTACGTGTTGGGAACCGCACTAACTCACTGCAAGTTTACAAGATAAATAACAGCTGACTGACATCAACAATCACTTCCTCTGAAAGTAAACCGATTGTTGTGAATATCAGGAATACCAACCAACAAGAAACTAAGTTGCATTGTTGTAGAGATGAGAAATACGAAATCCTACTAAGGGAAATTTTCTGTAGCATGGAAGCCTAAGGGAGGGGTTTGTTGGACCCATAATAAGTTTATTTATTTTTTCTTTCAAAGCAGGAATTTTCTATAAAATATATTGACACTAACGTTTCATAAAATAGCCAGCAAACAATAACTCAAAGAGAATATGTAGTATTAAAGTTACTTGGGCAAAAGCAGGGGACATAAAAAAATTGTGGGTTCAACGAACCCCCCCCCCCCCACTTACGCGTCCTAGGGTTTAAATACCGTGGTAATTACAAGCACGTTAGTAACTGTCATCTTCTTGTCTTATACTGACCACACAAAATGCAGCCGATCCTTGGCCTCACTCATTCCAACCCTCCACACCTTCCTGTCAGCTGGATCTCCCAGATCCAGATTAGATTAGTACTTGTTCCACAGATCATGAATACGACACTTCGTAATGATGTGGAACGTGTCAGGTTAATAAAAGGTGTCTATACACGATATTACATTACACAAAATATTACATGACAATTAATATTTTTAATATTTTAGGGAAACAGTGGTTGGGAAGGGAGTGAGACAGGGTTGTAGCCTCTCCCCGATGCTATTCAATCTGTATATTGAGCAAGCAGTAAAGGAAACAAAAGAAAATTCGGGGTAGGTATTAAAATCCATGGAGAAGAAATAAAAACTTTGAGGTTCGCCAATGACATTGTAATTCTGTCAGAAACAGCAAAGGACTTGGAAGAGCAGTTGAACGGAATGGACAGTGTCTTGAAAGGAGGGTATAAGATGAACATCAACAAAAGCAAAACGAGGATAATGGAATGTAGTCGAATTAAGTCGGGTGATGCTGAGGGAATTAGATTAGGAAATGAGACACTTAAAGTAGAAAAGGAGTTTTGCTATTTGGGGAGCAAAATAACTGATGATGGTCGAAGTAGAGAGGATATAAAATGTAGTCAATGGCAAGGAAAGCGTTTCTGATGAAGAGAAATTTGTTAACATCGAGTATAGATTTAAATGTCAGGAAGTCGTTTCTGAAAGTATTTGTATGGAGTGTACCCATGTATGGAAGTGAAACGTGGACGATAAATAGTTTAGACAAGAAGAGAATAGAAGCTTTCGAAATGTGGTGCTACAGAAGAATGCTGAAGATTAGATGGGTAGATCACATAACTAATGAGGAGGTATTGAATAGAATTGGGGAGAAGAGGAGTTTATGGCACAACTTGACTAGAAGAAGGGATCGGTTGGTAGGACATGTTCTGAGGCATCAAGGGATCAACAATTTAGTACTGGAGGGCAACGTGGAGGGTAAAAATCGTAGAGAGAGACCAAGAGATGAATACACTAAGCAGATTCAGAAGGATGTAGGCTGCAGTAGGTACTGGGAGATGAAGAAGCTTGCACAGGATAGAGTAGCATGGGGAGCTGCATCAAACCAGTCTCAGGACTGAAGACCACAACAAAAACAATATTTTTTGTGGGGGTTGTGGAAATTACCCACTTACTATGTCCAAAAATTCATCTAATGAGTAGGAGGAGCTGCCATTGAGAAATTCTTTTAATTTCCTTTTAAATGCTATATGACTATCAGTCAGACTTTTTATGGTATTAGGTAAGTGACCAAAGACTTTTGTGGCAGCATAATTCACCCCCTTCTGATCCAAAGATAGATTTAACGTTTAGTAGTGAAGATCATCCTTTCTCCAAGTGTTGTAGCCATGTACACTGCTATTACTTTTGAATTCGTTCGTATTGTTAATAACAAATTTCATAAGTGAATATATATATATATATATATATATTGTAAGAGATCCGAGCAGATGTAATACAGATGTAATTTTATGTAAGAGGTCCGAGCAGATGTAATTTCGATGTATTGCTCATGTGCTGCCTGCGATATGCAAGGTATAAGAGAATCGCTGACCAGAGAGCAGTGTTGACTCAGTACGAACTGTGTTGCTGTAGCAGTAAGTTGTCTAGTCTGCGCTTGTGTGGAGTCTGCTCTGCTCTGGTCTGGTGTTTCGTGTTGGCTGGGCCGGTCGCGGTGCAGCGATGCCGGAGCCTGAGTATTATTGTATAAGGTAAAAAGCAGCCTCGCGTATATCTAGTAATGTTATGTGAATTCCCATGTAAATCTTTTAAAATT
This sequence comes from Schistocerca nitens, assembly GCF_023898315.1. Classification (NCBI taxonomy): domain Eukaryota; kingdom Metazoa; phylum Arthropoda; class Insecta; order Orthoptera; family Acrididae; genus Schistocerca; species Schistocerca nitens. The sequence continues at coordinate 18,222,794 of NC_064619.1, forward strand.
GTCCTAATAATAATCTTTGTCATATAAAGTAATTTCCAACAAACATTCATTTCAGTTTAAAGAATTTACTAATTTCTCCAATCCATGATCATTCCGATTGTTGCAAAAGAAAAATCAGTTGCTTCCTTTCATAAATGACAAATCTATCGGCCAGCATTGAACAGAGCTGTGCCGGAAAAAATTATTGTAAGAGCAGATAGTTGGCGAATTTATTGAGGAAAGAATTTTTGCTTTTTATTCAGAATGATCTTACAGGGCCATGACGCAGCACTGCTGTCGTCCAAAATTTACCAGGTTACTGAATTTTATTTTTTATTACGAGGTTTAGGAATTTTTCTGTTTCGAGCTTACATTAAATGAGAAAAGAATTTTGTGGGTACGTTAAATGGGAAACACGTTTTGTGTGGAGGTTAAATGTGAATTAATTTCTGCAGGGAGGTTATAAATGGGAACCAATTTTGTTCTGAGGTTACACAAAAATTAGTATCATATTCTTATTCATTATTATTATCTATTATAATTTTTTGTGGGGAGGTTACAATATATATATATATATATATATATATATATATATATATATATATATATATATATATATATATATATATATATATATATTGCGAGGCTACAGTGCAGATCTCTAGCTCTTTAAATAAGTGTCTGCAGGATGATCTTGGATGAGCTCCAGCAATTATTATGATTACACGCTTTTGTGCAGTGAATACTCTTTTACTCAGTGATGAGTTACCCCAGAATATGATGCCACACGAAAGCAGAGAATGAAAATAGGCGTGGTTACTGAGATGTATATCGCCAAAATTTGCAATGACCCTAATAGCATAAGTAGCTGAACTCAAACGTTCAGTGTGTTTTTTCCAGTTCAACCCCTCGTCAATGCATACACCTAGAAATTTTGAACATTCTATCTTAGCTACGGATTTCTGATCGAAGTCTATATTTATTAATGGTGTCATTCCATTTACTGTGTGGAACTGTATGTACTGTGTTTTGTCAAAGTTTAATGAGAGCCCATTAGCAGAGAACCACTTAATGATTTTCTGAAAAACACCGTTTACCATTTCACCAGTTAATTCTTGTCTGTTGGGTGTGATAGCTATACTTGTATCATCGCCTTCGCATCTTCGTGAATATAGAATGGCAAGTCATTAATATATATTAAGAACAGCAGAGGGCCCAAGACCGAACCTTGCAGCACCCCATTCTTGATTGTTCCCCAGTTTGAGAAATCACCAGTTTTTTGCATATAATGTGAACTGCTTATTTCAACTTTCTGCACTCTTCCAGTTAGGTATGATTTAAACCATTTGAGCGCTGTCCCATTCATAGCACAGCACTTGAGCTTATCTTGAAGTATTCCATGATTTACACAGTCAAAAGCCTTTGAGAGATCACAAAAAATCCCAACGGATGACTTCCGGTTACTCCGAGCATTTAATATTTCATTAGTGAAAGTGTATATAATATTTTCCGTTGAAAAACCCTTCTGGAAACCAAATTGACATTTTGTTAAAACTTTGTTTTTACAAAGGTGTGAAGCTACTCTACAATACATTACTTTTTCAAGAATTTTCGATAAGGCAGTCAGAAGAGAGATTGGGCGGTAGTTGTTGACATCAGACGTATCCCCTTTTTTATGCAGTGGTTTAACAATGGCACACTTCATTCTATCTGGGAAAATACCCTGCTTCAGAGAGCTATTACATATGTGGCTAAGAATCCCACTTATCTCTTGGGAACAAGCTTTTATTATCCTGCTGGAAATGCCATCAATTCCATGTGAGCTTTTATTCTGGAGAGAGTTTATTATCTTCCTAACTTCAGAAGGAAACGTGGATGGAGCTCCACATGCACGAAATTTGGAGGGCGAGCAGGAATTCCAACAGCACTCACTAGTGATGCAAGTGGCCTAAAATCAAAAAATGTCGTTAAAACCATAAAACGTGAACTATGTAGCAATGGAAGAAAGCCACTTGGTCGGATAAGTCTTGTTTCACACCATTTGCGACTTCTGGCAGAGTTTACGTACGAAAAGGGAAACATATCGTGGGTTAACATGATTTGGTATACTATATGTCCCATTGTTAATCTGCAGGGTCGCATAACCATCAAGGATTATGTAAGCATTTTGGCTGATCAGGTCCGTCCCATGGTACAATGTTTGTTCCCAAATGGTGACGCTGTGTTCCTAGTCGACAGGGCCTCTATTCACACAGCTCAGATCGTCCAGGACTAGTTCTGTCAGCTTTACTGAGGCTTTTTGGCCTACTTTGGAGAGAAGGGTGCGTGATCGCTATGCACCTCCATCGTCGTTAGCTGGACTTGCCACTATTTTGCATGAAGAATGGTATAAGATTCCCTTGCAAACCATACATGGCCCATATTGATCTATTACGAGACGACTGGAAGCTGGTTTGAATGCCATCATCGTATTAGATATGGTAACGTGTTGTGTTTTTGGTGCTTCCATATTTTTGTCCAGTCGTTGTACATCTACATTTATACTCCGCAAGCCACCCAATGGTGTGTGGCGGAGGGCACTTTACGTGCCACTGTCATTACCTCCCTTTCCTGTTCCAGTCGCGTATGGTTCGCGGGAAGAACGACTGCCGGAAAGTCTCCGTGCGCGCTCGAATCTCTCTAATTTTACATTCGTGATCTCCTCGGGAGGTATAAGTAGGGGGAAGCAATATATTCGATACCTCATCCAGAAACGCACAATCTCGAAACCTGGACAGCAAGCTACACCGCGATGCAGAGCGCCTATCTTGCAGAGTCTGCCACTTGAGTTTGCTAAACATCTCCGTATTGCTATCACGCTTACCAAATAACCCTGTGACGAAACGCGCCGCTCTTCTTTGGATCTTCTCTATCTCCTCTGTTAACCCGACCTGGTACGGATCCCACACTGATGAGCAATACTCAAGTATAGGTCGAACGAGTGTTTTGTAAGCCACCTCCTTTGTTGATGGACTACATTTTCTAAGGACTCTACCAGTGAATCTCAACCTGGCACCCGCCTTACCAACAATTAATTTTATATGATCATTGCACTTCAAATTGTTCCGCACGCATACTCCCAGATATTTTACAGAAGTAACTGCTACCAGTGTTTGTTCCGCTATCATATAATCGTACAATAACGGATCCTTCTTTCTATATATTCACAATACATTACATTTGTCTATGTTAAGGGTCCGTTGCCACTCCCTGCACCAAGTGCCTATCCGCTGCAGATTTTCCTGCATTTCGCTGCAATTTTCTAATGCTGCAACTTCTCTGTATAGTACAGCATCATCCGCGAAAAGCCGCATGGAACTTCCGACACTATCTACTAGGTCATATATATATATATATATATATATATATATATATATATATATATATATATATATATTGTGAAAAGCAATGATCCCATAACGCTCCCCTGTGGCACGCCAGAGGTTACTTTAACGTCTGTAGACGTCTCTCCATTGAGAACAACATGCTGTGTTCTGTTTGCTAAAAACTCTTCAATCCAGCCACACAGCTGGTCTGATATTCCATAGGCTCTTACTTTATTTATCAGGCGACAGTGCGGAACTGTATCGAACGCCTTCCGGAAGTCAAGGAAAATGGCATCTACCTGGGAGCCTGTATCTAATATTTTCTGGGTCTCATGAACAAATAAAGCGAGTTGGGTCTCACACGATCGCTGTTTCCGGAATCCATGTTGATTCCTACAGAGTAGATTCTGGGTTTCCAGAAACGCCATGAGACGCGAGCAGAAAACATGTTCTAAAATTCTACAACAGATCGACGTCAGAGATATAGGTCTATAGTTTTGCGCATCTGCTCGACGACCCTTCTTGAAGACTGGGACTACCTGTGCTCTTTTCCAATCATTTGGAACCTTCCGCTCCTCTAGAGACTTGCTGTACACGGCTGTTAGAAGGGGGGCAAGTTCTTTCTCGTACTCTGTGTAGAATGATTCCAGTTGCTTTTCTATTCCTTGGACACTTACTTCGATGTCAGCCTTTTTTTCGTTTGTGGGAGGATTTAGAGAAGGAACTGCAGTGCGGTCTTCCTCTGTGAAACACTTATGCGGCCATCCACGTTACGTCGTATGCGACTGTACTTGAGCGAAGTACGACTCGAAGTTTCCAGGAAGGCGCGGTGGCACAAGCGGTCCTGGAAGAGAACGGTTGGCCAAGCGCCGCGCTGTAAAGCAATAGCGAGCTGCCGCACGGCTATCTGAGCAAACAATCTGAGTTCGTGCCGGCGATATTGAATACGGGCGAGCGCTTAGCGGGCCACGCCGCTTAGCAAGTGGAACGTCATTTCGGCCGAGATGCGCGATAAAGGCGCGGCACCCCGCCAACGACCCCGAATCAACAGGTGAGGCGGCGGGCGCCCGGTGCCAAGTGGCGATAAAGCCGTGCGCAGCTGCGGGCGCGCACCCTGCTGCCGTCAGCTCGAACTGTGTCAGAGCGTGGAGAGCGCACAGTATTTTACGGTGTCTCTCCCAACATGCAGACTGTATCGAGCGTGTCAGTTATTTTGAACGCGCACTCTAAAGTGGACCACTATAATGGAACAACGTTACCCACCTATTTTTCCGTATTGTAATTTCGCCCTCCTCGCCCCATATGGGCAGAGAATGGACTTCCAGCGATACACCTCTTCACCAAAATGCTTCAAAATGTACAAGAAGACGAAAGAAAGTGGTTAAAAGATGAAATATTTTACAAACGTTTTAAAAATCTGTAAAACGATGGATTTTTAACAACATTTACATACAACTGTTAATTACTTTGTTTTTTTTTCTTTTTTTAATAAAATCGAAAGACTAAACCATCAAGATTAAAAGCAAAATATTTGAAACAAGTGGCAGAAACGGTGAACTGTAGGGCGCAGTTTTTCTTCGAAAAATTGTCTACAAAATTCGGGTACGTCTTGTAATGGTACTTGAATTACGTAACCATTACGGCTCCTCACCTGAACCTCTCGATACCAGCAATATTCTACTGTGTTTCTGTAAAGTAGTTGATAGTTTCTGGGACAACATTCAGATTTGATTTCATTAATGTACAGGTACTTTGATACACCGATATGTTTGTATTTCAATGATATTATTCTTATGTGTATTCTTTCTTTTGTCACTATGATCTTTGACGTACTTGTAACTCTGATTTTTGGGCGCGTAAGCGATTATTAGTTAGTTAGAGAGTCCGACCTTGAGAAAGTCAAGTCTTGGACGTCATGTTGGAAAGACGCATAACGTAGTCAGCTTATAAAATGTGAACTTTAACAGTGAGGAAGATGTTTTGAAGTACGTTTTGCATTGTGAAGTGATGTTTTGTGTATTACGTGATATTGCAGCAAAAGCAATAAAAAAGAAGTGTAACTTAAATTCGGAGTTCTGATTACTTTTTTTACATCACCATTGTGCTAACTTTCAAAGGTTTAATCTTCAAGAATGGTTTGTGAAACACATCTATAAAACTTTTGAATATCGCAGAATAAAACCTTGGCGTCTTTGCATCCGAGCTTTGAATCATCACCACCTAGATTTTCGACGATTGAGCCATGATTTTACAACGAGACCAGCGTGGGAAACACTAAAAGATGAGTGCCTAGTTTATTCATTATTACATGAAATGACTTTATTAACTGTGCTCTAATGACACCTGCCACATAATAACTTTGTTGTTGCCCGAAAATGCAATATTTAGCAGCGTGAGCAACACCACAATCATTAGTAAACTTTGATCTTTGTTGTGGTAGGGTTGTTAGAGTCTTACACTCGAAATCAATATAAAAATGTCGAGTGTTTGATACAAATTCCCGCCAGTCTTAAAAATCGCCATATATTCGATGCCACGGAAAACTATCTGGCACCGAGCGAGGTGGCGCAGTGGTTAGCACACTGGACTCGCATTCGGGAACATGACGGTTCAATCCCGCGTCCGGCCATCCTTATTTAGGTTTTCCGTGATTTCCCTAAATCGCCTCAGGCAAATGCTGGGATGGTTCCTTTGAAAGGGCACGGCCGATTTCCTTCCCTAATCCAATGAGACCGAAGACCCCGCTGTTTGGTCTCTACCACCAAATCAACCCAACCCAAGTATCTGGCAACTTTGGATTCAACTGGCAACAGCAGTGCACCGAAGCGACGAACATGAGTTGCGCGGATTCGCAAGCTTGCCAACAATGTCTCCCTCCCTCTCCACCAGCACAAACCCAGAACACTGTCTAGCCTATGATGCATCTTTGCAGTCTACGGGGCCACTGAACTTAGACCGAAAGTTGTTTTTTGTGGTATGGATAACAGTGCAATATTTTTGTTAGGAGCTAGTTTCGTATTGGAAAAAATAAAAGATATTCACATGAAGCGGGCTATAAATTGAAAGTAATAGCACATTCAGAAGAACATGGAAACAGAGCAGCTGAGCGCCATTTCGGGCCCCCACCAACATAAAAAACCACTCGTGATTGGCGGCTAGTAAAGAAGAACTGGAAAAAAAAAAGCCGCGCGGAGTGGCCGCGGGGTAAGAGGCGCCATATCACTAATCGTGCGGCCCCTCCCACCGGAGGTTCGAGTCCTCCCTCGTGCATGGGTGAGAGTGTTGTCCTTAGCGTTAAGTTAGTTTAAGTAGTGTGTAAGTCTAGGGACCGATGACCTCAGCAGTTTGGTCCCCTAGGGATTCACACACATTTTTTAAAAAGATAAGGAAGACAAAATGTGGAAATAGAGGACTGAGTGCAAAATAACCAAAATCAGAAGATGACGTATTGAAAAGGATGCAAGGACACCGTCAAAATGGCATTGGAATTAATACAGCCGCGCGGGATTTGCCGAGCGGTCTGAGGCGCTGCGGTCATGGACTGTGCGGCTGGTCCCGGCGGAGGTTCGAGTCCTCCCTTCGGCATGGGTGTGTGTGTTTGTCCTTAGGATAATTTAGGTTAAGTAGTGTGTAAGCTTAGGGACTGATGACCTTAGCAGTTAAGTCCCATAAGATTTCACACACATTTGCACATTTTTTTTATTGAATTAATACAACAATGATTCACATACACGATCGTAAGCTAGAGGTACAGTGGAACTTGACAGTCTTTAAGGGTGGAGTTGTTTACTGTTACAGGTTTATGAACCGTCATGGCCTTAGCATAACCAAACCCAAAATATCTCATATAACGCCACAAGAGTATGAAGGGAAAATATTATCTGTCCATCACTTTATTATTCAACATCAAAAGAAAACCAGTGTGGAATTAAGCCAAATAGCGAATGTGGACGAAACTCCTCTGACATTTGATGTGCCGAGTAACAGGGTTGTTGCCATGAAAGGTGCTAAAACTGTAACTATAAAAGCAGGTGGACATCAAACTGTGCACTACACTGTTGTCCTTTAATGTTGTGCTGACAGTGCTAAAATTCCCGAATGAGATTTTCACTCTGCAGCGGAGTGTGCACTGATATCAAACTACTGGCAGACCAAAACTGCGTGCCGGGCCGAGACTCGAACTCGGGACCTTTGCCTTTCGTGGGCAAGTGCTCTAACATCTGAGCTACCCAAGCACGACTCACGCCCCGTCCTCACAGCTTTGTTTCTGACAGTATCTCGTCTCCTACCTTCCAAACTTTACAGAAGCACTCCTGCGGACCTTGCAGAATTAGCAGTCCTGAAAGAAAGGATATTGCGAAGACATGGCTTAGCCACAGCTTGGGGGATGGTTCCAGAATGCTTAATAAGCCACATTTTCAGAATTATCTTGAAGTGGCGTCTGGACAACATGTTAGTGAGAAGACATTGTCTAAACTCTGCTGTGTTTTGGGAAAACAAGCAAATTCTTATATAGCAACAACAGAAATCCAAGTTTTACTCTCTGACAAATGGTTAACCAGGCGAAAATAAATTGCAACTTTCATTGAATTTCAGTGGAATTCTTTCTAGATCATAACCAAAGCAGAGACGACAATAGATATTTCTGGATGGTCACCATGCCAGTGTGGGCATGGAGGAGCTCCACTTAATATTTACAAAAAATATGAGAGTAGGCTTCAGTTTGGAACGGGGCTTCCCCTCGAGCGCTCGTCATTTCCCCTACGGCGCACTTACCACCTACCTGCAACCCCCACCACTACGCTCTGCCCAGGCTTGCCCTGTCGACTGCGCATCTGCCAGCCACCTTATTCTGCACACTCTCTACCTCACACAGTACTCTCAGTTTGCTAATCTTGGCCACAGCCGAAAACGAATGACTGTCAGCCGAATCTGTCCGACTTTTACCGACTTCTACCGATTCAGGAGAAGGGAGCGGTCTGCCAACTTAAAGTTAACACACTGTACTCACTACTTCAGAAATACACGACAAAACACCACCTCCACTCCAGAGGACACATGACTTCTAATTCCTACAAGTGCTTCAGACCGAGTCCTCGATTTCGCCAAACCCCACACTACTTCCAACCACTCAAAATTAGGATCGGGACGTAAGCATTCTCACTGACCATTTCCTGCTTCTACTTACAGCGTTTCTGCAAGGTGGCTGCCTGCTGGCTAAAACTTTAAGAACTTCTGCTGCTACAGCCCTCAAGGTGAAATTAAGAGGCTCCATGACACGCTTACAGCGCATAATGTTATACGACCCGAACAATTCGGTTTCAAGGACAAGTTATCTGCCGAACTTCAACTTCTACGGATCACCGAACGGATACAAGAAGGATACAACAAGCAGCACTTCACGATTGGTGTATTCCTTGACGTCGAAAAAGCTTACGATAAGGTGTGGCGGCCCAACCTTATCGTCAAACTGCATCGCATTACCCCTATTGCGGATTGTTACATTGGACTCATAGACAGCTTTCTGCAGGACAGGAAACTGTATGTCCGAGTCGACAATAAAAACTCCGAAGTGACACTGATTTCCGTAGGAATTCCGCAGGGCTCTGTCATTTCGCCTCTGTTTTTCACCTTGTGTATAAATGACATCCCAACAGTCCCCCTTGTTACGGCGAGATTTTATGCGGACGATACGGGCTTTCTGACAACTGGACGACACTTGGACCAGCTAATCGCTAGGATGCAACGGCAACTTGCTGTGATGGAAAAGATAACGATCAACCCGACGAAGACGGCAACCGTTCTGTTTACACGGAGGATACCAGTTCTGAACGACAGACTCCAAATAGCTGATCAATTTATCCCACGGTCGCCGGGAGTGAAGTACGTCGGTGTCTACCTTGACAAAAAAAATTACTCTTTACGCAGCATATTGACAAGAAGACGGCAGCCCAGAAGATGGCCAGGTCATTGATTCCGTTCCTGAAGAGTAAGGATCTCAACCCTAAGACTAAACTCCAATTGTATAAGGCAACGGTGGAACCCACAATGTTATCTGGCTCCACCTCGTGGGGAACTACGCGCGACTCCAACTACAACAAACTCCAAGCGCTGCAAAACATTTGCTATCGATGGATCACAGGAGCTCCACGGTGGACAAGAAACGTCGACATCCGCACCGCACTCCACGAGACCACTATGCAAGAAAAGGTCCACGGCAAGGCTCTACGAGTTTTTGACAAAATCGGTGCCCTTAAGGACGAAGTTCGACAATTAGAATAGGTAGGAACGGTAAACCCTGCAAGATGGCACAAGTATCGAGTACTGAAGTGTATAACGTGTCACCCGCCCCCCCCCCCCCCCCCTAGGAAATCTGTCATAACACGAGGAAGCAGTCAGACATAACAGCCTCGACACAATTCACCCTCCACAGGAGATAGACATCACCAAAGACAGCAGGCTAAGGGACCCATTGAGTGCCCAAGCCTACTGTGTAATAAATAAAGTGTTTTCCTTTTATCCTTACATCCCATCCTAGAAGAATAAGTCATCAAGGATGATCTCTTCAGCACACACACACACACACACACACACACAAAGCTGAAATTACTGTCCCTCTAAGCCAGTCATGCAGGCTCCAGCCACAACCCATTTAGGAGGATTAGTCGAAAACTCTGCCCATCAGCTCCATAAAGCCGACCCTATCGTTGGCAATGGCCGAAGGTAAGACATACAGGCAACAGCCAGGGAATGAGATGTTACAGAGCAGCAGGGAGTAGGAGTGTGGCGCTCGAGTATCCCTTTAGTGACCAAATTATTTCCGCAAGTTGTAGACTTTTTATGAATACTTTATTGGGCTCAGAAACCGTTCATAAAATCGTAGTTTAAATCTTGAAAGTGAGAGTTTAGCCTACGAGTATAAAAAAATTAGTGGGAACTATTGTTCCCACCGAACTCTGGAGTAACTTCACTTGCTAATTTAAAAAATGTATTTCCTTCATTTTTTAGTACAAAACCATGTACAACATTACATTTATATTTGTATTAGTTCATACTGTCCTTTGAGCTCACTAAGCTGATGTACTATGGAACTTAGAGAAGCATGGTGCCACACACAAAGGTACACGACAGTTGCTACACATTATTTTTGTTCTCTTTTCTTCGTTCTTGGTGCTACATTGGCGGCATCTTCTGTTTGTTGTACCTTTTGTAGGGTAATGAGTTCCAACTTTCTCCAGACAAACTTCATCTGGTACTCCAGACACACCTCTTTTTGGTGTTTGAAAATGAACGGGCCTTCCTCTTCTCTTACGACTTGAGAAGCCAGAGATAAGCTGCCGTGCCAAGTGCAATCTAATTGTTAGCTGGTCTGCTTCTGTCTTCTGTAGCTTCCACATAACGTAGGAATTGACAACTGCCAAACCCACGAGAAAAAAACAGTTTGTGCCACCACTTCCATGAACGAGACCTACAGCATACGGTTCACGCAGCTGATCAAATCTATCCACTCCTCTCATTATTTTATTATACTCTGCCACAGCCAATGGGCAGAATACTTCACTTCTGCTTCCACTAACTTGCCTTGGAATATTAATGTAATTTTCAGTCAAATCCAGCGAATATACATGAATACTATCTCCCTCATAAATATAGAAGTAGGTAAATACAACACAAGTTACTTCACACGCAAAAGGAAAGCACACTATCCAAAAAACGCTGTAGCGGTCGAAACAGTTGCTCGTTTTCACGCGGGAACTGCGCTTCTGCATTGATTGGCTCACAAGGTAGACATACAACAGCTTTCGCCTAACTGTTGACAATCTACACATAGTTAGCACACTCTAACAGAGATGGTAGCACAATTTAGAAGTGGGAACACGGACTACCACTGAACTTAAAGCGAAAACAAATAAGTGGGAACTATTGTTCCCACTGGTCACTAGAGCGGTATGCAGATGTCAAGAGACGGCAGCGCCGCGCGCGGCGGCCGCTGGCAGTTTGTGAGTAGGAGTAGTTCGTGCGTTGGCCGTTCTCGCTGCCGGTCGTTGCGGGCCCTGCCGCTCGTTAGTGGCGCCTTCTTCACATCCACACATGAGGGGCTGCACGCAAATAAATCCCTCCCGCGAGAGGCCCGCCGCGTTTTCTGGAGGCTTATCCCGGCAATCTGGCGCGTAAGCAGCTGCGAGCCAATAAAGGCGTCCGGGGCACGCGCCGTCACGGCTTGCCGTGGCCGGCAGCGCCCTGCAGATACCATCTGGCCAGTCTGTCCGTCCGTCCGTCCTTACACCCATCCCTCTGCCGCCGCTGGCTGGCCGCAGCTGTGGCAGCAGCACTACGAAATAACGCTGTTCCTGGCTGGGCGCACACTCGAAAAACTGCCAACATGATAAAACATTGGTAACGCAGTTTCCCAATTATCAGGCTGATACAGGGTTTCTTGACTTCTGGGAGGCATTCGATGAAGTCCCGCACTGCCCTTAACTGGGTGAAACACCAGCTTGCCGAGCCTCGGACCACATTTCTGACTACACTTACTGGGCATTAAAATTGCTGCACCAAGAAGAAATGCAAATGATAAACGGGTATTCATTGGACAAATATACTAGAATTGACATGTGGTTGCATTTTCACGCAATTTGGGTGCATAGATCCTGCGAAATCAGTACCCAGAACAACCACCTCTGGCCGTAATAACGGCCTTGATACGCCTGGGCATTGACTCAAACAGAGCTTGGATGGAGTGTGCAGGTACAGCTGCCCATGCAGCTTCAACACGATACCAAAGTTCATCAAGAGTAGTGGCTGGCCTATTGTGACGAGCCAGTTGCTCGGCCACCATTGACCAGACGTTTTCAATTGGTGAGAGATCTGGAGAATGTGCTGGCCAGGGCAGCAGTCGAATATTTTCTGTATCCAGGAAGGCCCGTACAGGACCTCCAACATGCGGTCGTGCATTATCCTGCTGAAATTTAGGGTTTCGCAGAGATCGAAAGAAGGTAGAGCCACGGGTCGTAACACATCTGAAATGTAACGTCCACTGTTCAAAGTGCCGTCAATGCGAACAGGAGGTGACCGAGACGTGTAACCAATGGCACCCCCTACCATCACGCCGGGTGATACGCCAGTATGGCGATGACGAATACACGCTTCCAATGTGTGTTCACCGCGATGTCGCCAAACACGGATGCGACCATCATGATGCTGTAAACAGAATCTGGATTCATCCGAAAAAATGACGTTTCGCCATTCGTGCACCCAGGTTCGTCGTTGAGTACACCATCGCAGGCGCTCCTGTCTGTGATGCAGTCCATGCTGCTGCAAACGTCGTCGAACTGTTCGTGCAGAGGGTTGTTGTCTTGCAAACGTCCCCATCTGTTGACTCAGGCATCGAGACGTGGCTGCACGATCCATTACAGCCATGCGCATAAAATGGCTCTGTGCACTATGGGACTCAACTGCTGTGGTCATAAGTCCCCTAGAACTTAGAATTACTTAAACCTAACTAACCTAAGGACAGCACACAACACCCAGCCATCACGAGGCAGAGAAAATCCCTGACCCCGCCGGGAATCGAACCCGGGAACCCGGGCGCGGGAAGCGAGAACGCTACCGCACGACCACGAGATGTGGTGCGCATAAAATGCCTGTCATCTCGACTGCTAGTGATACGAGGACGTTGGGATCCAGCACGGCTAGCATCAATGTCGCGATGCGATAAACCGCAATCGCGATAGGCTACAATCCGACCTTTATCAAAGTCGGAAACGTGGTTGTATGCATTTCTCCTCCTTACACGAGGCATCACAACAACGTTTCACCAACTGCTGTTTGTGTATGAGAAATCGGTTGGAAACTTTCCTCATGTCAGCACGTTGTAGGTGTCGCCACCGGCGCCAACCTTGTGTGAATGCTCTGAAAAGCTAATCATTTGCATATCGCAGCATCTTCTTCCTGGGGGTTAAATTTCGCGTCTGTAGCACGCCATCTTTGTGGTGTAGCAATTTTAATGGCCAGTAGTGTATTACCAGGTGCAGCCAACAAGATGCTTTTTCTCTTCAGCGATTGTATTTTGTCATTCACTGTGAACGTCCCTTTAACATTTGCCTCTTCTCTGTTACTTCTGCGTGGCAATATTAATGTCTTCTGTTACTTAGTAGACATCTTAAAAGCAACCTCTCGTTTCTGTTTCGACAGTGCTTTCTACTACTACCGAAGTTGAAACAACATGTAGAGGGGTCTGTCGGAAAATGTCATGCAACTGCAAAGGAGACAAAGGCTAGAGGTCGATGTGAGAACTCCCTTCCCAATACAGATCTTTTAGTGGTACCCACATATACATCTCCACAGCTGCATGGGATCCTATACACTCCAGCTTTTTCCAGTGGTTTGCGAGCGTCCATGGCAGGCTTAAGGTATTCCTGTATCTTCCTGGTGGGCTTGTAAATTAAGGTAATATTCCGATTTGTCAAGATCCTCCCTATTCTTTCCGTTACATTTTTAACGAACGGCAGGAAAGCCTTAGATTTTGCAGTAGCCTGTACGTCACTATGGTTTCTACGTGGCTGTCTCAACGCACGTTTTATTTCGGCGGACGAATATCCGTTCTTCATTAGTGCATTGTGGAGATGTTCCATCTCAGCGTGGAGCAACTCAGGTTGACAAATATTTCTAGCTGTGTCCGCTAACGTCTTGTAAATGTAACGGAAAGAATAGGGAGGCTCTTGACGAAGCGGAATATTACCTTAATTTACAAACCCACCAGGAAGACACAGGAATACCTTAAGCCCGCCAAGGACGCTCGCAAACCATTGGAAAAAAGCTAGAGTGTATAGGATCCCATGAAGCTGTGTAGATGTTTATGTGGGTACCACTAAAAGATCTGTTTCAAAACGTTTGGAAGAGCACAAGGGCAATTGTAGAAGAGGAGAAACGGAACGATCAGCTGTTGCGGAGCATGCTTTCCAGCCATGTAACCACCATATTCGTTTCGAGGAGACGCAAGTACTAGCGGCCACAAGCGGATGTTACGAAAGGGTCTACAGAGAGGCAATCGAAATCGCTAAACACCCTAATAATTTCAATCGAAAGGAGGAGGGTGTGAAATTAAACGGTATATGGATGCCGGCGTTGAAGAAGATGTGTACCTTCCGTCCACCACTGGGTGATGGCAGCGGCGATCGACGGCAACGGACAGCGGCCAATTGCACTGACGTTTTAAAAACACGTGACGTCACGTCTCGGCGCGGGAGCGCGCGGACACGGAATTTAGCGGCAGTCAGTAGCGAGCCAGTGGGTGTGTTGGACCTTCTATCGAGCTACGGACCCCCTTGAAGATGTCCTCCGCAGACCGGGACGAAACGTTGGGAATTGACACAGAATTCATCAAGCGACCACGGCATAACAGCCCGGATAATTATAATGGACATCCTCCATCTCTGGTATCAAAAGTGGCTCCAAAACGTTTCGAGACCAATAAAGAAGTTAGCTATAATTGGATTTTTTGTAGACTTGCTACACTGTGTTCACGGATGGAATCTATTCATTATAAAAACGTTAGATCTAAACAAAGACTGTATCGAATACTTGGTGGACTTTGGACCTCCATGTCACACCTGTTGTGTGTGAGTGTGCGGTGCTGCCTCGGCTTCGAGCAGACTAAAGAGCGCTGACGTCATTAATACCATCGACAATCCGGCGGCCGGCAGAAGGCGCAGGCGGTCAGACAGCGGACAATGTGCGGTTAACGAGGCGGCCACAAGGGGCGCTAACGGCCGCCCCAGCTGACGACTGGGCAGCCCACGGCCACGCCTCCTGGCGCTACACGGAAACCGCACAATAGCGCCATTCACACCGACTGTGCGCCAGGGCCAACACCACGGCAGGATCTGATGCGGCGGAAAAGTGACGCTGCCCACCGCTCTTCTTCCTTCCGCGTCCGGTGAAGCGAACGACGGCACTATCTGGGACGCCGAGAGGGAACGTGAACGCAGTACTGGTCGGCAACTAAGTTGGTGGTGTGGCTTCGTAGTACCAATACCTCGGGTTTCGTGCCTTCTCGTCAAATAGGTATTTTTCGACTCTAAATCTAGGTCTCCAGTTGGCTAGAGGGACCGGTTTTCATGTCGGAGACGACGAAGGGTATACCGAATGCAAAATTATCAGTGTGGTGTTCACGCCATTCTCTACGCTGACAGTTGCTGTTCTTGATCTCAGTGCGGCCAGCGCTACATCATGAGTTTAGAGGAGTTGTTCCTTTAGATTAGATTAGATTAGATTAGATTAGTACTTGTTCCATAGATCATGAATACGACACTTCGTAATGATGTGGAACGTGTCAGGTTAATAAAAGGTGTCTATACAAGATATTTTTTTTGTGGGGGTTGGGGAAATTACCCACTTACTATATCCAAAAATTCATCTAATGAGTAGAAGGAGTTGCCATTAAGAAATTCTTTTAATTTCCTTTTAAATGCTACATGGGCATCTGTCGGACTTTTGATGCTATTAGGTAAGTGACCAAAGACTTTTGTGGCAGCATAATTTACCCCCTTCTGAGCCAAAGTTAGATTCAACCTTGAGTAGTGAAGATCATTCTTTCCCCTAGTGTTGTAGCCATGTACACTGCTATTACTTTTGAATTCGTTCGGATTGTTAATAATAAATTTCATAAGTGATTATATACAGGGTGATTCAAAAAGAATACCACAACTTTAGGAATTTAAAACTCTGCAACGACAAAGGCAGAGCTAAGCACTAGCTGTCGGCGAATTAAGGGAGCTATAAAGTTTCATTTAGTTGTACATTTGTTCGCTTGAGGCGCTGTTGACTAGGCGTCAGCGTCAGTTGATGCTAAGATGGCGACCGCTCAACAGAAAGCTTTTTGTGTTATTGAGTACGGCAGAAGTGAATCGACGACAGTTGTTCAGCGTGCATTTCGAACGAAGTATGGTGTTAAACCTCCTGATAGGTGGTGTATTAAACGTTGGTATAAACAGTTTACAGAGAATGGGTGTTTGTACAAAGGGAAAAGTTCTGGACGGCCGAGAACGAGTGATGAAAATGTAGCACGCATCCAGCAAGCATTTGTTCACAGCCCAGGAAAATCGACTCGCAGAGCTAGCAGAGACCTGCAAATTCCACAATCAACTGTATGGAGAGTCCTACGATAAAGGTTAGTTATGAAACCTGAACGTCAACTACCCGAGGCGATGGATCGGCCGCCAGGCAGCCCGTGACAGAGCACTTCATCACTGGCCTCCAAGAAGCCCTGATCTTACCCCCTGCGATTTTTTCTTATGGGGGTATGTTAAGGATATGGTGTTTCGGCCACCTCTCCCAGCCACCATTGATGATTTGAAACGAGAAATAACAGCAGCTATCCAAACTGTTACGCCTGATATGCTACAGAGAGTGTGGAACGAGTTGGAGTATCGGGTTGATATTGCTCGTGTGTCTGGAGGGGGCCATATTGAACATCTCTGAACTTGTTTTTGAGTGGAAAAAAACCTTTTTAAATACTCTTTGTAATGATGTATAACAGAAGGTTATATTATGTTTCTTTCATTAAATACACATTTTTAAAGTTGTGGTGTTCTTTTTGAATCACCCTGTATATTGTGAGGCTACAGTGAAGATCCCTACCTCTTTAAATAAGTGTCTGCAAGATGGTCTTGGATGAGCTCCAGCAATTATTCTGATTACACGCTTTTGTGCAATGAACACTCTTTTACTTTACCCCAGAATATGATGCCATATGAAAGCAGAGAATGAAAATAGGCGTGGTAAGCTAATTTACTGAGATGTATATCACCAAAATTTGCAATGACCCTAATAGCATAAGTAGCTGAACTCAAACTTTCAGCAGATCCTCAGTGCATACACCGAGAAATTTTGAATATTCTACCTTAGCTACCGATTTCTGATCGAAGTCTATATTTATTAATGGTGTCATTCCATTTACTGTGTGGAACTGTATGTACTGTGTTTTGTCAAAGTTTAATGAGAGCCCATTTGCAGAGAACCACTTAATGATTTTCTGAAAAACATCGTTTACAATTTCACCAGTTAATTCTTGTCTGTTGGGTGTGATAGCTATACTTGTATCATCGGCAAAAAGTACCAGCTTTGCATCTTCGTGAATATAGAACGGCAAATCATTAATATATATTAAGAACAGCAGAGGACCCAAGACCGAACCTTGCGGCACCCCATTCTTGATTGTTCTCCAGTTTGAGAAATCACCAGTTTTTGCATATAATGTGAACTGCTTATTTCAACTTTCTGCACTCTTCCAGTTTGGTATGATTTAAACCATTTGAACACAGTCGCATTCGTACCACAGTACTTGAGCTTATCTAGCACTATTCCATGATCTACACAATCAAAGGCTTTGATAGATCACAAAAAATCCCAATGGGTGACTTCCGGATACTCAGAGCATTTAATATTTCATTAGTGAAAGTGTATATAATATTTTCCGTTGAAAAACCCTTCTGGAAACCAAATTGACATTTTGTTAAAACTTTATTTTTACAAAGGTGTGAAGCTACTCTACAATACATTACTTTTTCAAGAATTTTGGATTAGGCAGTCAGAAGAGAGATTGGGCGGTGGTTGCTAACATTAGAAGTATCCCCTTTTTTATGCAGTGGTTTAACAATGGCGTACTTCAGTCTATCTGGGAAAATACACTGCTTCAGAGAGCTATTACATATGTGGCTAAGAATCCCACTTATTTCTTGGGAACAAGCTTTTATTATCCCGTGTGGCCCAGCTTTATGAGAGTGCTACAAACGCATTTCCTTCTCCTGTGTTTTATTCCCAAGGCTTCCTTCCTACCCTATATAGCCTACAGCACTTGTCTGTCGACTCATAGCGCGAGGGAGGCCTCCTTTTCGTCAAAAGACTATCCTAGTCGTTTCTAAAAGAACAGCAGAATGTTCACGCGTTTCTTCAGGTACGCCACCTCCAAACGAAACTCCACATTGATGATTAGGTAAAAAATGCGGTATGGCTAGGGCCTCCCGTCGGGTAGACGGTTCGCCTGGTGTAAGTCTTTCGAATTGACGCCACTTCGGCGACTTGCGTGTCGATGGGGATGAAATGATGATAATAATGACAACACAATACCCAGTCCCTGAGCGGAGAAAATCTCCGACCCAGAAGGGAATTTAACCCGGGCCGTTAGATATCTACATTTATACATCGAAACCCACCTTACGGTGTAGGGCGGAAGGTACTTTGTGTGCCAACGTCAACCCCCCTCCCCCATTTTCCTGTTCCAGTCGCGAGTGGTTCGCTTGCAGAACGATTGCCGGTAAGCCTTCGTGTGCGCTGGAATCTCTATATTTTTACGTTCGTGGACTTTTCGCTAGATGTACATAGGAGGAAGCAATATATTGGTTGATTCTTCTAGGCACATGACGCTCTCGCAAATATAGCAGTACACCAGCCGTGGTGCAGAACGCCTGTTTTGCAGCTTCTGCCAATGGAGCAGGGTGAGCACGTCCGTGACGCTTGCGCACCATCTAACACAAAGCGCTGCTCTTCTTTGGATCTTATCTATTTCCTGCAGCACCCTTCTAGAATGGATCCCACACTGAAATGAAATGATCGTATGGCATTGTTGGCCGGGAGGCCCCATGCGGGGAAATTCGGCCGCCGTATTGCAAGTCCTTTTTAGTCGACGCCACTTCGGCGACTTGCGGGTCAATGATGATGAAAGACACACAACATCCAGTCCTCACGAGGCAGAGAAAATCCCCGACCCCGCCGGGAATCGAACCCGGGACCCCGTGCGCGGGAAGCGAGGACGCTACCGCAAGACCACGAGCTGCAGACGGATCCCACACTTGATGAGGAATATTAAGTATTGGTCGAACGAGGGTGTTGTAAGCTTCCTTCTTTCTGAGAGCTCTAGACTTCCTGAACATGTTTTTTTAATGAACCTCAGTCTAGCATCTACCTTACCTGCTGTTAGTTTTATGTAATTGTTCTACTTAAACAGCTCCGGTACTCGTTCTTCTAGATATATGATGCTTCCAGTGACTGAATTCGCGTTGGTCACGCAATTATAGATCTTCCCGCTTATATATGCGAAATACGTTAATTTGTTTGTGTAGGAGCTTTACAAATTGAGCAAGCCAATAACGTGTTGGTCCGCCTCTGGCCCTCAAGCAAGGAGTTATTCTGCTTGTACTAATTAACAGAGTTATTGGCTATCCTCCTGAGGAATATCGTGCCAAATTTTGTCCAATTGGCTCATCAGATCGTCAAAATCCAGAGACAGTTGGAGGGATCTGCCCATAATACTCCAAACTTTCTCAATTGGGGAGAGATTCGGAGAATTTGATGCCCAAGATTTGGTGTGACAAGCACGAAGACAAGCGGTAGAAACTCTCGTCGTTCGTGTGGGCGGACATTATCTTGCTGAAATGTAAGCCCAGGACGGCTTGCTGTGAGGGTGCTACGGATGACAACCAAAGGTGTCCTGCTATGAAAAGGACAAGTTCCCCAGGCCATCACTCTTGATTGTCGATCCGTAAGGCGAGTGACAATCAGATTTATATCACATCGCAGTCCTGGGCTTCTTCGGACACGTCTTCGGCCTGGAATCTCATTGATTGCATTAGATGACTCCTGGTTCGAACCGAGCCCCGCGGACCAGCGGAGACGTGTCTGGAGACGCCCCGGACAGCAGTGGAATACAAACCTGACCGTTACCCGCCGCGCCTCACAACCAGGGCAGATTGTCTGGGGTGGCATTTCATTTCAAAGCAGGACGCCTTTGATTGTCAACTGCGCCCCCCCCCCCCCCCCTACAGCACAGCGGTACATTGATGATATCCTACGTCCCATGTTGTTGCCCTTCATAATAAGTCACTCTCGGCTTACATTTCAGCAAGATAAAGCGTACTCGCACTTGGCGCGAGTTTTTCCGGCTTGACTTCGTATTTGCCAAACCCACCTGCCTTGGCCAGCAAAGTCGATTGATCTCCACCCAATTGAGAAATTTTGATATCACTATTGGCAGCCCCCTCCCTCCCCAGTCATCTCGAGAATATGACGATCTACCGCTCTTCCGGGACAGAATTTTGGCCATATCCTGCAAGAGGATTTACAGAAATTCTATCAATCAATGCCAGGCAGAATAGCTACTTGCTTAAGGGCCAGAGATGGACCAATGCATTGTTCACTTGCTCAACTTGTAAAGCCCTTTCTATTGAATAAATCATCCACTTTTTCTGGTACTGTAATAATTTGTCTGTACATTTATATCACATCTACCAATTTCCGTCCAGTTCCGATAATTTATTCGCGATGTGTCGTCTTCTTTTTTGTCTTAGAGTGTATTCCCATAGTATTACTGTTGGGTGATTTAAAGGGTTAGGGTACCTCAGTGATCTTCAAACCAGGAACGAATGCGTGCAATTCTGTGAACCTGGCTGTTGTTATCTTGGAAAACTTGAGTATTCACTGCTTACTCATCATCCTGATGTAAAAGAAAGGGGAATATTTCGGCACCGAGAACATTAAAATAAGAACCGTGGTTTACGTTCACCATAACATGAATGGTTGTGCTCAAGCCATGCCACTATAAACGCCATCAAAACATCAACGAACCACCTCTGCATATACTGGCCTCGCTGGGCCATCGGTACACTCGACACTTTGGATCGTCTAAACAGGCAAAATCGCAGCTCGTTGGAGCAGACGGAATGTGCGCCCGAAAGCTGGTTGAAATGGACCTCTATTCGCTGACGTCAGGAATTTCTGTCAGGCTCGAAACCGATTCCCCACAAGGTATCCAGCCACGATAGCCCCATCCTGCCGTTCTGTAACGTCTCCATGTTGACACACTTTAGTGAACTCATACTGTGCAACCCACTGGCTCACACAGACCACTTCACTGCTATAACTTGTCAGATGGCAAGAACTATGCCTCTTACATGAAGTCATTAAAGATCACCAAACTCGCATTGAGCGAACAGTAGGGCTGAACAAAAATGACTGACGAGGCACAATGCATCTTGTAGAGGGTAGAGTATGGACGTATTGGAATAATTAATGTTGGGTGATGGTTTTAAAGTAATTCACGCGACATGAAAACTTTGTGGAAACGCGTCGACTTACTGGAGGCTAGTTTATCCCAGGGAAGTATACAGAGTTGACCGGGGCACGTGGCTGGGGAGCGGCGAAGGGAAGCGACAATAGGCAGCTTAGGGCGGCTCAAGCTCTGAGAAAGGAGTAACGGGGCATGGCCTCCAGCTGCCTTAAGATGAGTGACAGTGAGTGGGTGGTTGACCCCATGCTGGAGTACCGGGAAGCAGACGGAGAACTTGTACACCTGTTGATAAATGTCTGTCGTCCCGTTTTCAGTGAAACATGCGAGAAAGCCATGCAAAGCTACGGTGGAGCAGTCAACAGAGGCCAAAATATGCGTGTTTGTGACTATAGCAACTTCAGGCTGAGTTCACGGTCTGCAGAGTCTGAAGTAAATCAGGTGAAGAGCGACAGAATGAAATACGCCGGCCTCTGATGGGAACGTAGGACCAAGGAATTTGAAGTACTCTCCTGGGAGTCAGAATTTCGGAAAAATTGGTGTTTTGTGCAGATGCTAACCCTGATGGGTGGCCTGGGAAGAGCTAAATAGCGTTTCCGGACACATGTCCACATAACATATTTTCTTTCTTTGTGTGTGCGGAATGTTTCCTGAAAGTTTGGCCGTACCTTTTTGTAACACCCTGTATACGTATAGGCTTGAAATGAATGCCAATAAGCCGCCTCACAGCTCTGTGCTGAAGGGAGATGGCGTGCGTGTGACGTAGGTGGCGATGTGTCATCTGATTGGTCAACAGTCAGACGCATGCTGAGAATATCTGACATGCTAGATATTGCTCTCCACTTTCGGAAAGACTCCCGAACGTGCTATTCCACGCTATGACGTCAGAAATTCGGCACGCTCGACGCTCAACTTTCGGATGCACACGGTCCGTGCGCCGACGGCTTTACTCGGCTGCACAGTGTGTAAACTTTTAGTTGGCACACCTCTCCCTAGTCTTGAATCGGTAGAAGTCGGTAAACGTCGGGAGGCTTCGGTAGGCACGCAGTTTCGACTGCTGCCAACATTACGTAGCTGACTGTGTTGTACAAGGTAGCCATTGTCGTCTGCTTCGTTATTGTTTTGCGCTATACTGTTCTGCGTGTTTTTATTGTGCAGTTGTGCTGAACATTATCAAAATGAGTGAAGAGGCAGTTGCTGGCCCATCTCGGGAGTCGCCAACAACCCTTCCTGTAGGCCTACGGTTAGAAGGAAACCAGTATTACATAGCGATGCTCGCAAAATTATATTGCGTGTTATTGAATGCTGCGAAAGGGAAAGGGAGCAGAAAAAATGCTTCACCCCATTTACAAATCTTCAGTGAGAGCTGCTACATACACAGGACAAAGCATGCGTAGCGTTGGAAGATTCAAACAGTTTTCCAAGAATCATCCTGGCGTATCACCACAAACGCCTGGCAAGAAAAGGTGAGTTTCCATTTCAGATATTTTTGTTCGCGATCACTTTGAAGGAGCCCCCTATTTCGTCCGAATTACCTTATATTTCATTTTTCCTTGCTACCGAATTGCTTTGTATGGAAACACCACTAGTTACTGTATTATTTCGAAACACATTCATTTTACAGTATATTTCCAAATTTAAAAAAAAAATACATGCAGTGCAGAAGGCATTTTCTTATAAATCTTTCTCGCTTTTAACTTAGGAAAAGAAGCGGAGAAATCGAAGTAATGTTCGATGATTTCAACCAGCGTGTCATTCGCGACACGATAGCGGAATTTTATTCAGTGTGGAAGATTGTGCCGAGCCTGCGAACACTGCGTCCAGTTCGGAGAACAACTCACCAAAGTTTAATTGCAATCGGATGAATGGTTTGTGAGCGCATAGTAGACTAACATATATACATTCATATATATATATATATATATATATATATATATATATATATATATATATATAGGGTGATTCAAAAAGAATACCACAAATTTAAAAATGTGTATTTAATGAAAGAAACATAATATAACTTTCTGTTATACATCATTACAAAGAGTATTTAAAAAGGTTTTTTTTCACTCAAAAACAAGTTCAGAGATGTTCAATATGGCCCCCTCCAGACACTCGAGCAATATCAACCCGATACTCCAACTCGTTCCACACTCTCTGTAGCATATCAGGCGTAACAGTTTGGATAGCTGCTGTTATTTCTCGTTTCAAATCATCAATGGTGGCTGGGAGAGGTGGCCGAAACACCATATCCTTAACATACCCCCATAAGAAAAAATCGCAGGGGGCTGCGAACAAATGCTTGCTGGATGCGTGCTACATTTTCATCACTCGTTCTCGGCCGTCCAGAACTTTTCCCTTTGCACAAACACCCATTCTCTGTAAACTGTTTATACCAACGTTTAATACACCACCTATCAGGAGTTTTAACACCATACTTCGTTCGAAATGCACGCTGAACAACTGTCGTCGATTCACTTCTGCCGTACTCAATAACACAAAAAGCTTTCTATTGAGCGGTCGCCATCTTAGCATCAACTGACGCTGACGCCTAGTCAACAGCGCCTCAAGCGAACAAATGTACAACTAAATGAAACTTTATAGCTCCCTTAATTCGCCGACAGATAGTGCTTAGCTCTGCCTTTTGTCGTTGCAGAGTTTTAAATTCCTAAAGTTGTGGTATTCTTTTTGAATCACCCTATATATATATATATATATATATATATATATATATATATATATATTAATGTACATGACTATTTCAGTTTCGTTTACGAACAACATTTAAAGCGAGTTTTACTTCCAAGCCTTTCATCTGCTTTCGTGTAAGTATGACGCGCAATTTGTAGTGCAAGCACTGTAACTGGTAGGCGTGCCTTGTCTCCCCCCCCCCCCCAACGGCTCCTCCCCCCTGGCCAGCCAATGCTTGCTTCCTCCTCTCCCCGCACTCCCTTCACAACTCAACCGTCTTACAGTTAACACACTGTAGAGGTTTGGCCACCTGTCGGCGGGCAGCTGCGCAGAAGCTAGGCGGGCAGCTGGCAGCTCCGGGCAGGCGTTCCCTGGCGAGTGTAACGGCAGCCACACCTCGGCTCACACGACCCGGCGAGCGGCCATTCGTCAGCAGGCGCAGGCAGCGGTGCGCCGCGCCGCGCCGACCCGCCGCCCACGCAGCCGCGTCGCCACCAGAGGGGCATATCTCGGCACGCCATCAATAACGAATAACTCATCCTAATGTTCGGCTGGCTGTCGGCGCGTTTTACAGCCACCCCGCCGGCCCTAACTCATCCGGCGAGACAGCGGCGGCGGCGCTGCGAGGCCCTCGCTTCCTTCCCAGCATCCGACTAAAGGCCAGTCGAGAGGCAGAATATGCTTGGCAGGTTTACACGTGCGCGAGAATAACGTCGCCTCTTAACACCCACTACTCTGCAGTAGATGCGTCCTTTAGTGTCAACCCGAGGGTTGCTTGGCAGTTGTCTGGTTGGTAGTACTTCCTGACTCAAGGCTACGGCCACTGGTAGGAAAGTCAGAATGTATCTGACAGGTTTACAGTTCCACGAGAATAACTTCGACTCTTAATATCCATTACTATGCAATTGGTCCATCCAGTCCGAGAGGCAGAATATGCTTGTCAGGTTTACACTTGCACGAGAATAACGTCGCCTCTTAACACCCACTACTCCGCAGTAGATGCGTCCTTTAGTGTCAACCCGAGGGTTGCTTGGCAGTTGTCTGGTTGGTAGTACTTCCTGACTCAAGGCTACGGCCACTGGTAGGAAAGTCAGAATGTATCTGACAGGTTTACAGTTCCACGAGAATAACTTCGACTCTTAATATCCATTACTATGCAATTGGTCCATCCAGTCCGAGAGGCAGAATATGCTTGTCAGGTTTACACTTGCACGAGAATAACGTCGCCTCTTAACACCCACTACTCCGCAGTAGATGCGTCCTTTAGTGTCAACCCGAGGGTTGCTTGGCAGTTGTCTGGTTGGTAGTACTTCCTGACTCAAGGCTACGGCCACTGGTAGGAAAGTCAGAATGTATCTGACAGGTTTACAGTTCCACGAGAATAACTTCGACTCTTAATATCCATTACTGCGCAATTGGTCCATCCTATAGAGTCAGTCCGAGGACTGGCTGGGTCCTGTCTGGTTAGTAGCACCTCCTGACTGAAGGCTATGGCTGCTGGCAGAAGAGACAGAATTACTTGGCATGTTTATATATGCATGATAATAACGTCTCCTGTTAACATTCTTTACTCGGCAGTTCTTTTCTTTTCTTTCTTTTGCTACCGCCATTATCCCGCATAGTGCGCAGGGTCGGCAGGGTTAAGGACGGAGTTGGCATGGTTAATTTTAAGGGGTGGCCGGATGCCCTTCCTGCCCCCACCCTGTACCCTCTGGGACGGAAGTAGTGTACCCCAGCTGTCTGCGTCCAGTGTAAATCGTGAAATAGTGTGAATGTGTTTCAAATGTCTGCGAGTCGTGTAACTGAGGCGGGACGTGGGGACCGGCCCAGTATTCACCTAGTAGGATGTGGAAAACCGCCTAAAAACCACATCCAGGCTGGCCGGCACACCGGCTGTCGTCGTTAATCCGCCGGGCGGATTCGATACGGGGCCGGCGCGCCTATCCGAGTCCAGGAGGCAACGCGTTAGCGCTCTCGGATACCATGGCGGGTAACATTCTTTACTCAGCAGTAGATCTGTCTTTAACTAGTGTCACCTAGGATTGGTTGGCAGTAGTCTGGAAGACGGCAGGGAGTTAGCAATCTTCACTTTCTTGTACCTTATCATTCCTTTCTTTGCAGGTCTTAAGCCAGATACTTTTCGTAGGTTCACCCAGGTACATCAATGTTCGTATTCCTCTTGTTTTTTTTTCCAGTTGCATATCTTTCCATTTATGGCAAATTTAGCGTTGGAAATATTTTATGAAAGTATTTGTTCTGAGCGTGTGAATGTAGAGGGTGAGCCAGAAAGAGCGCTCCTCTTCAACTGATTACAAAAAAATTTATTAACACAGGTCTTCATGATTTAGATGCAGACGTGTTAGTGAGACTTTGGAGTTTCAAGCGGTATATAGCACTGCCTTATTAAAGATCACATCACTCAGGAAAGCTCCGTCTTTCTCGGAGCACTCATTTAGGCAAGCTATGAAGCTGTTACGCAAAGTGTTCCCCAGTAGAGCAACAGGAATACCGACGACTTCTCTACGGATGTTGGCCTCGAGTGTCTGGAGGTTTGCAGGGAGATTTCAGACACACGGGATTAAATATACCCTCAGAGGAGGAAATCGGTAGCCATGAAATCGGGTGAACGTACCGGCCAAGCCACAGCACCACATTGGGAGATCAAACGACCAGGAAACTGTTCACGCGTTGATAGTCGGGATGTGTGTGCTGTTGGACCGTCCTGTTGATACTACGAGAGCAATACGAACAGCGAGGTAAATACAGTACATTACGATAAGAAATACAAACGACGATCCACGAACATAACTTAAGACAACATGTAACTGTTTTCGGAGAATAAAATGTTTTGGATACGCTCTCTAAGGAAGGATGATCAGGGATTAAACATTCCATCAACGACGAGTTCATTAAAACTGAGCACAAACTCTGAGTCAGGAAGGTTTTGGGGTTGAAACTGGCGACGTTCTTCTCAAATGAAGCATAGCAACTGCCTTAATCGAATTACGGAAACCTCTCAAAACCTAAATAAGGATGTCCGGAGAGGGATTTGAACAATGGACCTCCAGAATGCTTGTGTAGTGTCGTAGCCACTGTTCATCGTATGGTTATATGCCCTCGAGACGATCCAAGACGTTTCAAAGCAAGGGAGAAAGCATGTCAGCCTGTAGCATTGTCAGGAATATGACTAACACGCAATATGTACAAGAATCAGGATGGAACAATAATGATGGCAGAACAAGAGAGAAGAGCTCGAATAAACCCTTTATTTGCCAATGTTGCTCTCTGTGGTGTCACCGCCAGACACCACACTTGCTAGGTGGTAGCTTTTAAATCGGCCGCGGTCCGTTAGTATACGTCGGACCCGCGTGTCGCCACTATCAGTGATTGCAGACCGAGCGCCGCCACACGGCAGGTCTAGAGAGACTTCCTAGCACTCGTCCCAGTTGTACAGCCGACTTTGCTAGCGATGGTTCACTGACAAATTACGCTCTCATTTGCCGAGACGATAGTTAGCATAGCCTTCAGCTACGTCATTTGCTACGACCTAGCAAGGCGCCATTATCAATTGCTATTTATCTTGTGATGCATGTACAGTCAGACCGATGTTCACCAATTATAGATTAAAGTTAAGTATTCCTGAAGCTACGTACTTTTCTTGATAGTATAATTACTTTACGTGTTCCAGACCTCACGCCAGCCTGCGTGAGCTTAAACGCGTGCCTTTCGGCTTCCTCCAAACCCCGTGAATTGGTTCATGCCAATTCACAACACTCTCAAGCAACATGAAAATTGCTCGCTGTTTTCTGTAACATGTTTCAAGTTTCACCACTGAACGGGCAATACTGCTTGCAAGCAACGTTTAAGATCTCATATATAGCGGTATTTCGTCGTCTCTGATGAAAAGTTTCTCAATAGTACGCATCTTTAGCAGACATCATGCGAGGTTACGTGAGCATCAGTTATCGGTGTAACAGTTTCTTTCGATTTTGTACTGCGTTTTTTTTTTTTCTTATGCAGCGAAAACTGCTTATAAACGATAAGACGAAATCTTGAAACTCAGGTATTATACAAACGTGTCAGCGATTGATTACCTGGAGCAATGCAAATGTACCGATGTTTTCTGGGATATCGAACCTGGCTTTGGTTATAGGATGGACAAGTCCAGAAGAATAAGAAAACTTCAGCTCCAGTGCCAGTGAATTGTGTTTTGCACACTGGCCAGACTATCTTGCGGAAAAGGAAGAGGTAAACTTGGCCTCCAGGGGTATTCAACTACAAACAGTGGAAAACGTGGAATTGTTCTGTGGTTTGTACCAAAATGAATTGTTCTAAGACATTTCAAATGAAACAGTGCAGAATCCGACCAGTTTTTTAGCCACAGCAACAACGTTGTAGTATTTTTAATGTAGCACCCGTGCACCTTTAGTAGACAACGATACTTGCAGCCAACGTACTGCATTTTTTTAAAAAATAGATGTAAAAGTGTTCATATGACCATATACATCTAATTTAAGTAACTTCGTATTTTTTCTTCACAATATTTCTGTGTGTGCCAAACAAAGGGTTAATAAGGGCGTAAGGCAGGGAAATAGTCTTTGTCCCCTACTGCCCAACCTGTGCATCTAAGAAGTCACGACTAAAATAAAAGAAAGGATCAGAAGTGCGATATCAGTGATAAGATTCGATGATGACATTGCTATCCTCAGTGCAAGTGAAGAAGAATCACAAGACCTATTGATGGAATGAACAATCTAATGAGTACAATATATGGGCTGAGTGTTAACCAAAGAAAGACGATGAGAAGTAGCAGGATTGAGATTAGCGATAAAATCAACATCAGAACTACAGACCACATCTCGGGCTAAGTGAAGGAATTCTGCCAACGGCAAAGCAAAAAAACGCTTGACGGACGAACCAAGGAGATACAAAAAGCAGACTAGCACAGGTAAAACGGTCATTTCTCCCTAAAAAGAACTCTATTCCAGTAGTATCAAACGTAAGCCTTAATCTGACGCAGAAATTTGTGAGATTGTGTGACTTGAGCTCAGCAGCGATGGAAGAAAATCGTGGACTGTGAGGTTCAAAAATGGCTCTGAGCACTATGGGACTTAACATCTGAGGTCATCAGTCCCCTAGAACTTAGAACTACTTAAACCTAACTAAGCTAAGGACATCACACACATCCATGCCCGAGGCCCGATTCGAACCTGCGACCGTAGCGGTCGCGCGGTTCCAGACTGAAGCGCCTAGAACCGCTCTGCCACACCGGCCGGCGGACTGTGAGGAAGCTGGGAAAGAAGAGAATCGAAGCGTCTGAGATGTAGTGCTATAGAAGGATGTTGAAAATTAGGTGTACTGAAAAGGTAAGAAGTGAGGTGGTTTTCGGCCGAGCTGGCAAGCAAAGGAACACGTGGGGAAAGTTAACTGAAAGAAAGGGTATGATGATAAGACACGTGTTATTACAGGGGCAAAAGCTGTAGGTGAAGACAGAGACGCGTACATCCAATAGATGATGGAACATGTTGGGTGTACGTGCTGCTCTGAGATGAAGAGGTTGGCGCAAGAGAAAGTCGTGGTGGGGTCCGTCACAAGACTGGTGACGCAAAAAAGCAACGATGATGAAGACTAAAAACCAGCTCTGCTGATGGAGGATGGAATCTGCTAAGGCCTTTTGAAAGAAAGATCCGTGCATTCACAAGGAAAGATTTATGGTAAGTGTGAAGAATCTAAGTCTAAAAAGCCGGACAGGTATTTGAACAATAATCCCCCCAATACGACTCGAGCGTTTGAAGCCGTGAGCATTCCCATTCGGCCACAGGACTGGGATAAGCGCCCATTCAATAAATTCTATAGAGGCGTCTCATTGATGTCCGCATTTCACAAGACGTATCGAGGTTGCTATAAAAGAAGCTACTACCAGCAGGTAGCTCCGCAACTTGAAGACTGTTATTCATCGTTTGGGGACAAGACGATCGTGCGTCAGCTAAATCTTCAACTAGAAGCGTATCATTACATACAAGATTCCGAGGGGGACAGAATGTCGCTCATCAGTGACACGGATATGCAACACGCACACGCGAACGCCCCGTAAAAATCTGATTGAGTAGATTTTGTAGTTTCAAGAAGTCATACGCGGACCGTCTGCAATTGTAGCATACCTAGAAAAATGCAGTGGTACCCAAAGCAATATTCATATTGCCGACCGCTTTATTTATTTGTTTATCACTCCAGCCACTTGCTACTCATTTGTAGCTGTTTCTGTACCATGTAGAGATGCAAAATTCGATTACGTTACGCATGCCGGTATTAGAATTTGTTTGCGTATGTCAGACTTATCAGTAATGTCAATATGCGGCAGCTGTCACTCACAGTTCAATTCGGTGTCACGTAGTGTTAATCTGAATATCGGGGATTGGCGTCGTGTAACATCTCATTAGCTTAATTATTTAAATCCTCTCCCGAATAATTTAGCATTATTACAGATATGTTTTTATTTTAAATTCGGTTTTTCGTGTTCCTCTTCTCGCCAGCGAGACCACCAAAACAGAAAATTAGATCAGCGTTGGCAATCGCAGAGTTCCTGCGTCACTTCAGGCCCTTGGGTAACGCCACCGTCATGTCTACTCGTTTATGGCACGAATTATCTGCAGAAAGATTGTTTCATTCTTCGCAGTGTCAGATTTCTACGTTCAGCCACTAAATCTGCAGTCCGATTAAATACTATAGATAAAGTTTAGTTAGTAACTAATATATCCATTCAGTACACTTGGCGTAGCGTTGAGGAAGTCATTACAGTCTGCTCGAAATTTCGTGGATGCAAAAATCGATATGCGATCATCTGTTACTTGCCCGGCCCGTTGACCACCTGTTATTTAATGGCTGATTTTCTGCGACAGTCGGTCACTGAATATGTCTGAATTATCTTCTCCTTTTTGCATTCACTATTTTACTGGCAATATGGAGTAAACATTGTTGTCAATGTCAATTCTTCATGTATTTCTGTACTCCATGGAGCTTACATGGTGTACTAGTATCGTTTTCATCTACATCCACGTACTCCGCAAGCCACCATACGGTGCGTGGTGGGGAGTACCTTGTACCGCCGCTAGTCATTCGCAAATGGAGCGAGGGAAAAATGACTATCCATACGCCTCCGTACAAGTCCTGATTTCTCTTATCTTGTCTTCGTGTCTTCGTGGTCCTCACGCAAAACGTGGATTGACGGCAGTCAGCTTGAAACGCCGGTTCTCTAAATTTTCTCGACAGCGTTTCGTGAAAACAACTTCCTTCTAGGGATTCCGATTTGAGCTCACGAAGCATCTCTGTAATATTAGCGTGCTGATCGAACCTACCTGTGACAAATCTTTCAGCTCGCCACTGAATTACTTCGACGTCTTCCTTCAATCGGACCTGGTTCTGGTGGGGATCCCAGACGCTCAAGTGGTACCGAAAAATGAGTCGTACCAGTGCTCCATACGCTGTCTCCTTTCCAGATGAGCTACTCTTTCCACCGACCTTACGTGTTCCTTCCATTTCATATCACTTTGCAACGTTACGCGTAGATATTTAATCGAAGTGAATGCGTGGAGCAACACACTGCTAATGGTATATTAGAACGTGACAGGATTGTTTTTCCCACTCAATCGCATTAACGTACATTTTTCTACATTTATAGTAAGTTCCTAGGCGCTCAGTCCGGAGCCGCGCGACTGCTACGGTCCCAGGTTCGAATCCTGCCTCGGGCATGGATGTGTGTGTTTCAGTAGTTCTAAGTTCTAGGGGACTGATGACCATAGATGTTAAGTCCCATAGTGCTCAGAGCCATTTGAACCATTTTTTTTTTATAGTAAGTTCCCATTCATCATACCAAATAGATGTTTTGTCTAACTCATCCCATGTCCTCCTAAGTCACTCGACGACAACAATTTCCCATATGCTACAGCGTTATCACCAAACAATCGAAGATTACTACTCATCCTGTGCTTCAGGTCGTTCATGTCACACTGACATGTCACACTGACCCGCTCCTCACGAAATCCATGTCTCTGATGAACATTCACCCTCCAGGACAGCATTCTATTACTTAAGGGATCTTCGAGCCACTCACGTACCTAGAAGGCCGGCCGCTGTGGCCGAGCGGTTCTAGGCGCTTCAGTCCGGAACCGTGCTGCTGCTGCGGTCGCAGGTTCGAATCCTCCCTCGGGCATGGATGTGTGTGATATCCGTAGGTTAGTTAGGTTGAAGTAGTTCTAAGTCTAGGGAACTGATGATTGGTTCAAATGGCTCTAAGCACTAAGGGACTTAACATCTGAGGTCATCAGTCCCCTAGAACTTAGAACTACTTAAACCTAACTAACCTAACGACATCACACACAACCATGCCCGAGGCGGGCAGGATTCGAACCAGCGACCGTAGCTGTCGCGCGGTTCCAGACTGAAGCGCCTAGAACCGCTTGGCCACTCCGGCCGGCGGGGCTTATGACCTCAGATGTTAAATCCCATAGTGCTTAGAGCCATTTGAACCATTTGAACCTACCTAAAAACCTAACACGTGTGCTCGGAACAGTGTACAGTGGGGCACCGTTTCGGACGCTTGTTTCCCGTCGCTTCTTCTCCGATCGGCGAATGATGGACAGGAAGAAGGATCGTCGGCAGGCCTTGGAGGAAACTGTTAACGCCTCTCATTTTTACCGTTGCGTACGGGAGGGACCAATATGTTTCTTAAATCGTGTTGAAACCAGCAAGCATGAAAGTGCGATATAAAATCTTTCCTTTAGCGACTCCCACTGGAGAATTATGCTCTCTCATCGAATGAAGGAACACGTCAAGAATGGTAGTGTTGATGATATCCTCTAATATTTTTTTCTGCTCATCTGTAATGTCAAGTTTCTCTCGTGAAGTTGTGATCTTATCTTACTACATCAGTCTTTTAGATTACAGTCGTGTAGCCAGCGGGTGGGGTGTTGTGATGCATAATGGTTTTCTGCAGTGAGAGGAGAATGGATCATGAATTGCCTTCCTCTTTGACAGCTGCCTCTGCCGCCTCGGGTACAGCAATGCTTTGCTGTCTGATACAAGTAGGCGTGGGAAAGGTATTGAGATAATATCTACTTCCTAGAGACAGCGGCTATTAATACCCAGGCAGGACCGATTACTCTGTTAAGGAATACAGGGTGAACATTAATAAAACTGCAGAGACGTGTTCCGGCGAAAAAAGGTGCTATGAACATGTGTCCGGAAATGGACGGTGTGCGTGCAACGACAACGAATCGTTCCGGAACACAGTACAGAGCTGCATTGCATCCACGTTACGATGGATGTTCAGAGCGGCCTCCGTGAGATTGCAGCTAACAGGGACAGTAGCGGTTGTCATGCAGGAGAGACAAACTCGTACTTTGGCTTACACCGTGTTGGCGGGCCACTTGTCTGGAGCTGGTACTATGCAGTAGTGCGCGTCATTTACGACGGCGGCCGAGTTTAGGTTCGTTCTGCGCATCTGACGTCACAAAACACAGTCAGCCAATGAACAGAGGTCGACGCTGCCAGAGCTCGACTGCAGTGCAGAGCACGGACGAGTGTCTTCAGTTTTAGAATGTTCAGTCATAAATAAAGTAATTGAACAAAAACAATGTCTTGACAGCAGACTTCCTTTTATAGAAAGTTTGGAAAAAGCAGTCTTTATACCAGTTGCTTCATATTCTATTAATTAATTAAGCCAAACAAGCAATAAACCTCCTAATTCAGGCGATAGCAAGAAAAGGTGTTTCTATCATTCTCACGAACCGCTTTTTCGCGATGAAGAACAGCGGTAATTGTTTATTTCCTAACGTACTTCGATGAAACGTGAGCAATTCGTAGTCATACCAACAGTGTTTGTCGGTATTTTGTGTGATATTTTAGAGTACTCCAGGACTTTCGTTAAACGATGAGCTGTGTTAGCGTAATGGTTAAGGTGTTTGGCTGCTATGTGAGAGGTTCGGGGTTTACCCCTTGTTCGGTGTGTAATATTTTCTTATATTTAAAAACAATATCGAAGTGTCTTACTTCACGAATTTTATTCGTTTGAATGTAATTTTTTGAAATTTCTAGTGCTTTGTCCCTTCATTATAATCATAATAAGTTTTCGGTTTTTCTAATTTTGTCCTCCCATATTTCTTTTCAGAACAATTATAAACAATGGTTTTTGTAAGTACTCAGTTTTTTTTAATGTATTTTGTCT
This sequence comes from Schistocerca nitens, assembly GCF_023898315.1. Taxonomy (NCBI): domain Eukaryota; kingdom Metazoa; phylum Arthropoda; class Insecta; order Orthoptera; family Acrididae; genus Schistocerca; species Schistocerca nitens. The sequence continues at coordinate 18,257,112 of NC_064619.1, forward strand.
ACTTCTTTTTGATTGATTGAAGTGCTTTAAAATGAAGTCAAACGCGCCCTGTGTAAATAAAACTTTTATTACAGACGCGAAAGACGGAATATTTCTCAATATTACACACATCACCTATCTGGTACTTAAATTAAATGAGATATTCTTATACAGTAAATTTTATATGAAATTTAGGTATCTTGTCCACATTTCACTCTCAACATTGTGGCAACTAAAATCGACCATACGGAAAGTATACGCTATGGACTTTTACCTCTGCAAACTCTTCAAAATTTCGTGCAATGGTTTACTACATCTAATGCTGCACAATAACTGCGTTGAACATAGAAACAAAATAAGTCATTTATGGGGGGAAGGTATCAGTCAAGAAGATGTGTAAAAAATCAAATTTTTGGGCCAAATAGTTTTTGTGAAAGTGTGTCAAAGCAGTTTGAACACCATGTGTCTGCACAGGCGAGCAGTGCAGTGATGAGAAAATCGCGCACAGCGCGGAATGCGGGGAGCACGTGTCTGCAGCAGCGAAAGGATTAATGCGGCCGTGGTGGCTTTACTTCATAAACTGCGCGCTCCCCCCCCCCCCCCCCCCCCTAAACGAAACGTAAGTTCGCGAACTATACTATACTATACTATGGCGCTGCCTCTCTTAGGCGCGTGCGTCGTTTGCAACTGGCAACGCAGCAATCTCCCGCGTCTGGGCGGGCATGCGCGAGTCGCCAAGATAAAAAGAATTGAACTATGGGATTCGTCTCAATATCCTGTAGATTCCGGTCCTCCAAATCTGGTGTACGCACAGTCCGACGCCTCCCAGCATCTTCGTCTGTCTGGAAGGACCCGTGATCACACACACGCCCAAACAGGGCTTGGAATGTTTTGTGATGTGGCTGGTGTCTGTGATGGTTCATGTTTTGGTACAGCCGTGCTGCCTCTCGACCGTTCCCATCTGCTTGGCCGTACACAGACACCATCTCGGCTTGTTCGCGACATGAATACCGGACCATTCTGCTGCTTACAGTACGCGGCGCCAATCTCGCAGGCTGCAACATACGAGGAACACACGGCAGGCTGTCAGAGGAATGTCATTCGTCAGCGCCACCTATCGTGACAACGACGCCCGGACACACGTTCATATGACATTTTTTCCTCCTCTTCCAGTCTAGAATCCGTCCCTCCAGTTTGTTGGTTTTGTTATTGTTCACCCTGTATACAAGTGGCTGACTGCGGTACTGAGAAGATATATCTAATGGTTATGACATGGTTCTCCGGTCAGTTTTATTAATATTTCAATATTTTACTTTAATTTTTTAGCCTACTGCTTGAATGCGATCTCACAGCTTAAAGAAACCGTTGTTAACAAACTTCATGTGAAGAATGATATAAATCACATCACGACTGTTACTCTGGAAGTGCACTTGGATCCACCTGAATACGACTCCAATGTCTTCCCCTCGCCGTCGCAATAGATGGAAGAGAGACGCTTGCCGTCATATATTCGTTGTATGTTTCTCACCTCTACAAACCGATTTTCCCGTGTTAATTTTGTTTTAAATATGTATACAGGGTCGTCCATTGATAGTGGCCTGGCCAAATATCTCACGAAATAAGCATGAAACGAAAAAACTACAAAGAACGAAACTCGTCTAGCTTGAAGGGGGAAACCAGATGGCGCTATTGTTGGCCTGCTAGATGGCGCTACCATAGGTCAAACGGATATCAACTGCGTTTTTTAAAATAGGAAACCCCATTTTTTATTACATATTCGTGTAGTACGTAAAGAAATATGAATGTTTTAGTTGGACCACTTTTTCGCTTTGTGATGGATGGCGCTGTAATAGTCACAAACGTATAAGTACGTGCTATCACGGATTTTGATCACAATAACCACACATCAACACGATATCGGCCTTTTACGCAATTGGTAAACTGTCCATTTTAACACGGGTAATGTTTCGCGAAGCAAATACCGTCCGCACTGACGGAATGTTACGTGATACCACGTACTTATACGTTTGTGACTATTACAGCGCCATCTATCACAAAGCGAAAAAGTGGTACAACTAAAACATTCATATTTATTTACGTACTACACGAATATGTAATAAAAAAATGAGGGTTCCTATTTAAAAAAACGCAGTTGATATTCGTTTGACCTATGGCAGCGCCATCTAGCGGGCCAACCATAGCGCCATCTGGTTTCCCCCTTCAAGCTAGACAAGTTTCGTTCTTTGTAGTTTTTTCGTTTGACGCTTATCTCGTGAGATGGTCACGGTCAATGGACCACCGTGTGTACGTTACATGTTTCTCACCTCTACAAACCGATTTTCCCGTGTTAATTTTGTCTTAAATAGGCATATAATAGAAATGGGGGAAGGGTTTGCTGGTGCAAACTGGTTTCCGGACTAATTTCGTAGGAGTAAATTTCTCGAGGTACAAGATGAATGTCATTTTGGTACGATATAGCGACGAGTTTCCTACCCGTCATCTTCCGGCCATGAGCCAGGATTCCGTAGCGGGCTTTTGTTTATGTATTGTGGGATACATTTCTCCGTTCCCGAGGCATCGCGTGTGAACCAACCGCGCCATCCAAAGTGGAATGTGGTGGATGGTGGCGACACCGGAGGGGAAGACGAAAAACGAATTCACTAGCTGTCGAGTGTACATCGTCCGTTAACCGTCCGGACTGTTCTCAACTTTGAGCCTTAATGTTTCTGCTATCGAAACATTCCGTAGATATTTTAGAAGGAAGTCGCTGTCTCCGTTGACTTATCATCAATGTATTTTGACTATCTCTTTGATCATGGAGCTGCAGATCACATTTGCATATATACATTTGTGTGCGAATGAAGTTAAATGTATTTTGCGCGCTCTGTGTGTGCGTGCGCGCCCATGTGTGTGTGTCGTGAGCGCCTTATTTGCTTCCCAGTTCCAGCGATGGATAATGAATAATGTTACGTTTAATCGATTTACTGACACCTTTCTTCACGGCTTGAGGTAAGAGATTCACGTATTAACGACGCGATCTCATTAGAGACTTGATATTATCTCGAAATGGTCAAAGATGAAGAGAGGATTCAGAAGTGACGCTATTGAAAGAACCATCCTAGCATTCACATGAAGCGATTAACGGAAAGCCCGAAAAACCTAAATGTTGCTGGTCGAACTAGTAAATGAACACCATTACTACAGAATTCCAGCCCGCTGCAGTTTTTTTTTTGTTTTGGTCATCAGTCCACTGACTGGTTTGATGCGGCTCGCCACGAATTCCTTTCCTGTGCTAACCTCTTCATCTCAGAGTAGCGCTTGCAACCTACGTCCTCAATTATCTGCTTGACGTATTCCAATCTCTGTGTTCCTCTACAGTTTTTGCCCTCTACAGCTCCCTCTAGTACCATGGAAGTCATTCCCTCATGTCTTAGCAGATGTCCTATCATCCTGTCCCTTCTCCTTATCAGTGTTTTCCACATATTCCTTTCCTCTCCGATTCTGCGTAGAACCTCCTCATTCCTTATCTTATCAGTCCACCTAATTTTCAACATTCGTCTATAGCACCACAACTCAAATGCTTCGATTCTCTTCTGTTCCGGTTTTCCCACAGTCCATGTTTCACTACCATACAATGCTGTACTCCAGACGTACATCCTCAGAAATTTCTTCCTCAAATTAAGGCCGGTATTTGATATTAGTAGACTTCTCTTGGCCAGAAATGCCTTTTTTGCCATAGCGAGTCTGCTTTTGATGTCCTCTTTGCTCCGTCCGTCATTGGTTATTTTACTGCCTAGGTAGCAGAATTCCTTAACTTCATTGACTTCGTGACCATCAATCCTGATGTTAAGTTTCTCGCTGTTCTCATTTCTACTACTTCTCATTACCTTCGTCTTTCTACGATTTACTCTCAAACCATACTGTGTACTCATTAGACTGTTCATTCCGTTCAGCAGATCATTTAATTCTTCTTCACTTTCACTCAGGATAGCAATGTCATCAGCGAATCGTATCATTGATATCCTTTCACCTTGTATTTTAATTCCACTCCTGAACCTTTCTTTTATTTCCATCATTGCTTCCTTGATGTACAGATTGAAGAGTAGGGGCGAAAGGCTACAGCCTTGTCTTACACCCTTCCTAATACGAGCACTTCGTTCTTGATCGTCCACTCTTATTATTCCCTCTTGGTTGTTGTACATATTGTATATGACCCGTCTCTCCCTATAGCTTACCCCTACTTTTTTCAGAATCTCGAACAGCTTGCACCATTTTATATTGTCGAACGCTTTTTCCAGGTCGACAAATCCTATGAAAGTGTCTTGATTTTTCTTTAGTCTTGCTTCCATTATTAGCCGTAACGTCAGAATTGCCTCTCTCGTCCCTTTACTTTTCCTAAAGCCAAACTGATCGTCACCTAGCGTATTCTCAATTTTCTTTTCCATTCTTCTGTATATTATTCTTGTAAGCAGCTTCGATGCATGAGCTGTTAAGCTGATTGTGCGATAATTCTCGCACTTGTCAGCTCTTGCCGTCTTCGGAATTGTGTGGATGATGCTTTTCCGAAAGTCAGATGGTATGTCGCCAGACTCATATATTCTACACACCAACGTGAATAGTCGTTTTGTTGCCACTTGCCAACAATGATTTTAGAAATTCTGATGGAATGTTATCTATCCCTTCTGCCTTATTTGACCGTAAGTCCTCAAAAGCTTTTTTAAATTCCGATTCTAATACTGGATCCCCTATCTCTTCTAAATCGACTCCTGTTTCTTCTTCTATCACATCAGCCAAATCTTCACCCGCCGCAGTACCTAAATGATATTTTCATACAAATCGTGAATTGCTTCGCGTTTAGGAAGACACTGTTATGCATGAACTGCAACGGTTGGTGTGAGTCCGGCACGGAATCTTAACTATTGCGCCGCGTTACACGGTGGCTTTGAATGCAGTACATGTCAGGACTCTGTAGCCCCAGCGTATGAATGACAGAGCTCGATATGTCTTTAATTCAGTGATCTGGGTGGAATGCCATCGTAACGTTAGGTTTGTTCAGGACACTAGCAGTCTTAACGGTGGTCAGTCCTGCGTAGGTTAGGAAGCACATAACGGAGACGACGTTGTACACACGTTAAAACCGATTAAGTATCAGTCTTCGGAGGAACGTATATGGACTAGTCAGATTATTGCTTACCACCTTGAATCCTGCCTAGTCGTCAAATGTGGGGTGTCTGGCAAACCTGCTTTCTCGGATCGCTAGACAACATTCAAGCGAATCGGATTAATGATTTCTATTACGAAAGGAAAAAGTACAATACTTAAATTTGTGTTAAACAGATGTGTCGCAAGCAAAGCGCGACAGCCAAAATAAGAAATCTCTTCAGTATAACAAATCCATGTTTGAGCTACATAGAATGTACGAGCAAAGTAATGAGCTTTGACGCTTCTACTCAGGTCGCTGGTCTTGAAGCTACTCGTAGAACTGGGCCGCGGCCTGTCGGGCGCTTATCTTAGGAAACGATTAACATCTCATTTCTATAAATAATTTAATAATAATTAATTATTTATAAATCAACCCAAATCGAGACAAGTAAAATAAATACTAAAATGTGAATGTATGCTTTCCTGGCGTATACAGCTGGCGAAGAGTTCTCGGGCTTCCAGCCGGGTGGCGGTCTCTTCACACTGCGACGTTTCGACGAGTGACATACTCGTCATCTTCTGGCGAAGACAAAAGATGACGAGTATGTCACTCGTCGAAACGTCGCAGTGTGAAGACACCGCCACCCGGCTGGAAGCCCGAGAACTCTCCGCCAAATACTAAAATTTTGATAAACCCTCCTCGTATAGAGGCCGTTGTCGTCGCGTTGTCGTCTTGGAGAGGGGTCGGTCAACGTGCAATTGTCAGGCGTCTTCTTCACAGCCCTATCAGCTCTCTCCTTCCTGACTCGCGTGCTTTACGCCATAACATACCAAACCAGCCCAAACGTAGAGATGCCTCGTCCGTAAAAAGTACAATGTGTGGGAATTCAGTTGGAATGGCGACCTTCTGCTAAAACCGGTAGCAGACGTCAATGAGACACGGAAAATCATCTGGATTATGGGCTTGAACATTCTGAAGGCGGCAATGGCGCAAAACATCTTTATTTTATGTACACCAGACCATGGAATGGCTTACAGCCATTTCCCGAGTAACACCGTTTGCTGAGGGCTTGTTTTGCAACAGTGCTAACGCCTCCTCTTCAAACTCTGGTGTTCGCATTGTGTGTTGACTACCGTGTCCGTCAGGCCTTCGCACCTGTATCACAAAATGAGTACATCGGGTTTCGGTGTAGTCCTGTAATGCCATGCGCCATTAGGATAGTTGACAGTGAATAAGTCAGCTCAAGTTCATCCATCTCTCTTACGGACCTACGGATGGCGATGAACGTGCGTGGTTATGTTTACAGCATCACGATGGTCGCATCCGTGTTTGCTGACATCGCGGTGAACGCACATTGGAAGCGCATATTCGTCATCGCCATACTGGCGTATCACCCGGCGTGATGGTATGGGGTGCCATTGGTTACACGTCTCGGTCACCTCTTGCTCGCATTGACGGCACTCTGAACAGTGGACGTTACATTTCAGATGTGTTACGACTCGTGGCTCTACCCTTCATTCGATCCCTGCGAAACCCTACATTTCAGCAGGATAATGCACGACCGCATGTTGCAGGTCACGTACGGGCCTTTCTGGATACAGAAAATGTTCGACTGCTGCCCTGGCCAGCACATTCTCCAGATCTCTCACCAATTGAAAACGTCTGGTCAATGGTGGCCGAGCAACTGGCTCGTCACAATACGCCAGTCACTACTCTTGATGAACTGTGGTATCGTGTTGAAGCTGCACGGGCTGCTGTACCTGTACACGCCATCCAAGCTCTGTTTGACTCAGTGCCCAGGCGTCTCAATGCCGTTATTACGGCCAGAGGTGATTGTTCTGGGTACTGATTTCTCAGGATCTGTGTACCAAAAGTGCGTGAAAATGTAATCACATGTCAGTTCTAGTATAATATATTTGTCCAATGAATACCGGTTTATCATCTGCATTTCTTCTTGGTGCAGCAATTTTAATGGCCAGTAGTGAAGTATAATATAATCTTGGTGTTGCGATTTTTCAGTGTATGTCTATTACTTTTACTTCACTTTACTTTACATGTGGCAAGGGCCTTATCGACCATACGCCTGCTCCATGAGCCTCTTCCACTTCTGCCTGTCCAATGCGCTGTTTGTCCAGTTGCTGCTGCTGTTCATCCTCATTGTGTCCTCCCGAATGTTATCCCGCCATCTGATTCTGGGTCTCCCTCTTCTTCTCGTTCCATCCATTCTTCTGCTGAATGCCATGCTAGGTAGTCCATTCTCTGTCATTCTTGCTATATGGCCTACCCAATTCAACCTTCTCCTCTTGAGCATTTCGACGATGTTACGGTGTTTGTACAGCCCTCTTAATTCTTCATTTCTTCTTATTCTCCATTCCATGTTATTTTCGTCGTATACAGGTCCAAAAATTTTCCTTAGTACTTTTCTTTCGAATATTAACAGATTTTCTTCATCTTTCATTCTGAATATTAATGTTTCACATCCATATAACATCACAGGTATAATGGTCGATTGATGTAACCGGATTTTGAAGTTACTGCTAATTGATCTTTTTCTTAGAATTTTGATGAAACTAAAAAGTGTCTTGTTTTTGCTGTTGATAAACGGCCATCTATTTCTATATCTGTTCTGTTGTTATTACTAAAAACCTACGTACTTGAAGTGGTCAACAGTCTTGAAATTGAATCCATCTACGGTCAGAGGTGCATCTTTTCTGGTTTTCTTACTTATGGGCAGGTATTCTGTCTTTTCTTCATTAGCATGCAATCCTGTTTTCTCAGCAATTTTGTAGTAATTTTGCATCATTCTGTTTAATTCTCTTTTGGAACTACTTTTTAGTGCTACATCATCTGCACAGGCAAGTCTTGTAATGTTCACATCCTGTAGCTGGATCCCTTGTGGATTGGTTTTAGAAAATTCTCTATCGATCTTCTCTAGTACAAGGTTAAATAAAATAGGTGAAATGGCATCCCCTTGTTTCAGTCCAGTGTACACCTTAACATATTCAGTTTCTCCTACCGGTGTCTTTATGCGATATAAAGTTTCATCGATACACATTTTAACTAATCTTATTAATTTTGACGGTATTTTAAATCCCTTCATTATATTTAGGAGTGTCTGTCGGTGTATGCTATCATAGGCCTTTTTAAAATCTACGAGTAATATGTGGACATCTACACTCCTGGAAATGGAAAAAAGAACACATTGACACCGGTGTGTCAGACCCACCATACTTGCTCCGGACACTGCGAGATGGCTGTACAAGCAATGATCACACGCACGGCACAGCGGACACACCAGGAACCGCGGTGTTGGCCGTCGAATGGCGCTAGCTGCGCAGCATTTGTGCACCGCCGCCGTCAGTGTCAGCCAGTTTGCCGTGGCATACGGAGCTCCATCGCAGTCTTTAACACTGGTAGCATGCCGCGACAGCGTGGACGTGAACCGTATGTGCAGTTGACGGACTTTGAGCGAGGGCGTATAGTGGGCATGCGGGAGGCCGGGTGGACGTACCGCCGAATTGCTCAACACGCGGGGCGTGAGGTCTCCACAGTACATCGATGTTGTCGCCAGTGGTCGGCGGAAGGTGCACGTGCCCGTCGACCTGGGACCGGACCGCAGCGACGCACGGATGCACGCCAAGACCATAGGATCCTACGCAGTGCCGTAGGGGACCGCACCGCCACTTCCCAGCAAATTAGGGACACTGTTGCTCCTGGGGTATCGGCGAGGACCATTCGCAACCGTCTCCATGAAGCTGGGCTACGGTCCCGCACACCGTTAGGCCGTCTTTCGCTCACGCCCCAACATCGTGCAGCCCGCCTCCAGTGGTGTCGCGACAGGCGTGAATGGAGGGACGAATGGAGACGTGTCGTCTTCAGCGATGAGAGTCGCTTCTGCCTTGGTGCCAATGATGGTCGTATGCGTGTTTGGCGCCGTGCAGGTGAGCGCCACAATCAGGACTGCATACGACCGAGGCACACAGGGCCAACACCCGGCATCATGGTGTGGGGAGCGATCTCCTACACTGGCCGTACACCACTGGTGATCGTCGAGGGGACACTGAATAGTGCACGGTACATCCAAACCGTCATCGAACCCATCGTTCTACCATTCCTAGACCGGCAAGGGAACTTGCTGTTCCAACGGGACAATGCACGTCCGCATGTATCCTGTGCCACCCAACGTGCTCTAGAAGGTGTAAGTCAACTACCCTGGCCAGCAAGATCTCCGGATCTGTCCCCCATTGAGCATGTTTGGGACTGGATGAAGCGTCGTCTCACGCGGTCTGCACGTCCAGCACGAACGCTGGTCCAACTGAGGCGCCAGGTGGAAATGGCATGGCAAGCCGTTCCACAGGACTACATCCAGCATCTCTACGATCGTCTCCATGGGAGAATAGCAGCCTGCATTGCTGCGAAAGGTGGATATACACTGTACTAGTGCCGACATTGTGCATGCTCTGTTGCCTGTGTCTATGTGCCTGTGGTTCTGTCAGTGTGATCATGTGATGTATCTGACCCCAGGAATGTGTCAATAAAGTTTCCCCTTCCTGGGACAATGAATTCACGGTGTTCTTATTTCAATTTCCAGGAGTGTACATTGAATTCCCACGCCTTCTCAGTTATTTGTCTTAGGGTGAATAAGTGATCAGATGTGGAACTGTTTCTGCGGAAACCGCATTGGTACAGTGTATGTGTATATGTATATGTTTTTTAATTGTGAGAAGAGAGAACAACGAGTACGTCGAAGCTTGCAGGTCGGCAGGCGCCCACCCTTTCGAAGCACGGGGACGGAATCGCCGAGCGCTCAGGAGGAGAGTGCGTGTCTCGGCCGGTGCGGCGTTATTTTGCGCGAGCTCCAGGCGCTTGTTGACGGGGCGGTCGGGCGCCGGGCGCCTCGGCCGCACGCACGCGGCGATAGCGCGCCGACTCTTTGCGCTCGCGCCTTCCCGACCACTTTGCGACTGCGTGACGCGCTGGAGGCGGCGTTTATCCTCCGGCGGCGTGTCCTCCGGCCGTGCTCCTAAAACCGACGCCGCTGCACCGGTCGTAAAGGCGTCGCTGCGGGCTCTTCTGAAAGGGATTCCTGGCCGCGCTCCATAAACAAGGCCGGCGGTAATTACCGTAATAAAGGCGCCACCGCCGGCGCCACGCCCAGTGCCCTGCGTGAGCATGCGTGCGGGCGAGTGCGTGCTCCGCGATATTAGCCGCCGGCCTCGCCTGCCGGGGGCGGAGGGCCCTCCACCCTGAAACAAAGCCCAGCCGGGCCGGGCCGCGCCGGGTCGATGCGGCGCTCTTATCGGGCATTCTTCACGGACAATTGGTGCCCGCCTCCAGGCTGGAGATTACCCGCCCCTCCAGAGGGCGACGTCTCGCCGAGATTCCGCTACCTGTCCTGCGCGTCTCGCCCGGACACAAACCCCGCACACGGCTCAAGCTTTTAGTTATCATTCCGTCAACTTGTTCCATTTTTGCCTTTCATACAGGGTGACAATTACTGAACTGTATGAAATAAAATCGACATATCTTCTAAACGGTTTGCGATACGTCGTTCAAACTGCACGGGCATGATAGGAATTAGTATGCGCACGCACATTGTATTCTTCAGCGAGTTTCATTTGGATGGGTTCGTCAATAGCAAAATTGGCGCATTTAGGGAACTGAGAATTCGCATTTCGCAGTAAAGAAGTCACTTCACCCTGAATTTTCCTTCACTTCCGGAATGCATTCGATGCAGTTCCGCACTGTCGCCTGATAAACAAAGTAAGAGCCTATGGAATATCAGACCAGCTGTGTGGCTGGATTGACGAGTTTTTAGCAAACAGAACACAGCATGTTGTTCTCAATGGAGAGACGTCTACAGACGTTAAAGTAACCTCTGGGGTGCCACAGGGGAGTGTTATGGGACCATTGCTTTTCGCAATATACGAGGCCTGTTCAGAAAGTAAGCTCCGATTGATTGCCAAATTGAAACCACAGTGAACATCAGAAATGTTTTACTTGTAACAATTAGCTACACCTTTCAGCTACTTCTCTACGTAGTCGCCGTTCTGACTTAGACTTTTGTCATAGCGTTGTACCAACTTTTCAATAGCCTCATCATAGAAGGCAGCCGCCAGTGCTTTCCGCCAATTCTCCACGCTGGCCTACACCTCGTTGTCTGTGTCAAAATGTTGTCTTCAAAGACAGCGGTTCATGTGACCAGAGATGAAACTCAGGGGGAGACAATTGCGGACTGTATTGTGGGTAATCTCACATTTCCATTTGAAAACGATGCAGGAGCATCTTCATTGCCCCTGCAGAATGCGGCTGAGAATTGTCTTGAAGAAGAAACAGCACGACAGTTATGTAATGTTAGCTGCATAGCTTCAGGCGAAACTTCTCACCAGGCCCTCGTACTTGGCGGCAGACACTATTTTCTAGACATCTTTATGCACTCACTGCGAGCTCAGAAATGAGAAGAGCGACGTGATGCTAACTGGGGTTATACTAGAGACACTACCCAACACATCTGTGCAAAGCTTTATCGGATTTTCATAGTCGTTTCCATTTCGCGACCGATCGGAGCTTACTTTCTGAACGCCCCTCGTATATAAATGACCTTGTAGATAGTGTCGGAAGTTCCATGCGGCTTTTCGCGGATGATGCTGTAGTACACAGAGAAGTTGCAGCATTACAAAATTGCAGCAAAATGTAGGAAGATCTGCAGCGGATAAGAACGTGGTGCAGGGAGTGGCAACTGACCCTTAACATAGACAAATATAGAAAGAAGGATCCTTTATTGTATGGTAATGTGATAGCGGAACAAACACTGGAAGCAGTTACTTCTGTAAAATATCTAGGGGTATGGGTACAGAACGATTTGAAGTGGATTGATCATATAAAATTAACTGTTGGTAAGCCGGGTGTGTGTGTGTGAAATCTTATGGGACTCAACTGCTAAGGTCACCAGTCCATAAGTTTGCACACTACTTAACCTAAATTATCCTCAGGACAAACACACACACCCATGCCCGAGGGAGGACTCGAACCTCCGCCAGGACCAGCCGGGTAAGGCGGGTGCCAGGTTGAGATTCATCGGGAGAGTGCTGTTTTTTTTTACGCAAATGCGTCGCCACCATTCTCTCTCTTCAATGGGTACTCCTCATTCAGTTCTTAATTATTGTACATTATTGAGTTATACAGGTCCCTCTATATATTACTGTACATTGATAGTCTACATTCGAAATATTCGTTCTCATCAGTTGTTGAAATGTACACACGAATACAACGAATGTTTTTTTGCGGAATTTCACTCGCAACTAACTGGCTGAACTTCAGTCGCAACTAACACTTTGTTACTTAATAAATCGCACTGCTCAGATTGCTACTGTCTGTCCACTTCGTTCATGTTTACTCGTTCCTGCACCAGTGAATATCAACAGGGACTGGACACCCACCAGCAACAATATCAGTCTTGTTTGGAGAAGCGAACAAGTGTTACTTCCGAGTGAAGTTCTCCAAAACATGTGTTGTGTTGTGTTTGTGTGTACATTTCAGGAACAGTTAAGAATGCTGAAGGAAATGGATATTTCTAATCTATGACAAGCTGCCAGTACGCAGTAATGTCGTACATAGCCCAATAACGAAGAAAAATTAATAAGTGAATACAGGGTATTCACTGACGAGGGACACCTGTGCTGATACATGTTTGGGTTTACGTAAAAAAAAAAAAAAAAAAAAAAGCCTGCTTAACAGGCGGACATGAAATTCAGTTATTTTTGTCTGCAAACAGGGCTGCGGCAAGAGTTTCATAACCAAATGATGATGAATGGTCAGCACTGTCCGAGACTAATTACCTGTTGTATAAGGTTATCATCTGCGACTGGAACAACAACAAATTTACACTTATGGTAGGCGGACAATCCGAATTGATGTGCGGAAAATTTCTGTAGATTCCAGGAAAAATGGCTTCTGAATCTGTCAGAGCCGTTACTGCGCGAGAAAAGAAAACATTTACGTAGCTGGAAGGGAAGGCGTCTCCCACTTGGTTCCGACCTCTTCAAGGTGCGAGCCTCGTCGCGCGAGAGGAAGGCGGGGTAATTTATAACGGCCGTCAAGCGACACATGACGGGGGAGCGCAATATGGAGGCGGCAATTTCGGAAGGCGCCGCGCTCCGCACCTGTTCCCCTGTCCGCCGCGCAATCTTTTTAACTTTTCGCCCCCGTGCGGGGTGCGCCGAGGTCGTGAAGCACTCGGCGCTGCAGTTATTGGGGCCCGCGCCAGCTGCGCCGACGTCACGTTGCAGGGCGACGGGATACACGTCTGGCGCGCCGTCGTATACCACCAGCTTTCATGCACTCCGTGCGGATAATGGCACGATAACTCCTCAGGTCTACATAAGGGTACATCCAAAAGACACTGTATTCAGTTCGCATGAAGCGGTCCAAAAAACGGATCAGGTACCCATGTTCGTTTAGGCTGAGGCGTAGCGCCGTATACCGATCCTGCCTTGGAGGCGGTTAAGTGGGAGATGTGTCTCGGAGCTGGATAGTGACAGATGGTGACGCGAGACTGGACGCGCAAGTAGTTTATGTATCAGCCGATAGAGGACAGTACTGGATAGGGGGACTGTGATTTTAGTTTCGATTGTGCCCACTAGATTGCACTAAAGTAATAGAATATTTTCCATAAACTGTTCTAATATTTTCATAAAGTGTTATTATGTCTTTTTGTGTATGTAAAATGTTATAAATGTGTTTTAACAGTATGAATGATGCGTGAGTGTGGATTAATGTTAACATGAAATAACTGTTTAACGAGTTATGTAGTAGGAACATTTCGAAGAAGTATGGATATGGACAAAGGGGATTTTTGTAGAACAGATTTGTTAAGTATGTTTATGGTAAAGGGAAAGTTAATTCACGTATAAATAACAATAGTAAATAACTTTATGCATAGACAAAACTTCAGCATATTAGATAATTACGTCGGTATAAAGTGCAGTCGTTTACTATTTTTCGATTGGTTATTGATGAAAAGCGCGGACTGACGCGGGAGAATGTTGTTTTGCTATTGGCTGTTGAGTAAACTGACCAATGGTAAAGCAATATTGTTCGCGCGCCTTTCTCTGCTGGTAGAGAACACTTACAGTATTCCAGAGAGGAGTCGGAGCCAGCCATGAAACAGTTCGGACTTGTGTAGTAATAGTTCCGATGGAAAGATAAGTTGCCCGATCTAGCAGTGTTTCATACATCAAAAGTGTTGGAAAGTGACGGCATAATTATTCCGATGGGTGTGTAGAAATTTCGGAATTTTTAAGTGAATTTTGTGAAGAAAAAAGACATATATTCCGCGTGGCGTATTGAGCAGGTCGGTGGCTAAAAACTGTGACTGCATTAGGTACCGACAGACTTAATATTTGGCGAGCGTTCTCAATCATAAACAATTAGTTTTTTTGTAGCTATTACCTTTTCGGGAAATGCAACACCATAAACTTGCTAACGTGAGTGAAAGGGATTGTGAGTGACTGTGTTAAGACTAGCACGGGCTTGGCAGTGATACTTGTTCACCTAAGTTTCAGAACATATTAATTGAGGAAAAAATTTCCAACCTTTCATTTGTGTGAAAACTTTCTCCCGATACGTAGATTAGTGACTTAAATTGCAGCCTGGTTCACGTCGAAGTACAGTAGGTTTCACTCGGATTTCGTACTGATGATCTGCTGAGACAATGTTCACAGGTAGGTGCAGGTCCGTCGTAAATGGACGGAAAGAACAGCGCCGCCGCAAGGTCTCCTTAATAAAAAGGAGCTACTCTACACTATGATTACATTGATGTTGTTATTGTGGTCGTCAGTCTGAAGACTAGTTTGATGCAGCTCTCCATGCCACTGTGTCCCGTGCGAGCCTCTTCATCTCCCAGTACCTACTGCAGCCTACATCCTCCTGAATATGCTTACTGTATTCGTCTCTTGGTCTCTCACTACAATTTTTACCCCTCACGCTTCCCTCCAGTACTAAATTGGTGAGCCCTTGATGTCTCAGAATGTGTCCTACCAACCGAGCCCTTCTTCTTGTCAGATTGTGCCATAAATTTCTCTTCTCCCCAAATTTATTCAGTACCTCCTAACTAGTTAAATAATTTACTCATTTAATATTCAGCATTCTTGTGTAGCACCACATTTGAAAAGCTGCTATTATCTCTTTGTTTCAACTGTTTCTCGTCCATGTTTCATTTCCATATATGCCTACACACCCTACAATTAGTTTCAGAACAGACGTTCTAAGATATAAATTTATATTGATCAGCAAGAACGTTACGAGCACCGACATAATATCGATAGATGTACAAATTTTAACTCTAAAAGATTTTTGTGCTGCAACATATGTTAAATATAGTTATCAACTGTTTAGGAAAGCTGATCTAGTTGCTGTAGAGACCGTTGTAAACCTTATCAAGGAACAAGAGTGGCAAAATGTTTATAGCGCTGATACAGTAGATGATAAATATAATGCTTTTCTCAAGACTTTTCTCGTGCTCTTTGAAAGTTGCTTTCCGTTAGAACGTTCAAAACAGGGCACTAGCACAAACAGACAGCCTGGGTGGCTGACTAGAGGGATAAGAATATCTTGTAGAACAAAGTGGCAATTATATTAAAATGTTAGAAACAGGCAAAATCTAAATGCAGCAGCCAATTACAAACAGTATTGTAAGGTGCTTAAAAATGTTATTAGGAAGGCAAAAAGTATGTGGTATGCAGATAGAATAGCTAAGTCTCAGGATAAAATTAAAACCATATGGTCAGTCGTAAAGGAAGTGGCTGGTCTGCAGAGACAGGTCGAGGATATAGAATCAGTGCGTAGTGGGAATGTCCGTGTTACTGATAAGTCGCGTATATGTACAGTATTTAATAATCACTTTCTGAATATAGCAGGTGAACTAAATAGAAACCTAGTCCCAACAGGGAATCACATAGCGCTCTTAGAAAAAAGTGTTCCGAGACTGTTACCTGAAATGCTCCTCCATGATACTGACAAGAGGGAGATTGAGTTAATAATTAAATCACTGAAGACCAAGAACTCTCATGGATATGATGGGGTATCTAGCAGAATACTGAAGTATTCTTCTATGTATGTTAGCCCAGTCCTTAGCCATATCTGTAACTTTTCCTTTAGGAGTGGTCGGTTTCCTGACCGATTAAAGTACTCGGTAGTGAAGCCACTTTATAAAAATGGAGACAAGGATAATGTTGAGAATTTTAGACCTATTTCTATGTCATCGGTGTTTGCTAAAGTTATCGAGAAGGTTGTATATACAAGGTTACTGGAGCATTTAAATTCACATAATTTGCTATCAAATGTACAGTTTGGTTTTAGAAATGGTTTAACAACTGAAAATGCTATATTCTCTTTTCTCTGTGAGGTTTTGGACGGATTAAATAAAAGGTTGCGAACTCTAGGTGTTTTCTTTGATTTAACGAAGGCTTTTGACTGTGTTGACCACAAAATATAACTGCAGAAGTTGGACCATTATGGAGTAAGGGGAGTAGCTTACAATTGGTTCACCTCTTACTTTAAGAACAGAAAGCAGAAGGTAATTCTCCGCAATATTGAGAGTGGTAGTGATGTTCAGTCCCAATGGGGAGATCCCCAAGGGTCGGTACTGGGGCCACTGCTGTTTCTTATTTATATAAATGATATGCCTTCTAGTATTACAGGTGATTCAAAAATATTTCTGTTTGCTGATGACACCAGCTTGGTAGTGAAGGATCTTGTGTGTAATATTGAAACAGTATCAAATAATGTAGTTCATGAAATAAGTTCGTGGCTTGTGGAAAATAATTTGATGCTAAATCACAGTAAGACTCAGTTTTTACAGTTTCTAACTCATAATTCAACAAGAACCGATATTTTGATCAGACAGAATGGGCATATTATAAGCGAGACGGAACAGTTCAAGTTCCTAGGCGTACGGATAGATAATAAGCTATTGTGGAAAGCCCATGTCCAGGATCTTGTTCAGAAACTAAATGCTGCTTTATTTACCATTAGAACAGTATCTGAAATAAGTGACACTTCAACACGAAAAGTAGTCTACTTCGCATATTTTCATACGCTTATGTCGTATGGTATTATTTTTTGGGGTAATTCTTCTGATTCAAAAAGGGTATTTTTGGCTCAAAAACGGGCTGTTCGAGCTATATGTGGTGTAAGTTCGAGAACCTCTTGTCGACCCCTATTCAATAGTCTGGGAATTCTGACATTGCCCTCACAGTATATATTTTCTTTAATGTCGTTTGTTGTTAGCAATATTAGCCTATTCCCAAGAGTTAGCAGCTTTCACTCAGTTAATACTAGGCAGAAATCAAATCTGAATGTGGAATGCACTTTCTTGACTCTTGTGCAGAAAGCAGTGTAGTATTCTGCTGCATCCATTTTCAATAAGCTACCACAAGAACTCAAAAATCTTAGCAGTAGCCCAAACACTTTTAAGTCTAAACTGAAGAGTTTCCTCATGGCTCACTCCTTCTATTCTGTCGAGGAGCTCCTGGAAGAGCTAAAAAATTAAGCAAATTCCAGTGTTACAGTGTTGATTTTCTTTATTTAAACTTAAGGTTTATCGCCTGAATATGTTTTTTATATTTCATTTTATATGTTTCTACTATCGTGTTATAATTCCATGTATTGACTCGTTCCATGACCATGGAGACTTCTCCTTAATTTGGTCCCAAGGAACAATAAATAAATAAATAAAAATAAAATGAAATAGAAAGCCATCCAGGAGATAGCAGCGTCACCAGGTGAGGAATGGCTGCTAGTCAGACTCACGCACGGTGCATATACACTACTGGCCATTAGAATTTCTACACCAAGAAGAAATGCAGATGATAAACGGGTATTCATTGGACATATATATTATACTAGAACTGACATGTGATTACATTTTCACGCAATTTGGGTGCATAGAAGCTGAGAAATCAGTACCCAGAACAACAACCTCTGGCCGTAATAACGGCCTTGATACGCCTGGGCATTGAGTCAAACAGAGCTTGGATGGCGCGTGCAGCTACAGCTGCTCATGCAGCTTCAACACGATACCACAGTTCATCAAGAGTAGTGACTGGCGTATTGTGACGAGGCAGTTGCTTGGCCACCATTGACCAGACGTTTTCAATTGGTGAGAGATCTGGAGAATGTGCTGGCCAGGGCAGCAGTAGAAGATTTTCTGTATCCAGAGAGACCCTGCAACATGCGGTCGTGCATTATCCTGCTGAAATGTAGGATTTCTCAGGGATCGAATGAAGGGTCGAGCCACGGGTCGTAACACATTTGAAATGTAACGTCCACTGTTCAAAATGCCGTCGATGCAAAAAAGAGGTGACCGAGACGTGTAACCAATGGCACCCCATACCATTACGCCGGGTGATGCGCCAGTATGGCGATGACGAATACACGCTTCCGATGTGCGTTCACCGCGATGTCGCCAAACACGAATGCGACCATCATGATGCTGCAAACAGAACCTAGATTCATTCGAAGAAATGACGTCTTGTTATTCGTGCACCCAGGTTCGTCGTTGAGTACACCATCGCAGGCGCTCCTGTCTGTGATGCAGGGTCAAGGGTAACCTCAGCCGTGGTCTCCGAGATGATAGTCCATGCTGCTGCAAACGTCGTCGAACTGTTCGTGCAGATGGTTGTTGTCTTGCAAACGTCCCCATCTGTTGACACAGGGATCGAGACGTGGCTGCACGATCCGTTACAGCCATGCGGATAAGATGCCTGTCATCTCGACTGGTAGTGATAGGAGGCCGTTGGGACCCAGCACCCTCCTGAACCCACCTATTCCATATATCATTGGATCTCGACCAACGCGAGCAGGAATGTCGCGATACGATAAGCTGCAATCGCGATAGCCTACAATCCGACCTTTATCAAAGTCGGTAACGTGATGGTACCTATTTCTCCTCCTTACACGAGGCATCACAACAACGTTTCACCAGGCAACGCCGGTCAACTGCTGTTTGTGTATGAGAAATCGCTTGGAAACTTTGCTCATGTCAGCAAGTTGTAGGTGTCGTCACCGGCGCCAACCTTGTGTGAATGCTCTGAGAAGCTAATCATTTGCATATCACAGCATCTTCTTCCTGTAGGTTAAATTTCGCGTCTGTAGCACGTCATCTTCGTGGTGCAGCAATTTTAATGGCCAGTAGTGTATTATTATCAGTGACCGTGTCGTCCATGTGCAGAATAGGGCAGGCGCGCGTTCTATCTGCGTTTGACCGAGGGCAGATTGTGATGGCCCAAGCATTTCTGAAACTGCTCGGGTGTTCGTGGAGTGCTGCGGTGAGCGTCTTCAACTCGTGGCGAGACCAAGGTGAAACCACGTCCAGGCGTCGTGGGGTTGGGCGGCCACTCCTTATTACAGATGTCTGAAGTCGTAACCTGGGCAGACTGTTAAAACACGACGTGTGGCGGAACTAAACTCTCGGCAGTGTAAAAGTGTGTCTGAATACAGTATACGGAGCACTTCTAACGATGGGCCTCCGCAGCCGACGACTCACGCATATGACTACGTTAACAGGACGACATCGACAACTACGACTGAAATGGACACGTGATCAGCGGCACTGGACGTTGGCGCAGTGGCAGAGCGTTGCATGGTCCGATTAATCCATGCGGGTGGGAGGGCGCGAATCCCTCGTCTTCCAGAGTTGGTTTGGTTGGGTTGGGTTATTTGGGGGAGGAGACCAAACTGCGAGGTCATCGGTCTCATCGGCTTAGGGAAGGAAGTCGGCCGTGCCCCAGCGAAGGAACCATCCCGGCATTTGGCTGAAGCGATTTAGGGGAATCACGGAAAACCTAAATGAGGATGGCCGGACGCGGGATTGAACCGTTGTCCTCCCGAATGCGTCTTCCAGATGTGGTACCAACTCGGCGCGTCGCCTGCTCTCCGTGCCAAAGATGGACATACCGGCTATTAGTTAGGCGGTCATGATGTTGTGTCTGATCAGCGGATATTCGATGTTAACAAATTTCTCTTCCTCAGAAACGTTTTTCTTACCATTGCCAGGGTCTACATCTTACATCCTACCTACCTCGGCTATCACCAGTTATTTTGCTGCGCAAAGAGCAAAACTCCTCTACAGTTTTAAGTGTCTCATTTTCTAATCTTATTAATCTTATATTACTGCCAGTAACACTCCCATCCTCGTTTCTTTAAATAATCGAACTCTGTATCTTGCAAGATCTACTGGGTTCCGGGACTGCTTACACCATTTCAAAAGGCCCAACAATCCATCGCAGTAGCGGAAATGTTGTAACTGTGTCACGGCAGTGCGGATAGCGTCTTTAGCCAGCTACAAACCATGGACGAATGCTGGGTGCATCACTACGACCCAACAGCCATATGAGCAAAGCTAGCCGCCGAAAAAGGCGAAGACCCAACCATCATCAACTAAGGTATTGTAGGGTGTTTTCTTCGGACTGCCAAGTTGTGGTTCTAACATCCTATACACTGGAGAACACTATTAAAAACTCCTGACGAGGTAACCGGGAAGCTTCCCAGGGGGTGTTTTTGCTCTACGACAATGCCTCAGCTCATTGTGCTAAGAACACAGTTAGGCATACATGCCACTTCCTTTCGCTATCAAATTTATCCTCATCTCCCTTATTCTCCTGACATGTCACCACTGACTTCTTCCTTTGTCGTTACAGGAAGAAACCACTGCGTGGCAAACTTTTCCAGAATGACGATGAGGTGACGTGCAGCGCTTTCTCAATGACTAAAACACATTTTACAACCGAGGTCTCCGCAAGTTGTCCATCGTTGAAAATGTGTCACAGTAAGGGTTGATTATGTAGAGAATGACACCATCATCCAGTTTCATGGTCGCAACTTGATTTTTTTCGAGGTGATATTTAAAACTTTTTTGCCTCCACACGAGCACTCAACTTCACAGGTTACTGTGGAATTCTGTCACTATACATAGCAAAAGCTTTTGATACGGTCTGGCATCAGGGCTACTGCATTAACTATACACAGGGCCCATCGTAAAGCTTATAAAAAGGTAGCTATCGAGCAGAAGCTTCACACCGCTCACTTCACGAAAAGCCACATCCGAGCCGGAGTCCCTCAAGGATCCATCATAGGGCCCATATTGTACAACTTGCACAGGGCTGACACGCCAACAGAACTTACGCTGATGACACGGCGTTCTCCGCCAGCAGTAGCAGCAGTGGCTACGAGGGGCTGCGAAACGTGTTATCCATGGACCAAAAGATGGCGCTTAACTCCGAACGGTGACAAAATGTTGACATTCACGTTCACTAAAAGCAGAGGGAAGATATCACCCCCCCCCCCCCCCCGGCGCCCACAACCGAAATTGCGTCTCCAGGGGTACAACGTAGGAATGACGAGCTGTTGTGAAATATCACAATGTAACTATGGACCGCCTCACATGTCGAAGGAACATAAAGACCTGAGAGTGAAGGCGAGCCTCAGGCTCCATGTGCCATACCAACGCAATCTAATATCAGCCAGAGTAGGGGTGATTCTCGACAACAGATCAGCACGCTGCCGTTGATATAGAGCAGTGATTCCCAATTCCCGACCTGGGCGTAATTACGTACTGAGGGGTAAAATGAAATTTTCTGAGGGGCTTAAAGAAAAAGGTTGAATTGTATTACGATCACGAAACAAAATAATCTTTAAAAGAACACTATTTGATGAGTCTGTCATACTGATTACATAAGTTAACAATTATTAATTTTTTTTAAAGACTAGCATTAACGCTTAGCACAGTGTGGTGAAGGTTACAGCGTGTGAAACGAATGAATGAAGTCTTCCCCACATAGTCCACCCGCTACACACATATTTTGTATTTTGCACCATGCATCTACGCCATTAAAATCATTAAAATATCGGCATACGCATCACATATGCTTAAAAGTCTATATGTCTCATAATGTCTCATGAAAATGCCTTCTGAGAATTTTTTTTCCTTTTTTTTTAACGTAGATCCCACTATAGGCAAGAAATTGCTTCATTCCTCGCTTTGCAAGAATAAACACTCTAACTGAAAACTCAACAGTAACTGTGCAATAACTACTACACTGCTGTAGCAGCTATAAAGTATCATATCATTATTATTATTGGCGACAGTGGTCAGACACAAAGCAGTGGCAGTGTGAAGTTTTTCAATTTCTGTCACTCCAGAAGTAACGAGTCTAGCAATCAAGTAATTTACAGGCAGTAAATACAGGACACATTTTTTACTTACTTGATTTTAAATGGGACTCTGGGGATGTTACAGAGGAAGTATGTTTTGTAACAAGTATCTACGCTCAACGTCGATAGTTAGCTTTCTTTTCTGAGAGGACTTACAGGTAGCACTCGCCATGTACTGAGAATTGCTGCATTATTCTACACAAAAAAAAAAAAATAAATAAATAAAATAAAAAAATAAAAAATAAAAAAAAAGTTTGTTAGAAGTAAGTAGTAAATAACTGTCACCCATCGACTAACCAAACACAATAAGTCAGTAACCGTCTCATAACAGAGGAAACTTATGAAAGGCAGGACTCATAATCATTTCAACGCCCTAGTCAGTCCGTAGAAATGTTGGAACACGTGAGGCAATACTAACCATACGACTTATCTTAGAAGAAAGATTAAGGAAAGGCATACCTACGTTTCTAGCATTTGTAGACTTAGAGAAAGCTTTTGACAATGTTGACTGGCATACTCTCTTTCAAATTCTGAAGGTGGCAGGGGTAAAATACAGGGAGCGAACGGCTATTTACAATTTGTACAGAAACCAGATGGCAGTTATAAGAGTCGAGGGACATGAGAGGGAAGCAGTGGTTGGGAAGTGAGTGAGACAGGGTTGTAGCCTCTCCCCGATGCTATTCAATCTGCATATTGAGCAAGCAGTGATACTGAGGGAATTAGATTAGGAAATGAGACACTTAAAGTAGTAAAGGAGTTTTGCTATTTGGGGAGCAAAATAACTGATGATGGTCGAAGTAGAGAGGATATAAAATGTAGACTGACAATGGCAAGGAAAGCGTTTCTGAAGAAGAGAAATTTGTTAACATCGAGTATTGATTTAAGTGTCAGGAAGTCGTTTCTGAAAGTATTTGTATGGAGTGTAGCCATGTATGGAAGTGAAACATGGACGATAAATAGTTTAGACAAGAAGAGAATAGAAGCTTTCGAAATGTGGTGCTACAGAAGAATGCTGAAGATTAGATGGGTAGATCACATAACTAATTGAATAGAATTGGGGAGGAGTTTGTGGCACAACTTGACAAGAAGAAGCGATCGGTTGGTATGACATGTTCTGAGGCATCAGGGTATCACCAATTTAGTACTGGAGGGCAGCGTGGAGGGTAAAAATCGTAGAGGGAGACCAAGAGATGAATACACTAAGCAGATTCAGAAGGATGTAGGCTGCAGTAGGTGTTTGGAGATGAAGAAGCTTGCACAGGATAGAGTAGCATGGAGAGCTGCATCAAACCAGTATCGGGACTGAAGACCACAACAACAAGCAAGGGGTAAATGTCACCATAAGCGTGTCATCAGAAACAAGCAGTAAGGCATGCATTTATGAGAGAGGGACAGTGAAGAGATTATCCCAAGCAGGTTTTTTGGCACACCGCATTTTTGAAAAAGGACTGGTCGTATCACTTTTCCTTAGACTAGTCAACAGAAGGCACCACTGTTCCGTACTTTAGAATCAGTACTTGGCCGCAGACCGGCGTGGTGGCGACGCCGGGGTTATAAGGCGCGCTGCCGCCGCCTTTCCTTATCCGGACCGACGCCCTCGGCGCCCCTACGAGCGGGGAGCCGCCATTTTCGGCGTCGCTTCATTACCCTGGGTTAGTTTTCCAGCCCGCTGACCGTGCTCGTGGCTTGACAACTTCTTCTTCGGAAAGAAAAAAAGAAGAAGAAAAAGATCCTCGAAGGTGCCGTCGTGAAACGCGCGCAGGGCTTCCCGACTGAGAAAGCGGGTACTGCAAAAAGGAACTAAAACGGAGAGGAAAGAAATAAAGGAAGGGGGCACGGGTGTGGCCAGGGACGCATCCGCCGGTTCGGTTAGCGCCCTTGTCTGCTCTCGCGGGGAGGAATCCGGGATTTCTCTCCCCCTGCTCTCTGGAGGTGCAGTCTGGGCAGGGTTGGGGAGGGGAGGGGGCCAACTTTGTTTCGCGACGGGCCGGGTGGCGGCGCTAATGTCGCCCCAACAGCTCTCCCCTGGGATTTCGCTGCATCGCTATCCGGATCGTCCATCAGCGCTGTCGGGGAAGGAACGCCGCACCGAGGCGCCGGCTACCTCGCTCTCCTTTTTAACTGTTCCGTTTCTAATTAAAATCTCAAAAAGAACACTCGCTAATTAGAAAGGTTCGAACTTGGGAGAGTTCCCACCCCCCCGCTGTAAGGGGCTTGGCCTGGCTTTGCTGCAGGGGCGCCGCTGTGTGAAAAGGATTTTACGAAATAAACTTCCTTTGCTCTTCGCATTAATTTGCACATACTTTCACCCTCCATCAGCATCAGAGACTGCCTTTGACGTCCTTTCTAAGTTATTTATTTATTTACACGTCAAGTTCCGTATGACCAAATTGAGGAGCAAATTTCCAAGGCCATGGAACGTGTCAGTACATGAAATTACAACATAAAAGTTATAACAGATAAAAATAAATGTTCTTGAACCCGAAAAAAGTCAGTCCATAAGTTTAAGTAAACGCAATCAACAATACAACAAGAATCAGCTTAATTTTTCAAGGAACTCCTCGACAGAATGGAAGGAGTGACCCTTGAGGAAACTCTTCACGGTCGATTTGAAAGCGCGTGGATCACTGCTAAGACATACGAATTCGAGTGGTAGCTTATTGAAAACAGATGCAGCAGGATACTACACACCTTTTTGCACGAGAGTTAAGGAACAAAATACCCAGACTCGTGAACAGGGGTCGACAAGAGGTTCTTGAACTTACATCACCTGTTGCCCGAACCACCCGTTTCTGAGCCAAAACTATCCGTTTACAATGGGAAGAGTTACCCCAAAATATAATACCACACGACATAAGCGAATGAGAAAAAGCAAAGAGACTAATTTTCATGTCAAACGATCACTCACTTCTGATGCCGTTCGATTACTAAAAATGGCAGTATTAAGTCTTTGAACAAGATCCTGAACGTGGGCTTTCCACGACAGCTTACTCTCTATTTGAACACCTAGAAATTTGAACTGCTCAGTTTCACTAATCATATGCCCGTTCTGTGAAATTGAACCATCAGGTTTTGTTGAATTGTGTGTTAGAAACTGTAGAAATTGAGTCTTACTGTGACTGAGCGTTAGTTTATTTTCTACAAGCCATGAAGTTAGGTCATGAACTAAACTATTTGAAACTGAGCCAATGTTGCACACAACATCCTTTAGTCATCAGCAAACTGAAATATTTTAGAGTTACCCGTAATACTAGAGGGCATATCATTTATATAAATAAGGAACAGGAGCGGCCCCAACACTGATCCCTGGGGCACCCCTCACTTGACAGTACCCCTCAAATCCCACATCACAGCCGTTATCAACATTGTGAATAATGACCTTTTGCTAAAGTAAGAGGTGAACCAATTGTGAGCTACTCCCCGTATTCCGTAATGGTCCAACTTCTGGAGCAATATTTTGTGATCAACACAATCAAATGCCTTAGTTAAATCAAAAAATGTGCCAATCGTTTGAAACCTGTTGTTTAGCCCATCCAGTACACAGTACACTTACAAAGAGAATTTAGCATTTTTAGTTGTTGAACGACTTCTAAAGCCGAACTGTTCATTTGATAGCAAATCGTGTGATGTAAAATGATCAATTAACCTTACATACACAGCCTTTTCAATAACTTTCGCAAACACCAACTTCACCAACTTACGTTATTCCAACCGTTCTTGATATTCCGAATAGAAAGCTTATCTTTTTTAAGAAATTCTTGTAGCATGAATCACTGAGACTTTTTTCTAGTTCTGAAACGATAAAAGTGGAGATTTGGGGCCCAGAATGACTCTTGTGCGCTCGCAGTCATCTACTGCGATGAAGCAAAACTGTTTACAATAGCACTGCCTAGCGACATGACACAGCAGTAAGACACTTAACGGGTAATCGGGTTACATATTCTTGTCCGACCATCCAGATATAGGCGTTACACGGTTACTTTACATTGTTTGAGCAAATTATAGAATGGTTCGTCTCAGAAGGAGTATGATGCACATTAGTTTTTGATACTAAAGGAAGTAGTTTAATTCTGTAATTTGTTTAGTGAAGGTAATTTTATTTACTTGATTTACGTCCAATTTCCTTCCGTGCCCTTCCGAAATCGGAGCTTTTGCTATGTCTCTAATGACGTCATCGTTTGCAGGACACTGCTCGCTAATTTACTTCCCTGCAATAGCACTATCTTAGTTTCTGTTGTCACTTTTCTCAGTTGCGTCAAGTTTTTCTTTTTTTAATTTTTTTGAACTAAACTGAGTGATGTAACAGCCATAGTCATATCTGACTAAATGCCTTACTTGAAACATTTAAGGGGAAAAAAAAAACAAGTTGAAATCAGTTTTACTTGGAGTTCTACTTCATAGCTGCATTTCTGAATGGACCCAGCTACTAAATGTAAATGTAGATGACATTTAATGTAAAAGCTACGTTTGTCCGGGCGTAACTGTGGTTTCTTTGAGTGCTAATTAGAAAGGTTCGAACTTGAGAGAGTTCCCACCCCCGCTGTAAGGGGCTTGGCCTGGCTTTGCTGCAAGGACGCCGCTGTGTGAAATATTAGTTCACTTTATTACGTTGGTGAATAAATGATTTACTTAACTTTAACGCAGTTCCTTGCCACAGGATTGTTTGATAATTTACAACTGCCGTTGACTATGAAAGCATCACTTCATGTACAGACTAACAAACTGTTCTCTTGCAGTACATGATGCACCATAGACGAAAGTACATTTTATCGGACACTTTAACAACTGTCATAATCCCAGACGATGATATTGACCGCTGTAGCTGAGGTCTCGATCTGGGGCAGAGCGCTACCGTGCTCGGCTCTATATTGACCTCAGCGTGATGGCGCTGCTGTATGCAGATGGAGGGCGTGTCTTCTGGAGTGTCTCCCATTCGTTGCTACGGATTGCAGCGAACCCTCGTTAACGTCTGTGGTATCGGCATGCGTTGCCGACTTTGGCGTGGCACTGCGATCTCTGGACGACACCACAGTAAATAGTCACTTTCGCCGAGAAAATGTACCTAGTGTACACTTCAGAGTGACACACACACACACACACACACACACACACACACACACACACACACACACACCTACACTACCATTCAACACAGTCATCAAGTCTATGAAAACACCGGTCGGAAAGTTCTGTCAGTTCTTCAGTTCCTAGAATGAAATTTTCACTCTACAGCGGAGTGTGCGCTGATATGAAACTTCCTGGCCGATTAAAACTGTGTGCCGGACCGAGACTCGAACTCGGGACCTTTGCCTTTCGCGGCCAAGTGCTCTACCAACTGAGCTACCCAAACACGACTCACGCCCCGTCCTCACAGCATTAATTCCGCTAGTACCTCGTGTGCTACGTTCCAAACTTCACAGAAGCTCTCCTGCGAACCTTGCAGAACTAGCACTCATGGAAGAAAAGATATTGCGGAGACATGGCTTAGCCACAGCCTGGGGGATGTTTCTAGAATGAAATTTTCACTCTACAGCGGAGTGTGCGCTGATATGAAACTTCCTGACAGATTAAAACTGTGTGCCGGACCGAGACTCGAACTCGGGACCTTTGCCTTTCGCGGCCAAATGCTCTACCAACTGAGCTACCCAAGCACGACTTCCTTTCTTCCAGGAGTGCTAGTTCTGCAAGGTTCGCAGGAGAGCTTCTGTGAAGTTTGGAAGGTAGGAGGCGAGGTAGTGGCGGAATTAAAGCTGTGAGGACGGGGTGTGAGTCGTGCTTGGGTAGCTCAGTTGGTAGAGCACTTGCTCGCGAAAGGCAAACGTCCCGAGTTCGAGGCTCGGTCCGGCACATAGTTTTAATGTGCCAGGAAGTTTCAGTTCTTCAGTTCTTCGACAGAAATTTCCTTCTTGCTTGCGGAGCCTTTAAAGAACCGCTGCTTGAACGCCCCCATCGTCGGAAAATCCCTTTCCCCCTGACGTTCTTTGAGTTTGCCGAAAAGATGGAAATCGGGAAGTGCAAGATGCGGGCTGTTGCCTTTCTTCGATCAGAATCGCTCACGTCTACGCGGCCTTGGTCAAAGTGATGGCATCATTTCACTACTGGTAGATGCGACAGTGCATTTGGTCCATATACTGCCAGAGTTTCACTGTAAGAATTTTAGACGTTTTTCCCAAAAGAGTCACTCTGTCCCGCGTTCTTCAACTTTGGATGGTATGTTTCCAGGTACCACCCCATTTAACTCCCACAATCCGATGCACCAGTTATTCGAACCGCAGCAGAACTGTCTGCAGAGAATCCAGAGCATGTAGTCTGCATCTACAGCAGTGCTTCGCAGGTCACCTGATGGTGTATGGCGGAGGGTACTTCTGGTACAACTAACTGATCCTCCCCCTACCTGTTCCACGCGCGAATGGAGCGTGGTAGGAATGACTGTCGGTAAACCTCCGTATTAGCTCTAATTACTCGAATTTTCTCGTCGTGGGCATTTCGTGAGACGTATGTGGGAGGAAGTAATGGGCACTTTGTCGCAATTTCAACAGAAAACCTCTCGGTGTTCCGCAACGCCACTCTTGTAGCGTATGGCGCTGGAGTTCGTTGAGCATCTCTGTAACGCTACATTGCAGACTAAACGATCACTTGACGAGAAGCGAGCCGCTCTTCGTTGGATCTTCTCTCTCTCTCTCTCTCTCCCTCCCTCCCTCCCCCTCCCTCCTATGATTCCTACCTGGTAAGGGCCCCAGAGTGAATAGCAATATTCAAGAATCAGTAGAATAAGTGTTTTGTAAGCTGCTTCTTTCGTGCGTGAGTTACATTTCCTTAAGATTCGTCCAATAAATCTCAGTGTGGCATCTGCCCTTCCTGCTATCTGTTTTATATGATCATTCCGCTTAAGATCACTTGGATGGCTAGATATTTTGCGGTAGAATCTCTTTCCAGCTACGTGAATGCTGTAGTTGTGCGGCAGTGGATTTTTACTCCTACGCATGCGCAGTGTGTTCATTTTCTTTTCGTTCACGGCCAAATGCCAGTCTCTGGACCATTCATCAACCCTCAGAAGGTCCTTTTGCAAATTGCTACAGTCTTCTGCATTGCTGCCTTCTTACGGACAACCGCAACTCAAGGAGCTTCCGACATTTTCTACTACATCATTTGCATATACTGTAAACAGTAACGGTCCCACCACACTACCCTGGGGTAGTCCTGAAATTACCTCTACATCTGTCGATTTGGTTCGCTAGGAGCGACGTGTTGAGTTCTATCCACTCTCTACTGAATCTGAGCCACGCCTACCGCGCAATGGTCTTAGCGTGAGACGACATGACTTGCGGAACATATATTCTGAAGTCACTACGTATGTGAGTGAATCGACACAAATCACATTATATCAATGCATAGTAAATTTGGACCACTGAACTTGCAAATAAATAAACTAAGTTGTTTCTGGCAACCAAATCTCGGGAAGTGAAGCTTTTAATTCATGCCCTAGTCAAAAGTCTATGTTTAACAGAAGACTCAACAAGCTAGGAGTTTTCACCTTCAGAAACAAGTGCCACGAATGTCTCCAGACTTACATACGGTATGTACACTAAAGCGCCAAGTATAGGCATTCAGGTATATTTAAACAGGTAGAATACGGCGCTGCGTTCGGCAACGCCTGTATAAGACAAGTGTCCGGTGCATTTGTTAGATCGGTTACTGCAGCTACAATGGCAGGTTATCAAGATGTACGTAAGTTTGAACGTGTGGTTTTAGTTGGGCGCGAACGATAGGACACAGTATCTTCGAGGTAGCGATGAAGTGGGCATTTTCCTGTAAGACCATTCCACGAGTGTTCCGTGAATATCAGCAGTCCGGTAAAACATCAAATATCCGACAACGCTGTGATCCTGCAAGAACGGATCCAATGACGACTGAAGAGAATCGTTCAGTGTGACAGAAGTGCAACCCTTCCGCAAATTGCTGCATATTTCAATGCTGGGCTATCAACAAATATCAGCGTGCGAACCATTCAACGAAACATCATTGATATGGGCTTTCGGAGACGAAGGCCCACTCGTGTACCCTAGATGACTGCACGACACAAAGCTTCACGCCTCGCCTGGGCCCGTCAATACCGACATTGGACTGTTGATGACTGGAAACATGTTGCCTGCTCGGACGAGTCTCGTTTCAAATTGATCTCATGAATCCATAGACCCTGCATGTCAGCTGGGGACTGTTCAAGCTGGTGGATGTTCTGTAATGGTGTGGGGTGTGTGCAGTTGGAGTGATATGGGACCCCTGATACGTCTAGATACGACTCTGACAGGTTACACGTACGTAAACATTCTACCTGATCACCTGCATCCATTCGTGTCCATTGTGGATTCCAACGGACTTGGCCAATTCCAGAAGAACAATGCGACACACCACACGTCCTGAATTGCTACAGAGTGGCTCCAGGAACACTCTTCTGAGTTTGAAGACTTCCGCTGTCCACCAAACTCCCCAGAGATGGATATTATTGAGGATATCTGGGATTCCTTGCACCGTGCTGTGCAGAAGAGATCTCCACCCCCTCGAGCGCTATTTCAGACATTAGTCGAGTCCGTGCCACGTCGTGTTGTGGCACTTCTGCTTGCCCGCGGGGGCCCTACACGATATTTGGCAGGTGTACCAGTTTCTTTGGCTCTTCAGTATATGTTGACGCCAAGGGTAAGCGTAGAGGGGCTTCCCAGTCCTTCCGGACATCTACCTCCCCCATCTTCCCATCGGGGTTTTCTTCCACGCAACCCTCTTCCCGCTCCCCTCTTAACTCGGCCAAGAAAAAGCGTGTGCACTGTAAATGCAAATGTCATGCGGCATTGTCGGTCCGGAAGTGCGCCGAGGGTCGTTTTCTGTGTCGTTAACGACGATAAAGAGAGAACGAAAAGCTGACACCGGTGCTGGCTGAGGGCCTACGCTTTCGAACAACGTCAAAGATGCTGAGCTTAAGGGGCTCCGGAAAGGCTCAAAATCATGAAAAGTTCAATTTTTACTTTTTTGCGTTTTCTGAATCTGCAGACTATTACCTTTTAATAGATATATAATTTATTCAATTCCGAAGACTACTACTATTTTTAAATTTTTTTTGAAATGTGTTCTACATGGGCGTGACCCACTGTGGCGCTGTTAAACTGCTGTCAAATGGTGTTATTATTAACGTCCGTGTTCATCAGGTACATTTTAGTGATGTGAGATAAAGTATGTGTTGTGGCTAACCTGTGATGGTTCAATATATATCGCTGGTGTGATTTTCGATTGTTTCATGTTTATTTACTCTGCCGTTATCTCGAAAATATTCGTAATTAATTCTGTTTCTTGAGTCTCTGTTTTGTTGAAGTATAATAATGAGTAAAAGTAAAGTTATTAGAAATCCTCTGAAGGCTTTTAAGAAAAGGAGAAATGTTGGAAAGCCAAAGGTATTTAGAAATATGGGAATGAAGATAGGTTCTAACATGGTACGAGCGATGCTTGCTTTAGACAAGGAACGCCTTCGGGCTGCAGACAGGGCTGTAAAGAGTCTAGAAATACAAGCAAGAGTAAACAGGAGGAGGAACAAGAGGAAGCTGGAGGAGGAGTTTGCAGAGGATGAAGATAATCCATCCTATGGACCTGGAATGCACTAAAAAGTTAATCCAATCTTTGTCGCTTGATTCCCAAAACTTTTCTTTTCTCATACTAATTACATGTTTTCTAAGGATCTTCCAAACATATTTGTTTCAAACTTTCAGTAAATGTTACACAGTACCTTCTGCATAATTTAACACAGCCTTTTTCCAAAAAACTGTATATTTTTGAATATATAAATAAAAAATTGCAAAAAAATGTAGTGAATTTTCATTACAATTGAAAAAAAATCATCTTTAATAACTGAACTAAAATTTTGTAAAATCCCTGTGTTAAGTTGTAGCCCATATTCCAATAAATAATCTGTAAAAAGTTCAACTTCCTACCTCAAATACTTTGTGAGGAAAGATGTAATTTATAAGCGTTATTTTAACATTGCAAGTATAGGGCGTTCCGGAGCCCCTTAACGTCCTCATCTAATGGATGGATCACCCGCCGACGGTGTCACACGCGCTCACTCCGTAAGACACGGCGACAGGTTTGGAATTTAACTCACTCAGTATTTCAAAAGTTAAACGATACCTAAACAACGATTTGAAACTTCCTGGCACATTAGAACTGTGTAGCGGATTGTGAATCAAACACAGGCTGTGGCTAAGCCATGGCTCTGCGATATCCTTTCTTCCGCAAGTGCTTGTCACGCAAAGCATGCAGAAGAATTTCTGTGAATTTGGGAAAGTGGGAGACAAAGTAGTGGTGGAAGTAAAGGTGTGAGGGCGGGTAGTGAGTCGTGCTTGGACAGCTCGGTTGATAGAGCAGTTGTCCTTGTTAGGCAACTGTCCCAGCTTCGAGTCTCGTTCCGGTTTGATGTGAGGTTTCAAATCAGCGCACAAACCGCTGCAGAGAGAAAATTTATTTTGGAAGCAACGTACTAGTTTCTCCAGCAACGTTAGTGATGCATATGTAAGAGGAAATGACTGGATCAGTAAATACGGTTGTAATTTATATATAAGCGATTTTTGCGCAGCGGAAAGGTTTTGCAGCTATTGGCGCCTTTTCAGACTGGACAAAATAGCAGATAGCCCAAACTTCGCTAGTCAGGCACGCTGACATTTCATCTAAAGAAAAAAAATTATAAATTCGTGAACGCTGCCAACGGGGAATACTTGTTACAGCACCAAACATAACATAAAATCAAATACGCAGACATACAACATCGGAGTGTACAAAGTATCACGACCTAGTTGTCCTACCTACTATGTAGGGAAACAGGAAGAAACTTCAAAACCCGTTTTCAAGAACACGTAAATGCTTTCAGGCTGAACCACTTCGAAAAATCAGTCATTGCACAACATATGCTGGAAACGAAACATATCGTCAACAGTCCAGGAAACAATTTGGCTGAAGTTTTTTTTTTTTTAATTCATGCCTCCATTGATTGAATCAGTATGACAGTTCACCCTATATGAAGCAGCATCTGTGAGACAATGGTCTATGGACAACAACATTCCGGAAATGGACCGGCCTGCCCAGAGTCGCGATCTGAATGGAATGGAACACCTTTGGATTGATTTAGAATGTCGACTTCGCTCCAGACCCCAGCGCCCAACATCATCATCTCTGGTTTCGGCTGTTTGGAAATAATGGGCTACCATTCCTCCACAGACAATGTCACACCTCGTTGAACCTGTCCCTGGCAGAATTCAAGTCACCATAACGGCGAAACGTGAACACATCCTACATTACTGTCCACTAGTAGGAGTACGCCTGCAAACGGTCTTGCCGCAGTAGTAACACCGGTTCCCGTCAGATCAAGGCAGTTAAGTGCTGTCGGGCTTAGCTAGCACAGGGATGGGTGCTTGACCGAGTCTGCCGAACGCTGTTGGCAAGAGGGATGGACACAGCCCTTGTTAGGCCAACTGATGAGCTACTTGACTGAGAAGTAGCGGCTCCGTTCAAGAAAACTGGTAACAACCTGGAGAGCGGTGTGCTTGCCATACACCGCTCCATATCCGCACCCAGTGACGCCTATGGGCTGAGGATGACACGGTGGTCGGCCGCTACCGTTAGGCCTTCAAGGGCTGTTCGTAGCTTAGAGTAGGTGCCCGATTACTTTTGAACACGTGGTGTTATACTGATTCGGCAGGAGAGAAGAGGTAAAGTGGATGCAATCAAGTATGTTTCTTCACAGAACTAATACACTACTGGCCATTAAAATTGCTACACCACGAAGATGACGTGCTGCAGACGCGAAATTTAACCGACAGCAAGAAGATGCTGTGATATGAAAATGATTAGCTATTCAGAGCATTCACACAAGGCTGGCGCCGGTGGCGACACCTACAACGTGCTGACATGAGGAAAGTTTCTTACCGATTTCTCATACAGAAACAGCAGTTGACCGGCGTTGCCTGGTGAAAGTTGTTGTGATGCCTCGTGTAAGGAGGAGAAACGCGTACCATCACGTTTCCGACTTTGATCCCCGCGACTGCTACGGTCGCAGGTTCGAATCCTGCCTCGGGCATGGATGTGTGTGATGTCCTTAGGTTAGTTAGGTTTAAGTAATTCTAAGTTCTAGGGGACTGATGACCACAGATGTTAAGTCCCATAGTGCTCAGAGCCGACTTTGATAAAGGTCGGACTGTAGCGTATCGCGATTGCGGTTTATCGTATCGCGACATTGCTGCTCGCGTTGGTCGAGATCCAATGACTGTTAGTAGGATATGGAATCGGTGGGTTCAGGAGGGTAATACGGAACGCTATGCTGGATCCCAACGGCCTCGTATCACTAGCAGTCGAGATGACAGGCATCTTATCCGCATGTCTGTAACGGATCGTGCAGCCACGTCTCGATCCCTGAGTCAACAGGTACGGACGTTTGCAAGACAATAACCATCTGCACAAACAGTTCGACGACGTTTGCAGCAGCATGGACTATCAGCTTGGAGACCGTGGCTGCGGTTACACTTGACGCTGCATCACAGACAGGAGCGCCTGCGATGGTGTACTCAACGACGAACCTGGGTGCACGAATGGCAAAGGTCATTTTTTCGGGTGAATCCAGGTTCTGTTTACAGCATCATGATGGTCGCATCCGTGTTAGGCGACATCGCGCTGAACGCACGTTGGAAGCGTGTATTCGTCATCGCCATACTGGCGTATCACCTGGCGTGATGGTATGGGCTGCCATTCGTTACAGGTCTCGCTCACCTCTTGTTCGCATTGACGGCACTTTGAACAGTGGACGATACATTTCAAATGTGTTACGACCCGTGGCTCTACCCTTCATTCGATCCCTGCGAAACCCTACATTTCAGCAGGATAATGCAGGACCGCTTGTTGCACGTCCTGGATACAGAAAATGTTCGACTGCTGCCCTGGCCAGCACATTCTCCAGATCTCTCACCAATTGAAAACGTATGGTCAATGGTCGCCGAGTAACTGGCTCGTCACAATACGCCAGTCACTACTCTTGATGAACTGTGTTGAAGCTGCATGGGCAGCTGTACCTGTACACGCCATCCAACCTCTGTTTGACCCAATGCCCAGGCGTATGAAGGCCGTGATTACGGCCAGAGGTGGTTCTTCTGGGTACTGATTTCTCAGGATCTATGCACCCAAACTGCGTGAAAATGTAATCACATGTCAGTTTTAGTATAATATCTTTGTCCAATGAATATCCGTTTATCATGTGCATTTCTTCTTGGTGTAGCAATTTTAATGGCCAGTAGTATAGAAAAGAATGAAATGTAATAGATGGGTAATGGAGTAGTTTGTGTAGACCAGCTGTGCCCTTGCAGACCTTTTACAAGTTAGAAAAAGTCTTCTGCTTCCTCTGCATGACCGAAACAGTTCTCGAAACCCAGCATACCTAAATTAGAATGTGTTCACAATGACAAATAGTGCTACACGATTAAATTACCTATCTCTTGAAATGATCTTTCTTCCCTTGAAATTGATAGCTCACCGGAAAAAAATACCACGGGAAATTTGCATCTGAACTGCAGCAGAAAGGAAAGGCTAGCAGTCTAATTGTGGCTCTGCATTTCACACTAGCCCCCCCCTGAAATCAGATCGAGAGGATGAGTCCACAATAAATGACAGCTCATAAGTTGCTTTCATCGAGTGCGTTACACCACGCCTCGGATTATGGTCGCTATTAGTCACCCGATGTTGGGGAGGCACCTAAATTATCACACGGCTCCTCCTGCGCATAGAGAAAACAGATATCGCGTAGGAATTAACTAGCGGCAATGAATCCAGGTGATAAACCTCGGGGAACGGGCGACGAGCCTCGTGGGAAGGTGCGCCCGAGGAGATCCACCAGACTGATAATCATGAGCCGCTATTACTGAATGCATTAAGATCTGTGGCTTAGACACAAATAGAGACGCTGCTTCGCGTGCTTTGATAGAAGTTGTTCTTATTTTCTACGGATCGCATGTTCCATAGAAGGGAGATGATATTGATTAGCTGTGTGCGCTGAGAAAGGGCAAAGCTGCTCTCAATGCAAAACAGGAGTCCGAATTAATTCACCGCTTTCACGAAAATTATTAGCAGCTCACTGCATTTTATACCTACCAGTACCCTTGTGATCTTGTTCGACAACTTGTTGCGGCAAGTGAATTTTGCTGCAAAACTTGTTGTCGTTTCCCACTAAAGAAAGAAAATGTCTTGTTTTCATCTTTATTAATCTATACCAACTGTCCTTGAGTCTACCTACATGAGAACATTGAAGAATGATTGGAAAAGAGCACAGGTAGTCCCAGTTTTCAAAAAGGGTCGTCGAGCAGATGCGCAATACTATAGACCTATATCTCTGACGCCGATCTGTTGTAGAATTTTAGAACTATTTTTTGCTCGCATATCATGTCGTTTCTGGAAACCCAGAATCTACTCAGTAGGAATCAACATGGATTCCGGAAACAGCGATCGTGTGAGACCCAACTCGCTTTATTTGTTCATGAGACCCAGAAAATATTAGATACAAGCTCCCAGGTAGATGCTATTTTCCTGGATTTCCGGAAGGCGTTCGATACAGTTCCACACTGTCGCCTGATAAACAAAGTAAGAGCCTACGACCAGCTCTGTGGCTGGATTGAAGAGTTTTTAGCAAACAGAACACAGCATGTTGTTCTCAATGGAGAGACGTCTACAGACGTTAGAGTAACCTCTGGCGTGCCACAGGGGACTGTTATGGGACCATTTCTTTTCACAATATATATAAATGACCTAGTAGATAGTGTCGGAAGCTCCATTCGGCTTTTCGCGGATGATGCTGTAGTATACAGAGAAGTTGCAGCATTACAAAATTGTAGCGAAATGCAGGAAGATCTGCAGCGGATAGGCACTTGGTGCAGGGAGTGGCAACTGACCCTTAACATAGACAAATGTAATGTATTGCGAATACATAGAAAGAATGATCCTTTATTCTATGATTATATGATAGCGGAACAAACACTGGTAGCAGTTACTTCTGTAAAATATCTGGAAGTATGCACGCGGAACGATTTGAAGTGGAATGATCAAATATAATTAATTGGTGGTAAGGCGAGTACCAGGTTGAGATTCATTTGGAGAGTCCTTAGAAAATTTAGTTCATCAACAAAGGAGGTGGTTTGCAAAACACTCATTCGACCTATAGTTGAGTATTTCTCATCAGTGTGGGATCCGTACCAGATCGGGTTGACGGAGGAGATAGAGAAGATCCAAAGAAGTGCGGCGCGTTTCGTCACAGGGTTATTTGGTAGCGTTACGGAGATGTTCAGCAAACTCAAGTGGCAGATTCTGCAAGAGAGGCGCTCTGTGCATCGCGGTCCAGGTTTCGAGAGGGTGCGTTTCTGGATGAGGTATCGAATATATTGCTTCCCCCTACTTATACCTCCTGAGGAGATCACGAATGTAAAATTAGAGAGATTCGAGCGCGCACGGAGGCTTTCCGGCAGTCGTTCTTCCCGCGAACCATACGCGACTGGAACAGGAAAGGGAGGTAATGACAGTGGCACATAAAGTGCCCTCCGCCACACACTGTTGAGTGGCTTGCGGAGTATAAATGTAGATGTAGATATAGATGTACAATGCCATAGCAGTCATTAATTGTATCTGGACAGAGCAAAATTCATAATTGAAAGAGGAGTAAGGAATGTTGATTTCACACATCCCACACTGTTCCCAGCAGTCAGTGAAGGCCCAATTCGTTGGTAATTGCTCATCTCCTTGTCGATTATGGGTTGTTTCATCATTAGTATTATTTGATAATCGAGAGGGTGGAGTTCATTAATCAAATGGATTGACGTGTCACTGTTACGAGGGTTTCTTAGACAGTAATGCATTGCATGTTTTTCTTCAACAATTCGTTATTGAACATAATGAGAACTACACACACAAAGTAATAGTGTTTTATGTACACACCCTATTCTTCCACGTAATCTCCATCCCGTTCTATGGCACTCCTCCAGCGCGAAACAAAGGCCGCGTGTGCGCTGTCGGTGCAAGTCCTTGATCTGGTGGTGGAGCCAGTCGCCCCCACATCGTCCTCAAAATGTCTTCCACGAAAGCGTCTGTCCTCGCGAATGACAACATCAGCTCACTGTAACATGTCAGGTGTGGCAGCCGTGGTCCCAACGACCGCTGCAAATCGTGGAACTCCGCCAAACCGCCTTCTGATTCCCTCACCTCCGTGCCCAGCGACTAACTGGACTTTTGTCGACAGCAGATACTCCATAGACTTTGCATAAGCGTTTGTGAATATTCGCCACAGTTTCTTTCTCTGCAGTGAGAATTTCAATTACGGCACGTTGCTTGTAACGTACATAATCTACAGACGCCATTTTGAAACTGCCCTGCAGCTACGCTATCTGTCGGAAGTGACGGAAACCTGGCCAGCTCACTCAGGAGTCTTCAAGTAATACAGTCGTAGCATTGTTCTCAGCCGAGGAAAAAAAAAATGCAGTGCATTACTATCTGGGCAACCCTCGTAAGATGAAAGTTGTTACTGAATTACAGTAACAAAGTCATGCCACGAGATTCAAATAAAACTTCAACTTTCATCAATGTTCCAATCTTGACAACTTCCCCATTTGCGAATTATTGTCCAGTATTTTTCAGACATGCGACGGTAAAATTCAGTTCACTGCTTCAATTTCTTTCGAATAATTCGTCCGACCTAGTATTCGAGACCGACAACATCTGTAGATTTCACATTAACGACGCCAATGTTGGCTAAACTGGAAATAAGGAGAAAGAATACGTATCAATGGAACATATCTAAACCACCTTAATTTTATTGATGAAATTGTACAGAAAGTCTCTGGCTCTATAGAAAGCAATTGTAAAACTGATTGTTAAGTCCAGAGATGCTTAACCATATGTTGTCGCAGATAACAGAGGTTGTACTCGTTTTCGTATCGATCGAAAAGCAGCAGAGGTAAGCTCACAAGTCGCAAGCACTAGAAGAAGTTTTCAAATCGTTAAATTGGAAATAGGGAGAACGAATACATGTTATTGGAACGTATATGAACCACCTTCATTTTGCTGACGATATTTTACTCCGTCTCTAGCGAAGATAAATGCCAGAAGTTAATAGGGAAAGTGTGAAAGCAGGTTTAAAAATTGGGTTGCAATAAATCTTGGATAGAATACACACTATTCATTGACAATAACTATACATTTTAACTATGGAACCAAGTACGTTTTACGTTGTTTGTATTTAGGAGAGCTGAAGACGACGGCTGGATGAGCAGCAAAAGAAATAAACAGAAGTGTGAAAATGGCATTGTGTGTCGGTAAACTGAATAGTGTTTTTAAAATGAAGCTTCCTATTTCTCTGATATGGAATGTTTACGATAACTATGTATCAGTTTTCACTTATGGCAGTTGGGAAACACACAAAGTTAATTTCAGATAAGCTTTCTTCATAAAATGATAAGTGAAAGGATTATTGATTTACAATAAACAATCTTCCGGCAGAGTTATGAACATAGTTGTTTTATTTATTATCTAGAAAGTTACATCCACGAGTTATAATTTATTGAATAGAAAATTATTTTTTCTATGCACTTCTGTTGTTTACAGCTGTTACTCGTAGTTCAAGCTGCTGCCGTTGTTGCTGGGCGAACGTCGCTTATACGCCAGGTATAAAATGTCTCGGAACTTTTTGGACGGAAGGTTGACGTACCATCCTCCACGGGGTATATTTATTGCCACACGCGGTAGGACGGTTTGCGGACTACACATGTAAAGGCAGGTAACTATTACTGTAAAAGTGGCTTATCAAATATTGTAATACTCATTAAACAGGGTTAATTACTACATTAAGGCATAACATAATTTATATGGTTTCGATGCAAGACATTTTCACATGATACGCGAAGATAAGAGATCTATTAAGCTACAGCGTCCTCCGTTTCATTTAACACAGTAAATGCCATGCACGTAATATTTATGCCGTCTTCAGTGTGGACGGTATTGTACGCCCCGTTTCGTTGCCTTCATGGTAAGACATCATGGGTCTACGTTCAGAAGATAAAATCTCCACGGATACGACGAAAATTTATACTGCTTGTGTGCCTGCTTGCCAAACTCTGTCTTGGCCAGAAAGGTCGCCGAATCTCTCCCCAACTGAGAAACATTTTGAGCATTATGGTTAGTGCCCTCCAGCCATCCCGGAATTTTGACGATCCAACGCGCCAATTGGACACAGTTTGGCACAATATCTCTCAGGAGGACACCCAACAGAACTGTGAATCAATGTCGAGCCGAATAACTGCTTGCATAAGTGGCACACGTGGACCACAGCGTTACTGACTTATTCGATTTGTGAAGCCCTATCTCTTGAGTAAATCATCCAATTTTTCTGATGTTGTAATCATTTCTTTGTACTTCACATCAAGCGATTCCGTCGCGTACGGATAATTCCTCCGTGACGCGTCGTTTCTTTTCGTGTCAGAGTGTATTCCCGGATTTCCGGAAGGCTTTTGACACTGTACCACACAAGCTGCTCGTAGTAAAGTTGCGTGCTTATGGAATATCGTCTCAATTATGTGACTGGATTTGCGATTTCCTGTCACAGAGGTCACAGTTCGTACTAACTGACGGAAAGTCATCGAGTAAAACGGAAGTGATTTCAGGCGTTCCCGAAGGTAGTGTTATAGGCCTTTTTTTTGTTCCTTATCTATATAAACGATTTGGGAGACAATCTGAGCAGCCGTCTCCGGTTGTTTGCAGATGACGCTGTCGTTTATCGACTAATAAATTCATCAGAAGATGAAAACAAACTGCAAAACGATTTAGAAAAGATATCTGAATGTTGCGAAAAGTGGCAGTTGACTCTGAATAACGAAAAGTGTGAGGTCATCTACATGAGTGCTAAAAGGAACTCGTTAAACTTCGGTTACACGGTTGTTGTTGTTGTGGTCTTCAGTCCTGAGACTTGTTTGATGCAGCTCTCCATGCTACTCTATCTTGTGCAAGCTTCTTCATCCCCCAGTACCTACTGCAACATACATCCTTCTGAATCTGCTTAGTGTATTTATCTCTTGGTCTCCCTCTACGATTTTTACCCTCCACGCTGCCCTCCAATACTAAATTGGTGATCCCTTGATGCCTCAGAACATGTCCTACCAACCGATCCCTTCTTCTGGTCAAGTTGTGACACAATCTTCTCTTCTCCCCAATCCTTTTCAATACTTCCTCATTAGTTATGTGATCTACCCATCTAATCTTCAGCATTCTTCTGTAGCACCACATTTCGAAAGCTTCTATTCTCTTCTTGTCCAAACTATTTATCGTCCATGTTTCACTTCCATACATGGCTACACTCCATACAAATACTTTCAGAAATGACTTCCTGACACTTAAATCTATACTCGATGTTAACAAATTTCTCTTCTTCAGAAACGCTTTCCTTGCCATTCTCAGTCTACATTTTATATCGTCTCTACTTCGACCATCATCAGTTATTTTGCTCCCCAAATAGCAAAACTCCTTTACTACTTTTAGTGTCTCATTTCCTAATCTAAATCCCTCAGCATCACCCGACTTAATTCGACTACATTCCATTATCCTCGTTTTGCTTTTGTTGATGTTCATCTTATATCCTCCTTACAAGACGCTATCCATTGCGTTCAACTGCTCTTCCAAGTCCTTTGCTGTCTCTGACAGAATTACTATGTCATCGGCGAACCTCAGAGTTTTTATTTCTTCTCCATGGGTTTTAATACCTACTCCGAATTTTTCTTTTGTTTCCTTTACTGCTTGCTCAATATACAGATTGAATAACATCGGGGAGAGGCTACAACCCTGTCTTACTCCCTTCCCAACAACTGCTTCCCTTTCATGCCCCTCTACTCTTATAACTGCCATCTGGTTTCTGTACATATTGTAAATAGCCTTTCGCTCCCTGTATTTTACCCCTGCCACCTTCAGAATTTGAAAGAGAGTATTCCAGTCAACATTGTCCAAAGCTTTCTCTAAGTCTACAAATGCTAGAAACGTAAGATTGCCTTTCCTTAATCTTTCTTCTAAGATAAGTCGTAAGGTCAGTATTGCCTCACGTGTTCCAATATTTCTACGGAATCCAAACTGATCTTCCCCGAGGTCCGCTTCTACAAGTTTTTCCATCCGTCTGTACAGAATTCGCGTTAGTATTTTGCAGCTGTGACTTATTAAACTGTATGTTCGGTAATTTTCACATCTGTCAACACCTGCTTTCTTTGGGATCGGAATTATTATATTCTTCGTGAAGTCTGAGGGTATTTCGCCTGTTTCATACATCTTGCTCACCAGATGGTAGAGTTTTGTCAGGACTGGCTCTCCCAAGGCCGTCAGTAGTTCCAATGGAATGTTGTCTACCCCCGGGGCCTTGTTTCGACTCAGGTCTTTCAGTGCTCTGTCAAACTCTTCACGCAGTATCGTATCTCCCATTTCATCTTCATCTACATCCTCTTCCATTTCCATAATATTGTCCTCAAGTACATCGCCCTTGTATAGATCCTCTATATACTCCTTCCACCTTTCTGCTTTCCCTTCTTTGCTTAGAACTGGGTTTCCATCTGAGCTCTTGATGTTCATACAAGTGGTTCTCTTATCACCAAAGGTCTCTTTGATTTTCCTGTAGGCAGTATCTATCTTACCCCAAGTGAGATAAGCCTCTACATCCTTACATGTGTCCTCTAGCCATCCCTGCTTAGCCATTTTGCACTTCCTGTCGGTGTCATTTTTGAGACGTTTGTTTTCCTTTTTGCCTGCTTCATTTACTGCATTTTTATATTTTCTCCTTTCATCAATTAAATTCAATATTTCTTCTGTTACCCAAGGATTTCTACTAGCCCTCGTCTTTTTACCTACTTGATGCTCTGCTGCCTTCACTACTTCATCCCTCAAAGCTACCCATTCTTCTTCTACTGTATTTCTTTCCCCCATTCCTGTCAATTGTTCCCTTATGCTCTCCCTGAAACTCTGTACAACCTCTGGTTCTTTCAGTTTATCCAGGTCCCATCTCCTTAAGTTCCCACGTTTTTGCAGTTTCTTCAGTTTTAATTTACAGATCATAACCAATAGATTGTGGTCAGAGTCCACATCTGCCCCTGGAAATGTCTTACAATTTAAAACCTGGTTCCTAAATCTCTGTCTTACCATTATATAATCTATCCGATACCTTTTAGTATCTCCAGGGTTCTTCCATGTATACAACCTTCTTTCATGATTCTTAAACCAAGTGTTAGCTATGATTAAGTTATACTCTGTGCAAAATTCTACCAGACGGCTTCCTCTTTCATTTCTCTCCCCCAATCCATATTTACCCACTACGTTTCCTTCTCTCCCCTTTCCTACTCTCGAATTCTAGTCACCCATGACTATTAAATTTTCGTCACCCTTCACTATGTGAATAATTTCTTTTATCTCATCATACATTTCTTCAATTTCTTCGTCATCTGCAGAGCTAGTTGGCATATAAACTTGTACTACTGTAGTAGGTGTGGGCATCGTAACTATCTTGGCCACAATAATGCGTTCACTATGCTGTTTGTAGTAGCTTACCCGCTTTCCTATTTTCCTATTCATTATTAAACCTACTCCTGCATTACCCCTATTTGATTTTGTGTTTATAACCCTGTGGTCACCTGACCAAAAGTCTTGTTCCTCCTGCCACCGAACTTCACTAATTCCCACTATATCTAACTTTAACCTATCCATTTCCCTTTTTACATTTTCTAACCTACCTGCCCGATTAAGTGATCTGACATTCCACGCTCCGATCCGTAGAACGCCAGTTTTCTTTCTCCAGATAACGACATCCTCTTGAGTAGTCCCCGCCCGGAGATCCGAATGGGGGACTATTTTACCTCCGGAATATTTTACCCAACAGGATGCCATCATCATTTAATCATACAGTAAAGCTGCATGCCCTCGGGAAACATTACGGCCGTAGTTTCCCCTTGCTTTCAGCCGTTCACAGTACCAGCACAGCATGGCCGTTTTGGTTATTGTTACAGGACCAGATCAGTCAATCATCCAGACTGTTGCCCCCGCAACTACTGAAAAGGCTGCTGCCCCTCTTCAGGAACCACAC
This sequence comes from Schistocerca nitens, assembly GCF_023898315.1. NCBI lineage: Eukaryota > Metazoa > Arthropoda > Insecta > Orthoptera > Acrididae > Schistocerca > Schistocerca nitens. Next base: position 18,301,604 of record NC_064619.1, read on the forward strand.
GTTTGTCTGGCCTCTCAACAGATACCCCTCCGTTGTGGTTGCACCTACGGTACGGCTATCTGTATCGCTGAGGCACGCAAGCCTCCCCACCAACGGCAAGGTCCATGGTTCATGCGGGGAGGGGTTACACGGTTACACGGTAAATCAGTCTAATCTAAAAGCCGTAATTTCGAGTAAATACGTAGGTATTACAATTACGAACAACTTAAATTGGAAAGAACACACAGAAAATGTTGTGGGAATGGCTAACCAAAGGCTGCGTTTTATTGGCAGGACACTTCGAAAATTTAACAGACCTACTAAGGAGACTGCCTGCACTACGCTTGTCCGTCCTCTTTTAGAATAGTGCTGCGCGGTGTGGGATCCGGTGTGGGATCCTTACCAGATAGGACTGACGGAATACATAGAAAAAGTTCAAAGAAAGGCAGCACGTTTTGTATTATCGCGAAATATGGGAGAGAGTGTCACAGAAATGATACAGGATTTGGGCTGGAAATCATTTTAAAAAAAAGGCGTTTTTCGTTGCGACGGAATCTTCTCACGAAATTCCAATCACCAACTTTCTCCTCCGGATGCGAAAATATTTTGTTGACACCGACCTACATAGAGAGGAACGATCATCACGATAAAATAAGGGAAGTCAGAGCTCGTACGGAAAGATATAGGTGTTCATTCTTTCCGCGCGCTATACGTGATTGGAATAATAGAGAATTGTGAAGGTGGTTCGATGAACCCTCTACCAGGCACTTAAATGTGATTTGCAGAGTATCGATGTAGATGTATTGCGGGCATGGCATTCTTACCAACATTGAAGACAGCCTAAGTCTACGGGTATGGCACTCAAAGTTTTAGGGGGAAGGCAGACACAATGTCCCAACACATGCACTTGTAATCGTTTTACAATCCGGCTGGGAAGGGCGGCGCAGAGAGAAAGACTCAAAACGGCGGCACGCGCAGCACCTGCGCTCCTCCGCTCTTTTGACTCTTTGAGAAGACGTTTCGGAGTGGAGCGAGGGGACATCCTCAGTGCGTTCGCCCGCGTCGTGACGCCCCGAGTGTCCTCGTGCGCACATTGACGGCCGCCCCTCCGCGCCAGACGTAAAGGGCCTTTTTCCCCCCCGTGTAAATAATACGTTTTGCATGTTTGTATTCAATTAATCTGGGGCGGCGTAAGTCAGCGCGGAGGAGGGACTGCGACGTCCGAGGGACGGGAAGAGGGGGTAGGGGGTGAGGGGTGAGGGAGGGGGAGGGGGAAGCGTCGCAGCCGCCGCCATAAATCCTGCGGCGACAAGTGGCGCTCGGCGCCGCGACGCTGAAAGATGGCCGCCGGCGATCGATGCCGGCCTGAGTTACGGCCGGCGGTTATAAAGGAGCAGGCCGCGCTGACAGACGGGGGAATTACTTTATAAGGCGCCAGCACGGCCGGCGCGGCGACTGCCCCAGTCCGCACCTTCGCCCCGTAGCCCGCGGGATTAGCAGTGTTAGGTTAGCGCCCGGGTCCCCTCGTAGGGCCGGTTCTTGCTCGCCGTGACGCGCCCAGATATATTGCACCGTGCCGGCAGACGACGCTCGCCCACATCATATATCAAACTAATACGACGTTAGCCGTGCCGGAGCGTTCGAAGACTGACGAGAATACTTCCACGACACCTGACGTGAGGGTGAGACCAACGTCATTTGCACACACTTTAGTCTACGAGGAATAGAAGTACAGCTCTCACCAATCCGAAGACACAGAGGTCGAAATAAATGTTGTGTATTGCCGAAATTTTGATACTGAGCGTTGTGATCCAGAAATATGTTGTGTTATCAGTACATCGGTTTGAAACTTCCTGGCAGATTAAAACTGTGTGCCGGACCGAGACTCAAATTCAGGACCCTTGCCTTTCGCGGGCAAGTGCTCTACCAACTGAGCTACCCAAGCACGACTCACGCCCCGTCCTCACAGCTTTAATTCCGCCAGTACCTCGCCTCCTACCTTCCAAACTTTACAGAAGCTCTCCTTCCGCAGGAGAGCTTCTGTAAAGTTTGGAAGCTAGGAGACGAGGTACTGGCAGAAGTAAAGCTGTGAGGACGGGGCCTGAGTCGTGCTTGGGTAGCTCAGTTGGTAGAGCACTTGCCCGCGAAGGGCAAAGGTCCCGAGTTCGAGTCTCGGTCCGGCACACAGTTTTAATCTGCCAGGAAGTTTCATATCAGCGCACACTCCGCTGCAGAGTGAAAATCTCATTCTGGAGTTCATTGGTCTGTTTATATTCTAAACTGAGGTGACAAGTCACGGGGTAGCGATATTCACATACTCAGATGGTTGGGTTGTTTGGAGGAAGAGACCAAACATCGAGGTCATCGGTCTCATCGGATTAGGGAAGGACGGGGCAGGAAGCTGGCCGTGCCCTTTCGGAGGAACAATCCCGGCATTTGCCTGGAGCGATTTAGGGAAATAACGGAAAACCTACATCAGGATTGCCGGACGCGGGATTGAACCGTCGTCCTGCCGAATCCGAGTCCAGTGTGCTAGCTACTGCGCCACCTCGCTCGGTACGCAGATGGTGGTGATATCGTATACACAAGATATACAAGGACGGTGAATTGGCGAAGCTGTCATTTGTACTCAGATGATTCGCGTGAAAAGGTTTCCGACGTAATTATGTCCACCAGACGGGAATTAACAGACTTTGAACACGAAATGGGAGCTACACACATGGGATATTCCATTTTGGTAATCTGTAGGGCATTCAACATTCCGAGACTCACACTGTCAAGAGTGTGCTGCGAATACCACATTTCAGGCATTACTTCTTACCACGGGCAACGCAGTGACCCACGACCTTCACTTAGCGACCGAAAGCAGCGGCGCTTGGGTAGAGCTGTCAGTGATAGCAGACAAGCAACACCGCGCGACATAACCACACCGATCAATGTGAGACGTACGAGGAACGTACCCATTAGGAGAGTTTGGCGCCGGCCACTGTGGCCGAGCAGTTCTAGGCGCTTCAGTCGGGAACCGCGCTGCTGCTACGGTCGCAGGTTTGAATCCTGCCTCGGGCATGGATGTGTGTGATATCCTTAGGTTAGTTAGGTTTAAGTAGTTCTAAGTCTAGGAAGTGAAACATGGACGATAACTAGTTAGGACAAGAAGAGAATAGAAGCTTTCGAAATGTGATGCTACAGAAGAATGCTGAAGATTAGATGGGTAGATCATATAACTAATGAGGAGGTATTGAATAGGATTGGGGAGAAGAGAAGTTTGTGGCACAACTTGACAAGAAGAAGCGACCGGTTGGTAGGACATGTTCTGAGGCATCAAGGGATCACCAATTTAGTATTGGAGGGCAGCGTTGAGGGTAAAAATCGTAGAGGGAGACCAAGAGATGAATACACTAAGCAGATTGAGAAGGATGTAGGTTGCAGTAGGTACTGGGAGATGAAGAAGCTTGCACAGGATAGAGTAGCACGGAGAGCTGCATCAAACCAGTCTCAGAACTGAAGACCACAACAACAACAACAACAAGTCTAGGGGACTGATGACCTCAGATGTTAAGTCCCATAGTGCTTAGAGCCATTTGAACCATTTGACAGTGTGGCGAAATGTGACGTTAATGGGCTGTGGCAGCACACGACTGATGCGAGTGCCTTTGCTAACAGCACGTTTTCGCCTTCTGCGGCTCTCTGGGGCTCGTGACCATACCAGTTATAGGTTGGACTCTAGACGACTGGAAAACCGTTGGCTGATCAGACGAGTTCCAATTTGAGTTGGTAATATCCGATGGTAGGGTACGAGTGTGCCGCAGATCCCCAAAGCCTGGCACTCAATTTGTCAACGAGGCACTGTCCAAGCTTATTGCGGCCCATAATGACGGGCCTGCGTTTATATGGAATGGACTGAGACTATTTGTAGCCGTTCCTGGACGTCATGTTCCCAAACAACGATGGAATTTGTAGGGATGACAATGCGACATGTCAACGGAGCACAATTGTTCGCGATTGGTTTAAAGAACATTCTGTACACTTCGAGCGAATGATTTGGCCACCCAGACCGCCAGATATGAATTCGCTTGAACATTTATGGGACATAATCGACAGGTCAATTCGTGTAGAAACGTTTTCACCAGCAACACTTTCGCAATTATGGACGGCTATAAAGGCAGCATGGCTCAATATTTATGCAAGGGGGTGCCAACGAATTGCTGACTCCATGCCAGGTCAAGCTACTGCACTGCGCCGGGCAAAAGGAGATGTGAGACCATATTAGGAGGTATCCCATGACTTTTGTCACCTCAGTGTATTCCAGCACGAAATAAAGTGAAGCTGCCATCAACCCAACCCGAAGATACAGTGATCAAAATAAACGTTGCATATTGCTGAAACTTTAATACTGAACGTTATGATCCAGAAATACATTATGATATGAATGTATTGGTTTGTTTGTATAGTAATTCTTGCACAAACAGTCCAAGTTGCTCCCGTGGGGGGGGGTCTGCATCTGCAGTCTGAGGCAATCGCGTGACCTGTAACAGTACGTTTACTGTGTGGTGTTGTGACGTGTTTGTTTCAGGGTGGTCCAGACAACAATGTAATGACAGAGGCTCAGTACAGGACGAGTCAAAAGTCCTTGGACACCTTCATAAGTTGGAAGATTAAAGGGAAAATTGAAATGTGATGATGGGAACATAGGTTTGATGTGGAACCGCAACTTTTGGGGTTAGTCTCATTCATGGCCGCCTTCTTGAAATACGCCATTTTGGATTCAAGTCTTTGTTTAAAAAAATGGAAGGGGGGTGTATGACACATAAAATAACACTCGCTTGAGCTCTGGAAATTAGTGGTGTAATTTGTTTTTGTCTATCTTGTACAGTTTAGAGGTTATTAATGTTCAAAGTTGGGAAATTACCTTCATACCGACTGCTACAACACATGTTATACGTGTTGTCCATCCCGGACAGGAGTCGGTATGAAGGTAAATTTGAATATTAATAACCTCTAAACTGTACAAGGTAGACAAAAACAAATTAAACCACTCAATTCCAGAGCTCAAGCGAGTGTTATTTCATGTGTCATACACCCCCCTTCCCATTAAAAAAAAAAAAGACTTCAATCCAAAATGGCGGATTTAAAGATGGCGGCCATGAATGACATTTACTCCAAAAGTTGTCGCCCCACATCAAACCTATATTCCCATCATCATATTTCAGTCTTCCCTTTAATCTTCCAACTTATGAAGGTGTCCAAGGACTTTTGACTCGCCCTGTATAGTCGCTGTAATAGAACAAGGAATGAGAGAGGTGTACGTCGCAGAAAATGTCATTGTAAGTCAGAGCGATGTCTCTAGAATCTCGAACGAGTTTCTAGCGAGTGGATCAGTTGAGGAGCGTCACAGAAGTGGCCGCGAAAAAAAACAGGTGTGCAGGACCGATATCTGCGTGTGCTAGCAAGCAGAAAATCTTAGCACAACGCTGCACGCCTACGGCGCCAGTTACAAGCAGCTACAGGAGTGTAGGTGTCAACACAAACGATACCAAATGGGCTCCACATGCAGGGACTGCGTGCCAGAAGATTTCTCATGGACCCTCCTCTAAATCTGGTTCGCAGAGGGGCTCGTGCTCGTGTCGCTTGGGCATGAAACCAACCTTTATAGACTACAGAGCAGTGGGACATAACGCTCATTTCTTATGTGACCCGTACCAGTTTAAATACTGAGTCCAAGGCTTCGGGGGTGGGGGTGGGGGGGGGGGTGCGCCACACTCGTACTCTCCCATCAGCTCTTACCAGCTGAAATTGGAACTCGTCTGATCAGCCAGCGGTTTTCCAGTCGTCTAGAGTCCAACCAATGACAACGTTTACACCCTGAATGTATTGTAGACCGCCACCCTTATCAAGACGGTTCAGTCATATTTCGGGTGGAATCATGTGTCACCTGTAAACATTGCAACACCCTTTGTGCGAGTACATACGAGTGAAGTACTGTGTCCACGTACGCAATGTGCCTCCATTTGGTAAACACATTGGAGCAGGATTCACGCGAATGGACGGCAATATACGCTTTCATCGTTACAGTCTTGCGAACACCTTCCTAGTGGAGCATAGGAACAGTCCGATGGAATGACCTCTATATTCTCCAGTTCTCAGATGCAATGCATAGGCCGTGGTGAAACGAGAAGTGTGCATCCATCCTGTCTCACAAGACACATTACAGGGCATGAAGAGGCCAATGTGGAGGAATGGAATAATATTCCACAGGCCTATCTGGAGAATTTGGTAAGGAGCGTGTCTAACCGCATGCAAAAGTATCTCCAATAACGGGGAGGTCCAGGTGGTTCATAATGTGTTATGCAAGATGACAGTAAGAAGAAACTATAGTGTTTGTAGTGGACTGTTTTGAAGGTATCGTTTTTCCTTTGTGTCTTTCATGTGGAAATGTGTTATCTCCTTTATTTTTCTTTTCTTATGACTATTCCTGACAGAATAAAATCAGTTTTGTCCCCTATTATGTCGTATTGACGATAAAGCAATACGTGACATTGTAGGCTTGAAGACCACATTGCTTTACTAGAGGCATGCTTCTATTATAGGTGGTATTGACGTACCCGGCCGGTTTCAGTGCCATCTATAGGTTAATGTGGACTCCGGACAATGGCGCAGTTAGACAACTTTCACATCAACTGGATCGACTGGGTGTCGAACCCGAGACCTTTGAATTCGTCGTCTCGCACTTTACCACTGAGCAAACCAGATTGAACAAGGTGTGCAAATACTGAAATTAAGTGGGATCAGTACAAGGTTTGCTTAAATGATTCATCGGGTATCAAAACATTGTTTACTGATAAATATATGATATACAAAGAAGTGTGATACGTTAAAAGATAGATACACTCGACAAGTTTAAAAAGCCCGCCTCGTGATTCGCGTGCACGCTAGATGGCAGGCCTGTGACGGCTTTCTACAAGATGGCGGCAATGCAGTGTGTGTAATAGATTATGGCAAATGTTCGTCGGTTACGAGCGTTCAGCGTGCATTTATATACAAATGAGGCAAAGTTGCACTTCGTCACTAGAAAATTTTCCCTCGGTTTCGCCAGTTTCGTGACACTGGTTGTCTGAATATAGGAGCGTGTGTCTCGTAAGAGTTTGGTTAGTTGATTCGTGGGAGAGGACCAAATCTCGTAAGAGAACCATCAGACCTGTTAACCGCGGATTCCGATGAGTCTTAGACATGTTGTAAAGGACCTGTCAAGAGTACATGTCCAGCGGCGTCTCTTCTGACGGCCCCTACTTTTCGAGACTATCGATCTTGAAATTTTATGGGTACCTGGTACGCCCATAATATTCATGAAGTTCGCTGTTCGCTGTTAAGACGCTGGTGGTACTGGTTCAAACCCTGCATGTGCACTTTTTTTTTCAATTTCATCGAACAGAATATCACCGAATAGTATATGTCATGCAAAAGTATTCAAAAGTAGTCATTTTCGCAGTAATAATTACACTAACAAATCAATCATTACAACAAGCTTTGTTGAAATGTGTATTCCGATTGCTACGAATTAGACTGAAGAATCGTCTTACTCGCCATCGCTTGCCGTGTTAGAACAGAATTCTAGATGGTATTTGTTGTAGAACGCACTGGCTTGCAGGTACATGGATTTTTCAGGGACGATACTGGAAAACAGTTCGTCTACATTAAAAAAAAAAGTTCTTTCGTCGCTCAACTTCGATGCGAAGCACACTTATTGATCGTACCTGTTCAAAATGGTTCAAATGGCTCTGACCACTATGGGACTTAACATCTATGGTCATCAGTCCCCTAGAACTTAGAACTACTTAAACCTAACTAACCTAAGGACATCACACAACACCCAGTCATCACGAGGCAGAGAAAATCCCTGACCCCGCCGGGAATCGAATCCGGGAACCCGGGCGCGGGAAGCGAGAACGCTACCGCACGATCGTACCTGTGAAAGCAGGTGCACTAAATTGTTTCCGGAATACAGAGTGTATTTTCCTAGAATCTTCCCTCGAATCGATTTCTCTACTAACCGTCAAGAAGTGGGGAATACTTCGAATTTGCTTCGTGAAAATTCTAAGCTGCCTGTAAAAGTAAAAATCAGACAATGGGCTAATCCATAGCGTCAGCGTGGCAGCCGTTACCTTAGCCGTTGCGCTACGCTTGATTCGTCTAAACGTGGCTATTATTACGGGTATAAGAGGAAACTATAAAATTTTCACACGATTTTCGCGGGAAAATAGGGACGGGCGCACGAAGAGCCGCAAGCCGCGTACTCAGGACAGATCTATCTAAAACACACCGGAGACTCATCAAAGTCCGTTATTAGTAGGTCTGAAGGTCTCCTTGTCAGACGAAATCGCGGAGCGCATGAGATAAGGCTTTATGCGCAGCCCACAAAAGTTCATGTAAGCCGCGAACTGCGCATTCCGCAGGAAATAGTGTGGAATGTTTTGCGGCGGCTTTAGAATTTCAAACTCTACCAATATCAACCGTAACAACCCTTGCAGGATTTTCGTAGCGGAAAAGTAACCTCGTTGATCACGAAGCCTCCCTAACTCCACACTTCTGAAATGATAACCGCTTTGAAACACTATTCGACCTAGAAATCAGCCTTTTCACCTCCGACCATTACCACTTTACGAGGGCCACATTTAGCGGTCCATTATCTTCAGGCTGATAAAAAAAAATCGCCTCTCTCTCGTCCTTGTTACCAGGACTTCCTAACCAGCATTGATGTTAAGGCAGTCACTAGTTTCATTCTACTAGTGCTAGTCATTTTAGTTACATCTTTCAGTTTCTTATTAATTAAAATTCTTTGTTGAATAAGCTATCCACACTACCCGATAGTAATTTTGAGGCATCCTCACTTTTCTCCTGAGGGGCTACGTCATTTGCTAATCTTACCAAAAGTACCTCTTCTCCTTGCAATTTTCTTCTTCTTCGTCTTCTATCAAGCACGAGATCTTATTTTCCGTTGCGGATTGTGGAATCACTGAATAATTCATCTTTTCGTCCGTCAAAATTTCTCCTTCCTTCTGTCTGTTGAAGACATCAATATTTCTCAATAGGATCTGCAGACCAGATAGACTATGGATTCAGCAAACGCAAATTAAGTAGGCATAGACTATGATATCTGTTGCTTGCTGAAACAAGAAGAAGAAGAAGAAGAAGAAGAAGAAGAAGAAAACTGCAAGGTTCGCTCTATCATACCTCTTCCGACTGAAACTAGTGTAGCTAGACTTAGAAGAAATGCTGAATCGAACGAACAGCCTACTTAGCTAAGTGCTTCTAAAGAGCAAATTATAACCGTATAACGGCGCTCCCAGCAGTGAAGATCCAATCTTACCAAAAAACATTAAATGAAACAATAAGTTTACTGTTACCAGTCACTGTTTATTTATCTCCACGACGCGTTTCAAAGATTTTAACCTCTATCATCAGGTGGATTTACATTTGTTAGTGTAACATTTGTGTGTGTGTTGTGTTGCGATTTTTTGGAGGAACTTGTTGCACTCTGTCCAGTGGTCACAGGTTCCTTTCACTGTATACATGTGATGTTTTATGACAGTGAAAGGAACCTGTGACCACTGGACACAGTGCAACAAGTTCCTCCAAAAAATCGTAACACAACACACACAAATGTTACACTAACAAATGTAAATCCACCTGATGATAGAGGATAAAACCTTTGAAAGGCGTAGTGTAGATAAATAAACAGTGACTGGTAACAGTAAACTTGTTGTTTCATTTAATGTCAGTAACAGTCACGGTAAAGCATGACCTAAAATGTTCGCATTTAAAGTTACCAAAAACATTCAAAACGTGTTTTTCGAAAGTTCAGGAAAATAGTTATTTTCATTTTCTGTTAGGACGCCTTGTGAAACTGTGACCGTCAATATATACAGGGTGACCCAAAAGTCCGTTAACATTTGAAATTTCGGTACTTCATGGAATAATACAGGTAGAGACGTAAAAATTGACACACATTCTTGAAATGTCAGGTTTTATTGAAACCAAAGTAAGAGCACAAAATGACCATCAGGAGCTTCACGTCATACAAAAGCAATGATTAGCATAAAAATTGGTTTTTAGCAAAGATGATGCTCCTTATAACAAATGTGCAACAAGTCGGCCGTCATTCGTCAGTCCTCTAGCTGAGGGAGAATGTTGTGAGTAGCACTGTACAGGTGAGAAATAGCCGTCTGATGATGTCTTTCAGTATGCCAAATGAAGTCGGACGATCATGGTAAACTTGCAACTTCATGTAACCCCACAACCAATAATCACACGGACTGAGGTCTGGGGAACTGGGAGACCAAGCAATGACGGACGTGGCGGCTCAGCACGCGATCCTCGCCAAACGATGTGCGCAAGAGATCTTCCACACGGGTAGCAATATGGGGTGTAGCGCCATCTTGCACAGAAGTCGTACCTTCCAGCCGACGTTTATCAGACAGGACAGGGGTGATCTAACTCCCTCTCTGACTACAGCTCATTTTATGCACGATTCCCAGAGGGCAGCCGGCCGGAGTGGCCGAGCGGTTCTAGGCGCTACAGTCTGGAACCCAGCGACTGCTACGGTCGCAGGTTCGAATCCTGCCTCGGGCATGGATATGTGTGATGTCCTTAGGTTACTTAGGTTTAAGTAGTTCTAAGTTCTAGGGGACTTATGACCTTAGAAGTTAAGTCCCATAGTGCTCAGAGCCATTTGAACCATTTTGAACCCACAGGGCATCAGTGATGTATTGCTGTCCAGCGCCATCTGTTGGCCAGTTTTTGCACTCATTTTTGGTTTCAATAAAACCCCATGTCGTTTCAGGCATGCTTGTCAATTTTTGCCCCTCTGCCTACATTATTCCGTGAAGTACCGAATTTTCAAATGTTAATGAACTTTTGGATGGTGATCTTTGGTTAGTGGGGCGCTTAACTGCGCAATCTTTAGTCAGTCCAATCACTCCGCTTTCATGAATGAAGATGAAACGATGACGACAATACAAACACCCAGTCTCCGAGCGGAGAAATATCCCCAACCCGGCCGGGAATCGAACCCGGGACCCCGTGATCCAGAGGCAGCAACACAGGCCACTACACCACGAGTTACGGAGAATGGACTTTTGGGTCACCCTGTACATATCCACCCTTGTTGCTGTTCCTCAATACCTTTCACACTTATACTCACAGAACTACTGCTTAATTTTCTCTGTTTCTAATCAGTCCCCAAACCGCTCTGCGTGCATGTGGCACTATCCCAGCTCATTCCAGAATGGAAATAGGGCAAAATGATTTATGTGGATGCCTCCGTACGTGCCATAATTCCTCTTATTTCGTTTTCCCCATACGTGATGTACGATGTCCGCAAACAAATCTGTCATTCATTCCCTTTCCCTACTACTAACTTCAAGTGTTCATTCCACTTCATAACCTTATTTGTTTTATTTTTGTAGTACTCCTACGTTAAAAGTTTAAGACAAATGTACAGTTAGAAACTGTGTGTTTTTCTTGAGGCAGCCTAACTGACAGCGTGCAAGTACACGGAATTTATTCACCCACTTTTTAAAAATTAGAGCACTTAGCGATTTCAAACAAACTGTAAGTAGGCTGTTTAGGTTTTTATGTTGGTAACGCCACGTAGCGCTCTGTATGAAAATCAGTGACTGTGCTGCGTGCAGTCTGGCTGGTCTGCATTGTTGCAATATTCACTTGTGTAGTGCTGGGCAGTTGGATGTTAACAGCGCGTATCGTTGCGCAGTTGGAGGTGAGCCGCCAGCAGTGGTGGATGTGGGGAGAGAGATGGCAGAGTTTTGAGAACAGATGTTCTGGACGTGTGTCCATCAGAGACAGTAAATTTGTATGACTGGATGTCATGAACTTATGAGTTTTGAACACTATTAAGGTAAATACATTGTTTGTTCTTTACCAAAATCTTTCATTTGCTAACTATGCCTATCAGTAGTTAGTGACTTCAGTAGTTAGAATCTTTTATTTAGCTGGCAGTATTGGCGCTCGCTGTATTGCAGTAGCTTGAGTAGCGAAGATTTTTGTGAGGTAAGTGATTCATGAAAGGTATAGGTTATTGTTAGTCAGGGCCATTCTTTTGTAGGGATTATTGAAAGTCAGATTGCGTTCCGCTAAAAATATTGTGTGTCAGTTTAGTGTTGATCAGAATAGGTAAAGAGCGAAATGTCTGAGTACGTTCAGTTCTGCTCAGTAAGGGGTTTCCCAGCACAGTAATTCACTAATTTTTCTAAGGGGACGTTTCAAAACTTCAAGCATAATTTCAAACCTTTTCTTTCTTCGTCGCGTTACAAAGACACAATGTGAACAGAACAATGTATTCCAGAGGAAAATAAATGAGGTTCGTAACAGAGGAGGATAAGGGGCAGGTTGGGAGGGGGGGGGGGGGGGAAATGCCTAGCTGACCGCGCGGGGAGATTTGTTATTATGAGTGCGGAGGCGATATGAATTACAAAGTGATGACGCCGGCAGCAGAATAAGGGCGAACCTGTCACGGGGAAACCTGGTAATAATGCCAGTCACGAAGATGGCTGCAGCAGGGGGCGGAGTCTGATCGATGACGCGTCAAACCACGCGGATGACTCCCCCACCCCCAAAGACACAGAGTAAAACAACGGGTTTGTGTTCAGTGCATGTTTCTTCTAAAATTAGTTTTATTAATCTGAATTTAAGGTAAGACAATCAGCAACCTGGAAATTAGTTTGTCCACCCCAATGCTCTACTAGAAACGGTCGTACTGGATGTGATATTCCCTTGCCACACTGTGACCTTTGAACGAGTTAATCCAACCAGTTATAGGGGGACTTACAGTTTAATTTGGACTCCGAAACACGGTACCAAATAGCACTTTTCACGTCTACAAACATCTTTATTAATGTTCTTAAAATCATTTTGAGGTTTAGGAGGAATAGTTCGCACAATATGATCGATTCCTGCTCAGTGAGCTTTGCGCTACATCCCCTTTTCTAATTATCACACAAATACTGGCGTGAAAGACAATAATGAAACCTAAACAGAAAAGAAAAACAGGCAATGTTTAAATTTCTTTAAAATTAGCTAACTGAGACTCACTATTTTATCACTATTCTTCACCGTAAAAGTAAACCAACATCTGATAAATGTACGGGCAAATCGAACAAACACCCAGCAAAAATGAACGAAACTAGAATATCAAAAATTCTATGTTACAAATTGAAACGTAATTATAAGTAAAGAAATGATGTCCAGATAATGAGATACGAAGAAGAAAGAAACAAAAGGTGCTTTATTCTTTGTCGGTGTTGCCGGTCATGATGACACAACAACGACGACGACTTTAGTTGTGGTGGTGCTCGGCGGAACCTTCTTTGTTTTAAATCGTTACAGTGAAGTTCATCTCCTTGTTCATAATCACATTATCTTTTCATATAGAAATTTCTAGACGGAATAAAATGCGTCTCTTATACGAAACAAAGATTTTGTAGGTACCAATGAATGAAAAGCTACGTACAAAAAGGAGCAACATTAAGAGTGCAATGAAAATTCCACTGTTAAACACAGAGGAAAGCGCGGATAGGTGGAAAGAGTATATTGGAGGCCTCTACTAGGGGTGGGACTTGTGTGATAATTTGATAGAAGAAACTGGAATCGATAAGGAAGACATAGGGAGTCTCTATTACAGTCAGAATTTAAAAGAGCTCTAGAAGACTTCAAGCATATAATGCAGAAGAGATAGATAGCATTAGTAGTACAGCAGGGTTACTACAAGCCAAGATAACAATCTTATCACATGCGGTGCCATGTTACACATCCGGTGTCAGGTTACCCACGTGAAATCACCAGCTCCTCCCTCTCTGCCCCTCCCCACCCCTCTGGACCAATGAGGATCAAGCGCCCCCACCATACCTTCACTTTTAATAACTGGGACACTTTTGTAGGAGGGGTGACTATGGATGTACATCACACAGCCTAAGCCGCTGGCCCTTGAAGCATGGAGTTAGGAGGAAAAATTCTTTGAGTGGCGTAGGTGTCAGCTAAGAAAGGATTTTTTTAAAAAGCCAACTCCTACGCGAGTGGAAGGGTGGTTCGTAAGTTTTTTGTCGAATCGACACCCAGAGACAGGTGTGACACAGACGCCCCCTAACAAAGAGTTTCTCAAATTTCAATCTCTGAAGGGATAAAGTGGGGATTCCTAGTTATATTATAGTAACAATATCCAATCTAAAATATTTGTCCTAGAAACACGAAATTTTGAAGGAAGATACATGATGCGACATACGCGTCCAACGTGAATGTGCTTTGCAAAATTTAACTGGCAAAGGAACAAAACTGTCGCCGATTATCAATTCAATGCTCAACCTAAGTACTGATCATAGAAACATGGGATTTGAAGGAAACATTAGTTATATGTCACTGGTACACACCGAGAAAGCACTTTTCAACTCCAAAGGGGTAAACTGAAATTCGTATTAAAAATATCACTTTAGAGCAAATAGTGTGTATTCAGTTGTTTTTCTCAGAAATTTCATCGCTGCGTATTCTGTTATTGGAATGCATTATTCATTAGATTTTTAAGGTTCAAAACTCCTATCGGTAGGTACTAATCGACAATATGCGTTGCACTGTGACCTTTAGCAGAAAATAATTTACGTAAGAACGAAAGTGCATAACAGTACGCTAGTAAGGAAAAAGAGAAGACACCCACAAACGTGGTGTTCAATACATAGCTATCTAAAATTTTCTAATTCTTCCATTTTCAGTTCTTACTCAAATGCATAATACTTTTCTTGATGTATATTAATGAGACACCAGCAACTACTAGACGAGGAGATCCACAGATCCATCATCCTTCACATCGGTTGCCACGCGGGGTAGCCGCGTGGTCAAGGGCGTCTTGTCACGGTCCGCGCGGCTCCTCCCGTCGGAGGTTCGAGTCCTCCCTCGTGCATGGATGTGTGTGTTGTCCATAGCGTAAGTTAGTTTAAATAGTGTGTAAGCTTAGGGACCGATGACATAAGCAGTTTGGTCCCGTAAGATCTTACGACAAAAAATTCACATCGGTTGTAGTGCACACGCATAAAGCTTCCTCCCTTTTTTTTCTTTTTTTTCATCAATTTTCTGGCTAGTTTGATGGGGCCGACCACGAGTTTCTGTCCTCTGCCAAACCTCTTCATCTCAGATTAACAATTACAGCGAACGTCCTCAGCTATTTGTTGGATATATTTCAATCTCTGCCTTCTTCTACAGTTTTTACGCTCTACAGCACCGTCTAGTGACACGGAAGTTAAACCGTGACGTCTTAACACATGTACTGTCATCCGTCCCTCCTTGTCAGTGTCCTACCATATAATAATTTGTATCATTCAACCGTTTTCTATCCCGCATATACGACTCATCAACGCGTTTCGAGAGACAGTATCTTCAACATCATGATGTCAAACATAGGCTCTGAGCACTATGGGACTCAACTGCTGTGGTCATCAGTCCCCTAGAACTTAGAACTACTTAAACCTAACTAACCTAAGGACATCACACACATCCATGCCCGAGGCAGGATTCGAACCTGCGACCGAAGCAGTCGCACGGTTCCGGACTGCGCGCCTAGAACCGCGAGACCGCCGCGGCCGGCTGTCAAACATAACCCGTGAGGTTGAAACAGTAAAAAGTCTACCAGCACTACTGTTTCAACCTCATAAGCTAAGTTTTACAACCTAATGATGAAAGCATTAGTCTCGAAAAACTTTGTTCAGTCATGTTCAGGAGAGGAAACGGTTGAACGCTACTAATTATTGCTGTTAAGATATTACAACCGCTACCTATAATAAGATATTACAACCGCTACCTATAATCCTTAAAGTAGGTAATATTAAATTGTCCATACGTTCCTCAGCTCGCCGGGTCTGCGGAGATTCTCCTTCTTTCTTAACCTTTCAGACTAGCTAATTTTCAACATCCTTCTCAGCACCGCGTCTCATACGCTTCGATTCGTTTCTTCTCCACTTTTTCCCCGGTCCATAATACAGCTACACCACTGGCCATTTACAGTGCTACACCAAGAAGAAATGCAGATGATAAACGGGTATTCATTTGACAAATAAATTATACTAGAAATGACATGTGATTACATTTTCACGCTATTTGGGTGCATAGATCCTGAGAAATCAGTACCCAGAACCACCACCTCTGGCCGTAATAACGGCCTTGATACGTCTGGGCATTGAGTCAAACAGAGCTTGGATGGCGTGTACAGGTAAAGCTGCCCATGCAGCTTCAATACGATACCACAATTGATCAAGAGTAGTGACTGGCGTATTGTGACGAGCCAGTTGCTCGGCCACCATTGACCATACGTTTTCAATTGGTGAGAGATCTGGAGAATGTGCTGGCCAGGGCAGCAATCGAACATTTTCTGTATCCAGAAAGCCCCGTACAGGACCTGCAACATGCGGTCGTGCATTATCCTGCTGAAATCTAGGGTTTCGCAGCGATCGAATGAAGGGTAGAGCCACGGGTCGTAACACATCTGAAATGTAACGTCCACTGTTCAAAGTGCCGTCAATGCGAACAAGAGGTGACCGAAACGTGTAACTAATCGCACCCCATACCATCACGCCCGGTGATACGCCAGTATGGCGATGACGAATACACGCTTCCAATGTGCGTTCACCGCGATGTCGCCAAACACGGATGTGACCATCATGATGCTGTAAACAGAACCTGGATTCATCCGAAAAAATGACGTTTTGCCATTCGTGCACCCAGGTTCGTCGTTGAGTACACCATCGCAGGCGCTCTTGTCTGTGATGCACCGTCAAGGGTAACCGCAGCCATGGTCTCCGAGCCGATAGTCCATGCTGCTGAAAACGTCGTCGAACTGTTCGTGCAGATGGTTGTTGTCTTGCAAACGTCCCCACCTGTTGACTCAGAGATCGAGACGTGGCTGCACGATCCGTTACAGCCATGCGGATAAGGTGCCTGTCATCTCGACTGCTAGTGATTCGAGGCCGTTGGTATCCAGCACGGTGTTCCGTATTACCCTCCTGAACCCACCGATTCCATATTCTGCTAACAGTCATTGGACCTCGACCAACGCGAGCAGCAGTGTCGCGATACGATAAACCGCAATCGCGATAGGCTACAATTCGACATTTATCAAAGTCGGAAACGTGATGGTACGCATTTCTCCTCCTTACACGAGGCATCACAACAACGTTTCACAAGGCAACGCCGGTCAATTGCTGTTTGTGTATGAGAAATCGGTAGTAAACATGTCAGCACGTTGCAGGTGTCGCCAGCGGCGCCAACCTTGTGTGAATGCTGTGAAAAGCTAATGATTTGCATATCACAGCATCTTCTTCCTGTCGGTTTAATTTCGCGTCTGAAGCACATCTTCGTGGTGTAGCAATTTTAATGGCCAGTAGTGTAATTTCTTGATTACAAACAACTGCTTTTTACTAGGTGTATTAGTCGTGTGCGAAGTGCTTCCTTAAGCTAGGGACAAGATAGTGTCAAATGGCTCTGAGCACTATGGGACTCAACTTCTGAGGTCATTAGTCCCCTAGAAGTTAGAACTACTTAAACCTAACTAACCTAAGGACATCACACACATCCATGCCCGAGGCAGGATTCGAACCTGCGACCGTAGCGGTCTCGCGGTTCCAGACTGCAGCACCTAGAACCGCACGGCCACTCCGGCCGGCACAAGATAGTGTCGCTTTGAATATAAAAAGACAAGCTCTTGATCGTTGAACGGTAAAAAGCACGAACCATGTTTTAGAGTACTATTAGTGTCGTGATCTTGAATTCGTGCCCGTGCTTTGGAGCCATTGGCAGCACTGGAGGTATTCCCCGGCTTGCTGATAGGTAGGGAGTAGAGAGGGTAGTTAGGGATGCGGCCGACGCCGCCTGCTCTAGCTGACGTCACGCCTCGCTGCGCAACCAGCTGGGGGTGGGAGGGCGGCAACTTCTTCGAGTTATGAGTTACGTCGGGACTTGGTGAACAATGCGATATGAGTTCCCAACTTGCTCGTCCTCGGCTCTGCGACCGCGGCCGGAGTGGGGGGAAGGGCGCGAATCTAACGGAGAGGGTACTCAGGCAGGATTTGCGGCCTGTCGCCAGCTCGAGGCGGGATCGGTTCTCGCGTATTCCAGGTGGTCTAAGACCGTGCCTAGTAGAGCACTGCGGGTGTGAGACCTCGGCAAGTATCGCACAGAACAAGGCAGAAAGTAACAGAACTGTTCCTAAGAAATACGTGGTGCACAAAAAAAAAAAAGAGTCGACAAAAGTTACTATGTTGCGCAGAAAGGCAAACTGTTCATTTTCCGGAAATGCGTAATTTCTGCGGTATGGGGCGTCGAATTTTGAGAACGGGAGCGTTGTGCCGGACTGTCCGGTTTGACGTACAATCGCTACGCTGCCGTCACCATGTTACGGAGCCGCCTGCTGTCTCCGAGACAACTCAGCCATTGGGACAGCACGAGACCGGAGAGTCTGCATTCGGCGGCAGTGCACTGAGCACGAGAAGAGTGGCACAAAACCTAGGGCGGCGGTTGAGCAGTTAGGCAGGTAGCAACGACTTGAAATATCAGGTTGCTGCGTAAGTTCGCAGCTTTTTCCCATAAGTTTAATAAACAAACACCAGAGACTTAAGTCTTCGATAATATGTCGTCCTCCACTATTTACAACAGTCTCCCAACGCTGGCGTAGCTTTTTGATTCCGCAGCTGTAGAAGTCACGTGGTTTTGAGGCGAGGAACTCGTCGGCCCACGTTCGCAGTACATTTTCGTCCGGAAAGGAAGTTCCTTGATTGTTATTAGATAGAGAGCGGAAAAGATGAAAATGTGAGGGTGCATGATCAGGCGAATAAGGTGGTTGCGGAATGACTTCCCAGCCCAACACCGATATGGTGTTTTTTATTCAAATGGTTCTGAGTACTATGGACTTAACATCTGAGGTCACCAGTCCCCTAGAACCTAGAACTACTTAAACCTAACTAACCTAAGGACAACACACACATCCATGCCCGAGGCAGGATTCGAACCTGCGATCGTAGCGGTCGCGCGGTTCCATACTGAAGCGCCTAGAACCGCTCGGTCACAACGACCGGCAGTGTTTTTAGGCAGTCTAGCAGAATGAGGGCAGGCGTAATTGTGGCGTAGTATCACTTGACACATTCTTCTGGGTCGTTGTACTTGGATTTCTTCAGCAAGAGATCTCGGTTGTTGACTATAAATGCCAGCTGCGATGATTACACCTCGGAGAAGCAATTCGTAGTACACCGCACCGCCGCTGTTCCACCATATGCAAAACGTATCTGTTGTGGATGTCCGCATGCCTTTGTACGGGGACTTTCTGCGTTGTTTCGGCTCAATCATTCCTCTCTTTTTCCCATGTTAGCATAAGGACAACATTTCCTGTCATCAGTAATTATACACGATAGCAATGGTCGGCCTTTTTCAAGAGCCAATTGATGACGAGCAAGCAGAGGTGGACATACAGGCACCCGCCAGTTCTTGTGATTTTGGCTTAGAGAATACGGTACACATACACCACATTTTTGAGTCTTCCTCATTGCATGTAACTGTCACACGTGGTGCAATGATCAAAACTCATCATATTTGCCAGTTGTCGAGTACACTGGTGTAGATCACTGCGGATTAATGCATGTAAAGGATCTACGAGGATCACTCCAAAAGAAATGCACACTATTTTTGTAAAAAATGGTGTAACTGGCTATCTAACGGCGTGACAGCTTGGCGTGGGTCATCGCCTGCATTTATACCTACCGACAAAGTACCGTCGGTTGTTACGGGTGAGTCCGCAGCTCGTGGTCGTGCGGTAGCGTTCTCGCTTCCCACGCCCGGGTTCCCGGGTTCGATTCCCGGCGGGGTCAGGGATTTTCTCTGCCTCGTGATGACTGGGTGTTGTGTGCTGTCCTTAGGTTAGTTAGGTTTAAGTAGTTCTAAGTTCTAGGGGACTGATGACCGTAGCTGTTAAGTCCCATAGTGCTCAGAGCCATTTTGTTACGGGTGAGGTGATTCGTTGATCTCTGTGGCATCTGATGTGACGCATTTCACTGAGGGCACAGGAAACAGGAGGTTTTTGTTCCATATCTCCCATTTCTCTATGGTGTTTAGCCGACCATTTCCTGGTTGGGCGCTACCACATTTAATAACTGCGTCCACTTGGGCTGTTGGCTATTTAAAGAGCATAGGCGCGAACTCTTACGTCTGCTTTGACGCCTAAGTTAGTAACTACTTTTGCTCGATTTATTTCTGTCACGTCAGCGTTTCCCATTTGCTAGAACTCTAGTTGGAAGTATAATACGTGGGATACCTACAGTTAGTACAGTTTTTGGTATGAGGCGCAGCCACAGGCAACCCCCTGTGCTGTGCCAGACTGGCGCCTGCAGGGCACGCAACCCGCGACGCTCATCAGAGGGCGGCTTCGTTTGCATCCAAATTGGTTCCTCGGTTGGCTGTCCTCTTACCGCAGTGCCAAGCGACGTTGGAGCGTGTCTCCTAAGACACGTGCTCCTTACCCGATCATTAGACAGGTACCAAGCCTTCGGATGAAGACCGCACTGTATTTATGAACTGTGAACACTACGCGCATGTGCTTAATCAACGCGTATAATTTTTGAGAGATTGTGGGTTGATTCACAGAACATAATCTTGCCCCCTTTGGCACAACTAGCACCTTCATCGCAGTATGAAAGAAGACTGATATTACTCGCAAGACATTACACATATTGGCATATAAACTATACATTCATCATCATTGTGCAGATTTAGCCCAGCAGTAGGTGTACTAACACAGAACAAGCAGTAACATATTACATAATGGGTTACTGCGTATTCTCTGTTAGAAAATCTACTGTTATGATGAAGATGCAATATGATGATTAATATATAGTAGTTCACATGGATCTCCAAGTTAAAATATGTAATTACATGTGAGTAATATTAGTCTTCTTTCATACTACGATGGTGGTATTTTACCGAAATCCGTTGTGATAAGATTAATTCAGCTTCGTGTCACGCATTTTCTGAAATATATAACCGCTCGCCCACATACCGCTGTTATAACCCAACATGCTCTACAGTGTGTCGAAATGTTGCCGCCACGCGGGATTAGCCGAGCGGTCTCAGGCGCTGCAGTCATGGACTGTGTGGCTGGTCCCGGCCGAGGTTCGAGTCCTCCCTCGGCCATGAATGTGTGTGTTTGTCCTTAGGATACTTTAGGTTAAATAGTGTATAAGCTTAGGAACTGATGACCTTAGCAGTTAAGTCCCATAAGATTTCACACACAATTGAACATTTTTGAAATTTTGCCTTCGCCTGCTCGGTCAACAGATCTGCCTCCAGTAGAGCACATATGGGGCATCATTGACTCCAGTGTAAACCACAAAAACCATTAAGCGTCCATATACTGACCGATCAAGAGCAAAAGATATGGAACTCCATCCCACAAACTGATATCCGGCACAATGCTTGCATTCAATATTCTGACGGTTACACCGGTTATTAATGTACCACCATTTCACATTTGCAAATGGCTTGTCTGGCGCTTACATTAACCTGTGGTCTTGCAATGTTAATCACTTAAATATGTTACCTAGACAAATGTGTTCCAGAAACGGTATCATTCTGTATTAATTATTTTTTGGTGTAGCGATGTTTTTCCGTCAGTGTAGAATCAGGTTGTTATTAAAATATATTAAAAGTAAGTATTAAAACTGCTTTTAAACAAATACCCATTTTGTCCTATGAGCATTTTTTCCGGAAAAGACCCTCAATTTTCTCTTATTAGTGTTATACATCCAAAAGACTAATTCAATCGAGTTTTGTTTTACGAGTTTCGACCAGTACGAGTGAGTACTGAAATGTACTGCCTCCGAACTTTTTATTCTCTTCTCCATATCGGTTGGGATATAACGTGTCACGCGTATTCCTCAGCCGACTTTCTCCCTTCGCTGACACAAGTTGCATCTCTTTGCCGCTAGAGGGTTCAGAATTGTAGGGAGTAACGTGACTGTGTGTAATTTAACTATGTCGGTGTGTGAGAAACAGTGTGTTGTAGCCGAGTGTCTAGTGGCAGAAGATTTCGTCCACATATGGAGAACGACAGCATGACAATGTCACACCACACTGGAGCGCCGCAACAATTCGATGCCTTGTGTTCACCCTCATCCATCATCCTTACTACAGTCCCGACTTTGCCCCATCCGACTTTCATCTGTTTCCAAAACTTAAAGAGCACCTTCGGGGGGACTTCACTTTGAGAGTGATGAAGCGGTGCAAACAGAAATGAGGCTGTGCTTCCGTCAACATTGTCAAACATTCCACAGTGAAGGAATCAACAAACTGGTCCCTAGTTGTGAGAAATGTGTTTGTAGCTCGGGTCAAACATTCCACAGTGAAGGAATCAACAAACTGGTCCCTAGTTGTGAGAAATGTGTTTGTAGCTGGGGTGACTATGTTGAGTAATAAATGTGTAGATATGAAGAATAAAGATGTAGAATGTTAACTGTGTTTGTTTTATTTAAAAAGCTTTACAAGTTTTCATATAAAAGATTTGGAAGCATTACTTTGCAGCATGTCATCGTAGTTTCGGAGAAATTGTAATTATTAGAACGTAGTATTTAACCGCTTCAAAATCAAACTCAGACTG
Source organism: Schistocerca nitens (assembly GCF_023898315.1). Lineage (NCBI taxonomy): Eukaryota > Metazoa > Arthropoda > Insecta > Orthoptera > Acrididae > Schistocerca > Schistocerca nitens. The sequence goes on from NC_064619.1 coordinate 18,324,267, forward strand.
ATAGTTGTCTAATGCACTAGTTGGTGTCATCATACGGATCTGTCGCGCCCGGCTTTTGCGGCAGTCCAGCTAGTCACAGCTAAAAGAGCCTAAATACAAGTTTGTAGAAGCTGAGAAATAAATGCAGATGCAAGATACGAACTCCTTCAGTTGAGATTACGCGCATCGGGAGCCATGTCACAAAGTGTACATCACGGACTTATTAAAAATATTTCTTTCTCGTTACGAGTAGATCATCGTGACGTCGTGTGCTACATATTGCTAACATACGACATGCGAGTGATATTTTACCTTGCTTCGTAATCTAACAGTTTTTGAGTTTTATCACAGTCTATACGCTGAGGCGACATAAGCCATGGAATAGCGACGTGCACATGTAAAGATGACGGTAGTATCTCGTGCACAAAGTATAAAAGGGCAGTGCATTGCCGGAGCTGTAATTTGTTCTCAGGTGAGTCATGTGAGAAGATTTCCGACGTGATTATGGCCACACGACGGTATTTAATAGACTTTGAACGCGGGATGGTAGCTGGAGCTAGACGCATGGGACATTCCATAGGAGTACAGTTGTCAGTGTTAACAGACAAGCAGCACTGGGTGAAATTAACTCGGAAATCAATTGTGGGACGTACGACGAACGTATCCGTTAGCACACTGCGGTGAAATCTCGCGTTAATGGGCTATGGCAGCTGACGACCGATGCGATTGCCTTCACTAAAAGCACGAATTTCCCTGCAGCGCCTTTCCTGGACTCGTGACCATATCGGTTGGACCTTATGCGACTGGAAAACCGTGGCCTGGTGAGATGAGTCCCGATTTCAGTTGGTAAGAGCTGATGGTAGGGTTCCATTGTGGTGCAGACTCCACGAAGCCACGTCAACAAGGCACCGTGCAAGCTGGTGATTGTGGTTCCATAATGGTGTGGGGCTGTGTTTACGTGGAATTGATTGGCTTCTGAAGTCTAGCTGAACCGATCATTGACTGGAAGTGGTTATGTTCGGCTACTTGGAGACAATTTTCAGCCACTCATGTACATCATGTTCCCAAACAACGATGGAATTTTTATGGATGACACTGTGCCATGTCACCGGATAGGTGTGGATCCCATCGAACATTTATGGGACATAAACGAGAGGTCAGTTCGTGTACAAAATCCTGCACTGGCAACACTTCCGCAATTATGGACAGCTATAGAGGCAACATGGCTCAATATTTCTGCAGGGGACCTCCGACCACTTGTTGAGTCCATGCCGTGACGAGTTCCTGCACTAAGCCGGGCAACAGGAGTTCCAACTCGACACTAGGAGGCATCCCGTGACTTTTGTCACCTCAGTGTATGAGCGCGTCACCAACCCCTACACAGTGCTGTGCCCGGATTCCAGCCCGACGAAGCGACTCTTGCCAAGACTGTTTCCGAGAGTTGTTGTTCTTTTGATATACTTTTATTTTAGTTCGAAGACATTTGGAATTAATAACATTAATCTCCCCCGTCAGTTTTAGGACTAACAAGGGGAGGCCGCCAATTGTGAAATTCAGATTCGATCCATACTGCGCATAATAAAAGCTCATGGCCAGAGGTGTAATGTGGCAAAGCACCAAGACGCACTTCTCAGCCGTTGTCGAGAAAATCGACAGTTAAAAGAAGCCGTTGCGGTGAAATACTCTCTACGATTAATTATTTTCTACAGCGTCGTGGCGCAGCGGTAAGCGCTCGGGTTCGTAATCCGAAGGTCGCCGGATCGAATCTCGCGCCATGCAATTTTTTTTATTATTAGTTTTTTGTAATTCAAATATATATATATATATATATATATATATATATATATATATATATATATATATATATATATATATACTATTAATGAATTGCTTATGCATGTTGGTGAAGGCGGGTCACTCTCCAATTGTACCGCCTCCATTTTTCCGTTCGTTTAACAGGGTGTACCAAAGCTCTCACGTCCGCACTGATTTTCGACGATGTTATAAGTTGCGCTAGGGACCGCATCTACCTTCTTTCGAAGTTAGCAGGCAACTACACTGTTATGCGGCGGCTCGTTTCGGCCCATTCATCATCTGTCCTTCAAGTGTAACGAGCGAGTAACGGAGTTTATATTTCATACCTGCCACAGCAAACTTGTGTTCGTGGGGTCTCTGTTCTAATTCGAACGTTTGACTTACACTATACGTATTCGTTTCGGAATAGCGTTTCTACGTCTTCCGTTAACTATACGTGGATAACATTATGAAGATAATTAATAATACAATTTGTGAAATACAACTTTGTTTGCGGAAAACGTAATGATGTTCGAAGTCGCCAGTTTTTCCACGACAGACGACTTTCAACAACTTATTATATGCATAATTGTTGCAACTGATTGCCGGGAATTTTATATATATATATATATATATATATATATATATATATATATATATATATATATATATATATATATTTGAATTACAAAAAACAAATAATAAAAAAAACGTTGCATGGCGCGAGATTCGATCCGGCGACCTTCGGATTACGAACCCGAGTGCTTACCGCTGCGCCACGACGCTGTAGAAAATTATTAATCGTAGAGAGTATTTCACGGCAACGGTTTCTTTTAACTGTCGATTTTCTCGACAACAGCTGAGAAGTGCATCTTGGTGCTTTGCCACATTACACCTCTGGCCATGAGCTTTTATTATGCGCAGTATGAATCGAATCTGAATTTCACAATTGGCGGCCTCCCCTTGTAAGTAATTGTGTTTCGCATACTTTTATGAAATATTTTTTTTTTCAGAATGTAGAGTGCACCACATTTTATTATTCTTGTTGTGTTCATCTGGTGCAGTCAGCTCCCGAATTTGATTCAAACGTTGCCTTTCTGGCAAGCAGTACACAGAGATGAAAGCTACACCACACAGTCGACACTAATTCCGTGGTAAGCATTTTTAGAGCATACTAAAATACGGTAGGCAGGAGACTGTTGAAGAAGAGCAAATAAACCTCCAGGGTTGACAAACAGTGCAATTTCTCAACGTATGATAGATTTAAAAGGAAAGCTTTTTGCAGCATAAAATCCCTTGGGACGAGAGTGTAATGAAAAATTTATTTGCTACTTCATCTCGACAAACAGCTTTTGCGAGAGTGGTACAGATTTTTTTCCAGACAACTACTTTCAGCTAATAGCAGCTAGAGTACGAGGCTGGGATTGTCATTAAATAATGATGACATGAAAAAGAAAATTACGGGACTCGGTACAAGTAAATAGCGGCTATTCGTTTGGCATTCGCCAATTAGAGCGATAATATACGAGCTACTGCAGCACAAGAAACCTGTCTTTTTCTGCAACATCGTATATATCTTTCTCACTTGATCCATCACGCAAGAAGCATTCCTATAGTCTCATTCGTCGTCAAGTTTTTACCTTGGTCTCCTTGTGTATTACACCCAATATATAAATGTGATTTCTTACGCTTGTTCTTATGGTTTTACCGTCGCTATAAGGCGTTGAGGGGATAAGATTCAAAAACCTTGTCAGTAACGTTTTGTACAATTTGGTTCTATTAGTCATCACGTTCTGACGTCACTGTCTGAGTCGAGTTGTTTTTGCCAGCACACGGTAACAATTTCCGTGTGTTTCCTCAACACAGGCGACTGCAACCGAGGTATGGTTTTTAGGTGAGTTCAACGTATCGTTCTTTACGTGGTCTTTAGAAACCGGACACTTAGTTAGTGGAGAAGGAAGGGAGAGGGAAAAGACTTTGGTTTAGGTAAAGTACTCATCTCAATATTTGGGGAAAGTATGGAAGACCAAAACATGGATGGCGGGACAAGGTTTCGGTTGATTCCCAAAGTGTGTCTTGTGTCATCATTACGTCATCTCTGATATCGACCGTTTTAGGCCAGTATTGATATCACATTTATATGACAAACATTCTTAGGGGCATCTACATCTACATACATACTCCGCAATCCACCATACGGTGCGTGGCGGAGGGTACCTCGTACCACAACTAGCGTCTCTCCCTGTTCCATTCCCAAACAGAACGAGGGAAAAATGACTGTTTATATGCCTCTGTACGAGACTCCCACCCGAGTTTCTGAAGCATTTCCGTAACACTCGCGTGATGATCAAACCTACCAGTAACAAATCTAGCAGCCCGCCTCTGAATTGCATGTCCTCCCTCAATCTGACCTGATAGGGATCCCAAACGTTCGAGCAGTACTCAAGAATAGGTCGCACCAGCGTTCTATAAGCGGTCTCCTTTACATATGAACCACGTCTTCCCAAAATTCTACCAATGAACCGAAGACGACTATCCTCCTTCCCCACAACTGACATTACATGCTTGTTCCACATCATATCGCTCTGCAATGTTACGCCCAAATATTTAATCGACGTGACTGTGTCAAGCGCTACACTACTAATGGAGTATTCAAACATTACAGGATTCTTTTTCCTACTCATCTGCATTAATTTACATTTAACTATATTTAGAGTTAGCTGTCATTCTTTACACCAATCACAAATCCTGTCCAAGTCATCTTGTATCCACCTACAGTTACTCAACGACGACACCTTCCCGTACACCACAGCATCATCAGCAAACACCCACACATTGCTATCCACCCTATCCAAAAGATCATTTACGTAGATAGAAAACAACAGCGGATCTTGAACCGCTACAGATGCACGTATCTCTGCCAGAACCATTTCACGGCGATTAAATCAGGATGGTTTGTACGTTCGGAAGCCTGTTAAGTGTTTTCCACTTCAATCACGCCATTGTCGATAAAGAATTCGTTGGTGTAAGGAGCATGTTGGTTAGGGTCAGAGACAGTGGTCCAGAGCGATGTCCTCCGAGGAATCCTGCTTCAGTTTGGCATCTGATTCTGGTCACCAGTTCATGTAGAGAGAGAGGGGAACGCGTTACACACCACAGAACGTTCATGAACTTGATCCGTATGGCCTAGCCTTTATGGTGTGGGCAGGCATTATGCTCAAGGATAGTTGCGGGTCTCTGCGCGAGCTATCGTTAGAGAACAGCAGAATTGCAGGGATATTATTCTGGACATGTCCGTCTGTTTAGGAGTGCGGTATGTCCGGACTTCCTGTTTATCAACGACAATGCCCATCCACAAATGACCACTGAGGTGTCGGGCACATTGGAATGTGAAGACACTGAAGGTATGGGATGACCTGCGTACTCCCCAGACCTAAACCGTATACAGCATGCCTGGGATGCTCTTAGCAAACGTGTTTCTCAATGAATGCAAGAGCTGAAAACCTCGTTGAGAGACCAGTGAAAGAGTATCCCCTAAGGACTCCTCAACAGTCTGGTAGCCAGTATTAGAAATAGGTGCAAAATGTGCATTAGTGATCGAGAAGGGTATATTCCACACTGAACGTCCGATATCCACCTCTTTGTTGGGAGTCTGACATGTGTCAATCTTGAAACTTGTTTATGTCTGTTATCCTGCTTTCCCATGTAGTGAAACCTGTACCATTTTTCGTTATAAATATACTACCCCACCTCTATTATGGATGTGCTGTGTTTCATGTCGTCCGTTACTGCCTGTGGTTGTTTCTGTCCAACAATGTTTCTGTTCTTTAGCAAAAGCCAAGCACTTACTTTAGAAATAAATCAACATACATAATTACGGTAGTCTGATGCTTACACAATCCAAAGAATTAGATTCTTCAAAAGACGGACGCTTCTTGCCAGCAGACCCATTGTAATACAACCATCGCCACGCACGCTGCTATGGCCAGATACTGCACTGTCCAGCGAGACGAATTATTACGTAGCGGCGCGTTACTTTTAGTACAATATTTTTCAGAAGGATCAATGCAAGAGTTAGCCCTCCTTGTAGCTTACGTTTTCCACTCAGAAACGTATTTCTTCATATCGCCCTAGTCTTATTGCAGTACTTAGAGGAAATAAAATAGGCGTATGGACAGCCGATACAAGCCGACCGTCACATCTGTCCTCTCGTGCGCTAGTCACGTAGATCCGGTGAGAGCCTCCATGGCGTTATGGCTCTCCTGGAACCTATCGATTCCATATTCACGTGACAGTCGTGGGATCCAGGACGCCGTGAGCATTAATATCACAGAATAATAAACTCCGCTATCGACAGATCCTCTCGCAGTACCGAATATGCACAAAAGTTTCTCAGTTTATCGACGAGTCCGTAGAAAGTGGTGTCGACGTACAGTATAACTGGTCATGCCTTCCCGCCCGAGGCTATGCTACTTCAGCTAACCCTTTCCTAGATTATCTTAATAAATCGCCGCGTAGATTTCCTCCTACCTGTTTTCTGTTACTCTCACTTTGGTGCTGTCCCTGAAACAGGACTTGCAGCACACTGGATTCCGTGGAAGATTGAGGTAAGCGACCTGTGATTATAGGCTGACGTGCGAGTACCTAATTTACTTGAAATAAGTCCCGCGATGCCATTACGACGCACTTATTAGCGAAGACCGTAAAACAGTTACAATTAAATCGTTTGAAAATATTCATCTCAAAAAGTTAAAGTTCAGTTCGAGAGCATGAAAAACCGACTATCACAAAGGCAAGCTCTGAGCATTCTATCGCCACCTATCACAAAAGAATAGGGTTCGAATGCATCCTATCGCTGAGTGGAAAGAAATCCCTTGCATACTTCGTAAAACTTCGTAGCTAATCGTACACTGAGTATGTGTCTATTCCACATCTCCTCCTAAACCACTGTAGTGATTTCAACCAGACCTGCTACACACATCCTTTCCTATCAGGCAAGAATCGCTGTGAGGGTGATAATCTGAGTTTCACGCCGGAAACTCTAAGCGTCTTACACAACCCATAACACGGTCTTCTAACAAAGAACGAACATTAAAGCGCAGTTTCTTCACGTCCTCTTTCCCCCCCTTTTTTTTTTTTTTTTTTGTCGTCAGTTTTCTGACTGGTTTGATGCAGCCCTCCACGAATTCCTCTCCTGTGTCATACGTCCTCAATTATTTGCTGGATCTATTGCAATGTGTTTGTTTTCTTCTGCAGTTTTTACCGTCTACAGCTCCCTCTAGTGCCATGGAAGTTTTTCCCTCACTTCTGATGTCCTATTATCCTTGTCAGTGTTTTCCATATATTTCTTTCCTCTGCAATTCTGCGGAGAACCTCCTCATTCCTTACCTTATCAGTCCACCTAATTTTCAACATTCTTCTGTAGCACCACATCTCAAATGTTTCGATTCACTTCGCACAGTCCATGTTTCACTACTATACAATGCTGTGGCCGAATGTACATTCTCAGACATTTCTTCCTCAAATTAGGCCTATGTTTGATACTAGTAGACTTATGTTGACTAGAAATGTCCTTTTTGTCAGTGCTAGTCTGCTTTCGATGTCCTTGCTCCATCCGTCATTGGTTATTTTGCTGCCTAGATAGCAGAATTCCGTAGCTTCTTCTACTTCGTGACATCAATCTTGATATTTAATTTCTCGCTGTTCTCATTTCTGCTACTTCTCATTACTTTTGTCTTTCTTCGATTTACTTTCAATCCATATTCTGTACTCATTAGACTGTTCATTCCATTCAACAGATCCTATAATTCCTCTTCACTTTCACAGAGGATGGCAATGTCATCAGCGAATCGTATCATTCATATCCTGTCACCTTGAATTTTAATTTCAGTCTTGAACCTTTCTATTACTTCCGTTATTGCTTCTTTAACGTATAGATTGGACAGAATGGGTGAAAGACTACATGTCTTACACCCTTCGTTCTTCGTCTCCCACTCTTATTGTTGCTACTTGGTTCTTGTACATATTGTATATTACCCGCTTTTCCCTATACCTTACCCCTATTTTTCTCAGAATTTCAAACATCTTGCACCATTTTACATTGTCGAACGTTGTTTCCAGGTCGACAAATCCTACGAAAGTGCCTTGCCAGCCGGAGTGGACGTGCGGTTCTAGGCGCTACAGTCCGGAACCGCGCTGCTGCTACGGTCGCAGGTTCGAATCCTGCCTCGGGCATGGATGTGTGTGAAGTACTTAGGTTAGTTAGGTTTAATTAGTTCGAAGTTCTAGGCGACTGATGACCTCAGAAGTAAAATCGCATAGTGCTCAGAGCCATTTGAACCATTGAACGTGCCTTGATTTTTCTTTAGTCTTGCTTGCATTATCAACCGCAATGCCGGATTCGCCTCTGTGATGCCTTTACTTTTCCTAAAGCCAAACTGACCGTCATGTGACAGATTCTCAATTGTCTTTTCCATTCTTCCGTATATTAAACTTGCCAGCATGAGCTGTTAAGCTGATTATGCAATAATTCTCGCACTTGTCAGCTCTTGGAGTCTTCGGAATTGTGTGGATGATTTTTTTTTTCCGAAAGTCTTTTTGCCACTTCCCCAATGATTTTAGAAATTCTGATGGAACTTTATCTATTCCTTCTGTCTTATTTGATTTTAAGTCATCCAAACTTCTCCCAAATTCTGATTCTAATACTGGATACCCTGTCTCTTCCTTATCGACTCTATCACGCCATCAGACAAGTCCTGCCCCTCATAGATGCCTTCAATGTACCGTTCCCCACCTATCCGACTGCGCTCTGCATTTAACAGTGTAATGAGAATTGCACTGTTGCCGCCCTTGCTTTTAATTTCATCGAAAAATGTCAACGGAAATGGCGCTTACATGTTAGTCATTTGAATAGTGGAGTATGCTGTACACTTAATGCCAGTTTGAGGTTTGCTGCATGTCGTCCTCACACTGTTACAATTTTAACATCCAGCAGAGAAACGACATAGAGATACACGATGTGATCAGTTCTAGCCTGAGTGATATTCTGTCTTTCCATATTGAAACTACGTAGTCAACGGCTCTTGGGAGAGCCAGATTCCACTCGCTTGAAAGCTTCCGCGATGTCCTCTTGGCACGGGAATGGGCAAACAGAGCGGCATCGGAGGCGCAGCTTTTACAGCGGCCGTTATCCGACGCACGCGGCCCTCCTCGCTCTGGGAATCGTATGGTGTGCGTTCTGCGCCTATCTGTGCCTGCGATCGCTGCTGTGTCAACAGAGGCGGGCGCCGCCGGAACGGTCCTAGCCGGAGGGGGGGTGGGGGGGAGGGGGGGAGGGGGGACGAGAGGGCGGGGACGGCGGCGGGGGCGCGGTCCTGCAGCCGGCACTTGTTTTATATGGGGCATAAAGCGGCGACTTAGCATTCTGCCGGCGCCAATAAACGGACGGCTGTAAAACACACGCTCGCCCGGTTCGGTCCCGCTAGGATGCGATTCTCCCACCGACCACCAGCTACCCTCGTCTCCAAGACCCTCCACTTGCTTCCGAATCGGACTGTTCGATTTCTTGACGTCCCACTTATTTCAACTCGGACATTTCGCAACTCCTGCGATGTGGAGACAGGAGCAGAAAGCGGTGGCGACCATACCGTACTGACCGAATGTGCACTTTGTGGGCAAAAGTATTCGTACATTCCTACGTTATGCGGAATTAAACCCTAAATGTCACGAGACGCGCATCCGTCGGTATAAGAGGACGCAGGGAATATTGGGTTGTCACTAGAGAAGCGTTACAGCTAATTGGGTGGGCGAGGAGAGCTTAGTGACTTCAAATGTGGACTTGTCATTGGATGTCAGCTGACTAACAATCCATCAAAGACGTTGCAACCCTTCTAAAGCTGCAAAATGTAAAATAGTCTGCTGAGTATGGCACAGTTAGTAAAATACTCCGGGCTGCTATGCTGTGGTCGAATGGATTTCACATTAAAACAACGTATCGTCCCCATCTGCGGAGGACATTTTCGAGGGGGGATCGTAGCATCTTTGAGCGTCCGAGTCACACCCTAGCTCGCTAATCACTGCAGCAAAATGCATGCCCCCGCCATTGCTCGCTACACGGACCGTGCATCCATACGTTGAGCGTTGAGCGTGCCGAGTTTATGACGTCATAGCATGGAATAGCACGTTCGTGAGTCTTTCCGAACGTGCAGAGCAATATCTGGCATGTCAGATATTGTGAGCGTGCGTCTGAGCGTTGACCAATGAGATGGCACAACGCCACCTACGTCACACGCACGCCATCTCCCTTCAGTACAGAGTTGTGAGCCGCCATATTGGCATTCATTTCAAGCTTATATGTATATATGCTGTTTCTGAGCACCAGCAAATTCAGAATCACTGGAAAACCCGTTGTTAACTGTGTTATTGGTTACAGTAAAATAATGAAAAACATCATATTCGTGGCAAAAGAATTATTGTAACTTGCGTATTATGAGAGTAGGCTATTTGAAGGCAGCGACACACGGAAGATCCACTAAAACGCATTGTTCTTGGTACAATTTGTTATAATTAAATTTCAATTAGTAACATATCTACCATAAGATTTTCTGAAATGGTTAACGTACTTTGATTACTTACATGATGTGTGTTGTTTGGTTTAACGTAATGAATAGCATCACTGTCTTGTACTGATTTGGTACTTGGGGCGGAGGCAAAAATGGTTCAAATGGCTCTGAGCACTATGGGACTCAACTGCTGAGGTCATTAGTCCCCTAGAACTTAGAACTAGTTAAACCTAACTAACCTAAGGACATCACAAACATCCATGCCCGAGGCAGGATTCGAACCTGCGACCGTAGCGGTCTTGCGGTTCCAGACTGCAGCGCCTTTAACCGCACGTCCACTTCGGCCGGCTGGGGCGGAGGTTCGCGTCTTGACACTACTATTTTATTTCCTAACATTTGCGTTTTTATTAGGTTCTGATACTGTATTATTAGTTTAATATATAAGTATATACTATAATATTTGATATATATATATATATATATATATATATATATATATATATATACGTTCACCTGTTTTTGAGGGGTGACTGTTCGATTGGCTTAATCTACAGGACAGCTTGCGCTATTTGTATGAAGATATTTTGCTCCTTTTTCTTTTACGCTTCGTAATTCACATGTTGCAAAGATTCTGCTACTGGGTAGGAACAGTGATTAAGTAAGACTGGCCGTGAGGTTTTACTAAAATGTGGGAACGATGAAATAATGTTCATCTTATGCGGAGAAGTATTCAAAATTTGTACCCCACTGTTCGTAATGGAACTTTTATATGTCTCTGTCCTTATTGATTGGACATGGTACTTTTCTTTCCGTGGACGATGGGGGAAATGTGCGATTTAATAGAGCTAACGTGGGAATTTTACGCGCGCCCGTTGAGTAAACAGTGTGAATTACGAACTAGAAACATCCCTCAACTGCCGCTGGAGTGTGTTGCGATCGTGTATACCACGTTGGGGCCCACGTACCGTATGCTCAAGTCGCATCCTTCCTGAGCGTTCAGCAGCACGTTGAACTTGGCACGCTCAACGTTGACGTTCGACAGCACGGTCCGTGTGCCGACGGCTTAAAGTAAAATTAGTTTACGCGTGCTCCCACTCAGTGGCGTGACGTCACGTGCTACGACTACCCGGGCGCAGTTGGCCATTGTCGGTTGCCGTCGTCCACTGTTGGTATCAGCCCACGGTGGAAGACTCGCACACATCTTCTTCAGCAGTATGACACAGATGTCATTCAGTTTCACCCCTTCAATGTACTCTTTCCACTTATCCGCCGTCTCCTATGCTTATAACAGTGGTATTCCCGTTGCGCTCTTAATGTTACCACCCTTGCTTTTAATGTCACCGAAGGTTGTTTTGACTTACCTGTATGCTGAGTCAGCCCTTCCGACAATCAGGCAGGGTGACGACCTCAGCGAGCGACCAAATGGTGTAATTTGCCCTGAAGATGACCCCATCACGGGTTGAAACCGGTTGGAGGCAAAATAAATAATGCCATTGTGACTGTCATTTTGAATAATTGATTATAAGTAAATGAATCTCTGTTATCTCCACACAAGTATGTTGTCTAAACATTTCGTGTTAGCTTCTCTGCACTTCCTGTTTATTTCATTCCTCGGCGACTTGTATTTCTGTATTCCTGAATTTCCCCGAACATTTTCGTTCTTCGTTCTTGCATCGATCAACTGAAATGTTTCTTATGTTACCCATGGTTTCTTCACAGTTACCTTCTTTGTACCTACATTATTCTCTCTAACTTCTGTGAATCCCCGTTTTAGAGATGACCATTCCTCTTCAACTGTTCTGCCTACTGCGCTATTCCTTATTGCTGTATCTATAGCGTTAGAGAACTTCAAGCGTGTCTCGTCATCCCTTAGCACTTCTGCGTCCCACTTCTTTGCGTATTGATTCTTCTTGACTAATCTCTTGAATTTCAGCCTACTTTTCGTCGCTACTGCATTGTGATCTGAGTCTGTATCTGCACCTGGGTATGCCTTACAATGCAGTATCTGATTTCGCAATCTCTGTCTGATCATGATGTAATCTATTTGAAATCTTCCCATACAACCCGGCCTTTTACAAGTATACCTCTTCCTCTTGTGATTCGTGAAGAGAGTATTCGTTATTACCAGCTCAAATTTATTACAGAACTCAATTAGTCTTCCTCCTCTCTCACTCCTTGTTCCAAGCCCATATTCTCCTGTAACCTTTTCTTCTACTCCTTCCCATACAATGAATTCCAGTCCCCCACGACTATTACATTTTAATCTCGCATTATGTAATGTATTACTCTTTCAATATTCTCATATACTTTCTCTATTCTTCGATTGCGACGTCGGCATGTATACCCGAACGATCATTGTCGGTGTTAGTTTGCACTCCATTCTGATAAGAACAACCCTATGACTGAACTGTTCACTGTAACGCACTCTTTTCCATACCTCTCTATTTACAACGAATCCTATTCCAGTTATATCATTTTCTGCTGCGGTTGATATTACCCTATATTCATCTGGCCAGAAATCCTTGTCTTCTTTCCATTTCAGTTCACTTTCTTTCTTTTCCTGTAGGCCTTTATCCCGCAGGAACGCAGGGTCGGCCGTGTTATGACGGATTTGGCAATGTTAGTTGAAGGGGTGGCCGGATGCCCTTCCTGCCACCACCCCGTACCCCCCAGAGAGGACTAAGTGTACCCCAGCTGTCTGCATCTAGTGTGGGTCATGAAATAGTGCGAACGTTTGCAAATGTCTGTGAGTCGTGTAAATGAGGCGGAACGTGGGGACCAGCCCGGTATTCACCTAGCGGGATGTGGAAAACCGCCTAAAAACCACATCCAGGCTGGCCGGCATACCGGCCCTCGTCGTTAATCCGCCGAGCGGATTCGATCCGCGGCCGGCGCGCCTACCCGAGTCCAGGAAGCAGCGCGTTAGCGCTCTCGGCCGCCCTGGAGGGTTTCCATTTCACTTCACTGACCGCTACTATGTATAAATTGAGCCTTTGCATTTCTCTTTTCAGATTGTTTAGCTTCCCTATCACATTCAAGCTTCTGACATTCCACGCCCCGGCTAGTATAACGTTACCCTTTCGTTGATTATTCAATCTTTTTCTCATGGTCACCTCCCCCCTTGGCAGTCCCCTCCAGGAGATTGGAATGGGGGACTATTCCAGAATCTTTTGCCAACGGAGAGATCATGATGACACTTTTTCAATTGGAGGCCACATGTCCTGTAGATACACGTTACTTGTCTTTAATGCAGTGAACAGAAGCAAAATGAGTCGTGGGGAGGTGTCTGTCATAATCGCAAAAAGGTCGCGGATGCCTGCCCGATTACCCGCGTGGCGGCCCGCCCCACTCACAAGGGGAGGCCGCCAATTGTGAAATTCGGATTCGATTCATATTGCGCATAATAAAAGCTCATGGCCAGAGGTGTAATGTGGCAAAGCACCAAGATGCACTTGTCAGCCGTTGTCGAGAAAATCGACAGTTAGAAGAAACCGTTCAGGTGGAATACTCTCTACGATTTGTAACTTCCTACAGCGTCGTGGCGCAGCGGTAAGCGGTCGGGTTCGTAATCCGAAGGTCACCGGATCGAATCTCGCGCCATGCAACTTTTTTTTTAGCATTTGTTATTTGTAATTAATATATATATATATATATATATATATATATATAAAATTCCCGGCAATCAGTTGCAACAATTATGCATATAATACGTTGTTGAAAGTCGTTTGTTGTGGAAAACTGGCGACTTCGAACATGATTATGTTTTCTGCAAACAAAGTTGTATTTCAAAAATGTTATTAATTGTCTTCATAATGTTTACACGTGTAGTTAACGGAAGACGTAGAAACGATATTCCGAAACGAATACGTATAGTGTAAGTCAAACGTTCGAATTAGAGACCCCATTATATATATATATATATATATATATATATATATATATATATATATATATATGAATTACAAAAAACAAATACTAAAAAAAAATTGCATGGCGCGAGATTCGATCCGGCGACCTTAGACTTACGAACCCAAGCGCTTACCGCTGCGCCACGACGCTATAGGAAGTTATATATCGTAGAGAGTATTTCACCGCAACGGTTTCTATTAACTGTCGATTTTCTCGACAACGGCTGAGAAGTGCATCTTGGTGCTTTGCCACATTACACCTCTGGCCATGAGCTTTTATTATGCGCAGTATGAATCGAATCTGAATTTCACAATTGGCGGCCTCCCCTTGTCAGCTGCGGCTCCTTCAATGTTGAAACGTGCGGAGATGATCGAGGGATCACAGTCAAACACTGGCTGCACAATTGGACGTCTGTGTTGGTAGTACTGACACACTTGTCCACCCGTTGGGGTACTCAAAGGTGTCTGCCCGCTGGTTTCGACGCCACCTAACAGAAGATCATAGCGAGCAACGAAGGATCAGTCGTGGGGAGTCGCTTAGGCGTTAGGAGGTTGATCGCAACAATTTTTTGTCAAACATTGATACAAGCGATGAAACATGGGTTCGCCACTTCGAACCGGAAACAAAACGGTAATCCATAGAGTACTGCCACATCACCTCTGCTGCGAAGAAAAAGCTCAAAGCCGGTAAAGTCATGATGACGGTCTTCTGGGACTCTGAAGGCGTTATTCTGTTTGATGTCCTCCCTCATGGCGCAACGATAAACTCTTAAGGGTACTGTGCTACCCTCAGAAAATTGAAGAAACTACATCAGTGTGTTAGTCTTGGAAAACTTGTGGTAAGGTCTTATGGGACCAAGCTGCTGAGGTCATCGGTCCCTAAGCTTACACACTATTTAATCTAACTTAAACTAACTTACGCTAAGGACAACGCACACACCCATGCCCGAGGGAGGACTCGAACCTTCGAACCTCCGACTGTGGGAGCCGTCCGGGCTGTGACAAGACGCCTCAGACCGCGCGGCTATCCCGCGCGGCAGTGTGTTCGTCACCACAAAAATGCAAACGAACTGCTCCTTCTCCGTGACAACGCAAGGCGTCATAAAAATCTGGGCGCCCGAGAGGAGCTCACAAAACTTCATTGGACTGTTCTTCCTCATCCAACCTAGAGCCCGGATCTCGCACCTTCCGACTTTCATCTGTTTGGCCCAATGAAGGATGCACTCCACGAGAAGCAGTAAGTGGATGATGGGGCGGTAATGATGCAGCAAGGCGTTGGCTCTGACGTCCGACCAGTTGAGTGGTACCATGGAGGCATACAGGACCTCCGAGACTATGTTGAAAAAGTTGTAGCCAAAAGAGTGGGAATAATGTGATGTACTGGAATCCTGAATCAAACCAACCAGCTTTCAGAAAAAAAGTGTGTTGTATTATTTATCGAACGCCCCTCGTATTACACGGTGTAGATACTTGTTTAATACTGTCGCCTAAAAGCTACTGTCGCCAAGAGTCCCATTGACTAAGGCGCCAACTGTTGGAGAAGAACATATTTAGCGGACAACACAGAGAGTTATCTGCTGCTGTCTTGGAAGCTTACAACCCTCATTGTTATTCTTGGCGGAGGAAGAGAAATCTTAGCGGCAGAGAGTGGTGATTCCGGCATCAGACAAACGCTACTTTCGGCAAGTTGCAGGCGGCCGCAGGGACAGTGCTGTCTGCATTCCTCCCCTCGGAGCGCCGCCCAACTTGTGATAAAACTGGCGCCGAAGTTGCGCCGTTTCCCCGGCCGGGCCCGGCTGCGAGCAGCAAACAAATCAATAGCGCGGCTACAATCAGCGAGCTGTGCGGAATCCGCCCCTTGAGGTTTTGTGTACAGCCAGTCTGCGCCGCCGAACATTAACCCCGGGCTGGGCCCCACCCCGCAGGCAGTTTTCTTTATTGCTTTTAAATGAAACGGCGTCAAAGTAATTAAGGGCCCCCCTGCCGGCCTAGGAGCTCTCTGCCAGTTACAGAAATGAAGCCTACTGGAAGGAAACTTTTTTAAATGGCTAAATGGCGACGGGCGGAAGCGAATTAAGACGGAGTTGCCCGAGACGCTGATAACCCCCTGGAGGACGAGGCGCTTCCTCCGCTCTGTTCCGTTCTGCCCCCGGCCTGGCCTTTTCTCGTCCGGTCTCCATTAGCGTAATGCGCCTGTTATGCACCGGCGTCTTTAGCTTTCGTACGCGAGTGAGCTCGTTGCTAGTCGAGACCATTTTGCTTTCTTCGGGCGCAGTTTCGACGGTTACGGCGTTCCACTTACCGGATGGAAAGACGCTTCTACAGAATTCCTTAAGCATCCGGGTTTTTCTTTGTGCGACTCCGCGGACGACTTTCCAACAAGATTCGAACACATAGAATATTTTAAGGGGCTCCGGAAAGGCTGAAAATCATGAAAAGTTCAATTTTTACTTTTTTGCGTTTTCTGAATCTGCAGACTATTACCTTTTAATAGATATATAATTTATTCAATTCAGAAGACTACAACTATTTTTAAATTTTTTTTGAAATGTGTTCTACATGGGCGTGACCCACTGTGGCGCTGTTAAACTGCTGTCAAATGGTGTTATTATTAACGTCCGTGTTCATCAGGTACATTTTAGTGATGTGAGATAAAGTATGTGTTGTGGCTAACCATTGATGGTTCAATATATATCGCTGGTGTGATTGTCGATTGTTTCATGTTTATTTACTCTGTCGTTGTCTCGAAAATATTCGTAATTAATTCTGTTTCTTGAGTCTCTGTTTTGTTGAAGTATAATAATGAGTAAAAGTAAAGTTATTAGAAATCCTCTGAAGGCTTTTAAGAAAAGGAGAAATGTTGGAAAGCCAAAGGTATTTAGAAATATGGGAATGAAGATAGGTTCTAACATGGTACGAGCGATGCTTGCTTTAGACAAGGAACGCCTTCGGGCTGCAGACAGGGCTGTAAAGAGTCTAGAAATACAAGCAAGAGTAAACAGGAGGAGGAACAAGAGGAAGCTGGAGGAGGAGTTTGCAGAGGATGAAGATAATCCATCCTATGGACCTGGAATGCACTAAAAAGTTAATCCAATCTTTGTCGCTCGATTCCCAAAACTTTTATTTTCTCATACTAATTACATGTTTTCTAAGGATCTTCCAAACATATTTGTTTCAAACTTTCAGTAAATGTTACACAGTACCTTCTGCATAATTTAACACAGCCTTTTTCCAAAAAACTGTATATTTTTGAATATATAAATAAAAAATTGCAAAAAAATGTTGTGAATTTTCATTACAATTGAAAAAAAATCATCTTTAATAACTGAACTAAAATTTTGTAAAATCCCTGTGTTAAGTTATAGCCCATATTCCAATAAATAATCTGTAAAAAGTTCAACTTCCTACCTGAAATACTTTGTGAGGAAAGATGTAATTTATAAGCGTTATTTTAACATTGCAAGTATAGGGCGTTCCGGAGCCCCTTAAGAGACCAGAATACTCATCCGCTTTATTTGCTTTGAAATTAGCACTCTGGCCAAAAAATTAGTCACCCCTCGCTCCCAGAAGACTTCATGCCGATACGTATAACATTGGTACAGTCTTGATTGTGGATTCAATTCGGCTAGTAGAAGAGTCCACAAGTTTTTCAGGTCTGCCACATCCAGCCGAAAGCATTCACTGATGATCAGATACCGTAGAGCTACGGAAGGTCTGATTAGACAGGCCTCGTCAAAAGGAATGCAACTCAGTATCAAAAACATGTATAACAAATGCCGGAATTGCGTTTTAACAGATGGTAAGGAATCAGAATATTTTAGAACTGACAGAGGGGTTCGACGAGGAAGAGTGCTCTCTCTAGCGCTCTTTAATATAATAGTGGACAATATCAAAAGAATGCACAATATCATAAAAAAAGTTCGTCAAGTATCAACAGCAGCTAATATGAAAATCGTAGCATATTTGATGATTTGAGAAGAAAACGAGTAGAAATTGGAAGAATAATTATATACCAGACACTGAGTAACTGAAGAAATTTAACACACAGTGAAGTAGTGAAAATCAACAGGAAAAATGAAAAAAATGAAGGTTGAATTTTTTAAAGAAAAAAGTATCGAAGAAGGAGATGCTTTCAAATACCTAGGAAGTAAGATAACTAAGAAATGAAACCTGAAGGGTGAAATCTCGGAGAGTGTAGAAAATTGTTCAAAATTTTATTAATGTGTCCGGACGTAACTGGAAATTGGAAAATCCCTGCCAAAGCAAAGGTATGAATCAGAGTGTTGAACTTGAACAAAAGAAAAAGATCTGAGCAGAATACAAGCGACAGAGGTGCGTTTCCTACGAGGTATTCTAGATAAGGCGAGAAGGGGCAGGATAAAGAACGAGACAATACGAAACACCCTTGAGATCAATCCCCTAAAAAGAAACTTTGGAAATAAATAGTCTTGAATTGTTCGGCCACATTAAACGAATTGGACACGGGAGACTTCAAGAAGAGCTCTAGAATGGACAGAATCAGGAAAGGGACCAATTTGAAGACCACGAACTAGATGGAGAGTCCAGGTGAAGGATGATGCCAACCGAAGAAGGCTGCAGTCGGAGAAACGCTAAATGATAGGCAGAGAAAAGAAAAGCGTGGAAGAGGCCCTGTGAACGACCTACATAAGTAGAGATGTTTCAGGAGGAAGAAGAAGAAGAAGAAGAAGAAGAAGAAGGAGAGATACGAGATAGCTCGTATTGATTACTAAGTTTCACTCACTGTTCCAAGTAGTCCCTGGCATCTTGAGGTTGAAGGTCACTCTTGTGTCTGTGTTTGCTTACAAATAAATTTATTTTTGGATCGAATCCGCCTTGAGCAAACATAGTTTTTGTTCTTCTTTCCCAAACATGTTTCGGTAAGGTTACACCACCATCAGTTGGCATTTTTTTAAATGTGCTGACTCAGTGCGGATCCTATCCAAAAACAAATTTATTTATAAGCAAACACAGACACAAGAGTGAGGTTCAACCAAAAGATAAATATTTCAAGGCCAAGCTAGGCATTTTAGAAAACAAAATAAAACCCACTTATAATGTAACTTCAGCGACACATATCTTGGTAAACAGAAGAAATAAAATGTGTTTGCTTAAGGCCGATCCTATGCAAAAAAATTTCGTCCCAATGATTTTATACGGGGCCGAGACCGGGTTTATTTAGAAGGCAGTCGAGGTCTATAGGGTGCCCGACAGTTCGTCCAACCAAGAACATTTGCGAGTAGCCCATGAACACGGCTATTGTCACCTTGTAAGATGTGTGCACAACATACTCATCATCAAGATGTAGAAGGAAGGACAACAACTGGTCAGAGAGAATGCTGAAATGAAGATCCTGGTTCATGTTCGCGGTAACGTCAATGACATAGTTCGAAAAGTACTCCCACAACGTCACAGGGCCACATCGTGCTAGAGCTTCCGGGTGGTTCTAATTAAAGTGCAACTACTTACAAATATTCAGTGTGGACTGTAATTATCGCATAGCAGCGAAACTTGGTAGGTATTCCAATGCGGTAACGAGGAAGCGATTTATTTCACGGGAAAAATTGTTCCAATTTTGGCCACCAGGTGCAAATCTGACGCTAAGAATGCAAGAATGAAGTAAAAATGTTTCCATATGGAATGGATTAGGAGCGCGACGTGGGCAGAAAAGCTCAGACAAGTGAGACACGCATAATGTTGACTTTATTATTAACCACAGCTTACACGATTTGTTCAATATGAGCACTGGAGGCGTCGATGAGATGTACAGCGCCAGATTTGCACCTGGTGGCCAAAACTGGAACTAATTTTTTTGCACAGTAAATAGGTTCCGCATTAACGCTTTAGTACATCTACCAAGTTTCGCTGTCACACGATAATTACAGCCCACATCAGACATCTGTGAGTGGCTGCACTTTGATTATAACCAGCAGGTATATCATCCCCAAGTTGCGGGTTAAAAGTCTCATTGAGTCTCTACAAACAGCAGCTGCTCGGCTCCTGTGTTGTTTACTACACTGAAGGCGTGCAGCTTTATGTGACGTTGTGATTAATGGCCTTTTAAGAGGTACTTGACTCCAAATGAGCAATGCACGCAATTTCCTTCGGAATGTTGACTGAGAGTCTGGTTGAGATTGTAACGGAACATATTAAAGGCTTTACTTTCCCGAAGTATGCGATACCCTCCAAATTCAACCAGTTTAATGAGTAGTTATGATTATAGAAAAGTTATTGTGTATGTTAACAATGATTGCACAACATGTCTCCATAAACAGTCAACCCATTAAATTATACTGAGTAACTGACCCACACAAAAGTTTATATCACTTGATCACTGATACAGCAAATGTCATCATGTAAAAACACTAAGTTCATCTTAAATAATTAATATGAAGTACGAAAAATAGTGGCCAACATAGGTATTTTGGATCTCCTTAAATAAAAATCACCCAGTGAAACCTATTTGTTCACTAGGAGCGTTTTCACTCAGTATTCACGTAATCAATCCTATTTTAGACGAAAACCAATGTAATTCTTCATAATTCATGTTACTTACTTATTTATGCAAATTAGAGAAGTCAATTGACAAACTTCTAAAAAACGGCCTTTTTGTAACAGAGAATTATTCTGTCAAATCAACAAATCTGTCTGTGATTTTCATAACATGTTAAATTATGTCACTCGATGCAAATTAATAACTTTTCTGCACAAATTATGATAACAGATGTACATGTGACTCATAAACTATATCTCTTTTTAGTAGTTCTTTGACAATGTTATAAATACAAGCAGCGAGAAGGGTCGAGAGAGCAGTCGGAGGCAGTCAGGGGGGCAGTCGGAATGTCACTTTGGTGAAGTGTGTTTCTGTGTTATTGTTTGGGATGGAAAAACAATGCAAAGAACATGTAAAGGAAGTACTACTTTGTGTTGTGTTATGGTCTTTGGTGGACAGTGGAATTAATATGGCCACCAAAGTAATAAATATTTGATGTTTACATATGTGTTGGTTTCGCTCGTTCTTTATCATCAAAAGCACATGAAAAACACGGGACCTCATGTTTTTAACCCTAGACAACCAGATTTAGAGCCAGCATCAGCATCGAGACACAGCAGCGATCCAGCAAGCAGCAGCGATTACTACAATGCATTGTAATGGCGCCAACCTAACATCAAGTGCTAACAAGCTCCGTAAATGGGAGTGAAATAGTGCGTTTACAGCAATTAGCAAAATATCAACGACTTAGGCGGACCATTTACAAGATGGACCTGCATTCACTGACAGCGTGAGTTTCCGTCGGGTTCAAAAGGATTGTTACTGACGGGGCTCGATGTTCGCTTCAGATCCCCGTCCGTTACAAGCTTTTTATGGCCACTGTTGTAACGCCGTGTTACAAGGACCTGAACTGGACAGTCCGCGTTGATCTATCGCAAATCGGGCACATTAATTCACGTTGTGATCATGGACACTTCAAAATACGGTAGCTCTCTGCTGTCATGTCTCTACGTAAATCACTCTTACTTCTCTGATTCCATAAAAAACCAACTGGCACAAACGCATCACAACACTGCCATGACTTCTGTCAGGGGTGGATCCGCGGGTACCAGGTGACATGAAGCTTAGACGCAGGTTTTATTGCGACTGACACTGTGCTTTGTTCACGATGTCTTAGGTTTGGTCTGATGACGGCAATGATCGAAACGTCGTAATAAATGAATACATGTTAAGCGATCTAGACGGGAATATCTGTAAAAATTTGAAACTATTTCAGACTCATTCATGAAATTTATTGCCTTTTTAAAGACACTATTCTGTGGAACTTAAGGACGTGATACATAAACTGAAATAACACAGAAACTACTCCGTGAAAATGAATGAATGTCCAGGAGTAATAAGAAGAAGTGCAAATATTTCAAGAAAATAACAGAAAAAAAGCAAATAATAACAAAAAAAAACCACGCCCCGTTGCCTGATATTTCCCAGTCGTGCGTAGAAAGCAGGAGCGTACACTGTGTGATCAAAAGTATCCGGACACACCCAAAACATACCTTTTTCATATTATGTGCACTGTGCTGCCACCTACTGCTAGGTACTCCATATAAGCGACCTCAGTAGTCATTAGACATCGTCAGAGAGCAGAATGGGGCGCTCCGCAGAACTCACGGACTTCGAACCCGGTCAGGTGATTGGGTGTCACTTGTGTTATACCTCTGTACGCGAGATCTCCATACTCCTAAACATCCCTAGGTCCACTGTTTCCGATGTGATAGTGAAGTGGAAACGTGAGGGTACACGTACAGCATAAAGGCATACAGGCCGACCTCGTCTGTTAACTGACAGATGCCGCCGGTAGTTGAAGAGGGTCGTAATGTGTAATAGGCAGACATCTATCCAGATCATTACATAGGAATTCCAAACTGCATCAGGATCCACTGCAAGTACTATAACAGTTAGGCGGGAGGTGAGAAAACGTGGATTTCATGGTCGAGCGGCTGCTCATAAGCCACACATCACACCGGTAAATGCCAAACGACGCCTCGCTTGGTGTAAGGAGCGTAAACATTGGACGATTGAACAGTGGAAAAACTTTGTGTGGAGTGACGAATCATGGTGCACAATGTGGCGATCTGATGGCAGGGTGTGGGTATGGCGAATGCCCGGTGAACGTCATCTGCCAGCGTGTGTGGTGCCAGCAGTAAAATTCGGAAGTGGTGGTGTTCTGGTGAGGTCGTGTTTTTCACAGAGGGGGCTTGCACCACTTGTTGTTTTGCGTGGCACTATCACAGCACAGACCTACACTGAACTTTTAAGCACCTTCTTGCTTCCCACTGTTGAAGAGCAATCCGGGGATGGCGACTGCATCTTTCAACACGATCGAGAACATGTTCATAAGGCGCGATCTGTGGCAGAGTGGTTACACGAGAATAGAATCCCTGTAATGGACTGGCCTGCGTTACACGACAATAGAATCCCTGTAATGGAAGAACAGAATCCCTGTAATGGACTGGCCTGCGTTACACGACAATAGAATCCCTGTAATGGAAGAACAGAATCCCTGTAATGGACTCGCCTGCGTTACACGACAATAGAATCCCTGTAATGGACTGGCCTGCGTTACATGACAATAGAATCCCTGGACTGGCCTGCACAGAGTCCTGCCCTGAATCATATGGAAGACCTTTGGGATGTTTTGGAACGCCGTCTTAGTGCCAGGCCTCACCGGCCGACGTCGATACCTCTCCTCAGTGCAGCACTCCGTGAAGATTGGGCTAACTTTCTCCAAGAAACCCTCCAGCATCTGATTGAAGGTATGCCTGCGAGTGTGGAAGCTATTATCAAGGCTAAGGATGGGCCAACGCCATACTGTATTCCACCATTACCGATGGAGGGCGCCACGAAATTTTTCAGGCAAGTGTCCGGATACTTTTGATCACATAATGTACGTGGCGTGAGATCAGCGTGACTATAGCACCAAATAGCGGTCGCCCCACAATGAGAGGCAGTAGAAGGAACGGGAAAAGGCAAGGTGTGTCAGTCAGGTACAATGTTCTATGGGCGTACTGACTTCCAAATTTTTGAATCCGGACTCTCACTGAACAAAGTTACTATGACACTGTACTGCTTCCCCTTTTGCGTCTTCTCAGGGGGGCATTCGGCCCTTACGGCCGCCTAGAACAGCACAGATGGAGAACCTCTTGAAGGAGAGGATATCTGGGTAAAGGTCGGGCCAGCCCGTTTCCCAGACTGAAATCCCATCAATCGGCTCTGGGATGCGTTGAGGGGACGTACTTCAGCACGTCCACATGTACCAACCGGCCAGCACCTGTCCACTGCACTGGTCTAGGAATGGAACGCCCTACCGCAAGGACTCCTTATCAACCTCGTGGCCAGCGTGGGAGCAAATTGGAGAGCATGCATTGCCGTCTCTGGTGTCCGTACACGTTATTAAGAACCACGTCCCGCCTGTTGTACTGTCCAGCAGACCACCATAAATCGTGGTAACTTCAGTGTAGTTATTGTTTATGAATAAACATGTTGATCTACCCTGTCGTATATGGTTAGATGGATTTAAACGAGATCTGCTGAACAATGATTTTATCTTGGAACTCTTCCATTTGGTCCGTGTTTGAATAGAAAAACAGTAAACTGAGTCCGCCTTGATGCAAAACACCTTGTTATTTGTTTATTTCTTTATTCTCCCAAACTAGTTTCGGCGACAAATATCACCATCATCAGCGGAGTTTTTTAAATCTAAAACATGCAGAAAATAGCATGGTTATACAAACGCGGTAGCACGTTATTACATTTTTACCATTCGTTTTTTAATATAGTTTTCTATGGAGACTTTTATACTACCTTATTTATTGTATGTTACAGCATGTTTTAAGCAATTATTGTCGCTGTCTGCGACATATTCTCTGTGGGCTTTTTGTTTATGTTGCCGTTTTTTACTTAGCGAACATCATGTCATCTGCAAACATGTGAGCGGCTGTTAGTAAACAAAATACTAAAAGGTGAACTTCGTATGTCAGCAATATATACTTGGGGTTGTGGTAGTCAAAAATGGCTCTGAGCACTATGGGACTCAACTACTGTGGTCATTAGTCCCCTAGAACTTAGAACTACTTAAACCTAACTAACCTAAGGACATCACACACATCCATGCCCGAGGCAGGATTCGAACCTGCGACCGTAGCAGTCGCACGGTTCCTGACTGCGCGCCTAGAACCGCGAGACCACCGCGGCCGGCAGGGTTGTGGTAGTGTTGTGGAAAACCAGTTATTTGGTATTTACTGAGCTGTTACTTAGCTATTCGTGTACTCGTCTTCGTTGGATGGTATATGGCTGCTTTTATACGAAGAAAAACAAAACTTCCGCACTCTGTTTCTGATCCAAAACATTACGCCATCTTGCTGTTCGCGTGTGTCGCGAGAGGTGTATCGCATGTGGCGAGAAAGGCTATGAAAAACTGTAGCGCGAATTACGACGATTTCTGTTCATTATGTCTGTGTGTGGTGGGGAAGTGGTTCTTTTGCGTGTGTTTGCTTTCTGTTCTGTGTCGTTGGTCAGTTCTCTCGGAGCGGTAATGAGTGTGTTGTTACAAAGTGTTGTGTTTTCGTTTATTACATTTTTACCTTCGACTATAAACTTTTGTATGTAGTAATTTTCTTCTACTGTTAGTTGTCGGTATAGACTGTTGCTTTTTCTCAGAATGTGTAGATCGTTTTCGAAAATGACCTTTCCCGCCAAATGCTATACACCTCTCGCGACACACGCGAACAGGAAGATGGCGTAATGTTCTGGGTCAGAAACAGAGTGCGGAAGTTTTGTTTTTCTTTGTATAAAAGCAGCCATATACCATCCAACGAAGACGAGTACACGAATATCTAAGTAATAGCTCAGTACATACCAAATAACTGGTTTTCCACAACACTACCACAACTCCAAGTATATATTGCTGACATACGAAGTTCACCTTTTAGTATTTTGTTTACTAACAGCCGCTCACATGTTTGCAGATGACATGATGTTCGCTAAGTAAAAAACGGCAACATAAACAAAAAGCCCACAGAGAATATGTCGCAGACAGCGACAATAATTGCTTAAAACATGCTGTAACATACAATAAATAAGGTAGTATAAAAGTGTCCACAGAAAACTATATTAAAAACAAATAGTAAACATGTAATAACGCGCTACTGTGTTTGTATAACCATGCTATTTTCTGCGTGTTTTAGATAAAAAAAAAACACTGATGATGGTGATATTTGTCGCCGAAACTAGTTTGGGAGAATAAAGAAATAAACATATAACAAGGTGTTTTGTATCAAGGCGGACTCCATTTTCTTATGTTACTGAGATCTGCTGAATAATTACTGTATGTCTGGAAATTCAATCAGCTACAAATTGTCTTGGCTTCCTCTTAATATGAGACAAGAAGCATCGCCGATAGGAACGACAAGAGGAGAAATGAACTAGGGGAAGAATAAAATCTTGGGAAAGATCGCACAGCGACATTAGATGCGCTTACTACTTCGCTAAGAATAACCACTCATAAAGACGGGAAGATTTGTATGAGAAATAGTACTCCAGCACCCGCTATCACTAAGAAGATGATTTAAGGCGTTATTAAATGGATGGAAAAGCGGGATTTCAGGAATACATGTATACCTTTTGGAGATAAACCGCTTTCAACGCACAGAAGACTCGACGGCTACGAAACGATTCACAGAGCCCAGATATCAGAACTTCATTTATTATTCTTTGCGTATACTGTTTGTAGTATTTCTGTACACTGTTTCTGATTTATCTTGACCACATCAAATAACTTTTCATCATCATCATCATTTTCTTGTGCCTTTGTCTGGCAGCAGCGCAGGGTCGGCATAGTTGTTGGTGGAACTGGGATGGATGGTGAAATGAAAGGGTGGCCGGATGGCCTTTCGTATCGCCATCCCATTACCCCCGGGACGGGATACGTGTACCCAACTGTTGTCATGTAGTCTTACCCACGTGGGAATGCAGGAAAGTTTTCTACAAGTTTGAGAATCGTGTAACTGAGGTACCAGCACGGTATTTACCTAGTGGGATGCGGAAAACCGCCTAAAAGCTACATCCCGGGTGGCTGGCGCATCAACTCTCCGCGGGCGCCGTACCTCCCCATACCAGAAATGGCGCTTTATCGCACACGGCTATCCTGTCGGGTACCAAATACCTTTTTGTATTAAGCATACGTTGTTTAGCTACCAGAGAACATTATCTGGCTTTCTTGTAGCTTTGTTCGTTAGGAAGATATGAACTCCAGTACATATTTTTTAAACGCACCCTCTATTTCTTATTCGATAATCTACACTACTGGCCATTAAAATAGCTACACCACGAAGATGACGTGCTACAGACGCGAAATTTACAGGAAAAAGATACTGTGATATGCAAATGATTAGCTTTTCAGAGTATTTGCTCAAGGTTGGCGCCGGTAGCGACACCAACAACGTGCTGACATGAGGAAAGTTTCCAACCGATTTCTCATACACAAACAGCAGTTGACGGCGTTGCCTGGTGAAACGTTGTTGTGATCCCTCGTGTAAGGAGGAGAAATGCGTACCATCTCGTTTCCGACTTTGATAAAGGTCGGATTGTAGCCAATCGCGATTGCGGTTTATCGTATCGCGACATTGCTGCTCGCGTTGCTCGAGATCCAATGACTCTTAGCAGAATATGGCATCGGTGGGTTCAGGAGGGTAATACGGAACGCCGTGTTGGATCCCAACGGCCTCGTATCACTAGCAGTCGAAATGACAGGCATCTTATCCGTATGGCTGTAACGGATCGTGCAGCCCCGTCTCGATCCCTGAGTCAACAGATGGGGAAGTTTGCAAGACAACAACCATCTGCACGAACAGTTCGACGACGTTTGCAGCAGCATGTACTATCAGCTCGGAGACCATGGCTGCGGTTACCCTTGACGCTGCATCACAGACAGGAGCGCCTGCGATGGTGTACTCAACGACGAACCTGGGTCCACGAATGGCATAACGTCATTTTTTCGGATGAATCCAGGTTCTGTTTGCAGCATCATGATGGTCGTATCCGTGTTTGGCGACATCGCGGTGAACGCACATTGGAAGTGTGTATTCGTCATCGCCATACTGGCGTATCATCCGGCGTGATGGTATGGGGTGGCTTTGGTTACACGTCTCGGTCACCTCTTGTTCGCATTGACGGCACTTTGAACACTGGACGTTACATTTCAGATGTGTTACGACCCGTGGCTCTACCTTCAAAAAAATGGTTCAAATGGCTCTGAGCACTACGGGACTTAACAGCTATGGTCATCAGTCCCCTAGAACTCAGAACTACTTAAACCTAACTAACCTAAGGACAGCACACAACACCCAGTCATCACGAGGGGCTCTACCTTCATTCGATCCCTGCGAAACCCTAGATTTCAGCAGGATAATGCTCGACCCCATGTTGCAGGTCCTGTACGGGCCTTTCTGGATACAGAAAATGTTCGACTGCTGCCCTGGCCAGCACATTCTCCAGATCTCTCACCAACTGAAAAGTCTGGTCAGTGGTGGCCGAGCAACTGGCTCGTCACAATACGCCAGTCACTACTCTTGATGAACTGTGGCATCGTATTGAAGCTGCATGGGCAGCTGTACCTGTACACCCCATCCAAGCTCTGTTTGACTCCATGCCCAGGCGTATCAAGGCCGTTATTACGGCCAGAGGTGGTTGTTCTCGGTACCGATTTCTCAGGATCTATACACCCAAATTGCGTGAAAATGTAATCACATGTCAGTTCTAGTATAATATATTTGTCCAAAGAATACCCGTTTATCATCTGCATTTCTTCTTGGTGTAGCAATTTTAATGGCCAGTAGTGTACATGCTCTCGTAGAGATCTTTTTCAAAAACGAGTGGCAGAGTGCACTGGTCGTTCGGTCAATCGTCTTCAGTTGCAAGTGAGAACAGCGTATACCAACGAAGAGAAGATGGAAACGCTGACCATTTCCAGAGAATGAAAGTTAGCAGAACAGTATCTGCAATAATTTTCTATTATAGTAAGTGTACAGCCGAGTATTTCTGTCAATTACCCTCTGTACTACACTACAGTAGTACAGTCCACGTTTCATGCGTCAGTTTCTTGGTAGTGAGACATCGTGCGAATGTTGCTTTCGTGAATGAAGCGGGTTGTTACGGGGGTAGCGGCGCGACAGGCAGCAGTAGCAGGCAGACTGGCCGGCTCGGCTCGGCTCGGCTCGGCTCGGCTCGGCGTACTCACCCCGTCGCATGCCATGGGCGCGCTGAGCTGTCGCACGGCGCCTCGGCCCAGCGCCTCTCGCTTGCGCTGCGCCGAGAAGAGACGCAGTTCCTTGCGCTCCTCGTCGCTCAGGCCGTGGCAGTAGCGCACCTCGTTGTCGTGCGGTGGCAGCTGCTGTAGCAGCTGGCGCACGCGGTACCGCTCGCCCGCGCTGTTCACGTACGGCACCTTGTCCTCGGGCAGCGCCGAGAAGTACACGTGCACCTGCCGACAACAAAGTCACTCGTTTCACTTTGCACTCGCATACGCCCCTCAGGGGTAAAATACAGGGAGCGAAACGCTATTTACAATTTGTACAGAAAGCAGATGCCAGTTATAAGAGTCGAGGGGCATGAAAGGGAAGCAATGGTTGGCAAGGGAGTGAGATAGGGTTGTAGCCTATCCCCGGTGTTATTCAATCTGTATATTGAGCAAGCAATAAAGGAAACAAAAGAGAAATTCGGAGTAGGTATTAAAATCCATGGAGAAGAAATAAAAACTTTGAGGTTTGCCGATGACATTGTAATTCTGTCAGAGACAGCAAAGGACCTGGAAGGGCAGTTGTACGGAATGGACAGTGTCTTCAAAGGAGGATATAAGATGAACGTCAACAAAAGCAAAACGAGGATAATGGAATATAGTCGAAATAAATCGGGTGATGCTGAGGGATTTAGATTAGGAAATGAGACACTTAAAGCAGTAAAGGAGTTTTGCTATTTGGGGAGCAAAATAACTCATGATAGTCGAAGTAGAGAGGATGTAAAATGTAGACTGGCAATGGCAAGGAAAGCGTTTCTAAAGAAGAGAAATTTGTTAACATCGAGTATTGATTTAAGTGTCAGAGAATCGTTTCTGAAAGTATTTGTATGGAGTGTAGCCATGTATGGAACTGAAACGTGGACGATAAATAGTTTGGACAAGATGAGAATAGAAGCTTTCGAAATGTGGTGCTACAGAAGAATGCTGAAGATTAGATGGGTAGATCACATAACTAATGAGGAGGTACTGAATAGAATTGGGGAGAAGAGGAGATTCTGGCACAACTTGACTAGATGAAGGGACCGGTTGGTAGGACATGTTCTGAGGCATCAAGGGATCACAAATTTAGCATTGGAGGGCAGCGTGGAGGGTCAAAATTGTACAGGGAGACCAAGAGATGAATACACTAAGCAGATTCAGAAGGATGTAGGTTGCAGTAGGTACTGGGAGATGAAGGAACTTGCACAGGATAGGGTAGCATGGAGAGCTGCATCAAACCAGTCTCAGGACTGAAGACCACAACAACAACAACAACAACAACAACAACAACGCCCCTCATTTAGACTTTAAAACGGTCATACTACGCTCTAATCCAGCGATTCACAGGCTCGGATACTTACCACTGACATGGTACAATGTAAACTTTTGAGGGGTAAAAACAAAAACTTCCAGTTATGAAACTTCCTGACAGATTAAAACTGTGTGCCGGATCGAGACTCGAAATTTCCCGCGAAAGGCAAAGGTCCCGAGTTCGAGTCTCGGTCCAGCACACAGTTTTAATCTGCCAGGAAGTTTCATATCAGCGAACATTCCGCTGCAGAGTGAAAATCTCATTCTGGATACTTCCAGTTATGTTTCGGTTAAGAAACGAAATTATTTTTAAAACATCATCGTTAGTGACAAAAGTTTTCCAAGGATTGTACCGCGTCATAACGTAAAACAACTATTCTCGAGAAACTAGCATTTCGGCTACTGTTACAGTGGCCTTCTTGTGTGTCTACTGATGGGCTTTAGCTGTATGGAGTAGTTTATACTTTGTCGTTGCTGTTCACCGAGCACGCCTTTATGTCACAATTTGAAAAAGGCCGTTGTTGTAAATGGTCTCTTGAGGCGGAAGGAGTGGAACTTTATTATGAGGGTAGTACCGAAAGCTGTTGCTATTCATGACAAGCCATCTGGGCTTACATTTCAACAAGATTCTGCCCGCCCGCAAATGGCAACAGTTTGTTTTGCTTGTCTTCGCGTTACTGACTTGCTCAATTTGTGAAGGTCTCTCTCTCGAATAAATGACCAATTATTTTTTTTTAAAACTGTAATCATTTGTTTGTTCGTGGATGTACATCAAATCTGCCCATTCCCATCCCATTCGTATAATTTCTTCGTGGTGTGTACTCTTTTATGTCAAAGTGTATATTGTGTCACACAAATGTTCAGCTTTTTTGCAACGTTGGTTTCCGTCAAATGTGTAAGGTTGGTTGGGTTGTTTTGGGGGAAGAGATCAAACAGCTACGTCATCGGTCTCATTGCATTAGGAAAGGACGGGGAAGGAAGTCGGCCGTGCCCTGTCAAAGGAACCATCCCGGCATTTGCCTGGAGCGATTTAGGGAAATCACGGAAAACCTAAATCAGGATGGCCGGACGCGGTATTGAACTGTCGTCCTCCCGAATGCGAGTCCAGCGTGCTAACCATTGCGCCATCTCGCTCGGTGTAAGGCGAATGATGAGATAGTTCCTTTGAAGAGCACACGGGATTTCGTTCCCCATTTTTTGTGGTACCCGAGATTGTGCTCCACCTCTCATGGCCTCGTCGCCGATAGGACGTTAAACTTCTTGCAGTTTCAGTATTCTCCTGAAACCC
This sequence comes from Schistocerca nitens, assembly GCF_023898315.1. Taxonomy (NCBI): domain Eukaryota; kingdom Metazoa; phylum Arthropoda; class Insecta; order Orthoptera; family Acrididae; genus Schistocerca; species Schistocerca nitens. The sequence goes on from NC_064619.1 coordinate 18,355,948, forward strand.
CTGCCACTCATTTGCATTTCAGAATTTAACTGAACCAGCTTTATACAAAGTCTGGTATTATACTGGCGCCATTGCCACAGAGTCCGCTACAAGAGTAGTAAGATGCGATATGAAACTAGTACTTTACGAGAGATGATGACAGAAAATGAGTACTGAAATGTGCAATACTACTAAAGCTACTGATTATGCTTCCATGGTAGCAATGGGATCTACCTGTACTAATGCGACGTGAGCGAAATATTTCTGTGACTGTCAAGTAGGAAATGTTTTTGTAACTGCTAGCATGGGGCAAACTCGTTACGAAGTCTTCATGTCGCAACGTATGCACCATAGATTTAACAACTGACGTCAGGGAAATCTGAACGTGCAGCTGATGCTGCGTATTAATGCTATTCCTTAGAAAATACCTCAAAATCTGTCGTTATAAACCTGTTCAAGCATCATAAACTTCGCAGAGGATGTCGTGAGTAGCAGCAGTTAAATAGCTTGGCAGCTTACCAAATATTTTTTTTAGCTGCATCATTGCATCGCTTGCTTGTCGTGTTCCAAAAGAAACATCTTGCTGAGAAGGCCGTTCACTTGCCGTACTAAGTTTTTTACGGGATTTCCAGGTGCACCTCGGCCCATACGGGGGAAGAGAATTTCTCTATTTCTTCCCAACAAAAATCCTTTAAAGTAGTGTACGTTACTTTCTCTAAATAAATATATTGTCTAATTTTATCGTATTATTCTCTTGTAAAAGTCTCTATCCTGCAACGGATTGATGAACATTTGCTTGATTTTGCAACAAAGCTTAGAGTCTAGAAATTCTATTTTAACTGCGAAACCCCATCCGTATTAGAATTATATCATTATAATTTATTGCTGCAGGTACGACAAAAAACGTTGTCTTCCTATTTCCCTCAATCGTTCACTTTCTCCTCTTTGGATGGTCTCTCTCCCTTCAGTGTTTAGGATTTCATCAACACCACATGGACTCCCACCACAATAGTCATGGTTCAAAATTTATTCAGTTATGGAGGAAGCTAGGTCGAATCCCGATGGTGGAAGTAATCCAGAAATTGGCCAGCAGCAGGGAAGAAATGGTCTCGTACAGCTACTTGTTATCAGAGTGGGCACCGTGTAATACCAGTTCACAGGTGTTCCACTTGCTTGAAATAACGTAGTCTCGGTTGCCAAATCTTTTTTATTTACAGGAATTGACGCGTTTCGCCCTTTTGGGGCATCATCAGTTTGTCGTAAAATTTAATATGGAAAACCAACATGTATGTGCCACATACATCAAGTTTATGTGATCGTTTGCATGTGCAAATACAATATCACTGAGTGAAATGTTTTCGGAGTAATATTTGTAAAAGTACGTCAAAATTATTGTATATTGTATATGTCCCTTAATTTCTATGAAAGCTGGTATATGTATGTAAATCACCTAGCTGGGCATACGGCGTAGTGGGTATATTGCAACTGTCAGGAGCCCCAAAGCAAGCTGAGGAGTTGAGATTGACAAGGTAAGAGAACTTTAACCATCTGGATGAACATCCAAAATAATTTTAAGCTGCATAAGTAATGCATTATAAACGCACGCACAACAGCTTCATGGTATGAAACAAGCCAGAAATAAGTATGACGTAGTTATTGTTTCAGTGGTCTCGCAAGTAATTGACACTGATTACCAAATGGACAGACCATGAAAAATACGAGGGGTGTTCAATAAGTAATGCAACGTATTTTTTTTCTTTCCCAAATTAGGTTGAAACAATGGGGAATTTGTTGTAGGATATCATGGAAAGTTCCAGCTTCAGGCCCTATAGTTTCATGAAGTTGCGATAGTTGGCACCATGCGTAGCTTTCAAAATGGCGTCTGTAACGGAAGTGTGTTCAAACCAGTGAGCTGTTCTTGAGACAGGTCATTTAGAGGCGGAAAACAAGAGTATCTTAGATATTCAAACGTGCTTGCAGAATGTCTACACAAACCTGGCGGAGAACAAAAACACGGGGAGTCGTTGAGCGAACAAGGTCTCGTAAACCTTTCGGATCACTAGTGTGCCAGCCAGCCGCACACAGCTGTGGTTCACGCATTGTTGGATATTCTCATTCGAAGTGATGCCCGCCCCGACAGCTGAGTGGTCAGCGTGACGGGTTGCGGTCCTACCGGCCCGGGTTCGATTCCCAGCTGGGTCGGGAATTTTCTCCGCTCAGGGACTGGGTGTTGTACTATCTTCATCATTTCATCCCCATCCGGCGCGCAGGTCCCCCCATGTGGCGTTGAATGTAATAAGACCAGCAAAAAGGCGGCCGGACCTGCCCCGCAAGGGGCCTCCCGGCTAATGACACCAAACGCTCATTTCCATTTCCATTCGAGGTGATCGACGAATCACAAACAAACACTTCGCTGCTCAACTGGACGCCTCGGTTGGTGGTGATGACGCACCCGTCCACTAGTTGGGGTGCTCAAAGATGTGTGGGTTCCTCATCCACGCTACAGCCCGGTTCTGGCACATTTCATCCGTTTGGCCCAATGAAAGATGTACTCTGTGGGAAGTAGTACGTGTATGATGGGAAGGTTATTGACGCTCCAACGTCGACCAGTAGAGTGGTACCATGCGGGCATACAGGTCCTCGCAACAAGGTGGCGTAAATCCGTCGCACTGAACGGTTAACGTATTGAAAACTAGGGTTTTGTAGCCTAAAGAGTGGAGCATAATATGGCGTATTGAAATCCTGAATAAAACAAACTTGCTTTCAGAAATAAATGAGTTGCATTACTTATTAAACGCCCTGGTATTAAATTAAAAAAAAAACTCTCTTTAATAAGATGTGCTGTGGAAGCTACCAATATCCGGAGACATTGAAGTGATCAAGAACAGTATGAAATGATGTGATAATCATTGTCCAAGAAATGAATGCGAGAAGGTTTTAGTGAGAAAATCGTGGACTATCTGTGACGGTGGGAAGACTCAAGGGAATGCAGCCTTTAAGCCGTCCGCACACGGACCGTGCATCCGAACGTTGAGCGTGCCGAGTTTCTGACGTCATAGCGTGGAATAGTACTTTCGGGAGTCTTTCCGAATATGGAGAGCAATATCTGGCATGTCAGATATTCTGAGCGTGCGTCTGAGCGTTGACCAATGAGATGGCACAACGCCGCCTACGTCACACGCACACCGTCTCCCTTCAGTACAAAGTTGTGAGGCGCCATATTGGCATTCAAAAAAAAATGGTTCAAATGGCTCTGAGCACTATGGGACTCAACTGCTGAGGTTATTAGTCCCCTAGAACTTGGAACTAGTTAAACCTAACTAACCTAAGGACATCACAACCATCCATGCCCGAGGCAGGATTCGAACCTGCGACCGTACCGGTCTTGCGGTTCCAGACTGCAGCGCCTTTAACCGCACGGCCACTTCGGCCGGCCTATTGGCATTCATTTCAAGCCTATATGTATCTATGCCGTTTCTGAGCACCTGCAAATTGAGAATCACTGGCAAACCATTGTTAACTGTGTGATTCGTTCCAATAAAATAATGAGAAACATCATATTCGTGGCAAAAGAATTACTGTAACTTGCGTATTATGAGAGTAGGCTATTTGAAGGCAGCGACACACTGAAGATACACCCAAAACGCATTGTTCTTGGTACAATTTGTTATAATTAAATTTCAATTAGTAACATATCTACGATTAAGGTTATTAGCACGGGGTAAGACAGTATGATTACACTTTGCAACGATGTTGTTGGTGTAGCGTAATGACTAGTGTTACTGTCCGATGTTGAATTGTTTGATGCGGCGGTGGTTCGCGTCTTGCCACTCCAATTATTTTTTCTAACATTCGCGTTTTTATTAGGTTCTGATACTTTATTATTAGTTTAATAGAAGTATATACTATAATATTCGATTTTATGTAAATATAAGTTCACCTTCTTTTGAGGGGTGACTTTGTTCGATTGGCTTAATCTACAGGACAGCTTGCATAAAGATACTTTGCTCCTTTTCCTTTTACGCTTCGTAGTTCACATGTTGCAAAGATTCTGCTACTGATTAGGAACAGTGATCAAGTAAGATTGACCTTGGGGTTATACTAAAATGTGGGAATGATGAAATAATGTTTATCTCATGCGGAGAAGTATTCTAAATTTGTACCGCACTGTTTGTAATGGAACTTTTATAAACTTATGTCCTTATTGATTGGACATGGTGCTTTCCTCTTCGTGGACGATGGAGGAAACATGCATTTTAATAGAGCTAACGTGGGAATTTTACGCGCGCGATGAGTAAACAATGTGACTTACGAACTAGAAACATCCCTGAACTGCCGCTAGAGTTCGTTGCGATTGCGTATACCACGTAGGGGCCCACGTACCGTATGCACAAGTCGCATCGTTCCTGAGCGTTCAGCAGCACGTTGAACTTGGCACGCTCAGCATTAAACGTTCGACAGCACGGCCCGTGTGCCGACGGCTTTAGGCGGACCTCTCAAGCGAGGGGGTGAATGTTGTTGTCAACGACTCGATATGAGTTCGATATAAGTGGTGATAAGGCTCACAAAAGCAGATTGTGACATCTGCGCACGATGCTCAAAGCTGATCATCCAGATCGTCTTCTTGCTACCGGAACTTATACCTACAAACGGCAATAGGTGTTCTGCGTTATCTAAGACGTGGGATTGTTTGAACTGCGGCATACAACACACAGAAAAAAAGTTCAAATGTGTGTGAAATCTTATAGGACTTAATTGCTAAGGTCATCAGTCCCTAAGCTTACACACTACTTAACCTAAATTATCCTAAGGACAAATACACATACACATGCCCGATGGAGGACTCGAACCTCCGCCGGGACCAGCCTCACAGTCCATGACTGCAGCGCCTTGGACCGCTCGGCTAATCCCGCGCGGCACACACAGAAAACGCTGATCGGAGTGGGAAGAAGTCCGCTACCGGTTGGGTGCATGCCACGTCGTAAAATATTCCTCCATAGAGCACTGTGAGCGTGCGTAGGTGTTTTGTAATCGGCTGTTTTGTAGCCTTATACACCACACGTATGATTTATATTTTACGTCAATATTCTTTCGTGTTCCGCAGGCACACTGTCACTCCGAACGGGTCGCAGGTATGAGACAAGAGAGTAACGGGGAGCCTGACCTCGCGCCACGGCGGTGGTGCCGGTAGCGTCTCCGCAGAGCCTGACAAGACGGACCACCTGCTGGGCAGAATGCAAATTGTGAGGCGCGCGCCCCCCGCGGCGCGTGGGCGCAAGCACCGCCTCCAGATTGGGCAGCGGGTAACGCGCATTCGCCTTCCGGCTCTCGTACGTCGCCGTCAGCTGCGGCAGGCATCTCGGACCAGCTCCTTATTCACTGTCCTCCAGCTGCTAGCCACCTTCAGGCGTGTGCGCACACCTTCCCAGGAGCAGGGACATCAGAGTGAATACACAATCACAAAACCAGCAAATTTAACCCCAGCAGGTGACAGTAATTGCTTGTGCAAAATCTCTGACAGAAAGGAAAAGAATGACTGTTCATTTTCTCGAGAGACGTACACTTCGACTGCGTAGATTCTAGGCAGATTCATGGCAGAGGTTTTCAGTATTAAATACAGCAGCGGTCACAAAAAGGTAAAACTAAATACTGGACCTCGAAAACATCATTACAGATATACAGAGTGTTACAAAAAGGTACGGCCAAACTTTCAGGAAACATTCCTCACACACAAAGAAAGAAAATATATTATGTGGACATGTGTCCGGAAACGCTTACTTTCCATGTTAGAGCTCATTTTATTACTTCTCTTCAAATCACATTAATCATGGAATGGAAACACACAGCAACAGAACGTACCAGCGTGACTTCAAACACTTTGTTACAGGAAATGTTCAAAATGTCCTCCGTTAGCGAGGATACATGCATCCACCCTCCGTCGCATGGAATCCCTGATGCGCTGATGCAGGCCTGGAGAATGGCGTATTGTATCACAGCCGTCCACAATACGAGCACGAAGAGTCTCTACATTTGGTACCGGGGTTGCGTAGACAAGAGCTTTCAAATTCCACCATAAATGAAAGTCAAGGGGGTTGAGGTCAGGAGAGCGTGGAGGCCATGGAATTGGTCCGCCTCTACCAATCCATCGGTCACCGAATCTGTTGTTGAGAAGCGTACGAACACTTCTTCGACTGAAAGGTGCAGGAGCTCCATCACGCATGAACCACGTGTTGTGTTGTACTTGTAAAGGCACATGTTCTAGCAGCACAGGTAGAGTATCCCGTATGAAATCATGATAACGTGCTCCATTGAGCGTAGGTGGACGAAACTAAAATGAGCTCTAACATGGAAATTAAGCGTTTACGGACACATGTCCACATAACATCTTTCCTTTATTTGTGTGTGAGGAATGTTTCCTGAAAGTTTGGCCGTACCTTTTGTAACACCCTGTATTTAATCCAGAGTGGATGCAGCTGAAACCCGAGACTTTTCTTTCGTACGGTGTAGAATAATAACAGGTACCACTCACAACAGAAGGTGATTCTATTTAACATACGACAGGTCTCAGGCCTATCTTCACGTGGTATACATTTGGTTGCACGTTTCCATCCTCAGTGGTGGAGATCACTGTTCAAACCAAAAACAGATAATGTGAGGATGACTAAATAGACACAAATGAAACTTCTGGAAGTGGCGAAGCGACAGGTGTTGCAAAATATTACTGTACATACGTAAACTGGTGTATCCATATCGTTTTAATATTACATTTATCACATGCCTGTTCAGAAATATTTGGTTTTTTACATGTTAACTGTATATTAGTCACCATGTTAATTATTCGTGCTTCCATATTACGTTTTTGATAAAGTAATGGCACTTTAGAAGTTGATAACTTCAGGCGCATGTGCACTCAACAATGTGTTTACATTTGAAAAACAGAGGTTGTGGTCGAAGAGCTTAAGTCAAAGATACTCAGAGATATTATGCACGCAGACGCATAACATGTATTATAAACTATGAAAATGAAATTGTTACATGATCATGGAACCATATTGTGTTTTTCAAATGTGAACATCTTGTGAGTGCATGTGTGTCTTGAGGACATCAACATCTAAAGTGCCACAACTTTATCAAAGACATAATATGGAAAAAACTAATAATTAGCATGGTGACTAATATACAGTTAAGCTGTAATAAACGAAGTATTTTTGTACAAGCATGTGATAAATGTAATGTGGGAACGATATGGGTACACTAGTTTTATGTAAGTGCTATAATATTTTGCAATGCCTGTCGCTTAACCACTTTCAGATGTTTCATTTGTGTCTATTTAGTCATTGTTACATTATCTGTTTTTGATTTTAACAGTGATGTCCAACATCGAGTATGGAAACATGCAAGCCCAAAACTGGTCGTGTGTTAAATAAAATCATCTTCTGCTGTGACTGGTAGCAGTTATTATTCTATCAGCATAGACCTTTCTGCAGGTCTTTGGCAACTCGCAACTTTGTTTTAGACTCTCGAGCCTCAACAAGTTTTTATTGATAATGAGGTGCTGGTCCACTGACCAAATCTACAACATGCGAGACTAGGATTTGACACCAAGATACCCCCTCTAGGAGGGTTGACTCCAATATACCTCAAGAGGGCGATTTGTCTGGTTGCCCTGCTGAGCTCTGTCCAACTTGGATGGTCCTACTGATCGCTATAATACCGCTGACATAGCCTCCAGCTTCATTGAAGTAAGGTCAAATACAATACAGAGGATTGAAAGAAAAATCATTATACTTGTCTGGACACTTGTTCAGAATGTCAGATAATTGGTGGCCAAAGACAGTTCTTAAGTGGAAACCTCCTGATGGACAGAAACCCAGCAAAACGTGTCATTCCGAAAGCAACACATCAGCGAAATAGTGGAGTGTCGCGATGTATGCAAGGAGGATGCTCTGAGATACTTGGCAGAAGGTAACATGAATGCAGCGAAACGATATATTAATTTATCTTTGTATTAATTAATCCTGAATAATGAAAATAAAATAATTTCGTAACTTTTCGTAAAGAAATTTTGAAAAAAGAGCACTGAGGGTGCCACTGAAGTGATGGGTCTGTTGCTCATTTTCTGGCGACGGTTAAAAGTCGGAAGTACAAACGGTTTTTGGCAATTTTCTTTTGTAATTAGTTCCACACAGTCGGGAATAAAGTTGTACGACCCATCTGCCTAAGAGATGTATCTTTCACGAGAGGAAACTTGAAGTCCCCTAATTGTCTATCAATCTGTCTAAATTAATAAGTTCACTTTCATACATAATCACTGCAAGTGACTGATTATCTAAAGAGATTATTTATTTGCACGTTTGATCGTCGATTCCTCTCGTCCTGAGCCACAAAAGCTTCCAGCTTAACCCTATATTTCGAACTGCTTTAAAGTTATGAAAAAAATTTCATAGCTTTTTCATGGAGTAAATGGCACTTCTTGAATGTAAAGAAGCATGTAAGCTAAAATACTTTTATTTATATACACCTCGTCAGTCCATAAAGTTTCGAGATTGGATTACTAAAAAAATAATAAAGTTAAGACGGTGATATTAATGCTTCATCAGTATCCCCCCACTTGAGTACAACACCCAGACCTTTCATATAATCTTGTGTAACTGTTAGAAAAGTCCATCTTTGGAATGTTATTCAACTCGCACATCACATTAGCACCTTCTCTGGTCTTGGCGAACTATCAGAGGACCATGTTAAATGGTTAAACATTTGCTTATAGAAAGTCGTATATTAATAAACAGCTGGAAGTTTGGAGAATATCAGCCAAAGGTACGTAGTAATTTGTATGATTCGAAATCCAGAAACTGTGTGTAACAAGGAAAGAAGAAAGAAGGAAATGAATAAACGTGAGTTTATACTGAAACGTTCCTTCCGTCTGTATCTCGGAGCTTCCGTGACGTCGCACGAGACAAATGACAGGGCGCTCTGCTCCACTGATTTATTCGGAGACGTTTATTGGCGGACCTTGATTAATTCTATGCTGCGCTACGTTATCAACTCAGTCTAAATACGGGTCGCCTGTCTCGCTTTGATCCGCGAAACAGGGTTACAGTTCTCACTTCTCTAATGTTAATAATCGAAGCGCTGTAGCAATACAACTGCTTCCCAGATCCAACCGGTTAATGGAATACGTTCACGGCTGAGAGATCATACCCCGCCTCCAACTAGCCCCTAACTCCTTCCGACCGTGTTCTCATAACAAAACAGAAATGCAGTTCTGTGCCAACAGAGGTCACAAAACTCAAATTACCAGGCAAACAAGTATAATTTATTGGCTTCTATTAAACGTCGCCAAGTGCGTCTCGTTGACGAATGCCCCAACGTTCTGTTAGTTACTGGTTCCGCCATGAGATGTAAGAGCTGCGCCTACCGAGCCCGTTCACGCTCACTCAGAGGCACCGTCCATCCTGAAAACCGGAAAGCCCCTAAGAAGAATTCTACTCTGGCTCACGGGAATACACTTTTAACTCGTTTAGATTATCCACATTGGAGAAATAGCTTGGTTGATCACTCAGGATCTCCAGACTTCAGTGACACCTTTGAGATCAGCCTCATCGACTCCCACCACCACCCATTTAGGAGGATTAGGGAAAGACCGAGCCCATCATCTTCACGTTGAACGAAAGTCCCCTTCCCTCTGCAACTGGAAACTGGCCGCTTGTCACCATGGTTGCGCACATGACTACCACACATTTGCGGATAGGATATGATATGTTACAATACCTTTGACTAACAATTGCACAGCAAAGGACAGTTCCCCATACGGCAGACCTTGCATGTATAATCTTTGGTCCCCGCCGCCATATTGGATCTGCTAAATACGTCCCATTGATTTTGATTCACCTCCATTGCGCGTCCTATCTCATCAGCACCAAATCCGCATCCATTCTTGACCCAGTCTCGTAAAATGTCACTTCCTTTGTAGCACATTTACGGTGCCTACACTTGCTGCAATTTGTTGGGTGTTGGAGCTTGTCTTTTACAGTGTCATTTTCTCCAACAGTTTATGCTATATGCACCACTGCCCTACTCGTAATACCAGGTTCCTCGTAAAGCGTGGCGACTTTTCTAGAAAAACGGGAGATTTAGAAACTTATTCCAGTCTACGGCCTCGTATATTTTTGTGCATTTGGAGACCACGTAAAGTCCGCAGCTCGTGGTCGTGCGGTAGCGTTCTCACTTCCCGCTCCCGGGTTCCCGGGTTCGATTCCCGGCGGGATCAGGGATTTTCTCTGCCTCGTGATGACTGGGTGTTGTGTGATGTCCTTAGGTTAGTTATGTTTAAGTAGTTCTAAGTTCTAGGGGACTGATGACCATAGATGTTATGTCCCATAGTGCTCAGAGCCATTTTTTGAGACCACGTAAAGCGATGTCATATAGACTCCTTTTCAAAGAAAAACTTGGCTCCTTCGGAAAGAACGATTAGTCACCGATTTATCGACAACGCACCAAATTTATGAAGTCGAAAATCGTGGATTCACTTCACATTGTCCTCTAGGTGTAACCGGTGGCTCCTGAGGATTCACCTCTCCAAAACACAATTATAAGACGAACCACCGGAAATCTCCGCATCCATGACTTTCACCCAGGCCCTTACAACCGACATATCCAGTTCACTAAAACGCTACACTAACTCTCTACAGGCACCTGACGGGGAAACCCCATACGAAGTCTAGAGTGGACTCATCCTTACCTATCCCATTCCACATCAGCCCCCCTTTCCATCTCTCTCCCCTCTCTATCTTTCCGCATTCCTTCTCCGCTTGATTTTAAGACTCTACCCACATAACAGACTCCTCCGTTTCTCTCTTCCCACTATCCACCCCAATACCTACCTTCATAATCACAGATACTACCAACCATATTTATATCCGCGCCTTTCAACACTACAGAACACTTAACATTTTGCCCTCCACAAAACCATTTTGCCGGACAGAGCCTTCAACGTTTCTAAAGGACATCACTGTTTATGCAACACGTTTTAAATTTATTTACTTGTACTTACCTTTACCTTCTGATCCTTCACTTTTAGTTTAAAAAAGAAAAGAAAATAAAGAGTTTAACGTATGTAAATACCATAAAAACCCATCCTTTGACAGATTTTAAGACACTCGTAAAACTTTTACCTTTTAATCTTATTTGTTCCGATTTTATGTACATTTTTAAGGCTTTTGGTTGATGTACCGCTGCCAGCACATCCTCCGTCCATAAGTCGGGAGGGATATGAAACAACAAGACAGAAAAAAAATCACTTTGCATGTGAGGAGGTCAAGACATCTGACCGCTACGAATCCTAAGCTGCAGAGGCACAACCCGTCCTCTTTAAATGGAAACCAGGATGAAGGCGCTACGTCTATTTTCAGCAAATGACTTTTGGAATTACTTCGCAAAAGCTACCACTTACTCGGGAGCGTTTGCTTCCTCACACCAGCGTAATTTAAACGTGTTTTCAAGTAAAAAATACTCCGCAACTGGTTCGTCCGGATCTTTACACGCGCCACATTTCAAGTTTCTTGTGCTATCGGCTGACTGAATTTTTGTTTACACATCGAAATGGTCGAGGGTTTCAAAGTTAGGGCTGAAAAATGCAGGAAGTCGTCGTAACGGCAATACATTTGCAGCAAGTAATGACCGCTTCCTTTTGCATCCTGGCAGCCGGTTCTGCAGGGAAGCGGGGAAGTCACCACGGCCGCCCCAGGCCCTGTATTCGGTCTTCTCGCCCGCGCAAACTGTTTTTATCGGTAGCTGTTCGGCGGGAGGGTATTTTACGATCGCGAAGGGGCACATCGGAAGCTGCCTTGCCCAAAGACCGCCCTTATCCGAGGCGTGATTTATGGCCGTCGGAAGGGGACGCTGCAGCCTGCTAACGGCTTAAGCGCCACCCCGTGTGTTTCGCTCCCGTCTTCGAACCGTGCGCAACGCGAATGTCAATGACGATGATCGAGACAGTAGGGAAGTAGTGACGCAGGTAGGCAATGTTGCTCCCCCCTACGCAAGAACGTACATGGGGGTCAGTTCCGAAAATAAGCTGTTATATCAAGGAGATTTGTTGACAAAAGCAAGAAAAATCTCTTTTCTTTCATGTAATTTCCATTAACAAAGAAGCAACTATCATAGTTCTGGATGTGTTCAAACGTCCCGCTCAAGGAACTCTGTGTTCTGCGTCCCGACTAAAGGGGAATCCGCTTCTTCGGCATTGCAACTGTACTGGCGAATTACTGTGTCGTGTCGCATACCGGAGGCATTATACTCACTGAATACGCAGAACATATTATCTGCTTTGGTTCTTCGTCTAGTGGGTGGACGTTGATACGACTCACTTTCAATATCAAGGAATTGCAAGTAAGGAGTTCGTACCTCGCTGTCTAGTATTAGGCGAAGGTCCGAGGTCCGATAACAACAGGGGTCTGAAAGTAGAAGAAGATCGCTTACTCTGCATTCTGGGATCAGTTTAGTATGTATGAACAATACGTAATATTTGTTGAACAGAAAATGGCACAGAGCGGGGGAAGCTGTAATTAGGCTGTTTAGGTTTTTTTTTATTGGTAACGCCAAGTAGCGCTCTGTATGAAAATCACTGGCTGTGCTGTGTGTAGTCTGTGTCTGGCTCGAATTTATTGTAGTGGGCAGTTAGATGTTAACAGCGCGTAGCGTTGCGCAGTTGGAGGTGAGCCGCCAGCAGTGGTGGATGTGGGGGGAGAGATGGCGGAGTTTTGAGAGCGGATGATCTGGACGTGTGTCCATCACAGACGGTAAATTTGTATGACTGGATGTCATGAACTGATATATATTATGACTTTTGAACACTATTAAGGTAAATACACTCCTGGAAATGGAAAAAAGAACACATTGACACCGGTGTGTCAGACCCACCATACTTGCTCCGGACACTGCGAGAGGGCTGTACAAGCAATGATCACACGCACGGCACAGCGGACACACCAGGAACCGCGGTGTTGGCCGTCGAATGGCGCTAGCTGCGCAGCATTTGTGCACCGCCGCCGTTAGTGTCAGCCAGTTTGCCGTGGCATACGGAGCTCCATCGCAGTCTTTAACACTGGTAGCATGCCGCGACAGCGTGGACGTGAACCGTATGTGCAGTTGACGGACTTTGAGCGAGGGCGTATAGTGGGCATGCGGGAGGCCGGGTGGACGTACCGCCGAATTGCTCAACACGTGGGGCGTGAGGTCTCCACAGTACATCGATGTTGTCGCCAGTGGTCGGCGGAAGGTGCACGTGCCCGTCGACCTGGGACCGGACCGCAGCGACGCACGGATGCACGCCAAGACCGTAGGATCCTACGCAGTGCCGTAGGGGACCGCACCGCCACTTCCCAGCAAATTAGGGACACTGTTGCTCCTGGGGTATCGGCGAGGACCATTCGCAACCGTCTCCATGAAGCTGGGCTACGGTCCCGCACACCGTTAGGCCGTCTTCCGCTCACGCCCCAACATCGTGCAGCCCGCCTCCAGTGGTGTCGCGACAGGCGTGAATGGAGGGACGAATGGAGACGTGTCGTCTTCAGCGATGAGAGTCGCTTCTGCCTTGGTGCCGATGATGGTCGTATGCGTGTTTGGCGCCGTGCAGGTGAGCGCCACAATCAGGACTGCATACGACCGAGGCACACAGGGCCAACACCCGGCATCATGGTGTGGGGAGCGATCTCCTACACTGGCCGTACACCACTGGTGATCGTCGAGGGGACACTGAATAGTGCACGGTACATCCAAACCGTCATCGAACCCATCGTTCTACCATACCTAGACCGGCAAGGGAACTTGCTGTTCCAACAGGACAATGCACGTCCGCATGTATCCCGTGCCACCCAACGTGCTCTAGAAGGTGTAAGTCAACTACCCTGGCCAGCAAGATCTCCGGATCTGTCCCCCATTGAGCATGTTTGGGGCTGGATGAAGCGTCGTCTCACGCGGTCTGCACGTCCAGCACGAACGCTGGTCCAACTGAGGCGCCAGGTGGAAATGGCATGGCAAGCCGTTCCACAGGACTACATCCAGCATCTCTACGATCGTCTCCATGGGAGAATAGCAGCCTGCATTGCTGCGAAAGGTGGATATACACTGTACTAGTGCCGACATTGTGCATGCTCTGTTGCCTGTGTCTATGTGCCTGTGGTTCTGTCAGTGTGATCATGTGATGTATCTGACCCCAGGAATGTGTCAATAAAGTTTCCCCTTCCTGGGACAATGAATTCACGGTGTTCTTATTTTAATTTCCAGGAGTGTACATTGTTTGTTCTCTATCAAAATCTTTCACTTGCTAACTATGCCTATCAGTAGTAAGTGCCTTCAGTAGTTAGAATCTTTTATTTAGCTGGCAGTAGTGGCGCTCGCTGTATTGCAGTAGTTTGAGTAACGAAGATTTTTGTGAGGTAAGTAATTCATGAAAGGTATAGGTTATTGTTAGTCAGGGCCATTATTTTGTAGGTATTTTTGAAAGTCAGATTGCGTTGCGCTAAAAGTATTGTGTGTCAGTTTTGTGTTCATCAGAATAAGTAAAGAGAGTAATATCTGAGTAGGTTCAGTTTTGCTCATCTGTTTGAAAAGAAAATAATGTAAGAGGTTTATCAGCACAGTAATTCATTAATTTTTGTAAGGGGACGTTTCAAAGCATCCAGCTTTTATCATCTTTTCTAATAATCGTAGACAAATGCGATGAGTTGAAATTTGCCGGCGACCATACGAAATAATGCAGGATTCATTCTTTACAGCATAAAACGCTACAACACATAGCTAATCTGCGCACCTCGACGTCTCACAGTTCCTACTGATTCCCGTTGGTGGAGGACAGTTAGTTCCTTAGGCTGGTTGTAACTCAATTCGATTTCTCGAAATCATAATATGGACGATGACGATGTATGGTTGACGGGACGCTCAATTGCGTGTTTATCAGCGCCCGAACAAAGTCCCAATCTTCACACGGTCCACTCTTGCCACGTTCAAGAATGATGATGAGGACAACACACACACCCAGTCTCCGGGCGGAGAAAATCCCTAACGCGGCCGGGAATCGAACCAGGGACCCCGAGATTGAGAAGCAGCAACGCTAGCCAATAGACCACGAGGTGCGGACACATACTACCGAATAACAATCCTAGCGACAGTAATCGATACCGAGTTCAATCTGTCTCTCTCTCAAATCAGGGTAGGCCCTTTGATGACGTGGACCCTCCCACCTACAAGCGTGACGTACAACCTAATGACATGCTAAATCAGAAAAATTTCCTCCTAGACCTTCTTGTAAACAATTCTGCTTCACCTGCGACTGGTGGTTTCATAGCCGGTGACCGATTTCTAAGCGGCTATTCCCTCATCAAGCTGCCCATTACGTGATAGGTCTGTTTCGACAGCCCGCTTGTAATCCGCCAGGCGTACATCTTACTGGCAGCCACGTGGTACTGACTGAACTGAGAGACTTTTGTTAACCGATAGAAATTCATATGCTTTAGTATTCTAAATGACTCTCGTTATTCAGTCTGGAACCGCGCTGCTGCTACGGTCGCAGGTTCGAATCCTGCCTCAGGCATGGATGTGTGTGATGTCCTTAGTTAGGTTTAAGTAGTCCTAAGTCTAGGGAACTGATGACCTCAGATGTTAGGTGCCATGGTACTTAGAGCCATTTGAACCATTTGACATCATTCCATCTTTGTGGCGTTATTGTGGAAATCCTACAAAACACTCGACAACAGCTGTAGTCGGCTCTTGGATGAAAAACGGTGACCAACAAGGACGATTTTGAGTTTAGAGAAGAAATGGAAGACTGAGGGAACCAAATTTGGGGAATGTTGCCGATGCTGCAGCAATTCATAACGGAAATTTTCAGAGTACCAAAATCCTTTTGTGACCAGACGCATGTTGACCAGACGCGTGTCTTGGTCAGATATGATTTGCTTTCTTCTACAAATAAGATCATCATCACTGTCATCATCATCCATAACGGGCATACTAGAAAAGATATGAGTTAGTTCTCCCTCTCTTGCCGCGCGGGATTAGCCGAGCGGTCTTAGGCGCTGCAGTCATGGACTGTGCGGCTGGTCCCGGCGGAGGTTCGAGTCCTCCCTCGGGCATGGGTGTGTGTATTTGTCCTTAGGATAATTTAGGTTAAGTAGTGTGTAAGCTTAGGCACTGATGACCTTCGCCGTTAAGTCCCATAAGATTTCACACACATTTGAACATTTTTGTCTCTCTCTTCCTCGAATAACTTGCGGATAAAGGCAGCAAAAAGTCTCTCCACATTTTACGTGCACGATTTTACGTAACTTTTTCCGATGCCGAGCCTTTGTGCTCGTCACTGGCACACATACGTATGTTTCAATAAATTTGTTTGGGGAGGAGGGGAGGGGGTGGTGTTGACAGCAATGTGCTTTCTTCTCTGAGTGTTTTGCTCCGAATTTTGTATGACAACACATGGTGCTTTCATTGATTTTCGCAGCTTTAAAATGAAAATTGTAATGATATATTTTAATGCAATGCTTCGTGTACACATTAAATGTATAACTTTGTCGCTGTGTTCTGCTGCACTGACACAGAACAACGCATTGAACGAACTGTTACGTCGTTTGTTCGGTGTCATTGAAGCCGAAAACAACAACAAAATTGAACGTTTAAGTGCTCACATACATTTGTGCTTAAATTATTTCGTTGCGTATTTTAGTGATATGAAATATGAATAAAATGCAGTGTATCGTAAAAAAATTACATCTTTCCACAGGGAGAAAACAATTTTAAATCTCCCAGAGCTTAAAAATACCGCTTATAAGAGCCCGAAACGGGTCGTGTGATAACAAAAGAACTTTACAACTGAAGCGGTATTTTCAACCTCTGGTATAATGCTCAGTTGCGGATGTTCCTCCAACAGGATTGTTTGTAATTTTACTGCTGTCAACGGGGCGCCCAATGCATAACTAACCACATGTAAATTAAAATATAGAGTGTATGCTGCTTTATGATGAGAAAAAGCTGAAATAGGGACAGAGGAGATAAAATCGCAACAAGATCTGTATTATTCACAAATCATTTTATTTAGAATAGTCACTGAGTTTCATGTAATATTCACTGTGAACCAAATGAAAAATGATCATTTCATGGCAGAATCAAAGCTCGATAAAAAATCGGCAAACCCTCTGATGTCTTAAAATAGTAGCAGCACACATACGACAGTATGAAGGGATTGGCAGAGAACAAAATTACGATCACAGACTCACGAATAAAGTTACTTACGGAATTTTAAATCAGTCTATGTAATTATTGTTGATTTAAAAATAGTGAGTGGTCTGAAATCAAAGCAAAACTGTAAATATGTTTAAATCCAGGCGAGTGACGATGTTTGAAAGCAATAAAATGAAACGCTTGTGGTAAAATAAAGACACATTTTGAATACCTGCACAGACAAATATAGCATAGAGTGGGGTTCTCGGGTGTAAAGATTTTATTCTTGGATCAGATCTGCCACATTCTCTTTTCCCATCAGTGGTAGTCCTTGATGGAAAGTCGATGTGAAATTTAGTGGAATGAATGACAGCTAGCGCGCGGCTTCAGCATGAATCATTTAACTGATGGGTGGCAGTTCTGATCAGCTGCAATGCTCTAATCTCGCCCAGTTGTTCGTGGCAAGGGTGTCTCCAAATATCTTAAGGACCATCTGCTTTAGCTTCTACCTGATTCGGCGAACAGTGATGGGCAGTTGCGTCAGTAACTTCTGTCCAAACGAAAGTCATTGACCCCATCCAGTTTCACCACCTGCGGAAAATGCCCACCACAGAACCAGTGTTACTTGTATTGTAGTGCACTAAAAATTCTCCATTCTGTTATGTTCAGGAGCGAACTACTATTTTCTCTTAAACTATGTTATACTAGCTTGTTGCGTATCAGAAACTTTTGCGTCAGTAATTTTGCACCAAGTGACGTGGTGCAATCGATAGAGCATTTAATTCCTATTCCTGAGAAGCAAGATGCACATATCTGTCATGCCACCCTTCGTTTCGTATGTTTCATTCGAATGCCCGAATAGTTCTCAATGGTTCAAATGGCTCTGAGCACTATGGGACTTAACTTCTGAGGTCATCAGTCCCCTAGAACTTAGAACTATGTAAACCTAACTACATCACACACATCCATGCCCGAGGCAGGATTCGAACCCGCGACCGTTAGCGGTCGCCCGGCTCCGGACTGTAGCGCTTAGAACCGCTCGGCCACCTTGGCCGGTGTTCTCAATGAAAGAAATATTCCGGGCTATTTTGTCGTGGTCGAACTGATTTCACATTAAAACACAACGTTTCGTCACCATCTGCGGAGGACATTTTCAAAGGGGATCGTAGCTACGATGTATACTCTATACTCCTACTCTTTGTTGTTGATGTTATCTCGCTTTTTTTAAAAAAGTACAGTTAAAGAGAGATGTTATTCATTACACCAAGACGGAGTCTGGTGAAAATATTTCTGCGAGTCAGAAGATGTATCGGTTGGCGCATTGGAGAACAGTCATTAAGTAAAGAACGAAGCTAAAGAGAAGGAATTAAGCATAGATTTCAACGTCCCATCGACGGTGATGTCATTGCAAAAGGAACAATAATTAAAAAGAAATGTAAGAAAATTCTGTTTGTGTTTCACGTTAGTACCTAACTGTAAATGCAAGCAAAATAACTTACATCCTCTTGTAATGGTACTTGAATTACGTAACCATTACGGCACCTCACCTCAACCTCTCGATACCAGCAATATTCTACTGTGTTTCTGTAAAATAGTTAACATATTTCTGTGACTACATTCAGATTTGATTTCATTACTGTAGAGGTACTTCGATATATCCATATGTATATATTGCAATGATATTATTCTTATCTGTATTCTTTCTTTTGTCACTATGATCATTGACGTACTTGTAACTCTGATTTTTGGGCGCGTAAGCGGTTATTGGAGAGTCAAGCTTTGGTCGTCATGTTAAAAAGACGCAAATTGTAGTCAGTCTATGGAATATGAACGTTTAACAGTGAGGAAGATATTTTCAAGTATGTTTTATATTGCGAAGTGATGTTTTGGAACGAGTTACGTGATACTGCAACAAAAGTAATAAAAAAGAAGTGTAACTTAAATTCGGAGTGCTGATTACTTTTTTACATCACCATTGTCCTAACTTGCAAAAGTTTAATCTTCAAGAATGGTTTATGAAACACATCTATAAAACTTTTGAATATCGCAGAATAACACCTAGGCCTCTTTGCATCCGACCTTGGAATCATCACTACCTAGATTTTCGACGATTGAGCCATGAGTTCACAACGAGACCAGCGTGGGAAACACGAAAAGATGAATGCCTAGTTTATCCATTATTTCAAGAAATGATTTTATTAACTGTGCTCTAATGACACCTGCCACATAATATAGCTTTGTTGTTGCCCGAAAATGCAATATTTAGCAGCGTGAGCAACACTACAATCATTATCAATTTTTGACCTTTGTTGTGGTAGGGTTGTTAGACTCTGTGTAGAAATGGGGAAATCAGGTCAAATATTACAGTATGAGCAAGCTACAAAAACTCTGTCGTAGTTCCTTGGCATTTCACAGAGATAAATGCCTCAAATGGCGAGCATCAGTCAGTCTCTCAGAATGGCTTGCAATCACTCACTGGCCCTTTGACCGATGTAGAGGTAGCTTCAACTTAATTATTAATACATCTCGCAGCACGAGCTTTGTCCTCCAGCAACTCCTCCCTTTCCCTGTCTATGCCACTTCTCCTCTTTCTTTCCACCCTCTCCCCCCCCCCTCTCACTGACACACACACACACACACACACACACACAAGGGAGAAAGTTGCTTAGGCGGGCCGGAGCGTAACCCCTATAAGAACAAACTTAAAAGGCGGACAAAGCGCTTTTATATATCACTACGGTGTTGTTAATAGCTGGCTTTAATAGGGGACGCGCGCGGACGACGTAGAGGAATGGGTGGCCAGACGAGCGCATGACGCACGGAGATGCGTGCACATTAATCAACATTAATCCGTCGTTACGTTGCGGCTCGCCGCGGACGGGTCGAATGTCGGCTGGACGGCCAGTAGCGCGGCCGCGTGGAGGGGGAACTGGCCCTGCCCTCCCTGCCGGGCCCCCTCCACCGCCCGCCCCTGCGCCCGCGACTCTCACCTGGACTGTGGGAGCAGCTGAGTCAGGCGGTGTGCACTGTGCGCGACGCCTGTCCACGGAACAGGTGGCCGACGCGACTGCCCGCATCCTGTGCGGGCTTTGATGTCACTCTTGCCGGCTTGCGGATTAGTCTTATTTGGAAGTGAGATCGGCAGCACGATAAGTGACATTAGGTTTTGCTATTCAGGTCCCGTCCGTTTGCGGACTATTAGATCGAAGGCTGTGTACAAAGGCAAACTTTCAATCGGGAAGAACTGGTGCTCTGAATTCACTTTCTACCACCGTACACGGAGGCGGGTATACTGCTAGGATCTCACGCGACGCCAAAGAGACCGTCTGTGAAACAACGTCGCTTTCAGACTGCTTGCTATTTGTGGTCCATAGTCTGACGACAAAGCAATGACGAAGGATAATCTTGACTGTGTTTTAGGGGCAAGAAGTCTGCCACGTCAAGGACAATATTAAGAAAATGGACATGGAAAATAAGTTAAAAGCAAACATGAGACTGAAACTTCCTGGCAGATTAAAAGTGTGCCGGACCGAGCCTCGAACTCGGGACCTTTGCCTTTCGCGGGCAAGTGCTCTACCAACTTTTGTTTTTTTAATCTCATTTTGTTCGCTTTCGTTCGTTGCATCTGCTCGGGGCGGACGTCGTAAGACATCCGTTTAAGTTCGTTGTTGATCGATTAACTGAGGGTTTTTTTTTTTTTTATTACAGAGGGCTGCTAACCCTCTGACCGAACACGCTGAGCTACCGTGCCGGCGCAACTGAGCTACCCAAGCACGACTCACGCCCCGTCCTCACAGCTTTAATTCTGCCAGTACCTCGTCTCCTACCTTCCAAACTTTACAGAAGCTCTCCTGCGAACCATGCAGAACTAGCACTCCTGAAAGAAAGGATATTGCGGAGACATGGCTTAGCCACAGCCTCGGGTATGTTTCAAATGGTTCAAATGGCTCTGAGAACTATGGAACTTAACATCTATGGTCATCAGTCCCCTAGAACTTAGAACTACTTAAACCTAACTAACCTAAGGACTTCACACAACACCCAGTCATCACGAGGCAGAGAAAATCCCTGACCCCGCCGGCAATCGAACCCGGGCGTGGGAAGCGAGAACGCTACCGCACGACCACGAGCCTGGGGGATGTTTCCAGAATGAGATTTTCACTCTGCAGCGGAGTGTGCGCTGATATGAAACTTCCTGGCATTCTGGAAACATTGTTAAATGAATTCCAAACAGCCAGTTGCTTTAATATATCAGTCTACAAAACAGCGTAACCAGCCAATTCTGTTTAAAAACATAATTATTTTAAGTTCGGGGAATACGCGACTGTTGAGAGTCATGACGTTAGGAATAGTTCCGCAACAGCTGGAAAAGTTTTGTTTATTGAAATTGTTCCGCGGCCAAAGACCGCATCATCAGGTGAAGCCTACATGGTAAAGAGCAGTGTACAGTGTCACCACTGCGAGGATATTAAAATTAATAAAGGAATGGCTAAAATATTCTCAAAACGTTAATAGGTCAGAGGCATACTATTCGCTCCTGGTAAAAATTTACTATTCAGTGAATATTGTCAGCCGGCCGCTGTGACCGAGCGGTTCTAGGCGCTTCAGTCCGGAACCGCGCTGCTGCTACGGTCGAAGGCTCGAATCCTGCCTCGGGCATGGATGTGTGTGATGGCCTTAGGTTAGTTAGGTTTAAGTAGTTCTTAGTCTAGGGGACTGATAACCTCAGATGTTAAGTCCCATAGAGCTTAGAGCCATTTGAACCATTTGAATAATGTCCATTATAATTATCCGGGCTGTTAATGCAGTGGTCGGTTGATGAATTCAGTGTCAATTCCCAACGTTTCGTCCCCTATGCGGGAGACAGCTTCAAGGGGGTCTGTAGTTGGATGAAAGGTCCAACACACCCACTGTCTCGCCTGCGGGGTGTATGCAGAACGGTACCCGGACAGAGAGCATCCAACGTGCCGCACATTGCAAAACATCTACCGCCAACTGTATGCAACAGGTATGGTCGTAGCACGCAAACGGATCCGTAACAGGCCCGTCACAGGAGAAGCGGGTGCAGTTGGTGCGTTAGCTGCTGTTGCCATGACCCCACACATGAGTACACGGGACATTGCGAGAGCCGGTGGACTGAGTCAAAGTAGTGTCATGCGCATACTACATCGTCACCGCTTTCACCCGTTTCATGTGTCGCTACATCAGCAATTACATGGTGATGACTTTAATCATCGAGTGCAATTCTGTCAGTGGGCATTAACAGAGAATGCGTTGCAGTTCTACCTGTTTACCGATGAAGCGGGTTTCACAAACCACGGGGCAGTGAATCTACGGAACATGCATTACTGGTCCGTGGACAATCCTCGCTGGCTCAGACAGGTAGAGCGACAGCGACCGTGGACTGTAAATGTATGGTGCAGAATCATTGGCGACCACCTCATTGGTCCTCACTTCATTGCAGGGGCCCAAACAGCTGCAACATACATCGCGTTTCTACAGAATGATCTGCCAACGTTGCTCGAAAATGTCCCACTGGAAATGCGTCACGTATGTGGTATCAGCATGATGGTGCACCTGCACATTCCGCAATTAACACTAGGCTGACCCTTGACAGGATGTTCGACGGGCGTTTCATAGGACGTGGAGGACGCATAAATGGACCAGCCCGTTCTCCTGATCTTACACCTCTGGACTTCTACCTGTGGGATACGTTAAAGGAGAATGTGTACCGTGATGTGCCTACAACCCCAGAGGATATGAAACAACGTATTGTGGCAGCCTGCGGCGACATTACACCAGATGTACTGCGGCGTGTACGACATTCATTACGCCAGAGATTGCAATTGTGTGCAGCAAATGATGGCCACCACATTGAACATCTATTGGCCTGACATGTCGGGACACACTCTATTCCACTCCGTAATTGAAAACGGAAACCACGTGTGTACGTGTACCACACCCCTCATGGTAATGTACATGTGCGTCAGTGAAAAAGACCAATAAAAAGGTGTTAGCATGTGGACGTAATGTGCTGTTCCAGTCTCTTCTGTACCTAAGGTTGTAAGTAGGCTTTTTAGGTTTTTTTATTGATAACGCCACCTCAGTATGAAAATCACCGGCTGTGCCGTGTGCAGTCTGTGGCTGCTTTGCATTGTTGTAATACTCAACCATTGTAGTGTTAGGCAGCTGGCTGTGAACAGCGCGTAGCGCTGGGCAGTTGGAGGTGAGCCGCCAGCAGTGGTGGATGTGGGGAGAGAGATGGCGGAGTTTTGTAATTTGTCATGATATCAAGGTAAATACATTGTTGGTTCTCTATTAATATCTTTTATTTGCTAACTATCCCTATGAGTAGTTAGTGCCTTCCATAGTTCGAATCTTTTATTTAGCTGGCAGTAGTGGCGCTCGCTGTATTGCAGTAGCTTGAGCAGCGAAGATTTTTGTGAGGTAAGTGATTTGTGAAAGAGATAGTTTAATGTTAGTCAGGGCCATTCTCTTGTAGAGAATTTTGAAAGTCAGATTGCGTTGCGCTAACAAAATATTGTGTGTTGAAAGTCAGATTGCGTTGCGCTAAAAAATATTGTGTGTCAGTTTAAGCACAGTCCTGTATAAATTATTCAAAGGGGAAGTTTCATATGTCGACCCTTAGCCTAGGATACCTCACTGGAATCTTCTGATTTTTTCTTGTAGTTTGTATAATTAGTGTAGATTTTGTTTATTGCTAGCGCGTAATTGTAGAGAGAATCTCCATTGTAGTTGTAGTTTTTCAGTGTTGTATAGTAAAATAGTTGTGGCATGCATGTAGATTTGCACCAAGTATTTCGCAGCTGCAATTAACTAGATATTATTTTCTGTGTTATGTTAATGTGTTCTCTTATTTTTGCTCTTCAAATTGTGTTTTTTCTGTGTTGTCGTGTGAAATACTGTGACAATAATGGCGTGTGAAAAGCGTAACACTAGGCTCCAAAGTAAATTGAGAAACGACAGCGAAGACGAAAGCAGTATGTTAGCGCCGCAGAGTAATGAATTAACTAATGTTAAAAGTAGTAATTTGGTAATTGCGCATAGGGAGATGGAGCGGGTTGCAAACAATGGTGTAGACAGCGAAACAATTAGAGAACAGGGAAGCATTATCGATCGATCGGTCGGCAATAGCTCGGCTCAGGAATCCGAAATGACACGAGACGATCTCACAAATACTGTAGATTCAGGTTTTGGATCCTCACCGTTTTCTCAAATAAGTCAAGACACATTTTCTGCTTGTCAAAATGTGAATGTTGCCGGTGAAAATGCACTGCCAAAAAGCATAGAGAAACAGATTCCAGACACTAATACATTATTATTGCAATTAATGCAACAAATGGAACAAAATCAGAGAGAAATGAAACAAATGGGACAAAATCTTCAAAAGTTAGACACAATGGAACAAAATCTTCAAAAGTTAGACACAGTGGAACAAAATCTTAAAAAGTTAGATACCACACTTGAACAAACACGTGAGGATTTAACTAATGAGTTACATCACATTGAATTGAAATGTCAAAAAGTCTGTAATGACGTAAAAACACAAATTTGTGAACATTTCCAACCTATTTTTTCGCGGCATGAAAATGCACTACAGAATCACGAAGCAGCCATAAAAGAACTGCAAACTACTGTTCATGAAAATCATGAGACCTTGCAAGCTAAATTTGACTCAGTTGCATCTACCGATTCGGTTACGCAACTTGCAAAAACCCAGGAAAACTTAAAAGACACAGCAGAAAAACACACTGAGGAAATAAGTACATTATCGGATAAAGTAGCCGAACTTTCAGATCGGTTCACTAACTTATCTACGAGGGTAGATGATGATCTGAATGACACAACACCTGTAGCCTTCACTGACACAGAAGAGTATGAACAAATTAGAAAATTCAAACAAAATCAAAATCAAATTAATACGCAACACCAAAGAGAAATCCGCGAAGTACAAGATCAGCTGACACAGGTAATACAAGAATTACGTATTTCAGAGGACACTCGCGCCCCAACACGGGAAGAGGGACATAGAAATACGGAACAACCACAAAATAATAACACAAGACACTTCGGAAATTATGAAAGAAATTGGCAAGGCACACCGAATTTTGAGATGGAACCGCCGACACGACGTAACAATGACCGGTATGCTACTCGCCGACACGATGATTTTGACTATAAGCTGTTCATTACTACACGTAAATTTAAAACATTTAAGAATTCTGCCAACGACATTCATCCACAAGCATGGCTCCATCAATTCTCTCATTGTTTTCCTCCCAACTGGTCGTTAGAACACAGATTAGAATTTATGTGTGGCTACTTAGAGAATGAACCAGCTGTAAGAATGCGATCGGTCATTCACGATTGCCACAGTGAAGGAGAATTTTACCATGCCTTCCTCTCCGCATACTGGTCTCAAGCCACACAAGACCGAGTAAAACATGGCATCATAATGATGAAACATTTCGAACAATCTGAATTCTCCAGTCTTGTGAAATATTTTGAAGACATGTTGCATAAGAATCAGTATCTTTCAAACCCATACAGCCCTTCAGAACTCATCCGCATTTGCTTAATGAAATTACCTGAACATTTACGGCATATTATTTTAGCAGGACGTTGTAAAGACGACATTGAAGCTTTTCAGGGACTGTTACAAGAACTGGAAATTGACACTGACAGTCGCGGGATGCGAAAACAGGAAAACAATCACTACAGGTCACATCCGTCACAATTCCGTGACGACAGAAATAATAAATGGACACGACAAGGCTACTCTCACAACACAAATCGTGACCAAAACAGACACCACCCTTATGACAACCGTTGGCAGAATAATAGTTACAGAGAAAGATCGCATTTCCGTAGTAATGACTATGACAGAGACAATCATAGAAACAGACAATATGGGAACCAAAACAATTATTATTATCAAGGGTGGCAGAATGACTTCAGACGCGACGGTTCGGCGCGCAGTTGCGATTCCGGGAGAGATTCTCCACCACATGACCGACAAACAAGAAACTATGTAAACTACCGACATAACGACAGACCTGAATTGCATCAGAACTGGCGGGATTCTAACAGAGCTGGGCCCTCTCGGCAAGGCGAATTTGTGGAGGTTCGGTCTCCGAATCCCATTAGCGACGCGCGCCAGTGGAGAGACAGACAATGACCCGCACCGCAGGCAGACACCTGCGCCGGGTGACTCCGAGAAAAATAACATAGCGCTAACCTTGAGAAAAAAAATTCCAGTATTCTTTACCGACGTATACTACTTGACAATTGCGTTAAAGTTGAAACTCTGCATACTAGGAAGAGCAAAGGTTTACACCACATTTCACATGTAAAACCGTTTATTGAAAGATAATCTGCTTTTCTTTTAATGCTACATTTTGGTTTATTTGAAAATACATTCTGAAATTAAAGTGCTTTCTGAGAGATACCAGATGACACAGAGGTTAGTTTATTTGACAGCTACACGACTATATCACGACGCTACTAATGTGTGACACAATTTACCTTGTTGATTTTGCGGTGTATCTGTTTTATATCTGCACAGTTTTCTGAATTCTTCTGGAAAGAAAAACATGTTTTAGTAGTAACTTTTGTGGTATAGCAATAATGAGGCAGCCTTTTACGTGGCACAACAATATGTTACAGCACAGTACTTTCTTCATCACAACAATAAGCATAACTAAGATATCTATACGCAAAGCATTTCACTTTTGTGTATCATCAGGTAAGTACATTGACTTCTGCAGAACTTAGCTTTCGGAGGACGATAACTACGAGACTTCCACAGAGATTATCTTACAACATGACGCACAGTTTAGCGCTACAGGACACATATTTGAGTGATTAATTTTGTACTTAAAACATTTATTTTTAAAGATTTTTGAATTACAAAGAAAGTTTTCTGAGATATATTTCACTCCATTGCTGTAATCTGTAACACCTAAGGGTATAATTACATTAATCCTCAGGGGGGTACACGCCTACTTTCTGTACCATGTGTTTGGCACGCACAAGGAGCCCTAGCTAATATGGTATTTGCTTATACAACTTTACACATCGGTACCATATTCCTCTAACACATAATTACACAGCTATCTGATTATTTGACAGAGATAAACATTTTTTTTACTACATCAGTGACACATGTTTACGCAATTACACAGTTGGGTAACTTCACACTTATGAAACTGTATTTTGTCTGTACTTTGTAAACTGTTCATATTTTTTCAGAACCATTGTGATACTATGAGAGCTTTGAATGATGTATTTGGTATGAGATCATGATTTTTAAGGTACGTTTGAGGTAGATGACACTTTTGACATGAGCAGAGAATTTTTTTAGGTTTTGAAACTGTTGGAGGAAGCTACGACGATTTTGAGAGTTGACTGAGGTATTATGATGTTATTTTTACGACGACGATGTGTATTATGCTGTTGAGGTATGTTTATGATTAATAAGCTAATGTTATATGAAGAATTTGATTATGCTATGTATCTAATGATGAAGTATTGAAGAAGCGTCGACGAATTTATATATGTGTAATAAGGTAAGGAATAATGAATAGTGATTAGGGCACTCTGATTTGTGGAAAAGGTTGTTGGAAACCAAGATCGTACTTTAAGAGTTATGAAATGTGTGTAAATGCGTGAATGTATCACAACGCCGACGAAAATTTTTTTGGACACTGTTATATCAATAAGATTTTGTTTCTACAGATTGGTAACGCAAATTCTCACCCTGTGAATTTTTGTAATATAAGACTGCCATTGTAGTGAAAACTGCTGTCGTAAATATTTCCGTACGAAAGTTAAGTGACCACCTGCACGTAATGCGTCGCGGGCACACAGCTGAGTCAGACGCCTGAAAAAAAAAAAAAAGGGCCATTATTGCGAGCCCCTTTTTCAGCGGCACAGGTAAAAAAAAAAAAAAAAAAGGGAAGCCATTACCCTTCCTTTGTAGAGAGCATCGCAAAAACGACAGGGTCGAACTTGAAAACGATGAGAAACATTTCACGGCTATTGTCGTGCTAATTGAGAGAAATGCCATATGGCTAGTGAATGACGTTTCACGCCTTGCTTTGCCCATTTTGTTTAATATCTAGTTTCTAGCTGCACTGCAGCATTGGTAAAAATAAAATTTTATAGATGTATTAATGTAAATATTTTCTGTCTACAGATCTAGTAAATAAAAAAAAAAACGAAGGAGCATAAAAAAAAATATTTCACTTCACAGGAATTGCATACGGAATTTTCTTTTCAACTACTGGGTAATTTTTTTTGGTAGAATAACTTTTTGTGGTGCACCACTTTAATTACTTAGACATTAAGATGTGATTATACATTTCCCTTATCTGCATTGTTGTCTTTACTGTAATATTTTTCTGCTTGAGCGTTGTCATGTTTAGATATAATTTATTGCTTTTGCTTCTGCTGTTTGCCAGGCATAATGTTACTGAATTTGACTTT
Organism: Schistocerca nitens; assembly: GCF_023898315.1. NCBI lineage: Eukaryota > Metazoa > Arthropoda > Insecta > Orthoptera > Acrididae > Schistocerca > Schistocerca nitens. The sequence continues at coordinate 18,384,649 of NC_064619.1, forward strand.
GTATTACGCTGTTAAGCCAGTTTTACTAATGATTATTTTATTGTTTGCTGCGCATTGCCTCATATTAGTTGTAATGTTGAATTGCTTGGTAATTTAGATTTACTGTAGCTTGCTTTGCCAGTTTGAAATTTTTGTCATTGATGTTGATTGTTTTATGTGATGCTGCATTGCCTCGTCCCTTGGTATATATATCTGAGCTCAGTAGATTTAAGTTAGCTTAAGAGGGGGTAGACTATATAAGAAACTAACTATGATGAATTGGAAGCAATGCATTGACAAGGTATATAAAAAAAAAAGATTTGGGCCTAAATGAGTATTGTACAATGAGCCATATTTATTTTGAAAGACTTATGGTTGGAATACAGAAAAGAGGTACAGATAGGACTTTTTGGGAATAATGATGAACACAGGGAGATCTCCAAGAACAAAAAAGGTTTTGTTCGCACAATACTGCAGTACCAAAAGTTACACTGAAAACGAACCCTATCCATTCCTTTTGTGTCAGCCCTCTATGTGTTTGTGTACCCTTGTGTATTTGTGTTTTTCCTGTCTTTATGTGTTTAGCTGATTAGAGCTATGTTGTAGAATTTTTCTAATACTATGTTATTTACTTGGTAAATTCTGTTTTGTTGCTCATATGTGGAGATGATGTTTCAAAAGTTATTCTGATCTTTATGTAAGTACTTATGTCATTATTTTTGTAACACTGATGTATATGTTTATTTCTATTCTTTTGTAAAGCCCCTATTACTACGAATGTTATCTCTACTATTATGTTTTTAATGATGTTTTCTGTACCCTTGTAATTGTATTCTTATGTTATAAAATTGTAATTGACACCAGGTCATCAAATTAAGTAACTTGTAAGTTACATTTCACTGCACACGTTTCTGTTGGTCATAGTATATGGACAATATGTGAGAAGTAGGGACTGTTAGTGTTTGCACGTGTGTTAATAATTCAGCAAGGGACTGGATAACAGCATTGCTGGTTCTAAGGACAATTAAAAAAATTTTTGTGAGTGCACAAGTGGTGGTTATGGACTTGCTACATTATCCGCAAGACTCTTCGATGCTGATTGTGCACCTGCACAGTCACAACAGATGGTTGCTGGCCATCTCTACAAGGACTACAGTGGGTCTGCACCTCTGGTGGCCCACCAGTACCGTCATTTCTACAAGGACTACAGTGGGTCTGCACCTCTGGTGGCCCACCAATACCATTATTTCTACAAGGACTACAGTGGGTCTACATCTTTGATGATCCATCAATACCATTATTTCTACAAGGACTGCAGTGGGTCTGCGCCTCTGGTGGCCCACCAATACCATAATCTCTACCAGGACTACAGTGGGTCTGCTCTGTGATGACCTACCAAACGATATTCTTCAAAACTTCGATAGACTACGCTGTGGGTTTGCTCTGTTGTGGCCCATTACGTGTCAGCATGTCAAGAGTCAGCACTGTCTTTCCGTTGGAAGGACAACGATACTTCTTCAAGACTGCATGGAAATCCACTACGTCTATGTGCATTTTCTTTTACTGCTCAGACTTTGAGAAAAACACTGCAATGTGATGAATGATCAGGACTGTCTTTATGGACTGTGAGAAAATTTTAGCTTTTGACCAACATTGTATCAATAAGTGTGTGCATTTGATTTCTTAGTTATTGTAATTATAAAAAATTTTTTCAAATCTGTATTGGGCACTGCCCAACCCAATTTGTAAAATTTTTTTTGGGGAGCATGGGGGCTATGTAAGTAGGCTGTTTAGGTTTTTTTATTGATAACGCCACCTCAGTATGAAAATCACCGGCTGTGCCGTGTGCAGTCTGTGGCTGCTTTGCATTGTTGTAATACTCAACCATTGTAGTGTTAGGCAGCTGGCTGTGAACAGCGCGTAGCGCTGGGCAGTTGGAGGTGAGCCGCCAGCAGTGGTGGATGTGGGGAGAGAGATGGCGGAGTTTTGTAATTTGTCATGATATCAAGGTAAATACATTGTTGGTTCTCTATTAATATCTTTTATTTGCTAACTATCCCTATGAGTAGTTAGTGCCTTCCATAGTTCGAATCTTTTATTTAGCTGGCAGTAGTGGCGCTCGCTGTATTGCAGTAGCTTGAGCAGCGAAGATTTTTGTGAGGTAAGTGATTTGTGAAAGAGATAGTTTAATGTTAGTCAGGGCCATTCTCTTGTAGAGAATTTTGAAAGTCAGATTGCGTTGCGCTAACAAAATATTGTGTGTTGAAAGTCAGATTGCGTTGCGCTAAAAAATATTGTGTGTCAGTTTAAGCACTGTCATGTAAAATTATTCAAAGGGGAAGTTTCAAGGTCCATCACCGTTCCCTTTGGATCCCTACGTAATTCGGTGCTCTCCGATACACACGATCGAACAGCGGAGGAGTGGTACTCAAGCGTCAACTTTAGGTTACAATAGCTCCGGATGTAATTAACATTTTACAACGCAACAAACGGCACTGATTACGTATTTGTTTATATGTTCAGATGTGCTAACAAAACTAACGGGGTTCCATTTAAAAAAAAACGTAGGTTTGTGTTAAAAAAGATACTTCCGTGCATTTTTTTATGGTTTGTATTAACCAATTACACTAGCCCCTCTCCTCACGTTCGGTCTGTGGAATCGATTCGTCAGTATTTGATGTGGTTTACGAAATATATCCAGCGGTAGGTTGTATACCTGGAAGAATACTGGAGATACTAATAGGTATCAGATAGATTATATAATGGTAAGACAGAGATTTAGGAACCAGGTTTTAAATTTTAAGACATTTCCAGGGGTAGATGTGGATTCTGACCACAATCTATTGGTTATGAACTGCAGATTGAAACTGAAGAAACTGAAAAACGTGGGAATTTAAGGAGATGGGATCTGGATAAACTGAAAGAACCAGAAGTTGTACAGAGGTTCAGGGAGAGCATAAGGGAACAATTGACAGGAATTGGGGAAAGAAATACAGTAGAAGAAGAATGGGTAGCTCTGAGGGATGAAGTAGTGAAGGCAGCAGAGGATCAAGTAGGTAAAATGACAAGGACTAGCAGAAATCCTTGGGTAACAGAAGAAATATTGAATTTAATTGATGAAAGGAGAAAATATAAAAATGCAGTAAATGAAGCAGGCAAAAGGGAATACAAACGTCTCAAAAATGAGATCGACAGAAAGTGCAAAATGGCTAAGCAGGGATGGCTAGAGGACAAATGTAAGGATGTAGAGGCTTGTCTCACTAGGGGTAAGATAGATACTGCCTACAGGAAAATTAAAGAGACCTTTGGAGAGAAGAGAACCACTTGTATGAATATCAAGAGCTCAGATGGCAACCCAGTTCTAAGCAAAGAAGGGGAGGCAGAAAGGTGGAAGGAGTATATAGAGGGTTTATACAAGGGCGATGTACATGAGTACAATATTATGGAAATGGAAGAGGATGTAGATGAAGATGAAATGGGAGATAAGATACTGCGTGAAGAGTTTGACAGAGCACTGAAAGACCTGAGTCGAAACAAGGCCCCGGGAGTAGACAACATTCCATTAGAACTACTGATGGCCTTGGGAGAGCCAGTCATGACAAAACTCTACCATCTTGTGAGCAAGATGTATGAGACAGGCGAAATACCCACAGACTTCAAGAAGAATATAATAATTCCAATACCAAAGAAAGCAGGTGTTGACAGATGTGAAAATTACCGAACTACCAGTTTAATAAGTCACAGCTGCAAAATACTAACGCGAATTCTTTACAGACGAATGGAAAAACTGGTAGAAGCGGACCTCGGGGAAGATCAGTTTGGATTCCGTAGAAATGTTGGAACACGTGAGGCAATACTAACCTTACGACTTATCTTAGAAGAAAGATTAAGAAAAGGCAAACCTACGTTTCTAGCATTTGTAGACTTAGAGAAAGCTTTTGACAACGTTAACTGGAATACTCTCTTTCAAATTCTGAAGGTGGCAGGGGTAAAATACAGGGAGCGAAAGGCTATTTACAATTTGTACAGAAACCAGATGGCAGTTATAAGAGTCGAGGGGCATGAAAGGGAAGCAGTGGTTGGGAAAGGAGTGAGACAGGGTTGTAGCCTCTCCCCGATGTTATTCAATCTGTATATTGAGCAAGCAGTAAAGGAAACAAAAGAAAAATTCGGAGTAGGTATTAAAATTCATGGAGAAGAAGTAAAAACTTTGAGGTTCGCCGATGACGTTGTAATTCTGTCAGAGACAGCAAAGGACTTGGAAGAGCTGTTGAACGGAATGGACAGTGTCTTGAAACGAGGATATAAGATGAACATCAACAAAAGCAAAACGAGGATAATGGAATGTAGTCAAATTAAATCGGGTGATGCTGAGGGAATTAGATTAGGAAATGAGACACTTAAAGTCGTAAAGGAGTTTTGCTATTTAGGGAGTAAAATAACTGATGATGGTCGAAGTAGAGAGGATATAAAATGTAGACTGGCAATGGCAAGGAAATCGTTTCTGAAGAAGAGAAATTTGTTAACATCGAGTATAGATTTAAGTGTCAGGAAGTCGTTTCTGAAAGTATTTGTATGGAGTGTAGCCATGTATGGAAGTGAAACATGGACGATAAATAGTTTGGACAAGATCAGAATAGAAGCTTTCGAAATGTGGTGCTACAGAAGAATGCTGAATATTAGACGGGTAGATCACATAACTAATGAGGAGGTACTGAATAGGGGAGAAGAGGAGATTGTGGCACAACTTGACTAGATGAAGGGACCGGTTGGTAGGACATGTTCTGAGGCATATTGGGATCACAAATTTAGCATTGGAGGGCAGCGTGGAGGGTCAAAATTGTACAGGGAGACCAAGAGATGAATACACTAAGCAGATTCAGAAGGATGTAGGTTGCAGTAGGTACTGGGAGATGAAGGAACTTGCACAGGATAGGGTAGCATGGAGAGCTGCATCAAACCAGTCTCAGGACTGAAGACCACAACAACAACAACATCCAGCGGTAATGTTAGGTGACTCACCCTATATATATATATATATATATATATATATATATATATATATAGAACACTATTAAGGTAAATACATTGTTTGTTCTCTATCAAAATCTTTCATTTCCTAACTATGCCTATCAGTAGTTAGTGCCTTCAGTAGTTAGACTCTTTCATTTACCTGGCAGTTTTGGCGCTCGCTGTATTGCAGTAGTTCGAGTAAAGAATTTTTTTGTGAGGTAAGTGATTCATGAAAGGTATAGGTTATTGTTAGTCAGAGCCATTCTTTTGTAGGGATTTTTGAAAGCCAGATTGCGTTTGCGCTAAAAATATTGTGTGTCAGTTTAGTGTTGATCAGAATAAGTAAAGAGAGAAATGTCTGAGTACGTTCAGTTCCGCTCAGCTGTTTGAAAATCAAATAATGTAAGAGGTCTATCAGCACAGTCATTCATAAATTTTTCTAAGGGGACGTTTTATACTTTAATAATTGTTGTTAGAAAACTCAAATAATTCACATTGATGGAAACTTTGAGGATGAAGAGCAGGACCCTAAAACTGGTGACGTGTCGTATGTCAGTGAAGTTCCCAATTCACATAAACTATAAATTTCACAAATGTATTAAAGCAATGCAATGATTCAAGTCTGAATAATCTGTTCATTGCTTGGATGTGTCGAAATGCTGATCCGCTGCGATGATGGCGCTGGAAAGTATTACGCAATCTTGCCTCCTCATAGGAATTGCTCAATTGGATTCCTTCTTCTCGCTGCCAGTCATCTTAGAGCATTCACATTACGCCACGTTGCAACATTGTGATACCGCTCCCATTTAGAACAATCCGGAAGCATTTTTGTCTCACTGTTCACTCCATGATGTTCACCCTTTGGCGATAGGCTTCTGACTTAACTCCTTTCGGCGTACTAACTTCGCGTCCTCACAGCTTTTGCTTTGGTGCGTTACCACATCCCAGGCACAGAGGGACTTCCCACCACATTTTCTTTCCTGACCATTGAAATTCTTACCAACGATTCCCTATTCGTGTGTCAGCGTAATGACGATTTTTTTATATTTGAATTACAAAAGAAACATAATTCTTCACTACATTCACCGAAAGGAATAGATACATTTGAGAACATAAAATAATAATAATACATCAATATTTACCTCTACATGTTGATGTACATACTACACAAGCCACTTACGTTGCGTGGTGGAAGGAACCCTGTACCACTACTAGTGCGCCGGCCGGGGTGGCCGAGCGGTTCTAGGCGCTACAGTCTGGAACCGCGCGACCGCTACGGTCGCAGGTTCGAATCCTGCGTCGGGCATGGGTGTTTGTGATGTCCTTAGGTTAGTTAGGTTTAAGTAGTCCTAAGTTCTAGGGGACTGATGACCTCAGCAGTTAAGTCCCATAGTGCTCAGAGCCATTTGAACCATTTTGAACCATTACTAGTAGCCTACTTTCCTGTTCAACTCGCAGATAGAGCGAGGCAGAAGCGACTATCCACAGGCCTCCGTATGAGTCCTATTTTCTCGTATCTTATGTTCGTGGTCCTAACGGGAAATGTTTGTTGGTGTCAGTAGAATCGTTCAGTAGTCAGCTTCAAGTGATAGTTCCCTAAATGTTTCAGTAGTGTTCCTCGATGTTCCCTATAAAGCACGGCGCCTTTCCACCAACGATTCCCATTTGAGTTTTCGAAGTATCTCCGTAACACTTGTGGTTTTCGAAACTACCGGTAATAAATGTAGCATCCGGCCTCTGAAATGCCTAGAAGTCTTCCTGTCGTCCGACTTCGCGCGAATCCCAAATACACCAGCAGTATTCAAGAAAAGGTCGCACCAGCGGCCTATACGCTATCCCCCTTACAAATGAGACACGGTTTCCTAAAATTCTCCCAATAAACTGAAGTCGATCCTCCACCTTCCCTGCCGCACTCCTCAGATGCTCGTTCATATTTCACAACGCTTTGCAACGTTGCGCCCAAATATTTAGACGACGTGACTGTGTCAAGCAGGACACTATTAATGCCGTATCCCAATATTACGGGTTTGATTTTCCTACTCGTCCGCACTAACTTACATTTTTCTGTATTTATAGCTAGCTGTCATTCATTACACCAACTAGAAATTTTGTGGAAGTAATTTTGTGCCCTCCTGCACTCACTCAACTTCAACACCTTACCGTACAGTACAGAATCATCAGGAAACAATCGGAGATTACTGCTCACCCTGACCGCCCTATCATTTACCTACGCTAGTATATAAAGACACTCCTGGAAATGGAAAAAAGAACACATTGACACCGGTGTGTCAGACCCACCATACTTGCTCCGGACACTGCGAGAGGGCTGTACAAGCAATGATCACACGCACGGCACAGCGGACACACCAGGAACCGCGGTGTTGGCCGTCGAATGGCGCTAGCTGCGCAGCATTTGTGCACCGCCGCCGTCAGTGTCAGCCAGTTTGCCGTGGCACACGGAGCTCCATCGCAGTCTTTAACACTGGCTGGTAGCATGCCGCGACAGCGTGGACGTGAACCGTATGTGCAGTTGACGGACTTTGAGCGAGGGCGTATAGTGGGCATGCGGGAGGCCGGGTGGACGTACCGCCGAATTGCTCAACACGTGGGGCGTACATCGATGTTGTCGCCAGTGGTCGGCGGAAGGTGCACGTGCCCGTCGACCTGGGACCGGACCGCAGCGACGCACGGATGCACGCCAAGACCGTAGGATCCTACGCAGTGCCGTAGGGGACCGCACCGAAACTTACCAGCAAATTAGGGACACTGTTGCTCCTGGGGTATCGGTGAGGACCATTCGCAACCGTCTCCATGAAGCTGGGCTACGGTCCCGCACACCGTTAGGCCGTCTTCCGCTCACGCCCCAACATCGTGCAGCCCGCCTCCAGTGGTGTCGCGACAGGCGTGAATGGAGGGACGAATGGAGACGTGTGTCGTCTTCAGCGATGAGAGTCGCTTCTGCCTTGGTGCCAATGATGGTCGTATGCGTGTTTGGCGCCGTGCAGGTGAGCGCCACAATCAGGACTGCATACGACCGAGGCACACAGGGCCAACACCCGGCATCATGGTGTGGGGAGCGATCTCCCTACACTGGCCGTACACCACTGGTGATCGTCGAGGGGACACTGAATAGTGCACGGTACATCCAAACCGTCATCGAACCCATCATTCTACCATTCCTAGACCGGCAAGGGAACTTGCTGTTCCAACAGGACAATGCACGTCCGCATGTATCCCGTGCCACCCAACGTGCTCTAGAAGGTGTAAGTCAACTACCCTGGCCAGCAAGATCTCCGGATCTGTCCCCCATTGAGCATGTTTGGGACTGGATGAAGCGTCGTCTCACGCGGTCTGCACGTCCAGCACGAACGCTGGTCCAACTGAGGCGCCAGGTGGAAATGGCATGGCAAGCCGTTCCACAGGACTACATCCAGCATCTCTACGATCGTCTCCATGGGAGAATAGCAGCCTGCATTGCTGCGAAAGGTGGATATACACTGTACTAGTGCCGACATTGTGCATGCTCTGTTGCCTGTGTCTATGTGCCTGTGGTTCTGTCAGTGTGATCATGTGATGTATCTGACCCCAGGAATGTGTCAATAACGTTTCCCCTTCCTGGGACAATGAATTCACGGTGTTCTTATTTCAATTTCCAGGAGTGGAATAATAACGGACGTATCACAACTCCCAGGGGTATAAGTGCCAGTGTTAAAACTTCCATGACATGCAGTACTCGCGTTACAAGGTAAAAGTCTAACTCTGCGTCAATATCGAGGTCCCTGAAGAGCAACAAATAAAGTACTACTGGGGTAGAAACTATCCGCGTTTCTACCTACATCTGTAAACTGTACGCAGTCTTGTGTGGTATATACCAGTGTCACTGTTACGTACGATCAACAGTTTAGCTCACTGGAAGCCCGAATTTCGCCGGTGTTACCTTCAGGACCATTACGTGATAGAAGATCTAACTTACTTGTTCCAGTTTTAAGTGCTGTTTTTAAAAATATCCAGTCCATTACCATTCCACGTTTCTCGGCCGTTCGATTATTTGCCACTTCCCTAAGATAAAAATGTAAATGCTCAAGTTATTTTTTTCCGCGGCGTCGTGGATCTGTTTTGATTCGTTAAAACTGAACAGTGATTTCCCCCACGGTAACTGTTCAAATGTTTCTGGAGGCCCAATAGTACATTTTTTTTCTCACTTGTTGACTTACCGAAATTGCCTAATACACACTTCCTAAAACAATATGTTGATTGAAACCTCATGGCAGATTGAACCAAGAGCCGATGCAGGGACCTTTGCCTTTCGTGGGCAAGTGTTCCACAACTTTTTTTTTACTTTTCTCTGCTTTTTTATTTATTTACAATTTCTTTGTGCTCGAAACAAGGAAAACATCTTTCTTTTTAATTATTTTTTTATTTAAAAACTTTATTTATTGATTTATTTTTGTACTTTCGGTTTATGTGGGTCCCAATCAGTCGAATGCCGAGGCCTGGCCCGATGCCTCCCCCTTCCCGCCGCCGTGCTGTACCCTCACACTGCTCATATTAATTTTAGTTATTTATTTATTTATTTCATTTTTTGTGCACATATGTACAGTGGAAAATCGATTTAAAAGTAGCCCACCCATCCAGAACCCAGGAAATCCCGGAGGTGACACAGGATTGCAGGCGGGCCGAATTCAAGATGTAGGCGCGTCATGTTTCATTCCGAATCAGACGGGTACTGCCCAAATGAGCTACCCGAGCACGACTCACGACCCGTTCTCACAGCTTTACTTCCAACAGTACCTCGTCTCCCATCCTCCACGCTTCACAGAAACTCTCTTGCGAAACATCCAAGACTAACACATCCGGAGGAAAACATATTGCGGTAGAGCACTTGCCCAAGAGAGGCAAAGGTCCCGAGTTCGAGTCGCGGTCCGGCACGCAGTTTTAATCTGCCAGGAAGTTTCATATCAGCGCACACTGCGCTGCAGGGCGAAAATTTCATTTTGGAGTATGTTGCCTGTCCTGTTACGGGAGAATCGCCTGGGAGTTCTGTTGCTGCGGCAGCGTTTATTCCTCATGCAGCAGTGCTGGCAAAGTTTGTCACCGTCAGAGGCGTGTTTGTCCACAGCGTCGTTCCGCGCTGATTTGATTGCTTATCTGCGATCAAAGCAAATGGGGTGGAAAGCGGCGGCGGTATTAAAACGCGCACCGCCAGAGTGTGTTATCTTTGCCATTAGGGCACCGCCGCCGCCGCCCCCCGCCCCTCCTGGCCGGTAATTGCAAATCCGGCGGCCCGCCCCCCGCCCCCCGCCCCCCGCTTCGGCGCGGCGCCTTAATTAATCTGATTAACTCTTGGAGAGCGCGCGGCCCGGCCGCTCCGCGCCCTGATAATCGCCGACCTGATGGTGCTAATTACTCGCCGTCTAGTCTGTCGCCGCGCTGCGCCGACGGAGTGCACCCGGCGAAGATGGGCGTGCGGGCGATACTGGGAATTCGGATCCGCCTCGACCTAATTCACAGGCACCGAGTTACGTCATCGACAGCTCCTCGCAGCACTCCTGAAGGCGGTACACCGGCAGACACCTCCTTGTGCTCTTAATCGACGCAACAGTCCTATATACAGGGTGAAAAGTATTTAAGCCGACAAACTCTGAGATGTTGTAGGGGACATCAAAACAAATATTTTTCCCTAATGTCATTTTTTCCTACGAGGAGAATTTAAACCGGTAGAGGAAGATTTGTCTGGCGGCAAATTAATTAAACCAACAAGCACTTTTCCATTTTTGTATGACCAAGAGACATCACATTAACGCAACTCAATTTCAATTACAGTAGATTTTCAAAAATGCCTCTATTGACACGTAAACAAAGGTTGCGCCAAATAGTACAAATGGCTCTGAGCACTATGGGACTTAACATCTGAGGTCATCAGTCCCCTAGAACAGGGGTCTCCAAACTACGGCCCGCGGGCCGAAACCGACCCGCGAGAGCCGACAAACCGGCCCGCGTTAGCTGGCCGGACATCCCCGGTGTCCGACTCGCCAAATATTTGAGGTGGTACCTATACTGTCAACAACTGAGTTTCGAGGCCTATCGCGACCAATACACCGCGACATTGGCTCTGCTACTCGCTACAAGACTACATAACTAAACTTATTGTTGCACCGCTTGAAATAACAATGCGTTGACATACTCTACCTCTGTTACGTCTTACAGTAATAGTGTTGCTAACAATGATTTTGAGATTAACTTTGCAGGACGCTTTCGTGAAGAATGTGCAGTGACATACTTTTTTGTCGGTGAAATTCGCCAGAATAAAATACGCCAGAATTTCGGTCAGGTACGTCCACCAATCAAAATTATGTAATTAAATAAAAATCGTAGTTCGTTTCAGTGCTAGCTGTTCCCACAACCTTAGATTTTTGCGATTTCATCTTTCCTTTAGCCTTACATTACGGTGATCATGGAGTGCTAGGGTGCTTTAATCCCTCTAGGTAGATCTTGGCCGTTATGACTTCGTGGAGGAGTCAATGTGCCCTGCGGACTAAAAAGTTTGGAGACCCCTGCCCTAGAACTTAGAACTACTTAAACCTAACTAACCTAAGGACATCACTCACGTCCATGCCCGAGGCAGGATTCGAACCTGCGACCGTAGCGGTCGCGCGGTTCCAGACTGAAGCTCCGAGAACCGCTCGGCCACACCGGCCGGCCAAAGGTTACACCGTCAGATTATATTCTGTCTGACACGGGCAAAAACCGCAGGTGTATCCTGAATTGTTCCTGCTGCTGCTAGTATCCAGGCAACCAGATCCTCTTCTGACGGAACAGGAGTTGCGAAAACAAGGTTGCGCATCCCTCCCCACACAAAAAATTCCATAGGGGACATATCTGGGGATCGAGCAGGCCATGGTACAGGACCACCTCTGCCAATCCACGTTTCTGGGAACCGTCGGTCCAGGAATCGACGCACACGACGACTGAAATGTGCCGGCGCCCCGTCATGTTGGAACCACATGCGTTGTCTTGTAGGGAGCGGGACGTCTTCCAGCAATTCTGGAAATGCTCTGTCGAGAAAATTGTAATAGTGCCTGCCATTTAATGGCCTAGGTAGCAAATACAGCCCAATAACACCGACCCACACATTAACGAAGAGCCGCACTTGATGTGCGCTAGTAACTGTGGCATGTGGGTTATCCTCACTCCAAACATCCGAATTGTGCATGTTGAACACTCCATCACGCCCGAACGTTGCTTCATCGGTAAACAACACAGAGGATGGAAATGTAGGATGTATTTCACACTGCTCCAGGTACCACTGCGAAAACTGTGCTCTGGCTGAATAATCAACTGGTTCCAGGTTGTGGACACGCTGTAAGTGAAATGGGCGTAACAATTGCTCTCGAAGGACTGTTCTTACATTCGTCTGATTCGTCCCCATATTAAGTGCAATTGCACGAGTGCTGATTGAAGGATCCCGCTCCACATGCTGCAAGACAGCTTCCTCAAATTGCAGCGTTTTTACCGTGCGACTGCGTCCCTGTCCAGGTAATCTGCTAAATGACCCTGTCTCACGCACACGTTGGTACACAGCAGCAAAGGTCATATGCTGCGGGATACGGCGATTAGGATATTGTTGATGATAAACCCGCTGTGCAGCTCGTCCGTTGTGGTGCGCTACGTAGTACGCACCAACCATATCAGTGTACTCACTCCAGGTGTATCGCCCCATTAGTAAACAGAGACAATGCACTACTACACTGGTGGACAGCAGTTGCCTACAACTGAAGAGCGTAATAGAGCCTCCACCGGTTTAAATAATCCTCATAGGAAAAAATGACATTAGGGAAAAATATTTGTTTTGATGCCCCTAAAACCTCCCAGAGCTTGTCGGTTTAAACACTTTTCACCCTGTATATAGAACAGTTACTATCTCATATATAGTTAAATGGCTACCCGGCCATTGACCTTCGTCTGTGCGAATGCGCACAGGTTGCCCGAACTCCTACGGGAATCGTCACTTTAGCGTGCGCGAGTAATGAGTGGATGGGCAAATATCTATTAGGAACATTACGTATGTAGATTGTGGACAGTTGGGAATGTGGGTCTCTCTGGAAGGGTGCAAAGGATAAATCCCTGCAGTCGCGCTATTCATCTGTGTCCTCGGTGGCTCAGATGGACAGAGCGTCTGCTATGTAAGCAGGAGAACCCGGGTTCGAGTCCCGGTCGGGTCACACATTTTCAGCTGTCCCCATCGAGGTGTATCAACAACACCTTTCGGCAGCTGAGGGTTTCAATTAACTATCATTTACAACACTCCTACGTCTCCTCCACCCGTCACGGAAGTTCGGTCACGTTTATCGTGGCGCGGCAGTCTTCGTCTCAAAAGCGTCCATTGGCAGCATCGTGAAAATATTAAGCCGTAAGACGCTCAAGAGTGGAATTCAAATTGCACGTGAAAGGATATCAGTGGTAAGATTCGCTTATGACACTGCTATCGCCAGTGAAAGTGAAGAAGAATTACATGAGATGCTGAGTGGAATGAAGTCTTATGGGTACAGAATATGGGCTGAGAGTAGATCGGAGAGACACGAAAATAATCAGAAGTGAGAGGAATGAGAACAGCGAGAAACTTAAAATCAGAATTCGTGATCAAGCGCGACAGAATGTCAGTCCTAAGGATGCGGGTTCGATTCCCGGCTGGGTCGGAGATTTTCTCCTCTCAGGGACTGGGTGTTGTGTTGTCCTAATCATCATCATTTGATCCCCATCGACGCGCAAGTCACCGAAGTGCCGTCAAATCGAAAGACTAGCACCTGGCAAACAGTCTACCCGACGGGAGGCCTAGTCACGCGACATTTACGCTTTAGATGAAGTTAAGGAATTCTACTAGCTGGACAGCAAAACAACATACGACGGACGGAGTAAGGAGGACATAAAAAGCCGACTAACACCGGCAAATGGGCCAAGCCAATCATCCGAGGCAGCACCAAGCACTCACGTTACTAAATAACTACCAATTCAGCGGCAGCGCAGTACTGCGGATAGTGGACGAACTACAAGCATTGGCCATCTCTTCCGTCTAGCCCGGATTTACCCTACATTCACGAATCCATATCAGTTGCATCTCTGTTATCGTAATAACTAAACGGTGTGATAGGCGCAGGCCTGTGATTTGTCAGTAGTGAAAGACAAACAACAAAACGTTGTCCCTCTCACATCCTCTAACCCAGCAGTGGCCACTCTATCCCTTCTGCCCTTGAGGTAAGCGGCCAACATTACTCAAGCTCATGGCTGAATTAAAAGAAAAATTTAAGCACATCTTAAAATGTCACTGTCTCGTAAGTACACTACTGGCCATTAAAATTGCTACAGACGCGAAATTTAACCGACAGGAAGAAGATGCTGTGATATGCAAATCATTAGCTTTTCAGAGCATTCACACAAGGTTGGCGCCTGTGGCGACACCTACAATGTGCTGACATGAGGAAAGTTTCCAACCGATTTCTCATACACAAAAAGCAGTTGACCGCCGTTGCCGGGTGAAACATTGTTGTGGTGCCTCGTGTAAGGAGGAGAAATGCGTACCATCACGTTTCCGACTTTGATAAAGGTCAGATTGTAGCTTACCGCCATTGCGGTTAATCGTATCGCGAAATTGCTGCTCGCGTTGGTCGAGATCCAATGACTATTAGCAGAATATGGAATCGGTAGGTTCAGGAGGGTAATACGGAACGCCGTGCTGGATCCCAACGGCCTCGTATCACTAGCACTCGAGATGACAGGCATCTTATCCGCATGGCTGTAACGGATCGTGCAGCCACGTCTCGATCCCTGAGTCAACAGATGGGGACGTTTGCGAGACAACAACCATCTGCACGAACAGTTCGACGACGTTTGCAGCAGCAGGGACTATCAGCTCGGAGACCGTGGCTGCGGTTACCCTTGACGCTGCATCACAGACAGGACCGCCTGCGATGGTGTACTCAACGACGAACCTGGGTGCAAATGGCAAAACGTAATTTTTTCGGATGAATCCAGGTTCTGTTTACAGCATCATGATGGTCGCATCCGTGTTTGGCGACATCGCGGTGAACGCACGTTGGAAGCGTGTATTCGTTATCGCCTCGACATACTGGCATATCACCCGGCGTGATGGTATTGGGTGCCATTGGTTACACGTCTCGGTCACCTCTTTTTCGCATTGACGAGACTTTGAACAGTGCACGTTATATTTCAGATGTGTTACGACCCGTGGCTGTACGCTTCATTCGATCCCTGCGAAACCGTACATTTCAGCAGGATAATGCACGACCGCATGTTGCAGGTCCTGTACGGGCCTTTCTGGATACAGAAAATGTTCGACTGCTGCCCTGGCCAGCACACTCTTCAGATCTCTCACCAACTGAAAACGTTTGGTCAATGGTGGCCGAGCAACTAGCTCGTCACAATACGCTAGTCACTACTCTTGATGAACTGTGGTATCGTGTTGAAGCTGCATGGTCAGCTGTACCACCTGTACACGCCATCCAAGCTCTGTTTGACTCAATGCCCAGGCGTATCAAGGCCGTTATTACGGCCAGAGGTGGTTGTTATGGGTACTGATTTCTCGGGATCTATGCACGCAAATTGCGTGAAAATGTAATCACATGTCAGTTCTAGTATAATGTATTTGTCCAACGGGTACCCGTTTATCATCTGCATTTCTTCTTTGTGTAGCAGTTTTAATGCCCAGTAGTGTATTTTCGTTTGTTACTGAGTGAGAAACTACACTCTTCAGGAGCTCCTAACGTTATTTGACTTTTTTGGATTCGGCTGTTAATTAAATTAAAAAATAAACTCCTCGCCAGCAGGCCATGAAGGCCCAACGTTACTGACCGGCCGCCATGTCATCATCAGCCCGTAGGCGTCACTGGATGCGGATATGGAGGGGCATGTGGTCAGCTCTTCCAGCCATATGTCAGTTTACGAGACTGCGGCTGTTAGTTGCTAGATGCGTATTATTATGAAATTCATCTGAGGACTGAACGAATGGCCGATACGAGACATCCTCAATTAACACAAGAGCTCTATCCAGGATACAGACTGCCCTCGAGCACAAGAGGCTGGCAGGGCACGGGTGGGAGGGAGGGAGGGTTCCTCCCCCATACGCCGCGGCCCATGAGCGCTCGCTATGTCCTGAGGGGGAGGGGGCAGAGGGGGAAGGATCGCAGATTCCGGTCACAGGCAGTCGCTCACGGCACGGGGCGCCGTCGGCCATTTCGGGCACTTAGCGCGCTCCGCTAATAAAATATATAACTGGGACGGGCGCCCCGCGATGAAGGCAATAACCAGATAGAAATAAAGTGCGGCCGGGGGTGGCCATCCGCCTTATGGGCGCCATTACTCTTCCGGCCACGTCCTCGCGGTTACCGCCCCGCCCTGCGACGCGCCGGACGCTGCTCGCAGGGAAGTGCTCTCTCTGCTGGACCCGCCGGGTGCCGATAAACATGTCGCGTACACGAGCGTCGGTCGTCTCGGTCGCATTCAGATTCAGTAAAACTCTTCTTGGATTGCGACCGCGTCCGCATATACCATGAGAAACAAGTGTTTGGCTACCGCCCAAAAGCGAAGGTTTTTTAAAACCAGACTTTTGTTGCTCCTGTTGTTCTTATAGTCCGAAAAATTGTCTGACGGAACTCTCCACTTAAAAAAAAAAAAATTTCTTTATTTCCATAGCAATAATTATACAAAGTAACCCACCACCTTAATGATTAGTGGCTCTTAAGTTTCTATAATGTTATTATAATAGCAGCTACTACATATTTAATTTACTACAGACAGTACTACATGGGTTAATGGGTAGACTACTTCTAGTGTTAGCATAATTTCTAATAACAACGAGTGGTTAGTGTTAACTGCGTGCAGCGTTACATATGTGCCACTGTTAATATAAACCTACTTGGGTGCCTGGCTCATAGAGCTAAACCCTATGAGCATGCCCCTGGCACAGGGCAGGCAAGGAGTTAATTATCGCTGTAGGCTCCTAATTTACTACCCTATTCTATTTAACTAAAATCTACTACCTACTCTACGTCATAATCGGTGCGTTGTCTAGCTCGTGAAGAAGATCACCCCAGGCCCCTAGTCCTGCACGTGGCGGATTCCAACTGTTAAGTCGACCTATCCACGAACAGGCGGTTCGGGATTGGAGTGCTGGACGCGATCGGTGATTACTAGCTACCTAGTCTATTCTGTGTTATGCCGTCCCCTCACGGAACGTGAAAACGCACGCGGACGAGGAGTTGGTGACATCACAGAGTGAAATTCGCGGTCCCGGAGCTTGAAATGAAGAATCTGGCAAGTCAGATTTTTGCCTCTTGGAGAGAAATGTGACCAGTGAGATGGTACAAATGGCTCTGAGCACCATGGGACTTAACTTCCGGGGTCATCAGTCCCCTAGAACTTAGAACAAACCTAACTAACCTAAGGACATCACACACATCCATGCCCGAGGCAGGATTCGAACCTGCGACCGTAGCGGTCGCGCGGTTCCAGTGAGATGCGACATAGTTTTTAACTCACAAGGAGAACTGAAGAGCCGCCATATTGTATTGAGTTAAATGACATATTTGGTGGGTTTTCTTCCTCACAGAGTACGTGGTATGAATATAAGCCGTTTCAGAGAATCACCTAAATGAGGATCTCTTGAAAACGCGTCGCTTTAACTACGATTTGTTGTAATAAAATGACTGTATTGCCTATCGGTAGGTAAATACTTCCTGTAGTCGATGTTTTTAGTGTTATAACTTGTGTGTTACGAAAGTATACCGTTTCACTGCAACGGCACAATGATGCTTCACAAAAGCGCGTGTTTCTGGTGCAATGTGCATATTAAACAAGAAATAATGACATCCGTCGGTCGCAGGTTGGAATCCTGCCTCGGGCATGGATGTGTGTGATGTCCTTAGGTTAGTTAGGTTTAAGTAGTTCTAAGTTCTAGGGGACTGATGACCTCAGCTCTTGTCCCATAGTGCTCAGAGCCATTTCGACCATTTAAAATGTTTTTCAACAAACTCACCAAATCTCTGTAAACAGCTGTCAGAACGGTCCACCAGACATTAGGTTCCAAGACGATAGGAATCGTTTCATTGGCCACGGAGCCATTCGAGAAGCGCTGTGCGAATGCCCTCATCATTGGAAGATGTCTTCCCCACAGACGTTCTTTCGGTTTGCCGAAAAGATCGAAATCGCTTGTTATAAGTTTGGACTTTCCGATTAGCATCAGCCACCGTCTGTGCGGCTTGGTCAGATTGTTGGCACCTTTCACTAAGGATAGACATGACAGTATACATGGTCCATACA
Source organism: Schistocerca nitens (assembly GCF_023898315.1). Classification (NCBI taxonomy): domain Eukaryota; kingdom Metazoa; phylum Arthropoda; class Insecta; order Orthoptera; family Acrididae; genus Schistocerca; species Schistocerca nitens. Next base: position 18,402,973 of record NC_064619.1, read on the forward strand.
TCGCCAGAATTTCACTGTGAATCTGTGTACAACCTAGACGCTTTCCGCACATGACTCGTTCTGTCCCACGTCCTTCAACATTTCCAGTTGTCGCTCCATTTCGCTCCCGGCCTGTGATACACATATTACCCGTACGGGAGCAGAACTGTGTTTGCAGGAAACGCGGAAGACGTACTCTCTTATGACAACGAGCCACTATCGTTGCGCAATGGATCATAACTTAGGACGACGTGTGTAATGTCCGAGCGTAATAGGAACACAGAGATAAAGAAATAAATAAAATATACTAAAAGGTAGATCGCCTATCTGACGCAGACGTACTGAATCCAAATGGGAAGAAAATAAATTTATGACCTAACTTGACTAATAGAAGGGGCTGGTTGATACGACATATTCGGGGTCATCAACGGATAGTCTTTGGTAATGGATCGAAATGTGGGCGATAAAATTGTAGAGCGAGACCAAGTAAGCAAGTTCAGATGGATGTACGAGGGCAGTTCAATAAGTAATGCAACACATTTTTTTTCTGAAACAGGGGTTGTTTTATTCAGCATTGAAATACACCAGGTTATTCCCCAATCTTTTAGCTACACAACACTATTTTTCAACGTAATCTCCATTCAATGCTACGGCCTTACGCCACCTTGAAATGAGGGCCTGTATGCCTGCACTTTACCATTCCACTGGTCGATGTCGGAGCCGACGTCGTACTGCATCAATAACTTCTTCATCATCCGCGTAGTGCGTCCCACGGATTGCGTCCTTCATTGGGCCAAACATAAGGAAATCCGACGGTGCGAGATCGGGGCTGTAGGGTGCATGAGGAAGAACAGTCCACTGAAGTTTTGTGAGCTCCTCTCGGGTGCGAAGACTTGTGTGAGGTCTTGCGTTGTCATGAAGAAGGAGAAGTTCGTTCAGATTTTTGTGCTACCAACACGCTGAAGTCGTTTCTTCAATTTCTGAAGAGTAGCACAATACATTTCAGAGTTGATCGTTTGACCATGGGGAAGGACATCGAACAGAATAACCCCTTCAGCGTCCCAGAAGACTGTAACCGTGACTTTACCGGCTGAGGGTATGGCTTTAAACTTTTTCTTGGTAGGGGAGTGGGTGTGGCGCCACTCCATTGATTGCCATTTTGTTTCAGGTTCGAAGTGATGAACCCATGTTTCATCGCCTGTAACAATCTTTGACAAGAAATTGTCACCCTCAGCCACATGACGAGCAAGCAATTCCGCACAGATGGTTCTCCTTTGCTCTTTATGGTGTTCGGTTAGACAACGAGGGACCCAGCGGGAACAAACCTTTGAATATCCCAACTGGTGAACAATTGTGACAGCACTACCAACAGAGATGTCAAGTTGAGCACTGAGTTGTTTGATGGTGATCCGTCGATCATCTCGAACGAGTGTGTTCGCACGCTCCGCCATTGCAGGAGTCACAGCTGTGCACGGCCGGCCCGCACGCGGGAGATCAGACAGTCTTGCTTGACCTTGCGGCGATGATGACACACGCTTTGCCCAACGACTCACTGTGCTTTTGTCCACTGCCAGATCACCGTAGACATTCTGCAAGCGCCTATGAATATCTGAGATGCCCTGGTTTTCCGCCAAAAGAAACTCGATCACTGCCTGTTGTTTGCAATGCACATCAGTTACAGACGCCATTGTAACAGCTCCGTACAGGGCTACCACCTGTCGGAAGTCAATGAAACTATACGAGACGAAGGGCGAATGTTTGAAAATATTCCACAAGAAATTTCCGTTCTTTTCAACCAAAATTGGCCGAGAAAAAAAAATGTTGCATTACTTGTTGAACTGCCCTCGTATATTGCAGTAGTTAAGCAGAGAAAGAGAGGCTAAAACCGTCCTCACACGGGGCCGAGGCAGGTAACGTTGACGTGAACACCGACGGGACACACGACCTGACGAGAGACGGGGCCTTCCGCACACGGGACGAGCCGGTCGGCGTGGTCTGCACTGTCAGCGCTCCCCAGCGGCCGTCGTCGGCTTCATCTGCCTCGCAGCCCGCACAGTTTCTTCACGAAACTCTGTGAGAGCAAAGTGGTTGCGTCAACTGTGACTACCGACTGTCGAAGAAGCGCGGAGAAAATCGCGACGAAGTTTGTCTGAGTCGTCGACGACGTGCACAGCGAATTGCTGATAGATGAACATTACATGTTGTACAAAGATCTGAGAGGGCCGGCCGCGGTGGTCTAACGGTTCTAGGCGCTCAGTCCGGAACCGCGTCACTGCCACGGTCGCAGGTTCGAATCCTGCCTCGGGCATGGATGTGTGTGATGTCCTTAGGTTAGTTAGGTTTAAGTAGTTCTAAGTTCTAGGGGACTGATGACCACAGATGTTAAGTCCCATAGTGCTCAGAGCCATTTGAACCAAAGATCTGAGATACATACTAGTAGAAGTCATTCGTTAAGTCAGCTGAATTTTCATCTCATTTTCGGTTTTAAATTGAATATAGAAAAGATAGTGTAATGTCAGTTTGCGCGTGCACAATATCCACATCGCGATGTTGCGTTCAATACCGATACTCTTAAATAAAGTACTTCATCACATAAATTTCAAGGCCAATGTTTGTTTCGTAATTTCATTCGCTTGAAGAGGATGCTTTTTTCGAAACTGCTCACCATCATTGAAAATCATATTTACTGGCAATATACAAACATGAGCCAGTCCATTAACCAAGAGATATGGTACAAATGGCTCTAAACACTATGGGACTTAACATCTGAGGTCATCAGTCCCCTAGAACTTAGAACTACTTAAACCTAACTAACCTAAGGACATCACACACATCCATGCCCGAGGCAGGAATCGAAGCTGCGACCGTAGTGGTCGCGCGGTGCCAGACTGAAGCGCCCAGAACCGCTCGCTCACACCAGCCGGCCATTTTCCCCAAAAGGTTTTTGAGAGGAAACCTTGTCAAGGCTCTATCCAGAGTCCCTGGACTCTAACTACTGCAACGGGTGCGTCCTGCTGGCCGGCCGGTGTGGCAGAGCTGTTCTAGGCGCTTCAGTCTATCTCGTGATGTCACGGCGACGTAAGACGCCGAACTATGTCGTTACAAACTAGAGGTCTCTAATTTAATCATTTTCGCTGCGTAATAATTACTTAGGCCGCTGCATTTCATTCTAGTACTGTATCATCATGCAACTACACTCCTGGAAATGGAAAAAAGAACACATTGACACCGGTGTGTCAGAACAACCATACTTGCTCCGGACACTGCGAGAGGGCTGTACAAGCAATGATCACACGCACGGCACAGCGGACACACCAGGAACCGCGGTGTTGGCCGTCGAATGGCGCTAGCTGCGCAGCATTTGTGCACCGCCGCCGTCAGTGTCAGCCAGTTTGCCGAGGCATACGGAGCTCCATCGCAGTCTTTAACACTGGTAGCATGCCGCGATAGCGTGGACGTGAACCGTATGTGCAGTTGACGGACTTTGAGAGAGGGCGTATAGTGGGCATGCGGGAGGCCGGGTGGACGTACCGCCGAATTGCTCAACACGTGGGGCGTGAGGTCTCCACAGTACATCGATGTTGTCGCCAGTGGTCGGCGGAAGGTGCACCTGCCCGTCGACCTGGGACCGGACCGCAGCGACGCACGGATGCACGCCAAGACCGTAGGATCCTACGCAGTGCCGTAGGGGACCGCACCGCCACTTCCCAGCAAATTATGGACACTGTTGCTCCTGGGGTATCGGCGAGGACCATTCGCAACCGTCTCCATGAAGCTGGGCTACGGTCCCGCACACCGTTAGGCCGTCTTCCGCTCACGCCCCAACATCGTGCAGCCCGCCTCCAGTGGTGTCGCGACAGGCGTGAATGGAGGGACGAATGGAGACGTGTCGTCTTCAGCGATGAGAGTCGCTTCTGCCTTGGTGCCAATGATGGTCGTATGCGTGTTTGGCGCCGTGCAGGTGAGCGCCACAATCAGGACTGCATACGACCGAGGCACACAGGGCCAACACCCGGCATCATGGTGTGGGGAGCGATCTCCTACACTGGCCGTACACCACTGGTGATCGTCGACACTGAATAGTGCACGGTACATCCAAACCGTCATCGAACCAATCGTTCTACCATTCCTAGACCGGCAAGGGAACTTGCTGTTCCAACAGTACAATGCACGTCCGCATGTATCCCGTGCCACCCAACGTGCTCTAGAAGGTGTAAGTCAACTACCCTGGCCAGCAAGATCTCCGGATCTGTCCCCCATTGAGCATGTTTGGGACTGGATGAAGCGTCGTCTCACGCGGTCTGCACGTCCAGCACGAACGCTGGTCCAACTGAGGCGCCAGGTGGAAATGGCATGGCAAGCCGTTCCACAGGACTACATCCAGCATCTCTACGATCGTCTCCATGGGAGAATAGCAGCCTGCATTGCTGCGAAAGGTGGATATACACTGTACTAGTGCCGACATTGTGCATGCTCTGTTGCCTGTGTCTATGTGCCTGTGGTTCTGTCAGTGTGATCATGTGATGTATCTGACCCCAGGAATGTGTCAATAAAGTTTCCCCTTCCTGGGACAATGAGTTCACGGTGTTCTTATTTCAATTTCCAGGAGTGTATTTTTTGAGTATATTTAGGAAGCCGCCTCCATAGCCGACAACAGCAACGCATGTCTGTGCGCTGACGCTGGACTTGCTGTAGATAGCCAGTTCTAATCCTTGCACTGGACAAAATTTTCATCGCCAGTGCTTGTCCGGTAAGGATAGAGAGGCAATGGCGCTCCCTATCGCCAGGCTTCGTACCACTGTCCGGCGCTGAAGGCCAAACATCTCCCCAGTGTCTCACAGACCGAGGGCACTGGCCACTGTTGGTGGCGATCCGTCCGTCTGATGCGGACTTTAAGTTCGGCGGTCCCGTTGGTGCTATTCCAGAGGAGTAGGTAGTGTGCAGGCGACATTTCATCCCCTCCTTTCCAGTCATCGCTAAGAAAACGTACAATAAACTCCACAAACACTGATCGCACTCATTCATACGGCACAACTACACACCCGACACTCCCAAACCAATTTCAGCAGGTCTTTGTTAAAGACGGTAATGCGGGATTCGCTCATCTGCACTCGACGCTGAACCACCCCTACAGGACTGGCAGTCGTAGCCCACATGACATTTTATTGACACGTGACTGAGTGAGGTGGCGCAGTAGTTAAGAATCTGGATCAAAGACTAACATCGGTACTGATTCAGTATAGATTCCCGAGATCATGTCAGACAAACAACATCTTGATCGAACTATGCTTGATATCACTCTCTAATAAATCTCGATATCCACAGAACGTTAATCTCAAACAATGGAAACTCTAGGCTGAAAAATCAACAATATAAGGAAAAAGATAGATTGGTACTCAGGTGTAAAGAACACACAATGAGTTGCAGACAGTCACAACGAAAAGACGGTTAGACATTCAGCTTTCGGCGAAAGTCTTCTCCAGAGAAGGAAACATGCACTCATTTATTCACACAAGCAAGTCCACCCCACGCACACATGACCGCCATCTCCGTCAGCAGAGACAACACAACTGCAAAAAAAATGGTTCAAATGGCTCTGAGCACTATGGGACTCAACTGCTGAGGTCATTAGTCCCCTAGAACTTAGAACTAGTTAAACCTAACTAACCTAAGGACATCACACACATTAATGCCCGAGGCAGGATTCGAACCTGCGACCGTAGCGGTCTCGCGGTTCCAGACTGCAGCGCCAGAACCGCGCGGCCACATCGGCCGGCCAACACAACTGCACAACAGATTCATGCTATGCAGTTGAGACCGCGCGCACTGTGGCCCATGCAGCTGTATGGAACTCTTTTGTCTGCCTTTGGTATGTGTTTTTTCAGTGAAAATAATTACACCTATTTTTAAAACAAAAATACATTACTTTGAAAGTAGGAAATTATAAATTAATAACATAATTTAGGAAGAGAACAAGGAGAAGAAAGGAAAGAGAAGATATAGGTGTCCCTTCACCAACATCATCCGGGGAGGGGCATTTGGTATTGAACTTCAGCATCCCCGTATGGTGCTATCCAATGACTGACAGACAGACTGATCTGAGGGGGAGGGAAGGGGGAGGGGAAGGAGGTGACCAAAGAGCCAGGTCACTGGTCTCAATAGATTAGGGAAGGATAGAGAAGGAAGTCGGCTGTGCCCTTTCAAATGAACCATCCAGACATTTGCCTCATGCAACTTAGGGAAATCACATAAAACCTAGATCAGGATGAACGGGCGCAGATTTGAACCGTCGTCCTCCCGAATGAGGTCGGTTGGTTGGTTGGTTTGGGGAAGGAGACCAGACAGCGTGGTCATCGGTCTCATCGGATTAGGGAAGGATGGGGAAGGAAGTCGGCCGTGCCCCTTCAGAGGAACCATCCCGGCATTTGCCTGGAATGATTTAGGGAAATCACATAAAACCTAGATCAGGAAGGCCGGGCGTAGATTTGATCCGTCGTCCTCGCAAATGAGGTTGGTTGGTTGGTTTGGGGAAGGAGACCAGACAGCGTGGTCATCGGTCTCATCGGATTAGGGAAGGATGGGGAAGGAAGTCGGCCGTGCCCCTTCAGAGGAACCATCCCGGCATTTGCCTGGAATGATTTAGGGAAATCACATAAAACCTAGATCAGGAAGGCCGGGCGCAGATTTGATCCGTCGTCCTCCCAAATGAGGTTGGTTGGTTGGTTTGGGGAAGGAGACCAGACAGCGTGGTCATCGGTCTCATCGGATTAGGGAAGGACGGGGAAGGAAGTCGGCCGTGCCCCTTCAGAGGAACCATCCCGGCATTTGCCTGGAATGATTTAGGGAAATCACATAAAACCTAGATCAGGAAGGCCGGGCGCAGATTTGATGCATCGTCCTCCCAAATGAGGTTGGTTGGTTGGTTTGGGGAAGGAGACCACACAGCGTGGTCATCGGTCCAATCGGATTAGGGAAGGATGGGGAAGGAAGTCGGCCGTGCCCCTTCAGAGGAACCATCCCGGCATTTGCCTGGAATGATTTAGGGAAATCACATAAAACCTAGATCAGGAAGGCCGGGCGCAGATTTGATCCGTCGTCCTCCCAAATGAGGTTGGTTGGTTGGTTTGGGGAAGGAGACCAGACAGCGTGGTCATCGGTCTCATCGGATTAGGGAAGGATGGGGAAGGAAGTCGGCCGTGCCCCTTCAGAGGAACCATCCCGGCATTTGCCTGGAATGATTTAGGGAAATCACATAAAACCTAGATCAGGAAGACCGGGCGCAGATTTGAACCGTCGTCCTCCCAAATGAGGTTGGTTGGTTGGTTTGAGGAAGGAGACCAGACAGCGTGGTCATCGGTCTCATCGGATTAGGGAAGGATGGGGAAGGAAGTCGGCCGTGCCCCTTCAGAGGAACCATCCCGGCATTTGCCTGGAATGATTTAGGGAAATCACATGAAACCTAGATCAGGAAGGCCGGGCGCAGATTTGAACCGTCGTCCTCCCAAATGAGGTTGGTTGGTTGGTTTGGGGAAGGAGACCAGACAGCGTGGTCATCGGTCTCATCGGATTAGGGAAGGATGGGGAAGGAAGTCGGCCGTGCCCCTTCGGAGGAACCATCCCGGCATTTGCCTGGAAGGATTTAGGGAAATCACATAAAACCTAGATCAGGACGGCCGGGCGCAGATTTGAACCGTCGTCCTCCCAAATGAGGTTGGTTGGTTGGTTTGGGGAAGGAGACCAGACAGCGTGGTCATCGGTCTCATCGGATTAGGGAAGGATGGGGAAGGAAGTCGGCCGTGCCCCTTCAGAGGAACCATCCCGGCATTTGCCTGGAATGATTTAGGGAAATCACATAAAACCTAGATCAGGAAGGCCGGGCGCAGATTTGAACCGTCGTCCTCCCAAATGAGGTTGGTTGGTTGGTTTGGGGAAAGAGACCAGACAGCGTGGTCATCGGTCTCATCGGATTAGGGAAGGATGGGGAAGGAAGTCGGCCGTGCCCCTTCGGAGGAACCATACTGGCATTTGCCTGGAATGATTTAGGGAAATCACATAAAACCTAGATCAGGACGGCCGGGCGCATATTTGAACCGTCGTCCTCCCAAATGAGGTTGGTTGGTTGGTTTGGGGAAGGAGACCAGACAGCGTGGTCATCGGTCTCATCGGATTAGGGAAGGATGGGGAAGGAAGTCGGCCGTGCCCCTTCAGAGGAACCATCCCGGCATTTGCCTGGAATGATTTAGGGAAATCACATGAAACCTAGATCAGGAAGGCCGGGCGCAGATTTGAACCGTCGTCCTCCCAAATGAGGTTGGTTGGTTGGTTTGGGGAAGGAGACCAGACAGCGTGGTCATCGGTCTCATCGGATTAGGGAAGGATGGGGAAGGAAGTCGGCCGTGCCCCTTCGGAGGAACCATCCCGGCATTTGCCTGGAATGATTTAGGGAAATCACATGAAACCTAGATCAGGAAGGCCGGGCGCAGATTTGAACCGTCGTCCTCCCAATTGAGGTTGGTTGGTTGGTTTGGGGAAGGAGACCAGACAGCGTGCTCATCGGTCTCATCGGATTAGGGAAGGATGGGGAAGGAAGTCGGCCGTGCCCCTTCAGAGGAACCATCCCGGCATTTGCCTGGAATGATTTAGGGAAATCACATAAAACCTAGATCAGGAAGGCCGGGCGCATATTTGAACCGTCGTCCTCCCAAATGAGGTTGGTTGGTTGGTTTGGGGAAGGAGACCAGACAGCGTGGTCATCGGTCTCATCGGATTAGGGAAGGATGGGGAAGGAAGTCGGCCGTGCCCCTTCAGAGGAACCATCCCGGCATTTGCCTGGAATGATTTAGGGAAATCACATGAAACCTAGATCAGGAAGGCCGGGCGCAGATTTGAACCGTCGTCCTCCCAAATGAGGTTGGTTGGTTGGTTTGGGGAAGAAGACCAGACAGCGTGGTCATCGGTCTCATCGGATTAGGGAAGGATGGGGAAGGAAGTCGGCCGTGCCCCTTCAGAGGAACCATCCCGGCATTTGCCTGGAATGATTTAGGGAAATCACATAAAACCTAGATCAGGAAGGCCGGGCGCAGATTTGAACCGTCGTCCTCCCAAATGAGGTTGGTTGGTTGGTTTGGGGAAGGAGACCAGACAGCGTGGTCATCGGTCTCATCGGATTAGGGAAGGATGGGGAAGGAAGTCGGCCGTGCCCCTTCAGAGGAACCATCCCGGCATTTGCCTGGAATGATTTAGGGAAATCACATGAAACCTAGATCAGGAAGGCCGGGCGCAGATTTGAACCGTCGTCCTCCCAAATGAGGTTGGTTGGTTGGTTTGGGGAAGGAGACCAGACAGCGTGGTCATCGGTCTCATCGGATTAGGGAAGGATGGGGAAGGAAGTCGGCCGTGCCCCTTCAGAGGAACCATCCCGGCATTTGCCTGGAATGATTTAGGGAAATCACATGAAACCTAGATCAGGAAGGCCGGGCGCAGATTTGAACCGTCGTCCTCCCAAATGAGGTTGGTTGGTTGGTTTGGGGAAGGAGACCAGACAGCGTGGTCATCGGTCTCATCGGATTAGGGAAGGATGGGGAAGGAAGTCGGCCGTGCCCCTTCGGAGGAACCATCCCGGCATTTGCCTGGAATGATTTAGGGAAATCACATGAAACCTAGATCAGGAAGGCCGGGCGCATATTTGAACCGTCGTCCTCCCAAATGAGGTTGGTTGGTTGGTTTGGGGAAGGAGACCAGACAGCGTGGTCATCGGTCTCATCGGATTAGGGAAGGATGGGGAAGGAAGTCGGCCGTGCCCCTTCAGAGGAACCATCCCGGCATTTGCCTGGAATGATTTAGGGAAATCACATGAAACCTAGATCAGGAAGGCCGGGCGCAGATTTGAACCGTCGTCCTCCCAAATGAGGTTGGTTGGTTGGTTTCGGGAAGGAGACCAGACAGCGTGGTCATCGGTCTCATCGGATTAGGGAAGGATGGGGAAGGAAGTCGGCCGTGCCCCTTCAGAGGAACCATCCCGGCATTTGCCTGGAATGATTTAGGGAAATCACATAAAACCTAGATCAGGAAGGCCGGGAGCAGATTTGATCCGTCGTCCTCCCAAATGAGGTTGGTTGGTTGGTTTGGGGAAGGAGACCAGACAGCGTGGTCATCGGTCTCATCGGATTAGGGAAGGATGGGGAAGGAAGTCGGTCGTGCCCCTTCAGAGGAACCATACTGGCATTTGCCTGGAATGATTTAGGGAAATCACATAAAACCTAGATCAGGAAGGCCGGGCGCAGATTTGATCCGTCGTCCTCCGAAATGAGGTTGGTTGGTTGGTTTGGGGAAGGAGACCAGACAGCGTGGTCATCGGTCTCATCGGATTAGGGAAGGATGGGGAAGGAAGTCGGCCGTGCCCCTTCAGAGGAACCATCCCGGCATTTGCCTGGAATGATTTAGGGAAATCACATAAAACCTAGATCAGGAAGGCCGGGCGCAGATTTGATCCGTCGTCCTCCCAAATGAGGTAGGTTGGTTGGTTTGGGGAAGGAGACCAGACAGCGTGGTCATCGGTCTCATCGGATTAGGGAAGGATGGGGAAGGAAGTCGGCCGTGCCCCTTCAGAGGAACCATCCCGGCATTTGCCTGGAATGATTTAGGGAAATCACATGAAACCTAGATCAGGAAGGCCGGGCGCAGATTTGATCCGTCGTCCTCCCAAATGAGGTTGGTTGGTTGGTTTGGGGAAGGAGACCAGACAGCGTGGTCATCGGTCTCATCGGATTAGGGAAGGATGGGGAAGGAAGTCGGCCGTGCCCCTTCAGAGGAACCATCCCGGCATTTGCCTGGAATGATTTAGGGAAATCACATAAAACCTAGATCAGGAAGGCCGGGCGCAGATTTGAACCGTCGTCCTCCCAAATGAGGTTGGTTGGTTGGTTTGAGGAAGGAGACCAGACAGCGTGGTCATCGGTCTCTTCGGATTAGGGAAGGATGGGGAAGGAAGTCGGCCGTGCCCCTTCAGAGGAACCATCCCGGCATTTGCCTGGAATCATTTAGGGAAATCACATAAAACCTAGATCAGGAACGCCGGGCGCAGATTTGATCCGTCGTCCTCCCAAATGAGGTTGGTTGGTTGGTTTGGGGAAGGAGACCAGACAGCGTGGTCATCGGTCTCATCGGATTAGGGAAGGATGGGGAAGGAAGTCGGCCGTGCCCCTTCAGACGAACCATCCCGGCATTTGCCTGGAATGATTTAGGGAAATCTTATAAAACCTAGATCAGGAACGCCGGGCGCAGATTTGATCCGTCGTCCTCCCAAATGAGGTTGGTTGGTTGGTTTGGGGAAGGAGACCAGACAGCGTGGTCATCGGTCTCATCGGATTAGGGAAGGATGGGGAAGGAAGTCGGCCGTGCCCCTTCAGAGGAACCATCCCGGCATTTGCCTGGAATGATTTAGGGAAATCACATAAAACCTAGATCAGGAAGGCCGGGCGCAGATTTGATCCGTCGTCCTCGCAAATGAGGTTGGTTGGTTGGTTTGGGGAAGGAGACCAGACAGCGTGGTCATCGGTCTCATCGGATTAGGGAAGGATGGGGAAGGAAGTCGGCCGTGCCCCTTCAGAGGAACCATCCCGGCATTTGCCTGGAATGATTTAGGGAAATCACATAAAACCTAGATCAGGAAGGCCGGGCGCAGATTTGATCCGTCGTCCTCCCAAATGAGGTTGGTTGGTTGGTTTGGGGAAGGAGACCAGACAGCGTGGTCATCGGTCTCATCGGATTAGGGAAGGACGGGGAAGGAAGTCGGCCGTGCCCCTTCAGAGGAACCATCCCGGCATTTGCCTGGAATGATTTAGGGAAATCACATAAAACCTAGATCAGGAAGGCCGGGCGCAGATTTGATGCATCGTCCTCCCAAATGAGGTTGGTTGGTTGGTTTGGGGAAGGAGACCAGACAGCGTGGTCATCGGTCCAATCGGATTAGGGAAGGATGGGGAAGGAAGTCGGCCGTGCCCCTTCAGAGGAACCATCCCGGCATTTGCCTGGAATGATTTAGGGAAATCACATAAAACCTAGATCAGGAAGGCCGGGCGCAGATTTGATCCGTCGTCCTCCCAAATGAGGTTGGTTGGTTGGTTTGGGGAAGGAGACCAGACAGCGTGGTCATCGGTCTCATCGGATTAGGGAAGGATGGGGAAGGAAGTCGGCCGTGCCCCTTCAGAGGAACCATCCCGGCATTTGCCTGGAATGATTTAGGGAAATCACATAAAACCTAGATCAGGAAGACCTGGCGCAGATTTGAACCGTCGTCCTCCCAAATGAGGTTGGTTGGTTGGTTTGAGGAAGGAGACCAGACAGCGTGGTTATCGGTCTCATCGGATTAGGGAAGGATGGGGAAGGAAGTCGGCCGTGCCCCTTCAGAGGAACCATCCCGGCATTTGCCTGGAATGATTTAGGGAAATCACATAAAACCTAGATCAGGAAGGCCGGGCGCAGATTTGATCCGTCGTCCTCCCAAATGAGGTTGGTTGGTTGGTTTGGGGAAGGAGACCAGACAGCGTGGTCATCGGTCTCATCGGATTAGGGAAGGATGGGGAAGGAAGTCGGCCGTGCCCCTTCAGAGGAACCATCCCGGCATTTGCCTGGAATGATTTAGGGAAATCACATAAAACCTAGATCAGGAAGGCCGGGCGCAGATTTGATCTGCCGTCCGCCCAAATGAGGTTGGTTGGTTGGTTTGGGGAAGGAGACCAGACAGCGTGGTCATCGGTCTCATCGGATTAGGGAAGGATGGGGAAGGAAGTCGGCCGTGCCCCTTCAGAGGAACCATCCCGGCATTTGCCTGGAATGATTTAGGGAAATCACATAAAACCTAGATCAGGAAGGCCGGGCGCAGATTTGAACCGTCGTCCTCCCAAATGAGGTTGGTTGGTTGGTTTGGGGAAGGAGACCAGACAGCGTGGTCATCGGTCTCATCGGATTAGGGAAGGATGGGGAAGGAAGTCGGCCGTGCCCCTTCAGAGGAACCATCCCGGCATTTGCCTGGAATGATTTAGGGAAATCACATGAAACCTAGATCAGGAAGGCCGGGCGCAGATTTGAACCGTCGTCCTCCCAAATGAGGTTGGTTGGTTGGTTTGGGGAAGAAGACCAGACAGCGTGGTCATCGGTCTCATCGGATTAGGGAAGGATGGGGAAGGAAGTCGGCCGTGCCCCTTCAGAGGAACCATCCCGGCATTTGCCTGGAATGATTTAGGGAAATCACATAAAACCTAGATCAGGAAGGCCGGGCGCAGATTTGAACCGTCGTCCTCCCAAATGAGGTTGGTTGGTTGGTTTGGGGAAGGAGACCAGACAGCGTGGTCATCGGTCTCATCGGATTAGGGAAGGATGGGGAAGGAAGTCGGCCGTGCCCCTTCAGAGGAACCATCCCGGCATTTGCCTGGAATGATTTAGGGAAATCACATGAAACCTAGATCAGGAAGGCCGGGCGCAGATTTGAACCGTCGTCCTCCCAAATGAGGTTGGTTGGTTGGTTTGGGGAAGGAGACCAGACAGCGTGGTCATCGGTCTCATCGGATTAGGGAAGGATGGGGAAGGAAGTCGGCCGTGCCCCTTCAGAGGAACCATCCCGGCATTTGCCTGGAATGATTTAGGGAAATCACATGAAACCTAGATCAGGAAGGCCGGGCGCAGATTTGAACCGTCGTCCTCCCAAATGAGGTTGGTTGGTTGGTTTGGGGAAGGAGACCAGACAGCGTGGTCATCGGTCTCATCGGATTAGGGAAGGATGGGGAAGGAAGTCGGCCGTGCCCCTTCGGAGGAACCATCCCGGCATTTGCCTGGAATGATTTAGGGAAATCACATGAAACCTAGATCAGGAAGGCCGGGCGCATATTTGAACCGTCGTCCTCCCAAATGAGGTTGGTTGGTTGGTTTGGGGAAGGAGACCAGACAGCGTGGTCATCGGTCTCATCGGATTAGGGAAGGATGGGGAAGGAAGTCGGCCGTGCCCCTTCAGAGGAACCATCCCGGCATTTGCCTGGAATGATTTAGGGAAATCACATGAAACCTAGATCAGGAAGGCCGGGCGCAGATTTGAACCGTCGTCCTCCCAAATGAGGTTGGTTGGTTGGTTTCGGGAAGGAGACCAGACAGCGTGGTCATCGGTCTCATCGGATTAGGGAAGGATGGGGAAGGAAGTCGGCCGTGCCCCTTCAGAGGAACCATCCCGGCATTTGCCTGGAATGATTTAGGGAAATCACATAAAACCTAGATCAGGAAGGCCGGGAGCAGATTTGATCCGTCGTCCTCCCAAATGAGGTTGGTTGGTTGGTTTGGGGAAGGAGACCAGACAGCGTGGTCATCGGTCTCATCGGATTAGGGAAGGATGGGGAAGGAAGTCGGTCGTGCCCCTTCAGAGGAACCATACTGGCATTTGCCTGTAATGATTTAGGGAAATCACATAAAACCTAGATCAGGAAGGCCGGGCGCAGATTTGATCCGTCGTCCTCCCAAATGAGGTTGGTTGGTTGGTTTGGGGAAGGAGACCAGACAGCGTGGTCATCGGTCTCATCGGATTAGGGAAGGATGGGGAAGGAAGTCGGCCGTGCCCCTTCAGAGGAACCATCCCGGCATTTGCCTGGAATGATTTAGGGAAATCACATAAAACCTAGATCAGGAAGGCCGGGCGCAGATTTGATCCGTCGTCCTCCCAAATGAGGTAGGTTGGTTGGTTTGGGGAAGGAGACCAGACAGCGTGGTCATCGGTCTCATCGGATTAGGGAAGGATGGGGAAGGAAGTCGGCCGTGCCCCTTCAGAGGAACCATCCCGGCATTTGCCTGGAATGATTTAGGGAAATCACATGAAACCTAGATCAGGAAGGCCGGGCGCAGATTTGATCCGTCGTCCTCCCAAATGAGGTTGGTTGGTTGGTTTGGGGAAGGAGACCAGACAGCGTGGTCATCGGTCTCATCGGATTAGGGAAGGATGGGGAAGGAAGTCGGCCGTGCCCCTTCAGAGGAACCATCCCGGCATTTGCCTGGAATGATTTAGGGAAATCACATAAAACCTAGATCAGGAAGGCCGGGCGCAGATTTGAACCGTCGTCCTCCCAAATGAGGTTGGTTGGTTGGTTTGAGGAAGGAGACCAGACAGCGTGGTCATCGGTCTCTTCGGATTAGGGAAGGATGGGGAAGGAAGTCGGCCGTGCCCCTTCAGAGGAACCATCCCGGCATTTGCCTGGAATCATTTAGGGAAATCACATAAAACCTAGATCAGGAACGCCGGGCGCAGATTTGATCCGTCGTCCTCCCAAATGAGGTTGGTTGGTTGGTTTGGGGAAGGAGACCAGACAGCGTGGTCATCGGTCTCATCGGATTAGGGAAGGATGGGGAAGGAAGTCGGCCGTGCCCCTTCAGACGAACCATCCCGGCATTTGCCTGGAATGATTTAGGGAAATCTTATAAAACCTAGATCAGGAACGCCGGGCGCAGATTTGATCCGTCGTCCTCCCAAATGAGGTTGGTTGGTTGGTTTGGGGAAGGAGACCAGACAGCGTGGTCATCGGTCTCATCGGATTAGGGAAGGATGGGGAAGGAAGTCGGCCGTGCCCCTTCAGAGGAACCATCCCGGCATTTGCCTGGAATGATTTAGGGAAATCACATGAAACCTAGATCAGGAAGGCCGGGCGCAGATTTGATCCGTCGTCCTCGCAAATGAGGTTGGTTGGTTGGTTTGGGGAAGGAGACCAGACAGCGTGGTCATCGGTCTCATCGGATTAGGGAAGGATGGGGAAGGAAGTCGGCCGTGCCCCTTCAGAGGAACCATCCCGGCATTTGCCTGGAATGATTTAGGGAAATCACATAAAACCTAGATCAGGAAGGCCGGGCGCAGATTTGATCCGTCGTCCTCCCAAATGAGGTTGGTTGGTTGGTTTGGGGAAGGAGACCAGACAGCGTGGTCATCGGTCTCATCGGATTAGGGAAGGACGGGGAAGGAAGTCGGCCGTGCCCCTTCAGAGGAACCATCCCGGCATTTGCCTGGAATGATTTAGGGAAATCACATAAAACCTAGATCAGGAAGGCCGGGCGCAGATTTGATGCATCGTCCTCCCAAATGAGGTTGGTTGGTTGGTTTGGGGAAGGAGACCAGACAGCGTGGTCATCGGTCCAATCGGATTAGGGAAGGATGGGGAAGGAAGTCGGCCGTGCCCCTTCAGAGGAACCATCCCGGCATTTGCCTGGAATGATTTAGGGAAATCACATAAAACCTAGATCAGGAAGGCCGGGCGCAGATTTGATCCGTCGTCCTCCCAAATGAGGTTGGTTGGTTGGTTTGGGGAAGGAGACCAGACAGCGTGGTCATCGGTCTCATCGGATTAGGGAAGGATGGGGAAGGAAGTCGGCCGTGCCCCTTCAGAGGAACCATCCCGGCATTTGCCTGGAATGATTTAGGGAAATCACATAAAACCTAGATCAGGAAGACCTGGCGCAGATTTGAACCGTCGTCCTCCCAAATGAGGTTGGTTGGTTGGTTTGAGGAAGGAGACCAGACAGCGTGGTCATCGGTCTCATCGGATTAGGGAAGGATGGGGAAGGAAGTCGGCCGTGCCCCTTCAGAGGAACCATCCCGGCATTTGCCTGGAATGATTTAGGGAAATCACATAAAACCTAGATCAGGAAGGCCGGGCGCAGATTTGATCCGTCGTCCTCCCAAATGAGGTTGGTTGGTTGGTTTGGGGAAGGAGACCAGACAGCGTGGTCATCGGTCTCATCGGATTAGGGAAGGATGGGGAAGGAAGTCGGCCGTGCCCCTTCAGAGGAACCATCCCGGCATTTGCCTGGAATGATTTAGGGAAATCACATAAAACCTAGATCAGGAAGGCCGGGCGCAGATTTGATCTGCCGTCCTCCCAAATGAGGTTGGTTGGTTGGTTTGGGGAAGGAGACCAGACAGCGTGGTCATCGGTCTCATCGGATTAGGGAAGGACGGGGAAGGAAGTCGGCCGTGCCCCTTCAGAGGAACCATCCCGGCATTTGCCTGGAATGATTTAGGGAAATCACATAAAACCTAGATCAGGAAGGCCGGGCGCAGATTTGAACCGTCGTCCTCCCAAATGAGGTTGGTTGGTTGGTTTGGGGAAGGAGACCAGACAGCGTGGTCATCGGTCTCATCGGATTAGGGAAGGATGGGGAAGGAAGTCGGCCGTGCCCCTTCAGAGGAACCATACCGGCATTTGCCTGGAATGATTTAGGGAAATCACATAAAACCTAGATCAGGAAGGCCGGGCGCAGATTTGAACCGTCGTCCTCCCAAATGAGGTTGGTTGGTTGGTTTGGGGAAGGAGACCAGACAGCGTGGTCATCGGTCTCATCGGATTAGGGAAGGATGGGGAAGGAAGTCGGCCGTGCCCCTTCAGAGGAACCATCCCGGCATTTGCCTGGAATGATTTAGGGAAATCACATGAAACCTAGATCAGGAAGGCCGGGCGCAGATTTGAACCGTCGTCCTCCCAAATGAGGTTGGTTGGTTGGTTTGGGGAAGGAGACCAGACAGCGTGGTCATCGGTCTCATCGGATTAGGGAAGGATGGGGAAGGAAGTCGGCCGTGCCCCTTCGGAGGAACCATCCCGGCATTTGCCTGGAAGGATTTAGGGAAATCACATAAAACCTAGATCAGGACGGCCGGGCGCAGATTTGAACCGTCGTCCTCCCAAATGAGGTTGGTTGGTTGGTTTGGGGAAGGAGACCAGACAGCGTGGTCATCGGTCTCATCGGATTAGGGAAGGATGGGGAAGGAAGTCGGCCGTGCCCCTTCAGAGGAACCATCCCGGCATTTGCCTGGAATGATTTAGGGAAATCACATAAAACCTAGATCAGGAAGGCCGGGCGCAGATTTGAACCGTCGTCCTCCCAAATGAGGTTGGTTGGTTGGTTTGGGGAAAGAGACCAGACAGCGTGGTCATCGGTCTCATCGGATTAGGGAAGGATGGGGAAGGAAGTCGGCCGTGCCCCTTCGGAGGAACCATACTGGCATTTGCCTGGAATGATTTAGGGAAATCACATAAAACCTAGATCAGGACGGCCGGGCGCATATTTGAACCGTCGTCCTCCCAAATGAGGTTGGTTGGTTGGTTTGGGGAAGGAGACCAGACAGCGTGGTCATCGGTCTCATCGGATTAGGGAAGGATGGGGAAGGAAGTCGGCCGTGCCCCTTCAGAGGAACCATCCCGGCATTTGCCTGGAATGATTTAGGGAAATCACATGAAACCTAGATCAGGAAGGCCGGGCGCAGATTTGAACCGTCGTCCTCCCAAATGAGGTTGGTTGGTTGGTTTGGGGAAGGAGACCAGACAGCGTGGTCATCGGTCTCATCGGATTAGGGAGGGATGGGGAAGGAAGTCGGCCGTGCCCCTTCAGAGGAACCATCCCGGCATTTGCCTGGAATGATTTAGGGAAATCACATGAAACCTAGATCAGGAAGGCCGGACGCAGATTTGAACCGTCGTCCTCCCAAATGAGGTTGGTTGGTTGGTTTGGGGAAGGAGACCAGACAGCGTGGTCATCGGTCTCATCGGATTAGGGAAGGATGGGGAAGGAAGTCGGCCGTGCCCCTTCGGAGGAACCATCCCGGCATTTGCCTGGAATGATTTAGGGAAATCACATGAAACCTAGATCAGGAAGGCCGGGCGCAGATTTGAACCGTCGTCCTCCCAATTGAGGTTGGTTGGTTGGTTTGGGGAAGGAGACCAGACAGCGTGGTCATCGGTCTCATCGGATTAGGGAAGGATGGGGAAGGAAGTCGGCCGTGCCCCTTCAGAGGAACCATCCCGGCATTTGCCTGGAATGATTTAGGGAAATCACATAAAACCTAGATCAGGAAGGCCGGGCGCATATTTGAACCGTCGTCCTCCCAAATGAGGTTGGTTGGTTGGTTTGGGGAAGGAGACCAGACAGCGTGGTCATCGGTCTCATCGGATTAGGGAAGGATGGGGAAGGAAGTCGGCCGTGCCCCTTCAGAGGAACCATCCCGGCATTTGCCTGGAATGATTTAGGGAAATCACATGAAACCTAGATCAGGAAGGCCGGGCGCAGATTTGAACCGTCGTCCTCCCAAATGAGGTTGGTTGGTTGGTTTGGGGAAGAAGACCAGACAGCGTGGTCATCGGTCTCATCGGATTAGGGAAGGATGGGGAAGGAAGTCGGCCGTGCCCCTTCAGAGGAACCATCCCGGCATTTGCCTGGAATGATTTAGGGAAATCACATAAAACCTAGATCAGGAAGGCCGGGCGCAGATTTGAACCGTCGTCCTCCCAAATGAGGTTGGTTGGTTGGTTTGGGGAAGGAGACCAGACAGCGTGGTCATCGGTCTCATCGGATTAGGGAAGGATGGGGAAGGAAGTCGGCCGTGCCCCTTCAGAGGAACCATCCCGGCATTTGCCTGGAATGATTTAGGGAAATCACATGAAACCTAGATCAGGAAGGCCGGGCGCAGATTTGAACCGTCGTCCTCCCAAATGAGGTTGGTTGGTTGGTTTGGGGAAGGAGACCAGACAGCGTGGTCATCGGTCTCATCGGATTAGGGAAGGATGGGGAAGGAAGTCGGCCGTGCCCCTTCAGAGGAACCATCCCGGCATTTGCCTGGAATGATTTAGGGAAATCACATGAAACCTAGATCAGGAAGGCCGGGCGCAGATTTGAACCGTCGTCCTCCCAAATGAGGTTGGTTGGTTGGTTTGGGGAAGGAGACCAGACAGCGTGGTCATCGGTCTCATCGGATTAGGGAAGGATGGGGAAGGAAGTCGGCCGTGCCCCTTCGGAGGAACCATCCCGGCATTTGCCTGGAATGATTTAGGGAAATCACATGAAACCTAGATCAGGAAGGCCGGGCGCATATTTGAACCGTCGTCCTCCCAAATGAGGTTGGTTGGTTGGTTTGGGGAAGGAGACCAGACAGCATGGTCATCGGTCTCATCGGATTAGGGAAGGATGGGGAAGGAAGTCGGCCGTGCCCCTTCAGAGGAACCATCCCGGCATTTGCCTGGAATGATTTAGGGAAATCACATGAAACCTAGATCAGGAAGGCCGGGCGCAGATTTGAACCGTCGTCCTCCCAAATGAGGTTGGTTGGTTGGTTTGGGGAAGGAGACCAGACAGCGTGGTCATCGGTCTCATCGGATTAGGGAAGGATGGGGAAGGAAGTCGGCCGTGCCCCTTCAGAGGAACCATCCCGGCATTTGCCTGGAATGATTTAGGGAAATCACATAAAACCTAGATCAGGAAGGCCGGGCGCAGATTTGAACCGTCGTCCTCCCAAATGAGGTTGGTTGGTTGGTTTGGGGAAGGAGACCAGTCAGCGTGGTCATCGGTCTCATCGGATTAGGGAAGGATGGAGAAGGAAGTCGGCCGTGCCCCTTCAGAGGAACCATCCCGGCATTTGCCTGGAATGATTTAGGGAAATCACATAAAACCTAGATCAGGAAGGCCGGGCGCAGATTTGAACCGTCGTCCTCCCAAATGAGGTTGGTTGGTTGGTTTGGTGAAGGAGACCAGACAGCGTGGTCATCGGTCTCATCGGATTAGGGAAGGATGGGGAAGGAAGTCGGCCGTGCCCCTTCGGAGGAACCATCCCGGCATTTGCCTGGAATGATTTAGGGTAATCACATAAAACCTAGATCAGGAAGGCCGGGCGCAGATTTGAACCGTCGTCCTCCCAAATGAGGTTGGTTGGTTGGTTTGGGGAAGGAGACCAGACAGCGTGGTCATCGGTCTCATCGGATTAGGGAAGGATGGGGAAGGAAGTCGGCCGTGCCCCTTCAGAGGAACCATCCCGGCATTTGCCTGGAATGATTTAGGGAAATCACATAAAACCTAGATCAGGAAGGCCGGGCGCAGATTTGAACCGTCGTCCTCCCAAATGAGGTTGGTTGGTTGGTTTGGGGAAGGAGACCAGACAGCGTGGTCATCGGTCTCATCGGATTAGGGAAGGATGGGGAAGGAAGTCGGCCGTGCCCCTTCGGAGGAACCATCCCGGCATTTGCCTGGAATGATTTAGGGAAATCACATGAAACCTAGATCAGGAAGGCCGGGCGCAGATTTGAACCGTCGTCCTCCCAAATGAGGTTGGTTGGTTGGTTTGGGGAAGGAGACCAGACAGCGTGGTCATCGGTCTCATCGGATTAGGGAAGGATGGGGAAGGAAGTCGGCCGTGCCCCTTCGGAGGAACCATCCCGGCATTTGCCTGGAATGATTTAGGGAAATCACATAAAACCTAGATCAGGACGGCCGGGCGCAGATTTGAACCGTCGTCCTCCCAAATGAGGTTGGTTGGTTGGTTTGGGGAAGGAGACCAGACAGCGTGGTCATCGGTACCATTGGATAACGGAAGGATGGGGAAGGAAGTCGGCCGTGCCCCTTCAGAGGAACCATCCCGGCATTTGCCTGGAATGATTTAGGGAAATCACATGAAACCTAGATCAGGAAGGCCGGGCGCAGATTTGAACCGTCGTCCTCCCAAATGAGGTTGGTTGGTTGGTTTGGGGAAGGAGACCAGACAGCGTGGTCATCGGTCTCATCGGATTAGGGAAGGATGGGGAAGGAAGTCGGCCGTGCCCCTTCAGAGGAACCATCCCGGCATTTGCCTGGAATGATTTAGGGAAATCACATAAAACCTAGATCAGGAAGGCCGGGCGCAGATTTGAACCGTCGTCCTCCCAAATGAGGTTGGTTGGTTGGTTTGGGGAAGGAGACCAGACAGCGTGGTCATCGGTCTCATCGGATTAGGGAAGGATGGGGAAGGAAGTCGGCCGTGCCCCTTCAGAGGAACCATCCCGGCATTTGCCTGGAATGATTTAGGGAAATCACATGAAACCTAGATCAGGAAGGCCGGGCGCAGATTTGAACCGTCGTCCTCCCAAATGAGGTTGGTTGGTTGGTTTGGGGAAGGAGACCAGACAGCGTGGTCATCGGTCTCATCGGATTAGGGAAGGATGGGGAAGGAAGTCGGCCGTGCCCCTTCGGAGGAACCATCCCGGCATTTGCCTGGAATGATTTAGGGAAATCACATGAAACCTAGATCAGGAAGGCCGGGCGCATATTTGAACCGTCGTCCTCCCAAATGAGGTTGGTTGGTTGGTTTGGGGAAGGAGACCAGACAGCATGGTCATCGGTCTCATCGGATTAGGGAAGGATGGGGAAGGAAGTCGGCCGTGCCCCTTCAGAGGAACCATCCCGGCATTTGCCTGGAATGATTTAGGGAAATCACATGAAACCTAGATCAGGAAGGCCGGGCGCAGATTTGAACCGTCGTCCTCCCAAATGAGGTTGGTTGGTTGGTTTGGGGAAGGAGACCAGACAGCGTGGTCATCGGTCTCATCGGATTAGGGAAGGATGGGGAAGGAAGTCGGCCGTGCCCCTTCAGAGGAACCATCCCGGCATTTGCCTGGAATGATTTAGGGAAATCACATAAAACCTAGATCAGGAAGGCCGGGCGCAGATTTGAACCGTCGTCCTCCCAAATGAGGTTGGTTGGTTGGTTTGGGGAAGGAGACCAGTCAGCGTGGTCATCGGTCTCATCGGATTAGGGAAGGATGGAGAAGGAAGTCGGCCGTGCCCCTTCAGAGGAACCATCCCGGCATTTGCCTGGAATGATTTAGGGAAATCACATAAAACCTAGATCAGGAAGGCCGGGCGCAGATTTGAACCGTCGTCCTCCCAAATGAGGTTGGTTGGTTGGTTTGGTGAAGGAGACCAGACAGCGTGGTCATCGGTCTCATCGGATTAGGGAAGGATGGGGAAGGAAGTCGGCCGTGCCCCTTCGGAGGAACCATCCCGGCATTTGCCTGGAATGATTTAGGGTAATCACATAAAACCTAGATCAGGAAGGCCGGGCGCAGATTTGAACCGTCGTCCTCCCAAATGAGGTTGGTTGGTTGGTTTGGGGAAGGAGACCAGACAGCGTGGTCATCGGTCTCATCGGATTAGGGAAGGATGGGGAAGGAAGTCGGCCGTGCCCCTTCAGAGGAACCATCCCGGCATTTGCCTGGAATGATTTAGGGAAATCACATAAAACCTAGATCAGGAAGGCCGGGCGCAGATTTGAACCGTCGTCCTCCCAAATGAGGTTGGTTGGTTGGTTTGGGGAAGGAGACCAGACAGCGTGGTCATCGGTCTCATCGGATTAGGGAAGGATGGGGAAGGAAGTCGGCCGTGCCCCTTCGGAGGAACCATCCCGGCATTTGCCTGGAATGATTTAGGGAAATCACATGAAACCTAGATAAGGAAGGCCGGGCGCAGATTTGAACCGTCGTCCTCCCAAATGAGGTTGGTTGGTTGGTTTGGGGAAGGAGACCAGACAGCGTGGTCATCGGTCTCATCGGATTAGGGAAGGATGGGGAAGGAAGTCGGCCGTGCCCCTTCGGAGGAACCATCCCGGCATTTGCCTGGAATGATTTAGGGAAATCACATAAAACCTAGATCAGGACGGCCGGGCGCAGATTTGAACCGTCGTCCTCCCAAATGAGGTTGGTTGGTTGGTTTGGGGAAGGAGACCAGACAGCGTGGTCATCGGTACCATTGGATAACGGAAGGATGGGGAAGGAAGTCGGCCGTGCCCCTTCAGAGGAACCATCCCGGCATTTGCCTGGAATGATTTAGGGAAATCACATGAAACCTAGATCAGGAAGGCCGGGCGCAGATTTGAACCGTCGTCCTCCCAAATGAGGTTGGTTGGTTGGTTTGGGGAAGGAGACCAGACAGCGTGGTCATCGGTCTCATCGGATTAGGGAAGGATGGGGAAGGAAGTCGGCCGTGCCCCTTCAGAGGAACCATCCCGGCATTTGCCTGGAATGATTTAGGGAAATCACATAAAACCTAGATCAGGAAGGCCGGGCGCAGATTTGAACCGTCGTCCTCCCAAATGAGGTTGGTTGGTTGGTTTGGGGAAGGAGACCAGACAGCGTGGTCATCGGTCTCATCGGATTAGGGAAGGATGGGGAAGGAAGTCGGCCGTGCCCCTTCAGAGGAACCATCCCGGCATTTGCCTGGAATGATTTAGGGAAATCACATAAAACCTAGATCAGGAAGGCCGGGCGCAGATTTGAACCGTCGTCCTCCCAAATGAGGTTGGTTGGTTGGTTTGGGGAAGGAGACCAGACAGCGTGGTCATCGGTCTCTTCGGATTAGGGAAGGATGGGGAAGGAAGTCGGCCGTGCCCCTTCAGAGGAACCATCCCGGCATTTGCCTGGAATGATTTAGGGAAATCACATAAAACCTAGATCAGGAAGGCCGGGCGCAGATTTGAACCGTCGTCCTCCCAAATGAGGTTGGTTGGTTGGTTTGGGGAAGGAGACCAGACAGCGTGGTCATCGGTCTCATCAGATTAGGGAAGGATGGGGAAGGAAGTCGGCCGTGCCCCTTCAGAGGAACCATCCCGGCATTTGCCTGGAATGATTTAGGGAAATCACATGAAACCTAGATCAGGAAGGCCGGGTGCAGATTTGAACCGTCGTCCTCCCAAATGAGGTTGGTTGGTTGGTTTGGGGAAGGAGACCAGACAGCATGGTCATCGGTCTCATCGGATTAGGGAAGGATGGGGAAGGAAGTCGGCCGTGCCCCTTCGGAGGAACCATCCCGGCATTTGCCTGGAATGATTTAGGGAAATCACATAAAACCTAGATCAGGAAGGCCGGGCGCATATTTGAACCGTCGTCCTCCCAAATGAGGTTGGTTGGTTGGTTTGGGGAAGGAGACCAGACAGCGTGGTCATCGGTCTCATCGGATTAGGGAAGGATGGGGAAGGAAGTCGGCCGTGCCCCTTCAGAGGAACCATCCCGGCATTTGCCTGGAATGATTTAGGGAAATCACATGAAACCTAGATCAGGAAGGCCGGGCGCAGATTTGAACCGTCGTCCTCCCAAATGAGGTTGGTTGGTTGGTTTGGGGAAGGAGACCAGACAGCGTGGTCATCGGTCTCATCGGATTAGGGAAGGATGGGGAAGGAAGTCGGCCGTGCCCCTTCGGAGGAACCATCCCGGCATTTGCCTGGAATGATTTAGGGAAATCACATAAAACCTAGATCAGGAAGGCCGGGCGCAGATTTGAACCGTCGTCCTCCCAAATGAGGTTGGTTGGTTGGTTTGGGGAAGGAGACCAGACAGCGTGGTCATCGGTCTCATCGGATTAGGGAAGGATGGGGAAGGAAGTCGGCCGTGCCCCTTCAGAGGAACCATCCCGGCATTTGCCTGGAATGATTTAGGGAAATCACATAAAACCTAGATCAGGAAGGCCGGGCGCAAGATTTGAACCGTCGTCCTCCCAAATGAGGTTGGTTGGTTGGTTTGGGGAAGGAGACCAGACAGCGTGGTCATCGGTCTCATCGGATTAGGGAAGGATGGGGAAGGAAGTCGGCCGTGCCCCTTCGGAGGAACCATCCCGGCATTTGTCTGGAATGATTTAGGGAAATCACATAAAACCTAGATCAGGAAGGCCGGGCGCAGATTTGAACCGTCGTCCTCCCAAATGAGGTTGGTTGGTTGGTTTGGGGAAGGAGACCAGACAGCGTGGTCATCGGTCTCATCGGATTAGGGAAGGATGGGGAAGGAAGTCGGCCGTGCCCCTTCGGAGGAACCATCCCGGCATTTGCCTGGAATGATTTAGGGAAATCACATAAAACCTAGATCAGGAAGGCCGGGCGCAGATTTGAACCGTCGTCCTCCCAAATGAGGTTGGTTGGTTGGTTTGGGGAAGGAGACCAGACAGCGTGGTCATCGGTCTCATCGGATTAGGGAAGGATGGGGAAGGAAGTCGGCCGTGCCCCTTCGGAGGAACCATCCCGGCATTTGCCTGGAATGATTTAGGGAAATCACATAAAACCTAGATCAGGACGGCCGGGCGCAGATTTGAACCGTCGTCCTCCCAAATGAGGTTGGTTGGTTGGTTTGGGGAAGGAGACCAGACAGCGTGGTCATCGGTCTCATCGGATTAGGGAAGGATGGGGAAGGAAGTCGGCCGTGCCCCTTCGGAGGAACCATCCCGGCATTTGCCTGGAATGATTTAGGGAAATCACATAAAACCTAGATCAGGACGGCCGGGCGCAGATTTGAACCGTCGTCCTCCCAAATGAGGTTGGTTGGTTGGTTTGGGGAAGGAGACCAGACAGCGTGGTCATCGGTCTCATCGGATTAGGGAAGGATGGGGAAGGAAGTCGGCCGTGCCCCTTCGGAGGAACCATCCCGGCATTTGCCTGGAATGATTTAGGGAAATCACATAAAACCTAGATCAGGACGGCCGGGCGCAGATTTGAACCGTCGTCCTCCCGAATGAGGGTCCAGTGTGCTAACTACTGCGCCACCTCGCTAAGTGTTAGCATTATCCGTATGAACATCACTCCTCAGGAAAACTCGATTTGTTCAGTGTATGTGGATCTAATCTAATATATGTTGGTGTTTGTTAGCGTGCTGTGTGAGTTAACGTTTGTTAAGTCACAAAAAAACTCCTTTTATTTCTATTACTACTACGTTTTTAAGTAAACAAATTTTGTGTGGCTTTGGAACAATATCCTGCGATATTGTAATCTAGTCAAGTAGTACACAGAGCATACATGGTTGTAGAAAGAAACGACAAGCCACAAATAATCCAATTATCAATATTGTAAAAACATATTTGTATAATAAAACTAGTTTTTTTAGTAGTGCAATTGTTGATTTTGTATACATTGTGCAATATCCATGATGTGTCACTGTTAACACTGTTTGAGCTACTGTTTACTTAGTTTATATTACTTTTATACTGCATTTATATTCAAAAAAAGAAAATGGAAATGAGCATATGGCATCGTAGGCCGGGAGGCCCCTATTCGGGGAAGTTCGGCAGCCAATTGCAAGTCTTATTTCATTCGACGCCACATTGGACAACATACTCGCTGGTGATGAGGATAACAAAACAGCCAGTCCCTGAGCGGAGAAAATCTCCAATCTGGCCGGGAATCGAACCCGGGCCCGCTTGGATGAGAGGTGAGCAAGTTACCACCCAGCTAAGCAGGCGGACGGCATTAATTTTATTGGATTTACAATGATGCGTTCGTTGATATTACTGCTTGACAGTAATAAATATAAATGTCGTGTGACTAGGGCAAATGTCGTGTGACTAAGGCCTCAAGTCGGGTAGACCGTTCGCCCGGTGCAAGTCTTTCGATTTGATGCCATTTCGGCGACTTGCGCGTCGATGGGGATGAAATGATGATGATGATGATGATTAGGACAACACAACACCCAGTCCCTGAGCGGAGAAAATCTCCGACACAGCCGGGAATCGAACCGGGGCCGTTACGATTGACATTCTGTCGCGCTGACCACTCAGCTACCGGGGGCAGCCTACTTGACAGTGACGTGTACAGGTTTAAGGTGGATTCTAGAACAATATTTATCCAAGGGCTATTCTAATTACTTCTACTTTCAATTACATTAATGCATAATGAGATATAATACGCCATCTTTCACTAACGTTCATGTTACGTGTTGTGTGTGTTTTGTGTGTACATGTTACGCCGGTATTGACACTACCACTCGTTTCATCGTCAGTACTCGAACTATCTACATCGGCACGTCTTTGCCTATTGCGCCTTCTGTATTGCCAAGTCTGTTTATGTAAGTCATGACCTGGTTTTGAAATGTTGTTAGCGATTGCGTCCAGTTGTGTCCATGTATCTGGGTCTCTCAGTGCTTCGTATAGCGTAATTTCAGTTACGTGTTGCATGTCGTTACGTTAAGTGCCTGTATCTAATGCACTGCCCAGTGATCGTCAACACTACCTCAGGTCTACTCATCTTCAGCACTATGTTGCAGCCCTGTATCTGATAGTTATACACAAACAGACTTGCACATGAAAACTGTGTGAGGCTTAACGCATAAGCGTCATCAGCTAATCGTGTCGCTGGCGTAGGGTTACGTGGCGGCGCATCTGATGACAGTCTCTCGGCACGAGACTGATTGGCTGCTGTAACAACGCTTCTGTAAACTTTGGCGTGCATTAATTACGGCGCTGGCCGTAGCCCGTGTTTATCGCGCGGACAATGTACTCAGCCCAATAGCGCGAACTCTGCTTACGGTCTACTTAATTCCCACTGCATCGCTCACGGCAGCTGCGGGATTACACGCGCTGCAGCAGCAGCAGCAGATCGCAGCGCGGATAAGCGCCAGAGCGCCAACACGGAGGAACAGGTTCCACTGTAATTCCTGCCGGGATACGGGCCCCGGATAATCTATCGTTCCATAAATTCTTACACTCGTAACAACGCCTGCCGCATTTTCGTAGACCGGCTGCAATCAAATTTACACCTGTGTGTTATTGCCTGGGAAATCGCGGAGCGAAAGTATATTGCGTGTCGCTTGGACTGCGAACGGCCGGTCGTGTCCATTTCCACATTACAAACGAATTAATGGTCCCAGTCACTTAGTCATTAGCATCCCCGCGTTGAAGTGATTATTGCCGAGCAGAATGGTCCGAAGGGACACTGCTGCGAAGATACGTACAACTAGACGTCATGCAGTTAAATAATAAATTTAAACATCACTATGGATAAAGGGCGATGTACTTGAAGACAAAATTATGGAAATGGAAGAGGATGTAGATGAAGATGAAATGGGAGATACGATACTGCGTGAAGAGTTTGACAGAGCACTGAAAGACCTGAGTCGAAACAAGGCCCCGGGAGTAGACAACATTCCATTAGAACTACTGACAGCCTTGGGAGAGCCAGTCCTGACAAAACTCTACCATCTGGTGAGCAAGATGTATGAGACAGGCGAAATACCCACAGACTTCAAGAAGAATATAATAATTCCAATCCCAAAGAAAGCAGGTGTTGACAGATGTGAAAATTACCGAACTATCAGTTTAATAAGTCACAGCTGCAAACTACTAACGCGAATTCTTTACAGACGAATGGAAAAACTGGTAGAAGCGGATCTCGGGGAAGATCAGTTTGGATTCCGTAGAAATGTTGGAACACGTGAAGCAATACTAACCTTACGACTTATCTTAGAAGAAAGATTAAGAAAAGCCAAACCTACGTTTCTAGCATTTGTAGACTTAGAGAAAGCTTTTGACAACGTTAACTGGAATACTCTCTTTCAAATTCTGAAGTTGACAGGGGTAAAAGACAGGGAGCGAAAGGCTATTTACAATTTGTACAGAAACCAGATGGCAGTTATAAGAGCCGAGGGGCATGAAAGGGAAGCAGTGGTTGGGAAAGGAGTGAGACAGGGTTGTAGTCTCTCCCCGATGTTATTTAATCTGTATATTGAGCAAGCAGTAAAGGAAACAAAAGAAAAATTCGGAGTAGGTATTAAAATTCATGGAGAAGAAGTAAAAACTTTGAGGTTCGCCGATGACATTGTAATGCTGTCAGAGACAGCAAAGGACTTGGAAGAGCAGTTGAACGGAATGGACAGTGTCTTGAGGATATAAGATGAACATCAACAAAAGCAAAACGAGGATAATGGAATGTAGTCAAATTAAATCGGGTGATGCTGAGGGGATTAGATTAGGAACTGAGACACTTAAAGTAGTAAAGGAGTTTTGCTATTTAGGGAGTAAAATAACTGATGATGGTCGAAGTAGAGAGGATATAAAATGTAGACTGGCAATGGCAAGGAAATCGTTTCTGAAGAAGAGAAATTTGTTAACATCGAGTATAGATTTAAGTGTCAGGAAGTCGTTTCTGAAAGTATTTGTATGGAGTGTAGCCATGTATGGAAGTGAAACATGGACGATAACTAGTTTGGACAAGAAGAGAATAGAAGCTTTCGAAATGTGGTGCTACAGAAGAATGCTGAAGATTAGATGGGTAGATCACATAACTAATGAGGAGGTATTGAATAGGATTGGGGAGAAGAGGAGCTTGTGGCACAACTTGACTAGAAGAAGGGATCGGTTGGTAGGACATGTTTTGAGGCATCAAGGGATCACAAATTTAGCATTGGAGGGCAGCGTGGAGGGTAAAAATCGTAGAGGGAGACCAAGAGATGAATACACTAAGCAGATTCAGAAGGATGTAGGTTGCAGTAGGTACTGGGAGATGAAGAAGCTTGCACAGGATAGAGTAGCATGGAGAGCTGCATCAAACCAGTCTCAGGACTGAAGACCACAACAACAACAACAACAACAACAACAACAACAACATAGAAACACTATCCTGCTAAGTGTGTTAGCATTCACGTAGGGCACAGAACGAAGTGATGTTTCAGCCAATCATGGTGCGGTACTTATGGACACAAGTGTCCCGTTAGCAGCCTGTGTGGCCTAAATCCGTAGAGCATACTTGAGCACATGCACTCATCTCAGTGCTTGCTGGTTCGAATGCTGAAAACAATTCTAATCCCCAATATCTGTTAGATGATAAGCAGTTTGATATACGCGATTGCAGTCTTTCCCGGCGTGTTGCACTGATGAATTCTTCTCGGGTGTTCAGCCGAGTTGTGGCGTCGTCTTGTCGCAACGTTTCGACATCATCTTTGCCCGAAGATGATGGGTACGAAACTTGTCGAAACGTTGCGACAAGACGACGCCACCACCACTCGGATGATAACCCGAGAAGAATTCACACGCAGTTTCATTTTAGGAAAGGCAAAGGCACCAGAGAGGCAGTTATGACGTTGCCTAGGAAAGACGTTCGACAGCGCAACTTCGCAAAACGTTTCAAATTCTTAGAAAACTATGGAAAGACGGGTACTGCACGATATGTACCAAAACCAGGACAGGAGAGTTAGAATGGAAGTGCTCGGATTAAAAGGAGTGTAAGACTGGGATGTACTCTTTCGGCGTTATTGTTCAGTCTGTACATCGAAGAAGCAATGGGGGAAATAAACGATAGGATCGAGAGTGAGATTACAATTCAGGATCAAAGGATATCAATGCTAAGATAGGCTAGTGACATTGCGATCGCAGCATAAGTGAAGAAGAATTATAGGACGTGTCGAATGGAATGGAAAATGTAATCGATATACACTGTGGACTGAGAGTGAACTGTCGAAAGATAAAAGTAATGAGGAGTAGCACACATGAGGTTAGCGATCATCTCAACTCTGAAATTGGTGAGCAAGAAGTAGATGAAGTTGAATGAGCTCTGCTATCTTGGAAATGTCGAATGACGAGGCGAAGAGGCGATAAAAAGCACACTACCACTGGCAAAAAGTTCATTCCTGGCCAAGAGAAGTATGCTGGTATCAAACATGTTTGAGGAAGAAATTTCTGAGAACATATCTTTGGAGAACAGCGTTGTAAGGAAGTAAATCACGGACTGAGGGTAAAGAAGGCTTTCCAAACGTTTCAGATGTGGTGCTACAGAACGAAGTTGAAAATTAGGTGAAGTAATAAGATAAGAAATGAGGACGTTCTCCAAAGAATAGGCGACGAAAGAAATGTATCAAGAACGCTGACAGTGAGAAAGGGACAGGATGATAAGACATGCATTAAACGTTCCATGGTACTGGTCAGCGCTGTAGATGGTAAAACATGTAGGGAAAGACAGACTGGAATACATCTAATAAGCAGGTAAAGACTCAGGGTGCAAGTGCTATTGCCGGCCAGTGAGGCCGAGCGGTTCTAGACGCTTCAGTCTGGAACCGCGCGACCGCAACGGTTGCAGGTTCGAATCCTGCCTCGGGCATGGATGTGTGTGATGTCCTTAGGTTGGTTAGGTTTAAGTAGTTCTAAGTTCTATGGGACTGATGACCTCAGAAGTTAAGTCCCATAGTGCTCAGAGCCTTTTTTTTTTCTGCAGGTGCTACTCTGAGATGGAGGTTAGCTCAGGAGAGGCAGGAGGCATCAAGCCCATCAGCTGAAATATATACACAGCGTCGTCCATTGATCGTGACCGGGCCAAATATCTCACGAAAAAAGCGTCAAACGACAAAAACTACAAAGAACGAAACTTGTCTAGTTTGAAGGGGGAAATCAGATGGCGCTGTGGTTGGCCCGCTAGATGGCGCTGCCATAGGTCAAACGGATATCAACTGCGTTTTTTTTTAAATAGGAGCCCCCATTTTTATTACATATTCGTGTAGTACGTAAAGAAATATGAATGTTTTTGTTGGATCACATTTTTAGCTTTGTGATAGATGGCGCTTTAATAGTCACAAACATATGGCTCATAATTTTAGACGAACAGTTGGTAACAGGTACGTTTTTTAAATAAAAATACAGAACGTAGGTACGTTATTTTGGTTGTCCAATGTGATACATGTACCTTTATGAACTTATCATTTCTGAGAACGCATGCTGTTACAGCGTGATTACCTGTAAATACCACATTAATGCAATAATTGCTCAAAATGATGTCCGTCAACCTCAATGCATTTGGCAATACGTGTAACGACATTCCTCTCAACTGTGAGTAGTTCGCCTTCCGTAATGTTCGCACATGCATTGAGAATGCGCTGACGAGTGTTATCAGGCGTTGTCGGTGGATCACGATAGCAAATATCCTTCAACTTCCCCCATAGAAAGAAATCCGGGGACGTCAGATCCAGTGAACGTGCGGGCCATGGTATGGTGCTTCGACGACCAATCCACCTGTCATGAAATATGCTACCCAATACCGCTTCAACCGCCCGCGAGCTATGTGCCGGACATCCATCATGTTGGAAGTACATCGCCATTCTGTCTTGCAGTGAAACATCTTGTAGTAACATCGGTAGAACATTACGTAGGAAATCAGCATACATTGCACCATTTAGATTTCCATAGATCAAATGGGGGCCATTTATCCTTCCTCCCATAATGCCGCACCATACATTAACCCGCCTAGGTCGCTGATGTTCCACTTGTCGCAGAAATCGTGGATTTTCCGTTGCCCAATAGTGCATATTATGCCGGTTTACGTTACCGCTGTTGGTGAATGACGCTTCGT
This sequence comes from Schistocerca nitens, assembly GCF_023898315.1. Classification (NCBI taxonomy): domain Eukaryota; kingdom Metazoa; phylum Arthropoda; class Insecta; order Orthoptera; family Acrididae; genus Schistocerca; species Schistocerca nitens. The sequence continues at coordinate 18,435,848 of NC_064619.1, forward strand.
CGCTAAATAGAACTCGTGCAAAAAACCTGTCATCGTCCCGTAATTTCTCTTGTGCCCAGTGGCAGAACTGTACACGACGTTCAAAGTCGCCACCATGCAATTCCTGGTGCATAGAAATATGGTACGAGTGCAATCGATATTGATGTAGCATTCTCAACACCGACGTTTTTGAGATTCCCGATTCTCGCCCAATTTGTCTGCTACTGATGTGCGGATTAGCCGCGACAGCAGCTAAAACACCTACTTGGGCATCATCATTTGTTGCAGGTCGTGGTTGACGTTTCACATGTCGCTGAACACTTCCTGTTTCCTTAAATAACGTAACTATCCGGCGAACGGTCCGGGGACTTGGATGATGTCGTCCAGGATACCGAGCAGCATACATAGCACACGCCCGTTGGGCATTTTGATCACAATAGCCATACATCAACACTATATCGACCTTTTCCGCAATTGGTAAACGGTCCATTTTAACACGGGTAATGTATCACGAAGCAAATACCGTCCGCATTGGCGGAATGTTACGTGATACCCCGTGCTTATACGTTTGTGACTATTACAGCACCATCTATCACAAAGCGAAAAAAGTGGTCCAACTAAAACATTCCTATTTCTTTACGTACTACACGAATATGTAATAAAAAATGGGGGTACCTATTTGAGAAGGCGCAGTTGATATCCGTTTGAGCTATGGCAGCGGCATCTAGCGGGCCAACCATAGCGCCATCTTGTTTCCCCCTTCAAGCTATATGAGTTTCGTTCTTTGTAGTTTTTTCGTTTGATGCTTATTTCTTGAGATATTTGGCCCGGTCACTGTCAATGGACCACCCTGTATTTCAATCAAGTCTCGACAGGCGTCCACACATTGTTGTTTCTGTTCGGCAGTCAAGGTGTGGGGGACAAACTTTTCACACACATTGTGGAGAACGTCTTGAACACTTGATTTAAATATGGTGCTGCATTATATTTGTGACACTATACGGTCGCACATACACTATTTAACACTGGCAGCTCACATCTGACTGCTCCCATGCACATCTACTGTTAACAGTAGTTCATGTTGCCACAGTAGTTACTGCGCTTACATCGTTTATACGCCAGGAATAGTCAGTCTCAGAAATTCTTGGACGGGCGGTGTACGCATGAACATTTCTCAACTTTAAGAATGACGTACTAAGCTCTCCAGAATGAGATTTTCACTCTGCAGCGGATTGTGCGCTGATATGAAACATCCTAGCCGATTAAAACTGTGTGCCGGACCGAGACTCGAACTCGGGACCTTTGCCTTTCGCGGGCAAGTGCTCTACCAACTGAGCTACCCAAGCACGACTCATGCCCCGTCCTCAAAGCTTTACTTCTGTCAGTACCTCGTCTCCTACCTTCCAAACTTTACAGAAGCTCTCCTGCGAACCTTTCCCGCGAAAGGCAAAGGTTCCGAGTTCGAGTCTCGGTTGGGCACACAGCTTTAATCTGCCAGGAAGTTTCATACTACGCTCTGTTTGTTAGGAACCCTCCAATTCTATTACATAGCTGTTCTGATGCTCCGACGATTATATTTTCTTCATTAGGCGGCAGTGTGTAAATGTATCGAAGGCCTTCTGCAAGTCGAAGAACAACACATCAACCTGTGAGGCTGTTCCTACTGGTATCCGAGTCTCGTCGGCGAAAAGAGCGAGAAGTTCCTCTCAGATTCCAATATGATAAAGTAGAGATATACCAAGTGAGACGAAGAAAAGCAACACTATCCCCTTTAATCTTGTGCTTTATTTGTCAAAATGAGAACACCGTGAATGTCCCTCGTCGTAAACGATGTTCGTCACAAGGCCGTGATTCAGAGGCCAGTTTGTGGCAGCGCCTTATCCAGGTCCCTGGCTAGACCGCCGCCTGCTGCGGCCACATCCCGCTACGCGCACGCGCAGCACGGGGGCAGCTCGCAGGTCCCGCTTGCGGCCCGGGAAACTCGGCCGGCCGCCTCTTGGAAATGCAGCGACGACCGCGCTACACGGAATTACAGCCCCGGCCCTGATTCAGCATGCGTTTCCAGCTAATTTGGTTCCGCGGAACCGGTTGCCGGCCTCTGAATTACTGCTTCAGCCGCGGGCCGGGTCTGTGAGCGGGACGACCACCGACGTGAACGTAGGTTTAGAAGCGCACGGAAAAGGACTCGCCGAGATGTTATCACAGGATACGTCTATCAGTCGCTGCTGCGTACTGCCGTTTACGGAGACGTCTTTTGTCTGCGGAACAATTTCACAGTCGTGCAGACCAGTGCAGTGAAGGAGCTAGCTCTGCTGTTTGACTCCCCCCCCCCCCCCCCCCCCTCTTTTGCTGATGTTGGGGCACTTACACATACACAACGCGTTCCACGTAACTTAGCATCACTAATATCTCAAACGGCTCAACATGTAGAAGTTCGTCTAACGGTAGCATTCACTGTAACATGTACCTTGACACACTCTTAATTCTCTTTAATGTTTCTATCAACTTTGGTATTAAGGGGGGGGGGGGGGTAGGACGTCAAACGGACCGACTTGGAGCAGGAGAGGCATCACAGGATATTTTTATTTCCAGTGTCTATACTTTTACAAATAAATTCATAAAACTTTGTCAGCATCACCAGGAAGGATTCAGGTTTCACACTCATTGCAGTGGAAGTTCGAAAGCATAACGAAGTAAATCATTTTTTCACTTAGTAATGGCTGCATTTGTTGCTATAGGTACACTTTTCTTCGTAAGGTAGAGAGATTCTTCGATGAATTTTGCACGGCATACATACCATACTTCCAGGTGTATGAAACTCTAGAATTTATTTAATTTATGAAAAAACGAATGAGCTGCTATATTTTAAACTTCATGTTTAGAAAAAACAAATTTTGTAATTAATATGCCTCAATTTTCACCACAGTTTTTAATAGATTTTGAAAATTCTACTTATGAAGAAAAGTGTTCTTATAGCAACAAATACAGCCATTAGTAAGTGAAAACAATGATGAAATTTCACACGTAAAAAAATTACTTCGTTTGCAGCCATTAGTAAGTGAAAAAAAAAGATGAAATTTCAGACGTAAAAAACTGCGTGGTTATCAGCGCCCGTACAAATTCCCAACCATTGCTCAGTCCAATCTCTCCACGTTCATGAAGATGAAATGACGAGGACAACGCAAGAACCCAGTCATCTCCAGACAGGTAAAAATCCCTGACCCCGCCGGGAATCTAAACCGAGGCCCCGTAGTCGGGAAGCGAGAACGTGACCGCCAGACCACAAGCTGCAGACTTTTATATTAAAGCAACTATCGCATACTTTCTAAGCGATGTTACTGAGTGCTTGGAAACGGGACTATTTTAGTAGCGCTTGTTAATATTCGCACTGAAATTTTCGCAAAATTAGCCGCGGAAGCTGTTAAATGACGGGTAGCATGTGGTCTGCAGTTCTCACTTTCATCTCTACTGCTGCGTACACATCATTTGGAAGGTAAAAGGCCGGTCGGAGTGGCCGTGCGGTTCTGCGCGCTATAGTCTGGAACCGAGCGACCGCTACGGTCCCAGCTTCGAATCCTGCCTCGGGCATGGATGTGTGCGATGTCCTTAGGTTAGTTAGGTTTAATTAGTTCTAAGTTTTAGGCCACTGATGACCTCAGAATTTAAATCGCATAGTGCTCAGAGCCGTTTGAACCATTTTTGAAGGTAAAAGGACAGATGCTGACATCTGACTGTTGCAGGTCCTACGAGGTGCATTCAAGTTCTAAGGCGTCCGATTTTTTTCTAATTAACTACTCACCCGAAATCGATGAAACTGGCGTTATTTCTCGACGTAATCGCCCTGCAGACGTACACACTTTTCACAACGCTGACGCCATGATTCCATGGCAGCGGCGAAGGCTTCTTTAGGAGTCTGTTTTGACCACTGGAAAATCGCTGAGGCAATAGCAGCACTGCTGGTGAATGTGCAGCCACGGAGAGTGTCTTTCATTGTTGGAAAAAGCCAAAAGTCACTAGGAGCCAGGTCAGGTGAGTAGGGAGCATGAGGAATCACTTCAAAGTTGTTATCACGAAGAAACTGTTGCGTAACGTTAGCTCGATGTGCGGGTGCGTTGTCTTGGTGAAACAGCACACGCGCAGCCCTTCCCGGACGTGTTTGTTGCAGTGCAGGAAGGAATTTGTTTTTCAAAACATTTTCGTAGGATGCACCTGTTACCGTAGTGCCCTTTGGAACGCAATGGGTAAGGATTACGCCCTAGCTGTCCCAGAACATGGACACCATCATTTTTTCAGCACTGGCAGTTACCCGAAATTTTTTTGGTGGCGGTGAATCTGTGTGCTTCCATTGAGCTGACTGGCGCTTTGTTTCTGGATTGAAAAATGGCATCCACGTCTCATCCATTGTCACAACCGACGAAAAGAAAGTCCCATTCATGCTGTCGTTGCGCGTCAACATTGCTTGGCAACATGCCACACGGGCAGCCATGTGGTCGTCCGTCAGCATTCGTGGCACCCACCTGGATGACACTTTTCGCATTTTCAGGTCGTCATGCAGGATTGGGTGCACAGAACCCTCAGAAATGCCAACTCTGGAGGCGATCTGTTAAACAGTCATTCGGCGATCCCCCAAAACAATTCTCTCCACTTTCTCGATCATGTCGTCAGACCGGCTTGTGTGAGCCCGAGGTTGTTTCGGTTTGTTGTCACACGATGTTCTGCCTTCATTAAACTGTCGCACTCACGAACGCACTTTCGACACATCCATAACTCCATCACCACATGTCTCCTTCAACTGTCGATGGATTTCAATTGGTTTCACACCACGCAAATTCAGAAAACGAATGATTGTACGCTGTTCAAGTAAGGAAAACGTCGCCATTTTAAGTATTTAAAACAGTTCTCATTCTCGCCGCTGGCGGTAAAATTCCATCTGCCGTATGGTGCTGGCATCTCTGGGACGTATTGACAATGAACGCGGCCTCATTTTAAAACAATGCGCATGTTTCTATCTCTTTCCAGCCCGGAGAAAAAAAATCGGAGGCCTTAGAACTTGAATGCATCTCGTAAGGCATATTCAAAGCTCAAACATAATGACGTTCCTGGAGGTCAAGAAATTACTCTCGATCAGGAGGAATTCAGACAACTAATTGTGTGACAAACAGTTTGCTTTATACATACGCGATAGATGCGGTTGAACGCGCAGATTACACCTTGCTAGCTTTCCGAAACAGTTGAGGCTGTACTACATCGTCAAGTAATAAAAAAGGGTTTCCCTGCATGTACGCAAGTTATGCTGGACGGTGAATGTTCAACAGAAACCTGGGTCGTGCCCCAAGTTTGTGTACCAGGACCTATCATGTTCTTACTATACCGGGTGTCCAAAGAGGAATGGTCAGTGTTCAGGAATATGACAGCAATGCTCATTTGAAGCAAAAACTTAATATGGACATATGCCCTGTTCCGGATGGTTTCGAGATAGAAAACGTCTAATATACACTTGCTTTTAGGCTAGTGGCGCACACTTATGTTTCTTACCCCCCAACCTCTTTGAATTTGAATTTTATTTTGTCCCAATCCACATCGTTGCTTTCAACGTCTTTGGTCTGGATGTCTTTCTGCCATTGAACTAGCCCCACGCAATGCGCAGATTTCCGTAGTGAGTTGTGAGTGAAGAAATGCTAGGGACTGAGAGTGTATCAGAGAGAAGCATCTATTAATTGTAGAGTGAATCGAGATACTGGCGGAAGTAAAGCTGTTAGGACGGGGCGTGAGTCGTGCTTGGGTAGCTCAGATGGTAGAGCACTTGCCCGCGAAAGGTAAAGGTCCCGAGTTCGAGTGTCGGTCTGGCACACAGTTTTAATTTACCAGGAAGTTTCATCTACTAATTGTGTTTGTACACACGGTAGCTAAAACGCCAAACATCTACGCTGCAGAATAATGTGCAGATATGGTGTACACTGGAGTGACAAAAGTGATGGGATGCCTCCTAATAACGTGTCGGACCTTCTTTTGTCCGACATTGTGCAGCAACACGACGTGTCATGGACTCAATAAGTCGCTGGAAGTCCCCAGTTGAAGTACTGGGAGATCCTGCCTTTACAGCCACCCGTAACTGCGAAAGTGTTGCCGTGCAGGATTTTCTGCATCATATCTAGATTATGTCCCATAAATGTTCGATGGTATTCATACCGGCCGATCTAGGTGACCAGATTATTCGCTCGAATTGTCCAGAATGTTCTTCAGACCAATAGCGAACAATTGTGGTCCGGTGACATGACGCACTTTCATAAACCTCCATCGTTATTTGGGAACAAATGGCCTCCAGGTAGTCGGACATAGCCATTTCCAGTCCAATGATCTGTTTACCTGGACCAGGGGACGCACTTCATTCCATGTAAGCACAGACCACAATATTATGGAGCCATCACCAACTGGAACAGTGCCTTGTTGGCAACTAGGGGCCGGCCGCTGTGGCCGAGCGATTCTAGGTGGTTCAGTCTGGAACCGCGTGACCGCTACGGGCGCAGGTTCGAATCCTGCCTCGGGCATGGATGTGTGTGATGTCGTTAGGTTAGTTAGGTTTAAGTAGTCCTAAGTTCTAGGGGACTGATGACCTCAGATGTTAAGTCCCCTAGTGCTCAGAGCCATTTTGAACCATTTTTGACAACTTGGGTCCGCGACCTTGTGAGGTCTGCGCCCACGCTCGAACCATGCAGTGAACTCTTACCAACTGAAATCGGGACTCATCTGATCAGTCTAATGTTTTCCAGTAGTCTAGGTTTAGATTCCAACCGATGTGGTGACAAGCCCAGGAGAGGTGCTGCAGGTGATGACGTGCTGTTAGCAAAGGCACTCGCATCGCCATTAACGCGAAATTTCGCAGCACTGTCCTAACGAATACGTTTGTCATTCGTCCCACATTGATTTCTGCGCCTATTTCACGCAGTGTTGCTTGCCTGCTAGCGCTGACAACTCCACGCGACCGCTGCTGCTCTATATCGCAAAGTGAAGGCAGTCGGCCACTGTGTTGTCCGTGGTCAGAGATAATAAATAAACTGGTAGCCAAGATCGCAGGAATTCTTTTTATTCCATGATTACCGGTTTCGGCGAAACTAAAGCTGGCATCATCGGATCTTCGGACACATACAGATTACAACATCAAGGCAAACAATATGGATTGTTTGCCTTGATGTTGTAACCTGTATGTGCCCTAAGATCCGATGATGGCGGCTTTAGTTTCACCAAAACCGGTAATCATGACAAACATGGCTCTGAGCACTATGGGACTTAACATCTATGGTCATCAGTCCCCTAGAACTTAGAACTACTTAAACCTAACTAACCTAAGGACATCACACAACACCCAGCCATCACGAGGCAGAGAAAATCCCTGACCCCGCCGGGAATCGAACCCGGGAACCCGGGCGTGGGAAGCGAGAACGCTACCGCACGACCACGAGTTGCGGGCCACGACAAACAACATCAAGACAAACAATCCATATTGTTTGCCTTGATGTTGTAACCTGTATGTGCCCTAAGATCCGATGATGGCGGCTTTAGTTTCGCCGAAACCGGTAATCATGACAAACAACATCAAGACAAACAATCCACATTGTTTGCCTTGATGTTGCAACCTGTATGTGCCCTAAGATCCGATGATGGCGGCTTTAGTTTCGCCAAAACCGGTAATCATGACAAACATGGCTCTGAGCACTATGGGACTTAACATCTATGGTCATCAGTCCCCTAGAACTTAGAACTACTTAAACCTAACTAACCTAAGGACATCACACAACACCCAGCCATCACGAGGCAGAGAAAATCCCTGACCCCGCCGGGAATCGAACCCGGGAACCCGGGCGTGGGAAGCGAGAACGCTACCGCACGACCACGAGCTGCGGGCCATGACAAACAACATCAAGACAAACAATCCATATTGTTTGCCTTCATTTTGTAACCTGTATGTGCCCTAAGATCCGATGATGGCGGCTTTAGTTTCGTCGAAACCGGTAATCATGACAAACAACATCAAGACAAACAATCCATATTGTTTGCCTTGATGTTGTAACCTGTATGTGCCCTAAGATCCGATGATGGCGGCTTTAGTTTCGCCAAAACCGGTAATCATGACAAACATGGTTCTGAGCACTATGGGACTTAACATCTATGGTCATCAGTCCCCTAGAACTTAGAACTACTTAAACCTAACTAACCTAAGGACATCACACAACACCCAGCCATCACGAGGCAGAGAAAATCCCTGACCCCGCCGGGAATCGAACCCGGGAACCCGGGCGTGGGAAGCGAGAACGCTACCGCACGACCACGAGTTGCGGGCCACGACAAACAACATCAAGACAAACAATCCATATTGTTTGCCTTGATTTTGTGACCTGTATGTGCCCTAAGATCCGATGATGGCGGCTTTAGTTTCGCCGAAACCGGTAATCATGACAAACAACATCAAGACAAACAATCCACATTGTTTGCCTTGATGTTGCAACCTGTATGTGCCCTAAGATCCGATGATGGCGGCTTTAGTTTCGCCAAAACCGGTAATCATGACAAACATGGCTCTGAGCACTATGGGACTTAACATCTATGGTCATCAGTCCCCTAGAACTTAGAACTACTTAAACCTAACTAACCTAAGGACATCACACAACACCCAGCCATCACGAGGCAGAGAAAATCCCTGACCCCGCCGGGAATCGAACCCGGGAACCCGGGCGTGGGAAGCGAGAACGCTACCGCACGACCACGAGTTGCGGGCCACGACAAACAACATCAAGACAAACAATCCATATTGTTTGCCTTGATTTTGTGACCTGTATGTGCCCTAAGATCCGATGATGGCGGCTTTAGTTTCGCCGAAACCGGTAATCATGACAAACAACATCAAGACAAACAATCCATATTGTTTGCCTTGATGTTGTAACCTGTATGTGTCCGAAGATCCGATGATGGCGGCTTTAGTTTCGCCGAAACCGGTAATCATGACAAACAACATCAAGACAAACAATCCATATTGTTTGCCTTGATGTTGTAACCTGTATGTGCCCTAAGATCCGATGATGGCGGCTTTAGTTTCGCCGAAACCGGTAATCATGACAAACAACATCAAGACAAACAATCCACATTGTTTGCCTTGATGTTGCAACCTGTATGTGCCCTAAGATCCGATGATGGCGGCTTTAGTTTCGCCAAAACCGGTAATCATGACAAACATGGCTCTGAGCACTATGGGACTTAACATCTGTGGTCATCAGTCCCCTAGAACTTAGAACTACTTAAACCTAACTAACCTAAGGACATCACACAACACCCAGCCATCACGAGGCAGAGAAAATCCCTGACCCCGCCGGGAATCGAACCCGGGAACCCGGGCGTGGGAAGCGAGAACGCTACCGCACGACCACGAGCTGCGGGCCATGACAAACAACATCAAGACAAACAATCCATATTGTTTGCCTTCATTTTGTAACCTGTATGTGCCCTAAGATCCGATGATGGCGGCTTTAGTTTCGTCGAAACCGGTAATCATGACAAACAACATCAAGACAAACAATCCATATTGTTTGCCTTGATGTTGTAACCTGTATGTGCCCTAAGATCCGATGATGGCGGCTTTAGTTTCGCCAAAACCGGTAATCATGACAAACATGGTTCTGAGCACTATGGGACTTAACATCTATGGTCATCAGTCCCCTAGAACTTAGAACTACTTAAACCTAACTAACCTAAGGACATCACACAACACCCAGCCATCACGAGGCAGAGAAAATCCCTGACCCCGCCGGGAATCGAACCCGGGAACCCGGGCGTGGGAAGCGAGAACGCTACCGCACGACCACGAGCTGCGGGCCATGACAAACAACATCAAGACAAACAATCCATATTGTTTGCCTTGATGTTGTAACCTGTATGTGCCCTAAGATCCGATGATGGCGGCTTTAGTTTCGCCAAAACCGGTAATCATGACAAACATGGTTCTGAGCACTATGGGACTTAACATCTATGGTCATCAGTCCCCTAGAACTTAGAACTACTTAAACCTAACTAACCTAAGGACATCACACAACACCCAGCCATCACGAGGCAGAGAAAATCCCTGACCCCGCCGGGAATCGAACCCGGGAACCCGGGCGTGGGAAGCGAGAACGCTACCGCACGACCACGAGCTGCGGGCCATGACAAACAACATCAAGACAAACAATCCATATTGTTTGCCTTCATTTTGTAACCTGTATGTGCCCTAAGATCCGATGATGGCGGCTTTAGTTTCGTCGAAACCGGTAATCATGACAAACAACATCAAGACAAACAATCCATATTGTTTGCCTTGATGTTGTAACTTGTATGTGCCCTAAGATACGATGATGGCGGCTTTAGTTTCGCCAAAACCGGTAATCATGACAAACATGGTTCTGAGCACTATGGGACTTAACATCTATGGTCATCAGTCCCCTAGAACTTAGAACTACTTAAACCTAACTAACCTAAGGACATCACACAACACCCAGCCATCACGAGGCAGAGAAAATCCCTGACCCCGCCGGGAATCGAACCCGGGAACCCGGGCGTGGGAAGCGAGAACGCTACCGCACGACCACGAGCTGCGGGCCATGACAAACAACATCAAGACAAACAATCCATATTGTTTGCCTTGATGTTGTAACCTGTATGTGCCCTAAGATCCGATGATGGCGGCTTTAGTTTCGCCAAAACCGGTAATCATGACAAACATGGTTCTGAGCACTATGGGACTTAACATCTATGGTCATCAGTCCCCTAGAACTTAGAACTACTTAAACCTAACTAACCTAAGGACATCACACAACACCCAGCCATCACGAGGCAGAGAAAATCCCTGACCCCGCCGGGAATCGAACCCGGGAACCCGGGCGTGGGAAGCGAGAACGCTACCGCACGACCACGAGTTGCGGGCCACGACAAACAACATCAAGACAAACAATCCATATTGTTTGCCTTGATTTTGTGACCTGTATGTGCCCTAAGATCCGATGATGGCGGCTTTAGTTTCGCCGAAACCGGTAATCATGACAAACAACATCAAGACAAACAATCCACATTGTTTGCCTTGATGTTGCAACCTGTATGTGCCCTAAGATCCGATGATGGCGGCTTTAGTTTCGCCAAAACCGGTAATCATGACAAACATGGTTCTGAGCACTATGGGACTTAACATCTATGGTCATCAGTCCCCTAGAACTTAGAACTACTTAAACCTAACTAACCTAAGGACATCACACAACACCCAGCCATCACGAGGCAGAGAAAATCCCTGACCCCGCCGGGAATCGAACCCGGGAACCCGGGCGTAGGAAGCGAGAACGCTACCGCACGACCACGAGTTGCGGGCCACGACAAACAACATCAAGACAAACAATCCATATTGTTTGCCTTGATTTTGTGACCTGTATGTGCCCTAAGATCCGATGATGGCGGCTTTAGTTTCGCCGAAACCGGTAATCATGACAAACAACATCAAGACAAACAATCCACATTGTTTGCCTTGATGTTGCAACCTGTATGTGCCCTAAGATCCGATGATGGCGGCTTTAGTTTCGCCAAAACCGGTAATCATGACAAACATGGCTCTGAGCACTATGTGACTTAACATCTATGGTCATCAGTCCCCTAGAACTTAGAACTACTTAAACCTAACTAACCTAAGGACATCACACAACACCCAGCCATCACGAGGCAGAGAAAATCCCTGACCCCGCCGGGAATCGAACCCGGGAACCCGGGCGTGGGAAGCGAGAACGCTACCGCACGACCACGAGTTGCGGGCCACGACAAACAACATCAAGACAAACAATCCATATTGTTTGCCTTGATTTTGTGACCTGTATGTGCCCTAAGATCCGATGATGGCGGCTTTAGTTTCGCCGAAACCGGTAATCATGACAAACAACATCAAGACAAACAATCCATATTGTTTGCCTTGATGTTGTAACCTGTATGTGTCCGAAGATCCGATGATGGCGGCTTTAGTTTCGCCGAAACCGGTAATCATGACAAACAACATCAAGACAAACAATCCATATTGTTTGCCTTGATGTTGTAACCTGTATGTGCCCTAAGATCCGATGATGGCGGCTTTAGTTTCGCCGAAACCGGTAATCATGACAAACAACATCAAGACAAACAATCCACATTGTTTGCCTTGATGTTGCAACCTGTATGTGCCCTAAGATCCGATGATGGCGGCTTTAGTTTCGCCAAAACCGGTAATCATGACAAACATGGCTCTGAGCACTATGGGACTTAACATCTATGGTCATCAGTCCCCTAGAACTTAGAACTACTTAAACCTAACTAACCTAAGGACATCACACAACACCCAGCCATCACGAGGCAGAGAAAATCCCTGACCCCGCCGGGAATCGAACCCGGGAACCCGGGCGTGGGAAGCGAGAACGCTACCGCACGACCACGAGCTGCGGGCCATGACAAACAACATCAAGACAAACAATCCATATTGTTTGCCTTCATTTTGTAACCTGTATGTGCCCTAAGATCCGATGATGGCGGCTTTAGTTTCGTCGAAACCGGTAATCATGACAAACAACATCAAGACAAACAATCCATATTGTTTGCCTTGATGTTGTAACCTGTATGTGCCCTAAGATCCGATGATGGCGGCTTTAGTTTCGCCAAAACCGGTAATCATGACAAACATGGTTCTGAGCACTATGGGACTTAACATCTATGGTCATCAGTCCCCTAGAACTTAGAACTACTTAAACCTAACTAACCTAAGGACATCACACAACACCCAGCCATCACGAGGCAGAGAAAATCCCTGACCCCGCCGGGAATCGAACCCGGGAACCCGGGCGTGGGAAGCGAGAACGCTACCGCACGACCACGAGCTGCGGGCCATGACAAACAACATCAAGACAAACAATCCATATTGTTTGCCTTGATGTTGTAACCTGTATGTGCCCTAAGATCCGATGATGGCGGCTTTAGTTTCGCCAAAACCGGTAATCATGACAAACATGGTTCTGAGCACTATGGGACTTAACATCTATGGTCATCAGTCCCCTAGAACTTAGAACTACTTAAACCTAACTAACCTAAGGACATCACACAACACCCAGCCATCACGAGGCAGAGAAAATCCCTGACCCCGCCGGGAATCGAACCCGGGAACCCGGGCGTGGGAAGCGAGAACGCTACCGCACGACCACGAGCTGCGGGCCATGACAAACAACATCAAGACAAACAATCCATATTGTTTGCCTTGATGTTGTAATCTGTATCTGTCCGAAGATCCGATGATGGCGGCTTTAGTTTCGCCGAAACCGGTAATCATGGAATAAAAAGAATTCCTGCGATCTTGGTTACCAGCTTATTGTTTTACAACCATCTAGATCGCTCCAACATGAGCACAATGTGCTCCCCACAAGTCAGAGATAACGCCTGAAATTTGTATTCCTGGCGCACTATTCACTCTGTGGATCTCGGAATATTGATTTCCCTAACGATTTCCAAAATGGAATGTCCAATGCGTATAGCTCCAACTACCATTCCGCGTTCAGAGTCTCTTAATTCCCGTACTGCGGACGTAACCACATGGGAAACTCTATCACGTGACTCACCTGAGTGCAAATGACAGCTTAGCCGATGCACTGTCCTTTTATACAGTTTGTACGCGATATTACCTCCTTCTGCATGTGTGGAAAACGCTGTCCCAGTCCGAGAACAAAGGAAGTAGTTTACAGTACAGCTGTTCGCCCACTGCTTGAATACTGCTCACCGGTGTGGGATCCGTACCACATACGGTTGATAGAAGAGATAGAGAAGATGCAACGGAGAGCAGCGGGCTTCGTTACAGGATCATTTAGTAATCGCGAAAGCGTTACGGAGATGATAGATAAACTCCAGTGAAAGACTCTGCAGGAGAGACGCTTAGTAGCTCGGTACGGGCTTTTGTTGAAGTTTCGAGAACATACCTTCACCGAGGAGTCTCAGCAGTATATTGCTCCCTCATCCGTATATCTCGCGAAGAGACCATGAGGATAAAATCAGAGAGATTAGAGCCCACACAGAGGCATGCCGACAATCTATCTTTCCTCGAACAATACGAGACTGGAAAAGAAGGGAGGACCGATAGAGGTACTCAAGGCACCCTCCGCCACACACTGTCAGGTGGCTTGCGGACAATGTATGTAGATGTAGATTTCTGTCACTTAAAGTATGTTTATGGTTCCTGCGATGGTAGTGCCGCTGATACTGTCGAAGAATATCGGCGGCGGTTTCCGATACGCCGAATTGTTGATCGTAGGGTGTTTACCAACGTTTCCAGCAGATTGCGTGAAACATGAATTCTTTCAAGTTCCCATTTTTCTCTCGATCGACTATTATTGAGCTTCTGCATGTTCCAGACCTCTGCACCAGAAGTTCAAAATGGTTCACATGGCTCTGAGCACTATGGGACTTAACCGCTGTGGTCATCAGTCCCCTAGAACTTAGAACTACTTAAACCAAACTAACCTAAGGACATCACACAGATCCATGTCAGAGGCAGGATTCGAACCTGCGACGCACCGGAAGTGCGTTCATCTTGGTACACAGGAACAGACATACTTACACACACACACACACACACACACACACACACACACACACACACACACACACACACACACGATCTCACACACGTGCACGGTTAGTAACACCTTTATGCTGAACACTTAATGCATTTAAAAAAGGAACACGCACGCAGGTGAAATACAACGGCCATCTGTGCTTACCTTGTCAAATTAAACACCTTTCAGCCGTCCAGTTTCCATACTTATTTTATTTGGCTACCAGTTTCGGTGATTTACTACACCATCTTCAGGCCCCTGAACAGACGAGTAGGAAGATTACATCTAGGTTGTGACAAAAACAGGAGCCAGGAATACCGGTATGAGTAGATTTCTGCCTGCTAAAGCTATACCTTCAACCATCATCGAGTAAAACAGAAGTGATTTCTGGCGTTCCCCAAGGTAGTGTTAAAGGGCCCTTTGCTGTTCCTTGTCTATATAAACGATTTGGGAGACAATCTGAGCAGCCTTCTTCCGTTGTTTGCAGATGACGCTGTCGTTTATCGACTAATAAAGTCATCAGAAGATCAAAAGAAACTGCAAAGCGATTTAGAAGAAATATCTGAATGGTGCGAAAAGTGGCAGTTGATCCTGAAAGTGTGAGGTCATGCACATGAGTCCTAAAAGGGACTCGTCAAACTTCGGTTACACGATAAATCAGTCTAATCTAAAAGCCGTAAATTCAACTAAATACACAGTTATTACAATTACAAACAACTTACATTGGAAGGAAGACATAGAATATGTTGTGGGGAAGGCTAAGCAGAGACTGCGTTTTATTGGCAGGACACTTAGAAAATGTAACAGACCTACTAAGGAGACTGCCTACACTACGCTTGTCCGTCCTCTTTTAGAATAGTGCTGCGCGGTGTGGGATCCTTACCAGGTGGGAATGACGGAGGACATCGAAAGGGTGCAAAAAAGGGCAGTTCGTTCTGTATTATCACGTAATAGGAGGGGGGGGGGGGAGAGTGTGGCAGATATGATACGCGAGTTGGGATGGAAGTCATTAAAGCAAAGACGTTTTTCGTCGCGGCGAGATCTATTTATGAAATTTCAGTCACCAACTTTCTCTTCCGAATGCGAAAATATTTTGTTGAGCCCAACCTACATAGGTAGGAATGACCATCAAAATAAAATAAGAGAAATCAGAGCTCGAACAGAAAGGTTTAGGTGTTCTTTTTTCGCGCGCGCTGTTCGGGAGTGGAATGGTAGAGAGATAGTATGATTGTGGTTCGATGAACCCTCCACCAAGCAGTTAAATGTGAATTGCAGAGTAGTCATGTAGATGTAGATGAAGAGATGGACATACAGACATCTACTCAGCTTGGTCGGAAGGGGGGGATTCGCGCACTGTACGTAGACCAAGCATTACGTGGCTGTTTCCCCTGTTTGCCTGAACTAGTCACCCAGCAAAAGACGTCGATATTACAAATTACGGAATTCGCGGTCGTAAAGCAATGTTCACCCGAGCTGACAGGACAGTAACAGCTACTCGTTACCGATGTGCCCGTACGCGAGAAGCGGAGAGCTCGGACACTAATGAGAACCAATCGCGGCGGCTGCAGACCGCAAGAAGCAAACGAGGCCCTCGGTACGAGCCGGGAATGCAATACCTGCCGCGCACGGATCGGGATCGGACGAAGAACACGCCTTCTACTGCGGCAGCGGTCCGCACGGCAGCGAGTGCGGCGTTGCGGGAAGCCGGCCATCAGGAATGCAGGCCGCGAACCGAGACATCTGCTCAGCCCGAAGACCGCCTCGGCAGAGGGAAACGCTATAACGCGACGGAAAATCAGACGGATCCGCCGGGAAAGAAGAGTACGGAAAAAAGAGTGAGAAACTGGGCGACTGTGGCGCCAGAGCGGGCCGCCTTTCGCTTTCTTTCTTTTCTACTGGAGGCGGTCTTGTTTGAGGAACACCGTGTAGACTGGCAATTACCGTATTCGGGCCGCGGCGCACTGCTCATGCATTTATGTATTAATAGAGCGGCTGTGGATCACGGACGGTGTGTGTGTCCGGAGCGCTACATGCGCCACGTCGTACGTGGGACGTCGGAGGCTGCCGTGCGCGGGGGCACGATTCACGTGTTCACCAGGGGCCGCGCATGAAAATCTCGGGCCCTTGTATGCTGATACGCGGCTCATTTCTTTTCAAGCAGCTCTGTATGAAATCGACAACGTCCGTTCCTTCTGTACGGAATATGATTCCGAACTCAGTCGTAGAAACTAGCACCAGACAGGGGCGCGCCTTTTCTCGACAGAGACAGCACCGGATTTGACGTAGGTTACTACAGTAGTTAGTAGCATTAGAAGTAGGTACTAAATTAGGAACCTGCAGCGACTAGTAGTTTTGGCCTGCCCGGTGTCAGGGGCACGCTCATCGGGATTAGCTCGATGGGCAGGGCCTCGATGTAGGTTTATATCTAGGCTGACACACCTGTAACGCTGCAGGCAGTTAGGAATTAACAAGTAGGTAGGAAAATTAACAACTAGGTAGTAGTGTATAGATTACCAATCGTAATCTACCTATTAACAAGTACTGTGTCATACTGTCTGTAGCTCATAAATAAATATTGTAACACTGTAATGACAGTAATAGCTGCTGATAACATATAATAATGTATTAACATTAGCACCCACTAATCACTATTATAGATGTTATTGAAATAAAGAATTAAAAAAAAACTAGCACCTGAGGTAATTATTTTTCAGGAGAATATGTATATATACGTATACGATCCTCATAAAATCTCGCTTTTAACGAAAAGAAGCCTAATGAGAATCATTTATACAACGACGTGCAAAATTTTGCGGCAAACTATCTTTGGCATGGTGTGTCGCTGCCTCCTAATATAGCACGAGGGAACTTGGTACATACACTACTGGCCATTCAAATTTACTACACCAAGAAGAAATGCAGACGACAAATGGTATTCGTTGGACAAATACACTCCTGGAAATTGAAATAAGAATACCGTGAATTCATTGTCCCAGGAAGGGGAAACTTTATTGACACATTCCTGGGGTCAGATACATCACATGATCACATTGACAGAACCACAGGCACATAGACACAGGCAACAGAGCATGCACAATGTCGGCACTAGTACAGTGTATATCCACCTTTCGCAGCAATGCAGGCTGCTATTCTCCCATGGAGACGTTCGTAGAGATGCTGGATGTAGTCCTGTGGAACGGCTTGCCATGCCATTTCCACCTGGCGCCTCAGTTGGACCAGCGTTCGTGCTGGACGTGCAGACCGCGTGAGACGACGCTTCATCCAGTTCCAAACATGCTCAATGGGGGACAGATCCGGAGATCTTGCTGGCCAGGGTAGTTGACTTACACCTTCTAGAGCACGTTGGGTGGCACGGGATACATGCGGACGTGCATTGTCCTGTTGGAACAGCAAGTTCCCTTGCCGGTCTAGGAATGGTAGAACGATGGGTTCGATGACGGTTTGGATGTACCGTGCACTATTCAGTGTCCCCTCGACGATCACCAGTGGTGTACGGCCAGTGTAGGAGATCGCTCCCCACACCATGATGCCGGGTGTTGGCCCTGTGTGCCTCGGTCGTATGCAGTCCTGATTGTGGCGCTCACCTGCACGGCGCCAAACACGCATACGACCATCATTGGCACCAAGGCAGAAGCGACTCTCATCGCTGAAGGCGACACGTCTCCATTCGTCCCTCCATTCACGCCTGTCGCGACACCACTGGAGGCGGGCTGCACGATGTTGGGGCGTGAGCAGAAGACGGCCTAACGGTGTGCGGGACCGTAGCCCAGCTTCATGGAGACGGTTGCGAATGGTCCTCGCCGATACCCCAGGAGCAACAGTGTCCCTAATTTGCTGGGAAGTGGCGGTGCGGTCCCCTACGGCACTGCGTAGGATCCTACGGTATTGGCGTGCATCCGTGCGTCGCTGCGGTCCGGTCCCAGGTCGACGGGCACGTGCACCTTCCGCCGACCACTGGCGACAACATCGATGTACTGTGGAGACCTCACGCCCCACGTGTTGAGCAATTCGGCGGTACGTCCACCCGGCCTCCCGCATGCCCACTATACGCCCTCACGTCCACGCTGTCGCGGCATGCTACCAGTGTTAAAGACTGCGATGGAGCTCCGTATGCCACGGCAAACTGGCTGACACTGACGGCGGCGGTGCACAAATGCTGCGCAGCTAGCGCCATTCGACGGCCAACACCGCGGTTCCTGGTGTGTCCGCTGTGCCGTGCGTGTGATCATTGCTTGTACAGCCCTCTCGCAGTGTCCGGAGCAAGTATGGTGGGTCTGACACACCGGTGTCAATGTGTCCTTTTTTCCATTTCCGGGAGTGTATATTACACTAGAACTGACATGTGATTACATTTTCACGCAATTTGGGTGCATACATCCTGAGAAATCCGTACCCAGATCAACCACCTCTGGCCGTAATAACGGCCTTGACAAGCCTGAGCATTGAGTCAAACAGAGCTTGGATGGCGCGTACAGGTACAGCTGCCCAAGCAGCTTCAACACGATACCACAGTTCATCAAGAGTAGTGGCTGGCTTATTGTGACGAGCCGGTTGCTCGGCCACCATTGAGAAGACGTTTTCAGTTGGTGAGAGATCTGGAGATTGTGCTGGCCAGGGCCGCCGTCGAACATTTTCTGTATCCAGAAAGGTACGTACAGGACCTGCAACATGCGGTCGTGCATTATCCTGCTGAAATGTAGGGTTTCACAGGGGTCAAATGAAGAGTACAGCCACGGGCCGTAACACATCTGAAATGTAACGTCCACTGTTCAAAGTGCCGTCAATGCGAACAAGAGGTGACCGAGACGTGTAACCAATGGCATCCCATACCATCACGCCGGGTGATACGCCAGTATGGCGATGACGAATACATGCTTCCAATGTGCGTTCACCGCGATGTCGCCAAACACGGATGTGACCATCATGATGCTGTAAACAGAACCTGGATTCATCCGAAAAAATGACGTTTTGCCATTTGTGCACCGAGGTTCGTCGTTGAGTACACCGTCGGAGGCGCTCCTGTCTGTGATGCAGCGTCAAGGGTAACTGCAGCCATGGTGTCCGAGCTGATAATCCATGCTGCTGCAAACCTCGTCGAACTGTTCGTGCAGATGGTTGTTGTCTTGCAAACGTCCCCATCTGTTCACTCAGGGATCGAGACGTGGCTGCACGATCCGTTACAGCCATGCGGATAAGACGCCTGTCATCTCGACTGCTAGTGATACGAGGCCGTTGGGATCCAGCACGGCGTTCCGTGTTACCCTCCTGAACCCACCGATTCCATATTCTGCTAACAGTCATTGGATCTCGACCAACGGGACCAGCAATGCCGCGATACTATAAACCGCAATCGCGATAGGCTACAATCCGACCTTTATTAAAGTCGGAAACGGGATGGTACGCATTTCTTCTCCTTACACGAGGCATCACAACAACGTTTCACGAGGCAAAGCCGGTCAACTGCTGTTTGTGTTTGAGAAATCTGTTTGAAACTTTTCTCATGTCAGCACGTTGTAGGTGTCACCACCGGCGCCAACCTTGTGTCAATGCTCTGAAAAGCTAATCATTTGCATATCACAGCATCTTCCTCCTGTCGGTTAAATTTCGCGTCTTTAGCACGTCATCTTCGTGGTGCAGCATATTTTTATGGCCAGTAGTGTACATAGAAATAAATGCTACGGTCTAACAGAGAAGATAAGTGAAAGAAATATCACCATCCAGCAGTAGTCGATATCGCTGAATGAGGAATGGAACGCCCCACCACAAGAACTCCTTTACCAACGTTGTGCTCAGCATGGAAGAACGTCGCGATGTACTGCGCCCGTTATGACCACACACCTTATTAAGTATCATGTACCATCTTTCGTTATGTCAAGGTGTGGTAACTTCTACTGTCGTTAACTATTTAGGTAATTTAAGCTTTTTTTTAAAGTTAGGCAGGGTAATTCTGGGAGAGATGGTCCGCTTGGTTTAATGTGTGTGTGAGAGAGAGATGGAGCACATTTAAATGTAGCTTCGAGGCTTGTGCAGTAATCCCATTGAAGGTGCCCGTAGTCTAAAACTATACTTATTTGTCGGAAGATATGTCTGTGTCAAGAAATGCATGAGGAGAATCTTACGCACAGGCCAACCAATCACTTGAAAGCTCAGCAAAAGGCCTAGTGATCCCAAGCACATCAAATGAAGAGAGTTATCTGCACAGGTGGGATTCCTCACGGACTCCACTACTACCAGAAGTACAACTTTACAGATTACCGCCTCATAACTGACTACTCCTAAGCCAACAAAGACAAAACTTTTGGTAGGAATATCACCTGTTCCTTCTATTGATAAAAATGTGATCTTTTAAAGGAAGGTAGCAACGGTGTCGAAAGGACTAAACTCTGTTGGAAGTATTGGAAGTGTAATGAACAAAAAGTGGAAAGAAAAGAAAGGAAACAGAAAAAGGCACAAGAAGACCACCAAAGGGAAATAAGTACTAGTGAAGAGGAAAAAAGACAGAAGAAATCCAGTAAGAAAAATTTTGTAAATACCTCACTGTGTTCGTCAGGTGCACGCATTGTAGAAGATTACGAAAATAACTTTGGTGAACGAGATAAACGATGAATGTGTTGACTGTGGTGAAATCTATTATGCAACTAATAAAAATGACGACTGGATACAGTGTGTTGCCTGTTCACGATGATCAATGTTTGGTAATAAGGGTACTTGATGAGATGAGAGAAAGACAGACTACTGCTCGAACAAAACCAACAACTCATTAGAAGAGCCAGTGTTCCGTCAAGACGCAGCAGAGTATTTCATGTCCTTCAGGAGCACTTTCGGGACCACATTCTGGCTCTGGGGTACCCAGAGGCCTATGACACGGGCCTCGATCGGCCGTCACATTCTCCGGATCTGAACACATGCGACTCCTTTTTGTGAGGCTACGTTAAAGACAGTGTGTACAGAAATAACCCCAAAACCTTTCCTGAGCTGACAACAGCCATGCAGGAGGTCATCGACAGCATCGATGTTCCGACACTTCAGCGGGTCACGCAGAATTTCGCTAGTCGTCTGCGCCACATCTTCGCCATTGATGGCAGGTATATCAAACTTGTCATAACCTAAATCCGAATATTTTTAGTGACGCTTACATGTGGAATAAAGTGTGTGCACTCTGTTGTTTGTACGTAATTTACGTTTTTTTCATATACATAAATAATTGTTGCCTTGCAAAGACATAATGTTACGTTAAAACACAACAAATCGCGTCAGAATTTTCGCCAGGTGATGCTTCTTCTCGCTGTACGACCGTACAGCTGAGATTCTTCGTAGGCGCACGCAACTAAAAATATTCGGCGTTGTAATTCTCGAGGGTAGTGCATGGTACCTTGAGGGAGAAAGCAAGGGCGAATGTGCTCATAAAAGCCCAACCTTCGCCGTGCTTCCAATACATCTATACCTTTGGACAGAATATAACTTACTTCGGCAAAAAAAGCTGCACGTCTGGGGCTTTCTATCGATTCGTCGAAAGCCTGCGCTGTACTTATTGATGAATGACTGGAAATCCTGCCGTAATTTTCTACCTGTCTGGATGAAGGACCAGAAAACACGCTACTAAAAATACGGAGCTCAACTTGCGGCACACTTCGGGGTTCCGCCCTCTTTTGAATTAGGGTCTTGTTTGCCGGAGGTACTTCTAATTGTCGGCTGTTGTCAGCCAGAGATTCGCTGCCCATCCACCACTCAGCTTGCTCCTAATTGGCTCTCTGAGAATACACCGCGCCGGCCTTACCACGGTACTTGTACCTTATTCGTGCGTGTTGTGCTTTTTCAACAGTGCCACGACATGACTAAGAGTACAAATCTATATCTCCTCATTAAGAGATTTTCAGCGAACTCCAGAGAACGATACATTGAACCGACATAGTAATGAATCATTCTGTCGTTTTTTCGTACAACAATTTAATATTTAAGAACGTAAGCATCGAACAGCAAATGTTTTTCTGATCTTTGTTTATGTTATTAGAAACACTTACGGTTCATACAGCCAATACAGGACAGCTTTTATTTGACTTATAGATGTAAGAACGGGATCTGGGTGGAATACTTTCCAGTGCTACGTTCTATTTCGTTTGACCTCACTTCAGCGTCGCAGGACTAATGAACTCTCTATTTTCAGGGAAATGACAGTAGTATCCATTATAATTATACTGAAATTCCACGAGTTTCAAACGAAATACTAACCCACCTACCCTGATTCGAAAACTTACAATTGAATAGGAAGATTATAAAGTCAAGTACATTAAAATACCAAAATTTTCAAGCTTATTTTTTCAGAACATGACGAGTGTTTAGTTTTCAACTATGTAATTTCTCTGTTTATAGGCGTAATCCCGAGAGCGATACTGGTGTGAGCTGAAGACATAAATACAAAACATACATCAAATAATTATGTCCTCATTTAGACAACAAACAAAAATGTACCGTCACGTAGTATTAATTTAGATTCGAAGGACTGAACGTGGCCCAATAGCTTAAAAAAGATATCACAGTAACAGGCATAAGTTTTCGGTGTAAAACCAAAGAAAAATTCGTTACAGTTAGACTGCAAATATGATGAAGTGTTAGCCACTGTTAATGAAGAGAAATTCATGCGTATTTTCACACTTTTTCCTGCATTAATGATGCATTAGAGGAGGATGATAAAAATCTATGTTAAAAAGAAATACACTCCTGGAAATTGAAATAAGAACACCGTGAATTCATTGTCCCAGGAAGGGGAAACTTTATTGACACATTCCTGGGGTCAGATACATCACATGATCACACTGACAGAACCACAGGCACATAGACACAGGCAACAGAGCATGCACAATGTCGGCACTAGTACAGTGTATATCCACCTTGTAAATAGGCTGTTTAGGTTTTTTTATTGGTAACGCCACCTGTGTATGAAAATCACTGGCTGTGCTGTGTGCAGTCTGTAGCTGCTTTGCATTGTTGTAATACTCGCCATTGTAGTGTTAGGCAGCTGGCTGTGAACAGCGCGTAGCGTTGCGCAGTTGGAGGTGAGCCGCCAGCAGTGGTGGATGTGGGGAGAGAGATGGCGGAGTTTTGAAATTTGTCATGAACTGCTTTATATATGATGATATCAAGGTAAATACATTGTTTGTTCTCTATTAATATCTTTCATTTGCTAACTATCCCTATCAGTAGTTAGTGCCTTCCGTAGTTTGAATCTTTTATTTAGCTGGCAGTAGTGGCGCTCGCTGTATTGCAGTAGCTTGAGCAGCGAAGATTTTTGTGAGGTAAGTGATTTGTGAAAGGTATAGTTTAATGTTAGTCAGGGCCATTCTTTTGTAGGGAATTTTGAAAGTCAGATTGCGTTGCGCTAAAAATACTGTGTGTCAGTTTAAGCACAGTCATGTATAATTGTTCAAAGGGGACGTTTCAACCTTTCGCAGCAATGCAGGCTGCTATTCTCCCATGGAGACGATCGTAGAGATGCTGGATGTAGTCCTGTGGAACGGCTTGCCATGCCATTTCCACCTGGCGCCTCAGTTGGACCAGCGTTCGTGCTGGACGTGCAGACCGCGTGAGACGACGCTTCATCCAGTTCCAAACATGCTCAATGGGGGACAGATCCGGAGATCTTGCTGGCCAGGGTAGTTGACTTACACCTTCTAGAGCACGTTGGGTGGCACGGGATACATGCGGACGTGCATTGTCCTGTTGGAACAGCAAGTTCCCTTGCCGGTCTAGGAATGGTAGAACGATGGGTTCGATGACGGTTTGGATGTACCGTGCACTATTCAGTGTCCCCTCGACGATCACCAGTGGTGTACGGCCAGTGTAGGAGATCGCTCCCCACACCATGATGCCGGGTGTTGGCCCTGTGTGCCTCGGTCGTATGCAGTCCTGATTGTGGCGCTCACCTGCACGGCGCCAAACACGCATACGACCATCATTGGCACCAAGGCAGAAGCGACTCTCATCGCTGAAGACGACACGTCTCCATTCGTCCCTCCATTCACGCCTGTCGCGACACCACTGGAGGCGGGCTGCACGATGTTGGGGCGTGAGCGGAAGACGGCCTAACGGTGTGCGGGACCGTAGCCCAGCTTCATGGAGACGGTTGCGAATGGTCCTCGCCGATACCCCAGGAGCAACAGTGTCCCTAATTTGCTGGGAAGTGGCGGTGCGGTCCCCTACGGCACTGCGTAGGATCCTACGGTCTTGGCGTGCATCCGTGCGTCGCTGCGGTCCGGTCCCAGGTCGACGGGCACGTGCACCTTCCGCCGACCACTGGCGACAACATCGATGTACTGTGGAGATCTCACGCCCCACGTGTTGAGCAATTCGGCGGTACGTCCACCCGGCCTCCCGCATGCCCACTATACGCCATCGCTCAAAGTCCGTCACTGCACATACGGTTCACGTCCACGCTGTCGCGGCATGCTACCAGTGTTAAAGACTGCGATGGAGCTCCGTATGCCACGGTAAACTGGCTGACACTGACGGCGGCGGTGCACAAATGCTGCGCAGCTAGCGCCATTCGACGGCCAACACCGCGGGTCCTGGTGTGTCCGCTGTGCCGTGCGTGTGATCATTGCTTGTACAGCCCTCTCGCTGTGTCCGGAGCAAGTATGGTGGGTCTGACACACCGGTGTCAATGTGTTCTTTTTTCCATTTCCAGGAGTGTAGCTGCTGAAAGTGAAGACAGGCGATACGCAAACAACACTTCCGAAGTTTTCGCAGTTAATCATGGCCAAGTTTCATATGTTCTATACAGAGGTGAGCGTAACATTACCGACAAAAGTCAGAGCCTACATAGAAAAATGAATTTTTTTTTAAAAAAAGAAAGCATCTAGCATTTCGTGCAATTGGAATCCTGTATCTTGGCAAGAATGTTGACAATAAAAGTGTATCGTCACTCTACGAAGGGGGAAATGTTCAGCAACACTATAAAAGAACTGATAACCATATCTCGATAACAAATACGTGATGACAGCTTTTGGTTATCATTTTGCAGCGACCACTAGAAAGCATTAATATCGAGCGTGAGTACTGGCAACGGAGTATTGAAAGGTGACGTAACAAAGAAAGAAAAGGAGAGAGATGGGAAACGAAACCGCGTGTGGTGTTTCGAATTGAAGAATCTCGGCATGCTCCTTTGTAGATTTAGGAAAACTACGGGAAACCGAAATCTGGAAGGCTGGATGGAGACTGGAACCCGGCTCCTCCTGAATGCACAGCTGAGGCGTTGTTTCATTTATTTCGAAAATAAGAGGACTCACTATCTGTATCAATTACGCTAGAAACTGTCAGCTTGTTTTGCGTAACAAGATTTTTCTATCCTTTTTTCTGAAAAAAGGTGACGTAAATTGTTGCCGAACCTTTTCCACAAGTATTCAAGTTCATTTCAGTAATCATAAGCAACCCAAATAAACTTCAGTTGTGCCTTGATGTTAGCTTCAGTATTGATCTTGCAGCTGAAAAAATTCTTGAAGCACGAAAGAAGCGAACATCCGATATATTCATCATTTTGATTTGCAGCTCCTTGTATTGGCCGTGTTTGTAGTTAAAATTGTTGGATGTGAGGTCCGCCAGTTAGGCAAAACACCGTTTTTGTCAGTACCCAAACATGTTTCGGCACCATTGTGCCATCATCAGTGGGTTTTAGTTTCTATTTATTCTGCAATATGAACAGTTTTGTTAAATGATTATAAAATTATGTGCATCTTTAGTCCAAACAACAAATCGTTTCTTTTTGTAAATACCTTTACATTTGTTGTGCATGAATTTTCTTGATAACTTGTGTGTTAATTACTACAGGTAGCTCGTCATCTGCAACCAAACGATGTCGATGAGAAATTTCTTTATTTTTCTTTTCTATTCTTTTTTTTTTTTGATGGGAGTTAACCTATCTTCTAGAATGTGATTCGCGAAAAACTGAATTACATTCTAGAAGATAGGTTAACTGCCAGCAAAAAGAAAAATTCTCATCAACATCGTTTGGTTGCATATGACACGCTACCTGTAGTAACTGACACAAGTGATCCAGAAAATTCATGCACACCAAATGTAAAGATATTTACAAAAAGAAACGATCTGTTGTTTGAACTAATAATGCACATAATTTTATAATCATTTAACAAAAATGTTCACATTGCAGAATAAATAGAAACGAATACCCACTGATGATGGCACAGTGGTGCCGAAACATGTTTGGGTACTGAAGAAACGGTGTTTTGCATAACTGGCCTACCTCACATCCAACAATCCGATATATTATCCTTACCAGCAGCACCGTATAAGAAAGTAAATGCAAACACTTGCAAATAGTTCGCATTAACATAGCTTTCCTAAACTACGTGAGACAATTCATGAACGTGACTGAAGCAACGTGGAATAATTTGAAAGGTCAAGGAGTACGAATCGCGCATGACTGAGGCATCGTAAAGGAAGACGTTGTCACTATTGAGAATGCTCCATAAAGGGTCCAGTGTAGCAGATACACACAATTAAAGCATATGTGCTATTCTGAAATTGTGTCCTATAGGTGAAATATAATTCGTTGTCTTCTAATTCATTTTTCAGAAATAAAACTGTACCATTCGTGCTTTAGACATTCTGTTATTGTTGAAGCTGCAGGACATACAGATTCAGTTGTTGTATGCGTAACTGCCTCATACCATAAGCGCTGAGAGGAACTGAGGCAAATTAGAAGCTGTTTGCTGTTTGCCAAGGTTTCAACAGATTTTGAATTTGAGCACGAGGAAGACATTGTTTTTACTGTTTGATTTATGCTCATTATTTGGACTATTGAAAGACACATCATGCGAGTCCTCATGTGACGAAAAATTCAATAATTTGTAGTATAAATCTGTCCGCAGCTCGTGGTCTTGCAGTAGCGTTGTTTCGCACGGGGTCGCGAGTTCGATTCCCGGCGAGGTCAGGGATTTTTCCTGCCTCGAGATGACTGGGTGTTGTTATGTCGTCTTCATCATCATCATCGTTCATCCCCATTAAGTCGAAGGAACGCAATGGCAAACCACCTCCGCTAGTACCTTGCCAAGTCGGCGGTGCGGGTCTACTGCATCATCCCCTACGCTTCTCATCATCAGTATGTATTTACCCTTTGCCTCCTCCTACGTGATGATGTCGGTTCAGTCACGCGAAGAGCAGTTAATCGAAACCATAAACTTTCTGTAAGTATGAAACTTCTAATACTACGGTCGTATCGAGATTTACACTGCTGGCCACCGTAAATGCAACACCCTGAAGGAAGCATCCGAATCAAGTGAAATTTACAACATGGGTTTGCAGCGATGAGATGTGCAACTGATTAGAATTTCAGCGCAGACGCACATCACGCGCGCCTGTGGCGCCACCTCATAGCGCCATTTAAGGCTTGGCGATTTCGACGAGTGTACGTTCGGCACGTGTGTTTACCTTGTGGTTGTTTCACAAGACGATCAGTTATGCCTCGTAGACAACAGCGAACATCTTTTGATCAAGTATCCGAGTTCGACAGAGGAAGGATAGTGGCTTACCGAGATTGTGGATTATCATACAGAGAAATCGCTAGTCGTGTTGGACGAAACCAAACAACTGTAATGCGGATATGTGACCGTTGGATGCAGGAGGGTACGACGGACCGACGTGGTCGATCGCATTCACCTCGGTGCAGCACTGCACGTGCTGATAGTCAAATTGTGCGCATGGCAGTGACGGATCGCTCA
Organism: Schistocerca nitens; assembly: GCF_023898315.1. Taxonomy (NCBI): domain Eukaryota; kingdom Metazoa; phylum Arthropoda; class Insecta; order Orthoptera; family Acrididae; genus Schistocerca; species Schistocerca nitens. Next base: position 18,464,202 of record NC_064619.1, read on the forward strand.
GTGACATCCCGAACCATAGCACAGCACATTGCGTCTGTAACCCATCATCCAGTGTCTGTGCGTACCATTCGACGCCGTTTACAGCAGAGTGGTCTGTCCGCAAGACGTCCATTGCTTCGTCTACCATTGACGCAGAACCACAGACGTCTCCGTCGCCAATGGTGTCATGACAGACGGATGTGGACGGCAGAATGGAATGACGTTGTCTTTACTGACGAGACACGCTTCTGTCTGCAGCACCACAATGGTCGGATTCGAGTGTGGAGACACCGTGGAGAGAGGATGCTGGACAGCTGCATTATGCACCGCCACACTGGTCTTGCACCGGGTATTATGGTATGGGGCGGTATTGGATATTACTCTCGCACGCCTCTAGTACGCATTGCCGGTACTTTAAATAGCCGGCGCTACATATCCGAGGTGCTGGAGCCAGTTGTCCTTCCTTACCTTCAGGGCTCGGCCACAGCCATATTTCAACAGGATAATGCGCGACCACACGTGGCACGCATTGTCCAAAGGTTCTTCGTAAATAACCAGATTGAATTGCTTCCCTGGCCGGCTCGCTCTCCGGATCTTTCGCTGATAGAAAACATGTGGTCCATGGTTGCTCAACGAGTGACCCAGATTACATCCCCAGCTGCCACACCAGATGATCTTTGGCAACGTGTGGAAGCTGCTTGGGCTGCTGTACCCCAGGAGCACATCCAACGTCTCTTTGACTCAATGCCGAGACGTGTGGCAGCGGTGATCTCCAACAATGGCGGCTACTCTGGCTACTGATTCTGGCAGGAACCACATGTCACAGACGTCTGTAAACGTAATCATTTGATACTTGGTCAACATGTTATCTACAAAATAAATCTTGTTGTGCTACCTCTTGTCTTTCTTGGTGTTGCATTTACGGTGGCCAGCAGTGTAGTATATTTGATTGCCGGCCGGTGTGGACGAGCGGTTCTAGGCGCTTCAGTCTGGAACCGCGCGACCGCTACGGTCGCAGGTTCTAATCCTGCCTCGAGCATTGATGTGTGTGATGTCCTTAGGTTAGTTAGGTTTAAGTAGTTCTAAGTTCTAGGGGACTGATGACCTCAGATGTTAAGTCCCATAGTGCTCAGATACATTTGAACCATTTTATATTTGATTCTTCACAAACAATTCTTAACGACAATGTAGTTCAACGTGATCCAGCCTCGATAAACAATATTTGCTAATATGAAGGGATATCATTGTCCATTTAAGAGATTAACCTAACATGAGTGAAGTGACAAATATGAGACAACGGATCACGCAGCCACTGCATATGCTGTTATTCGTATGACAAATCAGACGGAATGAGATTATCTTTTTGCAAGAATAATTACGTTATAGTAATGAACGTTACACTGATGTCAACTTACTTCATACATTGTGTTGTTAATGCCCTCTTATACTAATGTATAAGAGATCTAAGGGACACCATAAATCAAGGCGAAGACGGTTGTGTTGAAGGCACCGTGGCAAAACTGAGACGCGGCACGGTGGTAACTGATACGATGTATCCGAGAAAACCGGCCTTGAACTGTGGTGTCACCGCCAGACACCACACTTGCTAGGTGGTAGCCATTAAATCGGCCGCGGTCCGGTAGTATACGTCGGACCCGCGTGTCGCCACTATCAGTGATTGCAGACCGAGCGCCGCCACACGGCAGGTCTAGAGAGACTTCCTAGCACTCGCCCCAGTTGTACAACCGACTTTGCTAGCGACGGTTCACTGACAAATTACGCTCTCATTTGCCGAGACGATAGTTAGCATAGCCTTCAGCTACGTCATTAGCTACGACCTAGCAAGGCGCCATTATCATTTGCTATTTATCTTGTGATGCATGTACCGTCAAAAGCGATGTTCACCAATTATGGATTAAAGTTAAGTATTCCAGAAGCTACGTACTTTATTTGCTAGTCTCCATTACTTGTCCTGTTCCAGACCTCACGCCATCCCGAGTGAGCGTAAGGGGCTCCGGAACGCCCTATACTTGCAATCTTAAAATAACGCTTATAAATTACATCTTTCCTCACAAAGTATTTGAGGTAGGAAGTTGAACTTTTTACAGATTATTTATTGGAATATGGGCTACAACTTAACACAGGGATTTTACAAAATTTTATTTCAGTTATTAAAGACGATTTTTTTCAATTGTAATGAAAATTCACAACATTTTTTGCAATTTTTTATTTATATATTAAAAAATATACCGTTTTTTGGAAAAAGGCTGTGTTAAATTATGCAGAAGGTACTGTGTAACATTTACTGAAAGTTTGAAACAAATATGTTCGGAAGGTCCTTAGAAAACATGTAATTAGTATGAGAAAATAAAAGTTTTGGGAATCGAGCGACAAAGATTGGATTAACTTTTTAGTGCATTCCAGGTCCATAGGATGGATTATCTTCATCCTCTGCAAACTCCTCCTCCAGCTTCCTCTTGTTCCTCCTCCTGTTTACTCTTGCTTGTATTTCTAGACTCTTTACAGCCCTGTCTGCAGCCCGAAGGCGTCCCTTGTCTAAAGCAAGCATCGCTCGTACCATGTTAGAACCTATCTTCATTCCCATATTTCTAAATACCTTGCACCTTACAATGTTGCCATCATTGAAAGTCGCAACAGCATCATACACACCAAAGTGAAGTGTTTCTATTCCAACAAATACAGTCTTGGGGATTCTCGACCATATAACACTATTTACACTTTCATTGGGGTTTTGAGTTTTTCCGTGAATACACTTTTTCAACAGTTCAGGTGCTGCTAAGTCTCTGAAAATAGGTTTTATACTTTATCTCACATCACTAAAATGTACCTGATGAACACGGACGTTAATAATAACACCATTTGACAGCAGTTTAACAGCGCCACAGTGGGTCACGCCCATGTAGAACACTTTTCAAAAAAAATTTAAAAATAGTTGTAGTCTTCGGAATTGAATAAATTATCTATCTATTAAAAGGTAATAGTCTGCAGATTCAGAAAACGCAAAAAAGTAAAAATTGAACTTTTCATGATTTTGAGCCTTTCCGGAGCCCCTTAAACGCGTGCCTTTCGGCTTCCTCTCATTGTGGGTTGGCGCTCCGGCCAATCCACAACATGAACCATCAGTGTTATTTACAGTGTATTGTGCTCATCCATTTGTGACATTCAAAAAGGTCAGTGCGGGCTGCGATACTCTTAACATGCCAGTACGTGATGCATAAAGTCCCCCAAATTGTGGATCAGGCCAACCAGCAAGGCTAGCGGTACCTCATACACTGCAATAGAATTGCAGTTCTTGCAGGTACTCGACCGTCAGATCAGGCTTATGCAGTCGAACATTATCACTCATCAGAGGGAACATAGCTCCAAGCACGAAAGACATAGAGGAAAGGTGCCTATTATGCGATAGTTCCCTAATATGAGACACCCCAACTGTGCTCATGTTAGGGGTTGCACTCTCGTGGAGAGTTTCTTAAACACGTCTATTGCGTGCCAGACGACGACACAGCGAGTAGGACGCCATAGTTGAGCCGGATACAGTACGTGGAGGTTGATACAAAATTTCTTGTGTTTGGAGTTTTTACGACATCGGTGTTGAGACAATATTTCAGCTTAAAGGTGAATAGATATAACTGTACTCTTTTATTATTGTTATTTGTAATGGTATTACCTATAATTATTGGGAATTAGGTTAATTTTCCAACGAACGTTGTTAGCAAGTGCGTGATTCCTTGTGTAAGATGGCGACATTCCTAATATGCGATAGTATGTGGATCCAAATACGCGACAGTGTCCCATATAACGATACCTATCGCATATTGGGGGAACTCGTTCTCCCACCAATTTTTATATGTAATTTACGCAATAATATCATGAGATAACAATATTTCATCTTTCTTTGTAGTAAAATTTTGGCAACTGCGTTTATTTTAATTCGATTAAATTATCATAAACAGGGATTACTTTGACTAGTCTTATGATCAGAAATAGGAATGCTTTCTGGAACTTGATGGACGGTGCAGCTGCAGGATCAATATCAGCTTGTCATCCAAGTGGCTGGATACAAACTCACATTTTTACTCAGTAGTTTGGTCATTTTGTGAGTCATGTATAGCCATCTTCAAATGACCCTGTCATTTTGATTCTTGATGGGCATTATTCCCCACAAAGAATCTCGACGTGTTAGATAAAGCACGTTAAAACAATGTTCATATTGTATGTTTGCCACCTCACTCAACGCATAAAATGCAGCCACTTGACGTCGGATTTATGGGGCCTTTGAAAACCTACTATGCCCAAGAGATAGAAACGTGGTTGGCAAGTAACCCAGGTCGTGTTATCAGCCCATTATTAATAGCCAAGTTATTTGGGGCAGCTTACAACAGAGCAGCAACAATGGAAGCATCTGTGAATGCCTTCAGAAAAACAGGTCTCATCCCATCTTTAGGGAACATGAATTTTCAGTTCATCGCCATGCTAATGCTCTTCAAGAAAGAGGTGGCAAAAACTGAAACTACTGATTGTGATGGTCAAGCTGTCAGCCCGGCAGACATCAGACCTCTCCCACACATCGCAAAGCCACCTGGAGTTAGTCAAATAGGTCAAACATCGCGTCCGTGCTCTGCTGCGTTACTAACTTCAACTCCTCATGTGAAGCAACTGCAAGAATCTAAACAGAAGAAATCAGAGGCTGAAGCTAAGAAAGCAGCGAGAAAGTTATTTGGGGAGAAGAGTGGAAAATCTTCCAATCGTAGACCTAAATCAGAAGAATCGTCTAGCGACTCGGCATCCGATGTCCATCTTGATGACAGTGGGGATTCAGACAGCAGTGATGACGATGACGCAGAGTGTCTGTTCTGTACTGGGCGCTTTTCTGAGGACAAACACGGGGAGAAATGGGCACAGTGCAAGAATTGTTATCGCTGGGCTCATGAAGATTGCGCTGTCACAGAAGACAATTTTGTTTGCCCCGGATGTCGTAAATATCAACCTACGTAGTGTGAAATGAGTGAAGGACAACAGAAATGAATGAACATGTAAAAATTGTATATTCATATGTCATTATTATGTAATAAAATAATTAAAGCAAAATATTATTACTGTCTCACATTAGGAAACTTTGATCTCATTTCTACGAAATGCCTTGTTTGTGAAGATTTAATAACTACTCTGAAAGATTGTTTATTACTGCAAATACGATAATTGTATGATAAAATTAAGTAATGCAAGATCTTATTACCATCATAAAAATACAATTGCACTTACTTTCAGATCTTTCAAATGGGTTTACAAAAGTGTCTCTCATATTTCCTCTACGTACCAGTGGATGATACCGTCTCTATACACCTCGGTCGACACACTACTCCTAGAAGACACGCAGTGATGTATTAGTTCTATATGTAAGGCCGCCCCAGGTGCGAGTATTGGCACCAATATAACGGCCCTGTTCTCCAGTATTGGCGAGACTATAAAGTGTTTCAGGGGCGTTTGAGACGAACAGACGGCAAGAACTACTCTCCATGCTAAACGGCGTGGCGTCCAGGGAGGTGTGTGTGTGTGTGTGTGTGTGTGTGTGTGTGTGTGTGTGTGTGTGTGTGTGTTGAGAAGGGGTATCACGCACCTGCCAGTTCACTGGGCATACGGCGCCAGCTCTCGAGGACGATGACATACAGATCGCTGAAAGATCCGTACTCAACGCTGCGTCATGGAACGCAAAGTACAGAGTGACCCAAAAGTTCATTAACATATGAAAATCCAATACTTCACGGAATAATATACACTCCTGGAAATGGAAAAAAGAACACATTGACACCGGTGTGTCAGACCCACCATACTTGCTCCGGACACTGCGAGAGGGCTGTACAAGCAATGATCACACGCACGGCACAGCGGACACACCAGGAACTGCGGTGTTGGCCGTCGAATGGCGCTAGCTGCGCAGCATTTGTGCACCGCTGCCGTCAGTGTCAGCCAGTTTGCCGTGGCATACGGAGCTCCATCGCAGTCTTTACCACTGGTAGCATGCCGCGACAGCGTGGACGTGAACCGTATGTGCAGTTGACGGACTTTGAGCGAGGGCGTATAGTGGGCATGCGGGAGGCCGGGTGGACGTACCGCCCAATTGCTCAACACGTGGGGCGTGAGGTCTCCACAGTACATCGATGTTGTCGCCAGTGGTCGGCGGAAGGTGCACGTGCCCGTCGACCTGGGACCGGACCGCAGCGACGCACGGATGCACGCCAAGACCGTAGGATCCTACGCAGTGCCGTAGGGGACCGCACCGCCACTACCCAGCAAATTAGGGGCACTGTTGCTCCTGGGGTATCGGCGAGGACCATTCGCAACCGTCTCCATGAAGCTGGGCTACGGTCCCGCACACCGTTAGGCCGTCTTCCGCTCACGCCCCAACATCGTGCAGCCCGCCTCCAGTGGTGTCGCGACAGGCGTGAATGGAGGGACGAATGGAGACGTGTCGTTTTCAGCAACGAGAGTCGCTTCTGCCTTGGTGCCAATGATGGTCGTATGCGTGTTGGGCGCCGTGCAGGTGAGCGCCACAATCAGGACTGCATACGACCGAGGCACACAGGGCCAACACCCGGCATCATGGTGTGGGGAGCGATCTCCTACACTGGCCGTACACCACTGGTGATCGTCGAGGGGACACTGAATAGTGCACGGTACATCCAAACCGTCATCGAACCCATCGTTCTACCATTCCTAGACCGGCAAGGGAACTTGCTGTTCCAACAGGACAATGCACGTCCGCATGTATCCCGTGCCACCCAACGTGCTCTAGAAGGTGTAAGTCAACTACCCTGGCCAGCAAGATCTCCGGATCTGTCCCCCATTGAGCATGTTTGGGACTGGATGAAGCGTCGTCTCACGCGGTCTGCACGTCCAGCACGAACGCTGGTCCAACTGAGGCGCCAGGTGGAAATGGCATGGCAAGCCGTTCCACAGGACTACATCCAGCATCTCTACGATCGTCTCCATGGGAGAATAGCAGCCTGCATTGCTGCGAAAGGTGGATACACACTGTACTAGTGCCGACATTGTGCATGCTCTGTTGCCTGTGTCTATGTGCCTGTGGTTCTGTCAGTGTGATCATGTGATGTATCTAACCCCAGGAATGTGTCAATAAAGTTTCCCCTTCCTGGGACAATGAATTCAAGATGTTCTTATTTCAATTTCCAGGAGTGTAGTTCTATATGTAAGGCCGCCCCAGGTGCGAGTATTGGCACCAATATAACGGCCCTGTTCTCCAGTATTGGCGAGACTATAAAGTGTTTCAGGGGCGTTTGAGACGAACAGACGGCAAGAACTACTCTCCATGCTAAACAGCGTGGCGTCCAGGGAGGTGTGTGTGTGTGTGTGTGTGTGTGTGTGTGTGTGTGTTTTTGTGTGTGTGTGTTGAGAAGGGGTATGACGCACCTGCCAGGTCACTGGGCATACGGCGCCAGCTCTCGATTACGATGACATACAGATCGCTGAAAGATCCGTACTCAACGCTGCGTCATGGAACGCAAAGTACAGAGTGACCCAAAAGTTCATTAACATATGAAAATCCAATACTTCACGGAATAATATAGGTAGAGAGGTAAAAAATGACGCATATCCTTGAAATTTGGGGTTTTAATGAAGCAAATAAAAGTCCACAGAATGACTAACAGACGGCGCTTCATGTGGTATAAAAGCAACAATTAGCACAATAACTGATTTTTAGCAAAGACGATGTTCTTTATAACAAATTCTCAGTATGTCGGACCTCATTCATCAACAATACCTGTAGTCCAGGGACAGTGTTGTGAACAGCATTATACAGCATATCTTTACGTATGGCAAGAAATTGCCGTCGGATGTTGTCTTTTGGCGACCCTGACGATCGCGGTAGACTTGCGACTTCTGGTAATTGCACAACCAATGATCTCACGGATTGAGGTCTGGGGAAGTGGCAGCTCCAAGCGTGATCCTCACTAAACGATGTGGGCAGGAGATCTTCCACACCTTAGCAATGCTGGGCTGTGCGCCGTCCTGCATAACAGTCGTACCTTCAAGCAGGTGTTTATCAGTCAGGCTGGGGACGATGGGATTCTGTAACATATCGGCGTACCTCGCACTTGTCGGGCTGAGAGTTTGAAAAGCTGCACCTTTCATTTTCTCGGAGAAAAAGAGTCCAATCACGGTTTTTGTGATAATACTACACCACACCGTGACTTTATCTTCATGCAATGGGGTTTCCACGACAGTTCTAGGATTTTCGGTAGTCCATATTCTGCAGCTGTGGGTGTTGACAGACCCTCGGAGTGTGGAGTGGGCTTCGTTGGTCTACAAAACGTTAGGCAACTAATCTGAAATTGCCGCACCGCGAATGGTCTCAGCGTCACAAAATAGGTGACCCTCTCTCTCTCTGTACCGCTCATTTTATACTGAGGCGTGCTGTCCAGTGCGATCTGTTGGCACGTTTTTGCACTCGTGTTTGGTTTCATTAAAACCTCGCGTTATTTCAGGGATGTATATCAAGTTTTACCTCGCTACGTACATTATTCAGTGAATTGGTGCATTTTCAAATGTTAACGTACTTTTGTTCACCCTGTGTATTTATCTATCTGTCTCAGATAAATTGTTTCTTGTACCGATGTTAGTAGTGAGCGAAATGCATAGACAGCGTATCGGTCCTCAACTATACCTAGCTCAGCCGTGGACGACAAAAAAATGGTTCAAATGGCTCTAAGCACTATGGGACTCAACTGCTGAGGTCATTAGTCCCCTAGAACTTAGAACTAGTTAAACCTAACTAACCTAAGGACATCACAAACATCCATGCCCGAGGCAGGATTCGAACCTGCGACCGTAGCGGTCTTGCGGTTCCAGACTGCAGCGCCTGTAACCGCACGGCCACTTCGGCCGGCCCGTGGACGACAGATGACGTACTGTGCGTCATGGGTTACGTCAAAGAGACTACGAGGCCTGTCTAAAAGAGTATCCGACCTTTGACCAGAAAAAATATTTCGAATACCTGACGGGGTTGGGACCCTAATCCCCTTCAAAGAAGGCCCCTTGGCTTGCACACACTTAGCCCACCGATCCTTCCACTGCCGGAAACACCTCTGGAAGTCTTATTTTGGAATGGTGGTCAGCTCTGTCGTCATGTTCCGCATTATCTCTTCTCTACTCTCAAAACGGGATCCTTTCAGTGGCGTCTTCAATTTTGGAAACAACCAGAAGTCGCAAGGAGCCATGTCTGAAGAGTAGGGAAGTTGGCGAGCGGCTGTAATTCCATGTTTGGCCAAGAAATTTTGAATCAAGTGGGATGAATGTCCGGTGGCGTTGTCGTAATGCAGTTGCCAGTTTTTCGCCGTCCATGTGTCTGGTCTTTTGCGCCGAACTGCCTCGCGGAGTCGCCGGAGAACATCTTGATAGTACTCCTTTGTCACTGTTTGTCCTTCCGGTGCGCGTTCGCGATGCAGAATTCCACGGACATCAAAGATGACAGTTAGCATCACGTTGATTTTGCTTCGCGCCTGCCGTACTTTCTTCGGCCTTGGAGACTCGGGATGCTTCCATTGTGACGACTATCTTGTTTCTTGGTCGTACCCGTACACCCATGACTCATCTTGAGTTACCACGGTGTTCAGAAACCCAGGATGAGTGTTGGTGGTGTCCAGAAGGTCCTGTGCAACGTCAAAACCGAGGTCTTTTTGTTCCGGCAACAACAACTTGGGCACGAATTTCGCAGCCACTCGGTGCAAGTTCAAATCATCACGCAGAATTGCATATGCAGAATTTTTACTCTCTCTCCAACCTCTTGGGCAATCTCCCACACGGTCGAACGACGATCTGCCATCACCAGATTTTGCACCCTCTCAACAACAGCTGCACTCCGACCAGCTTGGGGCCTGCCAGAACACCCGGTCATTCTCCGCTGATGTGAGGCCATTTTTGAATCTCTTGAACCACTCTTTAATTTGTGTTACACCCATCGCATCCTCTCCAAACACCTGCTGAATCTTACGAATTGTTTCGCTTTGAGAATGACCAAGCTTTTGACAAAATTTGGTGCTGTATCTTCGCTCAGCACGTTCAATCATCTTGAGAGAATCGGCAATCCGACGAACACGTTGTGTAGCACCTCACTCAGCGACCGACAGGCAGCGACTGACGAGCTGGAAGGCGCGGACAAAATTCACGCATGCGCATAAAGGTCTCTTCCTTTACTGTGCCGCGCTATCGTCTCTATTTTGCGCTGGAAAACCAAAGGTAGGATACTTTTTAGACAGACCTCGTACACATGTAAGCGATAGCCACAGCACACAGCAAAGTGATTGGCGTACGTGTGTGTGTGTTTAGCTTCATTAGATATACGATATCAAAAGAATGAAATGACACCAACAAATTGGTCGGAAACACTTTTTCTTTAGTCGCAGAAAGTGGTAACCTGCAGGTGGCACCGATTAAATGTAACGGTCGTCCCGCAGTATATAACAGGATTGAGACTGCAACGCAACTTATTGAAGCTGTCGATGTTTTTCTCATTACTATCCTGTAACATGCAGCTTTACAGATGTAAATGCGTGATTTTTTTTTCTTTTAATCCGAGGGCTGCAACGCGAAACCCTCCGTCAAGTGAAGTTAATCTGCGTTTATACGCCGGGATTATTTGCTCTCGGAAGTGCCGCCTGGAGAGTTTTTAGCGCAGGGTTAAATTTGCGCCCGAAGTGCTAAGACTGCTGCGAGGCTTATTCCGCCTTTCCCAGAGAGGTCGTAAAATGTTTATCAGAGGCTAATTCAGCGCAGCGAGTCCGGGTTCGGCTAACTGCCAGCGAACCGCGCCCCGGGGCTGCAAGCCTTCTGGCGCGCCAGTTTATCTGCCACTTTAATGCCTTCCACGGAGAACATCTGTCGCTAAGAGTTCGATAAGCCGTCTGATCAACAGCGCCTCCATGCTGCTCCAGAACCTGGAAGGAAAGCGTCTTAATTACTGTGTTACTCATTGCCTGGAAACCCACAGCACGAGGACGTCGCCGAGGAATGTTTTCAGACTACATTTACTAAGAGCACTTCCAATGCCAGTACTGGACGGTTGCAGATGCGCGTCGTAGTATACCTTGAACTGCCACGGATTCGATTACTGTTAGTAATAGCGACGGGCAGTCTCGCGTTCTTTGATCGAATTAACGAGATGACGGTATAGGGTAGTACAGGTTGTTCGAATTAAGGACGTGGAAAATGAAGGACCGTGCGGATCAATGACAGGGCGAGGCGCGTGGAGATGTCGCTAGTGCTAAAATTCGTCACAATCTAAGGAAATATTCCTTCAGGAATACACTAGCGACAGCGTGAAGTACGATGTCTCGCCTTAAGACGACAAATATTTAGACCATGCAATTTTTGAAAGCGTAGAGATGTGAGTTACGGTGAAAGGAAAGAGAATCGCTAGTACAAAATTGTTGCTTTCGTGGCCACTTGTTGACAAAATGCCTATTGGCTTCTGTCTCGGGTTCTTCGGCCGACGTTCATCTAATGATTTTTCTGACGTTTCGCCAGCACGAGTGGCTGGCATTGTCAAAGCTTCACCCTCCATTGCCGCTGGTGAACTGGAGCCGAGCTCGCGGGCGCAGACTATATGTACCTGGCGCGCCAACGTCCGAGGGCTTCTCCGCGGTCATTTCCGGTGCGGTTCTCCTCTTGCTACCTGCAACGGTCGTTCGCTGCAGTACGGGAAGCCAGGATCCGTTTACCTTAAGGCTTTCCTCTTTCTTGTTCAAACTGTTCGCGTGTTTTTGTATTTCTACAGCTTCTCTGAACAAGCGCGTGTGATAGTGGTTCTCTACAGCCAGAACTTCCGTGTCGGCGAATTTTATTACGTGGTCGGTCTCATTCAGTGCGTGTTCTGCCACGGCCGATTTCTCCACCTGCCCCAACCTGCAATGTCGCTTATGCTCCTTGATCCTGGTGTTAATGGATCGTCCAGTCACCCCGACATAAACTTTTCCGCATGTGCATGGTATGCGGTATATTCCCGACATTGCAAGTGGGTCTCTTTTCTCCTTCGCCGATCTAAGACACTCTTTGATCTTCCTTGTCGGTTTGAAAATCGTCTTTACGCCATGTTTGCGCAATATACGGCCGATTCTGTCCGTCACTCTGGGAATGTATGGCAGAAAGGCCGTACCCGACAATTCTTTTTCTGGTTCCTTACTTCGCCGAGTGTTTGGCTCTGTTACACTTCTAATATAATTTGTGGAGTACCCATTGCTTCTCAGGACAGTTTCCAGGTGTTGTATTTCTCGTTTGAGGTGTTGCAGCTCACATATTCGTAGTAAAATATATGCCCTCAACGAAAAATGGTTAGCATAAAAGAAGAACGTAGTAAATCAATGGACTTAAACATTAATATCAAGACGACGAAATTCGTGATCATCTCAAAAAAACTTCTTTATTTCAAAGCTGTAGCAAATGACCAATAGTCGTACAGGATACTGTCCGGCATGCAAAGTCGGTGGCTTGCGGGGTAAGTATGCAGATGTAGATAACACATAGAAAGATTCGTCATATTTAAATATCTGAGCACATGGCTTTTCAAAGACTGCACATCGGACGAAGTACGAGTAAAATGCTACACTATACAAGTCTGACAGGCGTTCCAAAATTTTTAAAATGTGGTTACGTGTCTGACCTTGATCTGGACTTCAACCTCAGGTTTGCAAAATGTTACGTTTAGTCGATACTTTGTTACGGTATAGAAGATAGGAAAACACTCTGAAATAAAACTAATGGCTATAGGGTAGAGAGCTTAAGACACTGTGGATGATGAGAATGACAGATAAGGAATGAATCGCGTCAGCAAAGATAAAGAATAACCCAGAATAATGATGCTCTATTTAGAATATAGCATGCGAAGCAAAAAATACGATTCTTTCACAGCTGAGAACTGAAGAAAGAAGAGGAAAGAAGAGGAAAGGGGACCTTTTGGCTGTGTAGTGTTAGGAAAAGACACGGGACTAGTTGATACTGAAATGCTGATAGACGGCGCATGAAATGAAGAATTTGCGATAAATGTGATCGTAGACAGCCAGGGTGGCCGAGCAGTTCTAGGCGCTACAGTCTGGAACCGCGCCACCGCTACGGTCGCAGGTTCGCATCCTGCCTCGGGCACGGATGTGTGTGATGTCCTCAGGTTAGTTAGGTCTAAGTAGTTCTAAGTTCTAGCGGAGTGATGACCTCAGAAGTTAAGTCCCATAGTGCTCAGAGCCATTTTTCCTTTGGGACACTGTCTCCATGACAGCGCAAGGCCTCGAAAAACTGGGCAGGAGGAGCTCACGAACCTGTCGACCCGGCCTCATCCAGCCCACAGCCCAGATCTCGCACCTCCTGACTTCCATCTGTTTGAAGCAGTGAAGTACGCACTAGGCGGGAAGCAATACGTGGATGATGGGAAGATTATCGATGCAGCAAGAAGTTGGGTGCGACGTGGACCGGCAGAGTGGTACCACGCACGCATGCAGGCCTTCCAACTGAGGTGGTCCAAGGCCGTCGCACTGAACGGGGCTAACGTTGAAAAACAGAATTTTGTAGTCAAGAGTTGGGAGCAATATAGTGTACTGGAATGCTGAGTAAACCATTTTGCTTTAAAAAAATAAATGTATTGAAAGCTTCACGTACATCCAGGCGTTGTCAGTAGCTAAGGAATTTCTGTTTTGGAGCGGTCTGCGGTTAGAGTCTCATAGAGTTGTTGTTGTTGTTGTTGTTGTTGTGGTCTTCAGTCCTGAGACTGGTTTGATGCAGCTCTCCATGCTACTCTATCATGTGCAAGCTTCTTCATCTCCCAGTACCTACTGCAACCTACATCCTTCTGAATCTGCTTAGTGTATTCATCTCTTGGTCTCCCCCTACGATTTTTACCCTCCACGCTGCCCTCCAATACTAAATTGGTGATCCCTTGATGCCTCAGAACACGTCCTACCAACCGATCCCTTCTTCTGGTCAAGTTGTGCCACAAACTTCTCTTCTCCCCAATCCTATTCAGTACCTCCTCATTAGTTATGTGATCTACCCATCTAATCTTCAGCATTCTTCTGTAGCACCACATTTCGAAAGCTTCTATTCTCTTCTTGTCCAAACTATTTATCGTCCATGTTTCACTTCCATACATGGCTACACTCCATACAAATACTTTCAGAAAAGACTTCCTGACACTTAAATCTATACTCGATGTTAACAAATTTCTCTTCTTCAGAAACGCTTTCCTTGCCATTGCCAGTCTACATTTTATATCCTCTCTACTTCGACCATCATCAGTTATTTTGCTCCCCAAATAGCAAAACTCCTTTACTACTTTAAGTGTCTCATTTCCTAATCTAATACCCTCAACGTCACCCGACTTAATTCGACTACATTCCATTATCCTCGTTTTGCTTTTCTTGATGTACATCTTATATCCCCCTTTCAAGACACCATCCATTCCATTCAACTGCTCTTCCAAGTCCTTTGCTGTCTCTGACAGAATTACAAAGTCATCGGCGAACCTCAAAGTTTTTATTTCTTCTCCATGGATTTTAATACCTACTCCGAACTTTTCTTTTGTTTCCTTTACTGCTTGCTCAATATACAGATTGAATAACATCGGGGAGAGGCTACAACCCTGTCTTACTCCATTCCCAACCACTGCTTCCCTTTCATGTCCCTCGACTCTTATAACTGCCATCTGGTTTCTGTACAAATTGTAAATAGCCTTTCGCTCCCTGTATTTTACCCCTGCCACCTTTAGAATTTGAAAGAGAGTATTCCAGTCAACATTGTCAAAAGCTTTCTCTAAGTCTACAAATGCTAGAAACGTAGGTTTGCGTTTCCTTAATCTTTCTTCTAAGATAAGTCGTAAGGTCAGTATTGCCTCACGTGTTCCAGTATTTCTACGGAATCCAAACTGATCTTCCCCGAGGTCGACTTCTACTAGTTTTTCCATTCGTCTGTAAAGAATTCGTGTTAGTATTTTGCAGCTGTGGCTTATTAAACTGATTGTTCGGTAATTTTCACATCTGTCAACACCTGCTTTCTTTGGTATTGGAATTATTATATTCTTCTTGAAGTCTGAGGGTATTTCGCCTGTCTCATACATCTTGCTCACCAGATGGTACAGTTTTGTCAGGACTGGCTCTCCCAAGGCCGTCAGTAGTTCCAATGGAATGTTGTCTACTCCGGGGGCCTTGTTTCGACTCAGGTCTTTCAGTGCTCTGTCAAACTCTTCACGCAGTATCGTATCTCCCATTTCATCTTCATCTACATCCTCTTCCATTTCCATAATATTGTCCTCAAGTACATCACCCTTGTATAGACCCTCTATATACTCCTTCCACCTTTCTGCTTTCCCTTCTTTGCTTAGAACTGGGTTTCCATCTGAGCTCTTGATGTTCATACAAGTGGTTCTCTTCTCTCCAAAGGTCTCTTTAATTTTCCTGTAGGCAGTATCTATCTTACCCCTAGTGAGACAAGCCTCTACAACCTTACATTTGTCCTCTAGCCATCCCTGCTTAGCCATTTTGCACTTCCTGTCGATCTCATTTTCGAGACGTTTGTATTCCCTTTTGCTTGCTTCATTTACTGCATTTTTATATTTTCTCCTTTCATCAATTAAATTCAATATTTCTTCTGTTACCCAAGGATTTCTATTAGCCCTCGTCTTTTTACCTACTTGATCCTCTGCTGCCTTCACTACTTCATCCCTCAGAGCTACCCATTCTTCTTCTACTGTATTTCTTTCCCCCATTCCTGTCAATTGTTCCCTTATGCTCTCCCTGAAACTCTGTACGACCTCTGGTTCTTTCAGTTTATCCAGGTCCCATCTCCTTAAATTCCCACCTTTTTGCAGTTTCTTCAGTTTTAATCTACAGGTCATAACCAATAGATTGTGGTCAGAGTCCACATCTGCCCCTGGAAATGTCTTACAATGTAAAACCTGGTTCCTAAATCTCTGTCTTACCATTATATAATCTATCTGATACCTTTTAGTATCTCCAGGGTTCTTCCATGTATACATCCTTCTATCATGATTCTTGAACCAAGTGTTAGCTATGATTAAGTTGTGCTCTGTGCAAAATTCTACGAGGCGGCTTCCTCTTTCATTTCTTAGCCCCAATCCATATTCACCTACTACGTTTCCTTCTCTCCCTTTTCCTACTGCCGAATTCCAGTCACCCATGACTATTAAATTTTCGTCTCCCTTCACTATCTGAATAATTTCTTTTATTTCATCATACATTTCTTGAATTTCTTCGTCATCTGCAGAGCTAGTTGGCATATAAACTTGTACTACTGTAGTAGGTGTGGGCTTCGTATCTATCTTGGCCACAATAATGCGTTCACTAAGCTGTTTGTAGTAGCTTACCCGCGTTCCTATTTTCCTATTCATTATTAAACCTACTCCTGCATTACGCCTATTTGACTTTTAGAGTATACAGGGTGAAAAGTATTTAAACCGACAAACTCTAGGAAGTCGTAGGGGACATCAAAACAAATATTTTTCCCTGATGTCATTTTTTCCTATGAGGAGTATTTAAACCAGTTGAGGCCGTATTACGCTCTTCAGTTGTTAGAGGCTGTATTACGATCTTCAGTTGTTAGAGGGCGTATTACGATATTCTGTTGTAGGCAACTGCTGTCCACCAGTGTAGTAGTGCATTGTCTCTGTTTACTAATGGAGCGACACACCTGGAGTGAGTACACTGATATGGTTGGTGCGTACTACGTAGCGCACCACGACGGACGAGCTGCACAGCGGGCTTATCGACAACAATATCCTAATCGCCGTATCCCGCATCATGCGACCTTTGCTGCTGTGTTACCGACGTCTGCGTGAGACCGGGTCATTTAGCAGATTACCTGGACAGGGACGCCGTCGCACGGTAAGAACGCTCCAATTTGAGAAAGCTGTCTTGTAGCATGTGGAGCGGGATCCTTCAATCAGCACTCGTGCAATTGCACGTAACATGGGGACGAATCAGACGAATGTAAGAACAGTCCTTCGAGAGCACTTGTTATGTCCATTTCATTTACAGCGTGGTCACAACCTGGAACCAGTTTATTATCCACCCAGAGCACAGTTTTCGCAGTGGTATCTGGAACAGTGTGAAATGCATCATACATTTCCGTCCTCTGTGTTGTTTACCGATGAAGCAACGTTCGGGCGTGATGGAGTCTTCAACATGCACAATTCACATGTTTGGAGTGAGGATAACGCACATGCCACAGTTACTAGCGCTCATCAAGTGACGGTCTTCGTTAATGTGTGGGACTGTGTTGTTGGGCCGTATTTGCTACCTAGGTCAGGAACAATTCAGGATATTCCTGGGGTTTTTGCCCGTGTCAGACAAAACATGATCCGACGGTGTAACCTTTGTTTACGTGTCAATGGAGGCATTTTTGAAAATCTACTGTAATTGAAATTGGGTTGTGTTAATGTGTTGTCTCTTGGTCATAAAAAAAAATGGAAAAGTGTTTGTGGGTTTAATTACTTTGCCGCCAGAGAACTCTTCCTGTACCGGTTTAAATACTCCTCATAGGAAAAAATGACATTAGGGAAAAATATTTGTTTTGATGTCCCCTAAAATCTCCCAGAGTTTGTCGGTTTAAATACTTTTCACCCTGTATGTAGATAGCATTAGATGAGTGTGAGATATTACTTCAAAAACTAGTTAGTAAATAGCAGGAAATTTAGGAGGACTTATCGTCCTCATTTTCCAGTACTTTTACTGCAGTGCGAGCAGCTTGCATCGTAAATGTTGGAGAGCGTATCCGAAGATCGATAATTCTGTCGTCATTTTAACTTAGGTTTATCACACAGAGATCGACGATGAACTCGGGAGAGAATTTAAATCCTTACGGGCTTGCATTACGGAGCGTGACTAGCGGGAAATATGCTTTAGATATCGATTTCTAATCACAGCGTCGACAAGACTGCTTGCCTCGAATGAAACCAATTACCAGCGGCCGCACATGCCATTACTTACGCAGACAGAAAAAAAAAATGTTGGGCAATACACATAAGCGTTCACAGCGTGACTAAACGCAAGACTTTGCGTTCTTTCATAGCTGTCAGTTACTCCGCATATCGGCTGTGAAATCGGTCTCCCTCTGTTATTACTCTTGCCGGGCAACGATGGTGGTCTACTTACACAGATTGTAATGTGACAGATACGGACTAAAAAGGTCTCAGATGATGCACTTTTGGGTGTTTAGGAGGAGTGGTGCAGGGTGAATTTCAAAAACGAGACTGAAAACACGAAGTTGTAGATAAGCGGGCTTTAAACTACGACTGTCATGTCAGTTTTGGGGCCAGTAAACCTGTTGTACGTGACGATACCATTCGGGCGTCATCGCATGACGGTCAAGTCCCGTCGTCGATTGACAGTGTGACTAAGAAGTCTGCCGCATTAACCGCTTAACGACGGCTGCGATACAACCGCCTGCCTACGCGGTGTCCCGGCAGACGAACCGTGAAAATTTTATGCACGCCGAGAAGCAGCATCGATTACTGTAATACCTGTTATAGTTACAGAGAAATGTGAAAGCTTCCAGTGAACCGTAAAATAACACGGCCGTCAGTTTAAAAAAAAAAAAAATCGATTTCGCCGCCCGGACTCGAACGGCCGCTTAATATGCTGCTTAAGCGAGCGTCCTCTCGGCGGTCACAGAGAGGGGAAAACAGAAAAAAAAGGGACAGACCTGGCCGACCGGAAAGGTCTACGGGAAGAGGACGTTCTCGGGGCAGGGCAGCAATTACGGTCCATCAGGGTGCAGGGTCGTCGACGGCGCGGTAGCGGCCCGAGAGCCTTAATAACAATGATCAAGCCGGAGGATTTAGAGCGCGGAGGGGGGGGGGGGGGGGGTGCACCACGCGCATGCGTACCGAGCGGGCGCCTTCCCGGCGCATTACAGCTCCGAAAACCCTCCGTCTTTAAGCTGCTCTCGCACGAAAATACTCGTGCCTCGCGCAAAATGACGCAGTTCCGCTCTGCCGACGAAAGCGCCTTCATTTTTATTCCTTTCTTTCTCGTCGCTTTTCACAGCAGTCGGAGCAGACCGAAAAAAAAAGGGGATGTCGTTCCTATTCAGTATCTCTCGCAGTCACACAGACGTCTCGCAGCGTCCCCCCCCCCCCCCCTCTCCGTAGCCCCCTCTGGTGTGCGGTGATGACGAGCAGAACTTATTACAGTGCGCTCTGCGAGAGTTCGTAAAGTGCGCCAGATCTCGCTGAAAGGAACAACGGCGCACTGTAAACATGTCAGGAGGTAAAGCGAGCACAGATGCGTAACAAGGGCCATTCTTCAGGGAGCACACAAAGTGAACGTGGAGAACAGAAAGCAATAACCCACGAGGACGCGGAATCGTGTAGTGAGCCTGCCCACGAAAGAGAGAATACAGTAGCGCTGCTATGAAACACTACCTGTCTCAAAAGAAAATAGCTTTAAACAAATAATTAGGCTCTTTATAGATTAAATGTAACATAACCATAGCAAAGGACGCAGCAATCTTTTGTTTATTTTTTTGAAAAATTTAAACCAGAGTTCAAAAAATGGCTCTGAGCACTATGGGACTCAACATCTTAGGTCATGAGTCAAATGGTTCAAATGGCTCTGAGCACTATGGGACTTAACATCTGTGGTCATGAGTCCCCTAGAACTTAGAACTACACTCCTGGAAATTGAAATAAGAACACCGTGAATTCATTGTCCCAGGAAGGGGAAACTTTATTGACACATTCCTGGGGTCAGATACATCACATGATCACACTGACAGAACCACAGGCACATAGACACAGGCAACAGAGCATGCACAATGTCGCCACTAGTACAGTGTATATCCACCTTTCGCAGCAATGCAGGCTGCTATTCTCCCATGGAGACGATCGTAGAAATGCTGGATGTAGTCCTGTGGAACGGCTTGCCATGCCATTTCCACCTGGCGCCTCAGTTGGACCAGCGTTCGTGCTGGACGTGCAGACCGCGTGAGACGACGCTTCATCCAGTCCCAAACATGCTCAATGGGGGACAGATCCGGAGATCTTGCTGGCCAGGGTAGTTGACTTACACCTTCTAGAGCACGTTGGGTGGCACGGGATACATGCGGACGTGCATTGTCCTGTTGGAACAGCAAGTTCCCTTGCCGGTCTAGGAATGGTAGAACGATGGGTTCGATGACGGTTTGGATGTACCGTGCACTATTCAGTGTCCCCTCGACGATCACCAGTGGTGTACGGCCAGTGTAGGAGATCGCTCCCCACACCATGATGCCGGGTGTTGGCCCTGTGTGCCTCGGTCGTATGCAGTCCTGATTGTGGCGCTCACCTGCACGGCGCCAAACACGCATACGACCATCATTGGCACCAAGGCAGAAGCGACTCTCATCGCTGAAGACGACACGTCTCCATTCGTCCCTCCATTCACGCCTGTCGCGACACCACTGGAGGCGGGCTGCACGATGTTGGGGCGTGAGCGGAAGACGGCCTAACGGTGTGCGGAACCGTAGCCCAGCTTCATGGAGACGGTTGCGAATGGTCCTCGCCGATTCCCCCAGGAGCAACAGTGTCCCTAATTTGCTGGGAAGTGGCGGTGCGGTCCCCTACGGCACTGCGTAGGATCCTACGGTCTTGGCGTGCATCCGTGCGTCGCTGCGGTCCGGTCCCAGGTCGACGGGCACGTGCACCTTCCGCCGACCACTGGCGACAACATCGATGTACTGTGGAGACCTCACGCCCCACGTGTTGAGCAATTCGGCGGTACGTCCACCCGGCCTCCCGCATGCCCACTATACGCCCTCGCTCAAAGTCCGTCAACTGCACATACGGTTCACGTCCACGCTGTCGCGGCATGCTACCAGTGTTAAAGACTGCGATGGAGCTCCGTATGCCACGGCAAACTGGCTGACACTGACGGCGGCGGTGCACAAATGCTGCGCAGCTAGCGCCATTCGACGGCCAACACCGCGGTTCCTGGTGTGTCCGCTGTGCCGTGCGTGTGATCATTGCTTGTACAGCCCTCTCGCAGTGTCTGGAGCAAGTATGGTGGGTCTGACACACCGGTGTCAATGTGTTCTTTTTTCCATTTCCAGGAGTGTACTTAAACCTAACTAACCTAAGGACATCACACACACCCATGCCCGAGGCAGGATTCGAACCTGCGACCGTAGCAGTCCAGCGGTCCCGGACTGCAGCGCCAGAACCGCACGGCCACCGCGGCCGGCTAAACCAGAGTTGATCGTTTTTTTTTTCTTTTATTTTACTAGCAGTTTCGACCTATATGATTACCATTAGTTATGTCTGTGTTGCTAAACCAGTATGTACAGTATCAAGCATTAAAAAATTATAGTCGTGATAGGTCCTGTGAAAAGGTGTAAAACGTAATAAAACTCTATGGAAATGGAAATGCCGTGTGGGTAGGGCCTCCTGTCGGTAGATCCGTCGCCCGGTGCAAGCCTTTTTAGTTCATCCCACTTCGGCGACTTGCATGTCGATGGTGATGAGATGATGATCAAGACTACACAACACCCAGCCGGGAATCGACCCCAGGCTTCTTGGCATGGCATTCTGCCACGCTGACAACTCTTTTTTTTTAAACCCATTTTATTCGTCATTGTTCGTTGCATTTGTTCGGGGCGGACGTCCGGTGACATCCATTCAAGTTCATCTTTGACCCGTTCACACATTTTTTTTTTATTTTTTATTTTTTTTATTACAGAAGTTAGCTAACCCTCCGACCAAACATGCTGAGCTACCGTACCGGCACCACTCAGCTATCGAGGTGGACATAAAACTCTGTGATAAACAAATGCAAATGACCCACTGTGTACGGTCACCATAGTTCGCTGACAACGATCCCACACTACGCGTCGACAAACCAGTATTAACGAAAGAAGGAAAAGATTAAAAAATGGCTCTGAGCACTATGGGACTCAACATCTGAGGTCATCAGTGCCCTAGAAGTTAGAAACAACTTAAACCTGACTAACCTAACGACATCACACAAATCCATGCCCGAGGCAGGATTCGAACCTGCGACTGTAGCGGTCACGCGGTCCCAGACTGAAGCGCCTGGAACCGCTCGGCCACGCCGGCTAGCGGCAAAGATTAAAAGATGGAAGGAATGTGAAGACAGTCTATATAAGAGAAGCAAACTTGAGGAACAGAAGAGAAAGTAGGAGAAATTGAGACGGCAGATACGATACTGTGAGAAGAACCTCGGAGAGTACAGAATGACCTAAGTTGAAACGAGGTATCTGGAGTAGACCACATCCCCCAGAGCTATTAAGAGCCCGTGGAAAAGCGAGCAACGACGAAATTATGCCACGTGAAGTCCAAGATATATGAGACAGGTGAAAGACCCTGGAACTTCAGGAAGAAGGTAATAACTCTGGTTCCAAAGAAGGCAGGTGCTGATACGTATGAATAATATCGAACTATCAGTGTAATGTGTCATGGTAGCAAAATATTGACACGAATTATTTAAAGAACAGTGGAAACACCTGTAGAAGTCCACCTCAAGGAAGAAATAAATACTGACTCACCACCATCTTGACAGTATTGACTGGACCACACTCGTCGACATTTTGAAACTAGTAGTGATGAGTCGCAAGGAGCAAAAGTTTTTTACAACTTATACAGAAAGAGACTGCAGATACAAAAGTCGAAGGCTATGAAAGGGAAACAGAAGGGAGTGGGGTTGAAGCCTGTCTCTGATGTTATTCAACATGTACATCGAGCAAGCACAAAAGGCAACAAGTGGAAATTTAGAGAAGGGATTAAAATTCAGGAAGAACAAATAAAAACTTCGAGATTTGTCAATGACGTCCTTATTCTGTCAGAGAGCACAGGATTTGGAAGAACAGTTGAACGGGATGGAGAATATCTCGATAAGAGATTATAAGATGAATATCAGCGACAGTAAAACAAGAGTTATACAATGTAGTCGAATTAAATCAGGCAGTACCGAGGAATTAGATTAGGAAATTCTCCATGCCCTTCCAAGATCAACCCTCCTAGAACGTCACCACTTTGTTCCATGTTACAGCTGAAAGCGGTTTATTTCAGAAACGTGGATTACTTCAGCTGCGGTTGTTCTCAAAAGAAAACTATTTTCGAACTGAATAATTCCGTCAAACAACGCGATATTTATTACAGTATCCTTATTTTTGTTGACATGTGTTTTTCTCTTACTCAGTCGATCAGGAAGCTCACTTGACTCTTAATCTCTTCTGCTAAGAGCAGTTTCAAATTCACGCTGAGAAAAAGATAAAGTCAGAGGAATGATCCTGATAGACTTCTGTTCTGTCTTCTATTGCGTACACGTACCCTTTATGTTTGATCAGTCATTGAATTGCGAACATCGTACTTATCGAGAAGAATGATATATGGGCAAGGAATTGTGAAACATTTACTTGTAAGGAATATGATGAGAGCAAAATATTAATTACTGTGCGGGCTAAGTCTTTTGTATAGCCAGGTTTAAATTCTTATAGCATCAAAGAAGCTAGAGATATTAAATGAAAGCAGCAGATTAATTCAAAGGTACTAGGATGGATACGTTTTGTTGTGAGAGGGCAGGTTTGTAAAATAGATACCAGGATGTTTTTCGATGGAGTATGATTTCCAATCCCTTCAAGATTCGAATGAGTGTCTCGACAAAAAAGTTCGTGAATGTCACAGAACGCGTAAGCTCTTATTTGGAGAGGCTACTCCCACTGTATGTCGTAACGGTTTTATGGGCCTGCGTCAGACATGTATTTACATGGTGACAAACATGTGACCTGATCTGATACGCGGATGATTCGATTTACATGTGATGTGATTCAGTTTGCATGTGATGTCATTCCATATACCTATGTCGATGTGGTGTACGATTCAGTTTATAACTGTAATTCGTGGGAAAGATAGTCACACCATCAGCACAAAAAGTCGTTTTTCAGCAGACGGTCTGGTGTACCTAATTCGTAGCTCGCCCCCTTGCACTCATGACTTTTCATGTCTGTACTCGAAGAGGGACTGCAGCAGTACCGAACAACTACACCGAAGATGCGAGTCGATGGAAACGTCGGTGTAGTAGGAACTTAACTGCGGCCAGAAGCAGGTGAAAGGAAGAAACGGAAGCAGCGATACAGCGTGCTTCTGTAGGAACGTGTTTTATGGGTGCAGGAGACTCAGTGGAAGCCACGAGTTTGTAACGCCACATTCCACAACGGATGAACCAACGAGAATATTCCATGACAATGAGGAGCAGGTAGAACGTTTTGCGGAAGACAATCGGAGACATGGAGAGCACACACAAGCAGTTCAGTGGAAGTAGCCAAGATGCTTGATACGCCGCTGTCGCTTCGAGATGGCAGCTTTACCAGTGTCTGGGACTGTGTGAGGTCCACGTATCACTGCTGGCAGCATCTCGCGTGCTCCCACCCCAATGGTCGGAGACACGTGGGTTCAATCACTCGTAGGCTGTCCTGGTAACTGTGGTTGGATCGATAGCACAGGACCTCATCACTATGAGCTTCCGTTAGATGCGAGGCGGTTGCCCTTTGTTTTTCTCAAGACTAGACACGCTGCATACCAGAAACTGATAAGAAAAATGTGTCTCAGATCTCTGCTATGACAAACAAATTTTGAGAGAATCTTGCTCTCGGAGAGCAGCTAGCTAACGTTTGTTTCCTGTTCGTCATTAAACTGTAAACATTTTTGTCATGTAGTTTATGATTATTTGCAATTTTTTGGTAAAGCTACTACCAACGATAATGTTTCGTTGTCAGATACCCCATCTCTCTTTCAGGACTGTATGTATACTGCAGCATATTTTATTATGCTTCCAAAAACTAGCTTGGTGCCTAGCTAACTGAATCCACCGAAACCTTTACACGCATAGTAAATCCATACAAATTAACTGTTTTAAAAATTGAAGCGTCAATGTGTATTTAATGAAACCAGAATTGTACTACGGGAAATGTGATTATGAGGAGTAGCAGAGGTGTAACATGAAAATAAAGCGTTCCTGGACCCACATCCATATAACATATTCTCCTCCTCTACGTGTGAGGAATGTTTCCTGAATCTTTGGCCATACTTTTTTGTTATACTGTATATGCGATTATTGTTTACAACGCACCGCAGTCGCGAAGGTAATAAAGTCGAGACGAGCAAATTGATGCAGCACGGTTGTGTTGTATCACGCCGGGAAACAGCCTCAGCATGGCCTACAAAAGTTATCTAAGCCACAGGTCACGCACCCCGCAAGATTTTGGCTAAAACCATATAATATTTCTACAGGAATTTGGTATTCTGAAATCGGTTGCTAATAGTCGAATAAAAGCGGGTTACAAGCCGTTGAGCTGTCTGGGGAGAAGTTAACCGTGCGTTTACTGGGCCACTGTTTCACGACTGGGTAACTAGTCTAGGTTTACCACATTACCAATCAGACTATCATTGATTATAATCTTTTACAGTCATACAACAACCGGTAATATATCTATATAAAAGGAGAATTTAAATAAAAAGAAAGAAATCAGTTTATATTTGCAAATTTATTTTAAAGATTGTTCATTGAAATTTCAGCATATTATACGTGAGTTATAACTGAGCTGGTGCCTTATTTACGATTGTGAAACTGTGAGATTGGAATATTACTGAACACATAAAATATGGAGTCAAGATTGGGAGACTGGATACAACACTGCATTCATAAAACAACACACAAAGAACATTGAAACACATGCAAGAGAAAGTTAATCACTACAAACAGATTACCCAAAGAATTTACGTTTGTAGCACAATCCTGTCCGTCATGTACTTACCACACACTGGTATACTAAATTCATATTAACTCTTTGTGAAATCTTCCCAAGAAGAATAGCTGAGGGCTACTTTGATGATTACACCACATGCTTCACGTGGTCAACTTGGTTTACAGAAAGCGTATAACTCCACAATAATTTAGATAATAAAAATAAATTAGCTCGAAAAGCAATTGACAAAAGAAAAACCTTGAACTGGTTACTAACGTCTTACCATTAACCTGATGGGTCAAACAGTTATATAAGCACGTGGTACTGGTCTCGCAAAGTACATCCCACGTGGGTTGAACATAAAGAAAAATTGCTATATTAAAAATATTGTTAAGACGAGACGTTATAATCACACAAGCATTCACATTTAAGATTGATCATAGATAGAGTTACTGATCAACACGTGGTTCCACTTTACTCACAAAGTAGTAACAAACCAACTCCCGGAAAATAATATGAACCTCACACGAGAATTACACTACGCTGCAATTTAAGATAACCTTAGATATCTTAGAGCTAAACCCGAAATAAAAGTGATTAAATTCTCAGTTAAGCTGAACTTAGCAAATCCATTGTCCTACGGACTTAGCAGACACGCGCTTAGCCGGAGATCTTACCATTTCAGACGCTCGCTACCGCCAGACTGCAACTGCCTACTGCTAGACTGCAACCGCCCTGTGCTACTACTGGACTGCAACTCTCCAACTGCCGGACTCCCACTGCCGACTACCACTGAACTACCCAGCGTGCTCCTGAGAGTCGCTCACAAAGACAAACGGAAGGCGCCAGAGGGGCAGCTTCCTATACCAACATGACAGGGGACGGACCGGACCATACTAAGAATGGAAACCTCTCTGCTTTTAGGAACCGTAGCTACCTGTTTCAACGTTGGTCCTACTGTTCTCTAGCAGACAGCCTTGTCTGCTACCCTCAAGCATGCAGCTACAAACACATTTGATCATTCATCCTCTCACACAGAAGGGAAGGGGGATGACAGTATCTTATCATACACAGTATATAAAAGAAAGCGGATGTGGGTTCCGTATGAGACTGTGTGACATGAATTACATATAAGAATTACGTATAAACTGTGCTTTAAAGTGTAGTAGTGTGAGAGATCGTTCTTGTTTACGTGTAAAAGTAACACGTTCCACTACTCAGTCTCCTCCCAGATAGTCAGAAACGCCACAGTAAATTTAGAAGAGGAATTTATTCCTTAAAAGACAACAAATTTGAGAAATTAAACATGAAAGGAATCCAACAGAGACCTTTCAACCATCTTTCAGTACTAAAAACCCCTTGTTCTTGCGCTTACGAAATGTGAAATTGACATTTGTGTAAATTTTACCTCAAAACAATGTGAATTCTAGAACAGGGATGGGAAAAACCGACCACTTAAAACCGATGCCAGTATCTTAGTTCTGAATAAGCGGTATTCTTCGGTCTCTTTTTGGTCTCGGTTATAACAGGTTTTTTTATTTTTTGCTAATAACCGAGAAAAAATATCAACAGTGCAAAAATTATTCTTTATCAAATAAACCTTTTTATAAAAAAGAAGTAATTTTTGTCCGCAAAATATCCGCCGTTTTGAAATATTGCTTTATTGTAGAGAATGGAAAAACGGGTTAGTGCTATTTTAGTAACAACCGCGACAGAAATGAACAACAAACACGTGCAATAAAAATTTCTAAAGCTTTGCTGACACAGTTGTGTACCTGTTGCCGACAGTCGTGGCTTAAGGTACGTGTGCACGTGTAGTGTGCAAGACTTCCCCACCCTCGCCTCCACTGTAGCTCCTCGCCGTCGTCGCCCGACATCCCTTTTATTGCAGAATGGCAATATTTTTACGAAGTGGCGTAGCAGTGAAGTACCGTGATTAGTCGCTCCACACAACCTTTTTCCATTGTTCAATCGTCCAATGTTTACGGCCCTTGCACCAAGCAAGGCGTCGTTTGGCATTTACCGGCGTGATGTGTGGCTTATGAGCAGCCGCTCGTCCATGAAATCCAAGTTTTCTCACCTCCCACGTAACTGTCATAGTACTGAAACGTCCCCTTAGAAAAATTAATGAATGACTGTGCTGATAAACCTCTTACATTATTTGATTTTCAAACAGCTGAGCAGAACTGAACGTACTCAGACATTTCGCTCTTCACCTATTCTGATCAACACTAAACTGACACACAATATTTTTAGCGCAACGCAATCTGACTTTCAATAATCCCTACAAAAGAATGGCCCTGACTAACATTAACCTATACCTTTCACAAATCACTTACCTCACAAAAATCTTCGTTACTCGAACTACTGCAATACAGCGAGCGCCACTAATGCCAGCTAAATAAAAGATTCAAACTACTGAAGGCACTAACTACTGATAGGCATAGTTAGCAAATGAAAGATTTTGATAGAGAACAAACAATGTATTTACCTTAATAGTGTTCAAAAGTCATTATATATATCAGTTTATGACATCCAGTCTTACAAATTTACTGTCTCTGATGGACACACGTCCAGATCATCCACTCTCAAAACTCCGCCATCTCTCTCCCCACATCCACCACTGCTGGCGTCTCACCTCCAACTGAGCAACGCTACGCGCTGTTAACAGCCAACTGCCCAACACTACAATAGCGACTATTTCAACAATGCCCACGAGCCACAGACTGCACACAGCACAGTCAGTGATTTTCATATAGAGCGCTACGTGGCGTTACCAACATAAAAACCTAAACAGCCTACTTACAGTACTTGCAGTGGATTCTGATTCAAATTGGAATTCTTGTGTGATGGTCTGCATAGATGTCTGCCTATTACACATTACGACCCTCTTCAACTGTCGGCGGTCTTTGTCAGTCAACAGACGAGGTCGGCCTGTACGCTTTTGTCCTGTACGTGTCTCTTTTTCCACTTCACTATCACATCGGAAGCGGTGGAACTAGGGATGTTTAGGTGTGAGGAAATCTCGCGTACAGACGTATGACACAAGTGATACCAGCTGACCACGTTCGAAGTCCGTGAGTTCGATGGAACGCCCCATTCTGCTCTCTCACGATGTCTAATGACTACTGAGGACGCTGATACGGAGCACCTGCCAGTAGGTGGTAGCCCAATGCACCTAATATGAAAACGGTATGTTTCTGGGGGTGTTGAGGTTGGGTTGGTTGGTTTGGGGAAGGAGACCAGACAGCGAGGTCACCGGTCCCATCTTATTAGGGAAGGATGGGGACGGAAGTCGGCCGTGCCCTGTGAAAGGAACCATCCCGGCATTTGCCTGGAGCGATTTAGGGAATTCACGGAAAACCTAAATCAGGACGGCCGAACGCGGGATTGAACCGTCGTCCTCCGGAATGCGAGTCCAGTGTCTAACCACTGCACCACCTCGCTCGGTTTCTGGGGGTGCCCGGGTACTTTTGATCACCCAGTGTACAAAGAAGGCAGCTGCTGCGGTATATGCTTTGTCACTCAGAGGACTCCAGGAGCCCGGTAGGGGCGGCGTCCTCGGGAGCAGGCAGAGGGCCCGGGATATGCAGATGAGGGCCCGCAGGGGTGCATGCGCCGGGCAGCGGCGGCAATTAGGCCGCTCCGGCCGGGTCCGAGGCTCGCCGCGGGCGAGTCCGCCCCACCTTGCCCCCAACTCTCGCCTCGCCTGGCCCGCATTCCTCGCCAGTCGCTTCCCTCTTCCACTCTCTCTACTCCTGTAATCACAGCCGCGCCGCCGCCGCACTCGGCAGCCACGACGCTTTTCTCCGTATCCGGCCTTCTTTCAGCTCCACTGACTGCCCAGCTACGTCTCATTAGTCTAGCAGACCCTTCCTACAACCACTGTTGGATGGCCAAACCTAGGACTGAAGTGTGAATGCTTGAATTAAGGGGGATAAGAAAACAGAACCTGTAAATTTCTGCTAAAACAGCCAGACCCACATGGCCACCATTAACTTGAAGGCAGGTTTCAGCACATCTCCTCAGCGTTGCCCGTACACACCTAGAAAAATGTATGAGAAACTATCAGCCTCGATTGGGGTAATGAAACCAACTACCTAGGTTTCAGCCCAAATAACTGAGCCTTCTTCAGAAGATATACCTGAATCTATGATTTGTCTAAGGGGGCATGGTCTAGAAATAAAACTAAAACAGCCTGAACAGGCGTAGTCACAGCCTATTCAAGCTGTTTTAGTTTTATTTCTAAACCATACCCTCTTAGACAAATCATAGATTCAGGTATATCTTCTGAAGAAGACTCAATTATTTGGGCTGAAACCTACTTAAAGGTTGGTTTCATTGCCGCAATCGAGGCTGATAGTTTCTTATATATTAGATTATCACGACTGCTGACTGGGCTGCGATGTTGAAAGTACAAAAACAAATAGAAAACCGAGGAGTGTTCCGAATGCAATGGCAACCAGCCATAATATATTCCTTGAGTATGTTGACACTATCAACAAAGTATTTAAACATCCCCACAAGAAAGTCAGGTGACATGAAAGGCCACAGTATTTGCGAGCCACAAACCGTCCACTTGTTGTCGAATATTTGTGCTATGTTTCGTATTTCCAAATAGCTACATGAAAGTGTGCAGGTGTCCCATCATGCATGTACATTGTACACATTCTTTCCCCATAATGATCATCATCCGGATAGTCTGCTATAAAATGTTCATGCATTCAGTCACAATACATCGAATGCTTTCTGGAACTATGTTTGTTAGATTTGTTTGCTTTTCCATTCTTGGCCCTTCCGCTTGTATCTACGACACCCTGTAGAATTATTACCATCCATTCAGGTGTTTTACTGACAGAGTTTAACTCACATGATCGATTTCTAAATTGTACTATTTCATCTTCAAATGTGCTTAAGCTGAAAATAAATTGTACAACATCGATAGCGACTATGCGAATTCAGTACATCAACAAAACAAATGAATAGATTACCCAATAAGAGTATGTCTCTTGATATATAAAACAGATTCAATATGTGTATGTTCAGGATCTCAACCCAAACCCCTGGGCCTATTTCAACCAAATTTGGCACAGTAACACCGGGTTTCCTGAGTATCAGCACTGTGGTCTTTATGATCTCCTAGCTCCTGTGGGAGCAGAGATACAGACAAAAACCTGTTTTCGCAGCCCTTGATATACACTCCTGGAAATTGAAATAAGAACACCGTGAATTCATTGTCCCAGGAAGGGGAAACTTTATTGACACATTCCTGGGGTCAGATACATCACATGATCACACTGACAGAACCACAGGCACATAGACACAGGCAACAGAGCATGCACAATGTCGGCACTAGTACAGTGTATATCCACCTTTCGCAGCAATGCAGGCTGCTATTCTCCCATGGAGACGATCGTAGAGATGCTGGATGTAGTCCTGTGGAACGGCTTGCCATGCCATTTCCACCTGGCGCCTCAGTTGGACCAGCGTTCGTGCTGGACGTGCAGACCGCGTGAGACGACGCTTCATCCAGTCCCAAACATGCTCAATGGGGGACAGATCCGGAGATCTTGCTGGCCAGGGTAGTTGACTTACACCTTCTAGAGCACGTTGGGTGGCACGGGATACATGCGGACGTGCATTGTCCTGTTGGAACAGCAAGTTCCCTTGCCGGTCTAGGAATGGTAGAACGATGGGTTCGATGACGGTTTGGATGTACCGTGCACTATTCAGTGTCCCCTCGACGATCACCAGTGGTGTACGGCCAGTGTAGGAGATCGCTCCCCACACCATGATGCCGGGTGTTGGCCCTGTGTGCCTCGGTCGTATGCAGTCCTGATTGTGGCGCTCACCTGCACGGCGCCAAACACGCATACGACCATCATTGGCACCAAGGCAGAAGCGACTCTCATCGCTGAAGACGACACGTCTCCATTCGTCCCTCCATTCACGCCTGTCGCGACACCACTGGAGGCGGGCTGCACGATGTTGGGGCGTGGGCGGAAGACGGCCTAACGGTGTGCGGGACCGTAGCCCAGCTTCATGGAGACGGTTGCGAATGGTCCTCGCCGATACCCCAGGAGCAACAGTGTCCCTAATTTGCTGGGAAGTGGCGGTGCGGTCCCCTACGGCACTGCGTAGGATCCTACGGTCTTGGCGTGCATCCGTGCGTCGCTGCGGTCCGGTCCCAGGTCGACGGGCACGTGCACCTTCCGCCGACCACTGGCGACAACATCGATGTACTGTGGAGACCTCACGCCCCACGTGTTGAGCAATTCGGCGGTACGTCCACCCGGCCTCCCGCATGCCCACTATACGCCCTCGCTCAAAGTCCGTCAACTGCACATACGGTTCACGTCCACGCTGTCGCGGCATGCTACCAGTGTTAAAGACTGCGATGGAGCTCCGTATGCCACGGCAAACTGGCTGACACTGACGGCGGCGGTGCACAAATGCTGCGCAGCTAGCGCCATTCGACGGCCAACACCGCGGTTCCTGGTGTGTCCGCTGTGCCGTGCGTGTGATCATTGCTTGTACAGCCCTCTCGCAGTGTCCGGAGCAAGTATGGTGGGTCTGACACACCGGTGTCAATGTGTTCTTTTTTCCATTTCCAGGAGTGTATATGCTGTCCTGCATGACAGCCATGTTGTGTGTGAAAAGGATCATCATGTCAGATCAACCTGCTTTGCAGGGGAGCCTGCGTATCAGGAGCAAAAAACTGTTTTCCGAGCCCTGACATGGATCCTGCCCTACAAGACAGGCATATTGTGGGAATAATATTGGCCTCTTTTGTTGAACTGTACTGCAGAGGCTACATGTGCCAATGAGTACGGCTGTGAACAAGCTGAAATGGGTAGAGTAAGGGATGGAGAGAGTGAGGTGGAGGGGGAAATGGACAGAGAAAGGAGAGTAAGGAGAGATGGATGAGACAGGTGGGAGGTGTAGAGTCATAGTGGGCAGGTGTAACAGGAAGAGGGGGAGGCAGAGATGGATAGATAGTGTGGGAGGAGGATATGGTCAGAGGGGGGGGGCAGGAAGACAGGGATCTGGAGCAAATGGACAAAGAGAGGGGGAGAGGATATAGGCAGAGGTGGCGGGACGATGTAGACAGATAGAGGAAGGAAGAGGTGGAAACAGAGAGTATATGGTGGAGCATCAGAAACGTCACGACAAGGCGCTTAATCTAAAAAAAGTAACTGAATTCCTGCTGCTTACCGTACGACTGAAAGCAAAAATTTTTAGTATTCTTCACAGTTGCTTGTACGCGTTCCATTCACGTCATGTTCACACGAGGAGATCAACATTTATGAATTAGTTATGTTTTTCTTCAGTGGAAGTTGTCGAAGTGGGCTACTATCGAAAAACTTGGAGCAGGTCGTGGAGATTTTTTCTGGACAGAAGCGACAGGACTTTTTGTTTTATTGTGTATTCTGTTCATACGAGGAGGAAGAACATTTACATAACAGCGAAGACTGTAGCTTTAATTGATGGATTAGGTACCCTCAACTTAAGATGTAACTTACGTTAATTCATTTCTAACGACTTTGTTGTCAACAGGTCATTAAAATCATCAAACATGCAGCAGTAACAAAACAAGTGTAGGACCTAATTGACTGATGTCAGCATCCTTGCCATTTGTCATCGGAGAAAGAGCATTAACTTAGGATTAATGTTAAGCGAGAGCTGTCGTCCTTTTATTTTGTTGTAATGCGGCTTATTATCTAGAAGATAGCGTGGCCCTGTAGCGTACCGCCGAAAAAAAAATTAACAGTTTGTAATTTTTTAAATCTTCAATTCTCTCGCGTTACAGCGTAAGGTTTAGATGGATCGAGATTTAGGTTTTTAGGTTACTCAGAGTTTCGTACAAAAGACTTACCGCGCATTCAAACCAAGCTAAAAGCGAAATTTCCGTCAGCAGTAGCTACTGGGCAAGACAAGAGTGATCGTAGCGTAAGTTCCCTGAACAAAAAAAGCCCTGGTTTAAATAACAAACTTTCCACGGTGACTGATGATTTGTGTATAGTGACTCCATACTCGGCATCTCCTTTAATGCTATTCAAGGTGAGCATATACCTTATACATAACAATGCATATTACACTATACTGTTGAGTGGTACTTAAGTAAATAAATTAGTGAAATCAAAGTGAACTAGAAATTAGAATATAAATGAAAAACTTGGTTTAGTTTAGAGAGTTACATACTCGCAAACAGCGGGCCGAACAGCAGAACAGGAGACAATGACCATGAAGTCAGCAACTTCCACATAAACGGGCGCTGTCGATTCAGCCGTCAGGGCATCGCCCGAACGGCTCACGTGTTTCTCAGTTGTCGTATGTGAGCAAAGGCCCTCGCCTACATCCCAAGAGCCAATGACCGACGTAAAGAAGATTCTTCGAGAAGCTATTCAACGTGACAGAAGAGGCAATGACCGGCTCACGTGTTTCTCAGTCGTCACATGGGATCAAAAGCCCTCTCCTACATTCCAAGAGCCAATGACCGACGTTAAGAAGATTCTTCGAGAAGCTTTTCAACGTGACAGACGAGGCAATGACCGTGAAGTCGTTCACCTCCAGTAAACTGAAGTGAATAAATACGCGAGACGCAGTGGGCCAGAGAGATGAAGTCAGAGGAAGTCAGATGAAGACAGATGAAGACGGAGTCGAAGACGGAGACGGAGACGAGAGACGAAGAAGCGTAGCAGTAGTTTTCAGTCAGTTTCGGTGCTGAAGACCGTCATGTAAGAAGAGGAATAGCAAGCAGTAGCCGCAGCGCCAGAAGACAGAAGTTAAAAGGTATTTGAAGTCTGATTTTTACGTACCCGGGTGGCTCGTGAGGACGGGAAGGAGACGGCCTCACGTCAGTAGTCACCTGTGAGCTGGGATGAAGACCTGACAGCCGAAGACTGGCAAGCAGGAGTCCGTGGTTCGAGTCCGCCACACTGGCCTTCCCCCGCCGCGCCGCTCCGCTGGCCGACGCAGAACACACGCGGCCGCTTAGAGAAGAGAAACACTGGGACGCGACACCCAAGGTATCATCCGATGCACGATTTCGCTCGCAATAATTAAACGGGCCACCTCGCGCTGCGCTTCTCCAGTCAACTGAGCGAGACAGCGACACGAGATACACACCGCTACGCGTAATCAGACGCCGCCGCCGCCGCCGCCGCTGCCGCAGCAGAAGACTTCACAAACGACACAGCTGCCGCTCTCCGAACCAGAACATCCCGTAAGATACAGTTGTACAAATCTTCAATAAAAGTTATCTTATGTAAAAATGATGTTTCATTCGACCTCATACCCGAGCCAAGGAAGAACCCACCCTGCCCACATGTTGTTAAGAGAGAAAAGTTAATTTATTTAATATTTTCACCCTGACAGAATGCCTAGAATGCTCATCCTGACAAGTGACCGAAAAGAGAAAACCCAGTTACATTTAGTGTCAGAAGTGTCACATTTAGTATCACAACTGTTACATTTGATGTCAGAAGCCGTTATAGTTGTTACATTTGGTGTCAGAGAAAAAACCCTTGGCTCAATATGAGGTGTGAATGACAGTTACTAATGGTCCACAGTTAGTATTGTTTAATGTGTGAAAGGATAGAAGTGCGCATAGCAGTCGTAATATTTTCTTTATTTTGAAGGGTATTCTCTCTCATAATTTTAAGAGTTTGTCGAAAATATTTAAACATCTTTTGAATTCAGTGTGGTAAAATTGTGTAACTAATAGTTTGTAAAATGATGACACGAAATCGTACAAAGTCAGAGTCAGCACCACAAGCGGTTTCTACTGATGAAGCTATTCAGAGCTTAGTTAATCAAATAGCACAGCTTAAAAATGATAATAATGCATTATTTAAACAGTTGAGTGAGGTTAGGCAAACCAGTTCAATCCCTCCCACCCTAGATTCCTCAGCAGCAGCCTTAGTAACTCCTTTTTCAGGTAAACCCGGCGAGGACATAACAGCCTTTTTTGATGATTTAGTAGCAGCTGCAAAGTTAGGATCATGGTCAGATGAACAGCTCTTACAAATGACAAAGTTAAGATTGCTAGGAGAGGCTAAAGCACACGTCTTATACCATGAAGAATTACGGAATGCTCCAACATTTGAGGAATTGAAGAAAGCATTGCTTAAACGTTTTCAAAAACAGAACAGCTTTAGATTTTATAGGGAACAGTTAAACACTATCACTCAGAAGCAAAACGAGTCGTTAGAAAGCTTTGTAGATAGGATTAGAAAAGTTAATATTAACACCTATCAGTTGACAACTAGTGATGAAGCAAATAAAGTTATTTTACAAGAGGCAGAAAATAGAGCTCTGGATACATTTTTACGTGGGTTACCTCTTGAAACTTCCCGTCGTGTCAGGGCAGAGTTTCCTAAAAATTTAGCAGAAGCTGTATCTGTGGCGACAGCTTTTGAAGAAATTGACATTGCCACCAGATACAAGGAGAAGCGAAATGTATTTTCAGCAGGAGTACGATGTTTTAGGTGCGATCGACAGGGACATATAGCAAAAAACTGCAGACAACCTCAATGCACTAATTGTCAAAGAATAGGTCACACATTCAAGGAATGCAGGTCTAAGAAAGTTTTTGGAAATAGAAATCAGTTAAACTCAAACGGGAATGCCGGAGCCGCCGCCAGGCGTTCCCAATAAAATTTCATGCCATTAAGGCGAATGTGAAGGCGGAATGCTGGTTATCTGCTACCATACCGGATAAAGAGGCAAGGATACTAGTGGATACAGGTGCAAACGTATCAATAGTAAGTAATGAATGTATTGGAGAAAAGAAATATGACCCTCCGAGGTATAGACTGAGTGGAGTAGGAGGAGGTACAGTGAAGTCATTAGGATGTACATCACTGATTTTCTATATTCACGGTGTACAATTTCAGGAAGATGTAGAAGTGGTAACAAAGGTAACTGACGGGTACGACGCGATCCTAGGACTGGATTTCCTGAATAAACATCACGCTAAAATCGACCTCAGACAGCAAACTGTAGAACTTAGCGGAATAGTGTTTCAGCTAGGTGACACCGCTGCAAAGGGCCCTCTGCCGCAAGATTTCCCCAACCGGAAGGCGAAATCAACTACACTGCGTGCAACGTCCTTGAAGGTTGATTCGCGGGATCAGATACCATCTGGCTCAGGAAAACTTTTCTGGATGACCGTTGACCCCGAAGTACCTACAGATACAGTGTGTCTAATAGAGCCATTAGAGGAAAATGAGGAATTAGATGTATCACATTGTTTTGTACGTAGAAGTGTTGTACGGGTTCAAGACGTTGAGGGAGAAAGAAAAGTACCGGTACATATTGACAATTTCGGAGTGGAGGACAAAGAGTTGCATAAGGGAATATTAGTAGCTACAGTCAGTACTTTTGAAGAAGAAGATTTCATTTGGTCAGATATTAATGATGGTCAGAAACCAGACGCCTATAAAACCGCATTACGCCAGAAGATTCAGCATTTGCAAGGAAAGGATAGAGACACGATAGAAGCAGTTTTAGTTGAGTT
The DNA here is from genome assembly GCF_023898315.1 of Schistocerca nitens. Taxonomy (NCBI): domain Eukaryota; kingdom Metazoa; phylum Arthropoda; class Insecta; order Orthoptera; family Acrididae; genus Schistocerca; species Schistocerca nitens. The sequence continues at coordinate 18,501,472 of NC_064619.1, forward strand.
TCAAGATTTATTTAATGCAGAAGGTCCACTGCCAGCAACAGATATCACACAGCATAGGATCCCAACAGGAAATAGCCCCCCAGTTTATAGGAAGCCTTATAGAGTTGCGCATCACTTACAGCCAGTACTGGATGAATTTATAGAACAGCATCTAAAATATGGAATTATAGAATATTCTGATTCGCCTTATAATTCAAATATCGTAATTATTCCAAAGAAGTCTCCCGACGGTACGAAACGATATAGATTTTGTTGTGACTACAGACACCTTAACAAACAAACTATCTCAGATGTTTATCCTCTTCCAAACATTACAGATATCATTGACAGTTTGGGTAACAGTAAATACTTTTCAACAATCGATCTACGTAACGGATATCATCAATTGGAAGTTGCACCTGAAGATAGGCATAAAACAGCATTTTCTACTCCTGGAGGCCACTGGCAATTTAAAAGAATGCCTTTCGGTTTGAAAAATGCACCAGCAACTTTTCAAAGACTACTCGATGGAGTATTGCGAGGACTCAAAACTCAGCAATGTTGTGTATATCTAGACGATATTATTGTATTCTCCAAAGACATTAATGAACATGCTGTGCGTCTGCGTAATGTTTTTCAGAGACTTAGAAAAGCTAAATTAACATTAAATATGGAAAAATGTACTTTTGCATTGACAGAGGTTACATACCTAGGGCATGTCATTAGTGAAAAAGGAATTAAAACAGATCCTCGATTAATTTCGGCAGTTAAGGACTTCCCAACACCACAACGCGTTAAGGAAGTACAAAGTTTCATTGGTCTCGCATCGTACTACCGAAAATATGTTCAAAATTTTGCTGAAATTGCCCGACCCTTAACCCAATTATTGAAAAAGGGTGCAAAATTTCATTGGTCTGAAGATTGTGAATCAGCATTTCAAACCCTTAAAGATAAGTTAACACACAGTCCAGTATTAGCCTACCCAGATTATAATAAAGAATTTATTTTATCCTGTGACGCAAGTGGTCATTCAGTAGGAGTTGTTTTGAGTCAGAATATTAATGGCGCGGAACACCCCATAGCCTACGCTTCGAGACAACTAACAACGGCAGAAAGAAATTATTCCACAACGGAGAAAGAATTGTTAAGTGTTATTTATGGTATCAAGTACTTTAAATGCTACTTGTATGGTAGGAAATTCCAGGTTATTACAGACCACGCAGCTTTAAAATGGTTGCTTGGATTAAAGGATCCATCTAGTCGTCTTACCCGTTGGGCCCTATGTCTTTCCGAAATGGATTTCGAAGTTATCCATAAACCAGGCAAAAAACACACGAATGCAGATTGTCTCAGTAGGAAAATAGCACTTTTGGAAGCAACAGGCCGAGATACTGAGGACTGGAGAAAGGCACAAGATGAGGATACAGAATGCAAAAAATACGCAACTCAAAAACAATTTTGCTTTGAAGATGGTGTATTATGCCGTAAAACAAAACTTGGACCGCGAATTGTTGTTCCCCAACACCTTAGACAAGAAATAATGGCAGAGGCCCACGATCATATCCTTGCAGGACACGGTGGACAGCGGACAACCGAAAGACGTGTAGCAGAGCGATTTTGGTGGCAAACCAGAAAGCAGGATGTTGCGCAGTACGTTCGTAATTGCATTGCGTGCGCACAACGAGCAGAACTTTCTCGTTCAAAAATACCCTTACAGAGGCTCCCCGAAGCTTCATGTCCATTTCAAATCTGCGGAATCGATCTCTACGGGCCATTTCATAAAACAGCTGCTGGTAATAAGTATGTTCTTACAATTATAGATCACTTTTCACGCTATCTAGCTATGGTGAGTCTCCCAGATCAGCAAGCAAATACAGTTGCCCAAGCTTTAGTTAACAACTGGATACTTAAATTTGGCGTACCTGAAGCTATTATCACAGATCAGGGATCTAATTTTATGTCTGAACTAATGAAACAGCTATGCCACTTACTAAAAATACGTAAATTACGCACAACTCCGTTACACCCTCAGTGCAACGGGCGCACAGAAAGAGTTCATCGGACAATTGGCAAGATGCTTAGTTATTATATTAACGAACAACATTCTAATTGGGATACGTATTTACCAATAATCGTGTCGGTATACAACGCCAAAACGCATGAAGCAACTGGCATGTCACCTTATGAAGTGGTCTATGGCAGAAAAATGCCGTCCCCTTTTGATGTAATCAGGCAGAAAAACGGAAAAGTCGGAGAAACAGTAAGAGATTTCAGTCGAATGATGAAGGATGTATGGAAAAAGGTTCAAAAATCTAATACGAAGGCTTTGGAACGACAGGAAAGATTAGGTAATACCCAAGCTAAATATCCAAATTACAAAATAGGTCAGTGGGTTATGCTTTCGACTCCTTACATTGCTAAAGGAAAAACGAAGAAATTTGTAACAAACTACAGAGGTCCTTATCAAATTATTGAGATCACGTCACCAGTCAACGTTAAATTGCAACTGCCCACCAGAACTACCATTGTGCATGCAAGTCGTTTAAAACCTTTTAAGGGCGCTCCAGATGTAATTCCTTCCACAATAGTGTCTGCTTTTCCGAAGGGTGGAGGAAGTACCCGAAAAGGAAAAAGAGTGGCCACGCCAGCACAACATACAGACATGGCACCATACAATCTTCGACCAAGAGTACGAATGTCCTAGTTGAATCTTAGTAGACTGTAGTATACATATGTAAATAATTAATAAATTATAATGGTTTATTTTTTAAGAAAGAAAAGTTGAACGTAGAAACATGTAGATCTTGTAGTTAGCAATGTATTCCTTCATTTCTTTGTTTTTGTTTTTACGAGATTGGTAGGTTCATAACCATGTTGTATGCTTTTTACAGAAAACGCCATGCAAGCATTTCCTACACAAAACCTGTCCTACCTCAATGACTCCCTTGACAGTTCCTTCTGAAGTCATTAGATATGTTCATAAACTCACAGCAAGGCAAAATTGATGCCAATGTTATGATGAAACTTGTCTTAAAATTAAAAGGTGAACACAAAACTAAAATTATAATGCTAGGAACGGGTATATCTGGAACCTTTGTGTTGGTGTTTCTACTTTGTACAGTTTTCTTTTATCTAAGACGAAAAAAGAAGCCAAATAATAATATACCACTTCATCAAATCCCTGTTAACTGGATACCACACTCTTAACTGGTGTACTTCAGTGGTTACTTTTGAGCATTAGTGTATTAATTTTGTTTATTGTACTTCACTCTTTACTAAACAGTCTTATGTTAAAGTAAAAAATACTGTAGAATAAATATTCTTGCATTCATATAGGGTAGATTAAACAGGTGTTGCTAGGTAAATTTCTAAGTGAATAATATATTTTTGTTCATTCATTGTCATAAAGATTTGTTACACTTATTACAACCATTTATGTGTGAACTATGTGATTTATGAGCGTACAGTGCTTTAGTAAAGTGATAAAGTATTTTCAACATACTTAATGTGAAGCGTGTGTAATCTTCTAAGTCGAGAGTTTTCATTGCTTATGTTAGTGCTTTTGCCGTGTGAAGAGTGGAGGAATGTTGAGTGGTAAATTCGAGGGCGAATTTCTCCGAAGGGTGGAGGAATGTTGAGTGGTACTTAAGTAAATAAATTAGTGAAATCAAAGTGAACTAGAAATTAGAATATAAATGAAAAACTTGGTTTAGTTTAGAGAGTTACATACTCGCAAACAGCGGGCCGAACAGCAGAACAGGAGACAATGACCATGAAGTCAGCAACTTCCACATAAACGGGCGCTGTCGATTCAGCCGTCAGGGCATCGCCCGAACGGCTCACGTGTTTCTCAGTTGTCGTATGTGAGCAAAGGCCCTCGCCTACATCCCAAGAGCCAATGACCGACGTAAAGAAGATTCTTCGAGAAGCTATTCAACGTGACAGAAGAGGCAATGACCGGCTCACGTGTTTCTCAGTCGTCACATGGGATCAAAAGCCCTCTCCTACATTCCAAGAGCCAATGACCGACGTTAAGAAGATTCTTCGAGAAGCTTTTCAACGTGACAGACGAGGCAATGACCGTGAAGTCGTTCACCTCCAGTAAACTGAAGTGAATAAATACGCGAGACGCAGTGGGCCAGAGAGATGAAGTCAGAGGAAGTCAGATGAAGACAGATGAAGACGGAGTCGAAGACGGAGACGGAGACGAGAGACGAAGAAGCGTAGCAGTAGTTTTCAGTCAGTTTCGGTGCTGAAGACCGTCATGTAAGAAGAGGAATAGCAAGCAGTAGCCGCAGCGCCAGAAGACAGAAGTTAAAAGGTATTTGAAGTCTGATTTTTACGTACCCGGGTGGCTCGTGAGGACGGGAAGGAGACGGCCTCACGTCAGTAGTCACCTGTGAGCTGGGATGAAGACCTGACAGCCGAAGACTGGCAAGCAGGAGTCCGTGGTTCGAGTCCGCCACACTGGCCTTCCCCCGCCGCGCCGCTCCGCTGGCCGACGCAGAACACACGCGGCCGCTTAGAGAAGAGAAACACTGGGACGCGACACCCAAGGTATCATCCGATGCACGATTTCGCTCGCAATAATTAAACGGGCCACCTCGCGCTGCGCTTCTCCAGTCAACTGAGCGAGACAGCGACACGAGATACACACCGCTACGCGTAATCAGACGCCGCCGCCGCCGCCGCCGCTGCGTCGGCCAGCGGAGCGGCGCGGCGGGGGAAGGCCAGTGTGGCGGACTCGAACCACGGACTCCTGCTTGCCAGTCTTCGGCTGTCAGGTCTTCATCCCAGCTCACAGGTGACTACTGACGTGAGGCCGTCTCCTTCCCGTCCTCACGAGCCACCCGGGTACGTAAAAATCAGACTTCAAATACCTTTTAACTTCTGTCTTCTGGCGCTGCGGCTACTGCTTGCTATTCCTCTTCTTACATGACGGTCTTCAGCACCGAAACTGACTGAAAACTACTGCTACGCTTCTTCGTCTCTCGTCTCCGTCTCCGTCTTCGACTCCGTCTTCATCTGTCTTCATCTGACTTCCTCTGACTTCATCTCTCTGGCCCACTGCGTCTCGCGTATTTATTCACTTCAGTTTACTGGAGGTGAACGACTTCACGGTCATTGCCTCGTCTGTCACGTTGAAAAGCTTCTCGAAGAATCTTCTTAACGTCGGTCATTGGCTCTTGGAATGTAGGAGAGGGCTTTTGATCCCATGTGACGACTGAGAAACACGTGAGCCGGTCATTGCCTCTTCTGTCACGTTGAATAGCTTCTCGAAGAATCTTCTTTACGTCGGTCATTGGCTCTTGGGATGTAGGCGAGGGCCTTTGCTCACATACGACAACTGAGAAACACGTGAGCCGTTCGGGCGATGCCCTGACGGCTGAATCGACAGCGCCCGTTTATGTGGAAGTTGCTGACTTCATGGTCATTGTCTCCTGTTCTGCTGTTCGGCCCGCTGTTTGCGAGTATGTAACTCTCTAAACTAAACCAAGTTTTTCATTTATATTCTAATTTCTAGTTCACTTTGATTTCACTAATTTATTTACTTAAGTACCACTCAACATAACTATAACGGCTTCTGACATCAAATGTAACAGTTGTGATACTAAATGTGACACTTCTGACACTAAATGTAACTGGGTTTTCTCTTTTCGGTCACTTGTCAGGATGAGCATTCTAGGCATTCTGTCAGGGTGAAAATATTAAATAAATTAACTTTTCTCTCTTAACAACATGTGGGCAGGATGGGTTCTTCCTTGGCTCGGGTATGAGGTCGAATGAAACATCATTTTTACATAAGATAACTTTTATTGAAGATTTGTACAACTGTATCTTACGGGATGTTCTGGTTCGGAGAGCGGCAGCTGTGTCGTTTGTGAAGTCTTCTGCTGCGGCAGCGGCGGCGGCGGCGGCGGCGTCTGATTACGCGTAGCGGTGTGTATCTCGTGTCGCTGTCTCGCTCAGTTGACTGGAGAAGCGCAGCGCGAGGTGGCCCGTTTAATTATTGCGAGCGAAATCGTGCATCGGATGATACCTTGGGTGTCGCGTCCCAGTGTTTCTCTTCTCTAAGCGGCCGCGTGTGTTCTGCGTCGGCCAGCGGAGCGGCGCGGCGGGGGAAGGCCAGTGTGGCGGACTCGAACCACGGACTCCTGCTTGCCAGTCTTCGGCTGTCAGGTCTTCATCCCAGCTCACAGGTGACTACTGACGTGAGGCCGTCTCCTTCCCGTCCTCACGAGCCACCCGGGTACGTAAAAATCAGACTTCAAATACCTTTTAACTTCTGTCTTCTGGCGCTGCGGCTACTGCTTGCTATTCCTCTTCTTACATGACGGTCTTCAGCACCGAAACTGACTGACAAGCACTGATCGTGAGCAGTCACATCATCAGGGTACGAACTTCATAAAATCTTAGAGAAAGCCAACAACAAACCAAATGAATAACGTAGAATTACATGTCGGCAGGAACATCTTATCTTACTGTAATCGTATTGTCACCAATGTTTACTGAAGAGCATGCTGTTGTTTGAAGTTTTCATTCACCTCTAAAGATCATTGATACACCTTCATTCCTGTTTACACTTTTTGCCTTTTATTACGAGATATATATGATACTAATAGGAAACCTCCAAACGGATTTTTTTGTCGTGCTGTAGCTTATATTTTCAATCAGTAGCTCGAAACAAAATATTTGCCATGTGGTAGATTCTTTTTTGTTTTTTTAAATGTGGGAGAGTTAATGAAGAACAGTTTCCTTCCGTGCTCTGTAACCATCACATATTGTAAGAAGGACATAACCACAGATCCACATCAGCTGTATAACACAGTCTTTAATGTATGTACCTACCGAATAGTTTCGTGCGTTAATCATATTGAAGCTGTACATATGAGTAAGCACGTCGTGTAGACATACGTTTTACTAGTATATTAGGGCACCATACATAAGTAGTATCAACATGTTGTTTCACGGAGCAACAGTTGCTTGAAGACGTATAGCAAGTATTGGCCACGGTTGCACACACCATTTACAAGACGATTGGCTTCAGTGTAGAATGTCCTTCTTCAGAGACTCAGTCATCACAAAGTAATTAGTTACAGCAGAAATATGATGCTGTTTGATCACATAACGGATCATTTTGTAATGACAAGAGTTCTTAAAACCGCTTCGTAACTACAAGTAGTCATAAATAACATATGTCACATGACTGGAAATAAAATGTGATCAACAATGTTTAGACTTTCGTGTTAACATTAGAACCATAAACAGTTGGTGGGGGTCAACATACTGTCCAAATAAACACGAGTCGTTATATGGTTCTTACGTTAACATGTAAGTCGAAACATTGTATTGTACCAAACGATTGAGATGGAAAGGAATGAGACGTACGAGGGTTACCCAGAACGTAATGCACCGCATTTTTTCTCCAACAATTATTTATTGAACATAATGAGAGTTACAACCACGAAAGAACCGTGTTTTATCTAGACACCCCATGTTTCCACGTAATCTCCTTCCCGTTCTACGGCCTTCACCAGCGTGAAACAAGGACGTGTATGCCCTTGTTGGTACCAATCCTTGTCCTGTGTGAATCACCTCCTCGTCGTCCTCAAAATGTCCTCCACGAATGGCATCCTTTAATGGCCCAAACAAGTGGAAGTGCGAGGGGGTTAGGTCAGGCGTGACAGCTGTGGATGGCCTCCCCGACCTCTCCAAATCGAGGAGCTCTGCCGAACAGCCTTCTGATGACCTCGCCCTCCGTGTCCAACAACTAACTGTACTTATGTCGAAAGCAGATGCTCCATGGACTTTGCACAAGCGTTTGTGAATATTGCCCGTAGTTTCTTTCTCTGCAGTGAGACATAACATTTTTACTTGTTCCACATCCATGAGGACCATTTCACTTGGGATTCGTGGATGTTACATCAGCATATTTGTTTTCCTTTGTAAATACTTATCGTATATTTTTGTTTGCCTGACATGTTGTACATCCTGGAGTATCTCATTATATAATCTAATCTAGAAATTATCAATAGTAACTTAAAGCGTCTACTAGTCCATGCAGTCGTGAGACAGTTCTGCAACCATCTCATAAGCATCGAATGCTCTCGTGTGGAGGAACTGCGGAAACTGGTGGAAATACCTAATCGGAGAGGATAATCTTTAGGTATAGGCCTAAATGCACTTTAAGCTTTCAAAAACTTAAGATATTATCTCTAAAATAAGTTTTATCTACCATTCATCATGTGTCGCTGTCAAAGTTCCCGAGGGGATTGAGACACGTCTTCATCCACGCAAGGGGCGAACTGCCTACGCAGCATATCAGCGTCGATCGGGAAGCAAGAAAGGAAGGAAAGAAAGAAAGAACGGCCGGGCTAAGTGCTCCCGAGCAGGGCGCTATGACCCTCTTAATGCCCAACACTTGGTGGGATTTTGTGAGGGGAGGTTATCAAAAGCCGCGCCGTCATACATATTTCCCGTGAAGCTTAAATTCAGAGTACCGCGATGAGACGTCGGGTTTTATGCATTCTCGAGTTAACACACAGTAAGGAAACATCAGCCGAAGCGTAATGCGGCCCTCTGCGAGCGCTGGAACACTCACGGAAGTGGCTTTATAAAGCCATAAACTGGTCGTTTATCTGACTGCGCAGCGCGCGAGGTCGAAATGGCCCTCCGACTTAAGATGCAAATGCCTCTTTTTTATGGCAGCGCACCTTGTAGGGCGGTCGGGGGCGGCCACGGGGTGAGCAGCAAGCCATGCCGGGGGCGGCGAGGGAGGCGGTGGCGGAAGCAGGTCACTACTCCACTGGGATCCACTCCTCCGCCTTGATTCCATGCTTCGTAAGTGCGCGCTTGTCGGTGCCAGTCCCCATCCCACAGAAAGAGGAAAGGCACGAATGACGACACCAAACAAGCCATAGCACCTAGTAACTTCTTTACCCTAACGCAAAGTGTCTAAATTCATTACTGCCTATGGTACTCCACGAAGTAGCTACGAGGATGTCTTACCGGCGAGCAGCGATGTGGAGTCGATTAGTCGGCTAGATTGCGGGCAGAGCGTGAAAAAGGTGCGACTTGGATGGGAAATCCCTTTGGTGTCTCGCCAGCTTGAAGAGCTGACCGCGTCAGGGAAAGCAGTTCGCGTACTGTACATGAAGCAGTCCATTACAGTACTGTGTTGATTACCTCGCTGTGAACTTGGATTTCGATTTGGATACAACTGGACGGTTTGTTTGAGAATTACACACAGGAAATAACTGTGTTTTATCTAGTCGCGCGGTATTAGCCGAGCGGTCTAGGGCGCTGCAGTCATGGACTGTGCGGCTGGTCCCGGCGCGGCGGAGGTTCGAGTCCTCCCTCGGGCATGGGTGTGTGTGTTTGTCCTTAGGATAATTTAGGTTAGGTAGTGTGTAACCTTAGGGACTGACGACCTTAGCAGTTAAGTCCCATAAGATTTCACACACATTTGAACATTTTTTCTTTGTGTCTACGCAACCTATTTTTCCCGTAATCTCCATCCCCTTTATGGCCTTTCTCCAGCGCGAAACAAGGGCGTGTATGCCCTGTCACTACCAATCTTTGTCCTGCTGGTGGAGCCAGTGCTTCACTGTGTGAATCACCTCCTCGTCGTCCTCAAAATGTCTTCCACGAATGGCGTCCTTTAATGGCCCAAACAAGTGGAAGTCCGAGAGGGGTAGGTCACTATTGACAATTTCTAGGTTAGATAATGAGGAGATACTCCAGGATGTACAACATGTCAGACAAACAAAAATATACGATAAATATTTACAAAGAAAAACAAATATGCTGATGTATGTATTCTCGGGATCCGCTCGTGAATTTATGGGCTTGCTACTTCCAGGGTGAACTCGCGCATCGCCGCCTCCAAGCTTGTATCGAAAGCGAACGTGTTGAGCACCATTTTGAATTTTACGCCTAGCACTGCACAGCGGGAATCGCCTATTGTGCCTGTAAGAACAGTCTTTGTTTGCATTCCGGGGTAAAACATAACTGCCCTACAATACGGTTGAAAACACTCTTTTGCAAAGGTGGTACTGCACACGTTGCTCTAACTGGTAGTGAAGATTACAAAGTGATGCCTTGCGTTAACTGCCTATGCGGTGGAGTTTAGGTACGTCAAGGTGCATTCAATAAATAATACAAATCTTTTCTTTCTTCGCCAGTTTCGATAAAGAATTGTGGATTTTGTTGTGGGACATCTTGAAACATTGCCGTTTCAGGCCCTATAGTTTCATATTGCTGTTGTTGTTGTTGTTGTGGTCTTCCGTCCTGAGACTGGTTTGATGCGGCTCTCCATGCTACTCTATCCTGTGCAAGCTTCTTCATCTCCCAGTACCTACTGCAACCTACATCCTTCTGAATCTGCTTAGTGTACTCATCTCTTGGTCTCCCTCTACGATTTTTACGCTCCACGCTGACCTCCAATACTAAATTGGTGATCCCTTGATGCCTCAGAACGTGTCCTACCAACCGATCCCTTCTTCTTGTCAAGTTGTGCCAGAAACACCTCTTCTCGCCAATCCTCTTCAATACCTCCTCATTAGTTATGTGATCTACCCATCTAATCTTCAGCATTCTTCTGTAGCACGACATTTCGAAAGCTTCTATTCTCTTCTTGTCTAAACTATTTATCGTCCATGTTTCACTTCCATACATGGCTACACTCCATACAAATACTTTCAGAAACGACTTCCTGACACTTAAAATCTATATTCGATGTTAACAAATTTCTCTTCTTCAGAAACGCTTTCCTTGCCATTGCCAGTCTACATTTTATATCCTCTCTACTTCGACCATCATCAGTTATTTTGCTCCCCAAATAGCAAAACTCATTTACTACTTTAAGTGTCTCATTTCCTAATCTAATTCCCTCAACATCACTAGATTTAATTCGACTACATTCCATTATCCTCGTTTTGCTTCTGTTGATTTTCATCTTATATCCTCCTTTCTAGAGACTGTCCATTCCGTTCAGCTGCTCTTCCAGGTCCTTTTCTGTCTCTGACAGAATTACAATGTCATCTGCATAACTTGAAATTGTGCGTGATGTTTTTGTTTCGCATGTACAAATTTAGAAAATAAATGCTATTGTTTTTTGGTAAATCGTCAATGATCCATTAGCAGACTTTCATGAATCACCTAATATGATGAACGAAATTAAGTTAGACGATGTATTTTAGTTACATACCGTTAAGCAACCGTCGGAATGGTTTGTAACAAAGCATAAGGGTAAAGCAGTCGCCAAAACTACAGTTTGCGCTCCGTCATCACTGTAAGACGATGTCTGACCATTCGGCAGGTGCTTCACCCTCTACCAGGGCTGTCACTGGATAGTCTCTAGAAGGACACGCGGTCGGCACACCGCTCTTATCTTTCGAAATAGAAGCTACATTCCAAGCTTCAACTATCTTACAATATAAATTTTGATGCGCATGCAATTTGATATGGTTCTTATGTGCATTCTGTCCAGCAGAAGATGGAGTAGCCTTTTTATTCAGCCTTGAACCGTTCGTAGATCTCTAGCTGTTATGAAATAAAATGTTTATGATGTGTGAGCGAGAGCCATGTGAGGAAGGGAGGGGACTGGCCGGCAGCGCGTGAGGCCGCATAATTAGCGGTGCTGCGTGATATCCGGAGGACACGCCAGCCTCGGCCATCGGGCAATTACGTGGCGCGGCCGGCAGCGGCAGTTATTACGACTGGTCCGCCAGATCGGCCGCAACGTGGGCTGTCCCCAGGCGGTAGGAGCAGCAGCTGGCCACCCCGCAAGCCGCAGAACTGAGCTAACGCGCACGTATCACCTGCCTCTTATGTATGCAGCGAAAATGTGTGGGCGCCAATTGAATAATGCGCTGGATCCAGACTCTGGGTACGGTTCCAGAGGAGACAGCTTACGCATATCTACACTACTGGCCATTAAAACTGCTACACCACGAAGATGACGTGCTACAGACGCGAAAATTAACCGACAGGAAGAAGATGCTCTGATATGCAAGTCATTAGCTTTTCAGAGCATTCACACAAGGATAGCGCCGTTGGCGACACCTACAAAGTGCTGACATGAGGAAAGTTTCCAACCGATTTCTCATACACAAACAGCAGTTGACCGGCGTTGCCTGGTGAAACGTTGTTGTGATGCCTCGTGTAGGGAGGAGTAATGCGTACCGTCACGTTTCCGACTTTGATAAAGGTCGGATTGTAGCCTATCGCGATTGCGGTTTATCGTATCGCGACACTGCTGCTCGCGTTGGACGAGATCCAATAACTGTTAGCAGAATATGGAATCAAATGGTTCAAATGGCTCTGAGCACTATGGGACTCAACTGCTGAGGTCATTAGTCCCCTAGAACTTAGAACTAGTTAAACCTAACTAACCTAAGGACATCACACAAGCCCGCATCTCGTGGTCGTGCGGTAGCGTTCTCGCTTCCCACGCCCGGGTTCCCGGGTTCGATTCCCGGCGGGGTCAGGGATTTTCTCTGCCTCGTGATGGCTCGGTGATGTGTGCTGTCCTTAGGTTAGTTAGGTTTAAGTAGTTCTAAGTTCTAGGGGACTTATGACCACAGCAGTTGAGTCCCATAGTGCTCAGAGCCATTTGAACCATTTTTTTGACATCACACACATCCATGCCCGAGGCAGGATTCGAACCTGCGACCGTAGCGGTCTCGCGGTTCCAGACTGCAGCGCCAGAACCGCGCGGCCACTTCGGCCGGCAGAATATGGAATCGGTGGGTTCAGGAGGGTAATACGGAACGCCGTGCTGCATCCCAACGGCCTCGTATCACTAGCAGTCGAGATGACAGGCATCTTATCCGCATGGCTGTAACGGATCGTGTAGCCACGTCTCGATCCCTGAGTCAACAGATGGGGACGTTTGCAAGACAACAACCATATGCACGAACAGTTCGAAGACGTTTGCAGCAGCATGGACTATCAGCTCGGAGACCGTGGTTGCGGTTACCCTTGACGCTGCATCACAGACAGGAGCGCCTGCGATGGTGTACTCAACGACGAACCTGGGTCCATGAATGGCATAACGTCATTTTTTCGGATGAATCCAGGTTCTGTTTACAGCATCGTGATGGTCGCATCCGTGTTTGGCGACATCGCGGTGAACGCACATTGGAAGCGTGTATTCGTCATCGCCATACTGGCGTATCACCCGGCGTGATTGTATGGGGTGCCCATTGGTTTCCCGTCTCGGTCACCTCTTGTTCGCATTGACGGCACTTTGAACAGTGGACGTTACATTTCAGATGTGTTACGACCCGTGGCTCTACCCTTCGTTCGATCTCTGCAACACCCTTCATTTCAGCAGGATAATGCACGACCGCATGTTGCAGGTCCTGTACGGGCCTTTCTGGGTACAGAAAATGTTCGACTGCTGCCCTGGCCAGCACATTCTCCAGGTCTCTGACCAATTGAAAACGTCTGGTCAATGGTGGCAGAGCAACTGGCTCGTCACAATACACCAGTCACTACTCTTGATGAACTGTAGTATTGTGTTGAAGCTGCATGGGCAGCTGTACCTGTACACGCCATCCAAACTCTGTTTGACTCAATGCCCAGGCGTATCAAGGCCGTTATTACGGCCAGAGGTGGTTGTTCTGGGTACTGATTTCTCTGGATCTATGCACACAAAATGCGTGAAAATGTAATCACGTGTCAGTTCTAGTATAATATATTTGTCCAATGAATACCCGTTGATCATCTGCATTTGTTCTTGGTGTAGCAATTCGAATGGCCAGTATTGTAAATTATGCGACGTGTAATGAGTTACTGTACTGTGTAGACGCGTGCTTCTTGGGAGTAATGTTATAGTATGTTATCCTGAAACAGTGCGAAAGTGAATCAGAAAGGAGGGATGAATTCCGAGATCTGGTTTCATCTAGAGATATCATAACTGTCACCGAGTATAATTTCACTATTCGGAAAAAAATTGTAGTCAATAGTGTTGGCTTAGTCTGGAGTTGTAAGAGACAATGAAGATTTAAATCTCTCTATCGTTGTTGACCATAGTATCGCGAAGGCATGCAACCGCAATGCATTTTGCTGTATGAAATGTTACAGAGTTCACAAGACTTCACTGTACAAGATACCTGAACGATTTCGGAACATAAATTCCATCATCAGATGTTTCTGGGAAAGCAATCATTTCTATATCGATTCAAGGAAGTACATATACGTGCGGGGTCTTCCCCTCGAAATCCCCCGTGAACAAATTCGCCTCGGGACAAACCCAACTACAGCCAGAGTGTTTGCACCGCTACGTAGGTGACACGTTCGTCGTATGGCTGTGTGGACGGGACCGCCGTGTTCAGCTTAGATGTTTCACCTTATCTCGCTTTACCTCAACAAACATTTTCCCATGGAGTTGGAACAGGACGGCGTCCTCCCATTTATTGACGTCATGGTGGAACGGAAACTAGATGGCGAACTGCGACACATATAATATCAACACGAAACCTTACAGACTTCATAGTAAATTAAGCAAAAGAATCCACAAAGACATATTTTCTATGGTCACAGCAGAAGAGAGTGAAATTGAATTAGTCCAAAATTGTGGAATGGCTAGTTACCATCTACTTGTATAGAGACTGCCTCTCATTTCAATTTGTTTACGAGAATATATCTGCTTTTCTTTCAGCTGTCTGTTACTGGTCTGTAATCCTTCCCTGTTCTTTTCATTAACCAACTGATTTCAATCAGCAATCGATATCCCTGCAGTACGTGAAGAAAAATCCGGCGACATCACGGTGGGAGAGCAACAGATCATCTAATATGATGGCAGGGAAGACGGTGACTCGCAAAGTGATTTATTTCTTTCATTTGGATCCCTCCGAAACCGAAAGAAACGTGCAATCTAAATACTAAGAGCTTGAGAAATAGAGGGAAAGAAACAAAAAATCACAATTCTCTCTTATAATGTTACAATAAAGTTGCAATTCTACAATAGCAACATCAAATGATTTGCAAACATAAGCTTTTTACAACGTCAACCTAAGTCTATTTCTTATGAGATTTTGTTCCATAAGAAGATCATTTTTTCCTTCACTCTTACTTTTTTTAAAAAAGGTATGGAATCAAATAATAGGCAACTTACCGCACGTACAAAGAGGAACAGTGCGTATGCAGTTTATCCAGGAAGCTTTTATATTGACGTACCTGAAAAAGAATAAAACTTTATTAAGAGTGTATCATTTGTATGAAATAAAGGATAATTTAACGATGTTAATTTCTACCAACATTTGGTTACATTCTCTTTCATATACACAAAAAAAGAGTCAGGAAAGTTGTCCAGTTATTTGCACGTTACAGACGATGGTTTCGACGTGAAATTTAGTTTTTATAACACAAGGACTTGCATAAGGAATGCGTGTGAGACACTATTTGCAAACAGTTCGTGTTTGCCTTCCGCAATGAGATTGGTATTACTGTGCACCCGGCGGTAACGCAAAATAACTACATCAGCTGCCCACCAAAGCCATAGTTAGAGTAACGCCCGTTGTTATTTGATAGTGAAAGCTTGCTGTTAACGACATTAAATTTATTGGCGATGAGAAGAAGTAAACAATGACCATGCAGACGGAGAAGGTGACGCAACGTTGAAGACGAGCCACTCTATGGTGTATAAAATTGCTGTAGGAAGGACACGATGCTAAGATGAGTAGAACTGAAGTATCGAACCCAAAGGAAAGCGAAAAGTAACGTCAAAGTGCACCCAATAAGAAAGTCATTTACGATATGGAAAAATGCGTTATTATATAGAAATTACTGCGATGTTTTGAACAATACGAGGAAATACCACCTTTGCAAGAAAGTAACAGCTAAATTTCAAATTCTAATTATTCTGAAGATCACACAAAAATATAAGGCTAAGGGCATTCTTGGACACACAATATGGCTGCGCAAGACGATTCAGATTACGGAAAAACACGTGCGTTCTAGGTTGATCACAAGGATTGTAGACAATATGGAAATTGGTAAACGTACAAACCTCGACAAAGACACGGAAACTCGGAACCTTTATCCTATATAAGTGGCAGCATTACACCCAGCACGTACCATCGACCGCTGGACTCAGATGCCTACATAGTCCCAACTGGAAGTCGATTCAGATATCAAGTGGAAAGCATCGATATTCACTATTACAGTACAACTAAAAATTCCTTCGATACAATCAATATAAGTTCCAATTTGTTCATGTATATACTGATGGCTCTCGATGTCAAGAGACTTCAGCCATGGGCAGAACAAAGAGGTACGATATCTCCTTTCTATGGGTCCCAGCTCATGTAGGATTGGTCTACAATGGAAAGATTGACCAACTGGCGATGAAGGTCTCTGTTTATAGACCGGTAGTGAACGAACGACGTGGTGCAGTGCTTAGCATACCGGACTCGCATTGGGGAGGACGACGGTTCTAATCCCCGTCCAGCTGTCGAGATTTAGGCTTTCCGTGATTTATCGCTTATGTCCCCCTACAAAGGATAGGAAAACAGCTTATCGCTTACTATTAGCAGTTATACAGATATATCATTGGATGTACCTGCAAACTTATATTATAGCACAACACTGAGGTCAGGAGATAAGAAGTCAAACACTGACATGTGTGGAAAAATTAGATTTTCATAAAACGCAGTGCAAATTACCGATACTATACTCGTCCAGTGATTGATAATGGGAAAGCACTTACAAGGGAACCTCCCCATCGCACCCCCCTCAGATTAAGGTATAATTTGGCACAGTGGATAGGCCTTGAAAAACTGAACACAGATCAATCGAGAAAACAGGAAGAAGTTGTGTGGAACTATGAAAAAATAAGCAAAATATACAAACTGAGTAGTCCATGGGCAACATAGGCAACATCAAGGATGATGTGAGCACAGGCGCGCCGTGGTCCCGTGGTTAGCGTGAGCAGCTGCGGAGCGAGAGGTCCTTGGTTGAAGCCTTCCCTCGAGCAACAAGTTTACTTACTTTATTTTTGCAAAGTTATGATCTGTCCGTTCGTTCATTGACGTCTCTGTTTACTGCAATAAGTTTAGTGTCTGTGCTTTGCGACCGCACCGCAAAACCGTGCGATTAGTGGACGAAAGGACGTACCTCTCCAATGGGAACCGAAAACATTTGATCGCAAGGTGATAGGTCAACCGATTCCTCCACAGGAAAACACGTATGATATATTCTATACGACACTGGTGACGGCATGTGCGTCACATGACAGGAATATGTTGTCGACCCACCTAACTTGTACACTTGGCGAATGGGTAAAACGATTCTTCTACCTTGCCCGATTTAGGTTTTCTTGTGGATGTGATGACCACTTCGAAAAAAGTGATGAAAACATAAGAGTGTGTCACATAAACCGCAACAAATGAATGCAACAGTTTCACAGTCGCACAGTTTTCTCTGTGCTCTGTCAAAACGTATGTTTTTAAGGTTTTCAAATTTTTCCGTGTGTAGACCGTCAAATCCTGCATATGTCCAAGCAAATCTGAACATGTCCTGGAATTTTGGAGAGTGAAGTTGATTATGTGTGAGTGCCTGAACTCTGATAATTATCTGAAAATAAAAAATTAAACTTTTCGCTCGAGGGAAGACTTGAACCAAGGACCTCTTGCTCCGCAGCTGCTCACTCTAACCACGGGACCACGGCGCTCCTGTGCTCACATCATCCTTGATGTTACCTATGTTGCCCATGGACTACTCAGTTTGTATATTTTGCTTGTTTTTTCATAGTTCCACACAACTTCTTCCTGTTTTCTCGATTGATCTGTGTTCAGTTTTCAAGGCCTATCCACTGTGCCAACTTATAACTAAATCTGAGGGGGGTGCGATGGGGACGTTCCCTTGTTAGTGACTTAAAACAAACAAATATTATTTCAAACACTTTTCAAACCTTTCATCGTTACATAGTTAAAGACGAAAATTTAATACATTAAGTCATTAGTTAAGTAATCAAAAGTTTCAAGCTATTTTATATGGTGGGGGTACATTATTGAAATAATAGGGATTTTAGTGGGCACTTCCTAGTGTATCTGGAAAGAAGCACTGTGGGGCTAGCAAATGGTTCAAATGGCTCTAAGCACTATGGCACTTAACATCTGAGGTCATCAGTCTCCTAGACTTAGAACTACTTAAACCTAACTAATCTAACTGACATCACACAGATCGATGCCCGAAGCAGGATTAGAACCTGCGACCGTGGCAGCAGTCGGTTCCGGACTGAAGCGCCTAGAACCGTGGGGCTATCAACCAACTACATTCCATAGAGGCTGGAATGAAAGCGGTGACAGTTTGAAGCATAAATCAGGAACATCTGGAGCAATTTTAACCACATTTGTTAGGTACATGACTGACTATCTGTATAAAAACAGTGTTGGAGTAAGGTTCCCCACTACCACTAGCGGCGGGGTGTGGATGAGAAGGGGTGACGTAAAAGTGTTCCAAAACGACCTATTGGTAAGTATTTTATGTACTTTGTTGACTTGGAATACGTTTCAAAGTATGAAGCGCGATTTGTGTCTTATTTGTACTGGTCGAAAGAACGAGTGTTGTCGGGAGAATGAGCACTGCATCTACCCAATAATTTTGTCACTGTGTTTTGAGACCTAAGATCAAGCCACACAGTTGAACACAACAGATAAATTAAAAACCCTTTGTGAAGTCGTGTGGTGTAAAACAGCAGAGACTCAGACAAATATGAGTGCAAAATATATCACATATGCGTATGTTCAACATATCCCCTAAGGCCATGGATCAATTTAAACTGAACATGGTACTCATATTATTTACTGTCTGGCAAGAAATACCATGGGGGTGTGGTAATACCTGGATGTTGAACAGAGAAGGGGGAGGGGGGTGCAGGAGGATGGACAGATGGGGGAGCAGCAGCCGGCAGAGAGAGAGAGAGAGAGAGAGAGAGAGAGAGAGAGAGTATGAGATGAACAGAGAGAGTGGCAGAGTTGGAGGTGGACAGAGAGAGGGGTTGAGGAGGAGATGGACAGAGAGAGTGGTGGAGTTGGAGGTAGACAGCATGAGGGCAGATGAGGAGATGGACAGAGAGAGGGGAGGAGGAGGAAGTGATGGACAGAGAGCTGCAGGAAGATAAACTAATAGAAGACTGGAATAAATAAATACCTCGGCAATGTTGGGTCTCTCAGCTAGTTTATAATGTGTATGGAAGAAGAAGATACGTATTGATTCTGATAATAATAATTTCGTGTGGCTCAATGGCCTGGTGCAAGTATTCATGATCCAACCAGGATACGATCCCTCGATTTTACAGTTGCCGGGCATGCGCTTTGTCATATTTTATTAAGTGAAAATAACTTTTTCTTGAAAACCTATTTAAATTTCTTAACTTTACTGATTAAATTATTCTCTTTTACGCTATGCCATTATTACATTAACTGATAACATTTGATTGATTGCTATTGTTATCCTAAGCCCATTCTTTCAAAAACCAATTTAATCATGTTTCCTTGCAGCTTTTTGCGATCTGAGTACTTAATAATTCTACAAAACTTACACTCCAAGTGTATGTGTAATTCAGTTGTGTAGGTCACATAGTTTCCCATCAACCAGTGGATGGTATTGTTTATTGTTATCGGATAGTTTAGAGTCTGTGACCTGTAGAATACTGTTGGCTCGATATGGTCTGTCGAAGATCTAGTAAGTCATCTCTGGGCCACTTCCAGTTTTGTTCATAGCAAGTGACTGTAAATCTAAGTATTACTACATCGACGAGATTACATCTCAGACAGAGGAATGTTTTAACCGACTGCGTTCAGCCTTTCGTTAGTGCTGACTATGTTATTCACAGTTTTATATCACGCTGTTACTGCGTCAAATGAAACTTTGTCCATGCTGATATTGTTGCATAAAGCATCCCATTAGATATTTGGATACCTCCTTTTGTATTTTGTTTCATTCTCCCACGTATACTGTCTCTGATTTTTATCTGCCGCGAAGTAGTTATCTCGTTGCTGAGGTACCTTACCAGCGGTCCACCAGAACCGACATATATTCTGGTCAAGCTTCGTTGCTCTCTGGATTTACGGCGGCTGTTAGGTTACTGCTTTTCCCGCCAGATATCGGCTCTTCTCGTAATTTACATCATCGTGAGATGCATTCAATACGCCAATTATATGTGGATCAGATTACAATACGTACATTACGCAGTCCATTACTGTCAACAGTAACCTATTAGCGAAAACTGCAAACTCCCTAGCGGTAACATACATAAAAACGCGGTGGGAAACTTTAATTTATATATACTACCAGCTGACAAACACTCCATTCCCGGGCATCTAGTTTGAAAATTTTCTTTTAGAAACGGAAACAAAAGCTGAACTGTGTTTGTCATGACGTATCGAAAAAATTTCATTTCATTGTTTTCGTGAAAACGTCTTTGAAATTAAGAACCAATCGTACAAAGAAATATGGACAACTATCGTTTTCGCCTACAGACGTTCGCGCTTCGAAGTTGAAAGCTGTCAAAAGCGCTGTCACGTGTCAGTGATTTCCGTAAGTTGATTCGGCTATAGGAGGGCCTTAGAAGTAAATAATTAATAGTTTAAAATTTAATGCATGATGTGCCAGTTTTTGACGCATCTCAATGTTGAACTATGTATCGTAGAATGATATATTTGTGTGTAGGTACGTTTAGCGGCATATGTGGATACTGTCCACAAAATGTGTTGCAGAAAAGAATTAGTAACAAAGAAGTACTTAAATTTAAACGTCATGCATGATGCGAAAGATTTTCACGCATCTCAGCATTTATGGCGTCATATCTCGTGAACTATGTTTGGTACCATGATATAATTTTCTAGAGGCATTCAACTATATATGTGTGTGTACTGTCTGAAAAATATGTAGCGAATCGAGTTTGTAGCAAATAGGTTTTGTATTTAAACATCACGCACAATGCGGCAGTTTTTTACGCATCCAAGTGTTAATGACGTCATATCTGCTGAACTATATGTGGCACCATGATATAATTTTCAGGTGCATTTAGTGGCACTATCTGGATACTGAATGAAATTATCGCTCTGCAGCGGAGTGTGAGCTAGTGTGAAACTTCCTGGCACATTAAAACTGTGTGAAGCTGTGAGGACGGGTCGTGAGTCGTGCTTGGGTAGCTCATTCGCAGCTCAGCGTGTTTGGTCAGAGGGTTAACTGCCTCCTGTAATAAAAAATCTGAGTTAATAGATCACCGATTACCTTGAATAAGCATCATGGGACGTCCGCCCCGAACAAATTCAACGACCAACAACGAACAAAACGAGATTAAAAAAAAAAAAAGTCGATGGAGCACTTGGCCGCGAAAGGCACAAGTCCCGAGTTCGAGTCTCGATCCGGAAATTACATACCTGGATACTGTTTGCGAAATTTATTACGAATAGAGTTTATAGCAGATAAGTAATAAATTTAAACGTCATGCGTGATGCAGGAGTTTGGATACATCCCACTGTTTATCAATTCATATCTGCTGAACTATGACGGGCAGGTGGTTCCTAATAGCACAGCGACTGTTGCCTGATAGTCAGGAACACGTGTGCAGGCTTTGCATAAAATCAGTGCAGTGGTTGAGGAGGAAATGTGGAATATATATACACACACACACACACACACAGAGTATATATGTTGGCTGTTCAGGTTTCTATGTTGGTAACGCCACGTAGCGCTCTGTATGAAAATCACTGACTGTGCCGTGTGCAGTCTGTGGCTCGTTGGCATTGTTGAAATATTTGCTATTGTAGTGTTGGGCAGCTGGATGTGAACAGCACGTAGCGTTGTGCAGTTGGAGGTGAGCCGCCAGCAGTGGTGGATGTGGAGAGAGAGAGAGAGAGAGAGAGAGAGAGATGCCAGAGTTTTGAGTGGTTGCTATAAGCGGACGATATGGACGTGTGTCCGCCAGAAAAAGGAAATTTGTAAAGATGGATGTCATGATGGTTGGTTGGTTGGTTTTGGGAAAGGAGACCAGACAGCGAGGTCATCGGTCTCATCGGATTAGGGAAGGATGGGGAAGGAAGTCGGCCGTGCCCTTTCAAAGGAACCATCCCGGCATTTGCCTGGAGCGATTTAGGGAAATCACGGAAAACCTAAATCAGGATGGCCGGACGCGGGATTGAACCGTCGTCCTCCCGAATGCGAGTCCAGTGTCTAACCACTGGATGTCATGAATTGATAGATATATATACAGGGTGGTCAGAAAATGTCTGAAACGCTTGTCGTGATGTCGTAGGGCAGATTGTACTGAGACATAAATGTTAAGAAAGAAATTCGATACGTTGCTCCGTTTCCGAGTTATTTAGCATAGAATTTACCCAATCGGGGCGTCGCGCGCGTAACTTCAAGTTCCAGCTAATGAATCGAAGCACTCGTTGGGCAACACCGCCCCTGGCAGGCCGCATGAATGCGATCGCGCGACGCCCCGATTGGCTAAATTCTATGATAAATAACTCGGAAACGGAGTAACGTATCGGATTTATTTCTTAACATTTATGTCTCAGTACAGCCTGCCCTGTAACATCCCTACAAGCATTTCACACATTTTCTGACCACCCTGTATATGATGACTTTTGAACACTATTATGGTAAATACATTGTTTGTTCTCTATCAAAATCTTTCATTTGCTAACTATGCCTATCAGTAGTTAGTGCCTTCAGTAGTTAGAATCTTTTATTTAGCTGGCAGTATTGGCGCTTGCTGTATTGCAGTAGTTCGAGTAACGAAGATTTTTGTGAGGTAAGTGATTCATGAAAGGTATAGGTTATTGTTAGTAAGGGCCATTCTTTTGTAGGGATTATTGAAAGTCAGATTGCTTGCGCTAAAAAAAATATTGTGTGTCAGTTTAGTGATGACCAGAATAAGTAAAGAGAGAAATGTCTGAGTACGTTCGGTTTTGCTCAGTTGTTTGAAAATAAAATAATGTAGAAGTTTACCAGCACAATCATTCATAATTTTCTAAGGGGACGTTACAATACATCCATTCATTTTTATAATTTGTGGATTATACAGGGTGTTACAAAAAGGTACGGCCAAACTTTCAGGAAACATTCTTCACACATAAAGAAAGAAAATATGTTATGTGGACATGTGTCCGGAAACGCTTACTTTCCATGTTAGAGCTCATTTTATTACTTCTCTTCAAATCGCATTAATCATGGAATGGAAACACAGCAACAGAACGTACCAGCGTGACTTCAAACACTTTGTTACAGGAAATGTTCAAAATGTCCTCCGTTAGCGAGGATACATGCATCTCACCTTCCGTCGCATGGAATCCATGCGCTGATGCAGCCCTGGAGAATGGCGTATTGTATTACAGCCGTCCACAATACGAGCACGAAAAGTCTCTACATTTGGTACCGGGGTTGCGTAGACAAGAGCTTTCAAATGCCCCCATAAATGAAAGTCAAGAGCGTTGAGGTCAGGAGAGCGTGGAGGCCATGGAATTGGTCCGCCTCTACCAATCCATCGGTCACCGAACCTGTTCTTGAGAAGCGTACGAACACTTCGACTGAAATGTGCAGGAGCTCCATCGTGCATGAACCACATGTTGTGTCGTACTTGTAAAGGGACATGTTCTAGCAGCACAGGTAGAGTATCGCGTATGAAATCATGATAACGTGCTCCATTGAGCGTAGGTGGAAGAACATGGGGCCCAATCAAGACATCACCAACAATGCCTGCCCAAACGTTCACAGAAAATCTGTGTTGATGACGTGATTCCACAAATGCGTGCGAATTCTCGTCCGCCCACACATGTTGATTGTGAAAATTTACAATTTGATCACGTTGGAATGAAGCCTCATCCGTAAAGAGAACATTTGCACTGAAATGAGGATTGACACATTGTTGGATGAACCATTCGCAGAAGTGTACCCGTGGAGGCCAATCAGCTGCTAATAGTGCCTGCACACGCTGTACGTGGTACGGAAACAACTGGTTCTCCCGTAGCACTCTCCATACAGTGACGTGGTCAACGTTACCTTGTACAGTAGCAACTTCTCTGACGCTGACATTAGGGTTATCGTCAACTGCACGAAGAATTGCCTCGTCCATTGCAGGTGTCCTCGTCGTTCTAGGTCTTCCCCAGTCGCGAATCATAGGCTGGAATGTTCCGTGCTCCCTAAGACGCCGATCAATTGCTTCGAACGTCTTCCTGTCGGGACACCTTCGTTCTGGAAATCTGTCTCGATACAAACGTACCGCGCCACGGCTATTGCCCCGTGCTAATCCATACATCAAATGGGCATCTGCCAACTCCGCATTTGTAAACATTGCACTGACTGCAAAACCACGTTGGTGATGAGCACTAACCTGTTGATGCTACGTACTGATGTGCTTGATGCTAGTACTGTAGAGCAATGAGTCGCATGTCAACACAAGCACCGAAGTCAACATTACCATCCTTCAATTGGGCCAACTGGCGGTGAATCGAGGAAGTACAGTACGTACTGAAGAAACTAAAATGAGCTCTAACACATGTCCACATAACATCTTTTCTTTATTTGTGTGTGAGGAATGTTTCCTGAATGTTTGGTCGTACCTTTTTGTAACACCCTGTATACATAGACTCATTTTTTATAACACGTGTGGATTTTAGACAATTGAAAGAACTATTCGGAGAGTGAATTGCGAGGGAGCAGTCGACCGTAGAGGGATTAAAGGCGACGAAATTTTCCAGCAACACACGCTGGCTTACTGATCGCAGCAGGCGTTCCCGAGCGCAACACGAATGTGAGCTGGGAGTTTGGTGCGGCACGCGCGCGCGGCTTTAGGGGCCGGAAATGTAGACATCAGCGGCGCGCGTACCGCGCGTTTTACGCCGGGCGGCATCGCCGTAAACGCGATATGGATTTAACACGGGGGTGGCGAGCAGCGGATGATCACGCCATTACTGCCACCAGAGGGCGCGCCGAGCCGAGCGGTCGGCGGGTGCGTAAAACGACGCAAAGTGGCGCTCGTAAAGCCGCCAGCCAGACGGTACGGTACAGCGGGGGAGGGGGGGGGGGCGGAGGGGGCGTCGTGCCAACCGCAACGTGTCGCTGCCAGGCACCGCGACGCCGACGCACGCTCGCCGCTTTGTCTTGCGGCGAAGCGATGGCTTGCAAGGCGATCCGGAGGCAGCTCCCTGGTCAGAGTTATAGGTAGAGGTGAGAAAAACCGATCGCTTAAAGCCAGTACCGGTATTTTAGTTCTCAATAACCCGTACTTTTCGGTATTTGTTTGGTACAGATCAAGGGTTTCTAAACTACGGCCCGCGGACTGAAACCGGCACGGGAAGTCCGGCAAACCGGCCCGCGTTACCTGGCCGGACATCCCCGATGTGTTTGCCGACAAACTTACGTTTTTAGATAAATTAACTTTTTCTGGACACATTTCTTCCGCTGTTGCAATCATGCGGTTCTTAATTAATTCACCGTCGGCTAATTGCTTACACTGTTTCGCTACTACGAGGGCTGTCCAGAAAGTAAGTTACGATCGGCCGCGAAATGGAAACGACTATGAAAATCCGATAAAGCTTTGCAAAGATGTGTTGGGCAGTGTCTCTAGTATGACTCTAGGTAGAATTATGTCGCTCTTTTCATTCCTGAGCTCTTAGCGAGCGCGTAAAGATGTTATAGAAAATAGTGTCTCCCGCCAAGTACGAGGGCCTGGTGAGAATTTTCCCCTGAAGCTATGCAACCAACATTACATAACTGTCGTGCGGTTTCTTCTTCAAGACAATTCTCAGCCTCATTCTGCAGGGGCAATGAAGATGTTCCTGCATCGTTTCAATTGGAAATGTTTGGTTAGCCACAATACAGCCCGTAATTGTCTCCCACTGAGTTTCATCTCTGCTCAAACGAACCGCTGGCTATGAAGACAACATTTTGGCACAGACAACGAGCTTTAGGCCAGCGTAGAGAATTGGCGGAAAGCACTGGCGGCTGCCTTCTATGATGAGGGTATTGGAAAGTTGGTACAACGCTACGACGAAAGTCTGAGTCAGAACGGCGACTACGTAGAGAAGTAGCTGAAAGGTGTAGCTAACTGTTACAAATGAAACATTTCTGATTTTCACTGTGATTTTCATTTCGCGATCAATCGTAACTTACTTTCTGGACAGCCCTCGTAAATGAGCAACACGAAAACTAGCACGAGTTGCTGCATGTTGTTCAGCAAATACTTTCTTAAACAGCGACTGCTGGGTTTTTAGCTGGCGTTTCAGAGACTCATACATTTCTAATCTTTCGCATCCTGTAAACTTGGAGTAATTCTGAGAGTGCTTAGTCTCATAATGACGTTTTATATTGTATTGTTTGAAGATTGATATTGCTTCATTGGAAATAATACACATTGGTTTGTTGCTTGACTCCACCACGAAAAATTGACATCTCCACTGCTCTTTAAAAATTCTACATTCACTGTCAACCTTTCGTTTCTTTTCCATATTTGTACAGAACTTCACAAAAGATTGTAACCTGAAAATAAAATTGTGCTATTTAATACTAATAAAACTAGGGAGTAGTCTGCCTAAACAGAATGCAATGAATTTATTTTTACGGTACTTTAAGTACTAAATTACATACTCGCAATTACATTGTAGTTTCACTAAAAATACAGTGAAAAAATATTTAAGTCGTGCTATACGTATTTCGATTTACAGATTTTCCTTGTCTCTTCGAATTCAGACTTTGAATTGTCCCACACTTCATCGTCTCACCTACTAGTACAGCACATAAAACACTAAAAAACTCGCGAGACACTCGCAACATAGACACAATCACGCAACAGAATTATCAAATACATGCTCTGGCTCTGCTACTCGCTACAAGACTACGTAACTAAACTTATTGTTGCGCCGCTTGAAATAACAATGCGTTGACATACTCTACCTCTGTTACCTCTTGTAGTAGTAGTGCTGCTAACAGTGATTTTGAGATTTCGTTAACTTTGCAGGACGCTTTCGCGAAGAATGTGCAGTCACATACTTTTTTGTCGGTGAAATTCGCCAGAATAAAATACGCCAGAATTTCGGTCAGGTACGTCCTCCAATCAAAATTATGTAATTAAATAAAAATCGTAGTTCGTTTCAGTGCTACCTATTGCTACAACCTTAGATTTTTGCGATTTCATCTTTCCTTTAGCCTTACATTACGGTGATCATGGAGTGCTAGGGTGCTTTAATCCCACTAGGTAGATCTTGGCCCTTATGACTTCGTGGAGGAGTCAATGTGACCCGCGGACTAAAAAGTTTGGAGACCCCTGGTATAGATCATACCAGGTTTCATTTTTTAGGTTCCGTATCTCAGTCGGTAGAAACAGAACACTTCTAGGTTTGTCCGGCTGTCTGTCAGTGTCTGTCCGTTCGACTGTTAAAAATCCTTTTTTCTCAGGAACGAGTAGACGGGACGTATCACTTCTAGACGTGTAGACAGTCAATGGCAAGAAAAGCGTTTCAGAACAAGAGAAAATTGTTGACATCGAGTATTGATTTAATTGTCACGAAGTCTTTTCTGCCAGTATTTGTATAGAGTGTAGCCTTGTACAGAAGTGAAACAAGAACAATAAACAGTTTAGACAAGACGAGAATTGAAGATTTTGAAATGTGTTGCAATAGGCAAATGCTGAAGATCAAATGCGTAGATCATGTGACTAACGGGGAGGTACTGAATAGAATTCGGGTGAAAAGAAATTTGTCGAACAACCTGACTAGGAGAAGCGATCAGTTGGTAGCACACATTCTGAGTTATCAAGGGATCACCAGTTTAGTACCAGAGGCAAGTGTGGGGCGTAAAAGTCGTAGGCGGAGACCAAGAGATGGATATAGTAAACAGATTCAGAAGGATGTAGGTTGCAGATGAAGAGGCTTGCACGGAATAGAATAGCATGGAGAGCTGCACCAAACCAGTCTTCAGACTGAAGACCACAACAACAACAACTACGGACTACGGTCCTTTGGCGGTATAATAAACGCAATCAAAAGATACGGCCATTGGTCCACATATTTTGATACTCGCAAGCTGACTCATTAAAACCTACAAGCTGCTTCGCCTTGAGATACAATCAAAAAATTGGCAAGAAGAAAGGTTTAAGAGTAAAAATGAAAGAAGAAATCAGAAAATTGTTAATTTGTATTATATCAGACGAAAAGAATACTTCTTTTGCTATCCGATTTCAAACTTGAAATTAAAACATTCTCGAAAGTCTTGGAATTGTTGGGGACGATATCTTGCCAGTATCAATGTCGATAACAGGCAAACATCGTCGAGATCCCCGATTCCCGGAATGGATGAGCTGTCTGTATACATTATTAAGTTGGTACGGAACTCTAAGTAGACTGGTCCAACACACACCTGGCCAGTTATTTTACTAATAAGCGTGTTAAAGACTGGTATATCAGTTTGTCACAGAAGTGGTGCTAAAAGTTTTGATTTGTAATAAAACTTTTTTAAAAAAATAAGTAATGTTTCTTCCTGATATTTCCGTTGCATTTCTGAGACAATATGTAACTGTTGTCGTTTACTACCCAAAGCCTTCATCCTTTCGTAGCTCAAAAATAGATATCGTTGGTAGAAAGTACTGTGGGGGAGTGCTGTCGCCTTTGAGTGATATCGTTTCTGAAGAAAGGAGTCGGCTTACAGACCAACACATTAGAAAACGAAGAGATCGGACAATAAGTATTGGCCAACGGGTTAATTCATTACTGAAAGAATAACTATTGCCAAGTAATCGTTCCTAGTAAATGTTCTACTATCTAAATTGGTCTGGTGTTTTTATTCGAAGTAGTTAAAGAAAAAGAGCTACGAATTCGACGCAAAAGCTTGTC
Organism: Schistocerca nitens; assembly: GCF_023898315.1. NCBI lineage: Eukaryota > Metazoa > Arthropoda > Insecta > Orthoptera > Acrididae > Schistocerca > Schistocerca nitens. The sequence continues at coordinate 18,530,301 of NC_064619.1, forward strand.
TCCACAGATGACCTCGCTGCTTGGTCCTGTCCTCCAAATGAACCAACCAACCAACCATTTGTCTCCCATTTATATGAAATAATAAAAGATAAATTATGGCACAGTAATATAATGAAAACTTAACAGTTCGTTCATTGTTTACATTAAAAATAGAAATAAGTTGATCTGCTGCCTGTGTCTACGTAGTATTACTTAATCTGTTGCAGCCCTTGCAAATGGACGATACAACGCAAACATGGAGTCCTCTACCCTCAGTTTTCACCCACTCGTACTCAGTATTCGTAAGCCTCGACAGTTGTACTAACCTCGATTACAATATAATCTTTGAGCATAGTTTCAAAAAATTAGAATCAATAGGAGACTACTGGTGATTTTTGTAGTATTCAACCCCTTAGTACTTTTTTGAGAAAATCAGCGAATAGTGGACGCACTAAGTTTTCTTTTCTTTACCGGTTTTAACAGATATTTTGATTCTAGAGATCATGGAACGTATAATGCTAAAGTGAGACTGACTCTTAGAATTTTTCAGTGATTGTTAGAGGTCAACGTTTAATACTGAAAATAACAGCAATTTAAAAAAAAACGAAAATCAGTTATATCAGAAACATTGGCACATGCATGGGTCGTCGACTGGGGAGGCCCGACGTTGGGAGTGTTCGGTGCACGGTGTGTTCAGAGACACTCGTACTCTGCCCAGCATTACAGTCTGACGTCAGTTCCGCAGCAGTTCGCCACCTGCCCTGTTTCACCAGTCTGCCCAGCCTACGACTTCCGACGTCTATAATGAGGGGTGGTCGCCCAACCCCAAGACGTCGGGACGTGGTTTCATCTTGGTTCCGCCACGCGTTGAAGACACTCACCACAGAACACCTCGAACGCCCGACAAGTCGTGCATTTTCCGAAATGCTGTTGCCGAGTCTCCGAGCCATCACAATCTGCCCTCGCCCACAGACAGATAGATCGCGCGCCTTCGCCATTGTACACACGGACAGCATGCTCACTGATACTACATGCATTGTGCTTGTGTCTGAGCAGCAGTCTTTCCTCTCCAGGTGACGCTGTTACCGCCATGATGGATTTATATCGATAGTAGGTCAGAGATCATAATGTCCTGCCTGATCAGTGTTCGTCTGTAACACCATAGCTCTAATGCTGTACTGATTTATTTTGCTTTTGTTTCATTTAATGTTACATTGCTGTGCTTCTGTAAATGTGTTTGTTTGAATAGGTAACACAAAACTGTATACTCCTTTCTTTGTTAAAACTTTGATGTCATGATTTGATTGTATGCTGTGTAGCATATCTCTCGTTTAAGTGCTTTGACCCATTTGGAGGGAACAAAACTTACTGTATATAATTGTAATTTTGTGTGAATAATTTTTTGTAGAAATGTATATATGTGCAAATGTTCTGTTTTGTTTAAAATGATTGTTTACTGTTATGTAAACTGCTGATCCTCACTTAGGGCTCTTAGTATTCTGTGTGTAAGAGGTGTAGTGGTTCCCCTTGGGAATGGAACTGTGTAGCGCGCGCAAAGTGTGGCTGGCCTGTGTAGAAAAGGTGGAACTGATAGTCAGTCGGGGACGAGCAACGAGTCGGGGACGAGCCACCAGTCCGTGCACTGCCATTGTGCTGATTCCGGGAGAGGCTTTTCCTGTTTATTTCCAAGGCCTCGGATGGATGGATAAATAGCTGGAATTATACTGGAATTTGTATCTATCATCGCCACCAAGAAATGACAGAGACCAGCAATTCTGCCTGCGATTCCACCTACCAACATGCAGGCTACCACCACATTGCGCAATCATTGCAACGTAATACTATAATGATGTACAGTGAAGGATCAGCTTAATGGATGTGCTAATGTGCTGAAATATAAGGTAATTTATATCTGAATTTATGTACCTACCTTGACTTTTCTCCTCATCATAACACCTCTCAGGGTCCTCTCCGTTTGAACTAAAGTGATTACCGAGTGTCCTTACAGAAAGTACATTAAAACCCAGTTTTCTAATTAACGCCTCTTGAACATAGTAAAGAGAAAGTTAAGTTAATGTGGCAAGAGAGTGAGTTAAAGTTAATGATGCTTGCTGAAATAATTTTCCTAGTAAAACTGCTTATTAATGTGTTGTTGCCAACTTCAAATTAAAATTTCTCAAGAGTGAGGCTTATAGTGTTTTGCTTAGTAAATGATCACATTACTGCCTGTTGTTAATCTCAGAAAGTGGGTCAGTATCTTACATTAATGTTAATTTTATGTCTCATGGTAGTAAAAGTGGAAAACTGCATAGTAGGAAATTACATACTCATGTTTGCTAAGTATTTGTCTATCTTGTGTATTAGAAGTGCAGATTAATAGTAATGTTATAAAGACCATTCACTTTGTGTAAGCCCTGAAAGTGATAGTGTTTTTCTGTACCTGTTATAATTTTGCAAATAGTTTGTGCTGCTCCAACTGTTAGTTTCACTCTTACCGTAAACATATGAGTGTGTCAGAGTTCATTGCACTCGCTTGTGGTCAAGTATAGGCTGCGTTTACCTGTTTAAATTACTAATTATTTTCTTCAACGAGAATGTTAATCATTCTTTTGCCTAGTTAGGCTGGCGACCGTTTTCCATTATCAGTTAAACAGTGCAGATAAACAAAATTTTGTTTGTTACTGTTCAAACATTTACGTAATTCTGACTTTCATTTCCGATAAGCCACCTCTGTTAGGTACAACACGGTCAACATAACAAAATTCCTCTCAGAGGGTAACACTGCTCTGTCACTTTATACCATAGTTGCTTTAACAAGATAGTATTGTTTCACGACCTTCTTCCTACTTTAAGGTTATGGTATAGCAGTAGCAGACGCGAGTGTTATACGTGGCTTTTCCGTGACAGGACTATTTGTTCTGTTGGGGCATAATAAGTAATAAACCAAATTTGGTATTTGATTACGTAAGCTGTGTAAATGCTGTTGCAGTGTTATACGTCCATCTTCTTCTCCTTCTGCTTGATTTTTTGTTGTGGTCTTTGTTCTGCACCATGCACAGAGTTAAGTACAGATTTGGCATGGTTAATTTTAAGGGGTGGCCAGATGCCCTTCCTGCTGCTACCCCTTACCTCCCCCCCCCCCCCAAGGACGGAATTAGTGTACCTCTGCCGTCTGCGTGTAGTGTAAACCATGAAATAGTGCGAACGTTTTCAAATGTCTGTGAGTCGTGTAAGTTAGGTGGGACTTGGGGACCAGCCCGGTATTCACCTAGTGGGATGTGGAAAACCGCCTAAATACCACACCCAGGCTGGCCGGCACACCGGCCCTCGTCGGTAATGCGCCAGGCGGATTAGATACGGGCCCAGCGCGCCTACCCGAGTCCAGGAAGCAGCGCATTAGCGCTCTCGGCTAACCTGGCAGGTGATGAGCGTACGTCCATATTACTAATATAGTCGACATCCTGTTCGGTCACACTGAGGAAGACAGCAGTCTGGTCGTGGTCCCTTCTAATAAGGCATTCCTCGCTGATGTACCGAATCGTTTGTGTTTCAGCACCATGGTCACACTCAGGAGAAGTAACCATGTGCCATATATACGTAGGGTCCACACGTCTTCTCCAGTTCATTGTTATCCTATTTATCCTGGTCCACATATTCCTGGGAAGATCAGACACTGGCGTGTTTTTGAATATGCGCTGGATCTCTCTGGAATATATCAGTTACCCCATTTCCGAATCTTTGTGCCAACATTCTATCATCTCGAAGTCATCTCGTTGCAGGTCTACACGAACAACTGGAGAGTTTCTTGACCGAAGTCTGTCGATGTTTACATTTTTAGAGAGTTCATGAATAGGGAGTCGGGCGTTGTTTTGCATTTTTCTGTACTCTCTGAGTAATGCATTAAACTGCTCACGTCGGGGCATGGAGTATGACTAAGTATCGGAAGCCAATGGGCGGCTGTACTTTTGATTGTCCCAGATACCATTCTCATGGTTCTGTTCAATTCGACGTCTTCTCCTGTTGGTTGTTATCCTATTTAGCCTGGTCCACACTCTCGTGGGAAGATCAGACCCTGGCAGTTTTTTGAATATGCGCTGGATCTCTCTGGAATATGTCAGGAAAGCCATTTCCCAATCTCTATGCCAACATGCTATCATCTCGAAGTCATCTCGTTGCAGGTCTACAGCACGAACAACTGGAGAGTTTCTTGACTGAAGTCTGTCGATGTTTACATTTTTAGAGAGTTCATGAATAGGGGGTCGGGCATTGTTTTGTATCTTTCTGTACTCTCTGAGTAATGCATTAAGTTTGCTCAAGTCAGGGCATGGAATGTGACTAACAATAAGTATCGGAAGCCAATGGACGGATGTACTTTTGATTGTCCCAAATACCATTCTCATGACGAAATAAATCTCGGGTGAACAGCCCGGTATGAGTGTGCATAGGACACAATATTTCGGCAATCGACCACGTTGCCATCATCAGCGCACCTGATAATGGCAACGTGGTCGATTGTCGAAATATTGTGTCCTATGCTCACTCACACCAGGCTGTTCACCCGACATTTATTTCGTCATAAAATACGCCTCGAGAAATTGAAGAATCACACTATTCTCATGGTTCTGTTCAATTCGACGTCCATTCTCTTCGTTGTTGTTGTTGTTGTTGTTGTGGTCTTCAGTCCAGAGACTGGTTTGATGCAGCTCTCCATGCTACTCTATCCTGTGCGAGCCTCTTCATCTCCCAATACGTACTGCAGCCTACATCCTTCTGAATCTGCTTAGTGTATTCATCTCTTGGTCTCCCTCTACGATTCTTACCCTCCACGCTGCCCTCCAGTACTAAATTGGTGATCCCTTGATGCCTCAGAACATGTCCTACCAACCGAACCCTTCTTCTGGTCAAGTTGTGCCACAAACTTCTCTTCTCCCCAATCCTATTCAGTACCTCCTCATTAGTTATGTGATCTACCCATCTAATCTTCAGCATTCTTCTGTAGCACCACATTTCGAAAGCTTCTATTGTCTTCTTGTCCAAACTATTTACCGTCCATGTTTCACTTCCATACATGGCTACACTCCATACAAATACTTTCAGAAATGACTTCCTGACACTTAAATCTGTACTCGATGTTAACAAATTTCTCTTCTTCAGAAACGCTTTCCTTGCCATTGCCAGTCTACATTTTATTCCCTCTCTACTTCGACCATCATCAGTTATTTTGCTCCCCAAATAGCAAAACTCCTTTACTACTTTAAGTGTCTCATTTCCTAATCCAATTCCCTCAGCATCACCAGATTTAATTCGACTACATTCCATTATCCTCGTTTTCCTTTTGTTGATGTTCATCTTATATCCTCCTTTCAAGACACTGTCCATTCCGTTCAACTGCTCTTCCAAGTCCTTTGCTGTCTCTGACAGAATTACAATGTCATCGGTGAACTTCAAAGTTTTTATTTCTTCTCCATGGATTTTAATACCTACTCCGAATTTTTCTTTTGTTTCCTGCATACTGTTTACTATTTCAATTAATGCAGCATCTCTCAAATTTCTGTCTTTGTATGATTCAGTTTTGAGGTTCCAAAGGCATTCTCGTTCTTGGTACATCTCCAAGAATATCATAATTGTCGCTGTTGACCACTTTTTCGACATATTAATAGCAAACGCACAAACAAGAGCACTATCTGCGAACGAATACGCACTAGAAAGCAGCCGCGAGATAGCAATCGAATGACGGTATTCGATTGTGGAGTAGGCAAAATGGCGCAACAAAGTAGAACGAGTTCAACTTTTTGTGGCGTGACAGAAGTTGCGCTTCTTGAATGGCGCCACCGAAAACTAGGAGTTCACACATGCAACTACAAAGCAACTGCAGTTCGCCATTAGCAGTGGCGATACTTTTGTTGCCTGTGTGAAGCCGGCTTAAGAAGCGCGGCGGTGACGCGGCGGGTGTGCGGGCCCGCCGACGCCCACGCATGCGCAATGGCAGCCGCCGACCCGGGGCAGAGGCAGGCGCGAGGTGGCCAATCCATTAGTCTCGCTGCCAGCGCCCGGCCACGGCGATAGGCGTCGCGAGGCGAGGCGAGGGCGACGACAGCCGCCGACAAAGACGTCACTCCGGCGGCCGTACTCGCCAGCGCCCAGGGGCTGGCGCGCTCCATACTGACCGGACGCGGTGTGCCCACTAGCACAGGCTACGGGTCACGCATTGGAGCAGAACACGCAGCCACACTGTCCAGTTTCATACAAGAAAAGTTAACCATATGCATAACCTTTAACTTACACTACTGGCTATTAAAATTGCTACACCAAGAGCAAATGCAGATGATAAACGGGTATTCATTGGACAAATATATTATACTAGAACTGACATGTGATTACATTTTCACGCAATTTGGGTGCATAGATCCTGAGAAATCAGTACCCGGAACAACCACATATGGCCGTAAATAACGGCCTTGATACGCCTGGGAATTCAGTCAGAACTTGGATGGCGTGGACAGGTACAGCTGCCCATGCAGTTTCAACACGATACAACAGTTCATCAAGAGTAGTGACTGGCGTATTGTGACGAGCCAGTTGCTCGGCCACCATTGACCAGACGTTTTCAATTAGTGAGAGATCGGGAAAATGTCCCGGCCAGGATAGCATTCGAACATTTTCTGTATCCAGAAAGGCCCTTACAGGACCTGCAACATGCGGTCGTGCATTATCCTGCTGAAATCTAGGGTTTCGCAGGCATCGAATGAAGGGTAGAGCCACGGGTCGTAACACATCTGAAATGTGACGTCCACTGTTCAAAGTGCCGTCAATGCGAACAAGAGGTGACCGAGACATGTAACCAATGGCACCCCATACCATCACGCTATGTGATACGCCAGTATGGCGATGACGAATACACGCTTCCAATGTACGTTCACCGCGATGTCGCCAAACACGGGTGCGACCATCACAGTGCTGTAAACAGAACCTGGATTCATCCGCAAAAATGACGTTTTGCCATTCGTGCACCCAGGTTCGTCGTTGAGTACACCATCGCAGGCGGTCCTGTCTGTGGTGCAGCGTCTAGGGTAACCGCAGCAACGGTCTCCGAGCTGATAGTCCTTGCTGCTGCAAACGTCGTCGAACTGTTCGTGCAGACAGTTGTTGTCTTGCAAACGTCCCCATCTGTTGACTCAGGGATCGACACGTGGCTGCACGAACCGTTACAGCCATGCGGATAAAATACCTTTCATCTCGACTGCTAGTGATACGAGGCCGTTGGGATCCAGCAAGGCGTTTCGTATTACCCTCCTGAACCCACCGATTCCATATTCTGCTAACAGTCATTGGATCTCGACCAACGCGAGCAGGAATGTCGCGATACGATAAACCGCAATCGCGATAGGCTACAATCCGACCTTTATCAAAGTCGGAAACGTGATGGTACGCCGGTCAACTGCTGTTTGTGTATGAGAAATCGGTTGGAATCTTTCCTCCTGTCAGCACGTTGTAGGTGTCGCCTCCGGCGCCAAACTTGTGTGAATGCACTAAAAAGCTAATCATTTGCATATCACAGCATCTTCTTCTTGTCGGTTAAATTTCGCGTCTGTAGCACGTCATCTTCGTGGTGTAGCAATTTTAATAGCCACTACTGTAAATTTATGTTTAAATGATCAACAATTACTTTTTTTATTTATTTAAATTTATCGATGTTGTGTCTCTTCCTATTGTGTGAACCCATCGCCGACTCTATTTCGGTAAAAATCACTTGCATCTAAGCATCAACTGACACTCGTCGGAAGTATTTGTTTGAGAAAAATATTTGTCATCATTCGTTAATTTTCTTTGAATTTTTTAAATTAATTTAGTTACATAATATGTTTCACCATTGCAGAAATTGTATATAGCACTGAGTTTACCTTGAGGATCGCTTTTTCTCAAATGATATGATTTCTTTCGTTCTGACGCTACTGCTGGTTTCAGCATTCTGATCGAAACACGAAGTTCACCATTAGGAAAATGCCTGTTCATAAACGTGAGTGGAAGACTGAACTAAAAATTAGTCGCTGGCACTCTACAAAAAGCAGATATGGGGAAGGCAATGACTGTGACAACAGCTGAGTGCGCTCAGCAATGGCAAAACGGTCGGAATGGTTGCGCTCAGAACTAAGAGCGCCGGACTGCGACGACTGTTTTCATTCAGACGTTCCCATCACTGCCCGCGCCTGCTGCCCAAACAGCGGGTCTGTGTTACGCTGGGCAGCAGCATCACAGTTTGGCGTGGAAAAGCGACGTCGGACAAACAATGTGCACTGTGAAGCAACGCAAGAAGGAGCGCGAGAAATGCTATCACTACGCTACGTCGGAAAAAAAACCTACTATAGCCCAGCATGTTATGCCGACGCCCAGTATGAGGCTACGGACCCATTGGTGTCGAAAACGATCGCCAGACTCCGACGTCATCGGCCGACAGCTCCTGATGAGGAAAGTAGAATAAGGCAGCTGGTACCCCACTTTTCAGTCAGAGCCTTTTAAATAAACATAAACATATTTGCAATTTTTGTGCTCCGACAGTAATATTTTTCCGCCGATTCCTTTTTACCCGTCTCTTTACTCGCCACACAATTTTGTCGATGAAGCTTGTGTATTTAGGTCATTCTGCGTACGGGCCGTTTGTGTCCACAGCATTCAGCAGATTTTATGGACCCAGATGGAGGCAGCATGAAATCCAGTATTCCTGGAACACACCCAACACTGTCGGTACCGTCTTGTCATGGTGCCATTATGTACTGAAATTCTCTTTCCAGAATGTGATAGCATTGCAGTGTATTGACATTGAGCCAGAAACGTAATTGGGCTAAAAGCTATATCGTTTTTGACAGTAAGCCAGTGACGTAATTGGATTAAATGCCATACCCTTTTCTTATGACACACTGTTTATGACCATTCTATCATGTAATTTCGCTTCTTGTAATTGCCTCTCGGGAATGACATAGCCAACTATTATTATGATAATCATTTCTGTGTGATTTTTTAGATGTCATAATACATCTGAGCCCACATTGCCTTACGAATGAGACATATTCGCTATAATTCGTCGAAGAGTAATTTTTCGTTTCTTCATGAAAAGTAGAAAAGCAGACAGTAGCTGCAACAACTGCAATAAGTAAATTTTCGTAACTTTTATAGATATAATAATTGAAAAATAATGATCCAAATTGCCGAGTGTAGAATTCATGGTTAGAGAGTTAATTTAACGCTTCGGCATTCGTTAATACGACTCCCTTCGTTGTAAGGTTCAAATGGCTCTGAGTACTATGGGACTCAACATCTGAGGTAATCGGTCCCCTAGAACTTAGAACTACTTAAACCTAACTAACCTAAGAACATTACACACATCCATGCCAGAGGCAGGATTCGAACCTGCGACCGTAGCGGTCGCGCGGATCCAGACTGAAGCGCCTAGAACCGCTCGGCCACCCCGGCCGGCTTCGTTGTAAGGGTGTTTGTGAGTAGGTTCGACGAAATCTTTGGACTAACAAGTAGCAATTATGGGAGAGGAACAATTTTATCGCAGAGATTGTACCCATTCATTGTCACGTCTGCAAGTAGTCGTTCATCAGTTCCCTTGCTCTTATTCATACCACTAGTCAGTGAAAGCAGACGCAAATGCCTCTAAAACGGGATATAAAACCGGTTGCAGAGGTTCCCTGGCACTCATTTGTTTTCTTTTGTGGAATAAAACGGAAAACATCTTTGTTGAACTGAAGTAAAACAGTATTAAGTTTTCACTTTATCGCAGAACTCCCGAATACGAGTACATTTACCGCTGCATCACCTCGCTTGGTTTTATGCCCAGGAATAGCCTGTGTTGAACTTAGTGGCTTCTTTAGTACTACTATAAATTATTCTATTATGTGTCCAGTGTCCGTGGAGTAAATCATTCACTGCTTATGGATGTATTCCACGTTGGGGAAATCGTCCTCAGGAACAAATGTGACACTGCCTTCTAGAATCAAAGTGATGTTACGTAACTGAATTTCAGTTGCCTTTATGATACCTTGAATAATAACTCCACCACGCTTGTATATAGCCCTCAGATCATTAGACATGATGAACGATGTTGGATATTTTAGTTTAATCAGTCTGAACTTGTAATTAAGAATTCAGGTTCGTATATGAGAAATTAAGTAGCTGTGAGGAATGTTTTGCAAAGTTCTCACGCAAGCAGAGCACACTGTTCCCGGGCCGCACAGCCTTATTCGGTAACTGGTCTGCCTTCTGAGTTAATCTTGTCAGACAAGTGTCTCATTTGCCAGAGCGTGAAAGAGTGTGAAAGAACACGGTAAACGTATGTTCTCCCAAAGTGGGAAATGTCCCATCAGACCGCAAAAAGAAGACACACACACACACACACATAGTTCGAAAAGATAAATCATTCGGAAAAGGCATTATGTTGTTCGACTAAAAAGAATCCTCTACAAGCACGCACATCGAACACAAATGGACAAACAAGTGCTTCGTCACGACATCGGGTATATTTAAGAGTTCTAGCACACGCCACTATAAAATAAAGAGGAGTATTGTAAAGTACGTCATTGTAATGCGATAGTGATGTCTCCACCGTCATTTGGTTCTTCTTTTATAAATGTTTGTTAAAGGACATAATCAGAATTACTGCATTGTATTAACGAATATTGTGACAAGCTTAACAAGTAACACAGTATAATAATTGTGTTTTTGTCCGCTGAATTAACATTTACTATTAAAGTAACTGACACGCAGTCTAAGGCTGGGAGCAAATCCTCAACGTGTACGAGAAACGACTTCAGACTTATTTCAGTGTCATCTGTCATATGATTTAGCGTTGCCGCTTATTAGTTTTGAATGATATTTTCTAATCAACAGCTTATTTAGACCGAATTTATATTCACCTGCACACGTTGTTACACTCTATTCTTCGTGATAAGTGGCCATCATGTTAATAAGAGCAGTTGCTGAAATCTGAAAAAGTTTTGGCAACAATCTTCCACCCTAGAAAACTCATAATATCTGCTGGGCTTATCTTTAATCAAATATTCATGTTTTCGCTTTCGTATTTTGACATAGTCTGAAAAGAAAATGCAGTCTTCAAATGGTTCCGAGCACTATGGGACTTAAGTTCTGAGGTCATCAGTCCCCTAGAACTTAGAACTACTTAAACCAAACTAACCTAAGGACATCTCACATATCCATGCCCGAGGCAGGATTCGAACCTGCGGTCGCGCAGTTCCAGACTGTAGCGCCTAGAACCGCTCGTTCACACAGGCCGGCAAAATGCAGTAGTGGACTGGATAATACTAAACGAATACGACATATATCAATTTCATTCGTTATAAACTATGTCGCGGGGGCTTTGACAGTGAATTAAAATGTATCTATGTGTGAGTTACGAAGTTTGTATTTTATCCACTACGCGACGATCGTCATTGGGTTGGAGTCATCTTTTACATCACTGCTTTTAATGGCAAGCGTCGGCTGTACAAAAGATGCTTTCTGCCTGATGATGATGATGGATTAACCGTCAAAATGCACAATGGATGAAACAAAAACTTTGTAAGTCATTTTGACAGTCTACACTATGAGCTACCTGCGAAAAAAACGCACCAACTTTTTATTGCTAAGCATCCTATATCGCCAGCGAAATACGAGTTTTACTACAATAAGGTTTTTCGTGAAAACTTCTCACTTGCTTTTGGAGGACCTAAAGTAGACATCCCTTGCACGTTCGAAGAGTTGGCGTTAAAGATTAAGTCAAAAACACTCAATGAGGGCGCAAAGCCAGCAGCAACAGCAAAGAAGATTTTCAATATCCGATGATCTAAGAAGTTTTATGATGCCCTACGAAAGGGGAAAAGTCAATCGGAGACCGGTCGTTAAATTACTGTTTTACGTTTCGACTACATTTAAAATGTTCAACTTCCTCGTGTCCCGTGTGCAAGAACTCTTCTACCTGCGCCAGCTGACTGTTGCAGTATTTTGTATATGTAATCTACAAACAAGGTCAGCTTGTTTTAAATTTCTATCATGAAGGAAATGCGAAGAAAGGCCCCAATGAAGTTTGCACTTTTCTATTAAGCTACATCAATGAATACATGACACAAGATGTGAAAAGGTTACTTCTGTTTTGCGATAACTGCCCGGGACAGAACAAACACAATTCAGTGCTCTGTTTGCAGTTAGCTCTGTTGGAGTCAGACCGGTTTGAAATGACAGAACATTTTTACCCCATCCGCGGTCGTTCATTCCTGCAATGTGACATGGTATTTGGGGTAACCAAAAGAGCTCTCAAGAAAGTAGGGAGAATTTACACAATCCAAAAATTAATGAAGCTCCCAGTAATTGCAAACTGTAATTTCATTATGCACTTGACGGTGGAAATTGAAATAGTAGACTTCAAGAAACGGTGGCCATCAATTTATAAGACGACTTCCTTTTCTGTTGAGACATCGAATCGACATATTCCAAGGGCTGACAAGGTACCACAAAATATTTCAAAATATAAATCATCAACGCCAGAAGTTCTGAAAGCAATTGAATTCATTAATGGACTTCAGACCAATAACTTCCTCTTGAAATTTGATCAAAGGAAGAGACCACAGTTGTCAGATGAAAAGTGTTACAAGATGCAAAAGTACCTACAGGGGTGAAGAAAATGGAAGACATTAAAAAATGTCAACGATTTGTTCCTAATATTGGAAGTGTGTCATTCTTCTGGAATGAAATATTAACCTAGCCTATTGGAGATGTGCAAGAAACATAAGAAGGCCTACTGTACCGTAAGCATGGAGTACTATTTTGTTTTGTGGTACGTTTTTCCTTCAGTAAACAGTGTTACTTTACAAATCCAGTCAAACATGTCGTACTGCAGTCCTGAAGGAAACATACAAACAGTGTACTGTTTTCTAAATTAACGTAGTTGGTTTGTTTTTGTATTTCTTGAATTTTTTTTAATCGAGAAATGGATTAACTGCAAAAACAACACACCATACCATATACGCCGTCTAAGGTGGATTATCAATGAATGGAACAAGTCAAGCTGACGCAAACAGAAGTAGTAATGTGCATTTTGCTGTATATTGTGCTTTTTAAGACTTGGCAATCATCTGTGAGCGCAACATATGCGTACATCGGCATGTTCTCAAGGTGCTTTTTGACTGTAAATGTTTTATTTTTTACAAACCTTTGTGTAATGTGCAACATTTTATCGACTAATATGACAACTTGGCATGAGGTTCCGACTCAAAATGAACATGTTTTGTAACAAAAAATTTTGGAGACCTGAAGATGACAGCAAAGTCTGCAGAAATCGACTGTCGGAAAGAAAGAAGTATTTATGAGATCTTCGATACAGAAAGTTTTTTTATCATTTTGTACCCTCAGTAATATCAGAAAGCACCTCAATTCTCCGTGCGGTACGTCCGCCATCCAAGTTCCTCATTCTGCCATGACAACATACTCTCTCTTCCTCTCTGGCCGACAACTACTACTGGCTCCTTCACTCGCCCGAGCTCTGCTGAATCATACAACCTCTGGTAGCCAAAGAATGCATATCACTCATGTGTTCAGCCATGCAATGATACTCGTAGTGGTACCAAATAAGCTGTCAGATGTAACAAATAATATGGCATTTCTCATGTCAAATACATTTTTCATAACAATTTTTCCTGATATGTTAACCTTTCAATGTGGTCGCACTAACCGGTCTCCACCAAACAATGTCACGCCTAAACCGCATTAAAGTCTAAATCCGAAGGTAGGGTCGTCAATGAAGTTTACCACTCAGAGCTGAAAGCACGTTTATTGCTGACAACAACGTACAGGCAGAACAGAACTGCCCTTCTGGACGGAGAGTGCAGCTTTTTATGCAGACACCAAGTATTTCAGAACAAACAAACATTACAAAGATAAGATATTTCAAGAACCTTCCAGAAATGAGCAATTGTATATAACAAATAACTGCTGGCTCTCGGGTTTGAACTGTCAGGCAGCGATGCAAACCACTACGCGACACTGCACGCTCACGACAGTGTTAACCCTCTAACGGTAAGGTTGGGGTTGGATCTGACCCCAGCGAGTCTGTTTTGCTTATAACTCCCCACTCCCTTTTCTGAGAGCGCTGTGGCTCCAGATACCCTACCAGCCAGGCGTCCCGAGAACGCCGAGGAGGCCACGTCAGTCTGGTGAGTGACCTGCAGCTACCCTCTCTACCCGAAACCTACATTAGCCGCGCTCGGGTTGGATCCGACCCCACCTTACTGTTTACGTCACACTTATTAGTTTCTTTTGTGGGGAGGATTCAACCCCATATTGATTTTTATATTACATCTAAGTTTTGTTTTCTCTTCTAGTATCTTACTAAAATGGCGCATAAACTCCTTAGAACTCCTGAGGAGATATACAACGAGTTCCTCCGACACGAGGCTGAGTCAGAGGATGGCGACAATATCGATGCAGGAAACTGTTCAGAAACCATCTATTACATTATGTGTACATTTATTATTGAGAACTTTATATTTCGAAACTGCTGACACTGTAATTATTTTCTACAAGTAGTACGAGATGTTTTTCATTTAGTTCCTATCTTTAGAAATTTTAAAGCACCCATGTTCCTAGTTCATGACTGAATCTATAGATTTTTACTATGTTTTCAGCAATTTCATAAAGAATATTTCTATTAAGGTATTTTTTTGTAATCAAGTTCCTATTTTTTTCCAAAGTACTTTATATTCTTACTTATTGACTATAAAAATAAAAAAAACTTGTTTTAACAAATATAATACGTGTTTCATTGATAATAAAACTTTTTCCCATTATTCATTTTTTATTTTACCCCGAAAAATCAATATTTGGATGGTGGGGTCTGATCCAACCCCACCTTACCGTTTATGTCAGGAAACTTCACCTTAATATTAGAGGGTTAATCAGGATTATCTCAGTCTTGTACCAGCCTAAAGTTTGATACAGCAGTCTCGATGCTATCTGCCCAACTGCCGACAGAAGACGGCGTAAATAATGTCGGAACTTGCACACTCTGTAACATTATTTCGCACACTTATGGTCACAATGTTAAAAGAACGGCGCTTGCCGTTTAATACGACGGCAGCCTCTCCTCAAATTCTTCCGGTGTAAATTTCGCCTGTAATAAAACGAGGAACACGCCGTAATAAAAACTTGAGGGTTACGGCGCCGGTCCCAGGCAGGCAGTGCCGGACTTTTGCCGTAATTCGTCGGGAGAACGTGCGAGCGGAGCTGCGCAGCACGCAGGCGACGCGTGTTCGAAGCGCGCGCCGCTTCGGCCGCTGAGAAATGACCTTCCTGTTGGCAGCCGCTGATGCATCGACGTGCCGGGGTTGCGGTCGCCTCGTAAACCGGTTGGGGGCACAGTGTAATAACTGCAGCGAACCGTGTTTAATCCCGGTACCGGAGGATGAGAAATGGCCCAAAACAAATTCTAATCGTTCCGGCGTCCCGCTACGAACCCAAGAATTCTGTACAAGGGATGTACCTGCAACGTTAATCGTTATTTATCTTGCCCCACTTTGTCGTAAATACTTCCAGCCTGCGCCGACTACGACAGTTTGGTCACGGCTGAAGAGGAATGAAAATTCTACCCTCGCTCATGTGGGCGAGCGAGTTCCGTACGTCTCGCGCTGAGATCTTAAGCGCGCTGGCTGAAAAACAGGCGTGGAGATCAATAATATTCTTCTCCCAACCATTATTTGTGAAGTTTATCCCATTACTCCTGAACAGTGCCTTTCTTATCAACGTGTTGCAGCCGGTGACCGAATAATCTCTTTCGTATGCTAATGATACCTACACGCTCCCATACGGTATCGTGAGTGTCTTAGTTCTGCTGCCTGTTCATAATTTGAAGAGCGTTGCCACTTTGGAAAATGGTAAGAATCATGCTACAAAACACTTACGAAAGACGAGCTTATAGAAAGTTACTTGCGATACGGCAGTGTGGGGAATTTTATCTTTATTTTACTGTCATTGTTTTTAACAGCAAATATCTTATGTATCTGGACGAACTTGAGGTCCACCTGATAATGACTCTTGATGGCTGAAACAGGACACCCGTTTCTTTTTTTCTGCCACTAAAATAACGAATTCCAACCGGAGCGAATTGTAAAATCATCAACATTTTGGGGATAGGAAGCAGATGTAACTTCGAGTCAGGTTTCAAGAAGTGAGTTTGGTAGGGTCTCGGGCCTATAAATTGGCCTTTCCTGAAACAGAACGCCATTGATTACCGTTACTCCTACTGACCCCAAACAGAATGAAAAACCACATAATTCTCAACAGCGGCCTCCCTCAGAGTAACTTATTTACACGGGCCACGGAACATCGTTCAAGCAAACAACGAGAAACAAGGGCGTTCACCTTTTCCACGGTCGTGTTGAAATCTAATGCCGACCGCCGACCTGTGGTTTTCTCTCAACGGTTGTCCACCGCAGTCTATCTGAGCACCTGTAGCTAGCTGTGGCTCCGCTTCTCCTGACGCCGGTGAAAATTTTTCTCAAACAACGACGAACTCTCACGCCGCCAAAATTATCCCTTTTCTGTTGCATTATCATGCCTGTATGTTCCTGCTGTGTCTCTTGATGACTGTGTGGGAGTATGACTACCAACACAGGAAGCCAGGTTTCGATATTCGTTTTGGCCTAGGATGTAATAAAGAATATAGGTTAGGATTTTGCTTTTCACTTGACGGTACACTTTAACACACGCAATCAAAAGGATATCTATAAATTCCCGCCAAATATTAGTGCCCGTGAGAGGTTTCGCCTGATTTGATGCAGCCCACACAACATAACTGTCATGCATTTCGTTCTTCACGACTGTTCTCGGCCGCACTATGCAGGGGTAATGATTACGCCCCTCCAACATTTTCGATGGGAAGTGTTTGATCGCACTCCATACATCCAGGACTTTGATCCCTCTGATTTTCATCTCCGCTGACATGACCATGAACCGCTGGCTATGAAGTCAACGTTTTGGCACATACAACTGCAGATCAGTGTGGAGAACAGGCGACAAGTGCAGGCGGCTGCCTTCTATGACGAGGGTATTGGAAAGTTGGTACAACGCTACGATAAATGTCTTAGACGGATCGGTGACTATATAGAGTCGTTGCTGGAAGGTGTGGCTAACTATTGTAAATAAAACACTTTTGATTTTCGCTGTGGTTTCTATTTCGCGATCGATGGGATCTCACTTTCGCAACATGCCTCGTGCAACGCTGCGCCTACGTCCTGCTGGTTTCAGTAACGTACGGTTTACACTCACGTACTTGATATATAATACAATAATGGGAAGGCAGAATTAGGAGCAATTCAGCTACCTAAAGATTGTTCTTGTTATTGTACTAGAGAAGAATTTTCTGTACGTTGTATCTCACCAAAGCATAGGCGGAATCCTGCACTGAGCATTTAGAAATACGAGCGGTCCTTCAAGACTAAATTCAAATGGCTCTGAGCACTAGGGGTCTCAACTGCTGAGGTCATCAGTCCCCTAGACTTAGAAATACTGAAACTTAACTAAGCTAAGGACATCACAAACAAACAGCCATGCCCGAGGCAGGATTCGAACCTGCGATCGTTCCAGACTGTAGCGCCAAGAACCGCTCGGTCACTGCGGCCGGCTTCAAGACTAAGAATGAAGCCTGTTAACGAAAGTAGTTCATGTATTTCCTGCTAGTTTGCATGAGAATATATGAAAATACTTTTACTAGCTGTTGTTTTCTGGTTTCATTGTGTACTTTTACGAAAGCAAAAGCGAAAAAGCTGCCATACTTCCGTGTGTATTTACATCTGTTTACTCTTCCATTAGGCGTCGCTATTCGGGGCTTGTATCTTTATAAATCACCAGAAAACAGGTTTTCCTCAAATAATGAAGCTATTTCTGTGACTGGCTGCCACTTACTACAACGATACTATCAAGTCCGTGAGTTATGATTGCGGAACGAAATTATCATGCTGATGTTCGTCTTGAGGACAGCTGTCGCACCTCGCCTTGCTTGCAGTTTATAAAAGCACTCAGAAGCGGCTTCTAAGCCTGAAAGGCATAACGAATGGCTACTCTTATAAACAAGATTTCCTGCTAGAGGCAGAAGCCAGCGGTAGGAATACCTGTTCGCATAAGCTACCGTCAACAGCGTCGCCTGTCCACACCCAGCACTAAAAGTATTGTGCAACTCTGGCAAACTCCTCGCACGATGTAGTTGTCAAATTTCTAAACTGAATTCGTTGTTGCCACCTAGATACCTGCGGTCAGCTACTTGGCAAGTTCGGGGACTCTTATAATTAATTATGGAAATCTTTACGCGGCAACTGCCAGAAATGTAAGCTTATTTAATCCAGCGCATTAAACTTAATACTACCGACAGTTCGCCTGCTTAGCTGGGTGGTAACGTGCTCGCCTCCCATGCAAGCGGACCCGCGTTCGATTCCCGGCCGAGTTAGAGATTTTCTCCTCTCGGAGACTGGGTGTTGTGTTGTTCTCGTCATCATTTCATCTAATCACAGGCGCGCGCAAGTCGCCCAATGTGGCGTCCACTGAAATAAGACTTGCACTTGGCGGCTGAACTTCCCTGCATGGGGCCTCCCGGCCTACGCTGCCATACTTTCATTTCATTTCAATACTATTGACAACTGGAGCTCCTATAATTACCCCAGCAAGTTGGCGAGACGTTGCGTTCTACTAGAAATCAGTGTTTTAGCCACACAAATCATATGTAAACAATTCTCAAGAACCAAAATACGTAGGCAAGTATTTACTCTCTCAATCATACCGCTTATTCGGCAGCATACTACACTTCACTATTTCCATCATATTGTTCTGTTTCGGAAATCTGTCACTAATACCTTCGATACTCGACGAGGAGCAACCTCGTCCTTATGAGGACTGCTTGTAAAGTGGTCGAAACGTCATTTTAACAATGGTTTTAGTTTTAAAAGGACTTGGCCTAATGCACAGGAATATCCTTACTGGAAGTTGCTCCAGCAACAAAATTTCTGCCTCGCGAAAATTACAGGTCTACCTTTAAGGACTGAATGATAGAATACAAAAGTAATTAATATTGAACGTAGAATTCAGTTCTCTTCAAATATCGGCAAAAGCAACAGACATTACTGATAATTTGGAGAAGAGTGATTGCTTATACCAAAGTCATAAACGTTTCGTTTAAGTTACCGCAGTAAATTTTCCTTTGCAATAAAATCCATTTCACGACTTCACATCTTGAAAATGATAACACAAAGAGGCATCTACAGTACAGAAGCAAATCTCCTCCATAAAAGCATACATTTAAAACCGAATTCGTGTGTCGTTAGAGAAGCGTGATAAGTACAAAATATAAAGAAGAATATTTTTCCTACTCAAAAGACAGTTTTCAATTTCTTGCTTTCAGTTTGGCACTGAAAACTGCTACTTCCCTAAATAAGTGTTTTAGGCTATGGATCGCATTTCCAGAGAAGGACTGGCATTACGTTTTCTTGTAACTTAGGAGTAAGTCATGCCTCACCTTTTAATGTGAACAAATAGAGCGCTGTAAAACTGCACTTAAGCTTTGAACAATGGAAAATTAAAAAGCTCGTGTTGGGACAGCAATACGCACAGTGTGTCAGGGATAAACGCACAAATCGCGTAAAGGTCATGATTTTGTACATCGGAAAGACAGTTCATAATCGTTTCCCAACCTGACACAAAAGTATACTGTTAAATGATAGTTCCCACAGGCAGAAGTAACATCCACGCGTACTCCCGACGCACACTAGAACGATATGTTGAGAGTTATAAAGTCTTACAGACGATGAGAGTTGGCTGTACACCCTAGAGATGCGTAATATATCGAAAATACCGAAAATCTTTTCAGTTCAGAAGAAAACGATGGAAGATTAGGATTTAACGTTTCGATTCAAAGTTCATGAGAGACGGAGGGCAATCTCGGATTGGTGTAGTACGGTAAAGGGAATCGGCCGCGTCCTTCCAACGAAACCGTCCAGGCATTTTCCTTAGGCGATTCAATGAAAACCCTCATCTTATAGATGACCGGACGGTAATTTGAACCGCCACCTTCCCGAATACAGCTCCAGTGTCTTAGCAGCGCATTATCTTGCGTCGTTTCAGTTCAGAGGGAAAATGGCGTGGGAGGAAATAAGGTACCAAAGATTATTACTGAATATACGGCCCTAAAAGACCTGGCGGGTAAATTAGTAGTGAGCACAAAGAACTAATAAAAGTAGACCGCGGCACAAGCTGAACTGTGGCTCCGCTATTGTTTTGAAATAAAAATCCTTTATAGCAGCGATAAAGTAACAAAATAGTGCCCCTATTGGAATTCAATATTGTATTCACCATATGGCTGCTTTTTTAATTATTCGTGTTATGACGCTTTTCATCAAACGCGCTTAGAGGGCCCCTGGACGAGCTTCTTAGATCTGACCCGTTTCCAGCACGTTTATTTGCTTTGTGTTGATAAAATTCGGCATGAACAATCCTCCCTGCCTCCCTCCCTTCCTCTTGGTCTCTCTGTATACGAAATGCTGGAAACATACATCATTCTTCCAAGAGATGTAACATGTTTAGAAGAGATCATAAATTACTTATGCAAAATTGGGCGACGCTATCAGAAGCTAAATGGTTCCATCCGTCGAGGATGACAGGTACGTATGTGTCAGCGCTCTCCGGTTTGACATGTCATTTCCTCCGCCACGAAAGTGTTTCGTAATCGTAATAGCGAAATCACAGAGCTGATAACAGGAATTTTCAAAAGGATGATGTCCTATCTATAAGCCATTTATCGATGGTCGGCATACTTGCACACGTTTCGCAGCGAGAGAGCAACTTTTATTTTGCTCCGACTTAAAAAGTTGCCGGACCAGTCTGACCGGAGGCCTTTAAGTTTTGGGAAGAAAAAGCGGGTATGTAAATCTGAGTTTCCGTAGGCTGTCTGGGTGCCCGCAGCTGGCTAGCTAATGTCATGATAAATAGCTGATAGCTTCTCACAACGAACTGTCTTCGCTGTTGATAGTTTCTCTTAAAATGAGATCTCGTCTGACAAAGACAGTTCTGACTTGCTGCAGTTCCTTCAGAACGGTTTCTGTAAGGAGTGAATGACACGTGGCACCTTAAGAAGACTTCTTTTCTTTCGTAAACCAACATAAACTAGCTATGAGATGTCATAACCCATCCCAATGTACCGGTGTTTTACGGTGTATTGTCCAGGAAGAATACTCCGATAGGTAGATTCGTAGTTCATTTCGACCAGCAGGCCTCATTAGCAGCCGGAATTCGACTAGGCTTGTTTTCCTACATTATATCGGCGGTGTGTCCTTCACGATCGGGAGGTTATCCAAGAAATACCGAATAAAATGTGGCTTCCGTCCTCCGACGGGGTTGCAAACGATGCTGAATTTCGTAAAAGGCGATCTAGATATCTAAGGAGACCAGCAATACAAGAGATCCTGCGTCACTGTGGAAAATCATACACTGGCGAGGTGCGTGGCACTGTTAAAGACAGATGCCGTGATCACAGAAGCCACACACGACTAGGTTCCATGATGCTACTCCAGGCGGGTGTAAAATTAATGTGCGCAACGGAAAATAATAACGGCTAAAATGAAGATTTGGCCCTGTCTGACTACCCCCTGAAGCAGATCTTAGGATCTCTTAGTTCTATAAATTACAATCTAAACATAAATGAATGATGAAGGCAACTTATCCTACTAAATGATAAGCGTTGTTCCTGCTTGTATATTTATTATAGATTAAAAAAACCTTCTGCCCTTATTATGACTGCGCCATCTAATATAAATAACGCGAAATGTGGTGGAACACTACCTGCGAAATCGCCCTACAAAATCGAAGAACAGCTTTCACAAACTACAACAGCAACAAAACACAAGAAACACAGGACAACTTCTATGAAATTAGAAGACAAACATCGAAAACAATAAGACAAGAGAAACGCAAATACATAAACGATCAGCTAAACTCCATCGAAGAAGACTTCAGAAATTTCAACACACGGGATTTCTACAGGACGTTCGCCAACCAAGTCAAAGGATACTCACCACAGAACCTCTGCTTCAGAAAAGAAGACGGAAAACTGGCACTTACCAACAAAGAAAACTGTGAAGAGCTCGCGAAGTACTTTTCAAAATTACTAAATTGCCCGGAACCTAACTCAACCTTCGAACCCCGAGAACCGGCCAACGCACCGGAAGACTCACCATCACCAACAAAAGAAGAAATCCTCCACTGCATAAAGAAACTGAAAAACAACAAGGCAGCCGGTGAAGACGGAATAACGGCAGAACTGCTGAAGAACCTAGGACCAAACTCGCTAAACGAAATCGCACAAATCATACAGAACACCTGGACAACCGAAATCATACCTGACGACTGGAAGACCGCACTCATCCACCCGCTACACAAGAAAGGTGACAGGACAGACACAAACAATTATAGAGGAATTTCCCTGCTACCGGTCATCTACAAAATTCTATCAACCTGTCTTCTCACCAGAACGCAAGGACAACTGGAACCCGCCATCTCGGAATACCAAGCGGGTTTCAGACCCAACAGAGCCTGCCCCGAGCAAATCTTCAACCTGAAGTCAATCATAAAATCCCACATGACAAGCCCCAAAAAAATCATCTGCACTTTCGTCGACTTCAAAAAGGCTTACGACTCGATCGACAGAAAGTCCCTCATCCAAATCCTCAGAGAAAAAGGCCTAGACCAAAAGACCCGAAGACTAATCGAACAGACACTAACCAATACAAAATCCAAAGTCAAATTCATGGGCGAAATCTCGGACCCCTTTGAAATCCACACTGGCCTAAGACAAGGAGATGGACTATCCCCGCTATTGTTCAACATCGTCCTGGACAAAGTAATGAGCGAATGGAAGCAGAAGTCAGGAGACAAAACACCTGGAGACCAGTCACATTAGGAAGGAAAAGACTGGAAATCCCTTACCTAGCATTCGCAGACGACCTAGCGATACTGACCTATGACCCAACATCAGCAAAAACACAGATCGAAATCCTGAAAGAATGCGCCGAGAAAGTCGGCCTACAAATCTCTTTTGAAAAAACGCAAGTCCTAACAAGAGAAGGCGACGACATCACAACCAAGTACGGCAAAATTAAAGGGGTCACACACTTCAGATACCTAGGCGGAATCATCGAACCGACCGGAACAGAGAAACTGGCTTACGAAGACAGACAACAGAAGACACGGAAATCACTAGGCATGGTACGAAACGTCTACAACAAACAATGCATTTCCAGAAACACCAAGATCAGACACTATAACACAGTGATCAAACCCGCCGTACTGTATGCCAGCGAAACACTAGCACTCAACAGGAAAATCAAAATTGAAGAAATCAAAAAAGAAGAACGCAAAATCATGAGGAAAATTTTAGGAGGAAGACCCACACCAGATGGCTACAAACTACAGAAGAACTCAACAGTAGAAGCATATTCGAACATCGAGAACGATATGAGAAAAAGGCGCCTTAAATTCTACGGACATTTAGATAGACTCCCTGAAACAAGACTCACCAAGAAAATTCTAGAACACATCAAGACACTTAAAGTCTCGACACCCTGGATGGAAGGAGTCCGAAAAGACCTACAAGCAACTGGCACCACAAACACCACAGACAGAAGCACCTTCCGAAAACACATAGACAATTGGGAAGTAAAGTCAGAAGCGCTAAAACAGCGGACCAAACAAGAATGGTCTGAGGAGAGAAAAGAGGCCCTCTCCAAGAGAATGAAGGAGTACTGGAAGGACAAGAAGAACAAGCCTGCAAAGTCATAAGCTTAACGATTTCCTTTTAGGGAAAATTCGCCAACAACAACAACAATAACGCGAAATGACTGACATGATCTACGTAACAAGCACTAGAAGACACTACTTTCAAGGATGATCTTCGGTGGCGTGGAACCTCAGTGGAAATAAACTAACGTGATCACTGCTGTTCAGCTTTGTAGCCCTAATAGGCAGAAGCAATTTGCAATATCACAGTATGTACTGCGTCTGGTGCGTCGGCGTGCTGATTCTCGTGCACGTCTGCGTCGATCGAAGAAATCCAAAGGCAAAATAAAACTTTTTCAAATACTAGAACGGCAGAAGGCGGTCCTCTGACTAATATACTCTGTCTTCTCCTCTCTGTTTTCTACAAACGACAAACACAAACTCCCAGCCGCAAGGACGCAGTTCAGATAACTTCTCAACGTAAGTATAGGCAGAAGGAGTGCCCTAAATTACTCAACGCTGCGTTCTCAACGACGACTTCCGACCCGGAGGTGAAGTCCAGAATTTTATAGGTTCGCAACTGTACAGTACCCAACTGTTCTAACTGTAAACTCTCCTGAGAGCAGAGACAGCAAGTCCGTCTGTAACAACAAAGAAGATACCGAGCGATCGTCAAATACGGGCGCTCACAATGGAAGACTTGTTCTCTCCACCTCTGGCCTCCCAGCAAGGCTCGGCCCCCCACTACCGCAGTTCCAAAAACGAATCATATTCCCGAAACCACGGAATATTCTCCCTCTCTACAGATTCTTCTAAACGCCTACCAACTATGTTTTAGTCTTTTGTCGTCCAGAGCGGATAGTTTCTATACTCTTACAATCGTACGCTTCTGAGTAAAAATCCTTGGAAGTAAGCCAGTCTCCGTGGTTTCCGAGGTGCCGCTTCTTCGTTCCTCTCACCTGCGTCCAAGATTTTCGTAGTTTCCGAAATATAATCCTTCCGGTTCGGCTATATAACCGGCCAGTCGCGACTCTATTGTGCTCCAGCGCTTAGGTGCTACGACGTCCGTCTAGCTACTTCCTGTGTTTAAGCACCCTGGGCCTTCCACCCTGGGCTTGCGTTCCGCCTGCCGTTTCATTTCCACTGTCGTTCCAACCTCTACTAGTATAGGCAATCATTCATTACGCCGTTTTTATAATAAAGACACTGCGTCACCTTTCATGCAATAAGCTTTAACAATTATTTACAAGTTGCACGTGACAAAGTCAGTCTGCTTTAAATATTCATATACACCATGTACAACCTAACAAATGATATCTAACTGTGGTTGTAGTTCACGGCAAACTATGTGGATGAGTGCTTGTTAGGAGTGAAATCATAACGACCTAACAGGGTCAGCCAGAAAAAAACTTCTGTTGCTAAACCTTGTCTCGGTATGGAACATGGGATGAATTACGGAGCGAAAAAGATCCTTTTGTCGGCATCCACGTACAGGCACTCCATCGTTAAAGAAGTAGTGGAAATAATTACAGCGAAAAGCGTAATAAACACAGACAACATTTTTAAACTCAGCAAAGCTTGGGAACCAGCATTGGCGGCTCTAAGAAATCGTCGGACGCAGTAAAACGAATTCGGCTCAGGTGCCAGCGGTGGGGAACCGAAGCGAGGACAGCCAAGCCAGGCATCAGCACCTTCTTCACGCGCATTCGCTGGGGTCCGCCATCTGTGGACGGAATTTCCCCCTCCGCGCATGTGCTGTCCGCTTCTTCGACAAGGACTATTGTTGGTAAAATGAAATTTTCACTCTACAGCGGAGTGTGGGCTGATATGAAACTTCCTGGCAGATTAAAACTGTGTGCCCGACCGAGATTCGAACTCGGGACCTTGTTGTCAACCTCCTCTGCCATGGCTTTGTAGCACCGCCTAAGAGGACCTGCGTTTTCTACCGAGCCAGTGTTGGTGAGCCAGAAGAGCCAGCACAAGTAGTACTTGAAGATTACCAGCAGCTGCCCCATGTCAGTAGCATGGGTTCAGATAGTATGATCTGATTCTCCGTCACAGAACCTTTCAAGTAAAATTAACAGTATGTCTATAACGTACACTCCGCCATATACTACATAGTGCCTTGCTGAAAATTTCAGCAAGTCAAAAGTAGCCCCAGAACCATGGAATGAGAGTAGGGAAGCAGATGCATGGATCCTGCATCGTCGCTCTTAGTAAGGTCTTAATGGTGGTGGTTTGCCGTAGCCTTCCAACGACCTGTTACGAAGTGTCAAGTACGTATCTGTGTCGTGTGGAGGGGTATGGTGGGTGCTTGTATAGTGTCGCGTTGTGACTGCGTTGTTGTGGGTGACGGGAAGGGAATGGGTTGAACCCGTTGCCGGCATATAGCTTACTTCTCTGGAATAGCACCAAACAGCCATCGACCTTTATGTACCCATCGGAACGACGCTTCACCATCAACAATGCCACATGCCCTCAGTTCCAGAGATACTGCGGAGAGGTATGGAATTTAACCCAGGGCACTGGTGCAACGACTGGTGATCACGAACATTATGCCAAATACTGGCAGCTAAAGCTTACGGCAGCCATGAGTCGGACCGCACAGACGTGAGTTAGCTACGGAGGCGGCACTGATTATTTGTTATTTATAAAATATCTACGAGGCCTGCTATCTTAAAAATACAATTAAGTTGCAGCAAAGCGATAACCAGTTTTAAAAACTGGCTAACCGTCCGTATTTCTACACGGATGGTTACCATTCATGTTTTTACACCGGCGTTGCGGAGGAACGAACCGCGACAGTAGTCTTTCTGACCGACCAGTCCCGGAGTTTGAATGAACTAATTTAGGGAAACGTAGGAAACGAAGGATAGCCGGATAGGGATACGCATCTTGCTTCTGACGAATAAGAATTAAATGTTCCATCGATTTCAAGAGGTCCATCGCTTAAAAACTATTGATTGAAATTATTATCATGGGCTGCAAGCTAGCATAAATTAGTTTAAGAGAATGCAGTAGCTCATTAATATCCTTAACGGAGTGGCCGAGCGGTTCTAGGCGCTACAGTCTGGAACTGCACGACCGCTACGGTCGCAGGTTCGGATCCTGCCTCGGGCATGGATGT
The DNA here is from genome assembly GCF_023898315.1 of Schistocerca nitens. NCBI lineage: Eukaryota > Metazoa > Arthropoda > Insecta > Orthoptera > Acrididae > Schistocerca > Schistocerca nitens. Next base: position 18,557,206 of record NC_064619.1, read on the forward strand.
GTGTGATGTCCTTAGGTTAGTTAGCTTTAAGTAGTTCTAAGTTCTAGGGGACTTATGACCACAGCAGTTCAGTCCCATAGTGCTCAGAGCCATTTGAACCATTTTTTTGTGTGAAGAATTTATAATCGACTACAATGTAAGCAACTCTCATCTCTATGATGCAAATTTCTGGCAGGTGGAGAAACTAGTTGAGGCCAATGACTTCCGCTCGGTCCCCTTTCCCAGCCAAATGAAACACTTACACCAGGGCACTAAGCCACACGAAATTATTATTATATCACATTTTAGAGGCTAAAGCAGACAGCCTTTAGGTACCTAGAGACATCCTTGCTACGAACTTCTGAGACAGATTAAAACACCGAAGAGCAGAAGTACGACTATCTGTGCCTATCGTTCCCAATGGTAACTTAACAATTGCTGCTGAACCTTGAAGCTGGGCACTGGATATAATTCATTCCTCTAAACTCCTCAACGACTGTCTTGTCATGTGCAAATGGCTACCGCCGACGGAAAAAGCGAATGTGGTAGACCTGAATCAAGAATAAAATACTGTACTCTGGAGCCCCACTCCGCACCACCTCATCCTTCGCAGCAGTGAAACACATTTTAATGTCACGTTCGTTGACTTCTGGGATGCATCTGAAACAGTCCCGTTCTGTCATTCAGTGGGAAAAAAAGTGAAAAAAGAAAATAGCCAACTTACCAAGTATTGGACCATATTTTCAGTGAATTCAAGACGTCCTTGGAGATAGAACTCAACACGTGATGGGAACAATATCGACAGATGTAAAGGTAATTTCAGGAGTACCCCAAGGATGTGTGACAGGACCGTTACTGTTTAAAGTGTAGGTAAATGATCTAGTGGATAACGTTGGAAGCTCGGTGAGGCTCTTTGCATATGATGATGTTATCTTTCAGAAGGTAAGAACGTCAGAAGTCAGTAGTGAACTTCAAGAAGAACTTCAGAGGACAGATGAATGGTGCAGAGACTCGCAATTGACCCTGAACGTAAATGAATATACACCACTGGCCTTTGAAATTGCTACACCACGAAGATGACGTGCACCCGACGCGAAATTTAACCGACAGGAAGAAGATGCTGGGATATGCAAATGATTAGCTTTTCAGAGCATTCACACAAGGTTGGCGCCGGTGGTGACACCTACAACATGCTGACATGAGGAAAGTTTCCAACCAATTTCTCGTACACAAACAGCAGTTGACCGGCGTTGCTTGATGAAACGTTGTTGTGATGCCTCGTGTAAGGAGGAGAAATGCGTACTATCACGTTTCCGACTTTGATAAAGGTCGGATTGTAGCCTATCGCGATTACGGTTCACCGTATCGCGACATTGCTGCTCGCGTTGGGTCGAGATCCAGTGACTGTTAGCAGAATATGGAATCAGTGGGTTCAGGAGGGTAATACGGAACGCCGTGCTGGATCCCAACGGCCTCGTATCACTAGCAGTCGAGATGACAGGCACCTTATCCGCGTGGCTGTAACGGATCGTGCAGCCACGTCTCGATCCCTGAGTCAACAGATGGGGACGTTTGCAAGACAACAACCATCTGCACGTACAGTTCGACGAAGTTTGCAGCAAAATGGACTATCAGCTCGGAGACCACGTCTGCGGTTACCCTTCACGCTGCATCACAGACAGGTGCGCCTGCGATGATGTACTCAAAGACGAATGGCAAAACGTTATTTTTTCGGATGAATCCAGGTTCTGTTCACAGCATCATGATGGTCGCATCCGTGCTTGGCGACATCGCGGTGAACGCACATTGGAAGCGTGTATTCGTCATCGCCATATTGGCGTATCACCCGGCATGATGGTATGGGGTGCCGTTGGTTACACGTCTCGGTCGCCTCTTGTTCGCATTGACGGCACTTTGAAGAGTGGACGTTACATTTCAGATGTGTTACGACGCGTGGCTCTACCCTTCATTCGATCCCTGCGAAACCGTAGATTTCAGCAGGATAATGCACGACCGGATGTTGCAGGTCCTGTACGGGCCTTTCTGGATACAGAAAATGTTCGACTGCTGCCCTGGCCAGCACATTCTCCAGATCTCTCACTAATTGAAAATGTCTGGTCAATGGTGACCGAGCAACTGGCTCGTCACAACACGCCAGTCACTACTCTTGATCAACTGTGGTATCGTGTTGACGCTGCATGGGCAGCTGTACCTGTACACCCCATCCAAGCTCTGTTTGACTCCATGCCCAGGCGTATCAAGGCCGTTATTACGGCCAGAGGTGGTTGTTGTGGGTACTGATTTCTCAGGATCTATGGACCCAAACTGCGTGAAAATGTAATCATATGTCAGTTCTAGTATAATATATTTGTCCAATGAATACCCGTTTATCATCTGCATTTCTTGTTGGTGTAGCAATTTTAATGGCCAGACGCGTAATATAGCGCGCATACATGTCAGGCGTATTTCTACTGTGCATTTGCACTATTAGTAACGACAAATACTGGAAACAGTAACGACCGTAAAATATCTAGGACTAACCATTCGGTGCGATTTTAAGTGCTATGACCACAGAAAACAAAAATCAGATGCCAGGCTGATATTCGTAGGAAGGCAATGAAACGTAAGTCGTCCACGAAAGAAGCAGCTCACAAAACACTTGCTTGAGCGGTTGTTGAGTACTGCTCATCAGTCTGGGACCGTGACAAGGTTTGTATTAACAGAAGAGAAATACAAGATCCAACGACGAGCGGAGAGTTTCGTCCCGGAAACGGTTAGTAGGCGTGAGAGCGTTACAGAGCTGCCCAACAGTGGCGGGCTCTACTGGAGTGGAGCCGTGCATAACGGAGACGTTTGCTGTTGATATCCCGAGAGAGTACATTCCGGGAAGAGCCGGACAACATGTCACTTCCTCCCGCATGCGATTCGCGAAATGGCCACAACGAGAAATTACAGCAAATACCCGGGTTTATCGACAGTTACTCTTCCCACGTGCCATTTGCGAATGTTTGCGGAGTAGTGATGCAGTTGCAGCTGTAGAAAATACTCGCAATATCGCGCGATTATTTTTGTACATCTACATCTAATGGATACTCTGCAAATCACATTCAAGTGCCTGGCAGAGGGTTCATCGAACCACCTTCACAATGATTCTCTATTATTCCACTCTCGACCAGCGCTTGAAGTAACTGAACACATACATCTTTCCGTGCGAGCTCTATTTTCCTTAACTTTTATGATGATAATTTCTCCCTATGCAGATCGGCGTCAATAAAATATTTTCGCACTCGGAGGAGAAAGTTGGTGAACGAAATGTCGTGAGAAGATCCCACCTCAACGAAAAACGCTTTGGTTTTAATGGTGTCATCCCAAATCCTGTCTCCCCTATTTCGCGATAACACAAACCGTGCTGCTCTTCTTTGAACTTTCTCGATGTACTCCGTTAATCCTATCTGCTAAGGATCCCAGACCACGCAGCAGTACTCCAGAAGAGGACGGACAAGCGTATTGTTGGCAATCTCTTTAGTAGATCTGTCACATTTTCTAAGTGTTCTGCCAATAAAACGCAGTCTTTGGTTTGCCTTCCCCACAACATATTCTATGTGTTCATTACAGTTTAAAATGTTCGTAATTGTAATTCCTAACTAATTAGTTGAATTTAGACTGATTAATCCTGAAACCGAAGTTTAACGTCCCTTTAGCACTCATGTGGATGACCTCACACTTTTCATTATTTACGGTCAATGGCCAATTATCGCATCATTCAGATATCTTTTCTAAATCATATTGCAATTTGTTTTGATCTTCTGATGAATTTACTAGACTGTAAGCGACAGCATCACCTGCAAACAACCTAAGGCTGCTGTTCAGATTGTCTCCTAAATCGTGTGTATAGATACCGACCTGCAGAGGACCTACAACAGTACCTTAGGGAACGCCACAAATCACTTCCGTTTCACTCCATGACTTTCAGTCAATTACTATGAACCGTGAACTCTCTGGCAGGAAATCACGAGTTCAGTTACATAACTGAGATGATCTTCCTTAAGCACGTAATTTAACTACATGCCGCTTGTGTGGTAATGCGTCCTTCCGAAATCAGCAGCTTGTTGAGTATCTTCTTAGATATACACAAATCAAAAGAAGTTTTGCATCACCACGGTTCCCAAAACTCCTGAAGGTAGACATTGGCTGTGGATATTGTATCACAGACACAGTCCCTTTGACTGTTCACAGATGTTACTAAACCAGCCCAAAGATGTAAGCAACCAGCACCTATGAGACGGAAGGGTCCGACAGTTCCACTTATTCCATCAGGAAGGAGGAACACGGCTCGTGTTGTCTGTAGTTCAACCATGCCTAGACAGTCAATACCGTGTTCAAACAAATTTCGGGCTTGCAGCCGGTCGTCGTTCAATACTTCGCACGATATTTCAACTGGGCACCTGCCAGTCATCTTCAGGTGAACCGTCGCAGACTGGCGATAAAGTTCTCCGCTCCGCCTCTCTCCTTTGGTCGACAACCTTTTTATGGAGGACTTTGAAGAGAGAGCGCTTGAATCAGCTGCCCTGAAGCCAACAGTTTTTTGGCGGTATGTGGATGACACTTAATAGTGTGGCCTCATGGAGAAGATAAATTAATGGAGTTTCTACGTCACCTCAACTCCATTCATAGCAACATCCTGTTCACCATGGAAATAGAGAAAGATGGTTGTTTGCCTTTCTTGGATGTCCTGGTTCGAAGGAAGAATGATGGTTCTCTAGGGTATTCAGTTTACCGGAAACCCACTCATACTGATTTGTACCTGCAAGCATCGAGTTGCCATCACCCATCGCAAACCATGAGTTTGCTTAAAACGCTTGTTCATAGAGCTCATAGTGTCTCAGATCTAGATAGCTTATCTCAAGAACTCGCCCATCTAAAGACAGTATTCAGCGAAAATGGGTATTCCATCCGGCAGATTAACAGGGCACTAACAGTTAAAACTAAGAAGCAGGAAGTGAATAAAGAGGAGAACATGGCGGAACAATCTTTAGCTTTTCTTCCTTTCGTTGGCAACACTTCGTTTAAAATAGCAAGAATCCTCCGAAAATTTCAGGTAAAAGTGGTTTTCCGCCCACCATCGAAGATTGCGGACCTTGTGGGATCATTTAAGGACAATCTGTTACTACGAAAGGCCGGAATTTACAAGATACCGTGCCAATGTGGTATGGCTTACATAGGTCAAACCACACGCACCGTGAAAGAACGCTGCACTGAACATCAACGTTACACCCGCCTTTTGCAGCCAAGCAAGTCCGCTATTGCTGAACATTGTATTTCTACTGGAAATTCAATGGAGTATGAGGAAACAATGATTTTGTCTACAGCAACGTCTTTCTGGGACTCCCATTATTAAAGAATCCGTAGAAATACGACTGGCGGAAAATCTGTTAAACCGTGACAGCGGCTACCAGCTGGACAGTGCATGGAATCCCATCATCTCCACGATTTGCTCCAATCGAAGACGAAAGAGTGCGTCGACGGCCGTGGCAAACAGCAACGCAGAGGGCGACTGAGTTCCGCTATTCCACCAGCGAGGGCGCTGCCGGCGGGCAGTGTGGTTCAACTGTCAAGCTTTCGACGCATGCGCAGAATAGTTACAGTACGCTATATATTGCGGAGCGGAGAACTTTATCGCCAGTCTGCGACGGCTCACCTGAAGATGACTGGCAGGTGCCCAGTTGAAATATCGTGCGAAGTATTGAACGACGACCGGCTGCAAGCCCGAAATTTGTTTGAACAGTCAATTCGCCGGGAAAATTTTAAAAGTCAATACCGTGGTTCGATAGCGTCCATATTGTTACTTTGTGCCAGGAAGGTCGTCTCGGAGTGAACGAAAGCGATGTTGTTTTGACATGCAGGACATACAGAGAGACAGAAACTGTCGATGACATTCCTCGCTCAGGGCGCCCAAGGGCTACTACTGCAGTGGATGACCGCTACCTACGGATTATGGCTCGGAGGAATCCTGACAGCAACGCCACCATGTTGAATCATGCTTTTCGTGCAGCCACAGGACGTCGTGCTACGACTCAAACTGTGTGCAATAGACTTCATGATGCGCAACTTCACTCCCGACGTCCATGGCGAGGTCCAAATGGTTCAAATGGCTCTGAGCACTACGGGACTTAGCTTCTGAGGTCATCAGTCTCCTAGAACTTAGAACTACTTAAACCTAACTAACCTAAGGACATCACACACATCCATGTCCGAGGCAGGATTCGAACCTGCGACCGTAGTGGTCGCGCGGTTCCAGACTGAAGTGCCTAAAACCGCTCGGCCAAAGGCGTGGTCCCTCTTTGCAACCACGACACCGTGTAGTGCGGTTCAGATGGGCCCAACAACACGCCGAATGGACCGCTCAGGATTAGAGCGTCGCATATGCCTTCAACCAGACAATCGTCGGAGACGTGTTTGGAGGCAACCCGGTCAGGCTGAACGCCTTAGACATACTGACCAGCGAGTGCAGAAAGGTGGAGGTTCCCTGCTGTTTTGGGGTGGCATTATGTGGGGCTGATGTACGCCGCTGGTGATCATGGAAGGCGCCGTAACGTCTGTACGATACGTGAATAACATCCTCCGACCGATAGTGCAACCGTATCGGCAGAATACTGGCGAGGCATTCGTCTCACGGATGACAATTTGCGCCCCCATCGTGCACGTCTTGTGAATGACTTCCTTCAGGATAACGACATCGCTCGACTAGAGTGGCCAGCATGTTCTCCAGAGATGAACATGCCTGGGATCGATTGAAAAGGGCTGTTTATGGACGACGTGACCGACCAACGACTCTGAGGGATCTACGCCGAATCGCCGTTGAGGAGTGGGACAAACTGGACCAACAGAGTTTGATGAACTTGTGGATAGTATGCCACGACGAATACAGCCATGCATAGCTGTAAGAGGACGTGCTACTGGGCATTAGAGGTACCAGTGTGTACTGCAGTCTCCACCACCACCTCTGAACGTCTCGCTGTATGGTGGTACAACGTGAAATGTGTGGTTTTCATGAGCAATAAAAAGGCGGGAAATAGTGTTTATGTTTCCAGAATAAGATTTTCACTCTGCAGCGGAGTGTGCGCTGATATGAAACTTCCTGGCAGATTAAAACTGTGTGCCCGACCAAGACTCGAACTCGGGACCTTTGCCTTTCGCGGGCAAGTGCTCTAGCAACTGAGCTACCGAAGCACGACTCACGCCCGGTACTCACAGCTTTACTTCTGCCAGTACCTCGTCTCCTACCTTCCAAACTTTACAGAAGCTCTCCTGCGAACCATGCAGAACTAGCACTCCTGAAAGAAAGGATATAGCGGAGACATGGCTTAGCCATAGCCTGGGGGATGTTTCCAGAATGAGATTTTCACTCTACAGCGGAATGTGCGCTGATATGAAACTTCCTGACACATTAAAACTGTGTGCCGGACCGAGACTCGAACTCGGGACCTTTGCCTTTCGCCGGCAAGTGCTCTACCAACTGAGCTACCCAAGCACGACACACGCCCCGCCCTGCAAGGTTCGCAGGAGAGCTTCTGTAAAGTTTGGAAGGTAGGAGACGAGGTACTGGCGGAAGTAAAGCTGTGAGGACGGGGCGTGAGTCGTGCTTGGGTAGCTCAGTTGGTAGAGCACTTGCCCGCGAAAGGCAAAGGTCCCGAGTTCGAGTCTCGGTCGGGCACACAGTTTTAATCTGCCAGGAAGTTTCGGTGTTTATGTTGATCTCTATACCAATTTTCGGTACAGTTTCCGGAACTCTCGGAATCGAGGTGATGCAAAACTTTTTCTGATGTCTGTATATGTTGATGTGAGTATAGAGATATGTGAATACTAGAAAATCATGCCGCTTTTCCTTCAACCAGCAGTGCGTCGGGGTTTCTCGGCGGTCGCAAAACTGCAGTTCTCGGTACTCGCTGGAAGATGGCGAAGCCGGGCTTCGAACCCAGTACGGCATCGCGGCCGCCTGGCGGACTGCGCGTGCGCTATCGACACGATCGCATCTGAATACAATCGTCTGCGGCGAGCTGCCCCTGAATGGGGCGAGCCGTGGGACCGACCGCTCCCCGGCCTCGCGGGTTTGCGAGGGGTCTGCAGCGCTCAGCAGGTGCCGCGGCAGGTCCGCTATCAATGGACAAAAGAGCAGCGCGCTGCCCGTCTGTCGCGAGAGAGGGGCGACGCCGCCCCGCCTCTTCCACGACTCGCGGCAATTCGTTACGACAGCGTTCCTGGTGGCCTATGAATAATGTAACGCGCCGTCTCGATTCTGCCGCACTTGTTCTAACAGCATTAACATTTGGCTAGGCATTCAGGGACTCTAATGTGAGAACGCCATTCAAGTCAATCAGTCTTCTGGCTGAGGAGGGAAATGACTAACGCACTTCATTACTCTCGGATTGCAGAGAGAGAATTTCTATCCCGTACTGCTGGGACTTCTTCAAGTCATCCACGGTTAAAACTCAGAATCGTTGTCGCTGTTGTGGTGTACGTATTTTTTTGCTGAGAAAGTGATTCGATTTTCGTTTGCAGCTGAACTGATTCGGATTTTGAAATCACACACTTCTCACATAATTTCTGGCATACATCATCCGTGATCCTGGCATAGAATGCATCTGTAACTTTCGAACTTTTTAGTGGCAGTGAATAACTAGAATGTATAGGCGCGGATACAAGAGGCCAAAACACAATTTAAAAAAAAAAATTACTTTTTTCCTACGTCAGTTTCCAATCTCTTTAGCCTCGTTTTTGTACTGCGATTTAATACATACTTATAGTCGCTTTTTACATCCTACCTTCCAAAATTCTTCTATCTTTCCAACCTCACGCCTGCAAATTTCTCTCTGACATAGCACTTGTGACTCCCTCTTGGCGAGTTGTTTCCTGGTGTTCTCTTCTTCTATTAGTTGGAATCAATTCCATCATCTTCGTAGGTCATCTGCTACCCTCGCCAAAACGGTATACATGCTCGTGCAGTCTCGACTGCATCCTTTACAATAGTGTTCAGGTTCAGTCTCTCACATACCTCTTCATTTTTAACTTTACCCTCTAGTGTCAAGCTACCGCAACACCTCCAAAATCCCAACACCATTGACAATGACTTCGTCTTTATTCTTTCAGTTTATTCTCATGTTTCTGCTCCGTCCGTTGGTATACTTTCTAAAATAGTTTTCTGTGTCCTAAACTTCGTTTCTAATCCAATATGTGTGCTCCATTGTTCCATAAAACTTACTTCAGTTGTTTTGTTGCTTGTCTAGCTTGTCCAATACGGTTCTTAATTTCGATTTTAATGGCTCCATCTTTGTTAATAATGATTCCAAAATATTTATAAGAGGGAGGTGCATTTGAAGATCATTTTTTTACGTTATTCTTGAATAAGTCAAAAACCATGACTCCAGCGAACACGCAGACCAGTACAAAATTTAACTACTTTAAATTTCCTGCAAAAATGTCCTGTTCACTTTTTTTGATTGACTAGTAGTTTGCACATAGCAAGCTAGAGAATATGAAAATTGAAACTTCCTGGCAGATTAAAACTGTGTGCCGGACTGAGACTCGGACTCGGGACCTTTGCCTTTCGCGGCCAAGTGCTCTACCAACTGAGCTACCCAAGCACGACTCACGCCCCGTCCTCACAGCTTTACTTCCGCCAGTACCTCGTCTCCTACCTTCCAAACTTTACAGAAGCTCTCCTGCGAACCTTGCAGGGCGGGGCGTGTGTCGTGCTTGGGTAGCTCAGTTGGTAGAGCACTTGCCCGCGAAGGCAAAGGTCCCGAGTTCGAGACTCGGTCCGGCACACACTTTTAATCTGCCAGGAAGTTTCATATCAGCGCACACTCCGCTGTATAGTGAAAATCTCATTCTGGAAACATCCCCCAGGCTGTGGCTAAGCCGTGCCTCCGCAATATCCTTTCTTTCAGGAGTGCTAGTTCTGCAAGGTTCGCGGGAGAAGTTCTGTAAAGTTTGGAAGGTAGGAGACGAGGTACTGGCAGAAGTAAAGCTGTGAGTACCGGGCGTGAGTCGTGCTTCGGTAGCTCAGTTGCTAGAGCACTTGCCCGCGAAAGGCAAAGGTCCCGAGTTCGAGTCTCGGTCCGGCACACAGGTTTAATCTGCCAGGTAGTTTCATATCAGCGCACACTCCGCTGCAGAGTGAAAATCTCATTCTGGATTATGAAAATTGCCGGCCTGGTTTTGGAAGGAGTTGCGTGTTGCATAAAACCTACCGGTAGGGGCAACTGAATCACTCTGTATATTTTCCACTTTTCGAAATACTGGCGAGACGATTTGTCTACGATTTTCGCCAATCGCATGGCAAAATAGTGGTACACCTAGTGCAATGTACGCACTCCTTCACGCGCACACTACGCCCACCTTTCACAGTAGAGAGACTCGGCTTTGTTACGGTACACCGCTGGATGCCCCCATTTGTGTATCGGCACAATGGCCGCCGCCCACACACGGCCGAGCCGTGGGTTGTCGGCCCGGCGCGCGCGCAGCCGCGTCCGCACGGCGCCGGTAGCGACTAATTAGCGGAGCGATCGCAGCCCGCGGCGGTCACGTCGCCCGTAATGAGGCCTCACAATGGCGCCAATTACGCGCCAGCAGCGCGCTGCCTGATGGACGGCGCCAGTCGGCCAGTAAACAGCCCGCCGCTGACGTCGCAGTGTCCGCTTCCGGGGCGGCAGCAGCCGGCGTGTTCGTTCCGCCCCAGAGTCAGTCAGCCAGCCAGTCGGCGCGTTTTTAAGGGGCCTGTCCAAGTCTCCGAGAAGACTTCGACAACTCCCCGATCTCACTCGTTAAAGCTCTCGGCCAACTTTCAGCACTCGCGAGACTTGCCGTCGGCATCTGAAGAACGCTGTGAATGCCGATCGTTAGCATTCCTCTCGAACTTCGAGCTAGTATCTCTCCGCCCCTTGCAATCAATCCGTCCGAGCGAAACAAGGCTCAGCATCGGCCATTGTTTCTGTGGTACTTTCCTAACTGGTATACACGATGCCTGAAACAAGGAGAAAGAACCGAACAGGATCGTCGACCTCTTAAGCATTGTAAGACGTCGTGGTCTCCTGACCTTCATTGCTTACATATTCCGCCCTCACAATCATATTCCGCACGTCAAGACGCTTCATTCGAACCCAAACTCGATAAGATAAAGTCAATGTTGTATGAATTCATATAAGCGATATGCAAATAACAAGTAAGCGCACCGGGGTTGAAATACTCGAGGCTGGGGTACACACATACATTCCAGACACGAAGGTCACAGGAGTTTTTAGTTCGAGAGAGGCAGACCACACACCGGGAGGCCGGTCCCTTCAGAGGACGAGTCAACCTCACCCACCCGTGGAGTGGACAGCGTGTGCCTAAGTGAAAGGGGGAACGACCCCGTGTTCGGCTTAAAAGCAGATTCCGCTACACTGTGTGGGAGCGTCCAACCTACACATTCTTTACACATAGCACGCAGTTTCAGAGATTTTCACAGGCAGACAGCAAACGCCAAACGCCGATACTACAGATTTCCAGACTGGTCGCCTTAAACAAAACATCAGTCTCCTGTTTTAGAAGAGCAATGCTGATTGGCAGACGATATTCCTGACGCCTTGAGCTGAAGGAGTAATGGAAGAGACCGAAAGATATACCCCTTCACGTCTGGGGTGGAGACGGACTGTTCCGTCGTCGCTCTTGGAGCGAGAACACGTAACGAGAGCGTGCGCGCTCGTACGTGTACTCAAAAAGCGAGGAACAAGTCTCTCCTCAGTACTTCACTGGGAGAGCACCTCTGTCGAGAGCGAATCGGAGTGAGACTCTATACTGAGCCCTTGCGATTAAGCGTTGTTCACTGTGTTGGCCGCCACACTTATTGCGCGGTGTGAACGGACAAAGTTATAGTTAAACGCCTGCGAGCGAATTTTTGAGTGGCAACGCGGTGGACTGGTTATCTGACTGGTGTACCTCGCCAATAGTTAGACTAGGGGCGAATAGGAGTCCTTGATTTCATCATGGCGTAGGGAGAGTTTGATTGGCGAAGGTCAATCCAGATAGAACGAGAGTTATCTTATTTGTCAGCAGCGAGCGGCGCAGACAGCAGTCATCGCAGCTTACGGTATGGTGCGCTACAGCTCTTGCGAGCCCCATATTTCCTACACAACAGTACACTTCACTGCATTTCACACGCGACAGCCTCGACCGTACCTAGCAACATTCTAATGGATAATTATTCAAGTTGAGTAGGCGCCTCTCAGCCATTCTGCCAAGTCAATAACAATCTTAAACTTTGTATAGAAATTTCATTACCGAATCCTATCCTTAAGTGGTAACTTCACATTCCGAAAAGAACCCAGAAATAACGTGTTCAGTTCATAGCTAAAAGTGCCATTGTGATTTCTCAGAATTTTTGCAAAATAAATAATAATTTTCGTTAGTCTCATGTTTTTCTTACACTAACTAGCACTACTCCAGTACCCAAGTATCCCACTAGTTATGTAAGAAATTTTGTGAATTTTGTGTCATTTCCCTACAGCGGACGACTCCAGAAGATATTTATTGCTGAAAGCTTTCCAGGCATTTCTCTTTAGAACGTTAGGAGCGTCTGTCTGACTTCTGTAGCAGTGTGGGGGTGGAAATTGCATCTTGCAGGAGCCACAGGGTAAAGGGTACATCTCAGATTAATCCGTTGCGCAGAATGACAGAATAGCACCCACACGCTCACAGCATGTCACATCGTACACATACACTCTAAGACGAGAAACGACGCACCACGAAGGAATTACCCGAAATCGGTAGAAATGATGTACATGAACAGACAGACAAATTATTAAAATATCAGAAAAGTTGGATGATTTACTCAAGAGAAAGAGCTTGACAAATTGAGCAAGTCAATGTATTGGTCCAACTCTGGCTCTTATGCAAGCAGTTATTCACCCTGTACTGAGTGACAGGGTTGTTGGATGTCCTCGTGAGAGAGATTGTCCCAAATTCTGTCCAATTGGCGTATTAGTAGTCAAAATCCCGAGCTGGTTGGACGCCACTGGCCATAATGCTCCAAACTTTGTCAAATGGGGATCCGGCGACTTTGATGGCCAAGTTAGGGTGAGGTTCAAATGGTTCAAATGGCTCTGAGCACTATGCGACTTAACTTCTGAGGTCATCAGTCGCCTAGAACTTAGAACTAATTAAACCTAACTAACCTAAGGACATCACACACATCCATGCCCGAGGCAGGATTCGAACCTGCGACCGTAGCGGTCGCTCGGTTCCAGACTGTAGCGCCTAGAACCGCACGGCCACTTCGGCCGGCTAGTTAGGGTGAGGGTGGCTTGGGTTGGGTTGTTTTGGGGGAAGAGACCAAACAGCGAGGTCATCGGTCTTATTGGATTAGGGAAGGACGGGGAAGGAAGTTGGCCGTGCCCTTTCAAAGGAACCATCCCGGCATTTGCCTGAAGCGATTTTGGAAAATCACGGAAAACCTAAATCAAGATGGCCGGACGCGGGAAGTTAAGGTTTGACAAGCACAAAGACAAGCAGTACAAAAGCGTCGCGGGCGTCACCTTGCTGAAATGTGAGCTCAAGATGGCTTGCCACGAAGATCAACAAAACAGGCGTACCGCTGTGCGTTAAGGATGCCGCAGTTGCCTACCAAAGGAATGCTGCTCTGAAGTGAAACTTCTGGTTGATAGGCCGTATGGCGGGCGCCATTTCTGGCTGGTATCCAGCTGCTGTCCGGGACATCTCCAGGCACGTCTTCGATGGTCATCAGATGTACTCCAGTCACTGAGATTCCAGGCCGAAGACGTGTCCCGAGACAGCGGTGGGACACCAACCGCTATTCATCCCGATAAACGGACGTGGTGGTCTGGCGCGCAATTTCTTTTGATACCACGGCCTCTTTGGTTGACATGCGCGACATCCTTACAACGCAGCGGTTCGTCGACATTATTCTGCCAATCATTTTGTTGCCTTTCACGGCAAGCCATCGTAAGCTAACATTTCAGAAAGGTAATGTCTGCCCGTACACGGCGACATTTTATACTTGCTTGTCTTCTAGTTTGTCAGACGCTGTCTTGGCCAGCAAGTTCACCTTATCTCTCCCCAATTGAGAACTTTTGGAGCATTATGGTTCTAGGCGCTTCAGTTCGGAACCGCGCGACTGCTACGGTCGCAGGATCTAATCCTGGCTCGGGCATGGATGTGTGTGACGTCATTAGGTTAGTTAGGTTCAACTAGTTCTAAGTCTAGGGGACTGATGACCTCAGATGTTCAGTCCCATAGTGCTTAGAGCCATTTGAACCATTTTTGAGCATTATGGTTCAAATGGCTCTGAGCACTATGGGACTTAACATCTGAGGTCATCAGTCCCCTAGAACTTACAACTGCTTAAACCTAACTAACCTAATGACGTCACACACAACCATGCCCGAGGCAGGGTTCGAACTTGCGACCGTAGCAGTCGCGCGGTTCCGGACTGAAGCGCCTACAACCGCTCGGCCACAGCGGCCGGCGAGCATTATGGGCAGGGTCCTCCAACCACCTCGGGATTTTGACAATCTGACTCGCCAGTTTGACAGAATCTGGCACGATATCCTTCACCAGTACCCCCAGTACACGGAAGGCGTTCGATACAGTTCCACACTGTCACCTGATAAACAAAGTAAGAGCCTACGGAATATTAGACCAGCTGTGTGGCTGGATTGAAGAGTTTTTAGCAAACAGAACACAACATGTTGTTCTCAATGGAGAGACGTCTACAGACGTTAAAGTAATCTCTGGCGTGCCACAGGTGAGTGTTATGGGACCATTGCTTTTCACAATATATATAAATGACCTAGTAGATAGTGTCGAAAGTTCCATGCGGCTTTTCGCGGATGATGCTGTAGTATACAGAGAAGTTGCAGCATTAGAAAATTGTAGCGAAATGCAGGAAGATCTGCAGCGGATAGGCACTTGGTGCAGGGAGTGGCAACTGACCCTTAACATAGACAAATGTAATGTATTGCGAATACATAGAAAGAAGAATCCTTCATTATATGATAGCAGAACAAACACTGGTAGCAGTTACTTCTGTAAAGTATCTGGGAGTATGCGTACGGAACGATTTGAAATGGAAGTATCATATAAAATTAATTGTTGGTAAAGCAGGTGCCAGGTTGAGATTCATTGGGAGAGTCCTTAGAAAATGTAGTCCATCAACAAAGGAGCTGGCTTATAAAACACTCGTTCCACCTATACTTGAGTATTGCTCATCAGCGTGGGATCCGTACCAGGTCGGGCTGACAGAGGAGATAGAGAAGATCCAAAGAAGAGCGGCGCGTTTCGTCACAGGGTTATTTGGTAAGCGTGATGGCATTACGGATATGTTTAGCAAACGCAAGTGGCAGACTCTGCAAGAGAGGCGCTCTGCATCGCAGTGTAGCTTGCTGTCCAGGTTTCGAGAGGGTGCGTTTCTGGATGAGGTATCGAATATATTGCTTCCCCCTACTTATACCTCCCGAGGAGATCACGAATGTAAAACCAGATAGATTCGAGCGCGCACGGAGGCTTTCAGACAGTCGTTCTTCCCATACGCGACTGGAACAGGAAAGGGAGGTAATGACAGTGGCACGTAAAGTGCCCTCCGCCACACACCGTTGGGTGGCTTGCGGAGCATAAATGTAGACGTAGAATAACACTGTCAATCAATGCTAATTCAAATGACTGGTTGCGTAAGGGCTTACGTGGACCAGCGCGTTATTGACTTGCTCAGTTTGTCAACCTCTGTCTTCTGAATAAATCATCCAATCTGGAATAGAAGTCATTTGTTTGTCTGTGCAAGTACTTCATATCCACCGATTTCCGCCTCATTCGGATGGTTCCTTCGTGGTACGTCGTTTTTTGTTTTATCTTAGAGTGTATTTAGGTGTAATACTACGCAGCGATATGAAATGAGTGAGTTATGTCAAACAAATGTTATGTAGGGCCAGCGGCCTTGCCGCAGTGGCGACACCGGTTCCCGTCAGATCACCGAAGTTAAGCGCTGTCGGGCTGGACTAGCACTTGGATGGGTGACCATCCGGTGTGCCGAGCGCTGTTGGCAAAAGGGAGCACTCAGCCCTTGTGAGGCAAACTGAGGAGCGACTTGATTGTGAAGTAGTGGCTCCGGTCTCGGAAACTGACATACGGCCGGCAGAGCGGTGTGCTGACCACATGCCCCTCCATATCCGCATCCAGTGACGCCTATGGGATGAGGATGACACGGCGGCCGGTCGGTACCTTTGGGCCTTCATGGCCTGTTCGGAAGGAGTTTAGTTTTTAGTTTTAATGTTATGTAGGCAAATGGAAGACTTGGATTTGTTGGAAGCGTCGAGGGGGAAAAATGGTATACAAGACGGTAGTGCAACCAACTGCAGTGTATTTCCAGTATTTGGAGTCCTTGTCAACAAACATCGAACGAATTGAGGGATACAGGTAAAGAAACATTAATTTTGAACACAACAACTCTACTGCTATCAGTATTCATATGGGATTGAGAAAAGAAAATTCTGAGCCATATGTTTGGATCACTAATTTTGTGTACAAGTTAAAGTGGCAACTTAGGGAAACTTGAGAACAGACAACTGAAATTATCTGAAATTTGTTGCTACAGAGAAACGTAAAAATATGTCAAGGAACGTAAGGCGACTGATCAGTTTTTAGAGAGGGCTCAAAGCCCATAACCTGTTAAGAATAATGTAGTCGGAAAATAAATACATGCATATTACGTGGATGAAAACGTGCTTTGTTATAATATCACATTTACATCTTCAAATTTTAAATGAATGTAACAGAAAATGTAGACAAGCTGAAAGACTTTTTTTACTAACTTTATATTTATATTTTTGCTTTCCTACGCTCAATGTGAAGCAGTAGATATTTAGACCGAAAGTAGGAAAGAGGTTTAAGGAATCATGGGATAAACATGGGGGAAAGGGAATCATTGTCAATCAGTTGCGCCGTCTGGTATACCGCATCATAATCACGCATAATGTCCATACTAAGCGGTCCAGAGATAAGCTGAGAGGAGAAAGGAAGGGAAGGTTTAAATAATATTTTCGAATTCAATTTTATACTCGTAGCGTGTTAGCATGTCCAACCCTTTATGATGCATAAGGCGCATGTAGCAGAATGACGCATGAAAAGATCTTACACAAGCAGAAAATTATTTGCTTGGGTGCAAATTAGGCAGTAAATAACGTACCGGTAACGAAGCCTCATTAAATTTCCAGTCGACTCCCCTCTCCTTGTGCAGGAAATGCACTTGTTGTGTTCCAGATCTCGTCGCTGATTGACCGACGATAATATTCTCGAATTCATACCGCTATTACTGAGTTAATCAAGCTGTTCGGCAAACATGCCTCGGGAAATTATTTCCATGATTGCACAGCAATCGGAAAGGAGGGCCGTCTCAAGCTGTTGCAGGGTGAAATCTCACATAGACAGCAATCTGGTCGAAGGTTGAAATTTCTTTCGCCTGTTGCTCGTTCTTAGGAAACAACGATACAAACGTGTATGAGGACGAGCAGATATCAGATTGAATTCCTAATACTTATACTTTTTATCCATCTCGTTAAATAGGACACCACTTGAATAAAAAAGAAGCGGCAGCGTGAATTATTGTTTTGCAAAATCTGTATACAACTAAAAGAAATTAAATCATCTGCTTTCGACACAGATGAAAGACAGAGGGGGGGGGGGGGGGGGTACCTGTTAGTAAGAGGCCAATCCACGCAACCAAGCTATGCATTTCAAAATGGTTTAACAGCGTTTAGCTACAGAAAATTAAAAATCAGTGAAAATGACAAACGTTAAAGAAACAGAGACATATTGTATCCTTTGAGCAATTGTACATCTGTAATAAATAGATAACAGAACCCCTCCTTTGCTTACTCTTTGTACAGAGAACTGAATAAAAGACTAGTACGAGGCATTACATTGTTATTTG
Organism: Schistocerca nitens; assembly: GCF_023898315.1. Classification (NCBI taxonomy): domain Eukaryota; kingdom Metazoa; phylum Arthropoda; class Insecta; order Orthoptera; family Acrididae; genus Schistocerca; species Schistocerca nitens. Next base: position 18,575,162 of record NC_064619.1, read on the forward strand.
TAATAGGCATCACACAAGGTGCTATTTTGTCTAAAACTGACATGGTGAGACCGTGGCTGTGTACAATTAATGTAGGTTGATTCTTACAAAGAAGAAGACAGCAACTACCCACTATTAATGCTGAAAAAAATGGGTGTGCCATACTACATCAATATAATTTCCACTGTCACATTATTCATGTATCTCATGTATATATTTTTGCCCGTTTATGGCATAGTACTTACACAATACCATATAAGTAACATTCATACAGACTGGCCACCACATTTTTCCAATTTATTTGTAATTAACGCTCATTGAATATGGTATGCTCACAATGTAACGTTAATTCTTTGTAATGTAAATACTTGTAATGTTACCTTGATTCCTTTTTTTAAAAAAAAGATTTCACTGTCAATGCATATATGATAATACAAGAACTTCTTTGGCACTGCTTTACATCAAAATATAGATGCCTGCTTAGTCACACATTATAGCAACTATACTTGATTCAAAATTTCAGTGCGCCATATGATGATAATATAATTTTTACTGTCATATTATTCATTTTATCTCACCTCTATGTTGCTCCCTGTATATAGCACAGTATTTACATAATACCATGCAAGTAGCATCACACAAGATGGTTACTACATACGTAAACTTCATCTGTAATATTACATGCTCATAATGTAAGATTTATCTTTGTGTTTTAATTTTCATTATGTTATCTTTATTCTATAAAAACACTCATACTGTGAAATCAAAGCACTCTGCAAATTACAATATCTCTGAGAGAGAACATCTCTGGCACTGTTGTATTTGTAAAACTGCAATCTTTGTGTCAACTTCACATGCGGCAAATACTTTTTGGTTTGTGCGTGTGTGTGTGTGATGCTTTTCACAATATGGTGATGTGCAAATCATATAAGTGCTGCATATATTTTGCAACACTTGAAAAATATAATCCTGCAACTTCGCAACAAAATTGAGTGGAATTTTCGATTCAAGTACTATAACCACTTAACCTGAAATATTTATTTACTCTGTATTTCATCGTTTGGAGGTTAGTTATGTTCACATATGGCGCTTCTAACACTGTTTTGTACCGTAGGGCACCAACACACCAAGAATATTTCGCTACAGTGGAAGAACAAAAATCAAAAATTGACGATTATGTAAAATGCATCTTGTAAACAGCCGTCTGATGATGAACCTTTCAGTTCGAAACCGGTTACGGCGCTATTTACTTCAATAAATAGCACTATTAATAGTGGCTGGTTGCTGTCTTCTTCTTTGTAAGAATCAACCTACATTCATCACACAGGACATATCATAATTAATGGTACGAAGTGACGTAGTTGAAAGTACATAGTTAAGATAAGTTACTGAACACTTGGGTAAAATTGAAGTTGCTTTTACTCAACGAGAATACAGTCTTACCTTATTGCGTGAAAAGTACGTGGTACACTAATGGCGAAGCACCGGCACTAGCTCTCCGATGTACTTAACGATAAACAGTTCGAAACGGACCTATACGTTTGCCTTCTAGACCACATGATTCCTGTCCTTTCAGTGATTGTTCGTCTAGGATCACTTTAAAAGCGCCGTGCACTGTACTCCAGTCGACATGGTTGAAGAACTAGAGCGGAGAATTGTAAATACCTGTCAAAGATATGGAAATGATACGCTGTTCGAAATTCAATGCGGAGATGGGTACACTCGTAATACGGACGACATTTGGAACACCTCTTTTAATAGATAAGAGTGTACAGTAGCTGTAGCGTGTAACTAAAGATACAAACGTATTCCTTGTTCAGTAGAAACAACTGTACTTGTACTTAAGTATACAATACTACTTCTTAACCATTACCACTTTCAGAGAACGGAAAAGTTGCACGTCTCAATTAATTAATGGATATGAGAAACGCCTCATTACCAGTGCTGTCTTTATCGATCTATCCGCGGCTTAGGACACGATCTGCCATCGGCTCCTTATGAATAAAGTTTATGATATAACTAAAGACTTCACACTCATGTGCAATATTAGAAACCTTCTCCAGAACAGCAGATTTTTTGTGGAATTTCAGGGCAAGAAAAGTAGATGGAGAACTCAGAAAAATGGGCTAACACAAGGCAGCGTGCTCACATAGCTCCTCCTTAAATCAGACGTGAGGTAGCTGCGAGAAGGCCACAACAGCCTAGGCTGTTGCACTGATGACGTAGTGGTTTCTCCGTGTTTTCACAGTACATCGTTACCTGCAATTTTAACTGTCCAGAATCCGCTATTATTCAACATCTATACCAACGATCAACCTATCCCTGAAGGAATTAGAAGCTTTATTTATGCTGATGACAACGCTATCACTACTCAGGCTGACTGTTTTGAGACTGTAGAAGATACGTTATTAAAATCTTTGGAAGAATTCACTTTTTACTATCGCCGGGATTACTCGAAACCTAATCCTGCCATGACTTAGACCTGCGCTTTCCACCTGAAGAATAAACAGGCAAATAGATCCTTGAATATAAACTGGGGAGGCATCGTACTCGAACATAATCCTACTCCCAAATATCTTGGAGCAACTCTAGATCGCGCGCTACCATATAAAAAGCATTGGCTAAACACCAAACAGAAATTGGCAGCCAGAAATAACGTAGTGCGAAAATTGACAGGTACATCATGGAGTGCTAATCCATGCACTGTGCGCTCAAGCGCGCTTTCTCTATGTTATTCCACTGCAGAATATGCATGTTCGGTATGGTACAAGTCCAGTCATGCCAGGAACGTAGATATGTCTCTAAATGAGTCTTGCCGGATTATCCCGCGTTGCTTAAGACCTGCTCCTGTGGACAAACTCCATTATCTCGCTGGCATAGCTCCTCCTGAAATGAGACGTGAGGTAGCTGCGAGATATGAGAAAAGTAAGGCCAGAGCGAAGGAAGCCAATCCACTATATGGCCGTCAGCCCGCACACCCTAGGCTGAAATTAAGAAAGAGCTCCTTGACAACTACTGAGGCTGTCATCGAGAATCCACATGCGGCAAGGATCTCGCGATGGCGGCAGAAATGTCGGTATTTGGGAGAATGGATGGCTGCAAAAGAAGAACTTCACCCTGGACATTCGGAGAAGTGGTCAATATGGAGGTCTCTCAACAGATTGAGATCAAACACAACGAGATGCAAGACCAATCTGCAGTCTTCGGGTTTCTCTGTGGACTAGATTAGATTAGATTAGATTAATACTAGTTCCATGGATCATGAATACGATATTTCGTAATGATGTGGAACGAGTCGAATTTTCCAATACATGACATAATTAGGTTAATTTAACAACATACTTAAGTTAATATAACAACTTTATTTTATTGTGTTTTTTGTTTTTCTTTATTTTTTATTTTTATTTTTTTAATTTTTTAATTTTTTAATTTTAATTTTTTTAATATTTTTTTTCTTAATTTATATCTAAAAATTCCTCTGTGGAGTAGAAGGAGTTGTCATTCAGAAATTCTTTTAATTTCTTCTTAAATACTTGTTGGTTATCTGTCAGACTTTTGATACTATTTGGTAAGTGACCAAAGACTTAAGCGCCAGTATAATTCACCCCTTTCTGTGCCAAAGTTAGATTTAATCTTGAATAGTGAAGATCATCCTTTCTCCTAGTATTGTAGTTATGCACACTGCTATTACTTTTGAATTGGGTTTGGTTGTTAATAACAAATTTCATAAGAGAGTATATATACTGAGAAGCTACTGTGAATATCCCTAGATCCTTAAATAAATGTCTGCAGGATGATCTTGGGTGGACTCCAGCTATTATTCTGATTACACGCTTTTGTGCAATAAATACTTTATTCCTCAGTGATGAATTACCCCAAAATATGATGCCATATGAAAGCAATGAGTGAAAATAGGCGTAGTAAGCTGATTTACTAAGATGTTTATCACCAAAATTTGCAATGACCCTTATTGCATAAGTAGCTGAACTCAAACGTTTCAGCAGATCATCAATGTGTTTCTTCCAATTTAATCTCTCATCAATGGACACACCTAAAAATTTGCAATATTCTACCTTAGCTATATGCTTCTGATTAAGGTCTATATTTATTAATGGCGTCATACCATTCACTGTACGGAACTGTATGTACTGTGTCTTATCAAAATTCAGTGAGAGTCCGTTTACAAGGAACCACTTAGTAATTTTCTGAAAGACAGTATTGACAATTTCATCAGTTAATTCTTGTTTGTCAGGTGTGATTACTATACTTGTATCATCAGCAAAGAGAACTAACTTTGCCTCTTCATGAATATAGAATGGCAAGTCATTAATATATAATAAGAACAACAAAGGACCCAAGACTGACCCTTGTGGAACCCCATTCTTGATAGTTCCCCAGTTTGAGGAATGTGCTGATCTTTGCATGTTACGAGAACTACTTATTTCTACTTTCTGCACTCTTCCAGTTAGGTACGAATTAAACCATTTGTGCACTGTCCCACTCATGCCACAATACTTGAGCTTGTCTAGCAGAATTTCATGATTTACACAATCAAAAGCCTCTTACACAATCAAAAGCCTAGTTGTTTGCCAGTGTGGCGTTGAGCAGACTAACAGCCATTTCCTTCAGTGTTCCTCATCACCAACCACCAGCCACCTGCACCATGCAAGACCTTATGAGAGCCATACCAAATGCGCTTGAAGAGTTAAATAAATAAACCATTTTCCTAAGTAAGATGATAACAGACCAATATCTGTAACATCGCTTTGGTGCAGAATCGTTGAACATATTGTCAGTCCGAATATAATGAATTTTCTTGACACCTGGACGCTTATGTTCACGAATCAGCATGGTTTTAATGAGTGTCGCTCGTGCGAAACTCATCTCACCCTTTTCTCACATGATATACTGCGAACTGTGGATGGAAGACAGCAGACAGATACCATACTTCTAGATTTCCCAAAAGCATTTGATAAGGTGTCTCACTGCAGACGAAGGAACGAGCATATGGAACAGGTTCCCAGATATGTGAGTGGCTCGAAGACTTCTTATGTAACAGAATCCAGTATTTTCTCCTCGACGGCGAGTGTTCATCAGAGACAAGGGTATCGTCAGCAGTGCCCCAGGGAGGGGTGACGAGTCTGCTGTTAGCTTGCGTTCACATAAAAGATCTGGTGGACAGGGTGAGCAGCAGTCTGCGGTTGTTTGGTGATGATGCTGTGATGTACAGTAAGGAGTCGAAATTGAGTGACTTTAGGGGGATACAAGATGAGTTAGACAAAATTTCTAGTTAGTTTCGTAAATGGCAGCTAGCTGTAATTGAAAAAAAAATTGTGAGTTAATGGTGAAAAGTAAGAGAAACAAGCCGGCAATGTTCGGATGTATCATTAGCAGTGTCCTGCTTGATGTAGTCACGTAGTTTAGAAAGCGATGTGAAATGGATCGAGCGTGTGAGGATTGGGTTAGGGAAGGCGATTGGTCGACTTCCGTTTATTGGGAGAATTTTGGAATATGCGGTTCTTCTGTAAAGGAGACCACATGTAGAACGTTAGCGCGACCTATTCTTGCGTACTGCTCAAGCGTTTGTAATCCGTAGCAGGTCGGATTAAAGGAAGGCATCGAAGTAATTCAGAGGCGGGTTGCTAGATTTGTTACCGGTAGGTTCGAACAACAAGCAAGTGTTACGAGACGCTTCCCTGGAGGGCAGGCGATGTTCTTTTCGAGGAACACTACTGAAAAAATTTAGTGACCCAGCTCTTGAAGCTGACTGCAAGTCTGTTATATTGCCACAAACATACATTTCTCGTAAGGACTACGACGATAAGACACGAGAAATTAGAGCTCATACGGAGACATATAGACAGTCGTTTTTCCCTCACTCTATTGGCAAGTGGAACAGGAAACGGAATGACTACTAGTGGTACAGAGTACTCTCTGCGACGCACCATGTGAATTGCGAAGTATTTATGTAGATGTAGATGTTTACTAACAGCGAAGTCAGGACAGGTACGTAAAAACAGGTTCGCTTTTATCCCACGAAAGGTTGAGACAGTCTAGTACCTACCTGCACCTTTATTGCCCTTCTGTGAATTGCAAGGGAAACAGAGACTAAGCTAGCGATTCGTACGCGAGCTGTGTAAGAAGATAAGTGCAAGGATAGGTTGACAACGACTACGACGACCGCTAATTGACTCGTCCGTAGCTCTCCGCCAGCTAGCTAGTTCGTAGACAGGAATCCCTGTCTCAGGAATGCGGACAAAGAATGAGAAGATGACCAAGTCGGTCTGCATTCCAGGGCAATTAAACTTTATGAGAACCGGCATATTTATCGCGAACAGATCTGCGGTAGGCTGTTGCACTGATGACGTAGCGGTTTCTCCCTGTTTTCATTGTGCATCGTTACCTGCAATTTTAACTGTCCAGAATCCTATTAAATAATCCACTTAATGTTTACCAAGAATCTGCTCACTTTTCAAACATTTTATTAACATCGAACTTCATCTACATAAATGCATCATCAATCCATGGGGTAAGGTACTCTGTTATTTTCTCCTTTTCCTGTTGCACACAGGAACTGAGCACGAAAAATTTAATGAATGTGTGAGTCAGAAAGCCCCTTCATCTTCCTTAAGTTGTTCTCATAGTCCTCAAAATTATATGATGCAACGAACAAAATTGTTTCATAGGCTCATATATACGCTCAACACTATTTGGTGAAAAGAAAGATGTCTATCTCCAGAAGACTACTTGTGACTATCCGCAACACTCTAGCACCGCCTGAAGCAGCCTGTTCGAAGTCTATTGGCTTGCTTTTCGGTTCTTTCGATATGGTCGTCCTTTAATCCGATATAACAAATGTTGTTAGTATTCGAGCATTAGTTCAAAAATGGTTCAAATGGCTCTGAGCACTATGGGACTCAACTGCTGTGGTCATAAGTCCCCTAGAACTTAGAACTACTTAAACCTAACTAACCTAAGGACAGCAAACAACACCCAGCCATCACGAGGCAGAGAAAATCCCTGACCCCGCCGAGCATTAGTCTAGGACACGTCACAAATAGATCCTTAACGCGGTTCCCATTGCAGCTGCATCACACTTTTCTATAATTCTTCAAAAAAATCAACGACGTCCTTTTGCGTTCTACTCAATAGATTATACTGGGTGTCCATAAAGTCCCTCTATCGAATCAAAATATCATAAATTGTAAATTATTAAAGATACAGAACCGCAGTTTTTTTGTAAAAAGTTTAATAGCTCTCAAAGTTTTTTCCTTTGTCCTTTGTTCCAGATCTGACTTGGAATGCAGAAAAATAGCAGCAGACCAGGAAAAGGTGACATGCGTCATCTGGTATGCAGAATCAAAATCTATGGCAACGCGACTACAGAATTGTGGACGCCATTATAGGAGGGCACCACCGGCAAAGACAAGCATGATGAGGTGGTTCAGAAACTTCAAAGAGACAGGCAGTGTCTAAGACCTTCTCGAAGTGGTCGTCCCCCTGTATCTGAAGCACGTGTAGACAAAGAGAAATGCGCATTTCAACGGAGACCGTATCGTCCGAATTGTAGGAAGTAAGATCAAATGTTCATAAGGTGTTGCGTAAGCAGTTACACTTCGTTGGGTACAAAATGCAAATGGTCCAAGCGTTGCACTCAGCGATCGTCCTCTGCGGTGTGCATTCGCGTATTCGATGCTGTCCTTCGTAGAAACTAACAGTGATTATCTAAAAAATTATTACTTTCAGATGAAGAAACGTTCCACATTTCTGGACATGTGGATAACCAAAAAATAAGAATTTGGGGCTCCGAAGACCCACACAACACACATGAACAAATCAGTGGCAGTCTGAAGCATAGTTTTTGGTCTGGCCTAATGTATGAAAGCGAGATATGCTCATTTTTCTTCACTATAAAGGGAAGGGTGGTAGTGTTACTGACTGCTGTTGTATAAACTCGATTCTCGACGTAAACCTACAAAAAATAAGTCTAATGGCGTGACATCGAAAGAGCGCGGGAGCCAAGCGATGAGGCCATCACGATCCAACCACCGTCCAGGAAATGTGTCATTCAGCACATCCCACATGTTCGAACTTCAAAAGCAAAACGAGGATAATGGAATGTAGTCGAATTAAGTCGGGTGATGTTGAGGGAATTAGATTAGGAAATGAGACTCTTAAAGTAGTAAAGGAGTTTTGCTATTTGGGGAGCAAAATAACTGATGATGGTCGAAGTAGAGAGGATATAAAATGTAGACTGGCAATGGCAAGGAAAGCTTTTCTGGAGAAGAAAAATTTGTTAACATCGGGTATAGATTTAAATGTCAGGAAGTCGTTTCTGAAAGTATTTGTATGGAGTGTAGCTATGTATGGAAATGAAACTTGGACGATAAATAGCTTGCACAAGAAGAGAATAGAAGCTTTCGAAATGTGGTGCTACAGAAGAATGCTGAAGATTAGATGGGTACATCATATAACTAATGAGGAGGTATTGAATAGGATTGGGGAGAAGAGAAGTTTGTGGTACAACTTGACTAGAAGAAGGGATCGGTTGGTAGGACATGTTCTGAGGCATCAAGGGATCACCAATTTGGTATTGGAGGGCAGCGTGGAGGGTAAAAATCGTAGAGGGAGACCAAGAGTTGAATAGACTAAGCAGATTCAGAAGGATGTAGGTTGCAGTAGGTACTGGGAGATGAAGAAGCTTGCACAGGATAGAGTGGCATGGAGAGCTGCATCAAACCAGTCTCAGGACTGAAGACCACAACAACAACAACAACGGGAAATACACTCCTGGAAATTGAAATAAGAACACCGTGAATTCATTGTCCCAGGAAGGGGAAACTTTATTGACACATTCCTGGGGTCAGATACATCACATGATCACACTGACAGAACCACAGGCACATAGACACAGGCAACAGAGCATGCACAATGTCGGCACTAGTACAGTGTATATCCACCTTTCGCAGCAATGCAGGCTGCTATTCTCCCATGGAGACGATCGTAGAGATGCTGGATGTAGTCCTGTGGAACGGCTTGCCATGCCATTTCCACCTGGCGCCTCAGTTGGACCAGCGTTCGTGCTGGACGTGCAGACCGCGTGAGACGACGCTTCATCCAGTCCCAAACATGCTCAATGGGGGACAGATCCGGAGATCTTGCTGGCCAGGGTAGTTGACTTACACCTTCTAGAGCACGTTGGGTGGCACGGGATGCATGCGGACGTGCATTGTCCTGTTGGAACAGCAAGTTCCCTTGCCGGTCTAGGAATGGTAGAACGATGGGTTCGATGACGGTTTGGATGTACCGTGCACTATTCAGTGTCCCCTCGACGATCACCAGTGGTGTACGGCCAGTGTAGGAGATCGCTCCCCACACCATGATGCCGGGTGTTGGCCCTGTGTGCCTCGGTCGTATGTAGTCCTGATTGTGGCGCTCACCTGCACGGCGCCAAACACGCATACGACCAACATTGGCACCAAGGCAGAAGCGACTCTCATCGCTGAAGACGACACGTCTCCATTCGTCCCTCCATTCACGCCTGTCGCGACACCACTGGAGGCGGGCTGCACGATGTTGGGGCGTGAGCGGAAGACGGCCTAATGGTGTGCGGGACCGTAGCCCAGCTTCATGGAGACGGTTGCGAATGGTCCTCGCCGATACCCCAGGAGCAACAGTGTCCCTAATTTGCTGGGAAGTGGCGGTGCGGTCCCCTACGGCACTGCGTAGGATCCTACGGTCTTGGCGTGCATCCGTGCGTCGCTGCGGTCCGGTCCCAGGTCGACGGGCACGTGCACCTTCCGCCGACCACTGGCGACAACATCGATGTACTGTGGAGACCTCACGCCCCAAGTGTTGAGCAATTCGGCGGTACGTCCACCCGGCCTCCCGCATGCCCACTATACGCCCTCGCTCAAAGTCCGTCAACTGCACATACGGCTCGCGTCCACGCTGTCGCGGCATGCTACCAGTGTTAAAGACTGCGATGGAGCTCCGTATACCACGGCAAACTGGCTGACACTGACGGCGGCGGTGCACAAATGCTGCGCAGCTAGCGCCATTCGACGGCCAACACCGCGGTTCCTGGTGTGTCCGCTGTGCCGTGCGTGTGATCATTGCTTGTACAGCCCTCTCGCAGTGTCCGGAGCAAGTATGGTGGGTCTGACACACCGGTGTCAATAAGTTCTTTTTTCCATTTCCAGGAGTGTAGTTAGCTGACTTTCACTAGCAATTTCTCCTCTCTCATCTTCCAGCGTGATGGTGCTCCCCGAGCACTGAAGTTGGAACATGTGGGATGTGCTGAATCACACATTTCCTGAACGGTGGCTGGATCGTTTTGGCGGCATCGCTTGGTTCCCGCCCTCTTTCGATGTGACGCCATTAGACTTATTTTTTTGTAGGTTTACGTCGAGAATCGAGTTTATACAACAGCAGTCAGTGACACTACTACCCTTCGTGCATGTATCACTGAAGGAATCAGAACGTTTGATGCTGCAGTGCTGACCTGTACGTGGGTAGACTCAAACATCACCTTGATGTTGTACAGACGACGAATGGGGCACACAATGAAATTCTGGTACAGCAGGAAAAAGACTGAAAGCTGCTAAAAGTTCTACACCGAACCACGGTGCTCTCTCTGTAATAATTTCCAAGTTATGACTTTTTTTTAAAATGATAGCGAGATTTATGGACACCCTGTATGTTAGCCTCACTTCTTAAATTTATGCCTGGGTATTTATTCTATGCGAATAAGAATAGTAGCAAACCAATAATGCCAAACTCAAAAATTAAACGAGTCTTGTTCTTAGCTAAAAGCAGTACCTTAATTTCTATATTTGAAGAAAGATATCGTTCATTCCTCTAGAGTGGGCTCGGAAAGAAGTCCGCGAAATCGTTGTTCCGTGTAGCAGTCAGTGGAATCCGCACACAGAGCTATAAATAGAAACTGAAACCTTACGAAGTGATGATAGTGCATCGACTGATCATTTCAAATGTACCTGACAACTGTAGTCTGTGCCTCATGGAGAGACTGATACGGAGACTTTTTTTTCTGATGTAGCGTGGCTGTATTCTTTAGGGTAGATGAAAGCTTCTAGCACTTTACGTTGGAGCTGCGGAAGTGTGATGCGCAATTAGTGAACTGTATGTGGACAATATATCGCAACATTTCTTCAGGGAACTAACGACTAATAAGAAGGCCTAACCAGGACAATGCAAGAGCACACGCCGCCAATACGTCCAGGATAGAGTTAATAATATGTTTTGACAGGAATTACCCTCCTCCATCGTCGACTATTCTGCGTGTTTACGTATCCAATAAATGTAACCACGTTTCATCAGCAAAAATAACTTTTCAGGATCTACCTGTCAGTAATACACAGATTGTTCCACCCAGCTGCAGCACTGATAAGGAGCAACAGAATCTGAATTACATACTTTAAGGATAACACGATAAGCTGCATATACTGATTTTTATTCATACACAGGTGGTTTCGATCATACACCGTTTTCAGGCCACTTTAAGACTTTTGGTGCTGAAGTTGATTCCGGGAATCATAGTTACAGCTCCTTTAGAAGGTACAAAACATCTACGTCCCGCGCAAGATTAGCCGAGCGGTCTAGGCGCTGCAGTCATGGACTGTGCGGCTGGTCCCGGCGGAGGTTCGAGTCCTCGCTCGGGCATGGGTGTGTGTGTTTGTCCTTAGGATGATTTAGGTTAAGTAGTGTGTAAGCTTAGGGACTGATGACTTTAGCAGTTAAGTCCCATAAGATTTCAGACACATTTTTGAACATCTACATCCGATAAATTGCATCTTCTTATCGCCGATGGTGGAGTAGCTACTCCCTCAACCTGCTTATCGCCTATGGTGTGTACGGTGCCAAGATATCAAGTCAGTTGTTGGTAGGGAGTAGCTACTCCCTCAACCTGCTTATCGCCTATGGTGTGTACGGTGCCAAGGTATCAAGTCAGTTGTTGTTAGGGAGTAGCTACTCCCTCAACCTGCTTATCGCCGATAGTGTGTACGGTGACAGTATATCAACTCAACATTTCGCAGGAAGTCGGTAATTCTAATAACACGTCACCTGATGTGCTGGCACCGTACACGCCATCTAAGAAGACTACTACGGAAGCCGAAGTTTTGGATCTTCTATAGAAAATGTACATATTCTAGGTTCGAATATAATCAATTTCCTTGAGATAGTAAAGTTTCTGCCCATAAATTAGTGCGGATTTAGAAAGCATCGCTCGAGCCCAACTCAGCTTGCCGTTATTTCACATGATACACGGCTAACTGTGGATGAACGGCAATAGGCAGATTCCATATACCTAGATTTCTGGAAAGTGTTTGACACGGTGCCCAAATGCAAACTGTTAATTTAGTTCCGAGCGTACGGCAAAGGTTATCAAATGTGTGAGTGGCTCGAAGACTTCGTAAGTAATAGAACCCCGTACGTTGTCATTGTTGGTAACTGTTCGTCAGAGACAAGCCTATCGTCAGGAGTGCCCCAGGGACGTGCGGTTAACACTGCTATTGCTCCCTTTATACACAAATGATCTGACGGACAGGGTGAGCAGCAATCTTCGACTCTTTCCTGATGACGCTGTAGTACGGAAAAGTATCATAATCGAGAGGTGTTAGAAGGATACAGGGAGACTTGCACAGAATTCCTTTTTGATGTGATGAATGGCAGCTTGCTCTAAAAGTAGAAAAATGTAAGTTAATTCAGATGAGTAGCAAAAATAGTGCTGTAATGTTCTTATTAGAGGTGCGTAGCTTGACAAAATCACGTCGATTAAACATCTAGGAGTAACGTTACAAAGGTATATGGAATGAAACTAGCATGTAGGGATGATATTAGCGATTGCGAATGATCGACTTCAGTTTATTACGAGAGTTTTAGGAAAGCGTAGGTCATCTACAAAAGAGACTTCGTGTAGAACACTTGTACAGACCGTTCTTCAGTAGTGCTCGAGTGTTCGGGATCCCAACCACGTCGGATTAAAACGTGACTCCGAAGCAATTCACAAGCGAGCTGCTGAATTTGGCACCGGTGTATTCGATCAACACGCGAGTGTTACGGAGCTGCTTCTCGAACTCGAATTGGCACCGCAGGAGGCGAGACGATGTTCTTTTCGCGAAACAATATTGAGAAAATTTAAACGATATGCTTTTTCAGCTGACTCTAGAACGATTCTACTGCCACCAAGGTACATTTGTGGTAAGGGCTGCGAGGACAAGATAAGAGAAATTAGTGCTCATATGGAGGTGTGTAGACAGTCGTCTTTCCCTTGCTCCATTTTCGAGTGGAATGAGGTACAGGGTGCAGGGTACGGTGGCTTGCGGAGTATGTATGCAGATGTGGTAAGTATAATAAAGACTCCTGATACAACGTGGTCACCCAGAGTCTTAGACAGGCCTGAAGATGGTTTATCGTAACACCAAAACCGCTTGTGCACGAAAAAAACCAGTGAATACAGCTGATGGTGTCATTCTTAATACATATAAGATGTCGTCCCAATATCCACTAGAAGATGAATGTAGGGAGTATCTGGATTGGTCAGTCGTTGCTCTAGTGTTACTTTGAAATATTGCAGGTTGTGTACACCTCTTTTACCACATCCCACTGACACTTCAATCTGAACTGCTGCATAGCGCAATGATGTGCTCGGACTTCTTCCTGTAGCCGATCCCAAGTAAACTGTAACAAGTAAAATCGATACGCAAGGGAAAAAAAGTAAGGAAGATTAGTGATTAACGTCCCGTCGACAAAGAGGACATTAGAGATGGAGCACAAACTTCGATTAGGGAAGGATGGCCAAGGAAATCGGCCGCGCCCTTTCAAAGGAACCATCCCGGCGTTTGCCTTGAGCGATTCAGGAAAGTCAAGGAAAACCTAAATCTGGATGGCCGGATGGGGATTTGAACCGTCGTCCTCCCGAATGCTAGTCCAAACTGACACGCCATGTGCTGAAGTCCGAAGAATTGGCGGAAGCGTATTCGGCGACTGAAGCCCGCCCCTCCGTATTGGTTATCACGTAACGCCGGACACAGTGGCTGCGTCGTAATTGGGACAGCGTTTGTTTCTACATTCATGGTTATTCGTAAGTATCTCTGGTGTTTCACATGACGACTCGCGAAAGCTGCAGAAGAATTACACATACCATCTCTGCATCTCTGCAAGATTCGATTCGTAATATGCGCTGTCGAGTAGTTGCACTAGGGAGCAGGCGTGTCAGAACATGCCGACAAATCATCTGCTACGTATTCTCGGATCGAATCAGTTCGCTCATGGAGGTCGACAACCCGATGAACTGATTTGCAAAGCGGGCTGCCGTCCCGCCTTCCCGGACAATTCGTGTCAAATGCAACTGCAAGCACGTATTGATATTTGTAGCGTCACAAACAGCGCCCATAAAAAAAAATGTTCAAATGTGTGTGAAATCTTATGGGACTTAACTGCTAAGGTCATCAGTCCCTAAGCTTACACACTACTTAACCTAAATTATCCCAAGGACAAACACACACACCCATGCCCGAGGCAGGACTCGAACCTCCGCCGGGACCAGCCGCACAGACCATGACTGCAGCGCCTCAGACCACTCGGCTAATCCCGCGAGGCACGGTGTCCGTATGGAGCACCTGTAATGTGAGTTGAAAACTCGAAGAGATGATGTGTGTCTATTTCTGTGCGTCGAAGTTTTCGTGCAGTGGTCTTATGAAACCCCAGAATTACTTATGAATAAAGATGCACTATTTCTGAAGCCTGGTTTACACCAGTGCGAACACAAGCGAACGAACTTGTGGTGTAAAAGGTAAGCGAGCACGAGTGAACTAATTCGTTCGTGTGCAGTTCGCTTTCGCTGGTGTTCGCTGGCTGTCAGTGTTGAACCGAACCGTCAAAGGACGTCCATTATCATCTGCACTTCGGCGCTAGCTATGAAGAAAGTTTTTGTCTTGTTATCTTGTATACTTTTGTTGTTGTCATGAGCTGCGTGAGTGACGGAGTGGGTTGAAGAGAATTCATTGTTGCTCTTAGAAAGATATTATAGAAGATTCTGGAATTCAAGAGATCGACAGCGCAAATGGCTAAGGAGAAGAAATATGACTGGTAGAATATTACCAAAGCACTCAACGGTCCAACTGGGGAATCGAGAAACACAACGAATTCATTATATCTTTACACCATGCGGGAATGGAGTAAACACCGGGCGGGGTGGCCGAGCGGTTCTAGGCGCTACAGTCTGGAACTGCGCGACCGCTACGGTCGCAGGTTCGAATCCTGCCTCGGGCATGGATGTGTGTGATGTCCTTAGGTTAGTTGGGTTTAAGTAGTTCTAAGTTCTAGGGGACTGATAACCTCAGAAGTTACGTCCCATAGTGCTCAGAGCCATTCGACTGGAGTAAACAAGCACAAGATTAATATCTCTTTTCATTAAAAAGAAAAGACAGTATAAATTTCCTTGAAAGTAAACAAATACGAAAAATATTTGTATGACGCTGTTTAAAATTAAAAGAATACGAGAAACATTCAAACAATTTATAGTTACATTACGTTCGAGAGTTCTGATGACAAATAAATATGATTTACCCGGAATGATGCTATCTGCCATCTGGCGAACTATACATCAGATTTTATTCAGTAACCATTGTCACAGGTCGTCATTTCATTAATCATATTTTATAGACGTTATCTTCTTTCTACTTGCATCGCTTCGCATATGCGACTGCAGACGTCAAAAACTATATAAGATACAGCAGCGATTACATCTCTAACATAAATGTCTCCAATTGCCAGAGCGTAAATGCTAGCTTCTCTTTAATTTATGCTGGTCACCTGTAATCAGTGTTCCACTTTTAAATTTCCTCCTCGGTTGTAATGACAAGCTAGCGAAAACGGACAGCCGACAGACGTGCAAAGCCCTGGACTAATGCCAAGGAAACCTGGAGCTGCAATTCAGTGCTAAGTGCGCCCCCTCTACGCATCCACTCTTACTCATAAATTCAGACACTTAAATTCTTGCTTTCTAACGCCATTTTCCATACTTCGTAAATAAAAAAGTAATCTCGCCGTAGAAAATAAAAACGCAGCGTTCATGGGCTATGCTTGTTATCTCGTGTTGTCTTTCGTTTTCTCTAGTGTAGGCGCTTGTTCACAGATACAAGCAGTTGTCAGGGGACACCGGCGAATTGTCTGCGAATGCTCACTCGCATGTGTTAGCTTAAACTCGCTCCAGGTTTTATAGGCAACTAGTGAATATCTCGCGTAAACTGACGGCCTCAGTAATTGTTTGAAAAGTCAGACGCAGTTTTAGGCGTAGAATTCTTAGCATGTAACCACAGTCACGATAAGAGAACTTTAACAACACACACACACACACACACACACACACACACACACACACACATATATATATATATATATATATATATATATATATATATATATATACTAGTTAATTAAATTCCTTTGCTTGCAGAACACGATGGCTGCTGGTTTCGATACCGAATAGCCGGCATGGGCGACGTATGGTGACACGCGGACCTGATTCAGGTACGTACATAAACTCGCGGTCCGATTCGACACTTGGCGTGACGTGACGTGACAGCAGCGCTCCTAGCTCATAAAGTCAAAACTATAGCGCCTGTAACTTTAATGTTTATAGGAGAACGCACTGGTATGAATGGCAATCCTTTCCCTGACACGCCACGCCACGCCAACAAATTCTGCTTCAAAACTCGTGAGTTTGAGAGTACATTCATTTATGCACACCGCGTCACCTCATGTTTACATTTACACTACTGGCCATTAAAATTGCTACACCAAGAAGAAATGCAGATCATAAACGGGTATTCATTGGACAAATATATTATACTAGAACTGACATGTGATTACATTTTCACGCAATTTCGGTGCATACATCCTGAGAAATCAGTACCCAGAACAACCACCTCTGGCCGTAATAACGGTCTTGATACGCCTAGGCATTGAGTCAAACAGAGCTTGGATGGCGTGTACAGGTACAGCTGCCCATGCAGCTTCAACACGATACCACAGTTCATCAAGAGTAGTGACTGGCGTATTGTGACGAGCCAGTTGCTCGGCCACCATTGAGCAGACGTTTTCAAATGGTGAGACATCTGGAGAATGTGCTGGCCAGGGCAGCATTCGAACATTTTCTGTATCCAGAAAGGCCCGTACAGCACCTGCAACTTGCGGTCGTGCATTATCCCGCTGAAATGTAGGGTTTCGCAGGGATCGAATGAAGGGTAGAGCCACGAGTCGTAACACACCTGAAATGTAACGTCCACTGTTCAAAGTGCCGTCAATGCGAACAAGAGGTGACCGAGATGTGTAACCAATGGCACGCCATACCATCAAGCCGGGTGATACGCCAGTGTGTCGATGACGAATACACGCTTCCGATGCGCGTTCACCGCCACGTCGCCAAACACGGATGATCCTGTAAACATAACCTGGATTCATCCGAAAAAATGACGTTTTGCCATTCGTGCACCCAGGTTCGTCGGTGAGTACACCATCGCAGGCGCTCCTGTCTGTGATGCAGCGCCAAGGGTAACCGCAGCCACGGTCTCCGAGCTGATAGTCAATGCTGCTGCAAACGTCGTCGAACTGTTCGTGGAGGTGGTTGTTGTCTTGCAGACGTCCCCATCTGTTGACTCAGGGATCGAGACGTGGCTGCACGATCCGTTACAGCCACGCGGATAAGATGCCTGTCATCTCGACTGCTAGTGATACGAGGCCGTTGGGATCGAGCACGGCGTTGCGTATTACCCTCCTGAACCCACCGATTCCATATTCTGCTAACAGTCATTGGATCACGACCAACGCGAACAGCAGTGTCGCGATACGATAAGCTGCAATCGCGATAGGCTACAATCCGACCTTTATCAAAGTCGGAAACGTGATGGTACGCATTTCTCCTCCTTACACGAGGCATCACAACAACGTTTCACCAGGCAACGCCGGTCAACTTGTGACGCTACAACGCAGTCCTTGCTATGAATGTTTTCCTTACTTAACACATGAAACTGTTTATATACGATGAATTGCCTAGTGTAAATATGTATTGTAAATACTATGTTTAAATTATGTAATATTTAACACTGGCAAGTCAGGGCATATTTAGTTAACGTTGAAGTCAGAGAGATTGTTTTGTCGCGCCTCTGGGCGCGGGAGCGCGCCAGCGGGCAGTAGTAGCAGTGACGCCGTGCTCGGAGTAAGACGTACAGTCGAGTGCTGCTATTCCTAGCTGTGTTACATCTAGCGGCTAGTGTGTGGATCTAAGTACGACGAGAAAGTAATGGTCGGCATATCTGGAAGCATGGCCGGGCAAGTTATTATGGATTAATGGGCATAGTCTTGAAGAAACGAGGACTTAAATGTGAAGCGCAGTGTGGGCCCAAGTCGTAACAGTAAAAGCCCGCTGCTACATTGTGTCGCTGCCGCGGAGTTCCGTCAATCCACCGACAACGAGGGAAGTAAGATCTACGTAATTTTCGTAGGATAAAATTGTAGAAGGCTTGCTAGTGACTGTGCTTTTCTCTGAAGTTGAACAATTAATAACAAGCACTTTATAATAGAAGTGTTGCAGTTACATTCCACCCGACAATAACACCAAGTAGGTTCCTTCCGATCCTTACCTCATTGATCCGAGTGTGTCACGCCATTATCAAAAGAAAATATGTTAATTAACAAATTATTTGCATAGACGGTGAAAAGTAAATTTCAGACTGGTTATCGTAGTTAGTTGTTGCACTTAATAAGCTTACGCCAACCGTAGTAACTTAATGATAGACTGAAGTAATAAATTTGATTATTAAGATTTATTTCAATGCATATTCAGCTGAAGTTAATTCAAGGATATTTCATGAAACTATAAAACTTATTCCACCTGACAATCCCCCAATTAATGAATTATTATCATTCAAAACATAGTTAATCAATTATTGGCAATATATTTCATTATCAGTAGATTAAACTGTGCAAAGTACCTAATTTTAGAGACAGAATGACAGTCCATTATTCAAAATATCGATAGATAATTATCTATGTTGTCAGCATTGCAGTTAGCTGACAAATTATGAACAAAAGAAGTGTAGTTAGATTGTTATGACATTGTTTTTTATGACTACTGAGCCTGACACAGCACTTACGTAAAAGCTCCCGTTCCACCTGCTGCGCTACAAACAGGTAAACTTTATTTTTGACACAATTATTCACGTACTTAACAGTACTGTCGCTCATCAGTTGAGATGGCGGCCGACTTTTTAATTGCTTTTACAACTTAATCATTTCTTTCGGCAAAATTTCCGCTGGCAAAATTTATTTCCAAATTATTTCCATTATTTCATTTACCGATCGTTAATGAATCAAATTATTCATTCAATAACGATCAAGTTATAACTTCTCCTGTTTCCCGCGGAATAATCATTATTTACTTCGGATTCGGATGCCTTATCCCGACGCGGGTCAAAATTCATAATTGACGGTCATTGTCAACTTGTAATTTCGCAAATTCCGGGAAGCAGGGGGATGTTATAAACTGCTGCTTGTGTATGAGAAATCGGTTGGAAACTTTCCTCATGTCAGCACGTTGTAGGTGTCGACACCGGCGCCAAGCTTGTGTGAATGCTCTGAAAAGCTAATCATCTGCATAGCACAATATCTTCTTCCTGTCGGTTAAATTTCGCGTCTGTAGTATGTCATCTTCGTGGTGTAGCAACTTTAATGGCCAGTAGTGTGCTTCCGCCGATTGGCAACCATTGTAGAGTACGTCACCCAAAGCTTTTGGATAAATCTTTTAACTAATGTTGTAGTGGAGTGATACTGTGTGAACAGCCGCTGCGCCCACCACTTTGCATTCCAGTGTCGCGGGACAGCCGGCCGTGGGAGCGTGTTCCCTCGTCTAAGTGTGTGTGTCAGTCTGTCTGTCTGTGGCGCCGGTAATGGCCGCTGATTGCCAGGACGAAACAGAAAACGCGTCCGTCAGTGGGCCCGGGGTCGCTGCCGGCCCTGCCCGTGCGTTGCCGCCACGGGCGCTACGGCCAGGCATCCGGCTGTGGCGTCATTACCGCTCGTTTTGTTCGGACCACAAAAACCGCCGCCTGGCCGCTCAGCCCGTCCGTTCCGACTGGAGCGCCTTGTGTTCACTCCGACAGAGCCCCCACCTAATACGGATACCTGCAATATCGAAACATTGCACTCGACAGGTTGGTAGTACATGAATGGGTATACTAACAAGGGAACCTCCCCATCGCACCCCCTCAAATTTAGTTATAAGTTGGCACAGTGGATAGGTCTTGAAAAATTGAACACAGATCAATCGAGAAAACAGGAAGAAGTTGTGTGGAACTATGAAAAAAATAAGCGAAATATACAAACTGAGTAGTCCATGCGCAAGATATGCAACATCAAGGATAATGTAGGCTCAGTAGCGCCGTGGTCCCGTGGTTAGCGTGAGCAGCTCTGTAGCGAGAGGTCCTTGGTTCAAGTCTTCCCTCGAGCGAAAAAATTAATTTTTTATTTTCAGACAATTGTTATCTGTCATGTGACGCACATTCCGTCACCAGTGTCGTATAGAATATATCATACGTGTTTTCCTGTGGAGGAGTCGGTTGACCTATGACCTTACGATCAAATGTTTTCGGTTCCCATTGGAGAGGCATTCCTTTCGTCTACTAATCGCATGGTTTTGCGGTGCGGTCGCAAAACACAGACACTAAACTTATTACAGTGAACAGAGACGTCAAGGAACGAAAGGACAGGTCATAACTTTGCGAAAATAAAGAAAGTAAACTTTTCACTCGAGGAAAGACTTGAACCAAGGATCTCTCGTTCCGCAGCTGCTCACGCTAACCACGGGACCACAGCGCTCCTGAGCTCAGACTATTCTTGATCTTGCCTATCTTGGGCATGGACTACTCAGTTTGTATATTTTGCTTATTTTTTTCATAGTTCCACACAACTTCTTCCTGTTTTCTCGATTGATCTGTGTTCAGTTTTTCAAGGCCTATCCACTGTGCCAACTTATAACTAAATCTGAGTGGGGTGCGATGGGGAGGTTCCCTTGTAAGTGTACTATATTGCTAATTTTTGGAACTTCTCGTCTACCGAGATGCTAGTGTAACAATGCTCTCGAGAACACAGTCTTGCTGTGATTACGTAGACTGTCCCAGCGTAATGACTGATGATACTCTTCTCGGGTATACAAAGAGATAATGCGGTGATCTTGACACAGTGTTTCAACAAACCACCTGTCCGCCATCTTCAGGTGAGTATACTGATGCACACTCTCACCGGAACTGAGTTTCCATCACAATCGCAGGCTCCTTTTATACGCCGTGGCCTGTTCACAAAAAAAAGAAAAAAAATCAAATTTGTGTGAAATCTTATGGGAGTTAACTGCTAATGTCATCAGTCCCTAAGCTTACACACTACTCAACCTAAATTATCATAAGAACAAACACACACACACCCATGCCCGAGGGAGGACTCGAACCTCCGCCGGGACCAGCCCCACAGTCCATGACTGCAGCGCCTTAGACGCTCGGCTGACATGTTCACGGCGCATGCGCAAGCAGCAGCACTGAAACCCACAACTGCCATGTGAACTGGCAGCGCGCAGACACAGGCTAAACGCTGTATGACCAGCAGAACAGTAATTGCTGTAACTAGATGGTTCAAATAGCTCTGAGCACTATGGGAGTTAACATCTGAGGTCATCACTCCCCTAGAACTTAGAACTACTTAAACCTAACTAACCTAAGAACATCACACACACATCCATGCCCCGAGTAGGATTCGAACCTGCGACCGTAGTGGTCGCGCGGTTCCAGACTGAGGCGCCTAGAACCGCTCGAGCGGCCAGCTACTGTTCTAGAATCCGCTGGTCAGAGTGAAGGCAGTTGTTGTTTAATATCAGATAAAATCGTATTCCAGATCTTGCTTACAGGGAAGTCCTTATATCTGTCAATAACATTACCACACAATCGAATTTCAGAAGATTCCTTAAAGCACATTCCCAGTAGCCGGAACCAGGAGTGATCATTTGCGTCTCATTTTACATCATTTCTGAAGAAGAGAAATTTGTTAACATCGAGTATAGATTTAAGTGTCAGGAAGTCGTCTCTGAAAGCATTTGTATGGAGTGTAGCCATGTATGGAAGTGAAACATGGACGATAAATAGTTTGGACAAGAAGAGAATAGAAGCTTTCGAAATGTGGTGCTACAGAAGAATGTTGAAGATTAGGTGGTTAGATCACGTAACTAATGAGGAGGTATTGAATAGGATTGGGGAGAAGAGGAGTTTGTGGCACAACTTGACTAGAAGAAGGGATCGGTTGGTAGGACATGTTTTGAGGCATCAAGGGATCACAAATTTATCATTGGAGGGCAGTGTGGAGGGTAAAAATCGTAGAGGGAGACCAAGAGATGAATACACTAAGCATATTCAGAAGGATGTAGGTTGCAGTAGGTACTGGGAGATGAAGGAGGTTGCACGGGATAGAGTAGCACGCAGAGATGCATCAAACCAGTCTCAGGACTGAAGACCACAACAACAACATTACATCACATGTCCCTCAGTAAGACAGTGTTCTGTCACTGTGGATTTCCCTGACAGGAGGAAACGAGTGTGACTGTGGCGATTTACACAGATGTTTTGAATATGAGGGTTGTCCAGAAAGTAAATTCCGATAGGTCGCAAAATGGACAGCACTGTGAAAATCGAGTGACGTTTTGCACATATGTGTTGCGCAGTGTCTCTAGTATGATCGTCGATCGCATCAAGTGTGAGCGCACTGTGAGCGAGTAAAGGTGCCTAGAACAACGATGTCTCCCGCCGAGTAGGAGGGCCCGATTAGAGGCTTCGCCTTACTGAATGCAACCCACCTAACGCAACTGCAACGCACTTCCTTCTCCATGGCAATTCTCAGCCACATTCTGCAGGGGCAGTGAAGACGTTATTGCGGCCTTGTCGATGGGAAGTGTTCGATCACCTACAACACAGCCCTAATTGGCTCGTCCTGAGTGTCATCTCTGTTCACATGAAACGCTGGATACGAAGACAACACTTGAGTGCAGGCTTCGCGCTATAGACCAGTGTAGAGAATTACCGGAAAGCACAGGCGGCTGCCTTCTATGACGATGGTGTTGGAAATTTGGTCTAACGCTCCGACAAATGTCTGAGTCGGAGCGGCGACTATGTACATCTGGATAGAGTAGCTAACTCTTGCAAATAAACTGTTTCTGATTTTCACTGTGGTTTCCACTTAGCGACCGATCGGAACTTACTTTCTGGACAACCCTCGTAGTAGCTTGGCCATTAAAAGCAATCCCACAATGACAAGAAATTTTGTATACTCGCGGTTTTTTCAGTTCCAAGTCATCATTTACTGATCGAAGGAGGGCTCTAATAAATATATACATACATATATAAATACACTTCTGATAAGATATGTTCCTAAAATTTTTGAAATTTTCGGGGACATACTCCCACTAAAGAGTAAAAAAGCAACAAATTTACAAGTATCCTCTGATGGTTTCCCCGGCAATCCGAACCGAAGAGCACAACATATTTATTTGTCAATAAACAACTCTATTTAATAACAACTTTAAGATGGGCAAATCCCTGTATCAAATTTTCTGCGTCAGCATAGACTCCCTTCACCAAAGTCGCCATCATCACTCTCGTTTGTTCCAGCCACAGAAATCCGTAGTGGCAGAACACTCCTGCTTCCCACTACTGAGAATGTGTTTTAAAGGAATCTACTGAAATTCGATTATCTGATAATAAGGGTTTACCCTTAAGCAAGAGACGGAATTCGATTTTATCTGATAATAAACAACAACTGTCTTCATTTCGACCAGCAGGTTCTTTTAATTACTGTTCTACAAGCATTATGTCGTTTCGCATATTTCTTCCACCGGTGAGCTACTGATTCACTTGCACTTGAGGGCACGTACGGTGGTACGTCAGCCGTGGTGTGCAAAGGAACTGCTGATCCTGCCGAATACTCGGTCCCAGTGAGAGTGTGCATTAGCATGCTCACCTGAAGATTGCGACCACTCGGTGTGTTGAAACACTGTGACACTACGGCTACATCACCGCGCTGCATACCCGAGAAGAGTATCATCAGAATAATACCCTTTTTTTCACGGCGTTCGACAGCTCCCCAGAAGAACAGTGCTGCAATTAAGAGAAATAAGGAAATTGATATTGTTAAAACCCAAAGAAACAAGAATATACAGGGCAAACCATAATTCGCTCACCCAGACACCACAGCAAGATTTCTTCGATATGAACAGTACAAAAATGTGTAGCAAAATTTCATGATGGACAGTGAAGAAAAACAGTTTGGCAACACCTCCGGCAAGTATCTTATTTCAATGCTGAGTAGCCGTGATGCCCAATTAGTGAAAAATAAAAGTCGGTGGAGTGGGTAGGATTTTACCCGCCCGGGCAGCCGAGTGCGTTAAAACGCCGCTTCCGGGACGGGGAGTTGCACCGGCCCCGGGTCGAATCCACCCGGTGAACCAACGACGAGTTTCGGTGTGCCGGCCAACCTGTACGTAGGTTTTAGGCAGTTTCCCACATCCCACTAGACGAATATCGGGTTCGTATCCAAGTCCCACCTTAATTTTTAGACTTGCAAACACTTAGAAACTTTTCGCTCACTTTCACACGAATAATACTACACGTAGACAGCTGGGCTACACATATACTGCCCTGAAGGGTAACAGGGTGGTGGCAGGAGGGGCACCTGGACACCCCTTAGAAATTAGCCATGCCAAATCTGTTAATAAACATGCTGACCCTGTTCCGACGAGGGACAAAGTCATAAGTACAAGAAGGAGAGCGCTGCGGATAGGAGTTATCGTTAGAATACTCGAGTTTAGAGAGTTGCAGTTTTTACTTTTTTATTTTCTACTAATGATGTAGTGTCCACTGTTTCATAAACGATACATATAATACAACTACAGGTTTTTTAATGTTGAACGTAAGTATTAGACAGATCTACTAATTTATATTTTGCAATTTGTTTGTCAATCGCTTTAGGTGATTCTAATATTTTTTTGCATGCTGATTTCAGAACTTCTATCATGAAAGGCATTTTTTTCACAAAGTTATGATGAAGACAAAATTGTTGAGGCTTTCGTGGCCACTTGTTGACAAACTGCTTATTGGCTTCTGTCTCGGGTTCTTCGGCCGACGTTCATCTAATGATTTTTCTGACGTTTCGCCAGCACGAGTGGCTGGCATTGTCAAAGTTTCACCCTCCATTGCCGCTGGTGAACTGGAGCCGAGCTCGCGGCCGCAGACTATATGTACCTGGCGCGCCAACGTCCGAGGACCTCTCCGCGGTCATTTCCAGTGCGGTTCTCCTCTTGCTACCTGCGACGGTCGTTCGCTGCAGTACGGGAAGCCAGGATCCGTTTACCTTAAGGCTTTCCTCTTTCTTGTTCAAACTGTTCGCGTGTTTTTGTATTTCTACAGCTTCTCTGAACAAGCGCGTGTGATAGTGGTTCTCTACAGCCAGAACTTCCGTGTCGGCGAAGATTCAGAAAACTCATACAATTACATACATTCAATTTTTTTAATTAAAAACGTGTCAAAATAACGCAATCCTAACATTATAATGAAGTATCATGTTTTTCAGGTTTAATACAAAGGCATAAATCCTAACGTACCTTCTGTTTCCCCTCAAATCTTCCATGTATATTTTTCTGTGTACTGACTGAGCAGTGCAGTATCCGACAGTTTTCGGCTATCATGCTGACTTCCCATCGGTCCTGGTACCCTCCTTCCATCTGTCTAGCGTTTCGATGGAACATTTCGCCCTTTTCCCTAATCACAATACATACATTTTCGAGTAAACAGCTGACGCGGGATTCCAGAAAATGCAGCTTCAACCTCACTGAGGCACCCAATACTTTGAAATTATCCAGCATGTTTCTGGAAATTCTCGTAATGAAGGTCTATGCTGCTACTAAGAAACTTGCCGACAACTTGTTTGAAGGTTTCTAAGACGATCTTTCAATTTTATTCACATTGTCTTCAAATGTTTCATCTATCATTAGTTTCCGAGTTTAGGGGTTGAGGAACCCCATTCTTTTATCTTAGTTTATGAGAGCCTTGCTAATTTCCTTGCCACATACTTTAAACTTTCACCATATTTTGGTAGAGCTGTAATAAATTGCTTAATTACATCTAGTTTTATGTGAAGTGGAGGCAAAAGTTTTTCTTGGGTCCACCGTTGGATCGAATAATAAGTTTTTCCTCCAATTTTTTGCGTTCTAATTGGCCAGATTGTTTGGGACCAGCACATGTCTTTTTTACTATTGTCTCATTTGCATAGGAAGCAGGAGTCCTTCCGGGCAGCTTGAACACACTGGATGAGGATCCACGATTTGTCCTAATACCCAGTCTTTACACCCAAGTACGCAAAATACACTTCTTTGACAAAGTCTGAGAGTACCACATTGCAGTGCCTGTGTTATTCTGAATTACGATGCAAAGTTTCTTCTTACATGCACGCATGTCCAAAGGAACTTTGCATCGTAATTCAGAATAATCGTATTTATCCGCCGTCACCGGGCAATCGACTTTCAAGTAAAATGTCTCACGTGCACGGGAATATACATAATGGATGTACGAGTGCAGGTTGCAGACGCATGGTTGACGACGTGTGGAAGTTGTGCTCGGACAACCAAATGGTAAGGCGACCGCTCGCGCTAAACGGGAAATATGGTTTCGAGTCCCAGTCCGACACAAAATTTCTTTGTCATTGTACCATTCTACAGTTGCTAGTTGTCCAAGTTCGCAATTGCGAATACATTTAATATAAGTCCGAGAGTGTCCGCAGCTGAGTTTTCACTGGAAGTTTGCCACAGACCTATCAGAAGTGGTCAGGGCACCTCTTGAAGCCATGAAATTTGCAAAAGGAGGAACCACTCGATTTATCACTCGTTGGCGAAGTTTCCGTGAAAGACGATATGTAAAACAAAAATAAAGGTCTCAAAATTACAGCCTCACCGAAATATATGGGCAGCTGTATTACAGACTACAAGATTAAACATCTTTTTGTAGCAGGATACATCGCAAACCTTCACAAAACAATACCTGCCTTATTTATAAGGGCTAAATAGCTACATTTTGTGTACCTTGTAAGGAGGCTGTTTAGGTTTTTATGTTGGTAACGTCACGTAGCGCTCTGTATGAAAATCACTGACTGTGCTGTGTGCAGCCTGTGGCTGGTTCGCATTGTTGGAATATTTGCTATTGTAGTGTTGGGCAGTTGGATGAGAACAGCGGGTAGCGTTGGGCAGTTGGAGGTGAGCCGCCAGCAGTGGTGGATGTGGGGAGAGAGATGGCAGTATTTTGAGAGCGGACAGTTTGGACGTGTGTCCGTCAGAAAAGGGAAATTTGTAAGACTGGATGTCATGAGCTGATGTATATGTATATAACTTTTGAACACTATTAAGGTAAATACATTGTTTGTTCTCTACCAAAATCTTTCATTTGCTAACTGTGCCTATCAGTAGCTAGTGCCTTCAGTAGTTAGAATCTTTTATTTAGCTGGCAGTAGTGGCGCTCGCTGTATTGCAGTAGTTCGAGTAACGAAGAGTTTTGTGAGGTAAGTGATTTGTGAAAGCTATAGGTTAATGTTAGTCTGGACCATTCTTTTGTAGGGATTATTGAAAGTCAGATTGCGTTGCGAAAAAAAAAAAATGGTTCAAATGGTTCTGAGCACTATGGGACTCAACTGCTGTGGTCATTAGTCCCCTAGAACTTAGAACTACTTAAACCTAACTAACCTAAGGACATCACACACATCCATGCCCGAGGCAGGATTCGAACCTGCGGCCGTAGCAGTCGCACGGATCCGGACTGCGCGCCTAGAACCGCGAGACCACCGGATTGCGTTGCGCTAAAAATATTGTGTGTCAGTTTAGTGATGATCAGAATAAGTAAAGAGAGAAATGTCTGACTTTACAGAAATTCTTAATTGTGTTAAAACCGGATGTAACTGAATATTCTTAATATTTTAAGTGAAATGAGTACCCAAACATATACCAGAAAAGCCCTTTAGCTTTAAGAAAAAAAATTCATTGTCACCGGTGTTATAGTTAAGAAATGTCAGAAATATTGATGAAGAGTAATAATCAGTGAAAGATAAATTACCTGTCTGTGGACGGAAATACCTACAAAACTTCTCAATGAGGAGATGTACAGTATACGTACTACATTCGGGAAGACCGGGCACTTGGAATGTTTTGAATGCAGTGTCAGTGACAGCTTGTCTATTTCAGAATGTACATGCTCTTCAGAGAAGTTGCTCAGAGCTACCTCCCGGCACCTCCAACCATTTACCACTCGCTGGATCGTGCTTCTGTGAACGCTCCGTAGAAGAGCTGCATTCACAGTTACAGGAGCAGCACGGAACCGCGCTACCGCTTTTTCCTCACTCACCAACGGAGTAGGTTAAACGTGCCCTCTCAAGTGTTCCCACACTAAAAAACAGGGGATTTAGACTAGGCGAACGGAACCCCCACCTCCGATCAATTTCCTGGGAAAGGATCTACTTAAAATTGTCGCAAATTTTTTAAATCGCAGGTGCACCACCGCGTTGAAACTATATCCGTTACCATTTATGAAGTGGAATATATTCTACGTTCTTCGGACAGACTGTTTGTGAGGCATACATGATACCTCCCTGCTCAGTCAATCAGTCCACCAACAAGTTTGACCTATAACTGCTAGGCTCAACGTTAAGGAAAACTGTAGTTGTACGATACTTGTCGTTTAAAAAGCAGTGTGTACTATAGTATTATTGGGCAAATCAAAAATAGAAAATAAACTGCCCCTAGAGACTGAATCGAGCTCTGGAACTTAAGTACTCTAACTCAGAACTGCACTAATTTTTTTTTCCAATTATAAACTTTTATGGAACAGTATAAAATTTCATTACATCCTGATGCAAATGCTAAGATGATAGATGTAAATGAATAATAATAATAATAATGATGATGATGATGATGATGGTGGTGGTTATGATGTTAAACATTTCTTTAAATCATAATACGTTATTTTTTTAATGCACGATACACAATAGTTAGGCAGATTATCACACGTAACTTAAACACATACTGAATATAACACAACATGAACGTCGTCAAAGGGCTGATCCCGGACAAGTGAGATGAATATAGTTTTGGAACACATCCTTGCAGTTCGCCTTGTTCTTTGTGCCACAGTGCTCTTCTCTTATACACCGAAGATATTGCTGCAGTGTAGCTTTCTTATTAGCGAGGGCAAAAAATTCATACTGTCCTATCGCACTGTTTTTCTTTAGTGCTGTATAGCCATTCCAGGGTGGTTGTATGGCTTCTTTTAAATTTGTTGCGATCATTTGTCCATAATGGCCAGTTTTTTACGTGTCCTTTTCCATATGTATATTTTCTCACAACATATTTATAAGCTGTTGTATCAGTCAGTTGACAATATTCACAGTACGGGGGTGGAATTCCCCTAAAACGACGACTCTAGAGTCTTCTTCGCGATTTCCTCCGCTCTTCTTCGACAGTCGCTAACAGAGTCAACTCAAATATTTTACGTTCGTCCATTTTCGTAAAGAAACTGTGTGGTTTACGCTCCAGGTGTCGCAGACTGGCGGCGGAGAGCGCTGCGGTCGCAAATCACGATGAGGAGCACGTTCCGTGTGATATAGCAGGTAGTTATGAAGCGTAAAGCAAGCACGTCGGAGACCACGACTAGCGTGCTTCGCGATGAGAAATACGTACCGTGTGAGGACGGCTAAAGGGTCCGAGCGTAACGAGCAACACTCAAGAATCGGCCGAACAAGTTTCTTGCAAGCCATTCCTTCCGTGTATCAATTGCATTTCCTTGACATTCTTCCAATGAATCTGGGTCTGGCTCCCGCGTCTTCTATAACTAGTTTTCTGTCGTCATTCCCTTTCTGGTCGCTGCGGACTGTTACTCCCGGGTATCTGACGGATGTTACTGTTTCCAACGATTTAACGCCAGTAGTGCAATAGAACAGCAATGACTCCGTTGGCCTATTTAAGCGCCATATATGAAATGTACACATTTTGTCCCAGTTTCGTAAGGAATGGTTGTGTGAAATTCCAGACTGCTGTCTCGTGGCGAGTTGTGGCGTTATGGTCCTTGAAGTTTCAACATCAGCTGTGTAGAATATCTTCCAGCCAGGACACCCGCAGCAGGTGTCCTGGCCGCGAGCGTAACAGTACGTGTCTGACAGTTGTAGGAAAATGGCGGTGGAGCAGTGACACAGCATCAAGCTTTTGGAGTCCTCCATCGTTTGTGGGCGAGGACTCGTCGAAAAAAATGGTTCAAATGGCTCTGAGCACTATGGAACTTAACATGAGGACATCAGTCCCCAGGACTTAGAACTACTTAAACCTAAATAACCTAAGGACATCACACACATCCATGCCCGAGGCAGGATTCGAACCCGCGACCGTAGCAGCAGCGCGGTTCCGGACTGAAGTGCCTAGAACTGCTCGGCCACAGCGGCCGGCCGAACTCGTCGAATTCGATCCGAATACCAAGCGGCAGGTTCCTTGTCGCTCCTCCACGACAATACAACAGCTCACAAATGCGTCACAGTGCTGGATCACCCGCGCATTGGCCGGGTTTGGCCGCAGCCCACTTCTGGTTGTTCCCTAATTTCAATCCGGTAATGAAGAACATCGTTACGATGCAATTAAGAACATGCAAGAAAATGCATTACTCAATGCGATTCCAGAAAACTACTAAACTGATTGTTTCAAAAGACTTTTAAAACGATTTCAACTGTATAATGTTTCGGGGGGTGACATTTTGAATAAATACAGTGATTTTGGGAACATAATGCACGACGTTTATTTTTGTAGCTACAGTCCTAATGGAACTAGGACGCATTGTGTATTTTGATTCAGGGTCAACTGACACCCCCCCCCCCCCGCCCCCCAACACAAACCGCTGAGCGCCTACAAATCTTCCTGCAATTCTCTGCAGACTTGTGGCATTCCAACCTTCCTAAAGACAACACCATCGTCCGTCAACAGCGTGTTGAAGCTTTCCGTGTTATTCAAAGTACTACACTGATTGTTTCAAAAGACCATTTATATACACTGCAGGTATTAACGATCTTGTAACATTCCCTTGGGATTATCCACAATTTATTGTTACAGCTATCAATTTCGTTCCGTTAAAAACGACATGTCATTTTCTGTCTGCTAGAGAGCCACCCTAAATGCAGTCGCAAATCTGGTCCCACACTATTTAATCTTGTATTTTGTCTGGAACTGTATACAGTCTTGTCACAGCAATTCAGCGTTCCTAGTTGTCGTCGAGCGCGCGCGCGCACACACACACACACACATACACACACTGGCATACAACACGCTGATGATCCAAAACATGGCCACCGTTAGTTACTCTGGAGGTGACATTGCCGGCACGTGACGTCGTAAGGAAAGAATGTAAGGAGAGAATGTAAGGAGAGCAGAGACTACTGGGGAATCATTCTAGCGACGGTACAGTTCGCAATTTGGGAAATGTACTGACCTAAACGAGTCTGACGAAGGGCAGGCTGTCATGGCAACGTGACTGGGAACGAGCCTCTCGAAAATGGCGAAGCTGTCAACTCTTCGATTTCCACTTTCGTGAGCATTTGGGCAAAATTGTTCAACGATGGTGAAACCACAAGTGGATGACAAACTGTTTGACATTCACACCGCATCACAGAATGTGGAAGTCGGGGACTTGCCGACTCTGCAAAGCGGGATAGCTGGCGATCTGTGACACATCTTTCGACAGAGTGGAATGCTGATGCAGGCGCAAGTCTTCCAGAGCACCCCGTCCACCGCACACTGTTGGTCACACGACCCAGCAGTAGGCGACCGTTCTAGGCGCTGTAGTCCGGAACCGCGCGGCCGCTACGGTCGCAGGTTCGAATCCTGCTTCGGGCATGGATGTGTGTGATGTCCTTAGGTTTAAGTAGTTCTAAGTCTAGGGGACTGATGACCTCAGAAGTTAAGTCCCATAGTGCTCAGAGCCATTTGAACCAAGTAGGCGACCGCTACTTGTTGGTATGTTGACTCCACGACATCGTCAGTTATGATTGCAATGGACACGGGCTCATCGTGATTCGACGTGGACAAATCACAACTTGTCACGTGGCCGGATGAACTATGTCTCTTGTTACACCAGGTCGATGGCCATCATGCAGGCGGACAACTGCTCGAAACACGCAATGGCGCCACGGATGCTGGCGGGTGGTGACAATATTATGCTATAGCGGGTCTGAAGGTGGCAGGGGTAAAGTACAGGGAGCGAAAGGCTATTTATAACTTGCACAGAAACCAGATGGCAGTTATAAGAGTCGAGGGACATGAAAGGGAAGCAGTGGTTGGGAAGGGAGTGAGACAGGGTTGTAGCCTCTCCCCGATGTTATTTAATCTGTATATTGAGCAAGCAGTGAAGGAAACAAAAGAAAAATTGGGAGTAGGTATTAAAATCCATGGAGAAGAAATAAAAACTTTGAGGTTTGCCGATGACATTGTAATTCTGTCAGAGACAGCAAAGGACTTGGAAGAGCAGTTGAACGGAATGGATAGTGTCTTGAAAGGAGGATATAAGATGAACATCAACAAAAGGAAAACTAGGATAATGGAATGTAGTCGATTTAAATCGGGTGATGGTGAGGGGATTAGATTAGGAAATGAGACACTTAATGTAGTAAAGGAGTTTTGCTATTTGGGGAGCAAAATAACTGATGATGGTCGAAGTAGAGAGGATATAAAATATAAACTGGTAATGGGAAGGAAAGCGTTTCTGAAGAAGAGAAATTTGTTAACATCGAGTATAGATTTAAATGTCAGGAAGTCGTTTCTGAAAGTATTTGTATGGAGTGTAGCCATGTATGGAAGTGAAACATGGACGATAAATAGTTTGGACAAGAAGAGAATAGAAGGTTTCGAAATGTGGTGCTACAGAAGAATGCTGAAGATTAGATGGGTAGATCACATAACTAATGAGGAGGTATTGAATAGAACTGGGGAGAAGAGAAATTTGTGGCACAACTTAACTAGTGGAAGGGATCGGTTGGTAGGACATGTTCTGAGGCATCAAGGGATCATCAATTTAGTATTGGAGGGCAGCGTGGAGGGTAAAAATCGTAGAGGGAGACCAAGAGATGAATACACTAAGCAGATTCAGAAGGATTTAGGTTGCAGTAGTTACTGGGAGATGAAGCAGCTCGCACGGGATAGAGTAGCATGGAGAGCTGCATCAAACCAGTCTCAGAACTGAAGACCACAACAACAACAACAGCGGACCAACACCTGCGTTGTAAGAGCAGGTGCCATGACAGCTGCAGACTAAGTGGACATTACTCTGAGGTATCAAAAGTCATGGGATAGCGATGTGGTGGTGGTGGTGCTGGTGGGAATATCGCGTGCACAAGATATAAAATGGCAGTGCGTTGGCGGAGCTGTCACATGTATTCACGTGATTCATGAGGAAAGACTTCTGCTGCGATTAGGGCGGCACGACGGGAATTACCAGACTTGGAACGCGGAATGGCAGTTGGAGCTGGACACATGGGACAATCCATTTCGTTAATCATTGAGGAATTCAAAATTCCGAGATACACAGTGTCAACTGTGTGCCGAGTACGCCACATTTCTGGCATCACCTCTCACACCACGGACAAAGCAGTGGCCGACGGCCTTCACTTAACGACACAGAGCAGCGGCGTTTGTGAAGAGTTGTCAGTGCTAATAGACGAACGACTCTGCATGAGATAACCGCAGAAATCAATGCGGGACGTACGACGAACGTGTCCGCGAGCACAGTGCGCCGAAAGTCGGTGTTAATGTGTTATGGCAGCAGACGACCAACGGTAGTTCAAAATGGCTCTGAGCACTATGGGACTTAACTGCTGAGGTCATCAGTCCCCTAGAACTTACAAGGGGAGGCCGCCAATTGTGAAATTCAGATTCGATTCATACTGCGCATAATAAAAGCTGATGGCCAGAGGTGTAATGTGGCAAAGAACCAAGATGCACTTCTCAGCCGTTGTCGAGAAAATCGACAGTTAAAAGAAACCGTTGCGGTGAAATACTCTCTACGATTAATAACGTTCTACAGCGTCGCGGCGCAGCGGTAAGCGCTCGGGTTCGTAATCTGAAGGTAGCCGGTTCGAATCTCGCGTCATGCAACGTTTCTTTTTAGTATTTGTTTTTTGTATTTCAAATATATATATATATATATATATATATATATAATTCCCGGCAATCAGTTGCAACAATTATGCATATAATAAGTTGTTGAAAGTCGTTTGTCGTGGAAAAACTGGCGACTTCGAATATCATTAAGTTTTCCGCAAACAAAGTTGTATTTCACAAATGTTATTAATTGTCTTCATAATGTTAACCACGTATAGTTAACGGAAGACGTAGAAACGGTATTCCGAAACGAATACGTATAGCGTAAGTCAAACGTTCGAATTAGAATAGAGACCCCACGAACGCAAATTTGCTGCGGCAGGTATGAAATATGAACTCCGTTACTCGCTCGTTACACTTGAAGGACAGATGTTGAATGGGCCGAAACGAGCCGCCGCATAACAGCGTAGTTGCCCGCTAACTTCGAAAGAAGGTAGATGCGGTCCCTAGCGCAACTTACAAGATCGTCGAAAATTAGTGCGGACGAGAGAGCTTTGGTACACCCTGTTAAAAAAACGGAAAAATGGAGGCGGTACAATTGGAGAGCGATCCGCCTTCACCAACATGCATAAACAATTCATTAATAGTTATATATATATATATATATATATATATATATATATATATATATATATATTTTTGAATTACAAAAAACTAATAATGAAAATAAATTGCATGGCGCGAGATTAGATCCCGCGACCTTCGGATTACGAACCCGAGCGCTTACCGCTGCGCCACGACGCTGTAGAAAATTATTAATCGTAGAGAGTATTTCACCGC
This sequence comes from Schistocerca nitens, assembly GCF_023898315.1. Taxonomy (NCBI): domain Eukaryota; kingdom Metazoa; phylum Arthropoda; class Insecta; order Orthoptera; family Acrididae; genus Schistocerca; species Schistocerca nitens. Next base: position 18,610,200 of record NC_064619.1, read on the forward strand.
AACGGTTTCTTTTAACTGTCGATTTTCTCGACAACGGCTGAGAAGTGCATCTTGGTGCTTTGCCACATTACACCTCTGGCCATCAGCTTTTATTATGCGCAGTACGAATCGAATCTGAATTTCACAATTGGCGGCCTCCCCTTGTTAGAACTACTTAAACCTAACTAACCTAAGGACATCACACACATCCATGCCCGAGGCAGGATTCGAACCTGCGACCGTAGCGGTCGCGCGGTTCCAGACTGTAGCGCCTAGAACCGCTCGGCCACCCCGGCCGGCCCAACGCTAGTGCCTTTGCTAACAGGACGACATCGTCTGCAGCGTGTCTCCTGAGCTGGTGACCATGTCGGTTGGATCATAGACACAAGGAAACGGTGAACCGGTCAGATGAGTCACGATTTCATTTGGAACAACTGATGGTACGGTTCGAGTGTGGCTCAGACCGGACGAAACCATACGCCCAAGTATTCAACTGGGCACTGTGCAAGCTGGTAGTGGCTCCATTATGGTGTGAGCTGTGTTTACATGGAATGAGCTCGGTGCTCTGATCCAACTGAACCGAACGCTGACTGGAAGTGGTTATGTTCGGCGACCTGAAGGCCATTTTCAGCCATTCATTGACTTGATGTCCCCAAACGACGATGGAATTTCGATGGTTGACAATTCGCCATGTGACCGGGCCACAAGTGTTCGCGATTGGTTTGAAGAAAATTCTGGACAGTTCGAGAGAACGATCTGGCCACCGAGCGACGTGGCGCCTGGGTTAGCACACTGGACTCGCATTCGGGAGGACGACGGTTCGATCCCGGGTCCGGCCATCCTGATTTAGGTTTTCCGTGATTTCCCTACATCGCTTCAGGCAAATGCCGGGATGGGTTAGCACACTGGAACCTCCCTATCGCACCCCCCTCAGATTTAGTTATAACTTGGCACAGTGGATAGGCCTTGAAAACTGAACACAGATCGATCGAGAAAACAGGAAGAAGTTGTATGGAACTATGAAAAAAATAAGCAAAATATACAAACTGAGTAGTCCATGTGCAAGATAGGCAATATCAAGGAGAGTATGAGCTCAGGAGCGCCGTGGTCCCGTGGTTAGCGTGAGAAGCTGCGGAACGAGAGATCCTTGGTTCAAGTCTTCCGTCGAGTGAAAAGTTTACTTTTTTTATTTTCGCAAAGTTATGATCTGTCCGTTCGTTCATTGACGTCTCTGTTCACTGTAATAAGTTTAGTGTCTGTGTTTTGCGACCGCACCGCAAAACTTTGCGATTATTAGACGAAAGGACGTGCCTCTCCAATGGCAACCGAAAACATTTGATCGCAAGGTTATAGCTCAACCGATTCCTCCACAGGAAAACAAGTCTGATATATTCTATACGACACTGGTGACGGCATGTGCGTCACATGATAGGAATATGTTGCCGACCCACCTAACTTGTACACTTGGCGAATGAGTAAAAAGATTCTTCTACCTTGCCCGATTTAGGTTTTCTTGTGGATGTGATAATACTCCCAAAAGACGAACAGATAATAATTATCTGAAAATAAAAAATTAAAATTTTCACTCGAGGGAAGATTTGAACCAAGGACCTCTCGTTCCGTAGCTGCTCACGCTAACCACGGGACCACGGCGCTCCTCAGTTTACTTTATCCTAGATGTCTCCTATCTTCCGCATGGACTACTCAGTTTATATATTTTTCTTATTTTTATCATAGTTCCACACAACTTCTTCCTGTTTTCTCGATTGATCTGTGTTCAGTTTTTCAAGGCCTATCCACTGTGCCAACTTATTACTAAATCCGAGGGGGGTGCGATGGGGAGGTTCCCTTGTTAGAAAGGGCACGGACGATTTCCTTCCCCATCCTTCCCTAATCCGAGCTTGTGCTCCGTCTCTAATGACCTCGTTGTCGACGGGACGTTAAACAGTAATCTCCTCCTCCGATCTGGCCACCCACAATCGAGAGGTCATTTCATGCACAAAATCCTGCACCAGCAACAATTTCGCAATTATGGACATCTATAGAGGCAGGATGGCTCAGTATTTCTGCACGGGGCTTGCAACGGCTGATTGAGTCCATGCCATCTCGAGCTGCGACTCTACAGTGGGCAAAAGGGGTCCGACACGACATTGGGTGATATCCCATTACTTTTGTCACCTCAGTGTACCGCGAATCACCTGCATCATTTCATGTTTGATGTTTCCTCCCACGACGATGGCATCTCTCTGCAGCTCAACAATCTGCGTCACGATCGCAGAATCGTGTTGTAGTGGTTTGAGCAGCACGCTAGGAACTCACCTTGATGTCTTGTTCACCAAATACGCCTATTATGAACCAGATGGAATAAATCTGGGACGCTACAGGACGCCAGCTCCGCGGCCGCAAAACCACTGGCCCATAATTTACGGGAATTACGGGACCTAGGCGTAGGACATGTGGTGGCACGTACCTCCGGAAACCTATAAAGGACTTTTCGAATCCATGCCGCACGGCGTCGCTACTGTACTGACTTCGAAAGGTGAACCAAACAACTATTAAGCAAAATTTAGAAGAACACAGCCCTCAGTCGCGAACACAACTAATTTCTAACCTAGGTTTCGGTGTCACAAGGGACACCTTCTTCGGACAAAATTAAAACTAAATGTTACAGCATAACGTACCAACTGAGCGCTGTGTTTTTCTAAATTTTGTATTATACGACAGTCGCTGATTGCCAGCCATATTAAAAACCTTAACTATTAAGCAGATTGTCATACTGTCGTGGATCGGCAGGGTATATTGATCTCAGTCATAGTCAGTAAACAGACACATTTAGAAGCTGAAATATGTTGTTGTTGTTGTGGTCTTCAGTCCTGAGACTGGTTTGATGCAGCTCTCCATGCTACTCTATCCTGTGCAAGCTTCTTCATCTCCCAGTACCTACTGCAACCTACATCCTTCTGAATCTGCTTACTGTATTCATCTCTTGGTCTCCCTCTACGATTTTTACCCTCCACGCTGCCCTCCAATGCTAAATTTGTGATCCCTTGATGCCTCAAAACATGTCCTACCAACCGATCCCTTCTTCTAGTCAAGTTGTGCCACAAACTTCTCTTCTCCCCAATCCTATTCAATACCTCTTCATTAGTTACGTGATCTACCCACCTTATCTTCAGCATTCTTCTGTAGCACCACATTTCGAAAGCTTCTATTCTCTTCTTGTCCAAACTGGTTATCGTCCATGTTTCACTTCCATACATGGCTACACTCCATACAAATACTTTCAGAAATGACTTCGTGACACTTACATCTATACTCGATGTTAACAAATTTCTCTTCTTCAGAAACGCTTTCCTTGCCATTGCCAGTCTACATTTTATATCCTCTCTACTTCGACCATCATCAGTTATTTTACTCCCTAAATAGCAAAACTCCTTTACTACTTTAAGTGTCTCATTTCCTAATCTAATCCCCTCAGCATCACCCGATTTAATTTGACTACATTCCATTATCCTCGTTTTGCTTTTGTTGATGTTCATCTTATATCCTCCTTTCAAGACACTGAAATAGCGACGTCATTTTGCGAAGGAATGAATTAGGCGGATGAACAATTTTTCAGGATCCTTCTGTCAAACTATCAGTTCTATTCTACTATTCCGGAAGCTTCCACAAATTGTTAATCTGTTCTCTGCAGAGCATTGCTGTCTACAATCACTACAGGAACTGTATGAGCATCTTCAGATTCTGAATTTACTTACCAAACTTTAGGGCTGGAAATAGGACTCTCGGGATCACTCCGCGAAGATTTTGTAAGAGGAGCCAAAGTATTGTCAACGTTTAATTAGTACGTACAAGGAAGTTCCTGTGGAGTCAAGGGTTAGTGGTTAATTTCTGCTGCTAATGGTTTCCTTAATTACGCGGAAAAAGACGAATTTTATGGGGCCGGGTCACAATTTGAAGGGAGACCACGGGCCGTTGCGAATAATTCAACTCCAGAGAGCGGGGGCGAACTTAAACAGACTGCAATTAAAGTATAATGCTGGGCGCAGTAACTCGAGACGCCGGGGGTTTCCGGCCGGGGGTCCTCGCGGCCAGTCATTAAAGTGTGATATTCGAAACGGCCGCGGCGGTGCCGGTCGCTGCCCCCCCCCCCCCCCCCAGCGCCTGGCGACTCGCGATTGGTCGGCCGGCCGGCGCCGAGGGGAGATAAAGAAATTAACCGGCGCCGTGCGGCAGCTGCGGGCCCGCAGATACCGGCTAATTGATAGCCGTGATTTAGGGCCGATATACGAGCGCTTGCGGTGGCCGCTGCAGCGGCTGGACTGCGCCCTGCCTTAACACGCCGTCGAGTAGGACCACTGAACACGAGGTTTGTTTAGCTTGACTTTTAACGGCCAAGGTTGCGTTACGGAAAGAACGACCGAAACGGCATGGACGGGTTCCTTGCTGCAACTAAGGCGCTAGCATACACACACACACACACACACACACACACACACACACAATCAGCAAAAGTGTTACGTCACTACGTCTATTGATACGTAATCAGCATGGTTTCAGAAAACATCGTTCTTGTGCAACGCAGCTAGCTCTTTATTCGCACGAAGTAATGGCCGCTATCGGCAGGGGATCTCAAGTTGATTCCGTATTTCTAGATTTCCGGAAAGCTTTTGACACCGTTCCTCACAAGCGACTTCTAATCAAGCTGCAGGCCTATGGGGTATCGTCTCAGTTGTGCGACTGGATTCGTGATTTCCTGTCACGAAGGTCGCATTCGTAGTAATAGACGGCAAATCACCGAGTAAAAATGAAGTGATATCAGGTGTTCCCCAGGGAAGCGTCCTGGGACCTCTGCTGTTCCTGATCTATGTAAATGACCTGGGTGACAATCTGAGCAGTTCTCTTAGGTTGTTCGCAGATGATGCTGTAATTTACCGTCTAGTAAGGTCATCCGAAGACCAGTATCAGTTGCAAAGCGATTTAGAAAAGATTGCCGTATAGTGTGGCAGGTGGCAGTTGACGCTAAATAACGAAAAGTGTGAGGTGATCCACATGAGTTCCAAAAGAAATCCGTTGGAATTCGATTACTCGATAAATAGTACAATTCTCAAGGCTGTCAATTCAACTAAGTACCTGGGTGTTAAAATTACGAACAACTTCAGTTGGAAAGACCACATAGATAATATTGTGGGGACGGCGAGCCAAAGGTTGCGTTTCATTGGCAGGACACTTAGAAGATGCGACAAGTCCACTAAAGAGACAGCTGACACTACACTCGTTCGTCCTCTGTTAGAATATTGCTGCGCGATGTGGGATCCTTACGAGGTGGGATTGACGGATGACATCGAAAGGGTGCAAAAAAGGGCATCTCGTTTTGTATTATGACGTAATAGGGAAGAGAGTGTGGCAGATATGATACGCGAGTTGGGATGGAAAGTCATTAAAGCAAAGACTTTTTCGTCGCGGCGAGATCTATTTACAAAATTTCAGTCTCCAACTTTCTCTTCCGAATGCGAAAATATTTTGGTAAGCCCAACCTACATAGGTAGGAATGATCATCAAAATAAAATAAGAGAAATCAGAGCTCGAACAGAAAGGTTTAGGTGTCCGTTTTTCCGGCGCGCTGTTCGGGAGTGGAGTGGTAGAGAGATAGTATGATTGTGGTTCGATGAACCCTCTGCCAAGCACTTAAATGTAAATTGCAGAGTAATCATGTAGGTGTAGATATAGACTACGGAATGTCGTTCAGGAGTGTTGTTTACTTTGCCGGCCGATGTGGCCGAGCGGTTCTAGGCACTTCAGTCTGGAACAGCGCGACCGCCACGGTCGCAGGTTCGAATCCTGCCTCGGGCATGGATGTGCGTGATGTCCTTAGGTTAGTTAGGTTTAAGGAGTTCTAAGTTATAGGGGACTGATGAGCTTAGATGTCAAGTCCCATAGTGCTCAGAGCCATTTTTGCCATTTGTTGTTTACTTTATCGATCGGAAGATCAAAAATGGTTCAAATGGCTCTGAGCACTATGGGACTTAACATCTGAGGTCATCAGTCCCCTAGAACTTAGAACTACTTAAACCTAACTAACCTAAGGACATCACACACATCCATGCCCGAGGCAGGATTCGAACCTGCGACCGTAGCGGTCGCGCGGTTCCAGACTGTAGCGCCTAGATCCGCTCGGCCACTCTGGCCGGCATCGGAAGATCATCCCTGACGTTGTTTGTAAATACACACGCAGCTACCATGAGCGCTACCGCCGGGTCGAAAGCCGGACTCGAATGGACTGCAGCATTTCAGTTGAAAGTACAACACCAGCAGAGAGGTCTGTGAAACACAGTGAATATGAATCTTACCACAAAAGACTGTCGCGACCAGTAGCCAGGTCTCCATCATCACGTTACGGGCTGAAGACTTGCCAACCGACGAAGTTCCACGACGTGTGCACCGGAGTCAAAGTGATGTGGTGCGGACAGTGCAATTAGTAGGTAGTGTTGAGAACTTACACCACACAGTGCTCCAAAACTGAATTTGGAGTTAGAAGCGGTTACAGGACGTCATTTATCGCGTCATGCAGTCAGGAGACGACTGCTTGATGTGAATCTTCATTCCCGACAACACCATGGACTCCGCTACAGGCAGGCAAGGAACCACGCAGAACGAACGCCCAAGGATGGCGTCGGTAGTTGTCAACTGACGAAACTCGGATCTGTTCCTACCTCGGTAACCGCAGACAACGTGTTTGGACATAACTCAGTAATATCGAACAGCCTTGCGGGATTATCCGAGCGGTCTAAGCCGCTGCAGTCACGGACTCTGCGGCTGGTCCCGGCGGAGGTTCGAGTCCTCCCTCGGGCATGGGTGTGTGTGTTTGTCCTTAGGATAATTTAGGTTAAGTAGTGTGTAAGCTTAGGGACTGATGACGTTAGCACTTCAGTCCTATAAGATTTCACACACAATATCGAACATCTCCAGCACTTTGTCCTACAGGTACAGCGAAGTGGTAATGGAGTGACGTTCTGGGGGCATTACATGGAGCTACTTTACACCTCTTACGATTGTTGAGAGTGCTCTCACTGCTCTATGATACAGGGACGAGATTCTGCAGCCAACAGTGGAACCATGTCGCCAGAATTTTGGTGACAATCTCATCTTGATTGATGATAACTCCTATGGTGTCCTCGCGGACACGTTCTTTCAGTATTGTACGATCACCATAATGGAGTGACGTGCCTGTTTCGGGACAGGAACCGAATCGTACACGTGTGGTCTCGACTGAAACGAGTTGTTTTTGGGCGTCGGAAAAACAACGCACTCTATGCGACTTACGCAGAATCAGCTCTGAGGAGAGGGACAATATGGACCAGGGTTGGCTTCATTGTCTCATCGATGATACGTAATGATGGATTCAGGCCTGCATCCGAGCAAGGGGACGTTCCACCAAGTACTGACGTTGGATGGTAGTGCTGTGATGTCCCCCCACCCCCCACAGAAAATAGACAGTTTTGTTGTTACACATTTTTTGGTCATTTGGACTCATTGAAAATGGATACATATCAAGCCTCGTACCCGGTTTTGTCTTCTGTGCCTTGAATTTTGAAGTAAACGGGCGATGCAAAACTTTTGTTGATATGTGTATATAGGGTGTAACGTAAATGAAATTTTAGAGTGTTTAGAGTAGATAAATGGAAACACATTTCCTATGCGACAAAAATGTCGGTGGTGCGCCGTTTCCCCGCTAGCGGTTCATGAGGGTTTTCAAGATAGTGATGTTCAGAGACTGTGTTCAAACTACCTGTAACGTCGCGAGTCAACAGGCAATAGCATTTTATTGCAGTAAGCTTCTTTGAAGTACGGGCTCGTAGATTTGGAGCCGTTGCGGTGGCAATATACAGCCGCTGGTATCTTAGCGTGACTCCCTCGCACCTGTCGCTAGCCTAGCCGTGGGAAGCGCAACCTGTGTTAGTTAGAGCCACAGAACATTCAAGCCCTTAAAAAATCTAAATAAACAGTATTAGATATTATTACATTTTGTTAAAAGTCAATATACAGCCCTTTGTTATTAAAAGGAAGGTTGTGTTAAAATCTCAGCTATCTAGCTGAGATACTTTCAGATTTAGAGACAATTACCTAAAATACCAAAAACCGATACTTATAAGATTAAAGTCAGTTAGGATTCACTGCATTTTGTCTTTTAGTATCATTTAGAATTATTACTGAAGTTCACTAAATGGAAGAACAATTTATTTAGATTTTTATAATTAAAAACGTTCGCTATTTTTCATTTTTGCAACACAGAATTCAGAAAGGACTAATATTTATTTAATAACTATTTGTTTTGTTGTGTGAATAAATGACAGTGAGTGAGGGTGTGTATGTGGGACGTACGAAAAGATTCAATATTGTCTGATGTTAAACACTACGTAACTATGTCATGGGAAAGTGTGAAGCAAGCAGTTGCAATGAAAGCTGTAATTTCCCTACCTTGCTGATGACGTATGTCCGAGGGTACTTGCTTTTGTAAGAAGGCAGCCAGAATAGCCATTTGCGGAGTAATGATCTTCTAAAGTCATTTAGAGATTAGTTTTCTTTTCGTTTGGTTTTGTTAAACATTTTATTAATATTTGCATTATGAAGTGACGAAAATACATCTGTGAATATTGATTGGCTTAGGCCAGTTTTGGCGTGAGAAAGAACTCGAAGGATTTTTTTGATTGGCTTGTCATTTTGAACAACCAATCAGAGTTAAGCATTTCCCGCGCTCTATCGAGTTGTTATAGCCCCTGGAAGGAACGGCAGGGGGTCAGTCGTTGGCTAGTAGCTATAGGACGTACAGGGCATGTTGGGCGTGTCCGTCTACGTTACGAGTAAAATGAAGAAGTTACTGGTATTTCGCACCCGGATGGTATTGCCGTGAAAGCAGTTGCGTTTACGGACATTGTGGAAATTTGAGGTTTGTGACGTGTTTAGTTGGAAAGATAAACGCGTGTGCACTTACGGCCTTTGTAGAATGCCGCGTGGCATGTTTCATATTCATCTATGGAATGGTTGGCGAACAGTTTCTTTATTAGAAATCCACTGGAAAAAAAAAGACCGAATATGAAACTCATATATTGTAGCAGAGCATCGTCTGTAGATCATGTAATAATTCGGGTAGGACTTAAGTGGCTGTCTCGCGTGTATACTGGGTTGTATGAACTGTGAGCTGAGGACATTGATATTAGTCGTTTAAATAAATACGGGCTGATGGCTAATTCTTTAATTTTGAACCTAAAGAAATAAAGAACTTGTTGCGGAATTTTGACATTTTTTCTAAAAGAATGAAGCAATCGCCCTCCACCAGAAAATCGTTATGATATTACAGGATAGCTTGCTAACAGAGTTTAGGCGGACTTTGCAAACGTAAGTATTGACGATGTTTTTCTTCAACGCTGCTTTTAACATCGTCTGAACAGTATCTACGTATGCAGAGAATCGGGCTGGTGACCAGACGCCGTACTGAGGTAGGTGGAACTTTTTGTATTGCACAGTACGACGAAAGACAGTGGTCAAACAATTACGCAAAGCAACGCGACTTTTAACCCGCCTCACTGCATACCGTGTGACGAATATCGTTTTAGATATGTCTCAGATATAGATTGGGAGGGGAGGGTTGGGAAAGATAAAGCGTTAGGTGTAGGACACACTGATACACGATACTGAGGAGCTTGTTATTCGTTGCACTGAAGCTGCAGCCATTATGCCTGAAACACCTGCTCTGAGAGCGTTCGAAAGTCATTACCACGCAGACTCAGGTTGTGCGTGAATAAAAAAGGACGACATTTCCAGCAACAACTAAAAAAAGAAAAAAATTGGTTGTTAGCTTGTCTAATAATATCCATCTCCTTCTGTTCCCCTTCGTTCTTAATCACCACCAACTCAGTATTCAAACACTACTGCTGGAGTTGTTCTCAGTTCTCCAGATGAGAGGTTGGAATCCAGCCAGTAAACACAGTGTAGCATCGTCCTAAATACTTTACAAAGACGACTAATTCGATCGTCGGATTTCATGGAAGTGCGGACACAATCATGGATAGCTGAAATTATAGCGTGCAAACGGCTTGCTCTCTAGGGTGGCTGTGGTGTTTTCGAAGTGTATTTCAGGAGTCGGGAGAAGGTGATTCTTTGTGGCCAACCTAGTTATTTCTTGCGCTACGGAAGACAGAGACAATGCGAAGCGCGTTCCCAGGCGCGGGCCAGTTGCTGGGAGAGTGTTGAGGATTGGTAGGCGTGGACTGTTCGGTGAAAAGAGAGACCTAAGAGCAGAGCTTGGAGCCATTGGCTAGCTGGAGGTGGTACTGGATAAAAGTGACGGACTTGCTTAGCATTAATTCATGGCAATAAATTTCATTTGTTTCCGTGTAAATTTGAGGGTTGTGATCTTATGTGATCCTTTCCCTATAGAGCTTCAACTCTATTCCTGTTTGCCCGCATCTCGTGGTCGTGCGGTAGCGTTCTCGCTTCCCACGCCCGGGTTCCCGGGTTCGATTCCCGCCGGGGTCAGAGATTTTCTCTGCCTCGTGATGGCTGGGTGTTGTGTGCTGTCCTTAGGTTAGTTAGGTTTAAGTAGTTCTAAGTTCGAGGGGACTTATGACCACAGCAGTTGAGTCCCATAGTGCTCAGAGCCATTTGAGCCATCTATTCCTGTTTTGTTGTTGTGGTGGTGTTTACCTGTGGGACGGTGTACTGAACTGCTAGCGATCGAATCTCGGTACCATTTCTAAAAGGGAGACAGGTACTGGACTTTTAATTATTGGCTTAGGAGTTGGGAGAAGTTTAACCCTCTCTCTTGGGTCAAAGCGAGACTGGCGACCCTTATTTAGGAAGAGAATTACTAACCGTTCCCAACCGATTTTACGGATCAGTATGCCGTATAATTTTTGTTTCGCCTAGACTGCATGAACTCTGTCGGCCACTGCTAGTGTAATTTTGCACGACTGCACGTAAGCTTCGAGGCACGGACGCAGGAACTTCTCCGTGTGAAATGTCAATCAGTCCCACAGTTCAACTTCTACATTAATGCGTACGTAAACACACTTATAATATTTACTTCGCAAAAAAAGGTTTACACGTTTAACGGGATGGGAAAGACCACTCTCGTAACGCGCAGCAGCTAAGATTTAAGTCACCCTCAGTGGCGACAACGTTCGGCTCGTAGTGAAACAATCTGAGAAGGAGGTCACAGATAGTGATCGGGGTCTGCGCGACCGCAGTGGCACGGACAACTGGAACGGCGATCGGGCCGCTCGCCGAGATGACAGCCGCCCGAGTCTCGGTGCTCCTTTTGCGCGACGGCCCCGTTTGTTATCTATTAAAATTCCTGCAGTACGCCCCGTGGCGTGTGACAGGCGGTGCCAGCAAAGACTCGGCTCGGCGATGCTATCGCCTGATTGGGCGTCGGGTTGCAAGTCAGCTACACACTCGGGCACTTCACAGCCAGTGCACTGACACGCCACGCGTTGGTGCGCTCGTCTCCCGCAGTAGTAACGGTGGCACAAGAATACGTGAAGTATGAAACGTGACACGTCAGTTTAATGCCTCCGAATGTTATGATACGTGCACTGGAATATCGCTCAGCGGGTAGAAGAGAGAAACGGTGAATAATAGTGAGGACGTTGAAAATACATAAATTACGAGAAAAAAATATACAAAAGAAGAAGCACGCAGAAGGGGAGGAAAAAAATAAACGAAACTTAACTGGTGAAGATGGCACGTGATGTTATATCAGTGGTTACAAAATCGAGTCAAACTTACAAAGGCTTCGACAGTATGAGCGCATTTATCAGTACGACGTTGCATACTGCATTCATGCGGAAGAATTGCAGACATTCAGACACCACGCTGAAAGTGTCCCCAAGAGATTTCAAGCCGTCATAAAGACGAAGAATGGACACACTCCATATTACAGTAGTAAGTTTATTTATTTTTTATATTTATTTATTTATTGCCAAATTATAGACCAGTTACCTGATGTTTAAAACAGGTCGTACATCTTACAATTTTCGTTTTTCTCTTTTTACAGTATTCTTTTCTTTTGTTTTATCTACAGAATTGACAAAGAATGATACTTTTGAAAATAACAATAATTTAAAGTTGAAATATAAACAATTTTTAATTTATTTTGTTTTTATTTTTTACCCGCCCGGTCAGCCGTGCTTGTTGGTAGAGCCACTTCAGGGATGGGGAGGCATGCTGGCCGCGGATCGAATCCGGCCACCGAGGTTAGTGGGTCGGTCAGTCCTGACGGGGTTTTTTGGTGGTTTTCCACATCCCACTAGGTGAATTCTGGGCTGGTACCGAAGTCCCCCCCTCAGTTACAAGATTCACAACTATTTAGAAAATTTTCTTTCACGTGCGATAACATTAGACGGAGGCAGGCGGGTTACAAAAAATTCCGTGCCGGCGGAGGAAAGGGGTGGTCACAGGAAGGGCATCCGGCCACCGATTAAACCAACCATGTTATGTTATGTTACGTGAACTGGGGGCCTAGAAGCGACGGAGAGGCTCCGTCCCCGCCGCAGCCGCAGTGGTCCGCAACCCCACGACATCTACCGCAGTCCACTTCACCCCTCCGCCGCCCCACACCGAACCCAGGGTTATTGTGCGGTTCGGCCCCCGGTGGACCCAACCAGGGAACGTCTCACATCAGACGAGTGTAACCCCTATGTTTGCGTGGTAGAGTAATGGTGGTGTAGGCGTACGCGGAGAACTTGTTTGCGCTTAGGTGGAATAAGGGGAACCAGCCCGCATTCGCCGAGGCAGATGGAAAACCGCCTAAAAACCATCCACAGGCTGGCCGGCTCACCGAACCTCGACACAAATCCGCCGGGCGGATTCGTGCCGGGCACCGGCGCTCCTTCCCGCACGGAAAACCGTGCGTAAAGCCCGCCTCACACGGAGCAAGATTCGCTGCAAGTTTCCTTGCTGGCTCGCGCGACGGTTACCCTGCGGGCTCCGTCGTCTGCTAGCGGGTTACCTTGCTGGGAACCTTGTAAGATTTCCAGGATAGGTACGGTGCTATTTTTATTGTAAGGTTCCCTGCATGCTACCTGCGTTGGCCAATCATGAGACGTTTCGTTTGTGAATCGCGGAAAGCTTGGGCGGGATGCCTTTGTTGATAGTCGCTTTTCTGCTGTTGTGAGGTGCGGTAGGAAGTTCTTATAATTATTAAATAATGGTGCCGCAGTGGTCCAAGGAAGCGACTGAAGCATTGATACGTACTTATAGGGAAGAACGTGTCTGTACGTCGTGAAAAGCGCAAACTATTATAATAAACACTTGCGTGCAGAAGCACTCGAAAGAGTTGCAAGTGCCGTGTGTCTTGTTCGACCATATCCATTCGTATAAAACTTGCAAAGGATGTACGATCTTCTATCCTATAAAATAAAGTCGTATATAACAGTTATTATTGGTATATTTATAAAGTCAAACAGTAATGAAATTGTGACACTTTTCAAACAAAAGCAGGTGTTATGCGAACTAACCTCAACTCTTTATGAAGCATGGAGAGCACACCTTTTCCAGCGTTTCTCCTCTTAATCCAGTTTTTCGTCCATTCTTTCTTTCTTCTTCTCTCATTAGCATGCATTTCTGCATCGTTTAGCACCAAAACAGCTAATAACGCCAGTTTGCTCTGAACATCTGTGCCTGGAGCAGCCATCTTCGTTCGATACAACATGCAGCCGATCACAACACAACTAGCTGCCGATCTTGCACCGTGGGAGAGCTTCAGCATGGAAGATAGCTGGATCCGTTCCCTGCAAGCCGGCAGGCATGCACGCCATCTCGCAAAATTAAGGCGAACCTTGCTCCGTGTGAGACGGCCTTTAGACCGTACGACCAACTGGGCGGGCTAAACCAACCATGCTAAACCCGTTAAGAACCATGCCGACTGAGCGCCGATGCGGGATAGAGGTACAAGAAAAAGAAGAACACATGTCCGAACACTTTTGATCAGACACTGTACCAAGTTTGCATTGAAAGACTGACTTCCGTACACGGAAATGTAAAGATATAGTGCATGACCCGTGCTACTGTGGAAATGCGACAGCCTCGTAACCCTGCGTGTCACCCGGCGATGTCATACCTCGCCCCCCCCCCCCCCCCCCCGGCCGCCCGCATTAATCGCGGCTGTCAAAGCTGTTTTGATCGCCCCTCGGACAGCGGGCGGCCACCTGCGCAGCTGGGCCACGCCCTCCGCACGCTCGCGACCTGCCACTGGTCCCTCCCCCCGCTTTCCACTCCACCCGGAATGCCGCTGTCAGGCCGCTCAGCCGCGGGCGTCAACAGAGGCGCTCCGAGCCGACACGCCATCCGCATTACTGCGCCCTCCACACGCGGGCACCGGGCTCAGCTGCCAGCCGGGCGTCGGATGTCTCTCCGCGGCGCTTCACAGCCAGCTGGGCTCCCTTCCAGCGCTCCGGGGCCCGTCCCTCAGCGAGAAAACTTCCCCAACTTCAGTCATCCGCCGCGACGTGAAGGGGAGAGGCTCAATCTTCATATCTTATCAAAGTGGAACCTCTAGAGTGGAATCGATATAATATTCACGTGCTAAAGTCCGCGTCATTTACGACGGCGGCCGAGTTTAGGTTCGTTCTGCGCACCTGACGTCACAAAACACAGTCAGCCAATGAAAAGAGGACGACGTTGCCAGAGCTCGATTGCAGTGCAGAGCACAGACGAGTGCCTTCAGTTTTAGAAACCTTCAGTCATAAATAAAGTAATTGAACAAAAGCAGTGTCTTGATAGCAGACTTTCTTTTATAGAAAGTTTGGAAAAAGCACTCTTTATACCAGTTGCTTCATATTCTATTAATTAATTAAACCAAACAAGCAATAAGCCTCCTAATTCCTAATAACAAGGAAAGGTGTTTGTATCATTCTCACAAACCGCTTTTTCCGCAATAAAGAACAGCGGTAATTGTTTGTTTCCTATTGTACTCCGACGAAACGTGAATAATTCATAGTCATACCAACAGTGTTTGTCGGTATTTTGCGTGATATTTTAAAGTCCTCCGGGACACCTATTGAACGACGAGCTGCGTTAGCGTAATTGTTAAAGTGTATGCCGGCACGGTAGCTCAGCGTGTTCGGTCAGAGGATTAGCTGCCCTCTGTAATAAAAAAACTGAGTTAATAGATCAACAACGAACTCAAAGGGTGTCTTACGACGTCCGCCCCGATCAGATTCAACGAACAAAAACGAACAAAATGAGATTATAAAAAAAAAAAGTATGGTTGCTAAGCGAAAGGTTCTGAGTTCAAGCCTTGTTTGGTGCATAATATTTTCTTTATTTAAAAACAATTTCGAAGTGTCTTACTTAATGAATTTTATTCGGTTGAATTTAATTTTGTGAAATTTCTAGTGACAACTAAAATCGACTATACGGAAAGTATACGCTATGGACTTTTTCCTCTGCAAACTCTTCAAAATTTCGTGCAATGGTTTACTACATCTAATGCTGCGCAATAACGTCGTTGAACTTCGAAACAAAATTAAGTCATTTATGGGGGGGAAGGTATCAGTCAAGAAGATGTGTAAAAATCAAATTTTTGGCCAAATAGTTTGTGTGAAATCAAATGATAAAGTGTGTCAAAGCAGTCGAAACACCATCTGTCTGAACAGGCGAGCATTGCAGTGATGACAAAATCGCGCACATCGCGGAATGCGGGCAGCACGTCTCTGTAGCAGCGAAAGGGTTATGCGGCCGTGGTGGTTTTACTTCATAAACTGCGCGCTCCCCCCTAAACTTAAGTTTGCGAACTATAGTATGGCGCTGCTTCTCTTGGCGCGTACAACTGGTAACGCAGCAATCACTTGCGTCTGGGCGGGCATGCGCGAACCGCCAAGATAAATGCATTTAACTAGTCATACCTGCTATGTTTTTGAAAATTTCGTTCGTCACCGTCCTTACGGACACAAATTGGAATAGAGCGCTTACCAGTCATTTCAGTTTTACGTATAGCCACATTCCCTTAGACTTCAAGAAGAATATAATAATTCCAATCCCAAAGAAAGCAAGTGCTGACAGATGTGAAAATTACCGAACTAACAGTTTAATAAGTCATAGCTGCAAAACACTAACGCGAATTCTTTACAGACGAATAGAAAAACTGGTAGAAGCCGACCTCGGGGAAGATCAGTTTGGATTCCGTAGAAATGTTGGAACACGGGAGGCAATACTGACTCTACGACTTATCTTAGAAGACAGATTAAGGAAAGGCAAACCTGCGTTTCTAGCATTTGTACACTTAGAGAAAGCTTTTGACAATGTTGACTGGAATACTCTCTTTCAAATTCTGAAGGTGTCAGGGGTAAAATACAGGGAGCGAAAGGCTATTTACAATTTGTACAGAAACCAGATGGCAGTTATAAGAGTCGAGGGGCATGAAAGAGAAGCAGTGGTTGGGAAGGGAGTAAGACAGGGTTGTAGCCTCTCCCCAACGTTATTCAATCTGTATACTGAGCAAGCAGTAAAGGAAACAAAAGAAAAATTCGGAGTAGGTATTAAAATCCATGGAGAAGAAATAAAAACTTTGAGGCTCGCCGATGACATTGTAATTCTGTCAGAGACAGCAAAGGACTCGGAAGAGCACTTGGACGGAATGGACAGTGTCTTGAAACGAGGATATAAGATGAACATCAACAAAAGCAAAACGAGGATAATGCAATGTAGTCGAATTAAGTCGGGTGATACTGACGGAATTAGATTAGGAAACGAGGCACTTAAAGCAGTAGATGAGTTTTGCTATTTGGGGAGCAAAATAAATGATGATGGTCGAAGTAGAGAAGATATAAAATGTAGACTGGCAATGGCAAGGAAAGCGTTTCTGAAGAAGAGAAATTTGTTAACATCGAGTATAGATTTAAGTGTCAGGAAGTCGTTTCTGAAAGTATTTGTATGGAGTGCAGCCATGTATGGAAGTGAAACATGGACGATAAATAGTTTGGACAAGAAGAGAATAGCAGCTTTCGAAATGTGGTGTTACAGAAGAATGCTAAAGATTAGATGGGTAGATCACATAACTAATGAGGAGGTATTGAATAGAATTGGGCAGATGAGGAGTTTGTGGCACAAATTGACTAGAATAAGGGGTCGGTTGGTAGGACATGTTCTGAGGCATCAAGGGATCACCAATTTCGTATTGGAGGGCAGCGTGGAGGGTAAAAATCGTAGAGGGAGACCAAGAGATGAACACACTAAGCAGATTCAGAAGGATGTAGGTTGCAGTAAGTACTGGGAGATGAAGAAGCTTGCACAGGATAGAGTAGCATGGAGAGCTGCATCAAACCAGTCTCGGGACTGAAGACCACAACAACAACAACATTTCCGTAAATACTGAACACGAATACACTACGTGATCGAAAGTATCCGTGCACCTATCAGCGGACATCAATAGGCGTGTGTCTACCCTTCGCCTTTGTGACGTTATGAACTCTCCTAGGGACAGTTTCAGTGATGTACCTTAATGACTGAGGAGGACTGGCAGCCCATTTTTCCTCAATGGTCCAAACCAGGGAAAGTAGTCATGTTGGACGCTGGGGTCTGCAGTGAAGTCGGCCGTCTAACTCATCCCAAAGTTGTTCCATTGCATCCATATCGGAACTCTGGGCAGGGTAGTCCATTTCGGAAGTGTTAAACCCCACAAACCACTACCTCACAGAAGCTGCTTTATGAAAGCGTGAACTGTCACGCTGATGACGATGTTTGGTTTGTGGGGCGCCCGTACAAATTCCCAATCTGCACACAGTCCAATCGAGCCACTTTCATGAATGATGATGGAATGATGAGGACAGCACAAATACCCAGTCTCCGGGCAGAGAAAGCCCCCAACCCGGCCGGGAATCGAACCTGGGACCCCGTGATCCAGAGGCAGCAAAGCTAGCCACTAGACCACGAGCTGCGGACAAGTGTCACTCTGGTAAAAACAATGATCCTCTCCATACTACTCAGCGACTGCACGCAGTACACATACTGTAAAATATGTGCATATCTTTCCGTATTCGTCGATTTTTTTTGAAAAACAATAACGCAACCACACTGTCACCACGGAGATCCATTCTGATGTTACTGCTTCTCTATTGACAACACATTACTCCCCGCATCCCTTTATACTCGTGGGTCCGCCTTTCGTGATATCTAGTGGTCAATTCCGCATCACATAAGCGGATCTGGATATCTTTCTTCAGACAGTTGTCATGAATACCTGTAATCGGTCATACACGAAGGATAGTTACATAGTTAAATAATCGCTTCAGTGATACGAGTATGAGGCAACGTTATTAAAGGTTTGTCTGTCTGTAGTTTCTGGTACACGTTTAAACCCCGGCACCACAGCACCGTAGCCAAGCCGCTGGACGATCCCAGAAAAACTTGCGCAGCCTATTGATGTAGTAGAGTATCGTCTGGTAATTCGTTATCTCCATTTGAAGGAGGGTAACGGTGCAACGATCCAAGGAAGAAGGAAGATTAGGGGCTTAACGTCCCGTCGAAACGTCCCATCGATATCGAAACGGAGCTCAAGCTCGAGTTGGTACGGGTGGGGAAGGAAATCAGCCGTGCCCTTTCAAAGAAACCATTCCGGCATTTATGAAAATGGTAACTGCTCTCGAAAGAACAGAAACCATTGATGACCGTGCAGCTTCTCTTGAATAAGCGATACTTAATTGAAACCCTCAGCTGCCGACAGGTGTTGTTTATATACCTCGATACGGACAGCTGAAAATGTGTAAGCAGGAGATCCTGGGTTCGAGTCCCGGTCGGATCACACATTTTCAGCTGTTCCCATCGAGGTATATTAACAACACCTGTCAGCAGCTGAGGGATTCAATTAATGTTAAAGGTGTAAAACGTCCTAAAGAGCCAGACTGCAGAATTCTACACCGGAAGTCTCCACAAAGTCTTCCATCCCCTTCAAAATGTTTTAATTCTTTCAAACATGACTAAATACGAGTGGTAGTTGTAAAGTTTTAATCACTTTCAGAAGACACATTTCTGAACAGAGTATGCTGTGGTTAGACACTTCCTTAATAAATGTAGTAGGACAGATATTAACAACTACCGGCACGTTTGTTTATCTTATTTATCAAAACTTCTGGAAATGGTAATGCATTTAGGATACATATCTGCAAATACTAAATAAGATACTGAGTCAGTTACAATTTCGATTCCAAAGAGCCTCTACACTGAACATGCCCATCCACCATTTCACTGGCCGTATATCAAAATACCTGACTTGAAGATCTCATCTACAGTTTTTTTGATCTGTCTAAGGTATTTGACAGTACCAGTCACAACAATCTTTTGGACAAGCTTAAAGTCTTTGGATTACGCAGTACAGTGACTAAGTGGTTCATTTCGCATTTAGCTGACAGGAAGAAAAGGGCCGTCCTACGAGCAGATAGTTTTTGCATGTTTCAGAATGAATATGCTTCTGACAAGGGAACCTCCCCATCGCACCCCCCTCAGATTTAGTTATAAGTTGGCACAGTGGATACGTCTTGAAAAATTGAACACAGATCAATCGAGAAAACAGGAAGAAGTTGTGTGGAACTATGAAAAAAATAAGCGAAATATACAAACTGAGTAGTCCATGTGCAAGATATGCAACATCAAGGATAATGTAGGCTCAGTAGCGCCGTGGTCCCGTGGTTAGCGTGAGCAGCTCTGTAGCGAGAGGTCCTTGGTTCAAGTCTTCCCTCGAGCGAAAAAATTAATTTTTTTATTTTCAGTCAATTGTTATCTGTCATGTGACGCACATGCCGTCACCAGTGTCGTGTAGAATATATCAGACGTGTTTTCCTGTGGAGGAGTCGGTTGACCTATGACCTTACGAACAAATGTTTTCGGTTCCCATTGGAGACGCACTCCTTTCGTCTACTAATCGGATGGTTTTGCGGTGCGGTCGCAAAACACAGACACTAAACTTATTACAGTGAACAGAGACGTCAATTAACGAACGGACAGATCATAACTTTGCGAAAATAAAGAAAGTAAACTTTTCATTCGAGGGAAGACTTGAACCAGAGACCTCTCGTTCCGTAGCTGCTCACGCTAACCACGGTACCACAGCGCTCCTGAGCTCAGACTATTCTTGATCTTGCCTATCTTGGGCATGGACTACTCAGTTTGTATATTTTGCTTATTTTTTTCATAGTTCCACACAACTTCTTCCTGTTTTCTCGATTGATCTGTGTTCAGTTTTTCAAGGCCTATCCACTGTGCCAACTTATAACTAAATCTGAGGGGCGTGCGATGGGGAGGTTCCCTTGTGAGTGTGTAAAAAGTTATTACTGGTGTTCCACAAGGTTCAATTCTGAGACAACACCTGTTCTTAGTTTACATAAACGACCTTCCATCTTACAACGATAAGCAAAAATAATTTTCTTTGTTGGTGATCCAAAAATCAGAATCAAGTCTAGCAGCTGTACAAACAGAAAGAGGCATACATGAAACATTCAAAAGTATTGTTGATTGGTTCTCGGTAAATGGTGTAGCATAGAAAAACACAATTCATTCAGTTCTGTGCATATGCAATCATTAAAGTCGTCATCAATAACAATACAGTGCGGCGGAAAGGAAATATTTAAAACTGATTCCTGGAAGTGAAATCGATCATAACTTGAATTGTAAACCACATATTGTACATATGAAAGGATAATTTCGTTTTATGGTCACTTGGTTCGAATGAAACCGGAAAGACTGACTGACGAAACATTTGACCATTCCGAGAAAAATCCTAAAACGCCAATCACTTGGTTCAGGGAAGTGAAAAAGGACTTAACAGAAATGAACGTTACGAAACCAGAAATATCCTTCCGATATTATATCAAACCATTTTCTTAAGACGTGATACTCACGGTCCTGTAATACTCCATGGGAATATTCCCGATTTTTCTTTTACGTCTGACAATTTCGCTCCGTAAAAATGAAATGTGCGTTCTATTAGAAAGGCAGTTCTGAATTCAATAAAAATATTTGTCTTGTATTCCGTAAGTTCATGTTTTGTTTACTAGGTGCCGAAGCAGAAATGTATCGAATGCCACCCAGAAGTCAAAGAACACATATCCATGCGATAATCACTTTCTTGTCAAGCCGCCTAAAACAAGTCTGGCGAAATTTTTATAGTAGCTGTGGTAATGAATTCTTTCGATTCTGGCATCAGTGCTGTAAATGGAGGTTTGAGAGCTTTGCTACTGACGAATGCTCACAGGAAGGTAACACACTTACCGAGAACCAACGAGCTGCTGAGGGCAAAAGCTGCGATAGTCCATCGGCATGTAACGTATCTGTTTCAAAAGCTATCAGAAAGTGTCTCCCCTTAAGTAGGAATCAACCAACTAAAAGACACGTTCGTTATCAACGGGAAATTGGGGCTGCTGAAAACATCATTTCAGTACAGTGGAGAAAAATAACACATGAGTTTGCTAGTAAATTTACAGACTTCCTTGGGTGGCGCGTTTTGCCTTCATTCGCTACACTAAGACAAAAAGCGAAAATATAATGGAACGTTATACACAATATCCTCCTTTTAAAGTCATTAAAAAGTAGCAAGTATTATTGTGTTACGGTGTTTGGTCTTTTTCCTTTAGAGTGAGACTTCATTTTCCATGAATAAACAAAACGGTTGCTGTAGCTATTGACTCAATGTTTGGTATTTTTAGTAAGACAAACTTTTAACGCATTTCAGGTACTCATGAAATAACCGTACAATCTTTTGTTATCTAAAGTTATCTTTTAAATTAAAAGATAATTGAAATGTATTAGTTACAACAAAAGAGTGATCGACGAGCTATTGGATGATACTGGTTCTGACTTGCAGAGAGATATAACACATTTCTGAATCTATGCACGAGACTGGAAAAGTAATTTAAGAAAATAAACTGCAAGATATCGTTGAGGCACTTGTGAACCTAGATGAAGGTTGATGAGTATCTATATAAAAACATACGGATTAGAAGTCACTGATCAAATGGACAAGATAGTAATATATAGCTTTCGATGGTTCCCGCAGTTCTGGTTCAGGACGCTGAAAGCTTAGAGAAGTTAAATGCAATGGTGTGTGTCATTATTGTTAAGTCAGTGACTACCTGGTGGACGACGAAGATACCTGCGTACTGTTAGGTAGTACAGTAGCTGTAGGGTTTAAAGGAACCTGATTATAGAACGTTCTGAGACCCGCGCCACGCTGCTCCTTTAAGCGTCTAAATTTGCCCCAAGTGGAGGGTGCCGAGAGGCACTCTCGATGACACTACAGAATCGGCGACCTCGTTAAGCGAAGTGAGCTTCGATTTTTCGCCTCGAGTTCTGCGCAGCCTATCCAGATTTTCGAGTGGTACTTAAATTATACCTCACTTAATGTACAGCGCAACAAGGAAATATTCGCTTTCCGTTGCCGACGATGCGTTTCGAACACAAGTTTGCACTACTTCCCCATTCGCAAACTCGTCATCAAACTTGCGACTACAACGAAGTCTTTCAGTAAGCAGCTAAAGATGATTCCGTAGTTGGCAACATGTCTTCTTTGTGTTACATGGTAGGTAAAACTACGTGTGTTATACGGCTTGTTTGTACCTTTCGTATTCTGTCATTAATTATGTGGACATTCACATTAGCCGAATATCTTTATAAAATAGCCAATTGTGTAATCGTGTACAAGCTCAGTTGCTAAATTTAATATGGTGCAAATTGGAGTAATTCAAAACTTGGTGCTACAGGAAGAAGATATGCAATTTGGTGGAAAACTGTAGAGCGTAGATGAAGGAAAAAGTTCACTAATAAGCAAAAAAATCTCTAGGTTAGAGAGATATCTGATAAGCCAACCGGGGACCGGTTTCTTGCTACTGAAAGGAGAGCAGCAAAAGAGTAAGGGATGTTCAAAGGTTGGAATGTGCGAATAGAGTTTCCAGGAGGGCTGAGTGTGATGGATATTTGGTGACGAAAACGTGGCACATGATACTAGGAGATGTTAGGATGGAAACCAACAAATAAGAGGAAAAAGTTTTTCTACAGTCTTACGTTGGACTCTTCTCAGCCCAAACTGGAAACGATTTTTAAGCCACGTGTCGGATCCGTGGAACAGCGGGTTAATTGGGATGCTAACAAGTCGAAAGAACAAAGCAGCAGCATACAAAAGCGTCCGCCACACATAACATAACTGTGGAACACGTGGCAGCGAGGTACGGCAGCCGAATGACTAACAGTACCACACGAGCGAGCCGGGACCTCATTACCCTCCGTGTAAGTGCCCCCCATAAGTGAGCTGCGGCCTTTTCAATCTGCATATTCATGCCACGCCCAATCCATAACTGTGACGGTTCACTACTAGACGCCCGCCGCGTGGGCATCAACTAGCTAACCATTTTGAAATTTAAATTCGCCATCAAGATAACTCCAGATCGCGGCAATTAGCAGCCCTAAATTGCAGACTCAGAAGGCTTCCAGTCTGGCGCACCTGCCCACGGCGAACACGTGACCGCACCACAAAGTTGCGAGTAGTTCCGCTAAAAAAGGAAGGCGGTGCTAGATTGCCTCGCGTTCCATAAGGCGGAGCTGGGTGGGTTCTGGGAGTGGACGTCAAACAGTTCCAGTGACAGATTGCGCACATAAAGCTGTATGGGCTGCGCTGCCACCGTGTGTAAGAAGATAGGTCATCAGGGCTGCCTCCTCTGAAATGGCGCTGCACATTCTCTGTGATGGAGGCTCTACCGTGCATAAGGGGATGACGTACATTGAGCGCGCTTTAATTAACAGTGGAAAATCGCAAGTGGCTGTGTAAGAAGTGCGGGTTACTCTACAGGATAATTCTCACAATAAAGTAATAACAGCAACCAGCCATTGTTAATAACGCTATTAATTACGAAAAATAGCGCAGCTACCAGTTTGGAGCTAACACGTTCATCATCACACGACCATCCACGATTAAAGCTTATGCTGTAAATGCAGTACTGGAAAATTTTCATTGTGGCGGAAGTTCTTTAGAATGGTGACGCCCTACATAAAAATAACGTGTGAGCGTGGGGTTGACCTGCTATTCTGTTATCTGCACAACGGATTAATCTGATATGTACCCTTTACCCTGTGGCTCCTGCAAGATGCATTTCCACCCCCACACTACTACAGAAGTCACACAGACGCTCCTAACGTTCTAAAGAGAAATACCTGAAAAACTTTCAGCAATAAATATCTTCTGGAGTCGTTCGCTGTGAGGAAATGACACAAAAATTCACAAAATCTCTTACATAACTAGTGGGATACTTGGGTACTGGAGTAGTGCTAGTTAGTGTAAGAAAAACATGAAACTAACGAAAATTATTATTTATTTTGCAAAAATTCTGAGAAATCACAATGGCACTTTAGTTATGAACTTAACACGTTATATCCTGGTTCTTTTCGGAATGTGAAGTTACCTCTCAAGGATAAGATTCGCTAATGAAATTTCTGTACAAAGTTTAAGATTGTTATTGACTTGGCAGATTGGCTGAGAGGCGTGCCTACTCAACTTTAATAATTATCCTTTTGGAATGTTGCTAGGTACAGTCGAGGCCGTCGGGTGTGAAATGCAGTGAAGTGTACTGTTGTGGAGGAAATATGGGGCTCACAATAGCTGTAGCGCACAATACCATAAGCTGTCTGGGCCACTCGCTGCTGACAAATAAGATAACTCTCGTTCTATCTGGATTGACCTTCGCCAATCAAACTCTCCCTACACCTTGATGAAGTCAAGGATTCCTATTCGCCCCTAGTCTAACTATGTAGCGGAATTTGCTTTTAAGCCGAACACGGGGTCGTTCCCCCTTTCACTCGGGCACACGCTGTCCGCTCCACGGGCGACCGAGGTTGACTCGTCCTGTGAAGGGACCGGCCTCCCGGTGTGTGGTCTGCCTCTCTCGAACTAAAAGCTCCTGTGACCGTCGCGTCTGGAATGTATGTGTGAACGCCAGCCTCGAGTATTTCAACCCCAGTGCGCACTTGTTATTTGCGTATCGTTTACATGAATTCATACAACATTGACTTTATCTTATCAAGTTCGGGTTCGAATGAAGCGTCTTGATGTGCGGAATATGATTGTGAGGGCGGAATATGTAAGCAATGAAGGCCAGGAGACCACGACGTCTTACAAACGATGTAAGAACATGGCCACCTGACTGTAATTCAGCCTAGCAATTAATTAAAACAACTTTCTAAGATAAGGGCTGAGCTACTGTTGTCTTACATGGAAAATCAAACGTCCTTTTAACTCAGTGTAAGCGATTCTGAAGACGCAGACCTAACTTTTCTCTTATCTTAGAAAGTTGTTCATATTATTTTAATTCACTGGCAGGACCAATTACACTGAAGTTTTCCTTAGATCGTTTTTTTTTTTTTTTTTTGCTGTAGGGCGCTACTACCCCATTGAACTTTGGTCACAGCCAATACTGCATATGCAGCATAAAATCTATACAGGGTCCGAGGAGGGATGGTCAATGTTTAGGGATATGGCAGGAACGATCATTCGAAGCAAAAGAATCTAGCAAACACGGCCTCTAAGATGCATACCTTAAGCTCTATCACTTCTTCCTCTCCGATACAGTGAAATATATCTCTTCCACTGTAAGCTTTTTTACTTTCCATATGTGGAGTCGTTGTAGATTGGGCAAAAAAAAAAAATCCAGTTAACATGGGCTCTGAAGTGTATATCTTAAGAGTTATGGGCACCCGTTCATCTGTACCACTATGAAACCCACCTTTTTTACTGAATATGTTCTCATAGCTCTTACGGCATGCATGTCAGAGTCCACGTTTACAAGGCTTTATGGCGTTACAGAATATTGGGTGAATTGTAGAGAAAAGCGGCTGTATAATTTTTGTGAACTAAAAGAAACATGATAATAAAAGAAGTGCCAGAAACCTCTCAGTGCAGACAAATTAAGAAGATCCCCCTCTGTACTGACCACATAAAGAACACCGAATAAGGAGAAAACAATTTCCAACTAAGTACTAGAAAAGAATAAAAATGTGACAGCAACGAGATAGACCAGGAAAAAATATTGCCAGCATTCATTACGTTCTGTATTTCAGAAGTAAGTACTCACGTCTTGCAATGTCAAAAAGTTACCATGAAAGTGGGTTTCATGAAACGGTACGGTATCGGTTGAATATTATGTACTGAACAATAAGCAGCGCTACAAATAAAGGGTTACTTTTCATATGTTGAATTGTGTCGTCATGTTCAGCGTTGTGCTCGTAAGTAGGAAAAAATAATCAAGTATACTACATCAGCTGTATGGTTTACTATCTAGCTTTGGAAAACTGAGGAGAAAACCACTCTCTTTCCCTATGCTTGAATCACACGAACGGTATGCAAGCACTATGGGAGGTAGGCCCTGTGACGTAAGGAAGGCGTGCACGGATAGCCGAAACGTTTAAGCCTATCGCTCGTGCGAAGCGGGTAATCCGTGTTCGACTTCTGCTTCGGCACAAATTTTCATGTGTCCATAGTAAACCATACAGATGATACAATTTCGTATTCGCAATTTGTGAATACATTTTATAATTTAATACGTCTGTAAACCATCACCAGTGTCTGTTCCTTCAGTCATGCATGTCTGAAGGACATTTGCGACGAACTATACAGACACTGTCAAATACAGTAACTGCACAAACTATAAAATAAGAAAAAAGTATTATCATAGCAAATAGCCCACTAAAGTTGAAGTACTTTTTGTTGGTGAGCATAGCTACAGACTGGGAGGATGTGAGTTTCTCATGGATTCTCTAACACTCTCTTCAAACGTACTACACGATGACCGTACTGCATATTTATATTTCGTGTGAGATTAATGGCACCTGTCAAGGTGTGAGTCCTGTAACAGAAAGTCCACGCTTCTGCGAGGCGTTGAGAAAGACAAATCGTATGCCCTGTGTGTGCTGCGAGGCGTGAAAAGGAAGCCCATTACTATGAAAACCACAACACCGCTACGTCTTCGTGTTTAAAGAGACTGTTTGAATAACACAGCTGCGAAGGACGTCCACACAGACAATTTACTGAACTTACCTCATGTAGAGGTTGCGTTTTAACTCGGGACAACTTAGCTTTTACGTACCGTAACAACAAACTATTCCGTGGTCACCTTGCGAAATTAAAAAATATGTAATTTTTACTGGTCTGTCTTAAGAGTTTGTATTTCATCCCTAGTATTGAGCTACAGCCATTAAGTGTATTTGTAAGGCACACAGACTTTACATTTTGGGAGTATTTGGTGTGTTTATTGCACACGGTAAGTTGATACTGTGTGTAGATTCCAATATTCAGTAGCGTCTGATGGACCGTCGAGAAGTTTAAAAATTGCGCACTTACTTCCCTCCATCCCTTTACGATCCACAGATGCTCTTGCACAAGGCAGAGGGGCTAGAAAACCGTGGAAAAGGGAGTGAAGGGGAATTTGGCTCCTCCAAAGCCTTAAGGCTTGAACATATTCTCAGTTCGAATATAATAACCTTTGTGGGTCTGAGAAACATATGCCCACGAATCAGTATGGATTTAGAAAGCCTCGCTTGTGCGAAACTCAGTTTGTCCTTTTCTCATATTATATATTGAGAACTGTGGATGAAGGGCAACAGGCAGATTCTATATTCCTAGATTTCCGGAATCACTGAACACAATGAGGTGATTCGATCCTATGGCAGGGTGTGGGTATGGCGAATATCCGGCGAACGTCGTCTGCCAGTGTGTGTAGTACCACCAGTAAAATTCGGAGGCGGTGGTGTTATGGTGTGGTCGTGTTTTCCAAGGAGGTGGCTTGCACCCCTTGTTATTTTGCATGGCACCATCACAGCACAGGCCTACACTAATGTTTTAAGCACCTTCTTGCTTCCCACTGTTGAAGAACAATTCGGGTATGGCGGTTGCATCTTTCAGTACGATCGAGCACTTGTCCATAATGCACGACCTGTAGCGGACTGGTTACACGACAATAACATCCCTGTAATGGACTGGCCAGCACAGAGTCCTGACCTGAATCCTATAGCACACCTTTTGGATGTTTTGGAACGCCGACTTCGTGCCAGGCCTCACCGACCGACATCGGTACCTGTCCTCAGTAAAGCACTCTGTGAGGCAAGGGCTGCCTTTCCCCAAGAAAGCTTCCAGCATCTGATTGGAAGTATGACTGCAAGAGTGGAAGCAGTCATCATGGCTAAGGGTGGGCCAACACCATGTCGAATGCCACCATTACCTATGGAGGGCGCCACGGACTCATTTTCAGCCAGGTGTCCGGACACTTTTGGCCACAGAGTGTACGTTGTGGTGGTCCGTTAGCGATCACCGGCATGCTTTCACATAGCTTTTCTTCCCTCAGATCCCAAGATGACACTTTTGGACACACTCGTGTCTGTGGCCACAGTAGTGACATCTTGACCAGCTGCTCGTCCACGATGCTAAGCACTGAAATGACATCTTGCAGACATGTTGCCGTACCACAGGGAATGTCGCATGTCGCACTAGTCGGTTCCACAACAAAGTTCTTCGAACACCGTGCTGAAATGCAGGAGGATCTGCAACGAATTGACGCATGGTGCAGGGAATAGCAATTGAATCTCAATGTAGACAAGTGTAATGTGCTGCGAATATATAGAAAGAAAGATCGTTTATGATTTAGCTACAATATAGCAGGTCAGCAACTGGAAGCAGTTAATTCCATAAATTATCTGGGAGTAGGCATTAGGAGCGATTTAAAATGGATTAACCATATAGAATTAATCGTCGGTAAAGCAGATGCCAGACTCAGATCATTGGAAGAATCATAAGGAAATGCAATACGAAAACAAAGGAAGTAGGTTACAGTACATTTATTCGCCCACTGCTTGAATACTGTTCACCGGTGTGGGATTCGTACCACATAGGGTTGATAGAAGAGATAGAGAAGATCCAACGGAGAGCAGTGGGCTTTGTTACAGGATCATTTAGTAATCGCGAAAGCGTTACGGAGATGATAGATAAACTCCAGTGGAAGACTCTGCAGCAGAGACGCTTAGTAGCTCGGTACGGGCTTTTGTTGAAGTTTCGAGAACATACCTTCACCGAGGAGTCAAGCAGTGCATTGCTTCATCCTACGTATATATCGCGAAGAGACCATGAGGATAAAATCAGAGAGATTAGAGCCCACACAGAGGCATACCGACAATCTTTCTTTCCACGAACAATACTAGACTGGAATAGAAGGGAGAACCGATAGAGGTACTCAAAGTAATCTCCGCCACACACCGTCAGGTGGCTTGCAGAGTATGGATGTAGATGTAGATGTAGATGCTGCATGAACTGTCGAATGCATACAGAGCATAATTGCACCGGCTCTACATTTCCTTTTACTATCGTTGGCTGGGTGTCCCGAAGAAATTTTCGGTTTTGAAGGAAATGGCAGTTGTTCCTTATCAGCTCTCAAGCAGTGTAGATATTGTGGTTTCGCTATTGTCTTCATTTTTTTCAAATCGTTGAACTATGCACTGATAAACATTTCATCAGTTTGTGCGATTAAAGGGGGTAGGACGCCAAACGGGCCGACTTGGAGCAGGAGAGGCACCACAGGACATTTTAATTTCCACTGTTTATACTTTTACAAACAAATTCATAAAACTTTGTCAGCATGACCAGGAAGGATTCAGAATTCACACGTACAGCTGTGGAAGTTCGAAAACATAACGAAATAACTTTCTTTACATGTGAAATTTCATAATTTTTTTCGCGTGCTAATGGCAGCATTTGTTGCTATAGGTACACTTTTCTTCATTAGTAAGAGAGATTCTTCGATGAATTTTGCACAGCAGACAAACCATACTTAAAGGTGTAGAATTTTCCACATCTATTAAAAACTGTGGTAAATATTGAGGTAATTAACTATAAAATTTGTGTTTTTTTCTAAACATGAAGTTTAAAATATAACAGCTCATTCAATTTTTCATAAATTAAATAAATTCTAGAGTTTCATACACCTGTAAGTATGGTGTGTATGCTGTGCAAAATTCATCGAAGAATCTCTCTAACTTATGAAGAAAAGTGTACCCATAGCAACAAAGGCAGCCATAAGTAAGTGAAAAAATGATGAAATTTCACATGTAAAAAAAATTATTTTGTTATGTTTTCGACCTTCCACTGAAATGTGAATCCTGAATCCTTCCTGGTGATGCTGACAAAGTCTTACGAATTTATTTGTAAAAGTATAGGCAGTGGAAATTAAAATGTCCTGTAATGCCTCTCCTGCTCCAAGTCGGCCCGTCTGCCGTCCTACCACCCTTAACAGGAAAAATTTCTGGTGAAGGATTATGAGTTAGTTACGTTTATTGCCGAAGGGCGATAATGACGAGTGTTTGGCGGGACTGGAGAGGCCCTAAAAGAGAGAATAGGGAAAGAAAGGAGATCGGAGGTTCAGTCTTTATAGAGCGTTTTCTCTGTCGGTTCTTTTTCCCTTTATTGCTCCACCCGTGCTACACCGTGTGCCGCAGAGTTGCCTACCTGGTCGGGGCGCAGTCCGGGCGGCACCCACGTGTACTCCTCGAGCGCGCAGCCCGAGTCGTCGTCGGACTGCGACTGGCGGTGCGGGTCGGCGGCGGCGGCGGCGGGCGGCGGCCCGGGGGCGGCAGCCGCCTTGTGGGGCGGCAGCTGCAGCAGCTTGTCCGGCTCGGGGCTGACCGCGCCCGCCATGGCGCCGCCCACGCAGTGCTCCTGCCGCGCGCACCGGCAGTTGCGGCACACCTTCCTGCAACACGGCACGTCGGCGCACCGTTACCCACTGCCAGGACACACCGTACCGCAGCTGCTGGCGGCCGAGGCGCGGCGAGAGCGTTGGCCAGGCGCTGCTTTAACGTCTCAAGGATGGAAATGAAGGAGCTATCTCTAAATATAGATAAATGTAAATTAATGCAGATGAATAGGAAAAAGAATCCCGTAATGTTTGGATACTCCATTAGTAGCGTAGCGCTTGACACAGTCACGTCGGTTAAATATTTGGGCGTAACATTGCAGAGCGATATGAAGTGGGACAAGCATGTAATGGCAGTTTTGGGAAAGGCGGATAGTCGTCTTCGGTTCATTGGTAGAATTTTGGGAATGATCATATAAAGTTGATCGTCGGTAAAGCAGATGCCGGACTGAGATTCATTGGAAGAATCCTAAGGAGATGCAATCCGAAAACAAAGGAAGTAGATTACAGTACGCTTGTTCGCCCACTGCTTGAATACTGCTCAGCAGTGTGGGATCCGTACCAGATAGGGTTGATAGAAGAGATAGAGAAGATCCAACGGAGAGCAGCGCGCTTCGTTACAGGATCGTTTAGTAATCGCGAAAGCATTACGGAGATGATAGACAAACTCCAGTGGAAGACTCTGCAGGAGAGACGCTCAGTAGCTCGGTACGGGCTTTTACTGAAGTTTCGAGAACATACCTTCACCGAGGAATCAAGCAGTATATTGCTCCGTCCTACGTATATCTCGCGAAGAGACCATGAGGATAAAATCAGAGAGATTAGAGCCCACACAGAAGCATACAGACAATCATTCTTTCCACGAACAATACGAGACTGGAATAGAAGGGAGAACCGATAGAGGTACTCAGGGTACCCTCCGCCACACACCGTCAGGTAGCTTGCGGAGTATGGATGTAGATGTAGATGTAGGTGATGGTATTGGGTGCAATTGGTTACACGTCTCGGTCACCTCTTGTTCGCATTGACGGCACTTTGAACACTGGACGTTACGTTTCAGATGTGTTACGACCCATGGCTCTACCTTCATTCGATCCGTGCGAAACCCTACATTTCAGGAGGATAATGCTCGACCGCATGTTGCAGGTCCTGTACGGGCCTTTCTGGATACAGAAAATGTTCGACTGCTGCCCTGGCCAGCACATTCTCCAGATCTCTCACCAACTGAAAACGTCTGGTCAGTGGTGGCCGAGCAACTGGCGCGTCACAATTCGCCAGTCAGTACTCTTGATGAACTGTGGTATCGTGTTGAAGCTGCATGGGCAGCTGTACCTGTACACGCCATCCAAGCTCTGCTTGACTCAATGCCCAGGCGTATCAAGGCCGTTATTACGGCCAGAGGTGGTTGTTCTCGGTACCGATTTCTCAGGATCTATGCACCCAAATTGCGTGAAAATGTAATCACATGTCAGTTCTAGTATAATATATTTGTCCAAAGAATACCCGTTTATCATCTGCATTTCTTCTTGGTGTAGCAATTTTAATGACCAGTAGTGTACATCCTCTCGTAGAGATCTTTTTCAAAAACGAGTTTCAGAGTGCATCAATAATCTTCCCATCATCCACGTATTGCTTCCCGCCTAGTGCGTACTTCACTGCTTCAAACAGATGGAAGTCAGGAGGTGCGAGATCTGGGCTGTAGGCTGGATGAGGCCGGATGGACAGGTTCGTGAGCTCCTCCTGCCCAGTTTTTCGAGGCCTTGCGCTGTCATGGAGACAGTGTCCCAAAAGAAAAATGGCCCTGAGCACTATGGGACTTAACTTCTGAGGTCATCACTCCGCTAGAACTTGGAACTACTTAAACCTAACTAACCTGAGGACATCACACACATGCATGCCCGAGGCAGGATGCGAACCTGCGACCGTAGCGGTGGCGCGGTTCCAGACTGTAACGCCTAGAACTGCTCGGCCACCCTGGCTGGCTACCATCACATTTATCGCAAATTCTTCATTTCATGCGCCGTGTATCAGCATTTCAGTACCAAGTAGTCCCGTCTCTTTTCCTAACACTACACAGCCAAAAGGTCCCCTTTCCTCTTCTTTCCTCTTCTTTCTTCAGTTCTCAGCTGTGAAAGAATCGTATTTTTTGCTTCGCATGCTATATTCTAAATAGAGCATCATTATTCTGGGTTATTCTTTATCTTTGCTGACGCGATTCATTCCTTATCTGTCATTCTCATCATCCACAGTGTCTTAAGCTCTCTACCCTATAGCCATTAGTTTTATTTCAGAGTGTTTTCCTATCTTCTATACCGTAACAAAGTATCGACTAAACGTAACATTTTGCAAACCTGAGGTTGAAGTCCAGATCAAGGTCAGACACGTAACCACATTTTAAAAATTTTGGAACGCCTGTCAGACTTGTATAGTGTAGCATTTTACTCGTACTTCGTCCGATGTGCAGTCTTTGAAAAGCCATGTGCTCAGATATTTAAATATGACGAATCTTTCTATGTGTTATCTACATCTGCATACTTACCCCGCAAGCCACCGACTTTGCATGCCGGACAGTATCCTGTACGACTATTGGTCATTTGCTAGAGCTTTGAAATAAAGAAGTTTTTTTGAGATGATCACGAATTTCGTCCTCTTGATATTAATGTTTAAGTCCATTGATTTACTACGTTCTTCTTTTATGCTAACCATTTTTCGTTGAGGGCATATATTTTACTACGAATATGTGAGCTGCAACACCTCAAACGAGAAATACAACACCTGGAAACTGTCCTGAGAAGCAATGGGTACTCCACAAATTATATTAGAAGTGTAACAGAGCCAAACACTCGGCGAAGTAAGGAACCAGAAAAAGAATTGTCGGGTACGGCCTTTCTGCCATACATTCCCAGAGTGACGGACAGAATCGGCCGTATATTGCGCAAACATGGCGTAAAGACGATTTTCAAACCGACAAGGAAGATCAAAGAGTGTCTTAGATCGGCGAAGGAGAAAAGAGACCCACTTGCAATGTCGGGAATATACCGCATACCATGCACATGCGGAAAAGTTTATGTCGGGGTGACTGGACGATCCATTAACACCAGGATCAAGGAGCATAAGCGACATTGCAGGTTGGGGCAGGTGGAGAAATCGGCCGTGGCAGAACACGCACTGAATGAGACCGACCACGTAATAAAATTCGCCGACACGGAAGTTCTGGCTGTAGAGAACCACTATCACACGCGCTTGTTCAGAGAAGCTGTAGAAATACAAAAACACGCGAACAGTTTGAACAAGAAAGAGGAAAGCCTTAAGGTAAACGGATCCTGGCTTCCCGTACTGCAGCGAACGACCGTTGCAGGTAGCAAGAGGAGAACCGCACCGGAAATGACCGCGGAGAAGCCCTCCGACGTTGGCGCGCCAGGTACATATAGTCTGCGCCCGCGAGCTCGGCTCCAGTTCACCACCGGCAATGGAGGGTGAAGCTTTGACAATGCCAGCCACTCGTGCTGGCGAAACGTCAGAAAAATCATTAGATGAACGTCGGCCGAAGAACCCGAGACAGAAGCCAATAGGCAGTTTGTTAACAATACATTCCAAATAGCTGCAATATACAGGGTTAACGGGTTTAAGTGCAGATATTTTTATATGTGTTGCCTTATATGTATACGCATTAGTATTCAGGCTATTTTTATTGTGTGTCGAACAGTCTTCCGATAAACACGTTACATACTTCACGATCTGATGTTTTCTGCATGGCCATATATGGGCCGGGAAGCAAACGACGCCTGGTAGTACAGAATGTCTGTTTTGCTTCCTCGCGTTCAGACTTCAATACCTGACCTGCTGCCCAGGCAAGAATAAACATTAAATGTTGACTTGTGCCACACACACTTGCAGGCACTACGAACCTAAAAACATGCGACTTGTAATAGCAATAATTATTAGTCTGCAAATGACGTAAAAACTGATATAATATAGTTCAGTACACAGTCGTAAGTCACCAACAGAAATATCTGCAGTATACCCGTTACACCCCGCATTATAAAGCTTTTAAATGTGTAGAATGCGAATGCGAGTCTAACAACAACATGAGAAACTGTAGAAAATGGGGGAAACTACTTATGGCGGTCTATAGTGCGCTTTTCTTCTCGTGATTCTCAACTAGTCACTGGGTGACAGAAGTACCGACCAAAAAATATCCCGTGTTCCTATGTGCGCTACCCTCTACGTACAACTCTCTACCCTGCTTTATCAGGATTAGACTGGAAGAGCCTGTGGAAATATCCGACTTTGAGATGAAAGTCATATTGGCTGAAAGACCTGAATGTTAAACTTTTTCGGAAGTTGCTTGGAACTCGCGAAACCGGGGAAGTCGGTTGCGGCGCCCCGCAGGTCACGGCCCGGAGCTCTTCATTTTCTGAGCTTTAATTGCTTTCTGGAGATGAAAGTTGTGATCTAGAGCGAGCCGCAAAGTTATCCTCGAGGACGGAGAGTTGGCGCGGAATTGCAGTTATGTTCCCTTTTCTCACGCGAAGATTTTTTCCGGCAGCTCATACAGCTTTGTTGTGATTTAGTGTAGGTCCGTGGTTACAGTACGGTGGCTGTTTTATGATACCTCATAACCCGAACAGCTAGCTAGAGGAGCTGTTGGCGAAAGGAATGGTAATTGACGGATTTCTTTATTGTCAAATTGATACTGAAATATTTGATTTTGTATGTCTGTTTTAATCCAGTACTCATCCCGATATTTTTCTTTCGGTAAGAGTCCGAGGAAACTGCGAAGAAATTATGTGCAGGATGAGAAGAAGCCAACTTGTTATACAGGTTTTACGATAAAGTGGTTGGAGTCCATCTGAGTGCAATCAAAATACTACAGGAGCAAGAGATCGCCGACCCCTACAAAAAATATTTCGCAAACACAGGAGTGTAGAAAATTGATGTTGATCTTCCGGCAGTGTTAGTATTTCTCATAGTGCAATGCCCACATTAAATGACATCGTATCATGGAAGTTGAGTGTGATGCTGTTTGGTAACACACTTAATTTTACATCTGTGACGGGCACCCAAATTAATGGAGCTGGCCTTTTTGGATTTTTATTTTTTTATTACAGTTATGACATTTATCCTCACAAGTGCAATGGCTGTGGCCGCTCTTAAAACATGACGCGTCCAAGAGGCTAGTATTTCAGCATTCTCCACTCCCAGGTCAAAAATGTAACTCCTAAATCTACCCCTTCTTCCAATTATTGCCTACTCTATCCATCCCAATAAGTCCTCCAATCCACCTTTTCCTTGCTCTATCCTAAGACCTGCGTACCTGTTATCAGTTCCTTCTCCATCCATCCACCATCGTCCCTAACAGCTCCCAGATCCCAGTCTTCACTCACAGTTACCATGAGCCCACATATCATCATATCATAACAATTTAGAATATACATCGCATTACCATAATTCTTTTTATAAACATCATCGTCTTTTTTTGACTTGCTAAACTGTTTGTTATTTTAATATGCAATATTTTATAAAAAATAAGTGCCTGAAGAGCAGCCACATGACCGCTGGCAACCCCCCTCCCCCCTTTCCAATCCCCAGCACACACACACATTGGTTGTGTGGGGATGTCTACATAGCACCTAAATAAAAAAAAGAAAGACTACTGCGGTAAAATGTACCATCGCTGGTTTGTGAAAAATGTATTGTATATAAATATCCAGGCATATGAAACTTGCCTGAGGCCAAAATTCGTACAATATTTCAGCAAGTAAAGTAAACCTGATAGTTTCAGGTGGAATGTAATTATTTAAACACTTTATCATTTACATTTTACAATGTTTTTTTAGCTCGTTATTTAGAATTTGCAAGCAATGATTGTTAAATTTGGATTCTGGTTCTATACTCTTATGGAAATTTGGGTTCCGAGAGAAAAGACGTTGCTGAAAATCATTACTTTATGATCAGCTTTCGGAACAGTGGAACCGTAACACAGTGAAAGTATTGATACTTATAAATGCAGTAAACATATATACTTACCATGTCAGATGTGAAATCTGTTGATGAACTTGGACCCTCGATTAGTAATTAAAAATAAAAAGATGTTGCTTTTATTGAAGAATATGACTCAGTAATTCTTAACTAACATTGTAGTATGGTAATAAATATAAATTAAAGATAAACAGATGTTACTTTTTGGAAACTTACGATTAAATACATACAGTACCTACAACGAAATGGTTTATTTTTTAGGCGGTTTAAAAATAGCAAATCTCTCTCTGTTTCAGGTGTGAGTCGTCCCCTGGGTGCAGAAGGAGCTAAAGTAGCTGCCTAATGTTTGTCAACGTTTGGCGAATTTTCATTTTTTCATTGTTGTCCGCCCGAATGAAAATGGCTTCAGGTCAGGAGGAGACACAAACTGTGCTTTGTTACGCAAATTTAACTACATTGTTAGGGTGCAAAGAAAATTTCGTTCCGTTAGTAAGAAAATAGCACACGACGCGAAGAGGACAGCATACCCAGTGTCTGGAGCATACGCAGTGTCTGGACACAGGTAGCATTCTAAAGCGGTATGCAGCGAGTCGGCGTGGCCTTGAAGAAAAAGTTGAGGACGTCCGCCAAGCGTTCCAACCAAGTCCACGCAAGTCAATTCGTCAGGCGTCGCAGGAACTTTATATGCCACGTGCATTTATTCAAAAGGTCCTCAAAAAACGGCTGCGCCTGTATTCATACAAGGTGAAGATCCTACACGCGATCACAAGCAACAGCGATATGGGATTGCGTGCGGAAGTTTAACCGAACCGACCGGAATCCTCCTTTCTTGTCAAGCGTAATGTGTTTTGGTTAGGCACATTCCATGCCTCTAGATCTGTGAACAAGTATAATCTTCGTATCTGGAACTCACAGAAACCAGGCAGTATCAGGGGAAAGGTGCGAGACGGGCAACAAGATAATATACTGAGGAGACTGGGACAGGAACGATGTACTTAGACACATTGTAGATGTGTCTTTTATCTTCCGACGAAGATCTAAAACCAGACCTTCGGTTTCAACAAGATGGTGCTCATCCTCACTGGTCGTTGGATGTTCCGAAAACTCTGAATCGAACATCTCCAGGACGCTGGACTGGACGCGATACACCCTTCAGTTGGCTTTCACGTTCTCCTGAGGTCACATCACTGGAATTTTTTTTTTCTGTGTGGGCAACGAGGAGGACAGGATTTTCGCCACTGCAGTGCGAAACCTTCAAGATCTAGGAGTCATCGATACTGCGGTGGCGTCCACCATCGATGACGTCACACCAGCAGCGACCACCTCTGAGACGCTGCACTTCTACGCAGCGCCACCGACGACGCCATTCCGGGCAGGCAAGAGCCACGCCTCCCGAGAATTGCGAGGCGATTACGAAATACGGCCGCACGGGGAAAGCGCCGCAGTTCCGTCTTGAGTTCCGTCTTGAGTACCGTCTAGGGTCGAAGTTCTCCTTCCTCATCCAGTGGACGGAGTAGCTGCGTCATCGCTATGCCGAGCGTATGTCAGTCTAGTGTATTCGGAGGGTTTAGTGATGTCAAACCGATAAGTGTTGCAGTAACTGCACTTAGAAAATTCTGAATTTAATCAAGATTCGCTTCTTTATAAGTGCTTTCACGCTTGCTTAACTCACGCACAGCAGTGGAGAGCTACAAAGATTGATTAAAGATTGATTTTTCAATGCTAAATCAAGAGTTCTGTTACCAGTCTGCGTCTGTAGCTTCTTACACTATCTCTTCGTCCATCTGCTTATACGCAAGAAGAATACAGCAGGTGCTATCCCTCCAGATATGTTGTAGCGGATCTTGATGGAAATTGAATGCAGACGTCTATTCTTCGCGTCACCGCAGGAGCTCACTTGGAGTGTTTTGATTTGATGTAATTTTTTTCTTTTTGAAAGCTTAGCTTGACGTACAGCTTATTTTTGAGAAGAAAATAAATTTATTTCATTTAATTTTGTGTTGGTAGCAAATTGAAAGTAGGGAATTCCGGTGTAGACGCCTTGTATGTTAACTGTTTAATTTTGAAAAATGAAGAAATCACAGAACAGTTGCTTAATCCATAACGTATCGTTATGTACGCGACCGGTTTCAGAGCACTTAAAGATCAGTCATCTACACAAATTAAAAAAAAAAAAATGCATCACCTCGGTTCCGAGAGTTCCGGAACCTGTAAAGAAAATTGGAAGAGAGATCAACATAAACATCAATTTCGCCCTTTTTATTGCACATGAAAACCACACACTGCATGTTGTACCACCATACAGCGAGACCTTCAGAGGTGATGGTCCACATTACTGTACACACCGGTACCTGTAATACCCAGTAGCACGACCTCTTGCATTGATGCATGCCTGTATTCGACGTGGCATACTATCCACAAGTTCATTAAGGCACTGTTGGTCCAAATTGTCCCACTCCTCAACGGTGATTCGGCGTAGATCCCTCAGAGTGGTTGGTGGGTCACGTCGTCCATAAACAGCTCTTTTCAATCTATCCCAGGCATGTTCGATAAGATTCTTGTCTGGAGAACATGCTGACCACTCCAGACGAGCGATGTCGTTATCCTGAAGGAAGTCATTCACAAGACATGAACGATGCGATCGCGAATTGTCGTCCATGTAGACGAATATCTCACCAATACGTGCCGATATGGTTGCACTACCGGTCAGAGGATGGCATTCACATATCGTACAGCCGTTATGGCGTCTTCCTTGACCACCAGCGGCGTACGTCGGTCCCACATAATGCCAACCCAAAACAGCAGGGAACCTCGACCTTGCTGCACTCACTGGACAGCGTGTCTAAGGCGTTCAGCCTGACCGCGTTGCCTCTAAACACGTCTCCGACGATTGTCTGGTTGAAGGCATATGCGAAACTCATCGGTGAAGAGAATGTGATGCCAATCCTGAGAGGTCCATTCGGCATGTTGTTGGGCCCATATGTACCGCGCTGCATGGTGTCTTGGTTGCAAAGATGGACCTCGCCATGGACGTCGGGAGTGAAGCTGGGCATCATGCAGCCCCCCTCAGTTTGAGTCGTAACACGACGTCCTGTGGCTGCACGAAAAGCATTATTCAACAGGTGGCGTTGCTGTAATGGTACCTCCGAGCCATAATCCGTAGGCAGTGGTCAACCACTGCAGTAGTAGCCTTTGGGCGGCCTGAGCGAGGCATGTAATCGACATTTCTGTCTCTCTGTATCTGCTCCATGTCCGAACAACATCGCTTTAGTTCACTCCGGGACACCTAGACACTTCCCTTGTTGAGAGCCCTTCCTGGCACAAAGTAACAATGCGGCCGCGATCGAACTGCGGTATTGACCGTCTAGGCACGGTTGAACTACAGACAACACGAGCCGTGTACCTCCTCCCTGGTCGAATGACTGTAATTGATAGGCTGTCGGACCCCCTCCGTCTAATAGGCGCTGCATGGTTGTTTACATCTCTGGGCGGGTTTACTGACATCCTGAACAGTCAAAGGGACTACGTCTGTGATACAATATCCACAGTCAACGTCTATCTTCAGGAATTCTGGCAACCGGGCTGATGCAAAACTTTGTTTGATGTGTGTAGTATAATAAATAAAATCACTCAATCGTATGAGTTCATCCTCACTCTCGTGGAACCAAAGGCCCGGGTCGAAAAGGTAAAAGGAACATAAATTGTGTAACAACCGTTCCCTAGTGCTGCACGACCGGGGGATCGGTTGTTAAGGAAATTTACCTTTTGACACGGAACCTATGATTGACTGATTTTATTTTTTACATCAAATGATATTTCGAAACCTGTCGTGTACACAATAAAAGATTGCGGATTAAGAAACCATCCTGTGGTTTCTTCATCTTTCAAAATGGAGTTGTATAGTTGCGGATGCCGCATAAGAAGAAATCTAACTTTTTGATTAGGTATTTAATATTAAATTCAAATAAGTGTAAAAATAAGTGGTTGTGCGTAGGGAGAATCTGAAAAGGGACTTTGCAAATACAAGACTAGAAGGCCATGCACTCAACTAAGGACAGCTCTGTTAACAAATCCGAAAATTTTTAGTACTTAGGAGCGCTCGGAACTCTTCAAAGTCTGGTTTTTTTTCTACTGTTTTTGAGAATAACGTCATACTGTCTGAGGAAAATGACGTCCAGACACTGAGCTTCAACATCTGTAAGTATGAAGAAACTCGAAGATGAGCAGTCCGTTATGGTATCCTCGTCAGAAATGATCGGAAACGTGGGTCACAACAACATTGGAAGTACGTTTTT
Organism: Schistocerca nitens; assembly: GCF_023898315.1. Classification (NCBI taxonomy): domain Eukaryota; kingdom Metazoa; phylum Arthropoda; class Insecta; order Orthoptera; family Acrididae; genus Schistocerca; species Schistocerca nitens. The sequence continues at coordinate 18,651,163 of NC_064619.1, forward strand.
GCCAAATGATGAATATGTCAAGGGTTTATCTACCGTCACCTATTTGAAAGCGAAACTCTGCTGTGTTCTAATGGACGGCAGCTGCAGAGGGGGCCTTTCTGTTGCCGCTGCTTCCACGGTCGCCTTTCATTGAGTTATCACCCCACACGTCGATCGTCTTGTTCCAGCAGACAAAAGGACGCAACGCGGTCGCCGTTAAAGGAGAATAATACGGACCGAGAGGCGCGCCGCGAGACGGGAGATAAACCAGCAAAGTAGTTAAACAGAACACACTCTGCTCGAGATGGCTGTTAGCGTTAATGTAGCGGCTCCTACCTGACGGCTGCAGTTGCTTGCTCCGGCGCCTCTGAACGTTTTGTTAGATTAATCGCCTTCGGTAATGGAGGCAGAAGCAGATACGGAGGCGACTCTCGGGAAAGGAAACCAAATTACTCAACCGTATCTTGAAGGGGCGTGTCACGTGCAGCAGACAGACCACACGCTAAGGACACGCCCACCTACACCTCCCAGGTGTCAAGTATGACGTCAGACTGGTTACTCGTCTGAACACAAAGAAGTATTTCATATCGAGACTAGTGATGGAGTACAACGAGGAGTAAAAGGCGGCCCGCCTTATTAAGCACATATGAGATAGATGGTTGTCACCGTAAGATGCTCGTCAAGTGATTGTTCTCGTGCCATCTGAAGATTTCATCTTAATGGAAAAACAGCTGCTCCCCACATTTATCACGACAAAGATGTAAAATATCTTACGGAGAAAAGTGTGCAGACGTACAAGACGTAAGTTGGTACCAGATAAAAGAAGTACGTACATTTTCTGCAGGTTATGTAAAGTAAAGCAGTCAAGCAACTCGAAGGTGAGATTTGAATTACACGTAGCTTTAGCTACCATAGTTGTTTAGTATGTGGTATGATGATGACTCTCGTAAACCCATTAACCAACTCACCTAGACAGTAATGGGCGAACCTACATTTAAACGTAGAGCCCGAACCATGGTTAAACCTGCAGTTTTTGCAGTAAAAATCATTGCCACCAATGAAACTCTAGCTAAATGCCAGAAAAATATTCTAGAACCGACCGGTGATCTAACCGCAATCTCCGGATTAACAGGCGGAGGCGGAGATCTGGTAACCCGAGTTGCCGAAACAGGTGCAAGATTTTTTTCAAATGTAATAATAACATCGTCAAGTGACAATTTCGAACGACGACTACTTTCCTGGTAAAATGCTAGACTACTTCAACGAGAAAGTGTCCGCCCATTAGAGTTCTCATGCTAATGAATGGCTAGAGTGGGCGCACTGGGACAGAGGCTTTACGGTTACTGATGATTAACGATGACTGCAGAAGTACGAGATATGTCTGGTTGAACGTAATGAAGTTTCCAACTGTACTACACAACCGTCTTCCCAGTGCAAACGGTAGCTCAGGTTAATAGCGGGCTACGCTTAAAACAGAAGTACACGCTTCAGAGATACATAGATGTGACGTCACTGAACTGGGTTACATTCACATTTTTGGTGGATGGAGAAGATGTGGTATTCTCTTTGGATAGAAATAACGATAACGTGTATCCCCTTTCAGAACTGATTAAGAAACTGTGAGCTGGGTATCAGTGAAACATATGCTTTGCTGTGCAACGACTAACAATTAATCACGGGCCATTTATAAAACAGTGGATGCGTTACCATTCTTTGGATGTGGAAGGACGAAGTGTTTATCAGTTTGCAAAAATATGGTGTAGAAGAAATATTTGATAGACTGGGGGGAGGGGGGGGGGGGCGCTACTAACCAAGCAGTTTGGATAGTCTGAGCCGGACGCTGATAAAGAAGAAAAAATAATTAGTCGCTTGCAGAGAATAATCAAAACAAATTAAAATAGTTGTCTGACCAGTGACGCGTAGGCAAGAATTGAGCTGACGAAGAGGATGTGGCAGGATACTAAGAATTCCTGTCGGATGTGCATGACTGAGGAAAGTAAAGACTGACAAAGTATCACAGGTATCAGAGGGCTGGATTGGTTGGTTACGATCATGTGAAAAGCAAGAATGATGAACACTTAAGAAGGTACTAAAGATGCTATCACATAGACCGACAATCGTTGGTAAGGTCATCGACACAACTTTATCATGTAAAGTGAGTTGCCAAAAATAGTGGGAAGGGTTGTACCGTTTTAAGTCGTCTCGTGTGCGACTTCCGAAAGTTGTGCTGCGTATGGCGAGAGTGTACATACGATATGTGAGCGGTCTGTCACACGCAGGTTTGTAGTGAATATGGCAGCATGTCACGAGTTAACCGACTCTGAACGTGGTATGATACTCAGCACGTCATTCTGTAAGGTGGATCCTCAGAATAACAGAAACAATGTTTTTATACGCGTAAACCGCCGTATGGAATAACCAGTGGTTGTTTAACGGACTAGTCGCCGCGCGGGATCAGCCGAGCGGTCTGAGGCGCTGCAGTCATGGACTGTGCGGCTGGTCCCGGCGGAGGTTCGAGTCCTCCCTCGGGCATGGGCGTGTGGTTTGCCCTTAGGATAATTTAGGTTAATTAGTGTGTTAGTTTAGGGACTGATGACCTTAGCAGTTAAGTCCCATAAGATTTCACACACATCTGAACATTTAACGGACTAGTCACGTCAAATACGCAGAGCGGTATTGGGCGATCGACGGCATTCTGTGAGTCACAGGGACTGAATATGGAGCGTCAGCAAGCTACTTCTATCAGCAGTGTACGGTGACAAAAGTAGCGCGTATGCTTCAGCAGCCGACGACTGACGTGAATCTCAGTGCCTTTCCATGGCTGTTGGCTACTCATTGTATATCAGCATATGTGGAGAAAGTAAATATTTAAATGAAAATATATAACACGTTTTTGAGTTGGACTAAAAGGCATAAAATAATTTCTCACAACCCCACACAGATTGCGCAACCTGTACAGACGATCTTGAAAATTTGTGCTTGTGAAGTTTTTAATAGCTATGAAAATACGTGTGTAAAATGTATAACGAAAAAGGAGGGCACATGCATAACTGATGTATGGATAATACACCTCCTATTGCGTACTGCATGCACCCCAAGTTTTTTGTTATAGATCTTACAAGTATTTTGATGGCTATTAAAAATTCACCATCACACGTTTTCAGAACCTTTTGTATGGGGTTAAGAATCTGTAAGGAGCTGGGAGGAATAATTTTATCCTTTTTGGTCCAATTTAAAAAATAAAAACGTGTTATATCAAGAATTTATTTTTGTTTAAATAATTATTTTCTTCTTTTTAACACTGGTTTACTGTTGCAAACTACTGTGACCGGAATCTGACAAGGATCAATAATGACTCAAAGAACCAGCAGAGACTAGCCGACTGGCCAAGGCCATCGGCAGCAGTCAGTTGAGAGTGAAGAGGAGGGCAACAAGAGGAGGAAAACTCGCAACAGACGACACGGTAGAATAGCGAAGTTATAACTAGTAATCCAACAGAGAAAATTTAAGGCCTACTGAAATCTGACACTGCAGAGGCGATACTACCACTTGAAGACTAGCAGTGCCATCTAGCAGCTGTCACTGAGTTCTGGGCACACTGCCTGAAACGCCTTCCGATACTACCTGCACAACACACTTGTCCTGCATGGTAGCCTATATGCCACCATTACCAACTCTTTTTCACACTGCCCCTACCCCTATGGGAGCTAGATGGATCAGACAGATAAGAAAGTGAGTTAATATTGAACTGTCATCCAGTTATCAACTATGTTTAAATTTTCAAATCTCTAACTTATTGGGAAGATAGTTTAAATCTATTTCAAAATTTATACCAAACAAAGAAACAGACGAGAAAGTGACATGTTAAAAAAATGCAGTGGTGTCAACATCTGGAGTGAGTGATGTATTTTATCTCTGTGCCATAAGGTCTAGTCAGCTGGAGTGGGGTGGGGTAGGAGGGTGGTGTTCACTTCAGATGTTATGTGGAGAGAGAGAGACTGATAGCTGCATGAATGAAGAGGGAAAAAGAGAACATTGGGGGTAACAAAAGGAGGAAAATGGACAGAACCAGTGCACAGCAAGAGTTGACAGAGAGAGGCAGGTAAAGAGACAAAGTCAGCTGTGATACCTTCACTTGTATCAAAATTTGTCTGACGGAAGGTGTGAGTACAGTAGACACACCAGATAAAATTTGGAAATACAGTATTTCAACATAGGCTGTGGAACTGGCTAGCAATCCGTGTGTGTTGTAGACAAATTGGAGTTTTCTAGCAGCCTATTAATAAACTGAAGACTAGCATGCGCTTGAAGAAAGTGATACTACAGAGTCGTTCACTTCATCTTCTCTAATACCGTTACATCCATTTGTACAGCGCAGATCATGATTGAGTTCTGGAGTTGGGGCAGATTGTTATTGTCTACACTCCCTTCACATCGCCCTCCCGCCTCTCAAATATAACATGCTGTAACTCCCATTTTATTATAACACAGATGAGTATGATTTTAATAATAACAACAGTAAAAACTAGAATATTTTTTAATAAAGTAAAAAAAATAATTATTTTTTTCCATTGATGCTTACCACTTCGCTGTAGTGTAACGTTCAAGAAATAACAATTCAGATAACTGCAGCGTTTGAAATACATGGATACGAAAATTTGTAAATGCGTGTGATGCTACTGATTTAAGAACTAATTGCAACAAACTCTCTCAAATCTGATAACGTCATAATATACACAATATAACGTCGAAGTTTTCACTCATCATTATCATAACGATTATGAACACAGGTTTGCAGACAATGGTCAGGAAAATTAGTTTTTCTGTTAATTTTAGGATTCTGTACATCAATCGGTAAAAACGGAACCCTTATCGGATCACTTTGTTGTCTGTCTGTCGGTCGGTCGGTCCGACTGTTAAAAACTGTTTCAAGTTGGAATTTATGTCACATACTAAGTCTATAGTCCCTTCGCGATGTAAAAGACTTAAGCTTCTAACTCAATGTGGTCAAAAGATACGGCGACTTGTGTCAAAAGTTGTGACACTCGCAAACTTACTCATCGAAACCTATAGGGTACTTCTCGTTGACCCAGAATCACGATATTTGTCAAGAAGTAACGTTCCACAACAAAAGTAGATTTTTAATTTGTAAGTGCATCACACAAAAAATATTTCTATCATTTGTTCACACTTATTCTCAAAAGTTTTGGATTTTCCAGGGCACATATTTTGCCAGTAAGAGGCAAAACTCTTCGAGACTGTCGATCCACGAATGGGAGTCCTGCTCGCATCTGGTCAGTCTATTTTTCTTCGTGGAAGGTCTCTCCCTGTTTTGCCCTACTCAGCTCCATGTAGTTTGACGGTTCTGTCAGTGGACTCACGAATCATGACGGGATTGCTGTTGACAGCAGGTCAATGGGCGGCTTTTCCTGGCTGAAACATTCTCTGCAGCTGTTCAACCAGCAACATCATTCATGTAGCAGATCCTCACGTAAATAACTGAAAATTATCCTGCGTTAAACAAAGCTTGTAATCTCCAGAACTGATTGCCGTTTCCGAGACTCTTAGTTTTCATTCTTATTTGTTCTCCAAAAATTCAATGAGAAATTTGGCAAATGATACATAGAAAAATATCAACGCTTTTAATAAAATAATTTGTGGTGGTGATAGGATGGGGATGATGACTGTCATGAATGCACACTCTCGTTCCCCCTTAGATCTGCACCGTTTGCGTCATGCGACTGACTCCAGTCCTGCCGCTACAGCTTTATGTTCGAGAGGGAGACACCTTTAAAATAACGTGCTTTTTTACACTACTGGCCATTAAAATTGCTACACCACGAAGATAACGTGCTACAGACGCGAAATTTAACCGACAGGAAGAAGATGGTGTAATATGCAAATGATTAGCTTTTCATTCACACAAGGTTGGCGCCGGTGGCGACACCTACAACGTGCTGACATGAGGAAAATTTCCAACCGATTTCTCATAGCCCGCATCTCGTGGTCGTGCGGTAGCGTTCTCGCTTCCCACGCCCGGGTTCCCGGGTTCGATTCCGGCGGGGTCAGGGATTTTCTCTGCCTCGTGATGGCTGGGTGTTGTGTGCTGTCCTTAGGTTAGTTAGGTTTAAGTAGTTCTAAGTTCTAGGGGACTTATGACCACAGCAGTTGAGTCCCATAGTGCTCAGAACCATTTGACCCATTTGACCATTTCTCATACTTAAACAGCAGTTAACCGGCGTTACCTGGTGAAACGTTGTTGTGATGCCTCGTGTAAGGAGGAGAAATGCGTACCATCAAGTTTCCCACTTTGATAAAGGTCGGATTGTAGCCTATCGCGATTGCGGTTTATCGTAACGTGACATTCCTGCTCGCGTTGGTCGAGATCCAATGACTGTTAGCAGAATATGGAATCGGTGGGTTCAGGAGGGTAATACGGAACGCCGTGCTGGATCCCAACGGCCTCGTATCACTAGCAGTCGAGATGACAGGCATCTTATCCGCATGGCTGTAAAAGATCGTGCAGCCACGTCTCGATCTCTGAGTCAACAGATGGGGACGTTTGCAAGACGACAACCATCTGCACGAACAGTTCGACGACGTTTGCAGCAGCATGGACTACCAGCTGGAAGACCACGGCTGCGGTTACCCTTGATGCTGCATCACAGACAGGAGCGCCTGCGATGGTGAACTCAACGACGAACCTGGGTGCACGAATGGCAAAACGTCATTTTTTCGGATGAATCCAGGTTCTGTTTACAGCATCATCATGGTCGCATCCGTGTTTGGCGACATCGCGGTGAATGCACATTGGAAGCGTGTATTCGTCATCGCCATACTGGCGAATCACCCGGCGTGATGGTATGGGGTGCCATTGGTTACACGTCTGAGTCACCTCTTGACGGCACTTTGAACAGTGGACGTTACATTTCCGATGTGTTACGACCCGTGGCTCTATCCTTCATTCGATCCCTGCGAAACCGTACATTTCAGCAGGATAATGCACGACCGCATGTTGCATGTCCTGTACGGGCCTTTCTGGATACAGAAAACGTTCGACTGCTGCCCTGGCCAGCAGATTCTCCAGATCTCTCACCAATTGAAAACGTCTGGTCAACCATGGCCGAGCGACTGGCTCGTCACAATACGCCAGTCACTACTCTTGATGAACTGTGGTATCGTGTTGAAGCTACATGGGCAGCTGTACCTGTACACGCCATCCAAGCTCTGTTTGACTCAATGCCCAGGCGTATCAAGGCCGATATTATGGTTAGAGGTGGTTGTTCTGCGTACTGATTTCTCAGGATGTATGCACCCAAATTGCGTGAAAATGTAATCAGATGTCAGTTCTAGTACAATATATTTGTCCAATGAACACCCTTTTATCATCAGCATTTCTTCTTGGTGTAGCAATATTAATGGCCAGCAGTGTAAGAGCTAGTTGTCACCATTCTGCGCCAGGCCGATATTCTGCCTACATTCGCCTGTATATCACTGGGAACGGGCTGGTTAATGGTGACGCATTTCGTCAGTGAGGTGACGTGAGCCGCCTCACTACTCAGTCCGCTCATCGCGAGAAACAGCAGCGCGAGGGATGGCGCCGCCAAGCGGCGACAGCCGGCATTTCCGTGACAAACGAACTGCGGCTGCGGCCGCTGCTGTCGCAGCACGCCGCTGTACCGCGACACAGCTGCGCGTCTCTGCTCTGCTCACGAGGAGGCGCTGTTTCTCAATTAGGCGGCGCACCCGCCCCAGATCCATCATCGTTAAGGCAGCCACGCAGCGGCCGTAATGACGCGACACACACAGACTAAGCGGCGCGCCGTGACGTATTGTGTCGCTCAGTTTCGCAGCAGCCTGCGGCCGAGCAGCAACGGGATTATGCGTGCCAACCCAGTTCACATTGTCGCTTTCTGTGCTGTCCCTTTCTTCTGAAGGAAGCAATATGAGAGTCTAACGTCTCGTCGACAACGAGGTCTTTAGATATGAAGCAAAAACCCTATTTCATTTGGACGTGTTAAATATAGTAGTCTTCATTTTCGAAGCGTCTGCACTACCATTATAAGTAAATGTAGCTCCATCCTGGATTCAGTAGTGTGTAACAGTGGCTTGTCGATGAAATGTAATAATAATGTACGAACAGCCGCTATTTTGATATTGTGTTATTAGGTCACCAGTTTCGACGTTCCAATCACGTCTTCTTCAGGCCTATACAATAAAGTTACGAGGCAGCAGATAAACACGTAACAGGATATCACACATAGTATTACACAAACAAAACAAATGGCAAATACGAGGGGCGTTCAGAAAGTAAGCTCCGATCGGTCGCGAAATGGAAACGACTATGAAAATCCGATAAAGCTTTGCACAGATGTGTTGGGTAGTGTCTCTAGTATAACCCCAGTTAGCATCACGTCGCTCTTCTCATTTTTGAGCTCGCAGTGAGTGCGTAAAGATGTCTAGAAAATAGTGTCTGCCGCCAAGTACGAGGGCCTGGTGAGAAATTTCGCCTGAAGCTATGCAGCTAACATTACATAACTGTCGTGCTGTTTCGTCTTCAAGACAATTCTCAGCCGCATTCTGCAGGGGCAATGAAGATGCTCCTGCATCGTTTTCAAATGGAAATGTTAGATTACCCACAATACAGTCCGCAATTGTCTCCCCCTGAGTTTCATCTCTGGTCACATGAACCGCTGTCTTTGAAGACAACATTTTGACACAGACAACGAGGTGTAGGCCAGCGTGGAGAATTGGCGGAAAGCACTGGCGGCTGCCTTCTATGATGAGGCTATTGAAAAGTTGGTACAACGCTATGACAAAAGTCTAAGTCAGAACGGCGACTACGTAGAGAAGTAGCTGAAAGGTGTAGCTAATTGTTACAAGTAAAACATTTCTGATGTTCACTGTGGTTTCAATTTGGCAATCAATCGGAGCTTACTTTCTGAACAGGCCTCGTATTAATGAATAAAAGTAAAAGAAACCAGTAGTGAAGTAAAATATTCAGGGTATAATTAAAAATACTATGAACATACAACACGATATGCCTCCTTAAAACAAACACATCAGTCATCTAACAGAAATAACAATAAAACAATAGCGACAACGTAATGTAAGTATTAGTCCTATATATTCATTGTCCTGAAAAATGTGAGAGTAGAAGCGACAAGGATCTATTTTTTATGCGTAGAATAAACATCAAGAATAGCACCAGGTATATAACGTAAAATTCTAAGAAACGATAAACGAGATAGAAATAACGTGACCAACTACACTGAAAAGCCAAAGAAACTGGTAAACCTGCCTGATGTGTAGGACCCCCGCGAGCACGCAGAAGTGCCGTAAAACGACATACTATGGACTCAACTGATGTCTGAATCCTACAGGTCTGTCCATAAATCCGTAAGAGAACGAGGGGGTGGAGATCTCTTCTGAACAGCACGTTGCAAGGCATCCCAGTCATGCTCAATAATGTTCATGTCTGGGGAGTTTAGTGTCCAGCGGAGGTGTTTAAACTCGGAAGAGTGTTCCTGGAGCCACTCTGCAGAAATACTGAGGTGCCGCATTGTCTTGCTGGAATTGTCCAAGTCCGGAGGAATGCACAATGGACATGAATCAATGCAGGTGATCACGCAGAATGCTTACGTACGTGTCGCCTGTCAGAGTCGAATGGCTCCGAGCACTATGCGACTTAACTTCTGAGGTCATCAGTCGCCTAGAACTTAGAACTAATTAAACCTAACTAACCTAAGGACATCAGACACATCCATGCCCGAGGCAGGATTCGAACCTGCGACCGTAGCGGTCGCTCGGTTCCAGACCGTAGCGCCTAGAACCGCACGGCCACTGCGGCCGGCGTGTCAGAGTCGTATCTAGACGTATCAAGGGAACCACATCACACCAACTGCACACGCCCCACACCATTGCAGAGCCTCCACCAGCTTGTACAGTCCCCTGCTGACATGCAGGGGTGCATTGATTCTTGAGGTTGTCTCCATATCCATACACGTCCATCTGCTTGATACAATTTTAAACGAGATTCGTCCGATTAGGCAACATGTTTCCAGTCATCGACAGTCCATTGTCGGTGCTGACGGGCCCAGGCTGAGGCGTAAAGCTTTGTGTCGTGCAGTCATCAAGGGTACACGAGTAGGCCTTCGGCTCCGAAAGCCCATATCGATGATGTTTCATTGAATGGTTCGCACGCTGACACTTGTTGGTGGCCCAGTATTGAATTCTACGGCAATTTTCGGAAGGGTTGCACAACTGTCACTTTGAACGATTCTTTTCAGTCGTCGTTGGTCCCGTTCTTGCAGGATCTTTTTCCGGCCGCAGCGATGTCGGAGATTTGATGTTTTACCGGATTCCTCACATTCACGGTACACTCGTGAAATTGTCGTACGGGAAAATCCCCACTTCATCGCTACCTCGGAGAGACTGTGTCCCATCGCTCGTGCGCCGACTATAGCACCACGTTCAGACTCACTTAAATCTTGATAATGTGCCATTGCAGCAGCAGTAACCGATCTAACAACTGCGGCAGACACTTGTTGTCTTACATAGACGTTGCCGACTGCAGCGCTGTATTCTACCTGTTTGTATTTCTCTGTATTTGAATATGCATGCCTGTACCAGTTTCTTTGGCGCTTCAGTGTAATAACCATATTGAAAAAATAACCATACGGTTAACAACCGAGGTGATATAGCAAAGCTGTGTTACTACATAATATGAATAATACAGTTAGTACCATAAACCATGGGAATAGAATCAAAGTAAGGAAGTGTAAAAACTTGAACAAGGTACAAGTAAAAGAGAAGCATGTCATATATTATGCATGTAAATATCTTGTATCCTGTACGTGAATCCTCTAGCCGAAGATACAAGTGGCAACTTGAAACAACGTCACCATGATATCCACATTCATTCGTTAAAGCTGCATGGTCAGTCAGTAGAAGAAACTAAGAAATACGGACGTGTAGGAAACATTCGAGTAGAACTGTGTATAGACAAAGTATACCACATAACTGAATCGGCAGTAAGGCTAAAGAATTAATGCTGTAGACTACTAAGTCATCAAGCGAAGAAAGACGTGGGCGAAATAAATTAAGTATTGTAAATAGTCAGCATCTTCGCCATAAGTAACGGTAATCTGCATTAACAAGTATTCTTAAAAGATGACATTAGGTAAAAATGAATTACTATAACGCAATGTCAAAATAACGGCTGTTGGTACAGCATTATTACACCCCTTAGAAATAGTGATAGAGCAAAAAAACGTAGGAATTTTTCTTATTCGTTTTTCTTCACGTTTTATCCTTTCAGTGACCAAACAACGTAGGGAAAACAGCGACTGACAGTGATGTACACATTGAGACTTTTCTTATCATCATCAGCGGCAACAGCAACCACCATTTAACATGGTGACGGATAAACGCTTCCTGCAGAATTTTTCCATGCAATATGGTCTTCATCTTTATGAATCCATTTTGCTCCTACACGTTTCGCAATTTCATATATCCACTTTCCATTAGTTCGTCGTCTCGGTCCTTTTTGTCACTTGGACTTCAGTAAAGAACATGCTTGTTTCATGTATCCTTCATCCGTCTGGCTACACGTCCCGCACACCTTCATCTGTTTTTACTGCAGTAATTTCGTCTCTCATTTCAGTCTGTTCCCCGATTCATTTATTTGTTTTTAGATTTCCCCTAGCAATTCACAAAATGCGTCTCTCCATCTCTAAGTGACTGGCTCTCTGTTTTGGGCTAATTTTTGCATTAAATCTAACTATTCCACTGCTTTAAATTCAAACTGGCACTATGCACTGATTGCAAACTTACCATGCGAGATACACTAAAAGTTTACGTTTGAAAACCATCTTTAGCTTACCAGATGTACGTCTGGCCATTCATACTCTTTCGTTTATTTTTTCAGATGTCCACCCTGTCATGCTTTGTTTCTTTCTCTTGCTACGTGACTACGTGAATTTTCAAAAACATCTACAGTTGGAAAATTAACTGTCAAACCTCAAGTTTTAAATGGTCTAAAACACCGAACTGCAAACTGGCACATATAGATGTGGTCAGTTACTTTGTGTTCTCTCAGAAGATGCCGAGGACACTTTCTGTTAACAAAATTATTTCGCTGTATTTTGGTGTAATATTTAGCGTATGTAAACCGCCTACCTTCAACGTATCGAAGACGGAGCAAAGCCTAAGGATTCGAAAAACACTTTGTGCATACTCGCTAACCTCAGTCAAAAGGTCGTGTCTCAGTCTTTCCTCCGTTACTACGAATCATCTAAATGTTACAAAATCGCTGTAATCACTTGAAATGAGTGTCACTGCCAATTTTTATTACGTCTAACACGTTACTGAGAAAGAGCACATTTTTGATTGACATTGTTGATTTTACTCGAAATTCTCTGCAACAGTGGCAAGTAAAAGTACACTGCGCTGTTCCATAATCAACAGTCCATAAGATCAGAGTGAAGACAACATCCCGAGACCCTTCTGTCGAGGCAGGTGGCACAGTAGTCGTGAGACTGAACGTGGCGAAGTATCTCGGTACTTTTCTTGTTCTGGTCCAGGCTAAAATGACTGTCAGTATGTGCAAGATTGAGATTTCTACGTCACCTTCCTTTTCCAGGAGTTCCATGGTCATGTAAATGCCAAGATTCTATTATAAACACAACAAAAGTCGGCATCGTTCATCATTCTCGTCCAATGCAGCTTCTACTGCGTCTACAGGGCGTAAGAAAATGATGCAAACTGCGACCGGTTCTAGGAGGGTGTGCTGAACATGTTGGGGAGCGGAACACGTGTTTCGAAACATCGTAAGACGACGCTATGTGGTGCCGAAGTTATAGAGGCTAAAACCGACCGCCAACACGCCCCTTCAAACTTGAGTCTTTAAGCGGCCCTGCCTATTCTTAACGGTCGCTGTAGTGGTGTTTTGACCCATTGCGAGACGTTAAACTTGCCATAAAAAGAGGCGACTAGTAATTTTGACCTTGTGCAATGTCGTTGGATGACTTTTGACGTTTCCGGACATTAGTTACTATTCACAATTTGTTCCTAAACACGCCTTTCTCCACCCCTAGAGGTCTGACAGTATAGTTTTGTCACAACCTATGTAATAACTTGGTTGTCGACAAGCCATTGATCTTTGATGCTATTTGGGAACCGTTGTCGATAAAGACCTACCCAGCGGCTTTCACTACACGGTGGATCATACCTGTCACTATTATCTATATTATAAGCCTTTTCTGGCTGACAGAGGATTGTCGTGCCGCCCCGGCAATGCTAACAGTAACGATAGCGCGGAGGAAGTAGTGATTACCGATCGATTGAGAGAATATCTGGGGAATGAATGGCGGGAGTAGTATTGAGCAGTTGTAGCGAGGAGTATATTTAGTTGATATACAAGGATTAATGAGAAGAGATGAATTCGAGAAGGATTTCGTGTTGATTCGAAGTATACGGAACCAGATATGAACTTACGCGACACACATGGATACCGATTGTTAGTGTGGACACAGGCACGTAGAATAATTTATAGGTGAGGTTAATACACCTATGATCAGATTCGTACAGAATTTGCTTGTACTGACTGTGGTTTCTTCGGAATGAAAGGACTTTTATTTGTGAATTATACCGAAGCGACTGAGCACCTAGTCAGACACATTTTCTTGCTTGAAAATTAATAAACCAAGTTGAGAGGCACCCACATGCCCTGCTCATACTGTGGCATCAAGCAGTCAGGCCTGCAAGATGAGTGGTCTGCCAAGCGAGTGGATTCATCCTTATTTATCGAGTAACATGAACTCTAGTACTCACAATTAAGTTACAAGTTATCCTCCTATATGATTAATACGCAACGGAAACACGCATCTGACTATCAGTAATTTACAGAACTCTGTTCACTACGCACTGGCAATACCACATTTTCTTTCTTTTTTATTTAACGGCTTTTGTCAACACGTGGCCATCGCACTGAATATGAGTGGCGCACACATTATAAATTCTGGATATCATGACAACATACTATTCGAAGGAAAAGGCCACCAATCTTTTTCTTTTCACTATCTTATTTATTCCGATAAATTCTATAACCCAAACACACAAATTCTATAACCTACAACAATAACACATGAGAAATTCCGCCCAGTGGGCATGGCTTTACATTGGTGAATCTCTATCTTATGGTCTCGTAATTATTTAACGCTACAGTGCACTTTCTGGATAGGATGGGGGATCTTTTATTATTTCTCACACTTCGACTCTCACAATCATCATCACGAAACTTTCCTCCAGACCGAGCAATACAAAAGGAACACGCATAACCCACTAATCTTTTGAAACTACCTTGCTACTCTCCTATGCAAACCACACATACCCAAATTACATGACATACACCACACTTCAACATGGAATACAATACAATAAATAGTCACAACACTATCACTTTCAGCTCTCCCACTTCAATTAGTATTTATCCCAGTTTCACACGACACTGCCCCACTTTGTAATTCTACTTTCCTACTATGAACTCTGGAGATATATGCACGTCTTCCTGTGCAATGCAAGCCAAGTGGCGTTGCTGGATAGACGGCCGACTCACCTTGCTTCTCTCTCAGAGTTTGAATCTAGCGTCACACGGAACCATATCACGCAAAGTAATATTAAGAACATATTCATCACACACACGAGTCCTCAACTGATACCATGGACGAGTCCTTCTCTTTATCCTTTGTCTCATACACAGATTGAGACTCACACAGTACTCACCACGTGGAAGTACTCGTCTCTAATTTCAAGTCCTGCACACGCCATTACTTAAATATTTCAACTTATGGTACACACGCTATTTCTTAAATATTTCAACTTATTGTACACACGCTAGTAATTCATCGTAACTTAAGCACACGGAAGTATTTCAACTTATTGCTACACGTGGTTTCATTGTGACCGTTGGTCACTTCCGAAGATTACTACAATCCCATTAATATTACCTGCCTGACATTTAATTCTCCCCACAAAAGTTCCTGAAATAGAGAAATTATTATTTCAAACTACTCTTAAATATTCCACATGCATACCATGTCTCCACTCTTTTGTATTTACGGAGCACAACTAAAACAGGTCTTAACAGCACAAGATCCAGCACCAGAGTGCTGAAACATGGCCGTTCTCGAGGTCCTCTCGCACCTCTGCTGAAGTGGGGGAGCACCTTGCTACCGTATTGGTCAGCCACATTTCAGGGGCTCAAAGCTCAGGTAAATTTCTTCTCTTTGGTCCCACCAAAGGTGGCCGAAGCATCTTCTCAAAGATGATCATATTTTCACATTCACTATCTGTGGTTAGCAGACGACCATACATTCATTCATTTCACATATCTCACCAAACTGGATGTAGGGATTTACTTGTGGGAGTGCACATGTGATCAATTAAATAAATAAATTGTCATTCTTTCCCACAGTGGTATCCGGCTTCGCTGTATTAATTGAAATTGAGTTATTTTACAAAAAAAAAGTGCTGTTCTGACAAAAATAATGAAGTATGTTGTACCTATTTTCAGTGTCGGGCGGTACTGTACCCTTTCAAAGTAAATTGACATCTTCCTTTATTGAGCAAGATCCTTATCATCATTTGTTATAAATTTTGTGTGGTAGTTCACTGCAGACACGTTAGGAACAATTAGGTACACAGTTATTTTGTCGGGCGTGTTCTGTAGTAAATCATCTCCCGAGAAGATCCTTCCAAAAAATTAGATCACACACACACACACACACACACACACACACACACACACACATACACACACACACACACACACACACACACACACACAAACACACACACACACACACTTTAAATTATGAATATGCATGCAAATATTGAGCAAACATTCCAGACATACGACGATCCTAAATACTTTCCTGGTAACATGATCGAGTGAACGTATGAACAGGATATAAGTTTGTATGAGCAAGATGTGAGGAATGTCGCCGTGAGTGTAAATTCAAGTGTAAGCTCAGACACACAAGGCTACTGCAGTCACTCCATTCCACGAAGTGACTCAGTACAGCGCGTCGACCAACGGATCGTACACCGCATTTGAATCAGGTATTACCTGCTTCAGTAGTATAATGTGTATTCAGCTATACATAAAACGGGTTTTACGAGGCAATCATTTTCTAGGCTGATGAAACAATAAAGATCACGAAGTAACTCGAAAGCGTGGTCGAATTAATACTTGTATTCAGGAGGAAAAGGTGGTTGGTGGAGCAGATATCCTTGGAAGTCATCGGCCAGGACACAGCTCTTCGCCTGACTCCTTTCGGTCTCAGAGACTGTATTAGTTTGACCTGGTGGCAATCCGCCGTACTGCCCTCTCAACAACTGGAGGACCCAGGGTAAACTAACTGTTGATGTCATAGGGTTTCTGGTGTTTTTGGTTGTGAACGATATCAATGATTTAAAGACCCGATTCACTGAAACCATTGCCACAGTTTTGAATGGAACTGAAACATACGTTAGATTATGGATATGAAAGGGGATAATCACACAGTCTCAGCGGTACGCAAAGTGGGTGGCACACTTCGGTTCTTTAGTAGGGTACTGGGAAAATGAAATAACACAACAAAGAGGACTGCTTAAAAACACTCTGCTCAAGTGTTTGAGAGACAAGTGGATTTAAAACTGACGTTTTGGAAGAAACACATTGATGATCTGCTGAAACGTTGAGTTCAGCTACTTATGGAATAAGGGTCATTGCAAATTTTGGTGATAAACATCTTAGTAAATTAGCTTACTACGCCTATTTTCACTCATTGCTTGCACATGGCACCATATTTTGGGGTAATTCATCACTGAGGAATAAAGTATTTATTGCACAAAAGCGTGTAATCAGAATAATAGCTGGAGTCCACCCAAGGTCATCTTGCAGACATTTATTTAAGGATCTAGGGATATTCACAGTAGCTTCTCAGTATATATACTCTCTTATGAAATTTGTTATTAACAACCAAACCCAATTCAAAAGTAATAGCAGTGTGCATAACTACAATACTAGGAGAAAGGATGATCTTCACTATTCAAGATTAAATCTAACTTTAGCACAGAAATGGGTGAATTATACTGCCACTAAAGTCTTTGGTCACTTACCAAATAGTATCAAAAGTCAGACAGATAACCAACAAGTATTTAAGAAGAAATTAAAAGAATTTCTGAATGACAACTCCTTCTACTCCATAGAGGAATTTTTAGATATAAATTAAGAAAAAAAACAAAAAAATTATTTAAAAAATTAAAAAAATAAAAAAGTTGATATATTAAATTAATTATGTTGTTAAATTAACTTAATTATGTCATGTATTGGAAAATTTGACTCGTTCCACATCATTACGAAATATCGTATTCATGATCCATGGAACTAGTATTAATCTAATCTAATCTCTAATCTAATCTCTAATCTAATCTAATCTGTCCAGCGCCATCTGTCGGACATTTTTTGAACTTTTGTATTTTTTTTTGTTCTAATAAAACCCCATGTCATTCCAAGCATGTGTGTCAATTTTTACCTCTGTACCTACATGATTCCGTGGTTTATTAAGTTTTCAAATTTATACTGACTTTTTGATCACCCAGTATATTCTCCGACTCGTGCGAACCTGAGAACGTCCCCCGAAATTTCAAGTATATTCTCCGTTTTATTCATACGGCCCAATGTATAAAGTACCTCGTGAGAAAAGTTTCTCCAGAAGATGACGATTATGACGTGTCGAAACGTCGTCGTACGTCAACACTGACAAGAGTTTTCCACCAACCCGTATAACCGTTCGTTACCTAGACTGTACTGCAGTGGATACACTGTACTGCTGACAGAGTGGTGAACTCGAGTTAATTTGTGGCGTGTCCCGAACGCGGCGCCCTTCCTCGCCGCGGTGTTTGACATTCGCGGGGAACGGCCGCGACATAACCGCAGTCCCGCGGCGCGCCAGCAGGCCGAGACAAAGGCGGCCGGGCCGGTGGGGAGCGCCGCGGCCGAGGACGCGCAAGGCCACGCGCCCGCCTGCCGCAGACTTGCGTGAGTCCCCAGGAACGCCGGCCAGCTGTGCCGTCGCGTGGGACACGCAGGGCAGCCGCCGCCGCTTCCGCGAACCTCCGCCGCCTCCTCCGCTTCCCGCAGCACTCGCCGGCGTCCGGGAACCGCCGCCGCAGGCGACACCGCCGCTCGCTGTTTTTGCTCCCTAGTTTATTCTGACAGTAGACTGCTGTCTTATTCGTGCTGGTATGTACATTTGTACTCCGCTGGTCAGCGTTACAAGCGCACTATTGGCCACAACAAATGCACAGGTCCAGATTGTATACCGATTACGTTCCTTTCTGATTACGCTGATACAATAGCTCCCTACTTACAAGGGAACTCCCCATCGCACCGCCCTCAGATTTAGTTACAAGTTGGCACAGTGGACAAGCCTTGAAAAACTGAACACACATCAATCGAGAAAACAGGAAGAAGTTGTGTGGAACTATGAAAAAAATAAGCAAAATATACACACTGAGTAGTCCATGCGCAAGATATG
The DNA here is from genome assembly GCF_023898315.1 of Schistocerca nitens. Lineage (NCBI taxonomy): Eukaryota > Metazoa > Arthropoda > Insecta > Orthoptera > Acrididae > Schistocerca > Schistocerca nitens. Next base: position 18,669,726 of record NC_064619.1, read on the forward strand.
CAACATCAAGGCAACTGTGCGCCCAGGAGCGCCGTGGTCGCGTGCTTAGCGTGAGTAGCTGCGATATGAGAGGTCCTTGGTTCAAGTCTTCCCTCGGGAGAAAAGTTTTATTTTTTATTTTCAGACAATTATTATCTGTCTGTCCGTCCGTCCGATGCGAGGTAACTGCGCCGTAGTATGGGGACGCTACACCTAAACGGAAAAATTTGAAAACGTTAGAAACATATGTTTTAACAGAGCACAGGGAAAACTGTGCGGCTGTGAAACTTGTTGCCTTCATTTGTTGTAGTTTATGTGACAAACTCTTATGTTTGCATCACTTTTTTGGGAGTGATTATCACATCCACAAGAAAACCTAAATCGGGAAAGGTAGAAGAATCTTTTTACCCATTCGCCAAGTGTACAAGTTAGGTGGGTCGACAACATATTCCTGTTATGTGACGCACATGGCGTCACCAGTGTCGTATAGAATGTATCAGACGTGTTTTCCTGTGGAGGAATCGGTGGACCTACGACCTTGCGATCAAATATTTTCAGTTCCCATTGGAGAGGCACGTCCTTTCGTCTACTAATCGCACGGTTTTGCGGTGCGGTCGCAAAACACAGACACTAAACTTATTACGGTGAACAGAGATGTCAATGAACGAACGGACAGATCATAACTTTGCGAAAATAAAAAAGTAAACTTTTCACTCGAGGGAAGATTTGAACCAAGGACCTTTCGTTCCACAGCTGCTCACGCTAACCAGGGGACCACGGCGCTTCTGGGCTGCAAGTATCCTCAAAGTTGCCTATCTTGCGCATTGACTACTCAGTTTGTATATTTTGCTTATTTTTTTCATAGTTCAACACAACTTCTTCCTGTTTTCTCGATTGATCTGTGTTCAGTTTTTAATGGCCTATGCAATGTACCAACTTATGACTAAATCTGAGGGGGGTGCGATGGGGAGGTTCCCTTGTTTGCAATCGTCTACAACCGCTCGCTCACCGATAGATCTGTACCTACAGATTGGAAAATTGCGCAGGCCGCACCAGTGTTTAAGAAGGGTAGTAGGAGTAATCCATCGAACTACAGACCTATATCATTGACGTCGGTTTGCAGTAGGGCTTTGGAGCATATACTGTATTCAAACATTATGAATCACCTGGAAGGGAACGATCTATTGATACGTAATCAGCATGGTTTCAGAAAACATCGTTCTTGTGCAACGCAGCTAGCTCTTTATTCGCACGAAGTAATGGCCGCTATCGACAGGGGATCTCAAGTTGATTCCGTATTTCTAGATTTCCGGAAAGCTCTTGACACCGTTCCTCACAAGCGACTTCTAATCAAGCTGCGGGCCTACGGGGTATCGTCTCAGTTGTGCGACTGGATTCGTGATTTCCTGTCAGGAAGGTGGCAATTCGTAGTAACAGATGGAAAGTCATCGAGTAAAACGTAAGTCATATCCGGCGTTCCCAACGGAAGTGTTATAGGCCCCCTATTGTTCCTGATCCATATTAACGACATAGGAGACAATCTGAGTAGCCGTCTTAGATTGTTTGCAGATGATGCTGCCATTTACCGTCTTGTAAAGTCATCAGATGTCAAAACGACTTGCAAAATGATTTGGATAAGATATCTGCATGGTGCGAAAAGTGGCAATTTACCTTGAATAAGGAAAAGTGTGAAGTTATTCACATGAGTACTAACAGAAATCAGCTAAATTTGAGGATTACACGATAAGTCACACAAATCTGAGGGCTGTAAATTCAACTAAATACTTAGGTATTACAATTACAAATAACCTTAATTGGAACGATCACATCGATAATATTGTGGATGGAGCAAACCAAAGACTGCGATTCATTGGGAGAACACTTAGAAGGTGCAACAGGTCCACTAAAGAGACTGCTTACACCACGCTTGTCCGCCCTATTCTGGAGTATTGCTGTGTGGTGTGGGAATCCGCATCAGATGGGACTGACGGATGACATCGAAAAGGTACAGTTAAGGGCAGCTCGCTTTGTGTTATCGCGAATTAAGGGAGATAGTGCCACAGAGATGATACATGAATTGGAGTGGTAATCATTAAAACAAAGGCGTTTTTCGGTGCGACGGGATATTTTCATGTATTTTCAATCACCAGTTTTCTCCTCCGATTGCGAAAACATACTGCTGACACCCACCTACATAGGGAGAAATCATCATCACGATAAAATACGCCGGCCGGTGTGGCTGAGCGGTTCTAGGCGCTTCAGTCTGGAACCGCGCGCCGCTACGGTCGCAGGTTCGAATCCTGCCTCGGGCATGGATGTGTGTGATGTCCTTAGTTAGGTTTAAGTAGTTATAAGTTCTATGGGACTGATGACCTCAGATGTTAAGTCCCATAGTGCTCAGAGCCATTTGAACCATTTGATGAAATAAGAGAAATCAGGGCTCGCAGAGAAAAATTGAAGTGCTCGTTTTTCCCGCGTGCCTTTAGAGAGTGGAACGGTAGAGAGACAGATTGAAGGTGGTTCACTGAACCCTCTGCCAGGCACTTTATTGTCAATAGCAATCACGTAGATGTACATGTAGAGCGGCGGCATTTGCATAGAGTTATCACTTCTAACAGACGAGCAACACTGCGCGAAACAACCACAGAAATTAATGTGGGACGTGCGACGAATATATCTGTTAGGACCGTGTTGCAAATTTGGAATTAATGGGCTATGGCAGCAGGCGACTGACGCTACTGTCTTTGCTAACAGCGCGCTATCGCCTGCAGCACATCTCTTGGGCTCGTCACAATACAGTATAGACGACTGTAGAACCGTGACCTGCTCAGATGAGTCTCAGTTTCAATTGGTAAGAGCTGATAGTAGGTTCAAATGGTTCAAATGGCTCTGAGGACTATGGGACTTGACTTCTGAGGTCATCATACACATCCATGCCCGAGGCAGATTCGAATTTGCGACCGTAGCGGTCTCGCGGTTCCAGACTGTAGCGCCTAGAACCTTTCGGCCACCCCGGCTGGCAGCTGATAGTAGGGTTCGAGTTTGGCCCATACACCACGAAGCCTTGGGCCCCAGTTGTCAACAACGCACTGCACTACGCCGGGAAAAATGATGTCCGAGACGATATTAGGAGGTATCGCATGACTTTTGCCACCTCAGTGTGTTTGCGAGTGGAACAGGAAAGGAAATGAGTAGAAGTTGTACAGTGTACCCTCCGCCACGCACCATACGGTGGCTTGCGGACTATGTATGTAGACGTACAGAATGGTAGGTGCCACATCTGTTGGCTGTGCAAATGGAAAGGGGTGGTGCGGAAGATTTGTAAGTCGTTTCGCCTCAAGTACTTCGTCTGAAAACAGAAAGAAAACAATCACAGCCAATTATCGCGAATAGCGCAACTGTGTGGTGCGCGAAGGAAACAAAGTCCGAAGAATGCTAACGAGGCGTCGGAGGAGCTGAAGCGAAGATTGGTTCGTGGACGTGACTGCGGCAATGAGGCGTGACTGTATTCCGTTATGCGGCGGCCATAAAAACGCGCGAGCGTCGGCGCCCGCCGGAATCCGCGGCTGTGTCTGTGGCTGGTTGCTGGGCTACGGAATCTGCGGCGCCCACGTGCTCGTCAGAGGCTGCGCTGGCGACGGTCTGCGGTCGCCACGTCCAGAGAGCAATACGCGCGCCGAGCCGGGCTCCTCATTTCCTCGCGCCCGCAGCTCTCGTCACGAGCTCGCCTTCCTGCGGTTTTAATTTTCTTGCAGCGGGACGGCGGCGGCGCGGCTGGTTGTTCACGGTCGCGTAGCGAGAGAGCCTGGCGGATCGTCCCGGCTTCCGGAAGGCACCATCTACATCTACATCTACATCCATACTCCGCAAGCCACCTGACGGTGTGTGGCGGAGGGTACTTTGAGTACTTCTATCGGTTCTCCCTTCTATTCCAGTCTCGTACTGTTCGTGTCGGTATGCCTCTGTGTGTGGGCTCTAATACATAGAATGAAGGATCCTTTATTGTATGATTATATGATAGCGGAACAAACACTGGTAGCAGTTACTTCTGTAAAATATCTGGGAGTATGCGTGCGGAACGATTTGAAGTGGAATGATCATATAAAATTAATTGTTGGTAAGGCGGGTACCAGGTTGAGATTCATTGGGAGAGTGCTTAGAAAATGTAGTCCATCAACAAAGGAGGTGGCTTACAAAACACTCGTTCGACCTATACTTGAGTATTGCTCATCAGTGTGGGATCCGTACCAGATCGCGTTGACGGAGGAGATAGAGAAGATCCAAAGAAGAGCGGCGCGTTTCGTCACAGGGTTATTTGGTAACCGTGATAGCGTTACGGAGATGTTTAATAAACTCAAGTGGCAGACTCTGCAAGAGAGGCGCTCTGCATCGCGGTGTAGCTTGCTCGCCAGGTTTCGAGAGGGTTCGTTTCTGGATGAGGTATCGAATATATTGCTTCCCCCTACTTATACCTCCCGAGGAGATCACGAATGTAAAATTAGAGAGATTAGAGCGCGCACGGAGGCTTTCAGACAGTCGTTCTTCCCGCGAACCATACGCGACTGGAACAGGAAAGGGAGGTAATGACAGTGGCACGAAAAATGCCCTCCGCTACACACCGTTGGGTGGCTTGCGGAGTATAAATGTAGATGAAGATGTAGATGTAATCTCTCTCATTTTATCCTCATGGTCTCTTCGCGAGATGTACCTAGCAGGGAGCAATATACTGCTTGACACGTCGGTGAAGTGTTAGGGGCCTGTAGGCCCTTACTATAACTTTGCACTCGGCACAGGTCGATAGGGCGAACAATCGATTGTGACGTGTTGCGAGAGCGAGTGTCGGGATGCGCCAGAGTGGTTGGCGGGAATGGTGTGTGTGTGGAGGCCATTATTGGAATACAGGATTTTTAACCGAGAAGGCTGTCACCATCGCCGTGGTTAGACCCCTAAATAGTAAATAAATACCGGGAAAGTGATGAAGTATCTTTATAAAAGTGATCAGTGACGTTACTAGAGCCGATATTTACTATCGCGTCTACCGCGCCGGCCTAACCTTGGATTGCAGTGTTAAATGCAATGATGGATCAGCGTGTGACGATAACGGCAAATGAAGAAAGCCTGTGCTGAGGTTAGCCGTAATTAGATATGCATGACGAAGGCAGGGCCTGTCTCCTTTTTGTGTTTTGAGAAGAATATAAGTTCGTAATTAGTAAAACTGTGTTGGTGTTCCTTATTACCATACATTCAGTATTATAGTATTGAACAGGACGAACTGGAAAGTGACAACTTCCGTAGCAGTCAATTCCGATTACCAGCCCCATTAGGTTCACGATCATGTTAATAATAAATATTGGGCTGCTATTCGATCAGATCAGGTCGGGATAAAAACGGAGGTGTTACAGAAGGTATGAGAGAGATTCAGTTGCCATTCCCTGCACCATGCGTCAATTCTTTGCAGATCCTCCTGCATTTCAGTACAATTTTCTCTCGATATACTACAGCATCATCCGCAAAAAGCCTCAGTGAACTTCCGATGTTATCCACAAGGTCATTTATGTATATTGTGAATAGCAACGGTCCTACGACACTCCCCTGCGGCACACCTGAAATCACTCTTACTTCGGAAGACTTCTCTCCATTGAGAATGACAGGTTGCGTTCTGTTATATAGGCACTCTTCAATCCAATCACACAATTGGTCTGATAGTCCATATGCTCTTACTTTGTTCATTAAACGACTGTGGGGAACTGTATCAAACGCCTTGCTGAAGTCAAGAAACACGGCATCTACCTGAGAACCCGTGTCTATGGCCCTCTGAGCCTCGTGGACGAATAGCGTGTGCTGGGTTTCACACGATCGTCTTTATCGAGACCCATGCTGATTCCTACACAGTAATTTCTAGTCTCCAGAAAAGTCATTATACTCGAACATAATACGTGTTCCAAAATTCTGCAACTCATCGACGTTAGACATATAGGTCTATAGTTATGCACATCAGTTCGACGTCTCTTCTTGAAAATGGGGATGACCTGTAACCTTTTACAATGCCTTGGAACGCTACGATCTTCTACGGTACACCGCTGCATGAAGAGGGTCAAGTTCCTTTGCTTACTCAGTGTCATATCGAACTGGTATCCCATCAGGTCCAGCGGCCTTTCATCTTTGGAGCGATTTTAATTGTTTTTTTATCCCTCTGTCATCTACCTACCATTTTGTCATCTGTGCGACAATCTAGAGAAGGAACTACAGTGCAGTCTTCCTCTGTGAAACAGCTTTGGAAAAAGACATTTGGTATTTCGGCCTTTAGACTGTATCAGTACCATTTTGGTCACAGAGAGTCTGGACATTTTGTTTTGATCCACCTACCGCTTTGACATAAGACCAAAATATCTTAGGATTTTCGGCCTCGGTTTAGCTGCTGCAGGAAACTGCGTGCTGGAAGACCTCCTCTCACAACCTTACGCGAACCCTGAGTGCCGAACAAACCACGGACCTGGGAAGCTGACACACAGAGGTTTAACTCCGTATGGTATCCTAAACTTTTTTCTCTAACTCATTTCCATGTCTTTTTAGGATTCCGTACCTGTCTGTAAGAAACGGAACCATTATAGGCCTACTTTGTTGTTCGCATGTCTCTCTGTATGTGCAACTGTCCAAAACACTATTTCACAGGAACGAATAGGCGTGTCAAGATACACTACTAGCCATTAAAATTCCTACACCACGAAGATAACGTGCTACAGACGAGAAATTTAACCAACAGGACGAAGATGCTGTGATGTGCAAATGATTAGCTTTTCAGAGCATTCACACAAGGTTGGCGCCGGTGGCGGCACCTACAAAGTGCTGACATGAGGAAAGTTTCCAACCGATTTCGCATACACAAACAGCAGTTGACCGGCGTTGCCTGGTGAAACGTCGTCGTGATGCCTCGGGTAAGGAGGAGAAATGCATACCATCACGTTTCCGACTTTGATAAAGGTCGGATTGTAGCCTATCGCGGTTGCGGTTTATCGTATCGCGACATTGCTACTCGAGTTGGTCGAGATCCAATGACTGTTCGCAGAATATGGAATCGGTGGGTTCAGGAGGGTAATACGGAACGCCGTGCTGGATCCCAACGGCCGCGTATCACTAGCAGTCGAGGTGACAGGCATCTTATATGCATGGCTGTAATGGATCGTGCACCCACGTCTCGATCCCTGAGTCAACAGATGGGGACGTTTGCAAGACAACAACCATCTGCACGAACAGTTCGACGACGTTTGCAGCGGCATGGACTATCATCTCGGAGACCATGGCTGCGGCTACCCTTGACGCTGCATCACAGACAGGAGCGCCTGCGACGGTATTCTCAACGACGAACCTGGGTCCACGAATGGCATAACGTCATGTTTTCGGATGAATCCAGGTTCTGTTTACAGCATCATGATGGTCGCATCCGTGTTTGGCGACATCGGAGTGAACGCACATTGGAAGCGTGTATTCGTCATCGCCATACCGGCGTATCACCCGATGTGATGGTATGGGGTGCCATTGGTTAGACGTCTCGGTCACCTCTTGTTCGCATTGACGGCACTTTGAACAGTGGACGTTACATTTCAGATGTGTTACGACCAATGGGTGGCCGAGCGACTGGCTCGTCACAATACGCCAGTCACTACTCTTAACGAACTGTGGTATCGTGTTGAAGCTGCATGGGCAGCTGTACCTGTACACGCTACCCAAGCTCTGTTTGACTCAATGCCCACGCGTGTCAAGGCCCATATTACGGCCAGAGGTGGTTGTTCTGGGTACTGATTTCTCAGGATCTATGCACCCAAATTGCGTGAAAATGTAATCACATGTCAGTTCTAGTATAATATATCTGTCCAATGTATACCCGTTTACCATCTGCATTTCTTATTGGTGTAGCAATTTTAATGGCCATTAGAGTAAATTTAGCCGCGTATTACGGTGTATGGTCACTTGGCGATGTAAAAAAATGTGAAGGTTTTAAGTCAGTGCAATCAAAAGATGTAGCCATTTATGTGAAGTAGTTGAATACTCACAAACCCACTCATCAAAATATATAGGATACTTCCCGTCGACTAGAACCATGAAACTTGTCAAGCAGCAAGGTTTCATAAGACAACCAAAAAAAATCCGAAAATTGTTAATTTATATTTATATCAGATGGAAAAAACTGTTTTGTTTATTTGTTATCAGATTGTCTGTCCGTTGGTACGTCTGTTAAGCCCCATTATTCCTCAAGAAGGCGTACGCGTATCACGTCGAAATTTAAGTCACCTACTAAGGTCGGTAGTCACTTGGTCGTGTCATAAAAGTAAGCTTCTAACTCGCTGTACCAAAAAAATACTGCCATTTATGTCACATATTTTGATAGTCGCAAGCTCACTCATCAAAACCTACAGGACACTTCCCGTTGGCGTAGACTCATAAGAGGAAGATGAAAGGCATCCGGTACACGTGTAGAGAAAAATCTGAAATTGTTAATTTGTAATTATAGCCCAAGAGAACATTTTTTTCATTTGTTGTCAGTCTGGTTGCCCTCGGTCTGTCAACACCCCTTTTCTCAGAAACGGCTAAACGTATCAAATTGAAATATATGTCGCATAGGGAGATCTATAGCTCTATGGTGGTGTTTCGACGTCAACGCGATCAAAAGATACGGCCATTTATGCCTCTCGTATTTTGATATTCGCAAAATCAGTCACTGAATCACATAGGACATTTCCCCTTAGCGTAGAATGATGAAATTTGAAATGAAGAAATGTTTGACATTACAAGTACAGGAAAAGAATCAGAAAATTATTCATTTACTATTGGTTATCCGTCTTAAGCTTGCGCATTTAGCTTTTATTTATAATTGCATCTTGTGTGATTATTCTGCAAATTGGATACATACGTTTGTACATCTTTGGTTGTTTTAGGTTAAAAACAGCGCTTTCTTTACAAAACTGGTGTGCAGGTTACTTACGGTGATCCTTTACATACTTACATTGTGCACTTGCTCACCAAATTTGTAAACAAAACGCTGTTTTTAGCCGAAAGAAGCAAAACTGTGCAAACGCATATATGCAGTTTTCAGAATAACCACGGAAGGTGCTTTATAAATAAAAGCGAACGCGTTTGGTGTGATTCTCTTTAATTAAATTGCAGTAAGCTCAAGACGGATACTGGGTTCGATTCCCGGCGAGGTCAGGGATTTTCACCTGCTTCGAGATGACTGGGTGCTTGTGCTGTCCTCATCATTTATGAAAGTGGCGAGATTGGACTGATCAAAGGTTGGGAATTTGCACGGGCACTGATAACCGCGCAGTTGAGCGCCCCACAAACCAAAACATCATCAACATCATCAAGACGGATAACCAATAGTAACGGATTTTAACAGCTACTGCGGAAGATGGCAATGCAAAGAAACGTGTTAGAAAATTATTATCACACAAAGTAATGTTTCTTTTTTTCCATTTGTGATCGGACTTCAAACTTGAAGTTAAACCATTCTCGGAAGTCTTGCAATCCCTGGAACCGATATCTTGCCAGTGTCAATATCGAAAACAAACAACCTTGGGGATCGTGGATGAATTGTCCGTATACACAATTAAGTTGGTACAAAACAGTCAGTGCACGGGTTTATCTCGCACCTGGCTAATTTTTTTAAGATCCATAACCAGAACACCTGACAGTATACTGCCTGAAAAAAAAGTGGAGCCCTCAGAGTGGAGGAGAAAACGCATTGAAACTTCAGTGGTTGAGAGGGGATGTCATGCAGCTGCAGTGATCACAAAAGCGAGTCAACAGGATACAGAAGTTTGTAGCAAGATTCCATTTCTCAGTAAGACGCTGCATGCTCTCTAGACTGGATGCATGCGCTGATTAGTTTGGGGAGGTGGGTGTCAAAAAAGTCATTGTATCCTCTCAGGCAAGATTGCCAGCAGCCGTTGTAGATGGCCCTTGAGCTTACGGCCAAGGGGGTACCTCAACATCACGCATATAGTTCATGCCGACGTCATCCGGCTACAACCCCAAAATCTCGCGAGACACATAACTGGCTAATTTTAAGCATTCCAATTTCCTGATCATTTTCATGTTTGCAAGTACATATCGCCCCAACTTTGGTAAAACACTAAGAAACTAAAGAGGCTCAATTTTAAGCGAAGGCACAATTTAATATTGTGAGAACACGAGCTGTCGTAATCACTAGAGTGAGTGGACCTAACAGGTCTTCTACATGGTTTATCTACAGCTTACAACAAATTATACATCTGAAGTACTGATCGACGTTTACAGTCCGAATTCATCCAATAGCAAACCTAAACGACGGTACACCAGACAAATGCGCTTACATAAAGAATTCCAAAAGAGTGATGGGGGACTGCAGATAAAAGAAAATAGCTATAGCGATCTAGAAATGTGACGCAGTAAATAAATAATTTCCATTAACGTTGCGTTTTAAGTCATATGAAGCTTGCAAGTACGACAGTTATTCGTTCCGTTTCCAACGTTACAATATGAGGGGATCGGATTATCCTACGACCCGATGATTAGTTGAAGGTTGTAATACAGTTAGAATACGATAATACTCGTTTGTGCCGGAGCTTTACCAGGCTGAAGAAGAGACACAGGTAAGTTCAGTGGCTAGGCAAACTAATGTTTCTCATTACGTACACTTCCGAAGTCATTTGGAATAGTGAGTTCCAATATGAGTCACTCTGTCCATGCTGAAAGTTAGCGTCTGTACTGAGGACCAATAGCAGCACCAGTGTAAATAAATATGGTGTACTTTATGAACAAATACTGTCAGACACCATCGAAGCGTTTCAACAATGTGTTTAACATATCAATAATCATCAAGAAAAAATAGGGAAATGTTAACGTATTAGAAGCACTTTAACCAGCGTAGTGGAAGTACACTGTTCCCTTTCCACTACATCATCGCCAACTACAGCCGTTACTCTCCGTTACTAAATCAAAAGAAAAAATTCAGTGGCGTAAAGAGAGCAGGACGTTAGTAGGAAAGAAAAACCACCGTTACCTCCGGTAGTAACAAATTACCGACATGCACGGAGCGAATCGCTCATCGTGTTCAGTTAAAAATTAATGCAAGAAACTTGTCCGGAGCCGACAGCCGCAACATCTGTGCGTAAAAATAATCGGCATAAGCGCACGCAGGCTAATTCCGCAATTAATCGCCGTGCTTCTGCCTCCGATTGCAGGATACAGCGGTTAATGAGTGCCACATAACTGTCTTCACCACTTACTGCGGCGCAAGTTGCGCTGAATCTTCGGTAACATCAAGATCATAAAAACTATAATACGTGTCTAAACATGATAAGTGGACAGCGAATATCTGCCACATTTCTCCGAATTATGCCCATCTGTAAAATTTATTATCGTACGGTGTCTGACAGGTAATCATCAGTACCTTCATTCAAGCGCATAAATTATTTACGTCTACTTCTATGTACAGCAGATACAGTGAAACTTCCTGGCAGATTAAAACTGTGTGCCGGACCGAGACTCGAACTCGGGACCTTTGCCTTTCGCGGGCAAGTGCTCTACCAACTGAGCCACCCAAGCACGACTCATGCCCCGTCCTCACAGCCTTACTTCTGCCAGTATCTCGTCTCCTACCTTCCAAACTTTACAGAAGCTCTCCTGCGAACCTTGCAGAACTAGCACTAGCACAGTTTTAATCTGCCAGGAAGTTTCATATCAGCGCACACTCCGCTGCAGAGTGAAAATCTCATTCAGCAAATACAGTGTTCAAAAAAATTAGGGGACCACGTGCAGGTTAAATCTATTTTGTCAGAGGCTGTACCTGTGGTCCTATTGCGTGGCTAGAGACCTTCGCTTTTCAGTGTAGGCAATAATTAAAATCATTTACAGTCTGTTGGCTGTGCTATGCATTACAGTGTCGGGTGACCCCTCATAAGGAAGTGAGTACCGCTGTCCCGGTGTCCTCTAGTAAGGCACACCGATGGCAGGTGTCATTTATACGCACTGTAGTCAATACAGCACATGCAATGTGACTTCTTAATGCAGCGCAACTTGCTGGGGTGGCCTATTGGGTCAAAAAAAGGATGGACTTTTCGGTAGTGTTGCTTCAGATGTCAATGTACCAAAACGAATGGCTCTGAGCACTATGGGACTTACCATTTGAGGTCATCAGTCCCCTAGAACTTAGAACTACACTACTGGCCATTAAAATTGCTACACCAAGAATAAATGCAGATGATAAACGGCTATTCATTGGGCAAATATATTATACTAGAACTGACGTGTGATTACATTTTCACGCAATTTGGGTGCATACATCCTGAGAAATCAGTACCCAGAACAACCGCCTCTGGCCGTAATAACGGCCTTGATACGCCTGGTCATTGACTCAAACAGAGCTTGGATGGCGTGTACCGGTACAGCTGTTCATGCAGCTTCAACACGATACCACAGTTCATCAAGAGTAGTGACTGGCGTATTGTGACGAGCCAGTTGCTCGGCCACCATTGACCAGACATTTTCAATTGGTGAGAGATCTGGATAATGTGCTGGCCATGGCAGCAGTCGAACATTTTCTGTATGCAGAAAGGCCCGTACGGGACCTGCAACATGCGATCGTGCATTATCCTGCTGAAATGGTTTCGCAGTGATCGAATGAAGGGTAGAGCCACGGGTCGTAACACATCTGAAGTGTAACGTCCACGGTTGAAGTTGCCGTCAATGCGAACAAGAGGTGACCGAGACGTGTAACCAATGGCACCCCATACCATCACGCCAGGTGATACGCCAGTATGGCGAAGACGCATACACGCTTCCAACGCGCGTTCACCGCGATGTCGCCAAACACGGATGCGACCATCATGATGCTGTGAACAGAACCTGGATTCATCCGAAAAAATGATGTTTTGCCATTCGTGCAGCCAGGTTCGTCGTTGAGTACACCATCGCAGGCGCTCCTGTCTGTGATGCAGCGTCAAGGGTAACCATAGCCATGGTCTCCGAGCTGATAGTCCGTGCTGCTGGAAACGGTGTCTAACTGTTCGTGCAGATGGTTGTTGTGTTGCAAACGTCTCCATCTGTTGAGTCAGGGATCGAGACGTGGCTGCACGATCCGTTACAGTCATGCGGATAAGATGCTCGTCATCTCGACTGCTAGTGATACGAGGCCATTGGGATCCAGCACGGCTTTCCGTATTACCCTTCTGAACCCACCGATTCCATATTCTGCTAACAGTCATTGGATCTCGACCAACTCGAGCAGCAATGTCGCGATACGATAAACCGCAATCGCGATAGGCTACAATCCTACGTTTATCAAAGTCGGAAACGTGATGGTAGGCATTTCTCCTCCTTACACGAGGCAACACAAGTCGACTGCTGTTTGTGTATGAGAAATCGGTTGGAAACTTTCCTCATGTGAGCACGTTGTAGGTGTCAACACCGGCGCCAGCCTTGTATGAATGCTGTGAAAAGCTAATCATTTGCATATCACTGCATCTTCTTCCTGTCGGTTAAATTTCGCGTCTGCTGCCCGTCATCTTCGTGGTGTAGCAATTTTAATGGCCAGTAGTGTACTTAAACCTAACTAACCTAAGGACATCACACACATCCATGCCCGAGGCAGGAATCGAACCTGAGACCGTTGTGGTCGCCCGGTTCCAGACTTAAGCGCCTAGAACCGCTCGGCCACACCGTCAATGTACCATCTATGTGTTGTGGACACGTTACAGGGAGACAGGTCAGTACACAAGGCGAGTTGGACAAAGTCCCGGCGCATTACAGACACCACGCTATGACCGGTAACTGGCGCCTCTGCATTGCACCGTCATACGGGTACCGCCAAAACACTGCAAGACGATCTCAGAAGAGCCGTTGTATTCGATCATACTGTAAAGAACAGATTACGAGAAAGGACCTTACGACCCAGACATCCTGCTCGAGTACCCTGCTAAAGACGACATCTTGCAGCTCGGCTTTAGTTCTGCCGTTCCCACGTCAACTGGCAACTTCGTCACTGGCGAAACGTGTTATGCACAGACGAGGCCGGATATCCTCTGAGCCAAGGTGGTGGGCGTGTTCGTGTGCGGGGACCTCCGGTGTGCAGTAACTGCCAAATGTCGTCCACGAAATCGACAGATTTCCAAGGTTCTGTGATGTTGTGAGGAGGCTTTAGTGTCGACAGTCACACGCATTTTGTCGTTGTCCAGGATCGCCTTATCGCCTGGCAGTACATCGCTTCCCTCGACGAGATCCTGAACAATATACGATCAGCAGCACTGTCACTTTGTTCGCCGATGATTCTGTTGTCCAGAGGAAAGTATCGTTGTTCGACGCTGATAATGGAATTAGGAGAGCGTCGAACAAAATTTTAAGGTTGTCAAGGACGACAGCTCTCCTTGGAAATTTGATACCTGTCCATAACAAAGAGAAATAACGCGGCATTATCTTATTACAAGATTAATGGTCAACATACGGAGCCCGACACATCGTTTAAATTTTTGGAGTAGTAGTAAGAAGCGACATGAAATGAACAAACACTTAAAGCAGTAGTAAGGGAGGAGAATAGAAGACATATTTGTCGTTAGTATTCTGGGAATGAGCGGTGCATCTGTAAGAGAAATGGCGTACAAGACACCAGTACAGCCCATCCTATAGTACTGCGTCAGCGTTTGGATTCCTTATGGAGTACGTACGACGACTGCCAAGAATGGATTCAGCAACGCGCTGCTAGTATTGTACAGGTCCGGATGGCCAATGTGAAAGTGTGATAGATTTTCGAGCAACATGTTTCACTACCACACACTCTCTAGCTAGGCAAAATGCCCAGTGGCTGCAAAATCTGTGTGAAGCGAGCAAGATCTGAGGATACAATTGTTTATTAATCAACGTATTTTCTTCTGCGATCTGAAAAAAGGTATATAAAAATGAAATACCGAAGACCCGACTTATTTTAGTCTTTATCTCATTTAAGATATCAGCAGTCATCATTCGCAGCTCGTTTTATGTTGTCTATATTGTATGTATTGTAAGTTAACCGGGGACCTAGAAACGACGGAGAGGCTCCGTCCCCGCCGCAACCACAGTGGTCCACAACCCCACGACGACTACCGCAGTCCACTTCATCCCTCTGCCGCCCCACATCGAACCCAGGGTTATCGTGCGGTTCGGCCCTCGGTGGACCCCCCCCCCAGGGAACGTCTCACACCAGACAAATGTAACCCCTATGTTTGCGTGGTAGAGTAATGGTGGTGTACGCGTACGTGGAGAAATTGTTTGCGCAGCAATCGCCGACATAGCGTAACTGAGGCGGAATAAGGGAACCAACCCGCATTCGCCGAGGAAGATGGAAAACGCCTAAAAACCATCCACAGACTGGCCGGCTCACCGGCCCTCGACACAAGTCCACCGGGCGGATTCGTGCCAGGGACCAGGAGTTCCTTCCCACTCCGGAAAGCCGTGTGTTATACCGCTCAGCTGACCGGGCGGGCTTGTTGTCTATAACTTCTCTGTTATCTCATATTCTGCAACTCCGTCGCTCGTGGTTCCCAGTGGCAGCAAATGGTAGTCGCTTCGTTCAACAGAGACATTCCCTTTACTGTTTTCGACGCTATTGTCTGAATATCTTGGAATGATGAAACAGCAAGTCACCTGCTCAATACGCTAGCGATTGTTTAGATTAGTAACAGATGAAAGTTAGGAACAATTATTTTCTGTGACACTCTTTTTACACTGAAGCGCCAAAGAAACTGCTACAGGCATGCGTATTCAAATACATACATATGTAAACAGGCAGAATACGGTGCTGCGGTCGGCAACTCCTATATATGACAACAAGTGTATGGGCCGTAGTTAGATAGATTACTGCTGCTAAAACGGTAGGATGTCAAGATTTAAATGGATTTGAACGCTGTTTCATAGTCGCCGCACGAGCGATGGGACACAGCTCCGAGGTAGCGATGAAGTGGGGATTTTCCCGTACGACCATTTCACCACTGTACCGTGAACATCAGGAATACGGTAAAATTTCAGATCTCAGACATCGCTGCGGTCGTAAAAAGATCCTGCAAGAACGAGACCGACGACGACTGAAGAGAATCGTTCAACGTGTCAGAAGTGTAACCCTTCCGCAAAATGCTGCAGGTTTCAGTGCTGGGCCGTGAACAAGAGTCAGCCTGCGAACCATTCAGCGAAACATCATCGATATGGGTTTTCGCAGCCTAAGGCTCACTGGTGTACCCTTGATGACTGCACGACACAAAGCTTTATGCCTCTCCTGGGCCCGTCAACACCGACATAGGACTGTTGATTACTGGAAAACAGCTGTCTGGTCGGACGAGTCTCGTCTCACATTCTATCGAGCGGATGGACGTGTACGGATGTGGATACAACCTTATGAATCCATGGACCCTTCATGTCAGCAGGGGACTGTTCAAGCTGGTGAAGGTTCTGTAATGCTGTGGGGCGTGTGCAGTTGGAGTGATATGGGACCCCTGATATATGTAGATTCGACTCTGACAGGTGACACGTACGTAAGCATCCTGTCTGATCATCGGCATTCATTCATGTCCATTGTGCATTCTGAAGTATTTGGGCAATTCCAGCAGGACAATGCGACACTCTACACGTCCAGAATTGCTACAGAGTGGCTCCAGGAACACTCTTCTGAGTTTAAACACCTCCGTTGGCCACCAAACTCCTCAGACATGAACATTATTAAGCATATCTGGGATGCCTTGCAACGTGCTGTTCAGAAGAGATCTCCACCCGCTCGTACTCTTACGGTTTTATGGACAGCCCTGCAGGATTCATGGCGTCAGTTCCTTCCAGCACTACTTCAGACATTAGTGGAGTCCTTGCCACGTCGTGTTGTGGCACTTCTGCGTGCTCACGGGAGCCTTACACGATATTAGGCAGGTGTACCAGTTTCTTTGCCTCTTCGGTGTACGTGTTAATCAGGCTCGATCTAAGTGACTGCAATTCTCAGGGCGTTCTCAATGTGTTTATCTGAGATTTTGCTTCTATTTTTAATCCTCGTGTGCTTCAGTCTCGAAAATAACTGTTCACAAGCGCATACGCTTCCGAACAACAATGACATATATAACACATCACTCTGCAGTTCTCTCTGGGTAGGTATGAGTTGTAAAACTCCACAAAGCTACATGATAAAATTTTTCTTTTAGTTGAATGTCAGACTGCAACTCCACGCATTCCATCTGAAATTCTTGCGGCAACGTATCTACATCGTTTGTGAAAGGTGTCGTGTAAATAAAAATAAAAGAATGATTATTTTTTCGAAAATCCTGAAATCGATTGTCAAATTCTTCATCAGGTTGAAACGCACGGTTGCATATTTCATCCCGTCTTTAGGACTATGTCGGTCTCGTAAACTGACCTGAGGTGGGCAGAGCGGTGTGCGGACCACATGCCCTTCCATATCCGCATCCAATCACGTCTGTGAGCTGAGGATGACACGGCGGCCGGTGAGTACCGTTGGGCCTTCATAGCCTGTTCAGGCAGAGTCTAGTTTTAGGATTATGTCTGTAAATCATTACTTTCACGGTTGCAACTGAATATGCCGTAAGATGACGGAACAGTGTGAGTGACGGAATGCCCGGCTATAGGAGCGAGAGTCTTAGGGGTTCAAGTACAGCGCGGGCGGCAATGTTACGTACGGGATGGACCAAAGAGAGAGCAGCATCGGACGGCAAATGTTCCAAATTTGAATATTTTCAATTTATCGTAACCTTACAAAACGGAATTGTATGGCATATTTTAACCTATTGTGTGACAGATGCCCACTCCTTGGGCTGCTCTGATACCTGCTTTGGCCCACATGCGGTCCGCGAATGGGACCCCTGGTCTAGAGCATATTTCACGTTAGGGCAATACAAGTGACTACACGTACATCAGTTTTGGAAGCTAACTTTTATTGGTCTTGTCAGTATCACTCACGTTTAGGTGTTCTGCTGCCGATAAAAAGTCCCACATTTCGCCGATTTTTGCTGCTAATACTTGAAGGCGGCAAACGGGAACGTCAGTGGATGCGTTTTAGTAAACTGTGTAAGACGTCATGGTCTCCTGACCTTCATTGCTAACATATTCCGCCCTCACAATCATATTCCGCACATCAAGACGCTTTATTCGAACCCAAACTCGATAAGATAAAGTCAATGTTGAATGAATTCATGTAAACGATATGGAAATAACTAATAAATCGCAAATGCGCACCGAGATTGAAATACTCGAGGCTGGCATACACACACACATTCAAGACACGACGGCCACAGGGGCTTTTATTTCGGGAGAAGCAAACCGCACGCCGGGGGGCCCGGTCCCTTCAGAGGACGACTCAACCTATCTATGTCGACAGTGACCGCCCATAGAGCAGACAACGTTTGCCCGAGTGACAGAAAGAACGACCCCGTGTTCGGCTTAAAAGCAAATTCCGCTACTTTGTATGGGAGCACCCAGCCTATGCATTCTTTACAAAGAGAGCACGCAGTTTCAGAGGTTTTCACAGGGAGACAGCAAACGCCAAACGCCGATGCTACAGATTTCCGGATTGGTCGCCTTAAACGAAATGTCATTCTCCCGTTTTAGAAGAGCAATGCTGATTGGCAGACGATATTCCTGACGCCTTGAGCTGAAGGAGTAATGGAAGAGACTGAAAGATATACCCCTTCACAAATGGCGTGGAGAGGGGCCATTCCGTTGTCGCTCTTGGAGCAAGTACACATAACGAGAGCGTGCGCGCTCGTACGTGTACTCAAAGAGCGAGGAACAAGTCTCTCCTCAGTACTTCACTGGGAGAGCATCTCTGTCGAGAGCGAATCAAAGTGCGACCCTATATCGAGTCCTTGCGATTAAGCGTTGTTCACTGTGTTGGCCACCACACTTATTGTGGTGAGTGAACGGACCGAGTTATAGTTAAACGCCTGCGAGCGAATTTTTGAGTGGCATCGCGGTGGACTGGTTATCGGACTGGTGTACTACGCCAATAGACTAGGGGCGAATAGGAATCCTTGACTTCATCAAGGTGTAGGGAGAGTTTGATTGGCGAAGGTCAATCCAGATAGAACGAATCTTATTTGTCAGCAGCGAGTGGCGCAGACAGCAGTCATCGCAGCTTACGGTATTGTGCGCTACAGCTATTGCGAGCCCCATATTTCCTCCACAACAGTACACTTCACTGCTTTTCACACACGACAGCCTTGACCGTACCTAGCAACATTCTACCGGATAGTTATTCAAGTTGAGTAGGCGCGGTTCTTAGCCATTCTGCCAAGTCAACAACAATCTTAAACTTTGTATGGAAATTTCATTAGCGAATCCTATCCTTAAGAGGTAACTTCACATCCCATAAAGAACCCGGAAATAAATTGTTCAGTTCATAACTAAAAGTGCCATTGTGATTTCTCAGAATTTTTGCAAAATTAAATAATAATTTTCGTTAGTTTCATGTTTTTCTTACACTAACTAGCATTACTCCAGTTGTAAGTAGGCTGTTTAGGTTTTTATGTTGGTAACGCCACGTAGCGCTTTATATGAAAATCACTGGCTGTGCTGTGTGCAGTCTGTGGCTGGTTTGCATTGTTGGAATTTGCTATTGTAGTGTTGGGCAGCTGGATGTTAACAGCGCGTAGCGTTGCGCAGTTGGAGGCGAGCCGCCAACAGTGGTGGATGTGGGGAAGTGAGATGGCCGATTTTTGAGAATGGATAATAATCTGGAGGTGTGTCCATCAGAAACAGTACATTTGTAAGAATGGATGTCATGAACTGCTATATATATTATGACTATTAAGGTAAATACATTGTTTGTTCTCTATTAAAATCTTTCATTTGCTAACTATGCCTATCAGTAGTTAGTGCCTTCCGTAGTTTGAATCTTTTATTTAGCTGGCAGTAGTAGCGCTCGCTGTATTGCAGTAGTTCGAGTAACGAAGATTTTTGTGAGGTAAGTGATTTGTGAAACGTATAGGTTAATTTAGTCAGGGCCATTCTCTTGTAGGGATTACTGAAAGTCAGATTGCGTTGCGCTAAAAAAATATTGTGTGTCAGTTTAAGCACAGTCATGTATAATTTTTCTAAGGGGACGTTTCACAGTACCCAAGTATCCCACTAGTTACGTAAGAATTTTTGTGAATTTTTGTGTCATTTCCTTACAGTGGACGTCTCCAGAAGATATTTATTGCTGGAAGTTTTTCAGGCATTTCTCTTTAGAACGTTAGAAGCGTCTGTCTGACTTCTGTAGCAGTGTGGGGGTGGAAATTGCATCTTGCAGTAGCCACAGGGTAAAGGGTACATCTCTGATTAATCCGTTGCACAGAGAATGACAGAATAGCACCCACACGCTCACAACTGTAACTTTGAAAACAAAGTGTTTCCGAATCACATACAGTTGTTAATTTGTTTTGTGAACAGGACAGATGGGCAAAGTATCTTTACACTGAACTCTCAGTTAACAGCTTTTTTTGTCAAAATCATACATCGTTATTGTCATGTATGGAATTTAAATTCATTCGACTCGTCCCTCGCCACTTTCGTCGACACCCACTCACCGAAAACAACCGGTCTCGAATGGCCATTCAGCCGCATACGTAGCCAGATGGCTTCCACCCGGCTTTTCACGGCGCCTAAGAAAGGCATCTCCGAAAGAGATACGCAGACACTAAAAAGCATTTCCGCCATTGGCGGGCTGCCATCGAACAGCCGGTGGGTCCTCGCAGCACTTCTGCAATCAAAGGACGCGCACAATAGGAGTCGCCTCGACAAAAGAGATACAAGTCATCGCCGCAGAGCCGCCTGCCAAGTACTTAGTCCGCGCGCAGCCGCTCTATGGATATTACAGACACGCTAATGAAATAATCGTCTCATTGTGCGGCATAGCGCTTCCCACGGCGGCGTAACGGAGTTTCCCGCAGTTCCCAGCACTCGCGGGCGGCCCCTCCACGACGCTAAATTCTTTCCGGAGTCGAAGCGAGGCTTGAATAATAAGTAGTCGCTACTATCAGCTGAAATACTAATCGACTGTACAGCTACAAGAAGCTCGATCTCTACGGCGAGCGCATGTTACTGGCTACGCATCGCCACAGCTGGATATGAATTTACGAACAACGAAGTATTACATTCACGTACGTGTACGAATTTAGCGTGTAATACACATCATTTCGTGGTTGCACTCTGTGGACATCTTTCTAAAGAACGGCAAAAGATATGTTGCGTCAGTGAGCGTTTACCAAGACAGAAGGAAGACTTAAGTGTATAGCCGGCCGCGGTGGCCGAGCAGTTCTAGGCGCTTCAGTCCGGAACCGCGCGACTGCTACGGTCGCAGGTTCGAATCCTGCTTCGGGCATGGATGTGTGTGATGTCCTTAGGTTAGTTAGGTTTAAGTAGTTCTAAGTTCTAGGGGACTGATGACCTCAGATGTTAAATCCCATAGTGCTCAGAGATATTTTTGAACTTAAGTCTATAGGCCAACGGCCTTGCCGCAGTGGTAACACCGGTTCTCGTCAGATCACCGTAGTTAAGCGCTGTCGGGCTTGGCTATCACTTGGGTGGGTGACCATCCGGTCTGCCGAGCGCTGTTGGAAAGCGGGGTGCACTCAGCCCTTGTGAGGCAAACTGAGGAGCTACTTGATTGCGAAGTAGCGTCTCCGCTCTCGTAAACTGACATACGACCGGGAGAGCGGTGTGCTGACCTCATGCCCCTCCATATCCGCATCCAGTGACGCCTGTGGGCTGAGGATGACACGGCGGCCGGTCGGTACCTTTGGGCGTTCATGGCTTGCACGGGAGGAGTTTAGGTTTTAGTTTAAGTGCATAGGCTTCCGCGGTCAGAGTCAGTTTTGTAGGCTACTATCAAAAATATCGCACCTCCTATTAACCTAATATAACAACAAGATAATCAATGAAAAACACTTAGTGGATCATTATTTTTTGATTAATGATGGCCTGTTCCGATCTGACTAGTGGATCATCTCCAGATCCAAAGTTGCAATTTCACCCTTACGAAATGTATAAACACACACGAAAAAAATGGTTCAAATGGCTCTGAGCACTATGCGACTTAACTTCTGAGGTCATCAGTCCCCGAGAACTTAGAACTACTTAAACCTAACCGAAGGACATCACACACATCCATGCCCGAGGCAGGATTCGAACCTGCGACCGTAGCGGTCGCGTGGTTCTAGACTGTAGCGCCTAGAACCGCTAGGCCACCCAGGCTGGCCCACACACGAAAATACACAGCATATTATTTAGTGTGTGGTTGTTTCGAGAGGCGTTTCTGATTCATCCTACCAACCGAGATCACAATCTCCTGAGACACACGTCAGTTATATACCAACAAGAAATAATAAACAGCGCTGAACGTTCTAATTCGGGGGGCATATTAATGAAAACTTAAAGAGAGAAAAAAAAAGAAACACATAGTACACCTGCTAAAAGGTTTAGGACCGACTGATTTTAAATAAGAATTATCGTCTACTTTGGACATATAGAAGTCAGAAAGTAAGTTCGGATCGTTCGCGAAATTGAAACCACTGTGAAAATCCGATGAAGTTTTGCACAGATGAGATGGGCAGCGTCTATAGGAGCATGTCGATCGCGGCATGTTGCTCTTTTCAGTTCTGAGCGCACAGTGAACACGTAAAGATGCCTAGAAAATAGTGACTTGTGGCTGGTGAGAGATTCCGCCTGATACCGTGCATCCCATGTAACATAACTGTCATGCGTTTCGTTCTTCATGACAATGCTCGGCCGCACTCTGCTGGGGCAGTGAAGATGCTCCTGCAGCGTTTTCGATGGGAAGTGTTTGATCACCCACAACACAATCCGTAATTGGTTCCTCTTGAGCTTCATCTCTGCTCACATCAACCGCTGATTAAGACAGCATTTCGGCCCAAACAACGAACTGCATACGAGCGTAAAGAATTGGCGGAAAGCACAGGCGGCTGCCTTCTAGAGAAGTAGCTGTAAGGTGTATCTTACTGTTGCAAATTAAACATTTTGATTTTCACATTTGTCTCCATTTCGCGACCGGTCGGAACTTACTTCCCGAATAGTCCTCGTACTTTAAATATTTTCGTTCTCTGATGTGGAATAATATCCTGGGGTACTCCTCATTCTTCAAAAAGTATTCATTGCACAGAAGAACGTAATGAGAATTAGGTGGGTGGTTCACACTCGTGCATCTTGTAGGCGTGTGGTGAAATACGCAGCTGTAAAATTCTTTGACAATCTACCCGTGGAAATAAAACGTCTGGCAGATAGCAAACGTACTTTCAAGATCTTTCTCATTAACAACTCCTTCTGTACCACAGATGAACTCTTGAATAGAAATAATTAGTTCTTATACAGAAAATAACCTGTACATGGTCAACATGTAGCCACACAAATATTGTGTGTGAGTGTTTGCTGTGTATGTTCTATTGACACGTTCGGAATCATAAAGTTTATCGTAAATAATTAACGTTTTCTGAGTACGAGGAACTGTCTTCTCCTAATTTAAAAGAAAAAAAAAACTGTGACTCAATAAAACGACAACTTCCTCTGGGTCTTAGGCGCACAAATAGCGACGGTTTCATTGAGTGAACTACGCACTATATTAAACAGAAGACGCTGCTGTCTTGCTATTTTGGTACAACATTTCTTCCTTTCATTCATCGGTTCCTTTGCGAAATAACACTGCAGACGTTCTACATTTGGTGAGGATCGTGACGAGGTGCAAGCCTTTTCGTCGACGCCATTTCGGAAGGATGACATGTGAAATAGTTTAACTACTGTTCTCAGACTCCCCGACTGTCTTCTGCTGTCTTCGAAAACGACATCGAATGTTCTCAATCTAGGAGTGAAAATTCATTTTTAGCAAAAGAAACGAAATTACTTTTTCACGTTGGCTCATTTTAAGTTAACGCAATTTGTTCACAGCTTTTCCATAGAGTAGATTCTATATATAATTGTTAAGGTTTTTATTCAAGAGATAACAAAATTAAAACCTAAAATAAATACGAAGAGCAGTAAAGCCATGATTTTAGACGAGAAGGGAGGTGGAGTTCGACATAAGAATAGACAGTGAGCAACTCGAGGAATTTTACAACCTCTGTTGCATTGTGGAGCAAAAGAATACATGTCTCAACGAAATGAATAGAAGAATAGCAACGGACAAGAGCGCCTTCAAAAGTAAGAAAAACCTTCCGCTGAGCGAACACATCAGCTTCCACACGAAGGAAAGATTTGTAAAGATCTTTGTGCGGAGTGACCAAACATACGGACGTGAAAGCTGGTCGTTAGCAAAGCACGAAAAAACTCGCCTCAAAGTTAAGGAAATGTGGTTCTGGAGGAGAATTACAAGAACTAGCTGGAGTGACTGAGAAACGAATCAGATGGTTCTGTGAAAAATAGGAGAGATTAAAGAGCTATTGAAAATTGTAGTCAGTGCAAAGTCAAACTCACTGGACCTTTAATTAGACAAGATATTCTTTCACAAAACATTTTATAAAGCAAAATCGTACGGAAGACCGAGAACACCCTGTTTAAAAAATATGATGAGTGAGATGGGTTGTTCCTCATACAGGGAGATGGAAAGGAATGCTGAAGAGAAGAAGTTGTGGCTGCAGATACAAGGCTTAGCCCTTTGACAAAAGAGAATGGAGATTCAGTCCGGGAATCAGACTTCTGAATGTCTGCAAAATACGCTCTTACAGCTGTTATAACCCATTTACAGAGACATTCTTTATATGTGGTAAGATGTGTAAGTCAGATTGTGTTAAATCTGACGAACGGGCTGAGTCTTCCAACAAATCACTCTTCATACTTCTCCGTTACTGCATTTGCAACGCACCTTTCATTGCCCAGACAAAACATAACTTCTTTTGCTTATGCAGTCCTTACCTCTTCTCAAGTCATTAATCACCCAATTGGTCTAGATGACTTGCGTCTTATTCTTCTGTTAGTGTTCGAACATTATAAAGGCATTCTCTCTCTCTCCCTCTCCCCCCCCCCCCCCTCTCTCTCTCTCTCTCTCTCTCTCTCTCTCACACACACACACACACACAGGGAGGGGGAGGGAGAGCAACCATATAAAGAAAACTTTCCGCCGATCAAGGTTAAATTTCACTTCCGTTATTTGCAAAAAAAAAAAATCTCCGCCAGTTTTGTAGATGGTTTGGAATTTTTCGCCTTGCCACCGTATATGCAATATGTTTTTGTGAGCACGTCTAACGAACAGCTTTAACGGCAAGCCTGACTTTTCTTAAGCGACTGTGGATGAAAACCTACACAACGCTGCAATGTTATCAAGATTAGTACATTTGTAAATCACACCAACTGAAACTCAATGATACGATCTCAACAACGAAATATGGCGTTACATTAAGAGACAGCCTATTTTGTTTCGCACAGACCATTTTCAATGCAATATAAAGAACAAAAAGAATGCTGCGCCAAGGTAGTTATCTGATACAAGTTGAACCTGATGTCTGCAAGCGTGTCTGCGTGTATGTGAGTGAGTTGTAGTGGGGAGGGGGAAGGGAGGAGGTGTAAAGAATTACGACCGAATTAATATGAAAGGTGAGTTACGTGTATTGTTTTCACTTAAGATGTGCAAAAAAGATAGAGACTGCACGAACCTTAATAATTCATTACAAACTGCCTTAGTAGATACTGTTCAGTTTCATTACCGACAATGCACTCTGCAAAGAGTTAACAGTTATGGCAGCTTGAAACATAGTTCCGAAGATTATGTGCCGGTGGCTCTTAAATAAAGCTGTTGGAGATGAGAGTTCAGATCTGACCAATTCAACTTTGTGGCTACAGACAAACGTTCGCAATTTGAAATGAGCGCGAGTGGATTACCTAAGCGTGGTATCTATAATTACTAAAGAGATATCTACAATTATATAAACGCGCGCATATTTATAAACGTCTGCAGATCTAAACTGTAAATCTTATCGCAACATACAATGTAAACTAAAGAGAATGAAACGAATATGAACTAAATTCACCTCTAATTAATTAATCTTACTCGGTAACTTGTCGTTCTCGTCTTGATGTCAGTGCTCGCTTAATGATAATGTTGAGTTTGCCTTTAGTGCCATCAACAAATCAAAATTTAACTTTCTGTTAGCAGCCTATGAATGTTTCAGTGCCGTTAAAATATCTTTAGTGGTAAATTTTTATTGTAACAAAAAATTATTAGTCACAAACGCCCATTTGGCTAATTGTAATAAACAATTTACACAGGGAAAAAAGATTTTATATTTTCGTTTTCTGGAACACGTTCAACACAATTTCTCTCTCTCTTTCTCCCCCCCCCCCTCCCCCCCCTCTCTCTCTCTCTTTTTTTTTTTTTTAATTTCACCAGACTCAGCCTACTACAAATGCCGTAAAAACATTACAAAAACTATCAAATCCCCTGAAGAGAAAGCGAAACATTCCACTGCCGGCTACTCCTACGCTAAATCAGAGCTCAGATGTTTAGAGGTAGTCCCGACTACCAACCTCTTTTCGGCAAATACGAGACATCTCGTTGGAACAGAGTGAGTGCACACAAAGCCACGTGACATTCCCCGTTTCCAAGTAGATATCACTGTATCATGTTGTAGTTCCACTTTCTCTGCCTCGTGATGACTGGGTGTTGTGTGCTGTCCTTAGGTTAGTTAGGTTTAAGTAGTTATAAGTTCTAGGGGACTGATGACCACAGATGTTAAGTCCCTTAGTGCTCAGAGCCATTTGAACCATTTGTAGTTCCACAAGCCGATGTTGGCTAGAACAACTTAACCAGGTTAAATGAAATAGTATCCCAAATGTAAATTGCATGATATTTATGTTAATTTCGGTATTGACAAACGTTTTGTATAACTTTTCGCTACTTTTTCGCCTTGCGCAGTTTGACCACTGTTCTATAAAGCTAAGACGTTTTCTCGTGTCACGTAGATCAAGGATATTTACTAAAATGAAACAGCGAGTGTCATCTAAAATTGATTCTTAAGTGTCTATTACAGCAAGCAAGATTTTAACTCTCACCGACCGGATCTGCTCTCTATCATCTGAATTATGTATTACTGGCCATTTTCCCGTGTCATCGGGTTTGCTTCTGTCGGACTCTGCTGTTTCATCATTTGTCATTCTTTTACTCTAACTTTGTGGCCAGATACATTTCCTGCAGTCTCGGTCGTTAGTTAAGTAATGTGAGGAAACTTCCTGGCATATCAAAACTGTGTGCTGGACCGAGACTCGAACTCGGGACCTTTGCCTATCGCGGGCAAGTGCTTTATCACCTGAGCTACCCAAGCACGACTCACGACCCGTCCTCACAGCTTTACTTCCTCCAGTACCTCGTCACCAACCTTCCAATCTTCGCAAAAGCTCTCCTGCTAAACCTGCAGAACTAGCACTTCTGGAAGAAAGGATTTTGCGGAGACATGGCTTAGCCACAGCCTGGAGGATGCTTCCAGAATGAGATTTTCACTCTGCAGCGGAGTGTGCGCTGATATGAAACTTCCTGGCAGATCAATCCTGTGTGCCGGTCCGAGACTCGAACTCGGGACCTTTGCCTATCGCGGGCAAGTGCTCTACCATCTGAGCTACCAAAGCACGACTCACGACCCGTCCTCACGGCTTTACTTCTGCCAGTACCTCGACTCGCTCCGTCACACAGTTTTGATTTGCCAGGAAGTTTCATATCAGCGCACACTCGGATGTAGAGTGTACGTTCCTTTCATAATGGGAGGAAAGCTGTGTACACCACCCGTCGGCGAACTGTGTGAATTATTGTACTGTTTGTATATGGTGTTTTCTGAGGCAGAGATTGGCCTATACCGTGGAATTTGAGTAAACGAACGGGGAAAATCGCTTCAAAACTACACTGTGCCTGGCCGGTGTACCAGACCAGTTAATATTTTATTGCGTGCCAGCCAACGGCTTTGCCGCAGTGCTAACACCGGTTCCCGTCCGATCACTGAAGTTAAGCGCTGCCGGGCTGGGCTAGCACTTGGATGGGTGACCATCCGGTCTGCCGAACGCTATTTACAAGCGTCGTGCACTCGACCCTTGTGAGGCAAACTGAGGAGCTACTTGATTCAGAAGTAGCGGATCCGGTCTCGGAAACTGACATACGGCAGAGAGAGAGAGCGGTGTACTGACCACATGCCCCTCCATATCCGCATCCAGTGACGCCAATGATCTGAGGATGACACGGCGGCCGGTCGGTACCGTTGGGCCTTCATGGCTTCTTCGGAAGGAGTTTTTTTTTGACCGCAAGCTAGCTGGCTGCAAATGAAGTAACACGATCCGGTCTTTCTGATTCCGAACAGAATCCTGACAAAACCTGGCGTCTTTCCTCGGCTTAATACTTTCGAAATAGGTGATTAATTCCACGTCTCTTTGTAATGTGAGTCAGAATGAAACAGAAAATTCCTCTTGTTGATTTTATTCGCATTTCGGCATGTTGTGCTATACAAATATTTTCGCTCTTTATTCTGTCAGGTCCGCAGATGATAGCTCTCCTCTTGATTATCGACAGTCGCAAGACGGTCCCATAATGGACTTCAACGTTGAGCGACCGTCTCAGATGACGAGATACGTTAAGGATCCTGGAGTTGGAAAATTATAAATGTTGCCTCTGGATCAATTTGTGTGTCATAACAATTGTGAGAGTGTGAGTTGTGTAGAAGGTGCCGCAAGTGGTCTTGCAGACTTGTCGAAATATTGCTGCATGACCGGTAACGGTTGCGTAGAATGCCGTGTTCCTTTGCGGTGCCTACACATCATGACGTAACGTTACGTCTTTATTAATGAAATTGCGACTGTCGTATCTGTACTGCCGGCAGAGATATAAAATGTTGCCAGGCCAAACGCGACCAGACACACCACGAAAAGGAAAGAAGAAGAAGAAGAAGAAGAAGAAAGCTGTCGTGGAGCAGGAGACGCCGCCATCGGCACCTCACCTCGTATACCGTAATTTCGTGACCACCACAGGCCGCGGCAGCCGACTCCGTTTGCGGACCGGCGTTATCCACCGGCCGGTTTGCGGTCTGGAACGCCAATTACAGATGGAGATCTCGAGATACGCTGTTATTAAAGCTTTTTTTTTTGTTTGCTCCTTTGGCACTTCCTCTTTTTTTAATATCTCAAAATGTCTCAGTATATTTCGTTCGAATAATGGCCGATGTCACGAGGCCGAACATTCCGACGTGCCGCGGCCGTTGTTTATTCTCAGCTAGTGACAAGAAAGGTGCGACATAAAAACGTAAAAGGAAGAGGGGGAAGAGAGGCAGAGAACGAGTGGGAGCGAAGTGGCAGGCAAAACAAGCCGAGGAACGCACCCAACCTACGTCTGCTGCGGACCGAGACGCAGTGACCCCTCTGCCAGACCAATATGTATGTAAATGATTGCGACGCAGTCTGCAGAGGACAGAGGCAATTCAATCAGTCGAGACTACGCGCCCAATCAGATGTCTGAGCCTCCATTTATAGCTTGTTTGCACACAAGCAGAGATACGGGAGTCATCTCCTACAAACACGTGTTGCAATGAGTTACATTTTCGTACTCTAAATATTTTTTTTCTCTATTGAATCAAAATAATAATTCATTTAAGACGAGATTTGACTTCTTACAAGTCTTAGGAAGAAAGATGTCCCGGCTTAATTTGATTTTTTTCACTCTGCAGTACATAATTCCTTCAATTCACTTGAAGCAGTGAAGTATTGGTCGATGCTATTAAAAAAAAAAAAAAACTAACGTGCGTCACATTTGTTAAACATAACAATGCTACAGGGAATTTATGGTTCAAATGACTCTAAGCACTATGGGACTTAACATCTGAGGTCATCAGTCCCCTACACTTAGAACTACTTAAACCTAACTAACCAAAGTATATCACACACATCCATGCCCGAGGCACGATTCGAACCTGCGACCGTAGTAGCAGCGCAGTTTCGGACTGAAGCCCCTAGAACCGCTCGGCCACAGCGGCCGGCGGGAATTTATTTCATCGTCTTTACTTCTACGAGGGTGGTTTGATAAGTCTGCTAAATTTGCATGAAATAATGGAAAATTTGTTCTGCCTTCATGGTTGGTAACATCGATTATTTCAATCGTTGTAAAAAGAATTTTAACAACAGTGGACAGTTCTTTCTTGGCAACCGTCTGAATCGCTCTGTGTGTCAGCTGCAATTGAAAATGGAGAAAAAAAAAATGGTTCAAATGGCTCTGAGCACTATGGGACTCAACTTCTGAGGTCATTAGTCCCCTAGAACTTAGAACTAGTTAAACCTAACGAACCTAAGGACATCACAAACATCCATGCCCGAGGCAGGATTCGAACCTGCGACCGTAGCGGTCTCGCGGTTCCAGACTGCAGCGCCTTTAACCGCACGGCCACTTCGGCCGGCGAAAATGGAGAAAACCGAGTTCGTGTTGTTCTTAAACATTTTCATTTGAAGAGTTGCACTTCCGCACAAATCAAAACAGAATTGGAGGAAGTTCACGTGGACTCCGCACCATCATTGAAGATAATTTACTTTTTGATTAATGAGTTTGAACGTGATAGGACAAGCACCGAAAACGAAGAGCACTAAGCCGTCAAATTGTGGTCATCACAAAGGACTAAACCCACGATATGGTTATGCAAGACCGCCGAACGAAAAATCTGTGGAGTGCTGAGATGCAGGCATCTTAAGTGAACAAGTGCATAGTTTCCTGCACTGAGAATTGGGTATGAAGAAGATGTGTGCGAGGTGGATGACACTATTGCTCGCAGTCGACCAAAAGCTCATCCTGCACAGCGCTTCAACAAAATGTCGGGCGGTACTTAATCGCAACCCTCAAGACCTTTTGCACCGATTCGTGGCTGATGATGAAACCTGAATCCATCGTTACACTCCAAAGCAAAACAATGGACAAAGGCTGGTAAAAGTGCACCAAATGAGGCAAAAACCACTTTGTCAGCTGCTAAGGTGAAGGCAGTTGTTTTCTGGGATTCCCAAGAAATAATTCTCTTAGAATTCATGGAATAAGGCAGATCCATAACAGGACCCTACTACGCTTATTATTGGATCGTTTGAAACTTGCATTTACTGATAGAAGACCAAGGTTGGAACTCAAAAAAGTGCTCTTTCAACAGGATAATGCACCATCCCACATATGAGCGACAACAATGCCGAAAGTGCATGAATTGGGCTTTGAATTGGTTCCTCATCACTATGCTTAGCCCCTAGTTACTCCTTGCTGCTCCTTAACTTGAAACTTTGCCTTGCTGCGAAGGAATTTTCGTCAAATGAGGAAGTGACTGAAGCAGTCAAGATCTGCAGAGTTTGACAGAACGTATTTTTCCGATGGGATAAAAAATCTGGAGGATCGCTGGACCAACCGTATATCCTTCAAAGGAGACAATGTCGACAAGTAACATTTTTTCTTACTTTCTTTACCATACTTATCAATCCACTCTCGTATTTGTAGGGTTATTAACTTTGATGTATTTTCCAAATCAGTATTTGCGTATCGTAGAGTGGTTCTTTGCAGACAGTCGCAAGTGATAGCATTTCGAAGTGCGATAGGATATAATTACCTTTAGCGCTCCTTCTGTCGACGAGAGCTCAGTAAGTTTCCATCTTATCAAAACATTATTTGAGAATAGACTACCTGTCATCAACTATACAGCGAAATACATTGCTTACTTAAGTAGTGCTGGTGTTCTAAACAGTTCGTAGAATTCAGTTTAACCAATTGAGTACTCGTTCGAAGTACTGGTCTTATATGACGCCATAAAGTGCTCATGTTTACGACGTATTTGTCTTTTTCGCTTTTTAGTGCTGGCTTTCAAGTTCACTTCGATACACAAACCCCAAGCTATACGTCTTGATGATAGTTTATTTTGTATGCTACTCATATATATACTGGCACACCAAATTCGTCTCCAGTGTTTGTACATCTCCTTCTCAAGCTATTTACCAGTCTACAGCCGAGTGTACAGTGTAATGAGAGGTTGTGACTCATTGAATCCGTATACTGGACGATAATCCACAGGATGAAGGTGTGCGACTGGACCCGAGGAGTGGTTCGTCTCGATTTCTGAGTAAACAGAGCGCCCAATTTCGAATCCCCTTCCGGCACATCGTTTCATCCACCAGATACCTTCAAACTCACGTGTCTCGTGCCCTGGTGCAGACCATTCCAACTGAAACTTCTTGGATGTGTTACTCCCTCGTGCACGCATGAAGAGTTCGTCTGTAATGTAGCGTCGTGTTTGTGGTTATTGATCGTTATCGAGGCTAGAGAACGAAGAGGATGAAGAGGATGAAACTTGGTGCCCCGTGCATGGCCTACTCCTTTCATAAAGCACTATGGAAGACTTCGCGCTAAACGTCTCTATCGGACGAACGGATCATCGCTGACATAGTCTTCGCCACACAACACCAGAGAGTTGACTGAGGTCGCACTTAGGACGTTGTCGAAAAGCCTGGTGAGCAGGGTATTAACCCTGGAATCTCCAGCTCCTCGCTGGCCAAAATACTGTTGGTGAAACCGATACCACAGAATCGAGCACTGCGACAGAAGCATGCGTTAGAATCCTACACGACGGAAGTGATTTATGCTTTCAAAAACATTTATTCATCGAGAGAGAGAGAGAGAGAGAGAGAGAGAGAGAGAGAGAGAGAGAGAGAGAGAGAAAGTAGCCGGCCGGAGTGGCCGTGCGGTTCTAGGCGCTACAGTCTGGAACCGCGTGACCGCTACGGTCGCAGGTTCGAATCCTGCCTTGGCCATGGTTGTGTGTGATGTGCTTAGGTTAGTTAGGTTTAAGTAGTTCTAAGTTCTGATGGACTTGTGACCTCAGCAGTTGAGTCCCATAGTGCTCAGACCCATTTGAACCAAGAGTGAAAGTTTTCAGTGTTGATCGGATATATATAACTGCCCGACATCTTTTCCGAATTACTTTCGTCACTTATAATTTCAGTCTTTATTTTTAAGAATTATAAAATACCAAGGTAAGAATAGTATTTCTTTTCATTTTTCCAAGATTTGCTACGAAGATGAGTTAGCACGGAAGGTTTTAGGTCTTTAGCGAGAGGTAATGGGTGCAACCAAGATACTGTAGTTTATTGTCACGTAACGCTAACTCATATTTATTGTGTAATTCCAATTTCAGAGTCGTACAAGTCGGAGTGCCAACCAAACAGGCGCAGTTACCTTGTGTTGTCAGCTCGTTAGGCACTTCATAATTCGTATTTTCCATCGGGCGGTGTCAGTCTCCAGAGTAAAAATTAATTAATTACGAAAGTGTAAACTATTTACGGGCTGTCAAGATTCCACCAACATCTGCTGTTTAAACATATCCTTAATTGTCATTGTGGACCCAGGATACAGTCTCATTCGAAGCGTCCGGTTTAAGTACTTGAAATATTCTCTCTCGCCGCGTTTCACGAGGCTGTCTCATTTTTAATGGTTCCTGTCTTTTGTTATGCATAATCAACCTTCGTTGGATTGCTTCCTGATAGCACGCCTCGAGTTGCACCCTTTACAGACTCCGGAAGATGGTATTGTCTGAAATCCAGAACTGTAGCGCTCGGAGAGGAACGCCTTTGCAGCCATTCTGAGTAAATGTTCTGGCCTCCTCTGCTAAAGCTCCGTGCCCTGTGTCATCCCAGTTATTACCTGCACAGTCAGTCTCATTTCACATGAGAATGGCAGTGCCACATACTTCTCGATAATGTGACCTTTGATGACTGTGTCGAGAATGATTTTTCACTCTGTAGTAGTGTGTACGCTGATTTGAAGCTGTGATGCCGGGTCGTGACTCGTACTTGGATAGCTCAGTCGCTAAGCACGTGCCCGCGAGGCAGAGGTCCCAGTTTCGAGTCCCGGTCAGGAACGAAGCTTTAAACGGCCAGGAAGTTCTGTCAAGTGTGTATGCGAATGTAGATAACGGAACGTAAAGCGGACATCAACACGAAAAATTTATTTCAACAACACGATCCTTTATTAAATATGGTCCTATTGGCTGTTACGCGCCCTAGCCTTTCTCTCACTTATTGAAGCGATTCACTCAGAAGGTTGTAGCTTTTCTATAGTTTCAAACTGAATCCAAAGTCGATACAAGCTAGCGGTTGCTCATAAAAAAAAAGGCATGGCAAGAGGTGAAAGTCATGTGTATTGGCACAAAAATTTGTTTGACTACGTGCAGATCGATTATAATGGAGTCTGTAAAGGGGCATCCTCCTCTAGCGTTACTTTTTCTCAACAGTAGCAGTCGATACCAGAAATATTTTTCAAATTTTGGACAGGTCAGTATTATCTAAGCTGCTTTTCTGAGAAGTTTCATATAATTCCATACACAATATGTTATATTTCAAGCTAAAATGTATGAAAAGTAATTACTTTATTTTCGTTGTTACAATCGATATGAACTAGCTCTGAATGTACAGTTAAAATTTCTTTTAGAAACATTTGAAATTACGAAATATTTGGCAGACTTAAAATTTCTGTTATTAATTACGCAGTCTAGTACTGTTTATTATGTTCTTCTGGATTCTTTTATGAAATTGTAATCGAATTAACAGAAATTCATTTGTCAAGAAAAACTGTAAACCGTTTGGGATATTTTTATTACCGCAGAGTGAAGTAGTAGTAAGCATGCCTCTGATGTGATCGGGCGTATTTTTGTGTTTTTGGGCGAACGATGTTAGTGTGATATAGTAAAATGTGAGACAGTAAATTATCGTAAAAAATTCTGCAACGACATTCTTCAAAATTATTTAGATCAATTGAACCAGGAGAACTTAAATTTGAGAATTTCCGCTTCAAGAATCAGGCCCCTAGACATGAGGAAATGAAGCCAACTGTGCGAGAAAAGGTAAGTAAATCTTATTCCTATCGAATCTTCTGAAAAGACTTTACGACAGTGGGCAGTAACAACAACAAAGACGGGAGGGGTGGACTAGGAGTCGTAGTCGTACGTCTGAACACTGAGCTGCCGAGTTAAACTCAACGCCATCTTGATGTACTAAAGAGCGTAGGATAAGTACGCTACCCTCATCGCTACTCTCATCGTAATCAATAACGCAAAACTCTACATGTATTCTTCACAGTCCAGTGTCATATGAATTTAAATTTTTTTTGCTAAGATGTAGAAATTTATTTTTTCTAGATTTATTACACAATTTTTTAAAATTGTCAGGTTCGCAGAAAATATACAGTTTTAAAATTGGTAACTAGTCTCGGTTGTACATACAACCATCTTGGATTGTGTCAGCGTATAGAATACGTATGGACAGCATCAACTGTGTAACTGGATCATGCTCATGTAAGAGACTTCTGCAATAAAATGCTGGCTGTACCAACGTGGTAAAAGGCTGTTTCTATACCTGCGCTTGTTGAAATTGCAGTCAAGAATAAACGATTAGGTACGGTTAACTGCAATTTTATTAAGCATGGTTTAGGCTCAGCCTTTTATCAGGTTGGTATAACCAGCATTTCACTGAATTTGTCTCTTATAGGAGCAAGTACCATTTACACAGACGATGCAGTCTACCCATGTTCTGTTCGCTGGCATAACACATTACCATGAGCGATCTGAAGATGGGTGTATGAACAACCGAAACTAGACACCAAATTTTAAGATTGTACATTATTTGCTATCTAGACAATGTTTGAAAAAAGTGTAACAAACTAAATTTTTTTAAGAAATCAGTAAGTTCGCTTTTTTCAATTCCCAGTAATGCTAGATATTATTATGATGTAGAAAGACGAGGTGTAGAATTGCTTATTGAGGACAAAGGATTTCCACACGCTGCTGAACACACTTCCTGGCCGATTCTTTCCCAAGAATAGAAGGCCCGCACGTCCCCCACATGTCCCGACTTTTGCGGAATGTCCCGATTTCTAGCGATGTCATGACCAGTCCGCCGTAAACCTTACTCGTGAAGCCAAATTTTCCAACTTTTGGGCACTGCTAAAAATTAAAATTACAATGCGTAAATACATAAAAATGGTCGAGCACATGATAGATCCGAAATGAGTGTATGCATGTGTCAACGGCGGTAAACAATAATGTTAGAATACGGTGTGCCAGCAGATCGTAATCAGCCGATGCGACGCCTCAGTGGAAGCCGGAACTGACGTTTGGGACCGATGACCGTAGCAGTCTGGTCCCTTTAATCCCACAAACCAACCAACCAACCAACTGACGTTTCGAAAATGCTCAGCCGCAAAGTCTTTTGGTACTTGTGTCCCATGGCGGTGACCGCATCTCGCGCATGCTCACTTTATCGTTTCATAATGTCATTTGTAGTGATAAACAAAACAGGGGGTATAAAAAGTTACTTTAAGATGTGTGCACAGCACCCAACGACGTTCTCATTTCATTCAGTCAGTGGAAATACAAATAGTAACTAATTTATAGATTGTGTATTTACTTCTAAACACAGTAAATACAACAATTTGAATGCAAATACACTCCTGGAAATTGAAATAGGAACACCGTGAATTCATTGTCCCAGGAAGGGGAAACTTTATTGACACATTCCTGGGGTCAGATACATCACATGATCACACTGACAGAACCACAGACACATAGACACAGGCAACAGAGCATGCACAATGTCGGCACTAGTACAGTGTATATCCACCTTTCGCAGCAATGCAGGCTGCTATTCTCCCATGGAGACGATCGTAGAGATGCTGGATGTAGTCCTGTGGAACGGCTTGCCATGCCATTTCCACCTGGCGCCTCAGTTGGACCAGCGTTCGTGCTGGACGTGCAGACCGCGTGAGACGACGCTTCATCCAGTCCCAAACATGCTCAATGGGGGACAGATCCGGAGATCTTGCTGGCCAGGTTAGTTGACTTACACCTTCTAGAGCACGTTGGGTGGCACGGGATACATGCGGACGTGCATTGTCCTGTTGGAACAGCAAGTTCCCTTGCCGGTCTAGGAATGGTAGAACGATTGGTTCGATGACGGTTTGGATGTACCGTGCACTATTCAGTGTCCCCTCGACGATCACCAGTGGTGTACGGCCAGTGTAGGAGATCGCTCCCCACACCATGATGCCGGGTGTTGGCCCTGTGTGCCTCGGTCGTATGCAGTCCTGATTGTGGCGCTCACCTGCACGGCGCCAAACACGCATACGACCATCATTGGCACCAAGGCAGAAGCGACTCTCATCGCTGAAGACGACACGTCTCCATTCGTCCCTCCATTCACGCCTGTCGCGACACCACTGGAGGCGGGCTGCACGATGTTGGGGCGTGAGCGGAAGACGGCCTAACGGTGTGCGGGACCGTAGCCCAGCTTCATGGAGACGGTTGCGAATGGTCCTCGCCGATACCCCAGGAGCAACAGTGTCCCTAATTTGCTGGGAAGTGGCGGTGCGGTCCCCTACGGCACTGCGTAGGATCCTACGGTCTTGGCGTGCATCCGTGCGTCGCTGCGGTCCGGTCCCAGGTCGACGGGCACGTGCACCTTCCGCCGACCACTGGCGACAACATCGATGTACTGTGGAGACCTCACGCCCCACGTGTTGAGCAATTCGGCGGTACGTCCACCCGGCCTCCCGCATGCCCACTATACGCCCTCGCTCAAAGTCCGTCAACTGCACATACGGTTCACGTCCACGCTGTCGCGGCATGCTACCAGTGTTAAAGACTGCGATGGAGCTCCGTATGCCACGGCAAACTGGCTGACACTGACGGCGGCGGTGCACAAATGCTGCGCAGCTAGCGCCATTCGACGGCCAACACCGCGGTTCCTGGTGTGTCCGCTGTGCCGTGCGTGTGATCATTGCTTGTACAGCCCTCTCGCAGTGTCCGGAGCAAGTATGGTGGGTCTGACACACCGGTGTCAATGTGTTCTTTTTTCCATTTCCAGGAGTGTACATGCTACTTAGGTATATTAAACAAATACAGTAATAAGCTTAAACTTCGAACTTTTTTACCCTTTAAAGTGTCACTAACATTTCTCAGAAACGCAAAGAATATAATTCTTTGTTATACATGTATTTGTACATATTTTACCCCTTAATGTGCCGCTTTTCGTATTGAGGATTTTTCTAGGCGGCTTATGAGTCATAGATGTCAGTAAGATACTGAAGAATCCGACTTTATTTTTGCAAAATATTTTTTATTAT
Organism: Schistocerca nitens; assembly: GCF_023898315.1. Taxonomy (NCBI): domain Eukaryota; kingdom Metazoa; phylum Arthropoda; class Insecta; order Orthoptera; family Acrididae; genus Schistocerca; species Schistocerca nitens. The sequence goes on from NC_064619.1 coordinate 18,707,833, forward strand.
CTGCCTAAAGTTAGTACATTTGATGAACAGAATAGTTATTTTGAGTACATCTCTACTAAATTTTCTTCATACTGTAAATAAGAAAATATTCATCTAATGATTTAAAATTTACGACTTTTTTGTGTCCTTTCTTTTGGGTTCTTGTTCTGTCGATTTTTTAAAGCAAAGGTCCCTAAGTCCTGATTTTCTGCGAACTGGCACTGACAATGCTAACTTCCCCCCTCCCATCTCTGTCTCTCTCTCTCTGTCTTTCTTTCTTTGTTTCCGAAAACACTAAATTTCATGCAGAGCAATTATGATTATACATACTACATCTCACGAAATGATTACCGCCTCACAGTTTCCAGGAGTGGATGAAATTACAGACAACTGTAAATATTCAGAAAAAGTTATACTCACATAACGCCACGAGCTTCTGACAAAACAGACCTCAATTTACTATTGGTCATCAGGCAACATCAATCCTATTGCGGCGACAGTAATAAAAATTGAACTACAAAACGCTATCCTGCGTCACTGATGTCAAGGGTAAAATGCATTAATATAAATGAGTAATTTTAGCATACTGTTCACTTCTACGTTCCTTGTTGCCATCCGAAGTGCACTTTATACACTAACAAACTCAGTTGATTTCGGTATGGAGAGTCCTTGCGGAATAATTGTAACTATGTTGAAAAAGTGGCATAATTGTCCACAGCTCAAAATACATTTCTGATATACATATTTTGTGATTAGTTCTATCCAAACGGTCGGTATTCACTTCAATGGGAAATCTCATGATTAAGCCGCTGATGATGATTAATATTCTGTCACTCGAATGTTGTGGTATACGAAATTACTCTCTTATGTCCATATAGCCCTTCTTAAGCCGTCTTAAATTCTGCCAAGGACTGCAAAATATATAAGAGAAAAAATTAATATCTACCTCGCATTATCAATGCAGTGTTGGTACAAAAACGGACATATATGTACTGCAATGCTAACCGAGTTGGTACATTGCACAGTCAATTTTGTGTGCACAAATGAATACATGAATGAAGTACTCCGTGGCACACTGCCGTTTCCACGGGAGACGAGTTGGCTGATTTATTACCTTGATCGCTAAACATTCAAAATATTTCATTTCTGTTCTAGGAGGAGGGAAAAAAGTTGATTACCGATAGCTACACCGCTAAGGCGGAACCTGGACAAGCTTTCCGCACAGAAAGCTTTCAGAGACAGGATAAGACGCCAACCAGACCAGTTGCCCAAAGGAGATGCACGCGACGCGAATATCCATCATCCTCGCGCTGACAGGTGTTTCAGCGAAACTAATTAACGAATATCCCCGTCCGGAACGATCCGTTTCTCTCACTTTACACGCCTAGTCACTCAGGTGCATCGCCCAACGATGCCGTCACGCGCACGACACCCAGAGGGCAAGACACTGATGGCCTCTTCCTGAGCTTTCACGTGCTACCAGCTCATTACGGCGGGCTGCCTTTCGCATACGTAGATCAATAGCTTGGGAGTGACAACATAACGGTTTTAATGATCTTTTTGCTCGTCCCTTCTCCATTCGACATCGTTAAACAGAGGAAATACAGCAAGCCACTGCTTGGAATCCTGCTGCCTTATTAGTGTGGTATTGCGCAACTACCTAACTAAATGTAAATGGAGTGTAATGGAAATATGTTTACGCGGCTTTTACGTGCTTTGTGACAATAAAATAAAAAATATCTTTTCCATTCTATTTGGCTATTTTTGAATTTAAAATGCGTTCAGAGTGTAGCAAAGTATGAAGAAATCTGTCTACAGTCGCAGTTTACTTATCTTGCCCTGGCTACTGGTTTCGGTTCACAGTACCATCCTCAAGCCGTTCTATTGTCAAAAAATACAATTACATAGAGCAGTAGTGCAATATCAATTTAAAAAAAATTATCTTTTATGACAGCAAACGTGAAGTACTCGTATATAGCGTACCATAAAATTTATAGGTCGCCTCTTATCCCCGACAAGCAGTCGCCAGGCTTGTTACCCAAGTAGGAGTGTCGAAAACTAAAATAAAAAGTCAATGTTGACTTTAAATACATGTAAATTACAGCAAGCAGTGATAAGAGTGGCCCTATGCACAGAGTTTATTATATTTATTATTATTACTATTATTGTTATTATTATTACGTAGCCCGCATCTCGTGGTCGTGCGGTAGCGTTCTCGCTTCCCACGCCCGGGTTCCCGGGTTCGATTCCCGGCGGGGTCAGGGATTTTCTCTGCCTCGTGATGGCTGGGTGTGGTGTGCTGTCCTTAGGTTAGTTAGGTTTAAGTAGTTCTAAGTTCTAGGGGACTTATGACCACAGCAGTTGAGTCCCATAGTGCTCAGAGCCATTTGAACCATATTATTACGTACCTCTTTAAAAAGTCACAGAGTAAAAGATATCTAAAAATACCACGAAATTTGAAAATAAGAAAATACATAACATAATAATTCTTACTGCACCAAAAAATTAAAAGCAAAATGGCCAACTATTCATTTTATCATTGTATACAGATTATACCAATATAAAACAACGATCGGATCATGAATCTTTAAAGGAAGGAAGTGTCGACGCCATAATAGCGTTACATAACAAAAGTACAAAATTAATTTCTATTGCGTATAAATCAAACGTCCAGGGGGAATAGTGACATACTTTGCTGATACATTAAATGAATTCGCAACTGCGAATAAGGGCAACCATCAGGTGCAGAATAGAATGACGACATTGAAAATTTGTGACAGACCGAGACTCGAACCAGGATTTATAGCTAATCGCGAGCTGTCGCCTTACCATGTGGCTATCCATGAACGACGGCCAGACCCATACTTTCTCTTGTCGTCAACCATGCATCTACGACCTGTACTCATACATCCATTGTGTATATTTCCGTACAGGTAGACGTTGTACTTGAAAGTTGCTTGCCCGGTATCGGCAGATAATTACGATATTGCAATGGCTGTGTTATTCTGATTACGATTCCAAGTTCCTTGCATCGTTGTCAGAGTAACATAGCCACTGCAATATCGTACTTTGGTTCAAATGGTTCTGAGCACTATGGGACTCAACATTTGGGGTCATCAGTCCCCTAGAACTTAGAACTACACTACTGGCCATTAAAATTGCTACACCACGAAGATGACATGCTACAGACATGAAATTTAACCGACAAATGATTAGCTTTTCAGAGCATTCACACAAGGTTGGCGCCGGTGGCGACACCTACAACGTACTGACATGAGGGAAGTTTCCAACCGGTTTCTCGTACACAAACAGCAGTTGACCAGCGGTGCCTCGTGAAACGTTGTTGTGATACCTCGTGTAAGGAGGAGAAATGCGTACCATCATGTTTCCGACTTTGATAAAGGTCGGATTGTAGCCTATCACGATTGCGGTTGATCATATCGCGACATTGCTGCTCGCGTTGGTCGAGATCCAATGACTGTTAGCAGAACATGGAATCGGTGGGTTCAGGACGGTAATACGGAACGCCGTGCTGGATCCCAACGGCCTCGTATCACTAGCAGTCGAGGTGACAGTCGTCTTATTCGCATGGCTGTAACGGATCGTGCAGCCACGTCTCGATGCCTGAGTCAGCAACAGATGGGGACGTTTCCAAGACAACCACCATCTGCACGAACAGTTCGACGACGTTTGCAGCAGCATGGTCTATGAGGTCGGAGACCGTGGCTGCTGTTACACTTGACGCTGCATCACAGACAGGAGCGCCTGCGATGGTGTACTCGACGACGAACCTGGGTGCACGAATGGCAAAACGTCATTTTTTTGGATGACTCCAGGTTCTGTTTACAGCATCCTGATGGTCGCATCCGTGTTTGGCGACATCCCGGTGAACGGACATTGGAAGCGTGTATTCGTCATCGCCAGACTGGCGTATCACCTGGCGCGATGGTATGAGGTGCCATTGGTCACACGTCTCGGTCACCTCTTGTTCGCACTGACGGCACTTTGAACAGTGGACGTTACATTTCAGACGTGTTAAGACCCGTGGCTCTAACCTTCATTCGATCCCTGTGGAAAACTACATTTCAGCAGGATAATGCATGACCGCATGTTGCAGGTCCTGTACGGGCCTTTCTGGATACAGAAAATGTTCGTCTTCTGCCCTGGCCAGCACATTCACCAGATCTTTCACCAGTTGAAAACGTCTGGTCAATGGTGGACGAGTAACTGGCTCGTCACAATATGCCAGTCACTACTCTTGATGAACAGTGGTATCGTGTTGAAGCTGCATGGGCAGCTGTACCTGTACACGCCATCCAAGCTCTGTTTGACTCAATGCCCAGGCGTATCAGAGGTGGTTGTTCTGCGTACTGATTACTCAGGATCTATGCACCCAAATTGCGTGAAAATGTAATCGCATGTCAGTTGTAGTATATTTGTCCAATGAATACCCGTTTATCATCTGCATTTCTTCTTGGTGTAGCAATTGTAGTCGCCAGTAGCGTACTTAAACCTAAGTAACCTAAGAACACCACACATATCCATGCCCGAGGCAGGATTCGAACCTGCGACCGTAGCGGTCGCGCGGTTCCAGCTGAAGCGGCTAGAACCGCTGGGCAACCCCGGCCGGCCTATCGTACTTTGGCTAGGTATTACTTTGCAACCGTCAGTTGACGATCTTTGGCCGGATATGTAATTTCGTGTTTGTTCAATCAGTTGCCATGTGTACGCTGGGTCACTCAGCTGAGCTGCACAATGACCTGTGCTGAGTGATCTAATCCATCATATTAAAGAGTTAAGAAAGGCAGAACTCTTTTAGGTTGAACTGAAGATGACCACAGGCTATAACAAAGAAATGGATGACTAGTTTAACTGCAGGAGCGATGGATGATTCAACAAATTGAATATGAAAGAATTTTCGTCAGGAATCTAAAGGAGGCAAGTGCACCACCTATTGGAGTCCGGGAACAGTGCAGTAGGCCTGTTCGCCTGATATTAGGCGGAGTGTTCTCCAGTCTCGTAACGTCGGCATGTTAGGCAACAAGGCCGGCCGCAACGACCCTCGAGGGACGATAAGCGGGGCTCCAGTTTCGTTGCCGGCTGCCCCTGCCGACGAGTTAACGAGCTGGCTTAATTATGGGGTTACACAGCCGACGCGACTGCGTGCGGCCGCATAAGGTTGCGGGGGCGGCGGAACCGGCGCTGCAAGAGCGGCTGCTGCTGAGGTCGTCCACCTGCTGGTCTCCCTGGAACAGCTGTCCTCCGACGTCCGTGTTAAAGGATAAAACCTCACGAAACTCACAGGCGTAAAAGAGGTTAGTGGTAGTAGCTCATTCATCTATTTCGACGAATAAAAAAGAAGGTAGAAAAGAAACAACTACGAGACTTAAAACTGCACTTCTGTTTTAAACAAAAGGGAATCACTGATCTCTCGGTGGCTTCAACGGACATTGTTTCAAAAATGTCATCTGGCGTATCTACCTGATGGTTGTAACTGAAATGCAGCTGTTCATGGAGGTGCACTGTGGGCTGCAATTACCTTGTGGCAGCGAAACTTGGTAGATATATTAATGCGTCAATGTAGAAATGACAAATCTGGCGCTGTATAGCATCTCGCCAATGTCCCTGGTGCTTATATTGAACAAACTGTGGAGGTGGCGGTTTATAATAAAATGAACGATATGCCTTTTTAATCTGTTTGACCCTTCCTACCCAAGTAGCGTTCCTACCCCATTACATATGAAAACATTTCAATACGTCTCCCCGTGCTTTCACGATTCTGCAGTAACGCATTAGAATATTTATTAAGTTTTACTGCCATATGATAATTACAGCCCACACTGGACCTCTGTAAGTAGCTGCACTTTAATTATAGATTGACGACGTAATTTATATAACGAAATGATGTTGTTGTTGTTGTTGTTGTGGTCTTCAGTCCTGAGACTGGTTTGATGCAGCTCTCCATGCTACTCTATCCTGTGCAAGCTTCTTCATCTCCCAGTACCTACTGCAACCTACATCCTTCTGAATCTGTTTAGTGCATTCATCTCTTGGTCTCCCTCTAAGATTTTACCCTCCACGCTGCCCTCCAATGCTAAATTTGTGATCCCTTGATGCCTCAGAACATGTCCTACCAATCGGTCCCTTCTTCTTGTCAATTTGTGTCACAAACTCCTCTTCTCCCCAATTCTATTCAATACCTCCTCATTAGTTATGTGATCTACCCATTTAATCTTCAGCATCCTTCTGTAGCACCACATTTCGAAAGCTTCTATTCTCTTCTTGTCCAAACTATTTATCGTCCATGTTTCACTTCCATACATGGCTACACTCCATACAAATACTTTCAGAAACGACTTCCTGATACTTAAATCTATACTCGATGTTAACAATTTCTCTTCTTCAGAAATGTGTTCTTTGACATTGCCAGTCTACATTTTATATCCTCTCTACTTCGACCATCATCAGTTATTTTGCTCCCCAAATAGCAAAACTCCTTTACTACTTTAAGTGTCTCATTTCCTAATCTAATTCCCACAGCATCACCCGATTTAATTCGACTACATTCCATTATCCTCGTTTTGTTGATGTTCATCTTATATCCTCCTTTGAAGACACTGTCCATTCCGTTCAACTGCTCTTCCAAGTCCTTTGCTGTCTCCGACAGAATTACAATGTCATCGGCGAATCTCAAAGTTTTTATTTCTTCTCCATGGATTTTAATACATACTCCGAACGAAATGATAACAGGGTATTATTCACAGTTTTATCATCTGAAGATAACGATTTTATATTTCCCTTAACATGACGCTATGAATAGTTTTATGAAATGAATACCCTTTGCATTATACAGGCGCTGATGTAAGTCAACGGGGACAGTTGAAAATGTGTGCCCCGACCGGGACTCGAACCTAGGATCTCCTGCTTACATGGCAGACGCTCTATCCTTTTTTAATTTTTTGTAGTTGGTCTCATTTCGTTCGTTATAGTTTGTTCTGTTTGTTCGGGGCGGACGTCTTCTGACGTTCGTTTAAGTTCTTCATTGATCCATTCACTCAGTTTTTTTTTTTTTTTTTTTTTTTTTTTTTTTTTTTTTTTTGGAGAGGGCAGCCAACCTTCTGACCGGGCACGCTGAGCTACGGCGCCGGCATACATCTGAGTCACTGAGGACACAGAGGATAGTGCGACTGCAGGGACGTATCTCTGCCACGCCTCCCGTGAGACCTACATTCGCAACTTGTTGTCCCGCACTATATTCATAGTGCCCCTGCCCATCAAACTCATTACTCGCAGCTTTACTGCCGATTCCCGTAAGTTTGGGCACTGTTCGCGCATCCGCACAGAAGAAGATGGTCAAATGGCCAGTGAGCCTTAAAAATATATACTTTTATGAACCTCATGATGGTCAGACAACTGAAACTGGTTGTATACATGCAAGGCGTATTCGGAAAGTAAGTTCCGATCGGTCGCGAAATGGAAACCACTGTGAAAATCAAAAATGTTTTATTTGCAACAGTTAGCAACAACTTCCAGCTACTTATCTACGTGGTCACCGCACCGACTTGGACACTTGTTGTAGCGTTGTACCAACTTTCCAATAACATTGCCATACAAGACAGGCGCCTGTGCTTTCCGCCAATTCCCAACGTTGACCTACAGCTCGTTGTCTGTGTCAAAATGGTGTCTTTATAGCCAGTGGTTCATGAGAGCAGAGATGAACATCGGATGGAGCGATGTCGAGGCTGTGTGGTGGCTGATCAAACACTTCCCATCGAAAACCCTGCAGGAGCATCTTCACTGCTCCTCCGCAATACGGCTGAGAATTGCCTTGAAGAAGGAAACGCATGGAAGTTATGTTGAGTGGACTGCTTAGCTTCAGGCGAAATTTCTCAACAGGCCCTCGTATTCGGCGGGATACACTATGTTCTAGGAATCCTTACGTGCTTACTGTGCGCTCAGAACTGAGAAAAGCAACGTGTCGCGATCGACAGGTTTATTAGAGACATTGTCCAACACAACTGTGCAAAGCTTAATTGGATCTTCACAGCGGTTTTCATTCGCGGCCGACCGTAACTTACTTTCCAAACACCACCGTGTTTCACCAGCAGATCAAGGTGGTCATATTACAATGTTGAAAATTTAATTACAATCGCCCGGTATTACAGAGAGCATCTACAGCAGAAGTCTTTCAGTACTAAAAGTGGTGTAATTGAAGCCCTAGACTAGGGAGACCGACACGATCTGGAAAACAGAAGAAGCACTTTAGAAGATGCCAAAAATCGTAAGAACTAAGCGAAAATATAGATCTGACATACTAAGACACAACATTAGACAGATGAACTTCTAGATTAGCTGGACAAAGGTTCGGAAAAAAGACAGTCATTGCCTTACTGAAGGATACATTCAAAGTTCTCCACAAGAGATTTGCGGAATCCACTGAATTCCAAACCATGATGGGACTTTAACTCCATTCCTCCCAATATTGAATCCATCGAGTGACTGCCGTTCGTAAAAGAGTCGGGAGAATTCGGAGTAAACAGGCAGACAAAATTTCATGGAATCAGCTTTCGCATATCATCCAACACTGAGATCAGAAAATAAACGAGAAACTGCAAAAGGCTCGCAAAGCAACAGCACATCATACAGAAAAAAAGACTAAACTGTGTTCGTAAAAAAATTACGCGCATCAAGATATGATAACGGCAGACCAATAAATAAAAATGTAAGGAAAAAATTTAACCTCGTTAACTGGATTCACATGCGATGGACTTTTTATCATTAGAACAACATCTATAAGGATAGAAGTAACGTCAAAATACGTATGACAGCAGGACTTCCCACAGAGCGAATGCGGGAGAACAAAATTGTCGGACAAAAAACATTTAATAGCTCAGAGTGTCCATTATTCAACAACAAAGTTAGAAAGGAAGAGCTAGAGAAGGAAAACACAAAAATATTAAGGGAGTGTGTAGGACCGGTAAATAGAATACCTAGTGTAAGGAAGAGGAATTAAAGAATGAAAATATGGAGTAAAGAATAGTCACGATCCGCAAGAGAAGACAAAGTTTTATAGTCACGGTGTGCAAATGAACTAGAATAACAGGGCGAACAGAAGCATCAAATAAATCATCAAGATAGAGATGATCAGAAAATGGAACGAATAGAGATCGATTTGAAAGTGATCGGGGATGGAGATGTGTTCTGGAAAAGGCTGATTAACGCACTAAGTTCCAGGGAATAGTATACAAAGCTCAAGAGTTCACGAACAAAGGACAAACACAAAAATCACAATCGTGAATTAAGAAATACTGAATAAGCAGAAAAACCAATGAGCGAACAAGCTATACAAAAATATGAATAAAATTAAGCAAACAAGCGTGATGACAGTAGTCATAAGAGTTCCTACGACGGATATCCCAATCTACGATGCATCGGAATGATTTAGGTGGTAGTAGCAAGTACAGAAGAAAAGCAAACCCTACGTGATTTTGATCACAAGAGACTAGTGTTACAATATATAACAGTAACAATAAACGTAATAGCAGTCCTTTATACAGGGTGCAGCACTTAAATCCGGACAAACGAAACTTTTTTTAAAAGAAAATTTATTACAACAAAATACAAGACGTAACATTACTCGATGTACCCCCATTCAGCCTCCAGTCTTGTCCTGAAGCGATCGCACGCACTCTTTAAAACTTCGCTGCCCGTATTCGCGGATGCTGCCTCGATACCTGTGCTTAGAGATGCGACAGTAGGATTCCTCGTCTTATTGGTAACTCTTTCGACTATGCTTCAAACATAGTAGTCGAGGGATTCAAATCCAAGCTGTTCGGGGCCAGAACTCCTTTGAGCAGAACATGTCAAACTTATCCGAGATCCAGTTTTAGACTAAATGGCTCTTATGATGCCTCCTCTGCTAACGTACGCATTGTACGCATTGTTCGCTCGCTGAAATTCGATACTGACGCCAGGTTCCTCAGTGACTGCCACGGGTCCTCCGAACTCAGCGTCTGAGCCATTTCGATGACTGCCGAAGTTCAAAAATTTTCAAATGTGTGTAAATTCCTAAGGGCCGAAACTGCTGAGGCCATCGGTCCCTACACTGACAAACTAATTTAATCTAGGTATGATATACAGGACATAAAATCCCGTCTGCGGCCTGCGATCATTTTTTCTGCTTCAAGACTGCTATGGGCGCAGTTATTTGTTATTCGACACTTCCTTTGAGTTGTCAAGGCTGTCCGCCTGCTTGGTTAGGAAGAAGTTGAAGTTTGTGATGTCTGAAGATGGGTGTAATCCCGAAACGCGTAACATGTTCTAATAAAAGAGTCAATTGAACATCTCATGACTTTATTGCGATTGTACAGCATTGATTGCCAATTAATAACTAAATCTAGCTTATGCCAAGAACACCCATACTCAAGGGAGAACTCAAACCTGTAGTGGGAGGGGCCGTGCAATCCGTGACATGGCGCCTCAAACCACGCGGCTGCCGTAGTTCGTGACATGCGTTTCCCCGAACGAGGTTTCCTCGCCGGGTTAGTGAAACCTTCCCCAGACTTCTCCAAGGCATTATAATTGGCCAAAATATCGAAAACAGTTATCCGTGAAGACTATTTTGTTGGGAGAAAGCTCAGCGCGAAGTCTTTCGATAATCGCAGCTCTTCGGTTGTATTCCGCTCTTGTCCGTAACATTTCGGCCACTTTGAGGTTCTGACTGTTTACTAGATGTCTATAGCTTTCAAGAACGCCAGTCGCGACCTCCGGTGAAACTACGATATGGCGGGACATTCAAATTGAAATTGGTCCGGATTTAAACGCCGCCCCCTATATGTGAGAACCTACGTACTTCATGTAGATGCAGCAATGGTTATCCGTGGTATCCACAGATTCTCGTCATATTTTTTATGGTTTCTAGCCACTCTTGCGTGAAATACGTAGCCAGCGATTGTTGTACTTGTTACCACATCTACACTCAGTACATCCTCTGGGTCTTAGTTAGCATATTAGGGTCATTCAAAAAGAAACAAGCCAGAGGGTGTAAAATGCAAACCACTGAAGGGTCGTAACGCCACTGCCTACGGAAGAAGGTGCAGTCCCTAAAAGAGAGCAGAGGCCCGAACTCGCGGCTCGAGGGACGTAAGCGCACACCCACGTCGCGAAAGACAGAGCACGTGCGCGCCTCGGCCGTCCACTACACTGTCTTGCTGGAAACAGAGACACGGAGGCTTCAAAAGAAGAGGGCCGTTTCGTGACAGCGGAAGGAGTGCCAAAGAATGGCATAAGTGTGCGAGGAGCACTGCAGGCTCACGGTGTGGCACAAGCGACTGCAGGAAGGACGGATGTCATTGGTCGATGATGGACCGCGTAACCGATATCATTACTCAGCAGATAAAAATGTAAATGTCGTGTGACTAGGGCCTCCCGTCGGGTAGGCCGTTCGCCGGATGCAAGTCTTTCGATTTGTCGCCACTTCGGTGACTTGCGTGTCGATGGGGATGAAATGATGATGATTAGGACAACACAACACCCAGTACCTGAGCGGAGAAAATCTCCGACCCAGCCGGAAATCGAACCCGGGACCTTAGGATTGACATTCTGTCGCGCTGATCACTCAGCTACCGGGGACGGACACCCAGCAGGTGAATGCCCTAAGAACTGAAGACTGTCTGATGGCGGAGCCCCCCCCCCCCCCCCCTCCCCGCAGAGGTCGGACTGAGCATCGGAATTGCAACGGACATGCAGTTTTCTGTATACATGTGCCATTCTTTGACGAATTTCCGTTCCCCGCACATCTTCCATTATCATGAAAGGCACTACACACCTTTTGTCTTCTTTCGAAGCCTAAATTTCTCTTTTTTCAGCACTACTGACAAGTAAACCTACCCAAAGGCTACATTTCGATTTTGATTGGCTTTGAATGTGTTGTAATGTAGAACAAGATAAGAGACAAATATTTTTATACCCTCTTTTACGCTTGTTAAGAGGCTGAAACACCCCTTTAAAACAAATTAATTTAATATTTCTCATTGAAATGGCAAGAGATATGAAAAAAACCATCAAATAAAAGTACCATGGTTTTTAATGTACGTTATTTCGGTGCACCCAGATTTGTCGAAACAGCCATTTTTTTCGAGATTCCGCCCCCCCCCTCCAAACAATATTGTTTCTGAAACTTCCTGGCAGATTCAAACTGTGTGCCGGACCGAGACTCGAACTCGGGACCTTTGCCTTTCGCGGGCAAGTGCTCTACCAACAGAGCTACCCAAGCACGACTCACGCCCCGTCCTCACAGCTTTAATTCCGCCAATACCTCGTTTTGTTTCTCATTTCGACATTTCACAAATAGCAAAAGGCATAGCATTGTTAATCCGAAATTCAGTCATATATAATGAAGAGGTATTCCAGAGACGCATTTATCAGACATCAGCTAGAAATATCTCCGCATCTCTGTACGCATGCCTGATATGTTCCGCTTCAGTGCCAAGTGCCATGTTGGGTTGTTTAATAAGTATTTTCCAGATAAATAAACTCTAAATGTACAGCCTTTTAATTATAATTGTCTTTTAATCTCGTGATGAATTTGCGTTTTCTTTTTACATTTGTCGTAATTTTTTTTTCATGTCGTAACATTTTCAGATTTAATTATTTTATATTTGAAAATGTTCGTACATTAGTTAGGTTTACATGTAAATGCAGTGGACGGCCGACGCGTGAGTGTGCTCCCATGTCCCTCTAACGGCGACCTTGAGGCCTCAGCGCCATTATAGGGACCACATCTCCTTCCGTTGGCAATGGCGTTACGATCCTTCTAGCGGTTTCATTTTACAGCCTCCGGCTCGTTTGTATTTGAATGACACTAATACAAAGAAGCAGAACGTCTTTGTTCTTTTTCGAAATGTCCTTCATCATGACAGCTACAGAATCCTGAAGAGGACAGCAAATTAACAGGAGCATATGAATTGTTTATAAGGGCAGCGTAGTAGTAATGCTATAGCCATTAGTAAACGAAAGCCGTGGATGTATTTACCCCGGCCCTCGCCTGACGCATCCCCAGCTGTGTTGGTCAGGGAGTGGCGCGACAGTCCTGTTTACCCACAGCACGCACGGGACGGGTTTCTGACAAAAATGTCTGTGTTTGCCTCGACAAATGGCTGGCTCTCCCAACGGTCCACACCGAGACGGTGGGACCTAACTGGACAGCGGCCGTCGTTGCCCCACCCGTCTACTGTGCGGACACACTGTCGTAGGACATGGACGAATGCCATAACTCTTAAAATACGCATATATCTACACTACTGTGTAGATTAACAGTGCCGCCTGTTAAAAATTTCTCATTTGCTGTTGTTGGTAGTAACACAAGTCTACCGCTTCATTCTTTGAAATCAGAGATGGCAGATGATATTTTGTCCCAGTTCCAATTTGACATAAAAAAATTAGTTTCGAATCTGAATTTTACGAAAATATTTTGAAGTCGCATAACGTGTCATAACGCTCAAATAATAGTAAGCAGCTGCAAAAAATTTACGCTTGATGTGTAGTGTATGCTGTCCTATGGCTTAGGGTAAAACGTGAATATAGCCGGCCGTAGTGGTCGTGCGGTTCTAGGTGCTACAATCTGGAACCGTGCAACCGCTACGGTCGCAGGTTCGAATCCTGCCTCGGGCATGGATGTGTGTGATGTCCTTAGGTTAGTTAGGTTTAATTAGTTCTAAGTTCTAGGCGACTGATGACCTCAGAAGTTAAGTCGCATAGTGCTCAGAGCCATTTGAACCATAAAACGTGAATAGATACCCGGAAGAGATGGTCAATGGCTGTGGTTCTGCAACTATCCGCTTTACAGCGATGCCAGTCAGTTGATTGTCATTCTCTGTCGAGAGTGAGACTTCGATGATTCCCTTGACTCTTTATTTCAACAAAAGCACCTTAATATTATACAGTATGTCAATACTTTTTCATTTTTCCGTAAGTTAGACAGTAAGTAGTTATCGAAACTTATATTTCAGGGCTGTACAGGTCTAGCTGCAGACCACCATGTTGCTTCTCCCTGCGTTCTCGTCCACCATGTTTGACGGCGCGCTATGGCCATCTCTCCCTGCCGATTGGGAGAGATATCCGTATCATCTTTGGGATAGTTAGCCACTATGTAAGACTTTGTTTATCTTTTAATTTTGACAGGATTTTTTTTTTGCATAGGTGACAACTAAGTACTTTCGCAAGATTGGTTCTACTATAGGCAGATGGAGAGAAGAAGACTTCAAATTGCTATTAATAAAGTAAAGAATGTTGGTTATTCATTGAGAAAAGGTTGTATAGAGATTAATATTCGAAGGAAAACCCTGTAGCGAAATATATAAATCGGTTGTGAGCCAAGAACTGCAGTGGTTCCAGCTTCCCTCTTGGGTTTAGTCAATGAGGAACGTCTTGTGCCATTTCCAATAATTTTCCGTACAAGACTTACCTGTAACAAATAGCTCAATACAAATATGTTAAGAATACTGGACACTCTTTTAATACGATTCAGAGTGTTTTGCCACTGGTCGTCTCTCTCTTTAGTGCCTGGCCATCTAACTTTGATGGACGTTTGAGATGGTCAAGTGTTACATAGTTAAAAAAGAATTCATAGTTAGTTTGAGTTTCGGTTTGAATCCTTGAACGAAGTCTTGGTTTGTTTTTATGAATATGTAAAGCAATATACGTAAATTCCCCAATGTTTTTTGAGTATTAGGATTTGATATTTGCATTAGAAATATATTATGGGCATCTGTTCTCGTTTTACCCTAATTTTTGCATTGTCAGGAAATTCTTTACCTGCACCACCTTCCTCCATAGCCGAAGGAATTAGAAACAAACATGGCCCCTTTAAAATAGCTATCCCAGCGCTCACAGTGGGTTATCCATGATTTCACTAAATTACGTAACACAGGACAGTTGGAGGGAGGGTTGGACCCCGCCCCTGGCGAATACGCGTCGGGTATCTCAACCACTGGTCCACTCTGCTCGGTACTGCTGCTTTAGGAATGAAGGGAGATACGAATTTAATGTCCTGTCGACGACTAAGTCATTAGAGGCGGAGCCCAGACTCTGATTACGGATGGACACAGGAGGAAATCTGCCGCGTTCTTGAAAGCAACCAGTCCAAGACTGGAACAATGTGCTTTAGAAAAAACATGTAAATCTGCCTGGACGGACCGTGATCTGAAAAAAAAAAAAATGCTGTATGGCTAGCGATTCGACGTAACGCTGGAGACTGTAGGCTGTTATTCGCCCAGAGAGACACTGAAGTTACTTGACAATCATACACATTCCGATTTACATGCCACAATGGCTCAACTGAAAAAAGAAGAATACTCAAAGAAACGCGTGGAAATACTAAACAAAGAAGTGCCTTAACTTTGATGAGCAAAATTGTATTTTTTCAACGATCTTTGCCATAAATTGACAAAAAATAAATAAAAAAGTAAGGATTTGTAGTTTTGAAATCCTCCAATTTGTCACGATTAATTCTTCAGTTACAAATCCTACTGAAAATTATTTTATTTTGGAAACAAGAATTAAAGAAACTAATTGAAACATCAAAGGGCCGTGAATTTCGGTTCCAATGCAATCCTGTTTTATGGTCACATGGAGCTAAAAGAAGCATATGGAGCCCGAAAAAAATCATGTAAACCACGTTATTATGGAGAAAAGGAGACGCGTTAGTGTCCTGGTGTGTTTCCTCTAAGTAGTACTAAGGTAACATAAATGAAACTGTAACGAGAGACATTCAACTCACTTCATCGGTGCGGGAGAAATAGTAAGCCTTCTGCTAGTAAAACGAGTGAAATGAACTATAATATTAATCATAGTATCCAAGCAAGCATTTACCACGGTAAAAATTATAATGTATCAAATCGAAAGGAATACTGCCAAGGCACTAATAACTCGAAGATTGTATTCACTTCCGCAAGGACTGGCTTATCCTCCGCACCTCTTATTAGGGTGGCACAGCGCAACTTTAGAACTTAAAACTGGAAATACAAATTTCCATTTATATTACATGTTATGATTGCATTCTAAAAATAAATTAACTTTTCTCTGAAATATTGTTTTTCAACTACCGCATAAATTAAAAGTAACAAATGGTGACGCTTTTGAAATACTGTGCCGTGTCGTCGACAAAGAGAGTTATTTCTTAACGAAAACATCTAAGGCACCATATAATTTTACTTGTGCTCAGTCGTACTTAAACGCATTTTTAGCATTGACTGATATAAATTATTTTCTGTGTTGTACCACATAAAATCAACAGATCATCATTCTTGAGATGAGAGTCAGTTTTCTAGAGGATCTGTGTTGGACAAACGGCTGTCTCGATAATGTCTAAATCGTACAAACCTATTAACTGAGGCACCTGGCGACGAAGTATCATGGTGGAATCACATGTTTATTTCATTGTCAAACAGAACAATCTGAGACACTCACGCTTTGTACTGTTTCGCACCATTTCTTTAAACTGCAGATGGAAACCAATAATTTGTCACCAGTGAGCGTACATGAGACATAATCTATCCAAGAAGGTGACCGCCTTAGGTTTGCCACGTAATGTAGAGGAGGAAATAATACTCGACATGACGCTGTCAGCACCGCATTATTTACCTACAGAAATCGCTGCCCATAGACTAACGAAAAAGCCAAGACAATTACGAAAATTTTTTTTATATAAATATCCGCAATTGTCAAAAATTTTCAAGCTGTTGAAACTTGGTTTGGAAAAAAAATATTTTCCCCCTTGCCATAACCTCAGATTATTGTGTCGTGCTGTATTTATGGAATAGCTCACGCTTGCATTGCTTGTGACACTGAATCAGTGCCATTACTGATTAATCATGTACGCCTCGTCTCTAAACACTTCTGTCTATATAATTTGTTTAAAATCTCTGGTAATGTGCGACCTCCCAGGTGGAACTCAATGAAGTGGCGATGATTTTAGGAAATTAAAGAATCGAGGGAGAAGAACATAAGACATATTGCATGAGACATCTAAATTGTATGTGTTTTGGTTAACAAAATCACGGAAAACATAAAATTTCTTTATTTCGACTTCGAAAAAGAAAGTTGTTTTTAAGACTGATGTCCCGAGGTATATACTGTACATTTCCAAAGAAGCGATAATTAGGTGTCAGATATTTTACACTGAAGATCCAAAGAAACTGGTACGCCTGCCTAATGTCGTGTAGAACTCCCACGATCACGCAGAAGTGCCACAACACGACATAGCACGGCATGGACTCGACTAATGTGTAAAGTAGTGCTGGAGGCAACTGACACCATGAATCCTGCAGGGCTGTCCATAAATCCGTAAGAGTACGAGGGGGTGGAGATCTCTTCTGAACAGCACGTTGCAAGGCATCCCAGGTAAGCTCAGTAATGTTCAAGTCTGGGAAGTTTGATGTCCAATGGAACCGTTTAAACTCAGAAGAATGTCCCTGGACCCACTCTGTAGCAATTCTGGACGTGTGGGGTGTCGCGTTGTCCTACTGAAATTTCCCCAGTCCGTCTAAATGCAGAATGGAGATGAACGGATGCAGGTGATCAGACAGGATGCTCACGTACGTATCACCTGTCACAGTCGTATCTAGACGTATCAGGGGTCCCATATCACTCCACATGCACACGCCCCACACCATTACATAACTTCCACCAGCTTGAACAGTCCCCTGCCGACATGCAGGGTCCATGGATTCACGATGTTGTCTCAATACACTTGTTGATGGCCCGGCACTGAAGTCTGCAGCAGTTTCCGGAAGCGTTTCATTTCTGTCACGATGAACGATTCTCTTCAGTCGTCGTTGGTCCCTTTCTTGTAGAATGTTTCTCCGGCCGCAGCGATGTCGGAGATTTGATGTTTTACCGGATTCCTGATATTCACGGTACACGAGTGAAATGATCATTCGGGAAAATCCCCACTTCATCGCTACCTCGGAGATGCTGTGTTCCATCGCTCGCGCGCCGACAACAGCACCATGTTCCAACTCACTTATATCTTGATATTGTAGCAGCAGTAACCGATCTAACAATAGCGCTAGGCACATGTTGTCTTATACAGGCGTTGCCGACCGCAGCGCAGCAATTCGCCTGCTTACATATATCTGTATTTGAATACGCATGTCTAAACCAATTTCTTTGGCGCCTCAGTGTTTTTTTTTATAATGAGCGATCAAAAAGTTTTTCGCTTAAGCGGACTGCTGCAGCTTATATGCAACGTAGCGCGACTCCGATGCGGGTATATAAGCACCGACATGTAGAAATGGATTGGAGTGGCATTCGTGTCTTTCCGATGTGCGATCGGTAAATGAGGAAACATGAACCATGGCGATGTTATGATCAATTTCGCTCAGACAGGATCAACGTCTACTATTCTTTTCTTGGCTGCCGTAGGACAAGCACTGGTAGACATCCAGTGGAGAATGAAGAATGTGTATGGGGTGGCATGCCTGCCGAAAGCCACCGCTGTGGAATGGTGCGCCAAAGTGGGCTGCTGCTTTATGATAACGCACTTCCCCATATCGCAAATATCGTAACTTAGAAGTTACGCCAACTGGGAGACAATGGAGCACCCGGCCTATAGTCCTGATCTATCCCTATGCATTCGATCCCCTAAAAAAGGCCTCGATGGGTCGACGATTCCAGTCAGAGGAGGATGTGAAGCAAGCAGTTGCGGTCTTCTTCACGCAGCAGGACACGGTGTTTTGCCAAAGGGGAATCCTTAATCGGTGGGATGATCGTCTCAATGCTCACGGCGGTTTCGCCTGATTGGTATACCGATTCTGGATCATACGGTCTTCGAACGGAAACTTTTACATCGCCCCTTATAGTTTACAGACTGTGTACAGTTGAAGATACTTGACTGAGTTGAGGCATTACATATTTCTGACTACGCTACACTGCTTGAAGTCTACAATAGCAAATTGGGAAATAATAGTATTATACGTTTCTTCATGTACCTCACGTGATGTTATTAGTTGTGTGTACTAGTAGTTTTATATCTACCACACAGTCTACAGATTGTCACGTGCAAACAACGAAATGTTTTCTATTTTTCAGTTTTTCATTCATTTTGTAAGTAGGCTGTTTAGGTTTTTATGTTGGTAACGCCAGGTAGCGCTCTGTATGAAAATCACTGACTGTGCTGTGTGCAGTCTGTGGCTGGTTTGCATTGTTGGAATATTTGCTATTGTAGTGTTGGGCAGTTGGATGTGAACAGCGCGTAGCGTTGCGCAGTTGGAGGTGAGCCGCGAGCAGTGGTAGATGTGAGGAGAGAGATGGCGGAGTTTTGAGAGCGGTCGATCTGGACGTGTGTCCGTCAGAAAAAGGAAATTTGTAAGACTGGATATATATATGTCTTTTGAACACCATTAAGGTAAATACATTGTTTGTTCTCCATCAAAATCTTTCATTTGCTAACTATGCCTATCAGTAGTTAGTGCCTTCAGTAGTTAGAATCTTTTATTTAGCTGGCAAAATTGGCGCTCACTGCATTGCAGTAGTTCGAGTAACGAAGATTTTTGTGAGGTAAGTGATTTGTGAAAGGTATAGGTTAATGTTAGTCAGGGCCATTCTTTTGTAGGGATTATTCAGTCAGATTGCGTCGCACAAAAAAAAAAAAGTGTTTCAGTTTAGTGATGATCGGAATAAGTAAAGGGAGAAATGTCTGAGTACGTTCAGTTTTGCTCAGCTGTTTGAAAATCAAATAACGTAGAGGTTTTCCAGCACTGTCATTCATAAATTTTTCTAAGGGGATGTTTAAATTTCAGATTAAGAATCGCTAGATATGACGTTATTTATAATGTTACTTACGGTTTTGCGGCGCGGGGTAGCCGCGCGGCCTGGGGCGCTTTGCCACGGTTCGCGCGGCTCCTCCCGTCGGAGATTCGAGTCCTACCTCGAGTATATATATATATATATATATATATATATATATATATATATATATATATATATATATATATATATGTGTGTGTGTGTGTGTGTTCCACCACTCACGGTTTATTGATGTTGTAGTCTTGCTTCCCTTGTTTAAGACGTATTAAAGCGCTCATTTCTTTTAATGTTCTTATTTATTGCTTCTGTACACGCATTTTATGTAATTTATTGGCAGAGCACAAGATTTCGGCTGCCAGTTCGTGTGTTGTTATAGGTATGTAATGTTCACATTTTTTCCTTCGTGTTCGTTCAGCGAGCGGCGAGCAATTTCAAAGCGTTGTTGACGTTTGAGATGTTTAGCGCGTGTGTGTGTGTGTGTGTGTGTGTGTGTGTGTGTGTGTGTGTGTGTGTGTGTGAGGGAGAGAGAGAGAGAGAGAGTGAGAGAGAGAGGGCGAGGATGTGAGCTGCAGCATCCAAAAGATAACTAAAATCAGCATAGTCTTGAATATCTACCGCAGTACCCGTTCTGCATCTGAAGACAAAGCGAGAGATAATGACGTCCACCTCAGTCGTAGACAAAAACGGCGGCAAGTTCTGCGGCCCGTACACTATTCTCATAAAGGCCGAGTAATTCGTCCTCCGCCGGCCGGTGTGGCCGAGCGGTTCTAGGCGCTTCAGTCTGGAACCGCGCGACCGCTACGGTCGCAGGTTCGAATCCTGCCTCGGGCATGGATGTGTGTGATGTCGTTAGGTTAGTTAGGTTTAAGTAGTTCTAAGTTCTAGGGGACTGATGACCTCAAATGTTAAGTCCCATAGTGCTCAGAGCCATTTGAACCATGTGAATTCGTCCTCCACGGAGATGAACATTACCTGCCGCGAGAGCTCACACGAGAATGTTTATCTCCGCTGAGCACGTCCGGGCCGACGCATTGCGAGCCGTCAGCGGCGTAACTGATGGAGGCAACGGCTGCAGTTATCCTGACAGCGGACGTCAATCGAGAGTCGGGAACGAGCGGATTAAGCGTCAGAGGCAGGCGGGGAGAAGCGCAAGCGGCGCGTGGCTGTTCCGCCCGAGCGCAGAGCAGAACGCTCGCTGCCGGTGACGTTCGTACCTCTGAGCGTAACGGACATCTCCCAACAACGTCCACAGCTCTACAGTTCCCAACTAACAGGGCACCGGAATGCTACTTCCTCCTACCTCACCGTAAATTAGTACAGCCAGACATTTACGAGGTGTGTGAGAGAATGAGACTGATATTACGCGGAGCGATCTGGCAACACTTTGTTGTTCTGCTCGAGTAAACCGGTGTGTTAATGCCTTCCAGATGCTCAGAGTTTCAGCTCCGTAAAGCCATCAAGTGATTTTTGAGGGCGCTATCAATGAAGCTGTGTTTTTGTCGTCTGTAACGAGAGCGAAACACCGGAATTTAGAGAAATGTTATGTTTTTAAGTTTTGTGTTAAACTTTGAGAATCCCAAAGCGTGACCTGTGAAAAGTTGAAACAGGGCTATGGGGAACGTTACTCGTCAAGAACACAGGTTTTATGCTTGCTCGAGTCATTTTTGGAAGGCCGAGAACACGTTGGAAATGAACCTCGCTCTGCGAGATCTCCAACTTCAAAGAACGACGAAAACGTCGAACGTGTGCTTGCTCTTGTGAGATCAGGCCGACGTTTACCAATAAGGAAGATGGATGACCTGTTAAACTTTCACCGTTCATCAAAATTATGCACATGCGAAACGTTTGTGCCAAAGTCTCACAACTGAGCACAAGCACAATCGAAGAAATGTTGTAAGACGTGTACATTTCTATTGTCTATTGTCAACCCACAATTTATGAAAGATGTTTATATTTTATTAATAAGATTAAGTAGGAATAATTAATATTTTTCATGTTGGAAATAATTGTGGTAGCAGGGAATGTCTGCACCGAAGTATTGTTGACAAGAGAGACCACAAATTGATATACACTCCTGGAAATGGAAAAAAGAACACATTGACACCGGTGTGTCACACCCACCATACTTGCTCCGGACACTGCGAGAGGGCTGTACAAGCAATGATCACACGCACGGCACAGCGGACACACCAGGAACCGCGGTGTTGGCCGTCGAATGGCGCTAGCTGCGCAGCATTTGTGCACCGCCGTCGTCAGTGTCAGCCAGTTTACCGTGGCATACGGAGCTCCATCGCAGTCTTTAACACTGGTAGCATGCCGCGACAGCGTGGACGTGAACCGTATGTGCAGTTGACGGACTTTGAGCGAGGGCGTATAGTGGGCATGCGGGAGGCCGGGTGGACGTACCGCCGAATTGCTCAACACGTGGGGCGTGAGGTCTCCACAGTACATCGATGTTGTCGACAGTGGTCGGCGGAAGGTGCACGTGCCCGTCGACCTGGGACCGGACCGCAGCGACGCACGGATGCACGCCAAGACCGTAGGATCCTACGCAGTGCCGTAGGGGACCGCACCGCCACTTCCCAGAAAATTAGGGACACTGTTGCTCCTGGGGTATCGGCGAGGACCATTCGCAACCGTCTCCATGAAGCTGGGCTACGGTCCCGCACACCGTTAGGCCGTCTTCCGCTCACACCCCAACATCGTGCAGCCCGCCTCCAGTGGTGTCGCGACAGGCGTGAATGCAGGGACGAATGGAGACGTGTCGTCTTCAGCGATGAGAGTCGCTTCTGCCTTGGTGCCAATGATGGTCGTATGCGTGTTTGGCGCCGTGCAGGTGAGCGCCACAATCAGGACTGCATACGACCGAGGCACACAGGGCCAACACCCGGCATCATGGTGTGGGGAGCGATCTCCTACACTGGCCGTACACCACTGGTGATCGTCGAGGGGACACTGAATAGTGCACGGTACAGCCAAACCGTCATCGAACCCATCGTTCTACCATTCCTAGACCGACAAGGGAACTTGCTGTTCCAACAGGACAATGCACGTCCGCATGTATCCCGTGCCACCCAACGTGCTCTAGAAGGTGTAAGTCAACTACCCTGGCCAGCAAGATCTCCGGATCTGTCCCCCATTGAGCATGTTTGGGACTGGATGAAGCGTCGTCTCACGCGGTCTGCACGTCCAGCACGAACGCTGGTCCAACTGGGGCGCCAGGTGGAAATGGCATGGCAAGCCGTTCCACAGGACTACATCCAGCATCTCTACGATCGTCTCCATGGGAGAATAGCAGCCTGCATTGCTGCGAAAGGTGGATATACACTGTACTAGTGCCGACATTGTGCATTCTCTGTTGCCTGTGTCTATGTGCCTGTGGTTCTGTCAGTGTGATCATGTGATGTATCTGACCCCAGGAATGTGTCAATAAAGTTTCCCCTTCCTGGGACAATGAATTCACGGTGTTCTTATTTCAATTTCCAGGAGTGTAATTTTAAAAAGGGCGGGAGAGACCGCGTATTGATGCATTTTAAGAAAAGAGCGGGAAAGACCGCGCATTGATACATTTTGTAATGGTAGCAGGGATTGTCTGCACCAGAAAGCATTGTTGGCACGAGAGACCGCACTTCAGCGTTCGTAGGAAGTCAGTAGTAAGCGAGAAGTGAATCGAGTCGGTAGCAGGTCTGAAGCGAGAGGTTGAGGGGAGCGGGGTGCCTGCCAGCCACCAGCTATGATTTACAAGAGATTATAAACGGATGTACAGAGACATCAGCTGACTATTATCATAAGAGGAACTAATATTATTGAATTATTTTTTTGAGAAACTCAAGACTACTGAAGGTATGTTTGCGCAATGATAGTTGTAAGATTATTGTAAAAAGTAAGACCCATTTGAACGTTTGTAAAATCATTTCATTCAGAATATAAGTAGCTTTTGCCACCAATATTGCATTTCTAATTATAATCCATCCCAAAAACCATCAACGTAAAACTTTGCAAAATTTTATTGTTGTCAAGAAAAAGTTTAACTATGAATTACGTAACTTCAGTCAAATTAATCAAAGAATAACGTCAGCTTTGGTAATAAATACAGCCACTTATTATGAAAGCCCACCAGCAGCTAATAGAGTACAGTAAAACAGAGTAAGTATATTCATGTCGCAGTTTGATGTAGCAGTCAGATGGCGATCCAGTAACAGTAAAACAGGTAAGGGACAGTTTTGGGTTACTGCAGGTAACGACTGACGGCCACGACGACGACACATTCTATGTTTCGTCAAAATAATCAGAAAATCACTTTTAAAAAGCAGCAATTAAATTTGTATGCGAAGATTGAGAAAGAGAATAAATTTCAAAGGGAAGATTTCATTTGTTATTATTAAGTATTAAGCAAGAGATAGAAATCCTAAGGGAAGGTTTCATAGGTTACTGTAGAAGGGAACAAAAGAGGTATAGAGGAGACGGGAAGGTTTCAACGTGTCTGTTGATATTCTTGAAAGAGATGCTAACGACCACGTTTCCTTCAGACGTCTGATCGCAGGTGATGAGTCCTGGATGTTTAGTACGATCCTGAGACAAAGCTGCAAAGTGTGGAGTGGCAAACTGAGACATCTCCGCGATCGAAAAAAGCTCGAACGAGCGAATCAAAATTCAAAACAGTGCTGACTTGGTTTTTTGACAGTAGGAGTTTTTGCATAAAGAATTTGTCCCCCCAGGGCAAACTGTCAACCGGATGTTTTACAAAGGCTCAGAAAAAGGGTGAACCAAATGAGACCGAACACTGCAGACAAGTGGCTGCTGCATCACGACAACGCCCCATGTTACACGGCCGCTTTCATCACGGAATTTTTGCCCTCAAAAGGCATTCCTGTTGCTCCACAGCCGCCACAATCTGATCTGAATCCTTGTGAGTTTTTTTTTTCTTTTCCCGAAATTGAAAAATGTCTCGAAAGGACGTCATTTAGGGACTCCGGAGAACATTCAAAAGAATGCGACCGACGTGTTAAAGGCCCTACCAGTTAAAGCCTTCCTGCGCAGCTACGAAGACTGCGAACGACGACTCCAGCGGTGTATAACTGCCGAAGGGAACTGCGCTGAAGGAGGCAATATCGTTCTTTGAAAAAATAAAATATTTGGTATATAAAACATCAGACGCATTACTTTTCTTCCAGGCTTCGCGTACTGGTCGCACTCGAACGCCACCAACAATATTTAGGAGGTCTTTCAAGGATATTTTGCGAGTAATTTGGTATAACAGTCTCTGATGCCTTATTACAGAGTAACTGCATTTCTGTTGATTTCTTAGCCACGTTCATCTTCGTACCTACATTGCAATGAAACAGCTGCCCAGCAGTGCAAATGTTGACGCTATGCACTGCGTATCTCCTTTGCAAACAAACTTGTCCATTCACTCACGGTATTTGCTATTGTTGACTGTAATGGCCAATGTACTCTTACCCCTCGCCGATAGTGCCAGTTCTGTGTTAACAGCAATAGAGTTAGGTCAACTGATGAAGAGGCGGCCGATATTCACAGCGAAGCTACTCTGAACTGTTCGCGCATCGACAGCGAGCACATCACGCTACTTTGACAGACCACTTTTGTTGCATTGCTGCCTGTTGTGTGTTGTACGATTGGGCGATGGTATGTTACAAGTATTTCTTATTAACTGAGGCAACAAACCAACTAAATAGTAGGTAAATTATTACTCTGTAATGGGCCTCAGGAACAAAGGGTCTGTTATATCAAAATAGACAGAAAAAGCCTGAAAAAACTCCGAAAATTTGCCGATGGAGTTTGCATTCACCCTGTATGAACCATGAAACATATTAAGATGGGATTCATGATGTAATTGATAGTGCAGAAAAGAGGGAAAGGGTTTCAGTTCTGCCAATATTTTATCCGCGACGGCTGTGGGGATATTATAGTGTTTACTGCATCAAATAGTGAAATAAAACATTTAAATTAGTGAAAGCGCATAAAATCAGTGCCATATTTCGCCAATATCTACTGCAGACAGCAACAGACTTTTACCGTGCAGATTCCATGATATTTTGCATGAAGAAGGTGACTTGTTCTCTAAATTAATACAAAGTGTACTACGTACGGTCTGACTCTTTTTTTGTGTAGAAACAGACAGTACATGCTATATACTGTTTGATTTCTCTGCATGAGCAATATGGCAGCAGTGTAATTTGCTACCGTCTGAACATGGATTCAGGTATAAAACCATAAACACGAAAAATAGATCATTAACTTGATACAAAACGGCTCTGAGCACTATGGGACTCAACTGCTGTGGTCATTAGTCCCCTAGAACTTAGAACTACTTAAACCTAACTAACCTAAGGACATCACACACACCCATGCCCGAGGCAGGATTCGAACCTGCGACCGCAGCAGCAGCGCGGCTCCGGACTGGAGCGCCTAGAACCGCACGGCCACCGCGGCCGGCTAACTTGATACAACTTTGACTGGTAAACGTTTGGAAGTATAACTTCTACTTACGACATGTTGGGCACGAGACCTTGAAATAACCTGCCTAAGAAGTACACATTGTACGGAAGCTCAAAAGCCTACAGTAATGATACAAAATACACTTCTTCTTCTTGACTTTTCCCGTTTCTCCTACAGGGTGGTCAGTGTTGTACGGGATCTGACAACGTTAGTGACAGTTGCTGGCCAGTTGGCCTTCCTCATGCCACCACTACCCCCACACTACGGAATTCGTGCACACCACCTGTCTACGCCCAGTGTAAATTTAGGTCGGCCGGTGTGGCCGAGCGGTTGCAGGTTAGAATCCTGCCTCGGGCATGGATGTGTGTGATGTCCTTAGCATAGTTAGGTTAAACTAGTTCAAAGTTCTAGGGGACTGATGACCTTAGATGTTAAGTCCCATAGTGCTCAGAGCCATTTGAACCATTGTAAATTTAGTGTGAGACCGTTTTCTGGATGTTTGTGTAGGAGATGGGAAATGGGTACCAGGCCGCTATTCACCTAGGTGGATGTGGGAAACCACCTAAAATCCACATCCAGACTAGCTCGCTTACCAGCTCTTGTCATTGTGAGGCGGATTCGATCCGCGGCATGTTCACCTCCCCGTATCCCTGTAGCGGAGCTTTAACGCACTGTGCTATCTGAGCGAGTTTGATGATATAAATTATTGTAGTGGAACTAAGCGGGAAGAAGCAGTCTTCCTGTTACAATGACGTCTGCTACATTGTCTTACCGTTGCAGATTCTTTCCCCTTCACAAGATTGTCCTCTTCCTTTCCTCCTGCTGCTACATTCCTTGGAGGTGCTGCTGCTGGTGACAACGTGGGACGTAATAACGAGGAGGCTGGCGGCGACGAGCGTCCATTAGACGTGGCCCTGCCGAGTGCATCAGGTCTGAGGCGTGGCGACCATAGAGTGACCATAGAGTGCCTTGCAGATGGTCCGCGCCATTCCACTCGGCATCGCCGGCGTGGCTCGACGGCCGTGAATGCTTCGCAGTATGAGCAAGAAGATATAGGCTGATAGTCAGAGCGAGTGAAGGATGCAGCAATGAAGATTTCGTGTTTCTTCGGTTCAAGACAAGAAACGGAGAGGCTGGAGCGAGGTGTGTGTGTGTGTGTGTGTGTGTGTGTGTGTGCGTGGCCTGAGCATCGCGGTATCCGCCACAAGCGACAAGTGATTTAGGGAAAACCCATCAAACCTTAATAGCGATCTCCAGGCAAATATTAGAATCTAATATCTTAACCACTCCACGATCTCCCTAGCTTGAAATATAAAGAAGAGACTGTGTTGCATGAGTCTCAATACTACTTCAGCAAAGGTATTTCGATAGTCTTATTGAGAACGTTCCGCAATAGGCTTTCTGAGAAAAAAAGAAAAAAAATAGCGCTATTCTACGTACAGGGTGAAAAGTATTTAAACCGACAACTCTGGGAGGTTTTAGGGGACATCAAAACAAATATTTTTCCCTAATGTAATTTTTTCCTATGAGGAGTATTTAAACCGGTGGAGGCCGTATATCCCCCCCCCCCCCCATGAACCATGGACCTTGCCGTTGGTGGGGAGGCTTGCGTGCCTCAGCGATACAGATGGACGTACCGTAGGTGGAACCACAACGGAGTGGTATCTGTTGAGAGGCCAGACAAACATGTGGTTCCTGAAGAGGGGCAGCAGCCTTTTCAGTAGTTGCAGGGGCAACAGTCTGGATGATTGACTGATCTGGCCTTGTAACACTAACCAAAACGGCCTTGCTGTGCTGGAACTGCGAACGGTTGAAAGCAAGGAGAAACTACAGCCGTAATTTTTCCCGAGGGCATGCAGCTTTAACGGAATGGATGGTATCTTGAAGGGAGGATATAAGATGAACATCCACAAAAGCAAAACGAGGATAATGGAATGTAGTCGAATTAAGTCGGGTGATGTTGAGGGTATTAGATTAGGAAATGAGACAAAGTAGTAACGGAGTTTTGCTATTTGGGGAGCAAAATAACTGATGATGGTCGAAGTAGAGAGGATATAAAATGTAGAATGGCAATGGGAAGGAAAGCGTTTCTGAAGAAGAGAAATTTGTTAACATCGAGTATTGATTTAAGTGTTAGGAAGTCGTTTCTGAAGGTATTTGTATGGAGTGTAGCCATGTATGGAAGTGAAACATGGACGATAAATAGTTTAGACAAGAAGAGAATAGAAGCTTTCGAAATGTGGTGCTACAGAAGAATGCTGAAGATTAGATGGGTAGATCACATAACTAATGAGGAGGTGTTGAATAGGATTGGGGAGAAGAGAAGTTTGTGGCACAACTTGACTAGAAGAAGGGATCGGTTGGTAGGGCATGTTCTGAGGCATCAAGGGATCACCAATTTAGTATTGGAGGGCAGCGTGGAGAGTAAAAATCGTAGAGGGAGACAAGAGATGAAAACACCAAGCAGATTCAGAAGGATGTAGGTTGCAGTAGGTACTGGGAGGTGAAGAAGCTTGCACAGGATAGAGTAGCATGGAGAGCTGCATCAAACCAGTCTCAGGACTGAAGATCACAACAACAACAACGAGGCCGTATTACGCTCTTCAGTTGTTAGAGGGCGTATTACGCTCTTCAGTTGTAGGCAACTGCTGTCCACCAGTGTAGTAGTGCATTGTCTCTGTTTACTAATTGAGCGATACACCTGGAGTGAGTACACTGATATGGTTGGTGCGTACTACGTAGCGCACCACAACGGACGAGCTACAAAGCGGGTTTATCAACAACAATATCCTAATCGCCGTATCCCGCATCATACGACCTTTGGTGCTGTGTACCAACGTCTGCGTTAGACCGGGTCATTTAGCAGATTACCTGGACAGCTACGCCGTCGCATGGTAAGAACGCTGCAATTTGAGGAAGCTGTCTTGTAAAATGTGGAGCGGGATCCTTCAATCAGCAGTCGTGCAATTGCACGTGACATGGGGACGAATCAGACGAATGTAAGAACAGTCCTTCGAGAGCAATAGTTACGTCCATTTCACTTACAGCGTGTCCACAACCTGGAACCAGTTGATTATCCACCCAGAGCACAGTTTTCGCAGTGGTACCTGGAACACTGTGAAATGCATCCTACATTTCCATCCTCTGTGTTGTTTACCGATGAAGCAACGTTCGGGCGTGATGGAGTCTTCAACATGCACAATTCGCATTTTTGGAGTGAGGATAACACATGCCACAGTTACTAGCGCTCATCAAGTGCGGTTCTTCATTAATGTGTGCGTCGGTGTTTTTGGGGACTGTTTAATTGGACCGTATCTGCTACCTAGGCCTTTAAATGGCAGGCGCTATTACAATTTCCTCGCCAGAGCATTGCCAGAATTGATGGGAAACGTCCCGCTCCCTACAAGACAACGCATGTGGTTCCAACATGACGGGGCGCCGGCACATTTCAGTCGTCGTGTGCGTTGATTCCTGGTCCGACGGTTCCCAGAAACGTGGATTGGCAGAGATGGTCCTGTACCATGGCCTCGAACCCCAGATATGTCCCCTCTGGACTTTTTTATTGGTTTAATTAATTTGTCGCCAGAGAAATCTTCCTCTACCGGTTTAAATAGCCTCATAGGAAAAAATGACATTAGGGAAAAATATTTGTTTTGATGTCCCCTACAGCCTCCCAGAGTGTGTCGGTTTAAATACTTTTCACCCTGTATACAGGCACTACACGGTGCAGCTCACTTGTTTCGGGCATGGATGTGTGATGTCCTTAGGTTAGTTAGGTTTAAGTAGTTCTAAGTTCTAGGGGACTGATGACCACAGCAGTTGAGTACCATAGTGCTCAGAGCCATTTGAGCTCACTTGTTTCCCCGGAAACTATCCGTGAGGACGGGAGTAGCAGAAAGGTCGTATAATGTCTGAAGTGCAGAAGTTACTCGAGTAAAATGTCAAATCATGGTGAAGCTGGTGATTAGACTGAACAATTCGATAGTAATGAGGGGAAATAATTGAGTGTTCGAGGAACCATTCAGTGTTACTTTCTTCAGAAAACCAATGAAAACAAATTATTTTTGCTGAACGAGGATTTCAATTCAACGCCTCGTTCCAGTATTTCAGCGTTACACACAGCGTTTCACAGTGACCACAAACACAGAGAGAATAGTGACATATTCATTATATATAAAAATATGCGCTAGCTTATCTTCAATAGTAGACGATAAAATTGTTCATCATGATTGATGACTATCAATCTGTTTTAGAATGAGTTGCCTGGCCGGGAAATGCACAAAACCTCAACGACTTTCTAAATACAAAGACACACACCCTCACACACACATAATTTTCAGTTTCGATTATTGATGTTGAGCGACCGAATCTCATGGTGTGAAAGTTGTTAACGGTAAATACGGCTAACACTTTTTCATCATAAAGTGGGAGTTTTAAAAATTACTCTTACAGCAATTTTCTCCGCAAGTGAGAATGTGCAGTTTTGTAATTTGACTTTTAGGCTTCTTCTGGTACGACGACAACATTGAAAGATTCTTTTTTAGTAGCCCAGTTGCGACAGAATTACGGCACCACCACCACGCTGCACCTGTAGTTGTACTTTTCAGCAGGCTCAGTACTCGAGCGCTGATGCAAGAGTTACT
The DNA here is from genome assembly GCF_023898315.1 of Schistocerca nitens. Taxonomy (NCBI): domain Eukaryota; kingdom Metazoa; phylum Arthropoda; class Insecta; order Orthoptera; family Acrididae; genus Schistocerca; species Schistocerca nitens. Next base: position 18,738,720 of record NC_064619.1, read on the forward strand.
TTATGAGCTGCAAATCGTACCGCCGTGAAAGTTGACCTTCCACACCAGGACGTTTCACTTCGCGCTGGACCTAATGGCTAGTTTAATGAAACGTATATGTGTTTCACAGTAGGCATAAAACTTTATCGTCTGCTATAGAACAGTTGCACCTGAAAGAAAAGTCGCAAGTTCAAACCTGTTCAGAATATGGTTAGATCTTATTTGTTTCCCTTCCTTAATTCCCGTCGTACACTCCAACACATTATTGTGCCGACATGCTAGTAACAGCCATTCACGCAAACAGCAGCCAGATGAACTGGAAGTCACTGACTGACGTAGTGAAATGTCTCCAAAAGGTATCTGGAGCAGGACTGTCTACAGTGTTTCCCTCATGTGTTGAAGGGTGCATAGCGGAGAATATTCACAGCGAACACGACGGTCGCGGTGTTTCCACAGAAGTGCGATCCCAGGAATTTCAGGATCAGGGGAGATATTTGAATTCCCCATACTTGTCGATAAGAAGCACTTAAGAGTTTCCTATTACTTAATTGCAAAGGCTAAGAAACAAGGTACTAAAGGCGAAAATTACTAATGGTAGTAAGAATGAATGAAACAGATGTGGGTCCAAATTTCATAGAAGAATTAAAAGACATTCTACTTTCAAAAGACACAGTAGGTAGACGTATATTGGAAATCAGCAAAGATCAGTATGAGAAATTTATTACCAGCACGAAAGAATGTTCGAAGTTTGCAGTTCCTGTAGTCGACAGACGCTGCAAACTTCGCGCAGCTGCTGGCAAACGTCAGCTTCTGTTCGTATATGCGAATCTGCTCGTTTCGGATTTCAACCTGGACTGTCGTTGAGATAGTGTTCACGCAGAATAATACGCGTAGAAACTAGTATATCGGTTGTGTGTTCTTAAGCTTCCAGGAGAATCAACAGTTTGTGTTGCTCTGGGGTGTAGATACGTGTGCTGTCATTTACGAAACGCGATATTTCGACAGCTTACCTCGCCGTGACACCTGTAGAAGAATCGTCTTTGCTACTTTGCACCTGCTGTATATTGTCATCGCTCCTCAGCCCTCTCCTCTCTATCCGATCGAACGCCGGGTCGGGTGGAGTCGTGAGAGTCCGCGATAGCCGAATGCTGGACGCGAACGGTGACGGCAGAAACACAGAGGGTCCAGAGTTGGTACCCAGCATTCGTCGATCGCGTACCCCCACCACTGCACCCGACGTGACGTGCAGCCAGGTAGTGGTGGAATGGGTGGGAGCTACAGAGTACACAGGAGGTGCAAAGTAACAAGGAGCTCATTCTACAAGTGTCACCTGCAGGTGACGGCAAGTTACGCTGTCGAAATATCGTGTGTCGCAAACGACTAAACCTGGCTGGACAGCCTAGAGCAATACAAATAGTATATCGGTTGTTTGTATGCGCTGTTAGTACTAGTTAGATTTACACTGAAGAGCCAAATAAACTGGTACACCTGCATATTATCGTGCAGGGCCCCGCAAGCACGCAGAAATGCCGCAACACGACGTAGCATGGACTCGACTGATGTCTGAAGTAGTGCTGGAGGGAACTGACACCATGAATCCTGCAGTGCTATCCATAAATCCGTACGAAGGGGTGAAGGTCTCTTCTGAACAGCACTTTTCAAGGTATCCCAGATCAATAATGTTCATGTCTGAAGCGGAAGTGTTTAAACTCAGAAGAGTGTTCCTGGAGCCACTCTGTAGCAATTCTGGACGTGTGCGGCGTCGCACCTGTCAGATTAGTATCTAGAGGCATCAGGGGTCCCATATCACTCCAACTGCACACGCTCCACACCATTAGAGAGCATCCACCAGCTTGAACAGTCGCCTATTGATGTGCAGTGTCACGGATTCATGAAGTTTTCTCTATACTCGTACACGTCCATCCACTCGATACAATTTGAAATTAGACTCGTGCGACCAGGCAACATGTTTCCAGTCACCAACAGTCCAATGTCGGTGTTGACTGGCCCAGGCGAGGCGTAAAGCTTTGTGTCGTGCAGTCATCAAGGGTCCACGAGTGGGCCTTCGACTCCGAAAGCCCAAAAATGGTTCAAATGGCTCTGAGCTCTATAGGACATCTGGGTCATCAGTCCCCTAGAAATCAGAACTAGTTAAACCTAACTAACCTAAGGACATCACACACATCGATGCCCGAGGCAGGATTCGAACCTGCGACCGTAGCGGTCGCGGGGTTGCAGACTGAAGCGCCTAGATCCGCTCGGTCACACCGTCCGGCTCCGAAAGCCCATACGCATGGTGTTTCGTTGAATGGTTCGCACGCTGACACTTCTTGATGGCGCAGCATCGAAATCTGCAGCAATTTGTGGAAGGGCTGCACTTCTGTCACGTTGAACGATTCTCTTCAGTCATCAAGTTCTTGTTGGATCTTTTTTCCGGCAGCAGCGATGTCGGAGATTTGTTGTTTTATCGGATTGGCTCTGAGCACTATGGGACTCAACATCTTAGGTCATAAGTCCCCTAGAACTTAGAACTACTTAAACCTAACTAACCTAAGGACATCACATACAACCATGCCCGAGGCAGGATTCGAACCTGCGACCGTAGCAGCCCCGCGGTTCCGGACTGCAGCGCCAGAACCGCATGGCCACCGCGGCCGGCTTTATCGGATTCCTGATAATCACAGTGCCCTCGTCATGTGATCATTCGGGAAAATCCCCACTTCATCGCTACCACGGAGATGCTGAGTCTTATCGCTCGATCGCCGACCATAACACTGCGTTCAAATTCACTCCAACCTTGATAACCTACCATTGTAGCAGCAGTAACCGATCTAAAAACTGCGTCAGACACTTGTCTTATATAGACGTTGACGATCGCAGCGCTAATCTGCCTGTTTACATGTCTCTGTATTTGAATATATATGTGTATACCGAGCAAGCAGTAAAAGAAACAAAAGAAAAATTCGGAGTAGGTATTAAAATCCATGGAGAAGAAATAAAAACGTTGAGGTTCGCCGATGACATTGTAATTCTGTTAGAAACAGCAAAGGACTTGGAAGAGTAGTTGAACGGAATGGACAATGTCTTGAAAGGAGGATATGAGATGAACATCAACTAAAGCAAAACGAGGATAATGGAATGTAGTCAAATTAAATCGGGTGATGCTGAGGGGATTAGATTAGGAAATGAGACACTTAAAGTAGTAAAGGAGTTTTGCTATTTAGGGAGTAAAATAACTGATGATGGTCGAAGTAGAGAGGATATAAAATGTAGACTGGCAATGGCAAGGAAATCATTTCTGAAGAAGAGAAATTTGTTAACATCGAGTATAGATTTAAGTGTCAGGAAGTCGTTTCTGAAAGTATTTGTATGGAGTGTAGCCATGTATGGAAGTGAAACATGGACGATAAATAGTTTGGACAAGAAGAGAATAGAAGCTTTCGAAATGTGGTGCTACGGAAGAATGAAGAAGATAAGATGGGTAGATCACATTACTAATGAGGAGGTACGGAATAGAATTGAGGTGAAGAGGAGTTTGTGGCACAACTTGACTAGAAGAAGGGATCGGTTGGTAGGGCATGTTCTGAGGCATCAAGGGATCACCAATTTAGTATTTGAGGGCAGCGTGGAGGGTAAAAATCGTAGAGGGAGACCAAGAGATGAATACACTAAGCAGATTCAGAAAGATGTAGGCTGCAGTAGGTACTGGGAGATGAAGAATCTTGCACAGGATAGAGTAGCATGGAGAGCTGCATTAAACCAGTCTCAGGACTGAAAACCATGTGTATACCAGTTTCTTTGGTGCTTCAGTGTGTAACAGTGAATGGAAAGGAGGGTTGTGAAGAAATGTGCCTGTACGACAAAAAAGTATCTGTCGAATCGTAAGGGAAGTCTAGCGTATGGTTAACTCTGATTTTACACTTCAGAAATGAAACTTGCGAAACAAAATTCTTCCGATTGTGAGAAACGCTTCGACTGCGGGCGGCCGAATGCACGAGTCTTACTCGCTGGAGAGCGTGTCCCGTTTGGGAGACAATGCTGCGTCTTGGTGCGGCGACAGAAAAAGTCGCTATCAGCGGCGGCCGTGTCGCCGCACACATGGAACGCGCCCAGGCATCCAGCCGCTGCTGTTGGTCGAGTGCCAAACCGCGCGCATCCACTGTGCAACGGGCACGCCTCTCGTTTCGAAACCCGCGGCTGCAGCAGCCGTATCGTCCAGGCTGGAGGACCTGCTAATTTATTGTTTTGTAAGATTTAACTGTCCGCAGTTAATTACGCACTGCGGCCGAGGAGGAAATTAACGTTTATGTCACCGAGGATAAGGGACTGCTGTTACTAAATGTTGATGTCGTGCGCGGTCCCAGTGTCTCTAAATTTCTCCTCGCCCCGTGTTCTCTGCTGTAACAACCGGGATGCGCCGCTGGCCCGTTTTAATTTTCAGCCTTTATTGCGTTAGCCGCACTGTGATGCCACTCAGGCCGAAATTAAGAATCAATAGGAGCCGTATAATGACGAGCAATTTACACGCACAAAATTCACGAACGCTAATGGACAGGCAGATGGAAGTTATTACGCTCTCAATGCCAGATAATGCACACAATTATTTTCATTGGAACAGTTCTCTACGTGCCTTCCCATCTCACATGGAATGAATATGGTAAGTGGCTGTAAGATGCCAAACTCGAGTACGTCTGTGCGTGTTTTGTACATGCTATCGACTTAATCGTCGCACACACACACACACACACACACACACACACACACACACACACACACACACACACACCAGTCGTTCACGTTTTCATCTGGGACAAACTATTCTAGAAACAAATTCAAATTAAAAATAGCTCCAATCCTCTGATTACGACTAAAGCCATTCACTAACATACATTGCAAGTGGAGAACACCTCTGCGCCACTCTTCCAGGCCGTTGGGTTTTAGGTGATCTCTACAACCGAATGTATCTCAAATAATCTACTCTTCTATTTTTAGAGGTAGAGAAAAAACGTATTTTAAAAAAATAAGATTGCAATGAAGTTCTCAGAGCAAACTAACAATAAATATTGTTTATCACTGACATTCACGACTTTCTTTGAATATCATAGTTTCTTAGACGATTAATGTTCAAATGTGTGTGAAATCTTATGGGACTTAACTGCGAAGGTCATCAGTCCCTAAGCTTACACACTACTTACTAAATTATCCTTAGGACAAACACACACACTCATGCCCGAGGGAGGACTCGAACCTCCGCCGGGATCAGCCGTACAGAGACGATTAATAGTGGAGTTTTGTGATGTGTTTCTGTTGCTCCGGTCAGTATCATCTTATGAGATAATCGATCGTGTAAGACACTAGACTCAGGAGGTGCTGTGTCTGAAATCCACGTGCTACCATCCAGATCTAAGTTTTTTGTAGTTAATAAAATCAATTGAGACAAAAGATGGGATCATAAGCTTCTGTTCTCCAGAGTTATCGAGAAGACAACCGAAGATAATGCTCCCCTTCGATGAACGAATATTTGTCAACACCAACCTTAATAATTACTGTATAAGATCCAAAGGAAACACACTTTACCTCGTCGGCCATTATAGTCATGGGTGAATGCGTAGTCCTGCGCTTCTGACAGACAGTAGCTTTATCCACAGACACGGATCGCTCAACAAATTTTAGCGCAAAACGAGATGTTCCCCTGTGTAATTTCTATCCACGAGAATCGTTTATCTAGAAGATATCTCAGCAATGCCCTTTCAATCGATACTTACGAGACACTGATAGACTATGGATTATGCACTATAAACTACAGATTACATACTGCCTTCGGTCAGCGAATATTTGAAAAAGGCAGACTTACGAAAGATGGTTTTATTTACATTTAGGTACGGTCTCCTGTTAACGATCATATAGTATTTATGTAATCAACGACGGCGAAAGTATAAGAAGAGCACCTGGATTTGGATCGAGGCTGAGACCGAAGTTGGTTGTAGCATGTACGTGAAGACTGGTAAGTCACGTTAGATTTAGCAGTGCAGTTGTAGGCGTATTATTCCTGCGTATAGGTTTAAGTTCCTTAAGGCATCATTGAATTCGGATTGGACCATAACTACTATTCTTCTTCTTCTTATTCTTCGTCTTGGCCTTATCCCGTATGTCCTTCGCGTGATCGGCATGTTAAGCCGCATTTTTCAGTGTTAGTGATACATGGTGGCCGGATGACCTTGTCGCCACCGGACACGACATAACAGACATGCCTATGTGCAGCATAACAACAATCTCCAGACGGTGTACAGCGATACCCACAGTGACAGCGAAAACAGTGACAATGAGGAGGAACGGGAGGACGAAGCTGAGATGTGATAGTAAATAAGCATAAGGTGCTGGCGATCTAGCCAAGAAATCACCAAATGCTGTGCACGGATGGGCACCTAGAGTTAATACAAAGGATTAGTAATAAACAGGATAAGCAATACTGTTTATCTACTAATAATCATTTGTGTGTGTGCGTGCGTGCGCGCGCGCGCGCGTGTGTGTGTGTGTGTGTGTGTGTGTGTGTGTGTGTGCGCGCGCGCGCGTGTGTGTGACTGGCGGTCAACGGCTCGAAGAAACCATTCCAAGGTATTCACCATCAGTCACATTCGGTGAAGGCACTAACAAATCTCTGCTCTATCCTATCATCTTCTTATAGTCTTCTTAAAACAACAAAATTATTTATATTTCAACCTTAAATTATTGTTATTTTGAAAAGTATCAGTCTTTGTAAACGTTGTACATAAAACAAAAGAAAAGAAAACTGTAAAAAGATGAAAAACGAAAATTGTAAGGTGTACGACCTGTTTTAAAACATAACAGGTCTATCATTTGACAATAAATAGATAAATAAATAATAAATAATGTCGCCACCGCTCCCTACTCCCTCCCGGGACGGAATTTGTGTACCCCCATCTGTCAGCGTCCAGTGTTATCCCACGTGAAAGTACGAGAATGTATTCGAAACGTTTGAGAATCGTGTAACTGAGGCGGGTATTAGGTACCTGACTGATATTCAGCTAGAGGAATGTGGGAAACAGCTTAAAAGCCGCATCCAGGCTGGCCGGCACATCGGCCTACATCGGAAATCCACCGGGAGGATTCGATCTGGGGTTAGCTCGCTTCGACCGCGCGGGATTAGCCGAGCGGTTTGAGGCGCTGCAGTCATGGACTGTACGGTTGGTCCCAGCGGATGTTCAAGTCCTCCCTCGGGCATGGGTGTGTGGGTTTGTCCTAAGGATAATTTAGTAAGTAGTGTGTAAGCTTAGGGACTGATGACCTTAGCAGTTAAGTCCCATAAGATTTCACACACATTTGAACATTTTTGTTAGCTCGCTTCACTGACTCCCGGAAGCGATGTGCTAACACGCGCTGCTACTCGAGCGGTTTGGAGTGAGCTATAACTGCTTTGTCTATTCCATTTTCTGCCTAGATGGAAAGGAACAGACTGTTGGAAAACTCAGTTATTTTCAGCCAAAAACAAGTGATATAAACGAGAGGCATGGCTAATTACCGTTCGGAACGACTGAAAGGACACATCTAGCTCCAGCATTTGCCTTACAACCAAGGAAAAATTTTCGAACATCTCGGCCGAAAGAGAGACATATACGAAATTTTATAAATACTCGGGTGGATTCCTTCAGACAAAATGGCGTAATCTTTGATGCGCCTCCCACTGGGCGTATTCCATATTTATTGTGAGACCCAATCTCAGTGAGACGGGAGTGACGTAACGCTGTTATCAATTACATATTTTTGGGATGAGGTTAGTAGTTCAGGGTCTTGCCGGACAACTAATTCACACTTCACGAAAACGTTGATCGCCACTGATGAACTGAAGGAAACACCCCGGTATTAAAATTAATTGGTTTAGGGAAATCAGAGGAAATGCATCTGAACTGCCAGACTGTGGGTCGAACCCCACACTTCGGAATAAGAGTTCAGTGCCCTCACTAAACCGCGCCACATCGCTCGGCTACAAGCATTCTCTGACCCCTACATGAGATTCTTTTCTTGGAACCTAGGAAGAAGCCAGCCACATGGTATGATTCACGTTATGATCCACTCTCGTGCTGGTTTCCAACAAATCCAGCGGAAATCATATACTTTGTTCTCTCTCTCTCTCTTTTTCCAGTCATTCATATTCAGAGGGCGACTTGGACAGACGACAAGTTTTTCCAAAATTAGTCGGTCGCTCTTAAAAACGAAACTTCTTTTCTCTACAAGTTGAAACTTCCCAGAATCTGCCAATGAACTATTCCAGCCTCGTATTAGTGCTTTCAATTTTATCGTTGCATCTTACCGTATCTCTTCCAAAATGCGAGCGATTTGATTGGCTCTGGTGATTTACCCATGATGTTAAACGAAGTCTTCCATTACCTTACGTGGATTACATTCCATAACATTCGGGACTAAAAAAGTGCCGAACGGAGTGGCCGAGCGGTTCTAGGCGCTACAGTCTGGAACCGCGCGACCGCTACGCTCGCAGGTTCGAATCCTGCCTCGGGTATGGATGTGTGTGATGTCCTTAAGTTAGTTAGGTTTAAGTAGTTCTAAGTTCTAGGGGACTGATGACCTCAGAAGTTAAGTCCCATAGTGCTCAGAGCCATTTGAACCATCTGAACTACAAAAGCGTTTCAAACGTCGTTATTTTTACACATGCGTCTTGATCTCACAACCGCATTTCCACAAACGGACACCTGATTAACAGCAGTAGAGATGGCTGATGGCTCTGAGCACTATCGGACTTACCATCTGAGGTCATCAGTCCCCTAGAACTTAGAACTACTTAAACCTAACTAACCTAAGGACATCACACACATCCATGCCCGAGGCAGGATTCGAACCTGGGACCGTAGCGGTCGCGCGGTTCCAGACTGAAGCGCCTATAACCGCTCTGCCACTCTGGCCGGCCTGCCGTAGAGAGTTATGGATGTTATTTGAGTAGGGTTTGAATTGCAAATGTCTCATTGTGCTTCCCTGGAGCTTGATCAAGCATGTTCTTAATTGTATTACACGCATGGGCCCCGTAAATCGCAATAAAAACAGGCACGTGTGTTTGTTATACATGCGGCTTATTACTTCTTGTTTCGAACTTTATGACCACTAAAAATTTCACGACACATTTCTTTGTCAATAGTGTCTTCCTGTTACCAAATGCACTTGTTATATGGAACCTTGTTCCTTTTAATAACCTGAGCAGAAATATAAAATTATCTCTGATATTAAGAATGAACCAAATAATAATATTGCAGGATGTTCTCTACGTCTACAGCTACACTCCAATGGCTGCTTGGCGGTGAGTGACGGGGATACTTCACAGATACCACTACCTGAACCCCCCCCCCCCTTTCTCCTGTTCCATTCCTGAATGGCGCGTGGGAAAAATGATTTTTAGTAAACTTGTGTACAAGCTCTAATTTCTAGGCTTTTCACGCTGTGGTCATTTAACGAGACGTATGAGGGAGGAAGATGTGTGCTGGTGGCTCAGCATGATAAAATAAATGTCTGTCTAACTCTTGATCACGACAGTGACAGTTCAGCATTTTTCTAGCTACCTATAGTAGCAACTTAAAAATACATTCTCATTTGTATAAAGAAATGTTCACGCCGTTTGAGAATAGATGCTGTCAAGTACTACACTGTTTCTGATCGTAATACCGGTTACATGGTGCACTGATGAGACACTGAAAGACTCGTTATTTGCTCACACGTTTTTTGCAAACTCATTTATTTTTTTCGCACACATGTTGCTTTACAGGGTCGACATCTGTGTTTTACTGACCTACGTGTGGGTCTGGACATGGTCTGGCGCTTTGTTTCAAACGATAACTGATCACCCAGGTCGAAAAATAAACCTCTGTCGTACTTTCAGTTTGTAACACCCTTTAATGAAGTGTGTTCTTCCAAACCAGCGAACTCAAGCGTGCTCGAGTTACCCATGCAGTAACACAGCAAACTTTACAACTACGGCGTTGAGGTGAGCAACATGATGGGAAACGCCTGTCGGTCGTAGGGCGTTGTCAAAGTACTGCGTGCTCAGGAATGGAGACGGGACGGAGCCTTGAGGGACCCGCAGCCCGTGTGGAATGCGCTGTCCAAACAGCCACAAGAGATTGGGTTTCTCCGGCAGCTGCGTTAAATTTTACGGCACGGCGCGTTGTCCCAAGAGCTCCTTATCTGCTCGAATCGATGCTCCTCTGCATACGTGATGGATGAATTACGTTGTTATACGTCATCTCAGACCTTATCGTGCGGACTCGGCGATAAAATAACCTGTCTCCCCAGGAAGCGTAAATATTCAGCTGGTCGTAGTCTTTGCTCAAAAGAAATTGATGGAAATCTATTTAGTGGATAGCAAGAGAGCCCAAAACGACTTCTGAACAATGCAAAATCGACACTGCCACATATTAAAAGTCTACAACCATCACTTTTAATGATTATGTAAATGTAAAATCTGTGTGACCGACGGTTCGAGTGTTTTTCAAATACTAGTGCCGTGTTTAAGGTGCATACTAAAATTAAGTATTTTCTTCAAAAACAAAAAAAAATGCTTTATAAATCATAACTGTCGGCTAGTTGCATAAGGAGCACTTTCTGTTATTTATTTCTTTACTTCAAGCTGATCATTTAGGACAATGAATGAAAATTTCTTCTTTCTTCCCAATACCTTTCATTCTCCCCGTTTTTATGGTTCTCTCTCCTTTTGTGATCTTAATTTTGCTACTGGTGTATGTCCATCTATCACTTTCCACTATTTTCCTGTGACTTTGCCTATCCTGAACTTGTGAGAGTCGACCTTTCACTTAGTATAAATGTTTTCCAATCATTCCTGGCTTGTTTCATTCAGTCTTTACCTATTTAATACGATGCGTTTCATAACTTCTCGGTCAACAAATTGCTGTCCATCCACGCCATGCTCCCCATAAATCTCAGCCTTCTACAGTATCATGCTTTAAATTGGTTCTCCACTCTCAAAGCTCGTACCTGCAGCTAGTATTCAAACACTTTTTGCGTGTCACAGATGTCTCTCAGAATTTTTCCTTCTTTCTCCTCCGACCGGATTCTTGCCCAAGTTGTTCATCTCTGTTGGGCAACATGTCACACTGTCTGCCGTATTTGGGACCTGTCTGTTAAGCTGTGGTCATCACTGGGAGACAATACTGTGACAATAAATTCACGGTCTCTGAGTCCAAATGATAGCTTTAGTCGGCCACTACGTCTCTTCCACTCTTTCTATGTGCCCGCAGATGCTGGCTTGTAAACTTCTCTGGGTCTAGACTCCAGATAAAATGGGAATGGTACAGCCAAAGTCTGCAGAGCCTATCAAGAATAAATCATGCACGATACAACGTAGTAATTCCTGATAGGTTGATCTGTTTATCGGAAGGACTCGAAACCGTGATTTGTGAACTGTTCGCAACGTACTTACAAAGTGGCTCTTGGTAATATTTGTAGCCATTTTTCCTCAGTTGCTACTTCGCTTACGGTATATCATACAGATAAGGAAAATGTTTTTCGTCCATCGCAAGTAAATTATTTATTTTTGTCTACCAAATATGTTTCGCCTATTCATGCTAAGGCAAAATCAGTAGTCTGCGATGTAAAGAAAATAATTATATATTATAGGAAATCTGTTATTCTTGGCAGCTCATTTGAATTATCTGTTTACAAATATATGCTTGAGTTTTGTGCACTTACGTGTATTTTTACGCCCTTTTCTGTATCCATGTGCTGTTTTGTATATACTAGATGCAAATAAAACAAGTTTCCAATTGACAGGTCACATTCAGACATTTTACTGGACATAACCTATTCTGTAGGACATTCCACATGTGTGAGAGTAGGCCGGCCGTTGTGGCCAAGCGGTTCTAGGCGCTTCAGTCTGGAACCACTCGTCCGCTACGGTCGCGGGTTCAAATCCTGCCTCAGGAATGGATGTGTGTGATGTCCTTAGGTTAAAATGGTTCAAATGGATCTGAGCACTATGGGTTCTCAGGTTATCAGTCCCCTAGAACTTAGAACTACTCAAACTTAACTAACCTAAGGACATCACACACAACCATGCCCGAGGCAGGATTCGAACCTGCGACCGTAGCGGTCGCGCGGTACCACACTGTAGCGCGTAGAACCGCTCGGCCACTGTCCTTGGGTTAGTTGAGTTTAAATAGCTCTACGTTCTAGGGGATTGATGCCCTCAGATGTTACGTCCCATAGTGCTCAGAGCCATTTGAACCATTTTGTGAGAGTAGAGCGGGGTGGTGAAATGGGGACGTGGTAGGGTACTGTGTGTGTTTTGTTTCTTATGGTAATTTTTGCGCTAGTGAGAAGGTTGTCACTGTGCTAATGCTTTTATTGTCATTTAGCATATTTTCATTTTTGTTTATTGCCTTCTGTACGAAATATTCTTCCGATAAAGTGAGTCTTCCCCTTATTTTGCTGTTACTGTATAAGACTGTCACGCCAGTTTAAGCTTATCCATAACGGATGTTTTAGACCAGTGACTGTTTATTCAATGTAAATACATAAAACTGCAACCAGGGTTTTTTTTTTGAAATAGTTATTTATTATTCCATGAACCAGTTTTCGAACCTATTCAGCCTTTCAGGAAGCTACATATCTATTTCAAGCATAATGCTGGGAGCTGGCTTGCGACAGTAGCGGCGTTTTTTTGGTACTCATCTGTCCGCTTCCTTTGTGAAACCAGCTGGTATTACGTCACACACTTTTGCACAATATGTAACATTCGTATAGCACAGGCTGGATGCCGGCTAAGTCTCGCTATTACAGTGTAAATGTATACAGCTTGTGTAAAAGTGTGTGAAATGATGTACCAACTGGCCATCCAAATGGAAGCAGACAGATGGACAAAAGTGAACAAAGAAAGGAAAGGGAATGAAAAACAGTGGTGAGACTGTTGTTATGTCAGTTACTGAAAATATGGAACACATTCCCAAAAACAACTCAGACGTGTCCCCCAAGAGAAGGGAAAAGGAAGAGCAAGAGGATAGATTTGCAGCACGGAAGGGAAAAGGTGCTGCAAAAGCTGGTGCCCTGTGGTAGAATTGCAAGAATGTGTAAAGCTCCATCTCCGACCACGACAACAGGTTTGTTTGTGCTAGGTTTAGGGGTGCTGGTAGCAGTAGTCTGTCGGCAGAGTAAATGGTGAGTTGATGTATGTCTCAGGACTGACTTCAAAATAATTCGTCAGTGGATGGTAAAATTTTCTGAAATAACGGTCATGTGAAATGGTACAAGGTTTAACTGAATTTCTGATCACACACTCAGTTGAGGGGAGTGGCATATAGTATTCTGTCAAGTTTGATTATCGAGGAGAAGGCTATCAGTAACAAGAAATAGTTATAAATCTGAACGCTTGTGTAAGACAGTTAAATTCAATTTCCTGAGCCATACCACATCATGTTTTAGTGTGTGTGTGTGTGTGTGTGTGTGTGTGTGTGTGAGTGTGTGTGTGTGTGTGTGTGTGCGCGCGCACAGCTAAGGAAGTCTCAATGCTCCCAGAATTGACAAACTTCCTCTTGGCTTCTGTCTCTGGTTCTTCGGCCAATGTTTGTTTGATGATTTTTCTGACATCACTGCATTATCAGAGCTTCACCCACTGTTGCTGGAAAAATCATCAAACAAATGTAGGCCAAAGAATCCGAGACAGAAACCAACACGCAGTTTGTAAACAAGTGGCCATGAAAGCTTTCGCAGTGCCGTAGTCCCAGAACAGACAGTAAGGCTTGACACCAGCATTTCAGAATGTTCATTCAAAAGTGAAATAAATGAGCACTGACCATTATCAGTAATAAATTCTAATAGCAACCATTTTCCTGATTTGTAAAATCAATAAATAAATGCCACTTTGAGTGAGTGAAAATAGCCGCGCTTACTGTCGCTAGCCAGCACCCATCATTACGCTAGAAATAGTGATGTAAGTTCCAGAAAACCATCTGAAGATGAGTCTGGAAAGGTACGAAAATCTGTTCATGGAGTAATAAATATTTCAGAAAAAGTGAGTGAATTTTATGTATTTACATTGTCGTGAAAGTGTCGTAGTGATTTCGTTTATCATACGTTATGCGTATCCAGAATGGGTACATTCACTCTTCAATGCCCTTGTATGTACTTCGTATCTGATATTAAAATTTCTTGCCATTATCCCATATAAGTAATGAGGCAAAAAATTCAATTGTGGGTGAAATCTTATGGGACTTAACTGCTAAGGTCATCAGTCCCTAAGCTTACTCACTACTTAACCCAAATTATGCGAAGGACAAACACACACACACATGCCCGAGGGAGGACTCGAACCTCCGCCGGGACCAGCCGCACAGTCCATGACTGCAGCGCCCTAGACCGCTCGGCTAATCCCGCGCGGCAATAATAAGGCAAACTCAAGGTGAATATCATTAGTTGAAAAACAAGCTGAGTCCTATAGTAACGAACGATGTGAGTGCTTATCTGCAACTCGGTCGTGGAGTGCGTCGTTCTCCGTCCGCACTGCACATGGAATTTGCTAGCCGAGTGCTTGCCGGCGCGCAGTGAGAGTAGTCTGCCGTGCGTACGGGCGCGCGTATTTGTAGAGAAGTTGTCAAAGGTAGAGCCGGTCGTGTCTCGCGGCGCGGCGCGGCGCGCTGTGTCCACAGGCCGAGCCCTCCCTGCTGCCTGCAGACTCACGGTTCGAGTCGAGTTCTGAGCAAACACAACGGCGTAGCGGCGGCCACTCGCGCCTGCCTGTTCCCTGGCTGCTGGCGATTAGCATGCGTGGCCGCTATGCCCTGGACGTTCTCATAACCCCCAGAGGGTGTAGTGGGATAGGGAGGGGGCGGGAGAGGGCAAATGGGGTGCTGAGAGGACCCTCACATTGCAGGCTCCACAGCCCCTCGCTATCTCCATTCCAGTAAGCAGAAGTGCCACCAAATTTTAACGCTGGAAAGTTTCTGATTGAAGTATTGGCGCAGCAGATATACACTACTGGCCATTAAAATTGCTACACCACGAAGATGACGTCTACAGACGCGAAATTTGACAGACAGGAAGAAGATGCTGTGATACGCAAATGATTACCTTTTCAGAGCATTCACACAAGGTTATTGCCGGTGTTGACACCTACAACGTGCTGACATGAGGAAAGTTTCCAACCGATTTCTCATACACAATCGACAGTTGACCGGCGTTGCCTGGTGAAACGTTGTTGTGATGCCTCGTGTAAGGAGGAGAAATGCGTACCATCCCGTTTCCGACTGTGATAAAGGTCGTATTGTAGCCTACCTGATTGCGGTTTATCGTATCACGACATTGCTGCTCGCGTTGGTCGAGATCCAATGACCGTCAGCAGAATATGGAATCGGTGGGTTCAGGAGAGTAATACGGAACGCCGTGCTGGATCCCAACGGCCTCGTATCACTAGCAGTCGAGCTGAAAGGAATCTTATCCGCATGGCTGTAACGGATCGTGCAGCCACGTCTCGATCCCTGAGTCAACAGATGGGGACGTTTGCAAGACGACAACCATCTGCACGAACAGTTCGACGACGTTTGCAGCATCATGGACTATCAGCTCGGAACCGTGGCTGTGGTTACCCTTGACGCTGCATCACAGGCAGGAGCGCCTGCGATGGTGTACTCAACGACGAACCTGGGTGCACGAATGGCAAAACGTCATTTTTATCGGATGAATCCAGGTTCTGTTTACAGCATCATGGTGGTCGACCCGTGTTTGGCGACATCGCAGAGAACGCACATTGGAAGCGTGTATTCGTCATCGCCATACTGGCGTATAACCCGGCGTGATGGTATGGGGTGCCATTGGTTACACGTCTCGCTCACATCTTGTTCGCATTGACGGCACTTTGAACAGTGGCCGTTACATTTTAGATGTGTTACGACCCGTGGCTCTACCCTTCATTCGATCCCTGCGAAACCCTACATTTCAGCACGATAATGCACGACCGCATGTTGCAGGTCCTGTACGGGCCTTTCTGGATACTGAAAATGTTCGACTGCTGCCCTGGCCAACACATTCGCCAAATCTCTCACCAATTGAAAACGGGTGGTCAATGGTGGCCGAGCAACGGGTCGTCACAATACGCCAGTCACTATTCCTGATGAACTGTGGCATCGTGTTGAAGCTGCATGGGCAGCTGTACCTGTACACGCCATCCAAGCTCTGTTTGACTCAGTGCCCAGACGTATCAAGGCCGTTATTACGGCCAGAGGTGGTTGTTCTGGGTACTGTTTTATCAGGATCTATGGACCCAAATTGAGTGAAAATGTAATCACATGTCAGTTCTAGTATAATATATTTGTCCAATGAACACCCGTTTCTCATCTGCATTTCTTCTTGGTGTAGCAATTTTAATGGCAATTAGTGTAGTAGCTTCTACGCTGTAGGTGTTATTAAAGAGGAGCTCTAAACTATCCACATACGATTGCCACAATATCTTCAGCGTGACGGTTTCAGGATTTTCCCTAAATAATTTTGTGAAACAAAATCTGTTCTTAGATCCTATGACGGAGATTTGAATCCTAATCCTTTTGGATAAGAGACCAGTGCTTTCACCTTTGCGCCACATCACTTGGTGAACCGAGGGAATTCTGTAGGCACCAAATCTGGTGAAGAGGATCGATGTTCTGAAACTTCGCATTTGTATACCGTATCTTAATTTTCTCGCAATCAAAAGGTCTTCGTGGGCAGGTGCCGTGTCCTGATCAAAGGCAATTGATCTTCTTTTGCAATTTAGGCAGCCTCTTAAGAGCTAGTACATTTTTTTTCCATTCAACTGGTTCAGTCTGCAACTGCCT
Source organism: Schistocerca nitens (assembly GCF_023898315.1). NCBI lineage: Eukaryota > Metazoa > Arthropoda > Insecta > Orthoptera > Acrididae > Schistocerca > Schistocerca nitens. Next base: position 18,755,534 of record NC_064619.1, read on the forward strand.
TACCCCTCTCCGCATCCTTTGTCACCAACACACGCCTCTGCCGTGGCTCTAGACTCGGAAGCGGACGGCTCGTATCCTCGTGGTGGAAGAAATGTTCATAGCCAGTATTTGACCGGCGAACAGAGGGGAGAAATTTCAGAACATCAATTCTCTTCACCTGATTTGGTACGTACACATTTCCCTCTGTTCACCAAGTGAAGCGGTTTAAAGGCTTAAGCACTGGCTCTAATCCCAAAGGATTGGGATTCAAATCACCGTCATACCATCTAAGTGCAGATTTTTCATTATTTCAAAAAATTATTCAGGGCCAATCCTGGAAACGTTACGCTGAAGATATTATGGCAATAATATGTGGATAGTTTAGATCTCCTCTGCAATAACATGCAAAGCGTGGAAGCTACTAATTGCAAAGATACTGAACAAAGTACACCAGTCTCAAACGGAGCTATGCAGAACAATGGTTTTACCTTAAGAAATGAAATTCCCTTTCTCTCATAACATACTTTTGTAGGCCTATTAGAACACTTCTTTCAATATATCGTTTGCTATTAGCAACATTTGAAGAAAATTACTTTCAATTCCGACAGTTCCGAAATGCAGCGCGATCTCTCAAATGTAGCTCACGAAAAGAGAGAGAATGGGCAGATGAAAAAAGAAAGAGTGGACAGAGTCAGTGGATGATGGCGTCTCACTGCATCGAACTGAGAAAGCGATGCTCACTGAATTGTGCTTTAATTTACTTCTGAATATCACACTGTTAACGAGCACCTAATAGGTCCTTGCTTACGCGTAGACACGTCAAAAGTCTCTCAAACTGTGTATATATCTAAGTCGTATCTGCTTGTCGGACATGTCCGACAGTGCAGAAATCACTCATGACCACGCGGATGGTACAGACATGTAAACATGTACGAAGGGGAAGGACAGGGAAAGGAATGGGTGGGAAATCTTGACTGCTAGCCGCACACGGCATTGTGGTAATGCAATGGTGAAAGTTGAAAATTCGTGCAGGACCGGCAACCCGTCAAGATTTCCCACCTATTCCTGCTCTTTCCTTCCCTTTCCTACGTTTCATGTTTACATCTCTCGAAGCGTTGACTTAAATCCAGAAATCTGACGCAACTACTGTCTCACCAGATAACGAAAAAAATATGAACCTAGTGCGAAAAGAATGGAATCTACTCTGCCAATGGATAGTAAAGTTCCTGATGATACTTTTCGTCAGTACGCTGGGTTACATTCGAAACCTCTTCGCAATATCTCATGGAATGTGTGACGATGTTGATGATGATGACTCGATCTGTCGGATTGTGGACGTCATGCTCGGTGGTTCGCTGGGACACCGCGTTGCACACACAACCATTAAAGTCACAGCTTTCACATACTGCGAGGAGAGAGGCCGTGTCGTGCGAGAGAAGGAAATACCCTTTCCCATTACGCGGTTGAACCAGCACCTCGGGGTCTCTCAGGTGATAATGACATCCGTACTCTCTCTGTCTTTCGTCCTTTCTTTATGACTACTTTAAAAATCCACAAAATCATTCTTCGGTACTAATTGACACGTGATTTGAGCTACTGCACAAGACAACGAAAATAAAATGCCATTGGTACGAAACACTTCTGTGTGTCGCACCGAGAAGTTCGCACCTTGCCCTCGTAGACACGACGTAGCGCCGTTGACAAGGCGGGTACTGTTATTCTGATGAGGGAAGTGCGACCTCGGAGGGTCTGTGTGCTAATTACGCCGCGGTCCGCGGCCAGAAATGACCGTGCGCGCGCTTCATTACGCAGCCAGCCGTATAATTGTCGTAATCAAGCGGTAATAGCCGTCGCCGGCCGACTCCGATCCCGGAGAGAAGTGCTCACGCTTTCCTTTCGCGTGGAAACCGCGTGTTCTAATGAGCTGTAACACTTCTTCTGGGCCACTCCGCCAGAGCAGCCTGGTGAGAAGAGCTCGGCGCGATGGACCACTTCACAGTGTCACGTGAAGTGTATTACGGTCTAGCGCTTCCGAGAAATTAAGTACCTCGCTGAAAAGCGGTCGCTGGTGAAAGATGACCTGAAGCTGGCTAAGTTAAGAAATCATTATTATGTTAGCCTGAGTTGAAAGAATTCAACAACTATCTGGAATGACAGGAGAGCCGAAGAAAAACTCACATTCGCTTGGTTGGGCCAACTTTTGTATTATTGCACTTTTGCATCACAATGTTCAGGGTTGTGAATCCAGCTGCCTACTGCACCGGTCCTGCGCAGTAGCATACGACTACCGAACGATAACAGTAAGTAACCTGAATTGCCACTTGGCGTGGACACACGCAAATTTTACAGTCATGTAGTACAGGATATCGAAATAAGGCAATCTAAATTGACGTCTACTTGCAGCGTGAGGACATCACGCATATACAGTACCGACATCGCTCCCCGCAATTAAAATTGTCTAAACATGTTTAGGGCTCTTTGTTCCGAAGGATTGCAGGCCATGGCGCTCAGGTTGAGCTACTCACAGTATTGGAGAGATCGTGTATCCCTTACTGGCATGCGATGCCATCGAACCTTCAAGTGCCGTTCCGTCTGTCATCAGCAAAGGGGTATCACGCACGGAAAGCACCATCTACGACCCATCGAACATATCGTGTGTTAATATCGCTGTGTCGCGTGCCACGGCGTGGCGATGACAGGTTGTTTGCACACATAATCACTATGCCTCATGTTGTCCGCGGATTTTGGAAATCCCTCAGCTTATGGACGTGAGTATACAAATATAACGGTCGGAATTGCTCCTCCAAAGGCCTGTAGAATTTTTCTGCGGCTTGTAATTTTTACGTCAATAAACCCTTCGTCTTAACGGATAGCATCAAGCTGCACCGAGCTCAGTATCCCGGAGTAAAGCGCTGCGGTATTCAAACTCGGTGGCTTAAGATAGGGTAACAACGCACCCAGGTCACATCTTGACATGAATCTGCGAAATGGAAGAGTCGCGCGCAGTGGCCGCATGATTTGAGGCGCCATGTCACGGATTGCGCGGCCTCTCCTGCCGGAGGTTCGAATCCTCCCTAGCGCATGTGTGTGTGTGTGTGTGTGTTGTTCTTAGCGTAAGTTACATTAAATTAGTTTAAGTTGTATGTCAGTCTAGGGGCAGATGATCTCACATACATCTGAACATTTTTTAAGTGGAAGGAGAAAATACAGGGCGAGAGAAATTGTTTTTCGATGTTTCGACTTCTACAAACTGAACAAATGTGAGTTCACATAGTTTATACGTATCTACGAGCGTCGTCTTTGGTCGGGCGCAACAGAGAGATGGCGTAACACCTCGTGTGTGGGGATAGTAATGCATGCGACGACCTCGCCCCGACGTTAACTAATAGCTGCTCATTGTGCACAATGGCCCATTAGCTCTTCCATGTTCTGGTCGGATGCTGTGTCAACAGCCACTTAATATTCTTCGCTCAGCCTCGCTGCCTACGCTACACGATGGACAAACACTTTCGTCGTTTCTTGCATTTAGTTTTAATGCTAGATCGTTTCAAACTAATAGCACAGTGAAAATGTGATGAAATAAGGATGTCTACATTTGACCTGATCGTGCTTCCTTACAGAGTGTATCCAGTGCTCCAATACACTCGTAATCTCCTACTGCACTCGGGAATAGTGTGTGGGGAGAATTAATACCGCCGGCCGGGGTGGCCAAGCGGTTCCAGGCGCTATAGTCTGGAACCGCGCGACCGCTACGGTCGCAGGTTCGAATCCTGCCTCGGTCATGGATGTGTGTGATGTCCTTAGGTTTGTTAGGTTTAAGTAGTTGTAAGTTCTAGCGGGCTGATGACCTTAGAAGTTAAGTGCCATAGCTCTAAGAGCCACTTGAACCGTTTTTTGAATTAATACCTGTACGCCCCATACGAGCCCAAGTCTGTCTAATTGTACTCTCCTCACATTTAAGTATATGTGCCTGGGAAACTGTAATTTTTTTCTATACGAGACCAATTTTTTTTTTCGTGATAAGGCCTTTTTTATATAGGTTACCGGGTTTGTGGCGTGCTCTTCCAGCTATAGAAACTCATGACGAATAGTGCGTTGGGCTTTCAATCTTTTCTATTTCTTGCGTTCATCCTCTTTAGAAAAGTATCCCATGTTGAAATACTACACTCCTGGAAATGGAAAAAAGAACACATTGACACCGGTGTGTCAGACCCACCATACTTGCTCCGGACACTGCGAGAGGGCTGTACAAGCAATGATCACACGCATGGCACAGCAGACACACCAGGAACCGCGGTGTTGGCCGTCGAATGGCGCTAGCTGCGCAGCATTTGTGCACCGCCGCCGTCAGTGTCAGCCAGTTTGCCGTGGCATACGGAGCTCCATCGCAGTCTTTAACACTGGTAGCATGCCGCGACAGCGTGGACGTGAACCGTATGTGCAGTTGACGGACTTTGAGCGAGGGCGTATAGTGGGCATGCGGGAGGCCGGGTGGACGTACCGCCGAATTGCTCAACACGTGGGGCGTGAGGTCTCCACAGTACATCGATGTTGTCGCCAGTGGTCGGCGGAAGGTGCACGTGCCCGTCGACCTGGGACCGGACCGCAGCGACGCACGGATGCACGCCAAGACCGTAGGATCCTACGCAGTGCCGTAGGGGACCGCACCGCCACTTCCCAGCAAATTAGGGACACTGTTGCTCCTGGGGTATCGGCGAGGACCATTCGCAACCGTCTCCATGAAGCTGGGCTACGGTCCCGCACACCGTTAGGCCGTCTTCCGCTCACGCCCCAACATCGTGCAGCCCGCCTCCAGTGGTGTCGCGACAGGCGTGAATGGAGGGACGAATGGAGACGTGTCGTCTTCAGCGATGAGAGTCGCTTCTGCCTTGGTGCCAATGATGATCGTATGCGTGTTTGGCGCCGTGCAGGTGAGCGCCACAATCAGGACTGCATACGACCGAGGCACACAGGGCCAACACCCGGCATCATGGTGTGGGGAGCGATCTCCTACACTGGCCGTACACCACTGATGATCGTCGAGGGGACACTGAATAGTGCAAGGTACACCCAAACCGTCATAGAACCCATCGTTCTACCATTCCTAGACCGGCAAGGGAACTTGCTGTTCCAACAGGACAATGCACGTCCGCATGTATCCCGTGCCACCCAACGTGCTCTAGAAGGTGTAAGTCAACTACCCTGGCCAGCAAGATCTCCGGATCTATCCCCCATTGAGCATGTTTGGAACTGGATGAAGCGTCGTCTCACGCGGTCTGCACGTCCTGCACGAACGCTGGTCCAACTGAGGCGCCAGGTGGAAATGGCATGGCAAGCCGTTCCACAGGACTACATCCAGCATCTCTACGATCGTCTCCATGGGAGAATAGCAGCCTGCATTGCTGCGAAAGGTGGATATACACTGTACTAGTGCCGACATTGTGCATGCTCTGTTGCCTGTGTCTATGTGCCTGTGATTCTGTCAGTGTGAGCATGTGATGTATCTGACCCCAGGAATGTGTCAATAAAGTTTCCCCTTCCTGGGACAATGAATTCACGGTGTTCTTATTTCAATTTCCAGGAGTGTATATTCAAGAACGAATCGAAAATAATAATAAAAAAAGGAATTGCACAAGCTGCCTCTTTTGTATATGAGTCGGTGTTCCTCGAAAAAAAATTTAGTCTGGAACACACTTTTCCGATAGCAAAATTAATTTGATTGTCTCATTTTCACTCGCCGCGGACGATAATATAAATATTTGCCCGCTGTGACTGACTCCAATCGTTTGATTAGTAACAATACAATACATCTCGTCAGTTTACTCGTATTGCAATCCATTTGCTTTTACTCAGAGTCCATTGCCAATCCTTGCACCAAGTTGTTATAATCTAAAATCCTCCCACGAACAAGCAAAGACTGCCATCAGTCCACATCTCTGCCAGTACCTCCCCCCAACTTTCCAAACTTCAGATAAGCTGTCCTACTTATTTGACTGAGAAGAGCACCGTATACCTGATTACTGTTCCGTAAAAAACCTATTTTCTCAATAATTTAGAAACTTAATAAATTATTTAAAGAACCGATAGACATGACATTAACCTGTTAAAAGATGCTGGATCTATTACGTCCGATGATTCCTTTTTTGTTATGTTTATCAAGCAAATTATTTGTTCAGCTATTTGTAAGCAGTATGTTCGTTTGTGTGATCAGCTTTACGACGTAGACAAAAACACATACAAATTTCGTTTGCTTGCAGCATAAGCAATTCGCTTCATTACAGTAAAACAGCATTGGTGGTGGCCCATTTGTAGTTATATTTCTCGGATTTCTACGCTAATAGTTCTGGTCTGTTGTTTTTCTATCACTTGCAACCACTTCGGTAGCATGCAGAGATTACATATGATCATAAATCTGGCACTCTAGCTACTTTCTTCAGGCAGTGGGAATCGGTCATTATACCTAGAATCAGTTGATAACAGAAGTCGAAGTGGTTGGGTGTGTCCAGATGTAATCATACGAGTGGCTAAAATTAATAATATGGAAAAATTGTCCACGAAGTTTCTACGGGGGGTTTCAAAAACTGAGTTACACATCATTATGGCAGCCTTGATAAGTTTTATTGGATGCTGCACTATTGTTTAAAGTCACACAGATACATGACACCAGTTTTCATCCTAGTCAGCATGTCTACGGAGACAACGGACGTAATGGTCTACCAGATGTTCAATTTCTTGAAGAGAGAAATTCGCTTCTCGGTCACGGAGCCAATCGAGGATGTCTGTGCGATGAACGTCCTTATCGTTGGAAAATATCTTTCCTTTGACATGTCCTTTCAGCTTGCCGAAAAAAATGGAAATGGCATGGTGCAAGATCCGGACCACGCGATCAGCATAACCGACGTCTGTGCGGACTTGGTCAAATTTGACATTATTCAGAACGGCTTAGCGCGACATTACATTTGGTTCTTATACCGCCAGCATTTCCAGTGAATTTGTGTGCAATTGGACGTTTTCTCACAACATTCGCAGTGACCCGCGTATGTCAACTTTGGAATGCGTTTCCAGTTGGGTTGCCGTTTCACTCACACAGTGTGATGTACCTGTTGTCCGTCCGCAGCAGAACTGTCTCTGCATAAAACCCAGAACATGCGTTCTCTTATGACAATGCGCCAGTTCTTTTGCGCTATGGTCTTAGTGTAGGACGACAGGTGTAACTTACATTCTAGAATCCAATGTAATTAACATTGGAAGTAAGAAAACAACTGTTATTTCTCAATTATGAGAAATGTGTAGCTCTCCAGCGTATTATGGGATTCCTGTTCGCGTACCAAGGCTAGTCCTGAAATGAAGGAAAAGACACTACACTTCAGTAATTGTTGTATCTATTTAGCTTTAGTAGTGAAGCGGCCAGTAGGATTATTAACTACAATTACTAAATGACCTGAGAATTATTTCTAAAGGAAGGAACATTGTGATTTAACGTCCCACTGGTGATGAGCTCATTAGAAACGTAACATACGCTTTAATTAGTCAAGGATGGGGAAGGAAACACAACTTGCTGAGGATCCACCTAAGAAAATCTTGGGGAACTTAAATCTGGATGGCCAGACTTGAATGTGAACTGTAGTACTCCCGAAAACGAGTCCAGTATCTCACTACTGCCACAAATCGCATGGAAAAAATACGAGGGCAGTTCAATAAGTAATGCAACACATTTTTTTTTGAAACTAGGGTTGTTTTATTCAGCATTGAAATACACCAGGTTATTCCCCAATCTTTTAGCTACACAACACTATTTTTCAACGTAATCTCCATTCAATGCTACGGCCTTACGCCACCTTGAAATGAAGGCCTGTATGCCTGCACGGTACCATTCCACTGGTCGATGTCGGAGCCAACGTCGTACTGCATCAATAACTTCTTCATCATCCGCGTAGTGCCTCCCACGGATTGCGTCCTTCATTGGGCCAAACATGTGGAAATCCGACGGTGCGAGATCGGGGCTGTAGGGTGCATGAGGAAGAACAGTCCACTGAAGTTTTGTGAGCTCCTCTCGGGTGCGAAGACTTGTGTGAGGTCTTGCGTTGTCATGAAGAAGGAGAAGTTCGTTCAGATTTTTTTGCCTACGAACACGCTGAAGTCGTTTCTTCAATTTCTGAACAGTAGCACAATACACTTCAGAGTTGATCGTTTGACCATGGGGAAGGACATCGAACAGAATAACCCCTTCAGCGTCCCAGAAGACTGTAACCATGACTTTACCGGCTGAGGGTATGGCTTTAAACTTTTTCTTGGTAAGGGAGTGGGTGTGGCGCCGCTCCATTGATTGCCGTTTTGTTTCAGGTTCGAAGTGATGAACCCATGTTTCATCGCCTGTAACAATCTTTGACAAGAAATTGTCACCCTCAGCCACATGACGAGCAAGCAATTCCGCACAGATGGTTCTCCTTTGCTCTTTATGCTGTTCGGTTAGACAACGAGGGACCCAGCGGGAACAAACCTTTGAATATCCCAACTGGTGAACAATTGTGACAGCACTACCAACAGAGATGTCAAGTTGAGCACTGAGTTGTTTGATGGTGATCCGTCGATCATCTCGAACGAGTGTGTTCGCACGCTCCGCCATTGCAGGAGTCACAGCTATGCACGGCCGGCCCGCACGCGGGAGATCAGACAGTCTTGCTTGACCTTGCGGCGATGATGACACACGCTTTGCCCAACGACTCACCGTGCTTTTGTCCACTGCCAGATCACCGTACACATTCTGCAAGCGCCTATGAATATCTGAGATGCCCTGGTTTTCCGCCAAAAGAAACTCGATCACTGCCCGTTGTTTGCAACGCACATCCGTTACAGACGCCATTTTAACATCTCCGTACAGCGCTGCCACCTGTCGGAAGTCAATGAAACTATACGAGACGAAGCGGGAATGTTTGAAAATATTCCACAAGAAATTTCCGGTTTTTTCAACCAAAATTGGCCGAGAAAAAAAATGTGTTGCATTACTTATTGAACTGCCCTCGTATTTCGACATTAAAAGATCGCTCATCCTTGTTCTAACACGAATTAGCAACGGATTCGTAATTTATATAGCTTCATCAAATTACTGAAAATGAGAGCACTGTTTATACGAATCATAGGAGCTCTCCTGTGCTCCATAATAGTCTGAGAAAAGCAATCTTATTATAAATCATAAGCGGCTGCAGTCATGTCATGCACAATCATATTTCATAGCAACCTGTCTCTGTAACAAAATCCTAAGAAACGTCTGACACTAACAATAACGGACGCCGAATGAAGTTGAAAGTAGAGTTTGGTAGAGAACATAAATATTCGTAGATGGCAAACTAATTTCTACCTGAAGCGATAAAAAGCGTTATTTGATCTCCCCTTGCCGCGAGCCAACACTAGTGTAGGTGTGAAGTGAGAGCGTACTTTGGTGACGTCGCAAAAAAGCTTTTAGCTGCACAAATAGAGGCCGCGACTCCTCGAGATCTCGGTCGCTGGCTGCGGTGCCAGGTCGACACTTTGCACCCGAAACCCCCGCCTGCTCTCCAGATTTCCACTGTGCCGCAGTTCTCAGGTTGCTGCCCGGAGGCCGCGTGGGTAAGTGCCAGGCTATAAATCCGAAGCGCCTAAGGCTCCACCTCTTCTAGCTCACAGCCTTTGTTTCTTCTGGAACTTTCCGACACTTTCGCATTCGGTAATGCTCTGTGTACGCGAAAAGTGCCACCGCGGTTCAGACTGTTTTACTACCCTGCAGGTCCCTCCGTTTCGTGTTGAGAGAGTCGTTTCACATGTCAGCGAAAGGAAAAGAAAGGAAAACCTGGGTTTAACATCCCGTTGATGAAGACATTCGTGACAGAGCTGAAAATTTTACTGGGGAAGGCAACTGACAGTCCCCTTTTTTTTTTTTCTTTTTCTTTTTTTAAAGCAGCCGCCCCGTCATTTAGAGGAAAAATTATCAATTTTAACCAGGAAGACGTGAAGAAGATTTAAGTCGCTATCGTTTCTGTGTCTTGAAACGAAGATATAAGATGAACATCAACAAAAGCAAAACGAGGATAATGGAATGTAGTCGAATTAAATCGGTTGATGCTGAGGGAATTAGATTAGGAAATGAGACACTTAAAGTAGTAAGGAGTTTTGCTATTTGGGGAGCAAAATAACTGATGATGGTCGAAGTAGAGAGGATATAAAATGTAGACTGGCAATAGCAAGGAATGCGTTTCTGAGGAAGAGAAATTTGTTAACATCGAGTATAGATTTAAGTGTCAGGAAGTCGTTTCTGAAAGTAGTTGTATAGAGTGTAGCCATGTATGGAAGTGAAACATGGACGATAAATAGTGTGGACAAGAAGAGAATAGAAGCTTTCGAAATGTGGTGCTACAGAAGATGGGTAGATCACATAACTAATGAGGAGGTGTTGAAGAGGATTGGGGAGAAGAGGAGTTTGTGGCACAACTTGACTGGAAGAAGAGATCACTTGGTAGGACATGTTCTGAGGCATCAAGGGATCACCAATTTAGTATTGGAGGGCAGCGTGGAGGGTAAAAATCGTAGAGGGAGACCAAGATATGAATACACTAAGCAGATTCAGAAAGGTGTATGTTGCAGTAAGTACTGGGAGATGAAGAAGCTTGCACAGGACAGAGTAGCATGGAGAGCTGCATCAAACCAGTCTCAGGACTGAAGACCACAACAGCAACAACCTTTCGGTTGCGATTCCATCGATTCCATTATGTTAATGTGGCCAGGCACGTTACTGGAACTTTAAAACACATGCACGTGCGAGCGTTTTGCGCAACTACTCTTGTGCGGAAAGTTTGCGCAAGTCTCAAATTCTCCTATCAAAGTCGTGATGGACCACATAAAAAAAAGCGTAAACGTCACAGTGCGACGTCGTCGTCTTCTGAGCTCAACTAATTGATTACGGAGAGTGTACTAAAGCATGAAATGGAAGTTTTTCGCTGCGGCATATTTGTATAAAGTCTTCTTAGTGTTTAGATCAAGTCAAAGTGGGATTAAAACTTGAGCTTTCGAAGGTGTCACTATATTTTTCCTCAGGAAATCACTGTCCGCTGGAAGAGAAGTCTGCTTCCTTTGTAATTCCGTTCAAGCTTGTCACTGGTCGTGTGACTGCACTCGGAATTCTAACTCCTGTTGACGGAAATGACATACAGAACTGCATTCGCTGATAAACTTAGGCGCAAACCCATCCAGCCGCCGGCCGGAGTGGCCGAGCGGTTTTAGGCGCTACAGTCTGGAACCGCGCGGCCGCTACGGTCGCAGTTTCGAATCCTGCCTCGGGCATGGATGTGTGTGATGTCCTTAGGTTAGTTAGGTTTAAGTAGTTCTGAGTTCTAGGGGACTGATGACCTCAGATGTTAAGTCCCATAGTGCTCAGAGCCATTTGAACCCATCCCACAATGCAAGAAGGCACGCATACAGCATTCCCTCCATTCCGCGAAGCGACCTCCACAAAATTGGATGTATATGACATACATATGGTACGAGACCAAAATTGTAGCGTCCATGGAGAATTAAGGATTTGCTGTGGCCGGTGAAAGACAGCATGGGTTTGAGAGGACAGTCCACACTGTAGCCGAGTGCTGCACTGAATAGAGACGGAGGATGGAAATCTTGAGCATAACGCAGGCTTAAGAGAGGGCGCAAGTTCAGCTTGAGAAAACGAAGCTCCTCTCTCACTCATCAACCCAACTGGGATTTCGTAATAAAAGAAGCGGTAGAAATTCACGTCTGTAGTAACAATTTGAATAGACACACAGGTTAGTTCTAACAAGGGAACCTCCCCATCGCACCCCCCTCAGATTTAGTTATAAGTTGGCACAGTGGATAGGCCTTGAAAAACTGAGCACAGATCAATTGAGAAAACAGGAAGAAGTTGTGTGGAACTATGAAAAAAATAAGCAAAATATACAAACTGAGTAGTCCATGGGCAAGATAGGCAACATCAAGGAGAGCGTGAGCTCAGGAGCGCCGTCGTCCCGTGGTTAGCGTGAGCAGCTGCGGAAGGAGAGGTCCTTAGTTTAAGTCTTCCCTCGATTGAAAAATTTAATTTTTTGGGAGTGATTATCACATCCACAAGAAAACCTAAATCTGGCAAGGTAGAAGAATCTTTTTACCCATTCGCAAAGTGTACAAGTTAGATGGGTCGACAACATATTCCTATCATGTGACGCACATGCCGTCACCGGTGTCGTATAGAAAATATCAGACGTGTTTTCCTGTGGAGAAATCGGTTGACCTATGACCATGCGATCAAATGTTTTCGTTTCCCATCGGAGAGGCACGTCCTTTCGTCTACTAATCGCACGGTTTTGCTGTGCGGTCGCAAAACACAGACACTAAACTTATTACAGTGAACAGAGACGTCAATTAACGAACGGACAGATTTTAACTTTGCGAAAATAAAGAAAGTAAAATTTTCCCTCCAGGGAAGACTTGAACCTAGGACCTCTCATTTAGGAGACGCACATGCTAACCACGGGACCACATCGCTCCTGGGCTCAGATCGTCCTTGATGTTACCTATCATACGCATGGACTACTCAGTTTGTATATTTTCCTTATTTTTTTCATAGTTCCACACAACTTCTTCCTGTTTTCTCGATTGATCTGTGGTCAGTTTTTCAAGGCCCATCCACTGTGCCACTTATAACTAAATGTGAGGGGGGTGCAATGGGGAGGTTCCCTTGTAAGATGAGTGGTGCCTGAAGATGATCACTTCAGACATCCATGCATTTCCGAAGGAATATTGAATCGTGTTTGTTAATAAGACAGAAACCGCTGTTTCGGATTTATTTGCCAATAATAGGCCCTTGAATCTCAATAAATATGTCGTTCCTCAATGGTTCAAATGGCTCTGAGAACTATGGGACTCAACTTCTGAGGTCATCAGTCCCTTAGAACTTAGAACTACTTAAACCTAACTAACCTAAGGACATCACACACATCCATGCCTGAGGTAGGATTCGAACCTGCGACCGTAGTGGTCGCGCGGTTCCAGACTGTAGCGCCTAGAACCGCTCGGCCACCCCGGCCGGCGTTCCTCAATGGGAATATAATTAACGTAGGAGTGCACTTTGTGACACATGGGTGACGACATTGGAAGTTTTGCTCTGGCCGTAATTCGTGCACGGATAGCCGAAGCGGTTACAGCAACCGCTCGAATAAAGCGGGAAGTCCGGGTTCGAGTCCCGGTGCGCCACAAATTTTCACTGCCATCATTCCGGTATATAGCCGATGGTGGTTCGTATTTGCAATTGGAAATATATTTCCTGTATTCCTTGACGGCTGTAGTCGCTGCAGTAGCTGTTCCTTTGGATATGCACGCATGTCCAAAGGAACATTGCATCGAAACTTTTTAATAACACAGGCACTAACCCCTTAAAGGACAGGTGGTGCTAGGGACAGGGTGGGAGAGGAGGAGGGGGGGAGGGTGGACTGGGATCATACTGCCACATTATCGGTTTCCTGTTTTGTGCATGTGAATGCTGCCCTCCAAGTGACGTCACACCGCCCTTAAAAGTTACAATTACAACCGACGTCACCCGATCAACGACAAGCTTAAACGTCACTATAGGGGAAGAAGACTTCTCTTCCAGCAGACTCTCGACTCCTGATGAAGAAGATGGTGACTGAGCCGTGATAAAATTTGCTGTTTTGAAGAGCGCGCCGCATTGCGCAGGGTAAAGCAGTCGCCCTCCGTTTCTAGCGGTGGCGCCGCTGCGGCTATCGCAGCTTTGGTGTCTCCCTCTGGTGAGAAAGGTAGCCTGTTCATGTGCATTTAAGGTGCGCTATGAGCTCGCTAGGGGACGAGTCTGCTCAGTTGGTCAGCCGGGTCAGTGTGGGGCAGTCAGTGTCTGTCTGTCGTCCGGAGTGCTAGTATGTGTCAGGCCGCCAGTCTGCTGAAGTTTGTTCAGACAACGGTCATTGGCGGTTGGATCGATCGGTTGGTCGGTCGCGCACTGGGACACAACATGACTTGTCCGTCTTGAGCGTCGGCGCATGTGAGGTCGCCACGTGAGTCCAGTGGGCCGCGCCGTATAGTGAGGCGTAGTGGCTTCGCGGTCGACACGAGAGCAACAGGAGTCAACCCACGACATCGGTCTGGCCGGAGCGAGATGCGACGCCGTGAGACGGGAGATCGGTGCGCCTTCCTGCGTCCGTTGAAGCGGCTGGCAGCGGACGGTTCGGGAGAGCGTTTTGGGGGTGCTGCGCCAGGTCTTCTCCAGACATCGCAGTTTATTAGAAGTTAAGTGATTCGTGATATGTTGTTTCATTTACTTGTTAAATTCTACTTGTTTTCTTGGTCAGTCTCTCGTCCCCAGCTTGCTCGTCTGTCTCTCGTCCGCATTTGTTAGGCTGCTAGTGTCTGTCTGTCGGTCTGCCGTACGTTAACAGCTGCCTCTGTCACGGATGTGGAATTCGGTGTTAACGAATTTATTGCTGAAGGTGTAAAGACCGAATTCCTGAAATATGTGTTTATCTTGCCTATCATCTTGAGAGGCGGTATATGTGTAATGTAGAGCATGTTGGTACATTTTATGTAAGACTGCATTTCATTGGTTTTTATTTAAATGGTCATTTTAGTATATAAAGTTGCCACCATTCTACCGTAAGAGTTTTTGTTTAAAAACAAGTTGCACTTTCGGTGGCAAGTAATTTCTTTAATGTGAGTGTTTTGTACCATTTCCATCCCTCCTACGGGGTTTGTGTGTGTGTGAGTAGTTACAATTTTTAGTTTAAAGTAGTGTGTTTCAGATTTGGACCAGTGTAGTCTTTCAGAGGTTGTTGTGAGCAGCCGTGACTACGGCCGTGTTAAAAGGGAGCGGCAAGGTTCTCAGCCCGAAAGCTCATACTGTCAAAAACTTTGTAACTTGATATTTAGAGGGTGCTTTCTGATTATAATTTTAATGTCTTTTTTTTTTTAAAAAAGAAAGTGTTTTTAGGAATAAAATTTCCATTTGATGAAAGAAATTTGTTTTCATCAGTTAGCCACTGGCAACTACTTCCACGCTCTTATAGCATGATTAAATGTGTTAATGTTCTTTATGAATCGCTAGTAAATAAAGTAAATTCTTTAAGAAAAGATTTTGAAATTAAATCCGCGGTTCAGTGACAATCTTCGAAAGATCGAGTTTTAATTCCGATTTGCCGTGGTCTGAACACTGATGAGCTCTTATACAAAAGCAGTATCGAGCTGCGAGAGGACGAGGACGATTTGGGCATGCTTGTGCAAAAACATTTGCAACTGCACGCTTGTAAAAGTTTGCAGTAACACTGCAGTGGCGACCAGTACCACTGCACCAACTCGCTCAGTGGCCTGAAGGCGAGTGCTGCAGAGCAGGGTAGAAGTGCAGTTGGGCAGTGCAATTAGGAGAGTACGAATCGGCCAGGGAGCGATACGTTCCAGTTGCTCGGAGGCGACCCCGGAAGGCCCCGCCGCCGGCCATTGTTTACTGCTCGACCGATCGCTGGCAAACCAGTTTGGGCCGCGGTGCACGCTCGCTGCTCACCCGCTCTCGCCGCCCGCGGCGCAACTCTAGCGTGACGCCTGCGCGCCGAGATATTAATTCGAGGCTCGGTGCGCTATCGGCGCGCACGGCAGGTGCCGGCTGGCTCCTTCCCGGGCAGCCGGCAGCGGCCGCTGTAATTAAACGGTTCCGCTTTCCCAGGTGCTGGACCGTAAACAACGCGGCTCGCAGTTGCAATGTATAGCAACCTGCCGCTCTTACGACTACCCGCCCGGCTATCGGATGAAACGTTTATACCGCAATTATATGCGATAGCGCGGAAGACTCGAATTACTGTTGAAAGCGCCGTAAACAAGATTCTTGTTTACGGCTCGTCGTGCTGCTATAACTGTAAGGAATGTTGCTACACTTTCCTCACTCTCCCATACGCTTGCTTCTAGAAGGAGTACCTCATAACACTGTACCGTAAAGATCGAGGAGGTTCATCGCCAAAGTAGAGGCAGGTTTCATTCTGACGTACAGATATTGTGATTTACATTCTGATTTCTCTGAATCGTGTCAATCCAGTGCTGTCAGTTTCTTTCTAAAAAGCCACCATCAAATTTTTTTGCTAGAAACGAATGAAGTACTGTGCTTTTTGAGATTTCCCGGACGTGATGTTTAGAACAAATATTTTAGACCGTACAGTACTTTAATGTACAACTAGCTGCAATGGTAGGACATGTTCCGAGGCATCAACGGATCACCAATTTAGTATTGGAGGGCAGCGTGGAGGGTAAAAATCGTAGATTGATACCAAGAGATGAATACACTAAGCTGATTCAGAAGGATGTGGGTTGCAGTAGGTACTGGGAGATGAAGCAGCTTGCACAGGATAGAGTAGCATGGAGAGCTGCATCAAACCAGTCTCAGGACTGAAGACCACAACAACAACAACAACAACAGCTGCTGCAATCCCCGGCGTTGCCCGGTATGTTTAATATCTGCCACACACAGCGATTGGCCTTGTATGGCACTTTAGACTTTACTTAATTACAAAAACAACGCTGAAACGCTGACTAAAATATCTACTACGAGCTATGTAATATGTAATAACGGCAACAAAGCGATAAATAAGAGTGTAAAATCACCTTTCTGTCAAAGTCTCGATCTAGTGATGTCTGATGGTACTATCTCCAAGACGGATTCTGTTTCTGTAATTTATTCTCGCGATAGGAATTACAGTCAGTTTATCACGACATGTTTCTTTTGATAACTATTTAATTTTTCATTAATTTTCTTCATTGTTTGATCTGAATGTGGAAATTTGAAGTAAGTTTGCCAAGAAGTTTGATGTAAATCCGTCTAGTACTTTTCGTGAAGTTTGGTAAAAATGATGTTCTCCCATATTGCGGATATATATATATATATATATATATATATATATATATATATATATATATAGAGAGAGAGAGAGAGAGAGAGAGAGAGGACTTAAAAATAAAATGTATACTGTTTAAAAATTCATAACTTGCATGCAAACGAATTGACGGAGTTGTCTCATTTTTGGTGAAAGTGTAGCTTAAAGTCCAACTTACAGATATCACGGTAGGTGTTCGAAATGGTCACCATAACATCCACAAACAAACGATGCTGCCGAAGTGCAGCACGAACTACTGACTGCAACGTGTTCAGTTGGATATTTGCACGTGAATGTACGATGGATTCTCCAAGTTCATCCAATGTGCGTGGATTTTGTCGATAAACGACGTCCTTTACTGTTCCCCACCGGTAAAAGTCCAGAGGAGTCAGGTCTGGGGAACGAGGTGGATACACCACAGCACCTCTACGGCCTATCCATCTTCCTGGTAGATTTTCGTCGAGATACGCCCTAAAACTATTTTTATAGTGGGCTGGGGCACCATCTTGTTGAAAGTAAACTCTTCGGTCTCCATACAAGTTCGGGATGGCAGGTAAAATGGATGTCTGAAGCTTCTGAAGGTACACCTCACCGGTAACTTGTGTCCATCTTTAACACAGCCTTCGGCTTCAAATTTGTCTCGAATGCGACGAATCGTTAAACGTGTCGGTGGCTCTGTTTGATACTCATTTCGCCATTGCCGTTGAACCTCACTAATGTTTTCGTACTTAAAATACCACTTCAAAACTGACTTCCTTTCATCGAGTTAAGTATCAAAGGTGGGTCAGATATGATAGTCGGATGCTTCTATAGACCACCTGCATCAGCAACCGTAGTAGTTGAGCGCCTCAGAGAGAACCTGCAGAACGTCGTGAAGAAGTTTCGTGATCATACTATTGTAATAAGGGGAGACTTCAATCTACCAGGTATAGAATGGGATAGTCACACAATCAGAACTGGAGCCAGGGACAGAGACTCTTGTGACATTATCCTGACTGCCTTGTCCGAGAATTACTTCGAGCAGATAGTTAGAGAACCAACTCGTGAAGCTAACGTTTTAGACCTCATAGCAACAAATAGACCGGAACTTTTCGACTCCGTGAATGTAGAAGAGGGTATCAGTGATCATAAGTCAGTGGTTGCATCAATGACTACAAGTGTAATAAGAAATGCCAAGAAAGGAAGGAAAATATATTTGCTTAACAAGAGTGATAGGGCACAAATCGCAGAATATCTGAGTGACCACCATCAAACGTTCATTTCGGAGGAAGAGGATGTGGAACAAAAACGGAAAAAATTCAGAAACATCGTCCAGTACGCCTTAGATAAGTTCGTACCGACTAAGGTCCAAAGCGAGGGGAAAGATCCACCGTGGTATAACAATCATGTACGAAAGGTACTACGGAAACAAAGAAAGCTTCATCATAGGTTTAAGAGTAGTCGAATCATAGCTGATAAGGAAAAGCTGAACGAAGCGAAAAAGAGCGTAAAGAGAGCAATGAGAGAAGCATTCAACCAATTCGAACATAAAACATTGGCAAACAATCTAAACAAGAACCCTAAAAAGTTTTGGTCATATGTAAAATCGGTAAGCGGATCTAAATCCCCTATTCAGTCACTCGTTGACCACGATGGCACCGAAACAGAGGACGACCGAAGAAAGGCAGAAATACTGAATTCAGTGTTCCGAAACTGTTCCACTGCGGAAAATCGTAACATGGTCCCTGACTTCAGCCGTCGCACGGACGCCAAAATGGAAAATATTGAAATAAACGATATCGGAATTGAAAAACAACTGCTATCACTTAGTAGCGGAAAAGCATCCGGACCAGACGAGATACCCGTAAGATTCTACAGTGATTATGCTAAAGAACTTGCCCCCTTTCTATCAGCAATTTATCGTAGATCTCTGGAAGAACGTAAAGTACCTAGCGACTGGAAGAAAGCGCAGGTCGTTCCCATTTTCAAGAAGGGTCATAAATCAGATGCGAATAATTATAGGCCTATTTCGCTTACGTCAATCTGTTGTAGAATAATGGAACATGTTTTATGTTCTCGTATTATGACGTTCTTAGATAATACAAATCTCCTTCATCATAACCAACATGGATTCCGCAAACAGAGATCATGTGAAACTCAGCTCGCCCTATTTGTCCAAGAAATTCACAGTGCCGTAGACACTGGCGAGCAGATTGATGCCGTATTCCTGGACTTCAGGAAGGCATTTGATACGGTTCCGCACTTACGTTTAGTGAAAAAAATACGAGCTTACGGAATATCGGACCAGGTTTGTGATTGGATTCAGGATTTCCTAGAAGAAAGAACACAACATGTCATTCTTAACGGTTCAAAATCTGCAGATGTAGAGGTAATTTCGGGAGTACCGCAAGGAAGCGTGATAGGACCTTTATTGTTTACAATATACATAAATGACTTAGTTGACAACATCGGTAGCTCCGTGAGGCTATTTGCAGATGACACGGTTGTCTACAAGAAAGTAGCAACATCAGAAGACTCGTACGTACTCCAGGAAGACCTGCAGAGGATTAATGAATGGTGCGACAGCTGGCAGCTTTCCCTAAACGTAGATAAATGTAATATAATGCGCATACATAGGGGCAGAAATCCATTCCAGTACGATTATGCCATAGGTGGTAAATCATTGGAAGCGGTAACGACCGTAAAATACTTAGGAGTTACTATCCGGAGCGATCTGAAGTGGAATGATCACATAAAACAAATAGTGGGAAAAGCAGGCGCCAGGTTGAGATTCATAGGAAGAATTCTAAGAAAATGTGACTCATCGACGAAAGAAGTAGCTTACAAAACGCTTGTTCGTCCGATTCTTGAGTATTGCTCATCAGTATGGGACCCTTACCAGGTTGGATTAATAGAAGAGATAGACATGATCCAGCGAAAAGCAGCGCGATTCGTCATGGGGACATTTAGTCAGCGCGAGAGCGTTACGGAGATGCTGAACAAGCTCCAGTGGCGGACACTTCAAGAAAGGCGTTACGCAATACGGAGAGGTTTATTATCGAAATTACGAGAGAGCACATTCCGGGAAGAGATGGGCAACATATTACTACCGCCCACATATATCTCGCGTAATGATCACAACGAAAAGATCCGAGAAATTAGAGCAAATACGGAGACTTACAAGCAGTCGTTCTTCCCACGCACAATTCGTGAATGGAACAGGGAAGGGGGGATCAGATAGTGGTACAATAAGTACCCTCCGCCACACACCGTAAGGTGGCTCGCGGAGTATAGATGTAGATGTAGATGTAGAGTGTAAGCCTTGCGCCAGCCATGTTTACTCGAGTAACTAGGTGCAACTAAGAACAAAACACTGACTATCTGGCGACTGTCATCTGACAAAACGAAACAACGCTTGTGTGGGGATTGCCGGAACTACAAACTATTACTCTACCAAAGCTGAGACAACTCCGTCAATTAGTTTGCCAGTTATGGACTTTTAAACAGTGGATACATTTTTTTGGAACCCTTGCCCTAAAACCACCTCCACTAAGACCTTGCCTACTACGGCGGTTCGGGTCTCCCGCATCGTTCCCCTACGCTCTTTCACGCAGTATGGGGCTTCTTCATCATCTTGCCCTAACGTTTATTGGGGGACCGTGCAGAAATTTGAAGTAAGTCGGCCAAGAACTTTTAGAGATTTTTGGTAACAATCTTTCCCTTTCTCATGTTACATACATATACAGAGTCCGCCAGAAAAATGTATACACACTTTGTGAGGCTCTATCGAGAGATCGATATTATCGTTCGATTTGAGTTGCAAGTGTGTTGTAGTATGGTCTTTGGTTCAACAGATGTCAGTACTTTCATCTTTGTATTGATAAAACAAGATGGCTGGAGCACGCTTAACATTAGAGCAACGAAAATGTATTGTGTTTTTTGAAGTTTGATAATGCCGTTGAAATGCAACGTCAGTGGAGGCGGGAGTTTGAAACAGAACCACCGACCCGCCTAACAATTAAATGTATCATTGACAGGTTTGAATTGCATGGAACGATTTGTGATATTTACAAAGGAAGATCAGGAAGACAGCGTACAGCTACAAGTCGATAATACAAAACGAGCCGCCCTTCTTTGTACTTTTTCGATGGCATCCGTCAGTCCCACCTGATGCGGATCCGACACCGTACAGCAATACTCCAGAATAGGGCGGACAAGCGTGGTGTAACCAGTCTCTCTAGTAGACCTGTTGCACCTTCTAAGTGTTCTGCAACATCATTAATATAGATTAGGAACATTAGAGGGCCTACAACACTTCTTGGGGAACGCCAGATATTACTTCTATTTTACTCGATGACTTTCCACCTATTACTGCGAACTGTAACCTTTCTGACAGGAAATCACGAATCCAGTCGCACAACTAAGTCGATGTTCCATAGGCACGCAGTTTGGTTAGAAGTCGCTTGTGAGGAACGGTGACGAAAGCTGTCTGGAAATCTAAAAATATGGAATCAATTTGACGTCGCCTGTCGATAGCACTCATTACTTTCATGTGTATAAAGAGCTAGTTGTGTTTCGCAAGAACGATATTTTCTGAATCCTTGCTGACTATGTGTAAATAAATAGATTTCTTCGAGGTACTTCATAATGTTCAAATACAGTATATGTTCCAAACCCTACTGCAAATCGACGTTAGTGATATGGGCCTGTAATTCAGCGGATTACCCCTACTTCCATTTTTGGGTATTGGTGTGACATAAGCAATTTTCCAGTCTTTAGGTACGGATCTTTCTGTGAGCGAGCGGTTGTAAATAATTGCTAAATATGGAGCTATTGTATCAGCATACTCTGAGAGGAACCTGACTCGTATACAATCTGGACCGGAGGCCTTGCCTTTATTAAGTGATTTAAGCTGATTTGCGACACCGATGATATCTACTTCTGTATTTTCATCTTGGCAGTTGTTCTTGATTTGAATTCAGGAATATTTACTTCGTCTTCTTTACTGAAGGAGTTTCGGAAAACCGTGTTTAATAACTCTGCTTTATTGGCAGTGTCATCAGTTACTTCACCGTTGTTATCGCGCAGTGAAGGTATTGATTGTGTCTTGCCACTGGTGTGCTTTATGTATGGCCAGAATCTCTTTGGGTCTTCTAACAGATTTTGAGATAGAGCTTCGTTATGGAAATTATTAAAAGCATTTCGCACGTGCTACATTTCGAAATTCAGTAAAACTTTGCCAATCTTGGGGATTTTGCGTTCTTTTAAATTTGACTGCAACAGCGATCTGACCCGTTTGTGTACCATGGGGAATCAGTACCATCACTTATTAATTTACGTGGTATATATCTCACAATTGCTGTCGATAAACGTTTGTAAATTCTCCGCAGAAGTCTGCTACGCAATGTGCACGTGAAGTGGGGGTTAGCAGTACATATGTAGGAAGATCTGTGAAAGCTGCAAAATGGAAAATTTATATTCCACGATTACTGCACGCGATTAATGACGACGTTTCCGATCGCCGAATGCAATTTTGCGAATGGTATCAGCAAATGGTAACTGATGTACAATTTGTGACGAAGGTAGTGTGGAGTGAAGAGGCACAATTTAAACTTAATGGAGCCGTGAATCGGCATAACAGTGTGTAATGGGCACGGGCAGACCCGCATGTTTATGTTGATAAAGCGGTCAATCTAACAGGGGTCCATGTGTGGTGTGGACTATCTTACATCTGTTAAATGGTTCAAATGGCTCTAAGCACTATGGGACTAAACATCTGAGGTCATCAGTCCCCTAGACTTAGAACTACTTAAACCTAACTAAACTAAGGACATCACACACATCCCCGCCGGAGGCAGGATTCGAACCTGCGACCTTAGCAGCAGCGCGGTTTCAGACTGATGCGCCTAGAACCGTTCGGCCACAGCGACCGGCACATCTGTTAAGACTTGAGGAAATGACGTCCATGGTTCTAGAGCGAGCTGCAGAGGGTAAAAACTGTAGAGGAAGACAGAGATTGGAATACACCCAGAAAATAATTGAGAACGTATGTTGCAAGTGCTACTCTGAGATGAAGAGGTTGGCAAAGGAGGGGAATTCGTGGTGGGCCGATAAAACTAGTCCGAAGACCGAGGACTCAAAAAATTGCTTTATTCCGCCTATGACAAATAATTCTGAGGAAAATTGGCCGACATGATGACGAACTTCGCCACGCTAACTCACATAGTGCTGAGTGCAGATGCTCTATTCCCCGCACGTCTGCAATGCAGTGTGGAGACCGGCCGTTCCGGGGGGCTACGCATGACGCCTGACCTCGCCGTATCCACTTCCCCGGGTCTAAATAACGCCTAACTACCGGCTTGGGGTAACTGGTAGCCGCACACGCGCCAGGCCAAAAGGAAGAGCGACTGCTGCAGTCTGGCGAGTGGGCCGTTCTCCAGCGGCGCACGTGTAGCGGTCCGGATTTCTCTCTCTCTCTCTCATCTCCGTTGGAGGTATTCCTCCTGGGGGTAACGCCCATCCTACCCTGCGAGTAATCGTCCCCCGTGGCCGCTCTCGTGGTCTCCGTTGGTATTCAGCCCAATTTCCCCTCTGACGTGCTGCAGCCGCCGACTCAGGCAGTGGGACTATTTACTCGCTCGCACGACCGGCGGCGATACATACGTGCAGCATCTAGCCAGCCAGCACACCGCAACGGGGCAGAGACACGCCATCCTCCGCCGCATCACGTAAGGTCACGTGATCTCGTGGTCTCCAGAGAGAGATATAGCTGCTCACACAACGACAAAAAAGCCAGCATCCTATCCAGTCTGCATGCTTGACACATACGCGCTCGTACCTTCTTGCTGACGACCTGCGCTGCGAGTTTGGACACTGTTTGACGTTTGATTCTGGCTGGAGTTTTCTTAGTGGAACGACGGACTTATTCACCGCAGTATTAACTCTATCTGTAACCACAGCCAGCTAGAAATTTGTGTTTTGCGAGGAACTCTCGGCCTGTACTACATTTGTGACCAGTTGCGGCGCGGCACGTTACTTTTTACCGCCCTGCCTGTGTCCAGCAATGTTCATTTGTCTAGCTAAAAGCTGTAGTAGAAAATACCAGACCACTACTGTCTACTGCAGGTCGCAACATACATAGATTTGTCTGGTAAACGGGATGTGGCTAGTACTGAAATAAAAGTTTTAACTTGGCAATGTAAATTTCCAGGTGTATTTTTACGATTAAGATCACAGTTAATACTGCCAAGTCCGTACTAACAAGGGAACCTCCCCATCGCACCCCCCTCAGATTTAGTTATAAATTGACACAGTGAATAGGCCTTGAAAAACTGAACACAGATCAATCGAGAAAACAGGAAGAAGTTGTGTGGAACTATGAAAAAATAAGCAAAATATACAAACTGAGTAGTCCATGTGCAAGATAGGCAACATAAAGGACAATGATAGCTGATGAGCGCCGTGATCTCGTGGTTAGAGTGAGCAACTACGGAACGAAAGGTCCTTGATTCGAGTGCTCCCTCGAGTGAAAATTTTACTTTCTTTATTTTCGCAAAGTTACGATCTGTCTGTTCATTCATTGACGTCTCTGTTCACTGTAATAAGTTTAATGTCTGTGTTTTGCGACCGCACCGCAAAACCGTGCGATTAGTAGACGAAAGGACGTGCCTCTCCAATAGGAACAGAAAACATTTGATCGCAAGGTCATAGGTCAACCGATTCCTCCACAGGAAAACACGTTTGATATATTCTTTACGACACTGGTGACGGCATGTGCGTCACATGACAGGAATATGTTGTCGACCCACCTAACTTGCACACTTGGCGAATGGGTAAAAAGATTCTTCTACCTTGCCCGATTTATGTTTTTCTTGTGGATGTGATAATCACTCCAAAAAAAGTGATGAAAATATAAGAGTTTGTCACATAAACTGCATCAAATGAATGCAACAGTTTCAGAGTCGCACAGTTTTCCCTGTGCTCTGTCAAAACATATGTTTTTTTACGTTTTCAGCACACCGCGTCAAATTCTGTATATGTCCAAGCAAATCTGAACATGTCCTGGAATTTTGAAGAGCGAAGTTGATTATGTGTGAGTGCCTGAACATTGATAATTATCTGAAAATAAAAAATTAAAATTTTCACTGGAGAGAAGATTTGAACCAAGGACCTGTCGTACCACGGCTGCTCACGCTAACCACGGGACCACGGCGCTCGTAAGCTAACACTCTCCTCGATGTTGCCTACCTAGCACATGGACTACTCAGTTTGTATATTTTGCTTATTTTTTTCATAGTTCCACACAACTTCTTCCTGTTTTCTCGATTGATCTGTGTTAAGTTTTTCAAGGCCTATCCCTGTGCCAACTTATAACTAAATCTGAGGGGGGTGCGATGGGGAGGTTCCCTTGTAAGTGTCTACACAATGTAAAGTTCCCACGCACACCACAATCACACACGTAGCCAGTTTATGGTATTTACACCCGTTACCGAAGTTATTAGAGTTCACCGGATCGTTTAGTTATGAAAATGCTCGCTCAAATGTTGTGCACTCTGCCCTACACATAATACCTGTTCCAGTCTTAGATCGCACAACACGCCACGAAGTTTTAACTAACAGTCAAAAGCAATAATTTTGATATTCCGTCCGAAATTCCACACGACTTCCACTATACCGTTCACTTAAATACACTTTGTACCACTTCGCGAACTCGTAATTAGCAATTTTTCCGCGATTTTATAGCACTTTCGTCGGAGCTGCTTTCAATGAGATCTTACTGGTTCGAACCCTCAGACCTGACTTACTTACATCACACCAAAGGCTTTGTTACCAGCATAGATTGGCGCGAGCCTGCATTCTTATGATTGGCTGATATCACAAACAGAAAATCAGGTTGCAGTATTATCCCGCGCTAACCCGCGCTTTACTTCAATGACCAATCATAGTAAAACATTTCTTTCTATGGCAATTGCTAAATAAATAAATTTAGAAAAGTATCAAATATAAAATTACTCCTTCCGAAATTACCGATTACTTTGTGGTCTACTCACGATTTATTAGTACCATAAACTGACTGCACATTTAATTATAGTAAATCCCCTGTATGGTTTAACTGGTACTTCGTGAATAAACAAAACAATTTTCATTTACTTCTGTTCTTCTTCACTCATACAACACTCACACTGCTAATTACTACACATATAAAACAGTTATAATTATGCAAATACATTAAATATTAATCAAACATCACTTTACAACATTGTTTTGACGAGGACTGCTAGCACTGTCCGTCAACTGCTGACCTCTGCCGCCTACTAGTACAACTACGCGCAGCTCTGTAACTCACACCCCCCTCAGTTTTAGTTATAAGTTGGCACAGTCGATAGGCCTCGAAAATCTGAACACAGATCAATCGAGAAAACAGGAAGAAATTGTGTGGAACTATGAAAAAATAAGCAAAATATACAAACTAAGCAGTCCATAGGAAACATAGGCAACATCAAGGACGATGTGAGCACAAGAGCGCCGTGGTCCCGTGGTTAGCGTCAGCATCTGCGGAACGAGAGGTCCTCGGTTCAAGTTTTCCCTCGGGTGAAAATTTTTTATTTTCAGACAATTATCAGAGTTCAGGCACTCACACATAATTAACTTCGCTGTGCAAAATTCCAGGACATGTTCAGATTTGCTTGAACATATGCAGGATTTGACGGTCTACACACGGAAAAATTTGAAAACCTTAAAAACATATGTTTTGACAGAGCACAGAGAAAACTGTGCGACTGTGAAACTGTTGCATTCATTTGTTGAAGTTTATGTGATACACTCTTATGGTTTCATCAATTTTTTGGAAATGATTATCACATCCACAAGAAAACCTAAATCGGGCAAGGTAGAAGAATCTTTTTACCCATTCGCCAAGTGTGGAAGTTAGGTGTGTCGACAACATATTCCTGTCATGTGACGCACATGCCGTCACCAGTGTCGTGTAGAATATATCAGACACGTTTTCCTGTGGAGGAATCGGTTGACCTATGACCTTGCGATCAAATGTTTTCGGTTCCCATTGGAGAGGCACGTCCTTTCGTCTGCTAATCGCACGGTTTTGCGGTGCGGTCGCAAAACACAGACACTAAACTTATTACAGTGAACAGAGACGTCAATGAACGAACGGACAGATCATAACTTTGCGAAAGTAAAGAAAGTAAAATTTTCAGTCGAGGGAAGACTTGAACCAAGGACCTCTCGTTTCGCAGCCGTTCATGCTAACCACAGGACCACGGCGCACCTGTGCTGATATCATCCTTGATGTTGCATATATTACCCATGGACTACTCAGTTAGTATATTTTGCTTATTTTTTCATAGTTCCCCACAACTTCTTCCTGTTTTCTCGATTGATCTGTGTTCAGTTTTTCAAGGCCTATCCACTGTGCCAAATTATAACTAAATCTGAGGGGGGTGCGATGGGGAGGTTCCCTTGTCAGGTCCATGTCAGCTGGTGACATCTGTCGATGACTCATGCCTATAACGATATCGTCCTAACAAGTGACAGGAGCGATGCGAAGGCGCTACGCCTCACAGTGTTTTTCTTTTGTCAGATAAACACAAGGGAAGCACCGTTCCAACATGCGAACGGTACCTAATGCGTCACTGTTCAGTCTCACTGGAAACATTCACACAAAGCACTCTACTGAAGATCCACTAGATTTCTAGACATGCAATAACAGTACTTCTAAGTTCAATTTAACATATACGTCATTGTTGTTGTGTTGGCCTTCAGTCGAAGACTGGTTTGATGCGGCTCTCCATGTTACCTTATCCCTGAGAGTTTCTTCAACTTCGAGTAACTACTGCATCCTACATGCTTCTGTATCTGTTTACTGTATTCATCTCTTGGTCTCCGTTTACAACTTTTGTACGTCCTACACTTCCCTCCAATACTCAAGTCTCAAAGTGTGTCCTTACAACCGATCCCTTCTTTTCGTCAAGTTGTGCGACAAACGTCTTGTCTCCCCAAATCTATTCAGTAACTTCCCATTAGGTACGTGATCTACCCATCTAATCTTCAACATTCCTCTGTACAGCAACATTTAGAAAGTTTATGCTCTCATTTTGTCTAAACTGTTTATCGTACACGTTTCACTTCCACACATGGCTGAACTTCAGACAAACACTTTCAGAAAAGAGTTCGTAAAACTTAAATGTACATTCGTTGTTAAGAAATTTCTCTTGTTCAGATATGCTTTTCTTGCCATTGCCAGTCTACATTTTATATCCCCTCTGCTTCCGCCATCATCAGTTATTTTGCTGCCCAAATAGCAAAACTCATTTACTACTTGAAGTGCCTCGATTCCTAAGCTAAGTCCCTCAGCATTACCTGATTTCATTCGACTACATTCCATTGTCTTTGTTTTGCTTTTGTTGATGTTCATCTTATATCTTCCTTTCAAGACAATCTCCATTCCGTTCAACTGCTCATCCAAGACCTTTACTGCTTCTGACAGAAGAATAATGTCAAAGTTTTTATTTCTTTTCCCTGAAGTTTAATTCCTACCCCAAATTTTTAATCCGGTCTCACTCCCGTCCCAACCACTGCTCCCCTTTCGTGTCCCTCCATTCTTATTTCTGGCGTCTGGTTTCTGTACAGGTTACAAATAGCCTTTTGCTTCTTGTGTTTTATCCATGCTACCTTCAGAATTATGTAAATTAAAGTATATATGAAACAAATTCATAAATTTTGATAGGTAAGGGGGGAGATTACCTCCGACTACGTAGACTTCCTGAATCCATTGCCCTCGGAGTGGGCGATGATGTACACAATCGGGCTATCTACATTAGACTACAGCACCATGGATGACGACGTTCGTATTTACGAAATAGGAAAGAACTAACATATTAGTTACCCGACCTAATTAGTATTTATGAAAGCAGTGTTTTGAACCCAGTCCTCTGGTGGTATTTCTTTTCTTTCCTTTTTCCAAATTTTCTTCAGATTGCTTGCAGGAGGCGACGACAGATGTTTTCCTCCAATAGACTAGGGCTAATGTCAAATGTGCCTATCGAATGCCAACCTCTTATCCTTATTTTAAAGGTGAACGTGCGTTTGTTCTTGTCTTCGGTGTCTAATAGCTTCGCAACTGAAAGAACACTCAACTCAAAAATATTATACCAATTGCAATGAAAATTTCTAATGCTGGGGAAAATGGAGATTGTCTTTGCTCGAGACTGGGATGAGAAAATTTGGAAAAGACTTTCCGATGGACAAGTACAGCACGTATTGTGAGCAGTTTACGGTAACAACTTGTGCTACCAGTTTACACTGTTTCCAGTATCCTTCATTTAAAGACTTAACAACAGTATAAAGACGTCTGGGGTCAAAAGTATAATCGCTACGCTCCTTCGTACTGTAGCCATAGACACTTGTAAAGAGATGTAAATAATTTTTTTTCTGCTGACAAATATTTATCTGGCTAATACTGCAGTAAAATTGTAAGGCTTGTTAATGTCTGATGTTTCGACATGTGTCAGACATGCAGAACTTAAAAGAGATGCGACGTCTGTACGCTGTACACAGGTTCGCAGCAAGTCCAACTGTATTCTTTCCACGGTGATAGCAAACTGTTTTACGAGATGTGCACTCCGTGTGTACACAGCCGAAGCAGTCGGCCGTTAATCAGCGACCCTAGGCCGGAGCGGTCTGCCTGTAACGGAGTGTTTGTATCTGTGGTCACAGGTTGCAAGCGTGACGCACGCACGATTAATGTGTCGATGTTTAGCGCGGGGGCTATAATTTACTCGTCTCTAAAGCGCGTATGCCGAATAATTAATTGACGCAATATCAGCAACGCATAACCCTAACAGCAACCTACTAATTTGTACAAATATTGCCATTTATTATAAAGTCAATGTGTGTACAGAACAACAACACTGAGCGATTCACAGTTGTAGCTTCTTATTAACGGATTGTGTTCTACTTCCGTCCATTCCAGTTCCCGGCATCTACTCTTATTGGGAGCATAAATATAGCGTATGTCCCATTTTATAGCCGGAAGTTTCTTTTATCGTACACGGTACAATCTGTCGGATGTGACCGTGTCCTTTCAAAGTTTCTTCGTAGAAATATTCATGTAAACATAAAACGGACCTTTGTAGAAATAGAAGAAAGTAGAACATGTACATATTTTACATTTACGCCTATGTAAATACACCACAAGCCACTGTACAGTGATACATTCTAGCAGACGTTACAATCCCTACTTAGACCACTCACAACATATAGTATTAGATATGTGTCCAAGTCCACGTATGGGTTGGCAACCTCGTTGTATGGTGCACACATATTTTACTACATTTATGTCCACCTTGCTCATTGTCTTGTTCACATTAGTTAGCACGAATTTTTACCTCTTCCTACATTGCCAGAAAAAAATTGAACACCGTCAAGGACAAGGTCATTTTATTGTCAAATATGGTGCCCTTTAGTTCATCATTGTACGAGTATATGATAAATTCATATACACGCGTCAAAAAAGTTTTGCATCACCTCGGTTCCGAGAGTTACGGAACCTGTACAGCAAACTGGAATAGATATCAACATAATCATTTCCGCCCTTTTTATTGCTCATGAAAACCACACATTGCCTGTTGTACCACGATAAAGCGAAACCCTTCAGAGGTGGTGGTCCAGATTGTTGTAGACACTGGTACCTCTAATACCCAGTAGCACGTGCTCTTCCATTGATGCTTGCCTGTATTCGTCGTGGCATACTATCCACAAGTTCATCAAGGCACTGTTGGTCCAGGTTGTTCCACTCCTCAACGGCATTTCGGCGTAGATCCCTCAGAGTGGTTGGTGGGTCACGTCGTCCATAAACAGCCCTTTTCAGTCCATCCCAGGCATATTCGATACGGTTCATGCGTGGAGAACATGTCGTTATCCTGAAGATAGTCATTCACAAGATGTGCACGATGGGGGCGCGAACTGTCGTCCATGAAGACGAGTGCCTCGGCAATATGTTGCAGATACGGTTGCACTATCTGTCGGAGGATGGCATTCACGTATCGTACAGCCGTTACGGCGCCTTCCATGACCACCAACGGCGTACTTCGGCCCCACATAATGCCACCCCAGAAGATCAGGGAACCTCCGCCTTGCTGCACTCGCTGGACAGTGTGTCTAAGGCGTTCAGCCTGGCCGTGTTACCTCTAAACACTTCTCCGACGATTGTCTGGTTGAAAGCATATGCGACACTCATAAGTAAAGAGATCGTGATGCCAACTCTGACAAGGGAACCTCCCCATCGCACCCCCCTCAGATTTAGTTATAATTTGGCACAGTGGATAGGCCTTGAAAAGCTCATCAATCGAGAAAACAGGAAGAAGTTGTTTGGAACTATGAAAAAATAAGCAAAATATACAAACTGAGTAGTTCATGGGCAACATAAGCAATATCAAGGATGATGTAGGCACAGGAGTGCTGTGGTCCCGTGGTTAGCGTGAGCATCTGCAGAACAAGAGGTCCTTGGTTCAAGTCTTCCCTCCAGTACAGAATTTTAACTTTTTATTTTCAGACAATTATCAGAGTTCAGGCACTCACACATAATCAACTTCGCTCTCCAAAATTCCAGGACATGTTCAGATTTGCTTGGACATATGTAGGATTTGACGGTCTACACACGGAAAAATTTGAAAACGTGAAAAACATATGTTTTGACAGAGCACAGAGAAAACTGTGCGACTGTGAAACTGTTGCATTCATTTGTTGCAGTTTATGTGACACACTCTTGTGTTTTCATCACTTTTTTGGGAGTGATTATCACATCCACAAGAAAACCTAAATCGGGCAAGGTAGAAGAATCTTTTTACCCATTCGCCAATTGTGCAAGTTGGGTGGGTCGACAACATATTCCTGTCATGTGGCGCACATGCCGTCACCAGTGTCGTATAGAAAATATCAGACGTGTTTTCCTGGATCAAATGTTTTCGGTTCCCATTGGAGTGGCACGTCCTTTCGTCTAATGGCACGGTTTTGCGGTGCGGTCGCAAAACACAGACACTAAACTTATTACAGTGAACAGAGACGTCGATGAACGAACGGACAGATCATAACTTTGCAAAAATGAAGTAACTAAATTTTTCGCTCGAGGGTAGACTTGAACCAAGGACCTCTCGCTCCGCAGCTGCTCACGCTAACCACGGGACCACGGCGCTCCTAAGCCCGAATTATCCTTAATGTTGCCAATGTTGCCCATGGACTACTCAATTTGTATATTTTGCTTATTTTTTCATAGTTCCACACAACTTCTTCCTGTTTTCTCGACTGATCTGTGTTCAGTTTTTCAAGGCCTATCCACTGTGCCAAATTATAACTAAATCTGAGGGGGGTGCGATGGGGAGGTTCCCTTGTGAGCTGTCCATTCGGCGTGTTATTGGGCCGATCTGTACCGCGCTGCATGGTGTCGTGGTTGCGAAGATGGACCTCGCCATGGACGTCGGGAGAGAAGTTGCTCATCATGCAGCCAATTGCGCACAGTTTGAGTCGTAACACGACGTCCTGTGGCTGCACGAGAAGCATTATTAAACATGGTGGCGTTGCTGTCAGGGTTCCTCCGAGCCATAATGCGTAGGTGGCGGTCATCCACTACAGTAGTAGCCCTTGAGCGGCCTGAGCGAGGCATGTCATCGCCAGTTCCTGTCTCTCTGTATCTCTTCCATGTCAGAACAACATCGATTTCCGAGACGCCTGGACACTTCCCTTGTTGAGAGCCCTTCCTGTCACACAGTAACAATGCGGAAGAGATGGAACCGCGGAATTCACCGTCTATGCATGGCTGAACTACAGACAACACGAGCCGTGTACCTTTCTGATGAAATGACTGTAACTGATTGGCTGTCCGACCCCCTCCGTCTAATGGGTGCTGCTCGTGCATGGTTGTTTATATCTTCGGGCAGGTTTAGTGACATCTCTGAACAGTCAATGGGACTGTGTCTGTGATACAATATCCATAGTGAACGTCTATCTTCAGGAGTTCTGGGAACCAGGGTGTTGCAAAACTTTTTTTGATGTGTGTAAAAGAAATCGCAGATGTCACAGTAAAGAGTGGCCAATCAGTCGCGTCAGTACACACTGTACGCTCCACTGGTGGCAACGCAGGCGTTTATTTTCGCACACAAAAGATGAGAAAGGTGTCGCATGACTTCTTGCGATTAACTGTCCCTAGCATCTTGCGTCTTTTGTTAGAGTTCGGCGATGGTGCTTGCAGGTACTGTTCATCCTGTCCCATAAGCGTTGAACTGGAGAGAGATCTGATGGCTTCGCTGCTCAGTACACCTGTTATACCCTACTAAGTGTAGCAGCCGCAGGTGGACGTGCATTGCCCTGTTGAAAAATCACATCACCTTCCTGTCGAAGAAAAGGCACTACCTTTGTAGCGGGCACAGGTCACTTTACCCTGCAGAAACACCACATGTGATCCTGAGTTCAAACTGATGGTCCGACACACCGTGAACCATGGGACGGAACCTATCGTGGGCGAATGCACTATGGAACCGGCAGCTCACGAGATATGCGCCATACACGTGTACCATCATCACTGGCATACAGACAGAATCCACTGTCAGCACTGAAGACAACAGAGTGATAGTCCACTCAGTTCATCCTACCGAGGTCATGTGTGTATGATTACGTATAGCGTTAGAATTAGACTTTAAATACTGGTGGGATTCTATGTTTTCTAGATCGATGACCTTTTTAATCATTACAAATATTTTACAGTTGGCAGACACTTCGTCTGATGTAGTGATGCACAGCATGTAAGAAATCTTATGTTTCTAATTTAGCGTATGCAAAGTATTCTTGAGTAATGGACATGGGTGCACATTCACTTATCTGTTTATGCTCTGTATCCGATACCACCGATGACGGGGTGTGTGGTCGAAAACCGGTCTCGCAAATAAATTATTTTGAAGTACAGTTTATGGTCTACAACAAAAATCTTTTAAATCTTTATGCACTCCTGGAAATTGAAATAAGAACACCGTGAATTCATTGTCCCAGGAAGGGGAAACTTTATTGACACATTCCTGGGGTCAGATACATCACATGATCACACTGACAGAACCACAGGCACATAGACACAGGCAACAGAGCATGCACAATGTCGGCACTAGTACAGTGTATATCCACCTTTCGCAGCAATGCAGGCTGCTATTCTCCCATGGAGACGATCGTAGAGATGCTGGATGTAGTCCTGTGGAACGGCTTGCCATGCCATTTCCACCTGGCGCCTCAGTTGGACCAGCGTTCGTGCTGGACGTGCAGACCGCGTGAGACGACGCTTCATCCAGTCCCAAACATGCTCAATGGGGGACAGATCCGGAGATCTTGCTGGCCAGGGTAGTTGACTTACACCTTCTAGAGCACGTTGGGTGGCACGGGATACATGCGGACGTGCATTGTCCTGTTGGAACAGCAAGTTCCCTTGCCGGTCTAGGAATGGTAGAACGATGGGTTCGATGACGGTTTGGATGTACCGTGCACTATTCAGTGTCCCCTCGACGATCACCAGTGGTGTACGGCCAGTGTAGGAGATCGCTCCCCACACCATGATGCCGGGTGTTGGCCCTGTGTGCCTCGGTCGTATGCAGTCCTGATTGTGGCGCTCACCTGCACGGCGCCAAACACGCATACGACCATCATTGGCACCAAGGCAGAAGCGACTCTCATCGCTGAAGACGACACGTCTCCATTCGTCCCTCCATTCACGCCTGTCGCGACACCACTGGAGGCGGGCTGCACGATGTTGGGGCGTGAGCGGAAGACGGCCTAACGGTGTGCGGGACCGTAGCCCAGCTTCATGGAGACGGTTGCGAATGGTCCTCGCCGATACCCCAGGAGCAGCAGTGTCCCTAATTTGCTGGGAAGTGGCGGTGCGGTCCCCTACGGCACTGCGTAGGATCCTACGGTCTTGGCGTGCATCCGTGCGTCGCTGCGGTCCGGTCCCAGGTCGACGGGCACGTGCACCTTCCGCCGACCACTGGCGACAACATCGATGTACTGTGGAGACCTCACGCCCCACGTGTTGAGCAATTCGGCGGTACGTCCACCCGGCCTCCCGCATGCCCACTATACGCCCTCGCTCAAAGTCCGTCAACTGCACATACGGTTCACGTCCACGCTGTCGCGGCATGCTACCAGTGTTAAAGACTGCGATGGAGCTCCGTATGCCACGGCAAACTGGCTGACACTGACGGCGGCGGTGCACAAATGCTGCGCAGCTAGCGCCATTCGACGGCCAACACCGCGGTTCCTGGTGCGTCCGCTGTGCCGTGCGTGTGATCATTGCTTGTACAGCCCTCTCGCAGTGTCCGGAGCAAGTATGGTGGGTCTGACACACCGGTGTCAATGTGTTCCTTTTTCCATTTCCAGGAGTGTATGTTTCGCTATTTCTGAGTTGGGTAAACAGTATTGAATTTTTTAAGAAAATGAGGAGAACCATCTAAATTTCATACCCCAACTGTGCACTGCAGTGCCCGAGATCAACGATCGTCGAGCTAGCGTGCAGATTCGATGTCGCTCTGGTTCACTTCCGTGTTTCAGAAGGCAGAGTTCCACCACTTTAAACTACGCGTGTAGGTCGAAATATGAGCATGATCTCTCAAGTTGTAGAACATGGGAGATGTCAGACCGGCCGTGCGATAGAGCCACAAAAGGTTAGATTCAAAGCAACTGAATTTGGCAGGAATTTTGATAGCATATGGAGGCCGGGCTCACGATGTGCAACAGAGACGCACGTGAGTGCGGGCACGATGAGTTTTTGAGTTGTAATCCAGCCCCGAAACCAGCTAGGGGCCACTCAGCGCCGCCAGCAGAGTGTTCCATCATTAGGCGTGCGGACGGCCATCCCGGCCGCCATTAGGCTCCGGACAAAGGCGCCGCCCTGCCACAAAGCGTTCGCAGCCGCCGGGCCACCTGGAATGTCCTAAATGCGGCTCCGCGGTCTAGAGAGCTCCGGCACAGTACTGCACCGAGCTCAGCTGAGTCGCGAGGAGCACTTTACCTCGTCTTCAACATTCTTTATTAACCCTTTGTTAACTGACATAAGAAAAAATTTACTTTTTAACATTTTCTTTGCCGAATTTATGCTATTGTGGCCTCAAATGACGGTAGGATTTTTTGTAAAATTTTATTTTATTTTTCACAACTTTTTTCTCTCCTGGTACTCAGAAGTACCGTCAGACTCCATGGACAGAATCACAACATGCGCAGAAAAATGCACTAATTTTTATAACTTGTACGTTATTCCACATAAATATTAAATATTTTTACATTAGAAAATTAATTAACAGAAATATGATCCTTCTCAATTTTTTTTTTTAATTTCGCATAAATTTATTCTAGAGCAACTTCACAATACATAGTAACTTAGCTATACATTTTTGACAGTATATACATATCACATATTTAGTCATACCTCATGAAATTCTAGGAAACAGTTCTTTTTATCATTGCAGTACAAATACACTTTACATGTACTACAATGTGAATGTGGTCATGACTGAATTTTATTTTTCGCACACATTTCGCATCGTCCTCTTTCACAGTGAACACTACAAAATAGTTTCCT
Source organism: Schistocerca nitens (assembly GCF_023898315.1). Lineage (NCBI taxonomy): Eukaryota > Metazoa > Arthropoda > Insecta > Orthoptera > Acrididae > Schistocerca > Schistocerca nitens. The sequence goes on from NC_064619.1 coordinate 18,792,014, forward strand.
CCGTTGCCAAGACGTACATCCTTCGAAACAGAAAAGTTATCCTTCCTTCTGTTTGGGAGAGTTATTTCATCTTTACCAGAGTTTCTCTTTTTGAGATTTGGCACTTGCTGTTCATTCATTAGCCGTAGTGCGACATCACGCATGAATTCCAGCAGTGGCAGTGCCCCATGTAAATGGCTGAAAATGACGTAAGCATTGACAAAAGCAATTTCTATTGCTCCCCAGAAGAGACGGTGCCACCATTTCTTTGATCGCTTGTCAAGACCATAAGTTGAACGTAATCTGTCTGCATGATCCACACCACCCATGTTTTTATTGTAATCACATACAATAACTGGACATGGTATAGTCATACTAGTTCCATCTTTCTGTTTTCTTGTCACTACGCTCCGTTCAGTGCCATGGAAGTTTGACGCAAAATACACTACATTATTTTCCTTCCATTGAAATACTGTTAGGTCTAAAGATGACTCTCTGTGATTTGATTTAGACATTTTTCTTTAGGTAAATTCCCTGGCAAACCTTTCCTGTTTGTTCTAGTGGTTCCACAGGCAAATGTATTTACGGATTTCTGTGTGAGAAAAAGTGGACAGAACAACTAGTGAGAGGTAACGCATTGTTGCTACAATAAAGTGTTCGCACAACCTGACGGTACTAATAAGTCCGCCTTATATTTTCCACTTTATCTCATTCACTTGTAACGTAATGCTTCAAACTATTATAAAAAAACAAAGAAGGTAAGTACGTACAATGGAAAACTCAACGGAAGTTTCAATAAATTGCGCACAAATTCAGGCAACACCATGGAAACAAGCACATACAATCTTCTGTTTTCACAGCAGCGCACGAAAAACAATTTCAAGCTCTGACCGCCAGAGAGGTCTATGTATTGCACAATAACATCTATGAAACAGTAGAGCAGAGTTACTGTTACGTACCAACAGGCTCTCAGATCACGAAACTGCACCACGAGAAAGTAATGACAGTCAAAACTTACTGGTACTTTTAAGTACCGTCAGGCAACAAAGGGTTAATGGCCACATCTTCCGATTGCATTTAGAAGCTTCAATTTTTTTTACACCGCCAACGCACTGTAACCCTCAACATGTGACATAAATTTCAACTTCATCCGCCTATCCGTTCCTGAGAAAAAAAGAGTGCTTTTAACAGGCAGGCAGACAGCAAAGTGATCCTGTAAGGGTTCCGTTTTTACCGACTGAGGTAGGGAATCGTAAAACCGATCGACTGGCCAGTCGGTTGTGAAAACAGGTCGCTTGTCCCATCAGTAACACGGTGTGCACCTCCTTACGTCTCCAGAATAGTTATTTGTATTTTGTATTGCTTCACGCTTTTTCCGCCCGCTTCGCCACCGGTCGCCTGTACAGGGGCACGAGTTACTGAGTGCAGGAACTACCAGTGCACAGAGCAGGCAGCAGGCAACGCGAGCGACCGCCTGTTTACGAGTGCGGCGCGCCGCCTCTCTGTGTATGGAGACGGCCGCGTCTGGTGCAAGCTGTCTCAGGGGCCCCCCGTGGCGACGCGAGCAGGGGCTGGTAGCGGGCAGGTGCGCTGCCCACCGCCGGCAGTGCGTGAGTGCGTGCCGCGTTGAGTGCGGACCCCCGCCGCGTGACGCATGCCGCCTGTCCCCCCTTGTCCTGTACCCTCACCCCCTGCCAGAGACGTCGCCCTGGCCTGTGGCCGCGTCTGCGGACGTGCTCCTCCCTTCTGCGATTGCGCGTGGAGGACTGCGATGACGTCATGTAGTGTGACAACAGCATTCTGTGACGTCGAAAGACTCGTCTTCACCTCGAAATCGGACAAAGTCACTCTCGAATGACGTTTTCACTCTGCAGCGCAGTGTGCGCTGATATGAAACTTCCTGGCAGATTAAAACTGTGTGCCAGACCGAGACTCGAACTCGGGACCTTTGCCTAGCGCGGGCAAGTGTTCCACCATCTGAGCTACCCAAGCACGACTCACGCCCCGTAGAGCACTTTCATTCAAGGTCATGCTTACGACTTTTGGCTATGACTTATGATTTATGACTGATGACTCAGAAATATATTTCTGTAACCAAGGAACACTAAATAAAGGCTTCAACTGGAAATGACGTAATCCAATAGGGCGTCTCCCAAGTTCTACTGGTGATGAAGAAAGCGATCTCTCATCTCATGGACCACGTTTCTCTCCCTGAATCAAGAATCTGACTTGTATTATTCAGCCTCTGACGCTGCGGGACGTCAAATTTCGCATTGTGACGTCATAAAATTCGACCAGCACTTCGTCCTCAAAAGCTTTCAGGTCCCGAGGCAGGACGGCTACATACACTGACGGGAAAAAAAATCTCAAAACCAAAAACAATCAATGTAGAGCAATGAAATTTCGGGAATACATTTGTCTAGGTAGCATATTTAAATGATTAACATCGCAGGATCACAGGTTAAAGTAAGCGCGAGATAAGATACAGAAAATGAGAACGCTCGTACATTAATAACTTATGTAACCACCAGAACGTTGAATGCAAGCATGCAAACGTGGACTGTGTTGTACAGGTTCCGGATGTCGGTGTGGGATGGAGTTGCACGCCTGCTGCACTTGGTCCGTCAACACAGGGACAGTTAATGCTGTTTGTGGTTGACACTGAAGATCTCGTCCGATGTTGTCCCATATGTACTCGATTGAAGACACATCTGGTGGTCCAGCAGGTCGAGGCAACATGTCAACGATCTGTAGAGCACGTTGGGTTACAACAGCGGTATGTGGGCCAGCGTTATCCCGTTGGAAAACACCCCATGGAGTGCCGTTTATAAATGGCAGCACACCAGTTCGAATCACCTGACTGACGTACAGATTTGCAGTCAGTGTGCATGGGATGACCGCAAGAGTGTTCCTGCTGTCATTCGAAATCGCATCACAGACCATAAATCCAGCTGCAGATCCAGTGAGTCTAACAAACAGAAGGGTTCGTTGCAGAGCCTCAACTGGTCCCCTTCTAACCAACACACGACCATCACTGGCACCGACGCAGAAACAACTTTCATCAGCAAACACGACACTCTGCCCCCCAATGAGCTCTCGCTCGAAACAAGTCGCAAATGGCGGTGGGTAGAGGTCAGTGGAATGCACGCTACACGGCATCTGGCTCGGAGCTTTTCTTGAAGTAGACTGTTTGTAACAGCTCGCTGCGTCACTGTGGTGGCACATGCTGCTAAAATTGGTGCTACAGATGAAGTACAATGCACCAGAGCCGTACGCCTAACTTAACTGTCTCCCCTCTCTGTAGTGCCACGTGGCTGTCTGGAGCTCGGTCTTCTTGCGACTGTACGTTCTCGTGACCACTGCTGCCAGCAATCATTATTACCAAGTCTTTCTGCAGTAACGCAGAAGGAACATCCAGCTTCTCGTAGCCCTATTACACGACCTCATTAAAATTCACAGAGGTGTTGACAATGGCGCCTTTGTCGCCTTAAATGCATTCTTGACTGACATCAACTCACCACCTCCAGTCTCGACCGTTATACAGCCTGTATTTAAAGCAAACTGATTTGCACCCTCATAGTGGGGCTCCTAGCGCTGCTTATGCCACTTGCGCGTAATTTGAACAGACTTCATCTTTCAGATGTACACTACTGGGCATTAAAATTGCTACACCCCGGAGATGACGTGCTACAGACGCGAAATTAAACCGACAGGAAGGAGAGGCTGTGATATGCAAATGATTAGCTTCTCAGAGCATTCACACAAGGCTGGCGCCGGTGGCGACACCTACAAAGTGCTGACACGAGGAAAGCTTCCAACCGATTTCTCATACACAAATAGCAGTTGACTGGCGTTGCCTGGTGTAACGTTGTTGTGATGCCTCGTGTAAGGAGGAGAAATGCGTACCATCGCGTTTCCTACTTTGATAAAGGTCAGGTTGTAGCCTATTGCGATTGCGGATTATCGTATCGCGACATTGCTGCTCGCGTTGGTCGAGATCCAATGACGGTTAGCGGAATATGGAATCGCTGGGTTCAGGAGGGTAATACGGAACGCCATGATGGATCCCAACGGCCTCGTATCACTAGCAGTCGAGATGACAGGCATTTTATCCGCATGACTGTAACAGATCGTGCAGCCACGTCTCGATCCCTGAGTGAACAGATGGGGACGTCTGCAAGACAACAACCATCTGCACGAACAGTTCGACGACGTTTGCAGCAGCACGGACTATCAGCTCGGAGATCGTGGCTGCGGTTACACTTGACACTGCATCACAGGCAGGAGCACCTGCGATGGTGTACTCAACGACGAACCTGAGAGTAGGAATGGCAAAACGTCATTTTTTCGGATGAATCCAGGTTGTGTTTACAGCATCATGATGGTCGCATCCGTGTTTGGCGACATCGCGGTGAACTCACATTGGAAGCGTGTATTCGTCATCGCCATACTGGCGTATCACCCGGTGTGATGGTATGGGGTGCCATTGGTTACACGTCTCGGTCACCTCTTGTTCGCACTGACGGCACTTTGAACAGTGGACGTTACATTTGAGATGTGTTACGACTCGTGGCTCTACCCTTCATTCGATCCCTGCGATACACTACATTTCAGCAGGATAATGCACGACCGCATGTTGCAGGTCCTGTACGGGCCTTTCTGGATACAGAAAATGTTCGACTGCTGCCCTGGCCAGCACATTCTCGAAACGTCTGGTCAACAGTGGTCGAGCAACTGGCTCGTCACAGAACGCCAGCCACTACTCTTGATGAACTGTGGTATCGTGTTGAAGCTGCATGGGCAGCTATACCTGTACACGCCATCCAAGCTTTGTTTGACTCAATGCCCAGGCGTATCAAGGCCGTTATTACGGCCAGAGGTGGTTGTTCTGGGTAGTGGTTTCTCAGGATCTATGCACCCAAACTGCGTGAAAATGTAATCACATGTCAGTTCTAGTATGATATATTTGTCAAATGAATACCCGTTTATCATCTGCATTTCTTCTTGGTGTAGCAGTTTTAATGGCTAGTAGTGTGGAAACACGCTTACCAACATTCGTTTATGTCGCACAATTGCTTCATGGTGTTACGACTTTTTCTCCGCGTTTGTAGTTGACTTCTTTAGATAGATACGTACGTTCCGCTGGTGTGATACACTGATACGGCTTTAGCCAGTGCTAAGGTCTCTCCGTCTCTCGTCGTGTGTGTATATGCCGAGCGGCAGGGCGGAGTTCGCCGCTGGCAGCCCTTGGCTAGCTGGCTGGCCGCCTACCTGGTGGGAGCCAGCACTGGCGCCCCACGCTGCGCGGCTGGAACCCTCGCTGCGCTTCCGATGGCGCGCCGACCACTCTTGACGGCTCAATGATGGAGCGCCTGTCCGCACCACGAATACCTACCCTCCCCTTCCCCCCCCCCCCCCCCCTCCGCATCCTTCCAGCCTGCCTCAGTGATACCACCTGCACGTCTGTTCACATCGACGGACAGACAAAGAACGAATCGTGTCGACAAGTAGGAGGCCCTCACATCGACCAGATGGCGCAAGAAGTAACTTGTGAACTGCGCACCTAACGAGGGCTGTTCGGAGTGTAAGGTCCGATAAGTCGCGGAATAGAAACCACAGTGAAAATCAAAAATATTTTATTTGCAGCAGTTTGCTCCACATTCCAGCTACTTTTATACATAGTCGCCGGACCGACTAAGACATTTTTCGTATCGTTGTACCAACTTTCCAATAACACAGAGTATCTCCCATGTGGCTTGTCCAATATTGTAATTAATAATTTTTTTGGTAAGGATATGGGAAAGGAGCGTTTCTAAAGAAGAGAAATTTGTTAAGATTGTTGTTGGTTGTTTTTTGGGGAAGGAGACCAGACTGCGAGGTCATAGGTCTCATCAGGTTAGAGAAGGATGGGGAAGGAAGTTGGCCGTGCCCTTGCAAAGGAACCATCCCGGCATTTGCCTGGAGCGATTTAGGGAAATCACGGAAAACCTAAATCAGGTTGGCCGGACGCGGGATTGAACCGTCGTCCTCCCGAATGCGAGTCCAGTGTCTAACCACTGCGCCACCTCGCTCGGTATTTGTTAAGATCGAGTATTGATTTAAGTGTTAGGACGTCGTTTCTGAAAGTATTTGTATGGAGTGTAGCCATGTATGGAAGTGAAACGTGGACGAAAAGTAGTTTAGACTAGAACAGAATAGAAGCTTTCGAAATGTGGTGCTACAGAAGAATGTTGAAGATTAGGTGGGTAGATCACGTAACTAATGAGGAGGTATTGAATAGGATTGGGGAGAAGAGAAGTTTGTGGCAGAACTTGACTAGAAGAAGGGATCGGTTGGTAGGACATGTTCTGAGGCATCAACGGATCACCAATTTAGTACTATAGGGCATCGTGGAGGGTAAAAATCGTAGAGGGAGACCAAGACATGAATACACTAAGCCAATTTAGTACTATAGGGCATCGCGGAGGGTAAAAATCGTAGAGGGAGACCAAGACATGAATACACTAAGCAGATTCAGAAGGATGTAGGCTGCAGTAGGTACTGGGAGATGAAGAAGCTTGCACAGGAGTGCATGGAGAGCTGCATCAAACCAGTCTCAGGACTGAAGACCACAGCAACAACAACATGGGAAACGAAAGAATTCATTTAATTTCTATAATAATGGGTAAGGTCACCGACGAGTTTAATTTTTTTTACAATTGTCAGCACCTTTAACCCACACTGACACAGACTCCGATTCATATATTTTACGATGATTCCTGCTCCCGAGGACGAAAGGTATGGTCGACAGGTAATATGCTTTACCCATATCGCCGTTGTAGACCTCTGCGACGTTAAATGTCCGATAAGCGATGACGTCACGGCTGTTAAAACTTTCAAGCCCTGGAACTTCATCGACTTTAGGTCCACGGACGAGGGCTACGGTTACCCGTCCGTTACCATACTGCAGGGTATCATTGTTGCTAGGGGTAAAGTCCAGAACTCCACCACAGACCATGAAGGACGACTTGTTCACCCACATAGTTCTCGGTATTAACAGCAATATTGTCTATTGTCTATATAAGTAATCAATCTGGTAAGAAGGTGTCAGTCTTCGTGCAGCCGCTTGAGCAACAGCATTCGACCGCTCACACAGAAGATGCCACGATACTATGCCATTGTGGCGCCTTACAGTATATAAAGCAATACACAATATTGCTATTAATACCAGGAACTATGTGGGTGCACAAGTCGTCCTTCATGGTCCATCAGTATTCTGTGCTGGAGATCTGAACCCTTAGCAACAATTATACCCTCCAGCATGGTAGCGGATGGGTAACCGTAGCCCTCGTCCGTGGACCTAAAGTCGATAAAGTTCCAGGGCTTGAAAGTCATAGCAAGCAACCGCCTGTGCCTTCCACCACTTACTTACGCTGGTTTTTAGTTCGTTTTCTATACCAGAATGTTGTCTTTATAGCCAGTGGTCCATATGAACAGAGATGAACATTAGACGGAGCCTGTCCAGGCTGTATAGTGGGTGATCAAACACTTCCATCGAAAACGCTGCAGAGGCGTCCCTCATTTCCCCTTCACCTGCGGCCGTGATTTCAAAAAATGGTTCAAATGGCTCTAACCACTATGGGAGTTAACATCTGAGGTCAGCAGTCCCCTAGAAGTTTGAACTACTTAAACCTAACTAACCTAAGGACATCACACAGCCGACCGGTGTGGCCATGCGGTTCTAGGCGCTTCAGTCTGGAACCGCGTGACCGCTACGGTCGCAGGTTCGAATCCTGCCTCGGGCATGGATGTGTGTGATGTCCTTAGGTTAGTTAGGTTTAAGTAGTTCTAAGTTCTAGGGGACTGATGACCATAGATGTTAAGTCCCATAGTGCTCACAGCCATTTGAACCTTTTTTTTTTTTGTTTTTTGACATCACACACATCCATGCCCGAGGCAGGATTCGAACCTGGGACCGTATCAGCAGCGCGGTTCCGGACTGAAGCGCCTAGAACCGCTCGGTCACAGCGGCCGTCGGCTATGATTTGTCGTGAAGGAGGAGACACATGGCAGGTATGTTATGTGGGGTTGCATGAAATCTGGCGAAACATCGCAGCGGAAACCCATCCTTGGCGGCAGACGCTATTGTTCTAGGCCATCTTTAACTGCTCACTGTGTGCTCAGAACTGAAAAGGGCGACGTAACGCGAGCGCCAGGCATACTAGAGACCCTGTTCAACACACTATGCAAAACTTCAACTTTTTCACTGTCGTGTCGATTTCAAGATCTACCGGGCCTTACCTTTCGAATAGCCATCGTACGTATCTGTTAAACAACGCGCATTTCGACCATTGTCCAAAAGAGTTATGCGCGGATAACGAAAATGGTGTCAGCAGCAGCAGCCGCTGAAATAATGTAAACCACTTTAACCCGTTCGGTACACTGGAATTCTGAAGGCCTGAAATTCCGTCTGCTGAAGTCGGACCTCGTAATTCATATCCCGTTGTCTAAGAAATCAGAGACCGATTACGACCACATTTTGATATAACATACTGTCTCATATTATTGGTACGTTCTTATTTTAAAACTTCCTGTCGTATTTACTGAAATAGATTTTGAGAATGTAGTATATTTCCTTAACATTGGGAAGACGAGTGAAGTCATGTTACATTGTATCATCACATCTTGCATGTTGTTAAACTTTTAACCGTATAGTTTGTCTATGAAATGTATGTTAATTCACCATAATATTAAATCATTATAATGAGTTACACTTCTCAGTGTAACAGGCATTGTACTGCGTCCTTGTAAAGGTTTTTTTAAGAGTAACGCTGTTAGCATCACTGCCTAACATTATTTATATTGTACGTGATACACAAACAGGAGTAAAGCCATGCATTGAAGATGCCAAAAGACTAAGAATCGTAGAACAATGTACAATTCGTTTTTGGCAGTTTTTGGGAATTACGTAAGTGACCTCTGTTAATGTAAAACGAAACAGGAATGTCTCAGACGTCGCTACATTTCTGCAGTGTTTAGTCCCAGGAATGTGCGATTATTGTCTTCAAGTAACGAAAATGATAACGCTACGTGTACATCAACTCTTCTAAAGAGTGACAGACGAAGTAACAAAGCTGAAGTATGTTTCACATGGGCCAGCTGCAGTATGTAACATGAGAGAAATACGGTATTTTATGGTTTGGGATGGAAACCGAGAGGAAACTGCGGATACCGCAAACTATTCTCTCTCTCTCTCTCTCTCTCTCTCTCTCTCTCTCTGTGTGTGTGTGTGTGTGTGTGTGTGTGTGTGTGTGAGAGAGAGAGAGAGAGAGAGAGAGAGAGAGAGAGAATGGAACTAATTGCTTTGCAGCTCATTATGCACTGTCGAAAATCTCGAGAGATGGAACGAGAGTTGTTAAGTTTGCTCTGCGTAGCCTTTTATCCACTAGTAATAAACTGATAATTACGAAAATTGGGCAGCGCTCATTTCCGTAATAATATTAGTCTTTCCCGTTAAACACACTGTGTTCCTGGATAGAAATTCCAGTTTAATCGCAATTTTTTTGTCTTCTTGTTTGGCAACAGAGACGCCAATTACGTCGTGGTCCATGAAATTTGTTAACATGCATCTGGAAATGAACAGCAGACACTAGTCTATGTTTATGTCATCTATGGTTTTCTTGTTGGAGTCAGAAGCACTGTAGAAGGCCATTAAACACGAAAATAAATTTGTTTTATGATACTCAAATTTCTTGGCCGATTTTTATACGAGACATAAACGAGAAAGGAGAAGAGGGGGAAGAGCAGTAGGGATATTTGTGTTTTACGTCTCGTTGGTTCAAATGGCTCTGAGCACTATGGGACTTAACATCTGAGGTCATCAGTCCCCTAGAACTTAGAACTAATTAAACCTAACTAACCTAATGACATCACACACATCTGTGCCCGAGGCAGGATTCGAACCTGCGACCCTAGCGGTCGCGCGGTTCCAGACTGTAGCGCCTAGAGCCGCTCGGCCTCTCGGGCCGGCAATGAGTATGTAGAGAAGGACTAAAACCATCAGCGAATACCGTGGTCGTACCTTGATTCTTTCGATGTTAGAAATTTGTTATTACTCCTCGTGACATGTCAAATACTTTAAAATTCCCGTAAAAAGGCTAGCTGTAATCAACAGTATCACATGGTGTCACTTCATATGACGCTGAGCAAATGACTGTAATTTTCCCCGGCGACTTGGACTCGCAGTCCGGTGATGAGGAACTGTACTCCCTGACGGCTCCACTTGTTGCTATCGTCCGGTCGACCACCGACACTCGTGCGTCAGCGGCCTCGGCTACGGACGCTGGCGATGACAACGCACTCAAACTTGTCAACTTCACGGAGATAAATACGGGATGTCGGCTTGAGAGATGACCTCTTGCAAATCGATGCGATTGACATTTAGCGACGGAGTTCTGTACCGCCCGATACGGAGTACATACGTCAGTGTGATGAACGCGGGAACGGCGCATACGCGGCGTGCCTCGTACTATAGCCGCTGCCGCAGCGAGCCAGCTGGCTGCGTCCTCCGTGACGTATGTACGCTCTTTAGCTGCAGGAATGCGGTGCGTTGCTGCGCGCAGGCGCACACCCAGCTGTCCAGGGGTCGTGTCCGAGACACAGCTGCACCACAGCTGCACCACTCGGCTCCCACCGACCTTTCTTAAGCGACTCCACAATGCGATACCAACACCCGACATAAGGATTTCTAGAGATTAGATTAGTTGTTTTTCGTTCCATAGATCCGTGCTGAGGAAATCCTCGTGGATGTGGAACATGTTAATTTTTTTTTAAAGCTGAAATAACAATAGTAATAGTATGAATATATACAATACATCATTTGTTTCTATTAAAAAAAATCGTCAATGGAGTAGAAGGAGTTGGCCACTAGTAAGTCTTTCAGGCTCCTTTTAAACTAATCTTTATTTGTAACTAAATTTTTTATGTTTGCTGGAAAATTATTGAAGACGAGTGTTCCTGAGTAGTGGACCCCTTTTTGAACTAAAGTAAGTGCTTTTAAGTCCTTGTGCAGATCATTTTTGCTCCTGGTATTGTATGTTTGAACTGAGCTGTTTGTTGGAAAAAGAGATATATTATTTAGGACAAATTTCGTTAAGGAGTAAATATACTGAGAGGCAGTAGTTAGTATACTCAGTTCTTTCAAGAGGTTTCTACAGGACGTCCGTGAATTTACTCCACAAATAATACGTATTACACGCTTTTGGACTCTGAAAACTTTTGTTTGACTTGAAGAGTTACCCCAGAATATTACACCATATGACATTATGGAATGAAAGTAGGCAAAGTATGCAAGCTTTTTCATTTTTATGTCGCCTATGTCTGCTAACACTCGAATTGCAAATGAAGATTTGTTAAGGCGTTTCTGCAGTTCTGTGGTGTGCTCTTCCCAACTGAATTTATTATCAAGTTGAAATCCCAGGAATTTAAGACTGTCAACCTCTTCTATCTGCTATTCTTCATACTTTATGCATATGCTGGGTGGAAACCTCTTACAGGTTCTGAACTGCATATAGTGAGTCTTTTCGAAATTTAATGTCAGTGAGCTGGCTTTAAACCATTTATATATTATCATTAGCAGATCTTTCTAGAACTACACTCGACATACTATTTATTGCAATACTTGTGTCATCTGAAAACAAAACAAACTCTGCTTCTCGCAGTGTAACTAATGAGAGATCATTAATGTATACAAGAAAAAGCAATGGCCCTAAGATGGATCCTTGTGGGACACCACATGTAATTTCTTCCCATTCTGATGATGACTGATGACTTAATTCACTAGTCCCTTGCATTGACACCCTTTGTTTCCTGTTGGCACGGATCTATGGAACGAAAAACTAATCTAATCTAATCTTGGAATAACAAGTTAGTTACGAAATGACGTGTAATTCACGATACTGCCGCTAGAAGACCAGTAAGCAGCAACGGCTGACAATGGAAGACTGACCACACAGCAACGATCAGCAGTTGTGTTACTTTTTCATGAAACGAAAAGCCTTGTTGTGACTCAGAGGCGTTTTCGACAACATTTTAACACACGATGGGTCCCTTTCAACACAGGTTGTACGATAAATTTGTACAGGAAGGAACAGTATTGGAAGCGAAGCGACCTCGGCCTAAGCCTGTTTCTTCGCCGGAGAATATTGAAACGGTACGAGTTGCTGTACAGAGAAGTCCCGGGAAATCGTGTAGAAAGGCAGCAGTGCAACTGGGAATATCCAGACGCTCCGTTCCACGCATTCTTAAAAGTGACCTCCATATGCAACCATACAAGATGACCCGTGCACAGAGACTACTGTTTGTATAGTGGGCGGAGAATAGGGAACAAACTCTCAACAACGTTTGGTTTTCAGACGAGGCGCATTTTCATTTAGACGGTGTGGTTAACAAACAAAATGTACGTTTTTCGGCCATTGAAAACCCACAATTGCTTCATGAACGACAACATTATGCTCCGAGGATTACAGTGTGGGCAGCAATTTCCAGTCACGGACTTACTGGACCCTTTTTCTTTGAAGTACTGTGAACAGCGAGCGTTATTTGAGCATGATTCGCAATAACTTCATTCCACAGCTTCTTGCTACTGCTTTGCCCTTCAACACGCAGTGGTTCATGCAAGATGGAGCAAGGCCACATATTGCAAACTCTGCGTTGGAGTTTTTACACGAGCTTTTCGACATGCGGATCGTTTCGCTCAGGTTTCGAGGTCGTTTCAATGACGGACTAAATTGGCTCCCGAATAGTCCAGACTTCAATCCATGTGACTTTTTTCTTTGGGGGTACCTAAAGGAAAAATTTTTCCCGAAACGTCCACGTGATTTAATGGAGCTCAGAAGACTTATTCTTCGAGCTTGCAGTGAAATTACGGAAGACATGTGCCGTAGGGTAATCACTAACTTCAGTGTTCGTTTGAAGGAAGTTAGGAAACGAAATGGTGGACATATTGAGCATGTGCTGAGTTAGAACAAATCTCCATGGACGGCTCTTCATTGTAGTATATGTTCCTTTCAGATTGTATTGACAGTAAAGTTTATATTCAAAAACAAAATGCTAAGACATTTCGTGCGCCACCCTGTATTTAATCGATGGTTTGCGCGATGGCTCCCAACTAGAGATCAAAAACAGAACGAACGAAGTGGTGCAGTGGTTAGCACACTGGACTGGCATTCGGGAGAACGACGCTTTAAACCCACGTCCGGCCATCCTGATTTAGGTTTTCTGTGATTTCCCTAAACCACTTCAGGCGAATGTCGAGATGGTTCCTTTGACAGGGCACGACCGACTTCCTTCCCCATCCTTCCCTGATCCGGTGGGAACGATGACCTCGTTGTTTGGTCCCCTCCCTCCATATTAACCAACTAAGCAACCAATCATAAACGCATTGAGTATGAGTCCTATGTTGAGGGTTTTATACGTTAAAAATAAAGGTACCACTGTGACATCAGTGCAGGTCCACAGAAAGAAAGGTCCTGGCGCGTGCGTCACAGCAAGTAACACTACAGTTCTCTGCAGTGCCAGCACCCGTCTCCGAAGGGAAGCGAGTGACTATTTCAGAATGCATGCAAGTTCTCGATAGCACACGACAAAATTAAGGCCTTTCGTGGGTACCTTTCCAATTACATACTGATTTCTTCCAATCCATATCCATATGTGGCATACAGCAAACCAGTGCTTAACAGTATTGGTTAAAAACAGTCTTGGTTGCAATTTTATTTTTTTATTTTTCAGCTCCGCGTTTCGCCTTATTTAGGCATCTTCAGGTTATCTTAATTTGGTGTTTCTGTTTTCCGGGGGGCCCTGCACAGAGCCGAGCGTTCGCGAAGTGTGGCTGGCAAGCCGACTAGTGTGGTGACCTCACGTGTGTCTCGCAGCCCCGTGTACGGCTTCCTTCCTCCACGCTGTAGTTCCGGGAGTATGGCGAGTTTGAGAGCGATGGCGTTGCGTTCGGTCGCTTCCTACTTGTCTACTCGTTTCCTATTAAGAGGAAGATCGAGTCTAGAGAAAGTTCTATGCTACAGTCCACACTGTCTAACGCAAAAAATCATGTTCTTATTTAATAAATTTACAGCTTTCTTTGAAATTTTTTTATTGCTCTACCTGCCATGAAACAGGGAGCACGCCTCTCCTCGGTTTCTCCTTTTCATGTAAGCTCTTGACAAAGCTTTCGTCTTTTTATGTATTAGTCTCAGTCACTCGGCACTAAAATAGCTAATAAAGTTAATGTCATCTGAACGTCAAGCCTTGAAATAGACATTTTGCCATTTTGCCACACAATAACTGGCCGTGGGAATGCTTGGAGGGGGGGGGGGCAGCTTCCTGAGAAGCCAAGAAACTATGCGTGTCTTCAAGCAAACTTAAAGCGAAACTTGCTCCTTGTGACACCGGCTTTAGGTATGGAGCCCTAGAAATACCACGAACTGCCGGTACCTTTCTGATCGCTGCAGTGTTGGTTGGTCTATCCGAGCGACGGGCCTTTTAGATTTCCCTCGAGAGAAAAGAAAGCTGGACACCTTAAATGCGAGATCAGTTCCAATAATTGCAACTCCATTAAAACTGTCTGGAACTAGTTGTCATTGCAGCATAAAGAGCACACGTGGAAATGTCATCTGCTATACACAATAGTGGAAGAACTGCTGAAATAACTAACAAGAAGGAAACTGATTGCTCCATTAAGAAGAATGGTTCAAATGGCTCTGAGCACTATGGCCTATGGGACTTAACGTCTGTGGTCATCAGTCACCTAGAACGTATAACTACTTAAACCTACCTAAGGACGTCACACACATCCACGCCCGAGGCAGCATTCGAACCTGGAACCGTAGCGGTCGCGCAGTTCCAAACTGAAGTGCCTAGAACCATTCGGCCACTGAGGCCGGCAGGCTCGAATAAGAAGATCATGTGCTCTCTAAGATTTTCTAGGCGTTGTAATCGTAAATTTTGATAACACAGTCCACGGAGAGAAGCAATGTGATTCTATATTAATAAATGAACAGACGAGATCACAGTAACATTTCTTTTTACAAGCCATCTTCAGAATTTTTTCGCCCCCTATGGCTGGTGTTGGCGGCTTCTCGGATTTTTCGTGATACTACGAACGTACAGTCGTGGTGTTTTCGGTTTTTCTTCCGAGTTACTTCTGTTTTTCTGCACGACATTTCGATAACCGTTGCAACACTCACTGCAAACCTTATATGCCTAGGACTGAAGGAACACTGACGAGTTACCATAGAAACGTTAACAAAATCGTGTTAGTCGTGGTAGAGCACGTTTAGCCGCACCAAGTTTAAAACAGTCTCGATCGCAATTTTTTTATTGGAGTGAGTGGCCAGCTTCGACTCTTTCATAGAGTCATCTTCAGACTCGTGTAACTCGTCTGGCAGTGTCCATCCACCGCTCTGGAGTCTGAGGATGACTATGAAAGAGTCGAAACCGGTCACTTACTCCAATAAAAGAATTGCGATGAAGACTGTTTTAAATTTCAACAAATTTTAAGATCACTGACAATGTTTTCAAAAATTTTACCTAACGAGCTATTGTACTCGTCTCATTAAAAACTACGCCTCCGACGATATCTCCAGCTCCTTCCTTCTAGTAACCACTTCTTCTCATAGCATGTGCACGATCAATGATTTCTGAATGATATTAAGTGTGTGTTTGTGTGTGTGTGTGTGTGTGTGTGTGTGTGTGTGTGTGTGTGTGTGTGTGTGTGAAATCTTATGGGACTTAACTGCTAAGGTCATCAGTCCCTAAGCTTACACACTACTTAACCTAAATTATCCTAAGGGCAAACACACACACCCATGCCCGAGGGAGGACTCGAACCTCCGCCAGGACCAGCCGCACAGTCCATGACTGCAGCGCCTCAGACCGCTCGGGTAATCCCGAGCGGTTGATATTAAGCAAATGAGAGCTCGAAACTGCACAAACTAGATGTGAGTGCTGCATCAGCTACGCACTCGCAGAAAACATTACCATAACAATGTTCTATGAGGATATCAGCAGGCATTACTTTTTGCGACTCAGTGCATGCAGTCTGCACGAAGAACAACATCTGAGACGGTTTACGTCGGAGACTGTTACAATATAGGCTTCACGAGTATACAGTTCTGCCGTTTACGACCTATTGAGCTCTAGGCGAAATAATGAAACGTGCACCGCGTCCCATAAATCGGGGCCCTTAATGCAGTGCGTTATTCCTGGCCTAAGTGAGTCGAGCACCACTGCTTACCAGGTGACTCGGCATAGTAATTACACTGGACGCAGAGAACACTAGTGTGTGCCACGCGAGAGTACACAAGCGGCCTGCACGCACACGCGTAGCCATAGGCTCCAGGCGTCCTCGCCAGGCTCGTTAGCGCAGGCAAGCAGCTCGTGGGCGTCCGCAACAGGCTGCAGCTGCCTACCTGTACTCCTGCACACAGTAGAGGCGTAACTGGAGTACGGCAGCCAGTGTCATGCAAACTGCGCACAGTGAAGTTTGGGCCCAGGAAAGGTCGAGGAAAGGCTCACTAACCCCCAGACTGATCTACTCATCTTGTCAGGCATCTACATCTGCATACATACTCCGCAAGCCCGCGCACGGTGCATGGCGGAGGGTACCACGTACCACTACTATAGGCATTTCCTTTCCAGTTGAACTCGAAAGTACAGCGAGGGAAAAAGTACTATCTACAAGCCAGAGTACGATCCCTAATTTCTCTCATATTATCTTCGTAGTCTTTATGCTAAACGTATGTAGGCCTCAAATGCCGGTTCCTTAAATTTCCGCAATAGTACCTCGCGAAAAGAGCGTCCTCTTCCGTCTAGGCATTTTCAACTGAGTTCAAGAAGCATTAACGTAGTACTTGCGTGCTGATCGAACCTACCGGTAACAAATCTAGCTTCTACATTACTTTAATGTCTGTCTTTAATCCGACCTGGTGGGGATCCCAATCAATAGAGCAATACTCTGGAATAGATCGCACTAGTGTTTCACACGCTGTCCCATTTATAGATGAGGTACACTTTCCTGAAATTATTCCAAGAAAACGACTACCCATTCCATTTCATATCACTTTCCAACGTCCGCGTAAATACTTGATTGATGTGACTCTGTGAATCAGCACTCTACTAATGCTGTTCTGGAACGTTACCGGATTGTTTTTCCTACTCATCTACCTTAATTTACATTTTTCCACATTTAGAGCAAACTGCAGACCAACTAGAAATTCTTCCCAAGTCACCATGTACCCTCCTACAGTCACTTAATGACAACACTTTCCCGTACCTCACAGCGTCATCAGCAAACCTGCGTAAACTGCTCTTCGCCCAGTCCGTCGGATCATTTATCTGTACAGATGATAAGAGCGAACCTGTCACACTTTCCGAGTGCGCTCCTGACGATATCCTTGTCTGTGATGAACATTCTCCATCGAGGACAACCTACTGGGTTCTATTACTTAGAAAGTCTTCCAAGCACTCACATGTTTTGGAACCTAACTCGTATGCTGGGACTTTCGTCAACAGTCTGATGTGGGGCAATGTGTCCAACGTTTTCCGGAAACATGGAATCTACCTTTTGCCCTCCATCCGGGGTTTGTAGGATATCACGTGAGAAAAGGGCAATCTGAGTTTCACACATGCTATCTAAAACTGTGCTGATTTCTGGACAAAAGCTTTTCTGTCTCGACCTCAAACCGATGATAAGGATATTGGTTTATAATTACGGAGGTCCGCTCTTTTGACTTTTTTTTATACAGGGTCGCCCGCTTTTTTTTTTTTGCAGTCGCTTGGGGCTTTGCGCTGGGGGAGAGATGCGCGGTAAATGCAAGGTAAGTAAGTGCCCAATGCCGTAGAGTACTCTTTGTAAAACCGAATTGCGATTCCATCTGGGCGTGGCGACTTACCTTTCTTTCAACTCTTTCAGTTGCTTCCCTATGCCTCGGACGCCTGTTTCCATGCCTAGGTAAAAGAGCCGCGGCTTCTTATGTGAAGAAGAGGATTGGAGATTCAGGAACAAGACCTCTAATGCCAAAATTTTTACTATCGGAAATAATTATAACTTATTTATTTTCTGTTGGACGCAATTACAAAGTTTTTGCTTATGACTAGAGCTTCAGAAACTAAAATGGAAAACATAAAAACCAAATAACAAACACGGAATTTAAAAATCGTTTCTCTTCTACTTCACGAAGCATACTTTAAAATAAATATAAAATATACTCGTGGATCAGCATATGATGCAAGTAAAGTACTTCAGATGCAATGTCGTACTAACTGAAAGGCCCGAACTGTGCAGGTGTAGAGGAGACATTCGCTATACGTAGCTTCTCCTCACACTTCCACCTCGTCCTCCATATGTGACTTCAAAACATGAAAACATTTTTCTGAGTAATTTGAATTCTGCGCGTCGTTTTCATTATAGCCAAGTGGATCACGTATGAGAACTACGAAACTGTATATTAAATAAGATATATTTCAAACGCATATAGGGACGTAGTATCATAAAACAGCTCAGACAAAAAAAAATTGTTTCCCCGTGTGGTATAGATAGTTCCGATTCCACAGTGTCGGTTGGCACTACGAGAGCGGAAGATTTTCGCCGACGACAGCGCCCTCTAGCCGACGCTTTGCATCTCTACAAGCGCCGCTCCACTTTCGCCCAGTTCATGAACAGCAGACGGCCGAGAACCATCGCTTTAGCTTAACTTGCTATTGACAATTTCTTATCTGGACTTTGGCTGCACACCTACGTGCATACTGTAGTAAAACCTCTTTTACTTTACTTGCAATACCGACGTGCTTTAGCTCACCTGCTCCTACTCGCTTCCTTTCATTCGGCCTCTTTGTCAAAATGGCTCTGAGCACTAGAACTTAGAACTACTTAAACCTAATTAACCTAAGGACATAACACAGCCATGTCCGAGTGAGGATTCGAACCTGCGACCGTAGCGGTCGTGCGGTTCCAGACTGAAGCGCCTAGAACCACTCCGGCCAGTCCGGCCGGCGTCTCTTCGTCAGATTACAGACACCCACGCGCCGCCTTTCAGGCGGGATACAAAACACCCCGAGGGCGCGTTTTTGTGACAGGCAAAATAAATTCTGGCACGAGAAAAGGGGAAGATGGCAGGTGAAGCAATAGAAGAATAATAAGAAGAAGAATCGAAAATATTGCAGGGCACTGAAATGAAATGGGGCAGAGGAGTACGAACACAAATCAATAGGATTCGATTAGGACTGTGTTCGGTAACAGCTCCATAAGATATACTGCTCTCTGGTGTACAGGCGCGTGTTTCTTGCTTCCGGCTACTAGCTGCAGCCACTCGTTTTGCCAAGTAAGCCAGCGCAACGCAAGTGTAACGAGTATATTTCGCTATCTTTGCTTATTTGTTACAGGTTTGCATTGATCGGCAATAAAACAATTAAAAAGATCGCATTATTGTTACTAGTAATGCGACTTTGGAACGTGTGTTTTCCATATTTTGAATTATATCATGCGAAAAATAATTACTGAATTGTGCACATTTTACTTCACAGTAAAGGACGTGTTGATCTCAATGAAAGAATAAACAGACTAAGCAGCGACGAGCATTAAACAAAAAAAAAAAAGAAGGAAGATGTTGGCTGAGGAAAGAGGCGAAGTTGAAATCTGCCCTGAGCGTCTCTTACCTCAGGTACACCAATGCGTAAAATTGTTCAAATGGCTCTGAGTACTTTGGGACTTAACTTCTCAGGTCATCAGTCCCCTAGAACTTAGGCGCGGTTCCAGACTGCAGCGACTAGAACCGCTCGGCCACTCCGGCCGGCCAATGCGTAAAAGAAATAGTTAAATGCACTACTGGGGAAACAATCAAATATATTACTAGCTTCTTGAATGGATTCCACAAATGACGAAAATACTAAAAATCAGCACTAACTAGGGAACTTCGGTAAATGAAAAGTATCTGCATATACACACTGGCGGTGAGTGCAGGGAAATACACTGCCTGACAAAAAAGGTGAAGCATCCAAAAGAGCTGAAGGAAACGAAATTAAACTTCACAGGTTGAGAGGGTATGTGATGTTACAGCAAAAAATATATTCAAAATTGGAAAGATCTTGGCAGTATGCCTTGCCTCTGGCGTGGATGTGTCCACGGGTTTGGCTGGGTTGTTAAAGAGGTTGTACCCTTTCCTGCGGCAAGTTGGTCCTTGACTTTCTGGGTACTGACAGAGGGGCGAGATGACGTCCGACCTGGTTCCACAGATGTTCTGTCGCGGACAGATGCGGGGATCTAGATGGCCACTTGAATAATAGGAAGGACGGAAGACTAGGGTTTAAGGTCCCGTCGACATCGAGGTCGTTAGAGACGGAGAACAAGCTCGGATTCGTTCAAGGATGAGGAAGGAAATCGACCGTGCCTATTTCAAAGCAACCATCCAGGCATTTACCTGGAGCGATTTAGGGAAAACACGGAAACCCTAAATCAGGATGGCCGGATGCGGCTTTGAACCCATCTCCTCCCGAATACGAGTCCAGTGTGCTAACCACTATGCCACCTCACTCTGTAGCCAGTCAACAACACGCAGGCACTGCACGATTCGACCCGCCAGCCAAATGAACACCGGCAATGAAGCCCCTTTCAGACACTGTCAGGTCCTCATAACACTCTGTCACACAGGTACCCGATACCTAGGTATCCTTCACAATGATCAGCCAGTGCCTGACGTCCTTCACGCCTATTGTATACACTACCAGGCCTTGTAACAACAATAAACACCAACAACAATTATGTACTATGGTGGCCGTTCTACAAGTCAGCGAGAACTGCAACTTCAGTCATTTACATACAGGTCGATGGTGTGTGCGTGTACAAAGCTACATTGACATTCGACCATGTCTTCTGGTTGCTTCACTTTTTCTGATACCGTTATGATACGCTCACATCGCGAACGGTGCGCGAGGAAGGCGGCAATTGACGATAAACCACCGCATGAGCTCGGATTCATCTGATTCTCCCGTCGCGATCACGCCGCGAGATGTAAGTGGAAGGAAGTAATATATTGTCGGGCCCTTCCTGGAACGTACGCTCTCGGACTTTTAACAGTAAACCTCTCCGAGATGCACAACGCCCCTCTTGCGGCATCTGCCGCGGGAACTCGTCGAGTACCACCTTAACGCTTCGCACTTACTAAGTGATCACATGACTACTTGCATTTCTCTTCTGCTATTCTTCTCTATGTCTGAGTGGTAAGGATTCCAAACTGACGGATAACAACCAAGAACCGGTACAACTAGACTTTTATTAACTACTGAATTACATTTGCTAGCATCATTCTACTGGCACCCACTTTTCACAATTATTTTTATACGATTGTCATACTTAAGGTCGGACCGGACACAAATTCCTATGTATATTACCGTTATTAAGGTGTACAATGATTTATCGCTCATCGAGTAATGAGACAATAATGGGTCTATCCACCCAATGATCCTCAATACATTTACACTACTGGCCATTAAAATTGCTACACCAAGAAGAAATGCTGAAGATAAACGGGTATTCATTGGACAAATATATTATACTAGACCTGACATGTAATTACATTTTCACGGAATTTGGGTGCATAGATCCTGAGAAATCAGTACCCAGAATAACCACCTCTGGCCGTAATAACGGCCTTAATACGCCTGGACATTGAGTCAAACAGACCTTAGATGGCGTGTACAGGTGCAGCTGCCCATGCCGCTTCAACACGATACCACAGTTCATAAAGAGTAGTGACTGGCGTATTGTGACGAGCCAGTTGCTCCGCCATCATTGACCAGACATTTTCAATTGGTGAGAGATCTGCAGAATGTGCTGTCCAGGGCAGCAGTCGAACATTTTCTGTATCCAGAAAGGCCCGTACAGGACCTGCAACATGCTGTCGTGCATTATCCTGCTGAAATGTGGGGTTTCGCAGGGATCGAATGAAGGGTACAGCCACTGGTCCTAAAACATCTGAAATGTAAGGTCCACTGTTTAAATTTCGTCATTGCGAAGAAGAGGTGACCGAGACATGTAACCCATACCATCACGCAGGGTGATACACCAGTATGGCGATGACGAATACACGCTTCCAATGTGCGTTCACCGCGATGTCACCAAACACGGATGCGATCATCATGATGCTGTAAACAGAACCTGGATTCATCCGAAAAAATGACGTTTTGCCATTCGTGCACCCAGGTTAGTCGTTGAGAACACCATCGCAGGCGCTCCTGTCTGTGATGCAGCGTCAAGGGTAACCGCAGCCAGGGTCTCCGAGCTGATAGTCCATGCTGCTGCAAACTTCGTCGAACTGTTCGTGCAGATGGTTGTTGTCTCGCAAACGTCCCCATCTGTTGAGTCAGGGATCGAGACGTGGCTGCACGATCCGTTACAGCCATGCGGATAAGATGCCTGTCATCTCGACTGCTAGTGATACGAGGCCGTTGGGATCCAGCACGGCGTTCCGTATTACCCTCCTGAACCCACCGATTCCATATTCTGCTAACAGTCATTGGATCTTGACCAACGCGAGCAGCAATGTCGCGATACGATAAACCGCAATCGCGATAGGCTACAATCCGACCTTTATCAAAGTCGGAAACGTGATGGTACGCGTTTCTCCTCCTTACACGAGGCATCACAACAACATTTCACCAGGCAACGCCGGTCAACTGCTGTTTGTGTATGAGAAATCGGTGCGTGACGTCAGCACGTTGTAGGTGTCGCCGCCGGCGCCAACCTTGTTTGGATGCTCTGAAAAGCTAAACATTTGCATATCACAGCATCTTCTTCCTGTCGGTTAAATTTCGGGTCTGCAGCGCGTCACCTTCGTGGAGTAGCAATTTTAATGGCCAGTAGTGTAATAGAGGTTTGCTAGAACAGGGATCTTACTTAAGACTGCCGTGCGTCAACACGCGCACGTGCAGAGCTTGGTGCACGCCACGAGGATAATCGTCAGCGGCTGCGCTGACGGAAGGAAGAAACAAGTGCGTAGCGTAGCGCTGGCTGTCGGCAGGCAGTGCGCGCGCCCCCGCGTTGTTTGCGCCGGCGGCACTTGTTAACACGGCGCTGGTAGCCGGCGCGGCCGGCCGCCTTGTTAGCGCACCGCCGCGATGTATTCCGCCGCACGCTCGGCACACCCATAAATTACGCAGACTTATGGACACAGTCGGCCGCCACCGGACTCTGTCCCCGCGGCTGCCCCGCCCCCTGCAGCAGGCCGCTCTCCCTCGGCGCGTAACAGGCTCCATCACGCGGCCGCTCTGGGTCAGGGGCCAGCCGCACTGCATCGCACGGATCCGCTTCAGGGCAGTGCCGCGAGGCCGGTGTCCCGCTGGCCTCTGAGCCGACGGTACGACATTAGTGCGTGCGAGAGCCCGTGCGGTGTCGTTCGACTGTGTGGTGCAAATCTATTGGACGCCACTACGGCGACTCGTGCGTCTTCGTACTGAAGATGAAATGAACTGATCAGGACAACACAAAACATCCAGTCTCCGAGTGAAGGTAATTTGGACCCAATAAATCGACGTATCTCTTACTCAAAGGCAAACTGGTCAGAAATCCCAGAGTGAGAATCAATGGCTCGCCAGTTCTTCGGCGCCGCGAGGCCCCATATCTTGGTGTAGTCATCGATGATAGGTGGAACTTCGCGTCACATATTGCCACCGTATCTCTTTAGTATTGCTAAACAACCTCATTGGAATACGCCACAAACGCTTCCATCTTCCACCCAGTTTAATCAAACTGTATCGCAACAGTACTCTACAGGGTGTTTCAAAAATGACCGGTATATTTGAAACGGCAATAAAAACTAAACGAGCAGCGATAGAAATACACCGTTTGTTGCAATATGCTTGGGACAACAGTACATTTTCAGGCGGACAAACTTTCGAAATTACAGTAGTTACAATTTTCAACAACAGATGGCGCTGCAAGTGATGTGAAAGATATAGATGACAACGCAGTCTGTGGGTGCGCCATTCTGTACGTCGTCTTTCTGCTGTAAGCGTGTGCTGTTCACAACGTGCAAGTGTGCTGTAGACAACATGGTTTATTCCTTAGAACAGAGGATTTTTCTGGTGTTGGAATTCCACCGCCTAGAACACAGTGTTGTTGCAACAAGACGAAGTTTTCAACGGAGGTTTAATGTAACCAAAGGACCGAAAAGCGATACAATAAAGGATCTGTTTGAAAAATTTCAACGGACTGGGAACGTGACGGATGAACGTGCTGGAAAGGTAGGGCGACCGCGTACGGCAACCACAGAGGGCAACGCGCAGCTAGTGCAGCAGGTGATCCAACAGCGGCCTCGGGTTTCCGTTCGCCGTGTTGCAGCTGCGGTCCAAATGACGCCAACGTCCGCGTATCGTCTCATGCGCCAGAGTTTACACCTCTATCCATACAAAATTCAAACGCGGCAACCCCTCAGCGCCGCTACCATTGCTGCACGAGAGACATTCGCTAACGATATAGTGCACAGGATTGATGACGGCGATATGCATGTGGACAGCATTTGGTTTACTGACGAAGCTTATTTTTACCTGGACGGCTTCGTCAATAAACAGAACTGGCGCATATGGGGAACCGAAAAGCCCCACGTTGCAGTCCCATCGTCCCTGCATCCTCAAAAAGTACTGGTCTGGGCCGCCATTTCTTCCAAAGGAATCATTGGCCCATTTTTCAGATCCGAAACGATTACTGCATCACGCTATCTGGACATTCTTCGTGAATTTGTGGCGGTACAAACTGCCTTAGACGACACTGCGAACACCTCGTGGTTTATGCAAGATGGTGCCCGGCCACATCGCACGGCCGACGTCTTTAATTTCCTGAATGAATATTTCGATGATCGTGTGATTGCTTTGGGCTATCCGAAACATACAGGAGGCGGCGTGGATTGGCCTCCCTATTCGCCAGACATGAACCCCTGTGACTTCTTTCTGTGGGGACACTTGAAAGACCAGGTGTACCGCCAGAATCCAGAAACAATTGAACAGCTGAAGCAGTACATCTCATCTGCATGTGAAGCCATTCCGCCAGACACGTTGTCAAAGGTTTCGGGTAATTTCATTCAGAGACTACGCCATATTATTTCTACGCATGGTGGATATGTGGAAAATATCGTACTATAGAGTTTCCCAGACCGCAGTGCCATCTGTTGTTGAAAATTGTAACTACTGTAATTTCGAAAGTTTGTCTGCCTGAAAATGTACTGTTGTCCCAAGCATATTGCAACATCAATAGTAGGATACGGATCCGGGGTCTGGGCACACAGACTCACGAGGGTCATGGCCGCCACGGCCGTAAGAAGAGTGCAGCGGGACATGCTCCTACGTTCAGCGGGGGCATACAGGACAACACCTGGAGGGGTGCTTCTTGTGCTAAAGGGGAACTGTCCACTGGACATTAAAATCCGTGAGCAGGCCGCCTGGTACTGGGCGAAGAAGGAGAAAAGTAATAAGATAAGGGAGATACTTGGGGTTTACGCTGGGGATAAAAATGCGATTAAAAAGAGAGGGGTCGAACTATGGCAGGAACAGTGGAATAACGAGGATACGGGGCGCAGAACCTATGAGCTGTTACCGGACATAGAGGAACAAGTAAAGCTTACGTACTTCACGCCTACGAGAGGAATGCTGCACTTTCTTACTGGACATGGACCCTACCCGACATATCTATGTCGGTTTGGGAAGCAGGCTACACCCACGTGCGACTGTGGTGCTGTGCAAGGCACGCCAAAACATGTGGAGTATGAGTGCCACCTCATCGATGACGTAGCCAACGACC
Organism: Schistocerca nitens; assembly: GCF_023898315.1. NCBI lineage: Eukaryota > Metazoa > Arthropoda > Insecta > Orthoptera > Acrididae > Schistocerca > Schistocerca nitens. The sequence continues at coordinate 18,817,809 of NC_064619.1, forward strand.
TACGACAACAACTTCCGAACAACGACACGTACCATCTGCTGAGGCATGACAACACCTTCAATAAGGCTTTTAGGATAAACTGCAGCGAAACCAAGTTACTGGCCAGCCCAGTGCCAGGGGCACGCGCACTGGGATTAGCTCAGTGGGCCAGGCCAACATCTATTAGGTTTATGAGAGCACTGGCACACCTGTAACGCTGCAGGCAGCATAAGTTTCCTCGTAGACTAAGTAGAATTAGGAACCACATAGCGGTAAGATCACAACTAAGATTACAATAGAGAGCTGCTTTTTTGTGTATGAAAACAGGACCCACTAATGTAATCAGGTAGTGGGTTAATATGTATAATGTAATGAGTTGAATAAAGAATTTTTTTTTTTTAAATTTCCACCCGGCCGGGAATCAAACGCGAAGACTCTGCGCCCTAGAGGCAACGAAACTAATCACTAGACCACTCACTAGCTGCGGTCGCTTGGGTCCCTTCCACATGCCGGTCGTGCTTCTGGGTGCAGCGAACAATTTCTGCGGCCCGTATTCGGGGCAAAAAATCGGAGAACCCGTCGGCGCGTCGTTTTTAGAACTTCGCACTTACAAAATGTTTCCCTGAACGCGCAATATAACTTGCCGCTTTTAATCGAAAATCCTCTGATCACGCCCGCAGCAAGCATTCCCCTTCTTCTTCGCTATTTATACTCGCTTTCGGGAGGACGACGGTTCAAATCCCTGTCCGGTATTCTAGATTTTGATTTTTCGCGATTTTCCTAAATCATTTAAGGGGGACGTTTTTGAAAAACTATTTAAATGATGCACCAAATCCACAATTTTGAAGGGGTAAAGTATTTTCTATGAAATGAAATTTTGAACCATGCTTTATATTCAGACGTTCACTTTCAAGTTTAACTTTTTTATGGAATTTAAAAATTTTATTTTCAAAAAATAATATGTACCTTTTCCACAGAAACTATTCCACAGATTTCTACAAAACTTTCTCTGTTTAATCTCTTTGCAAGTGGTATGTTTCTCTCATGAGGTATGCTGAATATATCGAATAGGAGAATTTTAATATTTTTTATTTATAATTTTGTAAGTATAATATAAAATTCATGAAAGATTCCAGGTTCTTTTCCCGATATATCAGCTTATACTCAGAATTTCAAAATTTACTCTTGAAGCAATATTTATTGGGTTTATAGAAATAAGTGTTCAAAGTTTCGCGATTCTGGCCTTCATCGATTCTGGGAAAAGGGCACATAAAATTAAAAAAAAAAAAAGAAAGAAAACGTAATTTTCAGGAAGTACAGTTTGAATCGCCTTTCTCTTCAAGGCTTCTCTTCTAGTTTCTTGTCCGCCCCCAGGTACCTGAGTCGTCAGCGCGGCAGAATGTCAATCCTAAGAGCCCGGGTTCGATTCCCGGTTGAGTCGGAGATTTTCTCCGCTCAGTGACTGGGTGTTGTGTCCTAATCATCATAATTTCATCCCCATCGACGCTCAAGTCGCCGTAGCGGCGTCAAATCGAAAGACTTGCACCCGGCGAACTGTCTACCCGACGGGAGGCCCTAGTCACACGACATTTACATTTATTTCTCGTTTCTTGTTTTCTGCCTCCTTTCCTTTACCAAATCTTCAACTGACTTTTCAGCTGCAGAGAGGCGCTGTAAATCTGTTGTTCTCAAGATGTTCAGAGTGAAATGCCCATTCTCTCTAATACCATCGTCCTCTCTACGTTCCCATAATTAAACTCTAGAACTGCATCATGAGCTGGAAATCTGACAACTGTAACAGATGAAAATGTTGTTTCAGGGCCTTTTTTCCATATGAGTGAATTTAGAGACTCATTTGGATACTGGGTTTTACCACGAACACACATTTTTACAAGTTAAGGATCGGCCAGAAACGTCCTGGATACATTTTGGAAGCCTCTGCTTGTGAATGTACAGGTTGTTATCCCTCTGAGCCCGTAGATATTTATACCAGCTCTTGTGGCACAGATTGACTATGGGACGTTCATCTGTTGACACCATATGGTAATATGTAGTCCATGCTGCACTTTGTGACCATGGCGTTATTAAATGATGAAAGAATCGAACACTTGCGTAAACCTCCGTTAGTAGCATAAGGCAAAACAAGAACTGCTCCTTTATAAACAAACCACCTAGTTTGTATTTGTTTCTAAGATAAGGAGCGTAGAGATGATCTATAAAACCAAAGAGTATATATCATAGCCTTCTAGAAGTATCCCGCGCAAGTTAGTTCGAAAGTAATCCGCGGAATCGTTGTTCACTGTGTTAGTAAAAATTTGTGGTAAGGTCTTATGGGACCAAACCGCTGGGTCATCGGTCCCTAGGCCTACACACTACTTAATCTAACTTAAAATAACGTCACACCACACATTTAATTATTTCTGAGGCTTTTCGGATGCGATTTTATCACTGAAACTTGTTGGAACTTATTGTCCATGAGTTCTACTAATAAGCAAGAAATAAAGTGGAAACCGACATTTTCGGTCTATTTCATGAACGTACACCGTAATCCTTGTGCTCCATCTCTAGTAACGGCCCAATTACATTCGCCATACATTCGCTTTTTTATTCATAGCTCAAAACTTAGTATTGACATGATATGTCAAAAATGTTTTCTGAGTGATGGAATAAGGACTGTAAGTGGAGGACGATACTGTTGCCGATTGTTTTTGGAAAATTTGTTACATTTTCCTGATGAATAAGAGATTCCGAGGCGCCACTCAGCTGCACCGACCTGTGGACTTAGTATCTGTACGGCGGAGTGGAGACGGAGTAACAACGAACTGACAGCACGGAGCCTACAGATGCTGTTGCTGTTCCAGAAGAAGATTTGTTCAACGTCACTCTTGGTTCTTTATTCATTCCTAACTCACGTATTTATTTTATTTCGTTAGGCCAGATTAACTGAACTTAATATTGCTTGATTTTCATTAAAACATAGCTACTGCGACAAGATGCATCGACTGTTCTATCACTGGAAGAATGTATTGGTACATTAGTGTTCAGCAGTCCTTCGGTTTTCTTTCGCACGGTGAGGGTATGCAAGGTGATTCAGCTGCCCACATCTACCGGTTTTATGCATCCTGCAACGTGCGAGATTCTCATATTTTCTCGCTCACTATGCGCAAGCTATTGCTCAAACAGAACAAAAATGAACAGGACTTTTTTTATAGGAAATATAATGTAGTTAAATTTTGTACTGTGGGATGTGTTTTCGCTGGAGGCCACGGTTTTCGAGTTATTGAAGAGAAACTTGTTTGAAGGTCAGTTTTGTATATTTTTCTTGAACAATCCGAAAACTATAGTCTCTAGCGGAAACGTATTCCAGTAAGAAACTTAACTACATTAAATTTCCTACAAAAGATCTTTTTCATTTTTTCTGTAGGCCTAATAGTTTTCATCTATCGAGCGACAGAATAAGACAAATTATCCCCGTGGTATCTGAAGGTATTGCGGGTTGCATAAAATCTACAGCTAGCGGCAGCTCTCTCATTCCGTGTGAGTCACAGTGTGATGACGTAAGTACTATTAGTTGCAATGCAGTGCAGTTTCCTTTTTATTTAATGAATGTTGCGCAGAGTGAGAAGAGTTAGTTATTCATTGACTATGGCGGACTACTCTTTCGACTGTTTCACATTTGGAAAGGTGGAATCATATTGAAACTCAGTCAGATCACTAATAGTGAAAATATTAGGGTATTTTTTTTTTTAGATTGCTAATACGGTTTGTTCACCTGAGCTAAAGCACCAGGACTGATATTATAACGGGACTTTAGCGCTTGTAACGACACAGTTAAGTCAAGGCAATACCACACATTAAAAGACACTCACTTTTGAAACATAAACGCAGAGCATAATTTTCATTCGTGTACTCGTTAATTTCAAATAACGATCTATAGTTTCAGGCATATGCGTCAATTTTCTGTAAATATAACAAGTAATACCATATGTTGGCAGGGTAAATAACTATTTGTAGCTATTTGCATAAATTTGTCAATTTATGACTCGGCTGCTCAATATTTGCAAGTATTATTATTTTTGTAATCTACTGATTTCTGGGATTCTGGAAGGCATGACGTCAACAACTGTATGGTTTATCAAATTACGAAATAAATTGCAGAAAACCATCCAAGTGGCAATGTTAGTGTTCTTTATTACTTGATAAGTATTTTCGTGCCCAAGCTCATTACCAAATCATCCACTAAACTATTCAACAACATAAATTACGACAGGCACATGCCTATAAGTGTTCATCTTCAATTCCTTCAAAAGTTGAACCACACAGAAAATTGGAATATGTAATGAAGCGAAACAAAGAATATAAATAATTTTATCACGCACTAGTTAGGCAGAGACTTTATTCATCGCAACAGCATCGAGAGTGGTAGTCTGTAACAGTCTATCGTCTTTGTGATGTTTGCTCTGAGTGCAACTGTGTGCGTTTGTGATGATCAATGAAAAGCATCTATAATGTGACTAGATATACGGAGAAGCCAGAAGACGACGTTGGCCACTATGAAGTAATTAACATAACACTGCAACGGAAAGAACGATGGACGATATGAAAATTGTTTATCTACCAATGAAGCGCGAAATCTACAGCAACAATGGAGCTAAGTCGCATTGTTCGTAAAGTGCAGTTTCTCGATAACTTTTTTTGTTTACGTTCTACAGTTCAAGAATGAAATACGGAGCAGCCAACCTGTTCGTTTTATTAGCTGCTTTTACGATCCATCATCATAAAACATTTATGGCACTAAAGTACAACGTTCCTTTGCGAATGTAATTTAGTTTGCATGTGTGATTGTGTCAGTGGTTACCATATTTATTACGACTCTATGTAGCTATGCGATTCAGTCCTACAGGATGTTACATCATTAGTGAGCCCACGTCAACCTTCGAATATCGTAAATGTTTTCTTTCTTCCGAATTTCAAATTATCAGTACGCGCTCCTCAAAGTGAAGCATTTTTGCCTAGTGTACTTGAAATTTTGTTATAACGCGGCGTTGGGTAGTCCGAGGCATTCGCGGTCATATTTTTAATAAAACAGAATAATTATATAGGAAATCTTGACTGCCTGGTTATAAGCTCGGTAGCTGAAAGCTGGAATTCTGTGAATTCTATCGGTTAAACCAAATCATTCAGTAAAAATATGACAACTTCCGCATTCTAATGACTTCGTTGTCATTGGGGCTTTAAATTCTAAGTTCCCTTCCTTCTTCTTCTTCTTCTTCTTCTTCTCCTCCTCCTCCTCCTCCTCCTCTCTCTCTCTCTCTCTCTCTCTCTCTCTCTCTCTCTCTCTCTCTCTCTCTCCCCCCCCCCCACCATTCTCTACAAACTCTATTGACGCTAACAGCCTCCCGATGGGACGTATGTGTACTAAGTTGGCATACAGAAAAAACTGCAATATTTTTCTTGTGAACAATTTTTTTGTAACAGAATTCTATGGCTTGTGACAATAGGAATAATCTCACTGTGATCTTTTCATACAAAAAAGTATAGCAGAAAATGTGCAAAATGTTAAGGTCGAAATCTACTTGACAGCTAAGACGGTGGCTGTGTGAGGAGTTCTGCGCAAAGAAAGAGAAATTTACGCATATTTATAAAATGAGGCCCCTGCTGCGTTTTTTTCCTCCCTGTATGTGAAGGCTAATCTCATTAACTACTGTAGGGATTTTGATAGTCTTCACTAATAGGTAGACTGACTCACGTGCACAGTTTTTTACATACACTCCTGGAAATTGAAATAAGAACACCGTGAATTCATTGTCCCAGGAAGGGGAAACTTTATTGACACATTCCTGGGGTCAGATACATCACATGATCACACTGACAGAACCACAGGCCCATAGACACAGGCAACAGAGCATGCACAATGTCGGCACTAGTACAGTGTATATCCACCTTTCGCAGCAATGCAGGCTGCTATTCTCCCATGGAGACGATCGTAGAGATGCTGGATGTAGTCCTGTGGAACGGCTTGCCATGCCATTTCCACCTGGCACCTCAGTTGGACCAGCGTTCGTGCCGGACCTGCAGACCGCGTGAGACGACGCTTCATCCAGTCCCAAACATGCTCAATGGGGGACAGATCCGGAGATCTTGCTGGCCAGGGTAGTTGACTTACACCTTCTAGAGCACGTTGGGTGGCACGGGATACATGCGGACGTGCATTGTCCTGTTGGAACAGCAAGTTCCCTTGCCGGTCTAGGAATGGTAGAACGATGGGTTCGATGACGGTTTGGATGTACCGTGCACTATTCAGTGTCCCCTCGACGATCACCAGTGGTGTACGGCCAGTGTAGGAGATCGCTCCCCACACCATGATGCCGGGTGTTGGCCCTGTGTGCCTCGGTCGTATGCAGTCCTGATTGTGGCGCTCACCTGCACGGCGCCAAACACGCATACGACCATCATTGGCACCAAGGCAGAAGCGACTCTCATCGCTGAAGATGACACGTCTCCATTCGTCCCTCCGTTCACGCCTGTCGCGACACCACTGGAGGCGGGCTGCACGATGTTGGGGCGTGAGCGGAAGACGGCCTAACGGTGTGCGGGACCGTAGCCCAGCTTCATGGAGACGGTTGCGAATGGTCCTCGCCGATACCCCAGGAGCAACAGTGTCCCTAATTTGCTGGGAAGTGGCGGTGCGGTCCCCTACGGCACTGCGTAGGATCCTACGGTCTTGGCGTGCATCCGTGCGTCGCTGCGGTCCGGTCCCAGGTCGACGGGCACGTGCACCTTCCGCCGACCACTGGCGACAACATCGATGTACTGTGGAGACCTCACGCCCCACGTGTTGAGCAATTCGGCGGTACGTCCACCCGGCCTCCCGCATGCCCACTATACGCCCTCGCTCAAAGTCCGTCAACTGCACATACGGTTCACGTCCACGCTGTCGCGGCATGCTACCAGTGTTAAAGACTGCGATGGAGCTCCGTATGCCACGGCAAACTGGCTGACACTGAGGGCGGCGGTGCACAAATGCTGCGCAGCTAGCGCCATTCGACGGCCAACACCGCGGTTCCTGGTGTGTCCGCTGTGCCGTGCGTGTGATCATTGCTTGTACAGCCCTCTCGCAGTGTCCGGAGCAAGTATGGTGGGTCTGACACACCGGTGTCAATGTGTTCTGTTTTCCATTTCCAGGAGTGTAATTTATTACCATTAGGCCAGATATATCGTCCGTCTGTACAAGGTCTCCATAAACCCCGCTAACACTTCAAAAAATCCTGGCTGGGACACTATTAGAGGCAGAGTATAGCGGTTTGTTTCGCAGCTCTCAAAGTCTTTTTTTTCCTTTGTCCTTTGTGGCAGATATGAATGGCGACAGACCAGGAAAAGGCGCAATGTGTCTTCTGGTATGTAGAATCCGAATCTGTGACGTCAGTACTACGATAGTATCAACGCCATACGGGAGGGCACAACCGGCAAAAAGAAGCATAATAAGGTAATTCAAAAACGTTAAAGAGACATGTAGTGTCAAGGACCTTCCTTCCACCTACGTCTCCAAGCACGTGTTAACAGACAGCGAGTTGCATTTTAATTCAGCCCCCATGAGGTCAATTCGCTGTGCGTCACGCGAACTGCAAGAAGCAAGATCAACTGTTGATAAAATGGATAGATCGTGAAGGCCTTGGTGCTCTCCCAATGTTTATCCTTCTTTTTGTGATATTACTACTAGAACTACATGTACACACCGGTAGCCAACGATATTGCTCCCCTCATGCAGGAATCAATGAGGTAGTTAGAACTATTGACGCTCCATTGATGATCCTGCACTGGTAGAAATCGAATGTCAATTTTCTGTTCTACGAGCGACGTCTGGAGCACCAATGTAAGCCTGGCACAACAGAAAGAATGAACTGTAAGAGCTGCTAGATACTTCACAACAAACGACGATGCTCTGTCTCTAATAGTTTCAACCTCGAGATTTTTTTTGAAATGGTAGAAGGGCTCTATGGATTGCCTGCAGATACTTAGTGCAGCGAAGCCATGGCACGTCACTAGTACAGAATATTTTCTTTTAAAGGACCTTATATTCGCCGTTGACTGTAGAAATTATTTATTTTAATATTGCAATTTCGGCCTTTGGGCTATTTTCAAGTTATACTGCAAAAGATTATGCTTCAGTACATGTCAGAATTTAAAATTCTCTGACGTATATACATGTCATCGTCAAAAATACACCTTTTCACAGTGTTAACCTCATTCACGTAAATCGTTACAAATCGATGTTCTACTTCACTGTTTCCATGTGAAATAAGGTCGTTCGAGTGTGCTACTTCGCCGTTGTTTACTCTGAAACAGACTACGCGCTGGAGTTGTTTGTCTCCCAAGAATTCGCCCAGCTTTCAACTCTGTTCCGAACACTGCGGCTACTGATTTCCTTACGTCTGTCATGAAGACAGCGTACGAACAGGAAAATCAACGTTAAACATTCAACAAGCACCTCGAAGCGCGCAGTACAGAAAGACACGACAGGACGAAGTTACTGGTTCTCGTGTCACGTGGTGCACTCCTTATCTATCTCCTGCTACAACATCCCCCCCTCATTCTTCCGGTACAATACTGTAGCACAGTAGTGTTTTAATTACACTTGCGAACGTGTCCTAATAGAAATGCACCTGCGCTATGCCTGTACACTTCATTCACATCTATACCTCACCTTCCTTTCGTTTTTGCAAACGTGTCAAACATTGACACCCGCAATATTACTGTAGTCCTCTTTTTTATAAGTCACCAAATGTCGTTAAAATACGGCGTTTAATATAAATAATAAATACAACATAGCGGCTTCTGTGCAAAGTTTCTCAAACACTTATAGACAAAATTGTACTATAATAACTTCGTGTGGCTCAGTGGGCTGGTGCAAGTCTTTCGATTGGACGCTTCTTCGGCTATTCTCGTGTCCGTAAGCTACACCGGTTATCCAACCGAGGGAAAGGGAACTACAGTTTAATGTGGAATCCGATCACATGTTGTTCGTGGTGACTCCTCGCATCGTTGAGAACTGAAGGCTGAATTAAAGGCAGACTGCAAATTTCAATGGTCCGACCGGGATTCGATCCCAAGAGCTCTCTGTTTCTACGCACGCAATTCACCGCTAGACGATCACGCCAGAATTTTATTATCTGAAGATGACTGCTAGCAAAATCGAAAGCGATCATATCATTTTATAAACTCGCGTCTGGAAAATAAATTTATGTCAAACATTAAGACCCTTTCCCATACTCTCGACCGTATTAAGCCTTATAATGCTTAAGATTCATTAAAAAAAAAACCAGCTGACACAGAATAAACGTAGGCGACGCTATGTTGAAAAATACACTCCCGGAAATTGAAATAAGAACACCGTGAATTCATTGTCCCAGGAAGGGGAAACTTTATTGACACATTCCTGGGGTCAGATACATCACATGATCACACTGACAGAACCACAGGCACATAGACACAGGCAACAGAGCATGCACAATGTCGGCACTAGTACAGTGTATATCCACCTTTCGCAGCAATGCAGGCTGCTATTCTCCCATGGAGACGATCGTAGATGTGCTGGATGTAGTCCTGTGGAACGGCTTGCCATGCCATTTCCACCTGGCGCCTCAGTTGGACCAGCGTTCGTGCCGGACCTGCAGACCGCGTGAGACGACGCTTCATCGAGTCCCAAACATGCTCAATGGGGGACAGATCCGGAGATCTTGCTGGCCAGGGCAGTTGACTTACACCTTCTAGAGCACGTTGGGTGGCACGGGATACATGCGGACATGCATTGTCCTGTTGGAACAGCAAGTTCCCTTGCCGGTCTAGGAATGGTAGAACGATGGGTTCGATGACGGTTTGGATGTACCGTGCACTATTCAGTGTGCCCTCGACGATCACCAGTGGTGTACGGCCAGTGTAGGAGATCGCTCCCCACACCATGATGCCGGGTGTTGGCCCTGTGTGCCTCGGTCGTATGCAGTCCTGATTGTGGCGCTCACCTGCACGGCGCCAAACACGCATACGACCATCATTGGCACCAAGGCAGAAGCGACTCTCATCGCTGAAGGCGACACGTCTCCATTCGTCCCTCCGTTCACGCCTGTCGCGACACCACTGGAGGCGGGCTGCACGATGTTGGGGCGTGAGCGGAAGATGGCCTAACGGTGTGCGGGACCGTAGCCCAGCTTCATGGAGACGGTTGCGAATGGTCCTCGCCGATACCCCAGCAACAGTGTCCCTAATTTGCTGGGAAGTGGCGGTGCGGTCCCCTACGGCACTGCGTAGGATCCTACGGTCTTGGCGTGCATCCGTGCGTCGCTGCGGTCCGGTCCCAGGTCGACGGGCACGTGCACCTTCCGCCGACCACTGGCGACAACATCGATGTACTGTGGAGACCTCACGCCCCACGTGTTGAGCAATTCGGCGGTACGTCCACCCGGCCTCCCGCATGCCCACTATACGCCCTCGCTCAAAGTCCGTCAACTGCACATACGGTTCACGTCCACGCTGTCGCGGCATGCTACCAGTGTTAAAGACTGCGATGGAGCTCCGTATGCCACGGCAAACTGGCTGACACTGACGGCGGCGGTGCTGCGCAGCTAGCGCCATTCGACGGCCAACACCGCGGTTCCTGGTGTGTCCGCTGTGCCGTGCGTGTGATCATTGCTTGTACAGCCCTCTCGCAGTGTCCGGAGCAAGTATGGTGGGTCTGACACACCGGTGTCAATGTGTTCTTTTTTCCATTTCCAGGAGTGTAGTACAGCAACGTCTGTGATATGTCGGCGGTGGACTTTTCCACTGTTTACGGCCTGTGACTGGTTATATACGTAGGAGTATTACTCGTTACAAGGACTTACATACATGAATTTAATGTACGGTGCAGCACGATGAAGTGTCCGTAAAGCTGAACGGACGTAAACAGAGGGGGAAAAAAAACCAGCAACAGGCCGCATCCTAAATGGCGGAGATTTCTCGCTGTCGGTAGAAACTTAAGAGAAAATGGGTCGTTGAAAGCACACAGAGCTGGTCGAAGTTCCCACCAAAGAACTGTTTGCACAGCGATGACTTGATGAATTGGTGTTGGATGATGCAGAGCAATATTCGTCGATAATCGCCCGTCAAATTATGCGTGAAATGCACAACTCAAAGAATATATTCCCAGCAATAATAAACGACGTGTACAAGCAATTCTGTCAAATAATTTTGAATTCAAGAGTTCAGTTTTGTCAGTGGATTATCCATCGCTGAACTGCAATACCGAACTTCGATCGTTTTTCTCTGAACAGTTGCTATGTCACTTTTTTTATCGATATGTATAATGGAAGGCGGGCTTTCTCAGTGTCTATCACTGATGAAATCTTCTCGACTTATCAAAAAAGGTTCAAATGGCTCTAAGCACTATGGGACTTAATATCTGAGGTCATCAGTCCCCTAGAACTTAGAACTACTTAAACCTAACTAACCTTAGGACATCGCACACATCCACGCCCGAGGCAGGATTCGAGCCTGGGACCGTAGCAGCAGCGCGGTTCCGACTGAAGCGCCTAGAACCCTCGGCCACAACGGCCGGCCTCGAGTTATCAGTCGAGCCGTGTTGTCACAAGTTTGGACGAATTTCCTATTCGTCATCTTCAGGCGAAGTCGGCTGATAACCCGAGAAGAATTCACCAATTATTGCTACGTAGTTCATGTCAATAAAAACTACCTGTTCTATTGTCACCACTAATACCTTATGTCAAAGTACGTAGTTTAGGATATTTCGTCTGTATAATTTGGTAAAAGAGTTGTATAGCCATACATATAACCAAAGAGTGTGTGTGTGTGTGTGTGTGTGTGTGTGTGTTTTCCACATCTCCTCCTAAATCACTGGGCCGATTTCGCCCAAACTTGGTACATGTGTAATTTACTGTCTGGAAAGAAATACTGTTGAGGTAAGAACCAGCAACCTCCTACTGGGGTAGAAAGATAGGGAGCACGAGATGCAAATGACACGAATATTTCTGCAAATGCTTGGGAAAGAGCTGCTCGTATTCAGATGTCAAATATAGAGAATACTCATATGATGTATGGGATCAAAAATATTGAATAATCAGTGATTTTTCAACTGGAGAGAGCAAAAGAGAGAGAGAGAGAGAGAGAGAGAGAGAGAGAGAGTGAGAGAGAGAGAGAGAGGGGGGGGGAGAAAGGGGGGAATAGTGAGGGAGAGAGAACTGCTTTACATGTTTGACGGGAAGCACAGTCTAACAAGTTTGCAGCAATGAAGCAAAAAGCTGTCCAGCGCCACATAACAGCTTCCACAAAACGGCACTGCCCGAGTGGCCGGCTGCCTGTTGCGTCCTGCTGGTATTAGCTGGAGCGTGGCGTCTCCATCAGCGGACACGTGGAATCCAAAGCACTCGACACGTAGAGGCGAGCAGACCGGCTCCGCTTAGCGCATTCCTCGCCGCTTAATTTATTTGGGAGGCAGCCTCAGGTTGCTCCCTCGACTCGCCACATCGCCTGCCGCATTTGCCGCGCTGCAGACTCGGGGAGCGTCGCGTAAATTACGAGGTGTGGCGCCACCGTCTGGGCAGGGAAGGCGACCGCGTCTGTATTACTCTATCACGGCGTCTTCGAATCCTCCCGAGTCATGAATACATTTGCATTTACCAGACTGGTTCTACAAATCAGAAACGTGTGTTACACGCAGTAGCGAGTGTGATGATCTGTTGCAGCCGACGAAGCTCTAATAAACCCTGGATTCTTTCTCGACCTCTGAAGACGGGGGAAGAGAGACTGAAATTGGACTCGTCGTAAACTGCCGGCTACTGGCCTTCTGATCCGACAGAATATTAATTTTTACGCTACGCTGTTTTTATATCGGGGAAGTGTCGTCATGAGCTTCATTGCCGTCCGTATCTACTGCCATCGCAAGCTTGAGAAGCGTGAATACTTTACAACATACGGAACGAGGTGACAGGGTGGATAAGACACTGAACCCGATTCACGAAACAACAAGGATAACTAAACTCCTTCACCAGCCATCTACAATGTAGGTTCCTGTCATTTCCTTAAATCGCATCATAAGATATCTGGTAAAGTTTAACAACAAACGCCTACACATTCTTTGTCAACCGACGGTAGGTATACGTAGCCCATCACATCCATTTCGACGAGATTTTGTACACAACCTTTCCGTTTTATATCCGTAAAATTAGTTTCAGGTTAGGATTCCGCGCTTAACACTGTTTTCTCTTGTACTCGCTTGTCTTGGATATGGGAAGTAGAATTCAGTTGCACATTAGAAGCTACTGCATTTCTCCCAAGTTCCCTATTCTTATATTTATTTGTTGTGGCACTGAGAGAACAGGTCGCATATGATTCTTCGGAAGTTTGCTCTATTTTGGTTATAGGAGACAAACTCATTCGGCAGGATAACTGTTAAAGAATCTTGCCGACCATCCACATCTAGTGCACATGTTAAAAATGGTTAAAAACCAATCTAATATGGTTTAGATCTGTGTGCGACATCCAAACTGATCGAATATTCCTGGGAATGTAAACACATAAGTCATGCATGGTGGTCTATAGGAGTGTGTATTATTATACGAGAACAAACTGTTCCAGTAAATTGAGGGCCGCTAAGGGATTGTAATGTTGTGGTCTTCAGTCCTGAGACTGGTTTGATGCAGCTCTCCACGCTACTCTATCCTGTGCAAGCTTCATCATCTCCCAGTACCTACTGCAACCTACATCCTTCTGAATCTGCTTAGTGTATTCATCTCTTGGTCTCCCTCTACGATTTTTACCCTCCACGCTGCCCTCCAATGCTAAATTTGTGATCCCTTGATGCCTCAAAACATGTCCTACCAACCGATCCCTTCTCCTAGTCAAGTTGTGCCACAAACTTCTCTTCTCCCCAATCCTATTCAATACCTCCTCATTAGTTACGTGATCTACCCACCTTATCTTCAGCATTCTTCTGTAGCACCACATTTCGAAAGCTTCTATTCTCTTCTTGTCCAAACTGGTCATCGTCCATGTTTCACTTCCATACATGGCTACACTCCATACAAATACTTCCAGAAACGACTTCCTGACACTTAAATCTATACTCGATGTTAACAAATTTCTCTTCTTCAGAAACGATTTCCTTGCCATTGCCAGTCTACATTTTATATCCTCTCTACTTCGACCATCATCAGTTATTTTGCTCCCTAAATAGCAAAACTCCTTTACTACTTTAAGTGTCTCATTTCCTAATCTAATCCCCTCAGCATCACCCGATTTAATTTGACTACATTCCGTTATCCTCGTTTTGCTTTTGTTGATGTTCATCTTATATCCTCCTATCACGACACTGTCCATTCCGTTCAATTGCTCTTCCAAGTCCTTTGCTGTCTCTGACAGAATTACAATGTCATCGGCGAACCTCAAAGTTTTTACTTCTTCTCCATGAATTTTAATACCTACTCCGAATTTTTCTTTTGTTTCCTTTACTGCTTGCTCAATATACAGATTGAATAACATCGGGGAGAGGCTACAAACCTGTCTCACTCCTTTCCCAACCACTGCTTCCCTTTCATGCCCCTCGACTCTTATAACTGCCATCTGGTTTCTGTACAAATTGTAAATAGCCTTTCGCTCCCTGTATTTTACCCCTGCCACCTTCAGAATTTGAAAGAGAGTATTCCAGTTAACGTTGTCAAAAGCTTTTTCTAAGTCTACAAATGCTAGAAACGTAGGTTTGCCTTTTCTTAATCTTTCTTCTAAGATAAGTCGTAAGGTTAGTATTGCCTCACGTGTTCCAACATTTCTACGGAATCCAAACTGATCTTCCCCGAGATCCACTTCTACCAGTTTTTCCATTCGTCTGTAAAGAATTCGCGTTAGTATTTTGCAGCTGTGACTTATTAAACTGATAGTTCGGTAATTTTCACATCTGTCAACACCTGCTTTCTTTGGGATTGGAATTATTATATTCTTCTTGAAGTCTGTGGGTATTTCGCCTGTCTCATACATCTTGCTCACCAGATGGTAGAGTTTTGTCATGACTGGCTCTCCCAAGGCCATCAGTAGTTCTAATGGAATGTTTTCTACTCCCGGGGCCTTGTTTCGACTCAGGTCTTTCAGTGCTCTGTCAAACTCTTCACGCAGTATCTTATCTCCCATTTAATCTTCATCTACATCCTCTTCCATTTCCATAATATTGTCCTCAAGTACATCGCCCTTGTATAAACCCTCTATATACTCCTTCCACCTTTCTGCCTTCCCTTCTTTGCTTAGAACTGGGTTGCCATCTGAGCTCTTGATATTCATACAAGTGGTTCTCTTATCTCCAAAGGTCTCTTTAATTTTCCTGTAGGCAGTATCTATCTTACCCCTAGTGAGACAAGCCTCTACATCCTTACATTTTTCCCCTAGCCATCCCTGCTTAGCCATTTTGCACTTCCTGTCGATCTCATTTTTGAGACGCTTGTATTCCTTTTTGCCTGCTTCATTTACTGCATTTTTATATTTTCTCCTTTCATCAATTAAATTCAATATTTCTTCTGTTACCCAAGGATTTCTATTAGCCCTCGTCTTTTTACCTACTTGATCCTCTGCTGCCTTCACTACTTCATCCCTCAGAGCTACCCATTCTTCTTCTACTGTATTTCTTTCCCCAATTCCTGTCAATTGTTCCCTTATGCTCTCCCTGAAACTCTCTACAACCTCTGGTTCTTTCAGTTTATCCAGGTCCCATCTACTTAAATTCCCACCTTTTTGCAGTTTCTTCAGTTTCAATCTGCAGTTCATAACCAATAGATTGTGGTCAGAATCCACATCTGCCCCTGGAAATGTCTTACAATTTAAAACCTGGTTCCTAAATCTCTGTCTTACCATTATATAATCTATCTGATACCTTTTAGTGTCTCCAGGATTCTTCCAGGTATACAACCTTCTTTTATGATTCTTGAACCAAGTGTTAAGGGATTGTAAAAGATCCTTAATTTCTCCCTTGAGCTCCACAAACCTGAAGTAGATCTTATTGAAGTGAAATAATTAAGGGATTGTAAAAGATCCTTAATTATTTCACTTCAATAAGATCTACTTCATGGTTGTGGAGCTCAAGGGAGAAATTTTATTTCAATGCCATGCTCACCAAAGAAGCTTGCACACTGTGTGTTGGGGTGTTATCGTGAGAGATGAACTCCCTCGTTGCTGGGTATGTTTTCTAAAGAACACCATCTCAAGAATCGTGAAATAAAATTTTGACACTTCTTGTAAAACGGAATTTGGTCTTTGTTCGTACGAATTAATGAATGCTATCGACAGGTAATGTCAAACAGATCCATATTTCTAGATTTTGACACCGCTCCACAGAACAGACTTCTTATCACATAACGTGCCTGTGGAGTATTGTCTCAGTTGTGCAACTGAATCCGTGATTTCCTCTCTGATAGGTCACAGTACATGGTAATCGACGCAAGTGATGTAGTAAAACAGAAGTGATATCTGGCGTTCCCCAAAGAAGTTTTACAGACCCTCTACTGCTCTTAATCTCTACAAACGATTTTGGATACAATTGGAGCAGCCCTCTTAAATTGTTTGAAAAATGGAGCTGTCATTTGCCGTCTAGTAAAGTCATCAGACGACCAAAACCAACTGGAAAATGAGTTAAACGGAATATCTGTGTGGTGCGAAAAATGTAAGATAACTCTAAATACGAAAAAAATGTGGCTCATTCATCTGAGTACTAAAAGAAATCCATTAAATATCGGTTACACGATAAATCACACAAATCTAAAGTCTGTTACTTCAACTAAATACCTAGGAATTACAATTACGAATAACTTAAAGTGAAACATTCACACAGATAATGTTGTGGAGAAGGCAAACCAAAGACTGTATTTTACTGACAGAACACTTAGAAGTTGCAGCGGAATTGCTAAAGAGACTGTCTACAGTACGCTTGTCCGTTCTCTGCTAGAATATTGCTGTGCAATGTGGGATCCTTACAAGATAGGTTTGACGGAGGACGTCGAGTAAGTCTAAAGAAGGGCAGCTCATTTTGTATTCTTACGAAATAGGCGAGCGAGTATGACGAATATGATAAGTGAGTTGGGGTGGCAATCACTAATTCAAAGGAGTTTTTCGTTGCAGCCAGATCCTTTCATGAAATTTCAATCTCCAAGTCTCACCTCTGAATGTGAAAATAATTTATTGAAGCCAACCTACATAGGGAAAAATGATCATCGTAATAAGAGAAATCAGAGCTCGGACGGAAAGAGTAGTAGTCTGAAGGTGGTCCGATGAACCCTCTGCCATGCACCTAAGTGTGAACTGCAGAGTAGTCATATAGATGTAGAAGTTGACATATGGTGAGCAAACATAGTGCCCGAACAACATAAATACACTGTTTATCAAAAAGGCGTGGAGGAGGACTCTGTGGCTTTATTTCATCTGGCTTTTATCTCAACAGTGTCTTACATAGCTTGGGTAGTTAGCACCGTAATCTTTCATGATTCACAGTGAACTGTATCGGGCAATAATTGAGGTGCATTAAAGAGAGAACACTTGGTTGTTTTCTTTATCTCAGGAGGACGATATCAAAATTCATAAATTTTTTATTTCTTCAAATTACTGTTAATGGAGGAGCTATTGCTATATCTATGCATTATCATTCTGAAGCAATTCATACTCTTAAATATGCAATACTTGTATATAAGGAAACGCCTGATTCACTAATTGGTCTATGCAGTGATTTTTCCTTAAGTGAAATGATAGAAACTCCGAAACCCCATGCCAGCACCTCCCAAATTTTAATTTATCCCCTCCATGCTCCACAGAATGGATTCGGCGCAAGTGCTCCAACGTGCTCTCCACGCAATTCACGAAAGAATGAACTATTAAGGATTGGTGAATGTGTACTGGAAGTTCAACTCCTTCCTCTTTCGACAACGAAAAAGTTAGTGGATGCCATCAGAATACAAGAAGAGAAACAAAAACGCTGTAATGATCTTGCAAAAACTGTCTCAATCCTAAACAAAGCTACGCACAGACGCATACTTATTGAATTATAAAAAAATAAGACACCAAAAAAGTTATGCATCACCTCGGTTCCGAGAGTTACAGAACCTGTACAGAAAACTGGAAGAGGGAACAACATAAACATCATTTCTGCCCTTTTTATTGCTCATGAAAACCACACATTGCATGTTGTATCATCAACAACGAGACCTTCAGAGTTGGTGGTCCAGATTACTGTGCACAACGCTACCTCTAATACCCAGTAGCACGCCCTCTTGCATTGATGCATGCCTGTATTTATCGTGGCATACCATCCACAAGTTCATCAAGGCACTGTTGGTCCAGATTGTCGCACTCCTCAACGGCGATTCGAAGCAGATCCCTCAAAGTGGTTGGTGGGTCACGTCGTCTGTTAACAGCCCTTTTCAATCTATCCCAGGCATGTTCGATAGGGTATTCGAGCGATTTCGTTATCTTGAAGGAAGTCATTCACAAGATGTGCACGATGGTGGCGCGAATTGTCGTCGATGAAGACGAATGCCTCGCAATTTTCTGCCGATATGGTTGCATTATCGGTCGAAGGATGGCATTCGCGTATAGTAGAGCCGTTACGGCGCCTTCCATGACGACCAGCGGCGTGCGTCGGCCCCAAATAATGCCACTCCAAAACAGCAGGGAACCTCCACCTTGCTGCAATCGCTGGACAGCGTGTCTAAGGCGTTCAGCCTGACCGCGTTGCCTCCAAACACGTCTCCGACGATTGTCTGGTTGGAGGCACATGTGACACTCATCGGTGAAGAGAACGTGATGCCAATCCTGAGCGATCCATTCGGCATGTTGTTGGGCCCATCTGTACCGCGCTGCATGGTGTCGTGGTTGCAAAGATGGACCTCGCCATGGACGTTGGGAGTGAAATTTCGCCTTATACAGCCTATTGCGCACAGTTTGAGTCGTAACACGACGTCCTGTGGCTGCACAAAAAGCATTATTGAACATGGTGGCGTTGCTGTCAGGGTTCCTCCGAGCTATAATCCGTAGGTAGTAGTCATGCACTGAAGCAGTAGCCCTCCATGTCCGAACAACATCGCTTTGGTTCAAGCCGGCCGAAGTGGCCGTGCCGTTAAAGGCGCTGCAGTCTGGAACCGCGAGACCGCTACGGTCGCAGGTTCGAATCCTACCTTGGGCATGGATGTTTGTGATGTCCTTAGGTTAGTTAGGTTTAACTAGTTCTAAGTTCTAGGGGACTAATGACCTCAGCAGTTGAGTCCCATAGTGCTCAGAGCCATTTGAGGGGGGGGGGGGGGGGAGGGCTTTGGTTCACTCCGAGACGCCTGGACACTTCCCTGTTGAAAGCGCTTCCTGGCACAAAGTAACAATGTGGACGCGATCGAACCGCAGGATTGATTGTCTAGGAATGGTTGAACTACAGACAACACGAGCCGTGTACCTCCTTCCTGGTGGAATGACTGGAAGTGATCGGCTGTCGGACCCCCTCCGTCTAAAAGGCGCTGCTCGTAAATGGTTGTTTACATCTTTGGGCCGGTTTAGTGACATCTCTGAACAGTCAAAGGGTCTGTGTCTGTGGTACAATATTCACAGTCAACGTCTATCTTCAGAAGTTCTGGGAACCGGGGTGACGCAAAACTTTCTTTGATGTCTGTATATTTTTGTAATTTTTCAGTATAAACATTGAGAACACCTTAGCAACACAAGCAGATCTCATCTGATGAGTATTTTATGAAATCTCTCCAAGCTTTCAAAGAGCTGGAGGCAGTTAAAAAAATACAGATTTTGGAAAATCGGTGGGAAAAGAATTATGACCAAACCGTACAGAAAAGTACTCTCTGCTTCAGTATTATTTGTGGGTATCCGTGCTTAATATCTTCGTACGTTTAAGGTATCTTAGGCGAGTCCAGGTTACGTGACTATTCGGTATGTGATACAGTGAGAGTGATTTCGCGTGCCTGCACCAAAGTACACTATCAGGGGAGAAATCTCATCTTGAATTACACAGGCTATTGTATCTGAACATTGGATAAAAAAACCTCTGATTGCAGCGTTCGGAATGTATAGATGGAAATATCAGTGACAATAAGAATTTGAGTGACGCCTGGTAGTGTGCTGCGACAGCTTAATGATTGAGGTGACGACTCGCGATATGCAGGAAATTTGTATTCGAATTCCAGTCTGGCATAGATTTTAAGTGTCACTGCTCACTCATCACACTGCAGGTTCAGCGTACCCATCGGTTGACACAGATATAATTTCAAGTCATTTTATAATCATTGATATCATTCGCATGGATTAATTCATAATATTTCAGTGCATTTATTATATTTACTTCAGTGCAGGCATTATTATTATTACTGTTATTGTTAGTGAGTTTATCTCCTTTCTTATTAAGAGAATATATCTCTTGACAAAAATGGTCCTATCGTTTCTCAACATTTGCCAGTGAAATGATGAAAATCCATACATAAGATGTCTTGAAGTTGACGTTTACTCTCCCCGAGATAGGCAAGTCATCCTTTATTTTATTAATTTTTTTTTTGAGTACAAGTCACCCCCCTCTACTCGTAATGGCACAGCAGTGCAGAAACAGGTTTGAGTCATAAACATCAGACCTTTTCTTGCGAGCAGACGGACCACCAGCAATTATTAATTCTATTGGCGCGGGTGTAGCAGGATTTACATTTGCCTGATGATTGAGACGAGTTTTTGTGTTAACTGGTGGTGCACGTTTTATACTTCATGCAGTATCTTTACCACCGCAGTGCGCTGTCTTCGGTAATAAAGGGTTTGGGCACTACAGCTCGAGCCCAGATGTTGACTTTATGAACACGTTGTTGGACTGCTCTTGTTGTTCAACGTGTTCACTGAACTCGGCAATTCAACAGCGCTTAGCTAGAACCATCGTCAGTTTTCGACGAGAAATGTCACTTAGGTCTGATTGTCTGTCTTCATCCATGATAGCTTGTTTGACTGTGTTGAGTACTGTAATGCAACGAATGAGTTGGCAAAAACTCGACATTTTCTTGAAATATACACGAAAACGCAGTACGTGTAAATGCCGTACCTCTCTCGCTCACTTGTTTTCGTGTAGCCCTACATGCTTACACAGCAATAAATGAAAGATATGAGGCTGGATAACTTACTATTTAACCAAATATTTAAGGTTTTTCCAGTTCGGTCCACAAGGGTAGAATATTTTTTTTTTTTTTTTTTTTTAATGATGAAACGCGAGCTGTTAGAAATTTAATCTTATTCTTCAGTCAGTAAGGAAACAGTATTTACTGGCGTGAAGAATATTCGTAGATCTAGCGCCGAACACCGACACCTTTTTCCTGAACGTCCACGTGCTGAGAGTTTTCACCATTTCCGTTAATCTTTCCTCCGGGCGAAATTCTTTCCTTAACGTTCATGCTGACATTCTGTTCAAAAAATGGCTCTGAGCACTATGGGACTCAACTGCTGTGGTCATAAGTCCCCTAGAACTTAGAACTACTTAAACCTAACTAACCTAAGGACATCACACACATCCATGCCCGAGGCAGGATTCGAACCTGCGACCGTAGTGGTCGTGCGGTTCCAGACTGTAGCGCCTTTAACCGCTCGGCCACTCCGGCCGGCTGACATTCTGTGTAGCTGCAGATTACGAAATGCACAACTAACCACGTTTTTTGATTTTATTTTACCAGCTCAAGGTGCGGACATTCACCAAGCACAAATTCATTTCATGCAGTTACCTATTTATAACCATTTCGGTGTCAGTCGGATACTGACGAAGACGCAGCTTATCCGCTTAAAGCGCAACAACATGAACAGCATCCTTTGACAGTAACTTGAATACTGCAGCTGCTCTGAGCCGAATAATAGCTTACTTAGTCAGCCTATTTTTCGAGTTTCATTTTAAGTTCGAGTTTTATTGTTTATCGAGAAGCCAAGACAGGAGGAAGGACAGCGTCGGTCGTGAAGTTTTAATCTGTTTACTGCAACGTATATTTTTTACGACCGATGCCACCCCGCCCCCTAACCTGGATCTCATTAATACGGCCGTGGAGCACGCTGTTCCTGATAGAAAGAAACCTGAAGTTTATCGAGAATGGTACAGAAACCGCAAATTTGAGGTGTATCTTCCAATGAACCAAAGTTACCATTTGGTTTAGCTACAGCGATCTACATCTACACGGATACTCTGCAAATCACATTTAAGTGCCTGACAGAGGGTTCATCGAACCACCTTCACAAATCTCTATTATTCCACTCTCGTATAGCGCGCGGAAAGAATGAACACTGTATCTTTCCGTACGAGCTCTGATTTCCCTTATTTTTTCTTGGTGATAATTCCTCCCTATGTGAGTCGGTGTCAATAAATTATTTTCGTATTCAGAGGAGAAAGTTCCTGATTGGAATTTCGTGAAAAGATTGCGTCGCAACGAAAAACGCCTTCCTTTTAATGATGTCTACCCCATATCCTTTATCATTTCTGCGACACTCTCTCCCATATTTCGCGATAATACAAAACGTCCTGCCTTTCTTTGAACTTTTTCGATGTACTCCGTCAGTCCTATCTGCTAAGGATCCCACACCGCGCAGCAGTATTCTAAAAGAGGACGAACAAGCGTAGTGTAGGCAGTCTCCTTAGTAGGTCTGTTACATTTTTCTAAGTGTCCTGCCAATAAAACGCAGTCTTTGGTTAGCCTTCCCACAACATTTTCTGTGTGTTCCGGTTCCTTCCAATTTAAACTGTTTGTTACTGTAATACCTAGGTATTTAGTTGAATTTACGGCTTTTAGAATAGACTGATTTATCGTGTAACCGAAGTTTAACGAGTTCCTTTTAGCACTCATGTGGATGACCTCAGACTTTTCGTTATTTAGGGTCAACTGCCACTTTTCGCACCATTCACATATCTTTTATAAATCGTTTTGCAGTTTGTTTTGGTCTTCTGATGACTTTATTACTCGATAAACGACAGCGTCATCTGCAAACAACCGAAGACGGCTGCTGAGATTGTCTCCAAAATCGTTAATATAGATAAGGAACAGCAAAGGGCCTACCTTGGGGCACGCCAGAAATCACTTCTGTTTTACTCGATGACTTTCCGTCATTTACTACGAACTGTGACCTCTCTGACAGGAAATCGCAAATCCAGTCACATAACTGAGGCGATATTCCATAAGCACGCAATTTCACTACAAGCTGCTTGTGTGGTACAGTGTCAAAAGCCTTCCGGAACTCCAGAAATATGGAATCGATCTGAAATTCCTTGTCCAAAGCACTCAACAATTCATGTGAATAAAGAGCTAGTTGTGTTTCACAGGAACGATGTTTTCTAAACCGATGCTGACTGTGTGTCAATAGACCGTTTTCTTCGAGGTAATTCATAATGTTCGAACACAATATATGTTCTAAAATCCTGCTGCATATCGACATTAACGATATGGGCCTGTAATTTAGTGGATTACTCCTACTACCTTTCTTGAATATTGGTGTGACCTGTGCAAATTTCCAGTCTTTGGGTACGGATCTTTCGTCGAGCGAACGGTTGTATATGATTGTTAAATATGGAGCTAATGTAGCCCCATACTCCGAAAGGTATCTAATTGGTATACAGGCTGGACCAGAAGACTTGCTTTTATTAAGTCATTTAAGTTGCTTCACTACTTCGAGGATATTTACTTCTACGTTACTCATGTTGGCAGCTAATCTCGCTTCGAATTCTGGAATATTTACTTCGTCTTGTTTTGTGAAGGCATTTCGGAAGGCTGAGTTTAGTAACTATGCTTTGGCACAACTGTCTTCGATACTATCTCCATTGCTGTCGTGCAGAGAAGGCACTAATTGTTTCTTGCCGCTAACATACTTCACATACGACCAGAATCTCTTTGGAGTTTCTGCCAGGTTTCGAGACAAAGTTTCGTTGTGGATACTGTTATAGGCATCTCGCATTGAACTCCGCGCTAAATTTCGAGCTTGTGTAAAAGATCACCAATTTTGGGGATTTTGCGTCTGTTTAAATTTGGCATGTTTGTTTCGTTGTTTCTACAACTGCGTTCTAACCCGTTTTGTGTCCCAAGGAGGATCAGCTCCTTCGTTTGTTAATTTATTTGGTATAAATCTCTCAGTTGCTGCCGATACTATTTCTTTCAATTTAAACCACATCTGGTCTACATTTATATTATTAATTTGGAATGAGTGGAGATTGTCTCTCAGGAATGCGTCAAGTGAATTTTTATCTGCTTTCTTGAATAGGTATATTTTTTCGAGGATTTTGGGATTACAGTATTCAGTCTCGCCACGACAACCTTGTGTTCACTAATCCCTGAGTCGGTTTTGATGCTCGTTATTAACGCCTTTTTGCACTTCGTATAACGATGCTTTGTTACAATTTGTTGTTCATATGAAACGAAAGACTCTAATAGTGCTTAATTAAAACCGAGCGAGATGGCGCAGTGGTTAGTACAGTGGACTCGAATTCGGGAGGACGACGGTTCAAACCCGGGTCCGGCCGTCCTGATTTACGTTTTCCTTGATTTCCCTTAATGGCCTCAAACGAATGCCGGGATGGTTCCTTTGAAAGGGCACGGCCGACTTCCTTCCCCATCCTTCGTTAATCCGATGGGACCGATGACCCCGCCGGCCGGCCGGTTCGAGTGGCCGAGCGGTTCTAGGCGCTACAGTCTGGAACCGCGCGACCAGTACGGTCGCAGATTCGAATCCTGCCTCGGGCATGGATGTGTGTGTTGTCCTTAGGTTTAAGTAGTTCTAAGTTCTAGGGGACTGATGACCTCAGAAGTTGAGTCCCATAGTGCTGAGAGCCATTTGAACCATTTTTTTGACCTCGCCGTTTGGTCCCCTCCCCCCAAATGAACCAAAAAACCAACCAACGAACTTAATTAAACATGTAGTCCAAAGCCACTACTGTTTACAGTTCCTGCAGTGCAGAGCGTTACCTTATCCACACCAAGAGTGCGACACACGAGTCCTAAACAAACGTTTCTGATGTTTAATAGCGTAGGAAAACATCTTAAGAAGATACAAAACATTGAAAAGCACCGTGGTTCAGAAGGAGCGACAGGGAAAGTGCTCTCGCCTCTGTGGCACAGTGTTTCCATTATTTCGTCCGCCTTCCGCAGCTGTTTCCAGCACGGCCGAGCCCACTTCCGCGCGGCGACTGTATCAGGGAGTGTCGGAGAAAGGTAATATCTCCAAATGTAACACACAGCATATGTTTCATACAAAAGAATCCGGTCTTGCTGGCCAGCCATAAATAAGAGAGTTCTTATTTTTCCTCGCCGGCCGACCGCGAACACAACGAAACGAGAGATGCCGGTCCCTCCTAATTGGACTAACATAAATTACAGGCGCAGCCGCGGCCGCGGGCTCCGAAGGATGATCCTCCTCCTCGAGTAGCGACCTCCGCGGGCGAAGTGGCAAGTGGGCGCCGGGAGACACTCGCCAGTGCGATCCTCCCCAGAGATAACACACGTCGATGACGACCCTTTCGTGGCGCCCGACTGTAGGATGAAACATTGGGCGCATCGCTCGGGCACAGCCGGCAAATCGAATAACAACGCGAGCTGACCCGAGCCACACGGAGTAACGTGTTACTCCGCTATCGGAGGAAAAACGAGAACGACACTGGCCGATGATTTACGGGTGAGGAGCTACATATTTCTACGGGGATGCCGCGGCCGCATTGGTCCGGTATTACTGTAACTAATTAGATCTTCATTTAGAACGAAAAGCCCGGCGGCCACTATATATCAAGGAGGCTGGCGCGCCCTTTTTCGTGGCCGCTGCAGCTGGTCTTTATACTCGCTGCATGCATTATGCTAATGGCCTGGCACACCGGAGGAATTCCGTCTGCCCGCGGGCGAACTCGAGCGCTGATTACAAACAAGCTCTAAATTATTGTGAAAATATCGTGGGATGCGGCGCCGCGTGGTATGAAGCCAGCCAGAGGTGAGACGAGGAAGACTAGGCGCGGCCGAAGCGCCCGAGGCGGTTGTCCGTAGCCGGGCTCTGGCTGGGCGCTGGCTCGCAGGCGCACAACACACGACAACGGGACACTACTTATTAATCCAAGAGGGATAGCGACGTATTTTTTGAATGATACGATTCTTGCAGAATAAGTGTTTCATTCTCCAACGGCATGTGCGCTGTTTTGAAACTTGCAGATCGACTAAAACAGTTTTAATCCGCCGGAGAGTTTCAGAGCAGTCCACCTGATTAGCTGAGAGGTACGGCCACGCTGTGTAACAGAAAAACAGAATGAAGTTTTCATCGATGCAATTTCACAAGTGTCATGCGACATCCGCACAGAAATGGTGACTAAAAAAAAGAAACAGATATGAAAGCCATTCTGCATTCCTGATGTCAACAGTAAAGTACATCAACCAGCTAGTAACTACACTACTGGCCATTGAAATTGCTACACTAAGAAGAAATGCAGATGATAAACGGGTATTCATTGCACAAATATATTATACTAGAACTGACATGTGATTACATTTTCACGCAATTTGAGTGCATAGATCCTGAGAAATCAGTACCCACAACCACCACCTCTGGCCGTAATAACGGCCTTGATAGCCTGGGCATTGAGTCAAACAGAGCTTGGATGGCGTGTACAGGTACACCTGCCCATGCAGCTTCAACACGATACCACCGTTCATCAGGAGTAGTGACTGGCGTATTGTGACGAGCCAGTTGCTCGGTCACCATTGACCAGACGTTTTCAGTTGGTGAGAGATCTCGAGAATGTGCTGCCCTCGGCAGCAGTCGAACATTTTCTGTATCCAGAAAGGCCGTACAGGACCTGCAACATGCGTTCGTGCATGATCCTGCTGAAATGTAGGGTTTCGCAGCGGTCGAATGAAGGGTAGAGCCACGGGTCGTAACACATCTGAAATGTAACGTCCACTGTTCAAAGTGCCGTCGATGTGAACAATATGACCGAGACGTGTAACCAATGGCACCCCATACCATCACGCCAGGTGATACGCCACGCTTCCAACGTGCGTTCACCGCGATGTCACAAAACACGGACGCGACCATCATGATGCTGTAAACAGAACATGGATTCATCCGAAAAAATGACGTTTTGCCATTCGTGCACCCAGGTTCGCCGTTGAGTACACCATCGCAAGCGCTCCTATCTGTGATGCAGCGTCAAGGGTAACCGCAGCCGTGGTCTCCGAGCTGATAGTCCACGCTGCTGCAAACGTCGTCGAACTGTTCGTGTGCTGGAGTGAATCAGACCTGCTGGTCACCAAAGTTTGCTCATGACTTATCTACGGTAATGGTCGTGATGAATTGCACTCGGATATGGCTTACTTTCAAGTCTTCCAGGTTAGCGCTCTACGTTTTACACGATTCCACCACAGAAAAGTTGACAGATTAAGTAATGCTAAAGCTGCAAGAGAATTAAAATATGAAAAAAAGACAGTGTGTATAATGGAGTAAGGTTTCTGACCCCAGACTATGCACCAGTATCCTGAATGAAAAACACTGTACTGTACAAGAACTAATAACAGTTGTCCATACGAAACGGACGCACAGATAACATTATGATAATGGAAAATTATCTTCATTATCAGCTACCCAGGACAGCAATGGGATATTCCACATCTGCCCTGACGCTCATTTCCTGAGTATGCGCTCTATTTGACAACGGAAAATAAACACGAGCTAAATTTTAAGGAAAGTGATAATAAGGAAGCAGATTTTAATTTGGCTTATTCAAATTATAACTGATAAATAGTACTAACACTGCCGGCCGCGGTGGCCGAGCGGTTCTAGGCGCTTCAGTCCGGATCCACGCGGCTACTACCGTCGCAGGTTCGAATCCTGCCTCGGGCATGGATGTGTGTGATACCCTTAGGTTAGTTAGGTTTAAGTAGTTCTAAGTTCTAGGGGACTAATGACCTCAGATGTTAAGTCCCATAGTGCTTAGAGCCATTTGAACCATTTTTGAGTACTAACACTCTATCGTAACTACATATGATGCCCAGTATCACAAGCCGACTATTATTTATGTTCTTTTTTCCTAAACAAGTGATGAACAATACAGATGTTAAACAATTTTTTCAGCCTTCAGTTGCAAGGTAATTTTTACTCGTTTACCTAGGTTTCGATTCCAGTAATGGAATCTTCTTCAGAACAAAAAATTAAATTATTTTGAGAGCCAAACACTGGCCATGTCACAGATTAAAAATTAAAACAATAAAGACGCATAATCATAAGATTATGTCTGTCAAAATTAAAACCATTAAGGCGATCGTAGATGAAGCTACGCCGGCCAGAAATGTTAAAGATTTGTAAATACAGTTGTTTATGCAACAAAAATGTTCGTAGATCCACTTTCTGCAGCTGAAATACACTATCTGATCAAAAGTATGCGGACACTTATTAGCGGAATTCATTATTATGTTGGTGTCTCCACCCTTCGCATTTGTGATGGCTCGATCTGCTAGTTAGGTGTCTGAACTTCTGTGAACAGAAGGAAGTCATTTATTCCTTATCAGCCGAAACAAGAGAACTCTGGGGACTGGAGCGAAGCCAACAATCTAATTCATCCCAAACGCGTTCCATAGGGTTCAGGTCGGGATTCTCGACACGCTGATCCATTTCAACACTGTTACTATTCACAAACCATTGCCTCACAGATACTCCAATGTGACAATGTACACTGTCATGGTGATACAGTCACCGTCTCCGAACTGTTCCGATACCGTATGCATTACGAAGTGCTGTGAAATGTTTTCATATCCATCCTCATTTAGGGTTTTCTTAAGTGCAATAAAAAGACCACATACTAACCACGAAAAACAGTCCCATGCAGTAACACAACCTTCTCTGTACTACATTGCTGGCACTACACTCGATGGCAGGTAATCTTCTCCAGTCATTCGCCATACCGATACCCTCTCATAGATTGCGACAGTGTAAAGCGTGATTCATCATTCCAAATCACTGGTTTCCAGTACGTTGTTCAGTGACGTCGCTCTTTATGCCACTTCAACCGTCGCTTAGCACTGCCTACGCAAATGTGTGGCTCAAGAGGGGCTGTTCTATCGTCGTACCCCATGCTACTCCCTAAGCTTAGTCATTGTGTTAGCTGGACTGTTGTCAGCACTTTCGAACTCTCGACTGATTCATTCCGCTGATTTCGCACTATTTATCACAACCGCCCTCTGCAATGATCAGAGCCAACGGCCTTGCCGCAGCGGTAACACCGGTTCCCGTCAGATCATCGAAGTTAAGCGCTGTCGGGCTGGGCTAGCCCTTGGATGGGTGACCATCCGGTCTGCCGAGCGCTGTTGGCAAGCGGGGTGCACTCAGCCCTTGTGAGGCAAACTGAGGAGCTACTTGATTGAGAAGTAGCGGCTCCGGTCTCGGAAACTGAGATACGGCCGGGAGAGCGGTGTGCTGACCACAAGCCCCTCCATACCCGCATCCAGTCACGCCTGTGGCTGAGGATGACACGGCGGCCGGTTGGTACCTTTGGGCCTTCAAGGCCTGTTCGGGAGGAGTTCGGCAATGTTTAACGGTCCCTGCACGCCACTACATCAGGTCTACTTGGCCTCGGTTGAGCTGTTGCTGTTCCTTCGCGTTTCCACTTCACAGTCACGCCACCAACAGCGGACTTGGGCAGCTTTAGAACGTTTGAAGTGTCCCTGATGGTTTTGTTACTCAGGCGACATACACTCTCCTGTCCTACATATTCTGCTATTACTGCATCGCTACTGACAACACAATACTCCTTGCCTCCTTTTATAGTGGAAGGCCCTGCCTTTCGTGACTCCTAGTCGATAATTTCGTATTACGTAGGGATGTCCGGATACTTCCGATCAGGTGGTGTAGAGGGTGGTCCTTTGATAGTGACCGGACCAAATATCTCACGAAATAAGCGTCAAACCAAAAAACTACAAAGAACGAAATTCGTCTAGCTTGAAGGGGGAAACCAGATGGCGCTATGGTTGACCCGCTAGATGGCGCTGCCATAGGTCAAACGGATATCAACTGCGTTTTTTTTAAAGTAGGAAACCCCATTTTTATTACATATTCGTTTAGTACGTAAAGAAATATGAATGTTTTAGTTGGACCACTTTTTTCGCTTTGTGATAGATGGCGCTGTAATAGTCACAAACATATGGCTCACAATTTTAGACGAACAGTTGGTAACAGGTAGGTTTTTTAAATTAAAATATAGGGACGTAGGTACGTTTGAGCATTTTATTTCGGTTGTTCCAATGTGACACACGTACCTTTGTGAACTTATCATTTCTGAGAACGCATGCTGTTCCAGCGTGATTAACTGTAAATACCACATGAATGCAATAAATGCTCAAAATGATGTCCGTCAACCTCTATGCATTTGTCAATAAGTCTAACGACATTCCTCTCAACAGCGAGTTGTTCGCCTTCCGCAATGTTCGCACATACATTGACAATGCGCTGACGCATGTTGTCAGGCGTTGTCGGTGGATCACGATAGCAAATATCCTTCAACTTTCCCCACAAAAAGAAATCTGGGGCCGTCAGATCCGGTGAACGTGCGGGCCATGGTATGGTGCTTCGACGACCAATCCACCTGTCACGAAATATGCTATTCAATACCGCTACAACCGCACGCGCGCTATGTGCCGGACATCCATCATGTTGGAAGAACATCGCCATTCTGTAATGCACTGAAAAATCTTGTAGTAAAATCGGTAGAACATTACGTAGGAAATCAGCATACATTGCACCATTTAGATTTCCATCTATAAAATGGGGGCCCATAATGCCGCACCATACATTATCCCGCCAACAGCCACACATAAAGACGACACCGAAATTTTCCGCAATTGGTAAACGGTCCATTTTAACATGGGTAATGTATCACAAAGCAAATACCATCCGCACTGGCGTAATGTTACGTGATACCACGTACTTATACGTTTGTGACTATTACAGTGCCATCTATCACAAAGCGAAAAGAGTGGTCGAACTAAAACTTTCATATTTCTTTACGTACTATACGAATGTGTAATAAAAATGAGGGTTGCTATTTTAAAAAACGCAGTTGATATCCGTTTGACCTATGGCAGCGCCATCTAGCGGACCGACCATAGCGCCATCTGGTTTCCCCCTTCAAGCTAGATGAGTTTCGTTCTTTGTAGTTTTTTCGTTTGATGCTTATTTCGTGAGATATTTGGCCCGGTCACTATCAATGGATCTGCGCGTATGAAACAGCTTTCAGAATGTGAGACGACAACCACCTAGAACTAAAGAGAATCAGAGTACATAATGCCTGTTTATTTCTCGGATGTATTACTTTACCGCGTCTTGTTTTGCAGCTTTCCCCGCGAGATACGAAGTTGCTGCGTTGCTTAGGCGTTTCGGCTTTAATTGCTACCCGCGGCTCTTCGTTTCAGCATCATGTGCCGCTGTACGAGGAAAGTAATGACACATCATTACGGAAGCTGTAATTACACAGCATTATTCGTTGGAGGTTGCGTGTTTCCCACGGAAACTCTAATCGTTTGCGATATAAGAGGGACAAAATAGCATGATCCTACTCACTTGCAGCGGCCTTCCAGAATGTATAACTGTTAGTTTTCTTTTATAAACGCTTGCAAATACGATGGATAAACCTAGAAAATAAATGTTCTTCATTTGTTTGTTATTTGCCTTTCCGCGGCGCGTAAGAGAAATGCGCAGACATTTACAACGCTAAAAGCTACTGGTATCAGGAATGAGTAGATAATTGCCCATAAGGACACGCGTAATAATTCTCGGAACGACACCGTCATTTCAGTAAAGTGATGACTTGAAGGAACTAAAAAGTTTTATTGGATGTATTTAAAAGCTTTATGTCAATGTGAACTGACGCGAGTCTTCAACCATTGCCTACTAAATTTTTTTAAAGATGATTCGTCTCCCACTTTCGGTCTGTAGTTACCTAACTACTTAAACTACACAACCATATCACAAACTAAGATAGTTACAGGTGAGCAGTGATAAGCAGTTGCTTTGTGCTTTAACGTATTTACAAAGGCCAACTTCCATGCCGCAGGTAGAAAATATTGCAATGAAAGAGCAAATATGCAAATATGAAGTTGACATGCGGAAAAACAGGAATCTTAGTACCGATGTACGAAATGACATTTAAATGCAAGCAGTGGGACTAAGTTTCAGAATATACGATGATGGGCGGCCGTGATGTAACCAGCCGTCGGAGCTGCAGTTTCATAAATTAGGCTCAGAGATGTCTTATAGTCTCAGTGCAGTTTTTATAGACCATCATGGAATACCTAAATAAGATACTAAGGTAATGATAGTCAAGAATATTACAGTAATCTACGTCGTGAGTCTGGTCGATGAAAGATCGTGAAATATGAGTAAACTATTTAACCTTGACAAACATCGCCGTAGAGATCTGCCACGACGTATCTGAAAGAGCCATATTCATCTATAGTCTGCAAAAAAATGTGCAAAGTGCATGCAAAAGGTGGGAAACTTGGCGTAGAGACCTGCCACGACATAGCACAACGAACCATACTCATCTTTAGTCTGGAAAAAAAAAAAACACTGTAAAGTGTTTGCAAAAGGGTACGTACTTCTTTCTCACTGTACCATACATTGAGGTTTCTTGCAATTCCAGTCAAGGATTGGGGCTGGAGAAATGATTGTTTACAAATGTGTGAACGATCTTGTATTCTAGGTTATAGTGTGCCATTGTTGGGTAAGCAATTTATTTCAGACGCAAACTGCATTTTCCCACTACCTTACTAATAAATTTGATTTGCCAGACTACTATACAATTGTTTACTTCATATCTCCAAACATTGTTACCAAAGTGATTGTGTGACAGGACTGATTCAAGTGGAGATACATAAATCCAGTTTTCAGAGACTCACTTATGTACTCTACGTTTTTTATTCTCTTCTCTTACAAGCATGCAACTTCACCCTCTACATTAAGAGCTAATTCCACTCTTTGCTCTAATGTGAGATGTTGTCGGTACCTGGATATTAGTACAACTTTCCTGTGGCTAGTTATTTTTCAAAGATACAAGCGTTATATGTCATTAAGTTTGTTTACAACTACAGGTACTGGCGAAAACATTAACGCATTATGTGAAAAGTATTAATACTGAATCACATCCGATAATTCGTATATGTCTACCTGTCCCTAAATAAATGGTTATTCTAGACTCAGTTGTGAGTGGATATATCATGTTGAGGTGTATTGTGTAAGAAGGGTTAGTGCTGTACTGCATTAAAAGTTTTTTGAAAGAGAAAATGAGTGAATACAGAATACAGCTGGTTACCGCAGTTCGCACTAATGAGAAATGTGTCTTCTGTCGAAGTCGCTTATGTAAATACTGAAACGCTTCTCGTTGAGCATTTGTTTGTAGAGCGAAAATTGAGTTATAGACTAATTTTTATTTGAGATTGTAAGGTGGACAAACCACAAAATTTATAGCCTTGGCAACGCGATGTAAATGATACGGCAGTCATTAGTCCTTGGACGACACGCAATTCAGCCTTGCGACGAGAGTGAACTGAAGCAATAGACGAGTACTTCCGGCTGACCATCACCGTTTGGGTTTCCATAATCACCACCTAATGCAAATATCTCAATTATTTCAAGACCCTATCCCCATTCCTTACCGAATCCAAGACAATGTGTCTAAAGAAGCCATCGTTGTCAGCGGAGAAACGTGTAATACATTTCTAACACACCACGCGTCACTGTGCATCTGCTATAAGAAAGCGTCTGAATAGTGGTGTCACTATACGTATGGCTGCAATACTCAAACCTAGATCTTTAAAACCGTTTTCCAGCTCTGTCTAGATGGTACTTTTAGACCTGTAAAAATATTCGATTCTCTATTCGCAGGTTTTGAAACAATCCTTGCAGGACATACCGAAGAACATTTTATTGTTAATTTAGATGTACAGTCACTAATACGGATTGAATTGGGGATAGCCCACATATATGCCAACGGCGATTTATCGTTTCTTATTGAAGATGTTTGATGATGATGCAGCGCCTACAAAATGGTTCAAATGGCTCTGAGCACTATGGGACTTAACATCTATGGTCATCAGTCCCCTAGAACTTAGAACTACTTAAACCTAACTAACCTAAGGACATCACACAACACCCAGCCATCACGAGGCAGAGAAAATCCCTGACCCCGCCGGGAATCGAACCCGGGAACCCGGGCGTGTGAAGCGAGAACGCTACCACACGACCACGAGCTGCGGACTGCAGCGCCTACATCTGATCCTATATTCCAGACCGACAGTCATGGAAGACATAGGTACCAAAAGGTTTTTCTGATGTACCTTGCCGTGCTCCAGAGCGTTTTTTCCTCTGTACCCCAAGGGATGTCTTCAAAAATTCAGCACATTGCACAGGTGCATATGCAACTTCGGCAGGGAGTAGAAGGTTCTTGATCACAGACGATGCTAGTGGAATTCGAGAAAGAATTTCTAATGAAATAAATTTTTTGTGGTATTTGCGTTCCACCAAAACTGCAATTTGTTCTTTGTTCATTTTTTTATTTTTTCTGTGCTACTAGGATCGAGCAGTGCTCATTTTCATGTGCTACACGTATAAAACCATACTACTTCCTGTTTAGTTAATGACAAGTACACTATACAAAACCGATTACCGATTGGCGGAGAGGCTGTAGTAACAGACGTCAATTACGCAGATACTGAAAACTACAAGAAATGGATACGAAGAATGCTCTAGGACAAGCCGTTCTCTGGAAAGTTCGCTTCATAGTTATGTATCACATACGCCCTAAATGACGCATTCTGAGACATCAAGCGATCACTAATTTAGTATTAGAGGGAAATGCGTGTGTCTATGTGGGAGGGGGGGGGGGGTTAAAATCGTGGAGAGAGACGAAGAGATGAATACAGTAAACAGATTCAGAAGGACGTAGGTTTCAATAGCTATTTGGAGATGATGAGGCTCGCACAGGATAGATTAGCGCGGAGAGCTGCATCAAGGGAGCCAGCCTTCGGTCTGAGACAACAACGCCAGAAATAATTTGCGGTGTGATATCGGTGGGCCTATTAACATTCCCTTTAAAAAGAAATGGTTCAAATGGCTCTGAGCACTATGGGACTTAACATCTGAGGTCATCAGTCTCCTAGAACTTAGAACTACTTAAACGTAACTAACCCAAGGAAATCACACAGACCCATGCCCGAGGAAGGATTCGAACCTGCGACCGCAGCGGTCGCGCTGTTCCCGACTGTAGCGCCTAGAACCGCTCGGCCACCCCGGCCGGCGCTATTAAAGTAATTAAACTAATAATTTTCCAGCTCCGTTTCTTTCTAAATGATTAGCAAGGGCTTGGGCTGGTGGCGACCTTGAATTTCTGAATTTTTATCATTATTTGTGTGAGAGAAGCAGCTAGAAATGCGAGATAACGTATATGGCTGGATGAGAAACGTCGTAAAGATAGTGATACTGCGGCGGCGCGGTTCTTTCCGTCCTTTACGACGAACCTGCACCTACCTGTGAACAATGTCTCAGCAGATCATCAGTAGGAAAGCCGAGTGAAACCTACTGTACTTCGACGTGAACCAGTCTGCAATTTACGTCACTAATCTACGTTTCAGGAGAAACACGAAATGAAAGTTTGGAAATTTTGTCCTCAATTAATATATTCTGAAACTTAGGTGAACAAGTATCACTGCCAAGCCCGTGCCAGACTTAACACAGTCACTCATAATCCCTTTCACTCACGTTAGCAAGTTTATGGTGTTGCATTTTCTGAAATTGTTTTTGAATGAGAACGCTCGCCAAATATTAAGTCTGGCGGTACCAAATGCAGTCACAGTTTTAGCCACCGACCTGCTCAATACGTCACGCGGAATGTATGTCTTTTCTCGTCACAAAATTCACTGAAAATTTCCGAAATTTCTACACGCCCATCGGAATAATTATGCCGTCACTTTACCACGCTTTTGATGTATGAAACACTGCTAGATCCGGCAACTTATCATTTCCATCTGAACTACTACTGCACACGTCCCATCTCTTTCATGGCTAGGCTTCGACTCCTCTCTAGAATACTCTTCAGTCTTTTCTACCAGCAGAGAAAGGCGCGCGAAGAATATTGTTTCACCATTGGTCAGTTCATTCAACAGGCAATAGCAAAAAAACAGTCGCGCTTTTCATTCATAACCAATCGCAAAATAATAAACCTAACGACTGCACTCTTTACCGACGTAATTATCTGATATGCTGAAGTTTTGTTTATGCATAAAGTTATTTACTATTGTTATTTATACCTGAATTAACTTCCCCTTTACCATAAACTTACTTTACAAATCTATTCCATAAAAATCCCCTTTGTTCATATCCATACTTCTTCGAAATGTTCCCATACTAAATCCTACTACATAACTCGTTTAACAATTATCTTCATATTAACATTAATCCACACTCACGCATCATTCATACTGCTAAAACACATTTATAACATTTTACATACACAAAAAGAGATAATAACACTTTATGAAAATACTATAACAGCTTATGAAAAACATTCTATTGCTTTAGTGCACTCTAGTGGATACAATCGAAACTAAATCAGTCCCCTATCAATACTTCCCTCTGTCGGCTGATACATAAACTACGTGCGCATCCAGTCTCGCGTCACCATCTGTCACTATCCAGCTCTGAGACACATCTCCCACTTAACCGTCTCCAAGGCAGGATCGTTATATGGCGCTACGCCCCAATGCGTTACACAGTATTCGCTGTTGCGAATTCATCTGATGTGTACACTGAAACGTGTCGAGCAGTTGATTCGCAGGAAAGCTTCAAAGTCGAATGAGGACTTCGGCAGACGAAAATTCAGGCCCCGTCGCAGAGCTGTGGCCTACCGAAGGGTTTAATTCTCTTCACGGAACTTTAATATCCACCGACGCGGATCGCAGATTAGCGGATGAGGGGCGGGTGGGGACAGCGTTTCCCTCGTCCTCTGTTGTGTACTGGCGACGCTCGTGTGCTCGCAGCGACCGGATGCCGCCGGGACGAGGGAAACGGCCCCGCCGCCGGGATCCCATTAGCGTCCGGCGTCGCTGTCGGGACGCGATGCGTACGCCGGTCGCCCCGGGTAACGGTCTGCCGGACTTGTTTCATAGCCGGGGAATGTTGATCACGTGTAGCGTAATTGGCCCGGGCCGATCATAAACAATTTGTCTCGACGATTTACAGTGGGAGAGTGTCCTTCCCGGGCCGTAAATTGCCGCGAGCGCCCATCGAGCCGGAGGTAATGGTCGCAGGTGGCGTGGCGTGGCGTGGCGTGGCTTTGTGTGGTGTGGGGCGCCGTACTCTCTAGCCCCAGAGCTTTCGAGTGGGCGAGAGCCACACGCCACCTTGGCTCCAGGCTCAGGTTCGCGTCCACCTTGACCTCTGCTCGCTCCCGAAGGAGGTTACCCCCGATTCCGTCTACCACTCCCGTTTTGTCGAACTTCGTTCGCAGTTCATTAATATGACCTTCATTTATACAGATGGCTCTAAGACCAATGACGGGGTCGGGTGTTCTTTTATTGTCGGGGCACAAAGTTTCCAATATCGGCTCCATGGCCATTGTTCGGTCTTCACAGCTGAGCTCTTTGCCCTCTACCAGGCTGTCCTTTACATCTGCCGCCACCGACATTCTGCATATGGCATCTGCTCCAATTCCCTGAGCGCTATCCAGAGCCTCGGTGATCCGTACCCGGTTCACCCTTTCGTGCACCGGATCCAACGCTCTCTTCAGCAGCTGGTGGACGTCGGTTCTCCGGTTAGCTTTATGTGGGTTCCTGGCCATGTCGCTATCCCTGGGAACGAAGCTGCAGATGCCGCGGCCAAGGCTGCGGTCCTCCAGCCTCGGACAGCTTCTTGTTGTGTCCCTTCGTCCGATTGTAGCAGGGTAATTTGTCGGCGCATTGTCTCGCTGTGGCATGCCGATTGGGCTGCACTTCCAGACAACAAGCTTCGGGCCTTGAAAGCTCTACCCGTGGCTTGGACGTCCTCCTCACGCCCTTCTCGGCGGGAGGAGGTAGTTTTGGCCCGGTTGCGAATTGGCCACTGCCGGTTCAGCCATCGCCATCTGCTGACGGCTGCGCCGGCGCCGTTCTGCCCATGTGGGCAATTGCTGACGGTCCGCCACATTTTAACGTCTTGTCCGAATTTTCACACCCTGCGTCTCGATATTGGCCTGCCATCTACTGTAGAAGCCATTTTAGCGGATGACCCACGAGCAGCTGCTCGCGTTCTTCATTTTATCAATTTGACAACCCTCTCAAAGGACATTTGATTATGCTTTTCTTTTTTAATCCTATGCCTGTCAGTATGTCTTTCATCGTGTTTTCCGTTTCGTTGCTGTTTTAAACTTGTGACTCGCGGTGCATTCCTAAAGTAGTCTGGGCGCTAATGACCGTTGACGTTGTGCGCCCTAAAACAAAAAGCCCCAGAGCGCAGGGGCTGCCGTTTCCTACGGAAATCGTGCGCCCCCAACTGCCGGCCTTCAAGGCGACAGGTGCTCGCCCCGTCAACTCCACTTTCTTTCACAACCGCCGGCCGCGGTGGTCTCGCGGTTCTAGGCGCGCAGTCCGGAACCGTGCGACTGCTACAGTCGCAGGTTCGAATCCTGCCTCGGGCATGGATGTGTGTGATGTCCTTAGGTTATTTAGGTTTAAGTAGTTCTAAGTTCTAGGGGACTTATGACCACAGCAGTTGAGTCCCATAGTGCTCAGAGCCATTTGAACCTTTCACAACCTGTTAGGGTTGTGAGGCAGGCACTAATGTCGTCGGTGAGAGGCCCAACCCGATTAATGCAGTCCCTCTCCTTTATTTTCACCATTAAGAAACGTTATCTAGTACTCATCTAGGGGTTGAAGCTCTTTCCTCCCGTGTTTGCTTTAACAATACGTATGTTTTTGGATAGGGTCCGCCTTTAGCATTACAGGGCGTATCGGTTCGCCATCCTTGTGGAGCTTTAGTAGGCTGTTCAGCGTGGGTGCTTGGTGGTTCTTTTGTTTCAACCATTCTGCTTTCTGTTAAAGGCGGACCCTATCCAAAAACATACGTTATCTAGTACACTGTGAGGCGTAGCACCGTATAACGATCCTGCCTTGGAGGCGGTTAAGTGGGAGATGTGTCTCAGAGCTGGATAGTGACAGGTGGTGACGAGAGACTGGACGCGCACGTAGTTTATGTATCAGCCGATAGAGGACGATATTGGATAGGGGGACTGTGATTTTAGTTTCGATTGTTCCCACTAGAGTACACTAAAGTAATAGAATGTTTTTCATAAACTGTTCTAGTATTTTCATAGTGTTATGTAAGTAGGCTGTTTAGGTTTTTATATTTGTAATGCCACGTAGCGCTCGGTATGACAATCACTGGCTGTGCTGTGTGCAGTCTGTGGCTGGTTTGCATTGTTGTTTGCTATTGTAGTGTTGGGCAGCTGCATGTGAACAGCGCGTAGCGTTGCGCAGTTGGAGGTGAGCCGCCAGCAGTGGTGGATGCGGGGAGAGAAATGGCGGAGTTTTGAGAGCTGATGATCTGGTCGTGTGTCCATCAGAGACAGTAAATTTGTAAGGCTGGATGTCACGAACTGCTATATATATTATGACTTTTGAACACTATTAAGGTACAGGGTGTTTCAAAAATGACCGGTATATTTGAAACGGCAATAAAAACTAAACGAGCAGCGATAGAAATACACCGTTTGTTGCAATATGCTTGGGGCAACAGTACATTTTCAGGCGGACAAACTTTCGAAATTACAGTAGTTACAATTTTCAACAACAGATGGCGCTGCAAGTGATGTGAAAGATATAGACGACAACGCAGTCTGTGGGTGCGCCATTCTGTACGTCGTCTTTCTGCTGTAAGCGTGTGCTGTTCACAACGTGCAAGTGTGCTGTGGACAACATGGTTTATTCCTTAGAACAGAGGATTTTTCTGGTGTTGGAATTCCACCGCCTAGAACACAGTGTTGTTGCAACAAGACGAAGTTTTCAACGGAGGTTTAATGCAACCAAAGGACCGAAAAGCGATACAATAAAGGATCTGTTTGAAAAATTTCAACGGACTGGGAACGTGACGGATGAACGTGCTGGAAAGGTAGGGCGACTGCGTACGGCAACCACAGAGGGCAACGCGCAGCTAGTGCAGCAGGTGATCCAACAGCGGCCTCGGGTTTCCGTTCGCCGTGTTGCAGCTGCGGTACAAATGACGCCAACGTCCAAATGGCTGGCTCTGAGCACTATGGGACTCAACTGCCGTGGTCATAAGTCCCCTAGAACTTAGAACTAGTTAAACCTAACTAACCTAAGGACAGCACACAACACCCAGCCATCACGAGGCAGAGAAAATCCCTGACCCCGCCGGGAATCGAACCCGGGAACCCGGGCGTGGGAAGCGAGAACGCTACCGCACGACCACGAGATGCGGGCACGCCAACGTCCGCGTATCGTCTCATGCGCCAGAGTTTACACCTCTATCCATACAAAATTCAAACGCGGCAACCCCTCAGCGCCGCTACCATTGCTGCACGAGAGACATTCGCTAACGATATAGTGCACAGGATTGATGACGGCGATATGCATGTGGGCAGCATTTGGTTTACTGACGAAGGTTGTTTTTACCTGGACGGCTTCGTCAATAAACAGAACTGGCGCATATGGGGAACCGAAAAGCCCCATGTTGCAGTCCCATCGTCCCTGCATCCTCAAAAAGTACTGGTCTGGGCCGCCATTTCTTCCAAAGGAATCATTGGCCCATTTTTCAGATCCGAAACGATTACTGCATCACGCTATCTGGACATTCTTCGTGAATTTGTGGCGGTACAAACTGCCTTAGACGACACTGCGAACACCTCGTGGTTTATGCAAGATGGTGCCCGGCCACATCGCACGGCCGACGTCTTTAATTTCCTGAATGAATATTTCGATGATCGTGTGATTGCTTTGGGCTATCCGAAACATACAGGAGGCGGCGTGGATTGGTCTCCCTATTCGCCAGACATGAACCCCTGTGACTTCTTTCTGTGGGGACACTTGAAAGACCAGGTGTACCGCCAGAATCCAGAAACAATTGAACAGCTGAAGCAGTACATCTCATCTGCATGTGAAGCCATTCCGCCAGACACGTTGTCAAAGGTTTCGGGTAATTTCATTCAGAGACTACGCCATATTATTGCTACGCATGGTGGATATGTGGAAAATATCGTACTATAGAGTTTCCCAGACCGCAGCGCCATCTGTTGTTGACAATTGTAACTACTGTAATTTCGAAAGTTTGTCTGCCTGAAAATGTACTGTTGTCCCAAGCATATTGCAACAAACGGTGTATTTCTATCGCTGCTCGTTTAGTTTGTATTGTCGTTTCAAATATACCGGTCATTTTTGAAACACCCTGTAAATACATTGTTCTCTATCAAAATGTTTCATTTGCTAACTATGCCTATCAGTTGTTAGTGCCTTCAGTAGTTAGAATCTTTTATTTAGCTGGCAGTATTGGCGCTCGCTGTATTGCAGTAGTTTGAGTAACGAAGATTTTTGTGAGGTAAGTGATTTGTGAAAGGTATAGGTTATTGTTAGTCAGGGATATCCTTT
This sequence comes from Schistocerca nitens, assembly GCF_023898315.1. Classification (NCBI taxonomy): domain Eukaryota; kingdom Metazoa; phylum Arthropoda; class Insecta; order Orthoptera; family Acrididae; genus Schistocerca; species Schistocerca nitens. The sequence goes on from NC_064619.1 coordinate 18,859,442, forward strand.
TGTAGGGATTATTAAAAGTCAGATTGCGTTGCGCTAAAAATATTGTGTGTCAGTTTAGTGTTGATCAGAATAGGTAAAGAGCAAAATGTCTGAGTACGTTCAGTTCTGCTCAGTTGTTTGAAAATCAAATAATGTAAGAGGTTTATCAGCACAGTAATTCATTAATTTTTCTGAGGGGACGTTTCAGTTATTATGTCTTTTTGTGAATGTAAAATGTTATAAATGTGTTTTAGCAGTATGAATGATGCGTGAGTGTGGTTTAAGGTTAATATGAAGATAATTGTTTAATGAGTTATGTAACCGGATTTAGTGTGGGAACATTTCGAAGAAGTATGGATATGGACAAAATGGATTTTTGTAGAATAGTTTTGTACAGTAAGTTTGTGGTAAAGGGAAAATTAATTCAGGTATAAATAACAATAGTAAATAACTTTATGCATAAGCAAAACTTCAGCATGTTAGATGATTACGTCGGTAAAAGGTGCAGTCGTGAGGTTTACTATTTAGCGATTGGTTATGGATGAAAAGCGCGGACTGACGCGGGAGAACGTTGTTTTGCTACTGGCTGTTGAGTAAACTGACCAATGGTAAAGCAATATTCTTCGCGCGCCTGTCTCTGCTAGTAGAGAAGACTCTAAAGAAGGGTGGGAGCCTAGCCATGAAACAGTTGGGACGTATGGAGTAGTAGTTCCGATGAAAGTGATAAGTTGCCGGATCCAGCAGTGTTTCATACATCAAAAGTGTGGTAAAGTGACGGCATAATTAGTCCGATGGGCGTGTAGAAATTCCAGAAATTTTAAGTAAATTTTGTGACGAGAAAAGACATACAGGGTGTTACAAAAAGATACAGCCAAACTTTGAGGAAACATTCCTCACACACAAATAAAGAAAAGATGTTATGTGGACATGTGTCCGGAAACGCTTAATTTCCATATTAGAGCTAATTTTAGTTTCGTCAGTATGTACTGTACTTCCTCGATTCACCGCCATGATTTCAGGCGGGATACTCTACCTGTGCTGCTAGAACATGTGCCTTTACACGTACGACACAACATGTAGTTCATGCACGATGGAGCTCCTGCACATTTCAGTCGAAGTGTTCGTACGCTTCTCAGCAACAAGATTCGGTGACCGATGGATTGGTAGAGGCGGACCAATTCCATGGCCTCCACGCTCTCCTGACCTCAACCCTCTTGACTTTCATTTATGGGAGCATTTGAAAGCTCTTGTCTACGCAGCCCCGGTACCAAATGTAGAGACTCTTCGTGCTCGTATTGTGGACAGCTGTGATACAATACGCCATTCTCCAGGGCTGCATCAGCGCATCAGGGATTCGATGCGACGGAGGGTGGATGCTTGTATCCTCGCTAACGGAGGACATTTTGAACATTTCTTGTAACAAAGTGTTTGAAGTCACGCTGGTACGTTCTGTTGCTGTGTGTTTCCATTCCATGATTAATGTGATTTGAAGAGAAGTAATAAAATGAGCTCTAACATGGAAAGTAAGCGTTTCCGGACACATGTCCACATAACATATTTTCTTTCTTTGTGTGTGAGGAATGTTTCCTGAAAGTTTGGCCGTACCTTTTTGTAACACCCTATATATTCCGCGTGGCGTATTGAGCAGGTCGGTGGCTAAAAACTGTGACTGCATTTGGTACCGACAGACTTAATATTTGGCGAGCATTCTCAATCAAAAACAATCAGTATTTTTGTAGCTATTACGTTTTAGGGAAATGCAGCACCATAAACTTACTAAAGTGAGTCAAAGGGATTATGAGTGAGTGTGTTAAGACTAGCACGGGCTTGGCAGTGATACTTGCTCACCTAAGTTTCAGAATATATTAATTGAGGACAAAATTTCCAACCTATCATTTGTGTGAAAACTTTCTCCCGAAACGTAGATAAGTGACTTTAATTGCAGCCTGGTTCACGTCGAACTACAGTAGGTTTCACTCGGCTTTCCTACTGATGATCTGCTGAGACAATGTTCACAGGTAGGTGCAGGTCCATCGTAAAAGGGACGGAAAGGACCGCGCCGCGGCAACTGTTTGCCTCCTAAGAGTCGTCAGGCGCATTTTCTCTGGTGAAAAAAAATGGCTCTGAGCACTATGGGACTTAACAGCTATGGTCATCAGTCCCCTAGAACTTAGAACTACTTAAACCTAACTAACCTAAGGACATCACACAACACCCAGCCATCACGAGGCAGAGAAAATCCCTGACCCCACCGGGAATCGAACCCGGGAACCCGGGCGTGGGAAGTCTCTGGTGATTCGGCAGATATCTGCAATTTAGTCATTTTTTTGTGTCGCTGGGGTCAGCCCAAACAAATACTGCTCATTTCGTCTAAAAATATATAAAAAAAATTAAAAAAGCGGAATCTTACGTGCCCTTTCGACAGAGCGATCCCAACTTAGTCTAGTCCGATATTTATTTTATCGGTATGTATTAACATGGACAGTAAAACACAAAGAATTACCAGTACTGCAGCAGCGACTGAGCAGCGCTGCTTCACGTCGGTGGCAGACGTTGCAGGCCAGGGCGGCACTCGAGCCACCTCTGGACTACTGGTTATTCTTCGTGTTTTACCGTCCCTGTTAATACGACAGGCGTTCAATAAGTAGCACAACACATTATTCCCGCCTCGTCCTCTGTAGTTTCATGAAGTTCCGATCGGAGACTGCGCTATACGTTGCTTCAAAATGGTGTCGGAAACGCAGGTGCGTTCTAAGCAGAAACCTATCATCATCATCACTTAAGACTGATTATGCCTTTCAGCGTTCAGTCTGGAGCATAGTCCCCCTTATGAAATTCCTTTATAATCCTCTATTCAGTGCTAACATTGGTGCCCCTTCTGATGTTAAGTCTATTACTTCAAAATCATTCTTCACAGAATCCAGGTACCTTCTCCTTGGTCTACCCCGACTCCTCCTACCCTCTACTGCTGAACCCATGAGTCTCTTGGGTAATCTTGCTTCTCCCATGCGTGTAACATGACCCCACCATCTGAGCCTGTTCGCCCTGACTGCTACATCTATAGAGTTCATTCCCAGTGTTTCTTTGATTTCCTCATTGTGGACACCCTCCTGCCATCTACTAGTACCTGCAATCATCCTAGCTACTTTCATATGCGTAACCTCAACTTTATTGATAAGGTAACCTGAATCCACCCAGCTCTCGCTCCCATACAACAAAGTTGGTCGAAATATTGAACGGTGCACAGATAACTTAGACTTGGTACTGACTTCCTTCTTGCAGAAGAGAGTAGATCGTAGCTGAGCGCTCACTGCGTTAGCTTTGCTACACCTCGCTTCCAGTTCTTTCACTATGTTGCCATCCTGTGAGAATATGCATCCTAAGTACTTGAAACTGTCCACCTGTTCTAACTTTGTTCCTCCTATTTGGCACTCAATCCGTTTATATCTCTTCAAATGGCTCTGAGCACTATGGGACTTAACATCTATGGTCATCAGTCCCCTAGAACTTAGAACTACTTAAACCTAACTAACCTAAGGACGTCACACAACACCCAGTCATCACGAGGCAGAGAAAATCCCTGACCCCGCCTGGAATCGAACCCAGGAACCCGGGCGCGGGAAGCGAGAACGCTACCGCACGACCACGAGCTGCAGACGTTTATATCTCTTTCCCACTGACATTACTTTCGTTTCGGAGATGCTAATCTTCGTACCATAGTCCTTACATTTCTGATCTAGCTCTGAAATATTACTGTGCAAACTTTCAATCGAATCTGCCATCACAACTAAGCGATCCGCAAATGCGAGGCTGCTTATTTTGTGTTCACATATCTTAATCTCACCCAGCCAGTCTATTGTTTTCAAAATATGATCCATAAATAATATGGACAACAGTGGAGACAGGTTGCAGCCTTGTCTTAACCCTGAAACTACTCTGAACAGTGAACTCAATTTACCGTCAACTCTAACTGCTGCCTGACTATCTATGTGAAGACCTTTAATTGCTTGCAAAAGTTTGCCTCCTATTCCATAAACTCGTAGAACAGACACTAACTTCCTCCTAGAAATCCGGTCATATGCCTTTTCTAGATCTATAAAGCATAGATACAGTTCCCTGTTCCACTCGTAACACTTCTCAATTATTTGTCGTAAGCTAAAGATCTGGTCCTGACAACCTCTAAGAGGCCTAAACCCACACTGATTTTCATCCAATTGGTCCTCAACTAATACTCGCACTTTTCTTTCAACAATACCTGAGAAGATTTTACCCACAACGCTGATTAAAGAGATACCTCTGTAGTTGTTACAATCTTTTCTGTTTCCATGTTTAATGTTTCCAGAGACCTCTCATTGAATTTATTTTGACGGACACTCGATCATCCCAAGTTGTTGGGCGAGTCGTCTTTTATCGTGGTAACAAGGCAGCGCAAAACGGACGGCCACATACAGCTGTGACTCCTGCAATATTGGAACGTGCGGACACTCTCATTCGAGGTCATCACAAACGCCTCACGCGTCTCCATTGGTAGTGCTCACACACGTCCACCAAGTGGCTTACTCAAAGGTGTGTGCCCGCTAGGTTACTCACCGCCAAGCAGAAGAGGCTCTGGGACTCTGTATGGGTTATTGCCTTTGGTGTCCTTCCTCATGCTGCAACGATCAACTCTGAAGTATACTGTGCTACCCTCACGAAATTGAAGAAACGACTACAGTGTGTCCGTCGCCACAAAAATGCGAACGAACTTCTGCTTGTCCATGAAACGCAAGGCCTCACACAAGTCTGCGCACCCTAGAGGAGCTCACAAAACTTCACTGGACAGTTCTTCTTCAGCACCCTAGAGCCCGGATCTAGTACCTTTCATCTGTTGGGCCCATTGAAGGATGCATGCACTCTGCGGGAAGCAGTACGGGAGGTATCGATGCAGCAAGACGTTGGCTCTGATACGGAGTTGTACCATGCTGACATACATTTTCCTCCCACTAGCGTGGCGTAAGGCACTGAACGGACATTATGTTGAAAAATAAGTGTCTGTAGCCAAAAGAGTGGGGAATAACATGCTGTATTGCAATACTGAATAAAATCAACATGCTTTCAGAAAGAAATAAGTTACATTACTTCTTGAACACTCCTCGTACAAGTCTATAAAACGAATATCGCACTACTCTAATTTAGGACAACCCTATCGAATTTGCGCGTAAAACTCCTCTTAAAATCATTCAGTGTGTAACGGGAATCAAACCGACGCTTATGGTCAGTACTGGACATCGCACGAATGACTTGATGACCAGTATTTTCTTGGTTTGACTCCGTCTACACTTTGCAAAAACTAAGTTGCAAATATCTGTAGAAACGGCTTTTAGGATACCTTGTGATGATGTTTGGTTTGTGGGGCGCTCAACTTCGGGGTCATCAGGGCCCGTACAAAGTCCCAATTTTTACACAGTCCACATCTCACAAATGATGATGATGATAGGACAACACAAACAACCAGTCCCCGGGCAGAGAAAATCCCCAACCTGGCCGGGAATCGAACCCGGGACCCCGTGGTCCAGAGGCAGCAACGCTAGCACCTACACAAAGAGCTGCTGACTTAGGACACCCTGTACACACACTGCTGCCCATTAAAACTGCAACACTGCGAGGAATTTTACTTATTGCGCTTACACAGAATAGCAGGAATAATACATTATTAAATTTTTAGGTAATTTGAAACGACACAGGGTGGAAAATTCAGCACACACAGGTGCTACCTCTAACTGCAGCAGTACCTGGAAACAATACCCGACAAGATGTCGACACGAAATTCGGCAGAAACGCTAAAGAGAATTGGGGCCAACGCCAAATTGTACTGCGACAGGCAGCTAAACTTGTTACGAAAAGTGCAAGCGGTAAAAATTTGATTATGAAGTATACTGAGTTACTTGGCACAGATACTTGCAGCGCCTGTTGCCATAGCAGATAACATACAACGAGCGCTATTCTGGTTTATCATGAGGGGTAATATTTTTAATGTCCTTTACGACACGTTAACACTGCCAACCATGTCGGGTGCTCTAAACCTCTCGGATGTAGGACAAAAATGCGAATCTCTCATTACACGCATGCGCAAAAGTACGGGAAATGGGAACAACAGTAATATCAAGACTTTAATTAATAGATAGGAGACTGTAAGAATGGAGCCGCCTGGTATAACAATATCAACAGCCTTAAAACATACCGTATCAAGTCGTATTTTATCCGAGTTCATCTACATATATATGACAACCGTAATCCGCAGCGTATCTTAACAGAGAGAACTATCATTTTTTAACGAAGAATAGCAAGAAAAATGAGCTAAGGGAATCTACTCTCAGATAAGCTGGAATATTATCTGGAGGAAATTATGCAGCAACATTTCACCCCTTAGTAATAACTTTATGCGGTACATGACTGTCAACGTAAAAACAGCAACCAACGAAAAATTTTACAGCATTCACTTCACCACTACTTTCAATGTGAAACATTTAGTATAGTTGAAACTTCAACTCACAGGTTTCCCTGTAGAACCGTATCTGAGATGTGGTCTTATATACGAAGGAAACTCGAATTCATAGATCGCACAATCGAAAATTGCACTGATAAATGCAAGTGGTAAGTCCGATACTTCATACCTGTGCCGTTAAGGAGAAAGTCTGGAAGATAGGAGACGAGGTACTGGCAGAAGTAAAACTATGAGGACGGGGCGTGAGTCGTGCTTGTGTAGCTCAGATGGTAGAGTACTTGCCCGGGAAAGGCAAAAGTCCCGAGTTCGAGTCTCGGTCCAGCACACAGTTTTAATCTGCCAGGCAGTTTCAAGAACGATGTAATTTTCGTTCGGACACGCATGCACTCAGCTACACGAAATTATTATTAGTTTGTAGGAAAACCATGACCAAATGTTTTCAACGGGTGTGAGATCCGGAGCACGTGCTGGCCACGAAAACAATCTAACATTATCTGTATCGGGTTAGGTCAGGACAGAACAGGCAACATGTGGTCTTGCGTTATCTTGTCGAATGATAACGCCACGCAGACGTCGAAGATAAGACGTAGCCAACGGCCTTAACACGTTAGAAACTTAAGCGAACCGAAGGTCAGCGCGTTGCGCACCGAATGGAAACTCGTGCCATCACGTCATGTGATGTATGCGTATGCCAAACAGGAATGCAATCTGGCAACGTACGTTCTCCTCGGGCCCTAAAAAATACGGTGTATGTTCCTCGTGACGCTGTACGTGGAAAGTATTTAAAAATCTCGGACAAGGGCGTGACCACCGGCATAACTGCTGAGTCTGCGAGCCTTCGTCGCCGGGTACCCACGCAAGGTGACATTCCGATCACGCTTTCCATTGTGGCACCTACCGCCGCTTGCGTCATCGCCGGGATGTTGCATGCAACACCGACACAGTGCGTTACGAGTGATTGGAGAATGTCAGCGAGCAAACTTCGCCGACTAGCCGTCTTCCATGCAAAACTGGCGGGGCGCGTAACATGCATGCACGAAACGACTAGCGGAATGCCACTTGTTGCTCACGGGTGGTCGTACGTTCTACTTAGTAACTGCTACAGCATACCCTCTTTTGCCAGTGACCCAAGTCTGATATCATCTACAAGAAATTTATTGAGGTAGAGTACTAAGAATCTGACATCTCGAACGCAAGGAGAGGAACCGTACGCCACACTCCGCCAGGTAGCTTGCTGAGTGTTGATGTAAATGTAGATGTAGATTGAAGTTTAGTGTCACGTCGACAACGAGGTCTCTAGAGGCGAAACAAAAACTCGGTTTGGGGAAGGATGGGGAAGAAAATCGGCCGTGTCCTTTCAGAGGAGCTATCCCAGCAGTCGCCTTATGATATTTAGAGAAACATGGGCACTTAAATCTGGATATCCGAACAGGGAATTTAGCCGCGATCCCCCCGAAAACGAGTCGAGTGTCTTTCTACTGTGGCACCTAGCTCGGTTTTCTGAACGAAACTAAAAGCGATGTAATCAGTTATAGGTACTAAATTTGAGAGTTCCCTTCCAAATGAAAATCGTTTCACAGGCCTAGAAGGTATTGTAGACAACTGTGGATTTGGAACCGCGCGACCGCTACGGCCGCAGGTTCGAATGCTGCCTCGGGTATGGATGTGTGTGATGTCCTTAGGTTAGTTAGGTTTAAGTAGTTCTAAGTTCTAGGGGACTGATGACCTCAGAAGTTAAGTACCATAGTGCTCAGAGCCACAACTGTGGATTTAATGCTAACACAAACATTTAAAAAGTGGATATGCAAACAATATCCCCGATTGAAAACTTATTTTGAAATTCTACGACACTGTTTAGAGCAGTATACCCCTATCATCTGATGAATTCAGTTACTGTAAAATAAATGACGGCTTTGGGCGCTATTTAATGGGCAACCTGCGCCACTGTCCTTCAGTGATTCGAAGCACATTTAAAAAACTGTGAACACATTACAAGCTACGCTCTAGTATGAGGCATCGAGGAACGTGACATAGTGATCAAGAGAGTGGACTCTTCTTCTTTTATTACGCGTGAATTAAGCATGGAAGTCCAGTAAGTCATCATTAGGCGAAATGAGCTCATATCAACCACTTAACGATGACAACGGTTGCCGCCAGCAACAGAAGAAGCGCATTCGAGAGAAACAGTATTAAGTCATCCACGCGGCCACTTTGAGTTAGGTTTCCCGTGGCTTCTCGTAAACAATCGAAAAAATAATTGGCTTCTTTATGTTTGCTTTTCGCAGTTTTTTGGAGTAGCCTCCTCTAAACATTTCTAACTGAGCATGCAATATCAGAACTCCTGTACGTCTTGCTGAACAGTTTTCGCAAATGAGCTACACATGGTAGTGTAGGAGGTCTGATAACTTACGGTTTACTATCAGCATGTAATGATTCAGAAGGGATGTTTAAGACCTCGTTCCTTTCCTATGTCCGTCCGTATCTCTCTGTGCCACCTGTTATCATGGTACACTATAAACCATTATTTTTTCTTTGGGCCTAGCGACGACATCTCATATTTCTGTAGAGGTTATTACTGATCACTGTACTGAATGCTCGAATTCTGCAGAGTAGTATAGAGCGTGTGTGCGTGCGTGTGTATAGAGAAAGAGAGAGAGAGGGGGGGGCCTCAACAACAACTCCCCCCACCCCCCCTCTCTCTCTCTCTCTCTCTGTCTCTCTCTCTCTCTCTCTCTCTCTCTCTCTCTCTCTCTCTCTCTCTCTCTATATATATATATATATATATATATATATATATATACGCACGCACACACGCTCTATACTACTCTGCAGAATTCGAGCATTCAGTACAGTGATCAGTAATAATCTCTACAGAAATATGAGATGTCGTCCCTAGGCCGAAAGAAAAAATAATGGGTTATAATGTACCATGATAACAGGTTGGACTCTACGATTAAACTACTATATGGTAACATTCAGAAACTGTACATAAAGTCACCCCAAACGAAATAAGCTTGGTAGAGCATCGACACAACATTGCATGATACCTTCGCCACTACACAAGTTTCCTTGTGTACCGGGCCGCTGATCCAGATGCAATCAGAAGCGCTATATATCCTGCCGTACAAAAAACTAGCACCTACCTTTAATTAATTACTCAAAAGACTAGACTACACTCCGTGTAGATACTAAGGATCAATTGTTTCTAGCAATTAACAAAGCAGACCTACCTTCATTTACCTTACTCCTAAGTGAAATGTACGAATGAAACAGTAGGAACAGTGTGTTACCCAAACAATTTACGCCATGACTTGAAGGACGATTTGCAGATGGACGAAGCAATCGTAGCCACGCACACTGCAGAGACGGACGGACAAGGTGGACTGGCTCCAGGGCAGCGGCTAGCTAGGCCGTGCCGGAAGCGGGCAGGGCAGCCCCAGCGAACAGCAGGTGTACCGGATACGCCGTTCCGTTCCCGCTCACCGGACAACTCTGGGAAACGGCCACAGCACCTGCTGAGCCACGCCAAATTCGCCCTTAGTGCTAGGGCAGCCCTCTCAAAGCGCGGAAGCATAAAGGCTGGACTTACCACAACGGAACGCAACGTCCTGACAAATCGAGGTGTTTATAGTAGCCGTAACGTCAATGTGACGTCGCTTTTCTCAGCCCAGAACCGAACGGTGAGAATAAAGTGACTAGCTCTCCAATTTCATGGGATCTACCGTATATAAATCGTAGAGGGAGACCAAGAGATGAATACACTAAGGAGATTCAGAGGGATGTAGGTTGCAGTAGGTACTGGGAGATGAAGCTTGCACAGGACAGAGTAGCATGGAGAGCTGCATCAAACCAGTCTCAGGACTGAAGACCACAACAACAACAACAATCGTATTACAACAATATTTTTAATCCGCCTGGTTCCCTTATTGACTACTTGCTTCCCCGCATATTTCGTCAGTGATCACTATTATGAGTATTAATCCCGCAAGTAATATGGACAGTTCAGATTCCCTGACTGACAAATCTCGAAAAGTTTTGATATAATAATCGATTGTCTTGCTGGGATATAGTCTTCTTCCTGTTCGTACTCCTATGGAAAGAAGACGTTTTGGCTCAAGGGAATCCCAGGAGCGGAGATTGACATAGCCTACACGTGTAGAGGGCGGTTTGAGAGGGGGGAATCTTTAGTTGTTTCACGATCAATACTGGCAAAACCCAAAGATGTGTTCGCCTCCTCACCTCCTACCGATGGGTGGCTGTGGTCTAAGTGACACACGGAAGTAGCAAGGACTCGCAATAGTGGATTATAGAGACGTTGATGTTTAACAAGCGAAGTGTGCCAGTTTTTTTATACGTGTATTCCGTCGTCACCCATTCCAATAACATGCGATGAAGCTGCGCAGTCGAAGTTTATCACTACTAAATCTTCCCTAAACCTCCCTTAAAATCATTGTTAGACGTCGGTCATCTCCCTTAAAACCATGATGAAATGCTGCTCACTGTCTTCCGTGAGGATAAAAACGAAATTACTATAAGGCTAAACCGATGCACAGTTTAATTTGCGGGTTGGCTACCTATCAGCTTCTAGGGACAACAAAAAATTTGATTTTCAGCATTTCATATAATTATTGAACGAATTTAAAAATTTATAAAATGCTGTTACAATCAACTGATTAACAGGTACAACCTAACGTTACAGGTTTAATACAAGAAGTCAGTTATTCCAGTTAGAAACTGTTTATATGTCTTGAGGCACCGTTAAAAGCGCAAATTACCAAGACTATATTCATCCAGTATTTGAGAAAGAGAGCAGTGTATCTACATATACCACTGAATGTACCTCAGAAATTATATAATACTACAGTTCAGGAGATAACTTTCTTAAAACATAATTCGGTTATTTACAGAATCGAGGCTGGGGTTTCTAGTAGCATCAGAATTAAGGAGCTATCACTGACGAAGTTTATTAAAGCCAATAGTAAAATTAATAACAGATGTCCTACACAAATTTTATTGTAAACTGCTGAGAAGTGAACCAACAGGAAATGCGCCGTCCAAACATTCTAACACATCAACATTTGAAACTTCCTGGCAGATTAAAACTGTATGCCGGACAGAGACTCGAACTGGGGGCCGAGTTCGAGTCTCGGCCCGGCACACAGTTTTAATCTGCCAGTAAGTTTCATATCAGCGCACACTCCGCTGCAGAGTGAAAATCTCATTCTTACATCAACATTTATTTGCCAGAGAAAAAATATACGTAAAATACATCAAGACACATGTACAACGCAGTACATAAAGCCTAATTATGTTACCCATTGTATAGGATAGTACGTATTTTTCCTGTTTCTGCTGCGCACTGATTTTATTAGCTCATTATTTGCATACAACGAGTCTCGTTTCGCCTGTTATGTCATTTTCAAGTGATCGTTTTAAGTGTCGCAATATAGAATCCTGGAGTACTTTGCTGAGGTTATTTCTCAGTTGTCGTGATATTGAGGTTTGTTATAAATTTTCATTTGCACTTGTAATTCACTGGTATACAGCCAGTGGAAGACGTTTTGTTGCCGAACAACATAGGTGCGAATAAAAATTGAGCATCATACTTAACGGTATGGCGAACTTCAGGAGCACAAAAACTGAGAAATAATCTCAGAAAAACTCTTCAAGACCCTACATTGTGACACTCAAATCGATCACTTGAAAATGGCATAGTAGCCGAAACGAGAGCCGTCGCTTGTAAATAACGAGCCATTAAAATTAGTGTGCAGCAGATACCTGAAAAATAAACATATTACATCATTCACTAACTTAACGTATGCTATGGGCCCAGCAGAAACGAAAATTTTGAAATTACTTATCCATTGCGTTTTTTTTTTCATTCTAAGTACCAAATAATGTCAAAAACAGTGCATTATTCTCCTTTAACAAATCTAACTTTTTCGCTTGCAATAAAAATCATTTAATGAGAACAATTTATGTCCTCATTTACACACTATGTACGCTTCTTCGTGGAAGTTTTCTGAAACCCAAATAATTTTTTTTCACTTCTACATATCTGAATGCTTTTGTGAAAGATGACTCACGGAAAAAATATGCGAGTCGTTGTGAAACGTTTAGAATGTGTTACGAAACAAATGAAACAAAAAAAGACTTAGAAGGCGCAAAGACGCGAAACGCAAAACAATAACAGATTAACTTCTGATGTTAGTAGAAGAAGCCACGCCCCCCTTTCTCATTCCGCCATCCCCACACCACCAACGTCATGGACAAAATTTTCGTCCAGAAAAACCTTGAAGTAGAAGACGCTGTTCCTTTCATTTGACACGTTCCACATCATAACGGTTTTCCGTGCTATTGATCAATGGAACACGTAACTAACTAACTAACTAACTAACTAACTTTCCACCCCGCTGACGGCCACCATTTGAGATACATTGTAGACGGTTTTGACATTCTGTTCTGTACCGTTCAGTGAAGTATGAGTCAACCTCAACGCTCCTTCGCCGCTTCCATTTTAGGCAATGCCAACTACACTGCCCGGGGACGCCTCCCGTATGCGGACGTGTCTGCTACTGCGCGCAACCATTTACACAGCATGGGATACTAAATGTGAATGAGACCCTGCGCTATAAGTCAGCCAGGCACAACACAGATGCCACAGCTTGCAAAGAGGCTTGGGAGCCTCAACACCATCTGAATCAAAACGATGCCACTGCAGGAACAGCAGCGCTTCCGAAGTGCTCGTGTGCGCACGCAGGGAATCAGAGATAACGGGGTGACGCTAGTTGTCATGTGGCTACAGTCGATATCAAATACTGCAATGCGCCGTAGAAACAGGGAATGTACCCTGCAACCTTGAAGCACAGGGGAAGAGACCGCAATGTCAGTTGATTTAGACAAAGAATTCAAAACTGCTTCATAATTTCCTCTGCAATGGCAACGGAGCTGTTAGTGCTCCTTTGGGTCGGGGTGCCACAGTGGGGGTCTCTGATGGGAAAACTGTTACATAGATAGAGTTTTCTGTCGTTATACTTCATAACAGTAACAGAGATAGTATAACGGGCAATACAATGAAAACGAAACAGATGGAAAGGAAGTAAGTACACTGTACATTATTTCAAAATTAATCGCCGTAACCGATAATACATTTTTCCCATTGTATATTAAGACAGTCAATGCCTTTATGGAAAAATGTCTGCCGTTGCATACGGAACGATGATTACACCAAGGTGTGCGCCTCTACATCTACACCTACATCCATACTCCGCAAGCCATCTGGCGCTGTGTGGCGGAGGGTACCTTGAGTACCTCTATCGGTTCTCCCTTCTATTCCAGTCTCGTATTGTTCGTGGAAAGATAGATTGTCGGTATGCCTCTGTGTGGGTTCTAATCTCTCGGATTTTATCCTCGTGGTCTCTTCGCGAGATATACGTAGGAGGGAGCAATATACTGCTTGACTCCTCGGTGAAGGTATGTTCTCGAAACTTCAACAAAAGCCCGTACCGAGACACTGAGCGTCTCTCTTGCAGTGTCTTCCACTGGAGTCTACCTATCATCTCCGTAACGCTTTTGCGATTACTAAATGATCCTGTAAGAAGCGCGCTGCTCTCCGTTGGATGCTCTCTATCTCTTCTATCAGCCCTATCTGGTACGGATCCCACACTGCTGAGCAGTATTCTAGCAGTGGGCGAACAAGCGTACTGTAAGCTACTTCCTTTGTTTTCGGATTGCATTTCCTTAGGATTCTTCCAATGAATCTTAGTCTGGCATCTGCTTTACCGACGATTAATTTTTTATGGTCATCCCATTTTAAATCACTCCTAATGCCTACTCTCAGATAATTTATGGAATTAACTGCTTCCAGTTGCTGACCTGTTATATTGTAGCTAAATGATAAAGGATTTTTCCTTCTACGTATTCGCAGCACAGTACACTTGTCTACATCGATATTCAATTGCCATTCCTTGCACCATGCGTCAATTCGTTGCAGATCCTCCTGCATTTCAGTACAATTCTCCATTGCTACAACCTCTCGATATACTACAGCATCATCCGCAAAAAGCCTCAGTGAACGTCCGATGTTATCCACAACGTCATTTATGTATATTGTGAACAGCAACGATCCTACGACTCTCCCCTGCGGCACATCTGAAATCACTCTTACTTCGGAAGACTTCTCTCCATTGAGAATGACATGCTGCATTCTGTTGTCTAGGAACTCTTCAATCCAATCACACAATTGGCCTGATAGTCCATATGCTCTTACTTTGTTCATTAAACGACTGTGGGGAACTGTATCGAACGCCTTGCCGAAGTCAAGAAACACGGCATCTACCTGGGAACCCGTGTGTATGGCCCTCTGAGTCTCGTGGAGGAATAGCGCGAGCTGTGTTTCACACGATCGTCTTTTCCGAAACCCATGCACATTCCTACAGAGTAGATTTCTAGTCTCCAGAAAAGTCATTATACTCGTCATCCGAAGCAATTTGACGTCCACGAATGTCTTCCTTCAGCGTTCTAAAAACACGGAAATCGCGCGGGCAGATATAGGTTCAAATGGCTCTGAGCACTATGGGACTCAACTGCTGTGGTCATAAGTCCCCTAGAACTTAGAACTACTTAAACCTAACTAACCTAAGGACAGCACACAACACCCAGCCATCACGAGGCAGAGAAAATCCCTGACCCCGCCGGGAATCGAACCCGGGAACCCGGGCGTGGGAAGCGAGAACGCTACCGCACGACCACGAGATGCGGTCCAGATATAGGGACTGGTTGGAGGATATGTAAGGGTTTCCCAGCGAAAGTTCTGCAGGATTGTCAAAACAACATTATATTCATGTGGACGGGCATCAAGCTGCAACAGAATGAAACCCTCCGCGAACATTGTTGGGCTTTTGGACCTGATGGCGGGCTTCAGTTTTTGCAAAGTGTCCACGTATCACTCTGCGTTAACTGTGGCGCTGTGTTCCACAAATTCAATGAGCAGCGGGTCCTAGCAGTCAAAGAAAGAGGTTACCATGGCTTTCCCGGAGCTGACGCGTCTGTTGTTTTGGTTACGCTGCGGAAGTTCCGCTGGGAAGCCCTTACAAATCCTCCATACGTCCCTGGTCTCTCCCCATATGATTTCCGTATATTTTTGGCCGAGGTTTTGCTTCGGATGAAGAGGTACACCCCTGGCTACAATCGTGGTGCCGTAGGCAATCGTAAACATTTTTCCATGAAGGTACTGACCATGTTTGTCACAGTGGGATACGTGTGTTGACTGTTATAGCGAATGTTTTTGAAATAATAAATCGTTTACTTCCTCCCTTTCCATCTGTCTCCTTTTCATTGGACTGTCCCTTATAATTGCGGTAGCATTAGCAGTAGTAATAGAGAAAATAATAGCAGTTTCTGTGTATTTTTAACCATAGAATTATTATTTTAATTAACATGAATGTAGAAATGTATAAAACACGGCACACTGTAGAATAGTGTGTAATATGCTATAATGTAACTTAAATAAGTAAATTCTATTTTAAGAAAAATGATTTTGAATTTTAAGCAGTGCTTCGGCTCTTCCGAGTAAATATCTACATCTACATCCACACTCCGCAAGCCACCTGACGGTGTGTGGCGGAGGGTACTTTGAGTACCTCTATCGGTTCTCCCTTCTATTCCAGTCTCGTATTGTTCGTGGAAAGAAAGATTGTCGGTATGCCTCTGTGTGGGCTCTAATCTCTCTGATTTTATCCTCATGATCTCTTCGGGAGATATGCGAAGGAGGGAGCAATATACTGCTAGACTCCTCGGTGAAGGTATGTTCTTGAAACTTCAACAAAAGCCCGCACCGAGCTACTGATCGTCTCTCCTGTAGAGTCTTCCACTGGAGCGTAGTATAAAACAGTAATAATAACACAGCAGGACGATCATAAGAAACACGAAGCCAAAAGACGATAATGTTATCAAGAGAAAAGTTGCAGAGTAGTGTTTTGCAATGCTGATTGAAGATGTATCCCGATCAGGGACCGGAAAAATTTCTAGTCTCTGAACAGGGGAGACCTCATGTAGTTTGCTTGGAGAGGTCGAAATGGGGCTCTTTTTTTATTTATCCATCCTTAGGTCTATGAGTCAGGCGTGAGCTGTGTATGATGTTCTTACGTTTGTGTAATGCTCAATAGCGTTTTGTTTGCAAGCATATTACATTAGATTTTAACGTAGATATCGCGAACATTAAACACGGAGCATAAGCGCAGTCGGGCAGGGATAGAATGATAGATGGATAAAGAGAATATTGTGGGTGATTCTGGAAGAGGAAGGACGGTTAGGTGTTAAATGTATCATCGACAACGAAATAGAAACGGAGCATAAGATTGGAATGGTGAAGGATGGGAAATGGAAAGCGGCTGTGCCATCGGGATTTTCCTTAGGCGAATAAGAGAAACGGCGGAAATCTTAAATCTGTCTGACTGGATGGTAATTTTAGCCGTCGTCCTTCCGAATGCGACTCAGACATCTTTACTGGTGGCACGTAAGCCTGCTCCTCTTCTGCAACACAACGGACACTGTGGAACTTTATTCCTCCACTCTGACCTTCACCAACAACAATGTGGCACCCACTCCGCGAGACACTGTCTAGTGCTCAGGAATGTGTCTCTGGACTCTCACTCGCAAACATGTGATCAGAAATCGTACGCCACCAGCACTGATCAAAAGCCACCACTGTAGTATGTGTAATTATTTATTACGACAAGGTCGCTCAATTACTGCTGTAGTCACATTACAGGTTCCGGAAATTTATTGCCGCCCTCAGATGTGATGATTAATCAAACAGTTAAATCATGACACATAAATTTAAGTTCTATGCATTCCGAATATCATGAAATGGTATACAATATATCACTGAAATATGACGGCTTTTACCAAGTGACATATAACATTTCATGACGCTCAGAGTGGATTTAACGTGAGTTATAATATGACACAACTGTTTGTGATTTAATTATCACATGTGAAGATGACAAATTACCGAAACCGGTCATGTGAATAATACAGGGTGATTCAAAAAGAATACCACAACTTTAGGAATTTAAAACTCTGCAACGACTAAAGGCAGAGCTAAGCACTATCTGTCGGCGAATTAAGGGAGCTATAAAGTTTCATTTAGTTGTACATTTGTTCGCTTGAGGCGCTGTTGACTAGGCGTCAGCGTCAGTTGATGCTAAGATGGCGACCGCTCAACAGAAAGCTTTTTGTGTTATTGAGTACGGCAGAAGTGAATCGACGACAGTTGTTCAGCGTGCATTTCGAACGAAGTATGGTGTTAAACGTCCTGATAGGTGGTGTATTAAACGTTGGTATAAACAGTTTACAGAGAATGGGTGTTTGTGCAAAGGGAAAAGTTCTGGACGGCCGAGAACGAGTGATGAAAATGTAGCACGCATCCAGCAAGCATTTGTTCGCAGCCCAGGAAAATCGACTCGCAGAGCTAGCAGAGAGCTGCAAATTCCACAATAAACTGTATGGAGAGTCCTACGAAAAAGGTTAGTTATGAAACCTTATCGTCTGAAATTGGTTCAAGCACTGTCTGCAGCTGATAAGATTAAAAGAATCGGTTTCTGTGATTTTATCCTTGCTCAAATGGAAACAGATGAATCTTTCGTTTCAAAGATTGTGTTTAGTGATGAAGCAACTTTCCACACTAACGGGAAAGTCAACCGTCACAATGTCTGTACACCTGAACGTCAACTACCCGAGGCGATGGACCGGCCGCCAGGCAGCCCGTGACAGAGCACTTCATCACTGGCCTCCAAGAAGCCCTGATCTTACCCCCTGCGATTTTTTCTTATGGGGGTATGTTAAGGATATGGTGTTTCGGCCACCTCTCCCAGCCACCATTGATGATTTGAAACGAGAAATAACAGCAGCTATCCAAACTGTTACGCCTGATATGCTACAGAGAGTGTGGAACGAGTTGGAGTATCGGGTTGATATTGCTTGTGTGTCTGGAGGGGGCCATATTGAACATCTCTGAACTTGTTTTTGAATGAAAAAAAAAACCTTTAAATACTCTTTGTAATGATGAATAACAGAAGGTTATATTATGTTTCTTTCATTAAATACACATTTTTAAAGTTGTGGTATTCTTTTTGAATCACCCTGTATAGTAATTAGGCGATCTTGACGTAATAAATTTTTCTGAGGAACTGCAAAAGCACCAAGACTGGGCACGTTGAGGCGTTGCGTCGCTTGCTGCGATGTATTTATAGTCGTTTTCTTTCTTTAATTGTACTAACAACAGGACTGAAACAAAAATCTCTTTTAGTGAGAGCGAGGTAACTTTTAGTAAGTTGATAGCAATCAACTCTCTGTTGTAGATATTAACTGTTTTCTTACTTGTAAGGTAAAACACACACACACACACACACACACACACACACACACACGTGCTGATGATCCAAAACACTATGTCTACTGCCCATAAGCGGAGTAGAGAAGAATGAGGAATCATTCTGGCGACGATACGGATCGCTAATGAGGAAATCCACTGCCATCAGCGACTTCCGACGATGTGCAGAGTGTTACGGACCAGCGCCTGAGAACGGTGAAGCTGGTCTATTGTTCGCGTGCTACTGTCGTGAGAATTACAAGACGACAAGAATTCAACCAACCAGCCGACCGAACGAGCGACAGCAACTGCCAATATTTGCATTAAAGAGTTTTTGATTTTTCTTTACGTCAGTGTAGAGAAGAGCAAATACTGGCACTGCCCTTAACAGACACAACAAGCGACAATGCCGCACGTATAACAGGAATGAGAAGTAACGAAAGCATTCGGTGGATGGGTGAATTTCACTTTAATGTTTTGATGTAAAAGGAACCTCTCTCTCTCTCTCTCTCTCTCTCTCTCTCTCTCTCTCTCTCCCTCTCAATCTCTCTCTCTGTCTCTCTCTCTCTCTCTCTCTCTCTCTCTCTCTCTATTCGTTTAGTCGGTTGCGACTCTTCGTCACCCCATGAACTAAATCACGCCACTTTTTCCTGTCTTGCACTTCCTCCCGTAGATCTTCCAGGTTGTAACACATTGCTTCTGTAATGCCATCGATACATCTCATCCTCTGACGTCCTCTTTTTATAGTTCCTTCAATCTTCCTTCGCCAGCATTAATATTTTTTTTTCAGCAGGGCATGCCTTCGCATTGTGTGTCCAAAGTAGGAACCACAGAGACCTTAACACCCAGTTTTTCGAAGCCCGTTCCTCCCGACTACGGGCCCAAAATCCTAAGGATTGCACCTCCACATTCAGTGCTTCATACTAAATGTATTGCACATTAAAATAATTTGAGTTGCCGAGCGTTTAATGGACATCTAAATAAAGTAAGATGAATAGAAAAACACACCTGCCGACTGTGTTCCATATTTCTACGTCATAGCAGAGGTCTTAAATCTGATAATACGGCTTCCCATGATACCACCACGGCTGGAACCGTCTGCAGCCACTCATTCCGCACAGTCATTCCACGCACATGAGAAATAATAAAAAAGAAGGGACCCGCCGGCCTGTGTTCCCCGGAGCGCAGGTATGCTCGGCATCTGCGCAGAGCGGGTTCGCTATGATGGGCGATTTTCCGCGCGTACCTCTTCGCGACCTGCGAGCGTCCTCGTGCGCTCAGCGTGCATTGTTCGTCAGCTGCGCTCCGATCGCTGGGCCGATACAGTGACACTCTTTAACAGCGCGATTCATTCTCTTTATCTGCGGTCGTATCTGGAGCAGTCGGGAGCGAAGGACGGGGGGGGGGGGGAGTGGGGGAGAGATAGAGAGAAGAAAAAAAAAGCAAGACCCAGGAGGCGTGTATAAGTAAGCGCTCCCACCGGTCGCGGATCGGGCTGACGGCGCGCAGTCCCTTGGAACAACACGGGCTCCGGCGCCTTATTAGGCGAGTGCGTTACAATTACTACCGCTGATCGTGTCGCGTAATCACCTGACGAGAGCGAGAGCCGAACAATGCTGCCGGGGTCTCTGCAAACAGGTCTCCGCGCCGAGGGTTAAAGACCGCTCGATAGCAACGCGAACCTAAGAGCTAATTTTGACAAGTGTGAACACGAACGGGCTTCTTTGGTACCTCATTTGCAAACAAGAATGCTCAGCTATGATTTTCGTCGGCCTATGCTGGACTGGTAGACAACATTCCATGAGAACTACTGACAGCCTTGGGAGAGCCAGTCCTGACAAAACTCTACCATCTGCGGAGCAAGATGTATGAGATAGGCGAAATTCCCTCAGACTTCAGGAAGAATATAATAGTTCCAGTTCCAAAGAAAGCAGGTGTTGACAGATACGAAAATTACCGAACTATCAGTTTAATAAGTCACAGCTGCAAAATACTAACGCGAATTCTTTACTGACGAATGGAAAAACTGGTAGATGCCGACCTCGGGGAAAATCAGTTTGGATTCCGTGGAAATTCTGGAACGGCAAACCTACGTTTCTAGCATTTGTAGACTTAGAGAAAGCTTTTGACAACGTTAACTGGAATGCTCTCTTTCAAATTCTGAAGGTGGCAGGGATAAAATACAGGGAGCGAAAGGCTATTTACAATTTGTACAGAAACCAGATGGCAGTTATAAGAGTCGAGGGACATGAAAGGGAAGCAGTGGCTGGGAAGGGAGTGAGACAGGGTTGTAGCCTCTCCCCGATGTTATTCAATCTGTATAGTGAGCAAGCACTGAAGGAAACAAAAGAAAAATTCGGAGTAGGTATTAAAATCCATGCAGAAGAAATAAAAACTTTGAGGTTCGCCGATGACACTGTAATTCTGTCAGAGACAGCAGGGGACTTGGAAGAGCAGTTGAACGGAATGGACAGTGTCTTGAAAGCAGGGTATAAGATGAACATCAACAAAAGCAAAACGAGGATAATGGAATGTAGTCGAATTACGTCGGGTGATGATAAGGGGATTAGATTATGAAATGAGACACTTAAAGTAGTAAAGGAGTTTTGTTATTTGGGGAGCAAAATAACTGATGATGGTCGAAGAAGAGAGGGTATAAAATGTAGACTGGCAATGGCAAGGAAAGCGTTTCTGAAGAAGAGAAATTTGTTAACATCGAATATTGATTTAAGTGTCAGGAAGTCGTTTCTGAAAGTATTTGTATGGAGTGTAGCCATGTATGGAAGTGAAACGTGGACGATAAATAGTTTAGACAGGAAGAGAATAGAAGCTTTCGAAATGTGGTGCTACAGAAGAATGCTGAAGATTAGATGGGTAGATCACATAACTAATGAGGAGGTATTGAGCAGAATTGGGCAGAAGAGGAGTTTGTGGCACAACTTGACTAGAAGAAGGGATCGGTTGGTAGGACATGTTCTGAGGCTTCAAGGGATCACCAATTTAGTACTGGGGGGCAGCGTGGAGGGTAAAAATCGTAGAGGGAGACCAAGAGATGAGTACACTAAGCAGATTCAGAAGGATGTAGGCTGCAGTAGGTACTGGGAGATGAAGAAGCTTGCACAGGATAGAGTAGCATGGAGAGCTGCATCAAACCAGTCTCAGGACTGAAGACCACAACAACAACATGCTGGATTGGTCTCACCCCACTTCATTCGAAACCAAATACACAAGGAACAAGTCAGGAAAATCCCTACAGCAGTCCAAAGACAAGTCTCGCGCATCTTTGCCTGCGATGGACGTAGTCGTTCCCATCGAAGAGACCGTGTACATTGTAAGTCTCAGTTGCGAGTGAGCCGCGTAGGGAACTACGAAAATGGCCACGTAACTGCGCGCAGAGCGGGAAGACGTTTAGTCAGGCACCTCGAGGAGATTTCCGCCAGCTGCACTAAGCCACCAGGACTGGTCGCCTCTGCCGCTGGCCTCTGAGCTCGTCACCACTTCGCCCTGCTGAACTCTGCCAAATTCTTCGTCCCCCCCTGCTGTACTGCCACGGGACTCTGAATCCGTCATAGACTCGGAAACATTTCCTCCAGATATCTGTCTTACCGGAGCCTTTATCGTATGGAACAGTCTGAATATGCTCACATCACTATTCAGTGTCGACTGCTGCGGTTGCAGGTTCGAATCCTGCCTCGGGCATGGATGTGTGTGATGTTCTTAGGTTACTTAGGTTTAAGTAGTTCTAAGTTCTAGTGGAGTGATTACCTCAGATGTTAAGTCCCATAGTGCTTAGAGACATTTTTGAACTATTCAGTGTAACTGACTGCATCCATTGAGAAACGCTCAACTTTTTGAATTCTGTGACAGTTCCTACTACTTCGCTTGACTTCTCGTTAGCTTAAATTTTTCCTAGATACATGCATTCGCCGATTTAAATTATTAATACAATTTAAAAAAATAGTTCAAATGGCGCTAAGCACTATGGGACTTAACATCTGAGGTAATCACTCTACTAGAACTTAGAACTACTTAAACCTAACTAACCTAAGTACATCACACACATCCATGCCCGAGGCAGGATTCGAACCTGCGACCGTAGGAGGTGCGCGGTTCCGGACTGAAGCGCCTAGAACCGCTCGGCCACTGCAGCTGGCAATACAATTTAATTCGCGGATCCTTGTGTATGGGAAAAAATTGTTAATAAGATTTAAATTCACAGGTCCTTGCACCTAGGAAAAGTCCACAAATAAACAAGCAATTTAGTAGGAACTGACACGTAATTCCAGAAGTTAAGCGTCAATCAAAGGATGCCAATAAAAACTGTATCTATAAGAAGGCTTCAGTCACAAGCACAATCTAGGTGGAAGACGTATATAGTTGCGAGCACTGGTAACAGACAGCTTAAAAAGGACCTGTTACCCAATACATTCTATACATTGATAGAATGCTTAGATATCAGAGACTAGAGATTCGGCAAAACGTAACACATATAAGTAATAATAACGATAATAAAACATATACCATTTCACTTAACACTTCCACATTATTTCTTCCTTCTGTTTTTTCTGTTCTCGAAAAAATTAGCCCCAAGACATGCAATGTACGAGCGTTAATCGGAGAGTAAGAAACCATCGGTCGCGAAATGGAAACCACAGTCAAAATCCGATAAGCTTTGAACAGATGTGTACGGAAGTGTCTCTGGTATGCACGCAGTTAGCATCACGTTGCTCTTTTCAGTTCTGAGCGCACATTGAACACGTAGAGATGCCCAGAGAAAAAGTGTCTCCAGTCAAATATGGGCGCCTGCCGAGAGATTTCGACTGATTTGATGCAACCCCACATAACGTAATTGCCATACAGCTCCTTCTTCATGAGAGTTCTCGGCCACACACTGCGCGAGAGGACGCTTCTGGAGCGTTTTCGATGGGAAGTGTTTGATCACCCACCACAGAACACGGACTTGGCTCCCTCTGATTTTCATCTCTGATCAGATGAGCCACTGGCTATGAAGACTACATTTCGGCACAGACAATGAGGTGCAGTCCAGCGTAGAAAGTTTTCGGAAAGCATAGGAGGCTGCCTTCTGTGATGAGGATATTGGAACGTTGGTAGATTGCTACGGAAGGTGTCAAAGTCGGAGCGGCGACTACGTAGAGAAGTAGCTGGAAAGCGTAGGTAATTGTTGAAAACAACAGTTTTGATTTTCTCTTTCGCGACCGATCGTTCCTTACTTTCCGAATAGCCCTCGTATAATACTGACACCTTATCCTCTTTCTGGGTTCAACAACATCTCACCCGTTGTAGAGGGATACTGGCTAAGTTTTTTCAGGCTAGCGAATGGGAAGCAGCACACACAAAATAGAAACAAACATTGTCGCTATGATCCTGACATCACTTGGTAGAGGGGTGTAACGTCTACGTCTACATCTACATCTACATACATACTCCGCAATCCACCATACGGTGCGTGGCGGGGGGCACCTCGTACCACAACTAGCATCTTCTCTCCCTGTTCCACTCCCAAACAGAACGAGGGAAAAATGACTGACTATATGCCTCTGTACGAGCCCTAATCTCTCTTATCTTTGTGGTCTTTCCGCCAAATATACGTTGGCGGCAGTAAAATTGTACTGCAGTCAGCCTCAAATGTTGGTTCTCTAAATTTCCTCAGTAGCGATTCACGAAAAGAACGCCTCCTTTCCTCTAGAGACTTCCACCCGACTTCCTGAAGCATTTCCGTAACACTCGCGTGATGATCAAACCTACCAGTAACAAATCTAGCAGCCCGCCTATGAATTGTTTCTATGTCCTCCCTCAATCCGACCTGATAGGGATCCCAAACGCTCGAGCAGTACTCAAGAATAGGTTGTATTAGTGTTTTATAAACGGTCTCCTTTACAGATGAACCACATATTCCCAAAATTCTACCAATGAACCGAAGACGACTATCCGCCTTCCCCACAACTGCCATTACATGCTTGTCCCACATCATATCTCTCTGCAATGTTACGCCCAAATATTTAATCGACGTGACTGTGTCAAGCGCTACACTACTAATGGAGTTATGTTATGAATGAATGTGTGTTCAGTATGTGTGTGGTTGCAGTGACTAGGAGTGGAAAATGAATGAACAGTGTAGCACTAGCCTTACTATTGTTAATAACTTCTTTGTGAAACTGTACTGCATACTAGATATCAAAACGAATGAGGTAGACCTGTTTTAAGAAGACTGGCCTTACATTTGATGGAAAGTGGAGGCTCCACTCTTCATCTGGCCATACTGATTTAAGTTTTAAGTGGTTTCGCTAAATTACTCAGGCAAATGCCGGGCTGGTTCCTACTACAAGGTCACAGCCGACTATCTGTCCTTTCCTTGGTAAATCAGACCAGTAAGTGTGTAAATGCCTGTATATATGAATTACACTATTTTTGCTGATCTTAAGTTGGAATTCCATGACATGTCCAATATCCTTGTAAAAGTGATCTACAGATCTATTACTACTACTACTACTACTACTACTACTACAACTACTACTACTACCAGTTGCCGCGCGGGGTAGACGCGCGGGGTAGACATCTTGCTTCGCTTGGTGCTGCTTACCTCGTCGGAGGTTCGAGTTCTCCCTTGGGAATGGGTATGCGTGTGTGTTGTCCTTAGCGTAAGTTAGTTTAAGTTAGATTAAGTGGAGCCACCCTCCCCGGGAACGTCTCATACCAGACGAGTGTAGCCCCAAATGTTTGCGTGGTAAAGTAATCCTGGTATACGCGTACGTGGAGACAGTGCTTGCGCAGCAATCGTCGACATAGTGTAACTTAGACGCAATAATGGGAACCACCCCACATTCGCCGAGGTAGATGGAAAACCGCCTTAAAAACCATCCACAGGCTGGCCGGCACACCGGACCTCGACACTCACACACCGGGCGGATTCGTGCTGAGGACCGGTACACCATCCCGCTCGGGAAGCAGCGCGTTAGACCGCGCGGCTAGCCGGGCAGGCAAATCTACATATGCTATCAACGTCGGTTTGCCTTTCCTTAACCTATCTTCAAAGAGAAGTCGTAGGGTGAATCCGGTCTCAAATGTTTCTACATTTCTCCGCAATCCAAAATGATGTTTCCTGAGGTGAGCATCTACCAGTTTTTATTACTTAACAAAAAAATGGTTCAAATGGCTCTGAGAACTATGGGACTTAACTGCTGAGGTCATCAGTCCCCTAGAACTTAGAACTACTTAAACCTAACTAACCTAAGGACATCACACACATCCATGCCCGAGGCAGGATTCGAACCTGCGACCGTAGCGGTCGCGCGGTTCCAGACTGTAGTGCCTAGAACCGCTCGGCCACTCCAGCCGACATTACTTAACAAGTAAACATTTTTTCAAACAACTTGATTTGGAACCACTGTCGCGTAGTTTGTAGCTCTATTTTCCTTTACGCCCATAACTATCTAGCAAGTGTTTACACTTTCTGAAAAAGTGACGACTGTTACACCTACACTCCTGATTAAAGTGTCATTAAATGAAGATAAAATCAATACGTAGATTATGGCGCACCAGTTGGCCAAATGTTTTATTTAATTGGACAACTGATGCATCATAAATTCCGTATTGGTACCAAGAGACAGGCAAGAGTGCAAAATTGTTGTGGCCAGTAACAGCCGAAATCAATCCGAGAGAATTTTTGTATGTGGCACTCAAGAGAATTAGTTAGATTACTTTCGTTTCACGTGGTACCACCATGTGCAATGAGTGTCACAAGTAAGTTTGTAGTGCACGAAAATTACTGCAACCACTCGTTAAGTACACGTACAATGCCACAATTGTTTGAAATACTCAAAATGTCGTTAGCGAGTGCCGCAAATACTGACGTAGCAATCTCATGAGGGGCTTCCGAAACGAACTTGGTCGTGAGGAGACAATAGAAGTTTCTTTCGAAGCATTCGTGGCTGCACGGAGTTTCTTTCGACAAATCATTAATTCGAAATCAGCCACGGACGTCTGACTTGAGAGCAACTGCTAACACTTTTGTTTCTGATGTCACGCCGACGTTACGAGTGTGTAAGGAATCAGCCAAGGGCTTTTTTTTCCCTTGACTGAGTACAGTGTGTATATACGACGTGACGGATAGACAGCCAAATTAGTAATGTTATAACGCAGAGTTTGATTAAAAGACTACGGTGCAAATTTTCGTTTGCTCATAGAAAATTGTTGCCTGCCTTGATTACATTAAGCCACGCTACGAAGAATGAAAAAGTCGGAATTGTTTCAGAGCGTGCAGACCATCTCGAGACCGTGGATGCGGCACGAATCCACACAGTTCCACAAAGTTGCGAGGCGTTTCGGTTTTCCCGCAGACCGAGGAGGAGGAGGAGGAGAAGTAGAAGAAGAATTGCTTTCACACAGCTGGGATGACTCTCAAACCTAGAATTACCATTTCTTCTCAATTCAAAACTGATTACTGCAGTTACCAATTACGCCGACTGGCATCAGTCGCAAACAGATGCCGAACAATGCGAGCATTCCTGAACGTAAAGGAGTTCCCCAAAAGGTTTCATTTATGTGATACGCAGTTCATGGAAAATGACTGCAATTTCATTTCCGCGCGCATGTGTGTGTGTGTGTGTGTGTGTGTGTGTGTGTGTGTGTGTGTGTGTGTGTGTGTGTGTGTGTGTGTGTGCGTGCGTGCGTGCGCGCGCACGTGGAGAAAGAAAGAAAAATAGAGAGGCAGAAAAGTGGCAATAAATTTTTCAATATGCTGCCACTGTTAGATCGATGCCATTACGAGGAGCAACTAGCAATGAATACCAATCAGTTACGTTGACAGGAACACTTCGTAGTCATTTTATTTGGGAATGTTATGTAAAATTACTAAGCGAGCATGCCAATATTTTCTTCTGTTGCAATACTGAATGCTTATGAGTTCGTATAAGAAATCCGCCAGTAAGACTTGTGTCAAAGCGCTGCTTTTGCGACAAGATTCACAAAATTAACTTTGACATCTAAACTGGTGAAAAAATATCCATGAATCGCGTCAAAAACTAACATTATTGGAGGAGATGCAGAGACTTGTAGCAAACTTGCGTACTGTTCGCTATAGTCGAGTGTGGAAGCTGCTGGAAAATGTGCCTACTGTATCAGTAAGATACAGGGTGTGTCAGAATGACGTTTTAAAAATTTGTGGACATGTCCCTTACACCAAAACAAGAAAAAAAGTCCAGTAAACTTGGATTCTAAAATGCGGACCTTAAGAGCTATGAGCACTTGCTCATCCTCAATGCTGTGAGCTACAGCTCTTCCACTGCAAGCTCTTTGCCTTCCATGTTTTCGGAGGAGGTAGTATGGACCAAAAAAAGAAAAAGAAATTCTAGTAAACATGTCATCTAAACCGCAGACCTTAAGGGATATGAACAATTGTATATCTCCGCTACAGTGAAACATCTCTTCTATTGAACAAGTTCCCTTAAGGTATGCATTTTACCCTGTCTTATTTTGATCCATACTACAACATCTGAAAGTTTGTCGGAGTTCTGGTGCAACTTGTATTGCACAGTGAATCAATTATTCACACTGGTATTAGATTTATATACTATGATGAGCTAACATTTACTGATGCTTGAGTCCGCAGCTCGTGGTCGTGCGGTAGCGTTCTTGCTTCCCGCGCCCGGGTTCCCGGGTTCGATTCCCGGCGGGGTCAGGGATTTTCTTTGCCTCGTGATGACTGGGTGTTGTGTGATGTCCTTAGGTGAGTTAGGTTTAAGTGATTCTAAGTTCTATGGGACTGATGACCATAGATGTTAAGTCCCATAGTGCTCAGAGCCATTTGAACCATTTTTTTAACTGATGCTTTAAAAAGAGAGGAAGCATTCGACGAGGGTATAGATCGATTTCAGCGCAGTGTCTACTGTGCAGAGTTGACGAATCCAAAGAATAATGTATAGTTAACTGTATGGCGCTGAATGTAAATAAAAGTAACGTGCAGCGCCTAAATAGGCGAAGAGCTCCGTTACTACTCGATTTCGCTACTGGCGACTTATTAAAGGAAACATTCATAACGAAACAATACCTGGGAATTCCTGTCGCTCAGAAACGATTAAAAAAAAATGACGGAGGAACGTTGTGGCAAGGCGCTGGACTCCTATTCTGGAAGCCCGTGGTTCAACGTCCCCTCTAGCCGCTCAGATTTGGGTATTCCACTGTCGTTTTGGTACGTCCGTGGTCCTCAGTCCGAAGACTGGTCTGATGCAGCTCTCCACGCTGATCACGCCCACAAATCGGATGAGGCAGACGAATGGCCGGTTCCTTTGAGAAGTACACGGCCAACTTCCTATCCTTTACTTCTACAAATCCAGCTTGATCTCCAGGAACATCCCCATCGACGGGACGTTGTATCCCAAGCTTACTTCTGCACCGCAAGAGACAGAGTTTCCTTCATTTGTCACGAAGGTTATCACCAGTATTTCCTCGAAAGAAAATTAGATGTTTCTTATTTTTATTTATTTGTCATGAGACTAACTGCATGATCACATGAACAAATATAAACACAATACTAAGGAAGAATAGGAACGTGCAATATAAGACGACACAAACAACGCTATAACGTAAGAAACAGGCAAGTTTAAGAAATGTACTCTACTGGCCATTAAAATTGCTACACCACGAAGATGACGTGCTACAGACGCGAAATTTAACTGACAGCAAGATGATGCTGTGATATGTAAATGATTAGCTTTTCAGAGCATTCACACAAGGTTGGCGCCGGTGGCGACACCTACAACGTGCTGACATGAGGAAAGTTTCCAACCGATTTCTCATACACAAACAGCAGTTGACCGGCGTTGCCTGGTGAAACGTTGTTGTGATGCCTCGTGTAACGAGGAAAAATGCGTACCATCACGTTTCCGACTTTGATAAAGATCGGATTGTAGCCTATCGCGATTGCGGTTTATCGTATCGCGACATTGCTATTCGCGTTGGTCGAGATCCAATGAACGTTAGCAGAATATGGAATCGGTGGGTTCAGGAGGGTAATACGGAACGCCTTGCTGGATCCCAACGGCCTCGTATCACTAGCAGTCGAGGTGACAGGCATCTTATCCGCATGGCTGTAACGGATCGTGCAGCCACGACTCGATCCCTGAGTCAACAGATGGGGACGTTTGCAAGACAACAACCATCTGCACGAACAGTTCGACGACGTTTGCAGCAGCATGGATTATCAGCTCGGAGACCATGGCTGCGGTTACCCATGACGCTGCATCACAGACAGCAGCGCCTGCGATGGTGTACTCAACGACGAACCTGGGTGCAAGAATGGCAAAACGTATTTTTTCGGATGAATCCAGGTTCTGTTTACAGCATCATGATGGTCGCATCCGTGTTTGGTGACATCGCGGTGAACGCACATTGGAAGCGTGTATTCGTCATCGCCATACTGGCGTATCACCCACCGTGATGGTATGGGTTACACGTCTCGGTCATCTCTTCTTTGCATTGACGGCACTTTGAACAGTGGACGTTACATTTCAGATGTGTTACGACCCGTGGCTCTACCCTTCATTCGATCCCTGCAAAACCCTACATTTCAGCAGGATAATGCACGACCGCATGTTGCAGGTCCTGTACGGGCCTTTCTGGATACAGAAAATGTTCGACTGCTGCCCTGGCCAGCAAATTCTCCAGATCTCTCACCAATTGAAAACGTCTGGTCAATGGTGGCCGAGCAACTGGCTCGTCACAATACACCAGTCACTACTCTTGATGAACTGTGTTATCGTGTTGAAGCTGCACGGGCAGCTGTACCTCTACACGCCATCTGAGCTCTGTTTGACTCAATACGCAGGCGTATCAAGGCCGTTATTACGGCGAGACGTGGTTGTTCTGGGTACTGATTTCTCAGGATCTATGCACCTAAATTGCGTGAAAATGTAATCACATGTCAGTTCTAGTATAATATATTTGTCCAATGAATACCTGTTTATCATCTGCATTTCTTCTTGGTGTAGCAATTTTAAGGGCCAGTAGCGTATATTTAGTAGAGTGAAATTTCTCGGCTGAAAGTCACCTCTTTGGCTGCCGGCTGCAGTGTTTGACATTTTTTGAGTAGGACGACGGTGGTTGTACCGAAATCACGTGACGGCGGTGTTCTGGAGACCTTCCTAGACCTCCGCACTGGAGACGAGGGCGCCACCTGTTGCCCCCGGCGGCCGCTGCTGAGGCGGTCTGCGTGTCACAGCGCGCCGGCGAGCGTCCAGCGCCGTGTCGCGGCGCCAAAACTAATTGCTCGCGAGCGAGCGAGCATAATGGGTAATGGGTGGTGGGGCCGCGGGCCCGCAAATCAGCCGGCGTGCGCGACAGCCGGCCATTACTGCGGTGCGCGGCGCGGCGGGCCGCGGCAGCAGTGCAGGCCGGGACCGGCGTCAGTGTCAGCGCCGGAGCGGGCCGCCGGCCCACGTGTAATTACACGTGCGTACTCGCGGCCGCCTAATGATCGCCTTGCCGCGGCTCCAGTTTAATATTTATGAATGCGCGGCCCACGCGCGCCGAGTCTTGCGAATCGCTGCGCGAGCCTCGGATCTGCGAGATACAGTTCGCGTCAGAGGCTCCCGCGGGTTTTGGGGTGCCCGGAACATCTGGAGACAAACGGTTCACGGAAATCATTCGCTGTCGGATTACCACCTATTTCTGTATCTTGTTTTCGTTCCGAATTAGAGAATCCATTGCTGGGCATTATTCAAGACTTTCGACACCGTTCGTCACAAGCCTCTTCTAATCAAACTGCGTGCCTACGGAGTGTCGCCTCAGTTGTGCGACTGGATTCGTGATTTCCAGTCAGAAAGGTCACAGTTCGTAGTAATAGACGTAAAGTTATCGAGTAAAACAGAAGTTCAAATGGTTCAAATGGCTCTGAGCACTACGGGACTTAACATCTGAGGTCATCAGTCCCCTAGAACTTAGAACGACTTAAACCTAACTAACCTAAGGTCATCACACACATCCATGCCCCTGGCAGGATTCGAACCTACGACCGTAGCGGTCACGCGGTTCCAGACTCAAGCGCCTAGAACCGCACGGCCACACCGGCCGGCAAAAGAGAAGTAACATCCGGTGTTCCCCAGGGAAATGTTATAGCCCATCTATTGTTCCTGATCTATATTAACGACGTAGGAGACAATCTGAGTACCCGTCTTAGATTGTTGCAGATGATGCTGTCGTTTACCGTCTTGTAAAGTCATCAGATGATCAAAACGACTTGAAAAATGATTTCGATAAGATATCTGTATGGTGCGAAAAGTGGCAATTGACCCTGAATAAAGAAAAGTGCGAAGCACGTGCGTACTAAAAGAAATCAGTTAAATTTCGATTACGCGATAAGTCACACAAATCTGAAGGCTGTAAATTCAACTAAATACTTACGGATTACAATTACAATAACCTAAATTGGAACGATCACATAGATAATATTGTGTGTAGAGCGAACCAAAGGCTGCGTTTCACTGGCAGAAAACTTAGAAGGTGCAGCAGGTCCACCAAAGAGACTGCTTACACTACGGTTGTCCGCCCTATTCTGGAGTACTGTTGTGCGGTGTGGGATCCGCATCAGGTGGGACTGACGGATGACATCGAAAAAGTACAAAGAAGGGCAGCCCGTTTTTTACTATCGCGAAGTAGGGGAGGTAGTGTCACAGACATGATTCGTGAATTGGAGTGGCAATCATTAAAACAAAGGCGTTTTTCGTCGCGACGCGATCTTCTCATGAAATTTCAATCACCAGTTTTCTCCTCCGATTGCGAGAACATTCTGTTGGCACCCACCTATATAGGGAGAAATGATCATCACGATAAAATAAGAGAAATCAGGGCTCGCACGGAAAAATTTAAGTGCTCGTTTTTCCCGCGTGCCGTTCGAGAGTGGAACGGTAGAGAGACAGCATGAACGTGGTTCATTGAACACTCTGCCAGGCACTTAATTGTGAATAGCAGAGTAATCACGTAGATGTAGATGAAAATAGGTGTGGACGTGGTCGATAAAATGTGTTCTGCGTACAATGTTCCTGAGATAATTAGTCGAATAAAAAAAAAGTAATTCAAAAAATTTATTCAGGAATAAATTTGAGGATAAGAGGATCATTCCTGTCTGCGAGTATAGATGATTATTTGTTATTTAATGTTTTGAACATGGCTGTGATCTGCAACCGTAATTAATTACAATGTCACAAATTTCCAGCTGTTACTTACTCGTGTCCTATACCACTGTAGTGCCCTTAGTGGCATATTTAAATATTGTTTTAAAATTTTGAATATACCTGTTATGTATTCAGGTGGAAAATGTTTTACATGCGGTTTTAATGTTTTGACTAGAGCGATGTCGCTCAAATTCCCTTTTAACCACATGTAAGGTAACACTTTCTTCTGAAGAAGACGCTGAAAACCAGTTAAAGGATTTTAATTCTATTTGCAACCGGTTGGCTGCAAATTTGTGACATTGTATATGTTATTTATTATTAGTAACGTAAGTAACGAATAACTTACTGTGCCACCACAGTTTTTGTTTGCCTCTCAATCGTCTCCCTCTCACGTACAACTCGCGTTTGTTTATGCGACTCAGCTCGGTTTCAGTTGCACAAGTGACTTACTGACGCTTTACACAGCTTTAAGGTATCTTAACACAAAAATACTTTGTAGATGTACGAAAATTGCATTACCAAGTAAATGAGACACAGTTATAGAAAACTATGTATCTTTTAAATAATCTTTGTAAATCGTACAATTTTAAAATCTCACTTAACAAGTGAAGGATCCAGTCAGATGAGAAACTGCTCTAGATAACATTTTGGAGCAATTATCAAATTTAAAATCTCAGAACATAATACGAGTAAAATAATAAATTATATACAGAATTGGACCGATCGCCTACAAAGAATCTAAAGTACCAGGTTTCTCAATGTAGGCCTGGATTATATGCAGAAGGAAAGTAGAGGTTGAGGAAGATTCCAGGACGCGGTGGAAACAACTGAGAAATCGGAACGGGCAAGAATACCCAATCCATGAACTGGAGAAGACGAAGAAAAGATGCATGGAAGCACCCTAGCAGTTAACGTAAAGGACGCGTCAAAAATCAACTGATTCTGAACTTGCCAGGGCTGGTAACTACAACTCACGACAGAGTTTGGAGAGACGACTTCAAAATTCTTTTCGACTTTCTAGGTCCAAAACAACATACACCAAATGCAGCACTAATTGGCAACTATACCTCTCGAGAGTGATCTGAGAAAGGATTTGAAGACTTTGTTCGACTCCCTAATCCAAGAGAGAATATACAACTGTCGCAGCATTATCATACCCACGATAACGGTTCAGCTGTATTGCTCTCCGTAGCTAAAGTAGCCAAAGAAATGACGAAGAAGCCGGGTGTCGAGTCTGAAAAGAAAGATGTGATACAAACGCGAAATTCATCCTTCGGGTTTGAATCAGATGCGGGAGATTCTCATCATTTGGATTAGCAGCTCCTTGTGTTTTTCGTGTTTGCAGTTAAAATTGTTGGATATAAGGTCCGCCAGTTATGCAACTCACTGTTTTTTTTTTTTTTTTCCAAGTTCCCAAACATGTTTCAGCACCTCTGTGCCATCATCAGTGGCTTTCTGTTTTATTTAATCTTTACATTCGGTTTGCATGGTTTTGCAGGACCACTTGCGTATTATTTCTTATAGGTAGCTTGTCATGTTTTGTGTGGCAAGCCCTTTTTTGTCAGCATCCTAATGACGTGTTGCGAAGCACACGTAAATATAACACACATTTTCGGAGATATGTGTTATATTTACGTGTGCTTTACAGCACCTCATTAGGATTCAGAGAAGAAAGGGCTTGCCACATAAAAAACATGACAAGCTACCTGTAAGAAACAATACGCGAGTGGTCCTACAAAACCATGCAAACAGAATGTAAACATTAAGTAAAACAGAAACCCACTGATGAGGGCACAGAGATGCTCAAACATGTTTGCGAACTTGGAAAACACGGTGTTTTGCTTGACTGGCGGACCTTACATCCAACAGATGCGGGAGGCGAAAATCACATGCACTCACAGAGAAGTAATGCGCCAAAAACAAGAACAGAATAGATTTTCTTCTCAGTACATCTATATTTTCATTATTATTATGACACAGTCAGGAAAAATTATTGGAATGTTGTTGAATGACATATAAAAATGTTTATTCAAACAACTGTGCAGTAACACGAAAAAACACTTATTTGTCAATTGGGAATAATAAGGCCAAAAGAAGAAAAGATAAATTTCAAATCCAAAGGCGTTGCTTCTCCAATACCAGAGGTTATTTGTGTTGATCTTACGTTAGCTTTCAGAACAAACCCATTTTCATGCATCTCGTAAAGGAGTTTATTCGATTTTGGAAGGTTTCTCACCGTGGCATTAGTTTTCATAGGCCTAGCAGTTCTATTTTCAGACATCTCATAATGAAGTTTATTCGGTTCCGAAAGGTTTGTTATCGTGGCACGTGAGAGAATGCGCCCGAGAGATGCCTTAATTTCAGAACAACGATGTAAGACTTGCAAACCACTATCTTGTTCAGAAAAAATTGAGGAAACATCTATTCTCGAGATTCTGATGAATAGCTTTGTTGTGTTCTCATGCTAGTTTTAGCTATATAAACTGATTCAGACCCGAAAAATGAATTCCCTTCTGTATCAAAAATGGCTCTGAGCACTATGGGACTTAACTTCTAAGGTCATCAGTCCCCTAGAACTTAGCACTGCTTAAACTTAACTAACCTAAGGACATCACACATATCCATGCCCGAGGTAGGATTCGAACCTGCGACCGTAGCAGTCGCGCGGTTCCAGACTGTAGCGCCTAGAACCGCTCGGCCACCTTCTGTATCACAACATTATGTTCAGAGTCGTCAACCGATCACTTCGACATTTGTTTGGCTACTGTATATCACAATTTCATTGTAACCGTTCCTTGATAAACTAGAGAAATACAGGTGAATCATGTTTTTAAATCGTGGGTAAGGTAATGCTGCAATAGCCGTCTGTTCATTTTTGCGAGCAGAAAAGTCTTCAAATCGTCCCTCGATAGGTAGTTCCCAGAGATGACAAGTACGTAGTCAGCTAAATTTCGACGCA
This sequence comes from Schistocerca nitens, assembly GCF_023898315.1. Lineage (NCBI taxonomy): Eukaryota > Metazoa > Arthropoda > Insecta > Orthoptera > Acrididae > Schistocerca > Schistocerca nitens. Next base: position 18,895,423 of record NC_064619.1, read on the forward strand.
TCGGTAGTACAACTGCTGAGGCCATTGATCTAAGAAGCATTTCTATGGTGTATTTCATAAAACTGTGTAAAGCGTTATTAGTTTGCTTCTGAAACAGTAACAGCGAAAAGACACAGAACCAACACACGCTGATTATATGTGAGAGTCAGCAGATTGACAAGTAAACAAGAAAGGTGGCACAGTACAATTGGAACTAGTAAGTTAGGAATGAATTATGTCACTTTCTTGGTGCAACTGACAGGTATCTCGAAATCTTTCTTTGAACACGAAAAATTGAAGACATGCATATACAGTATATTCTTCAACAAGACGTTTGAAATTTTAACAGACAATAATCGTTTACTTAGAAATTATGTTTTTAGCAGGTTTAAGTGCCTTATTTACTGTTATTTATCGCCTCTTTGTCGTATGAAAAATTGTGCAATCGTTGAAATTGTTGTATTATAGCAAAGCCGTGCTTTCTAGCTAGCACTGATTTCTTACAGACTATTTTATCAGAAACCAAGGGCTGAACCGGATCTAAGTGCTGCCTGTCCACACCTACCCGTTTCCTCAACGGGATGTTTACTTCGTGACGAGATACCGTAATTGAGAGATCCACACAGATATATGGCTCGGGGTACCACAGTTACCTCTGGTGGCTCTACGTCGAATAACAGCACGCAAGTATCGTGGGTTCTCTCATCGTTTTCGACAGTGCCTTATGATTACCCTGTTTGCTGTGTTGACTTCAGTCGTGACTCAGCAGTAAATGTTGATGCACTTTTGTGCTGCCGGCACGGTGTATGAATTGGTTTCACGTTGTAACTGTACGCAACATAATGGAACGAACGTGTAGGTCAAACGTAGGAAGAAACAGATTAGTTCTGGTCACGCGCATGTTTTCCCGCTTGCATGCGATGTTCAATTAACCACTCTGTCGCATGGCCACTGCCTCCCCCACTGCCTTCGCTTCAACCCTCCCGTCTTCGTGCTCTGTCACTGCAGCAATATGCCCTGTATCACGTGCAATCTTGTCTAACAGGTTATCTCACGCTATTAAGTCCCAGAAAGGATATTAGTTAGTAACTTGACAGCGGTGTCACGAGCAGAAATAAAACGACCACATAACTCACGCGCACTAATTACTAAATTTCTTGGTATTGTGTAACACTGCACAACTGGTTCACAAGGGCGGGCAGGTTAGATAAATATGGGGTCTGTTCACGCAGAGATTAGAATAATCCATGTTCCACGGTCGACTGTCGCACAGAGGGGCGAATAAGACGGTAGCAAAGCAGTTTCTCTTTTCCGTCACTAATATTTGGAAGAAACATACTTAGCGTTTGTGTGTCTACACTACTGAAACTGTTTGGTACAGGCGAGTAACCGCGCTATAGAATGTCTGCTGAGATCGCCGACCTGTTCAGAAGGGTTCAGCTAAAAACTCTGAAAATCATACACAAAGACGGTTTATCGACGGATTCTATGGATTACACGTTAGTTTCCAATGTTAAACGTTGAAGAAAGTTGAGATTACGTGGGATTACTGCACTTTCAAGTTCACAATACATTTACACACGGATGTACACCATAGGAAAAATAATTTTAGTTGACCTTCCAGCATAGCATTCAACGTGATTTAAAGTGTAGTTCCATCCCGAGCACGAAACCTTTAAGACTTAGCACTATATCAATAGAGTGTTGTAACAATACTGGGAGTAAGAAGCAGGGGCATATAAATCTCTGCGAACGGTTTCGGACCTTGCAAAGGGAAAGTAGCGCGAGCTCAGCAGCAACCGAGCGCAACGTTTACCGCCACGAGCGAAATTGCATGTCTGCCACAGATATATCTCAAGTCATGCGCAACGCTCCCGGAATGGCTAACACAGCGGTGACTGCGCGCCCCGCTAAGCTGCCCTCTGTGGAAACCGGAAGCGTGACTACTCGCTGGGATCCAGGAGGAGTTATGAAGCGGTATTCGTTCACGTTTATTTACTTCGGGTGCATGGTGATGCCGAGAAATGCATGAAAACGTTACTTACAGCCTTTGAAATGTGTGTGTGCGTGAGTGTGTTTATATTTCATGCTCCACGACGTCGTACCGCGTGGATCATTGCCTGTTAAACAGAATGTCTTAATAAGCAAGTTGCTCTAACAGAGAAATCATTCACTCGGGAAAATCTTTTCGCGAAGGCGGAGAGTGTGTCAGGTACATCAGATCAATTAACATGATTACAGTCATCAGCTCCCATGATTGCATTCAATTTTATCCAAATTTAAATGTAAGTACGTTGAACACACAGTGAGATTCTAAAAACAAAGTGCCATCACTCCAGTACTGTTCTGGTACTTTACGATGCATTCGAGAAGAAAGGGTCCATCTTTTGCTGCTTTTATTTATGTACTTTTCTTCGGTACGTACTCTGCTGACATTAAGAGACCGTGTACTGGATCTTGAAAAACGTGCATCAAAAACTGCGAAAAAAATGGTAAATGAGGGAAAAAAGAAAACATACGAGAAATGTGTCATTTTTAAAGGATACCGTACCAAAAACTCAGCAATAATCGGAATATCAGTACAAAGTATACCCTTGACATCGACTATGAAGCTTCGTTGTTTCCAGACTCAATAGTATTCCACATCAGTGAAATGCTTTAGTTCTATTTATACATCTGTGCATCTTGAGCAAAAAGCAGTGCATATTTTCACGAGTTCATCTCGCACAAGAGAAAGGGAGTCTACACGCAAGACGCAAGTAGATGGGACTACAAGCATCAAAAATCGTAATGCAGCGCAATGAAACGTATTTGTGACTAAAGGTGAATTTCTAAGTAGTTGCGACTATCATCCTACTGACACTTACAGAAACTTCTAGAACTGACGAGACAGAGAAGACCCCTTTCTTTCAGTTTTTGTATCAGAAATTTATGGACTTACTCATGGTCGTGCGAGCTGCCGGGCAGAGTGACGTCACCATGATCGTGCTCCGTGCTCGGTGAGCCATCCTCCAGTTGGTGACGCGCTTGCGGTCGCGTTGTGACGATAGCTGCCCTCCGTCCATACAGCTGGCGGTAGTACTTTGACTGGTCGCCGTGCAACCAACACACTTTCCACCAGTGACGGCACATCAGCAAGCCACCACCACTTCCACTGTTGTCTGCAGCCATCGCCAGAAAGCATTACTGGCCGCTCACAACACTACACTTAACGATTTTCTGATTGCTCAGAGGTCACTGACACACGGTAGGCATTAGAACACGTCGTGGAGAATTACACTTCCTACGGTACACACAGTGGGTACACGGTCTTCGATAAATGCTCGATCGTGTTAGGAACACAATCTGAACCGATCATACCTCAACTGAAACACTTCACGTTGCTCACCAATCAAACTGAAAAATAACGGCACAAACGAAATAATCACTGATCGTGTACGGTGTACTCAGTGGCACTATTTCGTTGTGAATGGTGCACAGAAATAGCATTAACGCTTGTCATTAATCACGAAAGAAACTACACACTGGAAATCGTAATATGCACTGACACATTTCACTTATAATAATAAATAATGTAAAACAGCTTCGATTCTCTATCACTGACACACAGAAACAGTAAAACTTCTCATTACGTTTATCAACTCCATATTGAAGAAAAATTAAACAAAGCTACGAAACTTGTTCCCTTCTGTGCCGGCTTTAAAGGTACACAGAACTATTGTACACAACAATGTGTGGTGTTGTGACAGAACCAGTTACTTTGCTAAATCTTCCGCGGAACGTTGCACCACCACGGAAGCGAACTATCCGCTGACTTTTACTACCAAGGACGGGTACACTGTAAATCAAGGGGGCACGACGAGTTCGTCGCCTAACCGCGCGTCGAAGTCTCCTCGCAAGGTACACGGCGCAGCGCAGCGCGTGCATACGACCACGCGCACCGGGAGCGCGCTTCAAACTGACTTCACTTGTCGCTGAAGTGACGAGCTCTCCGGCGCTGGCGGTCGGTGGGCCGGGCTACCAGCGCGAGCTAGTAGCCGTCCTGAAAATACCAGCTTCGCCAGGCGCGGCGGCGCGCCGCAGCGCGCCACCGTAGCGCAGAGCGCACGACGTACTCTGCGACCGGAGCCTCACAAGACGCCGGCGGATTCCAATTAACGCTGTAGCAGTGTTAAAGGGTATCGGAATAAACAGAAGCAATCGTCGTATAGTTTGCAAGCTGAAGGGCGAGCTATGTTTGTGGTGGGGGAAGCGACCTTTATCGAAAGAACGTTGAAACTGCCATACAGTATGCATGAGAATCAGTTTCCTTTCTCGCAGCGCAGTGCGGCATGCAGTGATTTAGGCAGACGCAAGTCGTATGCCTTTCTTCCATTTGTTATCTTAGTTAATATTTCTGATATTGTGCTAACACATATAATGGAAGGTAAACACTCCACTGGCGTGTCTGCGCACTGCTTCGCCATTGATTTAAGTAGGGGTTGGTGTAATTCTGTGAAACTACCTGTAGGTGCTTCTTGTGTTATGATGGGGCAGAGAGAGTGGAGACACACCTGTTCGTTCTTCAGTGTGCAAACAGACTATACCTATCCTTTTAAAGTTTTTAGGCTATAGCATGAGAACAGTTGATTCCTTCGCTGCTTCTTGTCCCTCACTCCCTTTTTCATGATTCAACAGCTTCAGTCAACACTCATAGATTATGACATTCGTCTTGATATTGTCTTGTTTTTCATTTACATAATCTAAGCTGCGCATTCGCTGCTTTGGCACTGCTGGCAACATAGACACATATTTTTCTCTTTCTAAGTCCTTGAACTCCTTATAACTTGTAGATAAATTCCCTATCATAAAATGGATATTTGACAGCTCAAGAGGAATCCGGAGAAGTTTAAAGGCATTGATCACACCTTATTTTAAATTTTAGCTGTTCAATGATACGATGGTCAAGTGCAAACGCATGACTACCAGTTAGGGGTAGTGCTGAATTACCATATTCATGTGTGATTTCTGAAGTTTTATCATTATGAGTCATAGAAAATTTTTAGAACATCCAGAAGAGCTGATGATTGCATTTTGTACGCAGAATACATCACAAATTCGGGTAGTTAACCTGGACTACGTCGTTTTTACCACAGAAATCCTTCATCACTTGGTTTTGAAAATGTAATAACAGATTATTTTCTGACAAAATTATAGGAACTGAGGTCTGTCTGTTATGCAAACAACTGCCGGCCGAAGTGGCCGTGCGGTTAAAGGCGCTGCAGTCTGGAACCGCAAGACCGCTCCGGTCGCAGGTTCGAATCCTGCCTCGGGTATGGATGTTTGTGATGTCCTTAGGTTAGTTAGGTTTAACTAGTTCTAAGTTCTAGGGGACTAATGACCTCAGAAGTTGAGTCCCATAGCGCTCAGAACCATTTGAACCATTTTTGCAAACAACTATTCATTGTTATGTCTAAACATGTTTACACTTTACAGAATTGAATCGAAGTTCCCACTCATGAGGGAATAAATGTGCTGAAACGTGTTTGGACAAGAAAATGAATAGCTGTCTGGACAATAGTTGGATCTGAATTTCTATTAAGAAAATGTGCCTACGCCCTTTTATGCAGGGAACTATTGCATACTTGGGTATGTATTTATTCCAATCTCCTATTAGTCCATCTGCTCTTGCCCCCTCCTTCTCTCCATCTACTCCTCCCCCTATCTGTCCGTCTCCTCATCTTTCCTTTCTCTGTCCATCTCCGTCTCCCCCTTCTCTCTCCATGCTGTTACACCCACCCAAGTAGAAGGTTGCTGGTCCTTATCCCCGCAGTATTTCTTACCAGATAGTAGGTAATATGGATACCAAGTTTGGTTGAAATCCACCCAGGGACTTAGCAGGAGCTTTTTACCCATGGGTTTTCCCACGTCCGCACATGTCACATATATTTAACATATTATGCACATATTTATACACACACTTCGGCCGTATCTCTAGAAATCTTCGCCCTGCACCTGCGTTTTTAAGCACCACAATGTATATATCATGATAATCCCTGAATTTGTTTATTATGGTTACTGTACAACCTAGGTTTCGGGTTATAAGCCCATTTTCAAGTATGTTAATGATACCAAATATGATAAAGCAAAGATAAACATGATGGTAAGGCAAAGATAAACGTCTCAAATTCTTAATGTTTCGAAACTTGGTTTAATGTAAAATTACTTCAGTCAGCACTTTTTGGCAAATTACGTGCAGAATTACACAATTCAGCAACTACACTAACACGAGTAAACATAACTAGGAATAAAGTTATGCATCAGCATAGAAATTTTTTTCTGCTCATGGACTGAGGCACAAGGTTTTACTTCTGTCTAGGAGATGTAAGATATTCTAAAAGAAGTGATTAACTGCATTGTCTTTGCTGATTTAATAGTAGGTCTGGGGATGTATATATCTGTTTTCTTTTTTTTTAATTTCTAGAATTTCTAATGGCTGAGTTTTGTCCCCTTTTCAAATGGTTCAAATGGCTCTGAGCACTATGGGACTTAACATCTGTGGTCATCAGTCCCCTAGAACTTAGAACTACTTAAACCTAACTAACCTAAGGACATCACACACATCCATGCCCGAGGCAGGATTCGAACCTGCGACCGTAGCAGTCGCGCGGTTCCGGACTGAGCGCCTAGAACCGCGAGACCACCGCGGCCGGCTGCCCCCTTTTCCTCTTTGTGTAAGACTTCTATATTTGTTATGTATTTGTGGTTTTTGGTTAATGGAATGTTCCGCAAAGGATGAATCAGGCTTCTTCAATCTCCAGCTTCTATGATGTTCTTTAATCCTCCCAGCCTGGCCAATGTATCAAGACTGACGCTCCCGGCATATTATCTTATAAACCGCACTTTTTGTGATGGCTAGTTATTTGTCTTTTGTATTGAACAAGCAACTGCCTATTGTCTGAGGGACATATGAAAGCACAGAGAAATCCTTTGCCTACAAAATGTTACTTACACTGTATGACGTTTTCCTTATAAAAGGTAATCTGTACCATTTCTTTTCCACTTCGTCTGTGACCTTCATTGGGGACAACAGGAACATGCATTGCTTCTTCAGCTTTTTGCTAAGAATTTTGTCAACGGTGTTGGGATCAAATTCATTATTTGTGGCTATTGGTTTTATTGTTTTAAGTTGCTGGTAAAAGTCTTCTTGGAACATGGGGATAGAAAGGAAATGGCGGATCACATGGAGGAATGCTGCATGTTTGTAGGCTGTAGGATATTAGGAGGAAGCCGGGATGAATGCGTCAGTGAAGGAGTCTTTTCGCTAAATTTTAAATTTATGGTTGCCGTCTTCTGTCTTTAAGCTAATGTTCAGGAAATGTATGCTGGGTCCCCCTAACTCCATGCTGACCTTCATGTTAGCGTGCCGCTGGTTCGTATTTTCCATAAATGTGATCCCCCGTCTCTTTACTATCCCCATGTCCCAAGAAGTCTTAACAGGATAATTAACATTTTGAAGGCAAAGGGTTTCTCTGTACTTTTCTACGTCCCTCTGGCAATAGGTAGTTGCTTGTTCAATGCAAAAGACAAACAACCAGGCATCACAAAAAGTGGGGTTTATGAGATCATATGCCGAGAGTCTCAATCTTGCTACAATGGACAGACTGGGAGGTCAATCTGCACCAGGTTTAAAGAAGATCGTAGAAGCCGGAGATTGAGGAAACTTGATTCATTCTTTTCAGGATATTGCCTTAACAAAAGCCACAAATACTTAACATATGTAGAAGTCTTACACAAAGAGTAAAATGGGCAAAACTCAGCAGTTAGAAATTCTAGAAATTAAAAAACAGAAGTGTACGTCCCCACACATAGTATTAAAAAAGCAAAACCAATTCAATTATTCGCCTCTCTTAGATGATATCACAACAGCAGTAAAACTTTGGGCCTCAGTCCACGAGTACACAAAAATTTATAGGCTGATGCATAACTTTATTCTTAGGTATGTTTAGTCAGTTAGTGTAACTGCTGAATTGTATAATTCAAGATATAATTTGTAAAAAATGGTATTGAAACAATTTTATATTAAGCCAAGGATAGATACATTAAGAGGTAGAGATGTTTATCTTTGCTTATCATCATGTTTATCTTTGCCTTATTATCTTTGGAATCAGTAATGTACTTGAAAACGGGCTTATGATCCGATTCTCGGTTGTTCAGTCACCAAGATAAACTTTCTGAAATAAGGCAAGAAAACAATTTTTTTTACCTAATTTACAATGTTTCACCAAGAATCTACAGCTGATTCAGTCAGAATGATTTTGAATATGTTTTAATTCTTTAGAAATAATTATCGTTACAACTGTAAGATTAAATAATATTATGTAAATGAAAACACATACACAGCGTTGAAATTTTGTAAGGTAACTTCACATTAGTTGGCAGCTTCCTTTCTATGACATATTGGTGGAGTTGCATTCAAACAATATGCGTGAAAGCTAACGAAAAAAAATAGCAGAGTCAGACACGTGAAATAAATAATGTCATTATGAGACGAGTTCAGGTTTTTCATCGTAGATGTTCTTTATTTCTTTCTTATTTCTTCCATGAATTACAAATGTCCACGTTTTAATATGGAAATTATGAGTTAGATAATGGAAAAATAAAAGAAAAACGATGAAGTTTTCTTAGTGTGGGAGATCTCAAACTTCATTCCAAACATGTGAAGAATGATTTTAGGTATGTGTATTAAAATGTCATTCCCATTCGTAAATAATAATACGGATCGACTATTAAGAAATCACTACTAACATCGAAGCATCAGAATTTCTGTTATTTATTCACTCAGATTGAAACAATAAATAAATCCAGGAAGGCGATACCTTTATGACGTGGGAGCGACTCGAAAAGAAGTTGAAGGACGGTCAGTGTATATAAGAGTGGAAAGAACGGTGCTTAAGATGCTGTGCGAAGCAGACTTGTTTACGGACAAGATCTCAGCACCTGTTAAGAAACGTAACGTTCAGTAATATGGATTTCTCACAAAAGGCACTTTTAACATTGCACTGTACCACACCATGGCGACGTGTGTGCATCTATGATTTTAGCTTTACCGCCCAAGAAGACCTAAGCATTCTGCTACGTAAAAAATATTGAAGTTGTTGAATGTGTGCTTGTTAGTTTTCTCAGCAAGATGAGAAAAATAAAAATTTGTAAATCGTACATTGGATTACGTCTATTAGTGCATAAAATGTGAATACAGTACCGAAGAACCATTACTTGGACTGCATTCAGCGTGTACGGTGACTAACGATGAGAAGTGAAGAAAACGTGTAACATTAGCTTTGGCATTATCAGCTGAACCGTTTAAGATATCCTAATACTGTTTTCACAGTGGTAGATGCAAGGGTTTCCAGACAGACTAAAAAGATTTCTTCGATATCACTGCATATGCTGCAGCAATGTGTTGTTTTAAATCCTCTTGGGTTGTCGGAACTAATGCACAGACTTCATCTTTGTGTCAACACCCAGAAGTTCAACTGCATCAAATCAGGGGAACGTGCAGACCAACCGATAAAGCCTCCACTTTTTCTCCTGCGTCGTATTTCAGTGCCCTTCCAACAACAATTTTTTGCACATTCACTGATTTGTCATTCTCGTTCGACACCTTTGTGTGTAAAACTCACTGTCCTCTGAGTTTCTTACGCATTCACCGTGAAGAATTAAGATATCTAAGTTTTACTGGGCTGCTTTATTTATTTATTTTTTTCAAACAAAACAGCATTCGACTTACGTGAACGACACAGACAGTGCCACTTTCCCACCGTCATCGCGGCAGTGCAACGTTCTGTTTCCTCCTTACCCGACCTGACGTGTTTCCTTATTTGGGTATGAGATCACGAACTTCCGCTAAAGACCTTTCTTGCTTTCATACTTAACACAGGTATACCCCAAGTTCTATGTATGTTAGTTTCTCCAAAACCAGGGTTCGGATTGTGAAGAGTGTAACACCGTTGAATTTGTCTCCTTTAGAACTATGAAACTAGCAGCAAAAATTGCTACGTTCCTTTTTAAAAAGCTATGTCAATATCGATATCTCTCTAATTAATATAGATATGAGGAGAGAGTATGCATCATTCAGTGAGAAGTTTCTCTCAGTTCATCTGAGTGAAAACAGAATTACGCTTGTTTACATATGAAAAATTAACCTGAAAAGAAGCAAATCTGCATTGCCTGTTTTCCAGCAGAGAGAGAGAGAGAGAGAGAGAGAGAGAGAGAGAGGGAGAGGGAGAGGGAGAGGGAGAGGGAGAGGGAGAGAGAGAGAGAGGGAGAGCGAGAGAGAGAGGGAGAGCGAGAGAGAGAGAGAGAGAGAGAGAGAGAGAGAGAAATTGTTCAAAATAAACATTTAGAGCCAAAATATTTTTTAAAAAATTAAAAAAGGAGAGCCATATTTAGGTGTTTACTTGTATTACATAAAAGAACTGAAGGCGGCTGTAGTTTGCCTCTTACTTTCGCTAGCCTGAAGCCGTTCACTACATCGGAGGTTTGAAATTTAGATCTTACAATGAACTTTTTGGTTATTGAGACACATATCAGCTGGAATTATGAGTGTATCGGTCACTAACCATTTATTAAAAGTATTTTTCTCTATCTTTTTCAGAACAGGTACGTTAACTGCCGATAGTTTTTGCAGAATTGGCACCTCGTTAGATATACTCGTAGCAGTCTTGGCAGTAAAGTTTACGCAGTGTTCGGTATCTTCTTATAGTACAAATTTTCGCTTCCTCTACGACTAACTCCCTGCGAACATGTCGCCTGTCCGCTTTTAACTTCAGCAGCCGATAGATTTACTAATTATCGATACTGCAAATGTCTATTCGCGATCCGTCATCCCTAGGCAGTCTGCGAACACGTTGTAAAATCACTATTTACTTGCCACTAACTGGGCGCGGAGGTTAATGGTTTGTAATAGTGACTTTATCCTGTTGGTTTGGCCGTTAAGTCGCTGTTGACGACTGGCTTAATGCAGCTCCCCGGGAGTTGTAAAAGGTCGAACTAAAGTGAATTGCATATTCAACGAGGTGCAATAATTTCACAGTACTTACGGAACGATTCCTGGCAATATTTAATGACAAATAATTTTGTATTTAAATCAAAAGAATGTTACGGTATGCCCTCCATTAAGTTTAGTATTATTTTGTCTCCTCGTAGATTCACCATACTTCACTAAAGCTGGTAATGTTTGTCATACTTTGAGCACAAATCGAAAACGAGTCAGTAAAAATGAGTATACCGAGTAGACAAGGAAGGCGAAACCCGTGCGCCCGTGCAGGGTCTGCGGAAGGGCATTTATAACGCGAGTTATCGCGGGGGCAGGTTGTGGACATTCCGCCGCGCAGCAACAGGTGGCCGGCGCGGTCACTGCTGTAACGACGTTCGCAGAAAGCAGCGCACTTCGCTGGCAGCAGATAACAGATAAGGGGGCGAGCCGCGTGGAGTACGCGCTACCACCTACTGCTGCCCGCCGTTACTCACCAGAGGTGTATCCGATACTGGCTATCAGCCAACAGATCGCTCAAATATAATTTGCGGTATCTCGTTTTTTTTTCATTTCTATTCTTTTTTTTTTTGTAAAATAAGGTTAAACGTGTATCAAACGTGGTCTTTAGTTCTCGGAAATATTAATGAGGTGCAAGTAGAGTACACGTGCGAACGTTTTATCAAAATGTAGAAATGCCCAGTAGTTACACTGATGACAGAATAGCATGTGGCTTAATTAAATCCAGTGAAACACTGGCCGTTAGTTCTAGGAAATATTAAAAATTTATATGTCAAATACAAACAATGACGAAAAAAGTCGCGGCGCCAAAGAATAATTAATGTAGAGTAATGAAATCTTGGGAATACATTTGTCTAGGTAATATTGGCCTTTAAAATTGCTACACCAAGAAGAAATGTAGATGATAAACGGGTATTCATTTGACAAATATATTATACTAGAAATGGCATGTGATTACATTTTCACCCAATTTGGGTGCATAGATCCTGAGTTATCAGTACCCAGAACAACCACTTCTGACGGTAATAACGGCCTTGATACGCCTGGGCATTGAGTCAAACAGAGCTTGGATGGCGTGTGCAGGTACAGCTGCCCATGCAGCTTCAACACGATACCACAGTTCATCAAGAGTAGTGACTGGCGTACTGTGACGAGCCAGTTGCTCTGCCACCATTGACCAGACGTTTTAAATTGGTGAGAGATATGGAGAATGTGCTCGCCAGGGCAGCAGTCGAACATTTTATGTATCCAGAAAGCCGCGTACAGGACCTGCAACATGCGGTCGTGCATTATCCTGCTGAAATGTAGGGTTTCGCAGGGATCGAATGAAGGGTAGAGCCACGGGTCGTAACACATCTGAAATGTAACGTCCACTGTTCAAAGTGCCGTCAATCCGAACAAGACGTGACCGAGACGCGTAACCAATGGCACCCCACACCATCACGCAGGGTGATACGCCAGTATGGCGATGACGAATACACGCTCCCAATGTGCGTTCACCGCGATGTCGCCAAACACGAATGCGACCATCATGATGCTGTAAACAGAACCTGGATTCATCCGGAAAAATGACGTTTTGCCATTCGTGCACCCTGGTTCGTCGCTGAGTACGCCAACGCATGCGCTCCTATCTGTGATGCAACGTCAAGAGTAACTGCAGCCATAGTCTCCGAGATGATAGTCCATGCTGCTGCAAACGTCGTCGAACTGTTTGTGCAGATGGTTGTTGTCTTGCAAACGTCCCCATCTGTTGACTCAGGGATCGAGTCGTGGCTGCACGATCCGTTAGAGCCATACGGATAAGATGCCTGTCATCTCGACTGCTAGTGATACGAGGCCGTTGGGGTCCAGCATGGCGTTCCGTATTACCCTCCTGAACCCACCGATTCCATATTCTGCTAACAGTCATTGGATCTCGACCAACGCGAGCAGCAATGTCGCGATACGATAAACCACAATCGCGATAGGCTACAATCCGATCTTTATCAAAATCGGAAACGTGATGGTACGCATTTCTCCTCCTTACACGAGGCATCACAACAACGTTTCACCAGGCAACGCCGGTCAACTGCTGTTTGTGTATGAGAAATCGGTTGGAAACTTTCCTCATGTCAGCACGTTGCAGGTGTCGCCACCGGCGCAACCTTGTGTGAATGCTCTGAAAAGATAATCATTAGCATATCACAGCATCTTCTTTCTGTTGGTTAAATTTCGCGTCTGTAGCACGTCATCTTCGTGGTGCGGCAATATTAATGGCCAGTAGTGTATATTGATGACAGAATAGCATGTGGCTTAATTAAATCCAGTGAAACACTGGCCTTTAGTTCTAGGAAATATTAAAAATATATATGTCAAATACAAACACTGACGTTAAAAGTCGCAACGCGAAGGAATAATTAATGTAGAGTAATGAAATCTTGGGAATACATTTGTCTAAGTAATATATTTAAGTGATTAACATCGCAAGATCATAGGTTAATGTAAGCGCGAAATAAGTCACTGTAAATCTGAATATGCTGGTGCGTTACTGACCTCTGAAACCGCCAGAATGTTGAATGCAAGCATGGAAATGTGCACGCATTGTATTGCACAGGTGCCGGATGTAACTTTTTGTGGATGATTTACAAACAGGCTTACCAACTTTGGTTTATATCGCACAACTCCTACTTGCAGGAGTTGTGATTTTTTTTTTTTGTGTCATTGTACGTGAACGTTTTATCAAGACCGTAGAAATGCCCAATAGTTATGATGATGATGATGATAGAGCAGCATACGGCTTAATTAAATACAGTAAATGGAAATGGCGTGTGGCTAGGGCCTCCCGTTCGCCTGGAGCAAGTCTTTCGAACTGACGCCACTTCGGCGACTTGCATGTTGATGGGGATGAGATGATGATAAGGACAACACAACACCCAGTCCCTGAGCGGAGAAAATCTGCGACCCAGCAGGGTATCGTGCCAGGGCCGTTAGGTATGACATTCCGTCGCGCTGACCACTCAGCTACCAGGGGCGGACATTAAATACAGTTAAACAGTACCAGGTAAGTGCCTCGAACTACACTAGACGACGAGAAACTTCACTAGCTGTTAATTTACACTAAGAGGGTTGCTTGCCAATACAAACTTTTGATACGACGTCGTCAATATTTTAGCAGAGGCTATTATCAGCGGTACACTGTGTGTGGTATCCAACCGATTTCTCATACACAAACAGCAGTTGACCGCCGTTGCCTGGTGAAACGTTGTTGTGATGCCTCGTGTAAGGAGGAGAAATGCGTACCATCACGTTTCCGACTATGATAAAGGTCGGATTGTAGTCCATCGCGATTGCGGTTTATCGTATCGCGACATTGCTGCTCGCGTTGGACGAGATCCAAAGTCTGTTAGCAGAATATGGAATCGGTGGGTTCAGGAGGGTAATAGGGAACGCCGTGCTGGATCCCAACTGCCTCGTATCACTAGCAGTCGAGATGACAGGCATCTTATCCGCATGGCTGTAACGGATCGTGCAGCCACGTCTCGATCCCTGAGTCAACAGATGGGGACGTTTGCAAGACAACAACCATCTGCACGAACAGTTCGACGACGTTTGCAGGAGCATGGACTATCAGCTCTGAGAACATGGCTGCGGTTACACTTGACGCTGCATCACAGACAGGAGCGCCTGCGATGGTGTACTCGACGACGAACCTGGATGCAAGAATGGCAAAATGTCATTTTTTGGGATGAATTCAGGTTATGTTTACAGCATTATGATGGTCCCATCCGTGTTTGGCGACATCCCGCTGAACGCACATTGGAAGCGTGTATTCGTCATCGCCATACTGGCATATCACCTGGCGTCATGGTATGGGGTGCCACTGGTTACACGTCTCGGTCACCTCTTGCTCGCATTGACGGCACTTTCAACATTGAACGTTACATTTCAGATGTGTTACGACCCATGGCTCTACCCTTCATTCGATCCCTGCGAATACATTTCAGCAGGATAATGCACGACCTCATGTTTCAAGTCCTGTACGGGTCTTTCTGGATACAGAAAATGTTCGACTGCTGCCCTGACCAGCACATTCTCCAGATCTCTCACCAATTGAAAACGTCTGGTCAATGGTGGCCGAGCAACTGGCTCGTCACAATACGCCAGTCACTACTCTTGATGAACTGTGGTATCGTGTTGAAGCTGCATGGGCAGCTGTGCCTGTACACGCCATCCGAGCTCTGTTTGACTCAATGTCCATGCGTATCAAGGCCGTTATTGCGGCCATAGGTGGTTGTTCTGGGTACTGATTTCTCAGGATCTATGCACCCAAATTGCGTGAAAATGTAATCACATGTCAGTTCTAGTATAATATATTTGTTCAATGAATACCCGTTTATCATCTGCATTTCTTCTTGGTGTAGCAATTTTAATGGCCAGTAGTCTATTTTCTATATACGAGGCGTGTTTTTTTAAGTATGGTCCGTTTTGTTGTAGACACTAGTAGTTCGCGCGCATACCGCAACAAGCGCGTGCGTCGTGCACCGGCATGCCCCGGGAACAACTGTTCTCAGTTTCAGCTCTGTAGCTTACCTGTACCGTTACGTTCTGTGCTTTCAAAATGTTTAAGACTATCAATTCGCCCGCCGCGTCTGAGGTTCGCGCAGTGATATGGTTTTTGTCAGCAAGTAACCTGTCTGCTGCAGAAATCCATCGACAGATTTGCTAAGTGTACAGTGATACTGTTATGAGTGAGAGCAAAGTGGGTAAGTGGGTACGAGAATTCAAAGATGGCTGTGACAACATCCGTGATAAGGACCGCTCCGGTAGCCCTTCTTTGATTACAGACGATTTGGTGGCTTCAGTTGAAGCGAGGATTCGTGAGAACAGGTGCTTCACAATAACAGGTCTCTCAAACCAATTTCCTGACGTGTCGAGATCAGCGCTTTACAGCATTGTTTCAGAACACCGAAAGTTAAGGAAACTGTGCTCCCGTTGGGTCCCGAAACTCCTAACAGAGGACCACAAAAATCACATATTTGAGAGTGCGATGAAGTTATTGACTCGTTATCACAAAGAAGGTGACGGCTCCTTCAGTCAGATCGTAATTGGAGACGAAACATGGATTTCGCATATCACGTCCGAATCGAAGCAACAGAGCATGGAATGGAGACCCACACACTCGCCTGTAAAGATGAAGGCCAAACAGACCATGTCCCAGCACAAAATCATGGCGTCGGTGTTTTGGGATAGGCATGGTGTTTTGTTGGTCGACTTCATGCAACGAGGAACCACTATCAATGCAGAAGCATACTGCCAAACACTGAGAAAGCTACACAGAGCGATTCAAAACAAAAGACGCGGCATTCTGACAAAGAGGACAGTTCTTCTCCGTGACAATGCAAGACCTAACACTGCAGGTCTGACCCGCGATTTATTGGACAGTTTTGGCTGGGAAGTTTTAGATCACCCACCCTACACTCCTGATCTTGCGCAGAGCGATTACCATATGTTCCTCCACCTCAAACAAAACCTCAGTGGCAACCGTTACAATGATGACGACGACGTGAAAACGGCAGTGAACTCTTGGTTATCGGAGTAGGCGGGAAGTTTTTATGAACAGGGTATTTTAAAATTGGTTGAGAGGTATGATACTTGTTTGAACAAACTTGGCAACTGTGTCGAAAAATAGAGTGAAGTATGTACTTTCCAAAGATAAATTTACTTTTTTGAAATAACCTTTCGTCGTGGTCTTATGTTCAAACGGACCTTACTTAAAAAACACGCCTCGTACAGAAGCATCGTCCGTAAACAAAACTAGTAAGGATTCTGCCGCTATCCACCAGATGATTTATATATCCCGCTATTCGAAAAAATTTCCAGACTGGGTCATTTAATTAATAAAAAAATAGAGAAAAGTTAAGTTCGTGGTTTTAGTGCATATCCTAGTCGACACAGTTTTTCCAACTCCACCCATTCCCTTCCCCCGCCCCCGACTCTCGACTATAACGCACGGAAAGTCCACACAACATTGCGTAACACTCAGGTAATTCCCTCTTTGGGACGACGTTCAACTCGCACGTCACAGTGGCTTCAGTGTCAGTTACACAGCCCAACTGTTCATCCTCAATGCCATTTTCTGCAGTTTTGTGGTAGGCTAGTATCGATAACACACGGTTTCGTCAACCTGTCCGTGCTTTGCATTTTAATCAAGTCGCGACAGGAGTTCACGTGTAGTTGTTTTTCTTCTGGTGTGAAGGTATGCAGGAGAAATCTGGCACACCTTTGCTCTTTTTCAAAAACGTCTAGACGATACCTTGAACACAGCTGATTTAGAGATGTTACTCCACTGCGATCTGTGATACAACAATGTTGACACACTACGGTCGCACGTCCACTACTTAACGCTGCCTGCTCACAACTGACTGGTCAATTGCACATCCATTGTTTACAGTTGTTAGATGAAGTTGCCACCGTAGTTACTGTGCCGAGGTCGCTAATGCGACAGCCATAAAATCAGTCTCGGACCTTTTCGAACGTACGGTGTACATCTTAGACAGTAACGCTGTGACCCTACCACGTAGAACAGTGTCCAAAGCCGAAACATTAGGCTGTAATTTTAAGTACGTTTTACAAAAACGAAAGAACGAAGTTTTGGGTTTAACGTCGCGTCACGGCGAGGCAAACGAAGCTCAAGCTCGGATTGCCAAAGTGTGTGTGTGTGTGTGGGGGGGGGGGGGGGGGGGGAGGGGGGGCTGAGTAGCTTTGAAAGGAACTATCCCGGCATTTTCCTTAAGCGATTTTGAAAAGCGAAGAGAACGTAATTCAGGATAGTCACAGGGGGATCTGAACCGTCACATTCACGAAAACGAGTCCAGTGGCTTAGTCACTTTGCCATCTTGCACAGTAACAAACTGAACAATCTTTTCCTCTCCAAAAAGCATCACATTCTGTAATCACTGTGGTGAAGAATGATCGGAGGTTTGCATTTTCATTTGAACTACCACTTTCTTAAATTTTGTTATTTTTTCCCATTATAGTCTGGTATTTATCTGAGCTCGTGGAGTTACTGGCTTTGTTCGATTTTTACATCTCCAAGCAAACAGACACATTCAGTTTCACGTATTAAGGTTATGTAGAGAAATGCCAGACCTGAGATACTAACAAATTGCAAAACGTATGTGTTACGGATTTAGCTACGGCGTGCTGAGCAATAAATCTCTCATTCTAAGTCCCTGGGTCGGAAAGAGCCATCCTGCAGCATAGAAACGATTATGTAACAGAGACCAAGAGAAGAGACGAAGGCAGAGGGCGGTGGAAAAAAGCAACAAGGGACAGCGAGTGCCACGCTCGATTGATTTCATCTCCGTACCTCTTTAACAGGCGAGGAGGAACTAGCGTAGGACCGTGTTTTGTTTTACGAAGTTGCCTTCCAGCAACAGCGAGGCGAGTTAAGCGGTGACAAGCGTGCGAAGGCATTCACGAAATCTCGCAGGTAGACCTCTAAACGCACTCGGGGTCAGAAGGTTGCGGAGGAGAGCGTTCGGTTTCGAAAGCCGTGAAGAGGTCGTAAAGCCGAATGTGGCGCAGGGCCTACACATCCCGCCTGGACACAACAAGCCATTCGTCTTCATTCGGTCGACCTGAGTGACGCGGCTCCAAGGCGATACAACTAAGCGGAGGAGGACCCCGACTTCCTACGGAGAGAGTCCTCGGCGACAAGGGAGGGCGCCCTGGCCGCACATGGTGACCGGAGGGGGGAGGGGGGGGGGGGGGGGAGCGCCCCGTCGCGCCCCGTCGCGCCCCGTCGCTCCAGCTGTATTAGTGCCGGCCGCGACTGTGAAACCAACTGGTGGACAGTCTGGCGTTTCAGCGAACTACGGTTCGGTCGCGACTGTAAAGCCTACTGCGTACGTCGAGACTGCACGTGATCTGATCATGATGATAATCAGCATGTCTTCTGTTAATCCCATAAATTTCCCACCTCTATTTCAAGTTTCGTTAGCCATAATTTTATCTGCATTTGTATCCTTTCCTGACTATTAGTAACTCCAAACATATCTTTCGTCTACATCTACATTTATACTCCGCACGCTACCCAACGGTGTGTGGTGGAGGGCACTTTACGTGCCACTGTCATTACCTCCCTTTCCTATTCCAGTCGTGTATGGTTCGCAGGGAGAACGACTGCCGGAAAGCCTCCGTGCGGGCTCGAATCTCTCTATTTTTACATTCGTGATCTCCTTGGGAGGTATAAGCAGGGGGAAGCAATATATTCGATACTTCGAAACCTGGCGAGCAAGCTACACCGCGATTCAGAGCGCCTCTCTTGTAGAGTCTGCCACTTGAGTTTGCTAAACATATCCGTAATGCTATCACGCTTACCAAATAACCCTGTGACGAAACGCGCCGCTCTTCTTTGGATCTTCTCTATCTCCTCCGTCAACCCGATCTGGTACGGATTCCACAGTGATGAGCAATACTCAAGTATAGGTCGAACAAGTGTTTTGTAAGCCACCTCCTTTGCTGATGGACTACATTTTCTAAGGACTCTCCCAATGAATCTCAACCTGGCACCCGCCTTACCAACAATTAATTTTAGATGATCATTTCACTTCAAATCGTTCCGTACGCATACTCCCAGATATTTTACAGAAGTAACTGCTGCCAGTGTTTCTTCTGCTATCATATAATCATACAATAAAGGATCCTTCTTTCTATGTATTCGCAATACATTACATTTGTCTATGTTAAGGGTCAGTTGCCACTCCCTGCACCAAGTGCCTATCCGCTGCAGATCTTCCTGCATTTCGCTGCAATTTTTTAATGCTTTAACTTCCGTGTATACTACAGCATCATCCGCGAAAACCCGCATGGAACTTCCGACAATATCCACTAGGTCATTTGTATGTATTGTGAAAAGCAATGGTCCCATAACACTCCCCCGTGGCACGCCAGAGGTTACTTTAACGTCTGTAGACGTCTCCCCGTTGAGAACAACATGCTGTGTTCTGTTTGCTAAAAACTCCTCAATCCAACCACACGGCTGCTCTGATATTCCATAGGCTCTTACTTTATTTATCAGGAGACAGTGCGGAACTGTATCGAACGCCTTTCGGAAGTCGAGGATAATGGCATCTACCTGGGAGCCTGAATCTAATATTTTCTGGGTCTCGCTTCCAACAGCGCATATGGAGCAGCTCTTGGAACGAGAGGGTATTCGGCGAACTGACTGGCCTGGCCATTCCCCCGCCTTAAATCTCGTTGAACACGTGTGGGATGCATAGGGAAAACCTATTGCAGTACGTCCACATGTATCAACCACCACCCACCGACTATCATCCAGCAGTTGTTGGAGGACTGGACCGCCCTACCATGGGAACTCTACACGAATCTTTTAGTCAGCACTGGAGCACGTTGCAGATCGTGTATTGCCGTCTAATGTCCAGGGGACCATCATATATCGCCGTGACTTGTGTAATTATTCTTTTGAATAAATGTCCCATCTCTAGTGATTTCACTGAGTATTTCATTTACCGTCTGTACTTTAGTATAGCAGTTCTTTCCTTTTAAGGTCCAATATTCATCGAGCTATGTTACACGGCAGTGACACTTCATGCAAAAGTTACTTTCGTTTATCAGTTTTGCACACCAGTGCACATCAAACGAGGTAAGGAGTGAACAAGTCATTACATTTGCCGTAGGTGGAATAATGGCTCTGTTGAGGACTCAAATGCGACGTGGAATCTGCTCGACGCAGCTATCTGCTGCCTCACAGACATTTCCTAACGCGGTATGACAGCGACCAAGTTATTCTCGGCGCAGAGGCGATAGTCACCGCGCGCAGAAGAAACGTCTCACCTCCGGACTGAGATTCACAGCAGATTTCGTTCCCAATTGTTTGCTAGCGGAAGCAGGAGTGTTCTTTTTACCCGCACACACTCGCCTCGCCCGTCACGGGAGGCCGTGAGCGCCACATTCGACAGCTGAAAGAGGGGCGATGTACGGCGCAAGATAACGCGTGTCAGGATGTCTGAGTGCCTTCTTCGTGGCCGACGGCGCTGGGGGCTTTATCTCCTTATGGAGGCTGCTGCAGCCGCCCAGTTCAAAGAGTCGACAGTCCGAACAGCCTGTGTGCCGTACAGAACCAGCGTGCGTGAGCGACATGTGAACAGCGACGCACTACCGTCCCAGGATTGGCCGCCTCATTATTATTTATGTATGACGACAGTGCACGGAAATTACACATTGTGTTGCCATTGAATTCCGCATTAGCTTTTTTTTCGCCTGCGCTAGGAAACTTGATAAATCTGCTTCTTTCGAAACTCTGCAACGCGTAACCCAATCTGAGACCAGGCTGACACATCCAGTCTTTAAGCAGGGCAGCCACAGCCAAAATAATTGTACATACTGAAACGAACACTCAGTCTTGTCGTCAAACGCGTACTCAGCCAGTTTACAGTGTTTAGTGTTCTGCTGGGCTCCGCACGTTCGTCAAGCAGGCCATGTCGTCCTTCAACCCAGGAAGCCAATTCTGAGGGCTTTACTAGCGTGCGGTATGAACGTTTATTCCGAACACGCATGTGTGCCGGCCGGGGTGGCCGAGCGGTTCTAGGGGCTACAGTCTGGAACCGCGTGACCGCTACGTCGCAGGTTCGAATCCTGCCTCGAGCATGGATGTGTGTGATGTCCTTAGGTTAGTTAGGTTTAAGTAGTTCTAAGTTCTAGGGGACTGATGACCACTGCAGTTGAGTCCCATAGTGCTCAGAGCCATTTGAACCAGACATGTGTAGGCATCACTTTCTGATAAGTTCGGTCCCCAGGTGCTGTTTCCTTCTTATTGCTTAGGACGGTCGGAAATTTCGCGTCAGAGTGAGTTTCAGTTTAGCTATACACCTACCATTTTTTATGGTGTAGCTGGTCTGAACGTGGAAGCGGTTGACACTGGTGTATTCTCCGCTGTCATCTCAATGTTCAGATGTTCTACAGTCTAGACAGTTCCACGTTACCACATTATTGCTTTAATTGTACTTTCATTTCGGTCGACTTATATCCCCTGTCGGACCTTCCTCACCATAACTTTTATAACTCTTATTTTAGGGTCGTCTGGTGCTCTCCGAACGCGAACTATTAATAACAAGTGGCTGTGTTAAGTTCTACTTACATTGATGGCTGCGTCGGCACTGATCCTCATTGCACCTTGGTACACGCGTTAAGCCATTTAGATTGCATGGGGCATTTGACCTTGTGAGTAATTTATGATTGAGGCTCCTGCCTTTTGTTGTAAATTCGGAAGCCATGATTTCAATTTTTAGTATTAGGAATTCTGAACTTAACAGGTCAATAGTACGATTGGTATAAAAACTTTTTTTACGCAGAATACACCTGAGGATGTACCTGCATGGTACCAAACCGGTTGCACCAGTCTCTGAACGACTACAATAAAACAGCTAACGCGGCAAATTGGACTCTCAATCAATTTTACTAGCACTGCAACGTCTCAGTTAATTCGTTTGATTGTTCTTTTTAGTATGACACATTCAGCTTGGCTCCTGCTGACCTCTTTCTGAATGTCAAAATGGGTAGTGTTACTCAGTCACAAAAGCGTACTCAGACACAAAAACGACACACGTGTAGGTAATTTCAGGAATACCCAAGGGACCCGATAGGTTCTTTGCAATTTGTAATGCACACACCTCAACAAAAGTTTGGAATATAATGGAGTTTACTACAATGACTTCTTATAGTACATCCACTGGCGCTTGCACAATACCTTATTACCAAAATAAACATAGTTTCTTTCCACAAGAAAAAAGATTTTGGTTAGTTACAAAAAATTACTACAAGACAAAGCAGGCTCTAAGTGCACATCACGAAAACAAAAAAGTGAAAATCTTTATTTCATGATGATGATTATCAGTTTTTAGTGGTGAGTATGTTCTCTCCGCACACGGATGATTTCTCCCACTCCGAGAGGCATGCTCTGGATGAGTTTATCTTGGGGTATGAGGCTCCACCCCTCAGAGTCAGTTGAAGAGTGTCAGGTGGATTCGGACACTGTGCAATGGCCACCTTCAACAGGCCCTGTGCATGCTCAATTGCATTTATGTCTGGGGAATGTACTGGTCAATGTATTCGGTTGATGTTGCATCTTTGAAGATACCAAGACCTTGCCTAGTCATCGACTAGGATGAATTTATCACTGACTTCACGTCTGTAGGGCCTTACAATCGTTTGGAGGATCTCTTGGAGGTATCGGGGACCAATCAAATTGTCTTGGATGGGAATTAGAGGGGTCTGAGGTCCCATCATTATTGTTGCTCGGAACATTACACTTCCTTCTGCAGACGGATGGACATCCTGAACGTATCGGCGATGCTGGTGTCGTCTAGCACATCTCAAACCGCTAACACGTCTAGTCGCAAACCAATCCTGGTCTGGTCAGCAAACATGACGTGACTCCACTCTGCAATGGTCCATTGTTGATCTGCAACAGCCCAAGTCCTTCGACTGCGTCGGTTTCATTGGTTCAGTGCAAAACTTCTCATTAGTTTTCTGAAATGAATACCACCCTCATGCAATCTTCTACGGACTCTTTGGTCTGAAATACGAAGCTCTGTTGCCCAGGAGAAGTCATTTCCAATATTTCTGGCAACTGACGTTGGGCACCTGCGAGACGACTGTTGGAGAAAACGATCCTGCATTAGTGTTGTCATACGAGGACGACCACTGCGAGCTTTGTCGTTCACATTTCAAGTCTTTGTGTACGTTCTCCACACCTTAGACGCACCAGTTTGAGTGACATGTAACCGATCGGCAACACCTTGCTGTGTATGATCTGATGAAAGCAAAGCTACTATCCTAACTCTATCAAAGGGTTGTATGCCTCTACGTGGCACGTTACTGCAGTGCTGCACACAAACTAAATGAAGCTGTTATTCATACTGGACTGCCCGCGGGGAGCTGCTGCGGCAGCGGTATGTTTACGTGACTGGGAAACGGTTCAAATGGCTCTGAGCACTATGGTACTTAACTTCTGAGGTCATCAGTCCCCTAGAACTTAGAACCACATAAACCTAACTAACCTAAGGACATCACACACATCCATGCCCGAGGCAGGATTCGAACCTGTGACCGTAGCGGTCACGCGCTTCCAGACTGTAGCGCGTAGAACCGCTCGGCCACCCCGGCCGGCATAACGTTTGTTGAGCAGTGTGTGTTAATATCGACGGATAACGTTCGAAGCTACGTGAGGCTATTCGCCATCGATGCTGTCGTCCGCAACAAGGTTTCAACGGCAAAAGACTGTAACAAAACGCAAGAACACGCCAAAAAGGTAGAAAACTGGTGAAGAAACCGACGGTTGGCTATGAGCGCAAATAAATGTAACATACTGAGAATAAATAGAGGATGAGAGCCATTAACGGCCGATTACGCAATTGGAAGAAAGACCACATAACAATAATTGGAGGAAAAGTAGATACCAGGCTGACATATATTGGCATAATACTAAGGAAATGTAATTCATCCATGAAAGAATTGGCTTAAAAGGCACTTGTTAGACCCATTCTGTTGTTTAGTCGACGCGAGAGCGTGACAATTAAGTCCAACAAGCACCAGCGACAGGCGCTACAAGATAGCTGGTTCAAATTCGAGAGCATGCGAGGTGCCGGGGCTAGCAGTGTATTTGACACTAAATTCTTCTTGAATCTACATATGTAAATGATGCTCTAAGCCCCCCCTATTCTAACTCCGACTTTTGCTGTTGCACAAGGATAAAAAAAACACGCGAACTGACTCTAATCAACCCTGCCAGTGGAGTAGAAGAGAGTTTGGCACCTGCAATAATTTAATTTGATAAATAAGTTAAATAAACGAAGGTTTCATTAACATAGTGGGAAATGATGGGTTGCTCTACCGATTAACAGAATGAAAGTTCTGTCCAAAATAACAATATGATTTATTAAGACTAAACACAAAAAATAAAAAAACATATGAAATATTTATAATACATCAAATTGGCTCAAATTGGAGACTCATACAAACACTGTAAAGGTGAAGTTGTCCCTAAACTAGATCGTGAGGTTTAAGACGAAGTGGTATGTGGAGCCAATTCCTTGCCACTCAAATCTCAAGAGAGACACACAGCTAACCCAACAGTAATTGCTGCTACTCAAGACAGAACAAAGTTAGAAAAAGACGAACAGGCGCGCTCTGCTGAGCTCTGATTGACTAGGAAAATCCCTATCTGCCGGTGCTGCGGACATACATTACCAAACTGTCTTCTTGACTGCCAGAACACGATCTGGCGTATCGGCGGCGATGGCTGGTTGCTTCGACGTCCTCGACCGAAAGGCGAGAGCCGACTCTCCTGAGCACCCGTACAGGCCGAACACAGAACATTCCCGCCCCCACGACAGTGGCCGTGGTTAATCGTTCCAATCAGCAACTCGAAAACCGGCGGAGAATTCCACTCCATTGCTGGAGCACTACCATCCCACCAATGGAGATTCTTGGCGCCAATTTCTGCGCTGATTTTGCTACGTCACGGAGCTATGCCCTGAGCAAACCGATCACCGTTACTATTTTGCAGAAAGCGCGGGAATTTTCCCGCCACAACTGCCTGGGTACACAAGTCATTCCCACGCCTCGCTGGTAGCCCGCCAGAAAGTGTTTTCGTTAAGTTTCTGCGAAGTAACGGAACCTGTAGCCCAGCCGCTACTTCAGGCCCCTGCGGGCGTTTCTCTTGACAATGTAGGCGTCTGGAAAGCATTCACTCGACTCCCTCACACGCGTCGGATTAACCCTCTCGAGATCCGCAGAGCCCGCCTGTCACCGGACCACCCGGGTGACGAGAGACGCTGCGTGGGAAGTCCGCGTGTGAAGGAATAGCAACTTTCCACCGCATGCAATTAGAGAGGAGAATCGTAAGATAGAAATATGAGAGGGGGCTCATGCCACCTCTCAAGCATACATTGCAGGAAGAGTGGGTAACATACACTGTCCGACCAAAGGTATCCGGACACGCTAATAGAACGCGGAACTGACGATTAGATGTCGCGAGAGTCGCCAGAATAAATGGAGCCGAGAAGTATTGTGTTGTCCGTAGAGAAGCGGAAACAGCAGACTGGTTCAAATGGCTCTGAGCACTATGGGACTTAATACCTAAGCCTAACTAACCTAAGGACATCACACACATCCATGCCGGAGGCAGGATTCGAACCTGCGACCGTTGCAGCAGCGCGGTTCCGGACTGATGCACCTAGAACCGCTCGGTCACAGCGGCCGGCGCTCGACTGGTGCTGTCGGAGGATCACTTGGATGATAGAATGGCGGGCCGCCGTCTTCAGCGATGAAAGCAGATTTTGCCTGCATGCAAGGGATGGTCGTTTGCGCTTACGATGTAGATTTGGTGAGCGCTGTCTCGTAGAGTGCAGTCTGCAGTTCGTGGTTTCGCGGTTGCGCTCTTGCTTTCCGAGCACGAGGTCCCGTGTTAGATTCTCGGCGGGGTCAGGGATTTTCACCTGCCTCGAGATGATTGGGTGTTTGTGTTGTCCTCATCATTTCATCATCATTCATGAGAGTGGCGAGACTGGACTGAGCAAAGGTTGGGAATTTGTACGGGCGCTGATAACCGCGCAGTTGAGCGCCCCACAAAGCAAACATCATCATCATCATCATCATCATCGTAGGGTGCATTCGTCCAAGAAACCTTGGCCACTCCCCAGACCTTATGGTCTGAGGTGCGATACGCTACAACTATCGGTTCACCCTGCTGCTTCTGGAGGGGACACTAACCAGCGCTCGGTACGTGCAGAATGTTGTTAGACGCGTCCTTTTCCAGTTCTTGCAACACTAAGTTGATGAATTCTTCCAAAAGGACAATGCTCGCTCACACACTGCCCGTGAAACTCAACGTGCTCTGCAAGACTTATATCAACTTTCCTCGCCAGCGAGATCTCCAGACTTGACTCTAACCGAGCACGTGTGGGGTATGATGGGACGAGAAGTGACTCGTGCCGCTCGTCAAACAACAACTCTTACAGAACAACATGAACCGGCAGGGTCGAGCAGTCGTGGCATAACGTATCCCAGGACAGTATTCGACATCTGTACTATCGACTGCATGCCTGAGTCAGCACTCACATTGCTGCCCGTGGAAGCTACACCACGTACTAATACGAGCGTTTCAGAATGGGCCGATACCTGGTAATTCGGAAGCGCTTGTGCTACGGATCTGTAAATGCAGTCATTCCATGCACTGAGTAGTGGTTAGACACTGGACTCGCATTCGGGAGGACGACGGTTCAATCCCGCGTCCGGCCATCCTGATTTAGGTTTTCCGTGATTTCCCTAAATCTCTCCAGGCAAATGCCGGGATGGTTCCTTTCAAAGGGCACGGCCGACTTCCTTCCCCGTCCTTCCCTAATCCGATGAGACCGATGACCTCGCTGTCTAGTCTCCTTCCCAAAACAACCAACCAACCATGCACTGAGTGAACTGGAAACCTCTAAATGTGTATTTTTTTTCTTTTTTGTTAACTGCAGTGTATATTGGTCTGCTCAGAGTCCCTCCCAATGGAAAACCTTTGGGATGAGCTGGGATGTCAGCTTCACCCCAGACTTCAGCGGCCAAAATCATTATTTTTCTTCATTAGGATGCTGACGATAAATGATTGGCGACTCCAAGGAGTGCTATGTGCACAAGGACCATATATGTTAAATTAAAGGGAAGGTCAGCGTAGGCCGTAATATTGCTGGTTTATTGATAGCAAAATTGATTTTCAATCAGATAATGATCATCTTCAGTACTGTAGTGTACAAATTAAACTCATAGGCACTGGTTCAAATGGCTCTGAGCACTATGGGACTTAACATCTACGGTCATCAGTCCCCTAGAACTTAGAACTACTTAAACCTAACTAACCTAAGGACATCACACAACACCGAGTCATCACGAGGCAGAGAAATAGGCACTGGTGTCAAGTTATTATCAGTAACCGAAACTGAGAAACGATAACACCTCAGGTGAATGCAAACAGCGGCTTCAGTTATTGTGATCGTTTCTCAGTTTCGGCTACTGATAATAACTTGACACCAGTGTCTACGAGTTTAATTTGTACACCACAGCACTGAAGATAATCACTATGTGATTGAAAATCGATTTTGCTATCAATAAACCATCTATATAATGGCCAACGCTGACCTTCCTTTTAGTTTGAAGATAAATGAGTTCCCATCTCACCACCGACAAACACACACCCCGTTGAAAGTGCCCCCATCATGAAGGCGAAGGGCAGACACAACCCATGTTAATGCTCATTAACAGGTGTCCGGATACTTTGATCACATAGTGTGATATTCAGTAACGGTAGCATCACATGAAATCATTCGTACGAATAAAATGAATGATACCGCGCCCACAGTTTGTGTGGAGACATACCGCCCACACTGTGCATAAATTGGGTCAGAGAGCAGAGCCCTGCCCAGCCTCCCGAGTCCGAGGGCACTTTTGAATGGGAGCGCAGCCCGCCCGCCCCGGCCACGTCGGCGGCCGCTGTTCGCCCGGCTCGGCGATGTTCCGGCGGGCAGCGCGGGTCGTGCGGCGAGATCAAGTCGCAGATACCCCGCGCTCCCCAGATACCCGAACACGAAATCTCCGTGACTCGGCCCGTCCGTCCGCGCACTGGCCGGCCAGGAATTAAGAAGAGCCACTCCGCACTCATTGTGCTGCCGCCGCCGCCGCCGCCGCCACGGTGGCGCCCCTCCACCAGCTGGCCAAAGCGCCGGAGATTACATCTGCGTTTCTCAATTACCGCGGCCCGCGCTGCAGATAACCTCCGCCGATCGTGTCTTATTCCGCATGCCGGACTGCGCGTCGCCGGTGATTCACGAAGCTGCCTTTCCGGAACTGGCGGACCGCACTTCCATGGGATACGCGCGCCTGCAGACTGAGGGCTTTACGCCGCATTATCCGCCGATTCTCTTTCGCCGAGTTTCGGAGCCGTTTTACGCCGTTGTACACCGACTGCTTTTGAAAAGGCGAGAACAACAACGGTCACGATTAATCCATTAGTACGAGGGCAGTTCAATAAGTAATGCAACACATTTTTTTTCTGAAACAGGGGTTGTTTTATTCAGCATTGAAATACACCAGGTTATTCCCCAATCTTTTAGCTACACAACACTATTTTTCAACGTAATCTCCATTCAATGCTACGGCCTTACGCCAGCTTGAAATGAGGGCCTGTATGCCTGCACGGTACCATTCCACTGGTCGATGTCGGAGCCAACGTCGTACTGCATCAATGACTTCTTCATCATCCGCGTAGTGCCTCCCACGGATTGCGTCCTTCATTGGGCCAAACATATGGAAATCCGACGGTGCGAGATCGGGGCTGTAGGGTGCATGAGGAAGAACAGTCCACTGAAGTTTTGTGAGCTCCTCTCGGGTGCGAAGACTTGTGTGAGGTCTTGCGTTGTCATGAAGAAGGAGAAGTTCGTTCAGATTTTTGTGCCTACGAACACGCTGAAATCGTTTCTTCAATTTCTGAAGAGTAGCACAATACACTTCAGAGTTGATCGTTTGACCATGGGGAAGGACATCGAACAGAATAACCCCTTCAGTGTGCCAGAAGACTGTAACCGTGACTTTACCGGCTGAGGGTATGGCTTTAAACTTTTTCTTGGTAGGGGAGTGGGTGTGGCGCCACTCCATTGATTGCCGTTTTGTTTCAGGTTCGAAGTGATGAACCCATGTTTCATCGCCTGTAACAATCTTTGACAAGAAATTGTCACCCTCAGCCACATGACGAGCAAGCAATTCCGCACAGATGGTTCTCCTTTGCTCTTTATGGTGTTCGGTTAGACAACGAGGGACCCAGCGGGAACAAACCTTTGAATATCCCAACTGGTGAACAATTGTGACAGCACTACCAACAGAGATGTCAAGTTGAGCACTGAGTTGTTTGATGGTGATCCGTCGATCATCTCGAACGAGTGTGTTCGCACGCTCCGCCATTGCAGGAGTCACAGCTGTGCACGGCCGGCCCGCACGCGGGAGATCAGACAGTCTTGCTTGACCTTGCGGCGATGATGACACACGCTTTGCCCAACGACTCACCGTGCTTTTGTCCACTGCCAGATCACCGTAGACATTCTGCAAGCGCCTATGAATATCTGAGATGCCCTGGTTTTCCGCCAAAAGAAACTCGATCACTGCCCGTTGTTTGCAACTCACATCCGTTACAGACGCCCTTTTAACAGCTCCGTACAGCGCTGCCACCTGTCGGAAGTCAATGAAACTATACGAGACGAAGCGGGAATGTTTGAAAATATTCCACAAGAAATTTCCGGTTTTTTCAACCAAAATTGGCCGAGAAAAAAAAGTGTTGCATTACTTATTGAACTGCCCTCGTATTATACTGGATGCTAATGACGCAAACGAAAATGATATAAGCCAGAATACTAAACGCATTCTCATTCCTTGTCATGTTCCAGACCTCACGTCGGTATAGTTATTCCCTCCTCACGCTAGCCCGCTTGAGCTAAAACGCGTGGATTTCGGCCTCCACTAGTAACACGGTGTCGGCTCTTCTGCTAACACAAAAGTCAGTATAGCTTCACATGTTCCTAGATTTCTCCGTACCCGAATGTCATCTTCCGCGACGTCGGTATCTACCAAGTTTTCCATTTTTCTGTAAATAGTTCGAGTCTGTATTTCAGAAGTAGGACTTCTGAAGCTGATGATTTGCTAGTATTTTCACGTATTAGTACTTGCCTTCTTTCGAATTGGAATTACTACATTTCACCTGTCTGTCGTATCTTTGCACTCTAGGTGGAATGGTTTAGTCATGACTGGCTCTCCGAAGGAGCTGTGTAATTGATATACTGTACGAAAAATGTGAACGCTTTTATCAAAAACGCGTGGCTCCCTCAGCTGAAACCCGCGCCCCGCTCGCGAGCTCCAGCCGAGGCGCTGGAGCTGGACGGACGCCGGTCGCGTGACTGCACCCCCAGGAATTCCTGCCGGCGCCCGCCGGATGAATACAAACGACGAACCCGCTGCTGATGATAGACCGCCAGCGGAATAAGCCTGCCGCGCCGCTGTAACAGGCGGACTACTGCTCCGGCTCGCTCGCTGCCGTCCGCCGCTTCTAATTGCCCGTCGCGGGTTTTTGTCCAGTCGCACGGCGCGCTGGAGTCTCAGAAAATGCTGTTAAACACCACACCACTCGCGTTTCTGGTGTCACTGTATCCAGGTCACGTCCGGAACAGTTATACGGCAAAAGCGGCGAAGAAACTGAAACAGTGTAGCTACTGTTGGCCTCCATTCCCACTAAGTGCACTTGCAAGAAGCTCAAAGGTTCATGTAAGGACAAAGCCACCTACTTTGCTTGATATAAGAACATTTTACAGATCAATTGTATTACGGAAGAATCTTAGAGAAACACACTGTCTGCCACTTACATCGTGAAAAAATTTTATTTATAATAATTAGTTTGTAGACTGTATATGTAATGTATAGATTTACTGAGACATAACTTTCAATACACTGTAAGTAGGCTGTTTAGGTTTTTATGTTGGTAACGCCACGTAGCTCTCTATATGAAAATCACTGACTGTGCTGTGTGAAGTCTGTCGCTGGTTGGCATTGTCGGAATATTCGCTATTGTAATGTTGGGCAGTTCGATGTGAACAGCGCGTAGTGTTGGGCAGTTGGAGGTGAGCCGCCAGCAGTGGTGGATGTGGGGAGAGAGATGGCGGAGTTTTGAGAGCTGATGGTCTGGACGTGTGTCCATCAGAGATAGTAAATTTGTAAGACTGGATGTCATGAACTGCTATATATATTATGACTTTTGAACACTATTAAGGTAAATACATTGTTTGTTCTCTATCAAAATCTTTCATTTGCTAAGTATGCCTATCAGTAGTTAGTGACTTCAGTAGTTAGAATCTTTTATTTAGCTGGCAGTATTGGCGCTCGCTGTATTGCAGTAGTTAGAGTAACGAAAATTTTTGTGAGGTAAGTGATTCATGAAAGGTATAGGTTATTGTTACTCAGGACGATTCTTTTGTAGGGATTGTTGAAAGTCAGATTGCGTTGTGCTAAAAAATATTGTGTGTCAGTTTATTGATGATCTGAATAAGTAAAGAGAGAAATGTCTGTGCACGTTCAGTTTTCCTCATCTGTTTGAAAATCAAATAACGTAAGGGGTTTATCAGCACAATCATTCATAAATTTTTCTAAGGGGAGTTTTCAACACGATTTACCAGTTATTTGTGTAACAGATCGATTGCAAGGGCTTTAACTTCCATTGATACGTCTCTAAAACTTGCAAGCATGAAAGGATACGTTGTCTCTGAGTATTAAGAGAAACACTGTTGGGCAAAATATCGCGTGGCAGGCAGAACACCAGCAGCGGGGAGAATGATCGTAGTCGAGTATGGGCGAGAGGCGATCCGTTGGCGTAGGTGTGGAGCTCTGCGCCAGAGCAAGTGGCTCCCTTTTGAAGACGAGAAGTTTTGAGAAGTGGAGAATAGCTAAGAATTGAATATTATTTTAGGAAACATTTTTGGAATCTCATTTTGAGACATAAATGACTCGGCAAAAATAGGTGTCTGTCGCACTGCTTTGCGAGCATTTAGCGATTATTTCAGTTGGTTAATTTTCATTGTTCAGTAATTTAGAATGTTAGGTAAAGGAGTATCTTAGAAGAAAGATTAAGGAAAATCAAACCTACGTCTCTAGCATTAATAGACTTAGAGAAAGCTTTTGACAATGTTGAGTGGAATACTCTCTTTCAAATTCTAAAGGTGGCAGGGGTAAAATACAGGGAGCGAAAGGCTACTTACAGTGTGTACAGAAACCAGATGGCAGTTATAAGAGACGAGGGATATGAAAGGGAAGCAGTGGTTGGGAAGGGAGTGAGACAGGGTTGTAGCCTCTCCCAGATGTTATTCAATCTGTACATTGAGCAACCAGTAAAGGAAACAAAAGAAAAATTCGGAGTAGGTATTAAAATATATGGAGAAGAAATAAAAACTTATGAGGTTCGCCGATGACACTGTAATTCTGCCAGAGACAGCAAAGGACCTGAAAGAGCAGCTGAACGGAATGGACAGTATCTTGAAAGGAGGATATAAGATGAACACCAACAAAAGCAAAACGAGGATAATGGAATGTAGTCGAATTAAGTCTGTGATGCTGAGGGAATTAGATTAGGAAATGAGACACTTAAAGTAGTAAAGGAGTTTTGCGATTTGGGGAGCAAAATAACTGATGATGGTCGAAGTAGAGAGGACATAAAATGTAGACTGGCAATGGCAAGGAAAGAGTTTCTCAAGAAGAGAAATTTGTTAACATCGAGTATAGTCGTTTCTGAAAGTATTTGTATGGAGTACAGCCATGTATGGAGGTGAAACATGCACGATAAATAGTTTGGACAAGAAGAGAATAGAAACTTTCGAGGTATTGAATAGAACTGGGGAGGAGAGGAGTTTGTGGCACATCTTGACTAGAAGAAGGGATCGGTAGGACATGTTCTGAGGTATCAAGGGATCACCAATTTAGTATTGTAGTGCAGCTTGGAGGGTAAAAATCGTAGAGGGAGACCAAGAGATGAATACACTAAGCAGATTCAGACGGACGTAGGTTGCAGTAGGTACTGGGAGATGAAGAAGCTTGCACAGGATAGAGTAGCATGGAGAGCTGCATCAAACCAGTCTCAGGACTGAAGACCACAACAACAACAACAGGTAAAGGAGACGATTTATCAGTCAAATGTCCAAGGTGAGAGCAAGTTCTATCCACTTCTTTTAGTTAAAAGGAGTTCTGAAAGTAAAACTGATAGCAATTTTTTGTTCTTCAATGATGATTTGTGTCTGTTATAGGGTCAAAAAATATCAGTAGTTTTTTGAAAAGAAGTTTAAATGTTAATTATTTAATTCTGAGAAAAGTAAATAAGTTGTGATTTCATTTTATTTTTCATTTATAATCTTCCTCTCTATTCCTATGGTGTACATTTAGAATACGTTTTGAACGCGATGGGTACTAAAAGCACTGTTAGTAAATGGACAGAAAGGTGAGTGGACAGGGCGTTGCTTTCTTTACAAGTGGTAAATTATAGCACGCAGTGTGTCGCTTTGCTCTTCGAGCTTGTTATGCCACGACAGTATTGTCATTGGCAGGTACGTTGATACAGTACAGAACCTAGAGACTTTGGAGGTAAGACATTGTCAGCACTTCGTTACAGAACTCATTTGAAAGGAGATTTCCTTGTGGAGTGCAGTGAAATAAACTAGACTTGAATACGTTCCCGACACGTAATGTACAACCACTGTGAGTGAGCATTTTCGTGACAAGTTCAGTTTCGTTTAGTACTGTCAACAGAGTTCCTTCGTTTTCATTAAAGTAGTTCAGTTGTTTAAGACCGTTTCTTCAGTCGTAGACGGCAGCTATTCGCTGCATGTTTCATGGTTCTACATTATCCTTTATTCCAGACGCCATCTTTCAGAACAGACAGCAGATTTCCTTCTGGTGTTGTAGAATCAACACAATAACGACTCTTCGGAGTTAATATGGCCGGTTACCAGCCATCTTTTCCCGGCAGAGCCACTGTTCGTAACGTCAATAAAGAAGGCTCGCCTTTTTCATTCCGGCAAGTTTCTCCTTTACTTTTATTTCTCTTTCCCTTCGTTGATCTACATGAATGACCGCTCTGCTGGTTGAAAAGCTACTCTCCTGCTTCCATTGTTTCGAATCGCCATAAGCGCAGCACTCAGAACGCTAACACACGATTCCTTCACTTTCCTTTTTTTCTCATAGCGACCAAAATAAGGATGCTACTAACGTCAAAAGTTACAAATAAACGACAATAACATATTCAGAACGTGTCAGATGAATTAGCTGTGGCTTTGCAATTTCCAGCAATTTTAGAAAAAAAAAAATTGTACACGACATCAACCAACCAACTGAGAAGTTAACGAAGTACTGTGTTTGAATTATATATATACAAGCAGAAATTACGAAATCCACTGATTGTTATAGACCTGTCAATCCTTCCAAAACTACAACAGTGAATCATAATGACACTTTTCACAGATCCTTTTTACATGGAAATTTATACACTTTCTACACTGAGGAATTCTGGAGGGAGAGGAAGGACAACGTCATAAAGGAGATGAAAATATACATAAACGCAATAATGAAATCGCAAAGAAAATTAAGAGACAGAGTAATACTGACTTAAAGCCAGTACTACCGCAGTAAAACGCCGCCGACATTTCAGTTATAAATTTAATTCTCACACATGAAGAGACCAATCGTTCAGTAATAAGTGATATAAAAGTACCATGACAACTAAATACTGCAATTACGTGTTATTTATACTTTGCATAATTAACTGTCGCTCCCAGCGAAGTACCTATGGAAAAACGCCCTATGCTACTTTCCGAGACCGATTGAAATTTCTTACAAGGGAACCTCCCCATCGCACCCCCCTCAGATTTAGTTATAAGTTGGCACAGTGGATAGGACTTGAAAAACTGAACACACATCAATTGAGAAAACAGGAAGAAGTTGTGTGGGACTATGAAAAAATAAGCAAAATATACAAACTGAGTAGTTCATGGGAAGATAAGCAACTTTAAGGACAATGGAAACGCAGGAGCGCCGTGGTCTCGTGGTAACGTGAGCAGCTGCGGAACGAAAGGTTCAAATCTTCCATCGAGTGAAAAGTTTAATTTTTTATTTTCAGTTTATGTGACAAACTC
This sequence comes from Schistocerca nitens, assembly GCF_023898315.1. NCBI lineage: Eukaryota > Metazoa > Arthropoda > Insecta > Orthoptera > Acrididae > Schistocerca > Schistocerca nitens. The sequence continues at coordinate 18,931,186 of NC_064619.1, forward strand.
TTATGTTTTCATCACTTTTTCGGGAGTGATTATCACATCCACAAGAAAACCTAAATCGGGAAAGGTAGAAGAATCTTTTTACCCATTCGCTAAGTGTACAAGTTAGGTGGGTCGACAACATATTCATGTCATGTGACGCACATGCCGTCACCAGTGTCGTATAGAATATATCAGATGTGTTTTCCTGTGGAGGAATCGGCTGACCTATGACCTTGCGATCAAATGTTTCCGGTTCCCATTGGAGAGGCACGTCCTTTCGTCTGCTAATCGCACGGTTTTGCGATGCGGTCGCAAAACACAGACACTAAACTTATTACAATGAACAGAGACGTCAATGAACGAACGGACAGATAATAACTATGCAAACATAAAGAAAGTAAAATTTTCACTCGAAAGAAGACTTGAACCAAGGACGTCTCGTTCTGCAGCTGCTCACGCTACCACGGGACCACGGCGCTCCTGAGCTTACATTGTCCATGATGTTGCCTATGTAGCCCATGGACTACTCAGTTTGTATATTTTGCTTATTTTTTCACAGTTCCACACAACTTCTTCCTGTTTTCTCAATTGATCTGTGTTCAGTTTATCAAGGCCTATCCACTGTGCTAACTTATAACTAAATCTGAGGGGGGTGCGATGGGGAGGTTCCCTTGTTAGAAGTTATGAACTGCGGTAGTCCACAGTGGCTCGAATTGTCTCTACTGTAAATGCCATCCTGAAAATATACCTGACAAATTCCATGTTCAGTGAAACCTCCAAGCTAACGAGATGTAAGGTGCAAGTTCCTTTGTAGCAGTGAAGCATTCAAAGTGTTCTTCAAAGTGGCAATGACAACAAAATTTAAACAGTTTTCTTCGCAACCTCTAACGATGTCACCCAGATCAGGAGATGACAAACTAGGAAAAAAAAAAAAAGGTGTCACTGAAGAAGAATAACCGTTGCCTGAAACGTTGAAGTATATGATAAATGAACAGTAAGGTAAAATGTTCACGCCCGCTGCCACAGTAAATGTATTATGAGCAAAGATGGCTGAAAATGGAATTAATGTTCGGGGAGAAGAAATCAGAAAATTAAGTTTTGCCGACGACATTGTAATTTTATCAGAGAAGTCAAAGGATTTGCAACAGCAGTTGAATGGAATGGTCAGTGTGTTGGAAAGAGTTTATAAGATGAACATCAACAAAAGTACAACAAGGGTAATGGAATGCAATCGGATTATGTCAGACGATGCTGAGGGGATTAAATTAGGAAATGAGACACTATAAGTGGTAGATGAGTTTTGCTATTTGGGTAGCAAAATAACTGATCATGGCCAAAATAGGGAAGTGCAGATTGGCTATAGCAAAGAAAACATTTGTGGGAAAGAGGAATCCGTTAACGGCCAATATCAGTTTAAGTATTAGGAAATCTTCTTGAAATTATTTGTCTCGAGTGTAGCCTCGTACGGGAGTCAGGACCGGAAAATAAACTGTTCAGACACATAGAGAATAGAAGGTTTTGTTGAAATGTTCTGCTACAGAAGAATGCTGAAGATTTGGTAGGTAGACCGAGTAGTGAGGAGAAACTGAACAGATTGGAGAAAAAAATAAATTTATAGAGCATCTTGACTAAAAGAAGGGATCGGTTGATAGTACTCTTTCTGATACATAAAGAAATCGTCAATTTGGTCGTGGAGAGATAGATGAATACGGTAAGGAAGTTAAAATGGATGTAGTTATTCAGAGATTAAGAGCTTTGCACAGGATATGGTAGCGTGTAGGGCTGAATTAAACCATTTTCGGATTGAAGCCAACAACAACAACAACAAAAATAGCGGCAAGGAAGTGTCGGAAGCGTTTTCCATTCGCGTTAACGTAGAGGAAGTGCCGGCAACTGCACCGTCTGAAGGAGCCTTTGTCGGGTCTCCTGGAAGGTCTGGGATGCGCTGACCACCTCCGGGAGGGGGAAGAAAGCCGCTCCTTCCAGCCTTCAGCCGTAACCTTCCATTAGCTGTCTCTCATTTGCATCCAATTACACGAGCACAATTACGATTGCTCCCTGCTCGCGCTACCTATAGACACCTCTTCCCTCACTGGCTGGACATCCTTCGTGTGGTTTCCACTCGGTGTGCTGTTTGTCGGAACTGTGAAGCTCACGCGATAGTGCTGTGCACTCTGCTAGTGAGACTGTTCTGACTTACTGCTTCCCTTTCAGAGATATCTCCATTGCATTTTTTACGATGAAAGTTCCTGCAGTAGGACAAGTGTAACTACACGACAGACTCGAACCTTCCTGGTGTGTGTGGTAATTCAGTGGAAGACGATAATTAAAGTGAAATTAAGTGTTTTATAAATACAATCTACTGAATTCTATTCTACTGTACGGACACCGAGGGCAGATATGAAATACATACTTCAGGGAGTATACAAAGAAATGAAAGCAGTTGCTTCATGGCGCTCTTTGTGGAGTTACGGAGATTCCCAGGGGCAGGGTATAGTGCGTTTCTCTCTTCGAATATTCGCTACAGAGAAGCAATTGCTATAGTGGACTGTCACATCATGAAGGGTTATGTAAATTAACACAGTGCTATAAGCAATAATGAGTCTCAGATGCTATCAGGTTTAATAGTTTTTATAAATGTAGTGATTGACAGGTAATGGAAATAGGCATAAAATAAAGGTCAACTTCATGTCTACAATGCACCTCTTTAGAAGCTGGTTTTATTGTCAAAGTATGTACCACACTTTCGTTTCTAAACTATTACTGCAAAATTATCGCAGTGCAATATAGATTCTAATCAAAGTGACACCATAAGAACGGTGTATCTTTCTCAAGAGTTCGGATAATACAGTTTTTACTTGTAGGAGATAACTGAATGCGCTGGTTCTGACTTGAGTTTCACAGATATTCTACTAGCGTTTTAGTGGTTTCATTTATTTTTATTCTTTCACGTCCTTAGGCTTTAATATCGCGTTTCATGGTTGTAGCTGCAGATGTCATTATTCTCAACAACTGCTTAGCACAAAATTACTCGATATGAACGTTTCAAAAAAATCGTTGAAGCGATGGTTACAAGAAATTCAGAAATAAGTAAGAAGCAAAAATAAAAAAATGGTTCAAATGGCTCTGAGCACTATGGGACTTAACTTCTGAGGTCATCAGTCCCCTAGAACTTAGAACTACTTAAACCTAACTAACCTAAGGACATCACACACATCCATGCCCGAGGCAGGATTCGAACCTGCGACCGTAGCGGTCGCGCGATTCCAGACTGTAGCGCCTAGAACCGCTCGGCCACTCTGGCCGGCAAGCAAAAATAAAAAATTTATACTGAACAATATGTCAGAATCTGAATATGTGATACTACGATGTTTTAGTATTGGTGTTGTGATCAACAAAATATTTTCGTGGCGGTCTTTGCCGAATATAAATGTTTTTAGCTTTCAGTGGCTCGAACCTACGTACGCACAGGAAAGCTCAGGGTTCTTCTTTTAGCGTTCGTAAACGACGTCTTCATCAGGTGTAGCTGTATCCTGTCGTGAATGCTAATGTGTGCCAGGACTAGATGTGCTTTCAATTTACATTTTAACGTGTCATTTCCGGTCGTTTCACTAATCCTCTGCAAAGTACTTACTCATCGATTAGGGTATTGTGGAAATCCGACACAAAAGTTAATCAAGAGATCTGCTTTGACGGCTTCACACAAACTGGACTTTGCATACCACTACTTCCACTCACACCCCTTCAAAACGTCTTTTAAAAAAAGGAAAATAGAAATAAAGCATACAGGGTAATCACCTGCAGCATTTCACTGTACCGATAAGTTTCAACATCCGAAAAATTATAGGCTAGCAGCTATTGTTGGGGCAGTCTACTTAGCTCCTTCGATTTTGTGGAGCGGGCTGAAACCACGGAAGCCATTAATACTGAAATCACTACAGCGGTTTGTAGCGTTCTGGATGTTAGGCAGGCCTTTTGAGTTGTTTAAGAGATTCCAATGTCGATACAACTGTTAGAGCAAGGGGAGAATGAGAACGAGAGAGGTAGAGTGTGTGTGGATGTGTGTGTGTGTGTGTGTGTGTGTGTGTGTGTGTGTGCGTGCGCGTGCGTGCGCGTGAGGGAGAGAGAGAAAGAAAGAAAGAAAGAGAGAGAGAGAAGAGTGGGGGGGAGGGGGGTACTCAGAGCGTTAGCTCGCATTGCTGTCTGTTCGCTCCTACATCAGAGCTTTTTTTACCCTTGTGTTCCTAAGATAATGGCGGAAAGACAGTGTCATTTGCCTGTCACTAAGAATAGTAAGTATTCGTCACATATCTGTAGGTCTTGTCATTTCCTGTAATGAGAGAAAACTGGAATATAGTATTTGCTATTCTGAATATTGAAACATTCGTTCAAATGTGTAACACGCCCGAGAGTACAAATGGGTGGGGTACTGTTTTTAACTGGTTGTCGCTTCTGCTTTTCTTGACCGTGCGTCCTCTCCAGACCACGTACCTGATAATTCCGCGGCGGTCGTACTGTTCTGCTCCACACTGCTGCTGGCTTGCCTGAAATTATCTACCAAAATATGCAGGCGGGTTTAGGGGAGCCACTCAACGTTAAACCACAGCACTGTCCTACGTCTGGTATGAACATCTATATTCTGAGACGATAAGGAATCCACAGGTTGCACTGTTTACACTCTAAATCGTAAATGTTTATCCCAACTAACGATCTTGATGATTAACAGTCCAAAACATCATTCGGACGAGCGTACGCGTAACCGACACGACTCGGGTGATTGTTGATGATGCGGAAGCCGAATGATCGCACGAGAGTTCTTACGCTCGTCACGCATACACAGATTTAATTTGGTACCAGTGCTCCTTGACATTAGTAACGATATTTTAACACTGTTCACAAAGTTAAATTTACAGTTCACAGTTCTCAGTTGTACGAGCGTGCGCGTAACCGTCGCGGCGCAGCTGATTGTTGATCATGCGGAAACGCGATGATCGAACGCACGTCCTCACGCTCGCTACAAGACACTGGCACTTGACTGCACTCTTTTGTGGTAACTAATGTCTTCTGATTTACATCAGTTCATTCTGAGAGACCGAACACGGCGCGGATGATTGATACTGTACGGTACGACACGCAACGAGAAGATACACAAATACGTTATCAGCAGCACTGCTCATTTTTAAATTACTTCAGGCGCACTTTCCTCTGAACCATTTGCATATTTTATCACTTTACTGTAATAACACTTGTAGCAACACTTCAACTTCTACGCTAACAATGCCTCTCAAATGCAGGGCTACACACTACACAACATAACAGTTCCGTGTCCCGCGCTCGACTCTCTAGACGCGGCTACCCGCAAAGATACTCCACAACTAAGTCAGCGATATGACAATACACTTACAAATGGTCGAAAACATTATGTAGGACCTGTCCAATTTACGGATCAATAAACCTGTGAAGAATTGCTCATTTCTTGCAGAACGCGAATCAAATTGTTCGCATACTATGATCTTATAAATACGGAGCAAAGGTTTTCCGGGATAACAGACGAAGCTCCTAAAACTAGCTACTATTTCCCAGCTTAGAAGTCGTTTTATTACTTATGCTTTTAAAAGAATGCTTCTGAAAGTTGAACACATATTTCTTCGTCCTGTTCGTACAGGGCGTCTGAGAAGAACTGTGCGTATATGACCGATGATGTTCATACGGTAATGTACGGTGCAACTGGGTATCTCATCATACAATGGGTGGTCATAAAATTTTAATCATCACATCGTCACATTAAGTTAAGTAAGTTTTTATTGTTTGCAAATACTTTTCTACAATTCTGAAATATTCCGAAAATCCCACGTCACAGTAGCGTAGCACACTGCTGTAAGAGCCGAAAGGAAGTGGCTCAACCTTTTGATAGTGCATCGTGCGGCCAGTGGGTTTCGACAGCAGTAGAAATGTTGCAGGTGTTGGGTCAGTCTAAAGTTATAAAGAAGTCATCTGCATTTCAGAGTATTCCAGCGCTGCAGCTATGTTCCCGCAAACAAACAAAAAATTAATGACGCAGCTTTATTTCTTCGATGTGATAGTCAAAGTTTTGCGAATACCGATTGTAATCCCCCTTAACCCTTAACTGGGATCATATAATTTTCTAACGTAACTGGTATCACAGACGTAACTGATGCAGTGTTACTAATGAATTTCACAATATTGTCTTGCCTCTTTGGTCGGTTATTAAACTTGACGAGTTACACCGTATGAAATGAAACAGAGAAACATGAACAGTCAAGAAAATACGCAAGTGATATTCTAAAAACGTAGACATTCCTAAGTTTTTCAAAAATCTAGAAATAAAAGTTTTAGTTACTAATGCTATCCTGTGTCAGTCCTCCATAAACAACCAAGAATCAAAAAAATGGTTCTAATGGCTCTGAGCACTATGGGACTTAACATCTGAGATCATCAGTCCCCTAGAACTTAGAACTACTTAAACCTAACTAACCTAAGGACATCACACACATCCAGGCCCGAGGCAGGATTCGAACCTGCGACTGTAGCGGTCGCGCGGTTCCAGACTGAAGCGCCTAGAACCGCTCGGCCACACCGGCTATGTTGTCTTGTTCTGTCATTAGTTGTGGTTGCACTTTTCTCCATCTGGAGCAGTTTTCCTTACAATGAAAGTACGAATTACGGCAAAATGACGTTTTTTATTCTCACTTCACCTTCATTTGTTTATACGATGGTTGGAACTTAAATAGTAGCAACTACTTATTCACAACCGATACAAAAGAGTTTCATGTTTGCACCTGTTACTGTCCTTCAAAATAGTCACCAGCGTTGTGTACTCGTACAACCCGTCGCCAGCGATGTGGAAGGCGTAGTATACCGTTAGCAGAGCCTGGCCTGTTGATGATGCGAATAGAGCGGTCTGATTCTCGTGTACGACCGTGATGGTGTTATCCTAACGCATTACCTTCCTCTACGACAGACCGTCAGTGCACAGTATCACTGTTCGTTTCTGGAGCATCACCTGCGACCAGCTTTGCGAAAGACGCGGCGACACTTTCTGCGCAACCCACCCATCATTTTGCACGACAATGCGCGGGCGCATACAGCGCAAGCTGTGGCTGCTCTGTTCGGTCGATGGGACTGGGAAGTACTGTACCATCCACCATACTGCCCGGACGTAAGTCCTTGTGACTTTGATTTGATTCCGAAGATGCAGGAACCACTTCGTGGCATTCGCTTCAGAATTGTTCCAGAGATTCGACAGGCAGTAGACCGCTCCATTCGCACCATCAACAGAACAGGCTCTGCTAACGTTATACGAGGGCTGTCCAGAAAGTAAGCTACGATCGGTCGCGAAATGGAAACGACTACGAAAATCCGATAAAGCTTTGCAAAGATGTGTTGGGCAGTGTCTCTAGTATGACTCTAGGTAGAATGATGTCGCTCTTTTCATTCCTGAGCTCTTAGTGAGCGCGTAAAGATGTTACAGAAAATAGTGTCCCCGCCAAGCACGAGGGCCTGGTGAGAATTTTCCCCTGAAGCTATGCAACCAACATTACATAACTGTCGTGCGGTTTCTTCTTCAAGACAATTCTCATCCTCATTCTGCAGGGGCAATGAAGATATTTCAATTGGAAATGTTTGGTTACCCACAATACAGCCCGTAATTGTCTCCCACTGAGTTTCATCTCTGCTCAAACGAACCGCTGGCTATAAAGACAACATTTTGGCACAGACAACGAGCTTTAGGCCCGCGTAGAGAATTGGCGGAAAGCACTGGCGGCTGCCTTCTATGATGAGGGTATTGGAAAGTTGGTACAACGCTACGACGAATGTCTGAGTCAGAACGGCGACTACGTAGAGAAGTAGCTGAAAGGTGTAGCTAACTGTTACAAATGGAACATTTCTGATTTTCACTGTGATTTTCATATCGCGATCAATCGTAACTTACTTTCTGGACATCCCTCGTACTACGTCTTCCATATCGCTGGCAACGGGTTCTATACAACTCTGGTGGCTACCTGGTTGGACAGCAACAGGTGCAAACATGTTACTTCTTTTGTATCTGTTGTGAATAAATATTTGCCACTATTTAAGTTCCGACCCTCGTATGTCGGCCACTCCATCATCATCATCATCATCATCATCATCATCATCCGCTTCCTGTCTCGTAATTTGGATGAACACGACCGTCGTCCGAAACTTGGTTAATCATTTCTTCCAAATGCATTTCGAAGTTTGGCTCACATACTCTCAGGACTCGTTCAGAATAATCAATCTGTTCAAGCTGTTTTAAATGGTAAGAAAGACCTGGTAGAGGCCCCATTGTGTGCAAATTAATTACGGGACACTATCATTAATAATCTTAGTATTTTACACCACAGTTAACGTAATAAGGACGACATCTTGATAAACATGTCTGTTGTTGTTGTTGTTGTGGTCTTCAGTCCTGAGACTGGTTTGATGCAGCTCTCCATGCTACTCTATCCTGTGCAAGCTTCTTCATCTCCCAGTACCTTCTGAATCTGCTTAGTGTATTCATCTCTTGGTCTCCCTCTACGATTTTTACCCTCCACGCTGCCTTCCAATACTAAATTGGTCATCCCTTTATGCCTCAGAATATGCCCTGCCAACCGATCCCTTCTTCTAGTCAAGTTGTGATACAAATTTCTCTTCTCCCCAATTCTATTCAGCATCTCATCATTAGTTATGGGATCTACCCATCTAATATTCAGCATTCTTCTGTAGCACCACATTTCGAAAGCTTCTATTCTCTTCTTGTCCAAACTGGTTATCGTCCACGTTTCACTTCCATACATGGCTACACTCCATACAAATACTTTCAGAAACGACTTCCTGACATTTAAATCTATACTCGATGTTAACAAATTTTTCTTCTTCAGAAACACTTTCCTTGCCATTGCCAGTCTACATTTCATATCCTCTCTACTTCGACCATCGTCAGTTATTTTGCTCCCCAAATAGCAAAACTCCTTTACTACTTTAAGTGTCTCATTTCCTAATCTAATTCCCTCAGCATCACCCGACTTAATTCGACTACATTCCATTATCCTCGTTTTGCTTTTGTTGATGTTGATCTTGTACCCTCCTTTCAAGACACTGTCCATTCCGTTCAGCTGCTCTTCCAAGTCCTTTGCTGTCTCTGACAGAATTACAATGTCATCGGCGAACCTCAAAGTTTTTATTTATTCTCCATGGATTTTAATACCTACTCCGAAATTTCTTTTGTTTCCTTTATTGGTTGCTCAATATACAGACTGAATAACATCGGGGATAGGCTACAACCCTGTCTCACTCCCTTCTTAACCACTGCTTCCCTTTCATACCCCTCGACTCTTGTCACTGCCATCTGCTTTCTGTACAAATTGTAAATAGCCTTTCGCTCCCTGTATTTTACCCCTGCCACCTTCAGAATTTGAAAGAGAGTATTCCAATCCACATTGTCAAAAGCTTTCTCTAAGTCTACAAATGCTAGCAACGTAGGTTTGCCTTTCCTTAATATAAGTCGTAGGGTCATTATTGCCTCACGTGTTCCAATACTTCTACGGAATCCAAACTGATCTTCGCCGAGGTCGGCGTCTATCAGTTTAACGAATAATAATCTCACGTTTGGTATCACACGTCAACGAGACGACAAGGTGGCTTTATTGCGCATTCGCTGCGTGTTGCCAGCAGTCCAGCTGAAAGGTACATGGAGGGAAATAGCGAAACTACCCCGGGGGGAAGTTCAGCGGCCGTCTCACAGACATGTGATACCAGTTAACGGTCAATTAGTGTTTTCTACAGCTTGCCCCACTTGTGTACCCTCCACTGTTATTATATCCCCAGAGAGCTCACTATAACACAATGTGTTGTTCCCCAGCGGAGCGGTTGGGCTCTAAAATTCGCTACACTACCCGGAGGGCCCCCACGCCGAACGACAGCAGTTTGGTGTTGCGGCCGCATTCCCCGAAACCCGGGCCAGTGCGGTCCGCCACCGAGGCGCCTCCCGCTATTACGGAACGGACCGCCTTGGGCGATCCCCATCCTAACGACGCGTCGTCCTGTGGGCTAATTGCCTTCCTGGGGAAGGCGCAGTTATTACCAAAAAATGCTGCGTTCTGGTCGCTCCACGGGAAAGAAGCAGTCAGACCCACGAGCGGGCCGCCATGTTCCCAACGCTGCCGAGTAAGGCTTCTACTCCAATTTTTTATTTATTTATTGCCAAATTATAGACCTGTTACTTGATGTTTAAAACAGGTCGTACATCTTACGATTTTCGTTTTTCATCTTTTACAGTTTTCTTTCCTTTTGTTTTATCTACAACATTTACAAAGAATGATACTTTTCAAAATAACAATAATTTGAGGTTGAAATATAAATAAAATTTTGTTGTTTTTTTAAGAAGAATATAGAAAGAAGATAGGATAGATGAGAGATTTGTTAGTACCATCACCGAGTGTGACTGACGGTGAATACCTCGGAATGGTTTCTTCGAGCCGTTGACCGCCAGTTACACACACACACACACACACACACACACAAATGGTTATTAGTAGAGAAATAATGTTGCTTATCCTATTTGTTACTAATCCTATGTATTAACTACTTTAGGTGCCCATCCATGTACGGCATTTGGTGTTTGCTTGGCTAGATTGCCAGCAATTTGCGTATTTACTGCCACATCTCAGCTTACTCCTCCTGTGTGGAGCCGCCAGCTAGCAGTTGGTGCTGTTTGGATAAATGTTTTGGACTTGGATGGTGTTAATTCGTGCAAATAAATTTTATTGGATTTCTTGCAAATTGGCGGGTGAATTTTTGTGCGACTTTTTCTCTATTGGCCTTGAACTTTGTTCCTGTTTGTTCTTTTGGCGATTATCGTCGAGAGTTGCAAGTGGCCAGTCGGAGGCAGAACATAGAATTGTCAGCAGTGAATATATCCCAGTCCAGTTATCGGCTAGAAGGCTACAGGGCTGTAATTAATGATAACGGAGCTGTAAAGCTTAGCCCTGCCTCCCGGCTCAAAGCATTGTTGGCGCCCTTATTTAAACGGATTTTACGTAACAATGTAAAGAAGTAATCTAAGTCCACCAATAAATGTTTCCGATGTATGTGCGGAGCAGTAAGTCGCGTAGTTTGTCTCGGGAGCTGCACATCGCCACGACGCGTGGATTCTGGCCGCGAGTGTGGTGACGATGGTGTTTGGTTGGTGGGGCGCTCAACTGCGCGGTCTTCAGCGCCCGTACAAAGTCCCAATTTTTTCGCAGTCCAATCTAGCCACTGTCAGGAATGATGAGGATGATGAGGACAACACAAACACGCAGTCCCCGGGCAGAGAAAATCCCCAAGCCGGCAGGGAATCGAACACGGGACCCCGTGATCCAGAGGCAGCAACGCCAGCCACTGGACCGCGAGCTGGGGACGGCCGTGAGTGTGACTTCGCGCGACGCCACGAAAGTTGGGCGAAAAGAACGTTACAAGCAGACCCTCCTACTACCCCCTGCCACGTCGATCAACTGGGTGGTCAGAGACACATGCTGTATCTGTTTCGGTACACATGCAGCCCGAATACCACGAAAACAAACCAGTCTCGGTTCCCCAAGGTTACACTCGTGGCTGCTTCGTCACACAGTTTTGATCATAAATTAGTTCATACTACTATAATAGACGTGAAACAGTAGGCTAAAGAACCAGTCACGTTTTTGGGGAGGGGAAACTGTATAAAGGTTTTCTCCGTCGGTTATTGTGTGATGCGCTTATGACAAAGAGGATAAAGATTGAGGGTTGAGGAAGGGAGTTTGGGCCAAAAGTTTAAAATCAGTCCACTGCATTGCAAGGAGGTAGTCTAAGTTTCGTGAGAAAATAGGTGTTATTATTTTGTTGCTGATTTTTTGGTTCGCACATTTGGTGACAAGTGGAAACTTACTAACCAAAAGTCCGCAGCTCGTGGTCGTGAGGTAGCGTTCTCGCTTCCCGCGCCCGCGTTCCCGGGTTCGATTCCCGGCGGGGTCAGGGATTTTCTCTGCCTCGTGATGACTGGGTGTTGTGTGATGTCCTTAGGTTAGTTAGGTTTAAGTAGTTCTAAGTTCTAGGCGACTGATGACCATAGATGTTAAGTCCCATAGTGCTCAGAACCATTTTTTTTTTAACTAACCAAAATGCTGTCGGTGCAACTTTGAGTCGATCACAGGGTTTATCTTACGTTGCAAACAAAACAAGTTCCACTTCTACCGGTGGGCCGTGCGGACTGACCGCACGGTTAGAGGCGCCATGTCACGGATTGCGCGCGGCCCCTCCCGCCTGAGGTTCGAGAATTCTCCCGGGCATGGGTCTGTGTATTTTTCTTAGTATAAGTTAGTTTAAGCAGTGTGTAGGTCTAGCGACCGATGACCTCAGCAGCTTGGTCCCTCACGAATTCATAGACATTTGAACTGTACCGATGTTACTTGAATGTGGGAAAATACGGAGTCGTAATGTGTTTACAATTCTAGGGTAAACTCCAGCTTACCTACAAATGGCAGAGTGAGATGGTTCTTACATCGTAGAAAGCCACGTTATTTGTTCCGTAGTAGAAAAATGCCTAGTAAATTACTGTAGCGTTAAAAAAGTCTGGTCCATCATAATTTTTAAGCACTATAATCAACAATACAAGAAAGTACTGAATCTAGAGGCAGGTTAATATAATCGTTTGTCCAATATTCTATTTATAAAAGTGGAGAATACTGAAACGAATATTGTTAGATGGTTCAGATGGCTCTGAGCACTATGGGACTTGACTTCTAAGGTTATCAGTCCCCTAGAACTTAGAACTACTTAAACCTAACTAACCTAAGGACATCACACACATCCATGCCTGAGGCAGGATTCGAACCTGCGACCTTTACGGTCGAGCGGTTCCAGACTGAAGCGCCTAGAACCGCTCGGCCACACCGGCCGGCAATATTGTTAGTTCGTAGCACTTACTGCGACGTACAGAACGACACATCCAGCAGTATCAGTAGGTGAACAATGGTTAATTGCTGAATTGATCCGTTTAATTGGGTGTACGAGGTAATTCAGGCGAATATAAAAGAGAATCATAGATTCCGGGAGTGCGGGTACATGCTAAAGCGCTTGGAATTAATCGTTACGAATACGTTTTTACCCTATTAAAAATAAAATTATTATTAATTTTTATTCAAATACTTGAAGAGACAGCAGAGTGTAAATACAATTCGGGCGCTGAAGAGATATCATTCGTTTTCTTTCTCGTGTAGTAGAGAAAATGCAGTGCGTTAACAACCTGACATTGTGTACTAAACAGAAAGTGCAAGAACTATGGTACTAAGGCTGAAACTAATCCCCAAATATGACGGATGTAAATCTCTCTTGATTGCTTTCGACAAGCCATAAATTATCACTTCTGAGTAAATTTTTGTGTATGCTTAGACTGCGGCGGATTCAATCAGAATAGGCCACTCGTTTCCCATCATTCAATTTCAGGTGGTATAAAATACATCTCTGTACCGCTCTCTCTCTCTCTCTCTCTCTCTCTGTCAAAGACTCTCACTGATATAAAGTAGTCTCGAGCCATTTCGTTAATTGGATTTTATGAATACGTAAATTACAAAATTGTATAAAAAATAATCAATTCCATTTATATGAAATGTAATTAACTATATGCAAAATTTTATTCGCAGAATACCGTTTTCGTTCTGCCGCTTCACAGGAAGTTTCCTACTATTTCTGCAACAGATAGCACACCTTTGGAATGAAGTTATTGCCTTAATGCTTGCACAGTCTATGCTCATAATTCTGCAATAACGTCGCATATACAAGTTAAAATACTGGAACTTTTTTTATTTCACTGTCACCAAACCTAATCTGTCAGATTTCTGGTCGCAAGATGCATCTCAGTTTTGATTATAGGAAGCATATATTTGCGATTAATAATAGCAGTCAGTCGTCGAAATCAGCGAAGTGGTTCTTCTTATTCGATGCGACGGCGAATCAGATACCGCAGACTGAAAGAATACATCGCTGACGCGGAAGATTCTTACTAATGACTGTTAAGACCGACTCGCTGAACAATATTAAAACAAACTGGGCGCAAAATTTATTAGTCTATAACTGGCTGAGGAAGAAATCTCCACATTCTCATATGCATACATTTAAATCTGCTCATCTGAATAATGCCCACATTCTTAGGCGTTATTACTCGATGTAAAAGGCAAGAAGCGCGAAGCGAGTCTCAGACAGGTAGGGACACCCGCACGCCCACTGCGAGAGGGCAGGAGCGTTACACTGCTTTAATAACGCCGGCGGGCAATAAATTTCTTGCTCAGACACAGTGCAGTTGGAGGACTGCTGAAATCAGCGAAACACAGTCGGCAGAGCTTCCCACGAAGCTGTCTGTGCGGAATGGGTTGCCTCAGAGCTGGCGATGTCTTTATTTCACTTTGTTACGCCTCTAGAAAGTAAATGTGTGAGATTGTCGTTCTGTGATACATTCGCGTAGCACTAACTGTTTGAGAGGGCTCCTTGGCCCAGAACAATGCGTATATGAAATGCAACATATTATTACGAAGACGGACATTTCAGGCAGTAGAAACAATAATTTTTAGCATGTAGGCTAACTTTATCCCCCACTCTTAGGGTTTTTCGCGATTTTAGCAACAAAGTCAATGAAGCATTAATTATTTCTATGTGATAAGATGTGAGGTGCAAACACAAGGTGACAATTATTGAACTACATGAAAAAAACGTAAATTAGATACAAACTACGGCGTGCACTTGTATATGCAGCTGTAAGAATTTGAATCCGTTACACCCGAAGTCATCAAATAAACAGCCCAAGAGAGGTGCTCAGTGGTTACTGGAGCTGGAGCCTACAGTTAACTACCTAATACGATAAAGTCGCTAACTATATAAACGCAAATACGAGATTAATAAAAATGTACGTACTGTACAACCGATTGTGGGAGAAAGCCTTCTCAGTACGTATGTAATGGTACAGCTACATTAGAAAGTAAACTAGGACAGATGATGCCCATATTGAAGTGCGTACTGTTGTGTGAAATTTAGCTTGGTTTGTAATTTAGTTCCATCTGCATCTACATTTATACTCGGCAAGCCATCCAACGGTGTGTGGCGGAGGGCACTTTACATGCCACTGTCATTACCTCCCTTCCCTGTTCCAGTCGCGTATGGTTCGCGGGAAGAATGACTGCCGGAAAGCCTCCGTGCGCACGCGAATCTCTCAAATTTTACATTCGTGATCTCCTCGGGAGGTATAAGTAGGGGGAAGCAATATATTCGATACCTCATCCAGAAATGCACCCTCTCGAAACCTGGACAGCAAGCTACACCGCGATGCAGAGCGCCTCCCTTACAGAGTCTGCCACTTGAGTTTGCTAAACATCTCCGTAACGCTTACCAAATAACCCTGTGACGAAACGCGCCGCTCTTCTTTGGATCTTCTCTATCTCCTCCGTCAACCCGATCTGGTACGGATCCCACACTGATGAGCAATACTCAAGTATAGGTCGAACGAGTGTTTTGTAAGCCACCTCCTTTGTTCATGGACTACATTTTCTAAGGACTCTCCCAATGAATCTCAACCTGGTACCCGCCTTACCAACAATTAATTTTATATGATCATTCCACTGCAAATCGTTCCCTACGCATACTTCCAGGTATTTTACAGAAGTAACTGCTACCAGTGTTTGTTCCGCTATCATATAATCATAGAATGAAGGATCCTTGTTACTATGTATTCGCAATACATTACATTTGTCTATGTTAAGGGTCAGTTGCCACTCCCTGCACCAAGTGCCTATCCGCTGCAGATCTTCCTGCATTTCGCTGCAATTTTCTAATGCTGCAACTTCTCTGTATACTACAGCATCATCCGCGAAAAGCCGCATGGAACTTCCGACACTATCTACTAGGTCATTTATATATGTTATGAAAAGCAATGGTCCCATAACACTCCTCTGTGGCACGGCAGAAGTTACTTTAACGTCTGTAGACGTCTCTCCATTGAGTACAACATGCTGTGTTCTTTTGCTAAAAACTCTTCAATACAGCCACACAGCTGGTCTGATATTCCGCAGGCTCTTACTTTGTTTATCAGGCGACAGTGCGGTACTGTATCGAACGCCTTCCGGAAGTCAAGGAAAATGGCATCCACCTGGGAGCCTGAATATAATATTTTATGGGTCCCATGAACAAATAAAGCGAGTCGGGTCTCACACGATCGCTGTTTCCGGAAACCGTGTTGATTCCTACTGAGAAGATTCTGGGTTTCCAGAAATAACATGATATACGAGCAAAAAACATGTTCTAAAATTTCAACTGGAAGATACATGCGCTCGTGAATGCATATTGTAGAGATGGTCGTTTTCAAACGCGGTACACTCGTACATTTGAAGCAAGGAATATGGAATTAAATTAAGGATCTTGTAATACAACGCAGTGATCAGAATAAAAATGATATTGAAAACACTTAGTGAACATTTGTCATCGTGTCTCGTATTGCACAATGCATATAAATACTAAGTACAGTTACTGTTACCAATCAGATAATCACCTGCTGACACAGACAACACTTCATCAGGCAATTACAGAGCCACAATTTTGGATCCGCTGAGAGTGACAGCAATCTGGAATACAGAACACTCGACCGAAGTATTCCGAATAATACCGACTTTTAACAATCAGTACTTTGTCGACGGGCCAACTTAGAGCGCCCTTAGAATATCTAGTCTACTGGGGGCTCATAACGTACTAATTTAGATAGCTTACCAATTAATAATAAGATCGGTGCATATCCGATCCGGGGTGCCGTCCCACAATGTCAGGTATTAGCTGTTGATCAAAAATGTTTGGCGACCACTGGTTTAATTGCTTTAACCCCCGATGTCACTGCACGAAACGCATGCAAGCTATCTATGAAAGTGGACGTCCTCTCGTGTCCTGTAGCGTGTTTTGTGGTACCGTAGATCCCGCCTGCAGAACAGTATTCGCGCCACCCCAGTAGGTCCCTTTTTGTGGAGGGCACGCAGAAAGGCCTAAGGGCAGCCGCCTAGATATATCTCAGTCCCTCAGGCCTTCGGCTGATAACGCGGAGAGACAAACACGAAATTTGTCAGGCGGTGAGCGGCGGACGGCCACGAGAAGAAAGCAAGGCGAGGCCCACCACTCTGCCGTCCGTTCCCCCACGGGCCGGCGCGACCCACGTGGAAAAACTGTGACGTTAATAGCCGCCTGACTTAGCGTGCTGGCGACAGCGCCCATAGCCGGCCTAACGGACCGGGACATTCGGAATGCTCGGGTAATTTATTCTGGTTTAGGCCATCCACACGGGAACAAAAATGTCCACGATATACGGTCGTGTTTCCCTTGAAGCGCTGCGCGGGCCGTAAATTATCCCAGCAGAGATGATATTCGAGATAGCCTACTGCCCCCGCTGTTTGCCACGCCACAGGGCGCATAGCTGTGGGCACAGCTTCTCTGGAGAGACCGGTGCTGTTGTTTGTCTTCCGACACCGCTGCCATACCGTCTGTGGATTTCTAGAATCACGCGCCAAGTCTTAATTCTGGGATTATTTCTGCGACTTGCTACAGCTTTCCTTCCTAGAGGTTTTTTGTGTGTGGATGGACCCCCTCTTAAACTGTAGGTCTCCTTGACCACCGGCTGAGCTCTGAATCACAGGAAGATAGGCAAAGTCATACCACCACCAACAAGAACCCTTGGAGTAGGACACTGTTCTGTTAAAACCAACCCCCAGGCTGTATTAGAAATGTCATCTTCAGTTGTACGCGTTCGCGCAATGGAATACACCTCTATTGCTTTTGGTTATCTTTAACTTGTTAGTGTAATAATATAGAGAGTTGTTCACAAGATTTATAGCTTAAGGGGTGTTCGAGATTCACGAAAAAGTACTCCATCTTGGCAGTTAGTTATTGAAGAACATCAATTTTTTTCACATTTATCTGTAACAAAGCTATATGATAAAATAATAGACAACTTACCGAAGGTGCAAAGAAGGACAGTAAGTATGTGGCTTAGTGAGAGAGCCGTCAATTCGACGTACCTGTAAAAGAAGAAAACTTTGTTACTAATGCTTCGTTTATGTGAAGTGAAGCAAAATGCTTCTGGACTGTGAACACCATCTGAATTTCAGTGAATTGTGTCTTTAGCATGTAAAAGAGGAGAAGATTTAAAGATTACAGGTAGACTGTACACCAAAAATGTTAGTTCCTGCTGTACCACATATTAAGGATTCTTCCCATTTAATTCACCGATGAAATGCTTCTGAGTGCTTATATGACTCAGAATGAACAATGAACTCTTAATAGTACTGGCTGAGAAAAATTATTTGTTTCTGTCTAGAAAGTGGTTCCCGGAAGTTTTGAAGAACGCTTTCTCGAGATATTAGGCTAGCTCTTTACATGGTCCACAATCACAGCATTGTCACCATAATTGCAACTCTTCTGCGTATGCACTAGATGTCCCCCTGCTAATCTAACATGACACAGATCCTACGCAATTGAGAAATATTCTACAAAATGTTGTGCACGCACTGCGACTACGGTGGTCTCAGTTTGTGTTATTCCTATGCAAAACGGAGGTGTTGCGATCCGTTTCTGCCTCCTGCATATCCTACATACGCAGGTAATAGACTGACACAGATGTGTATACGTGTTAACTAGCTAGAGGCTATTAATGAAACCAGTTGCAATAAACAAAAAATCGATGATGAGCATATCCCAAATAAGAACGAGATTCTAAACTGATGGCGAAGTTGTCAAACTTTTTTTTTGCGGAAGCGTTTGAAAGCAATCTCTTTTATAAAGAAATATCACAACAATGAATCCAAGCCAGAATCCGCTCTACCTAAGACTGCATCTTTGTGTCTGCACCTGGTAAACAACAACCACTCAGTTCACACAGTGAGCATAGGGTCCCCATATGGTGAATAGGAGATCAGCTGTTCCTAGCAATGGTACAATGTCTGACAGTCTAGCAAGGGAACAGGAAACTAAAGCAATACTGTCTCTTAATACCAGACCTCCATATGATTAGCCGGCAGAAAATTGTATAGCGTATACATTTCATTTTTCAGCATAAATATATCCTTGCGCTACTAAGAGAATCGCAGCACGGGTATCTACATCTGTATTTATGTATATTTTCCGCAGTACAGCATTCAGTGCTTGGCGGAGGCACTGTTAGTTATTCACTATCCTGCTCCTCTCGTAAATGGAGCGAAGGAAAAAGATTATTTCCTTCCGTACGAGCCCTGATTCCTCTTATCCCTTCATCGTGGTCCTTACGCCAGATGTATGTTGGTGCCGATAGGATCGTTTTGCAGTACACCCCGACTGCCGGTCGTCTAACCTTTCTCAATGCTATTTCGTGAAAAGAACGTCTTCTTTCCTCTAGACATTCCCGTTCTTTTCCGTGGAGAATTTCCTTAATAATCGCCATGGAAACAGCTGATAACAAAACTAGCAGCACGCTTCTTAACTGCTTCGGTGTCGCCATTTAATCAGATCTGATGGGGATCCCAGTCACTCGAGCATTACTCAAGAGTGGGTCGCACAAGTGTTCTACATGCGTTTGCCTTTGTAGATGACCTGTACTTTCCTAGAATTCTCCCAATAATCCGCTTTTCCTACAACAACATTGTGCTCGTTCTATTTTACATCGCTTTGCAACGTTACGCCTAGATATTTAATCGACGTGAATGTATTAAGCAGGAGCTGTATTCGAACTATACAGAGTTGTTTTTCCTACTCATCTGCAGTAATGTGAAATTTTTCACCTTTACAAGAAACTGGCATTCATCACAGCAAACAGAAATTCTGTTGAAGTCGTCCTGTACTCTCTAACGATCTCTTAACGATAAGACTTTCCCGTACGCTGCAGCGTCATTAGCAAACAGTCGCAGATTGCTGCTCACCCCGTTCGTAATATCATCTCCGTATGTAGAGGTCAAGAGCGGTCCTATTACATATCACCGAGGGACTCCTGATGATGCTTTGTCTCCGATACTCACCGTCCAGGAAAGCGCACTGGATTGTATAATTCAAAAAGTGTACGAAGTGCTAATAAACTGAGAACCTGTTCTATATGCTCGGACCTTTGTTAACAGTCTGTAGAGAGGCACTGTGTCAATTGTTTTCTGGAAACATACGAATATGAGATACGACTGTTGCCCTTCGTCCAAGGTTGTTAAAAGACTATCAGTTGCCTATGAAATATTTAAATGTGAGACTGGTATTCTGGCATAGAGCTCATCGTCAAAGGCATCTGATAGAGAAGCCAAAGAAACGAAAGCATACATACCGATATCTACTATATTTTTGTACATAAGATGCTACACGGCGGTTTTTATGGAAACAGTCGAGTAATGTGTGGTAATTCATGTGGAAAGACCCATATTCAAATGACGCCGAGGAATTTGATAATCAATAGTACTAGTGATTGTCAGTGAATAATGAAGACTTACTTTCCGTTAGCTCTGGTTTGCATTTGCATGCCTTATAGAAGCGAGACAACATTGAAAGCATTCTAAACGATGGGAAAAGCATGTGGATTGCCAGGGAAGTACAGTCGGCTACCTCACTTAGAGCCAGTCTGCGAAAGACCTGCTGAGGGAAAGGCGAGTCCCAATAGCTCACTGGCCATCGGCCATGCATTTTTAGTGCGGCGCCGGGGTGTCCAACTTTATTCTGAATGAACACAGATAGGATCTCCCACTGCGCAGACTCCTGGTGAAAACATTTTACAACATGGGAGTGGGTTGAGAAGGTTCATTTTTTACAGAGGGCACTATTGTGCTCAAATGTAGAAAGTTGACTGTTTCTTCTGAAAGCACCTGACGCCAGAGATAAACATCTAGAAGACATTACTGAGCCGTAGTTTAGGGTCTCTGGAAACACGAGACACCGCTGAATGTAAACTGCTTCTATTGGCTAAAACAAATAAACTACACGTTAGAGAGAGAAACGAGACAATGTGAATGAAGCCCACCTCATTGGTCTCTCTCTCTCTCTCTCTCTCACACACACACACACACACAGAGAGAGAGAGAGAGAGAGAGAGAGAGAGAGAGAGAGAGAGAGAGGCGACTTTTTTCTGTGGAAGATGGTAGGACGAAAGTTATTGGATAACCAGCTAGAGGAAAGGGACTAGTGTTTTCTAAGGAGAAATTTTATTGGTTGGCACTTGGAAGAAATAGAGCCCAGCCAATCTTAGTAAGAGATGTAGTATGCAGTAATGCGATACTTCCTCTTAACTATCATCTGATCAGAAAGCATTCAATCTTCGGGAGCCTCGTCCGCCAGACTTCCACGCTGAGAGCCGCAATCTCCACTGGCCTTCCAAGTCACATGAGCTGATGTACTAACGACTTAGAGAAATTTCGGGCTGATCTCCACTTAGCCTTTGGTGAGTGTCATATGTCCCGCCAATGACTGATTCTGCAGCTACTTCAACCTCCACCTCAAACACTATGGTGAGATCGAGCCGCAACCGCGAGACGTGTTGGAACATTAAAGTCATTTTATAGTAAATCAGTTACATCAAGCTTCACTCTGAAGACTGGTACTTCCACGCCAGTGAATATTCTGCTTTCATCTCCAACGCAGGTGTGACGTATTCCTCTCTTTAGTGCTTTCCTTTCTCCGTTACCATCACAACAATCACTGGGGACTTTGTGAGTACTATTAATTCACATGCATAATTTTTAGCATCTTTCCCCCCAACTCCTATGTCAGATATGCCAAAGGCTTATTATATTAATGGTGCCACTGTTTGTAATTTATTTTGCCGGCCGAAGTGGCCGCGCGGTTCTGGCGCTGCAGTCTGGAACCGCGAGACCGCTACGGTCGCAGGTTCGAATCCTGCCTCGGGCATGGATGTGTGTGATGTCCTTAGGTTAGTTAGGTTTAACTAGTTCTAAGTTCTAGGGGACTAATGACCTCAGCAGTTGAGTCCCATAGTGCTCAGAGCCATTTGAACCATTTTGTAATTTATTTTGTCAATGATTGCAATGATCGTATTGAAATAAAACAAAGTATTTATGAATTGTGCTTCATGTAGTAGCCATAAGTTTTTAATTTTGGAGGAACCTTAATAGTATTGCGACACCTGCTAGGCTTACCTTCCAGTTTTAAAACCAAAACACCTTGCAAAAAGTAAAACGCAAGGTTACATACAAATTACGCACATACATATCAAATAAACTGTGTGGCACTCCGTCATCAGGCCACGAGTGGCCTACCGGGACCATCCGACCGCTGTGTCATCCTCAATGGAGGATGCAGATAGGAGGGGCGTGGGGTCCGCACACTGCTCTCCCGGTCGTTATGATGGTATTCTTGACCGAAGACGCTACTATTCGGTCGAGTATCTCCTGAATTGGCATCACGAGGCTGAATGCACCCCGAAAAATGGCAACAGCGCATGGCGGCCTGGATGGTCACCCATCCACGGGCCGACCACGCCCGACAGCGCTTAACTTCGGTGATCTCACGGGAACAGTGAGGCTAGGCCGTTGCCAAATGACCTGTGTGGCAATTAAAAAATCTGTATGATGTCAAAACTGATGTCTATCTAGAAATCAGAGAGCTCCGTGAATGTTTAAAATCTAATTATACACATGTGTTTGTGATCGCGATAGGATCCAACATATGTCGCACCTCACAGCACACAGTCCGCCGTGCGTACATGATAGAGCTGTCAAATGTTGAATGGCCGTATTCCCTGGTCGGACTGGACACTACTGTCACGGAATGAAAACATGGAACTGGTAGACTGAACAGAATGTCTAAATTGCAGATCTCTTGTTGCCTCTGAGGCCACATCCAAGTAAATGAAATGTTCCCACATGTGTATTGAATAACGTACTTGGAAAATTAACATACAAGGGTAGAATGTATAGACTTTTCGGGGTGTTCCAGAAAAGTTGCAACGATCTCAGAGAGGTTCTAGAGAGTGTCTTGAAGACCAAATCAAAAACAGGAGACCGTGCCCATAAACTTTAGCCATTACGCTACACATTATCGATGGTAAACGTTCAGCCCCTGCCAACAGGCAACCCTTTCGGCAGTAAACGTGACCGCACACAGACGGACCTTAGGCGGAATGTCTCGCATTATTGTTTGTTAATGAACACGACTGATTGCTACTATTGCCAGTGGAGAAGTTGGAGCCCTAGTCTCCCACAAATGCGATGCTCTGCTGCATTGGTGGATGACAGTTTTGGAGACAGGTTTCCGTCTGCAGTTTTTCTCCTGTACACCGAAAAAAGGTGGGGTCTCAGAGGGTTCAAGAAGAAAAATAAACCGTGGATGGAAACCCGTATTCTAAACCGTCATCCACTGAGGCATTAGAGCATCGCATTCATAGGAGACGCGGCCTTTGTACACCGCAGCCAGCGCCATCTTGTCCAGTGACGAGCGTGGCGGTCTGTTGCGATCACCGAGTTCGACCTAAGGTCAATTAGCGTACGAAGCCACGTTTGCTGCCAAAGGGTGGCATTGTGGCAGTCGCCAGCGCTTATAACTTCGGCACTTTGCAGCGTCTCTGGATGATATTTCTACATACGGGGTCATATCCCCAATTTGCTCCCCAAGAAATCCTCTACAACCCCTCGAAGTTTGTCGCAACATTTCTGGGAAATGCTGTATAAGAGCAGAATATATGTTTCTTCCTTAGAGCCATGTACGAGGTGAAAACCACGTTATATGGTGGACACAGATGATGTTGCATTGCATCAGTCTTGCTCGATGTATAATACGTAACAGTTAACATCAATGTTCTCTCTCTCTACATATACAGGGTGTTTCAAAAATGACCGGTATATCTGAAACGGCAATAAAAACTAAACGAGCAGCGATAGAAATACACCGTTTGTTGCAATATGCTTGGGACAACAGTACATTTTCAGGCAGACAAACTTTCGAAATTACAGTAGTTACAATTTTCAACAACAGATGGCGCTGCGGTCTGGGAAACTCTATAGTACGATATTTTCCACATATCCACCATGCGTAGCAATAATATGGCGTAGTCTCTGAATGAATTTACCCGAAACCTTTGACAACGTGTCTGGCGGAATGGCTTCACATGCAGATGAGATGTACTGCTTCAGCTGTTCAATTGTTTCTGGATTCTGGCGGTACACCTGGTCTTTCAAGTGTCCCCACAGAAAGAAGTCACAGGGGTTCATGTCTGGCGAATAGGGAGGCCAATCCACGCCGCCTCCTGTATGTTTCGGATAGCCCAAAGCAATCACACGATCATCGAAATATTCATTCAGGAAATTAAAGACGTCGGCCGTGCGATGTGGCTGGGCACCATTTTGCATAAACCACGAGGTGTTCGCAGTGTCGTCTAAGGCAGTTTGTACCGCCACAAATTCACGAAGAATTTCCAGATAGCGTGATGCAGTAATCGTTTCGGATCTGAAAAATGGGCCAATGATTCCTTTGGAAGAAATGGCGGCCCAGACCAGTACTTTTTGAGGATGCAGGGACGATGGGACTGCAACATGGGACTGTTAGGTTCCCCATTTGCGCCAGTTCTGTTTATTGACGAAGCCGTCCAGGTAAAAATAAGCTTCGTCAGTAAACCAAATGCTGCCCACATGCATATCGCCATCATCAATCCTGTGCACTATATCGTTAGCGAATGTCTCTCGTGCAGCAATGGCAGCGGCGCTGAGGGGTTGCCGCGTTTGAATTTTGTATGGATAGAGGTGTAATCTCTGGCGCATGAAACGATACGTGGACGTTGGCGTCATTTGGACCGCAGCTGCAACACGGCGAACGGAAACCCGAGGCCGCTGTTGGATCACCTGCTGCACTAGCTGCGCGTTGCCCTCTGTGGTTGCCGTACGCGGTCGCCCTAACTTTCCAGCACGTTCATCCGTCACGTTCCCAGTCCGTTGAAATTTTTCAAACAGATCCTTTATTGTATCGCTTTTCGGTCCTTTGGTTACATTAAACCTCCGTTGAAAACCTCGTCTTGTTGCAACAACACTGTGTTCTAGGCGGTGGAATTCCAACACCAGAAAAATCCTCTGTTCTAAGGAATAAACCATGTTGTCTACAGCACACTTGCACGTTGTGAACAGCACACGCTTACAGCAGAAAGACGACGTACAGAATGGCGCACCCACAGACTGCGTTGTCTTCTATATCTTTCACATCACTTGCAGCGCCATCTGTTGTTGAAAATTGTAACTACTGTAATTTCGAAAGTTTGTCCGCCTGAAAATGTACTGTTGTCCCAAGCATATTGCAACAAACAGTGTATTTCTATCGCTGCTCGTTTCGTCTTTATTGCCGTTTCAAATATACCGGTCATTTTTGAAACACCCTGTAAATACCGTACTTACAAGCTGCAAAGCACCAAGTGTAAAAGATTCTTTCATACATAGATCGCACGATATCGTGCGAGGAAAAGGAAATTCAAGCTTGACGAGAGAGGTACTTTCTATTCTGTGTTCATGTGTTTAAGTTGTCGAACATACACTACTGGCCATTAAAATTGCTACACCAAGAAGAAATGCAGACGATAAACGGCTATTCGTTGGACAAATATATTATACTCGAATTGACATGTGATTACATTTTCAGGCAATTTGGGTGCATAAATCCTGAGAAATCAGTACCCAGAACAACCACCTCTGGCCGTAATAGCGGCATTGATACGCCTGGGCATTGAGTCAAACAGAGCTTGGATGGCGTGTACAGGTACAGGTGACCATGCAGCTTCAACACGATACCACAGTTCATCAACAGTAGTGACTGGCATAGCGTGACGAGCTAGTTGCTCGGCCACCATTGACCAGACGTTTTGAAATGGTGAGGGGTCTGGAGAATGTGCTGGCCAGGGCATCAGTCGAACATTTTCTGTACCCAGGAAGGCCCGTACAGGACATGCAACATGCGGTAGTGCATTATCCTGCTGAAATGTAGGGTTTCGCAGGGATCGAATGAAGGGTAGAGCCACGGGACCAACACATCTGAAATGTAACGTCCACTGTTCAAAGTGCCGTCAATGCGAACAAGAGGTGGCCGAGAAGTGTAACCAATGGCACCCCATACCATCACGCCGGGTGATACGCCAGTATGTCGATGACGAATACACGCTTCCAATGTGCGTTCACCGGGATGTTGCCAAACACGGATGGAACCATCATGATGCTGTAAACAGAACCTGGATTCATCGGAAAAAATGACATTTTGCCATTCGTGCACCCGGATTCGTCGTTGAGTACACCATTGCAGGCGCTCCTGTCTGTGATGCAGCGTCAAGGGTAACCGCAGCCATGGTCTCCGAGCTGCTAGTCAATGCTGCTGCAAACGTCGTCCAACTGTTCGTGCAGATGGTTGTTGTCTTGCAAACGTCCCCATCTGTTGATTCAGGGGATCGAGACGTGGCTGCACGATCCGTTACAGCCGTGCGAATAAGATGCCTGTCATCTTGACTTCTAGTGATACGAGGCCGTTGGGATCCACCACGGCGTTTCGTATTACCCTCCCGAACCCACTGATTCCATATTCTGCTAACAGTCATTGAATGTCGACCAACGCGAGTAGCAATGTGACGATACGGTAAACTGCAATCCTGATAGACTACAATCCGAATTTTATCAAAGTCGGAAACGTGATGGTACGCATTTCTCCTCCTTACACGAGGCACCACAACAACGTTTCATCAGGCAACGCAGGTCAACTACTGTTTGTGTATGAGAAGTCGGTTGGAAACTTTCCTCATGTCAGCACGTTGTAGGTGTCGCCACCGGCGCCAACCTTGTGTGAATGCTCTGAAAAGGTAATCATTTGCATATCGCAGCATCTTCTTCCTGTCGGTTAAATTTCGCGTCTGTAGCACGTCATCTTCGTGGTGTAGCAAATTTAATGGCCAGTAATGTATTTGTTTAAACTACCCTATACAGAACAGCAAACTGAATCGCTGCCAGGGAACAATCACCGGTGAACTGCTGTCAAACTATGTACACGAGGCTCTCCTCCGCAGAATCCTCGACAAGGTTTGGCCGCAGGCGGAGAAAGACTAACTGCTGACGAGATTAGACGCAGTGCCTCACCGGGGAACTGCGGTTTCAAGGAGGGTTTCGAAGCTCAAAGAACACACAGACGCACAAAAATTAGGAGCCGGACGGCGCCGAGGGCATAAATACGGGAGGCAATATCGACGGCGAGTTATGCGGCGCGCGGGAGGCGGCTATTACGAACGAGATTTACCGCGGCGCGCCACCCGACCCTCGCTCGGACCAATATGGCGTCCCCGACACGTGGACGTACGGCGCGTTATCACGGCCGGGACGCCGTAAACAACGCCCCCCACGCAGCCGCAGACGCAGCCGCAGCCGCGCTTCCGGCGCCACGGACCGAGTCACTCGCCGACGCCCACCGGGGGCCAGCCGCCGACTAGACGCCTACCGAGGGCCGGCGGCTGGCCGGGCTCGCTCCGCACACCGAGCAATACAGGAAGCAAAGACAGAGAGGTACGTCTGAGGCTTGTTACTTACTTGGCGAATCGCGTTCCTGATATTACACTACTCGCCATTAAAATTGCTACACCAGGAAGATGAAGTGCTACAGACGCGATATTTAACCGACAGGAAGAAGATGCAGCGATACGCAAGTGAATAGCTTTTCAGAGCATTCACACTAGGTTGGCGCCGGTGGCGACACATACAACGTGCTGACATGGGGAAAGTTTCCAACCGATTTCTCATACACAAACCGCAGTTGACCGGCGTTGCCTGGTCAAACGTTATTGTGATGCCTTGTGTAAGGAGGAGACATGCGTACCATCACGTTTCCGACTTTGATAAAGGTCGAATTGTAAACTATCGCGATTGCGGTTTATCGTATCGCGACATTGCTGCTCGCGTTGGTCGAGATCCAATAAGCAGAATATGGAATCGGTGGGTTCAGGAGGGTAATACGGGACGCCGTGCTGGATCCCAACGGCCTCGTATCACTAGCAGTCGAGATGACAGGCATCTTATCCGCGTGACTGTAACGGATCGTGCGGCCACGTCTCGATCCCAGAGTCAACAGATGGGGACGTTTGCAAGACAACAACCATCTGCACGAACAGTTCGACGACGTTTTCAGAAGCATGGACTATCAGCTCGGAGACCGTGGCTGCGGTTACCCTTGACGCTGCATCACAGACAGGAGCGCCTGCTATGGTGTACTCAACGACGAACCTGGGTGCACGAATGGGAAAACTTCATAGTTTCGGATGAATCCAGGTTCTGTTTACAGCATCATGATGGCCGCATCCGTGTTTGGCGGCATCGCGGTGAACGCACATTGGAAGCGTGTATTCGTCATCGCCATATTGGAGTATCACCCGGCGTGATGGTATGGGGTGCCATTGGTTACACGTCTCGGTCACCTCTTGTTCGCATTGACGGCACTTTGAACACTGGACGTTACATTTCAGATGTGTTACGACCCGTGGCTCTACCCTTCATTCGATCCCTGCGAAACCCTACATTTCAGCAGGATACTGCACGACCGCATTTTGTAGGTCCTGTACGGGCCTTTCTGGATACAGGAAACGTTCGACTGCTGCCCAAGCCAGCACACTCTCCAGATCTCTCACCAATTGAAAACGTCTGGTCAATGGTGGCCGAGCAACTGGCTCGTCACAATACGCCAGTCACTACTCTTGATGAACTGTGGTATCGTGTTGAAGCTGCATGGTCAGCTGTATCTGTACACGCCATCCAAGCTCTGTTTGACTCAATGCCCAGGCGTATCAAGGCCGTTATTACGGCCAGAGGTGGTTCTTTTGCATACTGATTTCTCAGGATCTATGCACCCAAATTGGGTGAAAATCTAATAACATGTCAGTTTTAGTATAATATATTTGTCCAATGAATACCCGTTTATCATCTGCAATTCTTCTTGGTGTAGCAATTTTAATTGTCAGTAGAGTACAAAATACACAAAGAAAAAAAAGTACGTTCGAAGTGTAGCAGCCATAAGTGAAATAGCGCCAGTTGCAGAATGGTTTTACTTTTTATCGTCATCACATCATCATCATGACTTGTTGCATTAGTTGCCTCTAAGGCCTACAGCTGAAAACAAAAGTCAGGAAGGATTACATGTGTAATGCAGTTACTAGTCCATCGTGGCCGGTCCACAACTTTAAAAATCAAATTTCTCTGAGCACTGTAGGACTTAACTTCTGAGGTCATCAGTCCACTAGAAGTTAGAACTACTTAAACCTAACTAACCTAAGGACATCACACACATCCATGCCCCCATGCCCGAGGCAGAATTCGAACCTGCGAGAGTAGCGGTCGCGCGGTTTCAGACTGTAGCGCCTAGAACCGCTCGGCCACAACGGCCAGCCTTCATCTTCCACTTCACTTGTTTGATTATTGTTAATATTCGATCCTTCCATCGCGTCTTTGGACATCTCCTTAGGCATTTTCCGGCATGTTGAGGCTGGACTCCGTACGGGTGGGATCGATCAGCTCAGGATGTACCAAAACCACTGTAGCCTCTTGTGCCCTAATATTCAGTCAATGCTTGGCTTTCGAAGCGGCTGGTACAGCTCATCTTACATTCTTCGTTCCCATTTACCTTCCACGAGATTGTAGACGGTTCCGCTGATCTTACGATGTACCATCGTCTCGAAGGGACTGGTCGCTTCTTCAGTTGTAGCTGATGTCTCCCAGGTTTCACAATCATATAAAAGTGCCGGCCGTACTAGTGTCACGTACAGCTGGATCTTATTCTTCTGTGATCTCAGTCGTGACTTGAATAACTTGTTCGGACTAAAGAATGTGCGACTGGCATTTATTATTCGTTGATGCTCTCGTTTCGTCACTTCACTTTTTCTTAGTCAGTAGGGAACACAGGTACGGGAACGTTCAAAGGTACACTCGTCCACAACACTGGAAGGAAGTAGAGCTTGACGGCGTAATACAACTAGATGTTTGGTTTAATTTTCATCCAACATCAGTCTAGTTTTCTTCGCATTGTGGAGAAATAGGGGAGTATCAGCGCATACTTGCTCCAGGTTGTCACCAAGAATCACAGCATCGTCAGGAAATGCCAAGATTGTGTTTGCTCCCATCATCTCTATTTCTCCCATTTGGCCAGTGTCACGGATAACTTATTCAAAGGCCAAATTGAATAGTATTGGGGCCAATGGAGCTCCTTGTCTTAATCCATTTAGAATACTGAACGGTAGCAATAGCAGTATGTCGAACCGTATTAGACAAATCGATCGAGAGTAGCAAGATGCAGTTAGACGGATGTATGTCGATGGGATGTGAAATTCCTCTAACGGTTCAAATGACTTTGAACACAATGGGACTTAACATCTGAGGTCATCAGTTCCCGAGACTTAGAACTACTTCAACCTAACTAACCTAAGGACATCACACACATCCATGCCCGAGGCAGGATTCGAACCTGCGACCGTAGCAGCAGCGCGATTCTCGACTGAAGCGCCTAGAACCGCTCTGCCACAGCGGCCGATACAAGAATTTTAATCTGATCTTGTGTCCGGTGGAGTTGACATCTTGTAACATTTGCTCTGCTACAGGAGCTGTTATGCTATATATGCAATGATGTAATTTTTGGAAAATAATTAGAGTTTGACAGAGCACTGAAAGACCTGAGTCGAAACAAGGCACCGGGAGTAGACAACATTCCATTAGAACTACTGACAGCTTTGGGAGAGCCAGTCCTGACAAAACTCTACCATCTGGTGAGCAAGATGTATGAGACAGGCGAAATACCCACAGACTTCAAGAAGAATATAATAATTCCAACCCCAAAGAAAGCAGGTGTTGACAGATGTGAAAATTACCGAACTATCAGTTTAATAAGTCACAGCTGCAAAATACTAACGCGAATTCTTTACAGACGAATGGAAAAACTGGTAGAAGCGGACCTCGGGGAAGATGATTTTGGATTCCGTAGAAATGTTGGAACACGTGAGGCAATACTAACCTTACGACTTATCTTAGAAGAACGATTAATAAAAGGCAAACCTACGTTTCTAGCATTTGTAGACTTAGAGAAAGCTTTTGACAACGTTAACTGGAATACTCTCTTTCAAATTCTGAAGTTGACAGGGGTAAAATACAGGGAGCGAAAGGCTATTTACAATTTGTACAGAAACCAGATGGCAGTTCTAAGAGTCGAGGGGCATGAAAGGGAAGCAGTGGCTGGGAAAGGAGTGAGACAGGGTTGTAGCCTCTCCCCGATGTTATTTAATCTGTATATTGAGCAAGCAGTAAAGGAAACAAAAGAAAAATTCGGAGTAGGTATTAAAATTCATGGAGAAGAAGTAAAATCTTTGAGGTTCGCCGATGACATTGTAATTCTGTCAGAGACAGCAAAGGACTTGGAAGAGCAGTTGAACGAAATGGACATTGTCTTGAAAGGAGGATATAAGATGAACATCAACAAAAGCAAAACGAGGATAATGGAATGTAGTCAAATTAAATCGGGTGATGCTGAGGGGATTACATTAGGAAATGAGACACTTAAAGTAGTAAAGGAGTTTTGCTATTTAGTGAGTAAAATAACTGATGATGGTCGAAGTAGAGAGGATATAAAATGTAGACTGGCAATGGCAAGGAAAGCGTTTCTGAAGAAGAGAAATTTGTTAAAATCGAGTATAGATTTAAGTGTCAGGAAGTCGTTTCTGAAAGTATTTGTATGGAGTGTAGCCATGTATGGAAGTGAAACATGGACGATAACCTGTTTGGACAAGAAGAGAATAGAAGCTTTCGAAATGTGGTGCTACAGAAGAATGCTGAAGATAAGATGGGTAGATCACGTAACTAATGAGGAGGTATTGAATAGGATTGGGGAGAAGAGAAGTTTGTGGCACAACTTGACTAGAAGAAGGGATCGGTTGGTAGGACATGTTTTGAGGCATCAAGGGATCACAAATTTAGCATTGGAGGGCAGCGTGGAGGGTAAAAATCGTAGAGGGAGACCAAGAGATGAATACACTAAGCAGATTCAGAAGGATGTTGGTTGCAGTAGGTACTGGGAGATGAAGAAGCTTGCACAGGATAGAGAAGCATGGATAGCTGCATCAAACCAGTCTCAGGACTGAAGACCACAACAACAACAACAATTAGGTGCATCTGGAGATGGAAATCTAATTCTCGAAATCGACCATGTAACAACTAAAGTTATAAAATCATCCTGCAGCGGGGGCCTATATTATTTATAACTGCTTATCATAGAGCTATATAGACGAGTCCTACCAGACACTACAAAGGATAGTCGAGATATAAAATATACTTTACTTCACAGTGCGCCATCAGTTTGCCCCAAGACAGTCTTGCAAATGAACTGAAGCACTTGGGCACAAACTTCCGAGTAAATGGATACAGCACTAAGAAAATACGGCCAGCTATTCGGCAGTTTGTAACTAGACAACAGCGTGGAGAAAAAAAGGAACACAATCTCTACCGTGCATCCCATTTGTCAGCATTACCTCCAAGAAATTCAGAAGAATCTTGGAGAGGCACAGTGTCAAATACTTATTTCACCCACCCCCTAAGACCTTGGCTCTTGTAGGTTCAGTAAAGGATGATCTAGCCCTTCGCAAACCACAGGCCTACCAAATCCCCTGTCGGTTTGGCAAGGCATACACTTGAGCTGCTGTACTTACTGTAGAAGAGATGTGCCGTGAACATAGACGCCACACTGAATTGTGACAGACCACCAAACCAGCTAGTGTCCACCGTAGTATAAAAACTGTCTATAATATTGATTATAACAAAACTTAAATACATAGGCAGTCTTCCTCCATCTGTGATTGGGTGATTAACGAAGCCATCGAAATTAGGATCCAAGATGGACTACTTGTAGCTGAATAAGATGCGGAATACTGCATTGTGCCGAGAAAAACCGAAGCGTTGCAGTACAGTTAGGTCAGCATCTGACAGCGACAGAGCGGAACCTGGGGACCGCAGTACGCAGGCAGGCAGGCTGAGGTCATCAGTCCCCTAGAACTTAGAACTACTTAAACCTAACTAACCTAAGGACATCACACACATCCATGCCCGAGGCAGGATTAGAAACTGTAACCGTAGCAGTTGCACGTGTGAAACTTCATGGATGAATACTTCGTCCATAAGGGACGCCATTATGAGGACTGCGACTGTTGATAAATACAAATAAAACAGTTTCTGCGTCAGTCACTTGCCTATTTTGCAGCTAAGCGTTTCGATGGTTCACACCATCATCTTCAGGTGGAGAACTCTCAATTTACATGGCTAGTGTTGGCGAACAGTACAGACGTCTTCTCACAATCGCAGACCGAGGGCAGTGTAGGTTATTTTGCATCTCTTGTTAATGATAACGTCAGAGGTTAAAAAGCGTGAACCACTAAAGTGCCTGTTCTAAATCAACAATTTTTATCATTAGCAAAATACGCAAAATAACCTACACTTCCCTTGGTCTGCGAATACGAGAAGACGTCTGTACTCTACAGCAACACCAGACATGTTAATAAGCAGTTCTCCACCTGAAGATGATGGTGTGGACCATCGTAACCAAACAGACAAGTGACTGACGCAGAACCTGTTTTATTTGTAAACTTCATGGGTTTGAGAGGGCATCTGCAGTTATTTCAGTGATTACAAATTTACAAAGAATTTGGCAGTATGAGCCAAGTTGTGAGGATGACGCTGCACACCATCTGGCCTCAACGCGACAACTGATTCGCGTGGGAAGGGTATCACAAACCTCTTGTATCCGCTCCTGAGGTAAGGTGGCCCACAACTGGTAACTATTTCTTGACATCCTACACACTGCCACTGGGTTGAAATTCACGTTCGAGCATGTCCCACACATGTTCTATCGTGGACAGATCTTGGGCTCTTGCTCGCAACGGGGGTACCCCTACATCACGCAGACAGTTCATAGAGACATGTGCCATGTGTGGACGAGAATCGTCTTGTTGTCGAATGGCACCACGATACTCTCGTATGACAGGTAACACATGATGGCGCTGGATGTCCCTGACGCGCACTTGTGCCGTGGAGTTCCTCCAGTCTCGACCAGGAATAATCTGAAGATATACCCGACGGTTCCCCACACCAAGAGGCGAAGAGTAACAAAGCTCTGGCTCTTCGAAGTATTGGAAGAATGGGAGCTCTTCCCAGGTCGCCGATGGTTCCAAAATGGTTCAAATGGCTCTGAGCACTATGGGACTCAACTGATGTGGTCATAAGTCCCCTAGAACTTAGAACTACTTAAACCTAACTAACCTAATGACATCACACACATCCATGCCGGAGGCAGGATTCGAACCTGCGACCGTAGCGGTCGTGCGGTTCCAGACTGTCGTCGATGGTCTTTTGCGGTAGTGCATGACCACGATGTGACACCATTCATCAGGAGTCAATCCTTGCCGTCACGCCACCACTCCAAACGCAGCCGTTTGTGTTGTGGTGTAAATGGCAGACTACGCATGGCAATGTTGAATGTTATTACTTGTTCGCAGTTGGCAGTCACAGATGTGAAAGGGTTACGATATGTTTGGTGCACAATACGGCGATCCTCGCTATAGGTCGTGAAACGTGATCACCCAGAACCATGACGACGGACATACTTAGTCTCCCACGCAGTCTAACGTCGGGCCACTGTCACATCCGCATGTCGCACAGGTCTGGATATTGCACGATTCGACCAGCCAAACGGAGATCCCTTTTAAAATCTGTCAGGTTCAATTAGATTACATCATGGTCAGACAGAGATTCCGAAATCAGATACTGGATTGTAAGGCGTACCCAGGAGCATATATAGACTCAGATCACAATATAGTAGTGATGAAGAGTAGGCATTAGTCAGGAAGAATCAATACGCAAAGAAGTGGGATACGGAAGTACTAAGGAATGACGAGATACGTTTGAAGTTCTCTAACGCTATAGATACAGCAATAAGGAATAGCGCAGTAGGCAGTACAGTTGAAGAGGAATGGACATCTCTAAAAAGGGCCATCACAGAAGTTGGGAAGGAAAACATAGGTACAAAGAAGGTAGCTGCGAAGTAACTATGGGTAACAGAAGAAATACTTGAGTTGATTGATGAAAGGAGGAAGTACAAACATGTTCCGGGAAAATCAGGAATACAGAAATACAAGTCGCTGAGGAATGAAATAAATAGGAAGTGCAGGGAAGCTAAGACGAAATGGCTGCAGGAAAAATGTGAAGACATCGAAAAAGATATGATTGTCGGAAGGACAGACTCAGCATACAGGAAAGTCAAAAAAACCTTTGGTGACATTAAAAGCAACGGTGGTAACATTAAGAGTGCAACGGGAATTCCACTGTTAAATGCAGAGGAGAGAGCAGATAGGTGGAAAGAATACATTGAAAGCCTCTATGAGGGTGAAGATTTGTCTGATGTGATAGAAGAAGAAACAGGAGTCGATTTAGAAGAGATAGGGAATCCAGTATTAGAATCGTAATTTAAAAGAGCTTTGGAGGACTTACGGTCAAATAAGGCAGAAGGGATAGATAACATTCCATCAGAATTTCTAAAATCATTGGGGGAAGTGGCAACAAAACGACTATTCACGCTGGTGTGTAGAATATATGAGTCTGCCGACATACCATCTGACTTTCGGAAAAGCATCATCCACACAATTCCGAAGACGGCAAGAGCTGACAAGTGCGAGAATTATCGCACAGTCAGCTTAACAGCTAATGCATCGAAGCTGCTTACAAGAATAATATACAGAAGAATGGAAAAGAAAATTGAGAAAGCGCTAGGTGACGATCAGTTTGGCTTTAGGAAAAGTAAAGGGACGCGAGAGGCAATTCTGACGTTGCGGCTAATAATGGAAGCAAGGCTAAAGAAAAATCAAGACACTTTCATAGGATTTGTCGACCTGGAAAAAGCGTTCGACAATATAAAACGGTGCAAGCTGTTCGAGATTCTGAAAAAAAGTAGGGGTAAGCTATAGGGAGAGACGGGTCATATACAATATGTACAACAACCAAGAGGGAATAATAAGAGTGGACGATCAAGAACGAAGTACTCGTATTAAGAAGGGTGTAAGACAAGGCTGTAGCCTTTCGCCCCTACTCTTCAATCTGTACATCAAGGAAGCAATGATAAAAATAAAAGAAAGGTTCAGGAGTGGAATTAAAATACAAGGTGAAAGGATATCAATGATACGATTCGCTGATGACATTGCTATCCTGAGTGAAAGTGAAGAAGAATTAAATGATCTGCTGAACGGGTGGAACAGTCTAATGAGTTTGAGAGTAAATCGGAGAAAGACGAAGGTAATGAGAAGTAGTAGAAATGAGAACAGCGAGAAACTTAACATCAGGATTGATGGTCACGAAGTCAATGAAGTTAAGGAATTCTGCTACCTAGGCAGTAAAATAACCAATGACGGACGGAGCAAGGAGGACATCAAAAGCAGACTCGCTATGGCAAAAAAGGCATTTCTGGCCAAGAGAAGTCTACTAATATCAAATACCGGCCTTAATTTGAGGAAGAAATTTCTGAGGATGTGCGTCTGGAGTACAGCATTGTATGGTAGTGAAACATGGACCGTGGGAAAACCGGAACAGAAGAGAATCGAAGCATTTGAGATGTGGTGCTATAGACGAATGTTGAAAATTAGGTGGACTGATAAGGTAAGGAATGAGGAGGTTCTACGCAGAATCGGAGAGGAAAGGAATATGTGGAAAACACTGATAAGGAGAAGGAACAGGATGATAGGACATCTGCTAAGACATGAGGGAATGACTTCCATGGTACTAGAGGGAGCTGTAGAGGGCAAAAACTGTAGAGGAAGACAGAGATTGGAATACGTCAAGCAAATAATTTGAGGACGTAGGTTGCAAGTGCTACTCTGAGATGAAGAGGTTAGCACAGGAAAGTGATTCGTGGCGGGCCACATCAAACCAGTCAGTAGACTGACGAAAAAAAAGAAAAAGGTGCTAATAGCGCTCTCTCACACGAGTTCGCGGAATGTCCGTCTACTCCACAATGACCACTCAACATCTGACGCGATGCACGCCCCATATATATCACACCAGACCTGGTGACAACACTAAACAAGAACAACGTTAATGCATTCTAGAGTGTATAATGGATCCAGTAAAACTATTGTTGCTGTCTTCCTGATATACAGTTTCTCTGTATTTACCCAACCACATTTCCCTAACATCTGAATTTGGGGATAGTGTATACTATGTTGAAAATACGTAGCGACGTGCACGATTCTACTTCTCCTATGAGCCAATGTGTTAAGAGCAGAACTCACGGCCTTAGTCCAAAGACTTAATTAAATGTGCTGACAAAAAAGACCACAACTACAAACCTGTCAGACATACGTTCCGCGTTAACGCCACCAAAGAACCGCGTAGGCAATAACACCGACAAGTTCTTAGTATATAAGATGTCAAAGCAGGTCTATGTGTTATACCGCCGTAATAAAAGGACTCTTACGACGCGGGTGAAGGGACACTGCGGCGTAAGAAAGAATGAAGCTGTTGGTATGCTAGGAGAGGAGGCAGTGCACACTGAGACAACGAAATAAGACCTTCTCCTGGAAGTAAAGCTTCAACACAGAGCCAATTCGAACAGCAAACTGTAGCCCTCCTACTAATGTATTCACGAAAATTGTCCACATCATTGTATAATGTCCATATTGCGTTTCACGATAATTTTGTACCCGAACTTTAATAACTTTAACAAATTTAAATTTTCAGACTCATCCTTGCACGATGGCGGCTGTTTTCTCCGAGAACAGTGAACAACTCGTGTACTATAGTTTCTAGTGAAGTGCGACAACTATTGTTCACCAGCGCTAAGAATTTGTTAGCAATACGTGTGACACCAATGTTCATCATTTTTACTCCAGGAAAATAACGATATAATCTATTAAGTCGTGTATTAGAGGCTGTTTTAATGTCCAGAGACCATGAATAGTATACAATAAGCAAAGAATTGAGGTATGAAACTCACA
The DNA here is from genome assembly GCF_023898315.1 of Schistocerca nitens. Lineage (NCBI taxonomy): Eukaryota > Metazoa > Arthropoda > Insecta > Orthoptera > Acrididae > Schistocerca > Schistocerca nitens. The sequence goes on from NC_064619.1 coordinate 18,969,191, forward strand.
AGATACGGAGGATGGATCAAGATTTACCCGAATTACTAATCTATTTTCTTATGCACTACGGGAGATACCTTGGATAATTTATTCTGGTGCAGATCAAAGACTGACGCTCAATTTGCTTTTGTCTAATCAGACATTTGCCTTGGGTTCAAGTGAAGAGATTTAGGGATATCAAGAGGTTAAAATACTCTGGTTAGGATTGAAGTTACGCCAGTCCTGAACGAGGATCCAGTTTCTTGCCCGATGCAAGACTCCGCACGATCAAATTCATTCTGTCCCATCACGCGCGTGGGTAAAGGGTTTGGTACCAAGAGGGAGCCATCATAGTAGTGTTTTTAGTGTACAATCCCCCCCCCCTCTCAAAAAGAAAGAAACATTAAAATGTCGACACCCCCTATTTTAACGTCCCACAGATGCATGACATTTTAGTAATAATATTAAAAAAATTATAAAATTTTTCTCGTAAAAATATACGTTATTTAGAGAATAAGAAGTAAAAGAATAATAAGAAAAATAATAGTAAGATAAGGACATATAATAAGAATGTCAACAATAATAAGATAAGTAAGAATAGAAGAATAACATAGCGAATTCATGGAGAGATTTTTAAACGCTAAGAAGGCTGAAATCATCAAATAAAGTACCATTTTCTAATATGTTCCTTAAGCGAACTCAACCAAGAAAGCAAATGATTGTTCACGTCAGTGATGAGCTCATAGTTTTAGCATGACTTTCAAGAAAATTCAATTCAGAGAAAAACAGCATTTGAAAAGTACACTCCTGGAAATGGAAAAAAGAACACATTGACACCGGTGTGTCAGACCCACCATACTTGCTCCGGACACTGCGAGAGGGCTGTACAAGCAATGATCACACGCACGGCACAGCAGACACACCAGGAACCGCGGTGTTGACCGTCGAATGACGCTAGCTGCGCAGCATTTGTGCACCGCCGCCGTCAGTGTCAGCCAGTTTGCCGTGGCATACGGAGCTCCATCGCAGTCTTTAACACTGGTAGCATGCCGCGACAGCGTGGACGTGAACCGTATGTGCAGTTGACGGACTTTGAGCGAGGGCGTATAGTGGGCATGCGGGAGGTCGGGTGGACGTATCGCCGAATTGCTCAACACGTGGGGCGTGAGGTCTCCACAGTACATCGATGTTGTCGCCAGTGGTCGGCGGAAGGTGCACGTGCCCGTCGACCTGGGACCGGACCGCAGCGACGCACGGATGCACGCCAAGACCGTAGGATCCTACGCAGTGCCGTAGGGGACCGCACCGCCACTTCCCAGCAAATTAGGGACACTGTTGCTCCTGGGGTATCGGCGAGGACCATTCGCAACCGTCTCCATGAAGCTGGGCTACGGTCCCGCCCACCGTTAGGCCGTCTTCCGCTCACGCCCCAACATCGTGCAGCCCGCCTCCAGTGGTGTCGCGACAGGCGTGAATGGAGGGACGAATGGAGACGTGTCGTCTTCAGCGATGAGAGTCGCTTCTGTCTTGGTGCCAATGATGGTCGTATGCGTGTTTGGCGCCGTGCAGGTGAGCGCCACAATCAGGACTGCATACGACCGAGGCACACAGGGTGTAGGGAGCGATCTCCTACACTGGCCGTACACCACTGGTGATCGTCGAGGGGACACTGAATAGTGCACGGTACATCCAAACCGTCATCGAACCCATCGTCCTACCATTCCTAGACCGGCAAGGGAACTTGCTGTTCCAACAGGACAATGCACGTCCGCATGTATCCCGTGCCACCCAACGTGCTCTAGAAGGTGTAAGTCAACTACCCTGGCCAGCAAGATCTCCGGATCTGTCCCCCATTGAGCATGTTTGGGACTGGATGAAGCGTCGTCTCACGCGGTCTGCACGTCCAGCACGAACGCTGGTCCAACTGAGGCGCCAGGTGGAAATGGCATGGCAAGCCGTTCCACAGGACTACATCCAGCATGTCTACGATCGTCTCCATGGGAGAATAGCAGCCTGCATTGCTGCGAAAGGTGGATATACACTGTACTAGTGCCGACATTGTGCATGCTCTGTTGCATGTGTCTATGTGCCTGTGGTTCTGTCAGTGTGATCATGTGATGTATCTGACCCCAGGAATGTGTCAATAAAGTTTCCCCTTCAAATGGTTCAAATGGCTCTGAGCACTATGGGACTCAACTGCTGAGGTCATTAGTCCCCTAGAACTTAGAACTAGTTAAACCTAACTAACCTAAGGACATCACAAACATCCATGCCCGAGGCAGGATTCGAACCTGCGACCGTAGCGGTCTTGCGGTTCCAGACTGCAGCGCCTTTAACCGCACGGCCACTTCGGCCGGCTGTTTCCCCTTCCTGGGACAATGAATTCACGGTGTTCTTATTTCAATTTCCAGGAGTGTATTTGTCTGAAAACTTGATAAGTACGTGTGTCATGCAATTGATACAATTTTAATAGCAGTAGGCTTTAACTCGTGTTTTACCAACATAAAAACATAGCGGTGAGTCACCAAAATCGACATTTCACTCGATCCCTCCAGCCGGGGTTTCGAGACCTCCCTCGGGCATGGGTGTGTGTGTTGTTCCCATCATAAGTTAGTTAAAGTACCGGTAGTATGTTAAGTCTAGGGACCGATGACCTGAGCAGTTTGGTCCCTTAGGAATTCATCACATTTGAATTTGACATTTCACTTCTTTGTAGCCGGTCGGGCAGGAAGCCCATCCAAATCGACAAGAATTCACGCAAGCAACTCAACAGCATCCTGTGTTAACTGTAGCTTGTAATTTCCCAAATCGCTAGTAATTTTTGAAACTCGTAGTTTTCATGATACTTTCTCTCCGTGAATATCTGAGAAATTTATAAATTTATATGAATAAAGATATGGAAATAAGAACGAGACAGAAAAAACTACTATTTCCCTGCAATTTCTTCAAAGAACAGCTAAACGACTTACTATGAAATTCAAGGTGCCCCTTCCAACAAGCGCTCGTCGTTTATTGTGCCATGAAAATACTCAAATATACAAATCCACATTTCATTTTATGTCAGAGAGCAATGTGTGTTTATGAACACTCTAATCTACAGGTTGTCGCCTCTCGATCTCTGTTGAGTTCTTTTTATATCACACTTTGTTTATAGTTGGTATCTTGCCAAGCTGATTTAGCTCTAAGTATTGTGTTTTATACTGTAAATTAATCTTAAACGAATTTAAGTCTGATTAATAGAAGTCACTTTCCCCTATGAATGTCACACTCAATATTTTCAGGTTCAGGACCTTATTTACACATAAATACATCATTAGGAAGTGTGTTGTGAGAAAAAAGTCAACAAAAATTAACTAATTTTGCATTTTTAAACTTTTTTTGGGGTGTGCATAAAGTACCCCCCGCCCCCCATCCCACCTCCGGTGATATTGCTAAGAGTTTGCTGAAAGATATTTTCATATGCTGTGCCCAACTAATAAATGAGACCCTCTTTAAAAATTATGTTGTTAATATAAGTTATCAACTATTAAAGATTTTTTAAAGGTGAGCGTGAAGTACTCCCTTGGTAATGCGTTGGTATTGCTAGGGTTAACAGTGTGTTGTTCCATCTTTGGAATGAAATACAGCAGCGATTCTGCATAGCATGGATTCGACGAGCCCTCGATATGTTCCCGGAGGAATGTTGCACCAGGTGTGTACGCACCGGGAACGCAATTCCAGTAAATTACTGCTCGACAGTTTGTTGGCGCGGAGCTGACGCTTTATAGCCTACCAGATATGTTCCACCAAATTCAGATCAGGTGAACTTGGTAACCAAGACATCAACGTGGGTTCACTGCCACGCCCCTCAAAACCATTGTAGCACAGTCGTGCCCCATTGACACGGACAGTTGTCCTGCTGGAAGATGCCGTCGCCGTTGGGAAAGATGTCAAACATGTACGGTGCATGTGGTCCGCAAAAATACTGACGTAGTTCACAGCTGTCTTGGTGGCCAGGTGAATGTCCCCGTAGAATAACACTGCCTTCACGGGAATGCGCCCGTGGCGAGGACGTTATTTCGAAGAGCGGTGCAGCCAGGCGACAGCGTGTCCGGGCACAGGCATCGACCTGGTGTAACAAGAAGTATAATTCATCTGACTACGAGGCACACGGTCCATTGTCGCTGACCTCGTGCCCACTGAAATCGTAACTAACGACGTCATTGAGACAACATGGAAACACACCGGTGTCGGCTGCTGCGGAGCACCATGTTCAACAACGTGCGCTGTATGGCGCGACCTAAAACAGAGGCATCTGCGCTAGCATTCTGCTCTGTCTTCTCAGCTGCCGCATGTCGCGACCCGTCCTGCGCTACGTTGCGGGCAATTCTCAGACATTCTGTGATCAGCCGTGGAGGTCCGTCACCTTCTCGCCTACACGTGATTTCTCCGTCCTTTAATCTCTTTCTATGGATGCTCACGACCATGGCAAGGGAACGGCAAACCATGCTCGCTGTTTCTGAGATGCTAGGTCGCAGTAGCCGGATCACGACAATCCATCCTTTGTCGAAGTGGCTTATGCAAGAGGATTTCCGCAGTTGTTGCCCGTATTGTCGCTGGAATGATTCCTCATTACCTTCCGCTTCGTTCATAGGCAATACACTCGGCGTCAAGACCACCAAGAGCTATCAATCTCTTGACGGTCAGTGGTTATTATATTTCGCCTCATCAGTGTAAATATGCTGACTAAACAGAAGACGCAACTACAATTCTGTCAAAATGGAGTCCTGCAGTGATGCTATTAAACAACTATGTAAGCAACTGCACCAAGAGGTATTTCATAATTTCAGACAGGAAAAGGAATAGAAAAGGAATGATTAAAGTCTTTCGTCGGGACGGAAAGACTTATGGCGCGGGTGAAGGGATACTGCCCCGTAAGAAAGAATAAACTTATCAACAACTGTCACAGGAGGCAATGTGGATTTGGAAAAAGAAACATGAACAGTTTCGGCACGCACAGCTTGCAAAGGATGTGAGGCTTCAACTTAGACCCAGCTGGAATAGTAAATTGCATATTTGCTGCCAACGTAAGGCACGTCACTGTTCCAAATAGTTTCGAACACTTCATGACCACCGTTGTGAAACTACGACGTATATAACATGAGAAATTCTAGAAATAATATTCCATCTGCTCTTTAATTAATTTCGCAGTTTTCAGCAGTAACAATGAACACTGTGAAACTGCAGTGCGGAGAAGGACACTGTGCACATAATCGGCTCTATTCTGCGGACGCAGCAATTAACTTGTTCGGTATTTGCTACGGTGTTAGTGAATTGAAGGAAACAGTTAATTCCAGCCCGAAGAGATTGTTCGCAACAGATGATGTAGAGATGTATAAATACGTATTAAGTTCTTAGCCACCGCCGGCCGGTGTGGCCGAGCGGTTCTAGGCGCTTCAGTCTGGAACCGCGCGACCGCTACGGTCGCAGGTTCGAATCCTGCCTCGCGCATGGATGTGTGTGATGTCCTTAGAATTACTTAAACCTAACTAACCTAAGTTCTAGGGGACTGATGACCTCAGATGTTAAGTCCCATAGTGCTCAGAGCCATTTGAACCAATCTTAGCCACCGCGAAAATATTGATATAATATTTACAGTCTTCACCCCAGATTTAAGTATTCGTAAGCCAATGATGATGACAATGATGATGATGATGATGATGTGTGTGTGTGTGTGTGTGTGTGTGTGTTTGTTTGTGTCTTTGTGTGTAGGTAGGAAACAAATGGCTCTGAGCACTATGGGACTTAACTACTGAGGTCATCAGTCCCCTAGAACTTAGAACTACTTAAACCTAACTAACCTAAGGACATCACACACGTCCATGCGCGAGGCAGGATTCGTACCTGCGACCGTAGCGGTCGCGCGGTTACAGACTGTAGCGCCTAGAACCGCTCGGCCACTCTGGCCGGCAGGTAGGAAACATTATAACGTAAAATACATTTCATAATGCATTGTTTTTGTACCTCGTGTATTAAAAACTGGCTGAATAGATGATGTCCGGAGAAAGTAAATGAAGTATTTGAGAAAAGAAATGAGGTACGAAAATCACGATTTTTCTTTCTAACGCCCTCGACGAGACGTTCGGGCAAGTCATTCTCGTAACATTACGAGACAGTAACTGTCCTGGCATTCAGGTGTATCGATTTGGGGAAATCACTTAGTCAGCCTAGGATGGTAGTTGCACCTGTCCCAAATCAAGACCGCAAGTTTGTTCTATCACATTCTTTCCTTGTTGGGACGCAGCCTGAATTCTTATTATGTTAGCAAAATAAAAGTCCGTTGATGTGATTTATATGCACTGTTACGACAATTGCAGCCAACGCCCTTGCCGCAGTGGTAACACCGATTCCTTTCAGATCACCAAAGTTAAGGGCTGTAGGGCTGGGCTAGCTCTTGGATGGGTGACCATCCGGTCAGCCGAGCACTGTTAGGAAGTGGGGTGCTCTCAGCCCTTGTGAGGCAAACTGAAGAGCTCTCATTAAGCTTTGACAAAACACAGTATATACAGTTCCACACAGTAAATGGAATAACCCCATTAATAAATATAGACTTTGATCAGAAATCGGTTGCTAAGGTAGAATATTCAAAATTTCTAGGTGTATGCATTGATGAGGGGTTGAACTGGAAAAAACACACTTAGGATCTGCTAAAACGTTTGAGTTCAGCTACTTATGCTATTAGGGTCATTGCAAATTCTGGCGATATACATCTGAGTAAATTATCTTACCACGCCTATTTTCATTCTCTGCTTTCGTATGGCATTATATTCTGTGGTAACTCATCATTGAGTAAAAGAGTGTTCATTGCACAAAAGCGTGTAATCAGAATAATTGCTGGAGCTCATCCAAGATCATCCTGCAGACAATTATTTAAAGAGCTATTAATCTTCACTGTAGCCTCACAATATATACATTCACTTATGAAATTTGTTACTAACAATCCGAACGAATTCAGAAGTAATAGCAGTGTACATGGCTACAACACTAGGAGAAAGGACGATCTTCACTACTCAAGGTTAAATCTAACGTTGGCTCAGAAGGGGGTAAATTATGCTGCCACAAAAGTCTTTGGTAACTTACCTAATAGCATCAAAAGTCTGACAGATAGCTATATAGCATTCAAAAGGAAATTAAAAGAATTTATTAATGGCAACTCCTTCTACTCATTAGATGAATTTTTGGATATACACTCCTGGAAATTGAAATAAGAACACCGTGAATTCATTGTCCCAGGAAGGGGAAACTTTATTGACACATTCCTGGGGTCAGATACATCACATGATCACACTGACAGAACCACAGGCACATAGATACAGGCAACAGAGCATGCACAATGTCGGCACTAGTACAGTGTATATCCACCTTTCGCAGCAATGCAGGCTGCTATTCTCCCATGGAGACGATCGTAGAGATGCTGGATGTAGTCCTGTGGAACGGCTTGCCATGCCATTTCCACCTGGCGCCTCAGTTGGACCAGCGTTCGTGCTGGACGTACAGACCGCGTGAGACGACGCTTCATCCAGTCCCAAACATGCTCAATGGGGGACAGATCCGGAGATCTTGCTGGCCAGGGTAGTTGACTTACACCTTCTAGAGCACGTTGGGTGGCACGGGATACATGCGGACGTGCATTGTCCCGTTGGAACAGCAAGTTACCTTGCCGGTCTAGGAATGGTAGAACGATGGGTTCGATGACGGTTTGGATGTACCGTGCACTATTCAGTGTCCCCTCGACGATCACCAGTGGTGTACGGCCAGTGTAGGAGATCGCTCCCCACACCATGATGCCGGGTGTTGGCCCTGTGTGCCTCGGTCGTATGCAGTCCTGATTGTGGCGCTCACCTGCACGGCGCCAAACACGCATACGACCATCATTGGCACCAAGGCAGAAGCGACTCTCATCGCTGAAGACGACACGTCTCCATTCGTCCCTCCATTCACGCCTGTCGCGACACCACTGGAGGCGGGCTGCACGATGTTGGGGCGTGAGCGGAAGACGGCCTAACGGTGTGCGGAACCGTAGCCCAGCTTCATGGAGACGGTTGCGAATGGTCCTCGCCGATACCCCAGGAGCAACAGTGTCCCTAATTTGCTGGGAAGTGGCGGTGCGGTCCCCTACGGCACTGCGTAGGATCCTACGGTCTTGGCGTGCATCCGTGCGTCGCTGCGGTCCGGTCCCAGGTCGACGGGCACGTGCACCTTCCGCCGACCACTGGCGACAACATCGATGTACTGTGGAGACCTCACGCCCCACGTGTTGAGCAATTCGGCGGTACGTCCACCCGGCCTCCCGCATGCCCACTATACGCCCTCGCTCAAAGTCCGTCAACTGCACATACGGTTCACGTCCACGCTGTCGCGGCATGCTACCAGTGTTAAAGACTGCGATGGAGCTCCGTATGCCACGGCAAACTAGCTGACACTGACGGCGGCAGTGCACAAATGCTGCGCAGCTAGCGCCATTCGACGGCCAACACCGCGGTTCCTGGTGTGTCCGCTGTGCCGTGCGTGTGATCATTGCTTGTACAGCCCTCTCGCAGTGTCCGGAGCAAGTATGGTGGGTCTGACACACCGGTGTCAATGTGTTCTTTTTTCCATTTCCAGGAGTGTAGTAAGTGGGTAATTTCCCAACCTAAAAAAAAAAAAATATATTGAGTGTGATGTAATATTTTGTCTAATGTAATATGTCGTATAGACACCTTTTATTAACGTGACACGTTCCACATCGTTACAAAGTGTCGTATTCATGATCTATGGAATAAGTACTAATCTAATCTAATCCGTTTGGTTGAGAAGTAGCGGCTGCGGCCTCGTAAACTGACATACGGTCGGGAGAGCGGTGTGCTGACCACATGCCCCCCCATATCCGCATCCAGTGACGCCTGTGAGCTGAAGATGGCACGGCCTCCGATCGGTACCGTTGGGTCTTCATGGCTTGTTCGGGCTGTCGTTATTACAACAGTCGCAAAAGTATTGTAGATTTTCAACAGTAAGCCAGCGTTTAAGACGAAGGGAGAGGTGCGACTGAAACAGATTTAAAGAAGCAGGTGAGTACAGCTACTAGGGATTTGTAACCACGCTCTAAATAGTCGCAGAAGCCCGGAATAATATTTAGGTCCTCTCCTTAACGCGACAGAGAATCCACAGAAACAAGAAAGAGAGAGAAAAAAAAATTGAGTTACACGAGAAGTCATAACGCGTGCCGTAAATAAGGAAGGACGCCCGGTGCTTATTTTCGGAAGGGCTCTAAGCAGCAATTCCGGAGATTGTTTTATGGATTCCCGTGCTAATGAAGGCGCGGCGGGCGCACGACCCCGTGGCCGGCAGCCGTAAACACGGCCGCCGCGGACCAATCACGGCTGTAATTGCGTAACAGCCGGCGGCCGCGATCCGAAGGTCCCGGAATCAGGACGGTGGAGCCACAGGTAGAGAGAGGCAGAGGCAGAGGCAGAGGCGGAGCCAGCCGGCGAGGCGACAGCGCCGGAGGACTGGATTCCAGACACACCGCACAAGACCGACGCCGGCGTCGCGGTCCCGACCCTTCCCGTGGTCAGACGCCCACTGGGGTCGCCGCCGGGCTCCTAAGTCGAACCAAAGTCATGGCTTCTCTTAGGGAGCGAAAGTCGGCGACCCCAATGTTTTGGTACGTCCAATAAAGGAAGGAAGCAATTATTATTATTTTCGATTATTCCCGTTTAAAGAGAGCGTTTGAACTTGAATTCCTTTGTGATGATTGTTTATGTTTTTTCTGAGCCCAAATTTTCTTCATGTGTTCACTGTGTTGTTTCTTTCGCTCCGCTGTCCATTTGCATCCTGGTCTCTTCTGTGTTGTGGTGTCAAATTTATGTTCCTGAATTCAGTTCTATTTTCTGCGTCGTTTACTGTTATGTGTGCTTGTCTGAGGTCCTCTTCAACTTCTTTTATCCATTTTGTTTTTCCCCTGCCTGAGTTGATGACTGTAAGAATTCGCTTTGAAATTCTGTTTTCATTCATCCTGTGGATATGTCCGTAGAACTGCATTCTTCTTTTCCTTATTGTATCCGTAATCATGTCTGTGTATTTATATAATTCTGATGTTGGTTTCTTCTTCCAGATTCCTTGCCCTTGTATTGGGCCAAAGATTTTCCTGAGAATTTTCCTTTCTTGTTTCTCTATTTCTTTGATTTTAGTTTGCCCACCTACTTGTGTTGTTTCAGATGCATACAGTGCCTCCGGAAGTACGACAGTGTTTAGTGCCTCAATTTTGCGTTAATGGATATGGACTTTTTGTTATAATAGTTCCACGTGAGTTTATATGCTTTCTGCAGTTTTTTTTTATTCTTTCCTCATTGACGTTTAGGTTGATCCCTGATGGCTGGATGATTTCTCCCAGGTACTTAAAATGTGGTACTTGTACGATTTTCCCATGGGTTGTCACAATAGGCAATTTGTCTTGTGGCACTCTTTCTATGTACTGGGTTTTCTCATATGAAATTTGCAGGCCAGTTCTTTGTGCAATTTCGTGTAACTTCTCTATGGCGTTAGCTGCTTCTTTTCTATTATTTGGAGGATTGCACGGTCATCTGCAAAAGCTAAACACTTCACATTGAATCTATTATCTTTTCTAATGCCAATTTGGATTCCTTTGACTTCTTTTTGCCATGTCCTGATAATTTTTTCAAAAATGATATTAAAGAGTAATGGTGAAAGTCCGTCACCCTGTCGCACTCCAGTCTGGATTTCAAATGGTTCAGAGATATCACCCATAAATTTGACCTTGGAGACTGTGTCAGTTAACGTTTGCCGAATGATTGCTCTTGTCTTTCTGTCAATGCTGAATTCTTCCACCGTGTTGCAGAGCGCTACTCTGTCAATTGAGTCGTAGGCCTTCTTAAAATCTACAAAAGTGACCACTGTGTTTCGGGTGTTTCTCATCTGGAGAATCATTTTCAGATTCCATATCTGCTCTATGCATGATCGTCCCTTGCGAAAACCAGCCTGGTATTCTCTTATTTGTGGGTCAGTTTGTTCTTCTAATCTATTCATGAGAACTTTTGATAGGATTATTATTATTATTAATCGAATAGCAATTACAAACCACTTTAGAAATGCAAATAACATCTCTACATTATTTACAAATTTACTGACATATCTGTGACAGTTCAATTCCGTCTGTGACAGTTCAATTCCGAGCTATTTGAACAAATGCAGAACAACTCCGGCGTATCCTCCCCGCTCCGCCTGAGAAGTGCAGGGGCTGGACAAAAATATGGAAACACCAAAAACACGACACATTATCATGCCAAATGCAGGAAAACCGTTGTAATTTAAAATATCTTCCAGTCGTCTCGGAATGGATAAACAGAGACCCTCTCTCTTTCTCTTCTCAGCGATCACAGGCCCCGTAGGCCACGAGCTGCATCAACGATCTGCTTCCATCGTCTTCTATCTCTCGCAGCCCCTCTCCACCTTGCGGAAATTCCTATTGCTGCGAGTCATCTTTCTACCTTGTACGGGGTCGAAAAATGGTTCACATGGCTCTGAGCACTATGGGACTTAACTTCTGAGGTCATCAGTCCCCTACTACTTAAACCTAACTAACCTAAGGACATCACAAACATCCATGCCCGAGGCAGGATTCGAACCTGCGACCGTAGCGGTCGCGCGGTTACAGACTGTAGCGCCTAGGACCGCTCGGCCATCCCGGCCGGCTGTACGGGGTCGGCCCAATGGTCTTGTTGCCTGGAGAATTCCTTCAAATTCTTTCTTGTTGATTCTGTTGTTTTCCATTCTAGCCACATGTCCAGCCCATTGCAGTCTCCTACTTTTTAATTTCTGGATGATAGTGGGTTGCTTCATTAACTGATAAATTTCATTGTTCTTTCGAATTCTCCATACACCATTCTCCAGCACAGGTCCCCAGATTTTTCTCTTTACTTTTCTTTCGAAAACATTCAGCTTTTCTCTTTCATTCTTTGTATGCGTCCAGGTTTCTGAATCATACATTACAATGGGGCAGATGGTAGTGTTGTATATTTTCATCTTTGTGGTGATTGACAAAGCTTTACTTCTGAGTGGGTTCTTAGTGAGTACAGAAATCTTGACCCTGAGGCTATTCTTTTATTTATATCCATTGTTATGATATTTTCACTGTCGAAACGTGATCCAAGGTATTTAAAGTGGAAAACTTTTCTGAATTTAGAATGTTGGTCAGTCTCAAAGTAAGGATTTGGGTGTATGACTCGACCTATTTCCATGTATTCAGTTTTCTCTTGGTTAATCAAAAGCCCCATTTTGCTGGCAATGGGCCTGATAGATCTGTACATATCTTTCAGTTCTTCTTCAGTTTCACTCAGCAACACTATACCATCTGCATAAGCCAGGAGTTTTACTTCACTGTGTTCGATTCGGAGACCATTGTATAGATGTAAATTGCTCTCCCGAACCACTTTCTCTAATGCAAGGTTGAAGAGGACACATGAAAGAGCGTCTCCCTGTCGTAAGCCTGTTTTAGTTGGAAAGGTGGGGGATATGGATCCTCTGAACTTCACTGCTGCTACCATCCATGCACAAGATCCTGTATGTTTTAAATGGTTAACATTAACAAGTCAGCGGGGCGATCTAGATTAATGTAGAAACAGAAGAACACGTCAAACAGCCAAGATCGTTAGTGTATAGAATTTATTGAGATGCTGCCTACATATTACGACATGTATGTTTTCAATGCATTGGTTTTTTATAATAGGAGCGCGGCCATATGACTGGCTTCGCTACTTGTGTATTAAAAGATATATTGTATGTACAGTGTTTCCTGTTATGTTTTTCAAGGTCTTTTTAAGTTTGAAGTAAATTAATTTAAAATTATTATAACAAGACAAGTGTAACGCAATCTCATTTTGATTATTTATTGTATGTTTGCAGTGCAACATTCTTGGATCTTTGGTTTGCCTGTATACGTTATATGACATGATGTATTTTTCTCTGTGGATACTACCACAGTGCCCCCTGGTGGCTGCTTGTGGCGTCTATGATGTTTACTTGTTTATTCTTCTGATGATGTACAAACATGACTTTGCATAATCGGTGCAAAATGTACGCTGTTTTATGAAATAGTTTTTTATGCTTGACTTGCTGATATGCTGTTGTTCTCATGTTCATAAAGTATCATTCTATGATATGACACGGCATAATGTGCAATTGTTCAAGATTTAGTGGAATGTACTGCAGAAGGTATATTATATTGCATTGTATAGTCAAAAAAATGGTTCTAATGGCACCAAGCGCTATGGGACTTAACATCTGAGATTATCAGTCCCCTAGAACTTACAACTACTTAAACCTAACTAACCTAAGGACATCACACACATCCATGCCCGAGGCAGGATTCGAACCTGCGACCGTAGCAGCAGCGCGGTTTCGGACTGAAGCGCCTAAAACCGCTCGGTCACAGCGGTCGGCCATCGTATAGTCCATGTTTATGTAAAATCATATTACGCCCCTTTACATGTGATGCTAGTGTGGTTCAATATGTTTATCTATCCTTTACATATCTGATCATGACAACGTAGTTTGTTTAAATCTGTCATCACAATAAATGTTGTACAATAGCAATCTCGGCTGTTGGAAGCTATTCTCCCGTTCCCGTATGTTTATCAACGGAATCTTATACCATCGTTTCTGCAAAGTAGTCGCAATTTCAGGCAGCGATGATAGAGGTGGATACCGATTACGCACCCTTCTCTCCAGACAAAGGCTCAAGTGTATTCAGAGTTGGCGACTACAGTTGTCAAGAGATGCGACACTTCATCCTCGTGGTCACAAAACCAGTTCTGTACGATGCCAGCTATGTTAATAGGAGGCATGCTGTCTTGGAACATAGCATCACCATGGGGCCCATGGGATATTACGAAATGACTGCCGAAATCACGGAATCCCCGCCATGTTACACTCTTGGGACGTAGACTGTACCAGAAGTTTGAAAAAATGTGAAATGGGGCTCATCTGACCAAATGACATTCTTACGTTGCTCCGAGTGCGACATTCAGTTCTACAGAGACTTTTCCAGCTGTCGGCCTATTACTCTTCGTTTCAATCCGGTCACGTTCATTCAGCACACTGTTTCGTCCACGCTGAGATTTATTGGATGATGTTTTTCCGTATCCCCTGTATGCGCTATGTATCTCCGATACGGTGCCTCTTGAAACACCAAACACTTCGACTACCTTGGTTACGGAGGCGCCCGCCATACGAGTAGCAACAGTGCGCACATGTTCGAATTCATTTAGCTCCGACATAATTCACTTGCAACGTATTGAAGACATTAGAATTATATATACACTCCTGGAAATGGAAAAAAGAACACATTGACACCGGTGTGTCAGACCCACCATACTTGCTCCGGACACTGCGAGAGGGCTGTACAAGCAATGATCACACGCACGGCAGAGCGGACACACCAGGAACCGCGGTGTTGGCCGTCGAATGGCGCTAGCTGCGCAGCATTTGTGCACCGCCGCCGTCAGTGTCAGCCAGTTTGCCGTGGCATACGGAGCTCCATCGCAGTCTTTAACACTGATAGCATGCCGCGACAGCGTGGACGTGAACCGTATGTGCAGTTGACGGACTTTGAGCGAGGGCGTATAGTGGGCATGCGGGAGGCCGGGTGGACGTACCGCCGAATTGCTCAACACGTGGGGCGTGAGGTCTCCACAGTACATCGATGTTGTCGCCAGTGGTCGGCGGAAGGTGCACGTGCCCGTCGACCTGGGACCGGACCGCAGCGACGCACGGATGCACGCCAAGACCGTAGGATCCTACGCAGTGCCGTAGGGGACCGCACCGCCACTTCCCAGCAAATTAGGGACACTGTTGCTCCTGGGGTATCGGCGAGGACCATTCGCAACCGTCTCCATGAAGCTGGGCTACGGTCCCGCACACCGTTAGGCCGTCTTCCGCTCACGCCCCAACATCGTGCAGCCCGCCTCCAGTGGTGTCGCGACAGGCGTGAATGGAGGGACGAATGGAGACGTGTCGTCTTCAGCGATGAGAGTCGCTTCTGCCTTGGTGCCAATGATGGTCGTATGCGTGTTTGGCGCCGTGCAGGTGAGCGCCACAATCAGGACTGCATACGACCGAGGCACACAGGGCCAACACCCGGCATCATGGTGTGGGGAGCGATCTCCTACACTGGCCGTACACCACTGGTGATCGTCGAGGGGACACTGAATAGTGCACGGTACATCCAAACCGTCATCGAACCCATCGTTCTACCATTCCTAGACCGGCAAGGGAACTTGCTGTTCCAACAGGACAATGCACGTCCGCTTGTATCCCGTGCCACCCAACGTGCTCTAGAAGGTGTAAGTCAACTACCCTGGCCAGCAAGATCTCCGGATCTGTCCCCCATTGAGCATGTTTGGGACTGGATGAAGCGTCCTCTCACGCGGTATGCACGTCCAGCGCGAACGCTGGTCCAACTGAGGCGCCAGGTGGAAATGGCATGGCAAGCCGTTCCACAGGACTACATCCAGCATCTCTACGATCGTCTCCATGGGAGAATAGCAGCCTGCATTGCTGCGAAAGGTGGATATACACTGTACTAGTGCCGACATTGTGCATGCTCTGTTGCCTGTGTCTATGTGCCTGTGGTTCTGTCAGTGTGATCACGTGATGTATCTGACCCCAGGAATGTGTCAATAAAGTTTCCCCTTCCTGGAACAATGAATTCACGGTGTTCTTATTTCAATTTCCAGGAGTGTATTAATACCTTCAGCTACTGACGGGTGTTGATATATATCAGCGGGGACAGATGAAAATGTGTGCCACGACCGGGACTCGAACTCCTCCTTACATGGCAGACGCTCTATCCGTCTGAGTCACGGAGGGCACAGAGGATAGTGCGACTGCAGGGACTATCTCGCGCATGCCTCCTGCGATATCCACTTTCTCACCTTACATGCCCACAGACTGCATTCGTAGTGTCCCTACTCAACACACTCATTAGTCGTTGAAGACATTCTTACCAAGTCCCGTAAGAGTTCGGGTAATATCCATATAAGAATATTGAGGACATTGTGCAGGCTTGCCTAGCATCTGCATTTAAGATCAAGCATATACTTCTTGTGGAGTTTCCGTATTTTTGTGCAGCCCTGTATACAGGCTATCAGCAACTGGTGGGGCACTCCACGGTTCGCTTCAGGGGCTCGGCTTTCCAACCATAGTCTTCCATGCCGAGCCTGACATGTTGTACGGGAGTGGAACTACTTCATGGACGTCCTGTGAACTTTTTTATAAAGTGGTTGTAATAAGGCGTAAGTGCGTACCTGCGCAGGTGATTTGTCAAGCTCAAACGTAATATCGTTCTTTTTAATTCTTACAAATGTTTTCTATTCATTACTGACTAATAGTCAGACGCTCCACGTGGGTTCACGTTGCCGGCTCAAAGGTAGTAGTTGAGGTTTTCGCCAAAGGCGTCTGTGATAACTGGTAGCCATTTCTATAGCTAATGTTTTGGCTGTTACGTATTCTAGGTGGCCCCATTTAGATTAAACAGTATCTCTTCAAACGTCAGGTGATTACTGTTTGAGGATGACTATTGAAAGGATCAATCTGTAGTTTTAAAATCATAGTGGTCTGAGTGCATGAAATTACAAAGATCGTGCGTTTTACTCACAACTGTGAGTAGGTAGGTAACGTACTCGCACGAATGCGCGTCATGTGATTGCATTAAATGAAATGTAAATGTCATCACTGATATCTTCAGGGTATTTCTTTTATTTGTTGCATTGGTAGTGGGGTACTGTGAGTGTTAAATGTTGTAAATTTCTACGGAAGTGATGCTGTCTTTTTTTTTTTAATGGCTGTATATTGAGGTATTATGAACTGTGTCACGGAATTATAAATGTGAAATGGGGTGGGCGCATCTAGATTTTGAACTGTTAGATGCGGTTTTTAAGTCATTAATAAAGGTGTTACCTAACTGTCATTGTACATCTCTCATCCCGGCACCAATACTCCTAGCTGCCCCCCCCCCCCTAAATTATTCACATAATTGATCACATCTGCTGAAATTTCTAAGAAGTCTGAGGGGTTCAAAGGTTACGAACATTGAGAACAGTCCATACAATATATGGATACAGCGTATCCACAGCACAGAAGTAAGGAGAAGCAGCAGGCGTAAGATTAGCGATAAATTTAACATCAAAGTTTGGGACGACGAAGTAGACAGGAATTCTGCAACACTGGAGCACGACGAACGTACAAGGAAGACGTAAGAAGGAGATTAGCTCAGGCAAAAAGGGAATTGCTGACCAAAAGAAGTCTGGTAGTATCATACACCAGCCTTAATGTGGGGAAGAAATTTCTGATAATATGCGTCTCGAGCACAGCACTATATGGCAGTGAATGACGCACTTAAAGGAAGAGAATCGAAGCGTTTGAGACGTGGCGCTACAGAATGACGTTGAAATTAGTTTCTTTGGAGAGTCGATGAAGAAAGTAACGTGTGGCAAGCACGAAGAAGGGACAGGATGATAGGACGTATGTTAAGAGACCAGCGAATAACTGCCATCCTACTAAGAGGGAGATGTAGAGGGTAAAAACTGTATTGGAAGAGAGAGACTGGAATATATCCAATACATAATTGAAGACTTAGGGTGCAACTGATACTCTGAGATGAAGAGGACGGCAGAGGAGAGGAATTTGTGGCAGGTCGCATCAAACCAGTTAGAAGATTGCTGAAAAAAAAAAAGTACTGGTGCTGGATTCCTGTGCAGCCGTTGGCTCTAAGAAAGTAGAGGATCTAGGAGGTAATTCCACGCGTGCTGACCACTACCTACGACCTATTTCTGTGTTTACATTGACGCAACGGGATGTATCACAGAAATGTTCTTCAGTCGAGTACTGCGTTACCGAGGCGATGTGGAAGTGCTATACAACATTCCACAGAAGTAAGTACCGGTGATGTCTCACACGACCTTCAAATGAGAATGCGTCATCGATGTCACTAGCAACGACGTTACGACAGACATCCGTAGAGCGTTATTCCTTTCACAAATAAAACTCAACTGAAACACTGAATTTTATTGTACACATTTACCTACTTCTCCTCGCATTACATTAAAACGCATGCCGTAGTCTTATTTTATTGATAAATAAAGTACTCATCAGCGTTCAGTTTTCCTACTTTATCACACCATACGAGACGTATCTGCTACAAGGAGTCAGTTTTCAAGAGTAATTGTCATTCTTGGCTCTTGAATGCGTCAAGCTCGCGATATTTTGCATTTCTCTTCCGGAAATACCGACTGTCAAAATTGAAGGAAGTAATTACACATTACAGTTTGCGTTGTCTTTTCACAAGTCATCGTCTAACGACAGCTGCTCCTAATCGTTGGGGACAGAATAATAGGAAATGTTCCTTTCCGGTTTATAGTAGAACAGACACACACAACTATGGGCCTACAACGTTGACGTCTGTATTTTGTATAATTCTGGACACGATATATTCGCGTTTTATGACATTTCTGGAGACCGGGATCTCTCCTCTGTAGGAATCAAAATGATTTCTACAAACAACGATCGTTTGAATCCCAGCTCAGCCTGCAGCGTTCACGAGACCCAGTACGTTGTGATAGTGACGCCCAAGGTGATGCTGAGTTTCTCAGCTTCTGAAGGACTTTCGATAAGGTTCAACACTGTCTTTTAATGAGAAAAAAAAAACCAGAACGAAATATTAGATCAGCTTTTTGAACGCTCTGAAGTGTTGCAAATGAATAGACTTCAGATGTAAATGTAAGATCGGGCGAATCCCAAGCGTGCCTTTTCGTTCCATGAAGCTAGACGATACCGCGGGAAGTGCCTAAGGCTGCGTGAGAATCACGCTGTTGTATGCAGTAAAGTCGCAAAGCAACAAAATTATAGTGAGATAAAGAAAGGCCTGCAGAGCATGGACTTTTGGTGCAATGATTGACAGCTGAAACCTCGGCAGAAAAAAATATAACGTACTGCGAATAATCAAGCCGAAGTCCCCATTATTACATGACTCAAATTCAACTGCAGATTCCTTTTTCTTCCTGGCCGCGTTATAACTCACCCCAAGCATAATCAAAGGACTTTGATGAATAATAACCCAATTTTAAAGGCATATATCTAACAAACTTAGTTGAAAGAAAAGGTATAAATCACACAGAACCAGCAAATCTAACAAAAGAAAGTATACTTAAAGAAAATAAGTTTTAAGAAAAATCAAACTTAGAAATAAGATAACCCAAATAAGTACCTAAAACAACAACCGAAATTGTCAAAAATTTCAAATAATAAGGTAAATCAATCACATGATGAATAGGAAAAATTAATCAGGATAAAAGACTACCACAAAAACAACAACAAACAATAAACCAATTATACCAAATGAAATATAATAACCCGTATCATCAAAGGAAAATCTTGAGTAAAAATTATTATCTCCAGATATTGAATAATAAAACAAACGAAAAGAATAAGAAGCAGTTAAACCTGTAGAAAAAAATAAAGAAAAAAATCAAACAATTAATTCATCTTAAACAAACCAACTCAAGAATTAAATCCTTTGAATAAAAACTGGCCAAAAAAGGTGTACCACACAAAGACAAACTAGAAACATTAAAACAAAAAGAAGTCGAAGGCATAAAATTAACAATTGAATCCATAAAATGAATATCCTGAGAATGCTTTAAAAAATCAATGATTGAACCTGCACACGTAAATAACAACGCCTTAAATAAAGCATGAGCCAACAAATGAAAAAAGCAAGCTTTGGATAACCTACAGCCAAAATTCTCATTATTAAACCAAGTTGTCTCAAAGTAGAAAGAGCAATAATTTTCTTTAAATCAAATTCAAAATTTGCTCCCAATCCAGCCATAAACATAGTTATACAACCAATTAAGAGTAAAAACCAACCGCAATCATAAGTCTCTAATATTGGTCTAAAACGAATTAATAAATAAACCCCTGCAGTAACAAGAGCAGAAGAATGAAGTAAAGCTGAAACAGGAATACGAGCAGCTATAGCAGCAGGAACTCAAGAAGAAAAAGGAATTGCAGAAGAATTACTGGAATCAGTCACATCTAGTAAATATCTCGTAGTAAGTAAAAAGGTATTGGTTAAAAACAATCTTGGTTGCAATTTTAGTTTTTTATTTTTCAACGACGCGTTTCGCCTTATTTAGACATCTTCAGGTTATCGTTTCTAGATGGACGCGAGAGGCACCAAGATCTGCATAACGCGTTCCCGTTCACAGGAGCGCGTCCATCTAGACACGATAACCTGAAGATGTCTAAATAAGGCGAAACGCGTCGTTGAAAAATAAAAAACTAAAATTGCAACCAAGATTGTTTTTAACCAGTACTGTTAACCACTGGTTTGCTGTATGCCACATATGGATTGGAAGAATTTCTTAGTAAAAAGGAATTGCTGAAGAATTACTGGAAGTGTCACATATAGTAAATATCTCGTAGTAACCACACGGATCGATTTTCAAATGGAACGTCACAGGAAACTAATTGTAGGAAAGGCAGACCACAGACTGACATTCATTGGAAGAAACCTCAGGAAGAATAATCTAATCACGAAGGAGATAGCTCACAAACCCTCTTTCGACCCATATGTACATTATCGTCAATCTCGGACCCTTACCAGATAGGACTGAAAGATGAAACAGAGAAGATCCAAAGAAGAGCAGAGCGTTTCGTCACCGATACGTTTAATAAGTGTCACGTTGTCGCTCATTCAGCTTCAGTGGCAGACGTTACGAGAGATGTGTGGTTTACTGACAGAATCCCGAGAGCGCACATTCCTATAACTGTCAACAAATATATTGCTTCTTCTCACATATATCATGTCGAAAGACCATGATGGAGGCAATAGACAGATTTTAGCACACCTGGAGGTCTTCCAAAAAGCTTTCTTCCCGTGTACCTTCCGTAAATGTAAGAGGAAAATTGGAAGCACAAAGTACACTCCACCTCTCACCGTAAGATGGATCTACAAGATGGTCGAGCAAGAGGGGGTGAGTATCTGCAGCGCTTAATTTTTCGAACTGACAGAGCATCTCCAGATCACCAATATGTTAGTTACACACAATTGTGGCTATCATTAATGAAAATATACGAATTGTTGAGGTCGCCACTCGCCGAAGACTGTGTGTCGATGCTTTTCTTGGTCGAGACATGGAAGATTTACAGTGTCGCAATTGGTTTTTCCCTCTTCCAAACTTGGTCAGGCAGCAGATTATTAATATTCCCTTCATCTTTCGACGCGCAGAACCGAACGGAATATGTTAGTGGCTGGAGTTGGAAACACGTTACGGAAACCAGTTTTCAGCTTATTTGAATATCGGCTCCATCTTTTACAATAATGGATGCGCAACACATTGCCTCAGATGAGCGTCAGCACGGAAAGAAAAATCTGTCGCTCTTTAGATCAGAACTTTGAGAAAGAGATCGTTCAGCTCTAAATGTAAACAACCGACACTTACAACAGAAATCTGTCGTCTGTTAACACCAGTTATCTCTTTCAGAAACGGCAGCACAGGAACTCTGGGACCATGTAAGATGGGTTCGTCTGGTGTTGTCGACTTTCCCTCCCTTACCACTACGTTCCTCTCGAATTACCACTTATTATTGGCCATTACGCAAATGTGCAGTGGATTCCAGGAAATTGGTACATGCTTTCAACTTACGCTTCGCTTTGACATTAGTTGTTTCAGCTATTACGTTTTTCTTTTTCGGTCATTAGAGACAGAGTAATGCAGTATATCAGGCAGTGTATGGGCAAATAGTATCAAACGTTTCCGATAGGGACTGAAAGTCGACGGCTGTAACTACGAGGGCAGTTCAATAAGTAATGCAACACATTTTTTTTCTCGGCCAATTTTGGTTGAAAAAACCGGAAATTTCTTGTGGAATATTTTCAAACATTCCCGCTTCGTCTCGTATAGTTTCATTGACTTCCCACAGGTGGCAGCGCTGTACGGAGCTGTTAAAATGGCGTCTGTAACGGATGTGCGTTGCAAACAACGGGCAGTGATCGAGTTTCTTTTTGCGGAAAACCAGGGCATCTCAGATATTCATAGGCGTTTGCAGACTGTCTACGGTGATCTGGCAGTGGACAAAAGCACGGTGAGTCGTTGGGCAAAGCGTGTGTCATCATCGCCGCAAGGTCAAGCAAGACTGTCTGATCTCCCGCGTGCGGGCCGGCCGTGCACAGCTGTGACTCCTGCAATGGCGGAGCGTGCGAACACACTCGTTCGAGATGATCGACGGATCACCATCAAACAACTCAGTGCTCAACTTGACATCTCTGTTGGTAGTGCTGTCACAATTGTTCACCAGTTGGGATACTCAAAGGTTTGTTCCCGCTGGGTCCCTCGTTGTCTAACCGAACACCATAAAGAGCAAAGGAGAACCATTTGTGCGGAATTGCTTGCTCGTCATGTGGCTGAGGGTGACAATTTCTTGTCAAAGATTGTTACAGGCGATGAAACATGGGTTCATCACTTCGAACCTGAAACAAAACGGCAATCAATGGAGTGGCGCCACACCCACTCCCCTACCAAGAAAAAGTTTAAAGCCATACCCTCAGCCGGTAAAGTCATGGTTACAGTCTTCTGGGACGCTGAAGGGGTTATTCTGTTCGATGTCCTTCCCCATGGTCAAACGATCAACTCTGAAGTGTATTGTGCTACTCTTCAGAAATTGAAGAAACGACTTCAGCGTGTTCGTAGGCACAAAAATCAGAACGAAGTTCTCCTTCTTCATGACAACGCAAGACCTCACACAAGTCTTCGCACCCGAGAGGAGCTCAAAAAACTTCAGTGGACTGTTCTTCCTCATGCACCCTACAGCCCCGATCTCGCACCGTCGGATTTCCATATGTTTGGCCCAATGAAGGACGCAATCCGTGGGACGCACTACGCGGATGATGAAGAAGTTATTGATGCAGTACGACGTTGGCTCCGACATCGACCAGTGGAATGGTACCGTGCAGGCATACAGGCCCTCATTTCAAGGTGGCGTAAGGCCGTAGCATTGAATGGAGATTACGTTGAAAAATAGTGTTGTGTAGCTAAAAGATTGGGGAATAACCCGGTGTATTTCAATGCTGAATAAAACAACCCCTGTTTCAGAAAAAAAATGTGTTGCATTACTTATTGAACTGCCCTCGTATAAACAGCTCTCGTACACGAAATGTGTTAGCATTTCGGCCAATTTGGAGCACAAACGTTATTATAAAAAGGGTCCAAATATCCAAAGAGTGTACCAAAATTAGAAGTATCGGTCACTCCCAGACCTAAACCACGGACAGATAACCTGCAGTCCGTAATTTTAACTTTATACTTGAATTTGATGACACAGCTTCCCAATTGCGGATATGTTGGTTGCTGAGTTTCACCCGCTGTACGAAAGTGACCGTCAAACCAAAAAAGTGTATGTGCAACCCTATAAACGCAGTAGATACCAGCAGCCAGGTATCCTTGTTCGATACAGTTTCGCACTGGCGCCTAATGAACAAAATACGAGCGTACGGAATATCAGACCAACTGTGCGATTGGATCGAAGAGTTTCTATCAAACAGAACACCGCATGTCATTCTGAACGGAGAGAAGTCTTGAGAAGAAAAAGTATCTTCGGGCCTACCCTAATGGAGTGTCGTAGTATTGTTACTTTCTACAGTACATACAAATGACCTGGTAGGTAACATTAGAAGTTGCGTGAGGCTTTTCGCAGGTGATGCTGTTGTATACAGAGAAGTGGCAAAGCTAGAAAATTGTAGCGAAATACAGGAAAAGATCCAGAGTATCGATACTTGGTGCAGGGAACGGCAATTGGCTCTCAAAATAAACAAATGTAACGTATTACGAATATACAGACAGAAAGATGCTTTAATGTATGATTGCAAAACAATCACTGGAAGCAATTACTGCCACAAAATTTCTATAAATATGCGTCAGGAGGTATTTGAAAGAGACCGAACACGTAAAATTAATTATAGGAAAGGCAGATGCCAAAGTGAGATTCACTGGAAGAATCGGCAGGCAATTTAGACCATCAACAAAGGAAATAGCTTATAAAACAACCGCCGACCAGTACTTGAATACTGCTCGTTAGTATGGGATCCGCATAGATAGGATTGTTGGAGGAAATAGAGAAGCTCCAAAGAAGAGCTGCACGTTTCGTTACATGCACGTACAGCGGGAGCTAAAGCGTCACGGAGATGCTCAGCCAACTCCGGTGGCAAGCACTACAAGAGAGGCGTTCTGAATCACGATGTGGTCTATTGTTCCGAGAGTGTATGTCCCTAGAATAGCCAACCAATATATTAAATCCTCATAAGGATATCTCTCGAGAAGACCATGAGCATAAAATTAGATTAGAGGCCACGCGGAACCTTACCAGCAATTGTCCTTCCCACGAACCATAAGCGACTGGAACAGGAAATCGTAGAAATGACACTGGTACACAAAATACACTGCAGTCTTTCTTGACGTCAGACTAAAACAACATCCAAACTCCGCAACACACCTTTCGGAGTCTGGCGGAATTTGGATGTTGTTGTAGATGTTGTCGTCAAGGTAGGCGGTAGTGTTCACAACATAATCATCATGAAGATGTAGTAGAAGGAGAACACCTCATCACCTAGAATGTCTAAATAGGCCACATTCGGGGTAGCGAGGTTGAGTGGATCCAAGTCATGATATCAAAAATACCCCCAAAGCATCAAGGAACCCCCTGTGGCCTTAACTATACATTTCACACAGTGCCGACTAAACGCCTCATTGGGCCGACGACGGGTTCGACGTCATACACATTTTGAAAAAAAGGTAAAATCGCTAGTCATCGGACAACACTATACGTCTCCAGTTTCTGTGCAGTTTCTGTGTGGTTTGGTCACCTAAAGAAGTGCAACTTCATGTGCCGCTGTACTCAATGGCCCTTTTCAAGGTACTAGAACGGTTCTAATTTCTTCGTAATATTGTTGTTTGTTTGCCAGCCGCGGTGGCCGAGCGGTTCTAGGCGCTTCAGTCCGGAATCGCGTGACTGCTATGGGCGCAGGTTCGAATCCTGCCTCGGGCATGGATGTGTGTGATGTTCTTAGGTTAGTTAGATTTGAGTAGTTCTAAGTTCTAGGGGACTGATGACCTCAGATGTTAAGTCCCATAGTGCTCAGAGCCATTTGAACCATTTTGTTGTTGTTTGTTTACGTCTGTTTACGAAAAGTTGCAGGCACTGTCAGTCGGCTTCGTGTTCTATAATGAAATCTACAGTGTACTACAAGTCAATAACCAGCTGATATCTTCCATTATCTTGTAAATTAGCTCGTAAAATTTGAAACTGCACGCAACACGTAAGCATTCTGTAGCAAGACGTTCACCAAAAGACCTCGTGAACTGTTTCGATTAAAAGTCACGCACCTGTCCATTTAATCTAACTCGTAAGCTGATAGCTTCTATTCAGAACTAGTACGTCTACTCATCTGTTGGATGATATCTGTCTCTAAGAATGATTCACTGAGGTCGCAGATATGGAACACAGCACGCTTCAAGCACAGACAAAATAAATACATACAGTGAGCCACATAAAATTATAAGGTATTTAACGAGAGCCGCTATAGCAATAAATACGTCTGGAAATTTGGGTAGGCAGTGCAAGTCCGTTATGCCGAAAAGTCTTTCCACAAAGCTACTTAATTTGATGCATATTGGCTTGTTAATGTTAGCAATTTAGATTTTTTAGAATTCAATATGTTCTAGGTGGAAAACTCCAATTATTAAGCAGAGAAATCCACAAACAAATGATTCATGATTGGAACAATGTTAGTGTCAGCACTAAAAATGATTAATGACCTGGCTTTAATGTGTCTATAAGGAGTTTTTATTTCAAGTCGTAGTTAACTGATTATAAAGGTCTCAGCATAAACGATTGTACCAACACGATTTGTTACAAGATAACTGCTTAACATTCTGGTATTTGAAATAGCGTTTTACAGCACAAAACGTAAATTTAATCTGCAGTGTTACGGTAAAAGAACTGTTGAAACGTACATTGAAAACTGGCTTGAATTTACTAACGCACTTTAATAATGTTTATAGATGGGAATTCCTGTTGCAGAGATGTGCTTGCTGCAGTTTCCTACCTGAGACGACTGCTGTAGGATCTGTGGTACCGATGATCCGTTGACTCGTTGTTCGCTCACGCGTATAAATGCTTCATAATAAATTGTTTCAGAAGAACGGGACAGGCCGGTAAAGAAAATTTAATACTAAGAACACAAGATGATTTCCAGAAAACAACAATGGACAACTTGTCCGATTATCTACCCTCGAGTGTTGTCCACCCGTTTATTTTCACAACGCCAGAATTAAATAGTTTAGGAACTCGACCCTTACATAAATTTCAGATACAGTTTTTAGCATGCGAAACGTGACCATACAAAGTTCACACTCAGAAATGACGACAGTCTGTCTCGCTCGTTATGTTCAGGTTAACTCGTAATTGCAACATGACATCACTCGCTATCGCTTCTCAACTGTCCCTTTTGAGCACTCTTCAGAGATATTAATTTTTCCAAGTAGCCGAAGCTCCTCGAATTACAAAGAAATTACATAATACATAAGAACAGCATTAAATTAATTAAATTAATTCTGATTCTACATAATACATTATAATCCAAGATAAGCAACGTTAACACAGAAAAGAAAAAGAGATACAACTAAATAGTATGTAGGCTGTAGGGTGCATCAGGAAGAAGAGTCCACTGAAGTTTTGTGAGCTCCTCTCGGGTGCGAAGACTTGTGTGAGGTCGTGCGTTGTCATGAAGAAGGAGAAGTTCGTTCTGATTTTTGTGGTGGTTTGCGTCTTGCCACTTCTCAATTTTTTTTCCTAACATTCGCGTTTTTAC
Organism: Schistocerca nitens; assembly: GCF_023898315.1. NCBI lineage: Eukaryota > Metazoa > Arthropoda > Insecta > Orthoptera > Acrididae > Schistocerca > Schistocerca nitens. The sequence goes on from NC_064619.1 coordinate 18,996,120, forward strand.
TGGGTTCTGACACTTTACTATTAGTTTAATATAAGTATATACTATAATATTTGATGTTATGTAAATATAAGTTCACCTTTCTTTGAGGGGTGACTTTGTTCGATTGGCTTGCGCTACTTGTATAAAGATATTTTGCTCCTTTTTCTTTTACGTTTCGTAATTCACATGCTGCAAAAATTCTGCTACTGGGTAGGAACACTGATCAAGTAAGACTGACCTTGGGGTCAAGGTCCAAGAAAACGAATGTACACAGTAAGGGCACAGGCTTATAAAAGTTCCATTACAAACAGTGCGGTACAAATTCGGAGTCTGTTATTGGTGTAGCGTAATGACTAGCGTTACTGCTCGCTGTTGGGAAGTTTAATGGGGCGGTGGCCTACGAACACGCTGAAGTCGTCAGCTGGTGGTGACGCGGAAGCCCCGATGTCTAACCGAACACCATAAAGAGCAAAGGAGAACCATCTGTGCGGAATTGCTTGCTCGTCATGTGGCTGAGGGTGACAATTTCTTGTCAAAGATTGTTACAGGCGATGAAACATGGGTTCATCACTTCGAACCTGAAACAAAACGGCAATCAATGGAGTGGCGCCACACCCACTCCCCTACCAAGAAAAAGTTTAAAGCCATACCCTCAGCCGGTAAAGTCATGGTTACAGTGTTCTGGGACGCTGAAGGGGTTATTCTGTTCGATGTCCTTCCCCATGGTCAAACGATCAACTCTGAAGTGTATTGTGCTACTCTTCAGAAATTGAAGAAACGCGTTAATGTTACAGAATGACAAAGATCTGTACTGGTAAGTGTATCGTATTATAAGTCAAGTAAGCTCATTAGAATACCAGACTTCAAACAACCATCGCAAACTGTTCTCACCGGAACGCTCGCTCGCATTGCGGTTTGAGATCCACCTGCATTCACTGACAACAGCAATTCCTGTCGGCTTCGAAAACGTTTGTCACTGACAAGCTATTGCATTCGTCTCCGGTCGCAGGCCATTATGATACAAAAAATGGTTCAAATGGCTCTGAGCACTATGCGACTTAACTTCTGCGGTCATGAGTCGCCTAGAACTTAGAACTAATTAAACCTAACTAACCTAAGGACATCACACACAACCATGCCCGAGGCAGGATTCGAACCTGCGACGGTAGCGGCCGCGCGGTTCCAGACTGTAGCGCCTTTAACCGCTTGGCCACCACGGCCGGCATTATGATACATTTACCGCCAATGATAATACGTCGTGTTACATGGCTGTGAATCGTACTTCACTCCTTGTAGAGAAGCCGTGCAGTCTGCATTGATACACCAAAAATTCGGAAAACTTCATTCACTACGTGACAGTGCGCACGACCAAACACGATAACTCTCGTGAATCTTCATGTTTTCACGGCGCAAAGACTGTACCATAAAATTTCGGGCGTGCAGCCGCATAAATTCAACTTCTTCTTCTAATATTTCGGCTGACTACCGTCCAGCCGTCTTCAGAGTGAGCCGAAGTGACTAAAAACGCTGCAGCACTTGCTCCGTCCTTTTAAACCCGAGGCGCCTTGTGTAACTTTGGCCGCGTAGCGTCTTCATTGCCCCTGCAGTGTGCGGCCGAGAATTGGCATGAAGAAGGAACTGCTAGACACTTGTGTTATGTGGGTTGCATGACACAGGCGAAATCTCTAACCAGGCCCTCATACTTGGCGGGAGACGCTATTCCGTACGCATCTTTACGTGCCCGCTGTTCACTCAAAACTGAAAAGAGCGACGCCACACGCTCGACGGGCATACTAGAGACACTGCCCAACACATCTGTGCAAAGCTTTACCGGATTTTCGCAGTAGTTTCCATTTCGCGAGCGATCGAAACTTACTTTCTGGACCACCCTCGTATTTCGCACACTAGAGCTGGAAGCTTGTAGCGGTGTTACTCATCTGTAACAGCATTACTCTAATGTCAGGCCAGGAAACTATTTTCACTACCGATGAAACATTAGGCTGCATTTGAAGACACCCCTTCGCTCGGAATCCGCAGCGCCCACTCCGTGGCGACGTGCCGGTATGGAAAACGAAACGTCTTCCGCGTTTTCCTTCTCCGCACGAGAATGGAGGTCCGCTTAAAATTCCTAACATCTGGACATAAATTGCACTAATGATGGCCTACAACGTCGTGCCGCTGCGGGCTTCTGCGGCGATGCCACGGCGCTGGAATAATACGGTCGTAAAGCGAAATGCAATAACTTGTCTCGTGAGTCGGCCGTGCGCTGCTGGTTTGCTTGTTCCTCGGCACTAATCAGCCGTACTGCAAATTGTGGCTGACGCACTCAATGGAACTCAATTACTCCGTAAAAGCAGGGATACGAACGACGTCAGAGTCAGTAAATACAAGTTTAGTACGAGCTTGAACGGAAATCTGCAATCACTTGTACGTAAATCTCCAGACAGAAAAACAATCCGAAGGCAGTGAAAAAAGTTTCGAAATGAACGGTTCGTTCATCATTTACAGCAAGTGTAGTATGTGAACACACACACACACACACACACACACACACACACACACACACACACACACACACACACACACACACACACAAAACTGAGTACGTCCTCGTTGGCTATAAAGATTTTCGAGGGAATATTTCAGCTAATGTCGTGGTGCATACATGTTCCAGTTGCTCTGTACTACAGTTAACGAGTCAATGTACAAAGGAATAAATAAATGTACGAGGGCTGTCCAGAAAGTAAGTTACGATCGGTCGCGAAATGGAAACGACTATGAAAATCCGATAAAGCTTTGCAAAGATGTGTTGGGCAGTGTCTCTGTACGTAGAATTATGTCGCTCTTTTCATTCCTGAGCTCTTAGTGAGCGCGTAAAGATGTTATAGAAAATAGTGTCTCCCGCCAAGTACGAGGACCTGGTGAGAATTTTCCCCTGAAGCTATGCAACCAACATTACATAGCTGTCGTGCGGTTTCTTCTTCAAGACAATTCTCAGCCTCATTCTGCAGGGGCAATTAAGATGCTCCTGCATCGTTTCAATTGGAAATGTTTGGTTACCCACAATACAGCCCGTAACTGTCTCCCAGTGAGTTTCATCTCTGCTCAAACGAACCGCTGGCTATGAAGACAACATTTTGGCACAGACAACGAGCTTTAGGCCAGCGTAGAGAATTGGCGGAAAGCACTGGCGGCTGCCTTCTATGATGAGGGTATTGGAAAGTTGGTACAACGCTACAACGAATGTCTGAGTCAGAACGGCGACTACGTAGGGAAGTAGCTGAAAGGTGTAGCTAACTGTTACAAATGAAACATTTCTGATTTTCACTGTGATTTTCATTTCGCGATCAATCGTAACTTACTTTCTGGACAGCCCTCGTATAATACTCTCCAAAGAAAGAAGTTACGTACATAACATTCTTTTGTTATCCTCTTTGACGCTTATAATGGTAAACATATTCGTATTCGCAACAGAATGTACATCTTGGCTACTTATAACTCTTGTAAATGACAATGTGCTGCTGAAACATGCTGTATCAGTTTTATTTCATAATGAAAACATTAATCCATTTATTTTTCGGCCGTTGCTGCTATCGTACACGTGTGAACCAGATTGGACGATTTGTTTACCTCATGCCGTATCTGTTGTGTTTTATTTGACAATGGGAACTTTCTGAAACCGCAGGTGGAATTACATAATTACGTGGATACACTTATCGAGTCCCGTAACCTTGCTTTAATATGTAGAGTTTGCGAAATTCGTTGTTGACCTGTTTGTTCACATCTACATTGCTTCAGACAACAAACAAATCGAGTGCCCCGAGGTGCGTTTGTTCACTTGCACATTCCTTCCCTTGCGTGTGGCATAATTTCCGATACGATGCCTCTTGAAACACCGTATTCTGAGCGTGCGTCTGAGCGTTGACCAATGAGATGGCACAACGCCACCTACGTCACAAGCACGCCGTCTCCCTTCAGTACAGAGTTGTGAGGCGCCATATTGGCATTCATTTCAAGCTTATGTGTATATATGCCGTTTCTGAGCACCAGCAAATTCAGAATCACTCGAAAACCTGATGTTAACTGTGTGATTCGTTCCAATAAAATAACGAGAAACATCATATTCGTGGCAAAAGAATTATTGTAACTTGCGTATTATAAGAGTAGGCTATTCGAAGCCAGCGACACACTGAAGATCAACCCAAAACGCATTGTCCTTTGTACAATTTGTTATATTTAAACTTCAATTAGTAACATATCTACGATTAAGGTTTTCTGCATGAGGTAACATACTACGATTAGAAATTCGGAGTCTGTTATTGGTTAGCGTAATGACTAGCGTTACTGCTCGCTGTTGGGAAGTTTAATGGGGCGGTGGTTTGCGTCTTGCCACTTCTCAATTTTTTTTCCTAACATTCGCGTTTTTATTGGGTTCTGATACTTTACTATTAGTTTAATATAAGTATTGAAAGGTGGCTACACTGAGCCACAGCGCCAGAGATCGCGCTAGAGAGTATTGTTCCGCCGCCTCCACTGGCAGTGATTATTGAGATGTCGTAGTGGGCAGTGCTTGGGGAGAGCTCGTGGTAGTCAGTGCTTGGGGAGAGCTCGTAGCAGAGAGTGTTTGTTGAGATGTGCTAGTAGGGAGTGCTTGCTGAGATGTGATACTGAAAAGTTCTTGTTGAGATGTGGTAATAGCGAGTCGGTGTGGAGATATATTGTAATGATTAGAGTGATTTTGGTCAATATATGAAGGTAACGAAACTTGATTTATTTTTCATTATTTAATGTCGTAAATAATGCTTCATTACAGGTTCAGTCAACAAAGGATCTGGCTTGTGTTCTGGGATTAGAGTGTAATTCTGGTTCTCTTGAGTAATTATGGTATTTCTATTTCCTTTAATTAATTCAGTATAAACGATATTTAAAATTTCTTGTGTTGTTGAAGAAGAACCGTGCCAGATGCGTACGTTGAGTCATACTTCCACACACAGAACAGTTATACTTGTGCTTTGGTTTCGTAGGTTTTATAGTTGCTGGGGACTTAATTAATTTAATTGTGTTAATGAAAATTTCCATTTCAGTCTTTGTTGTTGTTTCATGCAGTCAGATTGCGTAATAATACTAGTCAGGGCCAACCGTTTACGAGACTTCGTAATCAGACATACAGCTACTAAAGCAAAAAAAAAAAAAAATAAATAAATAAATAAATAAAAAAATAAATTACATTATATTTTAATTAAGCCCCCATGCAGTATATACTATAGTATTTGATGTTATGTAAATATAAGTTCACCTTTCTTTGAGGGGTGACTTTGTTCGATTGGCTTGCGCTACTTGTATAAAGATATTTTGCTCCTTTTTCTTTTACGTTTCGTAATTCACATGTTGCAAAAATTCTGCTACTGGGTAGGAACAGTGATCAAGTAAGAATGATCTTATGGTTTTACTAAAATGTGGGAATGCTGAAGTAATGCTTGTCTTATGTGGAGAACTATTGCAAATTTGTATCACACTGTTTGTAATAGAACTTTTATAAGCCTGTGTTCTTACTTATTTGACATGGTACTTTCCCTTTTCGTCTTAAAACATGTACATCGATATTGAAGTTTTTATTTGTGTATATTACATATAGAACAACGTGACTAGCCTATGGGCAATGGAGGAAATGTGCGTTTTGATAGAGTTAATGTTGGAATTTTACACGCACCCGCTTAAGTAATCAGTGTGATTTACGAGCTATAAACATCCCGCAGCTGCCGCTGGAGTGAATTGTGGGGCCCACGTACCGTATGCACAAATCGCATCGTTTCTGAGCGTTCAGCAACACGTTGAACTCGGCACGCTCAACGTTGACGTTCGACAGCACGGTCCGTGTGCCGACGGCTTTAGTGACCACTCAATACGCCGCGGTCGTTGGCGGCAGGATGAGGTATGCAGCGGGAGGTGGAAGAGTGGACGGCAAGCGAGCGGTCAGCCGGGCAGCCGCGTCATTAGTGAGTCACGCGCGCGGGCGCGCGGCGCGTCTTTTTAAAACCCCGCGCTTCGCCGCCCTTTTGCTCTTTTTTCGCCGGATGAATGGCGCGGGTTGAGGCGTCGCGTCGCAGCAGAGACGCGACCGGCAGAGCCAGTTAATCAGCCGCGGGCCCCGAGACGCGCCTTTGTCTCGCGCCTTTTATTAACGAACCGGGTGCGCTGTCGGCGCCGGGGTCGCGGCATCAGCCGGCGGGCTAGCAGAGCTTTCCCCGCAAAAACAGTGACGGATCTCCGGACGGATAATCTGCGAGGCAGCCCGCTTACCCGCCGGCCCGGGGCGGTAAATCAGGTAATCCCCTCGCTATCAGGACGACTCGCCCTTCCTCCCCCCTCGGCTCCGCCTCCCTTGCAGCGGGGGCAATCGGCCGGCGCGGCGCCGAGCGCGGCGCCGAGCGGCGCCGTCACCAGACGGAGAGCACCTGGCCGCCGCAACATTCGCTGTCGGCGGAATAAGGGCCGCCGGCCTTCTCCGTGGTGGAGCTCTCGCGCGATATTGCGAGCGCCGAGCTGCCCTGAGCGGTCGCCTTATCTGCTTGACGTGCAGGGAGGGTGGGCTGGTGGTTGGAGGGAGGCCCTTTTCACGGCACAAACCCTAATCCCGCATCCTCGGCCGTCTCTCCACACTGCATGTTTCCTCCGCAAGATTTTCGTACTCTTTTGTAGCTCTTTGTGCGAGCCTGCGTTGCCGCCATTGTTCTTCCTACAGAAGGCTGCGGGCGAACTCGTCACCGTCTCTCGGCAGCCCACTCGAAATGCGTACTCGTCTTTTTCACGGTAGTCTTCGTTCTCGTCTCAGCCGCATCGGCATCCATAATCCGCAAACCACTCTGAAGTGAATGGCAGTGGGTACTTCTCATTGAGTCATTTATTAGGGTTTCTTCCCATTCGAATCGCGTGTGGAGAATGATTGCTGAAGTGAATCGTAGAGCGCGGTAAGTGCTACGTTTTGCCTTCATTGTCCCAAAAGGAACGATATTTACGAGACTGTAATATTGAAAGGTTCAAAAAAAATGGTTCAAATGGCTCTGAGAACTATGGGACTTAACATCTGAGTTCATCAGTCCCCTAGAACTTAGAACTACTTAAACCTAACTAACCTAAGGACATCACACAACACCCAGTCATCACGAGGCATAGAAAATCCCTGACCCCACCGGGAGTCGAGCCCGGGAACCCGGGCGCGGGATGGACTCAGATGGCAGGATTCGAACCTGCGACCGTAGCAGTCGCACGGTTCCGGACTGAAGCGCCTAGAACCGCTCGGCCACCGCGGCCGGTATTGAAACGTCCCCTTAGAAAAATTATAAACGACCGTGCTTAAACTGACACAATATTTTTAGCGCAACGCAATCTGACTTTCAAAAATCCCTACAAAAGAATGGGCTCGACTAACAATAACCTATACCTTTCATGAATGGCTTACCTCACAAAAATCTTCGTTACTCAAATTACTGAAATACAGCGTGCACCAATACCGGCAGCTGAATAAAAGATTCTAGCTACTCATAGGCATAGTTAGCAAATGAAAGATTTTGATAAAGAACAAACAATGTGAAACTTCCTGGCAGATTAAAACTGTGTGCCCGACCGAGACTCGAACTCGGGACCTTGGCCTTTCGCGGGCAAGTGCTCTACCAACTGAGCTACCGAAGCACGACTCACGACCGGTACTCACAGCTTTACTTCTGCCAGTACCTCGTCTCCTACCTTCCAAACTTTACAGAAGCTCTCCTGCGAACCTTGCAGAACTAGCACTCCTGGAAGAAAGGATATTGCGGAGCACTTGCCCGCGAAAGGCAAAGGTCCCGAGTTCGAGTCTCGGTCGGGCACACAGTTTTAATCTGCCAGGAAGTTTCATATCAGCAACAAACAATGTATTTACCTTAATAGTGTTCAAAAGTCATAATATATATAACAGTTCATGATATCCAGTAGTACAAATTTACTCTTTCTGCCGCACACACGTCCAGATCGTCCGTTCTTAAATTTCTGCCATCTCTCTCCCCACATCCACCACTGCTGGCGGCTCACCTCCAACTACGCAACGCTACGCGCTCTTAACAGCCAAATGCCCAACACTACAATAGCAAATTCCAATAATACACTCCTGCAAATGGAAAAAAGAACACATTGACACCGGTGTGTCAGACCCACCATACTTGCTCCGGACACTGCGAGAGGGCTGTACAAGCAATGATCACACGTACGGCACAGCGGACACACCAGGAACCGCGGTGTTGGCCGTCGAATGGCGCTAGCTGCGCAGCATTTGTGCACCGCCGCCGTCAGTGTCAGCCAGTTTGCCGTGGCATACGGAGCTCCATCGCAGTCTTTAACACTGGTAGCATGCCGCGACAGCGTGGACGTGAACCGTATGTGCAGTTGACGGACTTTGAGCGAGGGCGTATAGTGGGCATGCGGGAGGCCGGGTGGACGTACCGCCGAATTGCTCAACACGTGGGGCGTGAGGTCTCCACAGTACATCGATGTTGTCGCCAGTGGTCGGCGGAAGGTGCACGTGCCCGTCGACCTGGGACCGGACCGCAGCGACGCACGGATGCACGCCAAGACCGTAGGATCCTACGCAGTGCCGTAGGGGACCGCACCGCCACTTCCCAGCAAATTAGGGACACTGTTGCTCCTGGGGTATCGGCGAGGACCATTCGCAACCGTCTCCATGAAGCTGGGCTACGGTCCCGCACACCGTTAGGCCGTCTTCCGCTCATGCCCCAACATCGTGCAGCCCGCCTCCAGTGGTGTCGCGACAGGCGTGAATGGAGGGAGGAATGGAGACGTGTCGTCTTCAGCGATGAGAGTCGCTTCTGCCTTGGTGCCAATGATGGTCGTATGCGTGTTTGGCGCCGTGCAGGTGAGCGCCACAATCAGGACTGCATACGACCGAGGCACACAGGGCCAACACCCGGCATCATGGTGTGGGGAGCCATCTCCTACACTGGCCGTACACCACTGGTGATCGTCGAGGGGACACTGAATAGTGCACGGTACATCCAAACCGTCATCGAACCCATCGTTCTACCATTCCTAGACCGGCAAGGGAACTTGCTGTTCCAACAGGACAATGCACGTCCGCATGTATCCCGTGCCACCCAACGTGCTCTAGAAGGTGTAAGTCAACTACCCCGGCCAGCAAGATGTCCGGATCTGTCCCCCATTGAGCATGTTTGGGACTGGATGAAGCGTCGTCTCACGCGGTCTGCACGTCCAGCTGAGGCGCCAGGTGGAAATGGCATGGCAAGCCGTTCCACAGGACTACATCCAGCATCTCTACGATCGTCTCCATGGGAGAATAGCAGCCTGCATTGCTGCGAAAGGTGGATATACACTGTACTAGTGCCGACATTGTGCATGCTCTGTTGCCTGTGTCTATGTGCCTGTGGTTCTGTCAGTGTGATGATGTGATGTATCTGACCCCAGGAATGTGTCAATAAAGTTTCCCCTTCCTGGGACAATGAATTCACGGTGTTCTTATTTCAATTTCCAGGAGTGTACAAACCAGCCACAGGCTGCACACAGCACAGTCAGTGATTTTCATATAGAGCGCTTCATGGCGTTACCAACATAAAAACCTAAACAACCTACTAACAATATATTCCTATGTTCCTCACTTAATACCATTTCTTGGAAATTTCTAAGTAGCTTTTCCCCCTTTCACGCGCTAGCTTTCGGGCTTGGTGGTCTAGTGTCAATGCGAATGCCTGGAAATCAAAAAGTGACAGGATCGAATACCCGTCGGATAAATGAAATTTTCCCTCTGCTTTTGCTTTTAACTTAGCCATCACCTCTTAGTGACGTTTAGAATAGCTGGGAACGACATATCGTTACGGTTCCTGTATAGCCCCTATCTCGTACTGGAGAATTCGGGTAGTTACGGTTGCGCAAGTCGCCAAAACGGCGTCCAATTGAAAGACTCACACTCGGCGACTAATCTGATCTGACGGGATACTTGGCGTCTATGTTCAAGCGTCTGCCAGTTCAGTTTTTTCAGCATATCTATGACACTGTCTCGTTGGTCACTCATGTAGTATTATGTGATATGGGTCCTACTCACTGGCAATATTCTAAGCTGGGTAGCAAGAGAGTTTTGTATGAGTAGGACGGCCGGAGTGGCCGAGCGGTTCTAGGCGCTACAGTCTGGAACCGCGCGACCGCTACGGTCGCAGGTTCGAATCCTGCCTCGGTCATGGATGTGTGTGATGTCCTGTGGTTAGATAGGTTTAAGTAGTTCTAAGTTCTAGGGGACTGATGACCTCAGAAGTTGAGTCCCATAGTGCTCAGAGGCATTTGAACCAGCCTATACCAGTCTCTTTGGCACTTCAGTGTATATAGCGGGGAGCAACACCAATGTTATATTCAGTAACAGAAGGGCAACGGAAAACTATTATGGTGCAGAAAAGCTTAACTAATTCGATACTGATTTTGATTTTACTTATACTGAATGTGCTTCAGAATGATTGAAGGAAGGCGTGCATGTATAGATCTAGAAGAGTATTGAAATCAGTTTGAGAAAGATTACATCAAATCACAACACAGGTGTCGTATAGTAAAAAAGGTTTCAATGTGTCAGTAATTATTCTTGAGGGTTTTCTGAACACGACCGTGTAGTGCTGTAAAGAGCGAATGGCGGTGCAAGGGAACATGTACGAGTATTCGAATCGTAAGACATTAATGAAGGCGAATAGATTAGGCGAAAGAGGAGTTGAATTCCGTGTGGCGCCAAGCGGTGCGAATTACGACCTCGTAAACCTCAGCAGACTGGGCGGCGCCATGTCGGCGCCTTCGTGCCAAAGGGCTTTTCGTGTCACGGGGAAAAAACACGGGAGACTTAGATACGTCCCTGAATACTACTCGTCAGCTCCTCTCTTTATATGCTCCAGCCGGATATAGTTCTGATCGTCCTCTCAGCGTACACGCTGCCTGGGGAATAAGCTCACAAATTTCAGTTTGACGCAGTGTTGTATTCTCCCACGTTCAGAATGGTACCTGACGGTCACAACTTAACAAAGAATTCAGAATAAAAATTCTGCTCCGTTTTAACGGTCATGTCTAATTTCTTCCACAAACCATTCATCGTGGCAGTAATACATTTCTTTACAGACTTTATGCCATTGATGTACTGACAGTCTTACATGCGATACAAATCATACTAGAACATTGTACACAATAAACGCATCAGTCCAGTGCGGCTTGTCTGTTACCAAATGTGAACAACCTCTCAGGTACTCGAGTACACGTCCATACAGGGACTCCCCATCAATCCTCTGCTTCGCTCCGTTCCATATTGTCGAACTTCAGTAGTTCGCACCTGTAGATAGGCAAGCTAATGAACAGGTCTGCAAAGCGGGATGCTGTCGCATTTTTCCAGACAATTCGTGCCAATGAACTGCACGCACGTATAGGCATTTGCCGTGTCACAAACGGTGTCCATATTTGCCGTCTGTAATGTGAGTTAAAAAGCATGGATAGGTGCTGTATCGACTAATTTGTGTCTGTTTTCTGTACGTCTTCTAGTTTTTTCGCATTTGCCTTCCAAAACTCGAGAAGTACTACTCAGTAACCTTCTTTGGCTTTTGGATAAAGGTGAAACGTACTGAAATGACTTGTGCTACTTGACCGTCTGAACGGTGAAAATGACTTGGGAAGGGGAGAAATGGAAGCTACTAATCCTCGTGTGCATTGCAATATGAATATATTCTACGACGGTGCAGTAGTATGATGTTGTTGTTGTGGTCTTCAGTCCTGAGACTGGTTTGATGCAGCTCTCCATGCTACTCTATCCTGTGCAAGCTTCTTCATCTCCCAGTACCTACTGCAACCTACATCCTTCTGAATCTGCTTAGTGTATTGATCTCTTGGTCTCCCTCTACGATTTTTACCCTCCACGCTGCCCTCCAATGCTAAAGTTGTGATCCCTTGATGCCTCAAAACATGTCCTACCAACCGATCCCTTCTTTTAGTCAAGTTGTGCCACAAACTTCTCTTCTCCCCAATCCTATTCAATACCTCCTCATTAGTTACGTGATCTACCCACCTTATCTTCAGCATTCTTCTGTAGCACCACATTTCGAAAGCTTCTATTCTCTTCTTGTCCAAACTAGTTATCGTCCATGTCTCACTTCCATACATGGCTACACTCCATACAAATACTTTCAGAAACGACTTCCTGACACGTAAATCTATACTCGATGTTAACAAATTTCTCTTCTTGAGAAACGCTTTCCTTGCCATTGCCAGTCTACATTTTATATCCTCTCTACTTCGACCATCATTGGTTATTTTACTCCCTAAATAGCAAAACTCCTTTACTACTTTAAGTGTCTCATTTCCTAATCTAATTCCCTCAGCATCACCCGACTTAATTTGACTACATTCCATTATCCTCGTTTTGCTTTTGTTGATGTTCATCTTATATCCTCCTTTCAAGACATTGTCCATTCCGTTCAACTGCTCTTCCAAGTCCTTTGCTGTCTCTGACAGAATTACAATGTCATCGGCGAACCTCAAAGTTTTTACTTCTTCTCCATGAATTTTAATACCTACTCCGAACTTTTCTTTTGTTTCCTTTACTGCTTGCTCAATATACAGATTGAATAACATCGGGGAGAGGCTACAACCCTGTCTCACTCCTTTCCCAACCACCGCTTCCCTTTCATGCCCCTCGACTCTTATAACTGGCATCTGGTTTCTGTACAAATTGTAAATAGCCTTTCGCTCCCTGTATTTTACCCCTGCCACCTTCAGAATTTGAAAGAGAGTATTCCATTCAACATTGTCAAAAGCTTTCTCTAAGTCTACAAATGCTAGAAACGTAGGTTTGCCTTTTCTTAATCTTTCTTCCAAGATAAGTCGTAAGGTCAGTATTGCCTCACGTGTTCCAACATTTCTACGGAATCCAAACTGATCTTCCCCGAGGTCGGCTTCTACCAGTTTTTCCATTCGTCTGTAAAGAATTCGCGTTAGTATTTTGCAGCTGTGACTTATTAAACTGAGTTCGGTAATTTTCACATCTGTCAACACTTGCTTTCTTTGGGATTGGAATTATTATATTCTTCTTGGAGTCTGAGGGTATTTCACCTGTCTCATACATCGTGCTCACTAGATGGTAGAGTTTTGTCATGACTGGCTCTCCCGAGGCCATCAGTAGTTCTAGTGGAATGTTGTCTACTCCCGGGGCCTTGTTTCGACTCAGGTCTTTCAGTGCTCTGTCAAACTCTTCACGCAGTATCTTATCTCCCATTTCGTCTTCATCTACATCCTCTTCCATTTCCATAATATTGTCCTCGAGTACATCTCCCTTGTATAAACCCTCTATATACTCCTTCCACCTTTCTGCCTTCCCTTCTTTGCTTAGAACTGGGTTTCCATCTGAGCTCTTGATATTCATAGTAGTATGATATCCAATGAAATTTTAACACAACTGTCTGGCCCATATATAAGAACACTTGATTGACTTGAAGTGTGGAATTTTATTTAATGAATCAAATATTAGTCAAGTGGTACTAGAATTTGTATAACCGTTTTCTTTATGTCTCCGAGACGGAAGTAAGATAATGCCATTCATTAGGTTCAGAAGAATTTTAGATGATTGTAATTTTGATGCAACATCTTCCAAACGATAATTACTAATTTTCACCAATACGGCGGCGCCCGTTACGTAGATCCCTTTGTATGGAGGAGGCCACCACGAACACAAGGATACCTCCGGATGAAGGTAGTTGTCAGTTACGAGCTAGCAGGTAACAACCTAACAGATATGTAGAGTTTTCTCAGAACTGGCTTGTGAAAGTGATTCATTGCTTTCATATTCCCTATTTAAGATGACAATGAAAAATAGTGTCAACACCAACAGTCCTTTTTTTAAGGTTGGCTGAGTTAGTAGAACTCAATCAAGATGACTCAGCCTGACGTTTATTAGGTTCCTGGAGCAGCCAGCGAGAACCACCTGCCTTTTTTCTTCTTTATTTTCGCACTGAGCAACTAAGATCATGTAACAACTACAATTTCTCTTCTTTCTTTGCTGTTCCCTGTTTTACCAACACTCCTTCATCTTTCCCCCATGTTTTTTCCCCTTTCTTCTATCCATGATGTTCCCCGTTTCTCATTTCTTCTGTCCTGGAAGCCTTCTAAATTTAGTTCTTTATTCTTCAAAAGCTTTCTTCCTGCTATTTTCAGTTCTTTAATTTTTTTCTCGTTCTTTTCTCATTTCTATAATCCATGATAAAGCCGATTGTTTTTTTTTCAGAAATACAGGAAGATTTGCTTCGTTAACCTGTTCTCATTTATTCGGTAGATATATACATGGAAGAGTAATATTCACTGTGCGATTACTTCTGATATTTTCACTATATTTTGATAGATCTCTTCACTACTTCTCATTTTTCAACCATCGGCAATTAATATTGCATCCAATATTTTCCTAATAATCCGTCTTTTACGTAACTCTATTTTGTTCAGCATACAGTTAATCGTTAAGCATTCAATTGCACTTAATCTTTGCATCTTCCAGTTTTTTTAACTTTTCATTCCCCACTTTAAGTAGTAGAGCGCGTGGTTATAGGTCCAGCTCATTACGGAGTAGCGGTTCTCTTCACCTAGAGACCAGACAAGATGGTTGTGGGATAATGGGGGCTCCCCACTGATAATAAACCGGACGGGCTTACTAGTTCTGGTATTTACCTAGCAAACAAGGGAAATCTCACTATAACCTTCGTCTGAAGATAGGGACTGGACCTATTTTGATTAATTTATGGGACAATGTCATTGTTCCAGGTAAAAGTTAAAAATCTGTGCGTATATTTTGTGCACCTGTGTTTTTTCGTCCGTGTGTGTTACTGTAAGGAGCTAGATTTTAGTAAAAAGCGTTTATACACAAGTTTCTCGGTGGCGGACTGCACTTCGGACGAAGTGGTCGTGTCAGAACATGATTTTGAGATAGGAGTTAAACGGGAAAGCCATTAAAAAGACGCAATTGTTCAGCTGTATATACACTAAAGAATTTATTACTTAAACAAATGGTGCAATTCATTGTTGAATCACCATATTTTGAAAAAGAAATAAATGTTTCATTTCTCGAATGTCAACGTAGTGCGAAGACTGGTAACGAGATGTTTGAGGAACAGCTGGTGAAGCACCTTGAACTCTACGACTGAAGGAGCGAAGTGCTGACAATGTCTCGCTTCCTCAATAAAACCGGCTCTGCTCGACGTTGAGGGCCTATAAAGTGGGAACGCAGAAGGGCGTTGTGTTCACGCTTTCCGTGCGGGGCTTCGTACACCAACAACAGTGTACAGTACCTTAGTTACTTAGTGCTCCTGTCTACTGCGGTAGGTAATTTCGTTCGTTACTGTTTATCTGAGCTGATTAGCTGAAACACAAGAAACATCTGCAATCTGGACGCCATCGACATGTATTTTAGACTTTGGTACGCTCTTATGTAGGCTGTCACTTCGGGCTGTATTACAGACGGAGCAAACGCAAGCAGAACTGTCGAAGTGATGCGACGGCGAAACGTTCCAATTGAAGAAGGAGGTAATTTAAAGTCCAATGTCGAAGTCGATTTCCTTAGAGGTGGAGCACTATCTCGGCTGTTTCCAGCTGCGGGAAGGAACCGAACTTTTCAAACGAACCTTTCCCTCATTCACCTGAAGAAATTGTGGGAACCACCGGTAAACAAATCTGGACGCTTACAAGGGGAGGCCGCCAATTGTGAAATTCAGATTCGATTCATACTGCGCATAATAGAAGCTCATGGCCAGAGGTGTAATGTGGCAAAGCACCAAGATGCACTTCTCAGCCGTTGTCGAGAAAATCGACAGTTAGAAGAAACCGTTGCGGTGAAATACTCTCTACGCTTACCAATGTACTACAGCGTCGTGGCGCAGCGGTAAGCGCTCGGGTTCGTAATCCGAAGGTCGCCGGATCGAATCTCACGCCATGCAACATTTTTTTTATTATTGTTATTTTTTTGTAATTCAACCTCCATTTTACCGTTTGTTAAACAGGGTGTACCAAAGCTCTCACGTCCGCACTGATTTTCGACGGTGTTATAAGTTGTGCTAGGGACCGCATCTACCTTCTTTCGAAATTAGCAGGCAACTACGCTGTTATGCGGCGGCTCGTTTCGGCCCATTCAACATCTGTCCTTCAAGTGTAACGAGCGATTAACGGAGTTTATATTTCATACCTGCCACAGCAAATTTGTGTTCGTGGGGTTTCTATTCTAATTCGAACGTTTGACTTACGCTATACGTATTCGTTTCGGAATATCGTTTCTACGTCCAGCGTTAACTATACGTGGTTAACATTATGAAGACAATTAATAACATTTGTGAAATACAACTTTGTTTGCGGAAAACATAATGATGTTCGAAGTCGCCAGTTTTTCCACGACAAACGACTTTCAACAACTTATTATATGCATAATTCCTGCAACCTGTTGCCGGGAATTTTACACACACACACACACACACATATATATATATATATATATATATATATATATATATATATATATATATATGTGTGTGTGTGTGTGTGTGTGTGTGTGTGTGTGTGTGTGTGTGTGTGTGTATGTGTGTGTGTGTGTGTGTGTGTGTGTGTGTGTGTGTGTGTGTTTATACACACATTTGAATTACAAAAAACAAATACTAAAAAAAAAAGTTGCATGGCGCGAGATTCGATCCGCCGACCTTCGGATTACGAACCCGAGCGCTTACCGCTGCGCCACGACGCTGTAGAAAATTATTAATCGTAGAGAGTATTTCACCGCAACGGTTTATTTTAACTGTCGATTTTCTCGACAACGGCTGAGAAGTACATCTTGGTGGTTTGCCACATTACACCTCTGGCCATGAGCTTTTATTATGCGCAGTATGAATCGAATCTGAATTTCACAATTGGCGGCCTCCCCTTGTTAGATGAGAATACGAAACCCGATCCTCCGGATTACAAGTCCATCGTCTTGTGCAGCGGCGTGGCGCTGCACGTTCGTTCCTCTGAAGACCCTACTTGCAAAGACTCCAGTGGGTGGTCAAAGATCTGACGGACAGGGCGGGCAGCAGTTTACAGTTGCTTGCTGATGACACCGTAGTGTACGGGAATGTGTCGTCGTAAAAATATAAAATAATGAAGATGAGTGGAAGGGAAAAGAAAAGAGTCGTGTTACAGCATTAGTACGGTGCAGCTTCACACAGTCACATCGGTTAAATACTCGTATCTCACGTTGCAAATCGATATGAAATGGAATGAACACCTCACGTTGTTAGTAGGGAAGGTAAATGCTCAACTTTGTTTTATTGGGAGAATTTTGGGAAAATGTAGCTCATCCATAAAGGTGGGAACGTGTGGAACGCTAATGAGATCCATTCTTGAGTATTGTTCGAGTTGTGGGTCACCAATCAAGTCGGGTTAAAGGAAGACATCGACGCATTTCAAATGCATGCCGCTAGGTTTGTTCCCGGTACTGATAGATTTGTTCCCTATAGGTCCGATCAGCACTCTTCGTGAACTCAAATGGAAATCCACGGTGGGAAGGCGACGCTCTTTTCGCAGGGCGTTATTGCGGATATATAGAGAATCAACATTTGAGGCCGACTGGAGAACGATTCTGCTGCCGCCAATGTATTTTTCGCGTAAGGACCATGAAGATAAGATGCGCGGAATTAGGGCTCGTACGGACGCTTTCAGACAGACGTTTTACAGGGAAGGAAATGGCTAGTAGAGGGACAAGGTACCCTCCGCCATGTGCCGTGTGGTTGTTTGCAGGGTATATATGTACATTAGAAACTCACCAACTGTTCGTACGAAGTGGAGCTTAAAACCTCTGGTTGTCATGTAATGACTTCTTTACAATGTGCAACAAAATTGAAGGAGCACTTTTTCGAAACCCCGTAATTGTGCTCCATTCCGATGCATACATTTGTAATTTGGCTCAAAGGTGTCTACAACATTCCACTGTAATGGTGCAAAAGTGTGGCGCGCTGCAATTTCACCCTCGGCCTCAGCGACGCTTCAAACAGCTCGTAAGTTGATGCGAGCGCTGAGGTGGGTTAAGGACGAGACACTGGCATCAGATTTCGGCACAATTCTGCCATACACCACCGTGGACGTATCACACGATGGGAAACTCGTCACACCCCCACTTAGTCACGTTTGATTCTTCTTTTACCGCCTTTGCTATGGAGGTCAGAACGCGACATTCAGTGCTGAAATCAGGCTGTTTTTTTTATGGCTGGCCGACGGAAACATTTCAGACACACCGTCGCTCAGAATCTACACAAACAGGCCTGAGGGGGTGGCATAAAGGGCGCCATTGAAACCACTTCATCCCTTTGGCGTTGATTCCCATCCATTTTGCAATCGAGAACGACTGTTTTCAGTGCGATGAGCAATACGCTGACGTTCTTACCAACGTTCGACACTGCTACCAATCTCTGGGAGGTTCAGCCCACGTCTAAGGATATCGTTGGGCTGCAACCCTATTGAACGTAACCTCGCCACTTTGGCGTGCAATGTGTTCGCAGTTTTTGCTATGGTTTACAGGGTAGAACCACTAGGAGCCCTTCGATACCATTCGACGAAATTTGAATGTTATCGGAAGTAGCAAATGGGTTTTACGCTTTTCCAGCGTTCTGATTCCCGCCCTCCTGCGGCGTTATCATGGAGGAATGCTTCATTAACATAAACCAGAATAAAATGCAGAGTCCCATTAAGATCTGCAGTTCGGCATTACCCTCGGTGCCAACCACGGTGCTTTGTTGGGCACGTTAAAAGTGTACTTGTGAGAGACCTGGACACCGATTCACCTCGTTGCAGTCTTAACGCCTGAGGATTAGGCAGCCCCTTCGACAGCCATCAGGTACGGTTTGCCTACCTTCAGGCGCTGGTGTCGAAGTTTCCGACAGGGACATTTCGAAAGTGCTCAGCAACGATGCCTGGGTGGCATCGAATTGAGAGGTCTTAGAGGGACCCTTCGCCGTTTTATTCACGCACATGATAATGGTGTACCCCCCGCCATAAAGCCGCAGGAAAGCGTGAAACAGGAGTGTTGCAAAAAATATAAATCCTTTTGCTGCTTCGGATCGCGTTCAAATTTTGTCGAATGGTTCTGAACGTCCTTAGTGGTTCAACCCTGCATAGTAAACCACCAATTGCAGTCGCACTACGCTGTAAAAGGGTGGGGGCCGTTCAATGGGGATGCAGCCCTATAATGTCCTTAGAGTAGGGTTGAAACACCCAAAGGCTGGTAGCAGAGTCGAAAGTTGTCAACAACATCGCCCTGTTGCTCATCGCAATGCAAACTGTCTTTTTCGGCAGCGAACTGTGTGGCAATCAACGCCAAAGGGATGGGGTGGTTTTATTGACTCACTTTATGCTACCTCCTGAGGTCTTTTTTTGGTGATTATAAGTGTCGGTGTGTCTGAAATTTTTCCCTCAGTCACGCAAAAGAAAACCACGTGATTTCAATGGTGGGTGTAGCGGTTTTTGACTTTCGTAGCAGAGGCGGTAAAAGAAGGGGTGAAATGTGGGTAAGAGGGGCTGTGACGACTTTCCCATCGTGCAACACGTCCACGGTGGCGTTGGGCACAACTGTGGTGGAATCTGATGCCATGTAACATCATCAAACCACCTTGAACATCACACGAACTTCCGAGCTGTGACCTTTCTTTCGCACGTGTCGACACCTTGATGTTTGATGCCTCGCTGACCCCGAGGGTGATGTCGCAGTGCGCCACGGTGTTCCACCATTACACAGGAATGTTGTACGCACCTTTGAGCCTAATCAAAAACTTATGAGTCGGAACGGGAGACAGTTTCGAGATTTCGAAGACGTGATCCTTTAATTTTGTTGCGCAATGTATTTTAGTCAGCTGTTCTTGCTGATGTTCATCTCTTCTTAGCTTGTCCTCATCGTTTTGTCTCAGCATATCTACCACACAGTCACACGATGACCTTGACGGGACTATACCCTATATATTTTTTCTGTCGCTGCCCTTTTCCGCTGTTTACATCGTTTAAATGGTTCAAATGGCTCTGAGCACTATGGGACTCAACTGCTGAGGTCATAAGTCCCCTAGAACTTAGAACTACTTAAACCTAACTAACCTAAGGACATCACACACATCCATGCCCGAGGCAGGATTCGAACCTGCGACCGTAGCGGTCGCGCAGTTCCAGACTGTAGCGCCTAGAACCGCTCGGCCACTCCGGCCGGCTTACATCGTTTAACACGAAGTTGACTGTCCCGGTTGCTTTCGTTTTATTGTTCCCCGTTTACTCTACAGTCTACCTTTTAACACCATAAAATTGCAGTTATTCTACAAAGAAGATTGCTAACAGAACACTCGTCCGACCCATGCTAGAATATTGCTCAAATGTGTGAGATCCGTAACAAAGAAGACTAATAGGCCACATCGAAAGTATATAGAGAGGGGCAGCACAAATGGTCACAAGTTTGTTTGACCCATGGGAGAGTTTCACGGAGATGGTGAAGAAAAAAGATCTGAACTGACAAACGCCTGAAGACAGATGCAAACTACCTCTGAAAACCTACTTAGAAACTTTCAGGAACCAATTCTAATGCCGAATTTAAGAATGTATTATAACCCCAAATGCGAATCGCGAAGACAAGATTAGACTAATTGTTGCTGTTGTGGTCTTCAGTCCAGAGACTGGTTTGATGCAGCTCTTCATGCTACTCTATCCTGTCCAAGCTTCATCACTTCCGAGTAACTACTGCAACCTACATCCTTCCGAATCTGTTTAGTGTATTCATACCTTGGTCTCCTTCTACGATTTTTACCCTCCTCGCTTACTTCCAATATTAAATTGATGTTTCCTTCATGCCTCAGAACGTGTCCTACCAACCGATCCCTTCTTCTAGTCAAGTTGTGCCACGAATTCCCCTTCTCCCAAGTTATGTTCAGTACCTCCTCATTAGTTAAGTGATCTACCCATCCAATCTTCAGCAGTCTTCTGTAGCATCACATTTCGAAAGCTTCTATTCTCTTCTTGTCTAAACTATTTATCGTCCATGTCTCACTTCCATACATGGCTACACTCCATAGAAATACTTTCAGAAAAGACTTCCTGACACTTAAATCTATGCTAGATGTTAACAAATTTGTCTTCTCCAGAAACACTTTCCTTCCCATTGCGAGTCTACATTTTATATCCTCCCTACTTCGACCGTCGTCAGCTATTTTGCTCCCCAAATAGCAAAGCTCATCTACTACTTATAGTGTCTCATTTCCTAATCTAATTCCCTCAGCAATACCCGATTTAATTCGGCTACAATCCATTATCTTCGTTTTGCTTTTGTTGATATTCATTTCATATCCTCCTTTCAAGACACTTTCCATTCCGTTCAACTGCTCTTCTAGGTCTTTTGCTGTCTCTGACAGAATTACAATGTCGTCGGCAAACCAAAATTGTTTTTATTTCTTCTCTACGGATTTTAATATCTACTCCGAATTTTTCTTTTGTTTCCTTTACTGCTTGCTAAATATACAGGTTGAATAATATCGGGGAGAGGCTACAACCCTGTCTCACTCCCTTCCCAGCCACTGCTTCCCTTTCATGCCCCTCGAGTCTTATAACTCCCATCTGGTTTCTATACAAATTGTAAATAACCTTTCGCTCCCTGTATTTGATTCCTGCCACCTTCAGAATTTGGAAGAGTACTTCAGTGAACACTGTGAAACCTTTCTCTAAGTCTACAAATGCTAGAAACATAGGTTTGCCTTTCCTTAATCTATCTTGTAAGATAACTCGTAGGATCAATATTGCTTCACGTCTTCCAGAATTTCTACGGAATCCAAACCGATCTTCCCTGAGATCGGCTTCTACCAGTTTTTCCATTCGTCTGTATAGAATTCGTGTTAGTGTTTTGCACCCGTTACTTACTAAACTGATAGTTCGGTGATTTTCACACCTGTCAACACTTGCTTTCTTTGGGATTGGATTTATTATATTCTTCTTGAAGTCTGAGGGTATTTTGCCTGTCTTATACATCTTGCTCACCAGATGGTAGAGTTTTGTCAGGACTGGCTCTCCCGAGGCTGTCAGTAGTTCTAATGGAATGTTGTCTACGCCGGGGGCCTTGTTTCGACTCTGGTCTTTCAGTGCTCTGTCAAACTCTTCACGCAGTATCGTATCTCCCGTTTCATCTTCATCTATGTCCTCTTCCATTTCCATAATATTGCCCTCAAGTACATCGCCCTTGTATAGACCCTCTGTATACTCCTTCCACCTTCCTGCTTTCCCTTCTTTGCTTGGGAATGGTTTTCCGTCTGAGTTCTTGATATTCATAGAAGTGATTCTCTTTTCTCCAAAGTTCTCTTTATTTTTCCTGTAAGCAGTACCTATCTTACCCCCGGTGATATATGCCTCTGCATCCTTACATCTGTCCTGTAGCCATCCATGCTTAGCCATTTTGCACATCTGTCGATCTCATTTTTGAGACGTTTGTATTCCTTTTTGCCTGCTTCATTTACTGCATTTTTATATTTTCTCCTTTCATCAATTAAATTCAATAACCTAATTACGGCACCAAAAAAGACATTTAAGTAATTATTATTCTCGCTCTTCATATCTGAAATGAATGACAAAAAGCTCTATTGACAGGTGCAATGGGGAGTACTCTCCGCCATGGAGTTTGCAGCAGCTTGCAGAGTATACTTGTAGATGTATAAAGCGTGAAATGTCAAGGGATAGTGTGGTTCTATGACGAAACAGCGTGTTCCGAAAAAAAAAAACCTGGAAAATCAAATCAAGAAGCGAAGCTTTAGAAGTGTGTCTCAGTTCCGCGCTCTCTCTGTTCCCTCAGAGGACTCTTCGCATTACTAAGTAATGCTTTTGCCCGCATTTTGTGTCATCCTTTCTAGAAGTAAGAAGAAAAGCCGCACGGAGCCCTGACAGTGTCATGCTTTTGCATCAAAAGCACTCTGAGACTCTCAAGTATCGCAGGAGCCTAGATGTAATCTTTTTAAGAATTCTTCTGCACCGTTAAATCCTTAAGTCGCCATAAGCCGATGTCGCAACCGGAATGTTTTCTCTATGTATGCCTTCAATTCATTGCAAGCGCGTCTCGACGTACAAAGGAGACAGCTTACTTTCAGCTTAACAGAAGTGGGCCACTGAAGCAGGAATAAGCACTCAGAAATGTAATGAGATGTCATTTGCTTTGAAATTTGTCCAAGCCGCGTGTTCATAGAAGGGCTTCCGAGAGACATTTTTACTTCCACGTACAGCTTTTGTGATGTACTGGAATGAATAAATGAGAGCTCCTCCGTGGCATTAAACGCTTGCGATTACTGCATAGCGAAACTGTAGTATAATTCAGCCGCATACTGTTCGCTGTTAAATCATAGTTCATCGACGATTTCTTATTTTACCATGGGTTCAATGCCAGCTCGTCTAGACATTCCTCCTCGTCTAGAATATCTTCAAAAGAATTTAGTCTGAATTTCTTTCTTGTAGCACTCATTCATACACTGACTTATACCAGAAGACTTAAATCCAGAAAATCGCCCTGGCCAACGCAAGATGTACCTCTTGTTTATGATGAATGCAACAATGGAAACATGTTTGGCAGAAGTTTCCTGCAGTACACTCTTGTCTTATTACTTATTCCACTGAACGTGAGAGTGGATCTGGTCTTCGCAGGACACTAAGGGCAGCTCTGAATCGATTCCTTACAGGACATGGAAAGCTGTAACGTTCTTCATAAAAATAAACTCTACGATTACTTTGAATGAATGTCTCAACTGTAGAATGGATATAAAACTCGAATTATCGTGTAGCTTGTTGTTACAGAAAGTGGTGTACTTTCTCTGTGTTATTGCTAGCAAAACTTAATACGAATCGATTGGGCAATGTAGCTCCCAATATCAATAAAGAAACACAGTCACCGCAAAATACATTCAGCCCCTTAGGCACTGAATCCTCTGACTTTGGTACCTGTGCACATAACAATAAATTAATTTGTCTTATCTCTAAAGAAGCAACGGTGAAAAGCGATATATTCTGATCTCTCATTATGAAAATAGTGCTCAGTAGTGTGCAATGCTGGTCATAATACTTGAAATGCACATGAATTCCTTTTGAGGACAAACGAGAAGATTTAACAAAATCGAACTTCTTTGAAAAATTTATAACACAGATAGGGAGGCAGTACTGATTATGGTGAATAACTAACACTGAGTTTTTTTTAGAAGAATTATATTGCAAGTTAAGTTTGTCTTTTCAAAATATTTGACAATTGAATTTGGTCAGAAAAATAGATCATATTTAATAATTGATTCACGAACAATGATACTTATACAGCAAGCATTGTCTAACCTCACTAATCCAGCTTAAACGCAAATCATCAAATTACATATAGCTCTGTTAACAAATCTTAGAAGGATTCCAAAAGTGAAATATCTAACCAGCCTTTTCATCAATCAGTTTACGTACATTTTTGCGGTTACTCAACAATTACAATTTATCAGCCAACTCATCTATGCTAACGCGCTGGCAAAACAAATATCATAATTATTTAAAGCTTTACCTTGCTTGCATGAAGACTTCTGCTTACATGTTCAACAATATTGACATACGTACATTAATCTAACACACTTGATGGCTTGACAGAGCACACCACAAAAAGTGCCTACTCCATCCTGTGCGCCCAGCGCTCTCTTACGCCAACACTACTAACTCAAACCACAAACAATATCTTTGGTTCTGCGGTCGTGCACAGTCAGCTGTCCGCTTTATAAAGCCTATCAGAGACATACGTCGTTTATAGTATCACAGTTTCGTTTTAGTTTACATTAATATTATCATCGTATTCGGGTGCCACATACAAGTGTAGCCCGTAGACTCCTTTCAAAGTGTGGTGCCTTTTTTTTATGAATGGGGGTTCAAGAATGCCCACGTGGCACTGCAGGGGAGCCGTAAAATCATCTCAGGACTCAGCTGAAGAGTGTTTAACACTAAAATTCTTGGTTGTATTTAGTTACACTAAGATCTGTGGGTGGTAGCGAGATCTAAATAGTCAGTTATTCAGTTATCAACCTTTTATGTTTATTGATATCATGAATTTTTGTGTGTATTTAACCATTTACAAATGGAGTCCTTAAATAATAACGTAAAATGACCACGAAAGCCATACAAATAATAATAATAGCAATAGCAATAGTAATAGCAACAGTAATAGCAGCAATGGTAACAGTAAGAATAGTAGTAGGACTGAATTTTCTAATTTTGAGAGCACTGAAAGAGAGATCGGTTTTACTTGTCCTTAGGACAACAGGTTTCGACATTGTATTGTATTGTATTGTATGTTAACCGGCGACCTATAAACGACGGAGAGGCTCCGTCCCCGCCGCAGCCGCAGTGGTTGTGGACCACAACCCCACGACGACTACCGCAGTCCACTTCACCCCTCCACCGCCCCACACCGAACCCAGGGTTATTGTGCGGTTCGGCCCCCGGTGGACTCCCCCCAGGGAACATCTCACACCAGACGAGTGTAACCCCTATGTTTGCGTGTTAGAGTAATGGTGGTGTACGCGTATGTGGAGAACCTGTTTGGGCAGCAATCGCCGACATTGTGTAGCTGAGGTGGAATAAGGGGAACCAACCGGCATTCGCCGAAGCAAATGGAAAACCGCCTAAAAACCATCCACAGACTGGCTGGCTCACCGAACCTCGACGGAAGTCCGCCGGGCGGATTCGTGCCGGGGACCAGGCGCTCCTTCCCACTCCGGAAAGCCGTGCGTTAGACCGATCGGCTAACCGAGTGGGCGTAGGTTTCGACATACTTTGCTGTCATCTTCAAGTCTTAAAAATGTTTTGTTGTGAAACGTGTTCATTTTGCGTTGAACCGCACGGCAAGTGTCAGGTGGATAAAAGGACATCTACTTGTTCATATCCCTGTATCGCAGAGTGGCCTTTGATCCATATCATCACGATGTAGCGATAGTTTTCGCTGCAACCTAAACACAACGTCGGCAACTGCTGCAGTAATTCGTTGTGAGTTTAAAGCAACGCGGGTCGTGAGTAGTGAACTAAGTGAACGGGAGGATAGCACTGTCTTGTGAGGTTGGAGTAACGGTCGTCAGCTGAGAAGGGGCGACCGCTACATTAGTGCCGCGCTCCAGCTACAGATGGCCCCGGAGCAGTGCTGAGTGCTCGCGGCTGTCGGTATGTGGAGACTCCAGCTTGACCCCGCCGTCCCACTGGAGTGCTGCTGCTTTACAGATAAGGGACCACCCAGTTGCTGGGACTGAGCTCCCACACTGTCCGTGCCACCGTGTGAACACAATCGGAACTTCCTACGAACGTCTGCGACACTCAAACAGAGACCAAGGTTGCCGGCCGGGGTGGCCGAGCGGTTCTAGGCGCTTCAGTCCGGAACCGCGCTGCTGTTACGGTCGCAGGTTCGAATCGTGCCTCGGGCATGGGTGTGTGTGATGTCCTTAGGTTAGTTAGGTTTAAGTAGTTCTAAGTTCTAGGGGACTGATGACCTCAGAAGTTAAGTCCCATAGTGCTCAGAGCCATTTTTGAGAGACCAAGGTTTCAAAAACAAAGGCACAAGTGACGGCTGACACGGTTTTGGTTACTGTCGGCAATGTTTTGACGCCAACAGCCCACGAAAGAGGCAATGCATTGGAGAAGGTGTACATTAAGTAACTCCTGCTGTTACCTCTTACCACAGTTTCAACGATTATTAAACAAGTGAGTTACTTATAAGCTGTGATTGAAATGGATGTATATTCTATATCTGCAAAAGCTTTCTTAGAGTGGTAAGGATCTCAGTAAAAACAACAGGCAACAGGTAGTTTCAAGGGTGCAGGATATATCCTATATAGTGAAAGGTAAATGAAATGTCTGTTAATGTTAGCTGTCGAGTAACTGCAAAA
Source organism: Schistocerca nitens (assembly GCF_023898315.1). Classification (NCBI taxonomy): domain Eukaryota; kingdom Metazoa; phylum Arthropoda; class Insecta; order Orthoptera; family Acrididae; genus Schistocerca; species Schistocerca nitens. The sequence continues at coordinate 19,023,062 of NC_064619.1, forward strand.
TAAAATTTTTGAATAGGTTGCACCTGCCTAACATCAGAGGAGTAATTTATCTGAAATTTCATCAACAAAAAATCTGTGGATCTCTGCTTTTACTGTCGTTGTTGTGGTCTTGAGACCGTAGACTGGCTTGATGCGGTTCTCCACGCTACTCTATCCTAGTCAAGCCTCTTCATCTCAGTGTAACTACTGCAACCTACGTCCATTTGAACTGCATACTGTATTCGGCTCTTGGTCTCCCTCTGGAATTTTTACCCCCTACACTTCCCTCCCACACTGAACTGGTGATATCTTGCTGTCTGAAAATCTGTCCTATTAACCGATCCTCCTTATGCTAACATGTACAAAACTTTCCAATACGTTTAATTATGTAAACCGTATAACTTTTCCTGTTATTCAGCAATTGTAGCTGTGCAGCATTTTATAGTCAACAACAGTGATCCACTATTGCACTAACAGCCTTCCAGATACGTCGTCGTATTTTGAATCACTTCTCATGACGATAATGCTTTGATAATTCGTTATTTTAAAAGCATCGATGACAATCTTATATATCAACGAGGGGGCACGATGATTAGGACACTGGACTCGCACTCCGGAGAACGACGGGTCAAACCCATCCTGATTTAGATTTTCCGTCATTTCCCTAAATTGCTTCAGGCAAATGCCATAGTGGTTCCTTTGAAGGGACAACAACAACAACAACAACAACGGGGAGTCCTCCTTTAATCCGAGCTCATGCTCCGTGTCTACCGACCTCGTTTGTCGACGGGACGTTAAACACTAATCTCTTGTACAATTTTACTTGTCGACGTAGTCTCACAACGTCATAATTCCAAACAGATTGTGTGCTTGTCTGATTGTTTTAAAATGTCTCAGATTTAAGGACGTTGTGAAGTCAGAAAACTGTAATCGCAACGTAGCTCACAGACATCATTTGCATTCATGAATTGTTTTACAGAATGATATGAGGTAGGTGGACCGACTGATCAGAATCCACTCCTTTTCTGCCTCCGGCTGTGCGCCATTATGCTAGTAGCAAAAACTCGGGAATGCAACACTGTACACAACGAGACCAGTAAGTTACGTCCAAAATACCTTTTATGCTTGTTTGACACAGATGAAAAATTCCAGCGTAGTTCAGAATTGGCAGCGCAGTTTCTTCTGCTAACTGTAGAGATTCAGCTTATCTTAGAAGCTGGTTCATTTTAGAACTCCCGCGAGGCATACAATGCTGCATCAGAACGATAAAAGCAGTGAAACTGTCGAAGATTAGCAGATGTAGCGACCCAAGCAGTAACTGAAGTGTATTTAATGAAATGTAAAGTTTTTCAACGGCTAGCGCTCACAGCAGGTTTGGGCAATCCACCATTCAGAAAAAGCTGTGCAACAAATGCTGGTGCCTATTGATTATAACGCCCCATGCTACGCCGGAGACAATAAAGTAGATATTCTCCATCGAACATAAAAGCGTCACTTTTTACGCTGATTAGGTAAAACCTGCGCCAACGTACTTCAGTCCATAGCTCTTTCCCCATGTAAGTTTTCTGTACCGAGATGGAGCACTCTCTATGCATATTTCATGGTTTCGAAAGCAATTAACTATAAAGACCCTCTGAAATTGCGCTCCATTCATAGCTATCTGTACTTCATCTACATCTACATACATACTCTGTAAGCCACTATACGATGCGTGAAGGAGGGTGCCTTGTACCGTTACTAGTCATTTACTTTCATGTTCCACTCGCAAATAGAGTGAGGGAAAGACAACTATATATATGCTTCCGTGTCTTATCTTCGTGCTCTTTACGCGAAATGTATGTTGGCGGCAGTAAAATCGTTGTGTAGTCGGCCTCAAATGCCGGTCCTGTAAATTTCCCCCACTGTTCGCCAAGCATCTCCGTAATACTTTTGTGCTGATCTAACCTACTGGTAACAAATCTAGCAGCCCACCTTTGAATTGCTTCGACGTCTTCCTTTAACCGACCTGGTGCGACTCCCAAAAACTCGATCAGTACTCAAGAATAGGTCACACTACCGTCCTATATGCAGTCTCCTTTACAGATGAACCACAATTTCCCAAAATTCTCTCAATAACCCTAAGTCGACAATTAGCCTTCCCTAACACAGTCCTGAAATGCTCGTACCATTTCATATCGCTTTGCGATGTTACGCACAAATATTTACACGCCGTGACTTTTTCGAGCAGGACACTACTACTGCTGTATCCGAACATTAGGGGTTTATTTTTCCCACTCATCCGCGTTAAGGGGGTCCGGAAAGGCTCAAACTCATGAAAAGTTCAATTTTTACTTTTTTGCGTTTTCTGAATCTGCAGACTATTACCTTTTAATATATATATATATATATATATATATATATATATTAAAAGGTAATAGTCTGCAGATTCAGAAAACGCAAAAAAGTAAAAAAATATATATATATATATATATATATATATATATATATATATATATATATATATAATTTATTCAATTCCGAAGACTACAACTATTTTTAAATTTTTTTTGAAATGTGTTCTACATGGGCGTGACCCACTGTGGCGCTGTTAAACTGCTGTCAAATGGTGTTATTATTAACGTCCGTGTTCATCAGGTACATTTTAGTGATGTGAGATAAAGTATATGTTGTGGCTAACCTGTGATGGTTCAATATATATCGCTGGTGTGATTGTCGAGTGTTTCAAGTTTATTTACTCTGTCGTTATCTCGAAAATATTCGTAATTAATTCTGTTTCTTGAGTCTCTGTTTTGTTGAAGTATAATAATGAGTAAAAGTAAAGTTATTAGAAATCCTCTGAAGGCTTTTAAGAAAAGGAGAAATGTTGAAAAGCCAAAGGTATGTGTTATTACTGTAAATAATAAAGACGATGAAAATCCCCAACATAGCTTGTGTCCCAAAGAAGAAGACAGCTGGTGTAAATATAACAAAGGATTGCTAACTGGTGAAGTGTACACTCATAAGCATAGTCTGCCTCATGCAATAATGGAGGTGATAAAACCTATTTTCAGAGGCTTAGCAGCACCTGAACTGTTGAAAAAGTGTATTCACGGAAAAACTCAAAACCCCAATGAAAGTGTAAATAGTGTTATATGGTCGAGAATCCCCAAGACTGTATTTGTTGGAATAGAAACACTTCACTTTGGTGTGTATGATGCTGTTGCGACTTTCAATGATGGCAACATTGTAAGGTGCAAGGTATTTAGAAATATGGGAATGAAGATAGGTTCTAACAAGGTACGAGCGATGCTTGCTTTAGACAAGGAACGCCTTCGGGCTGCAGACAGGGCTGTAAAGAGTCTAGAAATACAAGCAAGAGTAAACAGGAGGAGGAACAAGAGGAAGCTGGAGGAGGAGTTTGCAGAGGATGAAGATAATCCATCCTATGGACCTGGAATGCACTAAAAAGTTAATGCAATCTTTGTCGCTCGATTCCCAACACTTTTATTTTCTCATACTAATTACATGTTTTCTAAGGATCTTCCAAACATATTTGTTTCAAACTTTCAGTAAATGTTACACAGTACCTTCTGCATAATTTAACACAGCCTTTTTCCAAAAAACTGTATATTTTTGAATATATAAATAAAAAATTGCAAAAAATGTTGTGAATTTTCATTACAATTAAAACAAAATCATCTTTAATAACTGAACTAAAATTTTGTAAAATCCCTGTGTTAAGTTGTAGCCCATATTCCAATAAATAATCTGTAAAAAGTTCAACTTTCTACCTCAAATACTTTGTGAGGAAAGATGTAATTTATAAGCGTTATTTTAACATTGCAAGTATAGGGCGTTCCGGAGCCCCTTAACTTACGTTTTTCTACATTCAGAGGTAGTTGCCATTCATCACACCTACGAGAAATTTTGTGTAAATCATCATACATCCTCCTACAGTCATTCATTATCGACACCTCACCGTACGCCACTGCATCATCAGCAAACAGCAGCAGATCGCTGCCCACCCGTTCCGCCAGGTCATTTATCTATACGCACAATAATAGCGGTCCTATCGCACTTTCCTGGGGCACTCCTGGCGACAACCTTGCGACTGATGAACACTCGCCGTCGAGGACAACATACTGGGTTCTATTGTTTAAGAAGTCTCCGAGCCACACACATATTTGGGAACCTATTCGTATGCTCCTATCTTCATTAACAGTCTGCAGTATGGCACCGTATGAAATGATTTTCGGAAATCTAGAAATGTCGAATCTACCTGTTACACTACCTCCATAGTTCGCAGTGTATCATATGAGAAAAGGGCAAGCTGAGTTTCGCATGGGTGATATTTCCTAAAACAGTGATGATTCGTGGACATTAGCATTTCGGTATCAAGGAAATATATTATATTCGAAATTGTGCAGCAAACCGATGTTTAGGATACTGGTCTGTAAGTTTGTGGGTTCGTTCTTTTACGCTTCTTATGCACTGGAGTCACTCTTTACTCAAAAATATTTTGCTCAAGTATTACGTATAACCCTTTATTATTGATACGAATTCACTGTCAGACATTAAAAGTATGTAACAGAAACATGAAATTTTGCGGGTGTCAATCATTAACTAACTCATTAGCTGGTAAGGCGAAAGCCATGTCGTAACATAAATAAAAAGTAGTAGAACATTCACAATTGAGGGGTTTGAGTTACGCTGACATTATAGAAAATATCACGTTATGAGAAGTGTATGTTCCGACACAGAATCTTACTATTTTCTTGTGCCAATGACATGTATTCAGCAAGTAATGTACTCTGTTTATTTCAAAATCATAACTGTAATTATCTATGCACAATATGTCATTCGTCGTACTATTCTAGTTAAAAACTACGGTTGTCATGTTTCGATTCCTATCAGGACAAAAAACTGACGCATATTTGTTGTTGGAAACCAGAATGTTGTCCTCGTGAATGGAGTTATAGCTTCGAAACCTGAAGGGCATGGAACAAACTTAACAAACATACATCTCATAACCTGATATTCCAAAAAACTGGTTCAAATGGCTCTGAGCACTATGGGACTTAACATCTGAGGTCATCAGTCCCCTCGAACTTAGAACTACTTAAACCTAACTAACCTAAGGGCATCACACACATCCATGCCCGTGGCAGGATTCGAACCTGCGACCGTAGTGGTCGTGCCTAGAGCCGCTCGGCCACCTTGGCCGGTCCTCATATCCCACACACATCAGAATGAGACTCTATGAAAGTGACACTATGGTCAGAGGCGGGTGTTTTCTGTATGGTAGGTAACTGTAAATGCCTCAGCTACAGAGATCTTAAAGCAACTTTATTTCTAATGGGAATATTTATTTTTTAACAAAACTCGGGAGGCCTTCACAGTTTGAATATATGTGTTGGTCAAGTCTATTTGCTCAGCTCAGTTTTCACCTGGTATGGCTCTGAATGGGTAATAAGGAGTCGAAAAATACAATATAAACTTTAGCAAGTGTTATGTGCCTACACTTTTGTTTGCCGCGAGGGATTAGCCGAGCGGTCTTCGGCGCTGCAGTCATGGACTGTGAGGCTGGTCCCGGTGGAGGTTCGAGTCCTCCCTCGGGCATGGGTGTGTGTGTTTGTCCTTAGGATAATTTAGGTAAAGTAGTGTGTAAGCTTAGGGACTGATGACCTTAGCAGTTAAGTCCCATAAGATATCACACACATCTGAACATTTTTTTGAACACTATTGTTTGGAAGATATTCAGTACCTCGGTAGAATAAAATAGATCATAGGAAGTAACAGGGTATCCTCGTTCCGTGAGGCGTTCATCAACAGGGCTGCAAACAGGTTTAGCTTCTTATTAAATAACTTATATTGTGTCATTAAGGTTCAGAGAACTATGCACCATGACAGAAACGAAAAATATAGCTATTAAAGCATCGAATGATCGACAGGACTATTCCGTTCTTCAAGGAATTACGGATGAAAATACTTCGGCGAAGAAGTAAGCCAGCATGCTTCGTGCGACTCAGTGTCCTGTTCATTTTGTTACCAGTGTTTAGCGATACCGTCCTCTGCACATTTACGATGCGGCCTCTCCACGTGAATCGAAGACAACACGAGCGTCCAGACACAGACAGCGCGTCTTAGCGCAGAACAATAGACAATGCGCGGCGTGTTTACATCACACGCACTGCGGTTCCGCGGAGCTGTAGAATTACTCACTTGCCGCACCATACAACACTTGCAGTGCGAGACACTTTACGCGTTGTCTGGTCCCGCGTATCACACTCTGTTTGTGTGTCGTGGATCACATTCGTGTAAAGCTGTAACAAATGGAATGCTGTGCCTTGGTCGTTCTGACAAGGGAACCTCCCCATCGCACCCCCCTCTGATTTACTTATAAGTTGGCACAGTGGATAGGCCTTGAAAAACTGAACACAGATCAATGGAGAAAACAGGAAGAAGTTGTGTGGAACTATGAAAAAATAAGCAAAATATACAAACTGGGTAGTCCATGCGCAAGATAGGCAACAACAAGGAAAAAGCAAGATCAGGAGTGCCGTGGTCCCGTGGTTAGCGTGAGCAGCTGCGGATCGAGAGGTCCTTGGTTGAAGCCTTCCCTCGGGTGAGAAGTTTTTATCAGTTTATGTGACAAACGCTTATCCAGTGCTATTTTTGACGCAAACAGTCTTGTGAGTGCTTACGTTTTACAAACGAGCTTAACATTTTTCAGCGCCACTTCTATAATTTCAATATCCATCGCTTCTCCTGCAAAGTATATTATAGCAGATCCGGCCGCGGTGGTCTCGCGGTTCTAGGCGCTACAGTCCGGAACCGTGCGACTGCTACGGTCGCAGTTTCGAATCCTGCCTCGGGCACGGATGTGTGTGATGTCCTTAGGTTAGTTAGGTTTAATTAGTTCTAAGTTCTAGGGGACTGATGACCACAGCAGTTGAGTCCCATAGTGCTCAGAGCCATTTTTATATTATAGCAGATCTGTTATATTTGATTTAACATACTTCTTTAATCCCTGAACATGTATGCGGTGTTTACTGGTAACTAATTTGAAGATCTGCCATTTCGTTGTTAAACTGGCATCTACGTAGATTTTCTTCTAGAGAAGATGGTAGCTCTCAACTAACTGTAATAAATTTCCCGTTAACGCTCTCTTGAGCAACCGAATTACACTGACCTACCTAGTGGGGCATAGCACCACTTTCGCCCTGATGACAGTGGTAAACCGTTATGGCAGGGGCTCCAGAAGTCAGCAAAGCGTAAGAATTCTTGATAGACCGCGCGGGTTCACTGCTGGATCCTAAAATGAACATGATACGATATTTCGGCGATTCATATATCCGCACTTTCAAGAGAACGCTGTTTCTGCTGGGTCCTGCTGAAAAGCCGGCCGGAGTGGCCGAGCGGTTCTAGGCGCTACAGTTTGGAACCGCGCGACCGCTGCGGTCGCAAGTTCGAATCCTGCCTCGGGCATGGATGTGTGTGATGTCCTTAGGTTAGTTAGGTTTAAGTAGTTCTAAGTTCTAGGGGACTGATGACCTTAGCAGTTAAGTCCCATAGTGCTCAGAGCCATTCTTGAACCTGCTGAAAACTTATGCTAAGGCTGCAGATCAACAAAGTTGCTGTTCCTTAAGTCTGAACTGGGGGCGCCACCCCTAGCACAATACAGGCGCCAACGATGTATCACAATCAAAGACTATTTTTTAACACTATGAATAGTCGCACCGAGAAACACTGTATTTTGATGCGAGATGGTACAGGTCTCCACGTCGGGCTAAAAGGAAAATCTTAATCTTTATTAATTAAATTATTTGCAACCTAACTTCAGTTGCCTCTTTAAAAAAAAAAACTTTTCCAAAAACCGGAAATACTGGAAACTAGCAGGGTTTCGTCAAATTTCATCCCGCGTCCCTCGTTTAAGCAATTATCTGCTATCGTCTAGCCGACCGCTGTGGCCGAGCGGTTCTAGGCGCCTCAGTCCTGAACCGCGGTGCTGCTACGGTCGCAGGTTCGAATCATGCCTCGGGCATGGATGTGTGTCATGTCCTTAGGTTAGTTAGGTTTAAGTAGTTCTAAGTTTAGGGGACTGATGACAGTCCCATGGCTCTGGCCATTTGAACCATTTGTATGCTACCGTAGAATTTTCAAGCTGTTGCAGCCTTGTGTGACGACGATGTTTCACCCACTTGTCCTGAACTGTGCGAACCAAACAGCCTCTGTAAGTATTTCCACACTGACACGGAATTTTGTAAATGCCAGGCTTCCTAAATCCCAATTCATCTTTAACAGTGCCGAGTAGTTTCCTAATCATGGAAAGTGGAAGGAACAAACTCCTTAATGTTAAAACCGCTTAAAATCGTTCGAAAATTAAATGACAGGCCTACAGCGTAGGGTATAAATGTCACAGATCTATGTTCCTCTTGGATAGACAGCTTGCCAAAATACCAAATGGTTCAAATGGCACTGAGCACTATGGGACTTGACATCTGAGGTCATCAGTCCCCTAGAACTTAGAACTACTTAAACCTAACTAGCCTAAGGACATCACACAGATCCATGCCCGAGGCAGGATTCGAACCTGCGACCGTAGCGGTCGCGCGGTTCCAGACTGAAGCGCCTAGAACCTCTCGGCCACATCGGCCGGCTTAATCTACCACGTGCGGTCGTAATCACGTCGGAAATCTTTTCAGATTTATCACCTGAGTACAAATGATAGCTCCGCCAAAGTACTGTTGTTTTGTAGAGCGAGTAGACGATACTACCTCCATCTGCATACGTACATATCGCTACCCCGTGACTTATAGGTGTACACGGATCTCACAGAGCTTTGCACAGCTGGGTGTAAAAATCGCCCGTGTGGCTCTGTATCAAGATTGTTTATTCACGTTCAGTCTCGATGGGAGCATACTCTTACGAAATCGTCGAGTATAATGTAATCTGTCGAGCTGGTGACAGCGCAGCGCAGCGCAGGTGTCGGCAGCGAAGGACGCTGGAGCAGGCAGGGGGTGGGTTATAATTAAGGGCGCCGGCGACTGCGCATGCGCCAGCGTCGGCCGAGGCCCTAATATCGGGCCGGCAATAAATCCTCGGGAGACGTGCGCCGCATCGCGCGAAGGAAGGCTGCCAGCTCGAAGGAGGCGGGCCGTGACTCAAGCGGCGTCGGCGGCGCCTCTCTGGTCCGGCGGAGACCGCGCCCTCTCCGTCCGCACACTGCGCATTGTTTCACAGTGGCTTGCTTTCGATTATGACCGGAACTCGTGGCTCCCTTTGCTGGAGCGTTTCTTGGAGACGAGAAATTAGGGTGTCCGATGAGATGTTGTTGTTGTGGCCTTCAGTCCTGAGACTGGTTTGATGCAGCTCCCCATGCTACTCTATCCTGTGCAAGCCTCTTCATCTCCCAGTACCTACTGCAGCCTACATCCTTCTGAATCTGCTTAATGTATTCATATCTTGGTCTCCCTCTACGATTTTTACCCTCCACGCTGCCCTCCAGTACTAAATTGGTGATCCCTTGAGGCCCCAGAACATGTCCTACCAACCGGTCCCTTCTTCTGGTCAAGTTGTGCCACAAACTTCTCTTCTCCCCAATCCTATTCAATACCTCCTCATTAGTTATGTGATCTACCCATCTAATCTTTAGCATTCTTCTGTAGCATCACATTTCGAAAGCTTCTATTCTCTTCTTGTCTAAACTATTTATCGTCCATGTTTCACTTCCATACATGGCTATACTCCATACAAATACTTTCAGAAACGACTTCCTGACAAATCAATACTCTATGTTAACAAATTTCTCTTCTTCAGAAACGCTTTCTTTGCCATTGCCAGTCTACATTTTATACCCTCTCTACTTCGACCATCATCAGTTATTTTGCTCCCCAAATAGCAAAACTCCTTTACTACTTTAAGTGTCTCATTTCCTAATCTAATTCCCGTAGCATCACCCGACTTAATTCGACTGGATTGCATTATCCTCATTTTGCTTTTGTTGATGTTCATCTTATACCCTCCTTTCAAGACACTGTCCATTCCGTTCAACTGCTCTTCGAAGTCCTTTGCTGTCTCTAACAGAATTAAAATGTCATCGGCGAACCTCAAGGTTTTTATTTCTTCTCCATGGATTTTAATACCTACTCCGAACTTTTCTTTCGTTTCCTTTACTGCTTGCTCAATATACAGATTGAATAGCATCGGGGAGAGGCTACAACCCTGTCTCACTCCCTCCCCAACCACTGCTTCCCTTTCATGTCCCTCGACTCTCATAATTGTCATCTGCTTTCTGTCCAAATTGTAAATAGCCTTTCGTTCCCTGTATTTTACCTCTGCTACCTTCAGAATTTGAAAGAGAGTATTCCAGTCAACATTGTCAAAAGCTTTCTCTAAGTCTACAAATGCTAGAAACGTAGGTTTGGCTTTCCTCAATCTATTTTCTAAGATAAGTCGTAGGGTCAGTATTGCCTCACGTGTTCCAACATTTCTACGGAATCGAAACTGATCTCCCCCGAGGTCGGCTTCTACTAGTTTTCCATTCGTCTGTAAAGAATTCGCGTTAGTATTTTGCAGCTGTGACTTATTTCAAAAATGGTTCAAATGGTTCTGAGCACTATGGGACTTAACATCTATGGTCATCAGTCCCCTAGAACTTAGAACTACTTAAACCTAACTAACCTAAGGACATCACACAACACCCAGCCATCACGAGGCAGAGAAAATCCCTGACCCCGCCGGGAATCGAACCCGGGAACCCGGGCGTGGGAAGCGAGAACGCTACCGCACGACCACGAGATGCGGGCTGTGACTTATTAAACTGATAGTTTAGAGAACCAGCATTTTAGGCTGACTGCAGTACAATTTCACTGTCGCCAACCTATATTTCGCGGAGAGACCAGAAAGATAAGATAAGAGAGATTAGGGCTCGTAGAGAGGCATATAGGCAGTCATTTTTCCCTCGTTCTGTTTGGGAGTGGAACAGGGATAGAAGATGTTAATTGTGGTACGAGGCACGCTCCGCCACGCACCGTATGGTGGATTGCGGAGTATGTATGTAGAAGTAGATGTAGACGGAAGATAACCTACAGTTCACAAGACTTTGCGGAACCGTGACGTCATTTTGGTGGCGTCACTCACACTATTCGAAGACCGCAAGGACTGAGCAATCTTCCCCCTCCTTCCTTCTTCCGTCTGTTGTCCACATTAAACAATGCCCAGTCCAAGTAATTAATATGCAAAGTCTTTTACGAAGATTTGAGAGGAACGAAGATTACAATAAACTATCGAGTTTCCTTAGTTTGTCATGTTGAGGTGGTCCAGTTCTTCTTGTCTAGCGGTCTGATTCTTGAAGCTGAAAATCTAACATCAGATTCTCACGGTTGGTTTGAACTAAATAAATTGGAATGTTGTTGTTGAAATTTTTTTTACGTAAATATATTTTACACTGATTTTCTCACATCTCTGTGATCATATTTTGATTTTTCCCCCTAAGAAAGCGAAAATTACATTGTTCGCACAAAAATACGCTCGATCACATCACAGGCAAGATTACGACTCCCTCACTCTACGGAAATAACATATTCGAAAAGGTTTACAATTTTTCTTCACAAATGAATTCATACTTGTTTTCGTTACATTATTAATTTCGGTTATTATTTCATAAATGAATCCAGAAACAAACATAGCGAACAGTACAGGACTGCATAATTAATAATAGAAATTTTAAGTGTGCAATTAATTTCAAATTTTTCTAAGAAAAAATAATTTCAGCTGTACATTCAGAACTAGTACTTATCGATTATACACATATTAAAAAAAGTTTTGCATCACCCCGGTTCCCAGAACTCCTGAAGAGAGACGTTGACTGTGGATATTGTATCACAGACACAGACCCAGGCCCAGGCATGTCACTAAACCCGCCCAAAGATGTAAACAACCATGCATGAGCAGCGCCTATTAGACGAAGGGGGCCAGACAGCCGATCAGTTCCAATCTTCCACCATGAAGGAGGTACACGGCTGGTGTTGCCCGTAGTTCAGCCATGCCTAAACGGTCAATACCGCGGTTTGATCGCGTCCGCATTGTTACTTTGTGACAGGAAGCGCTCTCAACAAGGGAAGTGTCCAGGCGTCTCGGAGTGAACCAAAGCGACGTTGTTCGGACATGGACGAGATACAGAGAGACAGGAACTGTCGATGACATGCCTCGCTCAGGCCACCAAAGGGCTACTACTGCAGCTACCGCTACCTACGGATCATGGCTCGGAGGAACCCTGACAGCAACGCCACAGGACGTCGTGTTACGTCTCAAACTGTGCGCAATATGCAGCATGATGCACCACTTCACTCCCGACGTCCATTGCGAGGTCCATCTTTGCAACCATGACACCCTGCAGCGCGGTACAGATGGGCCCAACAACATGCCGAATGGACCGCTCAGTATTGGTATTTTGTTCTCTTCACCGATGAGGGTCGCACGTGCCTTCAACCACTTAATCGTCGGAGACGTGTTTGGAGGCAGTCGGTCAGGCTGAACGCCTTAGACACAATGGCTGTACGATACGTGAATGCCGTCCTCCAACCGATAGTGCAACCATATCGGCAGCATATTGGTGAGGCATTCTCCTTCATGGACAACAATTCGTGCCTCCATCGTGCACGTCTTGTGGATGTCTTCCTTCAGGATAACGACATCGCTCGACTAGAGTGGTCAGTATGTTCTCCAGACATGAACGCTATGGAACATGCCTTTGATCGATTGAAAAGGGCTGTTTATGGACGACGTGACCCACCAACCACTCAGAGATCTACGCCGAATCACCGTTGAGGATGGGACAATCTGGACCAACAGTGACTTGATGAACTTGTGAATATTATGCCGAAACGAATACATGCATGCATCAATGCAAGAGGACGCGCTACTGGGTATTAGAGGTACTAGTGTGTACAGCAATCTGGACCACTACCTCTGAAGGTCTCGCGGTATAGTGCCACAACATGCATTATGTTGTTTTCATGAGCAATAAAAGGGCGAATATGATGTTTATGCTGATCTATATTCCAATTTCCCTTACAGGTTCCGGAACTCGCGGAACCGAGGCGATGCAAAACTTTTTTTGATGTGTGTAACATCGAAACTAAAACATTTTATAAAGTAATACCTTTTCATAAATGTTAGCGTGAAATATGACATACTGTGTATAAAATTATATGAAAGTTTTCAGGAAAGCAACTGAGATGATACTGACCTGTCAAAAATTAGAAAAATAATGCTGTTATCGACAACTACTGTTGAGGGAAAGTAATGCTAGAGGGGGACGTCCCGTTACAACTGCTATCGAACTTCGTCAACATTCGATGTTAACAATCGATGTGGGTGGTTGGGAAACACCAAACTGGATTCTCTAATTTCGTATCGTCACTTGCATCTTCTGAAAGTATTCCGTTTCAAGGCTATGGCACGCTGAAGAGTTATAAAAATACGTAATTCCTGGTACGTTTTGCTATAATTAGAAACCACATAATCACATATTGGCGGTTAAGGCCTTCATGACATCTGAGTTACAGTACACAAGACAAGTTATTGCTGGTTCCTCGTGATGTGGTGGTTATAAGCGTCGAGTTGAGGAGCGTAGTGTAGCTACGTAGCATGTTCGTGTCCAGCCGTATTTGAAAACTTTTTCTTTCCACCTTCACATTTCCACAAGGTTGTGGGACTACCTTACGACGTTAACAGAAATATGTTCTGTAATATTCGATGCCATGTAAATATGAGTGCGCTCTCTCTCTCCCACTCCCACTACCTCTACCGTTCTCTCTCTCTCTCTCTCTCTCTCTCTCTCTCTCTCTCTCTCAGAAGTGAATGGTCATTGTCAATAATTTACTAATTAAGGATGAAACAGGTAAATGCGAAAAAATGTTCAGAACACATTGATTATCTGGTAAAACGCACTACCACGCACAGAATAATAAAGCATAGAAAAGACTGACACATTTGCAAAAGAATTAAAAGGAAACTTAGTCTGAGTAACCTATAAACTAAGAAAGAAAATCTAGGAGCTAGTTCTTCTAGGGTACTTCTTTGCCAAACAAAAAATGTCTTCAAGTGAAGTACATCTACAACCGTCAATACGACAGGGAAGGCTCACAGGACGAGTTTTGCAACAGCCGGCGGCCTGGCCGCCCCTTTTCTTGGGGAGCGAGATTAGGCCCAGCGCTGGCCAACCGGGGGGGGGGGGGGGGGGGGGGGGCGTGCCCGGCGCTACACGGCCCACCGCATCCCAATTCCCCGGCCTATTATTCACGTAATAACGGAAACCGCGCACCGCAGCAATCCTTTCCTGCGGAGAGGAAGAAGTTATACTCGGGCCGCTCCGCTCGGCGACAGTTCCTCCCTAAATATTGGATGACAGCGCGCACAAAAACCGCCCTGAAAGGGCCTAACACAACGGAATGGGGGGGGGGGGGGGATGGCGCGCGTCTCCCGCGATCCCGGCGGAAATGAATGTAAAGAGGATGGATGCTCTCTTGTGGGCGAGGCCCGGGAAACCGCAGGACTCTCACCCTTTCTTTCGTCGTGGCGGAGAAAGGGCGCTCCACCGGCGGACACAGCAACAATCAATAGACGACGGCGGTTCAGGAGGACTACCCACCCTTCCGTGAACTGAAAGGGCCTCCTCAGACGCTGCCTTTTGTCTGATTTGTTATGCCTCGTATTTCAAATAATAAGATAATAACGCGAACAGAAATTAACGTCACACAGTCGATATTTCACAATTTCTGAGCTGTAAGTGCCTACTGACGAAGGAAACTCCTTACTGAACTGAGATTTACTCATAATATGGCTCGGTGGATAGCCCCTCAAAATCGAGCATGAAAACAGGAAGAACAAATAATAAACTGTGATAAAAATAAGCGAGATAGAAACAACGAAAAGTCCAAGTTAAAGATGTGCAACATCATGCGAAAGTGAGTAGCAGTGAGGTGGTGGTTAGGTGGTCACTAGAGATGGGCAAAACTGTTCTTTTCAGAGATTGGATCAGAACTGTTCACTCCCTGAAATGAATTAGCTCTTTTTCATGACTCACCACTCATTTACAAAAGAAAATAAATGAAAGGCACATTGCCCTTTAAACTTGGTTTATTCCAGTACTATACCTGTATTTTGATCTTATTTGATCCTATTTTGAAGTAACACAGATAATGAGTAAGAATTTTGTATTGTTTATTGAAATTTCAACGATATGACAAAGTTTTTGATTATTGATTTATTTTGCACTAGCGTGGTTTTTTGGGTGATCGGAAAATGTTGTAACTTGAGATTTACATTAACAATATATTTGGCTATAATGTATTAAAATTTCATTAACCTCATACAAATACATCGCAAGCCATATATTTTTCCTTTCGAAGACGCCTAAAATCGCAAAATCCGTACCACAATAAGAAAAAAAAATATAAATTTGACTGTAAAACGAAAGTGCTGCATATAGCCTTACGCAGAATAAAACAAGGAAAATATTGGTGTATCACATTTTGCGATACGTTTATCGGTTCGCTCGTAATTAAAGCGTAAATTCGAGTGTCCATAATAAAAATCCTATAGTAAGAGGAGTCATCAGGAACCTAATCTAATCAGTTTAAACAAATAAAAATAAAATAAAAACAATTGATGTATACATAACATAATAATGTAATATACATAGCTGTATTACTATGAAGAACAATATCCAGTGGGGACAAACTCCGATGCAGAGGCGCTGAGTCGAGCAGGTCGAGCCGCGAGCTTTATTACTGCGTGAGCTGAGACCGCAGAGACCAGAGTGACACCAGAGTCGCTTTGCTCGACGCTCTGGCTAGAGTCGAGACGGTGGGGTGAGCGTTGAGCGGGCGAGTTCCGAGGGTGGGGGAAGCGGTGAACTCACCCGCTCGGAGCCAAATCGTCCATTCCCTTGCGAGCAGGTTTTTGCAAGTAGTTCCTATGTTATCCGCTAGGTGGCTCTCTGTCCTGTTGCTCGCATCAACTGCCCAGAGGGCAGGACGTGCGACTGAAACGATCGCCGACAGAGTGCAATGCGAAGTTAAGCTGCGCCAGACACTGCACAGTGCACACGGCAGACGACGCACAGAGACGGCCCGGCATATGTGAAACACAAAATCCAATGGGGCACTGCACAATGCAGGCAGCCAAGGTAGAAGCAGGGCAGAGGCCGGCGCTGGCTGTGTTGTGTGGCGTGCACTGTGCTCTGACCAGCAGAGGCGCTGCTGATATGCTCCGTCTCTCTCTCTCTCTCTGCCGTGGGAAACGTTTGGAGCTACCGTTCTTTTTTTCTGAATCACTGATTGTTCACTCCTTTGAAAGATTGAACTCTATGAATTAGTTCAAGAGCGGATCCCCCATCTCTAGTGGTCACCGGACTGGACTGCTGGACTTCGTGTTGGAGTCTCCCAAGTGCCTCAATTCTTCTTTTTTTTTCCACAGCCTTACGAACTGTACGTCCGGTCAGTGACGTGTACGTCCGCTCTATTCAAATTTTTTCTGTGTCGTGGTGTAACAGCGAAGTGTAAGGAAGGGACCTTCAGACGTACGTACCTCCTATTTGATCTATACCAGTACTACATGTTATGACTCTTGCATTCCGTTTCGGACGTTCTGACTCTTGAATTCCTTTGTTGTAACATAGTTCACACCCGTTTATTTGCCGTTTTAATTTCTGTAAGAGGTCTGTGCTGCATCTCGCCTGCTCTCACTATTCATCACTTTCACTTCCGAAGGTAAAATTTTCTTTCCACATGACTCATAATCCACACTCCTGGAAATGGAAAAAAGAACACATTGACACCGGTGTGTCAGACCCACCATACTTGCTCCGGACACTGCGAGAGGGCTGTACAAGCAATGATCACACGCACGGCACAGCGGACACACCAGGAACCGCGGTGTTGGCCGTCGAATGGCGCTAGCTGCGCAGCATTTGTGCACCGCCGCCGTCAGTGTCAGCCAGTTTGCCGTGGCATACGGAGCTCCATCGCAGTCTTTAACACTGGTAGCATGCCGCGACAGCGTGGACGTGAACCGTATGTGCAGTTGACGGACTTTGAGCGAGGGCGTATAGTGGGCATGCGGGAGGCCGGGTGGACGTACCGCCGAATTGCTCAACACGTGGGGCGTGAGGTCTCCACAGTACATCGATGTTGTCGCCAGTGGTCGGCGGAAGGTGCACGTGCCCGTCGACCTGGGACCGGACCGCAGCGACGCACGGATGCACGCCAAGACCGTAGGATCCTACGCAGTGCCGTAGGGGACCGCACCGCCACTTCCCAGCAAATTTGGGACACTGTTGCTCCTGGGGTATCGGCGAGGACCATTCGCAACCGTCTCCATGAAGCTGGGCTACGGTCCCGCACACCGTTAGGCCGTCTTCCGCTCACGCCCCAACATCGTGCAGCCCGCCTCCAGTGGTGTCGCGACAGGCGTGAATGGAGGGACGAATGGAGACGTGTCGTCTTCAGCGATGAGAGTCGCTTCTGCCTTGGTGCCAATGATGGTCGTATGCGTGTTTGGCGCCGTGCAGGTGAGCGCCACAATCAGGACTGCATACGACCGAGGCACACAGGGCCAACACCCGGCATCATGGTGTGGGGAGCGATCTCCTACACTGGCCGTACACCACTGGTGATCGTCGAGGGGACACTGAATAGTGCACGGTACATCCAAACCGTCATCGAACCCATCGTTCTACCATTCCTAGACCGGCAAGGGAACTTGCTGTTCCAACAGGACAATGCACGTCCGCATGTATCCCGTGCCACCCAACGTGCTCTAGAAGGTGTAAGTCAACTACCCTGGCCAGCAAGATCTCCGGATCTGTCTCCCATTGAGCATGTTTGGGACTGGATGAAGCGTCGTCTCACGCGGTCTGCACGTCCAGCACGAACGCTGGTCCAACTGAGGCGCCAGGTGGAAATGGCATGGCAAGCCGTTCCACAGGACTACATCCAGCATCTCTACGATCGGCTCCATGGGAGAATAGCAGCCTGCATTGCTGCGAAAGGTGGATATACACTGTACTAGTGCCGACATTGTGCATGCTCTGTTGCCTGTGTCTATGTGCCTGTGGTTGTGTCAGTGTGATCATGTGATGTATCTGACCCCAGGAATGTGTCAATAAAGTTTCCCCTTCCTGGGACAATGAATTCACGGTGTTCTTATTTCAATTTCCAGGAGTGTATAACCAATGTATAGTACGAAAATTGCCAAGACTACAGAAGGGGAACAGATACGTCAATGATCGGACGCAATGTTCACAATTTTCTGAAGGAGAAACAGGGGCTCGACGGAGATTTGAACACGGATTTCCCGTTAGTTGTCCAACACCATGAACACACAACCACGGCGGCACTGTCCTTTGATCTCGCTCGATGTTGCACGCCTTGGGTTCGGGCCGTTCACTGTTTCTATTTTGCTTCTTTTTTCACAGTTTAGTGCAGCTTCTTCCTGTTTTGAAGCCTGATCTGTTTCAGTTTTTGACGGGCTATCCACTTGGCCATCTTACCACTAAATCTCAGTGGGGAGTTTCCCTGTGAGTGAAAACGGACTGTGTAGGTAGGCGGTCAAATGTTATTCAGTGATGTTAAGCTACTATCCAGGGAAAAAGATAATTGCTCTGTTCATCGTTATCGACACTACATATATACTCTGCAAGCCACCTTGCGATGTGTGGCGTAGAGTACGTTGTCTATCACTGTTACTCCCCCCTTTTCCTTTGTCCAGTAGCGAATGGTTTGCGGGAACAACGATTTCAGATAAGCCTCCTTATAGGATCGTCTCTTTCTCTAATTTTGTCTTCATGGCTTTGTCGCGAGACGTACGTTGGAGGAATGAAAATGTACTAGTTGAATATTCTGAACACGATCGTCCATTTACGGCAGAGCAACGCACGAATATGCAACAGAAAGAGAGAAGAAGAATTATGTAATATATGGTTAGTGATGCAAAATTATACAAGATATTGAAAAAATAATGAGTCAACACAAGAGTTAAAACCACATCTCAGGGACGGAAAGAAAATATTTTTTTTCAGGTGGGAACCAAAGGAATGCACAAGAACAACAGCACTGATCAAGAACTCAGATACGGGTCGTAAGAAAAGTGAGTGTAGCCTTAGAATAGGGAAGTGAAATGGATCTACAACAAATAGGAACAAAGTAAGCGCAAAATGTCTACAATCATCCTTGCATGAGTGTCTACACTTGAAAATGTCACTTGTGTATGACTTATTGTGTATGCCTATAGCATAACTTCATTTGTTGACCTAGAATGGCACTTAACCGTGTACATTGTCAGTTCACGTTGATGCATAAGGCAATTTAAAAAGTATATAATTATTGAACATAGAAAGTGTCAACTAAGTGAAGACGAATGTTGTTTAAAAGAGTGATCCACATAACCGTGCTGCACATTTTCGAGCAGACAGTTACAAAAATTACTTCTTCTCTGGCAAAATCTATTCCCTTTAGTTCCTGCACAGAACTTATTTTATGTTATCTAATGTTGATGACCTTAGTAGGCTTCATAGCTAATCCCACAAGTATGCCTTCCTTTCGCTCATGACAAAGTTTTATTTCTCTTCATTAAAATATGTTTTTATGCTACTTTCCGAATATCATGCCTTCTCCTCGTATATCACAAACTGACCCTGGTGTGAGCCACATTTTCCTTAATTTTGAAAAGCAAGACATCGCATCATTTGCTGAGTTCGAAAATTTAAAGGCAAATCTGCGAAAAACCTTAAATTGTTTTTCTTCACACAAAAATCCAGCAAATAAATTCGCTCGGCAAGAAAGTACTCGTATTATATTTTCCTATCAGCAGTGTTCTGCACTTTTGCTGTGCACTGTTTTCTACCGAGCAAAACTACAAACTGAAACGCCACACAACAAAGGCTGTAGGGTACCACACTGCTCAACATTTGCTGGGTCAGAACTGACAGGTGCCCTCTTAAAATACACGCATATTTCTATTCCGATAATGTCAACTACGGTAGTGTGAAGTCACATGCTTCAAATTTGTCATTGCTTCTCCTTAAACTTACATTTTAAGTCGCTGTACAAATTCCGTATCTGTGTAATCAGCAGCTAGTTCTGTACTACTCAGAGTCAGGTTGTATTTTGTCTCAATGGATATGGACAGGATTTCAGTGTGAGATTGCGTAGGGAACCATCCTGGCACTGCGTTCAGATTGGTTGGAAAAATTATTAATAACATAAATTAGATTGGTCAGGTATGAATTTAGAGCTCCTGAATACAAAATCAGTATTTTACAATTACAGCTCCACATATGATTTCCTGAACTCTAATCAGTGATGAGCGTTCATTCTACACACTAAACAATGACTGTTCTGCGATAATCGTAGTTGCCAAGTTGAAACTGTGTGTTGTGTCGGTATTCGAGAGTAGAGACTTGAGTTTCTGAGGAAGTGCATTACAATACGTAAGTACTACCGGGATCGACTCAAACTCGTCGATTTGGACAAGAGGAGATATGGTACAGTTTGAAGCTTTGTATACATTTATCCTTAAACATTCTTCCGAAAGAGGCCACATATCTGAAAGTGGAAAATGATTTAGGTTCTACAATACACTGTCATGCAAGTTTTTGCATCAGGTATGGTATCTCAATTCTCACCTTCGCTCAAATGTGGAAGGACCTTCTGCTCATAAAAGTCAGCGCTGCCTGGGGTAAGTCCAATTCCAAAAGCAGTCTTCGATGAGGAACAACATTTTGAAGAAACTATCTTGCTCGGGACCAAATCCGACCTTCCCCAGAACAACTGGTAGTGTCCTGTTTCTTTCCGCTTCAGAGGATGCCTGCCCAGGCCGGACTAGGTCTGTCCATCTCTTGGATCTCTTTCTGAGTGAAACATGATGTTTAACAACACGGTGTATGAAGACTATAGCACTGAATAAACTGTACACAGCACATGGATTCTCTGTCTCATGTGTTTGACAATCAGGAATAAAGTACACGGAAAAAGTTCTTACAGACCTTCGATGAAAAACATGTTATGTAACGTCCAGAGAGCAGATTTCCCGTGAGATTATAATCCAGAAGAAGTTTCATGAACGATGTGGACATAGAAACTACCGAATGTTAGCCAGGAAAAGAAACTGAAACGATAGGTGCCCAAATGGAGCGAGAAACTTGGAGTACCGTCAGCAGAATAGGAACAGGTGTGGCACCAGTAAAGGCAAACTCATCAAAGTGGGGATTACAAGAGGAGAGCGACATTTTCTGTGATAACGGTGAGGTGTAGGATATGGCACACACATTGGACTGTGATGTCAGTCGTATGCCTGGGAAACAAGACAACCACTGATGTCGCCAAATATGGGCCCGAAAATTTTAGAAGCGACAACAAGTGTACGAGAGCATGGCCGTAAACTGGTAAGGGCACGAAAACGTAAATGTAGTCTCACTTCACCGTTCGGTAGTGGTCTAAGCGAAGAGATATTGAGTTGGCACTCCTTCTACAAAAACAAACTACATAAAGTCTTTGTTGTCCAGGGCAAGCCTATCAGCACCTTCCTGTATCAATGAAGTGTTCCTAGAAGTCTGTCATAAATTGTATTGCCGTAGAGGTGCTGAGTGTGTGAAAACTGTGCCCAGTGAAATCTGCGCCCATACAAAAATCTGTTAAATTTGCGGCCAGTATTCCTAGAAACTACTTGCCCTCGTGCATCCCTAGAGCCCTCGTCCACTGTACATGCTCGCAATTCCCGCAATTAGTTGCCGAGTCGAGTCGACTGACCTGCAACGTAAATACCCTGCTGCCGAAAGATGATCGACACCAGAGGTCGACATAATGTTCTACGAATGCCCTCTTAGGTACGCTTATTGCACTGGTTCCAGTAGTTACAACGTTTAAGCACCGCTTATGCTTCTTCAATGGTACATACTTTCATTAGGAACACGAAATAAAAATTAGAAAAGGCGTGAGACAAGGTTGTGCTTTTTCTCCTCTTATATTCAATGCTTGCATCCAGGAAGCTATGGAACGAGTTCGTGAAGCTGAAGTGGGGATCAAAATTAATGGGCAGACTATTCCTGTGATCATGGAGACGAAAGAAGACCAAGAGAAGGTGCTGAGGACAATGGAAAGAATTTTCTCCATGTAAATACCTAGAGCCGTCCTTAAGATGATATTTATTACGTGACTACTACTTTTGGTGCTTCAGTACATCTTCAGGCCTTAAATGACGCTAAGGGACTACACGATTCACCAGTGACCAACATATATGAACTGGTTTTCGCAAACTACCCGTAACAACGATGTTCTTTCTCCAACCATGAACTACCAACTGACTCTTTTTTCTGTAGTCAGTATGGCATGAGCATAAACAAGCGAAATATTAAGCTAATGGTATGCAGTGCTGAAGAAGAATGCGAACCTTTAAGAATAAGAATAGGAAGAAAAAAATGTTCAAATGTGTGTGAAATCTTATGGGATTTAACTGCTAAGGTCATCAGTCCCTAAGCTTATAAACAACTTAAATCATCCTACGCACAAACACAAACACCCATGCCCGAGGGAGGACTCGAACCTCCGCCGGGACCAGCCGCAAAGTCCATGACTGCAGCAACTTTGACCGCTCGGCTAATTCCGCGCGGCAATAGGAAGAAAGGAGCTAAAAGCGATAGTGGAATTTATCTTTTAGGGAAACAGGATCACAAGGGATGGTAGAAGCCAGAAAGAAATTGTAAGCAGAATACAGCAGGCTAAAACTGCATATAATTTGAGAAAGAACTTAACACCAAGAACATTAGTCTGGAAATATGGAAACGGGTTATGTAAGCATTTGTTTGGAGCGTGGCCCAATACGGGAGTGAAACTTGACAGCAGGAAAACCAGAGAGAAGACGACTACAAGCCCTGGAGATTTGGTGCTACAGAAAGACGATGAACATCAGATGGAGAGACAGAGTTACAAATGAAGAGGTACTGATGAGAGTATAGGAAACCCGATCTCTATGGAGACACATCCACATAAGAAGAGACACATTCCTAGGACACATTTGGAGATACGTAACATCATTAGGACTATAGCAGAAGGAGCTACTGAGGGAAAGAAGCGCGGGACGACCAAGGATATTATATGCGTAAATGGAAAGGAAGGCAGACAGAAGAGGGGAAAGGTGTACTATTGCAAACCAATCTCAGGGACTAACACTAAAGAGGGAAAGAGAGACGATGCTTCTACTCTATGCTAATATAAAAAAATCATGTTACGCATTGTCACCTTAAAATTTTTTTGTTTGGTTTTACGTAAGTTATTTTCTGATTTATATTCGTCCTTCTAAAGAATATCGTACTTTTACTTAATACGCAATTTATCTTCTACTCATATCTTCCACTTGACAATAATGACAATGATATGCAAAATTATGTCTGTAAAGATTTTATTCTTGATTCAGAGTCACATGTAGAGGATGTCTGCCCCCGGTAGCCGAATGATCGGCGTGACGGATTGTCAATCCTCTGGGCCCGGGTTCGATTCCCGGCTGGGTCGGGGACTTTTCTCCGCCCAGGGACTGGGTGTTGTGCTGTCATCATCATCATCCTATCATCCTCATCGACTGCAGGTCGCCGAAGTGGCGTCGAACTGAAAGACCGGCACCCGGCCAACTGTCTGCCTGACGGATGGCCATAGCCATACGATTAAATAAATAAATGTAGAGGATCCGCGCATGTAGCGCTAGGAGTGAGAGCAGATGGGGTGTACAGCTTATGTCACCTTTCAGGTCTTTTAGTTTGGATGGAATTGCATCTTATGTACATTCCATGTACTGTTTAATGATCCATGGGTTTGGACTATATATATTTTTCTTTCTTATTTTGCGAAGGGGGCCATCTGAGGACCACGCTCCAATTTCAGTTGTTTGTTCTTTTCTTCATTTTTCAGTATGCTTTCATCTGTTCACCACGCTTCTTCTTTCTGTCTTCAGACCATTTTGAATGAGTCTTTTTAGCTATGCTGCTAGGAATCCTTCCTTTTTCAGTACTTTTTTTCTCGAAAGGCTTATCTACTGTTTATATCTGCAGTTTTATTTTGTTTCCTTCTAAATCCTTGATTACTTCGTTGATGCAACTTGTTGTGGACTTCTTACCCAGCAAATATATGTAAATGTTATTAGTTAATCTACTACCTTGCATCAGAAATTTTATTTTATATTTATTTAAAAGTATGCTTGTCGAGTAGAAAAGAGACGATTTCCAAATTCAGTGTTCGTAAAGTGGATTTTTATTTTATCCATTGTGGTTTCTGAAGATTCACTCACCCGCCAGGGTATCCGTGAGCGCTGACGCGCTGCTTCCTGGACTCGGGTAGGCGCGCCGGCCCCGGATCGAATCCTCCTGGCGGATTAACGACGAGGTCCGGTGTGCCGGCCAGCCTAGATGTGGTTTTTAGGCGGTTTTCCACATCCCGCTAGGTGAATACTGGGCTGGTCCCCACGTTCCGCGTCAGTTACACGCGTCGCAGACATTTGAAACACGTTCGCACTGTTTCACGATTTACACTAGATGCAGAGAGCTGGGCTACACTGATTCCATCCCTGGGGTTACGGGGTGGCGGCAGGAAGGTCATCCGGCCACCCCTAAAACTAACCTTGCCAAATCCGTTCTAACCACGCCGACCCTGCGATCGCTCCGGGACTATGGCGTCAGCGAAAGGAAGAAAGAAAGAAAGCTTCTGAAGATTCACTCATAAGTAAAAAATTGTGTTTGCGTGCGACAGAATATAAATTATTATCCTAAGAAATTTTGGTCTTATGTCAAAGCGGTAGGTGGATCAAAACAAAATGTCCAGACACTCTGTGACCAAAATGGTACTGAAACAGAGGATGACAGACTAAAGGCCGAAATACAAAATGTCTTTTTCCAAAGCTGTTTCACAGAGGAAGACTGCACTGTAGTTCCTTCTCTAGATTGTCGCACAGATGACAAAATGGTAGATATCGAAATAGACGACAGAGGGATAGAGAAACAATTAAAATCGCTCAAAAGAGGAAAGGCCGCTCGACCTGATGGGATACCAGTTCGATTTTACACAGAGTACGCGAAGGAAGTTGCCCCCCTTCTTGGAGCGGTGTACCGTAGGTCTCTAGAAGAGCGTAGCGTTCCAAAGGATTGGAAAAGGGCACAGGTCATCCCCGTTTTCAAGAAGGGATGTCGAACAGATGTGCAGAACTATAGACCTATATCTCTAACGTCGATCAGTTGCAGAATTTTGGAACACGTATTATATTCGAGTATAATGACTTTTCTGGAGACTAGAAATCTACTCTGTAGGAATGAGCATTGGCTTCGAAAAAGACGATCGTGTGAAACCCAGCTCCCGCTATTCGTCCACGAGACTCAGAGGGCCATAGACACGGGTTCCCAGCTAGATGCCGTGGTTCTTGACTTCCGCAAGGCGTTCGATACAGTTCCCCACAACTGTTTAATGAACAAAGTAAGAGCATATGGACTATCAGACCAATTGTGTGATTGGATTGAAGAGTTCCTAGATAACAGAACGCAGCATGTCATTCTCAATGGAGAGAAGTCTTCCGAAGTAAGAGTGATTTCAGGTGTGCCGCAGGGGAGTGTCGTAGGACCGTTGCTGTTCAAAATATACATAAATGACCTTGTGGATGATATCGGAAGTTCACTGAGGCTTTTTGTGGGTGATGCTGTGGTATATCGAGAGGTTTTAACAATGGAAAATTGTACTGAAATGCAGGAGGATCTGCAGCGAATTGACGCATGGTGCAGGGAATGGCAATTGAATCTCAATGTAGACAAGTGTAATGTGCTGTGAATACATAGAAAGAAAGATCCCTTATCATTTAGCTACAATATAGTAGGTCAGCAACTGGAAGCAGTTAATTCCATAAATTATCTGGGAGTACGCATTAGGAGTGATTTAAAATGGAATGATCATATAAAGTTGATCGTCGGTAAAGCAGATGCCAGACTGAGATTCATTGGAAGATGTGGTGTCACCGCCAGACACCACACTTGCTAGGTGGTAGCTTTTAAATGGGCCGCAGTCCATTAGTATACGTCGGACCCGCGTGTCGCCACTATCAGAGATTGCAGACCGAGCGCCGCCACACGGCAGGTCTAGAGAGCACTCGCCCCAGTTGTACAGCCGACTTTGCTAGCGATGGTTCACTGACAAAATACGTTCTCATTTGCCGAGACGATTGTTAGCATAGCCTTCAGCTACGTCATTTTCTACGACCTAGCAAGGAGCCATTATCAGTTGCTATTGATATTGTAAAGAATGTACAGACAAGAGCTACGTTCAACATTAATGGATTAAAGTTAAGTATTCCACCAGCTGCATCCTTTTTTTTCTAGTCTAACTTCCTTGTCCTGTTCCAGACCTCACGCCAGCCTGCGTGAGCTAAAACGCGTGCCTTTCGGCTTCCTCTTACATTAGTGGGTTGGCCCTCTTGCCAATCCACAACAGAAGAATCCTAAGGAAACGCAATCAAAAAACAAAGGAAGTAGGTTACAGTACACTTGTTTGCCCACTGCTTGAATATTGCTCACCAGTGTGGGATCTGTACCAGATAGGGTTGATAGAAGAGATAGAGAAGATCCAACGGAGAGCAGCGCGCTTCGTTACAGGATCATTTAGTAATCGCGAAAGCGTTACGGAGATGATAGATAAACTCCAGTGGAAGACTGCGCAGGAGAGACGCTCAGTAGCTCGGTACGGGCATTTGTTGAAGTTTCGAGAACATATCTTCACCGAGGAGTCAAGCAGTATATTGCTCCCTCCTACGTATAACGCGCGAAGAGGCCATGAGGATAAAATCAGAGAGATTAGAGCCGACACAGAAGCATACCGACAATCTTTCTTTCCACGAACGAGACTGGAATAGAAGGTGTAACGTACCCTCTCTCTGTTATTGTTTTTGTTTTTTGTTATTGTAGTTGTAGAGATATGAAATTATTGTAGCTGTTTGCTTAGTCAGTCGTACTTCGGAATTTTTTGACATTTAATGGAGCCTGAAACTTGCGTAATAAATACTCTGCGTGAAGTGCGGCATAAACAAAAATTAATTGCGGAGATGCAATCCACAGAATATTAACAGAAAAACTTTAGAACAATGCGCACGGCTGACTAGGCACAATCAGAGGGTACGTACATTCGCGTACGAGTGGTTGCGATCTGATGAGAAAGATCTATCTTAATTCTTTTTGTGTAAAATAATTTCGTCGTAACACATTCGGAGATTGCGAACGTACAATCAGGATAAAGACACGTACTTTCTATCATTCCCCGTGGCCTGGGTGAAAGAATTGCAATTATTTAAATTTAAGAATATTTCTTTTTCAATCGGACTCCTATTTTTATACGAAAAGGAAGATTGCAGGTTCTGAATGTCTCAGCCAAAACACATCGGAATTTAATCTTAGCGGCCACCAAAGGAAAGTAGTGAGCACAATCACGTACCTCTATTGTTGAGCAGCTTGATCTTGACAGAAATTATAAAACACATTTTTCATCATTTAACACCTTCATTTAACACACACATAGACATGAAACTATACAGTACGTCTTTACGCCAGCACATCAGAACAAAAAAGGTAGTTAATACTAGAAGTGATAAAAGAATCTCGAAATTAGTCCTTTGTCTGTCAATGATAAAAAAGTTTTTTAGAGTATTCCACTGGTATTACAGTCGAACAAATTTTCTTCTTGTATTTTTGAGATTAAATTACAACATTTTTTAGTTCCTTTTCAAAGGGAGAACCGATTGAGGTACTCAAGGTGCCCTCCGCCACACACCGCCAGGTGGCTTGCGGAGTATGGATGTAGATGTAGATGTTCCGATTGCAAAAATGTTGACACTACAGTCCTTGTTCGTCCATCTCCAGTCCTCCTCGCCAGCATAAAGTAAAACGTCAAGTAAGAGCTCTCGGCTCTTCCACCTGCGGGCAAGTTGCGCTGTTGGTGGATCTTTCCTTCTCCTTTTCTGGGCGCAAATTTCAGTGAGTGCGGTTTACAGTGCACTAGAGGCGCCCTGCGAGCGAACTGCGGCCGCAGCCGGCAGTGGCAGTGGCGAGGTCGCCGGGGTCGGCCGTGATGGCGCAGGTGGCGAGGTTGCCCAGGCTGGCCAGGTAGTCCGCGCCTACCTGCGGCGCTGCGGAAAAGCCAAGAATGCGGCCGGCCGGCGCGGCCATTACGCCCCGGCATTCCGCGGCCTCGCAGTACACCTCACACACACGCCGGGACGAGCCGCAGCTGTGATTTACTTGCTCCTGCGGCGTTCTTCTGCGATGTGCGCAGCTCGCGAGCAACTGTGCGGAGACAACGGTTTACAGCCCTGCACGTATGTACGGACAGAAGGAACAAGCTTACTGATTCTGTGCTGTTACCGTGAACTCGCCTAATGCAAGTGTGTTACTGTTCTGGTCTTTAATCTGATTTTTTTTTTCAGCTCTCCGCTCTCGTCAACCTGCCTCCGTGGCCAAAGTCACTGAAGTCGCCAGCACACGGACTGTGCTTTTGAACGTTAACGTTTAGCGTGCAGTTTTTTAACGTGCAGAAATGGTTCAAATGGCTCTGAGCACTATGCGACTTAACATCTGAGGTCCTGAGTCCCCTAGAGATTAGAACTACTTAAACCTAACTAACCTAAGGACATAACACACATCCATCGCCGAGGCAGGATTCGAACCTGCGACCGTAGCGGTCGCGTGGTTCCACACTGAAGTGCCTAGATCCGCTCGGCCACTCCGGACGGCTACTCACAAGGGAACCTCCCCATCGCACCCCCATCAGATTTAGTTATAGGTCGCCGCAGTGGATAGGCCTTGAAAAACTGAACACAGATCAGTCGAGAAAACAGGAAGAAGTTGTGTGGAACTATGAAAAAAATAAGCAAAATATACGAACTGAGTAGTCCATGAGCAAGATAGACAACATCAAGGATAGTCTGAGCTCAGGAGCGCCGTGGTCCTGTGGTTAGCGTGAGCAGCTGCGGAACGAGAGGTCCTAGGTTCGAGTCTTTCCTCGCCGAAAGTACCATGTCCAGCAAATAACAACTTCCGCTTATGAAGTTTCTATTACAAACAGTGCGATACAAATTTGCTATAGCTTTCCACATAAGTTAAATATTATTTTATCACTCTCACTTTTTACACTACTGGCCATTAAAACTGCTATACCACGAAGATGACGTGCAACAGAAGCGAAATTTAATCGACAGGAACAAGATGCGGTGATATGCAAATGATTAGCTTTTCACATCAATCACACAAGGCTGGCGCCGGTGGCGACACCTACAACGTGCTGACATGAGAAAAGTTTCCAACCGATTTCTCATACACAAACAGCAGCTGGCCGGCGTTGCCTGGTGAAACGTTGTTGTGATACCTCGTGTAAGGAGGAGAAATGCGTACCATCACGTTTCCGACTTTGATAAAGGTTGGATTGTAGCATATTGCGATTGCGGTTTATCGTATCGCGACATTGCTGCTCGCGTTGGTCGAGATCCAATGACTGTTAGCAGAATATGGAATCGGTGGCTTCAGGAGTTCAGGAGGGTAATACGGAACGTCGTGCTGGATCCCAACGGCCTCGTATCACTAGCAGTCGAGATGACAGGCATCTTATCCGCATGGCTGTAACGGATCGTGCAGCCACGTCTCGATCCCTGAGTCAACAGATGGGGACGTTTGCAAGCCAACAACCATCTGCACGAACAGTTCGACGACGTTTGCAGCAGCAGGGACTATCAGCTCGGAGACCACGGGTGCCGTTACCCTTGACGCTGCATCACAGACAGGAGCGTCTGCGATGGTGTACTCAACGACGAACCTGGGTGCACGAATGTCAAAACGTCATTTTTTCGGATGAATTTAGGTTCTGTTTACAGCATCACGATGATCGCATCCGTGTTTGGCGACATCGCGGTGAACGCACATTGGAAGCCTGTATTCGTCATCGCCATACTGGCGTTTCACCCGGCGTGACGGTACGAGGTGCCATTGGTTACACGTCTCGGTCGCCTCTTGTTCGCATTGACGGCACTTTGAACAGCGGACGCTACATTTCAGATGCGTTACGACCCGTGGCTCTACCCTTCATTCGATCCCTGCGAAACCCTACATTTCAGCAGGATAATGTACGACCGCATGTTACAGGTCCTGTACGGGCCTTTCTGGATACAGATAATATTCGACTGCTGCCCTGGCCATCACATTCTCCAGATCCCTCACCAATTGAAAACGTCTGGTCAATGGTGGCCGAGCAACTGGCTCGTCACAATACGCCAGTCACCACTCTTGATGAACTGTGGTATCGTGTTGAAGCTGCATGGGCAGCTGTACCTGTACACGCCATCCAAGCTCTGTTTGCCTAAATGCCCAGGCGTATCAAGGCCGTCATTGCGGCCAGAGGTGGTTGTTCTGGGTACTGATTTCTCAGGATCTATGCACCCACATTGCGTGAAAATGTAATCACATGATAGTTGTAGTATAACATATTTGTGCAATGAATACCCCTTTATCATCTGCATTTCTTCTTGGTG
The DNA here is from genome assembly GCF_023898315.1 of Schistocerca nitens. Lineage (NCBI taxonomy): Eukaryota > Metazoa > Arthropoda > Insecta > Orthoptera > Acrididae > Schistocerca > Schistocerca nitens. Next base: position 19,053,617 of record NC_064619.1, read on the forward strand.
TAGCAATTTTAATGGCCAGTAGTGTAGTAGAACTCTGAGATCATTCTTACTTGATCACTGTTGCTATTCAGTAGCAGAATGTTTCCTACATATGAAATGCAAAACTTAAAAAAAGGAAGTGCAAAAAATCTTACTGCAAGTGGTGCATGCTGTCTTTTAGATCAAGCCAATCGAACGGGTTCACTCCTCAGAAAGAGCTCACTTACCTTTACATGGCATCGAATATTAAAGAATATAAGAACGTACCAGAACCTATTAGAAAACGCGATGATAAGTAAAAAAAGTATGGGAAACCAGAGATACGTGAACCAGCAACACATCACGTGAGACTTTACAATTCTGGACGCTACTCATTGCGCAACACCGACAATGCTCTGTTACGACGTTTCTTTCATATTACTATCTCGAGAAACTTTTAACAGTAGATGAGTTACGGACATTTAAATATAACAAATTGTATCAAGGACAATGAGTTTTCGATGGATACTCAAAGTGCTGTTGCCTTGAAATGGCATATTCTTATAATAGACAAATTACAATAATTCTTTAAGCACGAATATGACGTTTTCCGGCTTTTTTTGTACAACGAATCATACAGTGAACGACGGGTTTTCGAGAGGGTCTCAATGTTTCTGATGCTGAGAAACGGCATGCATACACATGGGCTTCAACTGGAAGCCAATACGGCGCCTCGGGACTCTGCGCTGAAGAGAGATGGTGTGCATGTGACGTAGGTGGCGTTCTTCCATCTCACTGGTCTACGTTCAAACGCACATTCAGAACAACTGACAAGTATGACATTGCTCTGCATGTTCCGCAAGACTCCGCTATGTGCTGTTCCACGCCATGTTGTCAGAAACGCTCAAAGACCATCGTTCGACTGCACGGCCCGTGTGCCGACGGCTTAGCGTACGCCTCTCCACTGGCGATTGATTCGGACGCACGCCAGTTCGAAGCCTGGCGCTGGAAGAAATTACACTGCTCGTATCTGGTCGGCAAGGGGTCAAGAGTTGATGGCGTAAAGTTCGAGATCGCCAGACTTTCCGCCCTAGCCAGCATTACATTCACACCTCACAGCGGTTTCTCATGCAGTGAGGGCTCGTGACGTAGTTGACGGAGATTCGTCCATGGTCTGGGGAGGTTATAAGCTTGGCGGTCCCCTTGGTGCTATTCCAGAGGAGGGGGCTACGTGCCGGCACCGAGTTTTACCCTCTGCCTTCTCTCATCATAGAACACAAACAAGACACGGATTACACACACACACACGTAACAGTCACCTACACTCAACAGCTACATTTCATACTCAGCTGTCACACTTCACGAAGAAAATCCTTTTCAAATAGGCGGATCTCTCAGCTAACGGTGCCGTACGACAATCAATCAATTCCCACTAATTTATTCTACATCTACATCTACATTTATACTCCGCAAGCCACCCAACGGTGTGTGGCGGAGGGCACTTTACGTGCCACTGTCATTACCTCCCTTTCCTGTTCCAGTCGCGTATGGTTCGCGGGAAGAACGACTGTCTGAAAGCCTCCGTGCGCGCTCTAATCTCTCTAATTTTACATTCGTGATCTCCTCGGGAGGTATAAGTAGGGGGAAGCAATATATTCGATACCTCATCCAGAAACGCACCCTCTCGAAACCTGGCGAGCAAGCTACACCGCGATGCAGAGCGCCTCTCTTGCAGAGTCTGCCACTTGAGTGTATTGAACATCTCCGTAACGCTATCACGGTTACCAAATAACCCTGTGGCGAAACGCGCCGCTCTTCTTTGGATCTTCTCTATCTCCTCCGTCAAACCGATCTGGTACGGATCCCACACTGATGAGCAATACTCAAGTATAGGTCGAACGAGTGTTTTGTAAGCCACCTCCTTTGTTGATGGACTACATTTTCTAAGCACTCTCCCAATGAATCTCAACCTGGTACCCGCCTTACCAACAATTAATTTTATATGATCATTCCACTTCAAAACGTTCCGCACGCTTGCTCCCAGATATTTTACAGAAGTAACTGCTACCAGTGTTTGTTCCGCAATCATATAATCATACAATAAAGGATCCTTGTTTCTGTGTATTCGCAATACATTACATTTGTCTATGTTAAGGGACAGTTGCCACTCCCTGCACCAAGTGCCTATCCGCTGCAGATCTTCCTGCATTTCGCTACAATTTTCTAACGCTGCAACTTCTCTGTATACTACAGCATCATCCGCGAAAAGCCGCATGGAACTTCCGACACTATCTACTAGGTCATTTATATATATTGTGAAAAGCAATGGTCCCATAACACTCCCCTGTGGCACGCCAGAGGTTACTTTAACGTCTGTAGACGTCTCTCCATTGATAACAACATGCTGTGTTCTGTTTGCTAAAAACTCTTCACTCCAGCCACACAGCTGGTCTGATATTCCGTAGGCTCTTACTTTGTTTATCAGGCGACAGTGCGGAACTGTATCGAACGCCTTCCGGAAGTCAAGAAAAGTAGCATCTACCTGGGAGCCAGTATCTAATATTTTCTGGGTCTCGTGAACAAATAAAGCGAGTTGGGTCTCACACGATCGCTGTTTACGGAATCCATGTTGATTCCTACTGAGTAGATTCTGGGTTTCCAAAAACGACATGATACTCGAGCAAAAAACATGTTCTAAAATTCTACAACAGATCGACGATTCCATCCAAGCCTCTTCATTCTGCGTAACTAGTACAACCTTCGTCAATTTGAACCTGCTTACTGCATCCAGTGCCTTGGACTCCCTCTCCACACTTCCTTTCATTACCAGGTCGGTGATTCCTTCGTGCCTCAATATGTGTCGTATGAACCTACCCCGATTTTTTGTCAATTTGTTCACAAATGTCTTTTCTCCACAGTTCAGTTCTGCATCTTTTCATTAGCTATCCAAGCCACCCACCTATCTTCAGCTTTCTTCTGTAACATCATCTTTGTCAATTTGTTCACAAATGTCTTTTCTCCACAGTTCAGTTCTGCATCTTTTCATTAGCTATCCAACCCACCCACCTATCTTCAGCTTTCTTCTGTAACATCACTAACGAAACCTTCCATTTTATATTTGTTCTGTTTACCGTCCACGTTTCACTTCCCTATAAGGCTACACTCCAGAAAATACTCTGTAACAAATACTTTTAAATTCGATGTCGAAAAAATTGCTCTTTACCAGATACGCTTTCCTTGCTATTGCCATTCTGCATTTTATATCCTCCCTACTTCGGCTCTCATCAGTTATTTTGCTGCCCGCGTAGCATAACCCATCTACAACTGTTCGTGTTTCACTTCCTAATCGAAATTCATAAGCAGTTCCTGATTTATTTCGGCTATTGCCCTTGTTTTTCTTTTGTTGATATTCATCTTATAACCTCTTTTAAAGATACTATCCATTCCATACATCTACTCGTCGAAGTCATTTGCCGTCTCAGAGAGGATAAAAAAGTCATCGACAAACTTCAAGAAAACATTTCTTCTTCCTCAACTTTAATTCCTTTCCAGTTTTTCTCTTTGGCTTCTTTTACTACTCGATTATACTTGATTAATGTGTACACTGGATAACATCGTAGGAAGAAGCGACGTCATAGCAACCATTAACTTTACACCGTTCCTCTCAGCCGGCTTCTAATCAAATTACGTGCCTACGGGGTATCGTCTCAGTTGTGCGACTGGATTTGTATTTTTCTGTCAGAAAGATCAAAGATCGTAGTAAATGACGAGGAGTCATCCAGTGAAGTGCAAGTGATATTTGTTGTTCCCCAGGAAAGTGCTTTAGGGTTTATGCTGTTCTTGATATACATAAACAATTTGGGAGACAATATGAGCAACCCTCTTAGATTGTTTGCAGATGATGATGTCATCTACCGTGTAGTAAAGTCGTCAGAAGTTCAAACGGAATCGCAAAATTATTTCAAAAAATGGCTCTGAGCACTATGGGACTCAACATCTTAGGTCATAAGTCCCCTAGAACTTAGAACTACTTAAACCTAACTAACCTAAGGACATCACACACACCCATGCCCGAGGCAGGATTCGAACCTGCGACCGTAGCAGTCCCGCGGTTCCGGACTGCAGCGCCAGAACCGCTAGACCACCGCGGCCGGCCGCAAAATTGTTTGTAAAATATGTCTCCATGCTGCGCAAACTGGCAATTTACACTAAACAATGAAAAATTTGAAATCTTCTAAATTAGTATTTAAAAATTCCGTTGAATTTCGGTTACAGTATAAATATCATGAATAAAGATCGCCGATTCAACTTAATATCGAGGGACCGCAATTACAAACAACTTAAACCGAAACCATGACAAAGAAAATGTTATGAGGAAAGCGAACGCAAGAGCGCGTTTCATTCGCAGAACACCGAAAAGATGCCACAGGTCTACTGAAGATACTACCTACGCTACACTTGCCCCTTTTCTTCTGCAGTCCTGCTGCGCAATATGAGATCTTTACCCGACAGGATTGACAGAGAACATTGAAGACGATCAGAAGAGGGCATCTCGTGCTGTATTGTAGTGAAATATGCGAGAGAGTATCACGTATATAATACGAGTGCTGGGGTGGCAGTCATTAAAACAAAGGGTTTTTCATTTGGGCGAGAACTATTCACGAAATTTCAAACACCAACTTTCTCTTCCGAATGCCAAAATACCTTGCTTCGAATGATCACTAATGTCAGACTCCTCAATATTGACCACTCCTCCTGGGACACCCTATATTGAGAGAGGGTGGCAACTAGCTGCACCAGCGCCCAGTTTCTCTTCCTACACGTTTTTTTCTAGTAGTAGGGACAAGTTCGTACTTATTGGACATTCTTACTACCGCTACCTACGATATCTCCTCACTTAAAACATCACTGATATATTAACATCTGCCCTCCCTCGATTCTCTCTCACTCGTGTACTGTTTCTATCATAAACGTTGCTTGCTCACACCGAGTAGATGGTGCAGTGGTAAGGAGCTTGCCTCGAATTTGGGAGGGCGGCGCTTCGAACATTTGTCCAGCAATCCAGATTTATGTTTTCCGAAAAATTTCTCTGAGCACTATGGGACTTAACAGCTATGGTCATCAGTCCCCTAGAACTTAGAACTGCTTAAACCTAACTAACCTAAGGACATCACACAACACCCAATCATCACGAGGCAGAGAAAATCCTTGACCCCGCCGATAATCGAACCCGGGAACCCGGGCGTGGGAAGCGAGAACGCTACCGCACGACCACGAGCTTCGGACTATGTTTTCCGAGATTTTCCTAAACCGCATAAGCCGATTGCCGGAATGGTTCCTTTGACAGGGCACTGCCGATTTCCTTTCGCTTGTTCAATCTTTTGCTAGAAGCGATTCTAAACTTTCTCAATTTGGCGTGCAGTCCACAGAAAAGAAATAACATAGATCAGAGCTCATAGATTTAAGCGTTCTTGTTTCCCACGTGCTATTTGAGAATGGAATGCTCGAGAAACAATCTGGAAGTGGTTCTATGAATCCTGTGCCAAAAACTTACGTGTGAATTGCAGAGTAATCGGTAGATGTAGATGTCAAAAGTCGAAGTTAACGACTGGTATCGCAAACTTCTCTTGGCCCTAAAACTGATTCCAACTACCTCCAACCTATTCTAGCATGTTGAGACCTTAGCTGACGCTCTGAGTACATTTTTTTCTGGTAGCCTGAGGAAAACGAAAGAGTTGCTTACGATACGATAAACTGAACGTGTAAGACAGCCGGCTGTGACGCGCCAGACGCCTCAGCTCAGATGAGGCGGGCTTCCGCTTTGTTTCCACAGAAGGTGGGCCACTCCAGTCTCTGTGGCCGAGCTCATCACGTATGTAGATTAACCAGCGCGCTTAGCGGCAGACCACAAATCATAAATAACGCATGTACTTAATGACACGGCGGACATTCAAAAACGCTACCTCGGAACTGGCGGTACAGTCCCTGCCGGCAACTATAGTCTGTCTTCGGCAACGAGGTGCCAAGTAAATCGAATATAAGAGCAAGACAAATGTGTTCGGTGTTCAGCATGCATGGCTTATTGCGTGGTCAGTGGTGAGAGAGCTGTTAGGCTGACGAATGATTTATTTAGCACGACAAATACTCCAGCTAGCGTATTAGCGAGAAATCCTTTTCAGCAGACGAGCGCTTCTCGGTGTAGCTTGACTGTCTCTTGATTGAAGAAAACACAGGCACAGGAGAGTTCTACTTCTCGTCCCGCAAAAAACAGAAGTAACTTACTTCATGTGGACTGACGTGACAAGAAAACGGTGTCCTTTTCATGTCCGCTACCATTCGACTACTATCAGCTACAGAGGTAGTAAAAATATGGGAAGGTTAGAGTTTAACATCTTGTAAACATTAATGTGATTAGAGACCAGGCACTTACTCAATTGGAGGCGGGTGTGTGAAGAAATCGGTCGTGACCTTTCGACGCAATATCAGTTTAAAAGTGGTTCGTAGGAAAATCTCGGAATATCAGTGGGAGCCCGAATACAAGCACCGCGGCACTTAAGCCACCACAGAACTAGCGCTGTTCTTCAAAGTTACAGTAACTTCCCGTACGCCTTTACACAGTACGACGAAAGACAGTCCTGGTGGCTGGAAACCTTGTAGCCAGCTCTCAGCCGAGAAGTACAAAAGGCTGACACCCGTAGTCGGTTACAACGGCAGCAACACTGAGGCGTAGCCACGGAAACGTAAATAAAATCACATCGCGTATTTGGCCGTGATAGGCGTACGAAGCAGCGCGCCCAAGTCCCCTTTACCTGTTAGGGATCTTCTTGCGCCGTAAAGGCAGTAGGCTGTTGTAAAAATTGCCAGAATGTAAATATTCGGCCTGAAACAAAATTGTCCACAAAGAGGTGGCGTCATTCCTACAAGTGCTTCCAGTACTCATGCGAAAAGCTCCAGACTACTATGCATGTTTAAGAACATATATAAAGAAGTGGAGCAATGGAATCATATTTCTCCCAACAGTAAATGCATTCATTTCTGCACTAAGAAACTCGTGGCTGAATGGCTTAGGGAATAAATATCAGTGTCCAATTCCAAATGTTCGTGGTTCAGTCTTCAGTTATATGTACATTTCTTCAGACACCGCTTTTTTGACATTCGGTGAAACGCAGTGTAAGTGAAAAATTTCAAGCTGAACCACGGTTTAGAGTCCACACCATACTATACGTCCCCTATAACTGATTTTATAACAACGACCTACATAGGGAAGAACGAACACCACGATAAAACAAGGGAAATCAGAGCTCTTGCGGATTCTTTCTTACCGCGCGCTATACGATTTTGGAATAATAGAGAATTGTGAAGGTGGTTCGATGAACCCTCTGCCAGACACTTAAATATTAATTGCAGATTATGGATGTAGATGTAGATGTTGGATATAGACGGAACATGTCTCGCCAGTCCGTATTAAAAGAAGTGCTGCATTACGAAAGTAGTCTTTTCATATCCCACACTTCTCTTCTTGGTTATTCGAAACGCATAACAAAAAGGAAGTTGCATTAACGAGGTGAAATGCTTTATATTACTGAATCAAATAGGCAGTAATGAACAGAAAACATTTGAAAATGCTTTCCTGACGCCCTGTTATTCAAGAATCCAGTGTAACATTTTCTATTTAAAACAACTATTGCGTGCACATGACAGAAATTAGGAACAAGAAGAAACCGTAAGCAGAAGTCTGCTAATGTGTTGCGTCATCTGCCCCCGGCTTCAAAGCAACGTACAGTGCTGTAGCGCCGTCTCCCCTTATTATACCTCCACTGTTACATTCTATGCAGAGAAAAACATACATATTCTCATATTCTCCACAAATGGAGAGCGCAATAGTACCATATTTCTATTAATCAATGACTACATATTCTGCAAGTGCACAGAATTATCTTTTAACATCCATCATAACTGTATGGAGATTTTGTCCGCAGCTCGTGGTCGTGCGGTAGCGTTCTCGCTTCCCACGCCCGGGTTCCCGGGTTCGATTCCCGGCGGGGTCAGGGATTTTCTCTGCCTCGTGATGACTGGGTGTTGTGTGATGTCCTTAGGTTAGTTAGGTTTAAGTAGTTCTAAGTTCTAGGGGACTGATGACCATAGATGTTAAGTCCCATAGTGCTCAGAGCCATTTGAACCATTTGTACGGAGATTTCTAATAAATACGCCATCCAGTTGCTAGTAAACCTAACAAGTGCGTTCTACCGAATCATTTTCTAACATATACGTCATCCAGTTGCTAGTAAACCTAACAAGTGCGTTCTACCAAAATCATTTCACGATTGAGCTGTGATTGCCAAGTGGTTGTAGTTGCACCGGAAGTGAAAATGAACATTGCATCGTTTTGTTCGTGCTTTGCTAAATCAGTTGCATGTCCCTTATAGCAGGCCATTACGTGCTGAGTAATAATTAGACTCTCTTCTTTAATAACAGCTAACACGCTGTTCAGAAACTAACTACCGCCTGTTTCAGCTTTACGCGCCATCTACAGACCATTATCTATTCTACATGGCGCTTCAGACGCGCTCGTTGCCACGCCTCCATGACAGAGGTCGCTAAAATCCAGTCACAGTGCTGTTCTCAAACCGGGAATAGCTCGCTGAACTCCCTACAGCGGAATAGCTAGTTTTCACCAATTGTTTCCTAAATTTACAACCCTGTGACTGTGTTTGGGTCAAAGTGCAAGCATTACCACAGCGTCCTCTATACAGAAGGAATGTGACACTCTGGTGGCCATGTGTTCTTTGTTAGTGTCTAACGCTGGGTGGTTAAATTTTGCTCTTAGTCAGCTGGAAGCGTTGTGTTCTGCACTCTCTTTCGACGACTTTTTCACGCGTGCAATATCAGCGTTCCTTCATTGCCACCGCATTCGCTGAGCTACGGTCACTACCTTTTGTTGATATCGTTGTTACTGATGTTGGAAATTATATTGTTCCCTTTGAGAAAAATTCTCATTTTGCAGATTTTCGTTGCCACAGTCTCCAGTCATCAATTGACGAGTCACTTACTCTGTTCTCGAGCCAATGGCATTTGTGAGGAAATGGAAAATATTTATTTAACAAAGGAAAGACGAGGCTGTTAAAGTTTTCTGCGCTGCCCATAGTGTAATATCAGAGACTGACCTTTATTATCTCATGCCCTTCGCTTTAATGGGGGGTTCTTCGCTTGCTTCTGACACGCCTGTGTTCAAGGGTAAGTCACCATTACAATCGACGATTAATTCTTAATTACTTGTGCCTTTGCAACATGATCACTGAATTCATTACTATGTCAGGACACAAAACCATTGCCGCCTTGCTGACTCGGCATATGCATTGCGTAGATTCTGATGTAAGAGTAGGAAACGAGATACAGTGGATACTAGCAGGCGTTTGTATTCATTTTGATCACTGCAGCTTGGGTAAAAGACGCGATGTACCAGAAGTGCAAGAATTATGCTCATTTTTTAAAACTGTTGACATGACTGCTCTGAAAGCTTATAGTGGGTCTATAAATGATATCACCGGGGCGAAATGTGATGTAAATGGCTGAACGCCATTTATCTTTGACTTTTGAGGTATATGTCGAATATGACGTTATTCGAAGGACAACAAAAACGCCAAAGCCAACCGTCCAAATTAACGACGGAGGAATTAGACCCTTTCAGTGAATGAAATGAAATGTGTGGCTAGGGCTTCCCGTCAGGTAGACCGGTCGTCTGGTGCAAGTTTTTTTAGTTGACGCTGCTCCGGTGACTTGGGCGTCGATGGGGATGAAATGATGATGAAGACAACACAACACCCAGTCCATGAGCGGAGAAAATCTCCGACCCAGCCGGAAATCGAACCCGGGCCCCTGTGCATGGCATTTTGTCGCGCTGGCCACTTTTTTATCTCATTTTGTTCGTTACTGGTCGTTGTATGTGTTCGGGGCGGAGGTCCCACGACACTCGTTAAGTTCGTCACTGAACCATTAACTCAGTTTTTTTTGGTACAGAAGGCAGCTAACACTCTGACCAAACATGCTGAGCTACCGTGCCGGGGTCCACTCAGCTATCAAGGCCGACACCCCTTCAGTGAACCATGGCGTATCTAGGGCTCCGGTGCAAACTGATTATATCTGACATTTAATATTGACTTTGAATCGAAAATGACCCGCTGCTGATTGTTGGCAGCTAGCTTTCACAAATCAGTCTCGTTTCCCGCATCATAAAAAAATGATTCAAATGGCTATAATCACTATGGGACTCCTTCGCTATAATGCAAAATTGAAGCCACCGACCATTATACGCCGGTGTTAATTGTTGCTCGTTTTTCAGACGGTACGGTTCGAAATGTAACCGGCGTCGCAAAATCTTTCACATATTTTGCTGCGTACGAATCTTTCCCTCACTCCCTCTACGGTTGTCTCTGACACACTTGTTCTGCTTAAAAAATGGCTCTGAGCACTATGGGACTCAACTGCTGAGGTCATTAGTCCCCTAGAACTTAGAACTAGTTAAACCTAACTAACCTAAGGACATCACAAACATCCATGCCCGAGGCAGGATTCGAACCTGCGACCGTAGCGGTCTTGCGGTTCCAGACTGCAGCGCCTTTAACCGCACGGCCACTTCGGCCGGCTGTTCTGCTTACAGAGATAATCAATGTCCCTAAATGTCGATACCAACACACAGTGCGCTGTTTGCAAGGCAGTTCTTTTCCGTGAGTCCTTCTGAATGCACGCTGCACTGTTGTAACAGATAAAATCTCGCGTATTCCAACACACGAAAAATCCCTTTTACTGCTCTGTCAGCATTTTGTCAAGGCACTGCACCCGTAACGCCAACTCGTGGTACAATGCAAACTCGGTGAGTTTATGATTCCGCGCGTACATCATTATGTTTGTACATGTGATACTTCGAAAAAATACAACTTTGAAAATGAATGTATCATTTATGGTAACCCTATATTGCTTTCCACGAAAAATGATAACATTTCAACGCATTTCAGCTTTTTGTTATTTGATTTCCTGAACTCGTCAAAAAGTCTCTGACTATTCCAATTGTCCTTGTGCAGTGCACGACGTACAATACGTGGATACAGTCGGCGTTGGCTACAACTCGATTCCGAGTACGCACAGCTTTTTACTGCATAGAATGAGCATTTCACATCAACATACGGATGTGTTTGAGGTGGCTAAATATACCAACCCTGGAATGAAACATGCGTAGACGCAAATCGCGCTAAATGGTTGGAGGAGGGTGAGGTTGTAACTGACGGAGCTTTCTTGCTTGTCGTTTGGCCTATTCGTGTCTGCGGCGTTCTCCTTCAAACAAGTTGACAGCGGTGGATAGTGTTCCTCCACAGTAGCGACCCAAAGCACAATCTTCTCATGTTTGTATGTTTATGCCAGTCGTCTTCATGATGTGTTCCAGCTGATCCTTGAAGCGCTTGAGAGGGGCTCCGTGAGGCCTACTGCCAAAGCAGATTTCTCCATAAAGGATTTGGCGGAGAAAGCCATACCCACCACCTTCTGAAACCAGTGTAGAAACAGAACGACCTGAGTGAGTGCAACAGGATAGTGTTTTGACCGTTAGGCGGACATGTGGACAGTGTTGTACGTCCCCAAACTACATGCAAGTGCGGTGAACATGGCCTAAGTATCTCAGTTGACGAACGATGACGGTTACCTCAATGCTGCTTAGATGCCCTTTCTCGAGAACTGCTGTCTGGGTCGTACAATCCTTCCACTTAAGGTTCAAGATGTTTCTGGTTGTTTGTTGGTGGAAGCATCCAAGTTTCTTGATAAGACAGCGGTAGTGTTCTAGTTTCCCAGCCATACAGGAGCCCACACCATGATTCTGGTGTGCCGTTTAGGTCTTTATTCTTGAAGACTCCGTGTATTAACCGTTCAGATGCTGCGTGGGCAGCCCCAATTACTTTATCAGCAACTTGTTCGCAGGTACACAGTTTAGAAACGATGCTTCCATGATATGAAAAGTGCTCAGCCGGATGCAGTGCTGTGTCTAGGATCGAGGTATTGAACTCAGAGAGTTAATCCAGGGACAGGCTGTGCGAATACCTTCGTTTTTCCTGCATCGCTGATAAGACCAAAGCGATCACATGCAGTTTTAAAGCAGTTGATTGACTTGTAAATATTCCGCTGTTCGAGCAGGAGAGGCAGTGCCATCGGCATACTGTAGTTCTGTCACCCAGGTAACCTGTGTACGTCTTTACGAACGAAGTCTTGCCAGATTAAAGAGACGTCCATCAAATCGAAATTTAATCTCTATGCCTGGTTTGTTTTCAGATGAGTCATACAGCACGGCGGCCAAGAACAGTGCAAAGAGAGCTGGAGCATGCACGTAGTCTTGTTTAAAACCCTGAGTGATCGGAAACGAATCCGATGCAGAGTTACCGCGTACCGTGAAAAATCTGCCCGGACATGCAATCATATAGAGCTTGAACCAGTTGCACATAAGGTTTCAGGACAGTACATCAGAAACTTCGGTGTAGCCAAATCAGTAAAGGTACACTACTGGCCATTAAAATTGCTACACCAAGAAGAAATGCAGATGATAAACGGGTACTCATTGGACAAATATATTATACTAGAACTGACATGTGATTACATTTTCACGCAGTTTGGGTGCATAGATCCTGAGAAATCAGTAGCCAGAACAACCACCTCTGGCCGTAATAACGGCCTTGATACGCCTGGGCATTGAGGCAAACAGAGCTTGGATGGCGTGTACAAGTACAGCTGCCCATGCAGTTTCAACACGATACCACAGTTCACCAAGAGTAGTGACTGGCGTATTGTGACGAACCAGTTGCTCGGCCACCATTGACCAGTCGTTTTCAATTGCTGGTAGATCTGGAGAATGTGCTGGCCAGGGCAGCAGTCGAACATTTTCTGTATCCAGAAAGGTCCGCACAGGACCTGCAACATGCGATCGTGCATTATCCTGCTGAAACGTAGGGTTTCGAAGGGATCGAATGAAGGGTAGAGCCACGGGTCGTAACACATCTGAAATGTAACGTCCACTGTTCAAAGTGCCGTCAATGCGAACAAGAGGAAACCGAGACTTATAACCAATGGCACCCCATACCATCACGCCAGGTGATACGCCAGTATGGCGATGACGAACACACGCTACCAATGTGCATTCACCGCGATGTCACCAAACACGGATGCGACCATCATGATGCTGTAAACAGAACCTGGATTCATCCATTCGTGCACCCAGATTCGTCGTTGAGTACACCATCGCAGGCGCCCCTCTCTGTGATGCAGCGTCAATGGTAACCGCAGCCACGGTCTCCGAGCTGATAGTCCATGCTGCTGCAAACGTCGTCGAACTGTTCGTGAAGATCGTTGTTGTCTTGCAAACGTCCCCATCTGTTGACTCAGTGATCGAGACGTGGCTGCACGATCCGTTACAGTCATGCGGATAAGATGCCTGTCATCTCGACTGCTAGTGATACGAGGCCGTTGGGATCCATCACGGCGTTCCGTATTACCCTCCTGAACTCACCGAGTCCATATTCTGCTAACAGTCATTGGATCTCGACCAATGCGAGCAGTAATGTCGCGATACGATAAACCGCAATCGCGATAGGTTACAATTCGACCTTTATCAAAGTCGGAAACGTGATGGTACGCATTTCTTCCCTTTGTACGAGGCATCACAGCAACGTTTTACCTGGCAACGCCGGTCAACTGCTGTTTGTGTATGAGAAATCGGTTGGAAACTTTCCTCATGTCAGCGCGTTGTAGGTCTCGCCACCTGCGTCAACTTTGTGTGAATACTCTGAAAAGCTAATCATTTGCATACCACAGCATCTTGTTCCTGTCGGTTAAATTTCGCGTCTGTAGCACGTCATCTTCGTGGTGTAGCAGTTTTAATGGCCAGTAGTATAGGCGTCCTGCCAGTGTTACTGCAGTGGCTACTTGCAGAGCCCTGCAGTAAGCCGTTCTCCCTGGAGAGTGCTCAACGCATCGACGCAAGTCACTGCGTCCTCCAGAGCGTTCGACAATGGGACTTGTCCGATCGGATATTGGACAGATGTAGGATCGAACACAGGACACCTGTCTGGAGCGGAGATTACGGGCGCCAGTAAATTGTGTCGGCGCAAACACAAATCACCGCAATTACTGGCTGCGGATGCTGTAGCAGATAGCGTCCCGCGAGGCGGCGACTGCGGCTGCAGCACGGGAGCAGCCCGCCACGCCTGCTCCTGTCACGCGATATCTCGGCCAGCTGCTGGTGGCGGGCTCCGCAGTAAATTTACGCCGCGTTACCCTTAAGGCGGCCACACGTGACTTACCTCCCCGGCCGGCGCTACATTTCTTCGCGGCTGCCAATATGTTGCAGCTGCTCGCCTTGCTATCTCGAGAGCTGCCCCCCTCTCTGCGGAACGCTGTATGTTTCATTGTCCGCGCACCTTGCACGTTCCTTACGACGTGTAAGAAGGGCTGTTTTCCCCCCTCGCAGGGCACACGTGCTCTAGGCCTCGCTGTTCTCTCAGCAGATTTGTCTCAATAACAACGGTTCTGCAATGCGAGTGTGCTTCAAAGAGCACGCACAGAATGTTATAAGAAGCACTCTATATTCTAAGGTGTGGTAGTATGGACCGAATCAAGAAAAAAATTGTCCAGGTGCTAGTAGGACTCGCGGGTGAGGGTTCCGAACCAACTTAATTACCCTACCGGTCATTAAAATTGCTACACCACGAAGATGACGTGCCACAGACGCGAAATTTAACCGACAGGAAGATTGGTTGGTTGGTTGGTTTGGGGAAGGAGACCAGACTGCGTGGTCATCGGTCTCATCGGATTACGGAAGGATGAGGAAGGAAGTCGGCCGTGCCCTTTCAGAGGAACCATCCCAGCATTTGCCTGGACTGATTTAGGGAAATCACGGAAAACCTAAATCAGGATGGCCGGACGCGGTATTGAACCGTCGTCCTCCCGAATGCGAGTCCAGTGTCTAACCACGGCGCCACCTCGCTCGGTGACAGGAAGAAGATGCTGTGATATGCAGATGATTAGCTTTTCAGAGCATTCACACAAGGTTGGCGCCGGTGGCGACACCTACAACGTGCTGACATGTGGAAAGTTTCCAACAGATTTCTCATACACAAACAGCAGTTGACCGGTGTTGCTTGGTGAAACGTTGTTGTGATGTCTCGTGTACGGAGGAGAAATGCATATCATCACGTTTCCAACTTTGATGAAGGTCGGATTGTAGCCTATCGCGATTGCGGTTTATCGTATCGCGACATTGCTGCTCGCGTTGGTCGATATCCAATGACTGTTAGCAGAATATGGAATCGGTAGGTTCAGCAGGGTAATACGGAACGCCGTGCTGGATCCCAACGGCCTCGTATCACTAGCAGTCCAGATGACAGGCATGTTATCGAAATGGCTGTAACGGATCGTGCAGCCACGTCTCGATCCCTGAGTCAAATGAGGGGGACGCTTTCAAGGCAACAACGATCTACACGAACAGTTCGACGACGCTTGCAGCAGCATGGACTATCAGCTCGGAGACCATAGCTGCGGTTACCCTTGACGCTGCATCACAGACAGGAGCACCTGCGGTGGTGTACTCAACGACGAACCTGGGTGCACGAATGCAAAACGTCATTTTTTCGGATGAATCCAGGTTCTGTTTACAGCATCATGATGGTCGCATCCGTGTTTGGCGACATCGCGGTGAACGCACATTGGAAGCGTGTATCCGTCATCGCCATACTGGCGTATCTCCCGGCGTGATAGTATGGGGCGTCATTGGTTACACGTCTCGGTCACCTCTTGTTCGCACTGACGGCACTTTGAACAGTGGACGTTACATTTCAGATGTGTTGCGACTCTTCGCTCTACCCTTCATTCGATCCCTTCGAAACCCTACATTTCAGCAGGATAATGCACGACCGCATGTTGCAGGTCCTGTACGGACCTTTCTGGTCACAGAAAATGTTGGACTGCTGCCCTGGCCAGCACATTCTCCAGATCTCTCACCAATTGAAAACGACTGGTCAATGGTGGCCGAGCAACTGGTTCGTCACAATACGCCAGTCACTACTCTTGGTGAACTGCGGTATCGTGTTGAACCTGCATGGGCAGCTGTACCATCCAAGCTCTGTTTGCCTCAATGCCCAGACGTATCAAGGCCGTTATTACGGCGAGACGTGGTTGTTCTGGGTACTGATTTCTCAGGATCTATGCACCCAAATTGCGTGAAAATGTAATCACATGTCAGTTCTAGTATAATATATTTGTCCAATGAATACCCGTTTATCATCTGCATTTCTGCTTGGTGTAGTAATTTTTATGGCCAGTAGTGTATGAGTACGGACAGTTGACCCATTCCGGGAATCGAGGAATCAGAAGTTTTGCTTGCTATGGACATCGATACTGACAAGATATCGGTCCCAGGATTTCAAACACTCTTTGGAATATTTTAATTTTAAGTTTGAAGTCGGACATCAAACGACGAAAGAAAACATTTGTTTCATGTGATACATAATTACAGATTAACAACTTTCTGATTTTTTTCCTGTATTTATACTGTGAAACCGTTCTTATTGCCAAATTACAGGAGTCTAAGTCAGAGGGAAGTACCGTACAGGTTTTAATGAGTGACTTTGCGAGTATCAAGATATGTGACATAAATGGCACGAACTTTTGATTGCATTGATTTAGAAGCTAACATTTATTACACCACCATGAGGCTATAGGGCAACGTCCTTGCAGCAGTGGATACTCCGGTTGCCGTCAGATCACCGAAGTTAAGCGCTGTCGGGCGTGGCCGGCACTTGGATGGGTGACCACCCGGGCCGCCATGCGCTGTTGCACATGTTTCGGGATGCCAATTGAGGAGCTATCTGACCGACTCGTAGCGGCTCCGGTCAAAGAAAACCATCATAACGACCGCGAGACTGCTTTTCCCCGTATTTCTATCTCATGGGGGCCGTGAAGATGCGATTAGTGTTAGATGTGAACATTAATTCTTCCAGTGACCCATGCGTGAGCGGAATACACGCCACCATTGTTACATACGGTGCTAACAACAGCGGCTCACCTTAATTGGTATCTTACACCTTAATTGGGATCTTCAACACAGACGATGCTTTCTTCAAGAAACTGTACGATAAAAGGAACACACACACACACACACACACACACACACACACACACACACACATAGGGCAAAAGAATGCGATACGAAAACGTCTGATTGGATGGTAGCTGTGCGAGCAAGATACCACTTATGTCGACAAAAAACTCTTACCACACATAATAAATTATCACCCTTCCACTACGAGTTTTGGACGTACTCGTATTGTGAATTCCAACAATCTGTCGATATACATTGCTAAATACTTTCTGCTGTAACTAATATTTGTCTTGAGACTCATGACAACTGACATTTTTTCTAAAAGAAAACTTGTTACCACATTATTTTATACAGTCCATGATGAAAGGCAGTTTACATAAAAAACAGACCTCCCAATAGAATTTCACTTCCAAATGTGTCAGATGTGGTTGTTATTATTGATTAATTCAAGATCATGTACAATGTGAGTCACTTCTTACAATCATGACTGGTTCCCTTTCTTATTTATTGAGTAAGGATTGAAAGTGGAAGGTGCTCCACGCTGTGGGTTGTGTATTGCAAAATCTATAGAATAACTGTCTAGGAAGAGTATAACGACATTCTCCTGCTCTCGGTAACATTATCTGAGGAAGTACTGATGATAAAGCAGTTATTTTACAAACGAATACCTACTGTTTACATGGTCGTTCATTCATATTGCAATCCACAGCTTGCAGGCTAATGGACTGCTTCTGATTTTCTTTCTCATGATAGGATCATTCGCGACAGATAGCCTTAACCACTCCTACACTCACCAGTCAACGACTACCGTGAATGTTATGTATAGCTAGTGTTACGTCTTCATTCTGATCACAATTCTCGCTGAAAATAAAAAGTGTTTAGATAGTCAGAGGGGTTAGTATTTCATGGTCCTTCAGCTGGGAATGAATGAACTGGAAATTGTGTGAAACTCCTGCGAAGGCTTGTGGAACGTGGTTGTCTTGTCGTTGGTTGCGTACACCCGCACAAACGTAACGCAGCTTTCTTCGACCACGAGATATCAGCGTGCGACATCTCCGATATCTTCGCTCTCTCCACTTCCCTTCGTCTGCGGAAACTCAATAAAACTTCACACAATTGCAAACGTTTCCTTCTGGAAGATCAAGGCCATTTATTCTGCCAGGCGTCATCTGATCTGAGAAGGAGCGTTTCTATCAACAAGAGGATCACCTCTGTAGTAGCCCCCCCCCCCGTCTCACCCTCTCCCACTCTCTCTCTCTCTCTCTCTCTCTCTCTCTCTTTCTCTCTCTCTCTCTCTCTGCCGGCCAGTATGGCCTAGCGGTTCTAGGCGCTTCAGTCTGAACCGCGCGACCGCTACGGTCGCAGGTTCGAATCCTGCCTCGGGCATGGATGTGTGTGATGTCCTTAGGTTAGTTAGGTTTAAGTAGTTCTAAGTTCTAGAGGACTGATGACCTCAGATGTTGAGTCCCATAGTGCTCAGAGCCATTTTTTTCTCTAACCACACATCCCCACCCAACCTCTCCAACACCCATACAATCACACAATGACCTCCTTTCTCTGACGCTCCTCAATTTGATCACAAAATTGAAAATAAGGAAACCTACTGCAAGTCATTTTCCAAGATATTGTCCGTAGTTTTTGCCACAATGGGTATCGTAAATTTAGATGTAAAGTAATTCACAATCAATGACGTAACCCGCATGACCTGAAAGACATTAACAGAGGATTGAGGTGCAGATGAATAAAAGGAAATCACGAGGATATTCGAAATGGACTGCGTTGAGCAGCAGTTGCATAAGAACTGCCTCTCCGTAGTACAAAGACGATTGTACGGTGTCACTTTCGCTATACCAAGTGAGGAAACATAAAGAGTGTGTTGTGAGTCTGCTGTTTTGTTTTTCGCGGGTTTGTATTGTTCGGCAGTTAGTCTATCAAACAGGAATTTCGTTATTGTTGCAAGGAGTGTGGTTTCGGTATGCGTGTTGTTCCACGTTTTGAACTGACCTTGTGCTTAACTATTCCTAATACTTCAATCAACGGCTCACTGCATTTTCCTAACAACTCCCAAGTCTAGACGGTTTGCTTGGTTTGGAGTTTGGAACAGGGAGCTTGGTGGCTTCTAGTGGAAACAGGTAACAAAGGGTTCCTAATTTAACAAGGATCTCGCCTAAAATATTCAGAAGTTAATGGAAATCACGTGCATTTCTTTACTGACGCATTGAAATGTAGCAAAATAACAAGGGCGGATGGGAGGAGAGGGTCGGCTGAGGATTAAACAACAAATGATGGGAAGTCAGTGGAGAGGCGGGAACGGAAAATCGAAGTTTAGACAGGTCGCTGTTGGCATTAGGTATGTCACTGTTCATACGCAGTGCGAAACTTGATCTGTTGCCAATGTCAGGAAAACCTGAGCTTGCCTAGTGGGCAGTACTATGTTACTGGGAGAGAATGTCAAGCAGCGGACTACTTACTGCAGCGGTAAACACAGCAGGTGAAAGCTGGCGAGGTCGCCGCGCCTCGTTCTCACGCAGGTCTCACGTCCCACCTGTCCCTCTCTTCCAACTAGCTATCGACGCAAAGTTTATTCCTAATCAGTGGTACAGGACGTTCAAAAAGCAAATAACATACAAAACTTT
The DNA here is from genome assembly GCF_023898315.1 of Schistocerca nitens. Lineage (NCBI taxonomy): Eukaryota > Metazoa > Arthropoda > Insecta > Orthoptera > Acrididae > Schistocerca > Schistocerca nitens. The sequence continues at coordinate 19,073,339 of NC_064619.1, forward strand.
ATGAGAGTGGCTTCCGTCTGCGATTCACATTGCTAAGTACGACATTGTACGTTATTGTGACGTTTGTAATGTTGATGCATTAAGTTGTTCTGAAAGCGGTGCTGATATTCAAGATAATAAAAGCGGGTTAAAAGCTGTGAGCTATCTGGGGAAGTTACCTTGCATTACTGAGCAACTGTTTCACCAGGTATCCAGTCTAGCTTACCAAATTGCCAACCAAACTAACATTAATTATAATCTTTTAATAGTCATCATACGACAACCGGTGATTATATATATATAGAATTTAAATAAAAGGAAATAAATCAGTTTATATTTAGACATTTATTTTAACATTGATCATGTACCGTTAAAATTTCAGCATATTAAACTTGATTCATAACTAAACTGGTGTCTTATTTAGGATTGTAAAAATGTGAGTTTGTAAGCTTACAGAACACATCAAATATTGAGCCACGATTGGGAGACTGCATACAGCACTGCATTCATAAAATAACACAGGAAGAGTGTTGAAACATATGCAAGAGGAAATTAACCACAACCAACCGATTCAATCTTCACCCAAAGAAGTTACGGTCATAGCGCAATCCTGTCAGTTATGAAATTAGCACACACTGGTATACTAAATTCATAGTAATTCTCTGTGAAATCTTCCCGAAAAGAATAGCTGAGGGCTACTTTGATGATTACACCACACACTTCATGTGGTCAACTTGGTTTACACAAAGAGTGTAACTCCACAATAATTTTGATAATTAAAATAAATTACATCGAAACGCAATTTACAAAAGAAAAACCTCGAACTGGTTACTATCGTCTTACTATTAACCTGACGGGTCAAACAATTGTATAAGCACGTGCTTCCACTTTACTCACAAAGTAGTGACAAAGCAACTACTGGAAGATATTCTGAACTTGCCACTCGAATTACACTGCATTGCTATTTAAGATAACATAATATATTTTACATCCAAACCTGAAATAAAGGTGATTAAATTTTCAGTTAGGCTGAACTTAAGAAATCCATTGTCCTATGGACTTAGCAGAGACGCGCTTAGCCGGAGATATTACCACTTCAGACGCTCGCCGCGGACTGACAGCCGTGGGCCCCTACCAAGGGTGCTTCACAGATACAAACGGAAGTGACCAGAGAGGCAGCTTCCTATACCAACATGACAAGGGACGGACAGGACCATACTAAGGATAGGAACCTCTTTGCTTTTAGAAACCGTAGCTACCTGTTCTGACGTCGGTCCTACTGTTCTCTAGCAGACAGGCTTGTCTGCTACCATCAAGCATTGAACTAGATACACATTTGCTCATTCATCCTTTCACACAGAATGGAAGGGGGATGACAGTATCTTATCATATACGGTACATAAAGAAAGCGGATGTAGGTTCCGTATGAGACTGTGTGACATGAATTACACATAAACTGTGTTTTAAAGTGTAGTAGTGCGACAGATCGTTCTTATTTATGCGTAAACGTAACATGTTCCACTGCTCAGTCTCCTCCCAGATAGTCAGAAACACCACAGTAAATTTAGAAGTGGAATGTATGCCGTAAATGACAACAGTTTTAAGCAATTAACATGAAAGGAATCCAACAGAGACCTTTCACGTATATTGACGAATTTCAGTCATATATCTGTGAATTTCTTTCAGCAATTCGGAAACAGTGTGAGGTTGGGATCTGTAAGTAGTATCCTTAAGTTATTCCCACGATAAATATTAGGTGGGAATAGAACAGGATATAGAGGGCCCACGACAGCTCGAAATCACTTTTCGATGGAAACACCGATCCAAGAAAGTCATCGAGTTGGCTGCATAAACAGTAATACTGTCCTGTTGAAACCGCGTGTAGTGTGAGTGGTCTTTAGATGCAGGATTTACAAATTATTGCACCAACAGTCTGCACCGCATCACCGACCGATAAAAGAATGTGTTAAAGATTCGCCTCTGTGACACTGAACGCCAAAAACCTACTTTTTTGTGCTTGCAAAGAGAACTCGTGTACGTTGATATGGATTTTAGATAGCCCAAATGCGTGGATTCTGTGGATACATATTTATGTCGAAGTCGAACCGTACCTCGACAGACCAAAAAGCACCATCGAGTCCTTCCCCATCTGGCGTCACAGATGATGTAAACCAGAGACGGGACGCTACACTTATTCCATTGTCTTAAGTTAACAACACATAAACAGTACGAATACTATGGAAATGCATCTTTTAATGTTTGTGAGTGGCCATCTGGGAACTATCAACCGAGATGTCGGACTAGCTACACATGTGTTGAACTGACGGCGTCAGGCTCAAAGAATAAGCAGCTTCACCTTTTCTGTTGTCAGCACTTTTGGTCGATCAGTTCTGGCTGCATCTGCTACATTCCTTGTCTTCTGATACTATTTGTACTGCCGCTTGATTGTGGACATGTTTTGTGTATCCTTACCATGTTTTCCCATAAAGATATTTTCAGTTACGACGTAAGGAACGCGGTAATGCATCTAAGAGGTTATGTAAGAATGAATACAACCTGTTGAAATTTGTAACAAATTTTCTCCTGAGTTGAAGAAGGATATCATAAAAGCGTATACAAGATTTCACCCCTTTTTAAACACTCAGTATTCATTCGTTTACGTTTATGCAGCCTTTTCTATGCGAATGTATTGTGTATTAATTTTATACCATTACTTCCTCTCGTCTTTTGGTTAAGTAATAACAAAACTTCAGTGAAGTTGTTCACGAAGCCCAAGCAGTGTGCGATCCACTGTGTCTACTAGATACGCTACGAGCGGTGAAGGATACATGTGATTGGTGGGCCTAGATCAACCTCCCATGTTGCTACAGTTGGGAAACTGTTTGGAAAGAGTCACCAGCATTGCTTTGATCGACCTACCAAAATCTCACATCTGGATAACTCCATCATTCAGCCAGTTAGTACTACGTTTGCAACCGGATTGGATTTTTGCCACCTTAGTTCGTACGCGCTGTAAGTTCTGTTCAACTTTTTGTTAAATGCACTCCTTTGCTAGGATCTCTCATTACTAATATTTACATGACCGTGTAGTTTGGCTCCTGTACGATCATGTAACATAACTATCTCGAAACTAACTTTTAAAAATTACACAAGTTCACCTACACAAATGAAATTATGATGTAATTTCCCAACTACTTTCAAGAATGATAGCTAAATACCAGATCACTGACATTTCCATTAGCTGGCAGTGGATACGTACGTCTGGCTCAGACACGACAATGCCGACGAAATTGAAGCATTATGACCTTACTGAAGGAATCATTCCGACGTTCTTCTCAAATCTATGTCGAGCGCGCAACGAACTGATTATATCTAAGCTGTTCTAACAATACCACCACTTGCAAAGTAGGTCAGAAATCAGATTAATAATGTTGCTCACGCAGCATATGTTCGCTTTATCGGGCAACAACAAAGTTATTGACTGTCGATGGTATCGTCGGAATGGAGATAATGAAGTCACTGTAAAAAAAAAAAAGTCATTAATTTTGGCACTTATCTTGAATGTATTCCCACGTAGATTTCGTCGAAGATGTTATGGCTCATCTTGTTGATTCTAGGGTGATTCCACTTTGACTGCTAGAAGGTCCAGATCTGTATTTTAGCAATATTTGAAGACCTAACAAGTGCGTTTTTCAGGAAATTCTTAATGATCAAACAATCCCAGATCAGAACAATGGTATAATAGAAATAATTTTTGACTTGGTGTTCACGATCCACATTTTTATTAACCTTCTTGTAAATTCACATATACTTCTTCTTAATTGTCACATCATCAAGAAAACAGTTTTGTATCAGTCTTCATATATTTAATTTCCACTTTAACCAAACACAAGATCTGACTGTTCGTTTACAAAGCGAAATAACAACTTAACTTCTGCAAAGTGAAACAAAGACTGCTCTGTGCGCATTCGCGCCAAAACGGTTACAAGTAAGTCAAAGATTATGACAGTCTCACAGAAATGAAAACACACAACAACCATATCACTGTAATACATCGACACATCGGAGTACTAATACATTAATAAAACCAAATGTGAATATTGACACAAAAATATGTCTCTTACTTCGCAGAACAGTAGTACGATATTACTGGTATCGAGAACTGGGGTAGGAGTGCCGTAATGGTCACGAAAATAAAGAACCATTACACTGTGTGGATAGGGATGTGGTGATGGAGGATATAAATTAAAGAAATCAGAGTGAAGTTGGAGGGCTTGGGCGGTAAGACTACGAAAACAGAGAGGAGTTGCAAAGCGTTGCGCTGCAGCACAGTGGCCGGCTGGGGAGCCCTCGCGTCGACGCCAGACGCCGTCTGCGGCGGGCAGACTGCAGCCCATAAACAAAGCCGCATCAGCAGCCGCGATCGCCATCGTAAATATGTCGCCGACAGAGGTACAGGATGTGTAACAAATACCTGAACTTAATGGCGCTTCCCCTGTGGTGACCGGCCCAGGTGCTCATAAACCTGTTGCACAGTACCGCAGTCACGTGTACTAAGACGGAAATAGCCGCGAGGGTGACGCATGTACTCTAAGATCAGCAAATAGGCACTACAACATCTACTACTACATGAATAACTTATACGACAAAATAAATAAATGTACATATGTTAAAAATTTATGTATGTTTATATGTACGTATGTGTGTGTGTTTCACATCTCCTCTTAAACTACTGGATCGATTTGGATCAAACTTGATACACACATCACTTACTGACTGGAACTAAGAACCACCTGCATATCAAAAGGGTGGGAGTGGGGTGAAAAAGAAATGTAGCCCACGGTGCGCAAATACCAAGACTAATTTCATCCTGGCATTGAGAATGAGAGCACTAAGTACTTGCAACGAATTTTGTACATAATGTCAAACTTTTACGAAATTTTTTACTGCTGTTACATGTGGCATGACGTTTTAATTTATTACCTTTTTTCTACTGACTCTATTCGCGACACATTTGGCAGAAAGTATTTACATATACCACTGAATGTGTCCAACACGTAGTTCAGCAGAAATGACGTCATAAACACTGAGATGAGTGAAAACCTGCGCATCACGCATGATGTTTTAATTTCTTGCTACTATACTACTAACTATATCGCCAACACATTTTGCAGACAATATCCACACATACCGCTGAATGTCTGCAAAGTTAGATCATTGTACGACGCATAGTTCGAGAGATAGGACGTCATAAACACTGCGCGTAAACGAAACTACAGGACAAAATTCGTTAGAGATACAGGTGAAATATGTGTATAAGTATGTGTGAAGTACGTATACGAAATGTATGTGAAATATATGTGACAAGTGCGTACACGGGTGATTTCGCGGGAAAAAGCTCGTCCTAAACCACTGATCGATTTCAACCAAACTTGATACGCACGTTATTCGATATCTTGAAAGACGTACTGTGGGGGAAGAACCACCATCCTCCTATTGTGGCGGGAGTTTTTCACAGTTAATGGTGGGGAGCAGGGAATAGAAATTCACAGGGGGGGGGGGGGGGTTCGGGTTGTGTTGGGGGAGGAGACCAAACTGCGAGGTTAGTCTCATCGGATTAGGGAAGGAAGTTGGCCGTGCCCTTTTCAAAGAAACCATCCAGGCATTTGCCTGAAGAGATTTAGGGAAATCACGGAAAACCTAAATCAAGATGGTCGGACGTGGGATTGAACCGTCGTCCTTCCGCGAATGCGAGTCCAGTGTGCTAACCACTGCGCGGTGAGGGGGGTGGGGGGGGGGGGAAGAAAGAGATGGACACACATATAGGAATGGAGGCGATGGAATAACACAGATGGGAGGAATAGATGGGTACAGAGAATTGAGAGGTTGAAATGGAGAGAGATAGGGGACCAGGAGGGAGATGGATACATATAAGGGTGGAGGAGATGGAAAGAGAAAGAGTTGGGCAGAGAGAAGTGTGAGATGGAGGTGGAGAAAGATAGAGAGATGGATATGGGCAAATAAAGGAGGAGATGGACAGAGAGAGGGGGAAGGAAGAAATGGATAGAAAGAGGGCGAAGGAGGAGATAGACAGAGAGGGGGGAAAGGATATAGAGAGAGAAGGGAGGAGGAGATGGACAGAGAGAGGTGGGAGGAGAACATAGAGAGGGTGGGTAGGAGGAGATGGACAGAGAAAGGACTGGGAGTTGCAAGAGGAAGGTGGAAGTTGTTGAGGGGTAGTGGGCAGTTGGAAGAGGAAGAGGGTGTGACTAGGGTGGTGGAAGAGGTAGTTGGTGTGAGGAGGCAGCTGAAAGTGGTAAGAGTTGTAGGGAGGTAAGTGGAAGAGGAAGAGGGTGTGATGGAGCAGGCGGAAGAGGGTAGAGAGAAACAGAATGGGGGAAAGTAGATTAGGGCGAGAGATTTAAAGGTTTCCTGTTTACTATTATGAAACGACAGCTAACTATCGCATCTACGTGCACAGACGCGGATAAAAACTTAGTAAATAAATAAATACATACAAAACCTGTGAGTACCTTTGGGCTGGGGTTTTCTCCACGCCATTTGAAGTACTTGAAGGGTACCTGCGTAACTAGCCAGGTCTCGTACAAACAAGGATCCATAGGGAGGATCTTGGAGTTATTTCTTATACTAGCCCTCTACACGTATGCTATTATTCTCCGAATGGGGTGGCTCAACGGACTCGCATTCGTAGCGAAGATTCAAACCATCATCTGGTCTTCCAAATTTAGATTTTTTTTTGTTGTTTCCCTAAATTGATTAAAGGAAGTGCCGGGATCCTTCCATATCACACCTCAAGCAGAGTTTATGCTACATCCTCTAATGACCTCAGCATTGGAGGCGCTTCCAAATCCTGATTTGCCTTTCATTATCACAAAGTCATGCAATGACTGTTACGAAATTTATATAAACGGGAAGTGATTATAACGGTTGTTGCTCCTGCTGCTATGCAATTAGAAATCAAGACAACACAGTTGACCCCCCCTCCCCCCTGTACGGATAAATCAAATAAAAAGACGTAATACGTAAAGTATGTATTGACATTTAAGCAATGATGAACCACAGAATTACAGCCATTCACCAATTAGTGTGGGAGACCATCTTTGACATAGTAGACAAGTGCGTTTGGTCGTGCCATGGGTTCTGTAAGTCTTCATGCGTGGCCAACGGTAAATAACGCAGTTGCGTGGATGACTGGGAACTGATTTGTGAGCTGGGTGACTTCCACGATTCTTATGCCATTAGGGAGCAATAATATCAATACCGTTTCGTTATGATGCTATACAATCCACTGTTCTTTGTTGTGGCATCTGCAACAATGGCATTTCTCCTAAATTAAAATACTACGTCCGGGTGGGAAGAGGAAGAGTCCAATTTTCAATAGCGTACGTTCGACGGCGGCCTCTGCAACACTGTGTCTTTCTTAATATAGTTCTCTGCATTTACTGGCGCCACGTACGCTGCATACTGGGGTTTGCAGTACCCACGTATTTGAGGAATGGAATATATCTGTCGCATTGCAGTCTACTAGGCATTTTATCGCTATTGATCAATTGTAGATGAGGAACTGTGCGATAAGTGACAGATATTTCCACTTCTGTTAGATTCTTTGTCGGACTACGACCCATCACAGCCTTTCGTGTGTCGAAGTAGTTTGAATCGGTAACTTTACCCATAATCTGTATATGGAGAAAATCGAATGAGTTCACTTCGTCCCTGACACCTTTAAATTATGTCATTTTGAACTAGAGTGTTAGATCTAAACTCACGCTGCTGAACGCAAGGAGATTGGTAATGGCAGTAATATACCTGAACGCTTTTGGTACTTGCTGTTTGACAAAAGACACAATCGAATATGTTGCAATATTACTGTGTTTGAGCATTCGCATCCCTTTATGGTTTATGCGTTCCTTAAAGACCGTAGTATTTTCCAATCGGGCAATGTGCGTGCCACAAAGACAGAATCGTAAAAAAAATGGCACGATGAATTACAATTACAGACAAGCTCTATATTCGATGGGTACCCCTTATCCAACACATATAAGATTTCGTTCAACGCCTACTGGAAATTAATTTTTGTAGTCTAAGAGTGCCAGAATGGTGCGATTTGTGCAAGGATATTAATATGCCATCCAACAGAGGCGGCGTACCACAAAATTTGTGGAATCTATGCCACAACGAAGCTCTTTATGTCGCCTGCCAAATGAGGACCAGTTCGCTATTAACTGTGTTATCTGAATGTTCCTATTGACAAGTGTGTACGCGACTCCCCCTCCCCCCCCCCCCTCTCTCTCTCTCTCTCTCTCTCTCTCTCTCTCTCTCACACACACACACACACACACACACACACACACACACACACTCGCTCAAATTTCACTCCCGACAATCTTATTAAAAGTGTCCAGCTCAGGCCATTGTATCACACTCTGATCTCTACATCCTAATACAATTGTGTGAACATGTTTACTTAAAAGCGATCGTAAAATTTGATATTCTCGTTTGGTTTTCCTGCTCTTGCGTCGGCCGTGTTTGAAGAAAAAAATTCCGGATAAAAGTTCCGCCAGTCCTGCATAACACTGTTTTTCGTATAGGCCCAAACATCTTTCAACATCTTTGTACCATATTCAGTCGGTTTTCTTTACTCAAATCTGTAAATCGTGAACATATTTTAGTTAACTTGATTCTTGACTGAACTTCTACAGAGTGTTACGGAATAAGCAATACAAAAGCTTAGTTATAATTATGTATGTAAAATCGGCAACAGATCTCTTTTTCTCTGGGTGGGGGGTGGTGTAAGTAGGCTGTTTATGTTTTCTTATTGGCAACGTTACGTATGTTTTCTTATTGGCAACGTTACGTAGCGCACTGTATGAAAATCACTGGCTGTGCTGTGTGCAGTCTGTGGCTAGTTTGCATTGTTGTCTGCCATTGTAGTGTTGGGCAGCGGCAGCTGGATGTGAACAGCGCGTAGTGTTGCGCAGTTGGAGGTGAGCCGCCAGCAGTGGTGGATGTGGGGAGAGAGATGGCGGAGTTTGGAAATTTGTAAGACTGGATGTCATGATGTGTTATGTATATTATGATTTTTCAACACTATTAAGGTAAATACATTGTTTGTTCTCTACTAAAATCTTTCATTTCCTAACTATGCCTATCAGTAGTTAGTGCCTTCTGTAGTTTGAATCTTTTATTTAGCTGGCAGTAGTGGCGCTCGCTGTTTTGCAGTAGTTCGAGTAACGAAGATTTTTGTGAGGTAACCATGAACCATGAACCATGGACCTTGCCGTTGGTGGGGAGGCTTGCGTGCCTAATCGATACAGATAGCCGTACCGTAGGTACAACCACAACGGAGGGGTATCTGTTGAGAGGCCAGACAAACGTGTGGTTCCTGAAGAGGGGCAGCAGCCTTTTCAGTAGTTGCAAGGGCAACAGTCTGGATGACTGACTGATCTGGCCTTGTAACAATAACCAAAACGGCCTTGCTGTGCTGGTACTGCGAACGGCTGAAAGCAAGGGGAAACTACGGCCGTAATTTTTCCCGAGGGCATGCAGCTTTACTGTATGATTAAATGATGATGGCGTCCTCTTGGGTAAAATATTCCGGAGGTAAAATAGTCCCCCATTCGGATCTCCGGGCGGGGACTACTCAAGAGGATGCCGTTATCAGGAGAAAGAAAACTGGCGTTCTACGGATCGGAGCGTGGAATGTCAGGTCCCTTAATCGGGCAGGTAGGTTAGAAAATTTAAAAAGGGAAATGGACAGGTTAAAGTTAGATATAGTGGGAATTAGTGAAGTTCGGTGGCAGGAGGAACAAGACTTCTGGTCAGGTGACTACAGGGTTATAAACACAAAGTCAAATAGGGGTAATGCAGGAGTAGGTTTAATAATGAATAGGAAAATAGGAACGCGGGTAAGCTACTACAAACAGCTTAGTGAACGCATTATTGTGGCCAAGATAGATACGAAGCCCACACCTACTACAGTAGTACAAGTTTATATGCCAACTAGCTCTGCAGATGACGAAGAAATTGAAGAAATGTATGATGAAATAAAAGAAATTATTCAGATTGTGAAGGGAGACGAAAATTTAATAGTCGTGGGTGACTGGAATTCGAGTGTAGGAAAAGGGAGAGAAGGAAACGTAGTAGGTGAATATGGATTGGGGCTAAGAAATGAAAGAGGAAGCCGCCTGGTAGAATTTTGCACAGAGCACAATTTAATCATAGCTAACACTTGGTTTAAGAATCATGATAGAAGGTTGTATACATGGAAGAACCCTGGAGATACTAAAAGGTATCAGATAGATTATATAATGGTAAGACAGAGATTTAGGAACCAGGTTTTAAATTGTAAGACATTTCCAGGGGCAGATGTGGACTCTGACCACAATCTATTGGTTATGACCTGTAGATTAAAACTGAAGAAACTGCAAAAAGGTGGGAATTTAAGGAGATGGGACCTGGATAAAATGAAAGAACCAGAGGTTGTACAGATTTTCAGGGAGAGCATAAGGGAACAATTGACAGGAATGGGGGAAAGAAATACAGTAGAAGAAGAATGGGTAGCTTTGAGGGATGAAGTAGTGAAGGCAGCAGAGGATCAAGTAGGTAGAAAGACGAGGGCTAATAGAAATCCTTGGGTAACAGAAGAAATATTGAATTTAATTGATGAAAGGAGAAAATATAAAAATGCAGTAAATGAAGCAGGCAAAAAGGAATACAAACGCCTCAAAAATGAGATCGACAGGAAGTGCAAAATGGCTAAGCAGGGATGGCTAGAGGACAAATGTAAGGATGTAGAGGCTTATCTCACTAGGGGTAAGATAGATACTGCCTACAGGAAAATTAAAGAGACCTTTGGAGATAAGAGAACCACTTGTATGAACATCAAGAGCTCAGATGGAAACCCAGTTCTAAGCAAAGAAGGGAAAGCAGAAAGGTGGAAGGAGTATATAGAGGGTCTATACAAGGGCGATGTACTTGAGGACAATATTATGGAAATGGAAGAGGATGTAGATGAAGATGAAATGGGAGATACGATACTGCGTGAAGAGTTTGACAGAGCACTGAAAGACCTGAGTCGAAACAAGGCCCCCGGAGTAGACAACATTCCATTGGAACTACTGACGGCCTTGGGAGAGCCAGTCCTGACAAAACTCTACCATCTGGTGAGCAAGATGTATGAAACAGGCGAAATACCCTCAGACTTCAAGAAGAATATAATAATTCCAATCCCAAAGAAAGCAGGTGTTGACAGATGTGAGAATTACCGAACAATCAGTTTAATAAGCCACAGCTGCAAAATACTAACACGAATTCTTTACAGACGAATGGAAAAACTAGTAGAAGCCGACCTCGGGGAAGATCAGTTTGGATTCCGTAGAAATACTGGAACACGTGAGGCAATACTGACCTTACGACTTATCTTAGAAGAAAGATTAAGGAAAGGCAAACCTACGTTTCTAGCATTTGTAGACTTAGAGAAAGCTTTTGACAATGTTGACTGGAATACTCTCTTTCAAATTCTAAAGGTGGCAGGGGTAAAATACAGGGAGCGAAAGGCTATTTACAATTTGTACAGAAACCAGATGGCAGTTATAAGAGTCGAGGGATATGAAAGGGAAGCAGTGGTTGGGAAGGGAGTAAGACAGGGTTGTAGCCTCTCCCCGATGTTATTCAATCTGTATATTGAGCAAGCAGTAAAGGAAACAAAAGAAAAATTCGGAGTAGGTATTAAAATCCATGGAGAAGAAATAAAAACTTTGAGGTTCGCCGATGACATTGTAATTCTGTCAGAGACAGCAAAGGACTTGGAAGAGCAGTTGAATGGAATGGATGGTGTCTTGAAGGGAGGATATAAGATGAACATCAACAAAAGCAAAACAAGGATAATGGAATGTAGTCGAATTAAGTCGGGTGATGTTGAGGGTATTAGATTAGGAAATGAGACACTTAAAGTAGTAAAGGAGTTTTGCTATTTGGGGAGCAAAATAACTGATGATGGTCGAAGTAGAGAGGATATAAAATGTAGACTGGCAATGGCAAGGAAAGCGTTTCTCAAGAAGAGAAATTTGTTAACATCGAGTATAGATTTAAGTGTCAGGAAGTCGTTTCTGAAAGTATATGTATGGAGTGTAGCCATGTATGGAAGTGAAACATGGACGATAACTAGTTTGGACAAGAAGAGAATAGAAGCTTTCGAAATGTGGTGCTACAGAAGGATGCTGAAGATTAGATGGGTAGATCACATAACTAATGAGGAGGTACTGAACAGGATTGGGGAGAGGAGGAGTTTGTGGCACAACTTGGCCAGAAGAAGGGATCGGTTGGTAGGACATGTTCTGAGGCATCAAGGGATCACCAATTTAGTATTGGAGGGCAGTGTGGAGGGTAAAAATCGTAGGGGGAGACCAAGAGATGCATACACTAAGCAGATTCAGAAGGATGTAGGTTGCAGTAGGTACTGGGAGATGAAGAAGCTTGCACAGGATAGAGTAGCATGGAGAGCTGCATCAAACCAGTCTCAGGACTGAAGACCACAACAACAACAACAAGTGATTTGTGAAAGGTATAGGTTAATGTTAGTCAGGGCCATTCTTTTGTAGGAATTTTTGAAAGTCAGATTGCGTTGCGCTAAAAATATTGTGTGTCAGGTTAAGCACAGTCAGGTATAATTTTTCAAAGGGGCGTTTCAGTGGGAGGGGCTACAAGGCACTGCAGAATTTACTGCTCTCTGGAAGTAACCCGTGACGGCATTCAGAACAGATACAAACAGCCACTGATTTAGGCAACAGTGGGCAATGGAGGCATAACAAGCGATCTCGACCACCCGTGCCCTCCGACACAACGCCAATCCCTTTCGGGCTATCGCAGCTACGCCGGAAGCACGGCATTAATCGTTGTTGATTATACGGAGTTCCAATCGGATGGAAACGATAAGGATACAGTACCAACAGCATGACAAAACCCGTGCTCCAGGCTGATTAGGGAATTTAGTACGGATTACGGTCGTGCAGAGGGGGCATCGACGATCGTGGTACACGGTGATGTAGAACTTGCTCACGTGACCAAACACTCCTGGTAAGAGTACCAGATGATCGGCGCAGACATCCAGTTACCAGCAAAGACAAGTAAAAAGGAGGCAAAAATGAGTGTTCCTATAACTCAGACTCCGTTGGTTCAACGCACATTTCTTCAACCAAAAACAAAATTTAAATTTAAATATTGGATTTGTTATAACGTAAACAGGTTTTAGTCACACTTTGTCGCAGGAAGGGAATAGAAATGTTCGTGTATAGCAAATTAAAAACAACGTAAAAACTCCAAGATTGACGATGTTTTATAGAAGCTATTAAGTTAGCATGAACGTCAATGAAAAATGTTTCTGCAGTGATACTATGTCTCGAAATCTGGCAACAAAATATAGAGAAATTCTGTACGTGTGTAAAGTATTTCAGCGGCAAGACACAATATCTTCAACGTGCGATAGCAATGGTAATTTTACCAATGACAGTGCCACTGAAGTGGAGCCATAAACACAGTTTTTCGAAATTCCGTCAACAAAGAAGAGGCAATAAATATTCCAGAAATCCCATTAAGAACAGTTGGCAACGTGAGAAATTTATAAGTAGATACCCTTGGTGTATCTAAACAACTTAAGTCACACGATAAACGCAACTCTTCTGGTCCATTTTGTATACCAATTAGCCTCCTTTTCGAGTATGCCACTGTAATAGTTCATTTTTTTGACAATAATCAACGAAAAGTCCGTACCTAAGAAGCGGAAAGCTGCACAGGCCACACCGAAACCCAAGAAAGGAGACAGAAGCAATCCCCTGAATTACAGACCCATATCACTGACATCGATTTGCAGTACAATTTTTGAACAAGTACATTCGCTGGAAATTTCGAAGTATCTCGAAGAAAACGATTACTGATACATAGCCAGCACTGATTTAGAAAATATCGTTCACGTGAAATATAGCTGGTCCTTTATTCACACAAAGTAGTAAGTACCGTCGAAAGGTGATGTCAATTAGATTCCATACTAGATTTCTACTAGGCTTTCGATACCGTTCCTCACAAGCGTCTGATTATCAAATTGCGTGCCTATAGAGTACATCTCAGCTGAGCGACTGGATATGATATTCCCTACCAGAAAGTAACTGATGGGAAATAATCTGGTGAGACAGAAATGATAACTGGGACTCCACAAGGATGTGTTATAGTCCCTGTGCTGTTCTTAATTACGTAAATAATTTAAGAAGACGATCTGAGCAGCCCCCGTAGACAATATATCTGTATGTAGCGAAAAGTGGCAATTGATTCTGAAGAATAAAAATTTTGAGGTCTTCCACATGAGTAATAAAATACTCCGTTCAATTTCGGTTACAAGAAACATCATACAAGTTTAAAGTTTGTCGATTCAACTAAATACTGGGGGCTATAATTATGGACGACTTACATTGAAACCATCCCATAGAGAATGTTGTGGGGAGGGAGAACCAAAGACTGCGTTTTGTTGGTACACCACTTAGAACATTCAACAAATCTACTAAAGAGACTGTCTACACTACGCTTGTCCGTTTTCTTGTGGAGTACTGCGGAGCTCTATGGGAGCCTTAGCAGATAGAATTGACGAAGGACGTTAAAAATGTTAAAAGAAGAGCTCGCTCTTTATTATCATGGCGTAGAGGAGACAGTGTCACGAATATGATGGGCGAGGCGGTGTGGCAGTCAGTAAAAGAAAGGCGTTCTTTCGTTGAAGCCAGATCATTACCATAATTTCAATCGCCAGTTTTCTGTCAAAATATTTTGTAAACTCCCACCTACATATGAGGAAATGATTACTGTGATATAATAAGAGAAATCAGAGGTCGCAGAGAAAGATTTAGGTGTATATTTGCCCCACGTGCAATTCGAGAGTGGAACGGTCGAGACGTATTCTGAAAGTGGTTCTCAAAACTCTATGATAAGCATTTAAGTGTGAACTTCGGATTAGTCATGTAGATATAAATGTAAGGTGCCCATTACCGCTGACGGTGTGTGGTGTTGGAAAACAACACACGTACACTGTATATTGTTGTTTTTATTGTATGGTTTTATAGATGAGATTAGCATGTGTTCTTGGTTTTCAGATAGTGTATTGAAATGTCAATTGAAAATAAACTCGCCTTGTGTGTCTTTTGTCGTGTGGTAATATGTTGGTTAACAGCTGTGGCAGATTCGTTGTTGAGTGCTCTTGAAAGTCGCCGTGTTTATTTGCAGGTTCGTTCGCTAATCGCCCCAGCGTCTCTCCAGCTCCACGGTAACGTAGTGTAGCTGAACTTTCTATAGTAGTTAGAAAGACTTGGAAGAGTAATATTGACGTTCGAGTCTAAATGGCTCTGAGCGCTATGGGACTCAACTGCTGAGGTCATTAGTCCCCTAGAACTTAGAACTAGTTAAACCTAACTAACCTAAGGACATCACAAACATCCATGCCCGAGGCAGGATTCGAACCTGCGACCGTAGCGGTCTTGCGGTTCCAGGCTGCAGCGCCTTTAACCGCACGGCCACTTCGGCCGGCTGACGTTCGAGTCTCACCTAATTATTTATCAGAGATGAGCTCTCGTTTATTTCTTCCCTGACTACAACTTTCACTCTTACTATCGAATAGTAATACATAATATTCATAATTATTAGTTCCCATGGTCTTTATCATAGCAAGAACAAAGTCGGAGTCAAAAATGGTTCAAATGCCTCTGAGCACTATGGGACTCAACATCTTAGGTCATAAGTCCCCTAGAACTTAGAACTACTTAAACCTAACTAACCTAAGGACAGCACACACACCCATGCCCGAGGCAGGATTCGAACCTGCGACCGTAGCAGTCCCGCGGTTCCGGACTGCAGTAAGTCGGAGTCATTAACATTAAATTCAACAGCAGAGATAATAAAAATCAGAGATAAAGCAATGATAATACTCGCTTTTCTTATGCAAGGAGTAACTTTTGCGGTTCCTACACACAGCGCAGCATCTGAAAGGGTTGTTTCCGTAACAGAATGTGATATTACAACAGCACTTGAGCCTCACCATAATCAAGGTTTGGTCTAGAACTATGATAGAGAAGGTATCAGTGACCGAAGGGGGAAAAAAAAAGAGGTGGTCAGCAGTGTTGGGGCCCATCCACCTGTAGCAGTTGAACAACCCAACCCGAGTGAAGCATTCACGTATTCACGTCAGTGTGGCTCCGGGCCTATGTGCGGGACTTCAGCACGTGAGGCTCAGGGTTCGAGTCCTGCGTGTGGCAGGCAGTATTTTTTGCTTTGCGATAGACAGTTATGTGTTTACATTGAGGTAAGACTTATTACTTTAATACCGGTCCCACGGTCTCCGGGGGTTTATTGCAAAGTAAACAAATAACCATCGTATTACGTCACAGATAAATAAGTACAAGCTCCTGAATTCAATAGCAAGCAGTAAACGACCTACGCATTTTTCCTGAATAGGCCTAGTGTACGTAAAAAAAGAAGAGGGTGTAGGGAAGCAGCCTACTCACGCTGTAGTAAACTCACATTAGTCTTTCCATTGTGTGCCAGCCAGTCCGTTGTAACTAGCTCTGACGTCATAAATGTTGCGCAATACTTTAAAAATCAAGCAAATGACCTGAAACATTTCTAGCATGTCAGGAGTAATACTAAATTAATGTGTGTTGAATATCAGTTCGATAACTTTAGCCATTTTCGAAATTTGGACGTTTTTCTGTAAAAATCATTGGCGCAACAGAAAAGAGCTAGAGACTTCAAAATTTATATTTAGATTCATCTTTCATAATAATTTAATAAAAACAGTACTTTGGATTTCACAAATTAAGATTTTAGTGGAAATTCATGATTTTCTGGTTTTCGTTTCAAAACTTAAGGAAGCAAGATAGATTAAGTAGGCTAAAGGGCCAGTTCAGAGCTCGTCTACTGCGTGCAGTGTAATTAAATTAATTCTCTCGCCCAAAATATTTAACTTAGCCACGTCAAAATTTTATTATCAATACTTACCTGCGTGCTGAATGCACATTTAAAGTAAGAGCTTCATCGGCCATCAGCCAGAGAAGCTATGATTTATTAGGTAACTTAAAGTGGTGCATTACTAGCCCAGCGGCTAGTCGGGAGAGCCGATTTGATCAGGCGTTCCCTTAGCCGTCCGCACCGCGGCTTTATATATAAGAACGCTGCGCGAGGAAGCAAGGCCCCAGTTCTCTCCAGACGCCGAGTAACACGCCATATGTGTCGGGAGTCGCGTCGCGTCGGTATCACTGCTACAAACAGCCTCGGATGCCGTATTAAGTTACTCGAGATGCGCGTAACCAGGAAATCAATTTCAAGTGAAGTGTTAATTCTGGGATGACTTTCATTATCTAGCTTCAGTTTGCGTATTGTCGTATTTTTCACGTGCCGTCGCGGGACAGACATTCTACCAATTATTTAGCGTGGCGTTTGATGAAATATTTTCATCAAATTATGGCGAGCATTTATTTTAACATTTTATTCGGACATTTATAGTTGCATCAGCGCATTAGACTCTGAACTGCTCTGTTAGTTAGGTTGTATGGATACTTGTGTTTTTCATCTGTGACTTTGAGAATATACTCAACTATTTTGGAAAATCGTTTTTGATTATAAATGCAGGACAATCTCCTAATTCCTCAGAGCTATAAGCTGCAGCTATAATTGTATTCTCAGATGAAGTGGGCACTAGGAATTCTAATTACAGGCTTCACGTTTTGCTAAATCACTTTCTGGTTGCTAAAGTGTAATTAGAGAGCCAGTGTTGAGAACGGCGAAAGACAGCATAAATAACATTCTAAATAATAGGACTGGATTTTACATTCTTCAAACATTTATGCAACAGTTAAACAATTAATTCTATCCGCCGCCCCACAAGGGGACAAAAGGAAAGAAAAACAAAATTAACACAGCTTCTAGTTGCAGCGAGGACAATAATTTTGTAGTTTCTACGCTTACAACAGATAACATTTTACCAAACAGAGCAGCCCAGTGGAGCGCTGTGTATCACTGCCACTGCCGACGGGGGCAGCATCGACAAGCGCAGTCGCTCCACGCATGGCGACGCACGTGTTCGGTGACGACACACGTTCACCATCTGTCACCCACTTTTCGGGTATTTCCCAACATTTGCCGCCAGTGTGTCATATTTTACATTACTTGTCTCAGCATCATCTGCGCCTCTTCAGGATTTTTCAAACGTTAATAAGAGTCACCATATATACAGGGTAGTCCATTGATAGTGACCAGGCCACGAAATAAGCGTCAAACGAAAAAACTACAAAGAACGAAACTCGTGTAGCTTGAAGGGGGAAACCAGATGGCGCTATGGCTGGCCAGCTAGATGGCGCTGCTGTAGGTAAAATGGATATCAACTGCGCTTTTTTTAAAATAGGAACCCCCATTTTTATTACATATTCGTGTAGTACGGAAAGAAATGTGAATATTTTAGTTGGACCACTTTATTCGCTTTGTGATAGATGGCGCTGTAATAGTCACGAACATATGGCTTACAATTTTAGAGGAACAGTTGGTAACAGGTAGGTTTTTTAAATTAAAATACAGAACGTAGGTACGTTTGAACATTTTATTTCGGTTGTTCCAATGTGATACATGTACCTCTGTGAACTTATCATTTCTGAGAACGCATTCTGTTACAGCGTGATTACCTGTAAGTACCACATTAATGCAGTAACTGCTTAAAATGATGTCCGTCAACCTCAATGCATTTGGCAATACGTGTAACGACATTCCTCTCAATAGCGAGTAGTTCGCCTTCCGTAATGTTCGCACACGAATTGACAATGCGCTGACGCATCTTGTCAGGTGTTGTCGATGCATCACGATAACAAATATCCTTCAACTTTCCCCACAAAAAGAAATCCGGGGACGTCAGATCCGGTGAACGTGGGGGCCTTGGTATGGTGCTTCGACGACCAATCCACCTGTCATGTAATATGCTATTCAATACCGCTTCAGCCTCACGCGAGCTATGTGCCGGACATCCATGATGTTGGACGTACATCGCCATTCTGTCATGCGGTGAAACATCTTGTAGTAACATCGGTAGAGCTTTACGTAGGAAATCAGCATACATTCAACCATTTAGATTGCCATCGATAAAATGGGGGCCAACTGTCCTTCCTCCCATAATGCCGCACCATATATTAACCGCCAAGGCCGCTGATGTTCCACTTGTCGCAGCCTTCGTGGATTTTCCGTTGCCCAATAGTGCATATTATGCCGGTTTACGTTGCCGCTGTTGGTGAATGACACTTCGTCGCTAAATGAAACGAGTGCAAAAAATCTGCCATCGTCCCGTAATTTCTCTTGTGCCCAGTGGCATAACTGTACACGACGTTCAAAGTCGTCGCCATGCAATTCCTGGTGCACAGAAATATGGTACGGGTGCAATCGATGTTGATGTAACATTCTCAACACCGACGTTTTTGAGATTCCTGATTCTCGTGCAATTTGTCTGCTACTGATGTGCGGATTAGCCGCGACAGCGGCTAAAACACCTACTTGGGCATCATCATTTGTTGCAGGTCGTGGTTGACGTTTCACATGTGGCTGAACACTTCCTGTTTCCTTAAATAACGTAACTATTCGGCGAACGGTCCGGACACCTGGATGATGTCGTCCAGGATACCGAGCAGCATACGTAGCACACGCCCGTTGGGCATTTTGATCACAATAGCCATACATCTACACGATATCGACCATTTCCGCAATTGGTAAGCCGTCCATTTTAACACGGGTAATGTATCACGAAGCAAATACCGTCCGCACTGGCGGAATGTTACGTGATACCACGTAGTTGTACGTTTGTGACTATTACAGCGCCATCTATCACAAAACGAAAAATGTGGTGCAACTAAAACATTAATATTTCTTTGCGTACTACACGAATATGAAATAAAAAATGGGGGTTGCTATTTAAAGAAACGCAGTTGATATCCGTTTGACCTATGGCAGCGGCATCTAGCGGGCCAACCATAGCGCCATCTGGTCCCCCCCCCCCCCCCCCCCTTCAAGCTAGACGAGTTTCGTTCTTTGTAGTTTTTTAGTTCGACGCTTATTTCGTGAGATATTTGGCCCGGTCACTATCAATGGACGACCCTGTACATATCAGTAACTCGGCACTACCAATCACCCAATACCAGAGTCGGCTCGTGCTGTTGTCACCTACAGTTGCAACATAGCCGGCGACCTGTGGCGATAAAACACGGGTGGCCCATCTGTCCCACGGCGGTCGCATCGGAAACACGGCTCGGCGGCAGTTTGATTACACGGAGCAGCGACGGTAGCGGTGCGATAACAGAGCGCGGGGGTGGTCGTTGGCGACGAACGGCCGTTCGGGGGGCAGTGGCGCGGCTTTACACGGTATTTGGACAGTGCGCGGCGCAATTAAAAGCGCAGCGGCTAGCCGGCCGCCGGTCCTGGATTATCCGGCACCGGGCTGTCGGGTTGCCTCTGGGCTCTTATCTCGACTCTGGACCCTCCCCTCCCCCCCCCCTCCCCAGACCGGCGCCGATTGGCTGTCAGTGGCGCCCCGCGCGGTCACGCGGGTCCCCAGCCGGGACTTCCCCCGGCCGCCCCCAATGATGGACGTGGGGCTGCGGCCTGGTTTTAGTGCCGGCAGCCCGTGTGGGGTGACCGTCGTAAAAAGCGCTCGACGGCGAAAAATGGATCGTTAAAACGGACGCTTTGAAATTAGCGGAAACGGATGTACCATTAAAAGTTTCCACCTCATCTATTTCTGCCTGGGGCTTTTGATAAAAGGGACGGCCGATGCAGCGAACGGAGTCCGAATAAATGGCCGTAGCACCGGTGCTGTCTGAAGCCCCCCTGTTAAGCCACCATCGAAGAATATTTGAACTTTCGGAAGTCGAACTGTTTGTTTTTCTGTCATAATAACCTCGACGAACTCTTGTCTTTTCTGAAATCACAGCTTCCCTTTAAAATGTCGTACTAATCATTTCATTCTGGCCAAGGGCGTTTCGTAAATAAGGCAACAATGCTACTGCAACCACCGTACATCTCACTTGAAAGGGTGCTGTAGTCCCCTTTCATTATCATTTTATTTACTTTCCAGTGATACAAAACTCTCTGGCAGGCGTGAGTGAACGAATGTGGTGTGTTTCATGTTGCTACATGGTGGTTTAGTCTGTTGCAGAGAATCAGCGGTAGTCGTACAGAATAGCCAACCCTTGTAGTTTTCAGGTACGCAAAGAGGTTTGCTCTCCTTGCGTGAAAGTTACCGGTGTTAAATTGGTGGCGGAAGCCTCATCTCTGGGTTTTCCTGGCCACGGAATCGCGTGGGAGACGTTGGAGTGTGAGAGACGTTCAGTCTGCTTCCAGCGCGCCGAGGGTCTGCAGCCGAGCTCTCTTCGAAGGAGGGTGAGTTGGTTTAACCGAGTGGCGCGTTGTCTCGTAGCGAGAGGGGAGTTTTTAGCTTTTGGTCTCGCGTCTCGTCTTATAAGGATTGTTTAACCTTGTCGGAGTAAGGAATGCAAGGCTTCTGCAGACTTTCAGTTTAATTCATAATGCAGACTCTGATCCGTAAGAAGAACGTAACACAAAGGTGTTGCATCAGGAGAAAGAAAACTGGCGTTCTACGGATCGGAGCGTGGAATGTCAGATCACTTAATCGAGCAGATAGGTTAGAAAATTTAAAAAGGGAAATGGATAGGTTAAAGTTAGATATAGTATGAATTAGTGAAGTTCGCTGGCAGGTGGAACAAGACTTTTGGTCAGGCGAAGACAGGGTTATAAATACAAAATCAAATAGGGGTAATGGAGGTAGGTTTAATAATGAATAACAAAATAGGAGTCCGGGTAAGCTACTACAAACAGCATAGTGAACGCTTTATTGTGGCCAAGATAGACACGAAGCCCACGCCTACTACAGTAGTACAATTTTATATGCCAACTAGCTCTGCAGATGACGAAGAAATGTATGACAAAATAAAAGAAATTATTCAGATAGTGAAGGGAGACGAAAATTTAATAGTCATGGGTGACTGGAATTCGGTAGTAGGAAAAGGGAGAGAAGGAAACGTAGTAGGTGAATATGGACTGGGGCTAAGAAATGAAAGAGGAAGCCGCCTGGTAGAATTTTGCACAGAGCACAACTTAATCATAGCTAAAATCATGTAAGAAGTGCACCCTCGGTTCAGTGTGAATGTTTGTCTGCCTGAAACTGCGTCTGTATACGTTCTAATCTTTCCTCCACCTTAATAATTTTGCCTCTTCGTGAATTTTTTTTTTTTTCTACCTTACGTTCGTTGGAAGCCATCCACTTGGTTTAATATTAAGAGTTCGTTGGCCCACTATCATCACCCTTTGTCCATTCAAATGCGCCTTCTGAAAAACGTTAATTGTTCGCGTCGTTGTGGTTCAATGGGGTTAAAATTTGGCCACGGTATGTAGAAATTGTGTCTCCGCAAACCACGTGGGCATACGAGTGTGTCGCGAATCGTGTACCGTTTCAAAAGAAATTGTACTTAGTTACCGGGCAACAGCAGTTGTGTAGATGCATTATACCAATGTTTTAAGGAATAAATAATTTTGCCACCAATCTTATCCTGTGTACCGATGTTGCGTCTCAATTACCTACGCCATTTACTTTGTAGTTTCCTTCTTAGCCCATCCATAGCGTTTCCATGCGCACAGGCCCAATAAGTAGTGTTACCTTTTTATTTAAAACATATTCTTTAGAACAGATGTTGTTTTCAGGTGTGCTGCTGCAAGCTCCTCTTATGCACAGTGTTCGCGCATTATTTACTTTATTTTAATATTTGACTCACGTGAACAATGCCTGGACCAAACTAGTTCAAAGTGGTTCAAATGGCTCTGAGCACTATGGGACTCAACTGCTGAGGTCATTAGTCCCCTAGAACTTAGAACTAGTTAAACCTAACTAACCTAAGGACATCACACACATCCATGCCCGAGGCAGGATTCGAACCTGCGACCGTAGCGGTCTCGCGGTTCCAGACTGCAGCGCCAGAACCGCGCGGCCACTTCGGCCGGCGGACCAAACTAGTAATTACATCCCATTCTTTATGAGTGATAGTACATTGAATGTTATTTTATGAGTCTTTTTCTTAGGATTAAATTAATTAATATTCCGATTCAGTCGAACCCTTTATCTGTCTTGTGGCTAGAGGCGGTGGGCGACCCAATCTTTTACGTTGATTTCTATGCCAGACAGCATTTTTTTTTATTCAAAGTGAGATTCACGCAACTTACACATAACACCATTTTTTTCCGCGACTTACAAATAGTGCCCATGACGCAAGCTAAGTTACACACGTAATGATGGCGCGAAGAAGATACGAGATAGTCTAACATGGGCAGTTGCGTAATGACATACACTTTCCTCCCGCTTTATGTGCTGATGGAAGAGGACAAAAAATTACGAATAATTGTACGAAGTACCACACAGTGAACAGAGGGTTGCGCGCATATATACTGACGTGTCAGAAGACATGGACTAGAGATATGCACAAATCAATATGGCGGTAGTACCGCGTAAACAAGGTATAAACCGATAGTGCACTGACGGAGCTGCCACTTGTACTCAAGAGATTCGTATGACACGGTTTCCAACGTGTCCATGCCCCCACGACTGGAACTGACAGACTCTCGATATGGAACGATAGTTGTAGCTAGACGCATGGGACAGTTCATTTCGGAAATCATTAGGGAATTCCTGGAGCCACTCTGAAGCAATTCTGGTTCAAATGGTTCTGAGCACTATGGGACTTAACATTTGAGGTAATTAGTCCCCTAGAACTTAGAACTACTTAAACCTAACCAACCTAAGGACATCACACACATCCATGCCCGAGGCAGGAGTCGAATCTGCGACCGTAGCAATGGCGGGGTTCCGGACTGAAGCGCCTAGAACCGCTCGGCCAAAGCGGCCGGCAGCAATTCTGGACGTGTGTGGTGTCGCATTGTCCTGCTGGAATTTCCGAAGTCCTTCGGGTTGCATAATGGACATGCAGGTGATCAGACAGGATGCTCAGGTACGTTTCACCTGTCAGAGTCGTATCCTAGATGTATCACAAGTCCCATGTCACTCTAACTGTACACGCCCCACACCATTACAGAGTCTCCACCAGCTTGAACATTCCTCTGCTAATGTGCAGGGTCCATGGATTCATGAGGTTGTCTCCATACTCTTACACGACCAGGCAACATGTTTCCAGTCACCAAAAGTCCAATGTCAGTGTTGAAGGGCCCAGGCGAGGCGTAAAGCTTTGTGTTGTGCAGTCATCACGGTTTTTTCTAGTGGGCCCTCGGCTCCCAAAGCCATAAAACGATGATGTTTTGTTGAATAGTTCGCACTCTGACACTTGTTCATGGCCCAGCATTGAAATCTGCAGAAAATTGACGAAGAGTTGAACTTCTGTCACGTTGAACGATTCTCTTCAGTCGTTGTTGGTCCCATCCTTACAGGACCTTTTTCCGGCCGTAACGATTCCGGAGATGTAATATTTTACCAGGTTCCTGATATTCACGGTACACTCGTGAAATGGTCATACGGAAAAATCCCCACTTCATCGCTACCTCGAAGATGCTGTGTCCCATCGGTCGTGCGCCGACTATAACCCCATGTTCAAACTCACTTAAACCTTGATAACCTGCCATTGTAACAGCAGTAACCGATCTAAAAATTGCGCCACATTTGTTGTCTGTTCAACTGTGTGTGAATTCCTAAGGGACCAAACTGCTGAGGTTATTGGTCCCTAGACTTACACACTACTTAAACTAACTTAATGCTAAAGACAACACTCACACCCATGCCCGAGGGAGGACTCGAACCTCCGGCGTGAGGGACCGCACGATTAGTGACATGGCGCCTCTAACCGCGCGGCCACTCCGCGCGGCATTTGTTGTCTCATATAGACGTTGCCGACCGCAGCGCCGCATTCTGCCTGTTTATATAGCTCTGTATTTGAATACGCATGCCTATACCAGTTTCTTTATCGCTTCAGCGTAGGAGTAACAGTGAATATTGAACGTACACAAGGCGGGCAGCTCGAATGGTCACAAGTTTGTTTGATCAGCGCGAAAATGTCAAAGACATACTGAAGAAACTGTACTGGTAGAAACTTGAAGAAGGTATACTTACAAAGTTTCAAGGACCCGCTTTATAAACAACGACTCTAGGAATCTACTACAACCCCTTACAAACGATCCTGATCCGAGTAATTACACGGAAGTGTTTAAACAATAATACTTCCCACGGTCCATACGTGAATGCAGCGGGAAAAAACCCTAATAACTGCCACAATAGTACGTCTCCTTTGCTATACACTTCGCAGCGGTATGCAGAGTATAGATGTAGATGCGGATATAGAATATCGCTTCGAAAGAATCATCCTGCTGTTCAACTGAAGTGTTTTTACAGTGATCAGGGAATATCCAAAGTAACCACAGCCAGTACAGAATTTCAGCTGTTTTAGCTCAGCATAATTGAAATAGCTTTCTCAATTCATGAGTTTCTAGCATGGTCGCGTTGTTTTGAGAGACCTTTGAATTAACACCGCTCTGAAACGGTTCTAAAATCAAGAAAACACTTGCGTAACCGTTTCTTCTGCTGCGGTCCTGTTTTATCCTCGGCTCTGTTTACAGCTTTTTACATGTGAGACCTCAGATCGTTAAAAATTTAAAACGTGGTTCAAATGAGGGTGTATGATATATTAAAGGATCAACTGAAAGAATTGACTGACAGAGGTTACATGCATGAAAAGGACCTTTATTTTCGGCGTAAGCCATCTGTAATTAATGTCATTTCAGTTCCCTTTTTATATCGGTTTATACTAAATGGCGTACACACATTACTGGTCGTAATTCCGTTTTACAAATTCCGAAAATTGTGATGTATAATTATTGGGTAATCCTTCCAAAACCATATTAATTCCACACATTTACTCATCGCTATCCTGTTATTCCTCTCCCTCCCCCTCCTCTCATCCCGTCTCTGTTCTCCCCCCTCCGAATCTCTCTCTCTCTCACTCTGAAAACAAACTCCGCCCCCCCCCCTTCCACACACACACACACACACACACACACACACACACACATACACACCAGTGCCCGCGACCCACTGTATCCCTCCCTCTCACTTTTTTCTTCTATCTGTATATGCTGCAAAATATTGGCGTAGGGGCGGTAGAGTTGGTGTGATACAACAAAGACCTGCAGCCAAACAATGTAAATGATTCTAGTAGATGCGACGATTCTGACACACGCTTAGAGTGATCTACATAAAAGACAGCAAATCTACCCGGGAATAACTGGAAATCGTCTGAACATAGCCCCTTCCAATGTCTATCTCTTCTCAAAGCACTTCGCTTGCTCGTTTGACCAGTATAACATTCATATTAAATTACACTTACATACTCCGTCCGAACAGGCCTCGGAAGGCCCGACGGTACCGACCGGCCGCCGTGTCATCCTCAGCCCACAGGCGTCACTGGATGCGGATATGGAGGGGCATGTTGTCAGCGCACCGCTGTCACGACCGTGTGTCAGTTTATGAGACCAGAGCCGCTACTTCTCAATCAAGTAGCACGTCATCAGTTTACCTCACTAAGGGCTGAGTACACCCCGCTTGCAAACAGGGCTCGGCAGACCGGATGGTCACCCACCCAAGTGCTAGCCCAGCCCGAAAGCGCTTAGCTTCGGTGATCTGACGGGAACCGGTGTTACCACTGTGGCAAGGCCGTTGGCACATTAAATTATACTGAGTAGTAAAGTGTCCGTCTACCGAGAAGGAGGTATTTATGTTGATCCCCTTAGAAGAAAGTTGTAGTGGAAGACCCATTCTGATCAGAGCAGATCTCTCTTAAAGTCATTCCGATAACTGTACTATCGTTTCTGCAGTACTTAGAATCATCCCTAGCCTTAAGCTTGGACGATTTATGTTTCCGCTCTGTAATTTCATTTCCTTATTAAGGAACAAATAATTCCGATACCTCTGTTGTTGTTGTTGTGGTCTTCAGTCCTGAGACTGGTTTGATGCAGCTCTCCATGCTACTCTATCCTGTGCAAGCTTCTTCATCTCCCAGTACGTACTGCAACCTACATCCTTCTGGATATGCTTAGTGTATTCATCTCTTGGTCTCCCTCTACGATTTTTACCCTCCACGCTGCCCTCCAATGCTAAATTTGTGATCCCTTGATGCCTTAAAACATGTCCTACCAACCGATCCCTTCTTCTAGTCAAGTTAAGCCACAAACTTCTCTTCTCCCCAATCCTATTCAATACCTCCTCATTAGTTACATGATCTACCCACCTTATCTTCAGCATTCTTCTGTAGCACCACATTTCGAAAGCTTCTATTCTCTTCTTGTCCAAACTGGTTATCGTCCATGTTTCACTTCCATACATGGCTACACTCCATACAAATACTTTCAGAAACGACTTCCTGACACTTAAATCTATACTCGATGTTAACAAATTTCTCTTCTTCAGAAACGATTTCCTTGCCATTGCCAGTCTACATTTTATATCCTCTCTACTTCGACCATCATCAGTTATTTTGCTCCCTAAATAGCGAAACTCCTTTACTACTTTAAGTGTCTCATTTCCTAATATAATCCCCTCAGCATCACCCGATTTAATTTGACTACATTCCATTATCCTCGTTTTGCTTTTGTTGATGTTCATCTTATATCCTCCTTTCAAGACACTGTCCATTCCGTTCAACTGCTCTTCCAAGTCCTTTGCTGTCTCTGACAGAATTACAATGTCATCGGCGAACCTCAAAGTTTTTACTTCTTCTCCATGAATTTTAATACCTACTCCGAATTTTTCTTTTGTTTCCTTTACTGCTTGCTCAATATACAGATTGAATAACATCGGGGAGAGGCTACAACCCTGTCTTACTCCTTTCCCAACCACTCCTTCCCTTTCATGCCCCTCGACTCTTATAACTGCCATCTGGTTTCTCTACAAATTGTAAATAGCCTTTCGCTCCCTGTATTTTACCCCTGCCACCTTCAGAATTTGTAAGAGAGTATTCCAGTTAACGTTATCAAAAGCTTTCTCTAAATCTACAAATGCTAGAAACGTAGGTTTGCCTTTTCTTAATCTTTCTTCTAAGATAAGTCGTAAGGTTAGTATTGCCTCACGTGTTCCAACATTTCTACGGAATCCAAACTGATCTTCCCCGAGGTCCGCTTCTACCAGTTTTTCCATTCGTCTGTAAAGAATTCGCGTTAGTATTTTCAGCTGTGACTTATTAAACTGATAGTTCGGTAATTTTCACATCTGTCAACACCTGCTTTCTTTGGGATTGGACCGATACCTCTATAAAATATATTATTGTGATGATTCTATTTGTTCGGTTATTCCTCTCTGACCTTGTTGGTGTAATGGTTCCTGAATAACTGAAATATCCTACGTTATGTATAACAACTTCTGAACCTGCTATACGATATGACAGTGCATGCATGTTCTTAGGAACATTGCATGGCACCTCTTAACAACACAGGCACTACAACATCGTACTACAATATCGTATTTATGCGACGATAAGGGGCAAGCGACTTTCAGTTAAAATGTATGTTAGTGCATATACATAGTGGACATACGAGTGCGGGTTGTAGACACATGGTTCGCGATATATGGAAGTTTGGGTCTGGCAGTGAAGCGTGCTCCAGTAGTCTAATTGTAAGGCGACCGCTCGCACTAATCGGTGAATCCGGTTTCGGGTCCCGGTCCGACATAAATTTTCAGTGTCGTCATTGCATTACACAGCTGACAGTCGTCCGTACTCACAACAGTGAATACATTTCATGTATTCTAAACATAGACGTGCGCCTTTACCTTGTGGCTACATTACAGCAAAATTTCTGTATACACAGCAAAGGAACTGCGTTCTTCGTTAAGCCATCAGTTTGATACAAATTCGGAGAGTCGCCACAGAAAATATGAAAGACCGCGCAGACATAGAGTGAATCGAAAGAGGATTTAACGAAATCAAGCTTTCGCCAAGAAGTTTTTATGTGACGTGACGTGTGGAAGCAAAGAGAATGTCAGGAAAGTCAATTTACGTTTTACCGCGCATATGAAGGCGGCGCATAGTGTTCCATGCCCTCCTTTGACGTCGCTCGAGCAGGAAGGTGGGAACAGGAATTTCATTAACGATCAGATTTAGGCCCATATTAGCCCGCCGCGTGTCGTGGTCGGCAGCTACGTGCCTTTGTAGGCTCTCTCATTAACGGAGAAAGCCACGCGCACCTGCACCACACGAAATTCATTACTGGGACTCCCACCGCTAGAGCGTACACACGCCGTTCGTTGCAAGGAAGAGACGACAAAAGCCGTGTCAGAGTTTGTACAAGCCATTCACCGCCTACCCCTGTGGCTCATATGAATGGAAAGGATAGTGAGAGGCGCAAGAGCTTCACGATGTTCAAGCTGCTCGTCACCTTCGTGATCTGTCGCTCACCCGGATCTTAAGCATTGTTTGAAAGAGATAAACCTAACAAGTATACCGCGTTTGTCTCACACCCTACTTTCTGAAATTTCCAGTCAGTTGCAAGGTATGAAATACATGAACTTTGATAAAGTCAAAAAAAAAAAAATGGTTCAAATGGCTCTGAGCACTATGGGACTTAACTTCTGAGGTCATCAGTCCCCTAGAACTTAGAACTAGTTAAACCTAACTAATCTAAGGACATCACACACATCCGTGCCCGAAGCAGGATTCGAACCTGCGACCGTAACTGTCGCGCGGCTCCAGACTGTAGCGCCTAGAACCGCTCGGCCACCCCGGCCGGCTTGATAGCGTCAGTTTACCATTACATGTTCCCTGCATCTACTTGGTGTATCACTGCTACTTCCCTCCTGTCCCAAACGCGGAGGCTGCGCGGGAAGAAAGATTTGTGGTAAGCCTCTAAGTGAGCTCCAGTTTCTCAAATTTTAACTTCACAGTCTTTTAATGAGCCGGCCGCTGTGGCCGAGCGGTTCTAGGCGCTTCAGTCCGGAGCCGCGCTGCTGCTACTTTCGCAGGTTCGAATCCTGCCTCGGGCATCGTTGTGTGTGATGTCCTTAGGTTAGTTAGGTTTAAGTAGTTCTTAGTCTAGGGGACTGATGACATCAGATGTTAAGTCCCTTAGTGCTTACAGCCATTTGAACCATTTTCTTTTGGTGGGATGTATAAGGGACGACCAAAAATTGTCCTTCTGAGGGCCGTACAGTCCAGAATCGGTATGCCAATCAGGAAAAATCGCCATGAGCGTTGACGCAATCATCCCAACGACGCACTACGTTTGGTAAAAACACCGTGTCCTACTGCATGAAAAAATCCATAACTGCCTGCTGCGCGTTTTCGCCGGACAGGAATTGTCCACCCTTCGAGACCATTTTTAAGGGACCGAAGGCATGAAAATTGCATGGGAAGAGATCAGCACTACAGGGTGGGTGCTCGAGCGTCTCCCACTTTTGTTGGTGTTACTTCTGTGCTACGACATTTTGCGAAGTGTGGACGTGCGTTATCGTGAAGCAGCAGCACTCATTGGCGCGCCACTGCACAACGTTGGTTTTCGACAGACATGCTGCCCCATACTCCGACCGTCCGCCGTGTCATACTCATCCGATAGGCGTCACTGGATTCGGATATGGAGCGGCATGCGTTCAACACACCACTCTCCCGCCCGTTATCAGTTTTTGTTACCGGAATCGCTACTTCTCCATCAAGTAGCTCCTCAACTGACCTCACGAGGGCCGAGTTCACCCCGCTTGCCAACAGTGCTCGGCGGATTTGGATGGTCACCCATCCAAGAATTATCCAAGCCCGACAACTTCGGTGATCTGACGGGAACCTGTGTTACCACTGCAGCCAGGCCTTTGGTTACTGCCTCATACGCGTTCTTCGTTCTCCGGTGGATGCCTACCGGTGTTTGTCCTTCGGCAGCCAAGACACGTCTCGGTCACCTCTTGTTCGCATTGACGGCACTTTGAACAGTGGACGTTACATTTCAGATATGTTACGACCCGTGGCTCTACCCTTCATTCGATCCCTGCGAAACCCTACATTTCAGCAAGATAATGCACGACCGCAGGTTGCAGGTCCTGTACGGGCCTTTCTGGTTACAGAAAATGTTCGACTGCTGCCCTGGCCAGCACATTCTCCAGATCTCTCACCAAATGAAAACGTCTGGTCAATGGTGGCCGAGCAACTGGCTCGTCACAATACGCCAGTCACTACTCTTGATGAACTGTGGTATCGTGTTGAAGCTGCATGGGTAGCTGTACCTGTACACGACATCCAAGCTCTGTTTGACTCAATGCCCAGGCGTATCAAGGCCGTTATTACGGCCAGAGGTGGTTGTTCTGGGTACTGATTTCTCAGGATCTGTGCACCCAAATTGCGTGAAAATGTAATCACATGTCAGTTCTAGTATAATATGTTTGTCCAATGAATACCCGTTTATCATCTGCATTTCTTCTTGGTGTAACAACTTTAATGGCCAGTAGTGTAGTACAAAACGAATATTCTTATTCGTATGCAAGCAGTTGTTAGCATCGTGGACGAAAGACTTTATCTTTTAAGTGTAATCGAGAAATAATAACGAAACAAAATACGATAACGATCGTCATAACACGAGTCTTATACGATACATGATTGGATTGGTTTGTTTGGGGGAAAGAGAACAAATAGCGAGGTCATCGGTCTCTTCGGATTAGTGGACGGGGAAGTAAATCGACCGTGCCCTTTCAAAGGAACCATACCGGCATTTGCCTGGAGCGATTTAGGGAAATCACAGAAAACTCAATTCAGATTGGGCAGACGCGGGATTGAACCGTCGTCCTCCCGAATGCGAGTCCAGTGCGTTAACCACTACACCACCTGGCTAGGTTGACACATGAGACAACTGTACCCAGCTCAATGTATTATTCAGGTCATTCAGTAAGTAGTTATTCAGCAACTACAGGCTCGACATTACACGAAGACTTTTACAGAAATTCGAGTAAATTGTTACAAAAGTAGTAATTTTGGTGCAAACAGAAGTAATTTTCTAAAAAGTGTCATTTCTTTTAATTATGCGCTGTAGTAACGAGAAAGAAATACAAAAACCTTTGACAACTCTAAATGTGTCATAAATTATGCTTAAAATGTCTAGATTCTGTGAAGATACTGACTGAAACGTGCAGTTGCCAAACAGTAGCCGAAAAGCACTAAGTTCACTTCTGAGATGCTCGAGAATTAAATCTCGGGTTTTCAACGTCACAGGTAAGGTAATTAGTAGCCACAGTGTTTTAACGAGCTACTCTTGTTGTTACCGAAACAATGTTTTTAATGTAAACTTCAAACAAATGAACACTTTGTAGTGTCATCTCTATTTTAACGAAGCTCTGTAAAGTACATGGAGAAACGTAAGGATATTCAAATTTTATGAAGCGTGTATATGCAGTTCTGTTCGTAAAGTCATGACAGAGGATTATTATAATAAAAGATAAAAATATTCAAATAGACTGGAATGCCTAGAGAGCACCTCTTGTATTTATACAAGCAGTCTTGCACGGCAATTCAAGAGCTGAATAAGATGTCATGAATACGTATACATCACTGATTTATTAAACACCTGTACCAATTGTTTGTAGGAACAAAGCATAGGTTATGACCTTCAGAGAAACACATGGACATATGTGGA
This sequence comes from Schistocerca nitens, assembly GCF_023898315.1. Taxonomy (NCBI): domain Eukaryota; kingdom Metazoa; phylum Arthropoda; class Insecta; order Orthoptera; family Acrididae; genus Schistocerca; species Schistocerca nitens. The sequence goes on from NC_064619.1 coordinate 19,106,060, forward strand.
CAGAAATTACAGGAGTCTATTACGTGGGTACGCTATTACGTACAAAACGCTTAGTCAAACGGCAATCACTTTTTAGCAGGCACCTGGTGGAGATTCAGTAATAATTGCAACCACAGAGCGTGACAAAATCTATACAGCAATCACTGCTTTTAAGCTATTACTAGAGCACACAAAGAAACTGGTAATTGTTTGACGACTTCCTGCCATGCATATGTCTCGTTCAGTGTAATTCATAATTTATTTCATAAATTAAATCGCCAAGGAACGGCATGGACAAAGTAAATTATAACTGACTATCGAAATTAGCATTCTCGAATAGCTCAGTATCTGTGTCCATCGTGGACATTGTAAGCGGCTCCCATAAGGTGGCTGTTGGCACAAGACAAAGGAAAGAGGGAGCAAGAAGTGGCTACAGAACCGTAGTCAAGGCACACGAATATGCGCAAACGAACGAGTACGTAAATGAAGAAAAATATGTGGAACGAAAGAAATTTCAATCTGTCGTGACGAAGAAGAGAAATGCGTACCCGGAGTCTTTCGCAGCGGCATGTCTGAATAAAATACTCTCGGCCTTCAAGCCGTGTCAGTTCGAATACGATTTTATTCGATCTGACGCGGCTTGAGAACCGAGAAGATTTTATTAAGAAGAGAAATATAGTACAAACACCACTGAACGAGGAGAACTGCAGGTAATAAATGAGAAGTACCAGTGGTAGATAAGTAGTCGAGTGCAATAGGTTGAGAAGGATGTGAAGCTGCTAACGGGGGAACTGCGTACAGTTTGAAGTTTTATTTAGAGACAAGGTAGACTGTATACGTAGAATGTAAATAAGATTATACAAGTAAAGAAAACAATACGAAGTAGAAACTTCACAGAGAAGTTGGTATGGAAAAATCTAATTGGAATGCGAAAGGCGCATCGTTATTTTGCACAAATGGGAGGCATAATAGTCTGTCTCAATAAATGTATAATAAGTGTAGTTAACATGTAGGAAGTTAGACCTGCATTACTGCAGTCTTCATGGAAATGGATAACAACGTGCCAGCTCTCACGATTATCTCGAAGTTTCGGGTGCAGCAACTAATGCGTGCGGTAAGACTTAGCTTTTGCTATCTGTCACTTGTATACGAGTTTAACATTTCTCTTGGATGTCAAGCCGTATTGCCGACGACTACCTCAGCCGCCAGAGATAAAGAGCTATGCAGCGAGACTGACATAAATAAAGAGTGCCGCTTCTCGAGAACGACGTGTTGTCGGCATAGAACGCTTTAACTGTTTGTCACATGCCGACGAGTGGGAAGGACCGCTCACCAACATATTTCCTTTTCGCCAGCTATATGATAATCGAATCACTGTCAAGAAACGATACACTCAGACATAAAGCGATGGATTAAAACATTTGGTCTCTTTATATGCGACATTTGCACTGGCTCATGTCTTTTACGTTTGGAGTAGATCAGTGTTCACGAAGTCAGTACTGCGTGTAGCTGCCGTGAGAAATTCTCGCAGGGTGTCAAATAGATAAATCACACACTGAATTTAAACTCACGCGCTTTCCCAATGTGAGTTTGTAATCACTATCGTAGCTGTTCGTATTAGCAGCAATTTGTAAGTGGTTGTCTAAAGACTGCATCCGGCATGTTATTAATTCTGAAATCACTTTAGACAATACTGTGAAGTAAATGCACATAAAGTTATGTGCTCTTCCTTCCACCTGCCAAGACGGCAGCTGTCCTGGGATCTGTCAAAATGATTTGCTTTTGCGAAATGCAGGTGTGCATGAAATACCTTGTGAGTGTGGTAAAACGTGCGTAGGCTAAACAACACTCACTGTATAATAATGTTGCTTTGAACACCAGTGATACACCCGCCTTTCCAGCCTAATAAATCTGCAGTGAGTGAACATTGTATTTCCACTGGCCATTCCACGATTCTGTAATTACTTCCCTCAAGTGCGATATACACTCCAGGAAATTGAAATAAGAACACCGTGAATTCATTGTCCCAGGAAGGGGAAACTTTATTGACACATTCCTGGGGTCAGATACATCACATGATCACACTGACAGAACCACAGGCACATAGACACAGGCAACAGAGCATGCACAATGTCGGTACTAGTACAGTGTATATCCACCTTTAGCAGAAATGCAGGCTGCTATTCTCCCATGGATACGATCGTAGAGATGCTGGATGTAGTCCTGTGGAACGGCTTGCCATGCCATTTCCACCTGGCACCTCAGTTGGACCAGCGTTCGTGCTGGACGTGCAGACCGCGTGAGACGACGCTTCATCCAGTCCCAAACATGCTCAATGGGGGACAGATCCGGAGATCTTGCTGGCCAGGGTAGTTGACTTACACCTTCTAGAGCACGTTGGGTGGCACGGGATACATGCGGACGTGCATTGTCCTGTTGGAACAGCAAGTTCCCTTGCCGGTCTAGGAATGGTAGAACGATGGGTTCGATGACGGTTTGGATGTACCGTGCACTATTCAGTGTCCCCTCGACGATCACCAGTGGTGTACGGCCAGTGTAGGAGATCGCTCCCCACACCATGATGCCGGGTGTTGGCCATGTGTGCCTCGGTCGTATGCAGTCCTGATTGTGGCGCTCACCTGCACGGCGCCAAACACGCATACGACCATCATTGGCACCAAGGCAGAAGCGACTCTCATCGCTGAAGACGACACGTCTCCATTCGTCCCTCCATTCACGCCTGTCGCGACACCACTGGAGGCGGGCTGCACGATGTTGGGGCGTGAGCGGAAGACGGCCTAACGGTGTGCGGGACCGTAGCCCAGCTTCATGGAGACGGTTGCGAATGGTCCTCGCCGATACCCCAGGAGCAACAGTGTCCCTAATTTGCTGGGAAGTGGCGGTGCGGTCCCCTACGGCACTGCGTAGGATCCTACGGTCTTGGCGTGCATCCGTGCGTCGCTGCGGTCCGGTCCCAGGTCGACGGGGACGTGCACCTTCCGCCGACCACTGGCGACAACATCGATGTACTGTGGAGACCTCACGCCCCACGTGTTGAGCAATTCGGCGGTACGTCCACCCGGCCTCCCGCATGCCCACTATACGCCCTCGCTCAAAGTCCGTCAACTGCACATACGGTTCACGTCCACGCTGTCGCGGCATGCTACCAGTGTTAAAGACTGCGATGGAGCTCCGTATGCCACGGCAAACTGGCTGACACTGACGGTGGCGGTGCACAAATGCTGCGCAGCTAGCGCCATTCGACGGCCAACACCGCGGTTCCTGGTGTGTCCGCTGTGCCGTGCGTGTGATCATTGCTTGTACAGCCCTCTCGCAGTGTCCGGAGCAAGTATGGTGGGTCTGACACACCGGTGTCAATGTGTTCTTTTTTCCATTTCCAGGAGTGTATTAATCGTAAGTCAAAGGTTGCAAAGTATGCTATTAAATCAATTTGAAGAGCAAATTGCAGCAATCACTGTTTTAATAATTATTTCGCAGTACCGTCATTTCACCATGGAAGAGAATTGTAACAAGAAATTCAAACTTCATTTAAAAATCTTTTCTATGATTTATTTATCGACGATGGAAGCACCTCGTTCCACTGTTGTACGGTTTCTGTAAGAAGTCAGTCCTTGCTGAATCAGGAAATTGAGTAACATTTTCTACAAGATGCAAGATACTTAAATTCGCGAAACTTACAATTGTGAGATGCATTAGAATTGCAGTCCATGAACCGAGAGAAGTTGGTGGGAACTGAGTGAGATGGCGCAGATGTGAGACACTTATAACGTAGCAAGTTGTATGTTATCATAGGTGCAGTAAAGTATGGAGACGTGAGCGCCTCCTGTCCAGTAGCTGCAGGAGATTCGTTGGTTTTTTAGTTACAACCAAACAGACGCACCTGTGTCAGATGCAGCCTGCGGTGCGAGTAGAACGCTACGAATATTTATAATTCCTATGAATAGAAATAAACTACATTGGGTTCAAATGGTTCTGAGCACTATGGGACTCAACATCTTAGGTCATAAGTCCCCTAGAACTTAGAACTACTTAAACCTAACTAACCTAAGGACATCACACACATCCATGCCCGAGGCAGGATTCGAACCTGCGACCGTAGCAGTCCCGCGGTTCCGGACTGCAGCGCCAGAACCGCTAGACCACCGCGGCCGGCACTACATTGGGTTTCTCCGATTTTGTTCCAACTTTACACATTGCTTTTTGTTATTTCTAAAATGATACTGTCCAAATTTCATTTTGTTATTTATAGTAGTTTCGAAAATTTTGGCTAAACATCACAAAAAAAGATTATGGTATTTAAAAAATGATCGAGTAACGGAATAGATTAACTTTCAAAATCATATGAAGCTATTATGAGAAGATCAGCTCCTGAAAGTCTCTCAACTAGAATTTTTCATTTTATAAGATGTGTAACTTTTATTTGACAAAATATTGGAATCTTTTAAATTAATATTCAGTTATATTTTGCTAAGTGAGCGTGTGGGAGTGATTGAGAGTGTGAGTGAGGGAAATATGAAAATTCGAAATGTTTTATTTTGTGAAGAACTCTGTGAAATCCAAACTGTGGGAAAAATTCCTGGGAAGAACCAAGATTCATGTAACAAATGTCTGAGTGAGCATGCTTTTGTACAAGACTGGCCGGCCGGTGTGGCCGTCCGGTTCTAGGCGCTTCAGTCTGGAACCGCGTGACCGCTACGGTCGCAGGTTCGAATCCTGCCTCGGGCATGGATGTGTGTGATGTCCTTAGGTTAGTTAGGTTTAAGTAGTTCTAAGTTCTAGGGGACTGATGACCACAGATGTTAAGTCCCATAGTGCTCAGAGCCATTTGAACCATTTTTGTACAAGACTGCCAGAATAGAAGTTACGAACGGAATAAGTTTGTTATTTAATTTTAGAAGTATTTCATACGTTATTTGGTTTATAATTAAATCTAATGTAATGAACTGAAGTTTTGCTTGCGTAAAATTACTTTCTAAATTGTGATTGGATAAGACAGGATTTTGTCGCTAGAATGATCTGTTCAGATACTGTCAACAGCCTCATTCTACTGGGATTCATCAGTCAAGAAAGTTATGCAAATACCATTAGCAGACAACCTGCTCAACCGAGACGAGGCTTTCCAGCTCCACGGCTCCTGGAAACCTCTCATTTCACGTTTCCGATCTCGAAAGAAATATTGTCCTACGTCGTCACTAAAAATGGTTCAAATGGCTCTGAGCACTATGGGACTCAACTGCTGACGTCATTAGTCCCCTAGAACTTAGAACTAGTAAAACCTAACTAACCTAAGGACATCACAAACAACCATGCCCGAGGCAGGATTCGAACCTGCGACCGTAGCGGTCTTGCGGTTCCAGACTGCAGCGCCTTTAACCGTACGGCCACTTCGGCCGGCCTACGTCGTCACTGCCTGGCATTCCAACGTATGTCATCCATAATAATCAACCATATACTTCGTAAACGCTGTGAATGCGCTGACTCTGCGTTTGGTTGGTTTTACTCTTAAACGCAAAACGTTATATCTGTGACAGATGCTCTTGTCACCAATAGTGTTATCTCAGACACACTGCGCGTTCACTTCACACTACATTATAAAGCGATTTAAAAATCTCGCCAAGTACTCACTTTGAGAAGGGCTGTATAGTTGTCAGCCAAAATATCGGAACAACAATTAATACTTTCCCAGATGCATGCCCGATGGAACACACATAGAAGGTGGTACAGTGTTTGCTCCAAATAAGAGATACATACATTTTGTTCTTATCTATTTAAGAGGAAATGACTATTGGAAAAAGTATTAAAACTTCATACACTGACTACAATAAACCTCGTGCAGATAGGTCTCACACTATCATGTCTAATCTGGCTAAATATCTCATTTTCAGGTAAATTTACTTTTATAACAGGAATGGATCACTTTGCTGGCACTAGGTTTACGATGTTACCAGCAGCATAGTTTCTCGAAGATCTAGAAACTCTAGGGGCTGACTTAGGACATATGGTCCTTGATTATCACTCAGTCAAACAGACGCAGTGGATGAAGACAGATTAGCAACGTACCTTCACATACTTGTATATTTAGGACAACAGAGGATCAGCTGCAGCAGCGTCTCATATTTTCATCCATCATGGCTCTTTCCGTTACTCACCTGGAACAAAAGAATAATAAAATATATACTCTTTTAAATCATGATTGTTTTGTGTTTACTGTTGTAGGATACAGAAGATAAATAACAATTGTGCGATAACGTTTCCAGCTTCGTCACTAAAATATCAAAAAAATGGTTCAAATGGCTCTGAGCACTATGGGACTCAACTGCTGTGGTCATCAGTCTCCTAGAACTTAGAACTACTTAAACCTAACCTAAGGACATCACACACATCCATGCCCGAGGCAGGATTCGAACCTGCGACCTTAGCAGTCGCGCGGTTCCGGACTGCGCGCCTAGAACCGCGAGACCACCGCGGCCGGCACTAAAATATCACTACAGATATTGGCAGCTGTAGGCTTAATGGGTTTCATGACTTTCCTGATCCACGTGTCAAACACTTATGTTTACGTATACGCTCCGCAAGCCGCAATACAACATGTGTCAGAGAAGTACTTCCTGTTGTTTGCTGTTGCCGGCCGGGGTGGTCGAGCGGTTCTAGGCGCTACATTCTGGAACCGCGCGACCGCTACGGTCGCAGGTTCGAATCCTGCCTCGGGCATGGATGTGTGTGATGTCCTTAGGTTAGTTAGGTTTAAGTAGTTCTAAGTTCTAGGGGACTGATGACCTCAGAAATTGAGTCCCATAGTACTCAGAGGCATTTGAACCATTTGTTGTTTGTTGATTGTCTTGTACCATCAAGGAATGCAGAATACGTTCTGTATTTCTCTTATGTCCGCCTCTCGTGGTCTCGCGGTAGCGTTTTCGCTTTCGGAGCATGGGGTCCCGGGTTCGATTCCCGCGGGGACCAGGGATTTTCACCTGCCCCGAGGTAACTAGGTGTTGTGTCGTCTTCATCATAATCATCATTCACCCCCATTAGAGTCGGAGGAAGGCAATGGCAAACTACCTCCATTAGTACCTTGCCTAGTACGGCGGTGCGGGTCTCCCGTATCGTTCCCCAACGTTCTGTCGAGAAGCATGGGACTTCATTTCCATTTCTTTTATAGTGCTCATGAAGTGCCTGTTCAAAGTGAAAGACAGAGATAGCGGAATTGTTTCACCCTTAATTAAGAACAAATTTTCCCTAATTTTCCGTGCGAAGTTTCAGTAAGACGAACATCGTCTTTATTCCCTGAGCAGGTCTCGTATACAGTGAGTAGCCGTTAAGAGCCTTGTGGGCATACGTCTGAATGCATTTCGATTTCTGCCTTCAGTTAGATGCAGTGGTTATCACAACAAGCACTGGTACTCTATTAGATCTCAAAATACGAGACGTCGGAGTAGAGCACGTTGTGAGTTTTACAGATGGAAAGCATTTTATCAACACTGACAATAAATATTCCGGCCTTCCTTTTTCCTTCCCAAAAAATTGATGACTGTGGGAGTTCATTTCATTTAAAGTTTAATGTAATTAATCTATGCGCAGTGCAGCGACTGTCCATTGGTACAATCCAGTATAGAGGATTTTTTTATACTTATTACTGTGTATAATGTGCAATGAAACTGAGCTGGAGTCGATTGCACCAAGTAGTTGCATCTTCATCTGGTTTTAGTATTTTCTTTGTCGTTCCATTTCATTCATTGGATTTTTCGTCTTTATCGCACTTTGGGAGTAACGGATTTGGTATATAAATTGAGTTATATAATATGACAATACATAGACAATTTCACCAATACGCCGGCCGGGGTGGCCGAGCGGATCTAGGCGCTACAGCCTGTAACCGCGTGACCGCTACGGTCGCAGGTTCGAATCCTGCCTCGGGCATGGACGTGTGTGATGACCTTAGGTTAGTTAGGTTTAAGTAGTTCTAAGTTCTAATGCTCAGAGCCATTTAAAATTTCACCAATACCGTTATTTTGCGTGCCGCCACAGCAGCAAAAGAATATGGACAGAACAACATGGAATTTCGTAATGCAGTAGGTACATCGAAACGGTAGAATAAGCAGGTAACGATGCAGATTTCGCCTAATACTGTGTCGGAAGTTGTGTCACTGCTGACAAGTAGAGGCAGAGAGTGACAGCGTAGAAACAGGCTTCCAGGTGCTTGAGGCTAACTCAAGCGTGACATAATAATGTTTTTACTGAGAGGTACGTTTATTATGAATATGTCATGTACATATATTTACTTTCCTTGCCTATGGATACCTTTCTACATACTAATTTTTCATTTATCTTGGAGTAACATTTAAAACCCTGTTATGATAAAGCGTCTAACTTCAAAGATCGATGCAGAAACTAGTACTTCATACTAAGTGGTATGCAACACTATTGCTGTGCAGTCTGTTTTCTTATATGTATATTCCAGTTGAGTGGTGAACTGTAACCTGTTTCTTAAATATTTTTTTTTTCAGATCTGAAGACGGCAACTTAATTTGCTGAAACTAGTACAAATATCTGCGATTTTGGCTAATAAAGTGTTCCCACAAGAAGACTACAGCATTGAACCTAAGTTGTTTAATAGGTTCACAGATTCAGAATGTAAAAAGCAATTTTTAATATTTCGGCAGTGTATGTACAGGTAACTACTTAGAACAATGAACTGTACTGAAATGGTTGGGCTATTCTTCAGAAGCATTGTATAGTTACACTCAGAATGACAGAACCTACGAGACGAAGCAATATTTAGTGGGTCGTGTCGTGCAGTTTAAAGTTATTGCAGATAAAAGTACTGATTTTCCGTGGACGGTCACAGCAAATAATTTATAGTATCAATTTACGAATTGCATTCGTATTTCTGTGTACATTACGTTTAATAATGACTCTGTCTCAGAACAGATTGATAAATTACATAAAACATTAAGTGTTTAATGGGCATTCACTGAACGTATTAGCAGTACGAACACTTCTTGAAGGCAAAGTTTTGGTTGCCTAACAACATACCACCGTTCATCTTTTTTCCATCCAGAATCATTGGGCATCACCATCATCACCATCATTATTTATTTTATTCTTTTTTCACTCTGCCTAACACCCATATTATCACTATCCTTGTGAATTTCTCTTTATACAGGGTGGTCCATTGATCGTGACCGGGCCAAACATCTCACGGAAAAAGCGTCAAACGAAGAAACTACAAAGAACGAAACTTGTTTAGCTTGAAGCGGGAAACCGGATGGCGCTATTGTTGGCCCGCTAGATGGCGCTGCCATAGGTCAAACGGATATCAACTGCTTTTTTTTAAAAAAAATAGGAAACCCCGTTTTTTTATTACATACTCGTGTAGTACGTAAAGAAATATGAATGTTTTAGTTGGACCACTTTTTTCGCTTTGTGATAGATGGCGCTGTAATAGTCACAAACATATGGCTCACAATTTTAGACGAACAGTTGGTAACAGGTAGGTTTTTTAAATTAAAATACAGAACGTAGGTACGTTTCAACATTTTATTTCGGTTGTTCCAATGTGATACATGTAGCTTTGTGAACTTATCATTTCTGAGAACGCATGCTATTACAGCGTGATTACCTGTAAATACCACATTCATGCAATAAATGCTCAAAATGATGTCCGTCAACCTCAATGCATTTGGCAATACATGTAACGACATTCCTCTCAACATCGAGTAGTTCACCTTCCGTAATGTTCGCACATGCATTGACAATGCGCTGACGCATGTTGTCAGGCATTGTCAGTGGATCACGATAGCAAATATCCTTCAACTTTCCCCACAGAAAGAAATCCGGGGACGTGGGATCCGGTGAACGTGGGGGCCTTGGTATGGTGCTTCGACGACCAATCCACCTGTCGTGAAATATGCTATTCAATACCGCTTCAACCGCACGCGAGCTATGTGCCGGACTTCCATCATGTTGGAAGTACATCGCCATTCTGTCATGCAGTGAAACATCTTGTAGTAACATCGGTAGAACATTACGTAGGAAATCAGCATACCATTTAGATTGCCATCGATAAAATGGGGCCAATTATTCTTCCTCCCATAATGCCGCACCATACATTAAGGTCGCTGATGTTCCACTTGTCTCAGCCATCGTGGATTTTCCGTTCCCCAATAGTGCATATTATGCCGGTTTACGTTACCGCTGTTGGTGAATAACGCTTCGTCGCCAAACAGAACGCGTGCAAAAAATCTGTCATCGTCCCGTAATTTCTCTTGTGCCCAGTGGCAGAACTGTACACTACGTTTAAATCGTCGCCATGCAATCCCTGGTGCACAGAAATATGGTACGGGTGCAATCCATCTTGATGTTGCATTCTCAACCCCGACGTTTTTGAGATTCCCGATTCTCGCGCAATTTGTCTGCTACTGACGTGCGGATTCCTTAAATAACGTAACTACCCGGCGAACGGTCCGGACACTTGGATGATGTCGTCCAGGATACCGAGCAGCATACGTAGCACACGCCCGTTGGGCATTTTGATCACAATAACCATACATCAACACGATATCGACGTTTTCTGCAATTGGTAAACGGTCCATTTTAACACGGGTAATGTATCACGAAGCAAATACCGTCCGCACTGGCGAAATGTTACGTGATACCACGTACTTATACGTTTGTGACTATTACAGCGCCATCTATCACAAAGTGAAAAAAGTGGTTCATCTAAAACATGCATATTTCTTTACGTACTACACGAATATCTAATTAAAAATGGGGGTTCCTATTTAAAAAAAAAACGCAGTTGATATCCGTTTGACCTATGGTATCGCCATCTAGCGGGCCAACTATAGCGCCATCTGGTTTCCCCTTTCAAGCTAGACGAGTTTCGTTCTTTGTAGATTTTTCGTTTGATGCTTATTTTGTGAGATATTTGGCTTGGTCACTATCAATGGACCATCCTGTATATGACTGCAAATTGACAAGGTTCTTTATAGCACACGATCTTCTTTCCATAATCCATTAAACAGCAAATGTTCCACGACGAATTTGAACAGTATTTGTTTCCTGTCGCCTCTTATCCCATACAACTTACGGCTGAAACAGTGAATATTATAATGAAAATAAGTTAAATGTGAAGATTTATATGTACAGTAATCAACACTTGGTGCACAACGTTGATCTCGCCAAAGAGGGTCCCACCGTGTTTCGGATATGGGTGAGCGCGGGACGGGTTGAATGCTGGGCTACGGCCATCACGCCGGTGTCGGTTTTGCATACCGGTAAAATATGTGGACCCTGGGCGACCTTGGAAGGCGGTTTAACTACAGCTTCCGTCGGCTGCCCGTGATGGACACCCCCTAATGGGCCACTCGACGTCTTTTTATTTCTTACTTACAGGTTCCGCGACGATAAAGCGATGCCCTCGCGAGTGAATCGTTCCGCTCGCATATGGGACAGTTTTTCTGATATACAGGGCAGGCAGCAGTTAATACTAAGGAATCCTTGAAGAGCCACTAACATCAGTTACTCCCACCTCGATTGGCCATCAAGTGGCTTCGACATTTACTCACACGAAGGTTTCAGAGACTCACAAAAATGCAGAAAATTAAACCTAGGGAACTAATACATCATGCATGTTCGAACCACATTTTTACCACTCTCCAAAAGGGACATACATGATACGTAGCTCACAGTGAATGTCGTATGACGTGCGGTGGCAAAGTACATGTGCAAGGCTACAATACAATGGCCTGTACACATTTCGCTCATTGCTGCCTTCTATGAAAAACAATTTATCGAAGTTCCAAAACTCACGAACTTTCAGATCAAGAGTGAAGAAATGTAGGCCTGTTAATGAAATGGCAGGGTTTGAGAACGCTTCTGGGCCTCTGTGTTGAAAAAGAACTGTGAATAAGGTTTCCTGCATCCGCTAACGATATTTCGACATTTTTACTTTATCTACTTGCTTTTGAAAACATCGCAGTGCATCGTACGAAGTATTCAAGCTTCTGTTAATATGGGCGGTATATCAATATTTACATTAACACAACAAAGTCTACAATCAACTTCGCTTTTGCAGTAAAAATTTCCTTCTGTATCATACCTATTATTAACTTCGTTTCTGGAGTAAAAATTTCCTTCTGTATCATATTGTAATATACTGATTACTCCTTGCTACTGTAGTGTTATCTTGCAGCTGTGAGAAAGGAGGACAGGCACTCCAAGGCGCGGAAGCAGAGACGATGCTGAGGGCAGACGAAACTAGGAGAGATATTTTGTTACATGGAGTAAACCGTAAGGGGAGAGCCCTGCGAAAATGCAGACGCCCCCAGACGCGGTCCCAGGGCGCTAGTTACTCCTCAAGGAATTATCATGTAACTTCATATGTCATTTAGACGCTGTGGTAGGTTGTCAACGTAGAACTTTGTAACCAACAGGCTCGTATGAGCTTATAAAGCCAGCTTGATACCAGCCCTGAGAACAGCAACGTCAGTAGGCTCACAAGGGTTAGAAAGAGAGCGAAAATGTCAAAAAAACTGTTGACCTAGCAGTCCCTACTCCGGGGAGTCCGAGGGGCGGGGCTAAATGACTTATAACAATAATATTGCAAGCCTTATTTGGCAGAGCAGTTACGTTTAGCTTTCAGCTGAACAATGTTGATACCAAATACGGACTTAGTGCAACTGCATTAACATCCCCGCCTTAGGAGCAGTAGAGGGGACCTAACTGAACCGTGATTGGCTGGCGCCTGCAAGAGACCTGCGGGATTGGCTGGGTGGCTTTAAGTGGGAAAAAAAGTGCCCCCACGCAACTCTTTAAAACCCCTGGATTCCGCATTTTGGCGGAGTTCTCAGTCAGACGATCTGGCGCGTCCGTCGACTCCAGCCTCGGTCCAGCTCCGCGTAAGTCTACTCTCTCACTTGGAGTGTCTCAGTGAACAGTGTCACATTCAGTACGTTTTGTTTTGCAACTAAGTTGTTGCCTTAAGATGCTGCTAGTGTTTGCTACCGTGGTTAGCATCCACTCCTGGGCCTTCTGCACTGGCTTCTGTTGTAACAGTGTTATTCATGCTTTTTGTAACCCTAGAACTAGCCTCTAGAGTATTAGTTAGTCATGTCTGGAATAAACAGCTATTTCAAAAAAATTTGAAGAACATTAGTAAACAGGCTACTACAGTAAATACAGAACTTTTTTAATAAAGTACGATGAGGTAGTGAAGCTACCAACACCGCCATTAAAAAAAATTAAACAGGTCTCAGCAAACACACGATTAATGGCAATAAAAGGAATTTACAAACTTGGAGGAATTTAAAAAATTTTAAACAAAAGTGTCCTGGAATATCATTAGAATATAACTCATATGACGGACCCGTGTAAGGCGGCCACAAATCACCCACTCAGGGATGCTCAGGCTAGACAGAATACTGACCAATTTAAATACGCCCGTAAACACAATTGCCACTCTCAGGCTGGTCACTGAACAGACTTTCAGCCAGCTAAAACTGATTATAAGATGGCTTAACTTGCTGACAGAATTAGAGCTAAGCTCGTGCAAGGAAACATTACACCACACAGTCCTGAATGAGCGACCACATGATCAACCAACAAAAAGCATGAATTTACTCATAACCCACGACAGAATAGCGAAACAATTAAACTGCCAAAACTACACCTCCCATCGGACAGTAACGAGAGGAGGAGGAAAGATCACTGTCTTCAATTACACGGGTGCCAGGGACAGGAAACCCGGTCGCCGGAGGCCACAAGGCAGAAGAGACGCTGGTTGCACAAAATTATTACTTAATGATTAAACCTTCCGCGAACTTAACTTGGCGCGACCGCTACGGTCGCAGGTTCGAATCCTGCCTCGGGAATGGTTGTGTGCGATGTCCTTACGTTAGTTAGGTTTAAGTAGTTCTAAGTTCTAGGGGACTGATGACCTCAGATGTTAAGTCCCATAGTGCTCAGAGCCATTTGAGCCAACTTAACTTGCAATTATGCTCGAACAGGCAGTACACGACCTCCGATGGCAAGGATCCACACATCCGACCGCGCACGCGTCGCCAGCGTACCCAACACGCCACTGTCACGCGACAATACGCTCTGTCACCGGAGTCCACGTCTTGTCTGCAACGTTGGCGGGTAGTGACCGCTCCTTCATGTTAGGTGTCTCCTTTTAAACTCCAGTGTTGAAACGGAGGATTTAAAGCAGCTTGTTAACGTCCCACCAAGGCGAAATTAACAGCAACTACTCGTGGGGCGATTCTGTATACAACCAACACGCGGGGAGCTCTTCCGTCAACTCGACCCGCTCGTTACACACAACCGACATACATCACGTCGCGACTCGGTACAACCGACCCCGCCTGCTTGGCGTTGGAGAGCCACGCTGCCCTCCCGTCTCCACCACACTCTCCAAGAGTCTCCACAACGAGTTCCCTACGTAGTCCCACCACCTGCATTTCTACTAAATGCCTGTACCAGTGTTGGCTCAGATAGAAGAAAACAATCAAATGCCTTCACCTTGAATTATCCTCCTGCCTTTTGCTCTGTACCGCTCAGCAGCGCACACTGACCAGTAACCCCTTTTCTCCCTCTCCCACCTATGTCAGGAGACGACAATATCTCTCTAGTTGTTTGGCTGGTTTGGGGTATAAAGGGACCAAACTAGAGGGTCATCAATCCCCCCATCTCTGGATGTAAAATAAACTTGACACAGTATAATTTATACACGCTTATTCAAAAAGATGGAACCAATTTAATTTTCAGTTTATGAAATATAAATGGGTAAAGAAGAATTTATATGCAGGTGGAGGCTGGATGTCTGAATGTTTACAAACACAGTTTCTAAATTTTCAAAGCGTCCCCGTGTTGCTAAACGGCCAAACACCTAAACGGCAGTCGAACTCACGCCACGCTGTAGAATCAACTCTTGTCTTAATGAGTCTGCCGCAGCTGAGGCACGGTTCCACACGTCGGCCAGCGTTGGTGCTGGGGGTGGAATGTAAACTCTCAGTTTTACAAAGAAGAAACCGTACACCGGGAGATCAGGTAATCACGGCAGGCAGAATGTAAGAGCACTTCTCTTCCCATATGACGTATCGTGTAGACAGGGACTGGCTGAACACTCCAGTGTTCGGTTACGCAACTATCAGCGCTCTAGCGGCGGAAATCGAAAATTTAGATGCTATTGTTTCCAACAGTGTGTGCATTATTCATATCCAACTTATATTTCACGAAATAAAGAGTGATTAAACTGGGCCCTTAATTTTCTAAGATAACGAATTTAGACATACCTTCCTAGTAATACCCTCTTCACCGCCCCCCCCCCTCCATAGAAAGCAATGACCCATCTTTAAATGGAAATCAGGGGATACTGACAGCATTGGGGACCCCTCCTGATCGATAACGGAACAACCTCCCTCCAGAAGAGACTGATCCGAGCATTCCAGACGTGCTCAGCAGGGCTGAAGAGAGGTGAAATCATTTGAAAAACAAAGGCACTGTCATGCCCATATGTCCATGCTGTCATACCAACACAATTCGGGATTGATGATATAGCGTATTGTTTTACTAGCAGAAAGGACGGAAGGAAGGAGAGTTTACTGTCCCGTCGATGACGACGTCTGTGGATTCGGAGAGCAAGCTCGGACTGGGCAAGGATTTTCAAAATAACCAAACCGGTATTTGCCTTAAACGATGTAGTTAAACCTTGCAAAACCTTTACTGGTTCGCCTCACGGGTATTTGAACAGCTGTCTTTTCGTGGTCGAATAGAAGGTCCCTATATACGCTTCCCCCATGAACCATGGACCTTGCCGTTGGTGGGGAGGCTTGCGTGCCTCAGCGATACAGATGGCCGTACCGTAGGTGCAACCACAACGGAGGGGTATCTGTTGAGAGGCCAGACAAACATGTGGTTCCTGAAGAGGGGCAGCAGCCTTTTCAGTAGTTGCAGGGGCAACAGTCTGGATGATTGACTGATCTGGCCTTGTAACATTAACCAAAACGGCCTTGCTGTGCTGGTACTGCGAACGGCTGAGGACATGCAGCTTTACTGTGTGATTAAATGATGATGGCGTCCTCTTGGGTAAAGTATTCCGGAGGTAAAATAGTCCCCCATTCGGATCTCCGGGCGGGGACTACTCAAGAGGACGTCGTTATCAGGAGAAAGAAAACTGGCATTCTACGGATCGGAGCGTGGAATGTCAGATCCCTTAATCGGGCAGGTAGGTTAGAAAATTTACTCTCTTTCAAATTCTGAAGGTGGCAGGGGTAAAATACAGGGAGCAAAAGGCTATTTACAATTTGTACAGAAACCAGATGGCAGTTATAAGAGTCGAGGGGCATGAAAGGGAAGCAGTGGTTGGGAAAGGAGTGAGACAGGGTTGTAGCATCTCCCCGATGTTATTCAATCTGTATATTGAGCAAGCAGTAAAGGAAACAAAAGAAAAATTCGGAGTAGGTATTAAAATTCATGGAGAAGAAGTAAAAACTTTGAGGTTCGCCGATGACATTGTAATTCGGTCAGAGACAGCAAAGGACTTGGAAGAGCAGTTGAACGGAATGGACAGTGTCTTGAAAGGAGGATATAAGATGAACATCAACAAAAGCAAAACGAGGATAATGGAATGTAGTCAAATTAAATCGGGTGATGCTGAGGGAATTAGATTAGGAAATGAGACACTTAAAGTAGTAAAGGAGTTTTGCTATTTAGGGAGTAAAATAACTGATGATGGTCGAAGTAGTGAGGATATAAAATGTAGACTGGCAATGGCAAGGAAATCGTTTCTGAAGAAGAGAAATTTGTTAACATCGAGTATAGATTTAAGTGTCAGGAAGTCGTTTCTGAAAGTATTTGTATGGAGTCTAGCCATGTATGGAAGTGAAACATGGACGATAACCAGTTTGGACAAGAAGAGAATAGAAGCTTTCGAAATGTGGTGCTACAGAAGAATGCTGAAGATAAGGTGGGTAGATCACGTAACTAATGAGGAGGTGTTGAATAGGATTGGGGTGAAGAGATGTTTGTGGCACAACTTGACTAGAAGAAGGGATCGGTTGGTAGGACATGTTTTGAGGCATCAAGGGATCACAATTTTAGCATTGGAGGGCAGTGTGGAGGGTAAAAATCGTAGGGGGAGACCAAGAGATCAATACACGAAGCAGATTCAGAAGGATGTAGGTTGCAGTAGCTACTGGGAGATGAAGAAGCTTGCACAGGATAGAGTAGCATGGAGAGCTGCATCAAACCAGTCTCGGGACTGAAGACCACAACATATAGTTTACCAGTGGGAGATGGTGGCAACGTATTGAATCCTACGCGAATCTTACCTTCTCTCCCACACACGAGACTACCTCCACCCTCTTCCTGAGAGATACGCTATTAGCAAACGATATGCAACGCATCGTATGGTTTTCGAAGTACTCGAGCCCTTCCACTGGCAAGTGACAGCGTATGCTAGAGCTTACTTGTTCATGAGATCTATTTCCATGCTTATAGCGTCCAATAGCATTGTTCTGCGTCAGCAGAGAGAAAGATGCGGGCCGACGTTGTATTTACCCCTAACCAATGCGATAGTTCAAATAACACGGCTGAGAAAGACAGAAAGGTCACTGGTTGTAGTAAGTGTCGGGAAACCATCGAGTAAAACAGAAATGTTAGCTGCCGTTCTCCAAGGAAGTGATACAGGCCCTCTGCTGTTTCCAATTTATATAAACGACTTAGGAGACAATCTGAAAGGCCCTCTTAGATTTTTCACAGATCAAGCTGTCGTTTGCCACGTAGTAAAGTAATCAGAATATCAAAACCAATTGGAAAATAATTTAGAAAACATAACTGTATGCCGTGAAAAGTGGCAGTTGGCCCTCGCTAAATAATGAAAAATTTGGGGTTATCTACATGAGTACTAAAAGGAATCCGTTAAATTTCGGTTGCACGATAAATTACACAAGTCTAAAGGCTGTAAATTCAACTAAGTACCTAGGGATGACATTTATGAATAACTTAAATTGGAACGATCACGAAGAAAATGCTGTGGGAACGGCCAACCGAAGACTGTGTCTTACTGATAAAACACTTAGAAGGTGCAACAGGTCTGTTAATGACACTATTTACACTACCCTTATTCGTCCTCTTCTGGATTATATCTGTACGCTATGGTGTCCTTGCCAGATAAGATTGACGGAGGACATCGAGAAATTTGAAATAAGGGCAGCTCCTTTTATATTACTGCGAATTAGGGGATAGAGAGTCACTGATATGACACTCGAGTTGGAGTGGAAATCATTAAAACACGCGTTTTTCGTTGCGGTGAGATATTTTCACAAGATTTAGATCATTAACTTTCTCCTCCGATTGCGAACATGTTTTTCTGACGCGCACCTACACAGGGAGAAATGTTGATCGTAATAAAATGAGAGAAAACAGAGCGCGCTTTCCGAGAGTGGTACTGTACAGTAATAATTTGAAGGTGGTTCGACGAACCCTCTGCCAAGCACTTAAGTGTGAATTGCGGAGTAATCGTGTTCATGTCAGGTGGATGTAGATTTGATGCACTGTGGCCCATCTTTCCAAAAATGCAATTTGCAACCGTCGACAGCCACCGCTGTTAGCAACAGATTTCTGCACACGAGAACTGATTCAAGTGGCATCGGTTTTCCCTAAAACGGTAATTGTGGCTGAATCGCGACACTATGATATGCGCTAAAAGTCGTTCTCGCACAACACGGTGATGGGTTGGAACGTGCGCTGGGTACTCTAAGTTCAGGCTGCAATCCAATGTGCTAAAATCGTGCTTATTGCTTGTTTTGCTTCGACTGTCGCACTGACGGCCAATACAAGGTCTGATGATGATGTTGCGGTCATGTGACATCTAAAACTAATCCATTCTCTCTCTTTGACATAGCAGCTATCTCTAATTCAATGGCTCACCAATATACGAGGTGTGGCTAGAAAAAAACCGGACTAGTACTGGTGAAACAATAAAACGAATGCAATAAGGCTGAAAGTCGCGTGGCCTGTCACGTGACTCTCGCTCCGCCTACTGCTCGAGTTTCATCTGCCTCCTGCACTCAGTCTGCCCGTGGCGTCTGTTTTAAGTAGTTGACGTTTTGTCTGTGCGTCGGAAAATGTTGAGTGTACAGAAAGAACAGCGTGTTAACATCAAATTTTGTTTCAAACTAGGAAAATCTGCAAGTGAAACGTTTGTAATGTTACAACAAGTGTACGGCGATGATTGTTTATCGCGAACACAAGTGTTTGAGTGTTTTAAACGATTTAAAGATGGCCGCGAAGACACCAGTGATGACACTCGCACTGGCAGACCATTGTCAGTAAAAACTGATGCAAACATTGAAAAATCGGTAAACTTGTTCGACACTTTCCTTGTCAACTCCTGTTAACTCAGACACTGCTCTGATTGTTAAACGGCGATCTTGTCGAACAAGTCATTGAATGAATACATGCTGTCATTGTTAAAGTCTCAGTTCGAAAACCTGTTTTGAAGCAGCTCTCTCCGTTACTCTATCTTCTGCGGGTCTCTTCATCTCTGCATAACTACCGCAATCTTCAGTTATTTGAACCTGCTATTACTGCATTCATCCCTTGGTCTCCCTCTACAGTTTCTACCCACACCACACTTCCCTCAGTTTCCAAACTGACTATACCTTGATGCCTCAGAAAATGTCCTACGAACCGATCCATTATTTTAATAAATTAGTAGTGGTGGTAGTAGTAGTAGTGGTAGTAGTAGCGTTATTCATCCGTAGATCTCTTTTTACAAGGATATAAGACATGTCAAAGTATTTACAAGTTTAGACCAATTTAAAATAAGCTAATTCGTATACACATACATTTACAGACTTCTAGTTAGAGACAATCATTAGATTTACTCCTGGTATACAATGCTTTTATTACAAATAACTTATTAAGTAATGTAATGCCAGACTGTTCACTCATATCTCACTATGTCACTGCACACACTGTACACATATTGTTTCGTAACACTTCACTCACTACAGACACAAACACACACACACACACACACACACACACACACACACACACACACCGGTGATCTCTGGGCCATTTTCTGTGCTACAACTTCCCATTTGCTATCCTGAAAAACTGAGTCATCAGCCTTCTATAATGAGTGAGATGTTGAGCTCAGAAAGACGATTATAAATTTATTTACTCTCAAAGTCAGTTTCATACTTCATCTTAGTTATTCGATCTACCCATCTAATCTTCATCTTCCTTCTCTAGCAACACACTTCAAGAAGTTCTATTCGCGTCTTGTATGAAGTGATCATCGTAGACCTTCAGCTTCCATACCAATGAAATACCTTCAAAAAGGAGCTTGTAACAAATAAATTTATATTCGATGTTAACGAAATTCTCTTTCTTCGTATACGCTTTCCTTGATATTGGTAGTCGGAAACTCTTTCCTTGCTACTGATAGTCTTTATTTTATGTCGTATCTACATCGGTGATTGTCAGTTGTTTTACTGCCCATATAGCAAAACTCACCGACTAATTTAAGTCTCTCATTTGTTAATCTAAGTCGTTACCTCAGCATCACCTGATTTATTTCGACTATATTGCATTAAGTTTGTTTTACTTATTTTGATATTCATCTTATCTTTTCAAGACACTACCCATTGCATTCAGCCGCTTTTTCAAGTCCTTCGCCGTCTCTGATACAACTACATTGTGATCGTAAAACTTAAAAGCTTTATTTTTTTTCTCCTCGAGCTTCAATTCCTTTCGAAATTGCCTATGAAGTCAAAAAAGGGGACTGCGAGCAAATAGTGACACATTTTTTGCACAGGACCAACAAAAGTGCAGGGCGATCATACAGTCTTTCCCACATAAAAAATAATTTTTAAGTAACTGCTCTAGATGCAGCTTGCGGGGTGCTACAAGTAGTTCTTTAACTCGTAAAGTCTTTTATGGGTACACTTCCACATGTCTATGCAATTTTTTGGAGACGATAGCTTCACTCACATAATTTTTATGGATAGACTTGCACATGTGCACGTATCACCTCAGTTGCCGGAATTTCAACCATGGGTAGCGTGCCAACAAGACGGTGCACCGCCACACTGGAGGCTATTCGTTCACCATTTCCTGAATGAACGTCTTCGGACAGATGGATAGGTACAGACAGTCCAGAACCATGACAACCATGTTCACCAGACATAATTCCTCTTGACTTTTTATGGGGGATAAAGTGTTCAATTCGCTGGCCGGAGTGGCCGAGCGGTTCTAGGCGCTTCAGTCTGGAACGGCGCAACCGCTACGGTCGCAGGTTCGAATCCTGCCTCGGGCATGGATGTGTGTGATGTCCTTGGATTAGTTAAGTTTAAGTATTTCTAAGTTCTAGGGGACTGATGACCTCCGCTGTTAAGTCCCATAGTGCTCAGAGCCATTTGAAAGAGTTCAATTCACCCATCCCTAATGTGCAAACTCAGACAGCGTAAATACGAGATGCTATAGAGATGGTGATGGAAGAAACGTAGGAAAATACGTGTAGAGAAATTGAGGATGACTTAGACATTCTACAGGCAACACACGGAGAACAACTGCTAGTATATCAGTAAAGAAATTTCGTGAGTTGAGGTAGCATCTGCAACAAACATATAGCTGTAGCTGGCATAGTTCCTTGGAAATAAATTTCTGTAATCATTGAAAGACTCCATGTCCATTCTACACTTTCGTGATACCTGTGAAGTTCATTCAAGCTATTATGGATTATTCAATTACTGTTCATCGATAATGTGTAGCTACTTTGGCATTAACTTAATTGTTTTGGATGTTGGTGTAGGGTAAATTTGTAACTTATCGGCATCACCCCTACGACAAACAATACACGCAGCAAACGAGAGATGTTTTTGCCTCCACACTTTTTTCTAGGGACACACTGCCTGCCTCTTCATCGAACATTCCAGAGCAGAGAGGTGGGGGACGGGTGGGCAGCCCGGCAGCGCCGCGCTGCTGGCGACGCAGCAAACCCTGATTTGCGAGCGCAGGGGGAGGCGGCCGGACCCACGCCGGGGGCGGGTTTTGTTCCAGATAATTAACGGTGTGTGCTCAAAACACTGACAACGTACGTGCCGCGCTTGTCAAACCCAGCGACAGCTTTTAATGAAATAAATCAACACTTCTCGTGCTCGCACAGGCGGAGGGCGGCACGAAAGCAGGTGGTTTTCCGGATGCCCCACACTGGCGTGCTGTGCCACCGCTCACAACCGATCGCAGTCCGTGGAGAGCCGCTCGCGTAGACACCGTGCGGACAGCAAAGGGCCGAACTGAACTCCTGCACTTTTCTCCAACGCACCAGCACGACCTGTAACTCCGGTGCAGATACAGGGTGTTTCAAAAATGACCGGTATATTTGAAACGGCAATAAAAACTAAACGAGCAGCGATAGAAATACACCGTTTGTTGCAATATGCTTGGGACAACAGTACATTTTCAGGCGGACAAACTTTCGAAATTACAGTAGTTACAATTTTCAACAACAGATGGCGCTGCAAGTGATGTGAAAGATATAGAAGACAACGCCGCCTGTGGGTGCGCCATTCTGTACGTCGTCTTTCTGCTGTAAGCGTGTGCTGTTCACAACGTGCAAGTGTGCTGTAGACAACATGGTTTATTCCTTAGAACAGAGGATTTTTCTGGTGTTGGAATTCCACCGCCTAGAACACAGTGTTGTCGCAACAAGACGAAGTTTTCAACGGAGGTTTAATGTAACCAAAGGACCGAAAAGCGATACAATAAAGGATCTGTTTGAAAAATTTCAACGGACTGGGAACGTGACGGGTGAACTTACTGGAAAGGTAGGGCGACCGCGTACGGCAACCACAGAGGGCAACGCGCAGCTAGTGCAGCAGGTGATCCAACAGCGGCCTCGGGTTTCCGTTCGCCGTGTTGCAGCTGCGGGCCAAATGACGCCAACGTCCACGTATCGTCTCATGCGCCAGAGTTTACACCTCTATCCATACAAAATTCAAACGTGGCAACCCCTCAGCGCCGCTACCATTGCTGCACGAGAGACATTCGCTAACGATATAGTGCACAGGATTGATGACGGCGATATGCATGTGGGCAGCATTTGGTTTACTGACGAAGCTTATTTTTACCTGGACGGCTTCGTCAATAAACAGAACTGGCGCATATGGGGAACCGAAAAGCCCCATGTTGCAGTCCCATCGTCCCTGCATCCTCAAAAAGTACTGGTCTGGGCCGCCATGTCTTCCAAAGGAATCATTGACCCATTTTTCAGATCCGAAACGATTACTGCATCACGCTATCTGGACATTCTTCGTGAATTTGTGGCGGTACAAACTGCCTTAGACGACACTGCGAACACCTCGTGGTTTATGCAAGATGGTGCCCGGCCACATCGCACGGCCGACGTCTTTAATTTCCTGAATGAATATTTCGATGATCGTGTGATTGCTTTGGGCTATCCGAAACATACAGGAGGCGGCGTGGATTGGCCTCCCTATTCGCCAGACATGAACCCCTGTGACTTCTTTCTGTGGGGACACATGAAAGACCAGGTGTACCGCCAGAATCCAGAAACAATTGAACAGCTGAAGCAGTACATCTCATCTGCATGTGAAGCCATTCCGCCAGACACGTTGTCAAAGGTTTCGGGTAATTTCATTCAGAGACTACGCCATATTATTGCTACGCATGGTGGATATGTGGAAAATATCGTACTATAGAGTTTCCCAGACCGCAGCGCCATCTGTTGTTGAAAATTGTAACTACTGTAATTTCGAAAGTTTGTCCGCCTGAAAATGTACTGTTGTCCCAAGCATATTGCAACAAACGGTGTATTTCTATCGCTGCTCGTTTAGTTTTTATTGCCGTTTCAAATATACCGGTCATTTTTGAAACACCCTGTACATCCGGGTACTTCTTTCTGTTTTCGAATGAGAAGGTGCATTCCCGTCACAGAATTACAGCATTCAGAGGACGAAATGAAAACGGTAGAGGAAAAACATCGTAGAAAAGAGCACGGAAGACTCAACACTGTGTTACCAAGCAAAATTTCCCAGAATCAGAGATTAACAGTTAAACAAAAGGTTTAAAAAGTAATTTCTGTCTACCACCATCAGAAAATGATAGAACTGCAAAGAGCATCATTATAAATGCAGTTGAAGACATAAAAATATAAAAATCCCACGAGCAGTAACATTACTTTAGGTCGAATGCTCAGAACGAGCACCCATAAAATTTACCAAATGGAACAACGAAGGTTATTCAAGAAAATAACAAATAAAAATAATCTCTTTTAAAAGAAAAGATTAAAGAGCTGATTTATTACACAGTGTATTTGAATGTAAGTACGTCCACCTTGATAGCAAGGCCTACCTATAGATTAGTTTAGGTAACATTTAAGAAGATAATTAAAAATGAACGCTGTTGGTAAAAGAAGAATTCATCGCTACAGAGGGACACTACTGTAAGCACACGTTCAACAACTACCTGAAGGACAGAATAATATAATTTAACAGAACAGGTAACCAAATTTATCTTCTGTACAAAAACTGTAATTAGTTTTTAACTCAAAGTTTATTTATCGACTAGAAGAAAAAGGCCAAAAGAATAGATTTAATTTTAGATTTAAAGCTTTCTCCGATACCTGTTAGATATTTTATGTTGTTGGGCAAATGATCATTGCTTCTTGGCTTGCTTCTGAGCTGGTTGCCGCTACTATACCTCAATAAAAGATAGAACTACATGATTGGTTCTTTAAATGATCTAGGTAACGGAAATATGAGATAAATTCAGCTTTTATTTTTCACTCATGTATTACAAATGCGAACAAGCTTCTAGATTTATGATCGCTGAAGAAGATTGCTACGAGAAAAGAGAGTCATTTTTCTGCTTTAGATTATTTCATCCTTCTTGGGCGCCAAATCAAAATAACCCAGAATCAGAGACATATTTTGCTCAAGTGTGTGGCTAATCGATTGCAAAGAACATAAACGAAAAATTAATAATATCGCGCGATCTTGATCCACGAATCCGATAATTCGCAGCTGAAGTAGTGTAATTAGGCACTACATACTTAACATATTTCCGGGGAATGTGTCATCCAAGAGGATATTAATCAGTAACGAGCAAAAAACCACCGACAAGATAAGAAATAAGAAGGTGAAATGAGGACAATCGTGACGAAAATGAACGGGTTGTCGTGTACTGGGTTTAATTTAAACCAAATATTTGTCACAAAGGATCATCACTGCATGGATGGCTTACGCCTACCACCCACTGTTATAACGCCGTG
The DNA here is from genome assembly GCF_023898315.1 of Schistocerca nitens. Classification (NCBI taxonomy): domain Eukaryota; kingdom Metazoa; phylum Arthropoda; class Insecta; order Orthoptera; family Acrididae; genus Schistocerca; species Schistocerca nitens. The sequence continues at coordinate 19,131,363 of NC_064619.1, forward strand.
CAAAGGCGAGGAACTAAGCTCAGGAGAATTGAGAACAAAGTGCGTCTACTAGAGATTCTACACTCCTGGAAATTGAAATAAGAACACCGTGAATTCATTGTCCCAGGAAGGGGAAACTTTATTGACACATTCCTGGGGTCAGATACATCACATGATCACACTGACAGAACCACAGGCACATAGACACAGGCAACAGAGCATGCACAATGTCGGCACTAGTACAGTGTATATCCACCTTTCGCAGCAATGCAGGCTGCTATTCTCCCATGGAGACGATCGTAGAGATGCTGGATGTAGTCCTGTGGAACGGCTTGCCATGCCATTTCCACCTGGCGCCTCAGTTGGACCAGCGTTCGTGCTGGACGTGCAGACTGCGTGAGACGACGCTTCATCCAGTCCCAAACATGCTCAATGGGGGACAGATCCGAAGATCTTGCTGGCCAGGGTAGTTGACTTACACCTTCTAGAGCACGTTGGGTGGCACGGGATACATGCGGACGTGCATTGTCCTGTTGGAACAGCAAGTTCCCTTGCCGGTCTAGGAATGGTAGAACGATGGGTTCGATGACGGTTTGGATGTACCGTGCACTATTCAGTGTCCCCTCGACGATCACCAGTGGTGTACGGCCAGTGTAGGAGATCGCTCCCCACACCATGATGCCGGGTGTTGGCCCTGTGTGCCTCGGTCGTATGCAGTCCTGATTGTGGCGCTCACCTGCACGGCGCCAAACACGCATACGACCATCATTGGCACCAAGGCAGAAGCGACTCTCATCGCTGAAGACGACACGTCTTCATTCGTCCCTCCATTCACGCCTGTCGCGACACCACTGGAGGCGGGCTGCACGATGTTGGGGCGTGAGCGGAAGACGGCCTAACGGTGTGCGGGACCGTAGCCCAGCTTCATGGAGACGGTTGCGAATGGTCCTCGCCGATACCCCAGGAGCAACAGTGTCCCTAATTTGCTGGGAAGTGGCGGTGCGGTCCCCTACGGCACTGCGTAGGATCCTACGGTCTTGGCGTGCATCCGTGTGTCGCTGCGGTCCGGTCCCAGGTCGACGGGCACGTGCACCTTCCGCCGACCACTGGCGACAACATCGATGTACTGTGGAGACCTCACGCCCCACGTGTTGAGCAATTCGGCGGTACGTCCACCCGGCCTCCCGCATGCCCACTATACGCCCTCGCTCAAAGTCCGTCAACTGCACATACGGTTCACGTCCACGCTGTCGCGGCATGCTACCAGTGTTAAAGACTGCGATGGAGCTCCGTATGCCACGGCAAACTGGCTGACACTGACGGCGGCGGTGCACAAATGCTGCGCAGCTAGCGCCATTCGACGGCCAACACCGCGGTTCCTGGTGTGTCCGCTGTGCCGTGCGTGTGATCATTGCTTGTACAGCCCTCTCGCAGTGTCCGGAGCAAGTATGGTGGATCTGACACACCGGTATCAATGTGTTCTTTTTTCCATTTCCAGGAGTGTATATCATGTTCTTTGGCACATCATATCAGCAGCCGATGTAAGCACATGTATTCACTATCTCGTATTTAGTGTAGATCATGGTTCAGCGTGAATGGAAAAAGAGAATCAAACCTCTTTCTCAAGATATATGAAAGGGAGCTTTTCATGAAGTAAGTGTAATGTATAGAGCTTATATACAATGTAAAATAATTTGTTAACTACCTAATCACAACCGTTTGTCGTATTTTATAACACAAATGTAAAACCTTTTGTAAACTCTGTAGTTACGAAAACTTTCTTATATTTTAGGACACAAATGTAGAACTTGTCAAGAAATCGGAGCCATCGTCTGACAATAGGCTCAGGCCCGATATAGTAACGATACAATAAAATCATTTCTAAAATTCTTCAGGCTGATTGCAGGATCTCCTATAGTGTAATTGTACTACTCTGGCTAGTGTTGGCTTCGCGTTCACTATACTGTTCATAGCAGCTCACCAGAATTCCTCTTTTTTTTAATTAAGTTTTGGGCCTACTCCTACGCGTCCCATCCTTAATTTTGTGTTGATAATCCTGCACTGACCTTGCCAGAGATCCTGTTCTTCCTGCTACCACACTTCAGTGATTGTTACTACATCTAACTTTCAACCTAACCATATACCTTTTCAAATTCTTTAACCTATTAACCCGATTAAGTAGTCTAACATTTCACGCTCCGACTGCAGAATGCCACTTTTGTTTCTCCTAATGACATCCTCCTGAGTAGTCCTCTCGTTTTCAGCCTTTCACGGGTACCAGCACAGCGAGGCCGCGTTGGCTGTTGCAAGGCCAGGTCACTCACTCATCCAGAACGTTGCCCCCGTCTCTACTGAAAACAGTGCTGCGTCTCTTCAGAGAGCACCTTGCCAAGGTCCATGGTTCGACAGAACATTAGTTTCGCGTGGCTAACGTAGAAGTAAATTTATTGAAGCTGATGGTTGGTGCGAAGAGCCAAAAAAGAAAATGTATAAGAATGTTCAGCTGTTTAGAAACTGGTAGGTAGTTTAGTTTAACGTTTAAGCCGTTCATTATTTTTATTTTTGGAAACGTTTTACAAAAGCAACGCTTAACTGTCTAACGAAGACAAGAGGCAGTTAATCATCAGCAGTAAGAAGGTCAGTACCCTAGCTGGAAGGTCTGAAACCGAATAAGAATGGTTTTAGAATATACGGTGACGTATTGATTGATTGGTTGATTTGGTGGAGCGGACCAAACAGCCAGATCATCGGTCACGGTGATGTGGCTAACGATTTATCTGCAAATCTCTACATTTCTGTACAATAGATGCTTGATGGCTGAGGTAGACAAAAATCATATAAGCGCAAGTCACTCACGCAGCAATACCGCGAAATGGGGTTCGCGAAATGTGAACTACCCCCTGGTCGCAGGCCAATGGGGACAGCACATGTTGTTTACAAACTGGTTACACAAAAGGAACTTTTAGTTGTCAAAAGGGCAAATAACTTAGGGAAATGTTTGATATAGTGCTTTATTACCACCTAGCACTGTTAGTTTCTGAAGTTGCACGTACGGTGCATGCGCGAATGAGTTATTCCAGCAGCCATCATGGAGTAGCAACACGGTGCAGAGCACGCGCAGAGTTGTTTATGGTTTCATGAACTGTGTCCGGTGGTGATGCCACCTTTCATACCTGTGGAAAATTGAATCGACATCGCATACGGGATGAGCAGAAACCACGTTACGGAATCGAACATGTACGGGACTCGTCTACAATAAATGATTTTTGCCCTATAAGCTGTAACAAGATTTGTGGTCCTTTCTTTTCTGCCGTGTCAACCGTAACTGGAATATGTCAGTAGAATGTGTCGTCTTGGATTGGACGCTTAGTAGCACAATTCTGGACACAATGATCCATTTATTTAACCCCAAAGGACTTCTGTCTATTGAGTTACGTCAAAGACAGAGTGTTTGCTCCCCAATTCCGGAAAACATCGACTAGTTGCGACTACGGATAACACAAGCAGTTGCCACCATACATAAAGACTTGCTTGATATAGCAGGGAATTGGTTGTAGATGGGACATTTGCCATGCTACAAATGGTAGGTACACTGAACATTTGTAAATAAAACTTCAAGATATACTGCATTCAATGCGGGGTACATAGTACCTGCGGTAATAATCGGAGGAACCGAGACAATGTGGACTACGTGAATGTTATTGCGGACCATCTGCATACCTTCACGCTTGATAACTTCCCCGACGGCTATCGCATCTTCCAGCACGATAACTGGCCGTATCAACTGCTACAGTGATTTGAGGGGTGTGACAGTGGACTTGGCCACCAAATTCGCCTGATCAGAACCCAATAGTACACTTCTGGCGTCAGCTTTATGCCTACAGACCACCGGCCTGTAATTTACAGAAACTACTTCAACACACTGGGTGATCAAAAAGTCAGTATAAATTTGAAATCTGAATAAATCACGGAATAATGTAGGTAGAGAGGTACAAATTGACACACATGCTTGGAATGACGTGGGGTTTTATTAGAAGCAAAAAAATACAAAAGTTCAAAAATGTCCGACAGATGGCACTTCATCTGATGAGAATAGCAGTAATTAGCATAACAAAGTAAGATAAAACATGAAACGTCCCCTTAGAAAAATTATACACGACTGTGCTTAAACTGACACAAAATATTTTTAGCGTAACGCAATCTGACTTTTAATAATCCCTACAAAAGAATGGCCCTAGCTAACAATAACCTATACCTTTCACAAATCACTTACCTCACAAAAATCTTCGTTACTCGAACTACTGCAATACAGCGAGCGCCACTACTGCCAGCTAAATAAAAGATTCAAACTACTGAAGGCACTAACTACTGATAGGCATAGTTAGCAAATGAAAGATTTTGATAGAGAACAAACAATGTATTTACCTTAATAGTGTTCAAAAGTCATAATATATATAGCAGTTCATGACATCCAGTCTTACAAATGTACTGTCTCTGATGGAAACACGTCCAGATCATCCGCTCTCAAAATTCCGCCATCTCTCTCCCCACATCCACCACTGCTGGCGGCTCACCTACAATTACGCAACGCTACGCGCTGTTAACAGCCAACTGCCCAACACTACAATAGCCAACAACAATGCCACGCAGCCAAAGAGTGCACACAGCACAGCCAGTGATTTTCATACAGTGCGCTACGTGGCGTTACCAATATAAAAACCTAAACAGCCTACTTATAAGCAAAGATGATGTTCTTTACAGGAAATGCTCAATATGTCCACCATCATTCCTCAACAATAGCTGTAGTCGAGAAATGATGTTGTGAACAGCACTGTAAAGCATGTCCGGAGTTATGGTGAGGCATTGGCGTCGGATGTTGTCTTTCAGCATCCCTAGAGATGTCGGTCGATCACGATACACTTGCTACTTCAGGTAACCCCAAAGCCAATAATCGCACGGACTGAGGTCTGGGGACCTGGGAGGCCAAGCATGACGGAAGTGGCGGCTGAGCACACGATCATCACCAAACGACGCGCGCAAGAGATCTTTCACGCGTCTAGCAATATGGGGTGGAGCGCCATCCTGCATAAACATCGTACATTCCAGCAGGTGCTTATCAGCCAGGCTGGGGATGATGCGATTCTGTAACATATCGGCGTACCTCTCACCCGTCACGGTAGCAGGTACTGACGTTTTGCTGTCTAGCGTCATCTGTCGGACATTTTGTGAACTTTTTTTTTTCTTCTAATAAAACCCCATGTCATTCCAAGCATGTTTGTCAATTTTTACATCTCTACATATACATCTACATGATTAGTCTGCAATTCACATTTAAGTGCTTCGATGTCCTCCATCAGTCCCACCTGGTAAGGATCCCACACCGCGCAGCAATATTCTAACAGAGGACGAACGAGTGTAGTGTAAGCTGTCTCTTTAGTGGACTTGTTGCATCTTCTAAGTGTCCTGCCAATGTAACGCAACCTTTGGCTCGCCTTCCCCACAATATTATCTATGTGGTCTTTCCAACTGAAGTTGTTCGTAATTTTTACACCCAGGTACTTAGTTGAATTGACAGCCTTGAGAATTGTACTATTTGTCGAGTAATCGAATTCCAACGGATTTCTTTTGGAACTCATGTGGATCACCTCACACTTTTCGTTATTTAGCGTCAACTGCCACCTGCCACACCACACAGCAATCTTTTCTAAATCGCTTTGCAACTGATACTGATCTTCGGATGACCTTACTAGACGGTAAATTACAGCATCATCTGCGAACAACCTAAGAGAACTCCTCAGATTGTCACCCAGGTCATTTATATAGATCAGGAACAGCAGAGGTCCCAGGACGCTTCCCTGGGAAACACCTGATATCACTTCAGTTTTACTCGATGATTTGCCATCTATTACTACGAACTGCGACCTTCTTGACAGGAAATCACGAATCGAATCACACAACTGAGACCCCATAGGCCCGCAGCTTGATTAGAAGTCGCTTGTGAAGAACGGTGTCAAAAGCTTTCCGGAAATCTAGAGATACGGAATCTACATTATTCCGTGGTTTATTAAGTTTTCAAATTTATACTGACTTTTTGATCACCCAGTATTGTGTCGCAGCCATGTGGATACCTACCAAGGACTGCGTTCCGAAGGTGGACCAATGCGCTGTCAAGCAGATGGCCATAATGTTTTGCCTGACTAATGTATGCAGTTACTTTTCTTTTCAAGTCTGTGTCCTGTGTCGTGTAGAAAAATCTAGCTCCAGGAAGGTACCGCAACAGGTTACTTTTCGCTTGAGTTGACGAGTGGACAAAGTGGTGGCTATGTTAGAGTCCCACTCACTGAAAACAGGTACTTCTCGCCGCCGAGAAACTGGTAAAGGCGATGTCCTAGCGCGCCGGTCTACACACGGCGATGTGTGTTACAGCGTCTGTGACTCAGCACGGGACGGCGGAGCCCAGGGAGAGAGTTATTGATGTGTTTGCCGAGAGATGAGCGAGCGCCACGGCCGACAGCCCACGGCCCGCGGGCCGCTGCTATTGACTGAGCCGGCAGCGTGGGCGCAGGCAAACACTGTGCGTGCCACGCCGCCTCGCTTTTTACCTCCCTCCCTCCCTACCTCCCCCTCCCTAGGGTCTCGTTGCTCTCCGTGAGCGACCCATACGCGGCAACAGTTAACAGACCGATGAGGCTACAGGTAGCGCCCAAGCGGAAACCCGAGTAGCCGGCGGGAGGGAAATGAAACAGAGAAGAACAAAAAGAGGGAAAGAAAGTCTTTCCCTCACGAGCTCTCACGCATCGTCGAATACTCATTTTGAAAGCTTGCACAAAAATTGCTCTGCCCTTCCTCACCCCACCCCACCCACTCACCACGCCCACAAAATCGGAAGGCAACAAAATCACAGCACCGTCACTAACAAAAAGATTTGGTTCAAATGGCTCTGAGCACTATCGGACTTCACTTCTGAGGTCATCAGTCCCCTAGAACTTAGAACTACTTAAATCTAACTAACCTAAGGACATCATGTGATGTCATCGCCAGACACCACACTTGCTAGGTGGTAGCCTTTAAATCGGCCGCCGTCCGTTAGTATACGTCGGACCCGCGTGTCGCCACTATCAGTGATTGCAGACCGAGCGCCGCCACACGGCAGGTCTAGTCTAGAGAGACTCCCTAGCACTCGCCCCAGTTGTACAGCCGACTTTGCTAGCGATAGTTCACTGTCTACATACCCTCTTATTTGCAGAGACGACAGTTTAGCATAGCCTTCAGCTACGTCATTTGCTACGACCTAGCAAGGCGCCATATTCAGTTACTATGAATGTATTCTGAACAGACAATATTGTGAATCATGTACCGTCAAGAGCGACGTTCATCATTAATGGATTCAAGTTAAGTATCAAACTAATTACGTCCGCTTTCTGAATTCTCATTCCTTGTCATGTTCCAGACCTCACGTCAGTATAGTTCTTCCCTCCTCACGCCAGCCTGCTTGAGCTAAAACGCGTGCATTTCGGCCTCCACTCGTAACACGGTTTTGGCTCTTCTGCTAACAAAAAACATCAAATGTTCAAGTGTGTGTGAAATCTTATGGGACTTGACTGCAAAGGTCATCAGTCCCTAAGCTTACACACTACTTAACCTAAATTATCCTAAGGACAAACACACACACACACCCATGCCCGAGGGAGGACTCGAACCTCCACCGGGACCAGCCGAACAGTCCAGGACTGCAGCCCCCTTAGACCGCTCGGCTAATCCCGCACGGCCCTAAGGACATCACACACACACCCATGCCTGAGGCTGGATTCGAACCTGCGACCGTAGCGGTCGCGCGGATCCAGAGTGTAGCGCCTAGAATCGCTCGGCCACTCTGGGCGGCGACAAAAAGATTTCATTTAATCTAAAACAAAATGTACATGATTACCTTTGGTTCTGGGCCACAGTTGCTGACAATTTTCCAAACAACTACATGATTTCTAGAATTGTTAATTTTTAATTTACTTTTGTACCATTCTATAATTTTGGCTCATCAGCATCATTATCATCTCTTTTCTGCTATATTAGAAGGTCCTTTGCGTCTCCATGCCCTTCGAACAGCTGCCTCCTTGTTAATTCTGCTTCATCCATCGCATCATCCAGGAATTGAAATGTCTTCCTCCCACGCCTCCTCTTCCCTTCCGCAAGCCTCTCTAAGACTGTTGTTGATAATTCTTCCGGATTATATGGCCGTGGTCCATGGAATTCTTCTATTCCTAACGTTTCGTCCAATACTACGTTGGACATCCTCAGAGGTATGGCTGGTCCTGCTGAGTCCTGCCGACTGACGAGTCGGGCGTCGGAGAGCGGCCTAAATACCGAGGAAAGTGGGCGTGGTCTAGCTTGCACATAGTAGCAGAGAGAAAACTAGTCAAAGATAAAGTGTAACTGTCGATAATAGTCCGTCATAGATAAAAATCACTTATCGGTTCTGTAACGCCACTGTCCATATCTCGCTTAATTTCAAGGCCTCTTCTTTTCTATTAAAATTATCTTGATGTTTATAAATTTCAATAGCCTCCCTATACAACCGTGGATAAGAGTTCGCGGTAGCACTTAAAACTGTAGTTTCAGAAAACTTAACTACATGGTCACCTGGCTGAAGTGCATGTTCCGCAACGGCCGATTTATCTATTTTTCCCAGTCGGCAAAGACTTTTATGCTCCTTTACCCTCGTATTCACACTTCTTTTCGTAGTACCAATATAGATCTTGCCACAAGTACACGGAATTTTATACACACCGCTATATGATAATGGTGGCCTTCTATCTTTAACATGGGTATGGTGTTATGGGCGCTCAACAGTGTAGTCTTTAGCGCTATCTTTAACAGAACGAAGTACTTGTCCTATTTTTCTGTTAGGTTTGAATACCGGTTTCACTTTATGTTTCAGCAAAATTTTGCCGATTCGATCTGTAACCTTACCAATGAAAGGTACAGACACCGTGTTCTTCCATTGCTGTGTACCATCCTTGTCCTTTGGCCTGCTGTAATTAGGTCTTAAAACTCTATTAATATCTTTGTTTGAGTACCCATTCTTTTCGAAGGCCTGTTTCAGATGATTCAGTTCCGTATCCAGATATTCCGGCGTACAAATCCGTTTCGCCCTGTCCACTAAACTTTTGATTACACCTCTTTTTTGTTGTGGGTGATGATTGGAGTTCTTATGTAAGTATCTATCAGTATGTGTGCTCTTCCGAAACACTTTATGTTTTAGACTGCCATCGGTCTGTCTCATGACTAACACATCGAGAAACGAAATAGCCTGGTCTTTTTCCACTTCAATGGTAAACTGAATTTTAGGGTTTATGCAATTAAGATAATCAAAAAATTCGTCTAAGGCTTTTTTACCGTGTGTCCAAACCACGGATGTGTCGTCTACATAACGATACCAACAACATGGTTTCTTATTTGCTTTATTCAACGCTAATTGTTCAAATTTCTCCATGTAAAAATTGGCAATCGCAGGGCTCAACGGGTTACCCATGGCAACACCATCCACTTGCTCATAAAACTCCTCATCCCACTGAAACTGGCTAGATGTGAGACGGTGTCTAAACAGAGCGGTCAAATCTTCAGGGAAAACTTCCGTTATGTAAACCATAACTTGTCTCTGCTACTATGTGCAAGCTAGACCACGCCCACTGTCCTCGGTATTTAGGCCGCTCTCCGACGCCCGACTCGTCAGTCGGCAGGACGCAGCAGGACCAGCCATACCTCTGAGGATGTCCAACGTAGTATTGGACGAAACGTTAGGAATATAAGAATTCCATGGACCACGGCCATATAACCCGGAAGAATTATCAACAACAGTACCATCCGGACGTGAAAGCGTTCATTTTATGACCTCTCTAAGACTGTTTTTATGAGACCCATCCTTCATCTGATAGTGACATGCATATATACAGACGGCGGTTGTTGTATTGCGTACAAAAGATATAAAAGAACAGTGCGTTGGCGGAGCTCTCATTTGTAGCCAGGTGCTTCTTGTGAAAAAGTTTCCGACGTGATTGTGGCCGCACGACGTGAGTTAACAGATTCTGAATGTGGAATGACAATTGTAACTAGACGATGGGACACTCCATTACGGAAATCGTCAGCGAATTCAATATTCCGAGATCCAGCACGTCAAGAGCGTGTCCAGAATACCACGTTTTATGCATTACCTCTCACCACGGACAAGGCAGTGGCCGACAGCTTTCACTTAGTTACCGAGAGCAGCAGCGTTTGCGTAGAATTGTCAGTGCTAACAGACAAGCAACACTGCGTGGAATAACCGCAGATATCAATGTAGAACGTACGACGAACGTACCTGTTTGGACAGTACGGCGAAATCTAGTGTTAATGCTCTATGGCAGGGCTTAACAACTGGCCGGTTTTGAGCGCGAGTACTCGCGTGTGCTCAGGCAAGTGCTCGCGAGCAGCTGCAAGGTCGCGGAGCAGGGAGGGAGGGAGGGGAGGGAGGGGAAATGCGCGCGCACGTTTGAATAGGGCCGCAGCGTGCCTATTGAATTCGCGCCGACTGTGTAACGTTTAAAGTACTACGATCAGCTCTTAAGTCACTTCGCTGGTTAAGAATCATGTCAAGTCGCCGTTGTGTAACCCCAACCACGTTTTCGCAGTTCAACCCCCATTGGGAGGAATTGTATCTGTTTACTGAAAAAGATGGCGTTGCAAAATGTTCAGTATGTCACAAAACGCTGAATTCTTTTACGAAATTTAATGTGCAGCGACATTATATGTCGTACCACGCGAAAGACTACGGACGTGGAAAATGTGATTGACCAGATCGTGCACAGGAAGTTATTAAACTTAAAAGGAAGCTATCCGAAGAAGATCTGGACGACGAAGAAAAATCAGCTGAGGCAGCTCTGAGTGGGTTACAAAATTGCTTTGCTTTTAGCAAAATCCCTGCGCCCCTTAACTGATGGCGATTTAATAAAAGAATGTTTGGTAGTTGCAGCGGAACATTTGTGTCCATCTCAAGTTGAACAGTTTCGGATTGTGCCATTATCTAACATGACCATTATGCGTCGCATACAGGACATGGCAGACGACGTCCAGAGCCAGCTTGCAAATATGTGTAAAGATTTTATGGCGTATTCTCTAGCTCTGGACGAAAGTGTTGATATCACTGGAACAGCGCAGCTTGCCATATGTATTAGAGGTGCTAATAGAGATCTTCAGGTGAGGCAGGAGCTCCTCGATGTAGTAGCCATGAAGAACACTACAACCGTAGGTGATATTTTAAGTAGTGTTGAAGAAAGTGTTGAAAATATAGGATTGTCGTGGAATTCTTTAGTTTCAGTGTCTACAGATGGTAGAGGTATACACTAAGCTAATAAAATTATGTGGCGCGTGTACATTCTCCTTTATTTGTTTCATTTGCCGCAGTAATAATTCGTGAGTGATATCCCTGCAGGTGGCCGCGGATTTACATTGACTGGCGGCAGCTGTTGTGTGCCCCACGTGACTCTCCCCCCTCTCCGCTCTGGTCCGGTAGTGGGGGTAGCGTGCTCGCGCTGCTCCGTGCTCGCGCCTTGCTGCTCACAGCTTGCTCCGCGAGCACGTATGTTGTGAAGCCCTGCTCTATGGCAACAGACGACCGATGCGAGTGCCCCTTTGCTTAAGAGCACGACATCACCTGCACCGCCTCTCCTCGGATCCTCGTGAACATACCTGTTGGATCCAAGACGACTGGAAAACAGTTTCCTGGTCAGATTAGTCCACATTTTATGTCAGTTGGTAAGAGCTGATGGTAAGTCTCGCGTGTGGCGCAGACCCCACGAAGCCATGGATCCAAGGTGTCAACAAGGCACTGTGCAAGGTGCTGGTGGCTCCATAATGATGTGGGCTGCGTTGACATGGAATGATCTGGGTCGTGTGGTCCAACTGAACCGATCACTGACTGGAAATGGTTACGTTCGGCTGCTTGGAAACAATTTCCAGCCATTTATGGACTTCATGTTCCCAAACTACGATGGAATTTTTGTGGATGAAAATACACCATGTCCTCGTGCCACAATTGTTCGTGATTGGTTTGAAGAACTTTCTGGACAGTTCGAGCTAATGATCTGGCCGCCCATAGAACATTTATAGAACATAATCTAGAGGTCACTGACTTCCTGTACCGGCAACACTTTCGCAATTACGGACAGCCATAGAGGCAGCATGGTTCAATATCTTTGCAAGGAACTTCCGGCAACTTTTGAGCCCAAGAAACGTCGCATTGCTGCACTACGCCGGGCAAAATGAGGTCCGATATGATATTAGGTCATCCAATACTTTTGTCACCTTCCTGACTCTCCATTCCAGGTTCTTTTCCTTCTTGTTATTATATCCAGTAATTGTCTTTGCTCTCCCATTCTGCTCGCCCTACCCGTCCAACTTATTCTTTGCATCAACCGCCATGTCTGTATCTCAAAAGCCTCCAGCTTTGCTCTTTCTTCCTTAGTATCCACGTTTCAGCATCCTACACGAGGAAACTCTATACATAGTATTTTATTAGTATTTTCCTGAAACCGTTAAGTTGGCTCTTCAGTCATTGCTATTCTGGTTTTAATTTCTGTGCTGCTCTTTTAGTCGGATTGTACCCTGCTTTCGAGCTATTTAAGGCTATGCACATGTTCTACTAATTCTCGAGTCAGAATTTCAGCTAACTGGCCAATATTTGTCAACGCAGATATTTTATCACCAACAGCTAACAACTGAATCATTGTGCTTGAAAATGGCCTAACGCCGAAATTGTACAATAATACGAAGATAAAATAGTACTTAAGAGTTGCAGATACCACAGACTCACTCAAAATGTTTCACACGAAATGACGCAAGCTGGAACTATCCAAGTACTTAGACCCCTCTTTAAATTATATGTTGACTTTGTAAGTAAGTGGTAAGAATTATTATCAAAGCACTTTAAAATAAGTAACGCTACTTTAAGACTTCGCAAACAAACAAAGATTTTAACTGCAATACACGATGATCTAAAACCTAGGCCTTACCTACTTGTGAGAGCAGCAAATGAATATATACAAATTTCAGCGTCTAGGTAGCATAATCGAACAGTATTTTATAACAGGAGATTTTTTAAAAAAATTACATAAAGTAGCGGTGGTGGTATGGACGTGAAGGTTGGACACGTGCTAAACGACAAATCAAAAGGATAGAAAGTGCGTAGATGAGTATTTTGAGACTGGGTACGCATATCGCGACAGTGCGAAAAATGAAAGTGTCTAAAAACAATTAAAGTCAATACGGCAGTATACCTGCCCTTATAGTATTAAGAAATTGTACGTATTTTCTGCAGAGGATCGAACAAAGAAGGTTACCGAATGAAACTTCGCGGTGGACAGTCTTCTCTAATGCCGCAAGAGGCAACTTAAACAAAAAGGATTTTGTAATCTCATACTGTAACATCGGAAAAAGCAAGAAATGTGGGTCATGCATTGTCGAAGTCTCAACATTGGTCAATACGTACCAAAACAGCGTACTGAGAGGTCAAACTTCGCAGTTCTGAGAATGCACTCCGGAGGCGGCGAGTATGAACAAAACGACATCTAAATTTCGACCTCGCGCAGCTGCGACGGATTTAATTAGCCGGTTTTCAGGAGGGCGATGGAGATTCCTGTACGGCTGGCGATTCGTCGCGTCACTCACAGGTCTCGTGGACTGCTCTAGAGTTCGCCCGTTCCATTTGGCCTGTTACGCCTTGAGTGTTTGGTGGTATGCCACTGCACGAGTGACTTGCAGTGCCACGAATTTACAAGTATTGTTTGAAACTCTCTCTCTCTCTCTCTTTCTCTCCCGACCCCCTCTCCCTCCCTCTCTCGCATTCACACACACACACACACACATACACACACACACACACGTGCAATTTTTTAATCAGAATGATTGTCATGCCGTACATGATCAGCAAATTCAAAACCGAAGTGACAGTGTGTAGGGTGCAGACTTTTCGTGGACTGGCCGCAAAGTCTGCCACCATCGCCACCGCGGCATGGTCGAGCACAGTGACAAACAGAGAGTGCACTAAGTAAATTAAATCAATACCTTTGATCAGATTTGGGCTAATCAGAAAATTACCCTTCGTTTGTTATGCATCTTGATTAAATACTTACACTCCTGGAAATGGAAAAAAGAACACATTGACACCGGTGTGTCAGACCCACCATACTTGCTCCGGACACTGCGAGAGGGCTGTACAAGCAATGATCACACGCACGGCACAGCGGACACACCAGGAACCGCGGTGTTGGCCGTCGAATGGCGCTAGCTGCGCAGCATTTGTGCACCGCCGCCGTCAGTGTCAGCCAGTTTGCCGTGGCATACGGAGCTCCATCGCAGTCTTTAACACTGGTAGAATGCCGCGACAGCGTGGACGTGAACCGTATGTGCAGTTGACGGACTTTGAGCGAGGGCGTATAGTGGGCATGCGGGAGGCCGGGTGGACGTACCGCCGAATTGCTCAACACGTGGGGCGTGAGGTCTCCACAGTACATCGATGTTGTCGCCAGTGGTCGGCGGAAGGTGCACGTGCCCGTCGACCTGGGACCGGACCGCAGCGACGCACGGATGCACGCCAAGACCGTAGGATCCTACGCAGTGCCGTAGGGGACCGCACCGCCACTTCCCAGCAAATTAGGGACACTGTTGATCCTGGGGTATCGGCGAGGACCATTCGCAACCGTCTCCATGAAGCTGGGCTACGGTCCCGCACACCGTTAGGCCGTCTTCCGCTCACGCCCCAACATCGTGCAGCCCGCCTCCAGTGGTGTCGCGACAGGCGTGAATGGAGGGACGAATGGAGACGTGTCGTCTTCAGCGATGAGAGTCGCTTCTGCCTTGGTGCCAATGATGGTCGTATGCGTGTTTGGCGCCGTGCAGGTGAGCGCCACAATCAGGACTGCATACGACCGAGGCACACAGGGGCAACACCCGGCATCATGGTGTGGGGAGCGATCTCCTACACTGGCCGTACACCACTGGTGATCGTCGAGGGGACACTGAATAGCGCACGGTACATCGAAACCGTCATCGAACCCATCGTTCTACCATTCCTAGACCGGCAAGGGAACTTGCTGTTCCAACAGGACAATGCACGTCCGCATGTATCCCGTGCCACCCAACGTGCTCTAGAAGGTGTAAGTCAACTACCCTGGCCAGCAAGATCTCCGGATCTGTCCCCCATTGAGCATGTTTGGGACTGGATGAAGCGTCGTCTCACGCGGTCTGCACGTCCAGCACGAACGCTGTTCCAACTGAGGCGCCAGGTGGAAATGGCATGGCAAGCCGTTCCACAGGACTACATCCAGCATCTCTACGATCGTCTCCATGGGAGAATAGCAGCCTGCATTGCTGCGAAAGGTGGATATACACTGTACTAGTGCCGACATTGTGCATGCTCTGTTGCCTGTGCCTATGTGCCTGTGGTTCTGTCAGTGTGATCATGTGATGTATCTGACCCCAGGAATGTGTCAATAAAGTTTCCCCTTCCTCGGACAATGAATTCACGGTGTTCTTATTTCAATTTCCAGGAGTGTATTTCAAGAGTGATCACAAGTAATCTTTAATTATTCGCTATGAGACTAACTTTCCCCGACGATTTCAGACCACCGTCGGCTTGCCTTACGAGCAGACTATAGACTGTGTCCTAATTTGTTTAATCTACAATATCGCAAGGTGGTGAATACTGACAGAAGCTAGACAGCCGATAGTTTCCAATTCAGGGCACGGCTACGTACTGTGGAAAGACACGAAAGGACACCCTCATTCGAAGTGATGGACGGATGTCAATCAAACACCTCGGTGCACAAGTGGACATCTCTGATGGTATTGCTGACACACTCGTCCACCTGCTGGGATACTCAAATGTGTGTGCCTCGACGCGTAACAGAAGGCCACAAAGAGCAGCAAAGGACCATCTGTGCGGAATTTCTTACGAGGCTAAAATTTTTGTCAAACATTGTCACAGGTGATGAAACATGGGACTAATTGTTTCCACTCATTCTTCTGTAATTGTCTAACAATGCTTTAAAGGGTCGCTCTGTCTACGTATTTCTTCAAGAAACGCACTGCAGTTGATTCTTTGAAATCTGCAGCATGTCTAACAATTCCTTACCAAAGAAAAACCTGTATCGAGGCACACTTCTGAATGAATAATTTGTTTTACCATAACTAGTTCGGATCTAGGACAACTGCCAGACGACAGCGAAGATTTCTCAAACAAATTTCACAGTTTTGAACTCAGGGAAAGTTTGACTTTAAACGTTAGAGTATAGATGTCTTCTTCATTGGTATATGATATGCGGAACTATACGCTAGACTAAGTCCAGACCAAAATTCGTCATTAATTATTTATGGAAACCATAAAAATCTGAAATTTGTACGCGAAATCCTCGCTGTCATCTGACGATGGGCCTGGGGCCAAAATTAGTGACGGTTGAAATAAATCATTTATATAGTATTTGCAGCTGGTTGTAATTTTCCTCTTCATTGACCTTTTCATCATGACGAACAACTTAAATATGGACAAGATTTTCTTTTTTTACTGAACATTTTACAATATTCTGATTCTGTACCTTGCTATCCGCATTCATCTTTGTTTTCTTTCTACATGCCTCCCTAACGATGCTAACTGTAGAGGTACCTCTAACATAGTGCAAGGTATGTACCTTTTTGGGAATGTAGTCCTAATTGTGGAAATAAACTTGTTAAGCAAGACAAGGTAGCAAAGAACACAAACTCCTTCGAAACAAACACGTTACAGCAGAGCCACCAAACAAGCTTCTCGAACGTATTGTCTCCACGGTCCAGTTCTGCTGCTGGCCGACCATTCCGAACTTCTACGCTCAAGTCAAGTAGTCGATGACACAGCAAGCAAATTCCGTGTTTCCCACGAGTTTATATACGGAGCTACTGTGCTGGGAAAGCTAACCAACCAAAGACAGGACGCCAGCATTACAGTTGCTGTTCGGGAGCGGCTCCGTTGCGTTTGGTTGGCTCCAGAGAAGAGCGCGGCGTCACACTCAGGATGCTGCAGTGTGGTGCGAGGGGTCTGGCCGTAGGAAAGGAAGAACTCAGGAGATGCGCTCCAGTGGCATCCAGGGGCAGCAATGCAACCCGCGTAACTCTCTAAGCGGCGTCGCGAGAGATACTACCACCCACTGTCAGCGAACTAACTAGATGTTTGCAGAGTGAGGAGGTGACTAGCTATTCCCAAGTCTTCTAACTAATAGGACCAGTCATCAACGGCAAAAATAACCTGTTAACGGACCCACATATTATCTACAGCTAAATCTGTATGTTATTAAATACGATGACAACTAATTTCTGTAATAATTTATTTAATAGTCCCGACTGACACAGAAGATTTCGAGCAATGGTGGCAATCATATTTCGTCACTGATACGTATGTCATCGTAATCATATCAGCAATTATATCCAGTCACCTGCTTAAGACACTCATGTTGTAATATATCTGGCTTAGTCAGCCATCATATTAGGCTCCAAGAAGCTGTTCCCAGACCAGTGGAGATGCAAGAAGTATATAGATGACGAAATGTGGTGTGAGGTACCTGTGACAGATGTTAGATTCGGTACCATTCCCGTGAGAAAGACCGCCTGCATAATGCTACTGCTCTGTGATTGGCTGCTGTGTTCGGAGCAAGGGCGCCAAAACGTTAAAGTATAGTTATTATTATTAGTTAAACTACTCATTGGATTTACTTAACTTTTTAATATAAATATCTCTCAACAGCTGACTATCAGTCAGTCATTTCATAATTATTAAAAACAATTTAAATAAAAAACAAAAGACTGACAAAATTTGCAGACGAAGCACTTCGGAAGCGTTCGTATCACACCTTTTCTGGTACGGCTCGCGAAGTGTTTCCGGCTGTTCTTCACTCTGGATTAGGCAGTCGAGATGTACAGTCATGTTGTCTGTGGCGGGATGTGTTTGCCAGTATTCAGTATTAAATGATTCACTCCGGTAGTCATGAGGCACAGAGACGTGCCACAAATAGTGTAAAGATACATTTTCGTAAACATTGTGTTTGATCATGTACTTTGCTGTATCAGAAGGTGTTTTATTAAGATCATGTAGTCTTCTCGTGTGGCTATATTAAAATACGCGAGTGGCATACCAAAGAAGTGATACATTATTTCAGAACAGAACCTCACTAAAAGTCGGTTTCAGCCTCTAGATACAGAACCTACGACCTGGGTGCTGTTTTCTGCGCTGGGGGCATCAACTTGAAGACAGCAGGTTAGTGAACTATAATAGAACCTTTGTATTCCACACAGTGCAGTGGAAACAACTAGGCGTCTCACGTGTGCTGCATGCACAGAACAAATGTGCTCAGTGACACGTCATCTGCAGTAATGCAGAGGAGGTAAAGGAGGATGATCGTTATTAACACCAACAATCAATTCATTCTTCCATTCTTGCCGTAATGTTCAGAACATCTTGAACGACTCGAGATAGGACGTTAATATTTACAGGACATGTACATTAGTATATTCTGCAGAAAGGATTAGCATTTCAGTCACCTCGGTTCAGCACGTGTCCTGTTGCCTAGTAGGCACAGGATCCGCCATGGGTCCTGATAACATGTTCCATGTATGATGGAATCGACGCGTACAAGACGTGAATGGAGTCCTGTGGCATAGCTGTCCATGCTGCATTCACATGGTTCCGAAGTTCATTTGTGGTGGTTAGCATTGGGTGACAGTGCTGTACCAGTAGTTCCACATTTTCGACTGGCGACAGGGCTGGTCATCTGGCGGGCCAGGGCACAAAGCTGACGTCCTGTGACACCAAGAAAGCACGTGTTCGAGCAGAAACATGTGGTTGTGCATTGTTTTGCTGAAAAATGGCGTTTGGGGTACTGTGCAGAAAGTTTATGGCTACGGATCCCTGGACGTCATTCAGGAAGGTCACACTGGTCAAAGTACCCTGAACACCCACCAACTGTGATTTGTGATTGTACCCAACAACAGCCCAAACCTCAATGCCTTGAAGCCTTGTGCGGATATCGTTACTGAGATGGTGCTTCCCCTGTCTGCGGCGAACCGAACTGCGGCCGTCAGTTTGAAACATACAGAACTTGGATTCATCCGAAAACACTACATGATGCCATTCCTGTCTCCACTGACGTCGTTTCATACACCACTGCTGTCTAGAATGTTTCTGTACATTGGTCAAAGGTAGGCTGAGAAATGGACGATGAATACATACCGTAATAAACGGTAACGGACTGTCACATCTGATAGCGTAATATGTGTTACACTGTTCCACTGTTGCGCCAGAGTGACGATAACGCAGATCTGTCCTGCAGTACCATTTGGATGAGGTGTCGATCTTCTCGGGTGGTGGTGTTGGTGGTGGGACCTGAGCCATCTCGTCGTGCTCTACGGCATTCCGTGAACTGCTCTGCACACACCCGTTACAATGCTGAAACACTTCGTCCCACAAAAGCAACAATTTCCCGGGTGTATGCATCGCATTTTCTCATGCCAATAGTGCGCCCTATTTCAAACTCACTGATTTGACGGTACGGATAATGCAAACGTCTGTGAGGCACCCTGCGCATCTGCTGAAGTCACACTGATCCATCACGTTCGCTTTATAGCAAACAACGAGAGCTGCAGGAACATTTTACTGGAAGGTGGTGTTCCGCCACGACGTCGATTTGACCTTGAACCCGCCGTCCGATATGGTTAAAACGCTAATCATTTCTGCAGAACATACTAATGTACATGTCCTGTGAATATAAAGGCCCTATCTATAGTCGTTCGAGGAGTTCTGTTTTTTTTTATTTTTTTATTTTTTTTATGAACAGGAGTGTACTTGCACCCATCGGAACGAACTGCATACATAGTAACAAAAAGCTATATAATTAGTATAATGTGCAGTACTAAACGCTCATAACTATAAAATTAAATAAATGTACAAATAAAATACAGTTGACTATGAAAGGATAAAGTATTATGTAAGTGACCAGGTTATCACAAACTGTAGTGTGAATAACGATGTCTGATGGCGAGTGTAAAAGTTCAGATCTAGGCATAAGATTGAGTACTGCATGCGTCTGGAGTTGCTAAATTAGTATTGTAACTGCTTACAGTGAAAGGTAACATTAAAATTTACTTTTACAGGTATAACCAATTCACCTCATCTCATATGCGTAGCTGACAGTTGTATTTTACTTACTCGTCGATCAAGTACGTGTTTCGTCCGTACATGCATACGGAGTGTCGGTCATCAAAATCACTTGTGAAACAATGACAGCCGGTTATATAGAACGACAATAATACGAAATCTAAAAATAATCAACCCAAGGGAAATTTTTTCTTCAAATGAGTAACTATTTCGCAGCATGATTTGTTTTCAGCTCACCACAATTAATCAGTTACATTCCACCTTTTTCATAAGTCGTGAATAATGATCGCTGTTAAAGTCTACAAAATACTCGTAAATGGAGACAATAAATTCCTCGTTCATTACGTCTTTTACGGAGGAGGTAACACGTATGGAAGATGAAAAGGTGCCGCAGTCATTGTACAGGGTGTTTATAAATGAATATCGGGTTTTTAACGATTTATAATATTTATTACATTAAACTTACAATTATAAATGATATGTCAAATGAAAGAGCAACTCAAACAGTTTTACCAAGAACCTTGTAAATGTTCACTGGCATAGCGAAGTACGCGATTGGTTGAACTTCACTGTACCCAAGCGCTGGATGGGCCGCAAGGGGCCCAATGACAGGGCTTGCTCTGTATGGCCTCCACGTTCACTCGACCTAACGCCATGCGATTTTTTCCTATGGGACTTCATCAAGGATCGTGTGTACATGCCTACGCAACCAGCAGACCTCCCTGAATTAAGAAACCGGATTGAAGCAGCTGTTGCTACAATCACTGAAGACACACTTATCAACGTTTGGGAAGAACTCGGCTATAGACTTGATGTGTGCCGTGTGACAAATGGTGCTCACATTGAACATTTATAAGGTTCTTGGTAAAACTGTTTGAGTTGCTCTTTCATTTGACATATCATTTATAACCGTAAGTTTAATATAACAAATATTATAAAGCGTTAAAATCCGGATATTCGTTTATAAACACTCTGTAATTATCATTGCCTTGGTTTGTAATAAATCGATCCAACGGCTAATCGAATACAGAACCGTGTCCGACAGCATAAATGTCCACTTTACGAGAACTGAAAGTGAAGCTTTCGAAATTATTCCACTTGTTCTCAACCCTGAGTCAGTGGGTTAAGTTTCTCAAATTTCAGTATTCTCATCAGTGCAGCGCACATACCAGAGGTGAATTCTAAACCGTTACCGACGTCAGCAATACCATCACTGTGATGTCGGAGAAATCAGCTCAAAAGTGTAAGAACTACACTGTTGTAGATTATAGCAGACTAGTCTTAGAAGCATATTTCAGAATCCGGTAGAGACAGTTTTGCCTGCATTGTCTGCAAATGGTGATATCGTAGAAATAGTAAGCTCTCACGCTTACTGACGTACGCAGATAAAGTTCCTTATAGTCAAAACTCGACTAAATATTTAAGTGGCTGTAAGGATTTTGACTGAAGACTACGGGAAGGTGCTTTCTGAGTATAATGACGTTCGACACTTCATGCCAAATCCTACGAGTACGATATTGCAGTGCCTGCGTTGTTCAGAAGTACAATCAAAGCTGCTTCGGGCACCGCTGCGACTACAGCCGTTACGAAAAACATGTAATGTATTCGCAGTTGCGAAAATGGACAACAGTCATCTGTATAATGGAATAAAGACATTTAAATTTTTTGCCGCACCGGGATTCGAACTCGGATTTCAGCTTACTGCGAGCGGTTGCCACACTTGCCCTGCACGTAGTCAAATATGACGCATAATACTTTACGAAACAATTGTGTACATAGTCATCGATCAGTCTCTGTAGTCAGTTACAACAGTCAAAGATTTACAGATTCGTCAAGAACGACCACACAAATATACTTCAGGGAAGGGAGATACTAGGCTGGGATTCATCTGAAGAAGGAAGAAATTATCATTATTGTTTAACGTCCCCTCTACGACGAGGTGGTTACGTTCGTGACACAAGGTCAGATTGGACGAGGACGCGAAGTAACTTACCGTGGCGTTCAGAAGTGCTTTAAGGAAAGTAAGGAAAATATAAATCTGAATTCCCAAAGAGAGTTTGAACTTCTGTCGCCACGAATGCGTATCCAATGTCTTCCCCAGTGCCACACAGCTCGGTACGTTTGACAAACATTATGAAGTGTAGTAGGTCTACGATGGGGACTGATTACAAAACTTCGTTGGGCAATTACTGATTATTATTCGACTGCAGTGGACCATTATCACCTTGAATTAAGAGCAGAGAAGATCCATAGAAGAGCTGTGCGACTGTTCAAGTAGTCCCAGAGAATCAGAGACACGCCTAATATAATCCAGTCCACGGAAATGATTATTGTAAAATCTAGAGCGGAAGTTACAGTACTCGCCAGGAACATATCCCCCCCCTGCTACCCTACATAAATCTCCTGTGACGTCCATGACGATAAAATTAGAAGTCGTTTAGCTTTTATGGAGACATACCGACAGTAAATCTTCCAACGGACCTTACACGAATGGAGAAGTAATAAAAAACATGGAAACTTTTAATGGCGCAACACATTGTCTTCATCACACATACACTATGTGATCAAAAGTATACGGACACCTGGTTGAAAATGACTTACAAGTTCGTGGCGTCATCCATTAGTAAATTAGTAATGCTGGAATTCAGTATGGTGCTGGCCCACCCTTAACCTTGATGATAGCTTCCACTCGTACAGGCATACCTTCAATCACGTGCTGGAAGGTTTCTTTGGTAATGGCAGCCCATTCTTCACGCAGTGCTGCACTGAGGAGTGATATCGATGTCGGTCGGTGAGACCTGGCACGGTGTCGGCGTTTCAAAACATCTCAGAGGTGTTCTATAGGATTCCGGTCAGGACTCTGTGCAGTCCAGTCCATTACAGGGATGTTATTGTCGTGTAACCACTCCGCCACTGGCCGTGCATTATGAACAGGTGCTCGATCGTGTTGAAGAGAGTCAGAATAAATTTTCACATGGAGCGGATTGTCTGCTGATTTGAAACTTCCTGGCAGATTAAAACTGTTTGTCGGACCGGTACTCGAGTTCAGGCCTTTGGCTTTCCTGTGTAGTTGATCTGCAGACTGAGTTATGCTCGCATGACTCACGGTCCGTCCAAACAGCTTTGCTTTCGCCTGTACCTAATTTCCTACCTTGCAAACTTCAAAGAAGTTCTCTCGCATATCTCGCGGGACTATCTCTTCTGGAAGAAAGGATATTGCGGAGAAGTTGCTTAGACACAGTCTAGGGAATTGTTTACGAAATGAATATTCACTTCACAGTGGAGTGTGCTTTGATCTGAAACTTTCTTGCAGATTAAAACTGTGTGTCGGGCCGGAATTCGAACTTGTGACCTTTACCTTTCACGAGAAAGTGCCTTTACGACTGATGTATCCACGCACTATTCACGATAGTCCCTCACAGTTTCACTTAGAGTCAGTTTGTTATTCAGCGACATTAGCCCCCCAGCGTTAGAATGATACTGCCAAGCCAGGAGTGCAAATGGCACCAACTACAGAGGGATTGTTCGTTACCCGCAAGACAGGAGAGAGACCGCATACCTGCTTAAGTAGTTGCTGCTGTTTACAAATTCTTCACGGCGTCGGATTTTGCACGCTTCCACACCTCGCTTGCCAGTTAACGTACGAAATCTGTCGGAACTCTGCTACCAATTTAAGCCGTACGCGAGGGAACTACTAATTTGCACCGTCACTATGTACATCCTCTCCATGCGTGGACTGGGCGGCACAACGCGATTTCAACGGCACACCTGCCCCCCATCATTAACCTGCAACTTTTTTTGCATTCCTGAGCGATGAATGTAAATCCATCCAGCGCGAGGGTCCGTTGCAATCTATTTCTTCTGGCTACGTTTTCAATGTATTTTCTGCGAATTTTCACACCATTACGAATATCTGTGTGGTTAAAAATTTAGAGCCGTATCATTCAACATTTAAGTAAATGGACTGTTTATGATTCGTGTTTTACGCTTTGCGAAGGTAAAATTGATTAAAGTTAGATACCTACAATCGAATTTGGTTGTTTTGTTTCATATATAATGCCGAACCGAAACGGTGATGCGCCACTCCCCGCAATTTCCCGAGATACTTTTGAATCGATGTGTTAGTTCGCTTTATCCAAGGTAACTTCAGCTGTTTTATTCTCTTGGTCCAGAAAATATATTTACAGATGTAAGTTTATTAACAGAAGTGAGAATATTCATTAGATTAGTTTCGTGGTATGTATAACAGTATTCAGCAAAATACACTCCTGGAAATGGAAAAAAGAACACATTGACACCGGTGTGTCAGACCCACCATACTTGCTCCGGACACTGCGAGAGGGCTGTACAAGCAATGATCACACGCACGGCACAGCGGAAACACCAGGAACCGCGGTGTTGGCCGTCGAATGGCGCTAGCTGCGCAGCATTTGTGCACCGCCGCCGTCAGTGTCAGCCAGTTTGCCGTCGCATACGGAGCTCCATCGCAGTCTTTAACACTGGTAGCATGCCGCGAGAGCGTGGACGTGAACCGTATGTGCAGTTGACGGACTTTGAGCGAGGGCTTATAGTGGGCATGCGGGAGGCCGGGTGGACGTACCGCCGAATTGCTCAACACGTGGGGCGTGAGGTCTCCACAGTACATCGATGTTGTCGCCAGTGGTCGGCGGAAGGTGCACGTGCCCGTCGACCTGGGACCGGACCGCAGCGACGCACGGATGCACGCCAAGACCGTGGGATCCTACGCAGTGCCGTAGGGGACCGCACCGCCACTTCCCAGCAAATTAGGGACACTGTTGCTCCTGGGGTATCGGCGAGGACCATTCGCAACCGTCTCCATGAAGCTGGGCTACGGTCCCGCACACCGTTAGGCCGTCTTCCGCTCACGCCCCAACATCGTGCAGCCCGCCTCCAGTGGTGTCGCGACAGGCGTGAATGGAGGGACGAATGGAGACGTGTCGTCTTCAGCGATGAGAGTCGCTTCTGCCTTGGTGCCAATGATGGTCGTATGCGTGTTTGGCGCCGTGCAGGTGAGCGCCACAATCAGGACTGCATACGACCGAGGCACACACGGCCAACACCCGGCATCATGGTGTGGGGAGCGATCTCCTACAC
The DNA here is from genome assembly GCF_023898315.1 of Schistocerca nitens. Lineage (NCBI taxonomy): Eukaryota > Metazoa > Arthropoda > Insecta > Orthoptera > Acrididae > Schistocerca > Schistocerca nitens. The sequence goes on from NC_064619.1 coordinate 19,156,660, forward strand.
TGGCCGTACACCACTGGTGATCGTCGAGAGGACACTGAATAGTGCACGGTACATCCAAACCGTCATCGAACCCATCGTTCTACCATTCCTAGACTGGCAAGGGAACTTGCTGTTCCAACAGGACAATGCACGTCCGCATGTATCCCGTGCCACCCAACGTGCTCCAGAAGGTGTAAGTCAACTACCCTGGCCAGCAAGATCTCCGGATCCGTCCCCCATTGAGCATGTTTGGGACTGGATGAAGCGTCGTCTCACGCGGTCTGCACGTCCAGCACGAACGCTGGTCCAACTGAGGCGCCAGGTGGAAATGGCATGGCAAGCCGTTCCACAGGACTACATCCAGCATCTCTACGATCGTCTCCATGGGAGAATAGCAGCCTGCATTGCTGCGAAAGGTGGATATACACTGTACTAGTGCCGACATTGTGCATGCTCTGTTGCCTGTGTCTATGTGCCTGTGGTTCTGTCAGTGTGATCATGTGATGTATCTGACCCCAGGAATGTGTCAATAAAGTTTCCCCTTCCTGGGACAATGAATTCACGGTGTTCTTATTTCAATTTCCAGGAGTGTATGAACTACAGCTATTAGTCATGCTTGTAGAAATAGGTTTAAGCGTTATTTTTATGATCTACCTTCAAAAACTTTTATCCTTTTGCAAATTTCCCCACAAAATGAATAAATAAATAAATAAAATAAAGAAATATTACAAATTCACTCACTACGGCAATACTGTACTGAAACATGTACGAGTGCAAGAAAAACCGAACAGTAGTGCATTGCACAACGCTGACTTTTGATACTAATTCTTCTAATGTTTCTTCCGAAGCTCGAGAATCAAGGGCTAAAATATCCAAAAGACGACAGAAAATCGTTCTGACTCATCTCAGAGCACCAGTTTATCTTTAAAATTAGAGAAAATTCGTTCCATTCTTTTTTTTTTTTAGACCATGATGTTTGTGAAACACAAAATTTCATCAGTGGTGACTAGGTTTTATCCGCAATGCCAAGACATCTGATTAACGAGTAAAGAAGTTCTGATTACATAATACTATAAAATACCAGATATTTAATAGTTTAATACAAGTGAGGTATAGCACTAGAAAGTCAAGCATTTGTGTCGAAGAGAAATGCATATACAGGCAAACACATCACTATAGCAATTCGGAAATCCTTCTCACAACCATTTCTGTGAAGTATACAAAGTATATATGTCCGTGGATACGAAAGCCAGACAACAGGAACAAGAGAAGACCCTACAGGACGCAAAAGAAATGTGGATACGAAGAAAAATGACGACAATAAGCTAGCTGGGAACGAATTAGAAACTAGATATACTACAGTAAGAAGCCTAAGAAACTAAATATAGCCGACCGGAGTGGCCGTGCGGTTCTGGGCGCTACAGTCTGGAGCCGAGCGACCGCTACGGTCGCAGGTTCGAATCCTGCCTCGGGCATGGATGTGTGTGATGTCCTTAGGTTAGTTAGGTTTAATTAGTTCTAAGTTCTAGGCGACTGATGACCTCAGAAGTTAAGTCGCATAGTGCTCAGAGCCATTTGAACCATTTGAACTAAATATAAAGAAAGAAGACAAAATTAATAGGATATGTCTTTAGGCATAGCACCTGTCTCATAAATATACCTCGCTAGCCACTGAAATTGCAACGTCAAAATGATAGAAAACTACAAAATTTTTCTTGGCCGTATAGAAGGAAGAACAATTTATTAAATATGGAGGTCATTTGGGGTAAACAGTTTGCAAAATTTAGTATTTTTGGCGGCGACAATGGCGCTTAGATAGCTGGGCATCGTGTTGAACTGAACTTGAATGACAGATACAACTACATCATTTCCTGTTTTGCCTCGACACCGTGGCAGAGTTCATCAATCGTCGTGGTTGGCGAGTGCTAGCGTGCCAGACACACAGAAACCCAGCAGGATGTTTTGAGCGCGCCAGAAATGGAGAGAATGTGGTGGCCAGACAAACAATGTAACAGTTCAGCATCGATGTCTGCCAGAACAGCACAGGCAACATTCGGACTGGCGTTATCTTGTTGAAAGATAACGTCACAGATATGTGAGTGACTCGAAGACTTCTGAAGTAATAGAACCCAGTAAGCGGTCCTCGACAGCGAGTGTTCATCGGAGACAAGGGTATCATTATGAGTGCCTCCGGCAGTTGTGATAGGACCGTTTTTGTTCTCTATATAAACAAATTACCTGACGGCCAGGGCAAGCAGCAGTCTGTGTCTGTTTCCTGATAGTGCTTTGGTGTATGGGAAGGTGTCGTCGTTTTAAATGCCTGTAGCAATATTCAAGATGACTTGAACAGAATTTGTACTTGGTATGATGAATGGCAGCTTGCCCTAAATGTAGAAAAAAGTAAGTTAAAATGCGAATTTGTAGGAAAACCAGTTCTGTAACGTTCGAATACAGCAATAATAGGGTGTAGCTTGACACCACATCTATTAAATATCTAAGCTATATGATATGGAATAAGCACGTCAGGTTGGTAGCAGGAAAGGCGAACGCTAGACTTCGTTTTATTGGCAGAATGTTGGAAAAGTGTAGCTTATCCATGAAGGAGGTGGCGTGCTGAACGCTTGTGCGACCTATTGTTGAGTATTGTTCGAGTGTTTGGGATCACAATTCAGAGGCGTGCTGCTAGATTTGTTATCGGGAGGTCCGATCAGCAAGTATTATGGAGACACTTGGCAGACTCAAACGGGAACCCTGGAAGAATGATGACGTTCTTTTCACGGAACACTACTAGCAAAATTAGAAAACCGGCATTTGAGGCCGACCGCAGAACGATTCTACTGCCGCCAACGTACGTTTCGCGCAACAACCATGAAGATGTGACAAATTAGGGCCCGTACGGAGGCTTTTAGACAGTCATTTATCCCTCGCTCTATTAGGGAGTGAAACAGTTGAGGATATAAGTAGCAGTCGTGCAAGGTACCCTCCGCCACGCACTATATGGTTGTTCGCAGGATATGTATGTGGATGCAGATAAAAACTATAATCTCAATAAGCCACAATGGTGCCCCTCTCTGGAATTACGACAAGTGCTGGTAGCCGTTTCTCAGTTTTACACGAGGCGGTAATTTGCTGCGCAATTTTTTTTTGTATACAGACTGTAGACGGGGGTAATCCTGCCTTCTTTGTACGGTTGCGCTGAATTGCTAATCATTTGCGTATCAAAGCGCGTAATACCCTTCACGTCAATTTGCTTGTGTTGTTGCAGTTCAAATGGCCAGCAACGCATTTGACGACAAACACGCCCCAGAAAGCACTGTTAGGATACGACGACAACAAAAACACGCCAAAGCTAGTTGAGGATTACTCTGAGGTGAAAAAAGTCATGAGATACCGCCTAATATCATGTCAGACTTTCTTTTGCCCGGCCGCGACTCGACATTTCAGAAATCGTTGGAATTTCGCAGAAGAAATATTGAGCCATGGTGCCTCTATAGGAGTCCATAACTGCGAAAGCGTTGCCGCCTCAGACTGTTGTGCACAAACTCACCTCTCCAATATGTCTCATAAATGTACGATGGGACTCATGTCGGACAATCTTGGTGGCCAATAATTCGCTCGAATTGTCCAGAATGTCCCTCAAACCAACCGCCAACAATTGTGGCCCGGTGATATGACATCGTTGTTTGGGAACATGAAGTCCATGAATGGCTGCAAGTAGTCCAACGTAACCATTTCCGACCAGTGATCGATTCAGCTGGACCACAGGACCCAGTCCATTCCATGTAAACACAGCATAGCGTATTATGGAGCCTACACCGGCTTGCACAGTGCCTTGTTGACAATGTGAGCCCACGATCTCGTGGTGTCTGTGCCACACTCGAATCACCCATCGTCTCTAACTAAAACAGGGACTCATTTGACCGGGCCACGGTTGTCCAGTCGTCGTGGGTCCAACCGATGTGGTCACGAGCCCAGGAGAAGCGCTGCAGGCGAAGTCGCGCTGTTAGCAAAGACAGTCGCGTCCATCGTATGCTGTCACAGACCATTAACATCAGATGTGGTGGCACTGTCGTAACGGGTAAGTTCGTCGTGTGCCCACAATTATTTATGAAGTTATTTCACGCAGCGCTGCTTGTCTGTTAGCACTGACTACGCTACGCAAACGCTGCTGCTATCGGTCGTTAAGAGAAGGCCGTCGGCCACTGCGTTGTCCGTGGTGAGTGGCAGTTCTGCATCTACATCTACATCCATACCCCGCAAGCCACCTGACGGTGTGTGGCGGAGGGTACCTTGAGTACCTCTATCGGTTCTCCCTTCTATTCCAGTCTCGTATTGTTCGTGGAAAGAAGGATTGTCGGTACGCCTCTGTGTGGGGTCTAATGTCTCTGATTTTATGCTCATGGTCTCTTCGCGAGATATACGTAGGAGGGAGCAATGTACTGCTTGACTACTCGGTGAAGGTATGTTCTCGAAACTTCAACAAAAGCCCGTACCGAGCTACTGAGCGTCTCTCCTGCAGAGTCTTCCACTGGAGCTTATCTATCATCTCCGTAACGCTTTCGCGATTACTAAATGATCCTGTAACGAAGCGCGCTGCTCTCCGTTGGATCTTCTCTATCTCTTCTATCAACCCTATCTGGTACGGATCCCATACCGCTGAGCAGTATTCAAACAGTGGGCGAACAAGCGTACTGTAACCTACTTCCTTTGTTTTTTGATTGCATTTCCTTAGGACTCTTCCAATGAATCTCACTCAGTCTGGCATCTGCTTTACCGACGATCAACTTTATATGATCATTCCATTTTAAATCACTCCTAATGCGTACTCCCAGATAATTAATGAATTAACTGCTTCCAGTTGCTGACCTGCTATATTGTAGCTAAATGATAAGGGATCTTTCTTTCTATGTATTCGCAGCACATTACACTCGTCTACATTGAGATTCAATTGCCATTCCCTGCACCATGCGTCAATTTGCTGCTGATCCTCCTGCATTTCAGTACAATTTTCCATTGTTGCAACCTCTCGATGTACCGCAGCATCATCCGCAAAAAGCCTCAGTGAACTTCCGATGTCATCCACAAGGTCATTTATGTATATTGTGAAATGTGGTATCTTCGGCACATTCTTGACATTGAGGATCTCGGAATATTGAATAGCCCGCATCTCGTCGTGCGGTAGCGTTCTCGCTTCCCACGCCCGGGTTCCCGGGTTCGATTCCCGGCGGGGTCAGGGATTTTCTCTGCCTCGTGATGGCTGGGTGTTGTGTGCTGTCCTTAGGTTAGTTAGGTTTAAGTAGTTCTAAGTTCTAGGGGACTGATGACCATAGCTGTTAAGTCCCATAGTGCTCAGAGCCATTTTTGAATATTGAATATTGAATTCCGAAATGGATTGTCCCATGCATGTAGTTGTTGTCTTGTAATTACCGTCGTTCGGCCACAATCACGTCGGAAAGCTTTTCACACCAATCAGCTGTGTACAAATGACAGCTCCGCCGAGTTACTGCCCTATTACGGGCCGGATTTCTACGATTGCACATCGTTGTCGCATGACTTCTGTCACGTTAGTGTAAAAGAGTGCTTAGGAAGCTATAAGCATGCCTAGAGCAACCAACCACAGTGATAGCGGTAGTAACCTAGGCGCACACCTCAAAACTGCCATACCTGCCTCTAGAGTGCTACTTCAAGGGCGCCGCTGAAAATTAATATTCGTTCCCCTTTCGCGACATAACAGAAGGTAGCGCGTCCCGCTCAGCGTTCTACACAGACATAAAAATTCATTTGCCACGGCGAACAGTCGGCGGCAGCATAAATGGAAGTCGGTAATTACTTTTACGACGGCCGCAACCGCTGCGTCGTTAGCAAACACAGTCGTACCGGCGGCAGGCTGCAATGTTGACAAGGTGGTGGCGGCTGGAGGTAAAGCCTTTTTACAAGCCAACTGGGCCCCGGCCCATCCCGTGGGCTAATTCCAGCGATCCCTGACCGCTCCCTGCCTACCGCTTTTACTAACGATTATTTTTGTGGGAATTACCTCTAATTCCGGCTTTGAAGAAGGAGGGCCGCCCACAAGACTGTCGTACGCATAAAACGTGGTGGGACTGGGAAATGGTTAATTTGCGGGGACGCCGTCACCAGAGGAATCTGCGTATGCCACGCCATCCTTTGTGACAGCGCTAATGGATGACTTTCCATTTGCAGATGGAGCGTGGTGACCGGAAGCTTTGTCTCACTGAAATGAGAGCTGCGCCGTACGTCAAGAAAGTTTTCGAATCCTCATTAAATCCCACATCACCTGACACTTTCACGGTGTGTCCGCACCAGGCACAGTAATGCTGCAACAAAGTACTGTTTCAGGGCAATAGTCACACAGGACAACTCAAATGGCGCTCAACAATGAACTTTATGCTGTGTATTGCTGAAATGCTCTATACAATCCTGGGAGTAATAAAGCTTACAACCACGAAGACCCAACAAAAATATTCCATTCCTTCATGGAAATTTACCAAACTTCTCAAACCACCCTATTAAATGACATAATATAGTGTGAGTTCGTAAAGAGCATGGCGCAATCCAGAGACAGTGGTCATAGTTTCATCGAGTGCGTAAGTGCACGAGCAAGAACAAATCGTTTCATTTTATTTATTATAGATATCTGCCATAAATACGTGGACTTGGTAAAGTGAAATGGGTAATTTAATTAGTATTTTCAACAAATGTTGAATGCAAGTATGAAGACACCTTTCAGAACTTTCTTATTCTTTTGTACATTTATTTCAAAAGAATGAAGAATGAAACACAAAAACTAAATGAACAGTCAGGCAGAATAAAAATAAAATAAAACAATATCCAATACAAATTTCAATAAGTATTGTAGTAGTTCTACTATATGTTTATTACGTTATAAATAAATAAAAATTTAATTTTAAATTGAGTGCATTAATGCAATCTTAGTAAATGAGTGTTTGTAAAATGATTCTTTCATATAGCGTTCATTAAAAAAATGACGATGATTCCACTTGGGACCTGTGGAAGGTACATTAGCTTATTTGTTTCTGTTGTAAATATTTGTCATGTATTATTGTTTTTCTTACATGTTCAACATCCTGGAGGACTTCCTCACTACGAATCATTTGAAATGAAAGTATATATATATATATATATATATATATATATATATATATATATATATATACGAGGGCTATTCCGAAAGTAAGGTCCGATAGGTCGCGAAATGGAAACCACGGTAAAAATCAAAAATGTTTTATTTGCAACAGTTAGATACACCTTGCAGCTACTTATCTCCATAGTCGCCGACCCGACTTAGACGTGTATCGTAGCGTGGTACCAACTTTCCCATACCCTCGCTATAGAAGGCAGCCGCCAGTGCTCTCCGCCAATTCTCTACGCTGGCCTACGGCTCGTTGTCTTGTGCCGAAATGTTGTCTTCATAACCAGCGGTTCATGTGACCAGAGCTGAAACTCAGAGGGAGACAATTACGGGCTGTATTGTGGGTAATCTCACATTTCCATTTGAAAACGATGCAGGAGCATCTTCATTGCCCCTGCAGAATGCGGCTGAGAATTGTCTTGAAGACGAAACAGCACGACAGTTCTGTAATGTTAGCTGCATAGCTTCAGGGGAAATTTCTCACCAGGCCCCCGTACTTGGCGGCAGACACTATTTTCTAGACATCTTTACGCACTCACTGCGAGCTCAGAAATGAGAAGAGCGACGTGATGCTAACTGGGGTTATACTAGAGACACTACCCAACACATCTGTGCAAAGCTTTATCGGATTTTCATAGTCGTTTCCATTTCGTGACCGATCGGACCTTACTTTCGGAATAGCCCTCGTATATATATATATATATATATATATATATATATATATATATATATATATATATATATATATATCTGTGTCCAAATTTGTAAACACAGTATATATGCGTACCAACTAAAACGAGAGATTGGCTAAATCTGGAATAGTAGGTTACTGTCACCAGTTGAGATTCGGCCTACGCGCTCCACCGAGTCACAGTTTAAACAGATGCAGAGAAATTTGGCTCTGCCTCCACCAGACTGAGCGCCACTAGAGAACAGAGGATGTCCCTGTTAAGGAAGTGGTCATTTAAATAACAGTGTTCAGTTGGAACACAAGGCTAATAGCGAGACTTCCAACTCTCCAGGCAACAGGTGATAGTTGCATGATAAAAACTGGAAGCTTCCTCTAAGTCACTCTGTGCCATTGTCATATGTAATAATTAGAAATTGCTATGAATTGTCCTATTTTTCCTGAAAGGTGTGATCAGTTTTTCTGTATAAAATAACTGTTTTACTGTCTAAAATTAAACAGATATTCTCGAATCATACGGAATGATACTGTTTCATTATGCTGTTACTATGAGCCCAAAGTAACGACATTTTCTTCGAAATCCTCTATTGAAAAATGAATTTGCGAATGTTTTAGAAATATTTTGCAAGGAAAGCCACATTTCCTTTTCCTATTAGCAGATTGCACGTCTTGCTCATTTACAAGACACTCCAATTTTGTTTAAATACCCCATTACTGGACGCGTTTGTTTTGCTTTAACCTATTTGCTCTCTTTCATGTTTGAGCTACAGAACTGATGCACTTTGGAACAATATTCACGAATAACTGAATCGAATGCTTAACGACTTATGGTGAACGTTATTGTAGATATTCAATGACTTTTATAAATTTTGTCTATTTATTAATACTCTCTGTTTCACCATCGAAATCCGGTGCCCCACGCGGATTGCCGCACGTGTTAAAGCGCCACCTATGGGCCGGGATGATCCGCTTCACGGATTAATGATGAGGGTCGATGTGGTGGTCAGTTTGGATGTGGTTTTTAGACGGTTTTCCACATTCCACTACGTGAATACCGGGCTGGTAGCCAAGTCCCGCCGGTTACACGATTCGCAAACGTTTAGAAAAGACGCAGAAGTTGGGGTACACATATTCCGTATATACTTTTTATTCCATTTTCAAATAATGTCATTCACTTTTTATATGAAGCAGTCGTTTCCCGATACTACAAAAATTTATCTGGAAAATTAATGTTTTTTCAAATGTGAGAACATTGACAGAAGTTCAGTCTGGTGATTCGACCTGTTGTCCTGCCGCTCTTGAACAGCTTTCCAGAGGGTGCATTCCAACAGGACACGCTCTGCTACAAACTGCTGTTCTAAGCTAACGTGCTCTACAGAGCGTCAACTTGTTCCTTGGCCTCCTGGGCCACCAAGAACTGTCTCCAGTCGAGCAAGTATGGGATAACATTGGACGACAACTCTGGTGTCATCCGCAACCAGCATTGACCGACCGAGTGTAACAGGCATGAAACTGTACCGCACAAACTGACATACGGTACCTGTGCGACACATTGCATGCACGACTGCATGCTTTCATTCAACATCCAGGCAGTTACACCAGTTATTAGTGTTCCAGCATTTCATATTTCGAATGGCTTATCTCGCAGTTACGTTAACCTGTGAACTTGTAACCTTAATCACTTAATCATGTTACCTAGACAAAAGTATTTCTGAAATTTCATTACTCAACATTAATTATTTCTTGCTGTTCGCATTTTTTCCGTTAGTGTATTCCAAATACCATTAGTAGGTAACAGGGAATTTTAATATGTAGAATCTGAAATATTTACAAAACACAGCCTCATGCCTAACAACAAAAGCTGTAGAAAGTGCCCGAATATTCTTATAGCGGTCGATCTCTCGTGCGTATATCTTCATGTGATTCTAAAATAACGCACTAGACTGAAATACCGACGAAAACCCGCCTGGGTAGCCGAGAGGGCGAATGCGCTGCTTCCTGGACTCGGGTACGAGCGCTGGCCCCAGATAGAATCCACCTGGCGGATTAACGACTAGGGCCGGTATGCCGGCCAGCCTGGATGTGTTTTTAGGCGGTTTTCCACGTCCCACTAGCTGAATACTGGGCTGGTCCCCACGTTTCGCCTCAGTTGCACGACTCACAGACATCTGAAAACGTTCGTACTATTTCATGACTTACTCTAGACGCAGACAGCTGGGGTACACTACTTACGTCCCAGGGGGGTTCGAGCTGGCTGCAGGAATGGCATCTGGCCACCCTCTGCAACTAACACTGCCAGATCAGTAATAAGGTCGATCCCACGTTGCAGTGTGACAAAGGCTCCAAGAAAGAAAGAAAACAAATACCGACAAAAAAACCGTAACGTGTTTTTCCATCAATACAATATGCCTTAGGTACAACTCTCCACCCTAATTTCGTTCGTTAATGCCTTTTCCGCGTTATTTTTGGACCCCTCCTTTAGTTAACAAAATGTGACGGGCGTTCGAATAGTTTCCATTTGAAAGCGTTGCTGTAGTGTGTATGCGACGTACCGCGATTCCCCTGCGAGTATATAAGCACCGATACGTAGAAAAGGAATTAGTGTGGAATTCGTGTCTTTCCGACGCGCGAGCATAAAATGCGGAAACGTGAACTATGGGGACGTCATTACCAAACGCATCTAAACAGCATCAGGTGCTGTTATTCTTTTCTTGGATGCCGAAAGCCAAACACCGGTATACATACACCGGAGAACGAGGAAAGTGCATGTGGCAACAAGTCTGCCAAAAACACCGTTGTGGAATGGTGCGCCAATTTCCATGCTGGTCGTGGTTCTACGCAAGACACGAATGTTGTAACGCAAAAATTACGCCAGCTGAAGTGGCAGAGACTCGAGGACCCGCACTATAAACCTGGTTTCTTCCCCTTAGAAAAGCCCTTGAAGGGTCGACGATTCATCTCGAACGAAAACGAATAAAACTGAAGTGATATCAGGTGTTCCCCAGAGAAGCGTCCTGGGACCTCTGCTGTTCCTGATCTATATAAATGACCTGGGTGACAATCTGAGCAGTTCTCTTAGGTTGTTCGCAGATGATGCTGTAATTAACCGTCTAGTAAGGTCATCCGAAGACCAGTATCAGTTGCAAAGCGATTTAGAAAAGATTGCTGTATGGTGTGGCAGGTGGCAGTTGACGCTAAATAACGAAAACTGTGAGGTGAACCACATGAGTTCCGAAAGAAATCCGTTGGAATTCGATTACTCGATAAATAGTACAATTGTCAAGGCTGTCAATTCAACTAAGTACCCGGGTGTTAAAATCACGAACAACTTCAGTTGGAAAGACCACATAGAAAATATTGTGGGGAAGGCGAGCCAAAGGACACTTAGAAGATGCAACAAGTCCACTAAAGAGACAGCTTACACTACACTCGTTCGTCCTCTGTTAGAATATTGCATATTGCTGCGAGGTGTGGGATCCTTACCACGTGGGATTGACGGAGGACATCGAAAGGGTGGAAAAAAGGGCAGCTCGTTTTGTATTATCGCGTAATGGGGGAGAGAGTGTGGCAGATATGATACGCGAGTTGGGATGGAAGTCATTACAGCAAAGACGTTTTTCGTCGCGGCGAGATCTATTTACGAAATTTCTGTCACCAACTTTCTCTTCCGAATGCGAAAATATTTTGTTGAGCCCAACCTACATAGGTAGGAATGATCAACAAAATAAAATAAGAGAAATCAGAGCTCGAACAGAAAGGTTGAGGTGTTCGTTTTTCCCGCGCACTGTTCGGGAGTGGAATGGTAGAGAGATAGTATGATTGTGGTTCGATGAACCCTCTGCCAAGCACTTAAATGTGAATTGCAGAGTAATCATGTAGATGTAGACGTAGATGTAGAAGATACAGTGTGCAGCAGGCAATTACGGACTTTTTCAAGCAGTAGGCCACTGGTTTTTAGCAAACGGGTACCTTCAACCTGGTGAATCGGTGCGATGATTACCTCATTGTTCACGGCGATTTTGCTTGGCTGGCGTACTGATTCTGGGCTGTACGCCCTTCGAACAGAATGTTTTTGTTTGCCCCTTACGCGGCCTATCCCTTTACGGATGTGTAACGTGTATATTGCGTCCCACACTCAGGGAGGGCAGCAGTTTCCCTGGAGGCTAGAAACACGACGCGAGGCGCCGCGCTAAGTCGGTCCATCGATTGCTGCGTCACTCTTCTCCTCCCCCAGCCTCCATTACGATCCCTCGAGCGTCGGGGTTAATTACCGGGGGATCTCGAGCGCTAAGTAAATATGATAATAATAATTATTATAATACTCGAAGTAATTAAAACATGCTGCGCGGGGAAGTGAGAAGGTCGTTGGGATTAAGGGTGGCCGTGTGGACGGGCATTGTGTCGGCGGTCGTAACCTGGGGCTGCGTGGCGTGGCACGGCGCAGTGTGCTTCATTAGAGGCGACGTGGCACAGCGGCGGCGATTAGCAGCAGTGCTGTGCTGCTGCACGCTGTCAGGGGCAGGGGGAGGGGAGGGGGACAGCCACCTGAATTCGTTAAGTGCTAAACTACCCCTCTAGGGCGCCGAAATGGCAGGTAACACCCATAGACGGGGATCACCGAGCTTCGCACAATGTGGGAAGTTCTCGCTCCGAATCTGAGCCAGTAGATGGAGAATTTCTGTGCAGGAGTGCGGAACTAACGGGAACATAGAGAAGGATTAAAAGAAACGCAGCTGACTTCAGTATGAAATATCGTCCTAGTTACTACAAATGTGTTTGAAACCTAAAGTTTTCGATCAAGTTCCCGTCTACACTGCCGTAGACCAAAAGTGAAGCACCCAGAAGACATGGTCGGATGTCAATGTAGCTTCGTTACGTACACACCATCGGCAGGTACGTGATTGGATTTGTAGTTCTCTGTGCCAGGTTGCTGCCTCTGGATCACGGAGTCACGGGTTCGACTCCCGGTCGGGTCGGGGTTTCCTCCGCTCGGGGACTGGCTGTTTGTGTTGTCCTCATCATTTCACCACCGTTCGAGAAGCTAGCGAAACTGGAGAGTGACAAGACTGGGAGTTCGTACTGGCGCTGATAACTGCGCAGTCGAGCATCCCACGAGCTAATTAGCATCATCATCATCATCATCATCATCATCATCTGTGACAGGTAGGACGGCCACCAGCTTGAACTGTGGCTGTTTGTGTTTAGTTCTGTTAACAGACTTGCTACTATATCTAAGGGGCGTGAACGGTGTCATACGTTGAGTGATGACTGTGAAGGACGCGAAGATGTCGCGTACTCTTATGAGACAGCGTTATCAGCACCTGATAGTTTTTGAAACTGGCATCAATGAAGCCCAGCTGGTCGAATAGAACAATATCCAAATTTGTAGGGTATTCGGTTGTGACAAAGGGCCGATGATGGGGTGTTGAAATACTCGTCATCAGTGGTCTGGTCCACCACGTCTGAACCACCACGAGGGAGGATCGCTCTACTGTGCAACAAACACATCGTACCCTGTTCACATCTGGAACTGCCATCCAAGAAGAAGTGATGGACTCTCTGCATCATTCTGTGTCATCCTGCACCGTAGGTCGGAGACTAGCAGCAACTGTGCAATGAGAAGGCTGCAGTTAACAAGACAACACAAACGTCTACAGAATGAGATTATCACTCTGCAGCGGAGTGTGCACTGGTATGAAATTTCTGGCAGATTAAAACTGTGTGCCAGTCCGAGACTCGAACTCGGGACCTTTGCCTTTCGCAGGCAAGTGCTCTACCATCTGAGCTACCCAAGTAACACTCATGGCCCATCCTCACAGCCTTACTAAACGAGGTACTGTCAGAAGTAAGGCTGTGAGGACAGCGTGTGAGTCGTGCTTTGGTAGCTCAGATGGTAGAGCACTTGTCTGTGAAAGGCAAATGTCCCAAGTTCGAGTCTCGATCCGGCACACAGTTTTAATCTGCCTGGAGGTGTCACCGACGTCTATGCATGGAGAGGTTCCATCACTGACATATATGGACTCCTGACGAATGGCATCGAACAGTCTTCAGCAACGAATCACGTTTCAGAATTAACCTCGATAATCATGGTCGGCGAGTGTTGTGGCGCCTGGGGAGTGGTTACAGTCTTCCAATATTTTGGAGAGCCACATGTGAGTTACTCCTGGCGTGATGCTATGGGGAGGCAATGGGTATGAATTCAGGGCATGGCTAGTAGTTATTGAGGGAACTCTGACAAGATAACGATACATCACAAAGCTCCTGTGTTATTTCTCAAGTGACTTGAACCAGTACAGCGGTGCTATTTTTCAGCAAGACAAGTTCCTCCAACCATGGTGTATGTCGCTATGAACTGTATGCATGATTTTGACATTCTCCCATATCTAGTGGCCAGCTCGGACATCACGCTGTCCAGTACAACAGGGACCAGTTGCAACATTTTGGGTCACTTTGCCCCATGATAGTATATACAGGCTTTATAACCTCTTCTCAACAGAATCACTACATGTATCCAGGCCACAGAGGATGCAACGTCATACTGATAGGTGGGCTCATACAGCCAAGTTCTTTGCAAATTTGACTCGTTATCGTAATCAGTAAAGTAACGTAAGTTACGCTGTCGACCGTTGGAGTTTCATTTCGTTTCTTCCTCTCCTTCTGGGTGCTTTATTTTTTTTTTTGTTAAACAGTGTGATTGGGCTTAAATATCGCCAATGGCCTATGTTTGTGTGATCGATCAATGATGAAGCACTGGCAAATTTTGCAGCCGATATAAAACGAAATGTAACGCCTCAATATGGTCCAAGATAGGCACGTTGAGAAGTGCCTGTATAAAACGATATATAACGCGTCAATATGGTACAAGATGACAAGTTGGGAAGGGCGTGTACTTTGGCCAGCAAGATCTTCTGACTTTAGTCGTCTGGAATTTTCTGTCTGCGGTTCATGGTGTGGGTTCCTGTAGTCATGTCCTAGTTCATGAACCACGGGCAACGTATGTACGGCCAAGTACGTGGTCCCGACAGTCGGGATACCAGTTACTTTGGAAGAAGGCTGGGCATCTTGGACATATTCTGAGTCGTGGTCTCCTTTGTGCTCATACGGCAAAGACTACCAAATCCACCGGTTAGTCCCTCAACCGTTAGGGGTAAAACCCTATGGGACTCGGGGCAAGTAAGGCCAGCAACCTGCTCCCCTGGTACTTTAAATATGATGCTGGCAACAATCAGAGCAAAATGCCTCGGACCTTTGGAGGTGACGGAGTCCCACCTCTAACTGACAAACCAGGGACTCCTAAGATACGACTTGGCAAACAAATGGTAATGAGATGGTGAGCTATTAATGTCAACGGGGGCTACTCTGGGAAGAAGGTAGAGCTGGCAGAGGCTGCAAGTAAGATGGGGCTGTACGTTTTAGCTGTTAGTGACATTTGGGTCAGAGGTGAGAAAGAAGAGGAAGTGGGAGAATACAAGGCCTACCTGTCAGGAGTCAAAGCAGGAATAGCACAGTGGGGTGTAGGGCTTTACATCAGGAAAGAAATGGAACCCAGCGTAGTTGCAGTAAGGTATGTAAACGAACGACTGATGTGGATAGATTTGACAGTGTCTAGCAAGAAAATTAGGATTGTGTCAGTATATTCTCATTGTGAAGGGACAGATCAAGATAAGATGGATGGTTTTTATGAGGCACTCAGTGATGTAGTTGTTAAAGGACAAGGACAGTGTTCTGCTCATGGGGGATTTTAATGCCAGGATTGGAAATCGAACAGAAGGATATGAAAAGGTTATGGGTAAATTTGGAGAGGATATGGAGGCCAACAGAAACGGGAAACAACTCTTGGATTTCTGTGCCAGTATGGGCTTAGTAATCACAAACTCCTTTTTTAAACATATGAACATTCACCGGTATACTTGGGAAGGCAGGGGAACCAGATCTGTCATTGACTATATAATAACAGATCAGGAATTCAGGAAGGCTGTGAGGCACACACGTGTATTCAGGGGATTCTTTGATGACACTGATCATTATTTAATCTGCAGTGAAATTGGGATTGTGAGGCCGAAAGAGCAGGAGGTCAGGTCCATATGTAGGAGGATAAGAGTGGAGAAACTTCAGGATAAGGAAATCAGGCACAAGTACATAACAGCGATCTCAGAAAGGTACCAGTTAGTTGAATGTAGTCAATTACAGTCATTGGAAAAGGAATGGACAAGGTACAGGGACACAGTACTAGAAGTGGCTAAAGAATCTCTTGGAACAGTAGTGTGTAAAAGTAGGATGAAGCAAACAGCTTGGTGGAATGACACAGTCAAGGTACCCTGTAAAAGGAAAAAGAAGGCGTATAAAAAATGGCTACATACTAGAACTCAGGTAGACAGAGAAAGTTATGTTGAAGAAAGAAACAAAGCCAAACAGATAATTGCAGCATCCAAGAAGAAATCTTGGGAAGACTTTGGAAACAGGATGGGTCAAGCTGCTGGAAAATCATTCTGGAGTGTAATTAGCAGTCTTCGAAAGGGAGGTAAGAAGGACATGACAAGTATTTTGGACAGGTCAGGAAAACTGCTGGTGAATTCTGTGGATGCCTTGGGGAGATGGAGGGAATATTTTGAAGAGTTGCTCAATGTAGGTGAAAATACGATCAGTAATGTTTCAGATTTCGAGGTAGAATGGGATAGGAATGATGATGGAAATAGGATCACATTTGAGGAAGTGGAGAAAATGGTCAATAGATTGCAGTGCAATAAAGCAGCTGGGGTGGATGAAATTAAGTCGGAGCTCATCAAATACTGTGGAATGTCAGGTCTTAAATGGCTACACAGGATAATTGAAATGGCCTGGGAGTTGGGACAGGTTCCATCAGACTGGACAAAAGCAGTAATCACACCAATCTTTAAACATGGAAACAGAAAAGATTGTAACAACTACAGAGGTACCTCTTTAATCAGCGTTGTGGGTAAAATCTTCTCAGGTATTCTTGAAAGGAAAGAGCGAGTATTAGTTGAGGACCAATTGGATGAAAATCAGTGTGGGTTTAGGCCTCTTAGAGGTTTTCAGGACCAGATCTTTAGCTTACGGCAAATAATGGAGAAGTGTTATGAGTGGAACAGGGAATTGTATCTATGCTTTATAGATCTAGAAAAGGCATATGACCGGGTTCCTAGGAGGAAGTTATTGTTTGTTCTACGAGATTATGGAATAGGAGGCAAACTTTTGCGAGCAATTAAAGGTCTTTACATGGATAGTCAGGCAGCAGTTAGAGTTGACGGTAAATTGAGTTCATGGTTCAGAGTAGTTTCAGGGGTAAGACAATGCTGCAACCTGTCTCCACTGTTGTTCATATTATTTATGGATCATATGTTGAAAACAATAGACTGGCTGGGTGAGATTAAGATATGTGAACACAAAATAAGCAGTCTTGCATACGCGGATGACTTAGTTGTGATGGCAGATTCGATTGAAAGTTTGCAAAGTAATATTTCAGAGCTAGACCAGAAATGTAAGGACTATGGTATGAAGATTAGCATCTGCAAAACGGAAGTAATATCAGTGGGAAACAAATATAAACGGATTGAGTGCCAAATAGGAGGAACAAAGAAGTGGTGGACTGTTTCAAGTACTTAGGATGCATATGCTCACAGGATGGCAACATAGTGAAAGAACTGGAAGCGAGGTGTAGCAAAGCTAATGCAGTGAGCGCTCAGCTACGATCTACTCTCTTCTGCAAGAAGGAAGTCAGTACCAAGTCTAAGTTATCTCTGCACCGTTCAATCTTTCGACCAACTTTGTCGTATGGGAGCGAAAGCTGGGTGGATTCAGGTTACCTTATCAACAAGGTTGAGGTTACGGATATGAAAGTAGCTAGGATGATTGCAGGTACTAGTAGATGGGAACAATGGCAGGACGGTGTCCACAATGAAAGAAAAACTGGGAATGAACTCTATAGATGTAGCAGTCAGGGCGAACAGGCTTAGATGGTGGGGTCATGTTACGCGCATGGGAGAAGCAAGGTTACCCAAGAGACTCATGGGTTCAGCAGTAGAGGGTAGGAGGAATCGGGGCAGACCAAGGAGAAGGTACCTGGATTCGGTTAAGAATGATTTTGAAGTAATAGGTTTAACATCAGAAGAGGCACCAATGTTAGCACTGAATAGGGGATTATGGAGGAATTTTATAAGGGGGCTATGCTCCAGACTGAACGCTGAAAGGCATGAAAGGCATAATCAGTCTTAAACGATGATGATGATGATGATGATGATGGTCATTTCAGAAGTTATGTGTACAGCAATACCGTTGATATCGTTGGAGTACTGGGCTGAGCAGTCGTATCAAGATTTACAAGATGTTACTGGCGTTTATGAAGGCTTTAGTAAGTCACTGGAACGAAGAATATAGTATAGCATCGAAATGCGAGGGGGCAAGTGGAATTCCTCCTTCAGCCGGAAACAGTGAACAAACATGTAACGTGCTGAAGTAGAATTGTATGTCTTCTTATGGTAGGCCGTGAGTGAAATTAGAAACCAATTAAATGGGGATTTAATCGAAAAGTTTACATTTCAAATACACCTGTACTAACTAGTACAATATTTCATATGAAGGTAGAAGCGGTTCATAACCACAGATTTTCAATTATCTCTCAAACGTCGAGCGTGCCGACACGTATTTACTGGAACGTTTCTGCCTCTATTATCTTCTACATTAACTCCGCCTCAGTTTTCGTTCTTAACTATGACACATCCAGTAAGCGTGTGCGTGTCTACAGACCTAGTAAACCGACGATCGTGAAAATGTGACCTAGCAATGTTCTGCTTTAATGGTACACTGGAGTTTTCGGAAGGTGGGGCAGTACCCTGGTCATCAAAATCTCGCTGTTACAGCGGCTGCTGTTCAGATTGTGTGTACATAGGAGAAGAAAATGTATATTGTATGAATGGCTTCCGAAATCACCACTATTAACGTTTGTCCGACATGTCGCTCAACAAAGCGGAACGCTAGACTACAGTCTTGTGTTTTTGCGGCATTTATTGTAGGACAGCTTGAAAGCGAGATTCGTTCGAAGATAATACATTCAGCACAGCACCCCAGCATCATCGATCATGCCCACACAGCATTCTAAGACATTGGGGCTTCTACAAGTAAAGCTCATAAAATGGCGAGAGTGCTATCAATGAAGCTCGAAGCAGACAGTGTCGAATCTTCGACGCAGACAAGTTTATACGCGATGTAGCGTTCCAGTGTCAAGCTAATGATATGAAAGAAGCTGGAAGGTACATTACGGTTGTTCATATGAGATTTCGGTTATTGCGTTCAGTGGACTTCGTTTGCATGGACCCCAGTCAAGTTTTCTATAAATCAATTCCTAAAATGCTTATGATTGGTCGTCTAAAAATGCCAATACAGATTCTGGGAATGCAGATCTGAGCGCCGGATTTTTGCTACGAAAGCCAGTTTTAGCGTCAGGTAAACGCTCTACCGCATTTGAGCCTTGATTAAGGGGAGCCAGAGGTGCCTATGCTGCCCATGTTAAAATCACTAAGTTTGAGGAACATTTATGAATAAACTACCAAATAGAAAAATTTGAATTTTATTTTACATATAGAGTGGTTTAGTATTGCAGTTATGACAGACGGATTTTGGAGTATCTTTTCTAGTTTCCTTCCAATTATTTTTTTTATTAATGACCCAATTTTTTTACAAATAATTGCTTTATAATGAAACTGAAATGAAACTACTGAACATATTGCCAAATTGCTGTGTTACAATGTAAGTTTGACCACTAGGAGTGCTGTATAAAAATTTCATCTCTCTAGCTTGAGTGGATTTTGAGAAAATGTTCCTTATATTCGAAAAATTCTAATTTACGGGAAATGGCTATCAAAGTTTCTCAATACATTCCTGCACTATAGGATGGATTATCAGGGTCTTCTTCTTCATCCTCCAAAAGCTTCCTCTTCTGTCTTCTTTTCTGGCCTGTTGTTCCATCATACTTCATATGCCTTTCTCTTCTTTCTGCTCCTCTTATCCTTTCTCTGTCAATATTTCTTAGTGCTCGTACAGTGTTCACCCCAGCTGTAAATCCTAATGCCTTCAGAACTTCACACTTCACACTGTTCCCTTGGTTGTAGGTTGCTATTGCATCATAAATGCCAAAGTGCAGTGTTTTTATGCTTACAAACACCCTTTTAGGAATCACTTTCCAAATCAAATTGTTTACGCTCTCATTAGGATTCTGCGTCTTTCCGTGTAGACATTTATGTAACATTTCTGGCTGTAAAGCTTCCTGGCAGATTAAAACTGTGTGCCCGACCGAGACTCGAACTCGGGACCGAGTTCGAGTCTCGGTCGGGCACACAGTTTTAATCTGCCAGGAAGTTTCATATCAGCACACATTCCGCTGCAGAGTGAAAATCTCATTCTGGAATTCTGGCTGTGCTAAGTCATGAAAAATTGGTTTTATTGTTCCCTCCTGATTCTTGTATATACTGCATATTACCCGCTTTACACAAGAAGTATAATGCTACCAACAACAGGCGCAACACTGAACTAATTCGAAACGGTAAACAGCAAAGAGACGATTTTCCGCGCTCTTATTCATTGTAGTATCGCAACTTGGTATTAGTGTTAATTTTCTTTTCCCTACGTTCTTCCTCTTCTTATATACACGGTTACTAAAACGTGGCATCGTAACCAGAACAAAAGTGTACGACAATATTAAATGGAGCAAGATGTTCGAAATTCAGAGGAAAATAGGAGTAAGCTGTAAGGAAATACGGGTAATATTTGTCACAGAAAACAATGTAGCCAACCCTTGCACACTCGCTGTATGCGTAACATAAGGTGCTGTATGCGTAACAGGCCGAGAAAATCCCAAGCAGTTCGCCAGGAAGTCACGAGAGGGTGTTAGATGCATCCAGCGGCAGCCCATTTCCTCTGCAGGCGTGCGGGAAAATTGTAATAACTCCACTTCTAGGGCAAGTAGAACAATAATTGAAAGTTTACATTAAAGAGGAATGTTCCAATTAATTTTCGGTAGCAAAAAAAAAATCGTAATATTTTGGATTTGACCACCTCCGGCTCCCCTTAAGTTACGAGGTCGCTACCAGCTTTTTTAAAATGCTGGCGAATGTGAACGAAGTTATTTTTCGCGGAGTGAAGGGAAAGAAAAAGCATTGGTCTGACCAATTTAGCTGACGTAAATCTCATTTACATATCTGCGAGAAGAAAATGCCGATATACTAACTGAGTTAACAAAACCGAACTTCCCGGTAACTACCCCATATGCTGTCCGTGTTCTCGCTTTTAGTAGTCGACGCTCCCCTACACTCCGAAGAAGTGATGACAAAACATTTGACAATCCTGTGCGCAAGTTTAGGAATGTGTCTTTTTTCATTCAGCAGTTCTCTCATCATTCCAAGTCCCTAAAATACCTAGTACAAAAAAGTTCAACCAGTGATCACTTCTCAATTATTTCCAAAACGCACTTTGTGTAGTTGTGTGTAATAACACAGTTCCATAAGTATTAATTAGCGTCGGTAACATTTTATACATTCTTTCTCTCCTCCTCCCCTTAATAGCTTACTGACGTCCATAAGGAAACAGCACTTTACCGTTATTAAAAAAATATTACGATGGTAGCGATAAAATCACTTCATCGTGCAGAGTAAATCGGAACCGCTAATTAACAGACAATATTGTTGTAAAACAACCAACGGTGGTAAAGATCATATTTGACAACGCTAGCAAATTCGATTCAGGCGTATCGTATAGACATGTCGGCGGTAATCGGTTTGAGAAATTCGACTTTGCTCTTCTGGAAGTAGTTTCGCATTTAAATGTGGTGGTTGTCCTGTTACGCGGTCCGGTAGACGTACTTTGCCACGTACGGTGCTCACTACCGTCTGCTTTGCATCACTGAGAAAACAGCATCGTTGTCGTTACGGCACGCCCCATAATAAGCGTAAAGCCCTGAAGCGAAAAAACCAATTCCTGCTGACGGATCGTTCGGTCCGTTCCACCTCACTCAAACGCTGATGTTATGCTCTTTACTGTCGATGAGACATACTGGCACGTTTGGAGTTCATTCGACAGTTCTTCGCACTCACGGGGCTGGTCAACCAGTGTTTACGCTACCTCTTTGGTATCTTAATCAGTCATATTTGTACTACACTTCCTCATTTGTTTCGTCTCAATCGAGCCTTCATTCAACATATTGTAACTGCAACAAATTTTACGTTACGTCCACTCTGTCAGGCTTGTCCACGAACAGCCTCAAAGCTCTTAACTTGCTACTGGCACCTCTCCATTGCTTCCAAATGGTTCAAATGACTCTGAGCACTATGGGACTTAACATCTGAGGTCATCAGTCCCCTAGAACTTAGAACTACTGAAATCTAACTAACCTAAGGACACCACACACATCCATGCCCGAGGCAGGATTCCAACCTGCGACCGTAGCGGTCGCGCGGTTCCAGACTGAAGCGACTAGAACCGCTCGGCCACATCGGCCGGCCATTGCTTCCAAACTCCTTACATACTCTCATACCATGCTGTGGAACGAAATACTCTGTAGTTACAAGATGAAACCGTTTAAATGATGTCATGTCGGATTACGGCTTGAAACAATGCTTTCGTTCGCGCCTGGAATGTTCCGTGGCGAAGCGACCCACTCGCAGATTTACTCTTGGCCATGTCCGGCGCGAGAGACAAATTACGTAACTTACTGCTCTGCTGGTTTAACTGGAAATGTTGCTGGCGGACCCGGATTAATTCTGTGCTCTGATGCACTTTCAATTCACTCTAAAGAACGGAACGCGAGCCTTGCTTCGATCCGACAGACAAGATTAAATTTCTCACTACTCTGATGCTAATAACAAAAGCTCTGTAGCAATCCAACTGCTTTCCGAAAGGTATCGAGATTCTGTTACTGGGTTGGAAAATGTACCTCCTTACAGTTTCTACACAGCCTCCAACTGACTCCTAGCTACTGCCGTCAATTATCTACTGGTAACAGGACAGCAATATAAGTCAACCGTAATGAAGGTTCAAATGGCTCTGAGCGCTATGGGACTTAACTTCTGAGGTCATCAGTCCCCTAGAAGAACCATTTAAACCTAACTAACCTAAGCACATCACACACATCCATGCCCGAGGCAGGATTCGAACCTGCGACCGTAGCGGTCACGCGGTTCCAGACTGTAGCGCCTAGAACCGCTCGGCCACTCTGGCCGGCCCCGAGTAGTTGCACAGTCCTTGAAAATCATGAGTTTATGTGCCATTTCCCAGTGGCAGGGAACTAGATATTAGATCATCTCAAAGACAACGTGAATTTGAAGCTTCCCGTCACGTTAATACTATGTGCTGAGCCGGAACTCGAAACTGGAACCTGGAGTTCCGCGGTCAGTAACTCTGCCAAGAAGTTTCACAACAGCGCGCACTCTGCAGCACAGTGATATATATATATATATATATATATATATATATATATATATATATATATATATATATATATATATACGTGACTTGTCTCTGACGCGAGTATCATATAGCATCACAATAATCACTTGTATGCACTTGCAAATAATGAGATACAATAGTACGAATATTATAAGAAATACATAATGTTCGGAAAAGTACGGAGAGGCACAATAAATCAGCAATTTCTGCCAAAATTTAAAACTTTAGAAAGAAAAAAATCTATTAACTTTATTTGGAATGTGACATTTACAATAACGGTTTCTAGTTGAATACTGTTACGTGAAACATTAATTTAGTCGTGTTTACTTGAGAATTACGCAACACATAACTTTTGATATTATGCAAATGCCTCCTAAGTTTCGGAAGAGCTCTGTGCTTGTATCTTTTTATTAAGACTGAAGTCTACAGGCAGAATTTACTGCTCGTGGAACTCTAGGATGTATGCTTAGTTCAAAATTAGGCTACAAACAGATCAATATGCATCACATTTCAGTATGATATTTGAGCTAAAGTTTACAAGCGCAGACCAATTTTCGCAGGTGAATATTATGAACATTTTATAGACTTTGCTGCAAAGTAACCCGATAAGTACCAGAATTCGATGCAGTAAATTATTTCGTAATTATTTAGAATTCCTAGCCTAATGGAACATCCTTGAATAAGCGTCAGTAGACTGTACAACAGGTTGTACTTCACAGTCTAGATTTCGGCTTAGGTCATTCTCAAGTGTTAAAGTATTATAAACCTTGAGTGGAGCCCAGGTCACCGTCAAGACATGTATCTTCGGTTGTATAAACCAATTAGTCGAAATAAATGCGAGAATATTTGTGTGCTAATTTACTGGCAATTAGCATGACTCAGTTGATGTGGTTGTGGAAAAATAGATGATCAAATCACAGGTTTTAAACTTTGCTGCACTGTATATAAATAGCCAGTTTCGACTAAATTGGTTTATAGAACCGAAGATACATGTTTGGACGACGACTTGGGTACTAAAGTCTATTGATTTATAACACTTGTAACACTTGATAATGGCCTAAGGAGAAATCTGATTGTGAAATAAAATCTGTTTTACAGTCAAGTGGCGTTTACATCTTGCAGAAAATTTTGTATGACTGTGACTCCATACAAAAGTAAAATCATCCATGAATAAAGTGTATTGACAAGGAATTTTCTCACAGATTTTTTTGCCGTGCATTTTTACGTGACAAAGACCATGAAACATTAGAAACCTAATAGCATTATTTATAAACATAAAAGATAACATGTTTTATGGTAACAAGTTTTGTTAAGTCTTCCCTTTACATCTGCAAAAACGGTGTTACCAATGCAGTCAGATTGTGAGATTAAAGGCAGTTTATGAGAGACGACCAGAGTAAAATTGTCACAGTACAAACGGGCAAGCAAGCGGTGGGTGCTTTCCTCGTATGCGGAATGCCAAGAATTTAATATATCACTGCACTCACTAGGAAGGTGCTCGCAAAAGCTGCTAGTGCGAAAGGAATTCAGATCTTGGCGGATTTACATATTCCGTCCAAGATAACGGTAGCAACCCATGTGTTCTGAGAACAAGAGGCATTTCTTACCCGACAGATTTTACAATGGACTGCGAGATGCTATTTCAGTCTTTAAATCAACTTGCGCTTTGTGCCTCTGCATTCTGCGGAGCATTTAAGTGCAAGGATTCCGGAAAGACAAGTGACTTGCTAAATATATGGTGTGCTCTGCGCTACTGCAGACGGAAATCTTACAGTAAACAATGACCAAATAAATAATGAAAGCAAAATTTATAACTTGTTCAGACTGGTTCATGAAAGAAGGAGCGCATATCTGATAAACGTGGACAACCGTGACATGAAGCCTTTAATAAAGAGAACTTTTTGAGACGTTGAGTCAACGTATATGAACCACACACTGCTTACACAGCGGAGACGGGGGACAAGAAGCGAGGGTTTGTGATAGTAATCTAAAAACATATTTCATGTTTTCCGAACTTATTCAAGATTCATAATAAATCCATTGCAAAATTGCGTATTACCTGCTGGATATGGGCGCTTGCTGTGTGAAATTATATATAGTTTTCTCTTCGAAATCATCTCAGTGGCCACGAGAAAATGCTCGATACGCACAGTGAGTAGCATGTTCGACCGGCCCCACATCTGATTTAAGTGTAATAAGGAGAGATGGTAGCTTCTGACAGCAACTTAATTTCTCGCTGAACTACTTAATACAGGAAAGTGAGGGAAGCTAATATGTGACTACAGGACATTCGATAAGAAAATTATGATGCCCTGAGGGATTGTTGACATTGTGGATGCAGAATGCACCACGTAAAGGACTCGGCTGCAAGTGGATGTACCGAAGTGAAGCATACATCAGCAGCCAAGATGAGTAACAGCGCTAACAAATTACTGTCCTCAGGAAAGTTTGTGTTGCGAAAATGCAGTCGTTACGTGTCCCCGGATAACGCAAGGAGTAATTCCTCTGGCATGACAGAGATGGCGTGTTACGTGAACTAGACCCAACCTCGCTTGCCAAGAAGTGAATAATATGTAATTATTAAAGCAAACACCAGACTCGTGAAGCTCACCGTGTTGGTTGTTCGTGTAATTCATGTGTTCATGAGTTTGAGAAACAGTCGCAGGGCGGCAAGGACAGCCTGGACAACATAACACACTACCTTAGTTGCGAAAGCCGGTGTGACTGACCCGGTCACCAAGTAATACAGTATGGAATAGACGAGAGAAAAGGGTTACCATAATGTATACATCTTTCTGTAAGACCGTAACTATAGCACACAGTAAAACGTAACTTTTATACTGATTATGGAACGTGAACACTACCTATACAAAATTATACAGAATGTTTCACAATTCGAGTTAAAAGTTTCTGGACGTTGTAGAGGAAACTTAGTAGATCAAGTATTACATAGGAACCTACAGGGTGTTTCAAAAATGACCGGTATATTTGAAACGGCAATAAAAACTAAACGAGCAGCGATAGAAATACACCGTTTGTTGCAATATGCTTGGGACAACAGTACATTTTCAGGCAGACAAACTTTCGAAATTACAGTAGTTACAATTTTCAACAACAGATGGCGCTGCGGTCTGGGAAACTCTACAGTACGATGTTTTCCACATATCCACCATGCGTAGCAATAATATGGCGTAGTCTCTGAATGAAATTACCCGAAACCTTTGACAACATGTCTGGCGGAATGGCTTCACATGCAGATGAGATGTACTGCTTCAGCTGTTCAATTGTTTCTGGATTCTGGCGGTACACCTGGTCTTTCAAGTGTCCCCACAGAAAGAAGTCACAGGGGTTCATGTCTGGCGAATAGGGAGGCCAATCCACGCCGCCTCCTGTATGTTTCGGATAGCCCAAAGCAATCACACGATCATCGAAATATTCATTCAGGAAATTAAAGACGTCGGCCGTGCGATGTGGCCGGGCACCATCTTGCATAAACCACGAGGTGTTCGCAGTGTCGTCTAAGGCAGTTTGTACCGCCACAAATTCACGAAGAATGTCCAGATAGCGTGATGCAGTAATCGTTTCGGATCTGAAAAATGGGCCAATGATTCCTTTGGAAGAAATGGCGGCCGAGACCAGTACTTTTTGAGGATGCAGGGACGATGGGACTGCAACATGGGGCTTTTCGGTTCCGCATATGCGCCAGTTCTGTTTATTGACGAAGCCGTCCAGGTAAAAATAAGCTTCGTCAGTAAACCAAATGCTGCCCACATGCATATCGCCGTCATCAATCCTGTGCACTATATCGTTAGCACGTTCATCCGTCACGTTCCCAGGCCGTTGAAATTTTTCAAACAGATCCTTTATTGTATCGCTTTTCGGTCCTTTGGTTACATTAAACCTCCGTTGAAAACTTCGTCTTGTTGCAACAACACTGTGTTCTAGCCAGTGGAATTCCAACACCAGAAAAATCCTCTGTTCTAAGGAATAAACCATGTTGTCTACAGCACACTTGCACGTTGTGAACAGCACACGCTTACAGCAGAAAGACGACGTACAGAATGGCGCACCCACAGACTGCGTTGTCTTCTATATCTTTCACATCACTTGCAGCGCCATCTGTTGTTGAAAATTGTAACTACTGTAATTTCGAAAGTTTGTCCGCCTGAAAATGTACTGTTGTCCCAAGCATATTGCAACAAACGGTGTATTTCTATCGCTGCTCGTTTAGTTTTTATTGCCGTTTCAAATATACCGGTCATTTTTGAAACACCCTGTATAAATATAAACGGCGATTGTGTGATGATGCTACAAACTTTCTAGGCTGATGGAGAAGGATAACTGTAGCAATGTGAATTAAGGGTCCTTCTGCCGGAAACGAACGACTCGAAAGGTGTAAGCGAAAACCGTTTTGATACCTCTGACAGTGGAATACACGTACCGGTACTGTTGTTGCTAAGATTGTGAGGCAGCCAACTTGCAGAGATGATAGTTTGGTCCAAAACAAGCAAAAAATGTCCAGTAAACATGCACTCTGAATTGCCGAGCTGCGGAGCTCTGAACACTTGTTCACCTTCGCTTCTCTGAAACACATCTCTTTTCTTAATGTATGCGTTTTAGAGTCCAGGTTTACTAGACTTTTTCTTCTTGTTTTGGTGTATACTGAATGTTGCCCACCCTGCAATCTTAGCAAGAACAGTACTAGTACATACATTCCACTATCAGAAGTATTTGCACCCTGTTACGTCCTCAGCGCTGGTGTCTATAACTTTGACGCTCTGTAGCGTCATTGGATGACGTTTCCGGACATGGCGGACTTGGGTTCCTGTGTAAAACTTGATCTACTAAGTCCCGTCTGTAGCCTATAGAAGTATGTAACATGAATTGTGAAACACCTTGTAAAAGGGAAGCTGAGTCAAGAGTACGTACACGTCCAAGAGTATTGGCTGCACTTAGTGGAAAATTGGCTATGCGTAATGAAGAATGGACCAGACGTCTCCTCTTGCCCCTCTGCCGTTGTTATGGGGCTCAGCATAGCAAGGGCTTTTTTTTTATCGAAGGTAACATAAGCGCCTCGTAATCGAATTCAACCACGCCGACATTGCTGTTCAACTTATTGCATTAGCTGTTAACCTATATGATTACCTACATGTGATTACAGCTGTCTCTCATACAGATACATCAGCCAACTAGTGAACATGCTGGAAAAAATACCACTACTGCCATTTATTCAGAAGTTCCTACTGCCAAACAGCAACATCAGATAATGCAGCAAAACCTTTGGGAGAATATGCCCACACAATCTAATTGCTTATTCGGCGGAGGATTTTTCTCCCTCTCTTGTAATGACAAGAGAAGAAACTGCAGTTCAAGTCTGTATGGCTGAGTGCTCAGAGCAGCTGATTAGCCGCGTTCGATCCACAAGACTGCCACGGATGTCTCCTTGGCAGGAGAAATGGTGCGGCGTGCACTCAGCCTCGTGTGGCCAGCTGGGGACGTACTCGGCCCATTAGTATCGGTTCCAACCTCAAGATAACCGACAACGACCGGGAGAGCTGTGTGCTGTCCACATGTCCCTCGATACCCCATCGAATAACGCCTATGGCAGAGGGTGACATAGCGCTCGGTAGGGTACGATTGGTGCGTTTACGGCCAGAACGTGGAACGTTACCTTTTACAGTAGTCATTATTTCCTCACCACGTGTTACATTTATCAATAGTGTAGTACATGATGATATGCAGAACTGAATATGTTGTGTCTGTTTGAAATTGAGGGTGAGACCATTTGCAGAAAACGGCTCAATAATACTTTTCAGAACATTATTTACCATTTCTTCTGTTGATGTATGTACAGAAGTGTTTGGTTCGATTACAATTTTAGTGTCATCTGCAAAAAGAACTAATATTGATTTTTGTTGCTGCTGAAAGTGAATAAATGATTCATACTGTGCAGCCGGCCAGGGTGGCCGAGCGGTTCTAGGCGCTTCAGTCTGGAACCGCGCGACCGCTACGGTCGCAGGTTCGAATCCTGCCTCGGGCATGGATGTGTGTGATGTCCTTAGGTTAGTTAGGTTTAAGTAGTTCTAAATTCTAGGGGACTGATGACCACAGATGTTAAGTCGCATAGTGCTCCTCAGAGCCATTTGAACCATTTTTTTTCATACTGTGGATACATAGCAAAAGAAATAGACTACTGTTCAACTACACTATTGATGACACTTTTCTGGGAACAGTAGGTACCGTAAAATATCTAGGAGCATCTATCCCGAGCGACCTTAGGTGGAATGACCAAATAAAACAATTAGTAGGAAAAGCATATGAGAGACTGAGATTCATAAGGAGAATGTTGAGGAAATGTAATTCATCCACTAAAGAAGTGGCTTAAAAAATGCTTGTTCGACCGATTCTTGAGTACTGTTCATCAATCTGGGATCGCTACCAGGTAACTCTGGCAGAAGAGATGGAGAAGATAGAACGAAGAGCGGCACGTTACAGAAATGCTCTACAAGCTCCAGTGGCAGACGTTACAAGAGAGGCGCTGAGCTTCACAGAGCGGTGAACTACTGAAATTTCGAGGTAACGCTTTCCGGGAATAGTCGCACAACGTATTACTTCCTCTCACACACATCTCGCGAAAAGACATCCAAGAGATAATCCGATAAATTAGAAAAAATACAGAGACTTACCGACAATCATACTTCCATCGCGCCATTTGGGATTGGAATAGGGCAGGTGGGCTCAGTTATTGGTACCAGAAGTATGCTCCGCCACACAACTTTATGTGGCTTTCGTGCGTATGTGTGTGTGTGTGTGTGTGTGTGTGTGTGTGTGTGTGTGTGTGTGAGAGAGAGAGAGAGAGAGAGAGAGAGAGAGAGATGGATAGATAGATAGAGAGAGAGAGAGAAAGAGAGAGTTGGGGGGGGGGGGGGGAGATAATTGTGGTCGTAAGATTGAGCCTTGTGGAAACCTATAAGTGGTTTCTCCACAGTCACAAGAATTTCCTTTGCTTACATGAGCTGAATTATTAAGTACAGCTTCTTGCGTTCTCTTCGTTGGATATGACATTATTCACTGCCTGGCTGTACTATCAATTCTATAGGGCCTCAGTTTATTTACGAGGATATTGCAATTAATGTAGCCATATGCGTACATAATAAGAAAATGTTTTATTGATCGACTGTTTTCTCGATTCTTGGTAGAATATTTTATACAAAACAAATACAATACTGATGTAATATTCTGCAATATTTATTTCACAAACCGGTTTCGGCTGTTAAGCCATCATCAAGTACAAAGATAAGTATGTGGAGCAGAGAAATTTTGTTTGATCAAAGGTTTTAAACTAGCGCAAACACCGAGTAACTCCATTTCCAGCGATGAGAAATGTTGATGTTACGTTTAGGAATAAAACAACAGTGAGTGTTCCTTTATTTGAGTTACTATAATTCCAGCTGCGGTGTTAAAAAATTTACTTTGTACAGTCGCAATTACATGCATAATCTTATCTGCGTGTAATTTAGGAACTATTAAAGACAAGATTATTTTGTTCAACCACACCTTTGTAACATGTCACCAAAGTTTCAATTTATTTTCTTCTACAAACAACTACGTAAGTTATGTATAGTTCGTTCGTTAATGTTTTACATATTTTTGTCTTAGTTAAATAATCTTACGTCGCATTTACAATGAAATAATCAGACTTATTTTATTCGTAAATCTACGAGGGTCCTTCAATAAGTAATGTCCCACATTTTTTTTAAAAAGCCATTAATATACACAGACAAATGTCCTTGCTGGTGCTTCACATTTGATGTTTGTTCTGTGCGCCGTTGAAGTATCGAAACGTTCTGGTAGATGGCAGAGCCGTAGTACAGCGTCAAAATGGCGTCTACATACGACACACGTTACAAGCAGCGTGCTGTTATTGAATTCTTGTGTGCAGTGTATGGCGATGGTGCAGTTGATAGGAGTACAGTTGGGCGACGAGTCAAGAAAATTACAGACTCAGGAAACACAGGAACATAGCTCCGTGATCAGCCACGCACGGGACGTCCTGTCACGGTCACTGCTCCAGACAAGCTGACTCGTGTGGACGCCATTATTCGTGCCGACCGGCGCATCACAAATCGACAATTGGCTCCACAGTTGTCAGTCAGCATTGGAAGTGCGTCTGCAATGATCGAGACTCTGGGCTATTCAAAGAGGTGCTCACGATGGGGTCCACGAATGCTCACAGCGAACCACAAGAGTCAAAGAAAGGCCATTTCATCTGAATTGTCGTAGCTTAAAGGTCCTCTACGTGGAACACACTTTGAATATGACGAGAGTGTCAGTCATGCAATGAAAACATGGCTACGCCTACAGGACAAGAGCTATTACCAGCAGGAATACATGCTCTTCCACAACGTTGGCATACGGCCGTAGGACGTGATGGAGACTACGTAGAAAAATAGGACATGGGCAAGACATGTTGATATATTTTCGCCAAATTCTGGATCTTAACGATAAATACGTTCTGCGAAAAAAAAAAAACCCTGTGATGCATTACTTACGGAACGACTCTCGTAAAATCAACATTTTCGATCTCTGGACATTGAGATGCGCTCATCTTTGATCCAAGAAAATATCACTGCACTACATACTGTAGTGTCGCGGAATAGTAAAGAGTTGGAAATGTGGAATATTGTCAAAGTTTCGTTGCCTATGCCGAGAGCCAGAGGCAGTACGTTAGCCAAGAGGTAAGAGGACTGCGCATGTATCGGAATGTGTCGTCACGCAGGGGCAATGGCCTGGTTACACACAACAGGCAAGAGAGAATTGCTTGGCTTGTGTTAGACAGAGACTTTCGTAGAGTGCAAGACAGAGGTATAGCATCAGCTGTACTGCATTTCACAACTTGGCGTAAGTTTGCCGTAACAACACATAAATCTGTCGCAAGAACGCCTAATGGGCGATTACGACAGATAAATCAGCAGTATAAGTGGAACGAATGCGTTCATTACAAACGAGCATGACGTCAGGACGTCCCTCGTGCTTCCTTTAAATACGCCAGCTTTGATAGGAACAAGGCACTCGCAGTTAGACTTGCAGTTAGATGTGTACTGGGACACTGTATAGCGCTCAGCTCGGTGATCGACACGTTAATCTTTATTAAGGAGATGTTGCAGTAAGGGCGGCCTATCCAGCAGCAGACGTGAGGGGACAGTACCAGCTCTGGTCCTCTCTGCTGCCGCTGTCAATCATCAACCCAGGATTAGCAGACATCGTGGCACACTCGCTCGCCGCCAATGCTGACCACATCAGTGAGCCGTCGTCGAGATCGTGCGGGGCCTAGGCCCTGTGTATCCGCCGTCACAACCGGGTGAGCCGACGACGCTGGGGGACTGCAGCCCGTTCCGCCAGTCCACCGCGGACGAGCCACCAGGAGGAGCAGGGAAGAAGATGGGGTGGGATAGAGTACACTCCGCACTACGAGAACGCCTCTCGTGCCGACAGCGCCGGGACTCCAACCCGGAGCCTCCTACGTGCAGCAGCTTGCTGTCCGCAGCCGATCCGGCCGGCCAGCCGGGCGCCACCAGCCACGCGCGGCCGAAGTACGAAGTAAGAAGATTCCTTCGCTGCGTCACAGCACGCGGCGCTGCGCTAGCAAGACTGTGCGGCCCGGAGCTGGTGTCATCTCTCAGAGTCAGCGAGGACTCGGGGAAGGTCGTTGACACCACCAAGCTCAGCCAGCCTGTGTTACACGGCCACATTTCACTCGGCAGGAATAAAGGTGTTATGAATTAATAAAGTTTCTTTGGCGTTTCTGACGCGTCCACAGTCATTTCCTAGCATCCTGACAACTGGAGAGGTCACCGCTCGGCCATCCAGTCCACTGTAGACGACCGGGACCACCGGGGCGCCTACAATACTTATCTAGGTATCTTATGATGGCGTAGGAGCCGAAAACCGGTTTTTGAAATAAATAACAAATATTGTAGAGTATTAGACCGGTTCTGTATGTGTTTTCATTCAGAAAGAAAAAGTTAGTTTAGCTGATAGTTTTGACGTGGGGAATACATCAGGAAGTGACGTCGTTTAAGGGTGATATTAACATGGATGCAGGATGCACCATCTAATGAACGCCGTTGCTGGGAGAGGAGCTGGTTTGAACTAAGAATAAACACCCGAAGGGCGGGATGAGTAACAGCACAAACAAAGAGAGCTAGCGCCAAGACGTACTCTGCGAAAACACGAGCATTATTTGTCGCAGATAATGAAAAGCGTAATTCGTTCCGGACGACAAAGACAGCGGGTGAATCACGGACCCAGATGGTGCCGCGGGTGGGGAGAGGGGGGGGGGCGGTTAACGGGGGTGCAAGGAAGGCGCAGAGGCGGCGACGGCGCGGTGTTGACCGCCGGCAAACGACGGCGCAGCCCGGCCTGCGATGGGTCCGGGGGAGGGATGAAGGCGCCGCACGCCGCCGTGCAGATTACACGCGCCCGCAGGAGGTCGCCGTCGTCCGCGATAAACCCGCCGCTAAAGCGGCTCGTCGCACCTCGTAAAGAAGGTCGCAGCGCATACACGCAAACACGGGCCGTGGCCGTGATTAATGAAGTTGGGTCGTAAAGGCAACGGGTAATTAATTCGGCGGCAGTTTAGCGCGGGGCGGGGGTGGAGATGTCGGCAGTGGGGGAGTTGGGGGGGTTGGTTTGACGGCTGTTTGCGCAGAGGGTCGCCAGCGGCCATTAGGCGACGCCGCGTCGCTCCGGCGTCCCCGGCCAGCTCCGCCTCTCTCTCTCTACGGCCGCTCTGGTTCGTTGCGTGTCAAGGCCACAGGTAGACTCGGCGGGGGCGGTACGAGAAGCCGAGTAAGAGGAGCACAGCTTTACTTGCACGTAAAAGATGAAGGTCGTATACATGGAAGAAGCCTGGAGATACTGACAGGTTTCAGATAGATTACATAATGGTAAGACAGAGATTTAGGAACCAGGTTTTAAATCGAAAGACATTTCCAGGGGCAGATGTGGACTCTGATCACAATCTATTGGTTATGAACTGTAGATTAAAACTGAAGAAACTGCAAAAAGGTGGGAATTTAAGGAGGTGGGACCTGGATAAACTGAGAGAACCAGAGGCTGTACAAAGTTTCAGGGAGAGCATAAAGGAACAATTGACAGGAATGGGGGACGGAAATATAGAAGAAGAATGGGTAGCTCTGAGGGATGAAGTAGTGAAGGCAGCAGAGGACCTAGTAGGTAAAAAGATGAGGGCTAGTAGAAGTCCTTGGGTAACAGAAGAAATACTGAATTTAATTGATAAAAGGAGAAAATATAAATATGCAGTAAATGAAGCAGGCAAAAAGGAATACAAACGTCTCAAAAACGAGACCAAAAGGAAGTGCAAAATGGCTAAGCAGGTATGGCTAGAGAACAAATGTAAGGATGTAGAGGCTTATCTCACTGGAGGTAAGATAGATACTGCCTACAGGAAAATTAAAGAGACCTCTGGAGAAAAGAGAACCACCCGTATGAATATCAAGAGCTTAGATGGAAACCCAGTTCTAAGCAAAGAAGGGAAAGCAGAAAGGTGGAAGGAGTAAATAGAGGGTCTATACAAGGATGACGTACTTGAGGACAATATTATGGAAATGGAAGAGGATGTATATGAAGATGAAATGGGAGATACGATACTGCGTGAAGAGTATGACAGAGCACTGAAAGACCTGAGTCGAAACAAGGCCCCAGGAGTAGACAACATTTCATTAGAACTACTGACGACCTTGGGAGAGCCAGTCCTGACATAACTCTATCATAAGGTGAGCAACATGTATGAATCAGGCGAAATACCCTCAGACTTCAAGAAGAATATAATAATTCCGATCCTAAAGAAAGCAGGTGCTGACAGATGTGAAAATTAACGAACTATCAGTTTAATAAGTCACGGATGCAAAATACTAACGCCTATTCTCTACAGACGAATGTAAAAGCTGGTACAAGCTGACCTCGGAGTAGATCAGTTTGGATTCCGTAGAAATATTGGAACAGGTGAGGAAATACTGACCCTACGACTAATCTTAGAAGCTAGATTAAGGAAACGCAGCCGGCCGAAGTGGCCGTGCGGTTAAAGGCGCTGCAGTCTGGAACCGCAAGACCGCTACGGTCGCAGGTTCGAATCCTGCCTAGGGCATGGATGTTTGTGATGTCCTTAGGTTAGTTAGGTTTAACTAGTTCTAAGTTCTAGGGGACTAATGACCTCAGCAGTTGAGTCCCATAGTGCTCAGAGCCATTTGAACCATTTTTGAAGGAAACGCAAACCTACGTTTCTAGCATTTGTACACTTAGAGAAAGCTTTTGACAATGTTGACTGGAATACTCTCTTTCAAATTCTGAAGGTGGCAGGGGTAAAATACAGGGAGCGAAAGGCTATTTACAATTTGTACAGAAACCAGATGGCAGTTATTACAGTCGAGGGGTATGAAAGGGAAGCAGTGGTTGGGAAGGGAGTGAGACAGGGTTGTAGCCTATCCCCGATGTTATTCAATCTGTATATTGAGCAAGCAGTAAAGGAAACAAAAAAAAGATTCGGAATAGGTATTAAAATCCATGGAGAAGAAATAAAAACTTTGAGGTTCGCCGATGACATTGTAATTCTGTCAGAGACAGCAAAGGACTTGCAAGAGCAGTTGAACGGAATGGACAGTCTCTTGAAAGGAGGATATAAGATGAACATCAACAAAAGCAAAACGAGTATAATGGAATGTAGTCAAATTAAATCGGGTGATGCTGAGGGAATTAGATTAGGAAATGAGACACTTAAAGTAGTAAAAGAGTTTTGCTATTTGGGGAGCAAAATAACTGATGATGGTCGAAGTAGAGAGGATATAAAATGTAGACTGGCAATGGCAAGAAAGCGTTTCTGAAGAAGAAAAATTTGTTAACATCGAGTATGGATTTAAATGTCAGGAAGTCGTTTCTGAAAGTATTTGTATGGCGTGTAGCCATGTATGGAAGTGAAACGAGGACGATAAATGGTATCCTGACACCCCTAAAAACATACGTTTCTCATATTAGGTGGATTGTGCTGCCACCTACTGCCAGGTACTCCATATCAGCGACCTCAGTAGTCATTAGACATCGTGAGAGACCAGAATGGGGCGCTACGCGGAACTCACGGATTTCGAACGTGGTCAAATGATTGGGTGTCACTTGGGTCAAACGTCTGTACGCGATATTTCCACTCCTAAACATCCCTCGTCCCACTGTTTCCGATGTGATAGTGAAGTGGAAACGTGAGGGGACACGTACAGCATAAAAGCGTACAGGCCGAACTCGTCTGTTGACTGACAGAGACCGCCGACAGTTGAAGAGAGTCGTAACGTGTTTCTATGAAACCTCCCCTTTGAAAAATTAATGAATTACTGTGCTGATAAACCTCTTACGTTATTTGATTTTCAAACAGCTGAGCAGAACTGAACGTACTCAGACATCTCTTTACTTATTCTGATCAACAATAAACTGACACACAATATTTTTTAGCACAACGCAATCTGACTTTCAATAATCCCTACAAAACAATGGCCCTGACTAGTAGTAACCTATACCTTTCATGGATCACTAACCTCACAAAAATCTTCGTTATTCAAACTACTGCAATACAGCGAGCGCCAATGCTGCCAGCTAAATAGAAGTTTCTGACTACTGAAGGCACTAACTACTGATAGGCATAGTTAGCAAATGAAAGATTTTGATAGAGAACAAACAATGTATTTACCTTAATAGTGTTCAAAAGTCATAATATATATATCAGTTCATGACATCCAGTCTTACAAATCTACTGTCTCTCATGGACACACGTCCAGATCATCAGCTCTCAAAACTCTGCCATTTCTCTCCCCGCATCCACCACTGCTGGCGGCTCACGTCCAACTGCGCAGCGCTACGCGCTGTTCACAGCCAACTGCCCAACACTACAATAGTGAATATTACAACAATGCCAACCAGCCACAGACTGCACACAGCACAGTCAGTGATTTTCATACAGAGCGCTACGTGGCGTTACCAATATAAAAACCTAAACAGCCTACTTACAGTGCAACAAGTAGATACCTGTCTAGACCATCACACGGTAATTCGAGACTGCATAGGGATCCACTGCAAGTACTATGACAGTTAGCCGGGATGTAAGAAAACTTGGATTTCATGGTCGAGCGGCTGCTCATAAGCCACACATCACGCCGGTAAATGCCAAAAGGCGCCTCACTTGGTGTAAGGAGCGTAAAAATTGGACGATTGAACGGTGGAAAAACGTTGTGTGGAATGACAAATCACAGTACACAATGTGGTGATCCGATGGCAGGGTGTTGGTATGATGAATGCCCGGTGAACATCTGCCAGTGTGTGTAGTGCCAACAGTAAAATTTGGAGGCAGTGGTGTTATAGCGTGGTCGTGTTTTTCAACACTTGTTGTTTTGCGTGGCACTATCACAGCACAGGCCTACATTGATGTTTTAAGCACCTTCTTGCTTCCCACTGCTGAAGAGCAATTTGGGAATGGCGACTGCATCGCTCAACACGATCGAACGCCTGTTCATAAAATGGCTCTGAGCACTATGGGACTTAACATCTGTGCTCATCAGTCCCCTAGAACTTAGAACTACTTAAACCTAACTAACCTTAGGACATCACACACATCCATGCCCGAGGCAGGATTCGAACCTGCGACCGTAGCAGTCGCGCGGTTCCGGACTGAGCGCCTAGAACCGCTAGACCACCGTGGCCGGCGCCTGTTCATAAATCACGGCCTGTGGTAAAGTGGTTACACGACAATAACATCCCTGTAATGGACTGGCCTGCACAAAGTACTGACCTGAACCCTGTAGAACACCATTGGGATGTTTTGGAACGCCGTCTTCGTACCTGGCCTCACCGACGGACAACAATATCTCTCCTCAGTGCAGCACTCCGTGAAGAATGGGCTGCCATTCCCCAAGAATCCCACCAGCACATGATTGAACGTATGCTTGCGAAAGTGGAAGCTGTCATCAAGGCTAAGGGTGGGCCAACACCATATTTAATTCCAGCATTGCTGATGGAGGGCCCCTCGAACTTGTAAGTCAGTTTCAGGGTGGTGTCCGGACACTTTTGATCAGATAGTATACCTTCAGCTATGTGTGGTAAATTGATGTTTTTGTGTAGGTTCATTCAGTGTCATATGAAAATAATGTCTGTAAAAACTTTTGTGAATAAAGTAGCAAAGTATAATAAACTTAAATGTCAAGCATGATGTGACTGTTTTTCATGCATCACAGTGTTTATGACATCATATCTGCCGATTTACGTGTCATACAAAGATGTAATTCTGTGTATACACTGATCAGAAAGTGTGGATACTGTCTGCGAAATGAATTGGGAATAGCGTTAGTAGAAAAGAGTCAATAAATTTAAACGTCAAGCACAATGCGGAAAGTTTTCACCCATCTCATTGTTTATGACGCCATATCTACTAAAGGGTGATAGTAAAGGATATATTAACCAAGTTTGGTTGAAATCGGTCCAGTAGTTTAGGGGGAGATGTGGAACACACACACATACGCACACACACACACACACACACACACACACACACACACATTATATAGTAATAATACTATATGTGTCCGCTATATTCCATCGGAGGCAGTGCGTCCCTGATATCAAAATACACAGCAAAATATCACTGAACAAAGTTCCGAAATTTTTATTGGTAGAATTTGGGTTAACCTTATATAGTAGATGTGGATTTAACCTGATCACCTGTATCGAAAATTCTGTCAATAGCTATTTAAATAAAAATAATTTTTAATGTTTGCAAACTGGATTAAAAGGTAAGAAATAGTTTCTCGTAGCCCCATACAGATTCCTAACCCCACGCAAACAATCCTTAAAATTTGTGCTTGTGAATTTTTAATAGCTGTAACCTTACGAATAGGATTATAACGAAAGACGTGGGGCGTATGCAGTTCATAATCGATGCATAAATACACTCCTGGAAATGGAAAAAAGAACACATCGACACCGGTGTGTCAGACCCACCATACTTGCTCCGGACACTGCGAGAGGGCTGTACAAGCAATGATCACACGCACGGCACAGCGGACACACCAGGAACCGCGGTGTTGGCCATCGAATGGCGCTAGCTGCGCAGCATTTGTGCACCGCCGCCGTCAGTGTCAGCCAGTTTGCCGTGGCATACGGAGCTCCATCGCAGTCTTTAACACTGGTAGCATGCCGCGACAGCGTGGACGTGAACCGTATGTGCAGTTGACGGACTTTGAGCGAGGGCGTATAGTGGGCATGCGGGAGGCCGGGTGGACGTACCGCCGAATTGCTCAACACGTCGGGCGTGAGGTCTCCACAGTACATCGATGTTGTCGCCAGTGGTCGGCGGAAGGTGCACGTGCCCGTCGACCTGGTACCGGACCGCAGCGACGCACGGATGCACGCCAAGACCGTAGGATC
The DNA here is from genome assembly GCF_023898315.1 of Schistocerca nitens. Classification (NCBI taxonomy): domain Eukaryota; kingdom Metazoa; phylum Arthropoda; class Insecta; order Orthoptera; family Acrididae; genus Schistocerca; species Schistocerca nitens. Next base: position 19,196,430 of record NC_064619.1, read on the forward strand.
CTACGCAGTGCCGTAGGGGACCGCACCGCCACTTCCCAGCAAATTAGGGACACTGTTGCTCTTGGGGTATCGGCGAGGACCATTCGCAACCGTCTCCATGAAGCTGGGCTACGGTCCCGCACACCGTTAGGCCGTCTTCCGCTCACGCCCCAACATCGTGCAGCCCGCCTCCAGTGGTGTCGCGACAGGCGTGAATGGAGGGACGAATGGAGACGTGTCGTCTTCAGCGATGAGAGTCGCTTCTGCCTTGGTGCCAATGATGGTCGTATGCGTGTTTGGCGCCGTGCAGGTGAGCGCCACAATCAGGACTGCATACGACCGAGGCACACAGGGCCAACACCCGGCATCATGGTGTGGGAAGCGATCTCCTACAATGGCCGTACACCACTGGTGATCGTCGAGGGGACACTGAATAGTGCACGGTACATCCAAACCGTCATCGAACCCATCGTTCTACCATTCCTAGACCGGCAAGGGAACTTGCTGTTCCAACAGGACAATGCACGTCCGCATGTATCCCGTGCCACCCAACGTGCTCTAGAAGGTGTAAGTCAACTACCCTGGCCAGCAAGATCTCCGGATCTGTCCCCCATTGAGCATGTTTGGGACTGGATGAAGCGTCGTCTCACGCGGTCTGCACGTCCAGCACGAACGCTGGTCCAACTGAGGCGCCAGGTGGAAATGGCATGGCAAGCCGTTCCACAGGACTACATCCAGCATCTCTACGATCGTCTCCATGGGAGAATAGCAGCCTGCATTGCTGCGAAAGGTGGATATACACTGTACTAGTGCCGACATTGTGCATGCTCTGTTGCCTGTGTCTATGTGCCTGTGGTTCTGTCAGTGTGATCATGTGATGTATCTGACCCCAGGAATGTGTCAATAAAGTTTCCCCTTCCTGGGACAATGAATTCACGGTGTTCTTATTTCAATTTCCAGGAGTGTAGTTCAGCTCTTGACTATTATCTACTGCATTCGTTTTTCGCTATGAAGCTTAAAGGTACTGCCACAGCTATAAAAAATTGACAAGCAAAAATTTTCAGGGCTGTCTGTATGGATCTGATATAATTAAATTTTTTTTGCAACATTTGAGCTTTATCTTTATTACAATAATGATAGAAGCTCAAGAAATGAATTAAAATTTGTGCCACAGCCAGGACTTGAACCTGGGTCTCCTTGCTTACTCGACAGGTGTGCTAGCCATTACACAACCACAGCAATACGGCTAAGACACCTGCAAGGCTTACCCTGGTCCTGTTCCCTTCCCTACCACTTTACCACAGGCCGTGATTTATGAACAGGCGCCGGCCACGGTGGTCTAGCGGTTCTAGGCGCTCAGTCCGGAACCGCGCGACTGCTACGGTCGCAGGTTCGAATCCTGCCTCGGGCATGGATGTGTGTGATGTCCGTAGGTTAGTTAGGTTTAAGTAGTTCTAAGTTCTAGGGGACTAATGACCTGAGACGTTAAGTCCCATAGTGCTCAGAGCCATTTGAACCTCCTTGTCCATCTCCTCTTCCATCCTCTCTCCTCCAAGCCTTGTCTGTCCACTCGCATACCACCTGGACTCGTTCCGATAACATGTACACAACAAGCCGTTCCTGCAGGGAAGCCGAGATGTCAGGCGTTACCAAAATTTTAACACCGACTCCCAACACAATCGAAAAGACAGACAAGAATTGCATTGAAACTTTGTGGCAGATTAAAACTGTGTGCCGGACCGAGACTCGAACTAGGGACCTTTGCCTTTCGCGGGCAAGTGCTCTACCATCTAAGCTACCCAAGCACGATCCACGCCCCGTCTTCACAGCTTTACTTCCGCCAGTACCTCGTCTCCTACCTTCCAAACTTTACAGAAGCTCTCCTGCTAACCTTGAAGAACTAGCACTCCTGAAAGAAAGGATATTGCGGAGACATGGCTTAGCCACAGTCTGGGAGATGTTTCCAGAATGAGATTTTCACTCTGCAGCGGAGTGTGCGCTGATATGAAACTTCCTGGCAGATTAAAACTGTGTGCCCGACCGAGACTGCAACTCGGGACCTTTGCCTTTCGCGGGCAAGTGCTGTGCGATCAGAGCTACCCAAGCACGACTCGCGCCCCGTCCTAACAGCTTTACTTCTGCCAGTACCTCGTGCCCCGTCGTGAATCGTGCGTCGTGCTTGGGTAGCTCAGATCGTAGAGCACTTGCCCGCGAAAGGCAAAGGTCCAGAGTTCGAGTCTAGGTCCGGCACACAGTTTTAATCTGCCAGGAAGTTTCATATCAGCGCACACTCCGCTGCAGAGTGAAAATATCATTCTGGAAGAATTGCATTGTCATCCATTTCTGAGCTATTTGTATAATTTCACCTCTCTACCTCATCGGGAAGGCAGTTTAAAATTCAGTTGCAAAATTTGTACCGAGCAGAGAGACGAACAAGAAAAGCCCTAGTAACAGATCTATTATGTGTTGAAATACGACATGACTGTCATTAATTTATCAAATGACAACCAGAGCTGTGATTTTTCCCACAACAGCGTTTTGTGTAGATGTTGTTGTTGTTGTGGTCTTCAGTCCTGAGACTGGTTTGATGCAGCTCTCCATGCTACTCTATCCTGTGCAAGCTTCTTCATCTTCCAGTACCTACTGCAGCCTACATCCTTCTGAATCAGTGTATTCATCTCTTGGTCTCCCTCTACGATTTTTACCCTCCACGCTGCCCTCTAATTCTAAATTGGTGATCCATTTATGTCTCAGAACATGTCCTACAAACCCATCCCTTCTTCTAGTCAAGTTGTGCCACAAACTTCTCTTCTCCCCAATTCTATTCAATACCTTCTCATTAGTTATATGATCTACCCATCTAATCTTCAACATTCTTCTGTAGCACCACATTTCGAAAGCTTCTATTCTCTTCTTGTCCAAACTGGTTATCGTCCATGTTTCACTTCCATACATGGCTACACTCCATACAAATACTTTCAGAAACGACTTCCTGACATTTAAATCTATACTCGATGTTAACAAATTTCTCTTCTTGAGAAACGCTTTCCTTGCCATTGCCAGTCTTCATTTTATATCCTCTCTACTTCCACCATCATTAGTTATTTTGCTCCCCAAATAGCAAAACTCCTTTACTACTTTAAGCGTCTCATTTCCTAATCTAATTCCCTCAGCATCACCCGACTTAATTCGACTACATTCCATTATCCTCGTTATGCTTTGGTTGATGTTCATCTTATACCCTCCTTTCAAGACACTGTCCATTCAGTTCAACTGCTCTTCCAAGTCCTTTGCTGCCTCTGACAGAATTACAATGTCATCGGCAAACCTTAATGTTTTTATTTCTTCTCCATGGATTGTAATATCTACTCCGAATTTTTCTTTCGTTTCCTTTACTGCTTGCTCAATATACAGATTGAATAAGATCGGGGAGAGGGTACAACCGTGTGTCACTCCCTTCCCAACCACTGCTTACCTTTCATGTCCCTCGACTCTTACAACTGCCATCTGGTTTTTGTACAAATTTTAAATAGCCTTTCGCTCCCTGTATTTCACCCCAGCCACCTTCAGAATTAGAAAGAGAGTATTCCAGTCAACATTGTCAAAAGCTTCCTCTAAGTCTACAAATGCTAGAAATGTAGGTTTGCCTTTCCTTAATCTTTCTTCTAAGGTAAGTCGTAGGGTCAGTACTGCGTCACGTGAATTTGTACGATTGTGTGCTCGCGGTGTTTTGCCGTCTTCGTCGATGGTTGGGGGAAGAGCGCCGGCGTATGCTCTGCCGACGACTATGCAAATGGTGTAACGGAGCGAGGTGTGGGTGGGGTGGGGTGGGAATCTGTAGCCCGGGGCAGCGAAGCGCGAACAGACCGACGGCACCAGGATATTCGGGCCGGATTAGACGCCGCTCCTCAGGAGAAACTGCGCGGAAGGCGATGGGCTCGCGGCGGCGGCGCCTGCGCAGCCATCTCCGGCGAGAGATGAGGCCGCGCGGCCCAACCCTTTTATGACTGCGAGGACGCTCCGTGGGGGGCGGGGCGCGCCTCCGCAGCGCAGCGACAGCCGGAATTGTCGGCGCAGTAAATGAGACGGCCGCTCCCGAACGTCTGTGCTACCGCGTCACTCACGGCACGGCTGCCGTACATAAGACTTTCACTTCCCCGTCCCCTGCTCTGTGTTCCGCGGCAGTCGTTACCACGCTTCCTCTCCGGCGTCACAGGATTCCGAAGCGCGCTGTGACACGGGCCTTTCTGGCAGAGACTTCGATAGGCATTATTTGTAAAATAAAGTTAAGAGACCCGTACCAGTTTTGTCACTGAACGCTGCAGCTGCATCGTAAATTGAAAATCGACCGGTAACCTCTTTTTTATTACGAGGGTCATTCAGTGAGTAATGCTCCACATTTCTTTCAAAAACCATTAATATACACTACTGGCCATTAAAACTGCTACACTACGAAGATGACGTGTTACAGACGTGAGATTTAACCGACAGGAAGATGATGCCGTGATATGCAAATGATTAGCTTTTCAGAGCATTCACATAAGGTTCGCGCCGGTGACGACACCTACAACGTGCTGACATGAGGAAAATTTCCAACCGGTCGATTTCTCATACACAAACAGCAGTTGACCGGCGTTGCCTGGTGAAACGTTGTTCTGATGCCTCGTGTAAGGATGAGAAATGTGTACCATCACATTTCCGACTTTGATAAAGGTCGGATTGCAGCCTATCGCGATTGCGGTTTATCGTATCGCGACATTGCTGCTCGCGTTGGTCGAGATCCAATGACTGTTAGCAGAATATGGAATCGGTGGGTTCAGGAGGGTAATATGGAACGCCGTGCTGGATCCCAACGGCCTCGTATCACTAACAGCCGAGATGACAGGCATCTTATCCGAATGGCTATAACGGATCGTGCAGCCACGTCTCGATCCCTGAGTCAACAGACGGGGACGTTTTCAAGACAACAACCATCCGCACGAACAGTTCGACGCCGTTTGCAGCAGCTTGGACTATCAGCTCGTAGACCTTGACACTGTATCACACACAGGAGCGCCTGCGATGGTGTACTCAACGACGAACCTGGGTGCACGAATGGTAAAACGTCATTTTTTTCGGATGAATCCAGCTTCTGTTTACAGCATCATGATGGTCGCATCCGTGTTTGGCGACATCGCGGTGAACGCTCATTGGAAGCTTGTATTCGTCATCGCCATACTGGCGTATCACCAGGCGTGATGGTATGGGGTGCGATTAGTTACACGTCTCGGTCACCTCTTGTTCGCACTGATGGCACTTTGAACAGTGGACGTTACATTTCACATGTTTTACGACCCGTGGCTCTACCCTTTATTGGATATCTGCGGAACCCTACATTTCAGCAGGATAATGACGACCGCATGTTGCAGGTCCTGTACGGGCCTTTCTGGATGTAGAAAATGTTCGACTGCTGCCCTGGCCAGCGCATTCTCCAGATGTCTCACCAATTGAAAACGTCTGATCAATGGTGGCCGAGCAACTGGCTCGTCACAATACGCCAGTCCCTACTCTTGATGAAGTACGGTATCGTGTTGAAGCTGCATGGGCAGCTGTACCTGTACACGCCATCCAAGCTCTGTTTGACTCAATGCCCAGGCGTCTCAAGGCCGTTATTACGCCCAGAGGTTGTTGTTCTGCGCACTGATTTCTCAGGATCTATGCACCCAAATTGCGTGAAAATGTAATCACATGTCAGTTCTAGTATAATATATTTCTTCAATGAATACCCGTTTATCATCTGCATTTCTTGTTGGTGTAGCAATTTTAATGGCCAGTAGTGTACCTAGACACCCTTGTTGGTGCTTCACATTTGATGTTTGTTCCGCGCGCCGACAAAGTTTCGAACCGTCCTGGCAGAGGGCAGAGCCGTAGTATACCATCAAAAGGGTGTCAACATACGACTCACGTTAGAAGCAGTGTGGTGTTACAGAATTCTTGTGTGCAGAAAAAGAAACTGTGGTGAACATCCAAAAACGTTTGTGTGAAGTGTATGGCGATGCTGTAGTTGATAGGAGTACAGCTGGGCGATGGCAAAGAAAGTGACAGCCCCAGGAAATGCAGAAACATAGCTTCATGATCAGCCACACTCGAGATGTGCTGTCACAGCCGCTCGACGTCATTGCCTCATCCACCCTACGGTCCAGACCTGGCACCCTGGGACTTCCAGTTTTTTGCGCCGCTTAAAGATTCTGTACGGGGGACACATTTTGAAGATGACGAGAGTATCAGTCACGCAGTGTAAACATTGTTACGCCTACTGGGCAAGAGCTCTTCCACAACGTTGGCATATGGCCATAGAACGTGACGGAGACTACGTAGAAAAATAGGACATGGAAAAGACATGTTGATGTATATTGTCACCAAATTCTGATTCTTAACAGTAAATAAGTTCTGAGAAAAAAAGGGGGGCATTACATATTGATTGACCCTCGTATTTACGTTATACCACACGTTGATTACTGTGTCAACGTTGGGCAGGTAACGTCGAAATTAGCGATGAGGGTGAAAATATATATATATATATATATATATATATATATATATATATATATATATATATATATATATATATTCAGATGGCATGCGTTACTCCGTGAGTCACGGAAAACATGAACAGCACCGTTATTACTATTTATGAGTCATAGAGGTTACAAGAAGAAGTGAATCTTTTTGACGATAGGAAATTGATTCCAGCACCAACAATGTAACGATCCTTCCCGAAGGAACCCGCATTCTGCTGCGTAATGTTCACTGATTTGAAACTTACTGAGAGATTACAACAGTGTTCCGGAGTGGGTCTCGAACACGAGACCTTTGCTTTTCGCTGACAAGTGCTCCACAGTCTTTATTTATTTAACGATAAAAAATATAATTTTATTCTGCTACAGTCTGTTAACAGAGAAAAAATTACAATGTTCTTGAGTTTCCTGTCACGAGAAATGGGGTTCTTCATTCGAAATGTTACGTGGAAATTAATACTATATGCTAGAGGGAGTCAATTAGGTACAATCCTCAGACCATTTTAGTTCTAAATGACGAGTGTCCCGTTCCATGTTATAAGGTATAAAATATGACTCTTCGACAAATATTTTTATCTTAATTGCGTGTAACGTATTAAAATTTTTGTGCAGATACATGCTTACTGTTACATTATTTGTTACAGGCCCAGTGACGTAAAAAAATGGTTCAAATGGCTCTGAGCACTATGGAACTTAACAGATGTGGTCATCAGTCCCCCAGAACTTAGAACTACTTAAACCTAACTAACCTAAGGACATCGCACACATCCATGCCCGAGGCAGGATTCGAACCTGCGACCGTAGCAGTCGCGCCATTCCGGACTGCGCGCCTAGAACCGCGAGACCACCGCGGCCGGCCCCAGTGACGTAACAACAGGAATCGGACTCCATCTGCAAACAACATCAACTCAAACTAGGAGAGAATCCAATGTGTAGTCTAGTGTCACGAGACACAGTCACCAAAAAGAGTGGACGAAAATTCCGGAAGGCCTACCACAGACAGCCACCAAATGTTAACAGAAAGAAAAAGTGATATGCGAAGTTAGGAAAACAGTGAGTGTCTGTGGTCTCTACAGACCAGTCTCTCCAACCAACGGATTAAAGTGCTCGTAATGACTTTGCCATTGCCGTGTGGTTGATATTGAGGAAGATGACGGTGACTACATGAAAAGCGTCCTTTTCTCCGACGAGGCCACATTTCATTTGAACGCTGTTGTCAACCGATACAATGCTTTCTCCCGGTTTGAGTACATGTTGTTAGCAAATGGTTTCAGATTCCGCTGTTGTTACGTCAGTCGACCCTGTAACAAACAAAGTAACACTATTTTTTTTAAATATAATCCATTATGGAGTCGAGGTGGCAGTTGTTGTTATACTGGTTATCACTGTTAGCATTCAACCGCGATTCTTATACATATATTTTAACAACGCGTTTCAAGAGACAATGCTCTCATCATCAGGTTGTAAAGTCTATGTCATGAAATTAAATGGACTAAAAAGACAAAATACCATCACAAATAGTTGGGAAGTCCATAGAGGAAAACAGAATTAAAAGTATATTGGACTGTGGGTCCTCGTCTTACATTGAAGTTGTTGACACAAGTCGATGGCCGTCCCATAGCTACCAAGTATGCTGTCGCACTGTGCCGGCTCGGGAGCTGTTGTGGACTGACGTGCCTAGGTGTTGTGGCGTGGTTACAGCCGTGTGCTTGACGGTAACGCTATGCTATTGGGCGCCTTATTTCCTTATTCGATTGGTCTGCCATCGTTAGCCTCTAGCAACTCCGTCAGTGACATGCTACCAGTTTAAAGTTCAAAATTCCCTGAAATGTTCCGAATGCGCTGAAAAACATGCGTTCCGCGAGTTCATCGACACTGTCGAACAGGATTGGAAGACACCAGAGCTTTTAAATACCCCCGCACAAGAAAAATTCAGCGAGTTCAAAGTCGGTGAACCTAGGAGGACATGATATTTGTGCTACGCATTCCTGAACAGCTACGTCGAAGTGCGCTGGTGCACCATAACGCACGGGCATCATTTTACTGTAAGGAACATCACCAAAACGCAGCCTTAGGTATTAAAACTATTCTAACACTGGCATGGCTGCACTTGTGCATACGTCGTATCGGGGAAATCATTGGTTTCTGGACTCAAGTTTATTAGGAGTATTTGCTTGTTTCATTGACCTCTAATGGTCCCTTTCGTTTATGATAATAAAAGTCAAACATTATTCATAAAGTGAACGAAATGAAATATACGAGTACGACGCATGTCCAAAAAGTAACTTCCGTTTGGTTAGATAAAACAAATGTGTACAGATACATAGCTTCCGAAATTTTGTAGGCACTTGTCATGGAGTGGCACAAGTTTTTGTATGCCTTCTTCATAGAAGGTTGCCGCCTGTGTATTCAACCAGTAACACTCGGCGCTTGTTCTGTATTGCGCGGCGCAATTTGTTAATGGTCTCCCAGTAACCACGTGCATTGATTGTTTAGCCACGTAGTAAGAAATCAATCAGTAAAATGCCTTTTATGTCCCCAAAAACAGTACACATGGCTTTTGGAGGTGTCAAGCTTTGCTTAGGCTTAACCCTCGTTGGAGATGAAGTGTGCCTCCATTCCACTGGTTGCCGTTTTATTTCAGGGGTGCCGTACGATACCCAAGTTTCATCCTCAGTGAATATCCGAGAAAGAAAACCATTGCCTCTGGATTGTGGCGTGTCAAAAACTGAAATGTACCGCCCATCCGTTGTTTTTTGTGTTGTTCAGTAAGAATTTGGGGTACGCAACGTGAGTAAAGTTTTTGAAATTTCAGTTTTTCAGTAACAATTTCATGAATTAGTGATCGTGAGATTTGCGGAACTTCCGTAGCAAGGGCACTAAGTGTAAACGTACGGTTGTGCTTAATCTTCTATTCAATTGTGTGAACTAATTCATCAGTAACCATAGATGGGCGTCCACTTCGTTCTTCATCGTGCACTTGCTCACGTCCTTCATTGAACAGTGTGACCCATCTTCTAACCATTGAATCACTCATAGCATTTTGTCCGTAAACCTTGCAGATTTGCCGATGAATTTCCTTTCGTTTAATTTTCTTTGTATTTAGAAACCGAATCACAGATCTGATTTCAGACACGGCGGAATTTCCAATTACGGCTGACATTATAAAGAAGCACTACAAAGCACACGTCGGCAGCAGCGATCTGAAAATGGCGTACATGTCTTCTCCTCGAGTCAGAGTAACTGCCGCGCATGCTCGGAACTGCGATCGTAGCGATGCCGCGAATAGAAATACAGGGTGGCGCACGAAATGTGTTACCATTTTGTTTTTGAATATAAACTTTATTGTCAATACAATCTGAAAGGAACATATACTACAATAAAGAGCCGTCCATGGAGATTTGTTCTAACTCAGCACATGCTCAATATGTCCACCATTTCGCTTCCTAACTTCCTTCAAACGAACACTGAAGTTAGAGATTACCCTACGGCACATCTCTTCCGTAATTTCACTGCAAGCTTGAAGAATAAGTCTTCTGAGCTCCATTAAATCACGTGGACGTTTCGGGAAAATTTTTTCCTTTAGGTACCCCTAAAGAAAAGAGTCACATGGATTGAGGTCTGGACTACTGGGGGGCCAATTTTGTCCGTCATTGAAGCGACCTGAAAACCTGAGTGAAATGATCCGCATGTCGAAATGCTCGTGTAAAAACTCCAACACAGTGTTTGCAGTATGTGGCCTTGCTCCATCTTCAATAAACCACTGCGTGTTGAAGGGCAAGGCAGTAGCAAGAAGCTGTGGAATTTAATGGAGCTCAGAAGACTTATTCTTCAAGCTTGCAGTGAAATTACGGAAGAGATGTGCCGTAGGGTAATCACTAACTTCAGTGTTCGTTTGAACGAAGTTAGGAAGCGAAATGGTGGACATATTGAGCATCTGCTGAGTTAGAACAAATCTCCATGGACGGCTCTTTATTGTAGTATATGTTCCTTTCAGATTGTATTGACAATAAAGTTTATATTCAAAAACAAAATGGTAACACATTTCGTGTGGCACCCTGTAGAAACGGAACTTACTTTGTGGACGACCCTCGTATTTGCCTGCACGCTGTACTATTATGTACGTTTTAATAAGTGTGCATTGCCAAAATTTTACATATGGCAGACTGCAGACTAAACTGAATATTTTGAGGTAAGAAACCAATGATCACAAACGAGCGTTTAAGGCTGTACGAGGTCCTGAATGAACAGTCCATTAAGGTTCGTGTTTCTGAAAAGCTTTTTTTTCATAACAACCTTTTGTCGCATTGTGGTGCCACTTCGACAAACAGTGTACCATCGTCTATGGGAGGACTTGGTCTCTGTATGATGCAATATTACTCGCTACGGGAACATGCAGAGTTTCATTTAACGTGTTATGCGTCATGGTGTAGAGCTCGGAATGTCGAAATAATGCACAGAATTACATGTCACGAGAAGTGTCTTCCTAATGGAGACAAATTTATTAGCGTTCGTAGAAACGTACTAGAATCTTCAACGCTTATGTTGCAGGAACCTGGGAAAAACTCTCCGCAAATAATTGTTCGCTTAGTAGATTTTAGGGGACGGTGGTGGCAGGCGTCACATTTCCTCTACCATGTCTGTAGCTCTTTACCTGAAGAGTTAGGATATACAGCACTGTTTCCCGACGCACGGGAGTGTACACCTGATAGCCTCAGTGCAGAAAGGGTCGCGTAGGAAAAAAGTCTATATCTACATCTACATCCATACCCCGCAAGCCACCAGACGGTGTGTGGCGGAGGGTACCCTGAGTACCTCTATCGGTTCTCCCTTCTATTCCAGTCTCGTATTGTTCGTGGAAAGAAGGATTGTCGGTATGCTTCTGTGTGGGCTCTAATATCTCTGATTTTATGCTCATGGTCTCTTCGCGAGATATACGTAGGAGGGAGCAATATACTGCTTGACTCTTCGGTGAAGGTATGTTCTCGAAACTTTAACAAAAGCCCGTACCGAGCTACTGAGCGTTCTCTCCTGCAGAGTCTTCCACTGGACTTTATCTATCATCTCCGTAACGCTTTTGCGATTACTAAATGATCCTGTAACGAAGCGCGCTGCTCTCCGTTGGATCTTCTCTCTCTTCTCTCGACCCTATCTGGTACGGATCCCACACTGCTGAGCAGTATTCAAGCAGTGGGCGAACAAGCGTACTGTAACCTACTTACTTTGTTTTCGGATTGCATTTCCTAAGGATTCTTCCAATGAATCTCAGTCTGGCATCTGCTTTACCGACGATCAACTTTATATTATCATTCCATTTTAAATAGCTCCTAATACCTACTCCCAGATAATTTACGGAATTAACTGCTTCCAGTTGCTGACCTGCTATACTGTAGCTAAATGATAAACGATCTTTCTTTCTATGTATTCGCAGCACATCACACTTGTCTACATCGAGATTCAATTGCCATTCCCTGCACCATGCGTCAATTCGTTGCAGATCCTCCTGCATTTCAGTACAATTTTCCATTGTTACAACCTCTCGATATACTACAGCATCATCCGCAAAAAGCCTCAGTGAACTTCCGATGTTATTCACAAGGTCATTTATGTATATTGTGAATAGCAACGGTCCTATGACACTCCCCTGCGGCACACCTGAAATCACTCTTACTTCGGAAGACTTCTCTCCATTGAGAATGACATGATGCGTTCTGTTATCTAGGAACTCCTCAATCCAATCACACAATTGGTCTGATAGTCCATATGCTCTTACTTTGTTCATTAAACGACTGTGGGGAACTGTATCGAACGCCTTGCGGAAGTCAAGAAACACGGCATCTACCTGGAACCCGTGTCTATGGCCCTCTGAGTCTCGTGGACGAGTAGCGCGAGCTGGGTTTCACACGACCGTCTTTTTCGAAACGCATGCTGATTCCTACAGAGTAGATTTCTAGTCTCCAGAAAAGTCATTATACTCGAACATAATACGTGTTCCAAAATTCTACAAGTGAACGACGTTAGAGATATAGGTCTATAGTTCTGCACATCTGTTCGACGTCCCTTCTTGAAAACGGGGATGACCTGTGCCCTTTTCCAATCCTTTGGAACGCTACGCTCTTCTAGGGACCTACGGTACACCGCTCCAAGAAGGGGGGCAAGTTCCTTCGCGTACTCTGTGTAAAATCGAACTGGTATCCCATCAGGTCCAGCGGCCTTTCCTCTTTTGAGCGATTTTAATTGTTTCTCTATCTCTCTGTCGTGTATTTCGATATCTACCATTTTGTCATCTGTGCGACAATCTAGAGAAGGAACTACAGTGCAGTCTACCTCTGTGAAACAGCTTTGGAAAAAGACATTTAGTATTTCGGCCTTTAGTCTGTCATCTTCTGTTTCAGTACCATTTTGGTCACAGAGTGTCTGGACATTTTGTTTTGATCCACCTACCGTTTTGACATAAGACCAAAATTTGTTAGGATTTTCTGCCAAGTCAGCACATAGAACTTTATTTTCGAATTCATTGAACGCCTCTCACATAGCCCGCCTCACACTACATTTCGCTTGACGTAATTTGTGTTTGTCTGCAAGGCTTTGGCTATGTTTATGTTTGCTGTGAAGTTCCCTTTGCTTCCGCAGCAGTTTTCTAACTCGGTTGTTGTACCACGGTAGCTCTTTTCCATCTCTCGCGATCTTGCTTGGCACATACTCATCTAACGCATATTGTACGATGGTTTTGAACTTTGTCCACTGATCCTCAACACTATCTGTACTTGAGACAAATCTTTTGTGTTGAGCCGTCAGGTACTCTGAAATCTGCTTTTTGTCATTTTTGCTAAACAGAAGTCCCATTGAAATAGATGAGTGAGTGTACAAACGACACCACATTTTTTTTTCGGTACAGCTCGTGTAAAAGGCACACACTTCCTCTCGACAGACTGTACAACGCAGGCTGCTTGCCGCACGTAGGAGGAACCTATGATCTCTGGGACACGTAAAGTGTCTTAAGAACTTTCCCCTCGTAAAAAGGGACACAGCTGCCGTCATTTATGAAAGTAACCGCTCCGTCAACAGGCGCTTTCACAGTTGTAAGGCTACCGTAATGGGCAGCAGCGTGTGGAATTTTACCGAGTTGTGTGAGGGAAAGGCGTAAGATTTCAATTCACTTATCTTCCACTATACCAGAGGGTGCTGGTTTAACTTTTCCTACCGTTGGAAGGAAGTAATGTTAAGAATAACAGATCATAACTAAATCAATTTTTTTTTGTTAGTTGAGAATGATTACATTTCGTCCATTTCTTGCTGATATGAGTTCAAGTATTCGCTGAAGACTTCAGTCGGTGAAATGTGGTCCCTGTTCTCTGAAGGCTTAGGGATTTGATCGTTGGTTGTTCCTAGTGCTTATTCTTACTCTTTACGTGAATGTTAGCGTCGGAAGTAGTGTACGTCACTTCTTAATGCCGTATTTTTTATTACGGCGTACGTCACATTGCAGACAGATGAAGTGTGACGTCTACTTATCAGTTCTAAGTTCTGAGTGTATTAACTCTTTTAAAATTCAGTATTTTCTTCTTGTGTTTCCATATATTCTTCACATTATCTGGCATGCTAGGTAAAATTCGCGAAGTGCCTTTTAGAGAACATCCCTTCATTTCCGTAAATCATTATTTAGCGAGGTATGTATAATATCTGCTCTGATAATTTAATGCCTAGTATTAACGTAAACTGCCGTTATTTGTGATTCAAATGGCTCTAAGCACTATGGGACTTAACATCTGAGGTGATCAGTCCCCTAGACTTACAAACTACTGAAACCTAACTAACCTAAGAACATCACACACATCCATGCCCGATTCAGGATTCCAACCTGCGACCGTAGCGGTCGCGCGGTTCCGGACTAAAGCGTCTAGAACCGCTCGGTCACAGCGGCCGGCGTTCTTTGTGAACTTCCCGTTAAAATAATATTAAAATATCGTGAGAGGACGGTTACAACATTAGTCAAGCCCGTTTTAAATTTTTTAGACTGCGACAAGTGTCCGAGTTTCATTTTAAAACGACAACCTCTTTCTTCGTAATTTACTGACAGCCACCGAGCGAGGTGGCTCAGTGGTTGGCACACTGGACTCGCATTCGGGAGGACGACGGTTCAAATCCGCGTCCGGCCGTCCTGATTTAGGCTTTCCGTGATTTCCCTACACCGTATCAGGCAAATGCTAATTGTAGACCAGAATCTGTAATCCGTAGTTTAGAAGTCAAACAGTTTTCGGATCGTCAGCGAGAAATAATTTAGCTATACACAGTTTCAGCATGCAACGCCCAACGAGGCAGATAACTTTCAATTTGGTAAAACAACGTCAGCTATGTAGTTTTTGAGTAATTACATTTTTTTATACTTTCGCTGCTTGAAACTATTAAATTGCAAACTTTTTATATCAACATTCAAATAACTACAAACAGGTTATGGAGAACCAAAGAAATTTTCGTGCGGCCGTCCAGATTTTGGAGAAGAGCAAACAACAAACTGCTAGTAGAGTATGAATAACATGTGACCACGTGGTTTGTAATGCGTAGGTAATAACGAAGACAAAGATGGCACTGCGCACAATTTGTAAAACAATATGAATGAAAAGAAGGCGTACGGCTTGAAACACACTACTGGCCAGTAAAATTGTTACACCAAGAAGAAATGCAGATGATAAACGAGTATTAATTGGACAAACATATTATACTAGAACTGACATGTGATTACATTTTCACGCAGTTTGAGTGCATAGGTCCTGAGAAATCAGTACCCAGAACAACCACCTGTGGCCGTAATAACGGCCTTGACACATCTGGGCATCAGCCAAACAGAGCTTGGATGGCGTGTACAGGTACAGCTGCCCATGCAGCTTCTACACGATACCACAATTCATCAAGAGTAGTGACTGGCGTATTGTGACAAGCCAGTTGCACGGCCACCATTGATCAGATGTTTTCAATTGGTGAGAGATCTGGAGAACGTGCTGGTCAGGGTAGCAGTGGAACATTTTCTCTATCCAGAAATGCCCGTACAGGACCTGCAACATGCGGTCGTGCATTATCCTGCTGAAATGTAGGGTTTCACAGGGATCGAATGAACGATAGAGCCACGGGTCGTAACCCGTCTGAAATGTAACGTCCACTGTTGAAAGTGTCGTCAATGCGAACAAGAGGTGATCAAGACGTGTAACCAATGGCACTCCATATCATCTCGCCGGGTGATACGCCAGTATGGCGATGAGGAACACACGCTTCCAATGTGCGTTCGCCGCGATGTCGCCAAACACGGATGCGACCATCATGATGCTGTAAACAGAACCTGGATACATCCGAAAAAATGACGTTTTGCCATTCGTGCACCCGGGTTCGTCGTTGAGTACACCATCGCAGGCGCTCCTGTCTGTAATGCAGCGTCAAGGTTAGCCGCAGCCATGGTCTCCGAGCTGATAGTCCATGCTGCCGCACCGTTCGTGTAGATGTTTGTTGTCTTGCAAACGTCCCCATCTGTTGACTCAGGGATCGAGACGTGGCTGCACGATCCGTTAGAGCCATGCGGATTAGACGCCTGTCATCTCGACTGCTAGTGATACGAGGCCGTTGGGATCCAGCACGGCGTTCCGTATTACCCTCCTGAACCCACCAATTCCATATTCTGCTAACAGTCATTGGATCTCGACCAACGCGAGCGGCAATGTCGCGATACGATAAACCGCAATCGCGGTAGGCTACAATCCGACCTTTATCAAAGTCGGAAACGAGATGGTACGCATTTCTCATCATTACACGAGGCATTACAACAACGTTTCTCCAGGCAACGCCGGTCAACTGCTGTTTGTGTATGAGAAATCGACCGGTTGGAAAGTTTCCTCATGTCAGCAGGTTGTAGGTGTCGCCACCGGCGCCAACCTTGTGTGAACGCTCTGAAATGTTAAATATTGCATATCACAGTATCGTCTTCCTGTCGGTTAAATTCCGCGTGTGTAGTACGTCATCTTCGTCGTGTAGCAATTTTAATGGCCAGTAGTGTAAGTAGGTTGTAGTGAAAATGAAGCGTTCTGTACTTGGAGGTAGTTTAAAGAGGCTCCCACGTACTTGGTGGCACCGCCTGCTACTCGGATTCTCGACTTGACCTCCTGCAGCGAGTCCGTTTTACGGCGGCGCAATCCGTGCTCGCCATCCCGAAGACCCGTGGCGCAGTGCGGCGCAAGGTAAGCTGGTCGTTTGCAGTCCCGGCGGGGTCGCCGCGGCACAGAACAGCACTGTAGGCGCCGGTTGTCCGACTCGCGTGGGGTCAGACGGCGCGCCTCCTGATGTATTCCAGCAACAACTCTCTCTCTCTCTCTCTCTCTCTCTCTCTCTCTCTCTCTCTCTCTCTGCCGGCGCCCTTTGTTTTGCGGCCGATTTTTCCCGCTGCCGGGCCTCCGTTTAAACTTGGCAGCTCCAGATCTGCGCAAAAGTATAGCCGCCTCCAAAGTGCTCTCTCCCATTTGCTACCATCTATATGGAAGATCGCCGCAGGAAAATCGTGTTATGTGAAAGCTACAGGTCCAGGAGACTTCGAAAATACGTTTTGAAGCAAAAATTTAAATCCTTTTGTCAGTCAGAATTTGAAGCCTTTTTGACTATTTTTCGACCGTGACTGTCTCAAGAAATATGTAAATTTTATTTATTTATTTTTTTAATTACCGCTACCAGTCACAAACGTTGTCAACTATTGTATTACTTATTTATTTAGCGACATGTTTCGAAGCAATACCTCATCTTCAGGCTAAATCGCATTACAAAAACATCTTTACGTTAAGGTCATACTGATGTTATACAGTATTTTCGTAAATGCTGTGGTCATCTTTGTTCTTCTGGAGTGGCAGTCTCGTTGTGATGCCCTCAGGTGTATCCATTTCCGTGGCTCTCTTGGTCACTGTTCACAAATTGTCACTAACACAAACGGTTCTGTAGTGCAGTGGACAAGATAGCGGTCAAAATACGGCCGGTTTCGATTTGACTATCGATTTGTCGATCTGTGTGGTGTCAGATGTTACATGTCTTCTGCACGTCTTGTTATCATATTACAGATGTAGGTTGACGAAATACATTACAAATTGAGCACCTGTTACAATATTAGTGAACACATCGTGATATAAACTATTTATTTTACATGAAACTTCCTGGCAGATTAAAAATGTGTGCCCGACCGAGACTCGAACTCGGGACCTTTGCCTTTCGCGGGCAAGTGCTCTACCAACTGAGCTACCGAAGCACGACTCACGCCCGGTACTCACAGCTTTACTTCTGCCAGTACCTGCCAAGCTGTGAGTACCGGGCGTGAGTCGTGCTTCGGTAGCTCAGTTGGTAGAGCACTTGCCCGCGGAAGGCAAAGGTCCCGAGTTCGAGTCTCGGTCGGGCACACAGTTTTAATCTGCCAGGAAGTTTCATATCAGCGCACACTCCGCTGCAGAGTGAAAATCTCATTCTGGTATTTATTTTACATATTTCTAAGCTATTGCTGGAGCTAGATTTATTATTATATTTAAATTATATTTTAAAAGACTTTACATACTTCTGTCAGTCACTGCCGTTGTTCACATCTACAGCTACACTATTATAAAGTCTGTAGCGTATCGGGTATTCTGTTCACAAATACAGAGTGTACTGAACAACTACTTGTATAGCCTCTACCTCATTTCGCGCAGTATCATTGTATATTTTCAGAAGTTTACCAAAGATATTTGCACATTCCGGCATAGAAACAAGTTCTTGGAATATTTAAAACTATTATCTACACAACACTAAGACGAATTCTTTACAGACGGATCGGAAAACTGGCAGATGCCGACCCTGGGGAAGATCAGTTTGGATTCCATAGAAATGTTGGAACACGTAAGGCAATATTGATCCTACGACTCATCTTAGAAGATAGATTGAGGAAGGGCAAAGCTACGTTTCTGCCATTTGTAGACTTAGAGAAAGCTTTTGACAGTGTTGACCGGAAAACTTTTCAGGGGTCAAATATAGCGAGCGAAAGGCTGTTTACAATTTGTACAGAAACCAGATAGCAGTTATAAGAGTCGAGGGGCATGAAAGGGAAGCAGTGGTTGGGAAGAGAGTGAGACAAGGTTGTAGCCTATCCCCGATGTCATTCAATTTGTATATTGAGCAAGCAGTAAAGGAAACAACAGAAAAACTTGGAGTAGAAATTGAAATCCAAGGAGAAGAAATAAAAACTATGAGGTTTCCGGTGACATGTCAGGGACAGCAAAGGACCTGGAAGAGCAGTTGCACGGAATGGACAGTGTCTTGAAAGGAAGATATAAGATGAACATCAACAAAAGCGAAACAAGGACAATGGAATGTAATCGAATTGAATCAGGTGATGCTGAGGCAATTAAGTTGAGAAATGAGACACTTAAAGCAGTAAATGAGTTTTGCTATTTTGGGAGCAATATCACTGATGATGGTCGAAGTAGACAGGATATAAAATGTAGACTGGCAATGACAAGGAAAGCGTTTCTGAAGAAGAGAAGATTGTTAACATCGAGCATAGATTTAAGTGTCATGAAGTCCTTTCTGAATGTGTTTATATGGAGTGTAGCCATGCTTGCCAGTGAAACATGGACGATAAATAATTTAGACAAGAAGAGAATAGAATCTTTCGAAATGTGGTGCTACAGAAGAATGCTGAAGATTAGATAGGTAGATCCTATAACTAATGAGGAGCTACTGAACAGAATTGTAGAGAAGAGGAATTTGTGCCACAAGTTGACTAGAAGAAGGGATCGGTTGGTAGGACATGTTCTGAGGCATCAAGGGATCACCAATTTAGTATTGGAGGGCAGCGTGGAGGGTAAAAATCGTAGAGGGAGACCAAGAGATGAATACACTAAGCAGATTCAGAAGGATGTAGGTTGCAGTAGGTACTGGGAGATGACGAAGCTTGCACAGGATAGAGTAGCATGGAGAGCTGCATCAAACCAGTCTCTGGACCGAAGACCACAACAACAACAACATTAGCTACATATTAGCGGTCTTACTTCATATACCAACCCATACAATTTTGCAAATTTTCTTCGACTTCTCCTCTCAGTCAAATACGTCGCTGACTATTTGCCCTGTACACCCTCACTGCTCCCTAATAGAAAAGACCCTACACAGGCCAATATTTTTAACATCGGCTTGCTGCAGAATCCATGAACATATTTCCAGTTCGTATATAATAAGTTTCCCTGAGACTGAGAAGCTCATGTTCACGAATCAGCATGGTTTTAGAAAGCATCGCTCGTGCGAAACTCAGCTTGCCCTCTTCACACATGACATACTGCGAACCATTAATGAAAGACAACAGGCAGAGTCCATATTTCCAGATTTCTGGAAAGCATCTGACACGGTGCTCCACTGCAGACTATGAACGAGCATATGGTTAAGTGTCGAGATATGTGAGTAGCTAGAAGAGTTCTTAAGTAAGAGAGTCCATTAAGTTGTCGTCGACGACGGGCGTTCATCAGAGACAACGGTATCGTCAGGAGTGCCTCTGGGAAATGTGTTAGGACCGCTATTATTCTCTGTAGACGTAAATGATCTGGCGGGCAGGGTAAACAGCAATCTGAGGCTGCTTGCTGATGACGCTATGGTGTACGAGAAGGTGTCGTCGTTGAGTGAGGATACAAGATGACAGGCAAAACTTCTATTTGATGGCATGAATGACAGCTAACTGTAAAGGTAGTAAAATGTAACTTGACGCGGATGAATAGGTAGGGTGGTTAGGTTCTAGAGTAAAGGGACCATACTACGAGGTCATCAGTCCCGGACGAGTAGCAAAACCAAACACGTAATGTTCGGATACAGCGTTAGTAATGTACTGCTTGACACACTCACGTAGATTACATATCTAGGCGTAATGTCGCAAAGCGATATGAAATGGACTGAGAATGTACGGGTGTGTAGTAGGGAAGGTAAATGATCGACTTTGGTTTATTGGGAGTATTTTGTGAAAGTGTGGTTCATCTGTGAGGGAGACCACATATGGGACACTGTTGTTGAGTAATGTTCAAGGGTTTGGGATGAGCAACAGGTCTTATTAAAGGAAAGTAATACACATGTACTACATTAATAGTAGAGAACTAGAGAAACGCTGATATGTAAAAAGAAGCAGTCAATTTACCTTCAGCACAGTGCTAAATCAGTTTAAACACAGGAACTCTACAAGGTCAACTATGCTCGGGAATATGCCAGGGACGGTTACTTGTCAGCAAAAACACCAACTCGTTAAGATTGACACAAATTGCGGCTAACACCACTGTTGTAAACTCGATGCACCTGCCTCTGGGAAGCATGAAGGTTTACTGCCGAGGCAGCGACCACCTGTCGCCTTTTGAGTTAATGAGGTATTGCAGGTGGTCTTGATGACATAGGTGTGTGGGGAGATTACCCAATAACGTCTGACTTTTCCCACCTGCTGTTGAACAAGAAATTGTCACGTTCCATCACTATCGGATGCGGCAACATTCCCGTATGTGTCTATAACGTCCCTGTGTTTGCCATGAATTGTGGATATATATCACAATTAATGGCAAACATATTACATAAAAACATATTAAATAAAAAGTATTTCTGACAACGAAATTTTGTTTACATATTTCAAATAGTTCACATGGTTCTAAGCAACGGGCTTGCCGCAGTGAATACACCGGTTCCCGTGAGATCACCAAAGTTAAGCGCTGTCGGGCGTGGTCAGCACTTGGAGGGGTGACCATCCAGACCGCCATGTGCTGTTTCCATTTTTTCGGGGTGCAGTCAGCCTCGTGATGCCAATTGAGGAGCGACTCGATCGAAAAGTAGCGGCTTCGGTCAAGAATACCATCATAACCACCGGGAGAGCGGTGCGCTGACCCCACGCCCCTCCTATCGGCATCCTCCACTGAGGATGACACGGCGGTTGGATGGCCCCGGTCGGCCACTCGTGGCCTGAAGCCGGAGTACTTTTTTTTTTTTTTTTCAAATGGTTCTAAGCACTATGGGACTTAACATCTCAGGTCATCAGTCCCCTAGACTTAGAACTACTTAAACCTAAGGACATCACACACCTTCATTCCCAAGGCAGGATTCGAACCTGCGACCGTAGCGGTCACGCGGTTCCAGACTGAAGCGACTAGAACCGCACGGCCACACCGGCCGGCTGACATGAGGAAAGTTTCCAACCGATTTCTGGTGAAATGTTGTTCTGATGCCTCGTGTAAGGAGGAGAAATGCGTACCATCACGTTTCCGACTTTGATAAAGGTCGGATTGAAACCTATCGCGATTGCGGTTTATCGTATCGCGACATTGCTGCTCGCGTTGGTCGAGATCCAATGACTGTTAGCAGAATATGGAATCGGTGGGTTCAGGAGGGTAATACGGAACGCCGTGCTGGATCCCAACGGCCTGGTATCATTAGCAGTCGAGATGACAGGCATCTTATCCGCATGGCTTAACGGATCGTGCAGCCACGTGTCGATCCCTGAGTCAACAGATGGGGCCGTTCGCAAGGCAACAACCATCTGCACGAACAGTTCAACGACGTTTGCAGCAGCACGGACTATCAGCTCGGAGACCACGGCTGCGGTTACCCTTGACGCTGCATCACAGAGAGGAGCGCCTGCGATGGTGTGCTCAACGACGAACCTGGGTGCAAAAATGGCAGAACGTGATTTTTTCGGATGAATCCAGGTTCTGTTTACAGCATCATGATGGTCGCATCCGTGTTTGGCGACATCGCGCTGAACGCACATTGGAAGCGTGTATTCGTCGTCGCCATACTGGCGTATCACCTGGGGTGATGGTATGGGGTGCCGTTGGTTACACGTCTCGGTCACCTCTTGTTCGCATTGACGGCACTTTCAACAGTGGACGTTACATTTCAGATGTGTTACGACCCGTGACTCTACCCTTTATTCGATCCCTGCGAAACTTTACATTTCAGCAGGATAATGCACTACCGTGTGTTGCAAGTCCTGTACGGGCCTTTCCGGATACAGAAAATGTTCGACTGCCGCCCTGGCCAGTACATTCTCCAGATCACTCACTAACTGAAAACGTCTGGTCAATGGTGGCCGAGCAACTGGCTCGTCACAATACGCCAGTCACCACTCTTGATGAACTGTGGTATCGTGTTGAAGCTGCATGGGCAGCTGTACCTGTACACGCCATCCAAGCTCTGTTTGACAATGCCCAGGCGTATCAAGGCCGTTATTACGGCCAGAGGTGGTTGTTCTGTATAATATATTTGTCCAATGAATACCGGTTTATCATCTGCATTTCTTCTTGGTGTAGCAATTTTAATGGCCAGTAGTGTACATTCATTAACGTCAAATATTGTGCACGTGACCTGGTTTGTAACGCTGTCAGACGTTTACATTTTTAACGCCTAATATTCAGCACATTAACTCATTTCTAAAGCAATCAGACGTCTGAAGCTGTCTCATGATGAGAGCTCAAAGGGTGAGGGCGGGTTAGTGCTTTCACTCTGTTTGAAATGAGTTGTTGAACGTGAGCCAGAAACTACTGTACGCTTGAAGTACGACACTAATTCAGCAGTGCACGTCGTGAGTGGAGTAAGACGCAACAGACGGGGGGGGGGGGGGGGCAGTGGAGGGTGCGGCGAGCAGCGGCAGCGGCGGCTGCTGGCGGCTGCGGAGGTCGGCCGCGGCGTGGCTGATGGTATCGCACACAGGGACACAGGACCGCCGAGCCGACACGTGTGCGCCGACAACGGGCAATTTGTCCGGGAGCAGCCGCGCGCGGCGGGCCACGGCCGCTCCCGAGCAAACAAGCGCGGGGCTTTCCTTACCAGGGCAGCGCGCGGGCAGGCGGTGCCTTACAGAGGTTGGCCAAGCCCAGCTGCTTCCGTGAAGCGTACCAGTCAGTCGCCACGAGTCTTCATTCTCAAAACGCTGTAGCTTAAGAAACATGGCTGTCTCTGTGGACTACTGTACTGATATATTTGGAAATATACTGTTGTTTTTGTTGTTGTTGTTGTTGTGGTCTTCAGTCCTGAGACTGGTTTGATGCAGCTCTCCATGCTACTCTATTCCGTGCAAGCTTCTTCATCTTCCAGTACCTACTGCAGCCTACATCCTTCTCAATCTGCTTAGTGTATTCATCTCTTGGTCTCCCTCTACGATTTTTACCCTTCACGCTGCTCTCCAATGCTAAATATGCTAAATTTGTGATCCCTTGATGCCTCAGAACATGTCCTACTAACCGGTCCCTTCTTTTTGTCAAGTTGTGCCACATATCCCTCTTCTCCCCAATTCTATTCAATACTTCATCATTAGTTATGTGATCTACGCATCTAATCTTCAGCATTCTTCTGTAGCACCAAATACACTAGCTGACAAAAAAAGGTAAAGCACCCAGAAGGGTGGGAGGAAACGAAGTGAAATTTCAATGCTTGAGAGTGAAATGGAGTGAAGTTTGCCAGGATGCACGCATTGATTCGGCTGGCTACTCTGTCACAAAGCTGTTGTATCCTCTTCAGAAGCAAGCTGACTTACAACTATTGTAACTGAGCCTTAATACCTGCCGCTGTGGCCGAGTGTTTCTAGGCGCTTTTGTCCGGAACCGCGCTGCTGCTACGGTCGCAGGTTCGAATCCTCCCTCGGCATGGATGTGTGTGATGTCCTTAGGTTAGTTAGATTTAAGTAGTTCTAAGTCTAGGGGACTGATGACCTCAGATGTTAAGACCCATAGTGCTCTGAACCATTTGAACCTGCCGCTGGGACAGAGCTCACTCTCGACCTAGTCCCACACGCGCTCTATCACAGACAGAACTAGAGATCTTGGTGACCTTGGGAGTACCTCAACGTCTCACAGACCGTTGCCATGTTCGACAAGTACAGCCCTGTTGAAAAACGGCACCACAATACTGTTGCGTGAGAGGGAACAATGAGGACTCAGGACGTCCATGATGTACCGCTGTGTCGTATGAGTTTCTTCCAGCCGTAACGTGAAATCTGTCCAGTGGCGTAGCATAGAATGACGCCAGGACTAACACAACTGTTACCCTCGAAAAGAATGGGACCACTCTCTACGTAGCCACCATACACGCCGCCCAGGTATTCTAGAACTTCGCTTCCTCACTGAAAACAACGCGAAGCCATTCATCAACGTTCCGTGCTTCCCTGTCACGGCACCACTCCAGAGGCAGCAGTTTGTGTAGTGGCGTTAACGGCAGCCTAAGCGTGGGACACTGAGTCCCTGGTCCGGCTGCTGCTATTCTCCGACGAATGATGCGGAATTACACAATGTGTCAAAAATGTTCAAATATTTGTGAAATCTTAAGGGACTTAACTGCGAAGGTCATCAGTCCCTAAGCTTACACACTACCTAACCTAAATTATCCTAAGGACAAACACACACACACACACACACACACACACACACACACACACACACACACACAAGCCCGAGGGAGGATTCGAACCTCCGGCGGGACCAGCCGCACAGCTCATGACTGCAGCGCCCATGACCGCTCGGCTAATCCCGCGCGGCTACACAGAGTGTCCTTTGATTCATTAGTCTTCTGACTAGTTTGATGCGGCCCACCACCAATCCCTCTCCTATGCCAACCTCTTCATCCCAGAGCAGCACTTCCAACCTACGTCCTCAATTATTGCTGGATTTTTGGACAACATGGTTGTGGAGATGAAGCAGCGATTAGTATGATTAATCAATTATTCAAAAACAGTCTTAATCGCCTTTATTATTATTATACCGCCAATCGGTTTCAACCCGACGTAGGGGTCATCTTCTGGGTGCGTACACCATTGGTTGACTGCTGGTGGTGTCACTCCTGTCAGCATAACGGCAGGAAACTGACACCACCAGCAATCGACCAGTGGTGTAGACACTCAGAAGATGACCCCTACGTCGGGTTGAAACCAATTGGCGGTATAATAATAATAAATGCGATTAAAACTGTTTTTGAACAATTGATTATTTGCTGGACTTATTCCAATCTCTGCCTTCCTCTACAGTTTTTGCCCTCTACAGCTCCCTTTCCTACTAGTACCACTGAAGTCATTTCCTAATGTCTTAACAGATGACCTAACATCCTGCCCCTTCCCCTTCTCAGTGTTTTCCACATATTTCTTTCCTCTCCTCATTCCTTACTCTACCAGTCCATCTAATTTTCAACATTCGTGTATAGCACCACATCTCAAATGCTTCTCTTCTGTTCCGGTTTTCCCACAGTTCATGTTTCACTATCATACAATGCTCAGCTCCAGACATACACTCTCAGAAATTTCTTCCTCAAATTAAATCCTATGTTTCATACTGGTAGACATCTCTTGGCCACGAATGCCCTTTTTGCCAGTGCTAATATACTTTTGATCTGCACCTTGCTTCGTCCGTCATTGATTATTTTAATGCCTCGGTAGTGAAATTCCTTAACTACATATATTTTGTGATCATCAATCCTGATGTTAAGTTTCTCGCTGTTCTGATATCTGCTACTTCTCATTACTTTCGTTTTTCTTCGATTTACTCTCAGTCCATCTACCGTACTCATTAGACTATTCGTTCCATTCAGCAGATCCTGTAATTGTTCTTCACTTCCACTTAGGATACCAATGTCATCAGCGAATCGTATCATTGATATCCTTTTACCTTGAATTTTAATCCCACTCCTGAACTTCTCTTCTATTTCCATAATTGCTCCTTCGATATACAGATTTAACAGTAGGGCCGAAAGACTACATTCCTATCTTACATCCATTTACATCCTAACACTTCGTTCTTGGTCGTCCACTCTTATTATTCCCTCTTGGCTCTTGTTCACATTGTATATTACCCGTCTCTCCCTTTAGCTAACTCCTATTCTTCTCAGAATTTCGAACATCTTGCACCATTTTACATTGTCGAACGCTTCTTCCAGGTCGAGAAATACTACGAACGTGTCGTTGCTCGAGGAAATCCATTATTTGTTCTTCGATAGCAGGTTGAGATGTGAAGGGGTCACGATGTACTTGATGCACAATACGGCGATCCTGCTTTGCGGTGGTCAGACGTGGTCGACAAAACCTTGATCAAGAGTACGCCTGCCCTCACATTCCCACGCAGTGCAACATGGGCCACTGTCACATCCAAATTTCCCATAAATCTGTATGGTACACGATTCGACCTACTGGCAAAGTGCAGGCCCACGCTGAGGCCAATTTCAAACTCTGTCAGCTACTTATAACGTTTTCTCACACTACTACATGACAGATTGTGCCTTTAATAATGATTACTCAACACCTGACCGCTTTTGACGCCCCTTATATATCCTACCAGACAGGTAACAACACTAGTACACTGTAGTTGCCGTTCTATATGCCACGAAGAATGGGGAAGATCTCTAGGTAGCATTAATTCTCAGGGTCAACAACAGCGGCCGGCAGGTAGAAATTTTGTCCAAGACATCCCCCTACAATCACTCAACGCCACACCTTTGCCGTACAGCTCAGCGTCATAAGCGAATAACCGCGTATTTCTGCTCACCCTGTGGGCCAGATCATTGATGTATGTAAAGAATAAGAAAGGTCCTATCACACTTCTCAGGGCACTGCTCGTCGTCGAGAACGACAGACTGGATTCTGTTACTTAAGAAATCTTCAAGCCGCTCACAAATCTGGGAACCTATTCTGTATGCTTGTGCCTTCGTTACCAGTGGGCAGTGTGACACCGTGTCAAATTCTTTACAGAAATTTATGAATATGAAATCCGCCTGTTGTCCTTGGTTCACAGTATATCATGTGAGAAATGCCAAGCTGAGTTTCGCACAAGCGATGTTTTTTACTACCGTGCTGATTTATGACAAAAGCTTTTCCCTCTCAAGGAAATTTATCATATTCGAACTGAGAATTTGTTCAAGGATTCTGCAGCAAACCGATGTTAAGAATATTGGTCTGTAATTTTCCCGGTCCGTTCTCTCACCCTTGTTACATACAGGAGCCACCTGCGCTTTTTTCCGGTGGCTTTGGACTTTGTGCTGGCCGAGAGGTTCGCGATAAATGCAACCCAGGTAAGAAGCCAATGCTGGGGAGTACTCCTTGTAAAACCGAATTGAGATTCTACCAGTAACTCCCTTTCAACTTTTCTAGGCGTATCTCGTGAAACAATCAGGGTAAGATAATGGGAGGAACTAGATCTCATACGGAGAACAGCCCGTCTTCCCACGCATTGACCACGAATGGAACAATATTGGGGAAAGAGAAAGTTACAACTAAAGTAGCCTGTATGAAACACCGCAAGCTGTCTTCAGGAGTAGTTATGCAGATGAGCACGGCAGCCTTTTACTGGTCAACGGAGATCGGGCGTCACCCCTCATGAATTGCACAGTGCTGTAGCCGTCGCGTCCAGTCCACGTCGTAAGTAATGGGCTTTCGGGTAATGGGCTTGGGGACGGGTGCGGGCCGCGTGGATGCGGGACCCGCGCTTTGCGTGCAGAAGTCGCCGCCGCCGCCGCCGGCAGCATCTGGCGGCGCCCGTCTTTATGGGGGCGGTCCGCCCCCGAGTTAGTGCGGCGGGACAGGCGCGCCATGCAGATGGCTGCGGCGATAGCCGTGCTTTATGCGAGGTCCACCCGCCTTATCTGCCGCCCCCACCGCCCCCGCCTTATATCGGAGGGGCCTCAGCGGACGGCAGGGCAGGGGGAACCTCGGCCGCCGGATCAGTCCGCCCCCGCCTGGCCTCCCCCAAGACACCAGGCCGCCCGTCCCTCTGTCGCTGCTGCGATTGGAGGAATTCTTTGAATCTCCCCGGGAGATGTCCGTCAGCCGTCAAAGCGGCTTTACTTCTTATATCGGACACTGGATCGAGGACGACCTTGTTTGACGGGCCGTTCTTAGATCAGCCGACGCGAGGGGAAGAGATTCTGGATTGCTAGTATTGCTCGTCCTCCGCCAGCGTTAGGATGCCAGTGCTGATCGGAGGAGAGAACACTGGTTCTACCTGTTGTGAGCAGGTTCAACGACGGCATCGTGAGTTTCTTTTAGTTAGTGTTCTACGAACCACAAATCATTTACCTTTCGATGAAAACGTATCTCCATCAACACACTATCTACATCTACATCTACATTTATACAACGCAAGCCACCCAACGGTGTGTGGCGGAGGGCACTTTACGTTCCACTGTCATTATCTCCCTTTTCTGTTCCAGTCGCGTATGGTTCGCGGGAAGAACGACTGTCTGAAAGCCTCCGTGCGCGCTTGGATCTCTCTAATTTTACATTCGTGATCTCCTCGGGAGGTATAAGTAGGGGGAAGCAATATATTCGATACCTCATCCAGAAACGCACCTTCTCGAAACCTGGCGAGCAAGCTACACCGCGATGCAGAGCGCCTCTCTTGCAGAGTCTGCCACTTGAGTTTGCTAAACATCTCCGTAACGCTGTCACGGTTACCAAATAACCCTGTGACGAAACGCGCCGCTCTTCTTTGGATCTTCTCTATCTCCTCCGTCAACCCGATCTGATACGGATCCCACACTGATAAGCAATACGCAAGTATAGGTCGAATGGGTGTTTTGTAAGCCACCTTCTTTGCTGATGGACTACATTTTCTAAGGACTCTCCCAATGAATCTCAACCTGGTACCCGCCTTACCAACAATTAATTTTATATGATCATTCCACTTCAAATCATTCCTCACGCATAGTCCCAGATATTTTACAGAAGTAACTGCTACCATTGTTTGTTCCGCTATCATATAATCATACAATAAAGGATCCTTCTTTCTATGTATTCGCTTACATTACATTTGTCTATGTTAAGGGTCAGTTGCCACTTCCTGCACCAAGTGCCTATCCGCTGCAGATGTTCCTGCATTTCGCTGCAATTTTCTAATGCTGCAACTTCTCTGTATACTACAGCATCATCCGCGAAAAGTCGCATGGAACCGAAACTATATACTAGGTCATTTATATATATTGTGAAAAGCAATGGTCCCATAACACTCCCCTGTGGCACGCCAGAGGTTACTTTAACGTCTGTAGACGTCTGTCCATTGATAACAACATGCTGTGTTCTGTTTGCTCAAAACTCTTCAATCCAGCCACACAGCTGGTCTGATATTCCGTAGGCTCTTCCTCTGTTTATCAGGCGACAGTGCGGAACTGTATCGAACGCCTTCCGGAAGTCAAGAAAAATAGCATCTACGTGAAAGCCTGTATCTAATATTTTCTGGGTCTCATGAACAAATAAAGCGAGTTGTGTCTCACACGATCGCTGTTTCCGGAATCCATGTTGATTCCTACAGAGTAGATTCTGGGTTTCATATCTACTCAATTGTTCATATCTACTCAATTATTTGTAGTACGATATAGTAAATTTACCATGGCGCATGACATTACAGACCTGAAGCAGTAAAAGCGTATTTGACCATGCAGTAGAGACTTTCTCGGCCGAATATCTTAGCTGCCGGCAAATCCTCCAGGCTGGATGGTCACTGCCCATGAAACTTTTTTTGCTCCTAACGTCTCGTGCAGAGCTGCGCTGGACATCTTCGGAGCTGCCTCTGGTTCCGCTGAGTCTAGCCGCCTGACGGGTCTTTCGTCGAAGAGAGACGTTAAGTATTGCGAAGAAAGAACGTGGTGAAGTTAACATGTGATAGGCAGAGATAACATTTGTCCGAGATAAAAGTTAACTATGGAACTATCGTCTGTTAAAAAAATAATCTATCGACTCTGTAGAGCTACTGTCCATACACGACAAAGTTTCACGGCTTCTGATTCTCTGCTAAAATTATGCCTACTACAATGGGAGAACACAGTTTCCTTTATTATAAAAACAAATGATCAGATCGCCAACATTTTACGTAATAACAGACCGATTTTTAAGGCCAACAAATAAGGGACCCTGGTTCGATTCCCATTGCTGCCATGGATTATTCCGTGGTGGGAGAACAGGACCGGAGTCTACTCAACTTCTTGATGCTAATTGAGGAGCTACCTGACTGAGAGGTAGCTGCTCCAAGATCGTAACATCGACAATGGTCGGGGGTGCAATCTGCAAACCCCATGACCCTCCATACCGCATCCAGTGATGAGTGATCGAGGATGACACGGCGATCAGTCGAGTACCACTTGTTCTTCAGTGTCTGATAGCAGGGTCTCCTTTTCTTTTTTTTTTTTTTCCAATCGGTAAAGGATGACTGTTCTCCTCTGTCGGCATATGGGTTGCGCAACAAGTCCGTGTACGTATGGTAAGGTCTACACTGGAACCACCAAGAGAAGCACGAATACACACCTGAAGGAACAAAAAAAGTATTTACCGACTTTGGAAAGCAGAAAACTGAGCTGCAGTAGAGCATGCTCTATAGCTATGAAATCATGAAGAGGTGTTTCCCGAAACCAACATTTTTATCTACAGTGACGAGCTACTGTCGAAGACTATACAGAATAACCATCAAAATATAGGGTGTTTGAAAAGAAACCTCCTTAGTTTTAAGTATAAATTTAGTGGCGAAATTTGCGAAAAATTACATCAGTGAGTACATATCATGAAAGATAATTTCTTCAAGTTTTGTTTAATGTTGGTAGACGTCAATGTGGGATCCATTAGTTGCCCTGCACATGTCGAGACGATATTCCACTTCTCACCACGTATTCGCCAACATTTCAGGTGTAACTGTCCCAACCACCGCGACGATTCTTTCCCGTAAATGATTGATGTCTCTGATCTTTTCACTGTACGCGATATTTTTTATGTGGCCCCAAAAGAAAAAGTCCAGAGGGATTAAGTCTGGGCTTCGTGGTGTCCAAGGTACTGGGCCAGTCCTGCCTATCCACCTTCCTTGAAAGCGAGTGTCAAGAGTCGCACGCACATCGTTACTGTAATGAGGTCGGCCGTCATCTTATTGGAAAAACACAAGCCCCTTTTCTCCCTCGATATCGTCCGTTTGGGGAAAGATGTACTGTATCAAAATGTCACAGTAAACGTCTCCGTTTATTGTTTTTTCTACAAAAATGAAAGGGCCAATCACACGATTTTCTATCAAACCGCACCACACTCTCACTTTTGGAGTCACATTGATGATGATTAACTTAATGTGGGTGCTCTGCCTCCCAAATTCTGCAGTTATGACGGTTAGCTGGTCCTCTGACACGAAATTTAGCTTCATCAGAAATGAGAATCTTTTTTAAAAAATAGACATCATCATCAATTCAGTGGACAAAGTCAACAGCAAACTCATACCTTTCGATTTTATCAGTAGGTTTTATTTCAGTTGCAATTTGTAGGTGCACAACTTAGGTCTTTTACACACTACACCATACACAGTGTCTTTAGGCACTCCTTATTGTAGATTACGTCTGACCAGTGACTTCTTCAGGCTCCGAACACACGAAACATGGATCTGTTCATCATCATTTTCAGAAGTTTTCGGTCTACCTGGTGATTTTGCTTTTAAAACACTACCAGTTCCCTTGAAAGACTTTAGCCAGTGACAGATAGTTTTTGCTGTAGGTAGTTCACACCATACTCATGTCAAAAATTACGTTACACTATTGGAAATGACTCAGTTTTCACAGGCAAAATAACACACTGTGCTTTCTGTTGTGGAGTACACATTGTTGCTGAGTTGCTCTGCTCTGCACTGCACTGCACGCACACCTGGACTGAACTGAGGGAACAGAGGAAAAAAACAGCACTGGTGCCATCTCAAGGTCAAGCAGACCTGCCAACTGCAGGGGAGCCAAACTTGGAGAGTTGATGAATCAAACACCATAAAGTAGAATAGTGTACGTCACTTTGTACAGATTCTAGGACACATTAAAACTAGGAAGCTCTTTTTCAGACACACTGTATAGAAACATGGGGATACTTTTAACAGAAAAGAAGGAGCCATGAAACTGAGTGATACATGGACAGTAGCTCTTCAGAATCGATAGGTAAGTTTTATATTTAATAGAACCAAACTAGTTAAGTTTTATCTCTGACAGGGATTATCTCTGCCGATCGCATGTAAACTCCTACCCCGTCCCTGTTTCACAATTTCTATGTCTTTTCCGACGTCCCTCAGGTCAGTCGGCAAGACTCAGCGGAACAAGGAGTACCTCTGAAGATGTCCAGCACAGCTTCGCTCGAAACATTGGGAAAGGGAATATTTCGTGGATCACGACAATACAACCCGAAAGATGCACCACTAGACAAGCGCATCTATTGTTTTCGTAGTTGCTCATCTTAATGCATGTTATCAACGTCCTGTACCATTCACAGACCAGATGGTGTAACCGAAATATTTTTGTTCAATAACAAAAACACTTATGCTGAATTTTTAGCAACCATACGGATTAAATTCCCCATGTAATTTTCTAGTTTTATTTTTCATATTCTCTTAGCATGACTGTGCGAAGGGTTTTTTACCGTTTCAGGCGAGGGATTGTTTCCTGACACGTTTTGCACATTTTATCACTTGACATTGTAATTTTTTTTCATTGCTAATCTCTTACTGCCTCGGGCATGGATGTGTGTGACGTCCTTAGGCTGGTTGGGTTTAAGTAGTTCTAAGTTCAAGGGGGCTGATGACCTTAGATGTTAAGTCCCATAGTGTTCAGAGCCATTTTTTGTGCATTGTATTCAAATGGGAGGCATTATTTAGAACATTACGTAGAAAATCAGCATACATTGCACCATTTATATTGCCATCGATAAAATGGGGGCCAATTATCCTTCCTCCCACAACGCCGCACCATACATTCACCCGCCAAGGTCGCTGATGTTCCACTTGTCGCAGCCATCGTGTATTTTCCGTTGCCCAATAGTGCATATTATGCCGGTTAACGTTACCGCTGTTGGTGAATGACGCTTCGTCGCTAAATGGAACGAGTGCAAAAAATCTGCCATTGTCCCGTAATTTCTCTTGTGCTTAGTGGCAGAACTGTACACGACGTTCAAAGTCGTAGCCATGCAATTCCTAGTGCAATCGATGTTGATGTAGCATTCTCAACACCGACGTTATTGAGATTCCCATTTCTCGCGCACTTTGTCTGCTACTGATAAGCGGATTAGCCGCGACAGCAGTTAAAAACACCTACTTGGGCATCATCATTTGTTGCAGGTCGTGGTTGACGTTTCACATGTGGCTGAACACTTCCTGTTTCCTTAAATAACGTAACTATCCGGTGAACAGTCCAGACACTTGGATGACGTCGTCCAGGATACCGAGCAGCGTACATAACACACACTCGTTGGGCATTTTGATCACAACAGCCATACATCAACACGATATCGACCTTTTCCGCAATTGGTAAAAGGTCCATTTTCACACGCGTGATGTATCACGAGGCAAATACCGTCCGCATTGGCGGAATATTTCGTGATACCACGTACTTATACGTTTGTGACCATTACAACGCCATCTATCACAAAGCGAAAAAAGTGGTCCACACAAAACATTCATATTTCTTTACGTACTACACGAATTTGTAAGAAAATGGTGGTTCCTATTTAAAAAAAAAACGCAGTTGATATCCGTTTGACCTATGACAACGCCATCTAGCGGGCCAACCATAGCGCCAACTGGTTTCCCCCTTCAAGCTAGAGGAGTTTTGTTCTTTGTAATTTTTTCGTTTGACGCTGATTTCGTGAGATATTTGGCCCGGTCACGATCAATGGACCACCCTGTACATGGCCTACGCGCACCCGTATCCCCTATACGCTTACGTGATGGCGCTACAGACGCATGTATTACCTTTCCCTTTCGTAAACTTGTCTAGCATACCTGTAGAAATAAAACTACTCGGAGATACCAGTGGTAAATTTAGACATTGTGGATTCACAAACGCCGAAGCTCCTAACAAAAGGAGGACCGAATGACGTCAGCTCCTTTTCCGTCACGGCTAGCTGAAGACGGTGGTTCGTCCAGAGCAGTGGCGTGTGTGGTGGCGCGCGTGGGCTGCTAAACTGCCGATGCCGCCACCGCCGCTGCGGATGATGATGTTGCGAGAGAAGCTGCAGAGCAAATTGCCGCACGAAGCCCGTAGTGACACAGCAAAGGGACCGCCATCTGACCGCTCGACGCTCCGAATACACTTTTACGGCGCGGATCGGCCAATCCACAACAGCCCTCTACCGATTTCTTCGCGGTTATTACGTCTCAATTATAAAACGTTTCGCCCCTTTAAAGCTCTATAAATTACTTTAAGTGCTCAGTAAACACAGACTGGGACAGGACTGCGCCTTTACGACGCTTTGCCGCAAAAAGGGAAGTGCCGGAGGAGGAGGAAGGAAGGACGAACGGAAAAGAAAAAAAGGAACGGTGACGTCGGAGCGGCGGGCTTTGCTCCTCCAAAGCAGCCAATCAAAGCGCGAATGAAGCGGGCGGCTGCTGGGCGCGCCACGAATTAAAACATAAATCGGAAGCCGAGTACGATTGGAAGCGAGATGTAATCGTCGGCGAGCGGAGATTAGCCATTTCACAGGCAAACAAGTCGACAGCGGCCCGAATAACCTGCCGTGACGCAATGTGGCATAAATACAGTCGGGCAGCCGGGCCAGCGCGAGCAGTCGGGAAATGTTGTATCGGCCGCGGTCCGACTAACGCCCCTACAAATGGAGACGTCGGGTCGGGTGCGTTCGATTCTTCTTTACGATTAGTGGCCGCCACCAAATGAACTATCTGCTGCGAGCGTCTCAGACGTGCGGATTTAATTAAAATTCTCCCTGCCGTAAAGCTGGTTCGGCGAAACGCCACTGCGAATGACCGCGCCACGTGCTCACAGGCGTCTGTAGCGCCAGTGATACTGACAAGGGAACCTCCCCATCGCACCCCCCTCAGATTTAGTTATAAGTTGGCACAGTGGATAGGCCTTGATAAACTGAACACAGATCAATTGAGAAAACAGGAAGAAGTTGTGTGGAACTGTGAAAAAATAAGCAAAATATACAAACTGAGTAGTCCATGGACCACATAGGCAACATCATGGAGAACATGAGCTCAGGAGCGCCGTGGTCCCGTGGTAGCGTGAGCAGCTGCTGAACGAGAGGTCCTTGGTTCAAGTCTTCTCTCGAGTGAAAATTTTACTTTCTTTATTTTTGCATAGTTATTATCTGTCCGTTCGTTCATTGACGTCTCTGTTCACTGTAATAAGTTTAGTGTCTGTGTTTTGCGACCGCCATCGCAAAACCGTGCGATTAGTAGACGAAAGGACGTGCCTCTCCAATGGGAACCGAAAACATTTGATCGCAAAGTCATATGTCAACCGATTCCTCCACAGGAAAATGCGTCTGATATATTCTATACGACACTGGTGACGGCATGTGCGTCACATGACAGGAATATGTTGTCGACCCACCTAACTTGTACACTTGGCGAATGGGTAAAAAGATTCTTCTACCTTGCCCGATTTAGGTTTTCTTGTGGATGTGATAATCACTCCCAAAAAAGTGATGAAAACATAAGAGTTTGTCACATAAACTGAAAATAAAAAGTTAAAGTCTTTCACTCGACGGAAGATTTGAACCAGGGACCTTTCATTCCGCAGCTGCCCACGTTACCACGATACCACGGCGCTCCTGCGTTCCTAGTGTACTTGATGTTGCATATCTTCCCATGAGCTACTCAGTTTGTGTATTTTGCTTATTTTTTCACAGTTCCACACAACTTCTTCCTGTTTTCTCAATTGATCTGTGTTCAGTTTTTCAAGGCCTATCCACTGTGCCAACTTATAACTAAATCTGAGGGGGGTGCGATGGGGAGGTTCCCTTGTGAGCAGCGTTTTTCACCTTAGAAAACAAGTGTTTTGTCTCCGTGATGGGCGTTTAACTTGTTTGAAATGCTACAACTGAAGATCCTATTCGTCGTTTTTCAGTGTAAAAGATGGATAAAGACATCACACGCCGTCTGGCAGCAACCACTACCACCGTCATACCTTAGCAAAAGATCTTGCTGTAAACCCAAGGAAATTCTGGTCTTACGTAAAATCGGTAAGCGGGTCGAAGGCTTCCATCCAGTCACTCACTGATCAGTCTGGCCTGGCAACGGAAGACAGCAAAACGAAAGCTGAAATTTTAAATTTAGCATTTGAGAAATCCTTCACGCAGGAGAATCGTACAAACATACCGCCGTCTGAGTCTCGTACAGATTCCCGTATGGAGTACATAGTGATAGACATCCCTGGGGTTGTGAAGCAGCTGAATGGGTTGAAAATAAATAAATCGCCAGTTCCTGATGGGATTCCAATTCGGTTTTACAGAGACAGCTCTACTGCATTGGCTCCTTACTTAGCTTGCATTTATCTCGAATCTCTTGCCCAACGTGAAGTCCCGAGCGACTGGAAAAAAGCGCAGGTGACGCCTGTATATAAGAAGGGTAGAAGGACGGATCCTCAAAATTACAGACCAATATCCTTAACATCGGTTTGTTGCAGGATTTTCGAACATATTCTCAGTTCGAATATAATGAATTTCCTTGATACAGAGAAGTTGCTGTCCATGCATCAGCACGGCTTTAGAAAGCATCGCTCCTGCAAAATGCAAATCGCCCTTTTTTCACATGATATCTTGCGAACCATGGATGAAGGGTATCATACGGATGCCATATTCCTTGACTTCCGGAAAGCGTTTGACTTGGTGCCCCACTGCAGACTCATAACTAAGATACGAGCATATGGGATTGGTTCCCAAATATATGAGTGGCTCGAAGACTTCTTAAGTAAGAGAACCCAGTACGTTGTCCTCGATGGTGAGTGTTCATAGGAGGTGAGGGTATCATCTGCAGTGCCCCAGCGAAGCGTGGTAGGTCCGCTGTTGTTTTCTATCTACATAAATGATCTTTTGGATAGGGTGGATAGCAATGTGCGGCTGTTTGCTGATGATGCTGTGGTGTACGGGAAGGTGTCGTCGTTGAGTGACTGTAGCAGGATACAAGATGACTTGGACAGGATTTGTGATTGATGTAAAGAATGGCAGCTAACTCTAAATGTAGATAAATGTAAATTAATGCGGATGAATAGGAAAAAGAATCCTGTAATGTTTGAATACTCCATTAGTAGTGTAGCGCTGGACACAGTCACGTCGATTAAATATTTGGGCGCAACATTGCAGAGCGATATGAAGTGGGACAAGCATGTAATGGCAGTTGTGGGGAAGGCGGATAGTCGTCTTCGGTTCATTGGTAGAATTTTGGGAAGATGTGGTTCATCTGTAAAGGAGACTGCTTATAAAACACCAATACGACCTATTCTTGAGTACTGCTCGAGCGTTTGAGATCCCTATCAGGTCGGATTGAGGGAGGACATAGAAGGAATTCAGAGGCGGCCTGCTAGGTTTGTTACTGGTAGGTTTGATCATCACGCGAGTGTTACGGAAATGCTTCAGGAACTCGGGTGGGAGCCAACTGAGGAAATTTAGAGAAGCAGCATTTGAGGCTGACTGCAGTACGATTTTACTGCCGCCAAGTTACATTTCGCAGAAAGACCACAAAGATAAGAGAGACTAGGGCTCGTACAGAGGCATATAGGCAGTCATTTTTGCCTCGTTCTGTTTGGGAGTGGAACAGGGAGAGAAGATGCTAGTTGCGGTACGAGGTGCCCTCCGGCCACGCACCGTATGGTGGATTGCGGCGTAAGTATGTAGATATATTTCAAGACCTCGGAGTACGAATTTTGTAAGGCTGTGCTCATCTTCTTTCGAGAGAGCAACGAAGGCTAATATTCGTTTGCGTGTTATGTAGCTACATAGTACTGTCAATTGTCAGCCACTCTCTGCGAAACGACTTTCTCAGTCACACCCTCAAGCCCGGTAACGTCAAATTCCTTTCTCTGAAAATATTCAGCTACTTTTCCAATTAACTGCATAACCAATACTGACTAAATTTGAGTCTGAAGTGATTGAAGAGTTTTATCACAGAACTTACATATGTACGATAATGCAAGTAAATAAATAACTCAATGTTTTGCTTCTTCGTTCTTCAACTACATTCGTGGAACTTCATTCCTGCGGACAAATGAGTATGCCTAACCACTGTAGATAAGAGCAACCTGAATGTATCAAGTCGTCTGTTTGAAGCCAGTACGGTCAAATATCACTCTTCCTTGTTCTGCTACGTCTTTCTTTTTCGCTTGCGTCTAAATCTATGTACAGATTCCGCAAGCCGAAGTATAGTGCGTGATGGCGGGTACCCTGTACCGTTACTAGTCATTTCCTTTCCTGTTCGACTTCTAAACATAGCGAGGGGAAGAAGACCACCTATATGCCTCCGTATGAGCCATAATTCCTCGTCTCTTATATTCGTGGTCTTCACGCGAAATGTATGTTTGTAGCAGTACAATCGTTCTGCACTCAGCATCAAATATCGGTTTTCTAAATGTTCTCAACACAGATCCTCGAAAAGGGCATTGCCTTCCTTCCAGGAATCTCTGTTTGAGTTTCCCAAGCACCTCCCTTATTACTTGCGTATTGTTGGAACCTACCGGTAGAAGATCAAGCAGCCCGCCTCTGACTTGCTTCGATATCCTCCTTTAATCCGCCCTCTTATAGACCCTAAACACTCCAGCAGTACTGGAGAACAGCTCACACTACCGTCCTACATGCGGTCTCCTTTATAGATGAACCTTCAAAGTTCTCCCAATAAACCGAAGTCGACAATTCGCCTTCCCCACCACAATCCTAATAATATGCTCGTTCTATTCCGTAAAGCGTTGCGACTTTACGACTAGATATTTAAACGAAGTGTCAAGCAGGGCACAACTAATGCTATATCCGAACAACACGGGTTTGTGTCCCCTATTCATCCACATTAACTTACATATTTCTACATTTAGAGCAAGCTGCTACTCATCACATATTAAGTAGAAATTGTCTGAATCATCTTGTATCTCCCTACAGTCACTCAACTTCGACACTTCACTGCGCAGCACAGCATAACCAGTAAAAAACCAGAGATTTGCTGCCAACCGTGTCCACCATATCAGTTACGTGTACAGAAAACAATAGCAGTCCCATCACACTTCCCTGGGACCCTCCCGACGATATCCTTCTCGCTGTTGGACACTTACCGTCGAGTACAACACACTGGGTTCTACCACCAATGAAAAAAAAAATGAAAAAAAAACCGATTGTGTGGCATTGTTGGACGGGAGGCTCCGATCGGGGAAGCTCGTTTGCCGGGTTGCAAGACTTCTCTCCGATGACGCCAACATTGGGCGACTTGCGCGTCGCTGTTGATGAGGACAACACAACACCCACTCCGAGGGCGAGGAAAATCTCCAACCCGGTCGGGAATCCACCCCGTGCCCGATGCATGGTAGGCAAGCACATTACCACTCGGGTAAACAATTGCCTACGAAGTCTTCGACCCAGTCACATGTCTGGGGACCTGTCCTATATGCTCGTACCTTCGTTAACAGTCTGCAGTGGGGCAGCGTGTCAAATACTTTTCGGGATTCTACACTACTGGCCATTAAAACTGTTACACCAAGAATAAATGCAGATGATAAACGGGTATTCATTGGACAAATATATTATACTAGAGCTGACATGTGATTACATTTTCACGCAATTTGGGTGCATAGACCCTGAGAAATCAGTACCCAGAACAACCACCTCTGGCCGTAATAACGGTCTTGATACGCCTGGGAATTGAGTCAGAGCTTGGATGGCGTGTACAGGTATAACTGCCCATGCAGCTTCAACACGATACCACAGTTTAACACGAGTAGTGACTGGTGTATTGTGACGAGCCAGTTGCTCGACAACCATTGACCAGACGTTTTCATTGGCGAGAGATCTGGAGAATGTGCTGGCCAGGGCAGCATTCGAACATTTTCTGTATCCAGAAAGGCCCTTACAGGATCTGCGACATGCGGTCGTGCATTATCCTGCTGAAATGTAGGGTTTCGCAGGGATCGAATGAAGGGTAGAGCCAAGGGTCGTAACACATCTGAAATCTAACGTCCACTTTTAAAAGTGCCGTCAATGCGAACAAGAGGTGACCGAGACGTTAACCAATGGCACCCCATACCATCACGCCGGGTGAAACGCCAGTATGGCGATGACGAATACACGCTTCCAATGTGCGTTCACCGCGATGTCGCCAAACACGGTTGTGACCATCATGATGCTGTAAACAGAGCCTGGATTCATCCGAAAAAATGACGTTTTGCCATTCGTGCTCCCAGGTTCGTCGTTGAATACAACATCGCAGGCGCTTCTGTCTGTGATGCAGCATCAAGGGTAACCGCAGCCATGGTCTCCGAGCTGATTGTCAATGATGCTGCAAACGTCGTCGAACTGTTCGTGCAGATGGTTGTTGTCTTGCAAACGTCCCCATCTGTTGACTCAGGGATCGAGACGTGGCTGCACGATCCGTTACAGACATCCGGATAAGATGACTGTCATCTCGACTGCTAGTGATACGAGGCCGTTGGGATCCAGCACGGCGTTCCGTATTACCCTCCTGAACGCACCGATTCCATATTCTGCTAACAGTCATTGGATCTCGGCCAACGCGAGCAGCAATGTCGCGATACGATAAACCGGAATCACGATAGGCTATAATCCGACCTTTATCACATCGGAAACGTGATGGCACGCGTTTCTCCTCCTTACACGAAGCATCATAACAAAGTTTCACCAGGCAACGCCGGTCAACTGCTGTTTGCGTATGAGGAGATATCGGTTGGAAACTTTCATCATGTCAGCACGTTGTAGGTGTCGCCACCGGCGCCGCCCTTGTGTGAATGCTCTGAAAAGCTAATCATTTGCGTATCACAACATCTTCTTCGTGTCGGCTACATTTCGCGTCTGTAGCACGTCATCTTCGTGGTGTAGCAATTTTAATGGCCAGTAGTGTATTTGTTGACGCAGTTCGTCTTGCGTTCTTCCTAAGATACTATTATCAGTGACTTCCGCTCAGAATCTAATAGGGAATACTAAAAACATGAAAAAAAACAACGAAAATGAGCAAAAACATGTTTCCCAGTGCACGAAAATTCTACTGAAAGCAAACCCAGCTACTCTGTTGGGTAGCAACGGATCTAAAGAAAATTTATCACTAATAGAGGAGACAGTATTTAGTGATTGTTGCGAAATACTTAGGCCTGCGAATCTTCTAGACCTAGAAGTTCAACAATTAAATCGTTGCGGGACGGTTCCTACGTTACCAAATTAATATTAAAAAATACGACGGTACTCTTTCGGTAGTGTCCAGAAATAGTGAGAGCTCTGTTACTTGAAGTTTGATTAAAACAGGCCACCGTCTAGTTGCAGTTATCGGCAGCAGAGTGTAGTGTCTAAAATAAAGCAATCTGCTAGAGAAATGTACTGTAGTTCTACCTTAGGAGTGAAGCCCATTGTGCTGTATCGCAAGCCTGCTGCAAATCGTTGCAGCATAAAAAACAACTGAAATGGCTACCCAAAAACAAATTAGTGAAGTACGAGGAAAAAGCTTTTGTATGACAGGAAAGATATAAAATTGAGAATCCTACTCATTTGGATCATTATTATATCGTACAACGACACGTGACATTTCCTCAGGTTTTCCCGGCGGACAGTCTATTACATCGTTTTCGGACGTGAATTTCTGTATGGTGCGAAAAGTGGCAATTGTCACTAAACAAAGAAAAGTGCGAGGTCATCCACATGGGTACTAAAAGAAATCCGATAAATTTTGGGTATACGATAAATCGCACAAATCTAAGGTCTGTCAATTAGACTAAATACCTTGGAATT
The DNA here is from genome assembly GCF_023898315.1 of Schistocerca nitens. Classification (NCBI taxonomy): domain Eukaryota; kingdom Metazoa; phylum Arthropoda; class Insecta; order Orthoptera; family Acrididae; genus Schistocerca; species Schistocerca nitens. Next base: position 19,238,667 of record NC_064619.1, read on the forward strand.
ACAATTACGAGCAACTTAAATTTGAAACATTATGGGGAAGGCGAAACAAAGACTGTGCTTTGTTGGCAGAACGCTTAGAAGATGCGACAAACCCACTAAAGAGACAGCCTAAATTAGACTTGTCTGTCCTCTGGTGGAATATTGTTGCACGGTTTGGGATCCTTACCAGGTTGGATTGACGGAGGACATCGAAAGGGAGCAAAGAGGCGAAGCCCGTTTCGTGTTATCTCGCAATAGGGGTGAGAGTGTCACTGATATGATACGCGAGTTGGGGTGGCAGTCACTGAAACAAAGGCGGTTTTCTTTGCGGCGAGATCTATTTACGAAATTTCAATCACCAACTTTCTCTTCCGAATCCGAAAATATTTTGCTGACACCCACCTACGTAGGGAGAAATGATCATCATAATAAAATAAGAAAAATCAGAGCTCGAAGGGAAAGATTTAGGTGTTCCTGTTTCCCACGCCCCATTCGAGCGTGGAATGGTAGAGAAGTAGTATGAAAATGGTTCGATGAACCCTCTGCCAGGCACTTAAGTGTTAATTGAAGAGTAACTATGTAGATGTAGATGTAGATGCACAACAGATCACATTTGGAAAAGGTATTCGAAATTTGCACCGTTTGCTGGAAGAAATATTGCATCGCTGAATCCTCCTTTTACGCCCAAGCCCAACTGGTGACGTCACATGTTCAACATTTATCGTCCACTTTTGGGGTATTTCCCGACAGTTGCGTCACCATGTGCCTCATATTAAATTACTTCTTTCAGCGTCATCTAGGTCGCTTCGGGGTATTTTACACATTAATAACAACCACTTTGTATGAAATAAAGGAGTACTTCGTCTACAACACATTATATTATAATGTAAAACTTTCGATCTGAGCAGTGGAGGAAGAAGCAAGTCACGCGAGTGTTTTTGCGGTTTAAGAGTGTTTTGCGAACTGGGAATCCCAACTAACCCACTCGGAATGTTAAGCACACACTTCAGTTTCCAGCCCGACAAAGGAAAGAGCGCTTTAACGACGCCGTTTCGCAGCACGCAGTCGTGGGCCCTTAAGCTTTATGGCGGTCGTGGCAGAGTCACCGGCTGAAGCAAACCGGTAGCGCACCCGCAGCGTCGCCGACTACGCGACAAACGAGTCTGGATGTGTGTACACGCCGGGCTGCAGTTTACCAGATGCTTATCTGCCGGCGAGGAGTTACTCACCGCTGCCAGCGGCCTGCGCCTGAAGAGCGGGCAGCACGCACGGCACCGCCACTGCTACGTACCTGCAACAAGAGAAAAACGCGCTGGGTTAAAGCACGAAAGCGTACACTTGTACTGCTGATCTGTGGCAGGTGAGTGTGAGGGAGTTAAGCGCTGTGCAGCAACTGCTGCATCATCTCTACTGAAGCTGACAGCAACCACAACGTATGCTCTTGAATGAATGCACAGAACATGTTATGCTCTATCTCTTGCTCGTTTCCGTTCTGTATATGCACATAATTTCATTCCGGTGCAACAGTCGCTCTAATTGGAATAAATCATGACCAATAGCCACTCTAGTGAATCATGAGACAAGTATTTACATAGAGCCAGAGAGCACCACGACAAGCTCAACGCATCGTCTACAACAAATGATGTACTTATTATTTAGTGATAAAATGGTGAGGCATTGTGGTCAGTTTGTCTCCGTCAGTTGACCGCAGTACAGTTAGAATGAATCTCAAAGGTGCCTCCAACCTTTCTCTGTAATGATGCAAAAGCGTAGCACCCTGCAACGGCATCCTCGAGCTCTACAACGCTGTAGACAATAAGGTGTCGACACATGCGAAAAATAGGACACAGCTCAGACGTTAATGTGAGGTGTGAGGTGGGTTAATGACGTCACGTTCACACTCAGTTCAACCCATTTCTGTCCAGCGTCACAGTGGACATCTCACACTATGATAAGGTCGTAATACACCCTATTACCCACATTTCGTCCGTTTGTTTGACGTCTCTGTGATGGAGGTCAGAAGCGGGAGGCCTGGGCTTGAAATCAGGTGGTTTTCTTTTGGGTGTCACAAGAAAACATTTCAGACACACTGCTGCTCAGAACTGAATCGAGAAAACCTCTAAACGTAGCATGAAGGGCGTCGTTTAAACCATCCCTTCCGTAGAGGTGTTCACTTTCCCACACTTCGCCCTCGAAAACGACAGTTCGCAGTGCGATATGCCAAAGGGCGTCGTTCTTGACAATGTTTGACACTACTGACACCTCCTGGACGATTGAAACCTTTTCTAAGGCCATCGTGAGGCTGTACATCTACATGATTACTCTGCAATTCACATTTAAGTGCTTGGCAGAGGGTTCATCGAACCACAATCATACTATCTCTCTACCATTCCACTCCCGAACAGCGCGGGGGAAAAACGAACACCTAAACCTTTCTGTTCGAGCTCTGATTTCTCTTATTTTATTTTGATGATCTTTCCTACCTATGTAGGTTGGGCTCAACAAAATATTTTCGCATTTGGAAGAGAAAGTTGGTGACTGAAATTTCGTAAATAGATCTTGCCGCGACGAAATACGTCTTTGCTTTAATGACTTCCATCCCAACTCGCGTATCATATCTGCCACACTGTCTCCCCTATTACGTGATAATACAAAACGAGCTGCCCTTTTTTGCACCCTTTCGATGTCCTCCGTCAATCCCACCTGGTAAGGATCCCACACCGCGCAGCAATGTGCTAACAGAGGACGAACCAGTGTAGTGTAAGCTGTCTCTTTAGTGGACTTGCTGCATCTTCGAAGTGTCCTGCCAACGAAACGCAACCTTTGGCTCGCCTTCCCGACGATATTATTTATGTGGTCTTTCCAACTGAAGTTGTTCGTAATTTTTACACCCAGGTACTTAGTTGAATTGACAGCCTTGAGCCGGCCGTGGTGGCCGTGCGGTTCTGGCGCTGCAGTCTGGAACCGCGGGACTGCTACGGTCGCAGGTTCGAATCCTGCCTCGGGCATGGATGTGTGTGATGTCCTTAGGTTAGTTAGGTTTAATTAGTTCTAAGTTCTAGGGGACTGATGACCTAAGATGTTAAGTCCCATAGTGCTCAGAGGCATTTGAACCATTTCTTTTTTTTTTTTTTTTGACAGCCTTGAGAATTGTACTATTTATCGAGTAATCGAATTCCAACGGATTTCTTTTGGAACTCATGTGGATCACCTCACACTTTTCGTTATTTAGCGTCAACTGCCACCTCCCACACCATACAGCAATCTTTTCTAAATCGCTTTGCAACTGATACTGGTCTTCGGATGACCTCCCTGAACGTGATCTCGTCCATTTGGAGTGTAGTGTGACCGCAAGGTTTGGTACACAGCGTGAAATCTTGAGGGAGCGTTCAGAACCATTCGACGAAATTGAATGTCATCCGAAGCAGAAGGCATGTGAACGCTTTTTTATCCCTCGTTTTACGTGCGCTCCTGTACTGTGTTCAAGCCGTAGTGCGACACTGAAACGTTCCTGAATGGAATGGCAAAGACCCTCATTTAGGTGCCACTCGAGTACTTTAAAAAAGGATCTGTGCAGAGACCCTCTTCTACCGATCCATACCTGCCAGCCGGATAGGCAACCCTTTCGACACCCCTCTGGTTTCGCAAACGTCCAGCTGACGCAGATGTGTAGTGGGTTACGTGTCCCGCTTGTATTGACTGAAGACTGTCGTTTTCGAACACGAAATAAGTGGAAATGAACTCCCCTAGGGAAGCGATAGTTTCATTGACGAGCTTTATGCCACCTACTGAGGCCGCTTCGTGTCGAGCTGCAGTGTTTCTAAAATGTTTCCCTGCGCCAGCCACAAGTAAACCGTTTGATTTCAACGCTGGGCATTACAGTCTTGACCTCCATTGTATAGGTGTCAAACAAACGGGTGAAATGTGGGGAAGATGGCTTATGACGACCTTCCCATTGTGTGACACGTTCATTGTTACGTTGGGCAGAATTGTGGCAGAATTTGGTGTGAATGTCATATCATTAAACCTCCTCACACTTCTAATGAACTTCTGAGCTCTGGCCTTTTATTCGCATGTGTCGACACCTTGTTGTCTGAAACTTTTCAGAGCCCATGGTCCATGTTGTAGAGCGCCAGAAAGTGTTGTAGGCACCGTTGAGCTGAATTTAAAACTTGTGCGTCAAAATGGGAGAGAATTATAGGGTTTCAAAAAAGTGAGGCTGTAATTCTTTTGCACAGTGTAGCTTTGCGTTATTGTCGTTCCTTTATCCTATCAAACAATAGGAACCCTGTGTTTAGATATAGATAGTTACACTGTAAAAAGCCATAGCAATCAGAAAACAAGTCTAATTTATGATATCTGCTTTTTATTTGAACTCCATTGCTTTACGACTGCTCCTCAAACCTCTGGATAAAAGTGCACCAGTTTCCATCTCTGTCTGTCTACGGCCCGACGTCCTTTATTCTCTGGAATGATAGTCAAAAAGACTACGGAACTCTATTAGACAGATATAAGCGAGTTGGTGTCTATAGGTACAACACAGTTTGTGGCCATTTTACAGAAACCTACACAAGTCTACACCATCTGGGGAAACCTCACCATATAGATATTAGATTTACAATCCAAAGGATTGCCGAAAGATGTTCTCATGCACTTAAAGTAAAACACAAGAAAATCCTTTAGATAGCGCGTTCTGCCTTAGCTGCACGTGAAAGAAATTTCAGTAGCATCCTCTCTCTGTATCTCTGAATATTATCCTGTTATCTGTGTTACAACTTCACAATTTGAAGATGCAGAGTTGCCAAAAATTGTTACTTGCACTCCGAGGACATTTGCGATCGCCATCACAAAATTACGTGTCCAGAGTTGCTTTTTGCGTCTGTTCAGCATTTAGATATTCAGTCAACCAAAACAGCATTTACACAGGGATTAGTTTTGCCTCAGCAACAAACATTCCCTTCGACTTTATCACTCAGGTCTGCTTCTCACTGCCTCGTGACCGAACTCTTATTACCGTGATTTCATAATAACGTCCAAGAAACGTGTCACTTCTGTCTTGGTAAACGCTCTGTCGCTTAGGACAGTTTTTAAAATTATGGAAAACTGTCGACAACTCTGAGAACTTACCAAAGAGCTAAACTCTGATAATCTTATGGACAATCTTATTATGTATGTAATTTAATAAGTGATGGATGCAAAATACAGACATGAATTATTTACAGAATACTTGAAAAACTCGTAGAAGAACAGCTTGGGTAGCAGAGAAATTGTAGAAACACGCGTGTCAATACTGATCCTACGACTTACCTTAGTACATTGTTTGAAGATAGGCAACTGTATGCTTGTAGATTTTGCGAAAGCTCTTGGTAATGACGACTCGAGTATTCTCTTTAAACCATGTATGGAAGTGAAACATGGACAATAAATAGTTTGGACAAGAAGAGAATAGAAGCTTTTGAAATGTGGTGCTACAGAAGAACGATGATGATTAGATGGATAGATCACATAACTAATGAGGAGGTATTGAATAGGATTGGGGAGAAGAGAAATTTGTGGCACAACTTGACTAGAAGAAGGGATCGGTTGGTAGGACATGTTCTGAGGCATCAAGGGATCACCAATTTATTATTGGAGGGCAGCGTGGAGGGTAAAAATTGTAGAGGGAGACCAAGAGATGAATACACTAAGCAGATTCAGAAGGATGTAGGCTGCAGTAGGTACTGGGAGATGAAGAGGCTTGCACAGGATAGAGTAGCATGGAGAGCTGCATCAAACCAGTCTCAGGACTGAAGACCACAACAACAACAACAACAACGGGGATGAAATGTAGTGAGTGTAACGTTATCTACAACTTGTACAGAAAACAGCTGCAGTTACTACAGTCGAAAGACATTAAAAGGGAGCAGTAATTGAGCAGTGAGTGGAAGAGCGCTATAGTCTCCAATGTCATTCAGTCAGTACACTGAATAATCTTTAAAGGAAAGTAAGGAGGACTTTGTAAAGGAAATTTCATTTTAAGGAGAAGAAATAAAAAGTCTGATGTTTGCCGATGGCATTGTATTCGGTTGGAGACTGCAAACTACCTGGAAGAGCAGTTTAACGGGATGGAATGTGTCTTGAAACTAGGTTATAAGAAGAATATGAAACAAAAGTAATAGTATGTAAACGTATTAAATCAGGCATTCTGAGGGAATTAAGGTAGGAAACGAGACACTAAAATCAGAAACGACTTTTGATATTTGGTTAGCGAAATAATAGATAATGCCCGAAGTAAGTAATTTATAACAGGCAAACTAGCAATAGCAGGAAAAAATCCAAAAAAAGATATGTTGTGACACTGAATATAAATTTGCCTGTTCGAAGGTATTTTCTGAAGGTACTTTTCTGCATTGTAGCCTTTTACGTACGTGAAATTTGAACGATACACAGTTCAGACGAGAAGAGAGTAGAAGATCTGAAATACGAAGCTCCATGAAGATGCTGAGGATTATATGGGTAGATCGAATAACTAATGAGGAGGTACTGATTCGAACTGGAAAGAAAACAAATTTAGGGCATAACCTGACTAAAAGAGTCGGCTGATAAGACACTTCCCGGGACATTAAGGAATTGCCTATTTGAAGATGGACGGAAAGGGAAGTGTGTGTGTGTAGGGGGAAGGGGAAGGGAAGTAAAAAATGTTGAGAAAGGCAACCTCCCGTGAGCAGGTTCAAACGGATGTAGCTTGCAGTAACTACACAGAGACGCACAGGATAGATTAGCGTGAAGAAATACATCAAAACAGTTTTCAGAAAGAAGAGTACAACATGGCGATTTTCCCTGACACACACAATGTACAAAATCTCACCACTTAACTGAACTTCGATCGGATAAAACGCTTAGGTGGAGGAGAAAAGGCTTCATCAAGTGTAATCCATAACCTTTTTTTAAACATTCTGCATGGGAAATAGGCTATACACGGGTTCACTGCGGCCACGTCAAGCACCAACAGCGACCACAGCCGGATAAAGAGCATCACGGAACGGGCAGTGCTTACCGGGTAACGGATCATTACACTTCCCCCACACACTTTATACATCATAAGTCCCGTCTTCCCCCTCACTGCATCATCCGCGGGGACGCGCCCCCTCCGCCGTAAAAGCCCCGCTCAAAACTCGACGCCGGTCATGCAGTGGCCTTCTTATTAAGGCAGGGGGCGCGTAATTTCCGGCTGGATGGTTGGTCTCCGCTAGCCGCTCTGCCGCTTTATTTATTAACGCAGCGGAGATGGTGAGCGCCTGTGATGCCTGCATCCCGCACCGCTTGCCGGAGCTGTGTGTTGCATAAAGAACAGGCACTCAGCGCCGCCAAATCCCTATAATGGATGCATGCCGGCAATTCTGGCGCTCCCTCCCTCCCTCTCTCTCTCTCTCTCTCTCTCTCTCTCTCTTCTCTACCCTCCTCGGAAGGGCGTTTATATAGGGAATCTGATAACTGGGAATTATACGTCGCTACGCGGTAATAGAATTTGCCTTCCTCGTCTGCTTCTGATCTGGAGGCCTGTACTGCCTTCCAATTGATAAATTAACAAAACTAAAGAAAAGGCAAAACAATCTAGTTGCCCCAGTGTACATCGGAGATTTCTGGGAGACACATCACAGTCAGCCAAGCCCGATTTGGCAGAGAGCATGAATTTTTAAGCTTATTTGTCTGCGTGATGAAAAATCTGCCTGTTTCAGGCGATTGTAACAAAGATGCTCAACACGAGATTCTAAAATGACAAAGGAAACCCAAACAACTTGCACCAGCCTATTTCTTGACTCTTTGAGTTTCTTACTATCTTCTTACTTATTTCTTTTGGTACTGCTAGCAAGCGCAAGAAATCTTATAAATAAATAACTAAAGACAGACTGATATATGTGCTTTAACTTTCTCTTTTGTATTTCTAATGTCTTGTTATAAACGGCCAAGCCCATTACATCGATGGTGCACAAAATGTTCGTTGGTGAGGTCACTTTCCGCATCAACATAAAAATATGTGTTTTACATTTTCAAAAGCCCTTTTCTCGCTGAAACATAATATTAATTTATCTGCCAGACAGGTTTCGTGTTTTAAACTACAGGCATCTTTGCTGGACATTTTAGTGACTTGTGTGTCCTGCCAAAATATGCGTTTCCTCTCATCCGGTAATAGGTTAGAGGTTTCGGCACGTCACTTACGATCAGACGAGAGGAAATGCAGCTTTCGGCAGGACAGATAAGTCACTAAAAATTAACTAAAAGTGTTTGTAATACAATGACGAAAGGTGTCGCGAAAGTAAATAAATATTACGCTGCAGCAACCAAAATAGTTGTTCCATGCTTAACTAACAATTAAATTTACAACAACTGCACGTAACGTATGGTCATTCGCAAAGGTGAAACAAACACTCATGCTTTAAGTTGCAAAGTTTTAAATACTGAACTCCTAGAAGATTTTAAAATCCTAATTTCCTGGAATGTAGAATTTGGAACGTAGGTGATATTTAATCTTCTAATTGCGACCACTTATGTTCCCATTATAAAGAGAATAATTACGCTAAAAAATTTTACATGTGTTAAGGCGAGAACATTAAAATTCAATCGATAACAAATAATAAAATAACTTGAGTTAAAAACTCTGTGCAGAGGTATATAAAACAAATGTATCATGTGCCAGAAATAGTATAATAGAACACCAATTTACAAAATTTAAGCACGTGTACGTGAAGGGATTACTAAAGAAAATCTCCTTGGTACATTGAATCAAACCCGATTCTGACGACCAAACAGCGCGCGCATATTTTAAAATGCTTTCAGCTAGTTCTCCACCGTGTCAAGAATTTCCCACATGTCTCCGCCATAAGAATGATTTAATATTACACTCAGCAAACTAAAGGGAAATTTTGAATGAGGTTACAGTCTGAAGGTAATATATATTCACCTACGTATTTTGAGATGCAGAACGTTTCTTACGATAATTCCTGCACATCTAAAATGTATGCATCTGACGTTGTAATGAGTATACATTGCCTTTCCACAGAAATCAGAAAATTTCCAAAAAAAAAGAAACGCAGGAAACTTTATCACAAGGCTGTTACTAAGATGACGAAAGCAGTTATGTAACAACTTCATTGCGATTTATCCCCTCATATTCTCCGGATCTTGTACCGTCAAAGATCCACCTTTTCTGTTCTCTGTTCACCAGTTTTTGAGGCCTTACGGCAGAGAAAATGGTTCTGAAATTAGGCCTGACGGTTTTTTCAACTCTAAACAAGACCTCAGTATTGGTGAGAATTATGGATAAAGGTGGGGGTGTACATTGTTGAAATAACTTGTGTATGCTATTGTCCTCAAATAAATTTTTGTAAATCGGTTGAGGACTGTTGCCGACTACTGCATTAAATCAATTGTTTCCATCCATCTGAAGGACATTATGGAAAATTATTCCACCGTGGAATACAGAATATTCTAACATCCAAATTTTATCTAAACTGGTTTAACTATTAAAGTATGTACATATATCAGGCATGTTTCTCATCGAGGTTACCATTCTTACTGGAATGACACATTGACTCCTTTCTGTTTAGCATTATTGTAACAGTCTGTAGAAAAAACTGATGGATACTGAAACAAATAAAAATTTTAAAACGCCAACAGAAACGTATTTAGAGAACAACGTTCACGTTAATACTTAATGCAATCACTCCAAATGCATGTTTCCGAAATAATCTTTAATAATTAGAGGTTCATGAGAGGGGTAGTGCATCTCGTGATATCTGCTAATATTTGCCAAGACAATAACTGCGAAGTCCTTAAGCGAAAAGAAAGACGGGTGGATGAGGGCGCAGTAGCAGAAAAACGAAAATAAGAACAAAAAGGTTTTTCGCTTTTATATCTTGCACTCCCAACTCGTGAGAGCAGGACTCACTGCTGTAGGACTTTGACCTTTCGAGCTACATAACCCAAAAGGCAACAAAAACGAGTGTTTAAAATAAAGGAAAAATGTTGTATAATGAAAGAGACCAATTACAAGAATGAGTTTCAAATTAGTCACTTCAAATCTAATGTTAAAATATTTCGCTTATAAAATATTTAAATTGCACTGGAGTTAGATGAAAAGAAAACGGCATGACGAAGCACATACTACGGTGTTGACTGACAGTGCTTTGTAACTCTTTCGCAAAAGGGAGTCCAACCCCAAAGAGTTGCTACTGGAGAAGTGCTACGTTTTTCGGCATCAAGAAGATGTATAAACGGGGAATCAGATTCTGGTGCGGAAATCATAGGTAAAATGTGTTGCGTAATTGAAAATATTAAGGTTTAAAAGTATTCTCAGTCATAAGCAAGTTTAGCGTAAGAGGTAGATGGTTGGAAAGTGTATACTTAAATTTCCATGTCACGGATGCCAAATTTACAGTAAACTGCACTGCCTACAGCTGGCTGTGTATTAGAGTACTCATAAACATTACATTACTGTGACCTCTTTCAACTAAAAAAGGATAGCCTGTCGAAACGGGTGTATCACATTTTGTACTATTTTTGCATTAAAGAGAATGCACGTCACGATCATTCCAAACACGCAACATTCGTTAAAACGTTGCGATTAATATGTTCGACGAGCCACTACATTTCGCGATAAAAATTAAAGTGGTAATATGAACACAATTTTTGCAGAAAATTGCAGCTGAAATGTTTCAAATACAGATCAAATAATGTATCTACTGGAAATTAAAATCGAGTCGAGCGAGAGTAAATTAAAGTGCTAGTAGCGTTATTATACATGCTTTCCTGTGACAAATTTCAAGGCGCCGAAAGGTGGAACGGTCTCAAAAAAGTCCTCTAAAACTGCCACGACACTTAAACTGACACCGTTCGTTTTACCATTTACGTTATCGGAAATGACTCTGCCGATCTGTGAAATTAACAAATATATTTCATTCCACGATCCAGTACTCTGCTTAGCGCAAACAGATTGCCCAATAGAAATGGCAAGATGTTTTCCTTTCAGTGGAACAATAAAGAGCTGTTGTGACATCCTGATTGTGGAAATGTCAGCGCTTCTTTCTTGCCGAATAACCAGGCAGTTATCATTGCAGCATTTAGCGGATGATATTACTAGCAGTTTCAGACCAAGTAAACGAAGTTCGAGGGTAGTGGTGCTGGCAGGACTTTTTATGCGTTTTTCTACTCATTGCTATCAGGAACTCAAGGTCGTCTGCTCAACAGTGCACTTTTCGGGATTTTTGTTAGTAGTAATCTTCCGTTCTATTTATGCCGAAAATCTCTCTCATTATTTTGGGTACCTTTTTAATGATATCTTCCATGTCGTGTTTTTATGTGAAGTTGAGAGTTTCACCAACGTACAGGCAGAACCTAACATTCCAGAGAATAAAACGGGAACGAAATAATCTACTAGTGATGGTAAAAATGTGCCGAAACGTGTTTGTGGTATTAAAAGTAGTAGTTCTTTGCATAACAGGTGGACCGGAATTCCTATAATTTAGACAGCAAACAAGGTTTCTCTTAGACTTTTAAACCGAACTATGATGTTTTAACTGTCTGGAGGACAGAGAAACTGTCGCTGTTCTAGGTACCCAATGAAGCGCGGCCCATGCAAGCACGGATACAAGATTCGATTCTTAAAGAAGAGGGAGAGGTGTGGATTATTCTCAGTATGCTAATGTAGCGTCCGTCTCCCGACCACCCCCCCCCCCCTTCCCCCACAAAAAAATAACTTACCGTTTTGACAATGTTGACTGGAATACTCCCTTTCAAATTCTGAAGGTGGCAGGTGTAAAATACAGAGAGCGAAAGGCTGTTTACAATTTGTACAGAAACCAGATGGCAGTTATAAGACTCGAGGGGCATGAAAGGGAAGCAGTGGTTGGGAAGGGAGTGAGACAGGGTTGTAGCCTCTTCCCGATGTTATTCAATCTGTATATTGAGCAAGCAGTGAAGGAAACAAAAGAAAAATTCGGAGTAGGAATTAAAATCCATGGAGAAAAAATAAAAATTTTAAGGTTCGCCGATGACATTGTAATTCTGTCAGAGACAGCAAAGGACTTGGAAGAGTAGTTGAACGGAATGGACAGTGTCTTGAAATGAGGATATGAGATGAACATCAACAAAAGCAAAATGAGGATAATGCAATTAAGTCGGGTGATGCTGCGGGAATTAGATTAGGAAATGAGACACTTAAAGTAGTCAAGGAGTTTTGCTATTTGGGGAGCAAAATAACTGATGATGGTCGAAGTAGAGAGGATATAAAATGTAGACTGGCAATGGCAAGGAAAACGTTTCTGAAGAAGAGAAATTTGTTAACATCGAGTATTGATTTAAGTGTCAGGAAGTCGTTTCTGAAAGTATTTGTATGGAGTGTAGCCATGTATGGAAGTGAAACATGGACGATAAATAGTTTAGACAAGAAGAGAATAGAAGCTTTCGAAATGTGGTGCTACAGAAGAATGCTAAAGATTAGATGGGTAGATCACATAACTAATGAGGAGGTATTGAATAGGATTGGGGAGAAGTTTGTGGCACAACGTGACCAGAAGAAGGGACCGGTTGGTGGGACATGTTCTGGGGCCTCAAGGGATCACCAATTTAGTACTGGAGGGCAGCGTGGAGGGTAAAAATCGTAGAGGGAGACCAAGAGATGAATACACTAAACAGATTCAGGAAGATGTAGACTGCAGTAGGTACTGGGAGATGTAGGACCTTGCACAGGACAGAGTAGCATGGAGAGCTGCATCAAACCAGTCTCAGGACTGACGACCACCACCACCACCACCACAACAACAACAACAACAAAAAAAATATATAAGATATTTTAATATGACAATAATAATTTGTTGATATCAGTGCTTAGAACATCACTCCAAGAAACTGCAGTTCAAAGAAATACAGGGTGTATAAAAATTATCCAATTAAAAATATCGTAACTATTATGTTATTCGAGAAAGTGCGTGAACAACGCACTACTGGAAAGAGCAAACTCTCGAGTTTTACACGGTTCCCGCTAGGTAGCAGCAGTGTGCGCCCATTTCAGTTCCAGTACAAATGGTGTCAGGACAACAGAAAGCGTTTTGTGTTCTACGTTTTGCGCAGAGCGGGCCAGTAATAACTGTTCAGCATGACTTTCGTACTGGGTACGGTGTGGATCCTCCTACAGCACAAAGCATTAAATGATGGCATGAACAGTTCCGAGGAACGGGTTGTTTGTGTAAAGGCAAAGTCCGATAAATCTATTCGCCGTGCATCTCGACAGCTCAGTATGCCCCCGATGTCCTTCTGGCGTGTGTTGCATAGACGTTTACACATGAAACCATACAGAATTCAGCTACTGTAAGCTCTTCTTGAAGGTGACAAACAACAACGAGTGGAGTTCTGTAATTTCGTTTTTGGCAAGATGGAGGATGTCAGTTTTCTTCCACGGTTAGTGTTTAGTGACGAGGCAACATTCAATTTAAATGGAAAGGTAAACCGTCATGATTTGAGCATATGGGGTACGGAACAACAACATGAAGTTGTACAACGTGAGAGGCATTCTCCAAAATTTAATGTGTTTTGTGCAGTTTTACGGGAAAAAGTGTATGGTACATTTTTCTTTGCCGAGAACACTGTTAAAGGAAGCACGTCTCTCGATATGCTTGAGAAATTTCTTTTCCCACAGGTGGAAACTAACTCGAGCTATTTCATTTACCAAGAAGATGGGCCACCGCCACTATCGCACTATTTTTAAATCAAAGAATTACTTAACGATGGATCTGTCGCACTGGATCGAATGATTCGGCCTTACTTTACTGGCCTCCAAAGTCACCGGACCTGATTGTATGTGGTTATTTCTTGCGGGGGCTTATAAAAGACTCTGCTAATGTGGCTCCGTTACCAATAACAATGAATGAACTGAGACATTCGCATAACAGCAGCTGAGGAAGTTGCAACTCAAAACATGCTTGCTGCAGTGTGGGAACAATTTGAATACGGCATTGCCATATGCCGTGCATCTGAATGGGGGCATACTAATTACCTACGAAAATAAATGATAAAAGACTTTGAGTTTACCGTTCATCAAAAAACATAATTCATTGTACATGTTTATTAGTTTCAGAAATATTGACGTCCCAAATCGGATGATTCTTTTTCATACACCCGGTTTATCATTAGATTAGCATTTGCTAGAACTACTTGTAGTACTTGTATCTTGTACTACGTACACTTGTACCTTTGTAGAACTACTTGTATTATGCAATAATTTAAGAACTATAACAGCAACATACTTTCATAACTTCGTAATTTGGTATAAAATCGAAGTGTTCACTGACAGTACTTCACACAGCACTAGCAGTGTGAACACAGTTCTGTCGCGTTCGGACGAATTTATTGTTGAAACCTAACGTTTCGTTCCATCCTGTGGAGGGCGGTTTCAAGGGAGGTTGCAGCTTTATCGAAGACCCGATGTACACACACTTGAAGCTGACCTCCGCATACGGGGACAAAATGTTGGGTTTCAAGAAGGAATTCATCCGACCACGTAACAACAGCAGTTCCGCAGACTATAGGTACGTGAGCATCTAAAGTCAGTTTTTTTTATTTTTCCATTTAGGTGGGGCGTCTTTATGGGACCATGTCACTTTAGAAAAGTGGTTACAAAGATCTTATATGTAAAGTAGATCACAGCAGTGCAATGAAGTAGTAATAAAACCAATGAAAGTCGAATAAAGTCTCATATGACTTGTCTTCTGGTTGCGCCATCGTTCGCGTTACAGTCATATTTGTGAATGAGTATAGCGACAAGTACGCGTTCTATGGTTCTATATTGCTTCGTCATAAAATTAGGTAAAAGCTGCTTAGGAATTCTCCATTTCGCAGGTCATTTTGTTCATTTACAACTCTGTCTGATTGGTCTTACAGATGAATGTAAATTTCAGTTTCTTCCGCCACGTCCATGACTTTACCTGTGTGGTCGTCAAGGATTTATTGTGGGCAGCAGGTTTGGTGGGACAGTGGATACATATGTTTTCCTGGCAGCAATGTTTTCCGTAGCCAGTAAGGCCGCAAACTAATCGACGTGGGCTATTCCGTAACAGAGCAACTGAAAATCATCCTTCGTCAAACGGACATTATAACTTTTTAGAATTTCTTGTAAATTTCCGTATTCTGCATTTTGACGCTACAACACTGCTCAAAAAAATTAGGGGAAGAACACAACCATTTTTTTTTCACATTCCACAGCACTATGAACTGAACGCTTGTTTCAATCCAATGTTTTGGGGGGAAAACTGCAAATTGGCATTCATAAGAAGAAGAACAAAACCAAAAATGCAACAGGAGCGTAATACACTCCTGGAAATTGAAATAAGAACACCGTGAATTCATTGTCCCAGGAAGGGGAAACTTTATTGACACATTCCTGGGGTCAGATACATCACATGATCACACTGACAGAACCACAGGCACATAGACACAGGCAACAGAGCATGCACAATGTCGGCACTAGTACAGTGTATATCCACCTTTCGCAGCAATGCAGGCTGCTATTCTCCCATGGAGACGATCGTAGAGATGCTGGATGTAGTCCTGTGGAACGGCTTGCCATG
This sequence comes from Schistocerca nitens, assembly GCF_023898315.1. Classification (NCBI taxonomy): domain Eukaryota; kingdom Metazoa; phylum Arthropoda; class Insecta; order Orthoptera; family Acrididae; genus Schistocerca; species Schistocerca nitens. The sequence goes on from NC_064619.1 coordinate 19,254,245, forward strand.
CCATTTCCACCTGGCGCCTCAGTTGGACCAGCGTTCGTGCTGGACGTGCAGACCGCGTGAGACGACGCTTCATCCAGTCCCAAACATGCTCAATGGGGGACAGATCCGGAGATCTTGCTGGCCAGGGTAGTTGACTTACACCTTCTAGAGCACGTTGGGTGGCACGGGATACATGCGGACGTGCATTGTCCTGTTGGAACAGCAAGTTCCCTTGCCGGTCTAGGAATGGTAGAACGATGGGTTCGATGACGGTTTGGATGTATCGTGCACTATTCAGTGTCCCCTCGACGATCACCAGTGGTGTACGGCCAGTGTAGGAGATCGCTCCCCACACCATGATGCCGGGTGTTGGCCCTGTGTGCCTCGGTCGTATGCAGTCCTGATTGTGGCGCTCACCTGCACGGCGCCAAACACGCATACGACCATCATTGGCACCAAGGCAGAAGCGACTCTCATCGCTGAAGACGACACGTCTCCATTCGTCCCTCCATTCACGCCTGTCGCGACACCACTGGAGGCGGGCTGCACGATGTTGGGGCGTGAGCGGAAGACGGCCTAACGGTGTGCGGGACCGTAGCCCAGCTTCATGGAGACGGTTGCGAATGGTCCTCGCCGATACCCCAGGAGCAACAGTGTCCCTAATTTGCTGGGAAGTGGCGGTGCGGTCCCCTACGGCACTGCGTAGGATCCTACGGTCTTGGCGTGCATCCGTGCGTCGCTGCGGTCCGGTCCCAGGTCGACGGGCACGTGCACCTTCCGCCGACCACTGGCGACAACATCGATGTACTGTGGAGACCTCACGCCCCACGTGTTGAGCAATTCGGCGGTACGTCCACCCGGCCTCCCGCATGCCCACTATACGCCCTCGCTCAAAGTCCGTCAACTGCACATACGGTTCACGTCCACGCTGTCGCGGCGTGCTACCAGTGTTAAAGACTGTGATGGAGCTCCGTATGCCACGGCAAACTGGCTGACACTGACGGCGGCGGTGCACAAATGCTGCGCAGCTAGCGCCATTCGACGGCCAACACCGCGGTTCCTGGTGTGTCCGCTGTGCCGTGCGTGTGATCATTGCTTGTACAGCCCTCTCGCAGTGTCCGGAGCAAGTATGGTGGGTCTGACACACCGGTGTCAATGTGTTCTTTTTTCCATTTCCAGGAGTGTATGTAAGAAATTGCCACGCAACCTGCCACTGATGATGCCTTGCAGAAAATAAAGGCGAAACGCGTATGCCTCGGAAACTGCTTTTTATTCAGTTGCTGTCAGCCGGTCCATAAGTAAAAATTATCAATACACCGTAGTTTTGGGAGATTCATGGCTCCCACGACCCTCCTTTGGATCCACGGCTGAGTCCACGTTACACTGGAACCAGTCGAGTTGAAGGTGTCCCTCGGGGGCGCTCGGCAGGTCTGCCTCAGACGCCGCCGTTACGTACGGCACCCGTTGTAGCTTGTCCGCAACCGCGGGGCGAATACTGTTAGCGGGAGCTGTAGTAATCAAGCAAGCTCTGAGCCCACTGCCAGTATGCGGCTTTCTGCACCCTAACACTGACGGACTGGCGCCGGTACAAGAACAATAAATTGCTCCGGTGCACGCACGCCCACAGTGGGAAATAAAAGAAGGGGGGAAAAAAAAGGAGAACGCCCGCGAGCGTCGCGGCCGGAACTGTGGAGAATAATTACCGCGGCGGCAGAGGAGGAGGCGGCAGCTGCAGGTGGGCGGGGCAGCAACTGCCCTCGGGGGTAATGCATAATATGCAAATGTCACGCGCCGTTTAATTAGATGATGCCGATAAGGGCTGCGCCGGCTGGGGAGTGACAGCGGCAAGATGGGGCGCCGCTGCCGGCATTGTTCCCGCGGCGCCCCCGCACTAAATTACCCACTGATTTTTCCACCCCCTCCACCCCCGCTCTTGCGCGACGCCGAGTACCTCGCGCCCCGGCAGCGGTGTCGCAGGAGCAGTCGTCCCGCCCTCGAGCGAGCCCGAAGTGCGCTCCACTCCGCTGCGAAACGGCGGCCATAAAACGCTTCGCGTCTGCGACGTGTGCGCCCGCGGCTGGGGCGATATGCCCGCTGCAGGCGGTGTAATCCCGGCCGGGACAAAGGGGGGGCCGTGCCGCAAAGTGGCGTGCTCCCGCGCGTTACCGAACATTCCATTCCAGCGCGCCGTCTTCTGGCCGCAACAGCGCTTGTATTCACCATTCTGCTGACTCCCATCACTCCCAGTGAGTGCCATCCCATCAGTAGTGTATACGTAACCAGCAGAGCATCTGTGTATGCCACCAAGACTTCTTCCCCTTTCAAAAAGCCAACATATCCTGCTAGCCGTGTATGAACAGCAACAGGCAGACCCCATACGCCTGCTGATAGATTTTCGGAAAGCGTTTGAGACAGTGCCACATTGCAAACATTTAACGAAGAGCCGAGCATACGGAACAGGCTCTCAAATATGTGACTGATCCCAACATTTTTAAGGCATATGCAGAACTGTCCTGGCTGCGTGCAGACAAACGCAGAGATTTCCATACACCCTTTCTCATCTACTGCCTTATAAATGTACACTGTCCGTCATATCGCTCCTCGTCCTTAACGCTTATGTCGGAACAACATGACAGAAACACACGTTCCCATCATAATAAAATCCTCTCTGTTCCACTGCATCGCTCAGTCACCTTCTCCAAGTCCTTTACAGTAGCGGGAATAGCCTCCCTCGTTATGTTAGAGAACTTAAAAACATGTCCGGCTTCAAAAAACAGTGACGTATCTACTTAAGCAACAGTAATGCCTTCCTCTGTACATGAGTGCACTTCACCTCATTATTTCCCTCTTTCCCCCTCCTTAAATCTCCCTTCCCCAAAACTCGCTATACTAGTAAACATCTACTTTACACACCAAGATATTAATGTACATCTGCACAAACCTTCATTACTATTCCCAATCTTTCTCATGTTTGTCATTATTATTTGATTTTTTTCCTGTTATTATTATTGCTTTCATCATAATCTGTATGTATAGCACCTGTTGTAAAAATACTGCCAGCATTTACTTTATTAGGTCTTAGTCATGTTTATCATTATTATTTGATTTTTTTACTGTTATTATTATTGCTTTTATCATAATCTGTATGTATAGCACCTGTTGTAAAAATACTGCCACATTTGCTTTATTAGGTCTTAGTCACTACTCTTTATTCATATTGTCACTAGAGTAAGCTAATTTTCTCATTTGAACTATGGTCCTGATGTAACTCTGACGTGTGGAATGCTGCATGTGTGGAACACTGGTCCGATGTAAGAGAGGGCCTGATGGCCCTAATATGATCAGGTTAAATAAATAAATAAATAAAATAAAACCCAGTACGATATCCTGGACGGCGAGTGTTCATCAGACACAAATGCAGCGTGAGGGGTGTCCCAGGGAGGTGTTAAAGGACCGCTGTTATTTTCTGTCTAGTAAATGATTTAACTGATAGGGCGAGCAGCAATCTCTGACTCGAGTGGTTCTAGGCGCTACAGTCTGGAACCGCGCGACCGCTACGGTCACAGGTTCGAATACTGCCTCGGGTATGGATGTGTGTGATGTCCTTAGGTTAGTTAGGTTTAAGTACTTCTAAGTTCTAGGGGACTGATGATCTCAGATGTTAAGTCCCATAGTGCTCAGAGCCAATCTCCGACTACCTGCAAATGACGCTGTAGTGTAAGGGAAAGTATCGTCCTTCAGTAACTGTAGGAGCCTACACGATCACTTGGACAGAACATCTTTGAAGTCATAAAAGAAATCTTGCTCTAAATGTGGAAAAACATAAATTTATGCAGATGAGTAGTACAAACAATTCTGCCACGTTCGAATACAGCATGAGTGGTGTTCTGCATGTCACATACATGTCCCTTAAATATCTACGTATAACGTTGCAAAGCAACGTGAAATGGAACGAGCTCATAGGCTCGCTTGTGGGGAAAACTTCCGTTTCGTTGGGAGACTTTCAGGAAACTGTAGATCAAAAGAGACCACATACAGAACACTTGTGCGACCCGTTCTTGAGTGTGCTCTATTGTTCGGGATCAGCACCGGGGCGACTTAAAGGACGACGTCGAAGCAATTTACTACCGGTTCGTTCGATTAACACGCAAGTATTACGGAGAGATATGCTCCGTGAACGCAAATACGAATACCTAGAGGGAAGAAGTCATAGTTTTCGTAAGAGTACTGAGAAAGTTTAGACAGTCGACAATTGCGACAGACTGCAGGATAATTCTGCTTCTACTAACATACATCTCGCGTGAGATCCGTGAAGACAACACAAAACTTGGCTCTTACGGAAGCGTATAGAGAGACATTTCTCCTTCGCTCCATTTGCGAGTGGAACAGGAAAAGGAATGACTTGCAGACGAGTAAGGTACCCTCTGTCGTGCACTGCATAGTGGCTTCCAAAGTATGCATGTAGATGTAGATGAGAAGCTAACTAAGCTGGTTCATGTTATTCTACTGGGTAGCAAGAGAGATTTCGAGGCTTATAGGACCACATGTGTTGGACAACTTGCACTCTTATTACTGGCAGTAAGCTCGTTGGTGAGGCAAAGCGTCAGTGAGAGGACTGGTAGATCGTATTGGGCAACAGAACCTTGAGGCTGGTGAAACCAATGTAACATCCACGGGATAAATTTTAGCTACAGTGCGACGAGAGGAAATTATGCCTCTAACAGTTATAAACATTACCTATCCGATATATGAAAAAACAGTGAAATAAATATTAATTATTTATATAATATTCTATGATGTAATTGGACATATCGATGTGTATCATACAAAGACAATGATAATTGTAAATTCCTTTTATGATCTGCGTTTGTCTTTCTTTGTTTTTACCTTTTGTTGGATGGCTTTTGTAGGTTGCGGACGCATATCGAACTGAGGTCTGTTACGAAATTGTAATTATTTGTTAATTATTACTTGAGAATAGAGTTGTTCATTATTATTATAAACATGAGTGAATAATTATTTGTAACTTTAATTCCTCTCTCAGTAAGCATTATCTGTGTTAATTATTTCTTCCGCTGCAAGGACGGCAGCCATTGATGATAGCGATTTGTATCGCATTTTTGTCTGTGTTTTCCTTAGAAACAAATCAAATGTTTGCTTGATGAAGTCTAAATAGTGCACAATACGAAAGTAGATTTTATAGCGTTTAATAAGCATTTTAAATATTTAGTTATTTGCTCTAACAATAGAAAGTCTCTATCAATTGTCTGCCGCCATCTTAACAATTATCTCAGCGGCAAATTCAAATTTAAATTACGCAATTATGCTGAATAAATGCTGAAGGTAATACAAATGTGTAAAAATAAATGTGCACCAGTGGTCCCGAACTCATCTTAATGAAAATGATTCGATTCAGATTGGTTCTTTAAAAACGGTGCTCATAGCACGATCCTTATAAGAAACTTTTCTAGCTGATGTATGGAGCCGAAATTAATTACCCACGAGTTTCGAAGAATATTTTTTCAGGTAACATACGTCAGTGTTGTGCGCGGCTGATATTCGGTGGATTTAATGATCATTTTGCTGAAGATAACTGTTTCCAACTTAATCAATAGTTGTAAGGAATCTGTTGTATGAACTGTGATTTAGTGACACTTACACAACTTACAGACAACACTTTAACACGACGTTAACTTGGAGTTCTTTAGCAGCTTGATCAAATCTTTACCCGGGAGAAAAATTATTTAGTAATTACTCAATGTAATAAAATAAGATTATCATTTCCATTTACAAATTAGTTAATACCAAACCACCGAATAACACAGCAAACGTCATACCAACTACTGTCTCGGTCACACTTAACCGGGCGCGGATACAGTGTTTGATCCCGAGGGAGCATTCAGTTCTTCTCACGCTTTTAAGGTGTCGTAGTTGCGCATGCTTCACATAAAAATAAGTTTAAATACAAAAGTAATAAACTGTTTCATTACAACACGTTTTAATGTAATAGTAATGTAATGTTTACATCAGTGCTTAGCAGATTGCCCAATAATTTAGAGAAATAAAGCATCTGAAAAACGTACGTTCCAAAATTTGAGAAATATATGTGCCTTCTGATTGGTTTGATACGTTCCGCCGAGAACTCCCGTCGTGTGCCAAGCTGTTCATCGAGGAGTAGCACGTTCCAATAACTTGTTGGTTGTTTTCCAATGTCTGTCTCACCCTACAATTTTAATACTCTACAGCTCCCTGTAGTACCACGGAAGTTATTCCCTGATCCCTTAACTCATTTTCCATGTTCATGTCCCAACTTCTTATCAGTGCTTCCGCGGTGAATCTGAATCTGGTTGGAATGTTATCTGCCGCTGGTCGTCCAGCCATATGACCAGCCTCTCATGCAAGCAACCGAAAGCATGGTGTACTGAAACTGCTGCAGTGTTGTTTCGACTGCGTTTCATCGAACTAAATCTAGAATTACTCAAAGGCTACCGATGTAATGTTAGTATTCTGCACTCAGAGCCAACGAATTTACGCATATGCCCACAGATACAAAACTTACAGACTAATGCGTTTGAAATCAGTATCTTTTGTGTATGTTTCTCAAGATTCTTTTAAAGAAACATGGCGTTTATACTAACTTACAAGAATAGTATGGGCCTAGAAAGTTCGACATTTTCAACCAAATTCTGATGATACGGTAGTGGAGCAGGGGTTTCCCGCTGAGTATTTTTGAAAGGAGTGTACCAGTTAAGGTATTTCTCATGGTTTAAAACCAAACGAATATCCCCAAAAACCTTGATCGAAAGCAGAAAGTTGGAGCTAATAATTTGAGTTGGGACAGTTATGTCTCAGTCAAAAATGTTCAAGCGTAGAACGTATGCCTGAATTTGGCCTTTCACTACTATTTTTTTTTTTTCGTATGAGAGACATTAATTTATGGTTCCTTTAATTAATATCACAGTCAGAGGTGAGAATGTGAAAAATTATTTCGCATTGTTTCGTTTCCAGCGCGGGAATAGGTAGGTTTAAAATGGTTCAAATGGTTCTAAGCACTATGGGACTTAACATCTGAGGTCATCAGTCCCCTAGACTTAGAACTACTTGAACCTAACTAAACTAAGTACATCACACACATCCATGCCCGAGGCAGGATTCGAACCTGCTACCGTAGCAACAGCGCGGTTCCGGAATGAAGGGCCTGGAACCGCTCGGCCACAGCGGCCGGCAATATGTAGGATATGCAGTATTATACATAAGTAACTCCTGGCTTTCAGAAGAAGACTGTGCAAATACTATAAGATGTACAGGTAACAGACACTTCAGTGGATAAAGAACCTCTCCAAGTTTTTAATTTACGTTACGGGTGCTCAACATGGGAACCGTTCGTGACGGGGCAAACGTCGATTCGTGCGTGCGATTCATTTGACACGAATTGTCCGGGAAGGCGCGACACAAGCCCGCTTTACAAATCTGTTGGTTGGGTTGCCTACCTTCAAGAGGGAACTAATTTGATGCAAGAATACGGAGCACAGCGTTAACAATGAAACGTGAAGACAGCACAACCAACAAGTGCTGTCTGTAATTATAAGAATTCTGCAAACCATTAGCTAGCTTATTTTTACAAGTGTGACATTACACGTAGTAAATTCGCACTTGTTCTCTGGTGACCTATCGTGGGACACACGGGTCCCAATATTAGGGAAAAGATTAAAGGCAGAGTTCGATTACTGCTTTTCTGTACAAGCTTTTCGTAGCTAAATATATACGTTAATAGTATATGAAAATCAGCCATACACACGGATTTCCAGGTAGATGCGGTGTTTCTTGACTTCCGCAAGGCGTTCGACACAGTTCCCCACAGTCGTTTAATGAACAAAGTAAGAGCATATGGACTATCACTCCAATTGTGTGATTGGATTGAAGAGTTCCTAGATAACAGAACGCAGCTTGTCATTCTCAATGGAGAGAAGTCTTCCGACGTAACAGAGATTTCAGGTGTGCCGTAGGGGAGTGTCGTAGGACCATCGCTATTCACAATATCTATAAATGACCTTGTGGATAACATCAGAAGTTCACTGAGGCTTTTTGCGGATGACGCTATAGTATATCGAGAGGTTGTAACAATGGAAAATTGTACTGAAATGCAGGAGGATCTGCAACGAATTGGCGCAAGGTGCAGGGAATGGCAATTGAATCTCAATGTAGACAAGTCTAATGTGCTGCGAATACATAGAAAGAATGATCCTTCATCATTTAGCTACAATATAACAGGTCAGCAACTGGAAGCAGTTAATTTCATAAATTATCTGGGAGTAGGCATTAGGAGTGATTTAAAATGGAATGACCATATAAAATTAATCGGCGGTAAAGCAGATGCCAGACTGAGATTCAATGGAAGAATCCTAAGGAAATGCAATCAAAAAACAATGGAAGTAGGTTACAGTACACTTGTTCGCCCACTGCTTGAATACTGCTCACCGGTGTGGGATCCGTACCAGATAGGGTTGATAGAAGAAATAGAGAAGATCCAACGAAGATCAGCGTGCTTCGTTACAGGATCATTTAGTAATCGCGAAAGCGTTACGGAGATGATAGATAAAACTCCAGTGGAACACTCTGCAGGAGAGACGCTCAGTAGCTCGGTACGGGCTTTTGTTAAAGTTTCGAGAACATACCTTCACCGAGGAGTCAAGCAGTGTATTGGTCCCTCGAACGTATATCGCGCGAAGAGACATGAAGATAATATCAGAGAGATTAGAGCCCACACAGAGGCATACCGACAATCTTTCTTTCCACGAACAATACGAGACTGGAATAGAAGGGATGTAAAGGAGCCGGCCGAAGTGGCCGAGCGGTTCTAGGCGCTGCAGTCTGGAACCGCGAGACCGCTACGGTCGCAGGTTCCAATCCTGCCTCGGGCATGGATGTGTGTGATGTCCTTAGCTTGGTTAGGTTTAACTAGTTCTAAGTTCTAGGGGACTAATGACCTCAGAAGTTGAGTCCCCTAGTGCTCAGAGCCATTAGCACCATTAGATGTACAGGATGGCGCGTATAGGCAGGCGGTGGGCGTTATGGAATGATTACGGTTATTTTTAGAGAAAGGCCATTTATTGGCTAAAGCATGTTGAAAGGGGCTACATAGGCCTAGGGAGGTAAGCGCGAGCGAGAGCTTAGAGTTTGGCGAAACATTGTTCGCGAAGCTACCGAAAGTGGTTGTCTGCCAAAACTAAGTCCACAGTGCCGCAGCACCGGGAGAAGCGGGAGATGTTCAATGCTACAGGGCGCGCATCCGACTCGCGGGTGAGCAAGAACACAACAGAGAGGGAGCCCGGCGACGGGCGGCCGGGTATATTCGACGCACCACGCGGCTTCCTCCGCCCTGATTGGTCGGGATCGAGCAAACCGTGCGGCGGCGTGGAACTTTGCAGAGCGTTGCCTGCTAATCGACGCCTGGGGCGGCGTTACCTCGTAAGCACATGACAGAGGTGCGTGGCCAAGGTGCCCTTCCTCGGTGCTGACTTCCTGTTACTAGACCGTGGGATGACAGAATTTACACTGCCAGCCGTGGCTTGGCCGCAATGGAAAAATGAAGTTACCGTTTGGAAGCACATATAATAAAGTAAAATCCGCTATTGGCTGGCTCATCTTTTACAGGGAGAACCGATAGAGGTACTCAAAGTACCCTCCGCCACACACCGTTAGGTGGCTTGCGGAGCATGGATGTAGATGTAGAAATCCCTGCTGGGAAAGCTGCAATACAAAATATATTTCAAATGTGGTTAATGTGAAAAAAATATTTCTAAACACTAAAGCACGGCCGCGCGGGATTAGCAGAGCGGTTTAAGGCGCTGCTGCAGTCATGGACTGTACGGCTGGTCCCGGTGGAGGTTCGAGTCCTTTCTCGAGCATGGATGTGTGTGTTTGACCTGAGGATAATTTAGGTTAAATAGTGTGTAAGCTTAGGGACTGATGACCTTAGCAGTTAAGTCCCATAAGATTTCACACACATTTGACATTTAACTAAAGCACGGCGTTGGAAATACTTTTTACTTTGCGTTGAGGTTAAAACTAAAGAAATAATGATAATAAACATGGAGAGAAGAGCAAACTAAAAACGGTGAGAATCTGTGTTAAGTAAATTAGAAGCGCTTGCGTGCGCACCCGTGGTTTCCACGCCTCGTGGCCGCGCATGATTGATGCAGCCGCTGAAGCATCGCCACCTTTGTTTTCCGGAAACACGCGGGGGCGTCCGCTGTGATAAATGGTCTTCCGCCGCAGACTATCAGTCATGCCGCATTCCGGGAAGCGATTCAGCCACCCTAATCTCGCGGGCAAGTGCTTTCCGATGGGTCAGCGCACCGCCGGAGCTTATTAAGCGACTGCCCCTCATAAAAACAAACAGACGCTGCCGGTGACAGGTCCTGCCTCCACCACTCCCTCCCAGAGATGACGTATCGCAGGGCTCGGCGGTCCTGCGTAACGAGACGAGGGACCCCCGGCCGCCGCGGTCCCGACAGTAATTCCCCGCGAAAAACGTAAAAAAGGCCGACCCCGCATACTCGAGCGTCGCGCGCCGCCTAAATGGCCTTAACAAGGACGGCACCAGCGGATTACGTGCGAGGCTGGCCGCCGCCCACCTGCCTCGCCGCCAAGGCCGGCTGCCTGGAAACAGGCGCGGGCCACGTGGTCTGTGCAGCGGCCGCACTTCTCGTGTTGCAGAGATGTGCGAGCACAGGGGAACCCTGTTTGTTAGGGTCTCATTGGTATACAGTGTGTTACAAAAAGGTACGGCCAAACTTTCAGGAAACATTCCTCACACACAAATAAAGAAAAGATGTTATGTGGACATGTGTCCGGAAACGCTTAATTTCCATGTTAGAGCTCATTTTAGTTTCGTCAGTATGTACTGTACTTCCTCGATTCACCGCCAGTTCGCCCAATTGAAGGAAGGTAATGTTGACCTCGGTGATTGTGTTGACATGTGAATCATTGCTCTACAGTACTAGCATCAAGCACATCAGTACGTAGCATCAACAGGTTAGTGTTCATCACGAACGTGGTTTTGCAGTCAGTGCAATGTTTACAAATGCGGAGTTGGCAGATGCCCATTTGATGCATGGATTAGCACGGGGCAATAGCCGTGGCGCGGTACGTTTGTATCGAGACAGATTTCCAGAACGAAGGTGTCCCGACATGAAGACGTTCGAAGCAATTGATCGGCATCTTAGGGAGCACGGAACATTCCAGCCTATGACTCGCGACTGGGGAAGACCTAGAACGACGAGGACACCTACAATGGACGAGGCAATTCTTCGTGCAGTTGACGATAACCCTAATGTCAGCGTCAGAGAAATTGCTGCTGTACAAGGTAACGTTGACCACGTCACTGTATGGAGAGTGCTACGGGAGAACCAGTTGTTTCCGTAACGTGTACAGCGTGTGCAGGCACTATCAGCAGCTCATTGGCCTCCGCGGGTACACTTCTGCGAATGGTTCAACCAACAATGTGTCAATCCTCATTTCAGTGCAAATGTTCTCTTTACGGATGAGGCTTCATCCCTACGTGATCAAATTGTAAATTTTCACAATCAACATGTGTGGGCTGACGAGAATCCGCATGCGATTGTGCAATCACGTCATCAACACAGATTTTCTGTCAACGTTTGGGCAGGCATTGTTGGTGATCTCTTGATTGGGCCCCATGTTCTTCCACTTACGCTCAATGGAGCACGTTATCATGATTTCGTACGGGATACTCTACCTGTGTTGCTAGAACATGTGCCTTTACAAGTACGACACAACATGTGGCTCATGCACAATGGAGCTCCTGCACATTTCAGTCGAAGTGTTCGTACGCTTCTCAACAACAGATTCGGTGACCGATGGACTTTCATTCATGGGGGCATTTGAAAGCTCTTGTCTACGCAACCCCGGTACCAAATGTAGAGACTCTTCGTGCTCGTATTGTGGACGGCTGTGATACAATATGCCATTCTCCAGGGCTGCATCAGCGCATCAGGGATTCCGTACGACGGAGGGTAGATGCATGTATCCTCGCTAACGGAGGACATTTTGAACATTTTCTGTAACAAAGTGTTTGAAGTCACGCTGGTACGTTCTGTTGCTGTGTGTTTCCATTCCATGATTAATGTGATTTGAAGAGAAGTAATAAAATGAGCTGTAATATGGAAAGTAATCGTTTCCGGACACATGTCCACATAACATATTTTCTTTCTTTGTGTGTGAGGAATGTTTCCTGAAAGTTTGGCCGCACCTTTTTGTAACACCCTGTAGATCTCTGGTTCATCTGGATCTAATTTTTTTATCAACTGGGATCACGTAACAGCTTCAGTTCATCATCTGTCTTTTTTGTTACATGTTTCTCTATTACTGTATCAGCCTTTCCCCATGTCGTCTCTTCCTTTCCTCTGTTCAAGTTTCTCTCGATTTCTTAACTCTTCACTTTTTGAAAACCTTCTAAATTTAGTATTTTATTCTTAAAAAAGGTTTCTTTCTGTTATTTACAATTCTTTGATGTAGTTTATTTCCAGTTCTTTACTTATTTCTGTAATCCACGCTATAATTGATTTCTTTTTCCAGAAATTCAGGAGTCTGGATTTATTTATATTTATTAATTTCAATACTACAGGGTGATCCATTGATCGTGGCCGGGCCAAATATCTCACGAAATAAGCGTCAAACGAAAAAAACTACAAAGAACGAAACTTGTCTAGCTTGAAGGGGGAAACCAGATGGCGCTATGGTTGGCCCGCTAGAAAGACCTGCCATAGGTCAAACGGATATCAACTGCGTTTTTTACAAACAGGAACCCACATTTTATTACATAATCGTGTTGCCCGTTGGGCATTTTGATCACAATAGCCATACACCAACACGATATCGACCTTTTCCGCAATTGGTAAACGGCCCATTTTAACACGAGTAATGTATCACTAAGCAAATACGGTCCACACTGGCCCAATGTTACGTGATACCACGTACCTATACGTTTGTGGCTGTTACAGTGCCATCTATCACAAAGCGAAAAAAGTGGTCCAACTAAAACATTTATATTTCTTTACGTACTACACGAATATGTAATAAAAAATGGGGGTTCCTATTTAAAGAAACGCAGTTGATATCCGTTTGACCTATGGCAGCGCCATCTTTCGGGCCAACCATAGCGCCATTTGGTTCCCCCTTCAGCCTAGACGAGTTTGGTTCTTTGTAGTTTTTTCGTTTGATGCTTATTTTGTGAGATATTTGGCCCGGTCACGATCAACAGAACACCCTGTATAATTGTACAGTATTTGATACTCAGGAAGGAATAGTGGCAACATCCGACAATAGCAATGATTAAATTTAAATTCATCCGACCGCCATATACGGATCCTGCCACGGTTTACATTGATTTCTATACTAAGGCATTGGCCCCATTTATTAACGTATGGTTATTTTCTTTTAGTCTGTTATCTAGATGCAAGAACGGACCAGATTTTACGCATGAATTGACATGAATATAGCACGTAATATATTAATACAACTTCAAATGTTAGTATAACCAAGCATTATAGTGCTTAACCCTTTGACTATCAACGGGAAGTGTCTGTCCCATGATAAAGTATTAGAGAACCGGTCGGAATTTGGCATATATCAGTGTCAAAGTCTGCTAATGGTTAGGAGATTTTTTGTTGTTACAGACTGCACCTGTAGGTTGCGCTGGCCTCAAGTTTCATAGTTAATCCTCGTCTCTGTATTGTGGCATTAGATAAGTTCGCACATGCAGATAGGCATCCGAATTACCAGATACACAAAGGGCTACCTTCTCGCCTTCCCGGATACATCGTGTCAACGAATTGCACCGACGAACTGACGTTTTCCACATCACAAACGAAGACCACATTGTACATTAGTAGTATGGAGAGAAGCTCTGTGAACTGACGTGTGTCTAACTTTTGTACGCCTTGCAGTTTCTGCGCGGTCGTCTTCTGTAACAATGAAGGTAGTTACGAAAAATCCTGTGTGTAGCTCCCCAAGCCCCCATGGAAAACGAATCGGCAGGAAATATTCTTTTCATATTGTTACTTGTGACTATTACATTAATTAAGATAACCATATGTTAATGTTTATGAAATGAAATTAGTAGTCAAAGGGCTAAAGGGGGGAAAAACTACATAAAAGGGAGTACATAAAAAGTTTATATTCTTCTCTTTGGCCATCTGACGCGCAAATACAAGGGTTGTCCAGAAAGTAAATTCCGATCGGTCGCTAAATGAAAACCACAGTCAAAATCAGAAACATATAATCTGTAAGAGCTACACGTTCCAGGCACTTCTCTACATAGTCTCCGCTCCCACTTAGACATTTGTCGGAGCGTTATATCAAATTTGCAACATCATCGTCTTAGAAGGCAGCCGCCTGTGCTTTCCGATAATTCCCTACGCTGATCTATAGCGCGTAGCCTGTGCCCAAGTGTTTCATGTGAACAGAGATGATACTATGGACGAGGCAATTAGGGCTGTGTTGTGGGCGATCGAGCAGGAAGTGCGTGGCAGTTGTGTTACGTGTGCTGCATTCATTAAGGCGAAGCTTCTCAGCGGGCCCTCCTACTTGGCAGGAGACATGGTTGTTGTAGGCACCTTTACTCGCTCACAGTGCGCACACAACTGAAAGGAGCGTCTTGATGCGATCGACGGTCATACTAGAGACACTACTCAACACATCTGTGCAAAGCTTCATCGGGTTTTCACTGTGGTGTCCATTTAGCGACCGATCGGAACTTACTTTCTGGACAACCCTCGCACATGTTCATTAAGCAGGCGAAGTATAATCACTGTAAGGGGATACCAGTTAACATGAAGAGTACTATGGGTCCAATTTTATTTATTGTGGAGTTGCAAGAAGAAGAGGCTGTGCATGCATTGTCGACGAACAATGCTCAACACGAAGTAATATCTAACCAGTTATATGATCAAGTTCGTGTACGAATAGCCAGCACCGTAGTTAATTTTCTGACAGAATAGTAGCACGGTATTTCAAGTGTTACGTCCCATCCTATGCATTATTACTAACCCGTAAAAAATCCTAATGAATGAGAAGCACTTACAATGATTTTCTATGAAAGAATTAATTCAAATATAATAACTAAGCCGTGAGTAACTTTCTGATATGCTCAAAGAAGTAACAGTCAGTAAACTTTCAGATGTTTGCAAGCCAATAATGAACCAAACTTCCTACACCTAGTAATTTGAACGGTAATTTCAAAAGCTGCCCTTAACAAAGTAAAATTCAGTGAAAGATATGTTTCGTGAATTCTTTCTTCAGTGATAAATAAGTTTTCATTTTGCGCAACTGTAATCAGTCAGAAGTGTTCTTTAGGCTTTGAAGAACTAATGGTAGTACTTGTACAAAGTGGTTTTCAGTAACTGTTAATGAATAATAGTAAATGTTGAAGTTATCTGAGATCAACAAGTCCGTAAAATCATTTCTCGAATTTTGATGCACTTTTGCAATTGAAAATTAGATTTCCAAATTACGTAGCTCTGAGTTATGTGAAAGTGATTATCGGAGAATCTAGTTATTACGAAGTATTCCAATTTAAATAACAGCATTTGGTAATAAATAAATACAAATAATTTTTGCGCAAAACTAATACTTGTAACCATTATAGTGAGTGACTTCACGGTTTCTGTATTTTATGTAACCATTTGCAGCTAATGAAGTTTTATTGTCCCCTGTTCATTTCTAAATTGTTTCCACGCTTTACGATTTTATTGAAAAGTATTTGACACCTGCGACACATCTATTTGAAGCTGCGTTAACGTAACATTTAACAATTTCGCCTGACAACAAACCAATATTCTTTCGTAAATTTAACAGTCATACAAATCAGTAACTGCAGAAACAGTAATTTTGCTTACATAGTGAGCTGACGACGGTTAATTTTTTTTGTTCATTAACTAAATTAATAACAATTTTTCCAGATTTTTCTAACTACTGTGATCCAATTTCATTCTTTATTTTTATTTTACTTTAACCTAAATTAATTTCCTTATCGTTATTGCTAAAAGCACTGATCAACGGCGATTATGTTATAGCAATACTTACATCTCGTGGATTTAATTTATTCTTCGGAGTAGATGCATTTCCTGTACAACAGTGAACTTTAGGTACACGATTCATTTGAATCCTAACTAACCGAAAGCGGAAAGGGTCGTTATAACTTTTGTTTCAAAACGACTCAAAGGCCAGTTTAATTAATCGCGGAACAACCGACAAGCAAAGACTGAATCGCTAGAGAACATATTTTTCATGTGGTGTAATGCAAAGAGACCATTTCAACAACACTTGTCTCGCCATATATTAGTACGGACGCTAAAGATATCGACATCGTACGACCAGGTGAACCTACCGTCTTCGCTAATATTGATGCTAAAAGTTTCTTACACCACGTAAACCAAAAACTCTTCGTCGTTCGTATGTAAATAAATGTCTGCTACAAATTTACACTACTGGCCATTAAAATTGCTACACCACGATGACGTGCTACAGACGCGAAATTTAACCAGCAGGAAGAAGATGCTGTGATATGCAAATGATTAGCTTTTCAGAGTATTCACACAAGGTTGGCGCCGGTGGCGACACCTGCAACGTGCTGACACGAGGAAAATTTCCAACCGATTTCTCATACACAAACAGCGGTTGACCGGCGTTGCCTGGTGAAACGTTGTTGTGATGCCTCGTGTAAGGAGAAGAAATGCGTACCATCACGTTTCCCACTTTGATAAAGGTCGGATTGTAGCCTATCGCGATTGCGGTTTATCGTATCGCGACATTGCTGCTCGCGTTGGTCGAGATCCAATGACTGTTAGCAGAATATGGAATCGGTGGGTTCAGGAGGGTAATACGGAACGCCGTGCTGGATCCCAACGGCCTGGTATCACTAGCAGTCGAGATGACAGGCATGTTCTCCGCATGGCTGTAACGGATCGTGCAGCCACGTGTCGATCCCTGAGTCAACAGATGGGGACGTTTACAAGACAACTATCTGCACGAACAGTTGGACGACGTTTGGAGCAGCATGGACTATCAGCTCAGAGACCGTGGCTGCGGTTACTCTTGACGCTGCGTTACAGACAGGAGCGCCTGCGATGGTGTACTCAACGACGAACCTGGGTGCACGAATGGCAAAACGTCATTTTTTCGGATGAATCCAGGTTATGTTTACAGCATCATGATGGTCGCATCCGTGTTTGGCGACATCGCGGTGAACGCACATTGGAAGCGTGTATTCGTCATCGCCATACTGGCGTATCACCCGGCGTGATGGTATGGGGCGCCATTGGTTACACGACTCGGTCACCTCTTGTTCGCATTGACGGCACTTTGAACAGTGGACGTTACATTTCAGATGTGTTACGACCCGTGGCTCTACCCTTCATTCGATGCCTGCGAAACCCTACATTTCAGCAGGATAATGCACGACTGCATGTTGTAGGTCCTGTACGGGCCTTTCTGGATACAGTAAAAGTTCGACTGCTGCCCATTCTCCAGATCTCTCACCAATTAAAAACGCCTGGTCAATGGTGGCCGAGCAACTGGCTCGTCGCAATACGCGAGTCACTACTCTTGATGAACTGTGGTATCGTGTTGAAGCTGTATGGGCAGCTGTACCAGTACACGCCATCCAAGCTTCGTTTGATACTGCCCAGGCGTATCAAGGCAGTTATTACGGCCAGAGGTGATTGTTATGGGTACTGATTTCTTAGGATCTATGCACCCAAACTGCGTCAAAATGTAATCACATGTCAGTTATAGTATAATATATTTGTCCAATTAATCCCCGTTTATCATCTGCATTTCTTCTTGGTGTAGCAATTTTAATGCCCAGTATTAGTGTATTTGCACAAGGGTAATTCCCGAAATTCCTTCTGCCATTTTCCATTTTGGGTGGAAGCTTTTTCAAAGACAGAACTAATCTTCCTCATAATCACGATGGCACAATGGTGTCACTACTAATGTTAAACTTTGAACGGGTGAAGCAGACAGTAAACTGATTTCTGAGACATGGTATCATTTTCCAGGTGCTCGTGCCGTGCGAGGGTTGTCAGGAGTCCGGTATCAGCCTCCTCTGCGGAAGCCGTAGTAGTGTAGACTTGAAAGAGAGCACAGGGGACTCCCACCGTTCCGCGATCCACTTCTAGCCTCGCTTCTGCCCGCCTTTCTACCGACGTGAACTTCTCGTAATTGTCTTCCCAACTGCCGGTCCGACCGCTGTATTAGGACTTTCATCCATTGCGTGCGAACCGCGCATCTCCACGGCATTTAATCTAAACACGCAGTTCGTGCCGAAGCCAGTTTGGGAACGCAATTTTCATGGAAGTCATCTAACTCTGAAAACAAGCTCACGGCCAAGGCATTTACAACTGGAGTCTCAGAAGGCAGGCTGCTCCGCAATAACATTCATAAACCTAATAAACTTAATTCAATAACAGGCACCTGTTTTGTTTGAATTTACTGACGGGGCCATTTGTTGAACGAAGCTGAAATAATAAAACCTTCTCCAGTAACATTATTTACAGTGATATAAATTCGTGAAATAGGAAAAACATTTTCATAATGGTTACAAGAAGGCTGCCAGCAAATCAAACAAACATTCGGTATTTGCGAAACCTGTGTCGGCATCAAACAGTACAAAGAATATTTTAAAAATGCGGTAAAATTCGCGTGACGTAACATTACAAACAAAATAATGTCAGAGTGGAATATAATGAATCTGAAAATAGCGACATTATAGAAATACAAGCGCTGTACGTGGCTCTACATTTGTGTTAGGGTTTCTGCCGAAATATGATACATGTGGAAGTTTACTTCCCCGTCACTTAAGGTTGGGGCAACCGGTCATACACCGACGAGGTGTTGGGCTTGTTGTCGCAGATTTCATTGATTTCATGAATCAGGATTTTAGGAGTTTGTTGATGTACATCTTCAGTCATGTACCAAATGTTTCTTGATCTATATGTAATAGGCCGGGGATGATAATTGTACGTTTAGCCACACTAACTGGTGAGGTAATAGAACCAAATTATTCGCAAAACGCCCCGTATTATCGTCCACACAAAGTCAGCACTAGCAACTAGAATAACGATACGCGTAGCTGACGTGCTGAAAACAAGATAGTTGCTTCAACAAAATTATGGCACCTACCTTGCAGTAATGGTAAGCTGAAAATATCCGAAAAACCGTGCAACCATTTGAGACTTCTCTAGGAATATTTTCGCTCTGTGCTATTAGAGACCGTACAAAGCAACAGATATGCAAACGGATCTCAAAAATTTCCTTGCGGATGTTTCCAGACCCGCAGTAATATGATGGGCACTTATAATATTTTGTCAACATCTGATGTTGCAATTTTTGCAATGAATGTTTATTTATGCATTATTAGCTGGCTTCAGAGGGTACAGAGGCTAATTCAAATGCTGTGAAGTATACATGGAGCTATAATTTTGGAAGCGCTTCATAATGCCTGTAATCAGGTGATAGTACGTTTGTGAATAACAGCTAAACAAACGTACATTTAAAAGAAATGAAGGTAGCAAAAAGTTTTAACTTTCAGAATGTTTACCTATGGCCGTGGACGCAAGCATATAGACATTTTTGTGATCGATTGGTACTTCTAAAAAATCCCAGAATTTTTTTCATCAGGTGTAATAAAATAACGAAATTTTCAAGAAGAGGAAATAAAATCACCGAGAGTAACAATCAGCTGGTTCGTATGCTTTCAGAGTCCTACTAATGAGGAACTAGCAAGATAATGTGTAGCTGGACACTGTGAACAAGTAAATCCTTCGAGTTGTAGATCACTGGAATCTTATGAAACAAAATGATAATCACTGCTATTACACAGGAAAGAGATCAGTAGAAGCTGTACAGAGGACACATTTTAATGATACAAAATTGGCAAATAGAAACTCAGCCTAAGCAGTTAATTTCCATGGAATTAATTTCTTAACGCAAATTCTTGTGTATAGTCTGTAACATAAGTATTCAAATGAGAGGGTCGATACGTCATTTCCATCTGTATTTACATTTCATGATATAATTGTTGGAGACGGTAGTTATAATGAGCAAGCTAGTTTCGTTGCGTCCTCTAAATTTACAACTCTTGTGTATACGACATGTTGTTACAATATCAGCATTAACCTTTAATGTTACCCACTACTGATTTTTTGGTCAACAACAAACGTTATATTTATCAGATGACGTATTTTTGACAGGAATGAGATTATAGCAAAATTGTTTCTTGCGAGTATGGCATAGGAAGCAAACTGGAGACATTTCTTAAAGTTATAATCACAGCACTTCAATATTGACACACAGGAGACACACAAACTTATCTATCTTTGGTTCCTAAACCTATAAAAAGCTTCTCAGTAGAATCTAAATCAATGCTTTTATTTAACATGTCTTTTTGTTGTTACCAATAGATAAGATATAACAGTAGCTAATGCTGGTGCTGTCACTAGACTAAGAGAATACACACATCGACACAAATTTATTAAATTTGTAAGCCATTTTCCAACTCAGGATTATAAGAAGAAAGTGAGACTTACTTAGGACTGCGGGAATGCTACATGTGAGGAAACCACACACAGCGTTCAAAGATCGTGCAAACGGTTTTCAACTCCAGTTTAAGTTCCAAAAATACGGCCATTACTGTCTGAGAGCTATGCAAATTTATGAAGCAGCTGTGTTTAACAGAGACCGTAACGCGCATGTTGAAAACTATATATATGCAGAAGTTTCTTGTTCAAGGCAAGCAAGTATATGGGAACTCATGACCTTTAAGACGTTGCCAACACACTAACACGAAATATGTGCTACTCATTTTTTTTTTGTTAATGAATGTGGAAAAATCTCAGAGCGATAAGATCATTTGTCCTCAAATTTACCTTTAATGGAACAGGTTCTATCAGCGATATCATCACCGACGCTTAATAATTCGTAGGTACGTATTGAATCAATCCACTTTATACACAAATTGAATTACCAACAAGGGTTTATAACGTAGTTTAGTGTCAAGTATATCTATATGCATCCAGGTAATGTCTGTGATACTATCCAAAAATGCCAAATAATTCGTAAATGCGTAGTTACACTCTCGGAATCTTCCTGGGTTGAGAAAGTACGAGGGCTGTCCAGAAAGTAAGTTACGATCGGTCGCGAAATGGAAACGACTATGAAAATCCGATAAAGCTTTGCAAAGGTGTGTTGGGCAGTGTCTCTAGTATGACTCTACGTAGAATTATGTCGCTCTTTTCATTCCTGAGCTCTTAGTGAGCGCGTAAAGATGTTATAGAAAATAGTGTCTCCCGCCAAGTACGAGGGCCTGGTGAGAATTTTCCCCTGAAGCTATGCAACCAACATTACATAACTGTCGTGCGGTTTCTTCTTCAAGACAATTCTCAGCCTCATTCTGCAGGGGCAATGAAGATGCTCCTGCATCGTTCCAATTGGAAATGTTTGGTTACCCACAATACAGCCCGTAATTGTCTCCCACTGAGTTTCATCTCTGCTCGAACGAACCGCTGGCTATGAAGACAACATTTTGGCACAGACAACGAGCTTCAGGCCAGCGTAGAGAATTGGCGGAAAGCACTGGCGGCTGCCTTCTATGATGAGGATATTGGAAAGTTGGTACAACGCTACGACGAATGTCTGAGTCAGAACGGCGACTACGTAGAGAAGTAGCTGAAAGGTGTAGCTAACTGTTACAAATGAAACATTTCTGATTTTCACTGTGATTTTCATTTCGCGATCAATCGTAACTTCCTTTCTGGACAGCCCTCGTATGTTATATTATTACGGTGATTACAAAATCGATTCACATTTACAGAAAACTTGGCAGTGAGAGCCCATTTACCAGTATGACGTTGCACCTGAATGCATGCGCTAATTCGGTTCAGAAGTGTGTCATAAAGCAGTTGATCCCCTCCTGAGGCAAGCTGGCGCACCACCGATCGTTGACATCTGGAACACTGGCACTGGAACCAAGTTGACACCTGAGCTGGAACCACACATGTTCTATCAGGGACGTGTCTGGGGATCTTGCTGGTCACGGGAGTACCTCAACAACATGCAGAGAGTCCTTACAGATACTTACAATATGTAGACGAGAACTGTCCTCCTGAAAAATGACACCACGATTTGCTTGGTGCGCCATAGGGCGATCCTCCCTTGAGGTCGACCGGAACCTTGAAACTCACGTTTCCAGGCACTCCAACGTCGGACTTCTGTCGCATCTAAATGTCCCATAAATCTGGACATTGAACAATTCAACAGTTGGCCAAAAGGAGGAACACAATAAGGACCCTTTCAAACTCTGGCAGGTGCTGACAACGCTGTCTCAAACAAGTACATGGAATCTCCGTGTCCTTCGTAATGATTTCTCAACATCTGACGCTGTTCATACTCCTTAGATATTCTACCAGACCTGATTACAACACCTAGCACGAACAACGCTAATGTACTCTGGTGGCCGTTCTAATTGCTATACAGAGTTGTTAGTCTAATCGTTTACATACTCGCCTATGGTGTGTACGTGTACAAAGTTACACTGACATCTGACAATGTCTACTGTTTAGTTTTTTGTCAGACAGCGTGTTTCGAATGACAGCCCCATACCAAAGGGCAGCTCAAACAGCACCTGTGGTAAGCGGGTAGCATACGTGTCAGGCACCACTGCTAGCATCAGCCCTCATAATGTAACATATGGGAATCAAAATTTTCATTAAACTTAGTAATATCATAAACCATATATAGTTACTAATATATTGCTAATGCATATGATTTCACATAGTTGTCAGATGAAGTACCTTCCATCCTTTCCGAGTAAGGCACGAGCAAGTCGTGATAACCGATATTATTCGGAACACAACCATTTATTGTACCACCTAGTACTGTTCTTGTAATCACTTTAGTGAATATGTATGATTTTCAGTTACAAATTCGTTAGTACTTGCGAATTAGAGCTAAAATTTTTGTGCGTTTGAATATTTTCTTTCCGCATTTGATCAAATGCGCTGTTCAAACGAGACAAAACATTTGTAGCGTATACCGTATAAAATAAGCTGCAGTAATCTATTGAGGGTTTCGACAGTGTATTTTTTCCATTATTGCTTAATTTTACAGCTTCAGTTTGTAACAAATGCTTGGCGTAAATGATTAAACGTAATTACGTTCACCACAAAATATACCCGACTACAATTTTATGTAAATATTGCACATAAAAGTAGATGTATTACTTTTGTAATTTCTTATACAATCCACCTTAAGGTGGTGGTTAGGTTTTCGGAACCGTACTGTAACAAGAGAACGAGATAATACGGGGAAAGAAAGTAAGGCTACGTACTCGGTAACGAAGTGCGGTGGGTACATGAAAACACCAGCGGTGGACTGAGTAGAAATTGCATCGGAGGCTATCTCTACTTCTGTCTTTATATCCTAATGTCTGAAGTGTAGCGGTGTTTGTGCTCTTGTGAAATCTCTTGTTATGTTACGAAGGATGACTACGTACATATAAAGTAGAGAAGGTGCAACATAATTCGGATAGTTCTCTTACCAGCACTAATAATTATACAAAAAATGTGTCTTGAGTTGTGCCAGATAACTCACACGCATTGATTTACGGAAACACCTCAAAACCTCAGATTGAAAGAATTTGTGTCTCTGGTAGATAGTTAAACTGATACTGCTTTAGCGCATGTGTCTCAAGCTAAGTTGATAAAATTGTGTCCCCGAATTTTTCTAGCAGTTAATGTGACGTAGTACCTACAATAGTTCGGGACTATGAGAAATATCACTCTGCATTTTGTTCGGATTCCACGGACAACACAGCAAGGGTTTTCGTACATAGTAACAAATATGGTGTTCAAGTCAGTATAGATTTAGTAACAGATTCACAAAGCATGCAAGTGAGTATCGTTTAACGCTTGAAGGCGTACGTTGAATCATGGAATTATTTTGAGTACTAAATGTGTAATACTTTTCGTGGACGATACCGTGGATAACTTTTTTTAAGGTCTTTGTTATTCGTTTCTAAAGGACTAACTTTCATTAAGTGTCCAACTAGTGCTGAAGATGAATACGGAAATGTATGAATATTAAGTTTGTTCTCGTCACCTAGGTGGAAACTAAGACAAAACACAATTACTACTGCAGTTACAAAAAGCGGCAGCGAGTAAGATAAGTTTCGAATTCCTTTTTTCAAAGAATTATAAAGTGAAATAAGTAACGACTAATTTTCATTTACGTATAAATGTATAGAATTTTCCACTAAAAGAACTGTTTTTGGAGCAGTTACAATTTTTTAATGCATAAATTTCAGTTTACGCGAGAAACTCAGTTCATAATTCAATGATCTACTACTTGTTCGTATTTTTAGAGAATATCATTAGTAGAAAATGTACAGCTACCTTTTAGACAAAATAAAGTTGAATTTAGTTGAATATTAAATTATAAACCCCTAATTTATTACAATAACTTATTTTATGAAGGAAAGTTCATTTCCATTATCTTCAAAGATGCCACTGACTACAGAAGAAGCCTTATTGCGACCTCAACGAGACAGAAACGTCTATCTGAGAATATGGTGCTACTTCCCCTCATGTGACTTCGCTGTGTGTTCCTTGTTCTCAAAGAATATGCTAGAATCTTTTTCTAAAGTGTGCACAGGATGAAGTGTCATCTTTGAAAAAATTATACAAAAAGTCAGCAGTATAAACAACAGTACGCAGAAACCACGATGCGGTATCGTATGCAAGGACGCAGCAACTTTTACGATCATCGGCATTCGTCGAACTACAGGTCTCAAAATCTGTCCGATATCTTAATATTTCTTATCATTTTATTCTCCTACGGTTCCGTCGCCTAAGTTTGCCAAGGACACCAGTATACTTGATATAAAAAAGTGTGGATTGTTGTACTATGCGAAACAACGTTTGGTAGATGAACAGGTCCCACATTCAGAAACTGTGCTGGGAATGCATGAAATTTATTTTGCTAGCCATTGCTTACTGTACAGTATCACTGTACAACGTAATCCACGGGCAAGACTGTCGTGTCAGGTCGAACGCGGGCAATGCATGAGAAGTAGGAACTGTCTTTCACTGGTAACAATCAGCGCTTCTGTTGTACAAATGTAATTCATAGATCACTGCAATTTTCCAGTCACGTGTACTTCCATTTACTATCAAATAACTGTTGAAGCAGACCTAATTTTGATCGGCTAACCATCAAAAAAATATACGAAATATTACAGCTAAAGTTTTTGGATAAGGTAAAGATACAGTGGTCAGAGTACAAAAAATATTTGTTTACAGGCGACCTCACAGGCACAGTATCTACGGTAATATGGTCTGGAACGAGCTCTACTCTACATCGCGAAGCAGATGGTAATCTACTGAGGTAACAAGGCAGCGGAGTCACGTTTCATATTGTCGTTGTAAGCACGAAGCTGGTGAAAGGATCTCAAAGGCATCTGCTGCGATGTCGTAGGAGGTCACTGACTGAACGAACGACTGATTTAAATTATTATTTGTTTCTGGTAGGGATGGGAGGGGAGCCAGCCGGTCCTGTATTTTCGTCACTATGTTAACGTATCTGCAAAGGTCAACAAACTTTCATTCGGACCAATTACAAGTAACTGCAATAACCTGGCTGAGAGACTAATAAATTACCGAGCGATGTGGGTAGTGGTTAACACTAGACTCTCCTTGTGAGCGAGTGGGTTACAAATGGGATCTAGTCTTCCAGATGTAAGTTCCAGTGATTTTCCTCAATCAGCACAGACGATACTGGGTACTGGGGCGATCCATCAAAGAGGCCACGCTTTATTCCAGTCTTTCCCTTGCCTGAGTGGACGTGTCTCCCGTCTGTAACGATTTCGACACCCCTAAGATGAGTCTCTATGGCATATAACTTTATGAAATGGTAACAAATCGTGAGAGTGGCATCAGAATGTTAGGAATGGCCCGAAATGTTCACATACTTTTTTCTTGATAGGCTACAGGATAAAGATGTGGCTGCATATTATTCTAGGCAAGTAACTTCACTGATATTGGTAAAATCTGAAGCAACATGTTGTGTTTAATATTAGGCTTAGCGACAGGTTGGGGAGAGAAAATGATGGTGATTTCATGGATATCATGTTGTTTTATGCTAACACAGATTTCTCAAGTACCGAATATTTGTTTGATCTGCTATCAGAAATATTGCAAGTGTCTTATCTATTTGGGAATGAGAATGTACACTAAATAAATTTTATTTTATAGGGTACCACAAGCAAAAGCGTATTTGGTGTAAGCTTCGGGAACAACAGCAATCCAGAATATTGGTCTAGATCTAACCATGTGTTAGGAGAAAAAATTAGCTCAACGCAATAAGGACTATTTGACAACAAAATGTGTAAGTCTGCAAAATCTGCGTACAAGTCACAGTCTGTCACTACAACGGGGACTGAAAGTCAGGTAAACATTGCAAATGTGGTCTGAATGTCTGTTCAAGGAGCTGGACTGGTTCCTCGCAGATATGTGTCCTGCGTCCCAGTCTGCATTCGCAATGGAATGTAATCATGCAAATAAATTTGGTGGCATGTCAATAATGTAAGTTAAAAGAAGAAAAGTTTCTGACGCAAAGGTAATTCTTGGAAAAAGAAAAGAGGGATTGATACCTGTGTTGATCCGCAACGGAAATTGGAACTGATATTCGCAAATGTCAACGCATTATCCAATGGCTGCCAGCGTCAGTGAGTATCTGTAATTCGTTTCTTCACCATCGCTAGTAAACCATGAGGACCGATGGACTGAGTGCAGCTCGCCTGCCTCCTCTCAAACAGAGTTACTAAGTCGTTCTTTGTAGACAATTAAACACACGAAATGATGAAAAGTTAAATAAATACACTCTTATAAAGTTGTAAATTACTACTTAGGCAATCATCCTAAATGATACAAATTTATACAGAGTGAATCCGATGTCCATAGACAAAATTTGGAACGCTATTCAGATATTACATTATCTGATCAGAATTATCCGGATACTTCTGTGTAGCTTGGAATTGACCGCTAGGTGTCGCGAAAGGCGGACCCGCCAGTATTAAAGGAGGCGGGGAGAAGCAGCAGCAGTAAAATGGGTACGCCAGGCGAGCTCAGTGGCTTTCAGGGTGTATTGCAGGTCACCTGAGTGACATACAATGCTTGCTAAAGCTGCCCGGATTGACATTTGATGTTGTTATTGTGAAATGTAAACGCGCAGGAACAACCACAGGTGAACTAGCATAAAGCAGACCTCATGTATTGACGGACAAGGACCGTCGAGTATTGTGGATTGGTCTAAGAAACCGCATGAAATCATCCGAAGGAATCACTCGTGAGGTCCAAAATGCTATCAGCCCTCCAGCTAGCACAATGACGGCGCCAAGGGAATTTAAAAGAATGGGTCGCCCGGCTCTTTACAAGCCAGACGTTTCTGTTGTCAACGCTATGCGACGCTTAAGTTGCTGTACAGAGATACGCCACTGGACAGTAGGTGACTGGAAATGAGTGTTTGGGGCCATGGATCTCGCTTTACCCAGTGGAAAACAGATGGGGAGGGGGAATCTGAGTTTGTGCGAACGCCTGGAGAACGTTGTGTGCCGTCCTGTGTAGTTCCAACAGTGAAGTACGAAACAGGTGGTGTTACAGCATGGGGTGTTTTTCGTGGTTAGGGTGTGGACTTACTACTGCACGTAAAAAAAGAAAAAACGCTAAATTCGGAAGAATATGAAAACATTTTTCAGCATTTTGTACAACGTACAGTAGAGGAACAGCTGGAAGACGATGACTGTATCAACATGACCGTGTACCTTATTGTAAGGCAGCGTCTGTGTAGGAATGGTTTGTGAACAATAACATGCCTGAATTGGACAGCTCTGCCAGGAGTCCAGATTTGAACCCATAGTTCCGATCAGAACCCACTGAAACACCTTTGGGACGAGTTACAACGTCGACTTCATTCCAGACCCCAACATCCAACATGAGTACCTACACTGGTTCAAATGGTTGAAATGGCTCTGAGCACTATGGGACTTAACATCTATGGTCATCAGTCCCCTAGAACTTAGAAGTATTTAAACCTAACTAACCTAAGGACATCACACAACACCCAGTCATCACGAGGCATAGAAAATCCCTGACACCGCCGGGAATCGAACCTGGGAAACCGGGCGCGGGAAGCGAGAACGCTACCGCACGACCACGAGCTGCGTACACCTACACTGGTTTCGGATTTTGAGGAAGAGTGGTTTACCATTCGTCCACATACATTCAGACACGTTATTGAAAGGGCCCCCACCAGAGTCGAAGCCATTATAAAAGCGAAGGGTGAACACACTCCATATTAATGTCCACTAATCTGTGTCGTATACGTTTGTTGGATACTGTATTTTCTGTTTTGGAATTACGGACTCATGTTTTCCAGTGGCTCGTTACAGAGCAATAATTACGCGGCCTGCCCAGAGAGTAATGCTCCGCGTTTTTCTTCCCAGGCGAAAACAATAGTACGAATGCGAAACGTTGCGTATGTATTACTTGAAGTCTTCTGAGTGAGTGCGCCCAAGTTTCCGTCACTTCCGACGGACAGTGTAGCTGCGGGATAGTTTCAAAATGGCGTCTGTAGGTGACCTACGTTACAAGCAACGTGCCGTCATTGAGTTTCTCAATGAAGAGAAAGAAACTGTGGGGAATATTCACAAAAGCATGTGGAAAATCTATGGAGTATCTGCTGTCGACACAAGTATAGTTAATCGCTGGGCACGGAGGATGAGGTCATCAGAAGGCGGTTCGGCGGAGCTCCATGATGTGCAGCGCTCGGGAAGACCATACACAGCCGTCACACCTGACGTGTTGCAGTCCCGTCGGACTTCCGCTTGTTTGGGCCATTAAAAGATTACATTCGTGGAAGATATTTTGAAGATGATGAGGAGGTGATTCACATAGTGAAGCACTGGCTACACCACCACGACAAGGATTGGTACCGACGGGGCGTACGCGCCGTTGTTTCGCGCCGGAGGAAGGCCATAGAACGGGATGGAAATTATGTGAAAAAATATCGTGTGTAGATAAAACACCATTCTTTCGTGTGTGTAATTCTCATTGTGTTAAATAAAGAACTGTTGAAGAAAATAATGCGGTGCATTACTTTCTGGCAATTCTCGTGTATTTATTCTGTTTATTACCCTAATTACCTTTGTTTTTGTGAACATATCTTTGTAACAGTCGAAACGTCTATAGTGTACTTTTCACAAAAGGTACAACACGAAATACAGAGTGATGCCAGAATCTTCTTGTGGTTGCTACCGCTGTATAGTTAGCCGCTGTCAACACAGCGTCGCTGTGCCGTTCTTCCACCGTATTCAGCGAATCCTTATACAAAGTGCACATCGCTCAACTCTACATTAGTCAACCTATAAATGTTACTGTGTTATCAGTGTTTTCGCACAACCGACACCACCGTCTAAAAAAATCCAACACAGAAAAGGGCACTGCTGCTTATAAACTTGAGGCTCAAGAGTATAGTGGGCATTACTGTTGCCAGCAGCAAGAAAAGTGAGTAAATGGGACAGGTTTGTTTCCAAAAAAGACACACAGCGCTTACTGTCGACCTCTGCCACAAAGATAAATGAGCTTAAGAAATCAAACGGAATACAATTACTCCGCAGCGAGGCAAATGACGCTGCGAATCGCTTATACTCAGAAACTGTCGCTGCACAACCTCAGAAATTTTGTCGGTAAACTTCGGCTTCACGTTGTATGCTTTGATGTGTGGTTAGCAGGAAAATTGAATCAAAATTTGAACTGCAAAATGTCTCTGAGCACTATGGGACTTAACATCTGAGGTCATCAGTCTAGAACTACTTAAACCTAACTAACTTGAGGACATCACACACATCCATGCCGGAGGCAGGATTCGAATCTGCGATCGTAGCGGTCGCGCGGTTCCAGACTGAAGCGCCGAGAACCGCTCGGCCACAACAGCCGGCTTTGAAATGCAGAGAGAATAGATGGTGTGAGGGTCAGGTGCGCTGGACACCTTCCACGTGTTACGCCAGGACGGTGCCCCTTGTAAGCAACGGTAGTCGGCTGGAAGCAGCAGTGCAGACTGGAATGCGCCGTAAGCAAGGGCAGGAGAGCCGCTCGTAAAGTCCGACACTGGAATCCACGGGAAACGCTAGGCGTCCTCTCACGTGCAGTTGAGGTATGGGACATTCGTACAAGCTGAAATGGTGGCGGCATAAAGCAAAGAAAGATAACTGAGGACAGGAAACAACTAGAATTATATCAGCTCTTGTACCAGTCACTTGTTACACCGATGGACATTAAAACTGCAAACATGACCAAACGTCAAATCATCATGAAGTGCACTACATGTTCAGATGATTAGCACTTGAGCAGATTAGTACGAAGTAAGCAGGAGCGACGCCATCTACATTCTGTATACAAGCAAACATGACACACCGGTTTCTCATAGGTATGAGAAACCGGTCTGTTTGTCTCCCATGCATTTTGTGCCATTCACCCGATTACGATACGCGTATTGCATAGACAGAAAGCTTCATTATTGTGTACCTACACGACTCCAGAACAATCATGGCAAGCAGTTATTGCCATAAAATATCTAAGAGTAAGCGTACGGAGTGATTTAAAGTGGAACCATCACATAAAATTATTCACAGGTAAGACAGATACCAGACTGATTCGTTGGAAAAATCCTCAGGAAACGTAGTCAACTACAAAGGAGGTAGCTTACCAAAACACGCTCGTTCAACTAATACTTTAATATTGGTTATCAGCCTCAGATCCGAACCCAATGGAATCGATATAGGAAATCGGAGGAGGAGGAGAAGATTAGTGTTTAACGTTCCATCGACAACGAGGTCATTAGAGACAGACGACAAGTTCGCATTGGTGGAGGCTGAGGAAAAAAAAGCGGCCGTGCCCTTTCGAAGGAACCATTCCGGCATTTGCCTAAAGCGATTTAGGGGAATGAGGGGAAACGTAAATCAGGATGGCCAGATGCGGGTTTGAACCGTCGTCCTCCCCAACGCGAGACTGGTGCGGTAACCACAGCGCAACTCCGCTAAGTGATAGTGGAAATGGAGAAGATCCAAAGAAGAGCACAGCGTTTCATTACAATAGCATTTAATAAGCACGAAACTGCAATGGCAGACGCTGCAAGAGACTCGTTGTACGTCACGGTGCGATTTACAAATTCCAGAGCGTACGCTCCTAGATTTCACAAATATATTGCTTCCTTCTACCTATGTCTCTCGAAAAGATCACGAAGATAAAATTACGTTCAAATGTTCAAATGTGTGCGATTTCATAAGGGAGCTAACTGCTGAGGTCATCGGTCCCTAGACTTACACACTATTTAAACTAACTTATGCCCGATTGAGGACTCGAACCTGTGGTGGGAGGGGCCGGGTAATCCGTGACATGGCGCCTCAAACCACACGGTCACTCCGCGCGGCCAGATGAAATTAGACAGATCTGAGTCGAAACAGAGGGTTACCGGGAACCGTTCTTCCCGCGAACAGTTCGCGACTCGAACAGGAAAGAAGGCGCGTGGCACTAGATAATAGCGGAGACCAAGACACCTGCCAGAAGCCGTTCTTTTCCTCTAAACGGCAGCCAGTTACTGGTAGAGCTGCAAGTCTGCGCAGAATACAGATGAAACTGCAGCGTTAAATTCGCTGGAGATACGTAATAACTATGTATACAGATCTCTGTCAAATGTGTTTATATATATATATACACTCCTGGAAATGGAAAAAAGAACACATTGACACCGGTGTGTCAGACCCACCATACTTGCTCCGGACACTGCGAGAGGGCTGTACAAGCAATGATCACACGCACGGCACAGCGGACACACCAGGAACCGCGGTGTTGGCCGTCGAATGGCGCTAGCTGCGCAGTATTTGTGCACCGCCGCCGTCAGTGTCAGCCAGTTTGCCGTGGCATACGGAGCTCCATCGCAGTCTTTAAAACTGGTAGCATGCCGCGACAGCGTGGACGTGAACCGTATGTTCAGTTGACGGACTTTGAGCGAGGGCGTATAGTGGGCATGCGGGAGGCCGGGTGGACGTACCGCCGAATTGCTCAACACGTGGGGCGTGAGGTCTCCACAGTACATCGATGTTGTCGCCAGTGGTCGGCGGAAGGTGCACGTGCCCGTCGACCTGGGACCGGACCGCAGCGACGCACGGATGCACGCCAAGACCGTAGGATCCTACGCAGTGCCGTAGGGGACCGCACCGCCACTTCCCAGCAAATTAGGGACACTGTTGCTCCTGGGGTATCGGCGAGGACCATTCGCAGCCGTCTCCATGAAGCTGGGCTACGGTCCCGCACACCGTTAGGCCGTCTTCCGCTCACGACCCAACTTCGTGCCGCCCGCCTCCAGTGGTGTCGCGACAGGCGTGAATGGAGGGACGAATGGAGACGTGTCGTCTTCAGCGATGAGAGTCGCTTCTGCCTTGGTGCCAATGATGGTCGTATGCGTGTTTGGCGCCGTGCAGGTGAGCGCCACAATCAGGACTGCATACGACCGAGGCACACAGGGCCAACACCCGGCATCATGGTGTGGGGAGCGATCACCTACACTGGCCGTACACCACTGGTGATCGTCGAGGGGACACTGAATAGTGCACGGTACATCCAAACCGTCATCGAACCCATCGTTCTACCATTCCTAGACCGGCAAGGGAACTTGCTGTTCCAACAGGACAATGCACGTCCGCATGTATCCCGTGCCACCCAACGTGCTCTAGAAGGTGTAAGTCAACTACCCTGGCCAGCAAGATCTCCGGATCTGTCCCCCATTGAGCATGTTTGGGACTGGATGAAGCGTCGCCTCACGCGGTCTGCACGTCCAGCACGAACGCTGGTCCAACTGAGGCGCCAGGTGGAAATGGCATGGCAAGCCGTTCCACAGGACTACATCCAGCATCTCTACGATCGTCTCCATGGGAGAATAGCAGCCTGCATTGCTGCGAAAGGTGGATATACACTGTACTAGTGCCGACATTGTGCATGCTCTGTTGCCTATGTCTATGTGCCTGTGGTTCTGTCAGTGTGATCATGTGATGTATCTGACCCCAGGAATGTGTCAATAAAGTTTCCCCTTCCTGGGACAATGAATTCACGGTGTTCTTATTTCAATTTCCAGGAGTGTATATGTGTGTGTGTGTGTGTGTGTGTGTGTGTGTGTGTGTGTGTGTGTAAGGATACGGGGAAGAAGTGAAATACATTGGGGTGCAAAACTTAAAGACCACCGTAACTTTCGTTCGATGTTTCATTTCCAACTACATTGTTCGATGAAACATGCACCATATTGACGGGGGTGGACAGAAACATGGAGCCACCAAAACCACAACATATTAGGGGAGGGTTGCTAGCGATGGGCCGGCTCCATCGAAGCGCTGGGTCGATTTCTCTGTGGATATTGTAAGTACATGCATTCTAGCGGTGATTTAGTATAACCTACGTTGCCAAAGATTTACCATCTTAGTGGTAAGTTTCTACACGGAGACACAAAGCAACAGTGAACTAAGATAAGACTTGCAGTAGCTTCTTGTAATTGACTGGTACAAATGATGGAAACGTGGTAGTGAAATGCGTATAGTAATTAAATGTATGCAGCCATCATTGGAAAGTAAGAGCAATTGAAACCTTTTTGTCATATTCACAATTTAAAGTTACGTGCTATGACAGAGATTACGAGTTGATAAGAGATGCCGTACGGCTGCCTTAAATGAGCCGCTTCGAATTTTGTCCAGTTTTCCGCCTAAGTAGGCCACTATGAAAAAAAATTAGGCAATGATTTTCATTGTATGTTTCCTTCTAGATTGTAAGCGTTTTGATAATCAGTCAAATGCGATCCTTTTACCTTCGAGGGTGAAATTTATACTTTTAGGCTGCTTGTTTCCTAACACATTTTAATCGGTTTCAGGTGCCAATAAAAAAATCCTAACATGAAAAAATAAAGAATGCATCGACAATTATTTACATCTCTATAGTATTTAATAGCTATACAACTCTAGGTCATCCACAAAAGCTGTTTGGCCCAATGAAGGAAACCAGTTGCCTTGATTGGGAAGAAGGCACATGTTTTTATTTGGCACGACTGGAAGCTGTTTTAAATGCCAACTGTTTTGCTACATCGTATCAGGCATGGGAATGTGTCATGGTTTTGCTGATTCCGTAGTTCTGTACAACCACCTTCCCTCTGTAAGTGAGAGGAAGTAATAACTTGCCCTCATTCCTGGTGAGTTGGCTCTGGAAATTTCGACAGCAGACCTTTTCGTGATACAGAACGCTTGTCTTATAACATGTGTCATTGGACTTTGTTGAGCACCTCCGTGAAGTTCTCGCAGCGACTAAACGTTCACGTGCGATCATCATTGGATCTTATACATGTTGCTCATTGTTGTTGTGGTCTTCAGTCCTGAGACTGGTTTGATACAGCTCTCCATGCTACTCTGTCCTCCATGCTACTCTGTCATCTCCCAGTACCTACTGCAACCTACATCTTTCTGAATCTGCTTAGTGTATTCATCTCTTGGTCTCCCTCTACGATTTTTACCCTCCACGCTCCCATCCAATACTAAATTGGTGATCCCCCGATGTCTCAGAACATGTCCTACCAGCGGTTCCCTTCTTCTAGTCAAGCTGTGCCACAAACTTCTCTTCTCCCCAATCCTATTCAATACCTCATTAGTTACGTTATCTACACATGTAATCTTCAGCATTCTTCTGTAGCACCACATTTCGAAAGCTTCTATTCTCTTCTTGTCTAAGGTATTTATCGTCCCGTTTCACTTCCATACATGGCCACACTCCATACAAATACTTTCAGAAACGACTTCCTGACACTTAAATTTATACTCGATGGTAACAAATTCCTCTTCTTCAGAAACGATTTCCTTGCCATTGCCAGTCTACATTTTATATCCTCTCTACTTCTACCATCATCAGTTATTTTGCTCCCCAAATAGCAAAACTCCTTTAGTACCTTAAGTGTCTCATTTCCTAATCTAATTCCCTCAGCATCACCCGACTTAATTCGACTACATTTTATTATCCTCGTTTTGCTTTTGTTGATGTTCATCTTATACCCTCCTTTCAAGACACAATCCATTCCGTTCAACTGCTTTTCTAAGTCCTTTGCTGTCTCTGACAGAATTATAATGTCATCGGCGAACCTCAAAGTTTTTATTTCTTCTCCATGGATTTTAATACCTACTCCAAATTTTTCTTTTGTTTCCTTTACTGCTTGCTCAATATACAGATTGAATAACATCGGGGAGAGGCTACAAGCCTGTCTCACTCCCTTCCCAACCACTGCTTCCCTTTCATACCCCTCAACTTATTAATGCCATCTGCTTTCTGTACACATTGTAGATAGCCTTTCGCTCTCTGTATTTTACCCCTGCCACCTTCAGAATTTGAAAGACAGTATTCCAATCAACATTGTCAAAAGCTTTCTCTAAGTCTACAAATGCTAGAAACGTAGGTTTGCCTTTCCTTAATCTTTCTTCTAAGATAAGTCGTAGTGTCAGTATTGCCTCACGTGTTCCAATATTTCTACGGAATCCGAACTGATCTTCCCCGAGGTCGGCTTCTATCAGTTTTTCCATTCATCTGTAAAGAATTCGCGTTAGTATTTTGCAGCTGTGAGTTATTAAACTGATAGTTCGGTAATTTTCACATCTGTCAACACCTGCTTTCTTTGGGATTGGGATTATTATGTTCATCTTGAATGTTGCCCATTAGTCCTAGCTAATAATGGTCCCAAACGTATTCGCAGTACTCAAAAACCGGTCGAGCATTCTTCCCTGGTGGACGAATCACGTGTTTTAGTCTCTCAACGATTCTCAGCCTAGCATATGACTTTTTACTATTTTTTTTATGTTGCCATTTCGCATTAGCTCGTTCCGGATGATTTTTCCTACATATTTAACGAGAGTCAAGTGTTTCCTATGATACGCCGCCAGTAATTTAAACGAAAAGTAGTGGATTTGTATTTATTTGCGTTCAGAGTCAGCTCCCAGACCTTGCGCCAAAAGTCGATCCTCTACAGGTCTTCTAGCGTTTTGGTAGAGTGTTCCTACAGAGAACCGCAGCGTTCAAGAAAACCTAACTAAGCTTCCAACGTTATCCACTATATCATTCATATATTTGTCAACAGTAACGTTCGTAATCACACTCCTATGGGCTCTCCTGAAGTTACCTCTACATGTCGATTTTGTTAGATTAAAAACGACGTGCTAAGTTCTTTCTGCAAAGAAATCCCGAATCAATTCACAAAGAAGAAAACTGTACACTTCTGCTGATAAACAAATACTGCAGATTTACAGACCATTATGGAAGACTATCACTCATACGAAAGCCTGTAGTTTAGGAGAGCTAAAATATTTGAAATTGAGTGCATAATAAATCAGTCAGTTAGACCATACCGATAACTAATCGGAGAATGTCGAACACCATTGACAGGTTTACGTCACAGCATGTTTGGCTTCGTAGCTCTGAATTAGACGTTCCCCGGCCAGGATTCGTCGAAACAAAGTGAGGCATGGAGGTTCGTATAATCTCAATCGTCATCATTATCCTCATTACCACCACCACCACCACCACCACCACCACCACCACCACCATCAGCTTGGAGACACCTTTTATATGCTAATAAGTTCTGGTCTTAAAAGACGCAGCGTTCGTCTGAATAATTTATTAAATGCGCAGAAAGCTTAAAACTTAACGGACTGGGATCTGAACTAGCTCCGTACAAGTCCAGTGGATTTATCTGTTTCGCATCCTAGGTCGGCTTAATCTGGTAAGCAGTAAACAGACGTTATTGTCGTGAGTTATCAAAGGAGAGGAAGATCAATAGCAATCTCAGTTAGGTAAGAGATGCGAGAGGACTGGTGGAAGGAGCCAGAGAAGCACTAAAAAGAAAAGATCTTTGAAAACCTTGTACGTAATGAGTAAGCGCATTGACGCTCACTTATTCTTGCGCAGATACAGAAGCGTTCAGTATTTAGAGGATGAACACTCATAATGGCGCTTGTTGTAAGGGGGACACGTCCCTCTAGGAAAGTGCTACGAGCCTTGTTTAAACAACTCTTCATGACGATAAAATGACTCAACACTGTGAATATTCCGTGATAACTTTTCTGTCATGTTATTAATCTACTTTAATATCTGTTACGCCGCAACCATCAATATTAGTGTAGCTCTACAAACACTGAATTTTGACGATTCAAATTAATTCTTGTACTAACACCTGCAGAGTTTAATCAGCGAAAAGGGACGTGAAACAGTAATTTTCCCGAAATATAATTTTAATTTCGACGAATTTCGCTCGCAAAATAAATGATGTTCAGATTTCATTAAAAGCGTATCTCGATAAGAGGAGTAATTATGTATTACAACGTCCGGCCTGTTTGTTCAGTCAGCACTGCATGCATAAATAATAGCGTTACTGGAGCTTTCAAATACGCGGTGGCGCGATCCACTGCTGCCGTCGGGAAAGTGAGGTTCACATAATCAAGATATGATTATACTTTTATTTTTACGTGCAGTATATATTTTAGTTTTCTCCTGTAGAGGTAGTAATGTACGAGAAGTAAAATTCTGTAAGGCCAAATTTAGTATGTCAATGTGAGTGAATTATGACTAACAAAATGTAGCACCTCATTTTGTCAATAGGCTTCATCTACGACGATTTGCTCTTGAAGCAAACTTGTAACGAACATTTGGTATTACTTAGTTAATTTAGATGACTCTTCACTAAATTTCAATAATACTGTGCTAAATCAAGAATTATTTCGTTACGAATCTTCTTTTTTGCATACCTTGTGAAAAGCCTTTGAAAGAGTTATATTTCAGGTGCTTTCAATGTACTCTAATCGAGGAACGTGTAGTATTTTTTTTGTTCGAATTAGGCTTATATATGCATAAACTGATTACGAAAATATAATCAGTAGGGCAGGATGCATAAAAATTGCAGTACACTGATTTCCACTAACGCACATAGATTTAAATAATTAGGACAATGGACGGAAGTTACGACGGAACAAACTAAAAGTCGTGTTAGAAGAGTTCTTCAAGGCGTGATGAGGAATTTCTTTGTTAGAGTTTCGGAATTTTGTTACTCGGTCATCTGAATACCACGATAAGCATAATTTTAGCCTGATGTATTTCGTTCACTCGAACGTTACTCAGGCATGAAATACACTCCTGGAAATTGAAATAAGAACACCGTGAATTCATCGTCCCAGGAAGGGGAAACTTTATTGACACATTCCTGGGGTCAGATACATCACATGATCACACTGACAGAACCACAGGCACATAGACACAGGCAACAGAGCATGCACAATGTCGGCACTAGTACAGTGTATATCCACCTTTCGCAGCAATGCAGGCTGCTATTCTCCCATGGAGACGATCGTAGAGATGCTGGATGTAGTCCTGTGGAACGGCTTGCCATGCCATTTCCACCTGGCGCCTCAGTGGGACCAGCGTTCGTGCTGGACGTGCAGACCGCGTGAGACGACGCTTCATCCAGTCCCAAACATGCTCAATGGGGGACAGATCCGGAGATCTTGCTGGCCAGAGTAGTTGACTTACACCTTCTAGAGCACGTTGTGTGGCACGGGATACATGCGGACGTGCATTGTCCTGTTGGAACAGCAAGTTCCCTTGCCGGTCTAGGAATGGTAGAACGATGGGTTCGATGACGGTTTGGATGTACCGTGCACTATTCAGTGTCCCCTCGACGATCACCAGTGGTGTACGGCCAGTGTAGGAGATCGCTCCCCACACCATGATGCCGGGTGTTGGCCCTGTGTGCCTCGGTCGTATGCAGTCCTGATTGTGGCGCTCACCTGCACGGCGCCAAACACGCATACGACCATCATTGGCACCAAGGCAGAAGCGACTCTCATCGCTGAAGACGACACGTCTCCATTCGTCCCTCCATTCACGCCTGTCGCGACACCACTGGAGGCGGGCTGCACGATGTTGGGGCGTGAGCGGAAGACGGCCTAACGGTGTGCGGGACCGTAGCCCAGCTTCATGGAGACGGTTGCGAATGGTCCTCGCCGATACCCCAGGAGCAACAGTGTCCCTAATTTGCTGGGAAGTGGCGGTGCGGTCCCCTACGGCACTGCGTAGGATCCTACGGTCTTGGCGTGCATCCGTGCGTCGCTGCGGTCCGGTCCCAGGTCGACGGGCACGTGCACCTTCCGCCGACCACTGGCGACAACATCGATGTACTGTGGAGACCTCACGCCCCACGTGTTGAGCAATTCGGCGGTACGTCCACCCGGCCTCCCGCATGCCCACTATACGCCCTCGCTCAAAGTCCGTCAACTGCACATACGGTTCACGTCCACGCTGTCGCGGCATGCTACCAGTGTTAAAGACTGCGATGGAGCTCCGTATGCCACGGCAAACTGGCTGACACTGACGGCGGCGGTGCACAAATGCTGCGCAGCTAGCGCCATTCGACGGCCAACACCGCGGATCCTGGTGTGTCCGCTGTGCCGTGCGTGTGATCATTGCTTGTACAGCCCTCTCGCAGTGTCCGGAGCAAGTATGGTGGGTCTGACACACCGGTGTCAGTGTGTTCTTTTTTCCATTTCCAGGAGTGTATTTTCCAGAAAGGATCCCACATTCAGATGCATATAGACATGACGGGTTTGTGACAGAGATGTCATGATGAATTTTGATATTTAGAGATAAGAAGATTTTCGTGTGAAATTTTCACGTGGTTTGGAAAGCGACTTGTGTTTTCCGATCCCTCGCATTCAAGAATTCTTGATCCACCCCATTAGTTTCAATTTATTCGTTCAGGTCTTTCAGTTTTTCATATACACATACTGTTCATATATATACTGATCCGTATACGCTGTTTTGTGTTTGTTGCTTGAGAAAATTTACGTTTCTTCCCAAAAGATGTCTGCACACCAGCTTGCTTCTGTTCTATTATTATTATTATTATTATTATTATTATTATTATTATTATTGTCAGGCTTATTATATTATTTATGTTTCTTGTGTGTGACATGGTGGAAAGCTACAGCTGTATCGAATACGCGCGCCAGTTTAACGCTGCTGGTCCGTTACAGTACCCAGCTAGATAACGTGTTTGGCATTTTCCCCACAATTACCTCCGCAAAGACCGCACCGGATGAAAACACAGAAACAATTAAATCACCGTATCGCACGTAACAAATGTGGTGTCACTGCCAGACACCACACTTGCTAGGTGGTAGCTTAAATCGGCCGCGGTCCATTAGTACATGTCGGACCCGCGTGTCGCCACTGTGTGATCGCAGACCGAGCGCCACCACACGGCAGGTCTCGAGAGACGTACGAGAACTCGCCCCAGTTGTACGACGACGTTGCTAGCGACTATACTGACGAAGCCTTTGCTCTCATTTGCCGAGAGACAGTTAGAATAGCCTTCAGCTAAGTCCATGGCTACGACCTAGCAAGGCGCCATTAGCCTTAGATAGCTTGTATTTAAAGAGCCTCACTTGTATCGCCACAATCTCCAGATGCCTCATCAAGAACGATGTATACAAGGACGGATTAAAAGTTAAGTAGTCCAGAAGCTACGTACTTTTCTTTATAGCATTCATTAAGTCTCCTGTTTCAGACCTCACTCCATCCTTCGTGAGTTAGCGCGTGCATCTTGGCCGCCTCTTTCAATTAGTGTGCGTAGTGTTGGCAAGTCTGCCGACACTACAACAAATCTGAGGCAATTGGGCCAGACGGTTCACACCGTTTTCCACAATTACTGTAACTTACATTTGCGGTGACTGAAAGGGCAACTGGTTACAAAATACATAGAAAAATACTTGCAGAATCATCGACTGGGATTGTCTTTAAGGAGCGGACACGGGTATAATAGTAATAATAATAATTATAATAATAATAATAATAATAATAATTATTATTATTATTATTATGAATTACCTGGCTTGCCTATTTCTAGTCATGAGTGTACTAAGTAAAATGATGAAAAGAGAATTGCCCACCTGACGCATTGGGAAACAGCACATTGTGCTGTTGGTAGCTCATACATCAACGAATTTCTGTGCCATGAAAGTGGCAAAATGTACTAATAGAAGTGTAGCCCTGGAATTAATTATCATTGGAATAAATGTATTTACCTGAAATGGATCATCAGAAAATAAATATTTTTACATAAAAATTAACAATGCTTCACTGTCGTGACAAACTTTACCCCACGTCTTATTTACGGAACTGAAGGTTTATTCTTGCTACCTCTTACGTGCTGCTGCTCTTGTAGATCAGTAGATTTGTTATGATGAGTTATGGTGAATACGCAAGCTAACGCACATGCAATAACGTCAGCTGCCATCACGTGTCTGCCTGTTCGGATAAGCATAGCTGGTGATGTGCTCCCCATTGTTCCCTCCTCCCCTCCGTCAGGCTGGTCCAACGCACGATGAATTGGCATGCGCAGCATTGCAGCCGAACAGTGATTACGGAGGGTATGGGAAGGAGCATGGATATTTGCATCCTGCTACTGAAGTAGATCTACCGTACATTGTACATTATGCAACAAACAGTGTGGAAGTATGGACTGAAGACAATGAAGATTGTATAAGAATTGTGTTCAGTACTTCAAATCGTAACATGTAGCACATTTCAACCAATAATAGTATTTTCAAAAATAAGTAAAGATCAAAAGCCAAAGAGTACATAACTTTTCCACAGAGTAAACATTTTTTCCTAATTCCTATAATATTCTTTAAATCAGGGCTTCGCAACATATGTGCTCGCGGAGCAAGCTGTGAGCAGCAAGGCGCGAGCAAGGAGCAGCGCGAGCACGCTACCCCCACTACCGGACCAGAGTGGAGAGTGAGGAAAGTCACGTGGGGCACACAACAGCTGCCGCCAGTCAACGTAAATCCACGGCCACCTGCAGGGATATCACTCACGAATTATTACTGCGACAAATGAAACAAATAAAGGAGAATGTACACATGCCACATAATTTTACTAGCTTCGCATTAATTTGTGAACTGTTACACAATAAAAGGTGTCACTGAAGTGTTGGATTCTCGGTTATCTTGTACTTTTTGCCCTTTACAATTGCGTCTATGTTCGGAGTAATTGTTCTTGTGCATTTTAGGCGCAGCGTGCAGTTTAAATTTCGATCAGACAATGCGTTTCTCAGGCGCGTCTTGTTACATTTCATTGCAGAGAACAGTTGTTCACAAACATACGTGGAACCGAACATTGATATTATTGTAGCCGCCAGTTTGTGCAAACGAGGAAATCTATCCTGAGGGAAGTGTCTGTAAAATTCCAAAATGTTTTTCTTGTTCTGAAATTTGTCTCTTTATTCTCTGTCACACTGCAGGTCAATAATTTCTTGCTGCAGCTCAGGACGAATCTCTTAAATATTCGCTGAATATGGAGAGAACAGATCAAAATCACTGTCTAGTACTGTCAGATCTTGAAAGCGCTGATTAACTAAACTATGTGAATAACGTTCACAGTCTTTGTGAACATCTTGCATGGATGATAATTTAGGAAAATGAGCTAGGTTTCCTGTTCCCAGCTGACTCACCCAAAGTGTCAATTTCATTTTAAAAGCTCGTATTCGATCTATGAAATGAGTAATTAGCAGATCGTTACCTTGTAGTAAAATGTTCAAAGCATTCAGATGGCTAGTTAAATCTGCTACGAACGCGAGATCACATTCAAACGTGCGCGCACATTTCACCTTCCTCCCCTCCCGCCCTACTCCGCGACCTTGCACCTGCTCGCGAGCACGTGCCTGAGCAGACGCGAGTACTCGCGCTCAAAACGGGCCGGTTGTTAAGCGCTGCTTTAAATCAATAAGTATCTTGTATGACACAACTTTTATAGCCGCGTACGTTCTTCCTCAGTGTTCTAGCTACCTCCATACCAAAATCAGTTTGTGTGTTAGTCATGAACAGACAGAATTACCTTCGTGTTTATAATATTAGCATGGATACAACTTTATCCGATTTTGATGACATAAAGCCCATACAGTGTCTCAAGCTACACCCAAGTAAACTGTGAAACCCCATGAAAATGTGTCTAGTAGTTTTGGAGAAGCGTCGTCAAACAGACGGACAGGGCAGCTTTACAGTACAATTATCAGCATAGATCAGTGGTATAGATCAGGGACGTAATCACCACCCGAGGGGCA
Organism: Schistocerca nitens; assembly: GCF_023898315.1. NCBI lineage: Eukaryota > Metazoa > Arthropoda > Insecta > Orthoptera > Acrididae > Schistocerca > Schistocerca nitens. Next base: position 19,297,541 of record NC_064619.1, read on the forward strand.
AAATGAAATTCTCTAAGGGATAAAAAAAGGGGGGGGGGGTTCAGTAGTGTTTGGGTCCCGAAACTCAACTATTTTCAAAACATCATTATTATATCATCACTTGTTCGTAAAACTGTAATAATGATTACATAACTTACCAATAATTACATTTGTTGTTTCAAATACTAGCATTAACGCTTGAAACAGTGTGGTGGAGGTTAAAGCTTGTGAAACGAATGTATGAACTACACCTTCTCCGATTCCAGAATGAGATTTTCACTCTGCAGCGCAGTGTGCGCTGATATGAAACTTCCTGGCAGATTAAAACTGGGTGCAGGACTGAGACTCGAACTTGGGACCTTTGCCTTTCGCGGAGAAGTGCTCTTTTAATCGGCCAGGAAGTTTCATATCAGCGCACACTCCACTGCAGAGTGAAAATCTCGTTCTGGAAACATCCCCCAGGCTGTGGCTAAGCTATGTCTCCGCAATATCATTCCTTCCAGAAGTGCTAGTTCTGCAAGGATCGCAGGAGAGCTTATGTGAGGTTTGGAAAGTAGGAGACGAGGTACTGGTGGAAGTAAAGCTGTGAGGACGGGGCGTGAGTCGTGCTTGGGTAGCTCAGATGGTAGAGCACTTGCCGGCGAACGGCAAAGGTCCCGAGTTCGAGTCTCGGTCCGGCACACAGTTTTAATCTGCCAGGAAGTTTCACCTTCTCTGTTCCTCACACAGTCCACCTACTGCACACATACTTCGTATCATACATATGTGACAGTAAAATTGATACATATATGCTTAAATATCTGATGAAAATGCCTTCTCCGAGTTGTGCATAGTTCCCACAATGGACCATAAACTTCTTCATTGTTCACTTCGCTACAATAAACAGCCTATTTAATATCACAACACAGCTGTAATTATGTAATGGCTACTACACTGCTGGTCAGACGCAAAGCACTGGCAGCGTAAAGTCTTCCAATTTGTACCATTTCAGCGGTAAGGAGTCCAGGAATCTAGTGGTACACAAACTGTATATACAGTGTGCAGCTTCTGACGTAGTTGATTTTACGACGGGGTTGCAGGTCGTGAATGAAGCACATGTCACGCGGGAGAGGAGTGGTGCAGAGGAAGTATGTTTTGCAACAAGTATCTACCATCAATGTGGATAATTAGCTTTCTTTTCTGAGGTAGCACTCGCAATGCACTGAGAATTACTCCATCTTTCAATAAATAAAAACAAAATTTTATTAGAATTAGCGATATCAATTGTCTCATTGACTCATTATTTCAGGGTTTAAAAAAGACACCTAGCCGGCTGGTGTGGCCGTGCGGTTTTGGGCGCTTCAGTCTGGAACCGCGTGACCGCTATGGTCGCAGGTTCGAATCCTCCCTGGGGCATGGATGTGTGTGATGTCCTTAGGTTAGTTAGGTTTAAGTAGTTCTAACAAGAGAACCTCCCCATCGCACCCCCTTCAGATTTAGTTATAAGTTGGCACAGCGGATAGGCCTCTCGTTCCGCAGCTACTCACGCTGACCACGGGACCACGGCGCTCCTGATCTCATACTGTCCTTGATGTTGCCTATCTTCCGCATGGACTACTCAGTTTGTATATTTTGCTTATTTTTTTCATAGTTCCACACAACTTCTTCCTATTTTCTCGATTGAACTGTGTTCAGTTCTTCAACGCCTATCCACTGTGCCAACTTATAACTAAATCTGAGGGGGGTGCGATGGGGAGGTTCCCTTGTACGTTCTAGGGGACTGCTGACCTCAGATGTTAAGTCCCATAGTGCTCAAAGACATTTGAACCATTTTTTTCAAAAAGACACCTAGGAAAACTAAATATCATTTATCTCCCATCACTTAAAAAATAAACGCGTCCAAAGAAATTTTTTACATTCTAGTGTTTATTTAGGCGTTAATATTGTTGGTGGTGGAGGAGGTGGCTGGATACTTGCCAATATCTGGGGTAATAGTCTGGAAAGGGGTGGGAAGCACTGATATAAACGTTCCATATTCTGTTGGCCCTAAGTACACTAGTAGCTCCAGCTACACTCCTGGAAATGGAAAAAAGAACACACTGACACCGGTGTGTCAGACCCACCATACTTGCTCCGGACACTGCGAAAGGGCTGTACAAGCAATGATCACACGCACGGCACAGCGGACACACCAGGAACCGCGGTGTTGGCCGTCGAATGGCGCTAGCTGCGCAGCATTTGTGCACCGCCGCCGTCAGTGTCAGCCAGTTTGCCGTGGCATACGGAGCTCCATCGCAGTCTTTAACACTGGTAGCATGCCGCGACAGCGTGGACGTGAACCGTATGTGCAGTTGACGGACTTTGAGCGAGGGCGTATAGTGGGCGTGCGGGAGGCCGGGTGGACATACCGCCGAATTGCTCAACACGTGGGGCGTGAGGTCTCCACAGTACATCGATGTTGTCGCCAGTGGTCGGCGGAAGGTGCACGTGCCCGTCGACCTGGGACCGGACCGCAGCGACGCACGGATGCACGCCAAGACCGTAGGATCCTACGCAGTGCCGTAGGGGACCGCACCGCAACTTCCCAGCAAATTAGGGACACTGTTGCTCCTGGGGTATCGGCGAGGACCATTCGCAACCGTCTCCATGAAGCTGGGCTACGGTCCCGCACACCGTTAGGCCGTCTTCCGCTCACGCCCCAACGTCGTGCAGCCCGCCTCCAGTGGTGTCGCGACAGGCGTGAATGGAGGGACGAATGGAGACGTGTCGTCTTCAGCGATGAGAGTCGCTTCTGCCTTGGTGCCAATGATGGTGGTATGCGTGTTTGGCGCCGTGCAGGTGAGCGCCACAATCAGGACTGCATACGACCGAGGCACACAGGGCCAACACCCGGCATCATGGTGTGGGGAGCGATCTCCTACACTGGCCGTACACCACTGGTGATCGTCGAGGGGACACTGAATAGTGCACGGTACATCCAAACCGTCATCGAACCCATCGTTCTACCATTCCTAGACCGGCAAGGGAACGTGCTGTTCCAACAGGACAATGCACGTCCGCATGTATCCCGTGCCACCCAACGTGCTGTAGAAGGTGTAAGTCAACTACCCTGGCCAGCACGATCTCCGGATCTGTCCCCCATTGAGCATGTTTGGGACTGGATGAAGCGTCGTCTCACGCGGTCTGCACGTCCAGCACTAACGCTGGTCCAACTGAGGCGCCAGGTGGAAATGGCATGGCAAGCCGTTCCACAGGACTACATCCAGCATCTCTACGATCGTCTCCATGGGAGAATAGCAGCCTGCATTGCTGCGAAAGGTGGATATACACTGTACTAGTGCCGACATTGTGCATGCTCTGTTGCCTGTGTCTATGTGCCTGTGGTTCTGTCAGTGTGATCATGTGATGTATCTGACCCCAGGAATGTGTCAATAAAGTTTCCCCTTCCTGGGACAATGAATTCACGGTGTTCTTATTTCAATTTCCAGGAGTGTATATCCCTTCAAAAGGCAGCACACCACAGTGCTGTTCTTGTCTCCAGCCACTCGGCTCGGTGGTTTTCTTACTAGTACACACGTCATGGGCGTCCTAATGTGTCACCTCGTTTGCTTTTGTTTGCGGCCCGAGCAAACGACTCGTTGGGCGGCGCGGGAGGGTCTGTGGGCGTGGCAGCTGTCATTAGCGGCGGCCGGCGCTGCCTTTGGGCCCAGCAGGAGCCATTACGGCCGCCGCGGCAGTTAGCGTCTCGCCGTCTGCGGCGGGCCACCCATCAGGCGGCAGGTGCGCCACCTTCCCCGGCTTTACGCTCCGGACAACAAAGTAAATTCCTCCGGGGACACGACAGCACCTGCCCTACCGTGGACTCTCATCTGTTGTTCGGCTGTACCTGAAATTCTTCATGTCCAATCGTGTCCCTCTACAAGAAAGCAATGTTTGTTGTGTCGTCGTTTAACGTCCTGTCGTCGGCGAATCCCTTCAGATTACTGGTGCTACCTCCCTTTCTTGTTTACGAGGTGGATAGGAGCCCAGTGTCGTGTACAGGGCGTGAGGTGCTAACACAGCATTGTGCCTTAATGGCAATGTCCTCACTAGCAATCCATTTCTCTGGGCAGTGACCAGAATTCGGGAAGGTTCGATGCCACTAAAATACAGTGTGGTCCATTGATCGTGACCGGGCTACATACGAGGTGTGGCTAGAAAAAAACCGGACTAGTACTGGTGAAACAATAAAACGAATGCAATAAGGCTGAAAGTCGCGTGGCCTGTCACGTGACTCTCGCTCCGCCTACTGCTCGAGTTTCATCTGCCTCCTACACTTAGTCTGCCCGTGGCGTCTGTTTTAAGTAGTTGACGTTTTGTCTGTGCGTCGGAAAATGTTGAGTGTACAGAAAGAACAGCGTGTTAACATCAAATTTTGTTTCAAACTAGGAAAATCTGCAAGTGAAACGTTTGTAATGTTACAACAAGTGTACGGCGATGATTGTTTATCGCGAACACAAGTGTTTGAGTGGTTTAAACGATTTAAAGATGGCCGCGAAGACACCAGTGATGACACTCGCACTGGCAGACCATTGTCAGCAAAAACTGATGCAAACATTGAAAAAATCGGTAAACTTGTTCGACAAGATCGCCGTTTAACAATCAGAGCAGTGTCTGAGTTAACAGGACTTGACAAGGAAAGTGTCGAACAAGTTTACCGACTTTTTCAATGTTTGGATCAGTTTTTGCTGACAATGGTCTGCCAGTGCGAGTGTCATCACTGGTGTCTTCGCGGCCATCTTTAAATCGTTTAAACCACTCAAATACTTGTGTTCGCGATAAACAATCATCGCCGTACACTTGTTGTAACGTTACAAACGTTTCACTTGCAGATTTTCCTAGTTTGAAACAAAATTTGATGTTAACACGCTGTTCTTACTGTACACTCAACATTTTCCGACGCACAGACAAAACGTCAACTACTTAAAACAGACGCCACGGGCAGACTAAGTGTAGGAGGCAGATGAAACTCGAGCAGTAGGCGGAGCGAGAGTCACGTGACAGGCCACGCGACTTTCAGCCTTATTGCATTCGTTTTATTGTTTCACCAGTACTAGTCCGGTTTTTTTCTAGCCACACCTCGTCTCTCACGAAATAAGCGTCAAACGAAAAACTACAAAGAACGAAACTTGTCTGGCTTGAAGGGGGAAACTAGATGGCGCCCCACTAGATGGCGCTGCCATAGGTCAAACGGATAACAACTCCGTTTTTTTAAATAGGAACCCCCATTTTTCATTACATATTCATGTAGTGCGTAAAGAAATACGAATGTTTTAGTTGGATCACTTTTTTCGCTTTGTGACAGATGGCGCTGTAATAGTCACAAACATATGGCTCACAATTTTAGACGAACAGCTGGTAACAGGTAGGTTTTTTAAATTAAAATACAGAACGTAGGTACGTTTGAACATTTATTTCGGTGGTTCCAATGTGATACATGTACCTTTGTCAACTTATCATTTCTGAGAACGCATGCTGTTACAGCTTGATTAGGCTACCTGTAAATATCGCATTAATGCAATGAACGCTCAAAATGATGTCCGTCAATCTCAACACATTCGGCAATACGTGTAACGACATTCCTCTCAATAGCGAGTAGTTTGCCTTCCATAAAGTTCGCACATGCATTGACAATGCGCTGACGCATGTTGTCAGGCGTTGTCGGTGGATCACGACAGCAAATATCCTTCAACTTTCCTCACAGAAATAATTCGGTGAACGTGCGTGCCATGGTATGGTGCTTCGACGACCAATCCACCTGTCATGAAATATGCTATTCAATACCGCTTCAACCGGACGCGAGCTGTGTGCCGGACATCCACCATGTTGGAAGTACATCGCCATTCTGTCAAGCAGTGAAACTTCTTGTAGCAACATCGGTACAACATTACGTAGGAAATCAGCATACATTGCACCATTTAGATTGCCATGGATAAAAATGGGGGCCAATTATCGTTCAAAAATGGTTCAAATGGGTCTGAGCGCCATGGGACTTAACAGCTGCGGTCATCAGTCCCCTAGAACTCAGAACTACTTAAACCTAACTAACCTAAGGACATCACACACATCCATGCCCGAGGCAGGATTCGAACCTGCGACCGTAGCAGTCGCGCGGTTCCGGACTGAGCGCCTAGAACCGCGAGATCATCGCGCCCGGCAATTATCGTTCCTCCCATAATGCCGCTCCATAAATTAACCCACCAAATCGCTGATGTTCCACTTGTCGTAGCCATCGTGCATTTTCCACTAACCAATAGTGCATATTACGCCGGTTTACGTTACCGCCGTTGGTGAATGACGCTTCGTCGCTAAACAGAACGCGTGAAAAAAATCTGTCATCGTTCCGTAATTTCTCTTGTGCCCAGTGGCAAACTGTACACGACGTTCAGAGTCGTCGCCATGCAATTCCTGGTGCACAGAAATATGGTATGAGTGTAATCGATGTTGATGTAGCATTCTCAACACCGACGTTTTTGAGATTCCCGATTCTCGCTCACTTTGTCTGCCACTGATGTGCGAGGCAGGAGTCGAACCTGCGACCGTAGCAGCAGCGCGGTTCTGGGCTGAAGCGCCTAGAATCGCTCGGCCACAGCGGCCATCTCTTGGGATATATTGATGAAGAATAATCTCACGGAGACGTCGAAGACAGAGCTCAACCAGCAGCCTTAGCAAGTTAGAAATATAACGGCTACTGTCCAAATCACCTGCTATGAGAATCAGAGAGGATCTTGCTGTGTACTCAGAGACCACAAACAACCATCCCTGTCGCTGGGCTTCTGAGAGGACGACGTCGACAATCTTACAACGTTCGTTGTCCTCAGAGCCTGCACAGATGCACAAATCCATCGTGATGCTGTTCGCAGACCTGGAACTTGCCTGAAAAAGCGACGTAGTGCCCCTCATGTGTCCAGTGTTGTGGTTGGAATCAACACTCTGGGGACCCTATTTTGCTGCCGCATACAGTGTGGCCGCGACAGAAATCACTGTGCTGAATGTTTGTGGCGCTCCACATGCCGTCGTACTGTCCCCGTGGATAGTCGTCTTGCTGCGAGGAAGCCTGCGACTGCAGCAATACAAAGATTCTAATTTCACGCACCTGAGTCAATTTTTTATCGGATCTTCCTAGCAATGGTGGTCCGTGAAAATAACACCTATTAGCTACTACTCTCGTTAGCGTCCTAGCGCTCAACGCTTCAACTTTATGCGCGCCCTTCGCTTCAACAGAACAAAAATTTGATGTGTCACAGCCACAAATAGACAGTGTTTCCCGAATGCAACGTGTCTGAAAATAGATTCATACCTGTCTTCAGTTCCCTGAGGTAAGTGTATTTACAACACGATGCTAAAACATGTTCTTTCATCTGGATACTAAATAGATAAAACACACTCGAAGCAAGAACTCACAAAGTTACAATTAAGAAACAAATGCTGCAGCACGAAGTGGAGGAAATTATACTGTCTTGATATCTGACGAAAGTAAATAGTCATAAATATGTCTCAGTCCAAACGTTCCTTACAAACAGGTTTTTGAACTCGCAGTGGTCGACAAGAAAAAATGAAAGTATTCCACAAGTACCAGTTCACTTCGCACTGTTCGCTAAGTAAAGAACGTTGTAGTTCTGAAGTCTACTGTTTGGTACACTTGAAGTCAATTACGTGGTAGCGTACATCAGACCGTGTTAGGAAATAGATTAAATAAGAAAATGAAGATGTTAATGCTACTCCTTGGAGGGCACAAGGCTACAGTCAACAATAAAGTAGACGTTACACACTAATGTCTATATTATATACTACACTAAACTCCGTCAGAAAAGGGCTTGAAGGCCCAACGGTATCCGACCGACCGCCGTGTCATCCTCATCCCAGAGGCGTCACTGGATGGGGATATGGAAGAGCATGTGGTCAGCACACCGCTCTCCCGGCCATTGTGAGTTTTCGTGACGGGAGCCACTACTTCCCAATGAAGTAGCTCCTCAACTGGCCTCGCAAAGGATGAGGGCACCCCACTTGCCAACAACGCTCGGCAGACTGGACGGTTACCCACCCAGTTCTTCCCAAATCGGACAGCGCTTAACCCTTTCGTGGGCAAAATTATTGAGCAGTTCTTTTTAATGAATGGAGAGCAGATAGTAGTTAACAGATAGGTATATTTATCATACAGAATATCAAATTTGCTCCAACTGTGAAAGTGAGGTCACACAACAAGGTGGGAAGTATTCTTCCCACTGCCCTTCCTTGGAGTTAAATGACAAAAACAACTTTTTCAATATATGTCATATTTATTTGATAAATTTACTTCTTTCGTTACAATCATTGTTCACACTTACTTGCCATAAAATTTTCTGAAACATGGGTCTATGCAAAGTGGTATTTGACAATATGTAGAAACACAGCGAGTGCTCTTTTCCGCAGCTTTGGTACTACAATGACGGCACGTCCAGTAGGTTTCTCCTAAAATGGGTTGATGCTCCCCTACAGCCACATGACGAAAATCTTCAGGTACTTTACCCCTTTTTACCAGAAAGACAGGTTTTTGTCCACGCCTGTTTTGGGATCAGAAGCCAGCGATCAATTGTCTGGCTAGATGGATCCTGTATGTGAGCTGATCATGCTGTCCACTTTCTGTTTTACTTATTTTCCACAAGATAAAACTGTTCACTGCAGCAACGTCCACCAGGAAATAAAATATTCTGTGCCACCATTTTACAGAACGTCTGCTAATAGCATACCTTTCTCGTAATTGATCAAACTTAACGACCCACACATTATTTTGTTGTATTCTGCCACAACTTCAGGACAAGAAATCTCTGTGCTAGTACCATCCTTGTTTTTCCTTTTCACTGTGGCTATTTCTCTTGGGTCATGAATTGCCATCCATTTTCCTGCAGAAATGGCTCCTTTTGTTTCAAACTGGAATTCTCCTCGTTCCAATTTTACTTTTTCTTCTTTCATAAATTTGGGTAAATCAAAAGTATTTACCTTATACTATAGCTTTGAGGAAAAAATCACAAAATGTCACGCACACTGAAAGGCTCCTCCACAGAGCAACACTCAGCTATACAATGCCTGTGCGCGAAGGTACAGCAAAAACGGCGGGAACTTCCGACTGTAAGTAGTACCCTGTACTGTTCACTAGGTGGTAGCACCGTACAGAGGCGGGAACCGTGAATCCCACGGGACTAGGAGTGAGTTCATTGTAGTGCGAAGCATGTGTCCCACGGCTCACGGAAGGGTTAACTTCGGTGATCTGACGAAAACCGGTGTTACCACTGCAGCAGGGCCAATGGCTGTCCATATTACATAACCTGACAAAGAACGTGCATCATCCAGAAGCGGAGGAGGAAACGAAATGAAACTTGACGGGTTGAGATAGTATGAGGTGTTATTGCAATGTTTACAAAATCGTATCAAATTTGCAATGCACTTGGAAATACGAGCCCAATACCACGTTGCATCCCCTCTGCCCTGGATGCTTGCTCCGATTCGGTTGAGAAGAATGTCATGAAACCGTTACATCTTCTCCTGTGGCAAACTGGTCCATAAATGTCCTAACTTATCAAATGTTTTCGCAGTCGCAATTGCGAACAACAATCGGCTGTATAAAGAAGTGACGAGAGTGAAAATTTGTGCTGGACTGGCACTAACGCAGATTTCACGCGAGCGGTTGCCTTAACCGCTTATCCGTGCGCTACTCAGGGCCATACTCGATCTTTCACATGTCGTCGTTCCTGTACCACAACATATACTCGTTCATACATTATGTAATTCCTGTACAGGGGAGGAAATTTTAATGAAAATCGATGCGGCTGAATACAATTTTGCGCTGCCTGTGTTGCTAAGAAGAACGATGCGATATTCTTTCAGACGAGCATGCAAATCTACATCTACATCTACATCCATACTCCGCAAGCCACCTGACGGTGTGTTGCGGAGGGTACCTTGAGTATCTCTATTGGTCCTCCCTTCTATTCCAGTCTCGTATTGTTCGTGGAAAGAGGGTTGTCGGTATGCCTCTGTGTGGGCTGTAATCTCTCCGATTTTATCCTCATGGTCTCTTCGCGAGATATACGTAGGAGGGAGCAATATACTCCTTGACTCCTCGGTGAAGGTATGTTCTCGAAACTCCAACAAAAGCCCGTACCGAGCTACTGAGCGTCTCTCCTGCAGAGTCTTCCACTGGAGTTTATCTATCATCTCCGTAACGCTTTCGCGATTACGAAATGATCCTGTAACGAAGCGCGCTGCTCTCCGTTGGATCTTCTCTATCTCTTCTATCAACCCTATCTGGTACGGATCCCACACTGCTGAGCAATATTCAAGCAGTGGGCGAACAAGTGTACTGTAACCTACTTCCTTTGTTTTCGGATTGCATTTCCTTAGGATTCTTCCAATGAATCTCAGTCTGGCATCTGCTTCACCGACGATCAACTTTATATGATCATTCCATTTTAAATCACTCCTAATGTGTACTCCCAGATAATTTACGGAATTAACTGCTTCCAGTTTCTCACCTGCTATATTGAAGCTAAATGATAAGGAATCTATCTTTCTATGTATTCGCAGCACATTACACTTCTCTAAATTGAGATTGAGATTGCCATTCCCTGCACCATGCGTCAATTCGCTGCAGATCCTCCTGCATTTCAGTACAATTTTCCATTGTTACAATCTCTCGATATACCACAGCATCATCCGCAAAAAGCCTCAGTGAACTTCCGATGTCATCCACAAGGTCATTTACGTATATTGTGAATAGCAACGGTCCTACGACACTCCCCTGCGGCACACCTGAAATCACTCTTACTTCGGAAGACTTCTCTTCATGACACAGCTATACAAGTTACTAGTTTACCTCGGGAGTAAATTGTCCTAAAATGCTGTCCACGAACAGTCCGATGCCGATTCAATACGACACCAAACAACAGGTCAAGCAAATGAAGCGACAAACGACCAGGAAACTTACCAGATGATAACACAAGTTATTGTTTGCAGTGTCTCACTCTATTTGAGGCAGAGATCGTTGTGAACGACCAGGAAACTTACCAGATGATAACACAAGTTATTGTTTGCAGTGTTTCATTCTATTTGAGGCAGAGATCGTTGTGAAGAAACAAATACCGCCCAATCCACGGCACCTGTTTCAGCGTGTACACACGAGGGATCAGCGATGTGCTCTTGCTCCCCTCACGGCGGTCTTTTCTGTAACGAAACCAGAACGAGTCTCTTGAAACAATGGTGCGAGCGGCGGGCCGCACGCCTCCCTCACACGCCCGTGGCCGGAGACCGCTGATTTAGTGCCGAATTAAGTGCAATTTCTGCAGCGTGAGAGGCGCAGCGGACGTTATCGGAACATTAATGGAATCCATGATGGCGCCCGCAGTGTAGCGAGCCGCGGTAACGCAAGCAGTAAGGCTTTCATCGCGGTCCGCGGTCGGAATTTACGGTCATCGCGTTTCCACACATTTATGTTCAGAAAAACTGTCCGGCACTTCCGACAAACCAGTTTGTAAACCGAAACAATACGACAGGGGCGGCTATAAAGTCGAGTGGTTTCCGTTCTCGTCTCGCTTGCTCTGTATTTTGGAAACACAATGGAACGATCACGGCAGGTTGCAGTGTAAACGTCGACAGGTTTCTGGTAATCCAGTCCGTGCACCACGTTGATACAATCGAGTACGACATTTTTTGTCCCCCTCTAAACGGCGGTACCGCGATATGCGGAGCTAGCTTATCTCCATTGCCGTAAATCGCCCACCAACACGAACAGCTACGGGACAACAGCAACAAAGAAATGTTCCGAATACCGCGGCTATCTCAAGAATAATCAGCCCCTTCTTTCCACCCAATCCAACATAATGGCACATGAAGGCGAATCTTTTAGAGAACACTTCGCCATTTAGGTCTGTCAGCATTTGAAATACTACTTCACCTACCTTTTCTTACGTGGAAAGGAAATTAAGGGAAGTGGAAAGGAAAATCTACATCTGTATCTACATTTATACTCCGCAAGCCACCCAACAGTGTGAGGCGGAGGGCACTTTACGCGCCACTGTCATTACCTCCCTTTCCTGTTCCAGTCGCGTATGGCTCGCGGGAAGAACGACTGCCGGAAAGCCTCCGTGCGCGCTCCTCGGGAGGCATAAGTAGGGGGAAGCAATATATTCGATACCTCATCCAGAAACGCACCCTCTCGAAACCTGGATAGCAAGCTACACCGCGATCCAGAGCGCCTCTCTTGTAGAGCCTGCCACTTCAGTTTGCTAAACATCTCCGTAACGCTATCATGCTTACCAAATAACCCTGTGACGAAACGCGCCGCTGTTCTTTGGATCTTCTCTACCTCCTCTGTCAACCCGACCTGGTACGGATCCCACACTGATGAGCAATACTCAAGTATAGGTCGAACGATTGTTTTGTAAGTCACCTCCATTGTTGATGGACTACATTTTCTAAGGACTCTCCCAATCAATCTCAACCCGGCACCCGCCTTACCAACAATTAATTTTATATGACCATTCCACATCAAATCGTTCTGTACGCATACTCCCAGATACTTTACAGAAGTAACAGCTACCAGTCTTTGTTCTGCTACCATATAATAAAGGATCCTTCTTTCTATGTATTCGCAATACATTACATTTGTCTATGTTAAGGGTCAGTTGCCACTCCCTGCACCATGTGCCTATCCGCTGCAGATCTTCCTGCATTTCGCTGCAATTTTCTAATGCTGCAACTTCTCTGCATACTACATCATCATCCGCGAAAAGCCGCATGGAACTTGCGGCACTATCTACTAGGAAATTTATATATACGAGGTGTGGCTAGAAAAAAACCGGACTAGTACTGGTGAAACAATAAAACGAATGCAATAAGGCTGAAAGTCGCGTGGCCTGTCACGTGACTCTCGCTCCGCCTACTGCTCGAGTTTCATCAGCCTCCTGCACTCAGTCTGCCCGTGGCGTCTGTTTTAAGTAGTTGACGTTTTGTCTGTGCGTCGGAAAATGTTGAGTGTACAGAAAGGACAGCGTGTTAACATCAAATTTTGTTTCAAACTAGGAAAATCTGCAAGTGAAACGTTTGTAATGTTACAACAAGTGTACGGCGATGATTGTTTATCGCGAACACAAGTGTTTGAGTGGTTTAAACGATTTAAAGATGGCCGCGAAGACACCAGTGATGACACTCGCACTGGCAGACCATTGTCAGCAAAAACTGATGCAAACATTGAAAAAATCGGTAAACTTGTTCGACAAGATCGCCGTTTAACAATCAGAGCAGTGTCTGAGTTAACAGGAGTTGACAAGGAAATTGTTAGGCAGATTCTTCATGAAAGTTTCAACATGAACAAAGTGTGTTCAAAAATGGTTCCAAAGTGTCTCACAATTGAACAGAAGGAACGCCGAAGAATGATTTGTTCTGACATCCTGGAAAACATTGAAAGTGATCCCACCTTCTTACAAAATGTTATTACTTGCGATGAATCGTGGTTTTTTACTTACGATCCCGAAACTAAACGCCAATCGATGCATTGGAAAACTCCTGGTTCTCCACGACAAAAAAAAGCACGAATGTCAAAATCGAAATTCAAGGCAATGATGATTTTTTTTTTTGACATCAAAGGGATTGTGCACATTGATTGGGTACCAGAGGGACAAACAGTGAATCAGCATTACTACATTAGCGTCCTGGCTACCCTACGTGAGCGAGTACGGAGAAAACGGAACGATTTGTGGAGAAAAAAGTCATGGATCCTTCACCAAGACAATGCCCAGCTCACAGTGCGTTGTCAGTGAAGACGTTTTTGGCAAAACACAACATTCCCATCTTAGATCATCCACCCTACTCATCTGATTTGGCCCCCTGTGACTTTTTTCTTTTCCCTAAAGTCAAGTCAGCTTTGAAAGGAACTAGATTTGAGACTGTTGAAGCAGTAAAAGAAAAAGCGACGGAAGTAATGTATGGACTTACCGAAAATGATCTGCAGCATTGCTATGAACAGTGGAAAATTCGTATGGAGCGGTGTAGAGACCGAGGAGGAGAGTACATTGAAGGAGATAACATGAAATTGTAAATAATTGTAAATAAATGTTTTTTCCAGCATCAGTCCGGTTTTTTTCTAGCCGCACCTCGTATTGTGAAAAGCAATGGTCCCATAACACTGCCGTGTGGCACGCCAGAGGTTACTTTAACGTCTGTAGACGTCTCTCCATTGAGAACAACATGCTGTGTTCTGTTTGCTAAAAACTCTTCAATCCAGCCACACAGTTGGTCTGATATTCCGTAGGCTCTTACTTTGTTTGTCAGGCGACAGTGCGGAACTGTATTGAACGCCTTCCGAAAATGGCATCTACCTGGGAGCCTGTATCTAATATTTTCTGGGTCTCATGAACAAATAAAGCGAGTTGGGTCTCACACGATCGCTGTTTCCGGAATCCATGTTGATTCCTACAGAGTAGATTCTGGGTTTCCAGAAATGACATGATACGCGAGCAAAAAACATGTTCTAAAATTCTACAACAGATCGATGACAGAGATATAGGCCTATAGTTTTGCGCATCTGCTCGACGACCCTTCTTGAAAACTGGAACTACCTGTGCTCTTTTCCAATCATTTGGAACCTTCCGTTCCTCTAGAGACTTGCGGTACATGGCTGTTAGGGGGTGGGGGGAGGGGGGGGGGCAAGTTCTTTCGCGTAGTCTGTGTAGAATCGAAATGGTATCCCGTCAGGTCCAGTGGACTTTCCTTTGTTGAGTGTTTTCAATTGCTTTTCTATTCCTTGGACACTTATTTCGATGTCAGCCATTTTTTCGTTCGTGCGAGGATTTAGAGAAGGAACTGCAGTGCGGTCTTCCTCTGTGAAACAGATTTTGGAAAAATGTGTTTAGTATTTCAGCTTTACGCGGGAATTAGTTTTCAGAACGAATTTTTGCTCTGAGGCATAGTGTGCGCCGATTTCAAACTTCTTGACAGGCTTAACATGTATGTCGGACCGGGAGTCAAACCTTTGACCTTTGCCTTCGCGGACAAGTGTTCTACCGACTAAACTGTCCAAGCACGACACACGAATCGCCCTCACAGCCCTACTTTCGCCAGTTTCGGAAGAAACTATGAAGGTGGATCGTGTTTCGCGCTTGGATAGCTCAGTCGGTTGAGCACTTGCCTGCCAATGGCAACTCGTCTCAAACTCGAGTTCTGTCCGGAACACTGTTTTAATCTATCAGAAAATTTCAGTTGTGTATTGTGTCAAACGCCTATCTCGTCTAAACACAAATCAGGCGAGATTTAGGACTTGTGCAGAGTGAGAAGGCAAACATTATTACATCGTTACATTTGCGAGTGGAACAGGAAAGAGTGTAACTAGAAGTGGTACGAAGTATTGTCCGCTGTGCACCGTACAGTGGATTGCGTAGTAAATACACATGTACACTGTCTGATCAAAAGTACCCGGATACCTATTACTGGAAGTTAACAAGGGATTTGTCCAATCTTCGTCTTCATGACTGTCTGAACTCTGCTTGGGACACTGTCAATAAGGTGTGTGAATATCTGTGGAGGAATAGTAGCCGATTCTTTCTCAGAAGCCTAAACCAGAGAACACTGGGGATGGAGTGATGTCGACGTTCTAACCCGTCGCAGAGGTGTTTCGTTGGGTTCGCATAGGGTCTCTCGGCAGGCCAGCCCTCTTCAGGAGTGTTATTTCCACAAAACATTGAATCATAGCTGCTGATTTATGAAAAGACGCGTTGCCAAGCTGATACAAATAGGCATCATCTCCGAACAATGCTGTTAAATGTGTTTATATCCGCGCACTCGTGGTCTAGAGGTAGCGTTTTTGATTAGCACACGAAGTGTCCTCGGTCCCGGGTTCGAAATTCACTACCGTTTAAATTTTGAATGGAAATCAGCAGCATTGGACGCCGAAGATTCCAGCATAAGAAGTCACCCTTATTCTGCCAACGGCCTTGTTAAAGAGTGGAGGAGCGGAAAGAGGTTGAGGGCATTGTCTTGCCCTAAGGATGGGAAACCGCCTCTAAAGGCGGAAGAATGAGCCACGATCAACCGCATGAGGATGCAGAAAGTAATGGAAAATACTGCATTAAAAACACATAATGTGTGTCCGCAGGACACGTGGCCTTTGATTGAAAAAGTGTCATGATGATATCTCCATTGGCAAAAAATTCCGGACTAGTTCAGATTCGGATCTCCCGGAGTGGACTGCCAAGGGTGAGATGGCCAAGAGAAAAAGACTGAATAGCCAACGAAAAGACAACGTTATAAATGTCGGGTGGGGGGGTGGGGGGGTGGGGGGGTGGGGGGGTGGGGGGGGGTGTAATGTCTGGAGTCTGAAAAGGGAAATACAAAGGCTCGATCTATTATAGTAGGCGTCAGTGAAGTGAAATGGAGAGAACACAAGGGTTTTTGATCAGATAAGTATAGGGCAACATGAACAGCAGTAGAAAATGTTATAACGCTAGTAGAATTCGTTAGGAATAGGAATGTAGAGCAGAGAGTGTGTTACTGTGAACAGTTCATTGATAGAACAACGGAATAAACAGTAAACAATCACCGAAAACGACGTCTCATGCTGATGATGAAGAGATAGAGAAATTATATGACGATATTGAAAGGGTAATGCAGTACGTAAATATGAAAATCTAGTAGTCATAGAGAATGGAAGGCGGTTGTAGGAGAAGGAGTAGAAGAAAGTATTACGGGAGAATATGGGCTACGTACTAGGAATGAGACAGGAGAAAGACTGAGTTCTGCAATAAATTTAAGCTACTAATAGCTAATACGTTCTTCAAGAATCACAAGAGGAGGAGATATATTTGGGAAAGGCCTGGAGATGCGGGAAGATTTCTGTTAGATTACATCACGGTCAGGCAAAGATTCCGAAACGAGATACCATATTGTAAGTCGTGCCCATGGGCAGATATAGACTCGGATCACAATTTAGTAGTGACGAAAGGTAGGTTGAAAGTTAAGAGATTAGTCAGGAAAAATCGATACGCAAAGAACTGGGATACGGGAATGCAAAGTAATGAAGAGATGCGCTCGAAGTTCTCTACGGATATAGGTAATGCGATAGTGAATATCTCATTAGGCAGTTTAGTTGAAGTGGAATGGCCATCTCTAAAAAGGGCAATCACATAAGTTGGAAAGAAAGACATAGATACAAAGAAGATAACTGCGAGGAAACCATGGGTAACAGAAGAAATACTTCAGTTGATCGATCAAAGAAGGAAGTACACCGTCTCGCCCTTGCGCTGTTGATAGCGAGCCTCGCCGCTCTGCTGTCGGGGTGGGCGTCGGAGCGTGGCTCAGCGACAGGTGCCTCCCGTATACCCGCGGGCACAGCCGGGGTAGGCGTTGGGGGTTGGGGGTTGAGGGTAGAGGGTAGGGGCAGGCCAGGCGATATTTCACCGGCGCCACAGCGGCCCCGAGGCGTGGCCACTCGTTATCACTTCCCGCACATTACCCGGCAACATTATCTGCTGGCTTGCGCGCGTTATTAATCACCCGATAATCAGCGTAACAGCCAGCGGATTAAAGAGAGTGTGCTCGGGGCGTGCGCCTGCGCCCGGGCGGCTTGCGCAGCGTGGCGCGTCTCGCCCTCCGCTCCTCCTTTGTACGGGCCGAGGTTTCACATGAGCAGGGCTACGGCTGGAGAGCACGTAATAGCTACCTTCTGGATTCCAGTTTTGCATTAAAGCTTTCTTTTTCATAGCCGTCGTCTGGGAATATAAAATCACTATGGCGGCAGGTAGTGTCAGGCGTTCCCCAAGGCTCAGTACTAGGTCCTATACTCTTCTCTCTGTATGTCAATGATATGTCATCGGTTCTGACCTATTGCAAATATCATATGTGTGCTGATGACCTTCAGTTGTATCTAAGTGCGAAACCAAGTATTCTTAAGAAAGCTATTGAAAATTTCAATACTGACCTCGATGCACTTTCAAAATGGGCACAGGACGTAGGACTAAAACTAAACCCATCTAAAACCCAAGCGGTACTTGTTAGTCACTCTAAACTCATTAGCCCAAAACATCGGGAATCCGTACCATCTATTATCCTAAACGGAACAAATATTAAGTTCTCTCCCTCAGCAAAGAGTTTGGGAGTAATAATAGGTGAAAATCTAAATTGGATAGAGCACGTAGCTGCAGTGTGCAAAAACGCATCAGCATCCCTTCATGTCCTACAAAAATATAAAAAAATTCTTCCCTTCCGATCTGAAAAAGAAATTAGTACAAACGCTTATACATCCAATCATTGACTACAGCGATATTATCCTACAAGGCCTCTGTAAGGAAAATTCGCGACGCCTGGAAGTGGTCATGAATGACTGCGTCCGATATATCTGTGACGTTCGACTTTTTGATCACATTTCACCAACATATGCAAAACTGTCCTGGCTGCGTGCAGACAAACGCAGAGATTTCCATACACCCTGTCTCATTTACTGCCTTATAAATGTACAGTGTCCCTCATATCTCTCCTCGTCCTTAACGCTTATGTCGGAACAACATGACAGAAACACCCGTTCCCATCATAATAAAATCCTCTCTGTTCCACTGCATCGCTCAGTCACTTTAAGTCCTTTACAGTAGCGGGAACCAAAAAAAAAAAAAATGGCTCTGAGCACTATGGGACTTAACGTCTATGGTCATCAGTCCCCTAGAACTTAGAACTACTTAAACCTAACTAACCTAAGGACATCACACAACACCCAGCCATCACGAGGCAGAGAAAATCCCTGACCCCGCCGGGAATCGAACCCGGGAACCCGGGCGTGGGAAGCGAGAACGCTACCGCACGACCACGAGATGCGGGCTAGCGGGAACCCGACTCTGGAATAATCTCCCTCGTTATGTTAGAGAACTTAAAAACATGTCCGGCTTCAAAAAACAGTTAATGACGTATCTACTTAAGCAAAAGTAATGCCTTGCTCAGTACATGAATGCACTTCACCTCATTACTTCCCTCTTTCCCCTCCTTAAATCTCCCTCCCCCAAAACTCGCTATACTAGTAAACATCTACTTTACACACCAAGATATTAATGTACATCTGCACAAATCTTCATTACTATTGCCAATTTTTCTCATGTTTATCATTATTATTTGATTTTTTTTTTACTGTTATTACTGCTTTTATCATAATTTTTACATATTGCATCTGTTGTAAAATACTGCCAGCATTTATTAGGTCTTAGTCATTACTCTTTATTCATATTGTATGCGGAACTCTGATGTGTGAAACGCTGCATGTGAGAAACACTGGTCCGATGTAATAGAGGGCCTGATGGCCCTAATCTGATCAGGTTAAATAAATAAATAAATTCTGTTTATAATACCGCTGTCCGGATGGGGAAAGGACGGATCAGCTGCCTCATTATTGCACACTGTGTCCCAAAACAACGCCGACAACGCTTCGTATGTTGTGCTGGAAGGAGAACTGATCGGCTGTCAAGACGGGAACCGTATCCAGAAACGCACGCCTTGAGCACTGGGGAAAGTCGAAGTCTGAGAACTCGTTACGGTTTGCTCCGAGTCGTTTCGGTGTCTGAATACGGATGGTATGCAACCGCTTAGCCATCTGAGTATTGCGGGTAGACGACCTGAGCCTAATAACATCTCTGGACACGCGCATTCTACTGCGGACGTTGTATGGTCTGACAGTGCAGTAACTTTATTGACAGCAGCTCGAAATGTACCAGTGCACACTTGCGAAAATGACAGACATGTTGCCTGCATACGGGAAAGCGAACTGCAATGGGAGAGCTGCTGCAAGACTGTAAGCGGAACGTTTTCCAAACAGATGTACAGCACATCATTCCACGTTCGCGGCCATGGAGACGTGCCTCAGAGAAGCTGCAAAGTCGTACGTTGGAATTTTCTGCCTGAGGTGTGCCCACTGTAAAGAAGTAGCTCTTTGTTCTTGGTACTTGCGAATACTATCCCCAGTCTACTGGTCTCACTCTGGTACGTTTCAAAACGTGATGATGCCGGCCGCGGTGGCCGAGCTGTTCTAGGCGCTACAGTCTGGAACCGTGCGACTGCTAAGATCGCAGGTTAGAATCCTGCCTCGGGCATGGATGTGTGTGATGTCCTTAGGTTAGTTTGGTTTAAGTAGTTCTAAGTTCTAGGGGACTGAAGACCTCAGATGTTATGTCCCATAGTGCTCAGAGCCATTTGAACCATTTTGAACCAAAACGTGATGCGGGTCTTCCAAGCCCGTCTCGAACACTACAGTTGGAGGAGGACGTGCTGACAATCTCCGAAGAGGACCCAGCCACACACCACAGGACAGGTTCAAATGGTTCAAATGGCTCTGAGCACTATGGGACTTAACATCTGAGGTCATCAGTTCCCTAGAACTTAGAACTACTTAAACCTAACTAACCTAAGGACATCACACGCATTCATGCCCGAGGCAGGGTTCGAACCTGCGACCGTAGCAGCAGCGCGGTTCCCGACTGAAGCGCCTAGAACCGCTCGGCCAGAGCGGCCGGCACACTCGACAGGTGGCACAGGCGCTGCCCACGAGTAAAAGTGACGTTTCGCGTGCTGTCCGCGAAAACCGGCTCCATCCATACCATCTGCAAAAATCCAGTACAGCTTGCGCAGTGGTATTTACAAATACTTCAGCCACAATTCCCGAGTTTGGGGCTTTTCATGATGATGCACATTTACTAC
Organism: Schistocerca nitens; assembly: GCF_023898315.1. NCBI lineage: Eukaryota > Metazoa > Arthropoda > Insecta > Orthoptera > Acrididae > Schistocerca > Schistocerca nitens. The sequence goes on from NC_064619.1 coordinate 19,318,235, forward strand.
AGACGTCGTGTTAAACGTGCACAATATGCATGTTTGGGCGGACGAAAATCCGCTTGCGCATGTGACTGAAAATCACCAATACAGGGTTGTTATTAACATCTGGCTTGGATATTTGGTGTCTATATCATTGGGCCACAGCTGCCAAACCGAGTAACAAGATCAATGTACCTCACATTTGTCAGAGATGTTTAGCCTACCCTATTGGATATAACGGCACTGAATGTTCGGATGGACATATTGCTGCAACATGACAGAGCTCCGGCACTCTTTCACGTCGTTTCCGGAATCACCTCGACGTCACATACCCCAGTCGATGGACTGGCAGTAGACCAATTCCATGGCCAGCACGGCCACCAGATCTGACACCTCCCGACTATTTTCTTTGGGACAGCATGAAGAGTACGATGTATGGTACACCTGTAACGTCAACGGGGGACCTTATTGCTCGTGTCCACGGAGCGACTGAAATACTTCGAGGACAGTCGCACGTACTGGCTACGTGTGTGAGGCTCAGCACCGTCGATGTAGGATCTGCACTGAAGAACTAATTAGTGTGTATGACGGTAGTATCTGTTCCCGAAAGAACACATGCAGTGGATGACCATGCAGCTTTGCTAGAAATGAAATGATAATTAAATAGACACCCTAGCTGCAAACAGGCGTTGATATACTTCACTGGGGACATGTTGAAAATGTGTGCCCCGACCGGGACTCGAACCCGGGATCTCCTGCTTACATGGCAGACGCTCTATCCATCTGAGCCACCGAGGGCACAGAGGATAGTGCGGTAGATTAATCTGCCACGAGTAATGAGTATGATGGGCAAATATCTATTAGGCGCACTACGAATGTAGTGGTGTGGACATGTTGGGAATGTGGATCTCACGGGGAGCGTGCAAGGGATAAGTCCCTGCAGACGCACTATCCTCTGTGCCCTCGGTGGCTCAGATGGATAGAGCGTCTGCCATGTAAGCAGTCTGCCTTCGGCAGTGACACAGTGCGGACCGTGTTGCCAGCCGGCCGCGCTGTGGTGCGCGCGCCTGTTTGTTTACGCCGGAGCAGCTTCGCGTGTGCGGTGTTGTGAGTCTAGAACGAGATGGCACACTCGTACAGAAAAACGACTTTGAAGTTCAGTTTTGCGAACGACTATACACGACCAAAGGCACACGAGATTGAACGTTTCTTCAGAGAAGAGGTAAAAATCGATCCACAGGAAATCGTGGGAATCAATTTATCGCTCGTTTCAAACGTCGTCTATGTCAAACTTGTTGACGAGGCTGCTTGCGACAGACTTCTACAACGATCACCGAACGGGTATCGTTTCTGTCATGCCGACGGGAATGTAGGTGCGGTTACAGTCGATCACGCGGGAATGGGGATCCGCACTATACGAGTCTTCGAACTTCCGTTTGAGGTCCCGTCTGAACTTGTTACCGACGCCTTTCGACCATACGGTACAGTTCTATCCCATGTGGCCGAAAAATGGACTAGTTTTACCACGTATCCCGTTTTAAATGGGGTGAGACAAATACGGATAGAACTGCGCAAGCACGTCCCCTCTTATTTGTACATAGGAGGTTGTCGAGCGATTATAATCTATGATGGGCAACCTCGCACTTGCTCGGGGTGCGGGAAAGAAGGTCACGTCCGCTCGGAATGCCTCCAGCGACGTTTAGTGCAAACTCCACGGGATGACGTTCAGGCGCCACAACAGACGACTGTCTTACCGTTGACCTTTGTGGAAGCCCTGAGAGGCGACGTGAGGGAGATTTCCGATAGGCTCCAGCAGCTGCCCCCTATAGAGAACATGGACACCAACGGACTGGAACTCCGACCGTCGGTTCCTCCACAACAGACACAGGACACCACACAAGAGATGCAGCTGACGGCCGCTCCAGGCTCATCCGTGGTGGCTGCTAGTGCTTCCACCGAGAGCGTGATAGGCCAGGCCCAAGACGGAGGATACGCAACCCAAACAGCCGATGCGGAAGCAAGGCAACGGAAACAGCGTTCGCCGAAGAGAAGAAAGAAGCGTCGACTGACTTCTGCTGACGATAGCCATAGTCCCGAGGGGACAGTGGACGACAACGACAGTATCGACCTGAGACCAGTGGATTCCACAGATACCGAGATGACGATGCAGGAACTACACAGCGATGATAACTTGAACTCTCCTTCTGGTGACCGGAAGGCGGAAGTGGAGATGACAACTGTCCAACATCAGAGCAATGACAACGTTACCTCCCATCCTTCGACCAGTTCCGGAAATATGTTGGGGGACTGGGCGCAAGAAATGGACCAACAGGAACAGGATGAAAATACGAACGCGACGATTGAGGATAGTCCTGGCCAGAGGCCGGGAGGGGTCGGGAAATGTTGACCAACTTAGTGTGATGCGGAGCGCCGGGGGTGCAGATGGCCGCTTAATGACACCGCCCTACAACTGATGAACACAAGCCAGGCGTACCGCATTGCCACGATAAACATTAATGGCATACGGACACCGCTTAAAATTCAGATGCTGAAAGATATGTTACGCGCTGCGGACGTGGACATTGTACTCCTACAAGAAGTGCGTTTCACATCGCCGCCAGAGTTCTACAGTTACGAGGCACATTATTCAGTGCACGATGAAAGTGGATGCGGTGTAGCGATTCTCACCAGGGAAGGAATAGGAGTGGAAGACGTCAGGTCTCTCCCTTCGGCACGTGGCATAGCGATCACTGTCGACGGCGTTCGTTTCATCAATTTATACGCACCATCTGGCTCCACAAAACGAAGAGAAAGGGCGACTTTTTACACCGAAGAGATAGCACCGTTGTTCGCTGGACGCTTTGATAACTATATAGTGGGCGGCGACTTTAATTGTGTCGTCGACAAAAAGGACCAAGTACCTCATTACGTGCCATGCATGGAACTGCGTGCGTTGATTACCGAAATGGCGCTTCTGGATACCTGGGAACTGCAGCATGGTGACAGACCGGGTTATACGTTTGTCACGGGACACTCGGCGAGTAGACTTGATAGGGTGTATGTGACACGAGCACTACGGACGGCGATACTGGATGCCGAAATCTGGTCAGCGGCTTTTACGGATCATATGGCGTACGTCTGTACGATTTCACTAACGCGTCAGAAGATATGGCGGAGTAAAGGTCACTGGAAAATGAATTGTGCACTTCTACGTGACACTGAATGTCACCGGTCGATAGAGGCGGCCTGGGAGACCTGCGTTCGCCGCCAACGAGCATACACCTCGGTTCTCCAGTGGTGGATTAAATGCGCAAAACCAACATTACGGAGAACGTTGATACGATACGGGCAGGACAAATCGCAGTGGAACCGCACGACGGCTGATTTTTATTTTACAGCCCTGAGGGAGCTGATGACCCAACAACCATCGCCGGAAAGGCACACGGTCATGCGCAGGATAAAAGCCAAGTTATTACAGCTGACGAGACTAAGAATGGAAGGTATAATGGTCCGGGCGAGATTGGCGGACACAGTTGCTGCCGAAACCCCCTCCATGCACCACGTGGTACGTGAACGCCAACGACGACGCAGGACATTGATCAGGGAACTAATCTCTGAAACTGGCCAGCAAGTTGTGCACCAGCGTGATATTGCGCATGTGTTTACCGACTATTTCCGCCAGTTATATGGACCTGTACATGTGAACCACGAGACACTACATGATGTCATCTCGGAAATGCCAGATAGAGGACCACCACTGGATGCAGAGACTTTCATCACAGCGATAACAGAGGACGAGCTGACAGACGCAATTGCCAGGGGGGCACCGAACAAGTCCCCAGGACAGGACGGCTTCCCAATTGAATTTTACCGCGCCTTTGCATACCTCATGGGACGGACCTGGATTCAGATGTACAACGAACTCCTGTTACCGCAGACTGAGATACCTGTCGAATTCACGGAGGGTATCATCATCCCAATACCCAAACCACGCGGTGGCAGAAATCCAGGAGATTATAGACCACTCACTCTCTTGAACTGCGACTATAAGATTTTCGCGCGCATCCTTGGGGCTCGCCTGCGGTCTTCACTTTCTGATAGACTCCTCATCGATCAAACTTGCCTCGGCGGTAAGAGCAACGTACATACGGCGCTCAGTGACTATCGAGATATCATTGCATTAGCAGCGGCATGCCGAGTGCGTGGGGCACTCGTCGCTATTGACTTCGATCATGCGTTCGACAGAGTGGATCATACCTTTTTGCATGCGGTGAAAGGCAGATTGGGAATCCCACAGGCCTTCATCCTAGTGATCATGCGACTGTTACACGGCATACGATCAAAGGTCTCGGTGAATGGGCGGGGCACTGACTACATTGTTATTTCAAGGTCAGTTCGTCAAGGTTGCCCCCTTTCGATATTTTTGTATGCAATGGCTTTGGAACCCTGTCTATATGGTCTCCGAAGACGGTTGGAGGGAGTGCCGTTGCCACAGCTGACCTTTCATTGCCGCGCTTATGCTGACGATGTGATGCTGGTGGCACGGACAGGCGAAGAAGTACGTACGGCGTTGGCATGGATACAGCGATATGGGATGGCGGCAGGAAGCGTGCTTAATCTACAAAAATCACGCTGCATGAACGTCGGTCGAGGATTACAACCGGGTGAGGAAGGCCCGCTCATCTTAGTTAAGACCATAAAATGCCTAGGTATTACGTTCCACACGGATGTGCAGCGGACAGCAGCGGATAACTACCGACGCATATTGAAGCTGATGCGGACAATGGTGCTGTTACAGAAATTAAGAGCGTTGGATATGCTTCAGAGGGTGACCTATGTTAACGTATACCTAGCACCGAGACTCACTCACGTAGCGCATGTCCTGCCTTTAACGCGCACAATGGCATCACGCATACAAGCAACTTTCGGAACCTACGTGAGTGTGGGACACCTGTTTAAGATCCGATACACAACGCTTACGCTACCACCTGGAGAGGGTGGACTTGGTCTAGTGAACGTGTATGAAAAGGCACGGGCGTTATTCGTAAGTACGATTTTCCGACAGTGGCGCGGTCAATTTCGCAATATCTCGAGTGCGTTAGCCGATGTACTAGCGCCCACTTCAATGCTGCCCCCAGTCAATGTGGGCCATATTTCACCGAAGCTGTCACATTTCAAGTCCTTTTTTTTGGAGCTTAGCTATGTCAGAGATTCCTTCCCAACAACACGACTACCGACGACGCGAGACGTATACCAATTCTTACTGCGCCGGTGCCCCAGGAATACCCTGGAAAAGAAGTACCCAGACAAGAACTGGCGACAGATATGGCGCGTTATACGGAACGTTTACCTCCCAACGTCGGTACGCTCAACATGGCATGTGGTGATAAATAGGAAGTACGCAACGAATCAACGGCGGCACGCGATTCATTTGGCAGACACTCCACTATGTTTAGGCTGCGCAACAGTGGACACTGATGAACATCGTTTAGTATGTAGTGGGACGGCTCCAGTGTGGCACTTGGCACAACAGATATTGGCGTTCCTGTTACGCTCCGCCCCTCACACAATTTCATCAGACACACTTTTTTTCCCCCAAGAATCTTATTTCCCGGTCCAAAAAACCAATGCGGTGACATGGGTGCGGGGAATGGTGGTGGGCTACGTATATAACGAATCGGAAAAGGACAAAATTGATTTTTGGCATTTTCTCCTGAATGGACACACGAAGCTGCAACAGCATAAGAAATATAGGCAAGACTTCGCTAATTACTTGCGACTTACATTTACCGCCCCGCCGGCCAGATGGGGTGTGACGGGTGAGAGATGAGATAGACGAAGAAGCCGAGATAGACATCGATCACACTTACGGACCCTTAGTTAATTTCGAGAAGACGACCCAGTCTTACACCAACGTCTGGAGAACGAGTCGATAGATGGCTCTTTTGCTCTATCGAACGTCGGGTCGTGAGCAGGTGTCGCCCCCGACACGAATTTCATTTCATTGCTACAGGAGCATGTTTCTTTTGTATTTGTACTATCCGCAATGTCTTCATGTCTTTCTTTTGGGCATTTTCAGTTTTATTCATTTCCTTAATTAATTAATTTTCTCATTAGCCACTATTTGTCAACATAGGGACTTTGTAGACACTATTTATGCGATAGTACCACAAAATGTATGTCAGCAAAGGTGGTAAGCCTGACATTCGATAAAAAAAATAAATAAAAAAAAACAGGTTGGTAGAGAATATGAAAAAAAAGAAAAAAAAGATGGATAGAGCGTCTGACATGTAAGCAGGAGATCCCGGGTTCGAGTCCCGGTCGGGGCACACATTTTCAACATGTTCCCAGTGAAGTATATCGACGCCTGTTTGCAGCTAGGGTGTCTATTTAATTAGTGTGCCTCACCGCACAACATACAAAGTGTTGTCGGTGTTTTTTGGGGCATCCTGTATTCTACCACGCCCTGAGAAAAGAGTGAAATACGACGTCAACAGTAAGAATGGTGAACAGAATTAGGTTGTTAAATAGTAGGCCTATGGTATATATGGTTAAGAGAATTAGGTTGTTAAATAGTAGGCCTATAGTATACAGGCAGCATCTTTGGCTTCCATATCAAGGAATAATCTCATAAATAACAAAAACACAAAAAGCTGTGTGTGCAATGAACTGAAACCCAGTCCTTGTGTACAATCCATGGAACGGCATAAGCAAAACAGAGAAGTTCGGTAACTGACACACACATTATAATTTTTCCAATATTCAGGTGAACCTGTCAGACGCCGAATCTGCGGTTAGAAATTGTAGTCACAGTTGACGAAAAATAAGACGGACCAATTCTCACCTGGCTCACTTCTACATTTTCTTTGGTATACGATTTCTCGATGCCTTTCGACCAAGTTGGCAGTCTAAATGGACTCTGTCGCTCTCACGACAACTGCCATTTTAAAGTCAAACATGCAACCACAATCCAAACATTTTACATATTATTTTCGATGTGTAGTTCAAAAATCAGTAGTACTAGGTGTATTCCAGCTCTTCTTCAGTCTCTTGACAATCTAATAGGCCAAACAGCATTCTAGTGCAATGTAGGACAGTAGTAGCTATTTTTCGTGCATGCATCCTCATCCTGGATACTGAACAACAGATGATGATTACATGAGAAGTAATGATAACCACTGCTGACTGGCGTGTTAAAATTGAATGTAATAGACACATTACTTCAGTTACACGAAGCATTTAAGTATTATTTACTTCCACGTGGATTTTTAATCTACAAGGAGACTCGTTACACAGCACAGGCCGTGATGTTGTGTTTAATCATATACCTGGCCGCATTGCAAGGCTGTTGGTTTGCATGCGATAGCTTTGGTAACAGTATTTTCAATTTTCGTAATTAAACTCTGCGATGGGAGACAGATATTCACCATGTCCAGTTCGTATAGTTATAGAGTATCTACACTATTTCTTCCGTTATTTTGCTTGTTTGATTATTGTAATACTATTTCGTCTTGTTTAGAATTACGTGATGAATGTTTTTTTTTTTTTTTTGTAATGTAGGAGTTAACCCGCAAAACCTTTCAGAAGTGTAATATTATGTTTGTCTCCATCTGAAGATCGGCTGGGTTCGATGACTCGTGAACATAAAAAAAAAAAAAAACGGCTCCACAAAAGAAAATATAACCGATTATTTTTTTTTCATTATTTCATTTTTGGAAAAGAGCTGCCCAACCTACATATTTCATATATGAATGACAATGAGTACTTCATATTGCTTTGTTTATGAATCTTTGAAACAATTTATGACTGGCACAATAAATACAAGTTGTAAGATCAAAATAAATCGTTGAATTCACGGTCTTGGTTTCACAGAACAAATAAACCTCATTTTATAAAGAAAAATGTAAGTTAACAGAAGGGTCATATGCTTGTGAGCCACATAACCCATCTAGGATGGGCGTTCAATAAGCACTGCAAAACATTTTCTTTTCGCGGTCAGTTTCTCTTGAAAAATGCGGAATTTACTGTGGGACATCGTGGAATATTCCTGCTTCAGTTTCATAATGTCCCGATAGGTGGCGGAGCTCCACATAGCTTTCAAAACGGCAACTGTAACAGAGACGCGTTCCAGGCAGAGAACCGAGCGAGGTGGCGCAGTGGTTAGCATACTGGACTCGCATTCGGGAGGACGACGGTCAATCCCGCGTCCGGCCATCCTGATTTAGGTTTTTGTTGATTTCCCTACATCGCTCCAGGCAAATGCCGGGATGGTTCCTTTGAAAGGGCACGGCCGACTTCCTTCCCCGTCCTTCCCTAATCCGATGAGACCGATGACCTCGCTGTTTGGTCTCCTCCACCAAACAATCCAATACAACCAGGCAGAGAGCTAGCTCTCATTGAGTTTCTTTTGGCGGAAAACTAGAGCATCGCATATATTCACACGTGGTAGCACAATGTCTACGGAGACCTGGCAGGAAAGAAAAGCACGGTGAGCCGTTGTGCAAGTTGTCTGTCGTCATTGCAACACGGTCTCGCAAACCTGTCCGAATTCCCACGTGTCGTCGGAAATCCATGGAATGGTGCTATATCACTTCTCCTCGGAAGGAAATGTTCGAAGCCGCACCTTCAGCCAGTAAAATTATGGCGACGGTCTTCTGGGACTCTAAAGGGGTTATTCCGTTTCACGTCCTTTATCATGATGTTGGAACGCCAAGTATTGTGAAGTTTATTGTGCTACCCTCAGAAAATTTAAGAAACGAGTTCAGCGTGCTCGTCGCCATGATAAAGCAAGGCGTCAGAGAAGTCTGCACACCCGAGAGGAGCTCAGGAAATTCATTGGACTGTTCTTCCTCATCCACCCCACAGCCTGGATGTCGCACCTTCCGGCATCCATCTGTTTGGCTCAATGAAGCATGCACTCCGTGGGAAGCAGAAGGCGGATGAGCGGGAGGTTACTGATGCAACCAGACGTTGGCTCCGACGTCGACCAGCAGAGTGGTACCTTGCGAGGCATACAGGCCCTCCCAGTAAGGTAGCGTACGGCAATCGCGTTCAACGGATATTATGTTGAAAAACAGGGTTTTTACCCAAAAGAATGGGGAATAATACGGTGTACTGGAATCCCGAGCCGGCAGGGGTGGCCGAGCGGTTCTAGGCACTACAGTGTGGAACCGCGCAACTGCTAAGGTCGCAGGTTCGAATCCTGCCTCGGGCATGGATGTGTGTGATGTCCTTAGGTTAGTTAGGTTTAAGTAGTTCTAAGTTCTAGGGGACTGATGACCTCAGCTGTTGAGTCCCATAGTGCTCAGAGCCATTTGAACCATTTTAAATACCGAATAAAGCCTACCTGCTTTCAGGAAAACATGGGTTACGTTATTTATTGAACACACCTCGTAAAAAGCAACCAATCTTAGATCTCAGTTTAGAGAATCTCTTCCATCTTTCATTCTAAAAGGCACAGAAACAACAATTCTGGATCAGAACTAAGACTGTACTGAACATATAATTGCAATCTGAAAGAAGATGTGAGCGCCATGTCAATTACAAAAGACCCATAAAAATTTGTTCTGCAGCTCTCCAAGGACATTAGCATGGTAGCTCATGCCAACTGGAACTATCGATGAATGCTTGTCTGTGATAAGTTTGTGACGTTCGCTATTTTGACCAAATCATTCCTGCCTACTGACATTTGCCACTGACCATAGAGGCTATAATACCCTCGATCGGCTTCTGAAACATGGCACTCTCTCTTATCTATCTTCAACCTTTACACGACTACCTGGATGGCACAGCAAAAGTATTCGTTTTCAACAAAGTAAACTCCCCTGTATACGAACCTATAACAGAGCTATCTTCTCTAAGTCTTTATCTGTTTTAGAAACCATACTGTTGAACGATTTCTCTCACAATATCAGAAAAAATTAAATTCCTTTCGAACTTCAATAGGCAGCTAGCTAATGGTCCACCTTACGCCATAGTAGCTATCACTTTCATATACTCGTTTGCAATTCACTCTTGTCAACCTTCCCCTCCCCACAATTTTTCCCTCACCATTGTATTCAGAAACCTCTACTGAAAGTCTATTCTTTCTTATCGCCTACAGTCTCTGTCAATTCAGTATTTTCGGTTGTCATTATCTCTTCTGTTTCTCATGATAGTAGACATGGCTTCAAACGTGCTAAAGCAGTCAATATAATTCTTATTCTTAATGCCATTTATTATTGGTATTATTGTTAATGCCAATTATTATAATTATTCACTGTCAGTATTTGTGTTGGTAATATTAATTGTTATCACAATCATTTCTAAGCCGAACATGACTAAATCATAAGTACGCATAGAAACTACGAATGTTTTACAGTATTTATTGGAATTTGTTTTCCTGGTCCCGCGAAAGTGAGGGCCTCAGAATCCTAATACGGTCAGCTTAAAAAACCATACATAAATTACTCATCATTTGCAAGGAGAAGAAGTTTAATTTGTACAGTGCCATAAAAGTCTCACATTAGGAGCTTTTAACGAGTGCAGAATGTATTCCAGTGTACAGCCTATTACACACGTACCCAAACCAGAAAAGAAACCTTATACTGTACTTACTTGTCCACCAGTGCTTTGCAAGTACAGTGTATAGTAGTGGGAGGACGCTCACTACTAGCACAGCATACGTTACCTGAAACAAAAAGCACAAAGTAGTCAGCAGGCGTTTGTAAATGAAATGCTGGCATCGGAACGTCCGGCAGATTCAGTGCATCGTTCATCCCGACAAATAAGTCTTTGTGTACGCTTTAACGAGTGCTCTGCAAATCGCTCGTAGAGCGGTGCAGCGCAGATTAATTGGAGCCTTTGTCGGCGCGACGCATCGCTTCCCGTATATTCGAGAGAGGGGAACAGCCGCCCCAACGAACTGCCACAATACGTGCCGACCGCAGACGCCGGAATTTCGCTTTGCGAGACCGTCAAGCACATAATCATTCCATTTCTGCCGCACCGAGTACCGTGCATAAGCGCACAGCCCGCAACTACGCGGCCAGTAATTAAACGTGCTGGCGCGCACGGTCGGCAACAAAAACGAAAAACGCCCGCCACCAGCAAATAATTGATGCCAAATGTTTGTGTCGCGCCACCGCAGCCTGCAGCGCGCCCTGTGGAACTACAGTGTCTCCGGCCGCATGCGGCTCCACCGCCGCTGTCGCTCAGGATTAGCCTGCCCGTCCGATGCGGTTCCTGTCCTCGACAATGATAAACGGCCGATCCTTGTAATTGGTACACCAAGAAGAACAAGAAATAATTTTACTTATTGTGCGAAAATGGCGTAGTATTAAGAACACGTAAGCAGAGTCCGGAATGTGGTGCACAGAGCTACCATCCCTGCCAGCAACAATGGCTGGACACCGAGTCAAACTGGGGTTGGATGACAGGTAAGGGTACTTTCAAAAATGGTTCAAATGGCTCTGAGCACTATGCGACTTAACTTCTGAGGTCATCAGTCGCCTAGAACTTAGAACTAATTAAACCTAACTAACCTAAGGACATCACACACATCAATGCCCGAGGCAGGATTCGAACCTGCGACCGTAGCAGTCGCCCGGCTCCAGACTGTAGCGCCTAGAACCGCACGGCCACTCCGGCCGGCTAAGGGTACTTTGAGATGTTGGTTAACCATTTATTAGAGTCCTGGAATGCTACAGAATATATCCCAAGTGACTTACAGTGATAAATTACACCCAAGAAGACCACGCGAATTAAAAGAAAACAATATCACACAATGGAGAACGTTTTGTCTAGTTAAATTATCAGAGGTGTCCAAATTAAGCACGAAATATGGGTACCGCACCGACATGTTGTCAAACTAGGAAAAGAAAGAAATGGTCATGATAAGAGTCTGACTTATTGCTAAAAGAAATGAAAAATGTTTCATCCACTGAATCAAGAATACAAATAATTATCCAAAAAGCAAGGTATTGCTAACATGTACTATATCCTTCGCGCAGGTGGCTGGATACATGACAGAAAGGATGTAGAACTGTGTTTACGAACATGACCAATGATTACGGAGTAAGTTAGTGAGCTAAAGAAAAATCCTGGGAAAGCCCGAAAAAACAATCCCACTCTTGGCCTAAACGCATAGCGTGTGCAACTAACTGGCTGTGAAAATAGGAGCAGCATAACGAATCCTTGGTGCAAGACAACTAACTTTGCACTAATTCCATCTCAGTGAATGCGAATTTCAACAGTCTTGTGATGGATGTAATCTAGTGAAAAGAGGATGGCTGCAGTAATAGCTGAGAATTATAAGTTCAGCCCCGGCATCTGAGTTCAGGTCTAAGATTGAGACATCTCGCTCTGTAGTCCCAGTGTTCACTATTACGGCTATAGAGCAAGTCCTCGCTATGTTGCCCCTGGAGCACGTGATTTCTCGCTCTCCTATACAAAACGTAGCTGGTTATGCCAGCACCGTTATCTCACTGAGTAATTGCAACAGACCTTGTGAGTTCCTACCAATGATAATTTAATAAACATGCTAATCAGTTTCTCACTCTTACGGATTCTGCCATGGTTAACCAATGAATTTTATTTTTTGCTTGGAGCATGGTAGATGACAGACAGAGCCCGCATCTCGTGGTCGTGCGGTAGCGTTCTCGCTTCCCACGCCCGGGTTCCCGGGTTCGATTCCCGGCGGGGTCAGGGATTTTCTCTGCCTCGTGATGGCTGGGTGTTGTGTGCTGTGCTTAGGTTAGTTAGGTTTAAGTAGTTCTAAGTTCTAGGGGACTGATGACCATAGATGTTAAGTCCCATAGTGCTCAGAGCCATTTGAACCATGACAGAAAGTGTCCCCCACTATGTGACAGATTCCTAATCACAGCCAATGAGAAACCGAGCATGTACACACATTCAGGAATTCTCCCACACTACCAAAATAATTGCTATGTGCCAACCACGGATCTCCTTACTACAAACTGAACTCCAGTTGACCTCCTTCGGGCATAACGGCTATGTCCTTGCTTGCAGTATAGATTTCTCCTGTCCTTTAAATCTTATTTTTGGTAAGAGCTATTCTTTGCGCTTTACACTCAATGAAACGTTATAATGAGCTGGGCTGCCATCGCTTTTTGCCCCTATTGCATTTGGCTAGCAGGGTGTTCATATCAATATGCACTAGGCCAGAACTTAGCTTTCAACAGAAACACTGTTACGACCCGTACAGTTCCCCACGTGACTCTTGCTTCTCACCAGCCAGCTGAAACCCCAGGTTGCAGTACATTTCAAGAATCCATCATTGCATCAAATCGATATGAGAAAGCAAAAGAGAACGTCAATTATTGGCATTACTTATTACTGCTTTTAGCTTTCACGCAGCATTAGAGATTTGACTTGATTTACTAGTCGGATCTGCATATTTGATTATTAAGCAGGCTGTGTGACAATTTTGGAAGAAACTGCCACATATCAGTAGGTCATTTCATTCCGCTTCATCGCACTATACGTGCGGATATTTGCCTTACAAATTAGTGCAGTCAAGCGCATGACATGGCTGTACGATCCTGCACGGCCAATGCAGAAAAAAAACAGTCAGCTTGCTCCTTCTGTTACACATTTACCAACATAAATCACCGGATTTTAATAACAATAAAATTACATTCGGTACATAATATAAATACTCTCCAAACAGCCATTTAAGAAATAATTACTTTCCAGAGTTCACCTCCCATTCTCAAGTGTTACCTGTATAGCACACAAGATTGAGAAACTAAAAATAACCACTATCAGTAATTATAAACATCAAAATGAATTTTCAGCATTTTAGCGTAACTAGCGCCCACGGCAAACTTTGAGGACTCCTGTTTCTTTCAAAAACTCCCCATTTTTTGTTTACTCCTCATCGCTGCTTATCCATTTATTGAGAACAGCACGACTTTACATTTCAGTAGCTCCTAATACAATACGTGGAAAAAACAGTCGAAAGTCGCATTTATTGGCGTAATAACAAGACATCTTTTTCATTGCTGTATTTCCGACGAACGCGAAGCCTTCCCAAACAAAACAAAAAGACGCAAATATTTTCTTTAGCCGGCCGGTGTGGCCGTGCGGTCTAGGCGCTTCAGTCTGGAACCGCGTGACCGTTCCGGTCGCAGGTTCGAATCCTGCCCCGGGCATGGATGTGTGTGATGTCCTTAGGTTAGTTAGGTTTCAGTAGTTCTAAGTTCTAGGGGACTGATGACCACAGCAGTTAAGTCCCATAGTGCTCAGAGCCATTTGAGCCATTTTCTTTACACATTCGCTGCGCTGACTCATGTAGCATAAAGGGAGTAAGCCGAAAACAAGACACAAGTATCTCCGTGTGAGAGAAAGTTATGTCGTGTGGAACTGTTGCTCGCCACAGTCCAGTCCAGTCCAGTCTCAATCTCTTCACGATTCCCTTTCATAAATCCCCATACCCTTTCCGTTTCAGTGGTCTACAATTGTTTCTCATCTTCTTGCACCTCGTCTCCCTCTGCTTATACTTCCTTTTCTCCTTATTACCTCGCAAACTCTCTCTCTCTCTTTCCTCTTCCTACTTTCCTATCTGTTTTCGTCTGTGCAAGTAATAATAATAAAGAAGAAGTAGAAGAAGAAGCTTATGCACTTTCCACGGAAAACTGCTCAGGACACCTCTCCCCCCGTCCCCCGTCCGCTGTCATACTCAAGTTACGCCACTGTAGCATTGTCAAGTCTATTGATTGGCAACTCCATGGAGTGTTCTGTGCGCCACGACCAGATAATGGATATAATTGGAAGGAGAAACAGCACTGGTCGTACATATTTTTTTGTTTTATTATCCGCAAAATCGATTTTCGGTCACTTAGTGACCATCCTCAGCGCTAGAAGTTAAAAATTTCACATAACGATCAGAGAGTATAAAACAGAAAATCACAACTACACCTGCGTATGAACATAACAGTTGGTAGGAACATACCTATAATATACAATTAAAATTGGTAGGCACTGGTATCAACAAGCTTAGAGCGATCACATAAACTGAGGCCGCTGTTTACATGCACCTGTTCAGCAGACCTCGGTGTGACAGGGCTTGGAACGCCCTCTATGTGACATGTGTCACGTGAAGACTTAATATTACTGGTTTTGCAAGATATTAACACAAAAATAACTCTTGTGCATTTATGAATCATGAAGTAATTCAAATTTAAAATGTACGTAAAACACATAGCAGACAAAGGAGGAAGGAAACATCTAAAATACATTGGCGTATTCTTTTTTTAAAAAAAAAACTTCCAAAACATAAAACAGATCGATAATAAGTTGTCAGAGTGCAGGACAGGTAAAAGAGAAAAAGACAATGAAAAAGATTAATATATGAATAACATGAAATGAGGTATACAGGTAACACAGGTTTTTAAAAAAACATAATACCCACCATCTGGCGTGGGAAGTTAGAAGTACAATGTTAGTGATTACTTAAAATGGCTCTGAGCACTATGCGACTTAACTTCTGAGGTCATCAGTCGCCTAGAACTTAGAACTAATTAAACCTAACTAACCTAAGGACATCACACACATCCATGCTCGAGGCAGGATTCGAACCTGCGACCGTAGCGGTCGCTCGGCTCCAGACAGTAGCGTTTAGAACCGCACGACCACTCCGGCCGGCGAGATTACTTCATGATTCTCAAATGCACAAGAGTTATTTTGTGTTAATATCTTTCAAAACAATTAATATTAAGTCTTCACGTGACACATGTCACATAGACGGCGTTCCAAGCCCTGTCACACCGAGGTCTGCTGAACAGGTGCATGTAAACAGTGGCCTCAGTTTATGTGATCGCTCTAAGCTTGTTGATACCAGTGCCTACCAATTTTAATTGTATATTACAGGTATGTTCCTACCAACTGTTATGTTCCTACGCAGGTGTAGTTGTGATTTTCTGTTTTATACCCTCTGATCGTTATGTGAAATTTTTAACTTCTAGCGCTGAGGATGGTCACTAAGTGACCAAAAATCGATTTTTGCGGATAATAAAACAAAAAAATATATACGACCAATGCTGTTTCTCCTTCCAATTATATTGTCAAGTCTATTACCAGTTCCTTCAGTTGTGACGGCTTTATTTCTTCTCTCGAAACTCGAATCGTTGGAATCTATTCTAACTCCAGGTTGCAAGAAATAATAGTGCAGTGGGTTATATTTAACCAACAAATTTTATTTATTAATCGCAATCATGAAACCTGCCTTCTCTTGCGTCTAAGACAGGTTTAATACATTCAGAACATCGAAAATTCTATAAATAATCGTATACATTTTTCCTTTACTCTAATTCTGCAATACTAAGATCTTAATTTATGCAATAAAATGTAAAAAATAATTTTTATGGTATTTCGACAACTATTTGCAATGCGTAGATGGAGTAAGACCAAACAAACACTGGTCATCGGGTCTTTCCTGTAATGCTCAGTGTCTGTCTGTTTCTTGTGATGAAGGAAATTTTTTTAAAGCGGAGTATTAAGTTCTACTTCACAGATCAGTCCGAAATTAGTCAAGTGCTACATTTGTTTTATCGATATGTAACAACAGGTACAGTAAAACACGAACAATAACCAGTAGTCCAGCAGCAACTGAGAAGCGATACCAGACTTTAAAAACAATTTTGTTCGTAACGGGAAACAAATGTACGCTTCTTGTCGAAAGTGGACAACGCGTGAAAGATGTGACGAGAAGTAGACTACTGGCCATTGAAGTTGCTACACCAGAAAGAAATGCATATGATAATCGGGTACTCACTGGACAAATATATTATACTAGAACTGACATGTGATTACATTTTCACTCAATTTGGGTGCATAGATGCTGAGAAATCAGTACCCACAACAACCACCTCTGGCCGTAATAACGGCCTTGATACGCCTGGGCATTGAGTCAAACAGAGCTTGGCTGGTGTGTACAGGTACAGCTGCCCATGCAGCTTCAGCACGATACCAGAGTCCATCAAGAGTAGTGACTGGCATATTGTGACGAGCCATTTGCTCGGCCACCATTGACCAGACGTTTTCAATTCGTGAAAGATCTGGAGAATGTGCTGGCCATGGCAGCAGTCGAACATTTTCTGTATCCAGAAAGGCTGGTACAGGACCTGCAACATGCCGTCGTGCATTATCCTGCTGAAATGTAGGGTTTCGCTGGGATCGAATGAAGGGTAGAGCCACGGGTCGTAACAGATATGAAATGTAACGTCCACTGCTCAAGGTGCCGTCAATGCGAACAAGAGGTGACCGAGATCTGTAACCAATGGCACCCCATACCATCACGTGCCAGTATGGCGACGACGGATACACGCTTCCAATGCGCGTTCACCGCGATGTCGCCAAACACGGATACGACCATCATGATGTAAACAGAAACTGGATTCCTGCGAAAAAATGACGTTTTGCCATTCGTGCACCCAGGTTCGACGCTGAGTACACCATCGGAGGCGCTCCTGTCTGTGACGCAGCGTCAAGGGTAACCGCAGCCATGGTCTCCGAGCTGATAGTCCATGCTGCTACAAACGTCGTCGAACTCTTCGTGCAGATGGTTGTGGTTTTGCAAACGTCCTCATCTGTTGACTCAGGGATCGTGACGTGGCTGCACGATCCGTTACAGCCCTGCGGATAAGTTGCCTGTCATCTCGATTGCTAGTGATACGAGGCCGTTGGGATCCAGCAAGACGTTCCGTATTACCCTCCTGAACCCACCGATTGCATATTCTGCTAACAGTCATTGGATCTCGACCAACGCGAGCAGCAATTTCGCGATACGATAAACCGCAATCGCGATAGGCTACAATCTGACCAAGTCGGAACTGTGATGGTAAGCATTTCTCCTCCTTACACGAGGCATCACAACAACGTTTCACCAGGCAACACCGGGCAACTGCTGTTTGTGTATGAGAAATTGGTTGGAAACTTTCGTCATGTCAGCACGTTGTACGTGTCGCCACCGGCGCCAGCCTTGTGTGAATGCTCTGTAAAGCTAATCACTTGCATATCACAGCATCTTCTTCCTGACGGTTAAATTTCGCGTCTGTAGCCCGTCATCTTCGTGGTGTAGCAATTTTAATGGCCAGTAGTGTATTTATAGGAGCGACTCCAGCTACACACTGAAAAAGAGAAATGGCTAATATAGGCCGAAAGACGACAGAATATGTGCCTGACGTGTTAGGTTATATAAAAACAACAAAGTGAAACGAAAGTGTATAATGAAAAAAAAAACGAAATAAATAGATGTGTTGTGTTACTTTTGACCTAAATTTCTCTAGCTAGCTCTGGTAATAGCCGTAAACAATGGCCGGTCGTTGTGGCCGAGCGGTTCTAGGCATTTCAGTCGAACCTCGCGGCCGCTACGGTCGCTGGTTCGAATCCTGCCTCGGGCATGGATATGTGTGATGTTCTTAGGTTAGTTAGGTTTAAGTAGATCTAAGTTCTAGGGGACTGATGACCTCAGAAATTAAGTCCCATAGTGCTCAGAGCCATTTGAACCATTCGTAAACAATCACATACTTGTGACAGTGCGACGTGGGGCTGAAGTTGGCACTAGCCTCTGGAACCCGTCGCTGCAGCCACTCGCGGAACATGGCACGTATCCACGAGTGGTCGCCGCCCCGACCGACGCCGGCTCAGAGTACGCAGCGGCACGGCAAGCGGACGAGCCGTCGGTCTCATTCCGCTCTTACAAGCGCGTCCGCAGCGCTCCCGAATTGCCGCTGCCTGCGAACACCTACGTATTAACGCTCATTCGCGCATAAATATTTGCTTAGGTCCGCGAGGGGCCGCTGCAACGGCGGGCTTAAGGCAGCTGCCGACAACGCGACGTACAAAGGGCGCTGCTAATTAAATTTCATAGCGGTGGCGCGCGCGCCGCCACAGGTCGGCCCGCCGCCTCGTTCGCCTCTCCCGTATTTGCGAGCGGATTACGTCGGTGCTCTCACCAGGGAGGTGGCGGGGCCGACGGAAAAAAAGCGACCGAAAGCGGGGACGGGGCAAGGGCCGGGCGCGGAGGGCTGAGGGGTGACGGAAAGGGCGCCGGAGTCACAGGCCACGACGCAGCGTCTCTGGAGTGATGCGAGCGCGAATGAGTTCAGCCGTAACGTGTGTAGCCACTCTCCTATCTCCGCTACCAACTCGACTGCAACAGTAACAAATAACCTGTTGTTGTTGTCGTCTTCAGTCCTGAGACTGGTATGACGCAGCTCTCCATGCTACTCTCCCCTGTGCAAGCTTCTTCGTCTCCCAGTACCTACCGCAACCTACATCCTTCTGAATCTGCTTAGTGTGGTCATCTCTTGGTCTCCGATTTTTACCCTCCACGCTGCCTTCCAATACTAAATTGGTGATCTCTCGATGCCTCAGAACATGCCTACTATGCCTACCAACCGCCCCCATCTTTTTGTCAAGTTGTGCCACAAACTCCTCTTCTCCCCAATTCTATTCAATACCTCTTCATTAGTTATGTGATCTACCCATCTAATCTTCAGCATTATTCTGTAGCAACCACATTTCGAAAGCTTCTCTTCTCTTCATGTCCAAACTATTTATCGTCCATGTCTCACTTCCATACTCGGCTACACTCCATACAAATACTATCAGAAAAGACTTCCTGACACTTAAATCTATACTCGATGTTAACAAATTTCTCTTCTTCAGAAACGCTGTCCTTGCCATTGCCAGTCTACATTTTATATCCTCTCTACTTCGACCATCATCAGTTATTTTGCTCCCCAAATAGCAAAACTCCTTTACTACTTTAAGTGTCTCATTTCCTAATCTAATTCCCTCAGCATCACCCGACTTAATTCGACTACATTCCATTATCCTCGTTTTGCTTTTGTTGATGTTCATCTTATATCCTCCTTTCAACACTCTGTCCATTCCATTCAACTGCTCTTCCAAGTCTTTTGCTTTCTCTGACAGAATTACAATGTCATCGTCAACCTCAAATTTTTTATTTCTTCTCCATGGATTTTAATACCTACTCCGAATTTTTCTTTTCTTTCCTTCACTGCTTGCTCAATATTCAGATTGAATAATATCGGGGAGAGGCTACAACCCTGTCTCACTCCCTTCCCAACCACTGCTTCCCTTTCATGTCCCTCGACTCTTATAACTGCCATTTGGTTTCTATACAAATTGTAAATAGCCTTTCGCTCCCTATATTTTACCCCTGCCATCTTCAGAATTTGAAAGAAAGTATTCCAGTCAACATTGTCAAAAGCTTTCTCTAAGTCTACAAATGCTAGAAACGTAGGTTTGCCTTTCCTTAATCTACCTTCTAAGATAAGTCGTAGGGTCAGTATTGCCTCACGTGTTCCAATATTTCTACGGAATCCAAACTGATCTTCCCCAAGGTCGGCTTCTACCAGTTTTTCCATTCGTCTGCAAAGAATTCGCGTTAGTATTTTGCAGCTGTGACTTATTAAACTGATAGTTCGGTAATTTTCACATCTGTCAACACCTGCTTTCTTTGGGATTGGAATTATTATATTCTTCTTGAAGTCGGAGGGTATTCCGCCTTGCTCACCAGATGGTAGAGTTTTGTCAGGACTGGCTCTCCCAGGGCTGTCAGTAATTTTGAAAAATACCATGTGATTCAAAAAGAAAGAACAGATTTGAGTTATTTATTACTGGCAAACTGTAAAAGGTACAAACACACTGTGCATGTCATTGGATAATGGAAAGTTCAAACTTTTGACACAGCTGCGCGATTGTTTGTAGCAACATGACGATGACACCACAAGAGAAATCATTTTGTGTTTCGAATTTGCGCGAATTCAATCCACTGTTTATGTGCATCGTGTATTCTGTCGTTGATTCAGCAAGAAGACGCCTCTGTACGAGCAGATTTATGAACAATAATATTATCTTGGAACTCTTCCATTTGGTCAGTGCTTGCATAGAAAAACAGTAATATCAGAAATTGAGTCCGCCTTGATCCAAAACGCCTTGTTATTCGTTTATTTCTTTATTATCCCAAACTAGTTTCGGCGACTAATATCACCATCATCAGTGGTTTTTTTAAAATCTAAAACATGCAGAAAATGGCATGGTTGTACAAACACAGTAAAATATTATTAGATTTTTACAATTCGTCTTTTGAAATATAGTTTTCTATTGATACTTTCATACTACCTTCTTTATTGTATATTACAGCATGTTTTAAGCAATTATTGGCGCTATTTGCGACATATTTCCTGTGCTCTTTGTTTCCGTTGCCGTCTTTTTAGTTAGCGAACATCATGTCATCTGCAACCATGTGAGCGGCTTAAAACATGCTATAACATACAATAAATAAGGTAGTATGAAAGTATCAATAGAAAACTATATTTCAAAAGACGAATTGTAAAAATGTAATAATGTTTTACTGTGTTTGTACAACCATGCCATTTTCTGCATGTTTTAGATTAAAAAACCCACTGCTGATGGTGATATTTGTCGCCGAAACTAGTTTGAGACAATAAAGAAATAAGCGAATAACAAGGTGTTTTGCATCAAGGCGGACTCAATTTCTGGTACTACTGTTAAGCAGATTTATGACTGAATTCGTGGAAACTGGTTGCATACGCTAAGCGAAGTGCACAGATCGGCCACACTCACGTCTGATGAAAATGTTTAGCGTATCTGAGACGCGTTCACACGGAGCTTTCGGAGGTCCAAAAGACGGGCAGGCTAGGAGATTCACCAGCCTCAAACATCGGTGTGGCATGTTCTGAAACGATTCCTGCGTACGAAACCTTACATGTTGCAGCTACTGCAGCAATTGTGTCCCGAAGTCCGTAACAGAAAGTAAGAATTTTGGATTTTAGTTCTCCACGATATGGCAGGGAAAATTTTCTCCAAACGACTCATCCTTCTGGACAAATTGACGATTCATCGATCGGGTAAAGTAAAAGACAATAACGTCAGAATTTTGGGATCTCAAAATCCTGGCGTCATCATCGAACGTGAAAGAGACTCACCCCAACTGATAGTGTTTTGTGCCGTTTCCGTTCGTTTCTTTTTGGGGAGGAAACTAGGAATGTTGTACCTGGATATACTGTAAAATTGGTTGTTTCATCAATTACACGAAGATTCCAATGATTTCATTTGCACGTGTGACGGCGTCCCGGCTCCCATTCACCTCGAGATGTGGCGTTATCGTAATAACATCATCCCACAATGTTGGATTGGAAGGGGTGAACAACAAGATTTAGTTTATTGCTTATTGCTTCCCACGGCACTAGACCTCACACCTTACGATCTTTTTCTGTGGGGGGTACATAAAAGACAGAGTCTTTGTCCCACTATAGCAGCTATTCTGTAGGAGCTGAGTAACTGAACTGTTGAAGCTGTCGATACAATACATATGGACTTGTGGATTCATGTGTGGAATGAGTTGGAATAGCGCTTCGACGTTTCTCGAGCAACGAATGGTGCTCACGTTAAGTGTATGGTATAGTGCCTGTGCGAACTTTCCTCTATCTAGTGACATGAGCAATGTGTTTCTGTCTTTCATAGTTCGTATGCAATAAACAACTGAAATCTGTTCTTTCTTTTTGAATCACCCTGTAGTAATCACCTCCTTCAAAGAGCACAAGAATGAGCGCAATGAGATGGTTTGATGTGGAGACATGTCAGAAGGGAAGACAGATGCTATCGTGTTTAGCCGTGCCCATGAACACTCCGTTAATTAAGCTACGTCGTTGGTGTTTCAATGCGGACTATCTCCAATGAATGGTGTACTACTCGCAACCATGTAACACGGTATAAGAGCAGTGGCTGTAAAAGGATTCTATCCGATTGGGACCGGTGACGAGTGTCACTGGCAATCGATTTGACAGTCGACAGGACTTGGGTTGAGGAGGGAGGTGTGTTAGGGTAGATCGTGCAGTTGTGCAAAGATACGCTGCCAGAGTGGCGTAGTGGTTAGCTCACCTGTCTAGTGACCAGGACACCTGTGTTCGAATACCAGCCGTGGCACAAATTTTTATTCGCCTTTTCAGTCTGCTTTATACTTAGACAGGAATTGCCGGTGCCCACCACAATCAATTTCCGAGAAAGCACTGCGATGGGAACTCCATGAAGTCAGCGTCTGGAGTCGGATGCATTGCGAACGCCATTGCTGACAGTGGCACGCAAAGTTGCACATCTCCAGTGGGGCAGACAATATCGAAACTGACTGAAGGTGTGTAGTGTGTTCCGAGCAGTCACCAATGTGTGTCTGGTAAGCTGATGCATCGTGTCGAGTACAACGGCGGCCCAATGAGTATTTTAACCTCGACAGTTGCCCACTCACAAGGTTACCGTGAACATCAACCAGCAAGTTTCTTTCAACGTTTCCAATAGCCACATATTGCCCTATTTTCTACATATTCGTGATCAATATGCTGTGGACACTTTCGAGATTATGGAAACAGTTTTCACAGGGCAGCATGCATACGTTCCACTTTGGACGAACATTCAATAACCCTATAGCATGTCGACTTGTCCGCTAAATCGTCTCATATTAGTCCGAATGAAAATGCCTTAGGCGATTTCGAGGGTCAAAAGTAGTATTCGACATCTACGCACAGAACAGTATTATTTAAGAAAAAATTGTTTCATATTTTTACATTTTATACGACCAATGAATGATCATATCGCAATGCTTACATAGCATTATAAAATTATCATGTGATTGTACTAATAAAATATAAAAAATAAAATAATCAGTCACTTAATCTCCTTGGACAGAACGTCTTTTCTTCTATAGTGTATCACGGTTGGCCGATGAAGATTTGAACTAAATCAGATAAGCAAATTTTTATTTGAAACTTCCTGGCAGATTAAAATTGTGTGCCGGACCGAGACTCGAACTCGGGCAAGTGCTCTACCAACTGAGCTACCCAAGCACGACTCACGCCCCGTCCTCACAGCTTTACTTCCGCCAGTACCTCGTCTCCTACCTTCCAAACTTTACAGAATCTCTCCTGCGAACCTCGCAGAACTAGCACTCCTGAAAGAAAGGATACTGCGGAGACATGGGTAGCTCAGTTGGTAGAGCACTTGCCCGCGAAAGGCAAAGGTCCCGAATTCGAGTCTCGGTGCGGCACACAGTTTTAATCTGCCAGGAAGTTTCATATCAGCGCACTCTCCGCTGCAGAGTGAAAATGTCATTCTGGATACATCCCCCCGGCCGTGACTAAGCCATGTCACCGCAATATCCTTTCTTCCAGGAGTGCTAGTTCTGCAAGTTTCGCAGGAGAGCTTCTGTAAAGTTTGGAAGGTAGAAGACGAGGTACTGGCAGAAGTAAAGCTGTGAGGACGGGGCGTGAGTCGTGCTTGGGTAGCTCAAATAAAAAAAAGTTGGTAGAGCACTTGCCCGCGAAAGGCAAAGGTCCCGAGTTCGAGTCTCGGTCCGGCACACAGTTTTAATCTGCCAGGAAGTTTCATATCAGCACACACTCCGCTGCAGAGTGAAAATCTCATTCTGGAATTTTTATTCGGTCTGTGTAAAGTTTAAAATCAGCCCTGACGAAATTTAAAAAATCATTAAACACTTGTGATATACGATGGGTTATAGTAGAATTACGAAGTGTATCCCAAAAGTAAAGTCTGATCGGTTGCGAAATGGAAACCACAGTGAAAATCCGATAAAGCTCTGCATAGGTGTGTTGGACAGTGTCTCTATTATGGCCGTTGATCGCGTCACGTGTGTCTTTTCAGTTCTGAGTGCACAGTGAGCACGCAAACGTGCCTAGAAAGCCGTGTCACCCGCCAAGTATGAGTGCGCGGGAAAGATTTCGCCTGGTTTGATGCAGCCCACACAACATAACTGACATACATTTCCTTCTTCATGCACTCTGCAGTGTTTTCGATGGGAAGTGTTTGTTCGGCCTCCATACAGCCCGGGCTTCGCTCACTCTCATGTTCATCTCTGCTGACATGAACTGCTGGCTATGAAGTCAACGTTTTAGTACAGACAACCAACTTCAGATCAGTGTAGAGCATCGGCGAAAAGTACAGGCGGCTGCCTTTTATAACGAGGGTATTGGAACGTTGGTACAACGCTACGATAAACGTCTCAGATGGAGCGGCGACTGTGCGGAGACGTTGCTGCAAGGTGTGGCTAACTATTGCAAATAAAACACTTTTGGTTTCACTGTGGTTTTGCGACCGATCGGACCTTACTTTCGGAATGCGCCTCGTACAAGAAGCATAAAAAACACAACAATTAAATAACGGAGAAATAATATGGTCCTGTGAACTGTCCCGTAACCTTACTGTATAAAATAAAAAATAATAATAATATCAACCAGTCACTTCATCTCCATGTTTTCCAAATATATCAACTTCTATTTTAAAAGAAGTTTATTAGATGTCATCTCTCAATATATGTTCTATATATCTATCAGTCTTCGCACCTACCTACTGTTTACGGTAACCGAAGTGCGACAGTTGGTTGAACAGAAAGATGGACTGTAGCATTACTCGACGTAAGTGTTGAGAGACGTGGCGTGTATACATACGTGAGGCTCTCTCTGGAGTCAGTGTTTCATTTTAGCTGACGACAAGCGGGTCTCAGAGCGAGCACGTGCGGCTAGGGGCGCCGTCACAGAAGGCCAGCGCTAATGAAAAGCACGCTGCCGGCGCTCCCTACACAAGCCCGTGCCCGGACTTCATCATGAGAAGCCTTCCCCCTGACGGTGCTGCAACCCATCACACAGAGGAAGGACGCCTGCTAACATAGCGCGCAGGCGCTCGCCGTGAATCCTCTAACACTGTGTCTAAACACGTAGTGCTACACGACAACGACGTATTGAGCCCTTTTGGTGACATAATAGGAATAGTAATGTTCCACGACTCACAGCAGCTCTATTACAAATGTCAGTTCGGTATTTCTTCTGCACGCTTCACGAAAATTGTAATCGGCAACAACAACACGCCGATTTCCATGTTATTCTTTTCCTTGTTGACAAGACGAAACAATCAATAAGCCATGTACATAATGACGGCTGCGGATCTGAGATCATTAATCCAACAACAACTCTCGATTATACAGGTAACTTATATTTCAGTATCAAAATGCTTCCATCCCCATTGACTTCAGTGGGTCACATAAAGGCATGTGACAAAGGAAAGTATTACCGGTTTGATAGCTATCTAACTTTAATCTGATACAATCTAAATACGCATCAATACTTTGAACAGATAAAATTCTCCAATTTTTTTTTTTTTTTTACCAGGTTATGTTCGATTGTTGGGGCACTAAATTTAAAATAAACACTTCGAGTGCAGATAGTAATAAATAATACTATCGGATATAAGAATTTTCCTTCTTGTGTTTTAAATACTGGTGGTTGTCGTACAAGGAAGATATGTCCGAATTAACACCAAAAGACGATATTTATACAGGAGATCTTTTATAATCAAGGTAAACAAGTATGTGATGTAGCACTGTATTACGTATGTCTCTAACTCACACAAGAGAATTCTTATGCAGTTAGCGTAGTTAAAGGAACTCAACAGAGCATACTTGTGGCGTATCTTAATAATACTACCGCGCCATATGACATACAGAGGAGCGGAAAGCTTACCGATATTAATTGTAACACAAAATATTCGAATTAATGCTCAGAAATCATTCCTGATAAGGGGGCGTACAAGACACCAAAATATCAATTGAGAAGATCACTCTTACTAATTAAACCAGCTCATCTAAACGATCTACATCAGGAATATTTTACCATGAAAATTTCCTGACAGAATGTTTATCAAGACAAGTCAGGATTATGACATAATATTCAGAGATCTCACTGCCGAATACAATGATTTACAGTGAAAACTGCCATGGGTCGAATATTTTAGGAAGAACCGATTTCTAAGGCAGACTAGGTAAGATGCAGAATAGACGCTCTATCGATGCCCACTGGGAAATGCTGATTGTGGTTTTAGATGTCTCCCAAAGCACGAAGATAAATGTCGTGATGGCCCTTTGAAGATTGAGATAGCTGATTCCTTCTCAATTATTGGTCTTTCCCTAATGACCAAGGTGTCGACGAGCCTTCCAAAAAAGATCTTGCTCCCTAGTCTCATCTAAAAGCATTCAAACCAAATAGGGGGTAACAGGATGAAACATTACGGAATGATGGTAATTATATATTTCGAGGTTAATATATCTAAGTTTTCGTACATTTTCCCCCCTGGTAGGGCTGGCAGACGCTTTTATTTAGACGTATTTATTTCATTTAGACGCATTTAAAGTTCGGTTCGCAAGCTTTTCTAAACGAAATGAAGTTCACAAACTCGTTACCTCGGATCAACTACAGCGTTGAAGTCGCAGGACAGAAGACTGAAACAGTATGGTGGAAGCTGACGTTCTTTCCATCCCAGCTCATTAAACGTATCTTTTGTTGCAAGTTGCTGGGCTTCTGCGCGAAGAATGAAGTACACCGTTCAGAAGCACTTCTTATCCAGCAATTATCACACCAGGCAAAAAAAAGTGATTTTCGTTTATGATTTTTGAATTAAAATACCAATCATCAACTTGATATTTATTGTTATGAAGACAAAAGTGCGTGGATGTTTTTATCTATGCAATTCTTCATCGTTCCAAACGAAATATCGACAGTAAGCAAGAATAGGCTTTGGATGAACTGTTTCTCCGCAATACTCTTTCTTCTTTGAAATTTCAAAAATACCAAAAGGTACGGGTAGAACTAAAAATGTAAGAACAGATTCTAGAAACTTCATATAAAATAATTACAAACGTCAAGAGAGTTTGAATTTCAAACAAAAATCTTCAGCCCACGAAAAATAAGTTTCGTCGAAGACGTTTGGTTTATAGAGAAACTAAATTTTGTTTTCTTATCTTTTATCTTCTCTCGTTTGGATCGATATGACAAGAAAAATTCCGAGACAAAACAAGTACAAACACAAACCTTCATCCCAAGAAGTTATATAAGACTAAATTAATAATAATAACAATAAAATAATAATAATAAAAAGATATCTCCGTAGGTAAGAGAAATTCACGCGAAAGTCTAGCTTCCAGCTTCTGATCGCGGTCATGATGATGATGATTTTGGTTTTTGGGGCGCTCATCAGTGCCCGTACAAAGTCCCAAAGTTTACACAGTCTAATCAAGCCACTGTCACGAATGATGACGATGAAATTATGAGGACAACACAAACACCCAGTCGCCGAGCAGAGAAAATCCCCAACCCGGCCGGGAATCGAACAGAGAACCCTGTGACCGAGTGGCAGAAACGCTAGCGACTAGACCACGAGCTGTGGAACGGATCGCAATCCAGCGTGCAGTCTTAATGTGCCAGTAAATTTCGAGCAGGAAGAATTTCACCATCTCCGGCACAGCTTCAGGTTCACGCTTATTTCACTTAACAGTTTCCAGAAATTTAGCGCATTTGTGAATCCACAGACTAGAGGCTTCTCCCAATTGCTCGTACTTCAAAATATGGAGGCGGTTCTGTTGTGGCTTGTATGGGAGACTAAGAATGTTTCAACGAACCCATGATCGTTCCATACTGGCGGGGCACCAGTTCACACAGTCAGGGTTGTCTAGGAATGGTGCAATTAACTTCAGCTAGTTGCATGACTGCAGTGATCAGAACGTTAGCACGTTTCTCGGCTCACTCCCCCCTCTCTCTTTCATAGCATTTACCCCACTGTTTTTATGATTTGGCAAATTTATTTTATTTAAACTTGTGGCTCGATATGCATGCTCTCGCCGTTGTCGTCACCGGGGAACTTTGTTATGTGTGCTGTACGTAGGAGGGACAATCAATAAGTAATGCAACACATTTTTTTTTCTCAGACAGTTTCGGCTGAAAAAAAGAAGTAGAATTTGTTGTTGGTCAATTGTGGGACATTGTCGCTTCAGTTCCTGTAGTATCACTGAAGTTCCGACAGGTGGGGCGCTGTCAGTAGCCTTCAAAATGACATCTGTATCGGAAGTGCGTGCCAAGCAGAGAGCTGTCATTGAGTTTCCTTCCCTGGAAAAGAAGAGCGTCGCAGATATTCATAAGCACTTGCAGAAAATCTACGGATACTTGGCACTGAACAAAATCACGGTAAGTTGCCTGTCCGATCTCTCGCGTGCCCATCGGCCGCACCCTCCTGCAATGATGGAACGTGTGGACAGTCTCACCAGAGGTGATCCACAGATCACAGTTAAACACCCTGCTGCACAACTGGACGTCTCTACTGGTAATGGTGATACACTCGTCCACCAGTTGGGGCACTCAAAGTGCGTGTCCGCAGGGTTTCTCGCCAGCTAACAGAGGACCATAAAGAGCAACGAAAAACCATCTACGAGGAATTTCGTGCGCGTTCCAATGCTGATCGTCACAATATTTTGTTGAACAGTGTCACGGGTGATGAAACATGGGTTCATAACGTCGAACCGTAAACAAAACGACAATCCATGCAGCGGCGCCACACCACTTCTCCTCCGAAAAAAAAGTTCAAAGCCGTACCCTTGAGAGGTGGCATGAGCCCCCTCTCATATTTCTATCTTACGATTCTCCTCTCTAATTGCATGCGGTGGAAAGTTGCTATTCCTTCACACGCGGACTTCCCACGCAGCGTCTCTCGTCACCCGGGTGGTCCGGTGACAGGCGGGCTCTGTTGAACTGGAGAGGGTTAAGCCGACGGGTGCGAGGAAGTCGAGTGAATGCTTTGCAGACGCCGACATTGTCAAAAGACACGCCCGGAGGGGTTTGACGTAGCGGCTGGGCTAGACGTTCCGTTACTTCGCAGAATCTTAGCGAAAACACTTTCTGGCGGGCTACCAGCGAGGCGTGGGAATGACTTGTGTACCCAGGCAGTTGTGGCGGGAAAATTCCCGCGCTTTCTGCAAAATAGTAACTGTGATTGGCTTGTTCAGGGCATAGCTCCGTGACGTAGCAAAATCAGCGCAGAAATTGGCGCCAAGAATCTCCATTGGTGGAATGGTAGTGCTCCAGCAATGGAGTGGAATTTTCCGTCGGTTTTCGAGTTGCTGATAGGAACGTTTAACCACGGCCACTGTCGTGGGGGCGGGAATGTTCTGTGTTCGGCCTGTACGGGTGCTCAGGGGTAGTCGGCTCTCGCCTTTCGGTCGAGGACGTCGAAGCAACCAGCCATCGCCGCCGATACGCCAGATCGTGTTCTGGCAGTCAAGAAGACAGTTTGGTAATGTATGTCCGCAGCACCGGCAGATAGGGATTTTCCTAGTCAATCAGAACTCAGCAGAGCGCGCCTGTTCGTCTTTTTATAACTTTGTTCTGTCTTGAGTAGCAGCAATTACTGTTGGGTTAGCTGTGTGTCTCTCTTGAGATTTGAGTGGCAAGGAATTGGCTCGACATACCACTTCGTCTTAAACCTCATGATCTAGTTTAGGGACAACTTCACCTTCACAGTGTTTGTATGAGTCTCCAATTTGAGCCAATTTGATGTATTATAAATATTTCATGTGTTTTTTTTATTATTTTGTGTTTAGTCTTAATAAATCATATTGTTATTTTGGACAGAACTTTCATTCTGTTAATCGGTAGAGCAACCCATCATTTCCCACTATGTTAATGAAACCTTCGTTTATTTAACTTATTTATCAAATTAAATTATTGCAGGTCCCAAACTCTCTTCTACTCCACTGGCAGGGTTGATTAGAGTCAGATCGCGTGTTTTTTTTTTTTTAATCCTTGTGCAACAGCAAAAGTCGGAGTTAGAATAGGGGGGGCTTAGAGCATCATTTACATATTTAGCTTCTAGAATTTAGTGTTAAATACACTGCTAGCCCCGGCACTTCGCACCCTTAGCCGATAAAGTGATAGCGATGATCTTCTGGGACTCAGAAGAAGCTATTCTGTTTGACGTCCTCCTTCATGGGGCTACGATCACCTCGGAAGTGTACCGTGCTACCTTAAGGAAATTGATGAAACGACTTCAGCGTGTTCATCGTCACAAAAATTCGAACGAACTTCACGTTCTCCGTGACACCGCAAGGTCTCACAAAAGTCTGCGCAACCGAGAGGAGGTCATAAAACTTCATTGTACTGTTCTTCTTCATCCACCGTACAGCCTGTTTCTCCCATCTGTTTGGCTCACTAAAGTATGCACTCTACGGGAAGAGTTGGTGGATGATGGGGAGGTAGTCCGCAGCTCGTGGTCGTGCGGTAGCGTTCTCGCTTCCCACGCCCGGGTTCCCGGGTTCGATTCCCGGCGGGGTCAGGGATTTTCTCTGCCTCGTGATGACTGGGTGTTGTGTGATGTCCTTAGGTTAGTTAGGTTTAAGTAGTTCTAAGTTCTAGGGGACTGATGACCACAGCAGTTAAGTTCCATAGTGCTCAGAGCCATTTGAACCATTTTTGAAGGCAAGTGTCCGGGTTCACGAACCCATTCCGGTAAATGTTCTAACTTACTACAGCATATACGCTCGCATCATAAAATTTTTTTTTTCTTCCTTACTCGGAACTATCTCTGTCGAGTAACGCTGCAACCACAAGCACAGCTATACAACAGTTTACTCGTCCTATAAGTAGAGTACAAAAGTAAGGTGGCGTAAGACCGTTGCACTGAAAGGAGAATATGCTTAAAACAGGGATTTGCAGCCATGTGGGGAATAATACTGTATATTGCAATCCTGAATAAAACCAACCACTATTCGAAAAAAAAATGTTGTACTAATTATTGAACGCCTCTTCTACATCGTATTTCCGGAGTCGGAGATTGGGGACCAATCCAGCATTTGCCTAAAAGAGCGTGGAAAACCGCCTTCATCCTCAGACTGGCTAGTGTACCAGGCCGACGGTTTTTATTCCGCGGTTTAGGCCCGTGTCTGGCTCACCCCCGGCTCCTCTTCTAACAAGGTGGATGTCTACCATGTTACAAATGTTTCCATTACTTGACGTACGTCCTAACTTAAAGTACTGTACCACAGACAGCAACTCTTCAGGGTCAGTGCTGTGCCAGCTGAATCACTAGAGCAGACCCATGGAGTCACTGGCTGCTCCGCAGTACTGGCAGCGAAGGCAAGTGTGCCGGCCGGAGTGGCCGAGCGGTTCTAGGCGCTACAGTCTGGCACCGCGCGACCGCTACGGTCGCAGTTTCGAATTCTGCCTCGGGCATGGATGTGTGTGATGCCCTTAGGTTAGTTAGGTTTAAGTAGTTCTAAGTTCTAGGGGACTGATGACCACAGCAGTTAAGTTCCATAGTGCTCAGAGCCATTTGAACCATTTTTGAAGGCAAGTGTCCGGGTTCACGAACCCATTCCGGTAAATGTTCTAACTTACTACAGCATATACGCTCGCATCATAAAATATTTTTTTTCTTCCTTACTCGGAACTATCTCTGTCGAGTAACGCTGCAACCACAAGCACAGCTATACAACAGTTTACTCGTGCTATAAGTAGACTTGCTTCCTCTTCTGGACCATCGGACCCAGTACCGTGATAAAATAACGGTCGGTGTAATCCGTGAAAGTGTACAGTTGCCAGCTCCACTGTATGAGAATAAAACGAAACCAGTATCGTTGTAATCTTAGCTTAGCTTCCACAAGGTGTCGAAAGCTGCCAAGTTACAAAGCGAACTTTGCTTTGTTGTAACGCTGCGAAAAGAGAGAAGAAATTGCCAAGTGCTGAAGGCCCAAATTACAGAGAGTAGGATTGCACAGGATCCACGTGATTCGCTAGGTAGATACGAACTAAAACATTTACGGTGCAGAAATTGTAGAAGTAAGGATTACGCAGCAAAGAACAGAAGAAAATAAACTGGGGAATCTCTGTTGCCTGAGTATCGAGCTTTCGCCCGCAGCGCTACAGATCGAAATTCTGCCAACGCGCTTTACTCACATTACCTCTCATTACGCCGAACTCATTTGAGGCAGGAAAAAGCTTTTAAGCGCCAGCGGTAAAATTATCTCTGACAGATTTCAAAGTGTTAACTCGTGCTCTTTAACACAGACAGAAAAACATTCGGTAATTATAGAGGCAACATTTCAAGTACTGAAGCCGTTCATTACAGCTTCCGTTTCGATGTGAGTTCTCACCATTTAGAGAATAATTCCGTATAATTAGCGGTTGTGCGGCTCTAGTACAATGCAGTTAGTAATCTAGATGGCAAGAAAATGAAATGCAACAAATTTTCGAGTTTAAGGCATCTGGATCCTCCATCGGTTACCTGAAACTTAACGAGTAACGAAGGCTCAAAACTGCAGCCCTGTTTCTGCACATTCCCGGGTTAAGATGCACGCTTTTTAGTGTACTTATGCATTACACACTTTCTCCATCCCACATATATGACAGCCCTTAGAACATCTCGCTACGGCAGGCTGAAAAAAAAAAAAATGGAATTTATACAATAACGTCAGACGCGTATCATCTAGATGTGCACTCCATTCCCCACGGTATACTCCGAAGCAGAGAGTAATTCGTAGTATTATTACCGTTTTTCTGGTCTGTACCATTGGCGTGACGGCAAAACTGATTATCTAGATGTTACCGTAAACGCCTTTACTTACTCACAAGCTTCCTAAGCGAGATATGTATGAACTGTAGCACGGTATTTCTCGGCTACAGGGCTTAGCACCAACTATGCCCCCTCGTAGTTTCTTACTTATGTTCCCCTAGTATTTCTGTTACACTTTCATATGGGCTACACCGATCTTTAACGACATTATTTTTTATTTACCTATGCATTTATTTCAATAGACAAGATTACGGAGTTAAGACCCTCTCTTGCTTCTGGCCAGACATCCCTAGTGAATCAATTATAATTTGTTTAGCACTTGAACGACATTTAGCAATAATAATAATAATAATAATAATAACATGTTTAATAATGAATATGTGGAACTAAAAAATTGTCAGCCTCATTAACATTAAGCATTTCCTCATTACTTTCTTGTCGAATGAGGGTGGTAACATCTGAGGGCAACATGTGACAAAAAAAATCAATTTAGAGCAGAAGTTGACTACTCAGAGGAAGACGGAAAAATAATAGAGAAAAAATAGCAGACGAGATGGAAGGAAGAAATCAGAAATAGTAAGGGATGATAAAGGCATGGACCTATATGACAGAGATACTGATTTCCTGCTAGACAGAAAGAAAACAGTACGGATACGTCGATAGGGAAGCTGCACCGATGATAACAGATAAAGCAGAGTGGCTCTGAATAAGAAACAGGTTGCAACGTAACTTGTACCATAGACATATGGCTGAAATGGAGAGTGAGTCGGAGAAAGATTCAGTATTATGCAAATGTACAGTCAAGATGCTGGACGTATCAGATCTAGTATTGCAGGTATGGAATAATAACAGATGGAAGTCGGACGGTGTGGGATCCGAGCTGCAGGGTGGATGAGAAAGAACAGTCCAATGAAGTTTTGTGAGCTCCAACGGCTGCGCAAACCTTTCTGAGACCTTGCAGTGTCATGAAGAAGGAGTATTTCGTTTGCATTTCTGTGTCGAAAAACACGCTGAAGGCGTTTCTTCAGTTTCCTAAAGGTGGAACAAAACAGTTCAGCTGTGGCCGTTGCACCATGAGTGAGGACATCAAACAGAATAAACCCTGTTGTTTTTTTAGGGCGGGCAACCACAGCCAAACCTCGACATTTTTTCAAAGGAAATTCCGCTCTGGCTGTATGAATGAATTTTATTAACTCTGCGACCGGTTTCGCACCACTTATCGGTGCATCCTCAGGCAATCTGTACAAAAAATTATATAATAAGAGCTCATATAAACTATTCGACCCCCCAATTCTGAGGTGTAAATTAAACTTTAAAATAGCCAGTTTTTGAATGGAACAAGAAAGTACTCACATACGCTATTTATAACATAGTAACGTTGAACATTGCCCTGTAGCCACTCCCCACCATTCACGTCCAATATACCGTCATCTGGTGATAGCGGTAGTTAAAATTTAAAGATCTTGAATTTTTTTTTTTAAATGATGGGAGCGGCAATGACATAGAAAATAAAAATAAAATACGATTATTATTCATATGGTTTTAACTAACTGCCCATTTTTTATATTGGCCACCTAGTATGGTATTAGACATTTTTTAAAAAAACAGACATAAGGAATTGTTTATCGAATGTTGAGCAGCCCCCACTCTTCACACCTTATA
The DNA here is from genome assembly GCF_023898315.1 of Schistocerca nitens. Classification (NCBI taxonomy): domain Eukaryota; kingdom Metazoa; phylum Arthropoda; class Insecta; order Orthoptera; family Acrididae; genus Schistocerca; species Schistocerca nitens. Next base: position 19,353,314 of record NC_064619.1, read on the forward strand.
CACGTCATCCGGCCTCTGGCGATTCTCTCGCCACTGCGTGAGCGCTGTCCGGGTTTCGGCCAGTCAGTCACGTCGTGTCCGCTGCCGCGCGTCTCCTCTCAACTTGCACGGTATGTTCTGATATGTTTACACGGCCATAATTCCGCTGTTTGTTCATGCTAATGTCCGATCTTCGTCGTTCGTGTTTAGGGGAGTTTTATCACCATCGTATTTTAGTTTTATTTTCTAGATCATTACTACTCCCACCATTTTAAAATTTTTTTTAAAAAGTTTTAAATTTTAACTACCGCTTTCACCAGATGACGGTATATTGGACGTGAATCGTGGGGAGTGGCTACAGGGCAATGTTGAACGTTACTATTGAGGCGTAGCGCCATATACCGATCCTGCCTTGGAGGCGGTTAAGTGAGAGATGTGTCTCAGAGGTGGATGGTGACAGATGGTGACGCGAGACTGGACGCGCACGTAGTTTATGTATCAGTCGGTAGACCACAGTATTGGATAGGGGACTGTTCACTAAAGTAATAGAATGTTTTTCATAAACTGTTCTAGTATTTTCATAAAGTGTTATTATGTCTTTTTGTGAATGTAAAATGTTATAACTGTATTTTAGCAGTACGAATTATGCGTGACTGTGATTTAAGGTTAATATGAAGATAGTGTGGGAACATTTCGAAGAAGTAAGGACGTGGACAACGGGGATTTTTGTAGAACAGATTTGTAAAGTAAGTTTATGGTAAAGGGAAAGTTAATTCAGGTATAAATAACAATAGTAACTAACTTTATGCATAAAGAAAATTCAGCATATTAGATAATTACGTCGGTAAAAAGTGCAGTCGTTAGGTTTACTATTTTGCGATTGGTTATTGATGAAAAGCGCGGACTGACGCGAGAGAATGTTGTTTTGCTATTGGCTGTTGAGTAAACTGACCAATGGTAAAGCAATATTCTTCGCGCGCCTTTCTCTGCTGGTAGAGAAGACTTAGAGTATTCTAAAGAAGAGTCGAAGCCTAGCCATGAAACAGATCGGACGTGTGTAGTAGTAGTTCCGATGGAAATGATGAATTGCCGGATCTAGCAGTGTTTCATACATCAAAAGTATTGTAAAGTGACGGCATAATTATTCCGATGTGTGTGTATAAATTTCGGAATTTTTAAGTGAATTTTGTAACGAGAAAAGACATAAATTCCGCGTGGTGTATTGAGCAGGTCGGTGGCTAAAAACTGTGACTGCATTAGGTACCGACAGACTTAATATTTGTCGAGCATTCGCAATCAAAAACAATCCGTATTTTTGTAGCTATTACGTTTTCGGGAAATGCAACACCATAAACTTGCTAACGTGGGTGAAACGGATTGTGAGTGACTGTGTTAAGACTAGCACGGGCTTAGCGAAGGTGAAGTTTCAGAATATATTAATTAAGGACAAAATTTGAAACCTTCGTGTGAAAACTTGCTCCCAAAACGTAGATTAGTGACGTTAATTGCAGCCTGGTTCACGTCGAAGTACAGTAGGTTTCGCTAGGCTTCCCTACTGATGATCTGCTGAGACAATGTTCACAGATAGGTGCAGGTGCGTCGTAAATGGACACCAGGAACCGCGCCGCCGCACTATGTTATAAATAGCGTATGTGAGTACTTTCTTGTTTCATTCAAAAAACTGGCTATTTAAAAGTTTAATTTACACCCCAGAATTGGGGGGTCGAATAGTTTATATGAGCTCTTATTATATTATTTTTTGTACAGACTGCCTGTGGATGAATCGAGAAGTGGTGCGAAACCAGACGCAGATTTAATAAAAATCATTCATACAGCCAGAGTGGAATTTTCTTTGAAAGAATAAACCCTTCAGAGTCCCAGAAGATCGTCGCAATGACTTTAACGGCTGAGGATGCAGCTTTGAACTACTTCTTCGGATGAGAGGTGTGGTCACTCTATGAATTTCCGTTTTGTTTCCGGTTCGAAGTGACGAAGCTATGTCCCATCATTTATGACGTTGTTCGACAAAAAATTGTCACGATCAGTCTCGTAACAAGCAAGCAATTCCTCATATATGGTCCCTCGTTGCTCTTTATGGTCTTCTGTTAGGAGACGAGAAACACAGGGGACACACAGCGTTGAATACCCAAACTGGTGGTCGAGTGCTTCATCACTATCAGCAGACGCGTCCAGTTGTGCAGCGAGGTGTTTGATTGTGATCCGTAGCCGCATCGGGTGAGATTGTCGGCACGTTCCATGCTCAGGAGTCACAGCTGTGTGCGGCTGGCCGACACGTGGAAGTCGGACACGTTTGGGTGATCTTGTTGCGCTGATGACAAACGCCGCACCCAACGACTTACCTTCCTTTTGTTCACAGCCATGTCTCCGTGGACAATCTGCAAGCGGTTATAAAGACCTATGACGCTTGGAACGCACCTCCGTTACAGACGCCGTTTTGTAGGCTATACAGGGTGGCCCATTGACCGTGACCGGGCCAAATATCGCACGAAATAAGCGTCAAACGAAAAAACTACAAAGGACGAAACTTGTCTAGCTTGAAGGGGGAAACCAGGTGGCGCTATGGTTGGCCCGCTAGATGGCGCTGCCATAGGTCAAACGGATATCAACTGCGATTTTTAAATTGGAACCCCCATTTTTTATTACATATTCGTGTAGTACGTAAAGAAATATGAATGTTTCAGTTGGACCACTTTTTTCACTTTGTGATAGATGGCGCTGTAAGAGTCACAAACATATGGCTCACAATTTTAGACGAACAGTTGGTAACAGGCAGGTTTTTTAAATTAAAATACAGAACGTAGGTACGTTTGAACATTTTGTTTCGGTTGTTCCAATGTGATACGTGTACCTTTGTGAACTTATCATTTCTGAGAACGCATGCTGTTACAGCGTGATTACCTGTAAATACCACACGAATGCAATAAATGCTCAAAATGGTGTCAATGCATTTGGCAATACGTGTAACGACAATCCTCTAAACAGCGAGTAGTTCGCCTTCCGTAATGGTCGCACTTGCATTAACAATGCGCTGACGCATGTTCTCAGGTGTTGTCGGTGGATCACAATAGCAAATATCCTTCAACTTTCCCCGCAGAAAGAAATCCGGGGACGTCAGATGCGGTGGACTTGCGGGCCATGGTACGGTGCTTCGACGACCAATCTACCTGTCATGAAATATGCTATTCAATAACGCTTCAACCGCGAGCTATGTGACGGACTTCCATCATGTTGGAAGTACATCACCATCCTGTTATGCAGTGAAACATCTTGTAGTAACATCGGTAAAACATTACGTAGGAAATCAGCATACGTTGCACCATTTAGATTGCCGTCGATAAAATGGGGGCCAATTATCCTTCCTCCCATAATGCCGCACCATACATTAACCTGCCAAGGTCGCTGATGTTCCACTTGTCGCAGCCACCGTGGATTTTCCGTTGCCCCATAGTGCACATTATGCCGGTTTACGTTACCGCTGTTGGTGAATGACGCTTCGTCGCTAAATAGAACGCGTGCAAAAAATCTGTCATCGTCCCGTAATTTCTCTTGTGCCAAGTGGCACAACTGTACATGACGTTCAAAGTCGTCGCCATGCAATTCCTGGTGCATAGAAATATGATACGGGTGCAATCGATATTGATGTAGTACTCTCATCACGGACGTTTTTGAGCTTCCCGATTCTCGCGCAATTTGCGGATTAGCCGCGATAGCAGCTAAAACACCTACTTGGGCATCATCATTTGCTGCAGGTCGTGGTTGACGTTCCACATGTGGCTGAACACTTCCTGTTTCCTTACGAAAGGTCCGGACACTTGGATGATGTCGCCCAGGATACCGAGCAGCATACATAGCACACGCCCGTTGGGCATTTTGATCACAATCGCCATACATCAACACGATATCGACCTTTTCCGCAATTGGTAAACGGTCCACTTTAACACGGGTAATGTATCACGAAGCAAATACAGTTCCCACTGGTGGAATGTCGCGTGATACCACGTACGTACGCGTTTGCGACTATTAAAGCTCGATCCATCACAAAGCGAAAAAAGTGGTCCAACAAAAACATTCATATTTCTTTACGTACTACACGAATATGTAATAAAAATGGGGGTTCCTGTTTAAAAAAACGCAGTTGATATCCGTTTGACCTATGGAAGCGCCATCTACAGGGCCAACCATAGCGCCATCTGGTTTCCCACTTCAAGCTAGACGAGTTTCGTTCTTTGTAGTTTTTTCGTTTGGTGCTTATTTCGTGAGATATTTGGCCCGGTCACTATCAATGGACCACCCTGTATATTGCACCGCCACCGATCGTAACTTCATGAAACTACAGATGCCGAAGGAATTTTCGACGATGCCCAACGACAAATTTCGCATTTCTTCATCCGAAATCGGCCGTGTGTTGTTGCATTTCTTACTGAATGTTCCTCGTAAGGTCCAGCCGGCAGCTGTAGCAACGAAAAGGAACGTCAGCGCAACTCCATTCGCTTTGGCGCTCATTTCTCTTTGGACGGTCGCCAGACGCACAAACCACGAGACGTAGAACAGCAGACGCTCCAGCCCTCATCAAAAAGCGCCGCTGTCAATGATGAACACACGCGTAGCGGAAAGCGAACGCGTCGTCGCTGCAGACTCCTCGCGGGCGACAATAAAATATCAGAAGACGCCACTGTGCCTCGCGAAGAATCTCCAGAAATTGAAATCGTTGTGAGGGGCGGGAGGGAGGGAGGGAGGGGGAGGTGTTGACGCCGGTCTCTGCGGAGGGGAACGCGCACGTTCCGCGGAGTGCGTCCGGAAAATCGGTTTGTGGTCTGCTCCGGGGCCGGGGGATGGGGGCGCCTCCTGGCGGGCTTTAATTGGATCTCCCGAGACGGTGGCTCGCCTAAATTCTCATTCCGATCTGGCTCCGGGAATTCTGCTGATTCACGGCTGAAACAAAGGCAACGTCTCTAGAAAGAGAATCGAAGGAGTAAACAATGATAAAGCGACGCTGGTGATGCATGACTTACGGCATCTGATCCCACTTTACGAACTCAGAATTCCGTAAGTACATCCTCTCAATAAGGACCCGAGCTTTCTCATTCAGAATATCACGAGAAGTTCTTATCACTAAATATGTGTTGATCTGTATTTAAGCTGGTTAGGTCGCAAAAGTCGTCCCTGATCTGCTGTATGACTTTCTATGCGATCTGGCCAGCTTAACTACAGATCCACTAATATTTATTACCAATAATGCGGGTATGTTGACGATTATGGTTCACTGTTTCACGAGGCAGTGGAAGCCGGAAGTGAAACAACTACGGCAAACGGGAATTTGGTAACTGTAACTGCTGAACGGAATGAACAGTCTAATGAGTACACAGTATAGTCTGAGAGTAAATCGGAGGAAGACGAAGGTAATGAGAAGTAGTAGAAATGAGAACAGCGAGAAACTTAACATCAGGATTGATGGTCACGAAGCCAATGAAGTTAAGGAATTCTGCTACCTAGGCAGTAAAATAACCAATGACGGACGGAGCAAGGAGGACATCAAAAGCAGACTCGCTATGGCAAAAAAGGCATTTCTGGCCAAGAGAAGTCTACTAATATCAAATACCGGCCTTAATTTGAGGAAGAAATTTCTGACGATGTACGTCTGGAGTACAGCATTGTATGGTAGTGAAACATGGACTGTGGGAAAACCGGAACAGAAGAGAATCGAAGCATTTGAGATGTGGTGCTATAGACGAATGTTGAAAATTAGGTGGACTGATAAGGTAAGGAATGAGGAGGTTCTATGCAGAATCGGAGAGGAAAGGAAAGGAATATGTGGAAAACACTGATAAGGAGAAGGGACAGGATGATAGGACATCTGCTAAGAAATGAGGGAATGACTTCCATGGTACTAGAGGGAGCTGTAGAGGGCAAAAACTGTAGAGGAAGACAGAGATTGGAATACGTCAAGCAAATAATTGAGGACGTAGGTTGCAAGTGCTACTCTGAGATGAAGAGGTTAGCACAGGAAAGGAATTCGTGGCGGGCCGCATCAAACCAGCCAGTAGACTGAGGACAAAAAAAAAGAATTTATACGTGTCGTCCCAATTTTTTTTCAATGAGATTAACAATACCTGGCCGCTATAAACATCACATTAAAAATTCTCAAATGTTCACTGACAAGTCACGTCAAAATTGGCCCAAATGATTTTGTTGTCAGCCTGGACGTGGTCTGTTTATAAAAGTTCCTGTGGAATACACAATAAACCTGTTGCTGAACCACTTTCTTCCTGAAACTGTAATAATATTCCAGAACGCTTTGACGACCAACTACTTCTTGCACGTCGACAAACTTTATATGAAATAACCGATGGAAGGATCATAAGTTCTCCATTGTCTCCAGCTGTGGACACCTACTTTGTGGAGCATTTTGGGAAACACCAATTAAATTTGGCTCCAGTTTATCAATTTTGATTTTGTTGACATGTTGTTGATGTATTGACGACACAGTTACGGTCTGACCACATAGAGCCGAAGCTCCGAAGAAGTTCATCGATCACACGTATGCGATTCATTGTCGAGACAGAGAGAGAAGAAATGCTTCCATTTTTAGTTCTTTTAGTTGAACGAATATTGGACTTGAGTGCCGGCCAAACTGGATAACGCAACGGCTTGCACACTGATTTATATCTCAGGGCACAGATTATTCGCCACCATGACTAGAAGAGAACTGATTTAAATACATTAACAAAAGGTGTTATAAATGTTTGTGAGGAGGGCTACCTGGATCCCGAGGTTAACCATCTGAAGTACGTGTTCCGAATGTATGACTATCAGTTTGAGATACAAAAAAAAAAAATGGTTCAAATGGCTCTGAACACTATGGGGCTTAACATCTGACGTCATCTGTCCCCTAGAACTTAGAACTACTTAAACCTAACTAACCTGAGGACATCACACACATCCATGCCCGAGGCAGGATTCGAACCAGCGAGCGTAGCGGTCGCACGGTTCCAGACTGTAGCGCCTAGAACCGCTGGGGCCGAAGCGGCCGTGCGGTTAAAGGCGCTGCAGTCTGGAACCGCAAGACCGCTCCGGTCGCAGGTTCGAATCCTGCCTCGGGCATGGATGTTTGTGATGTCGTTAGGTTAGTTAGGTTTAACTAGTTCTAAGTTCTAGGGGACTAATGACCTCAGCAGTTGAGTCCCATAGTGCTCAGCGCCATAGAACCGCTGGGCCACCTCGGCCGGCTAGTTTGAGATACAAAGTTAACGTTCTTCAAGAAACAAAAACACGAAAATGCTTAACAATCACGTGACGATCTACCTATTGCCTGTGATGACTGGGTGTTGTGTGATGTCCTTAGGTTAGTTAGGTTTAAGTAGTTCTAAGTTCTAGGGGACTGATGACCATAGATGTTAAGTCCCATAGTGCTCAGAGCCATTTGAACCATTTATCTATTGCCCTTCTCCCTTTTTGATATACTACATCTACTAAAATAGGTAAGGTCCTGCGAAGAAGAGGCACAAGAGCTATCTTCTGACCATCCAAGGAGATAATGAAGATGTTGCACCCGATTGAGGACAGTCTTGGTCTCGGGGTTTCTGGAGTTTGTAAGATACCTTGGGAGTACGTAAGCAGCAACATCGATCATTCTATCCCCGCCTCTGTCGACCGCTGTGACGAAGGCTAAAGGCACGCTGATAATCCATAACTTGATAAACGAGCAGCTGTTGAACGTAGTCTCATAAATAAACAAGGAATAAGAGGTTTGATGAAACTAGAACCTCGTTCCACGCTTCTACATGCCGGGACTCTGCTACTGAAGAAGCAGCAGCTATAATTTTAGCAGTACGTGGAAGTGAGCTCTCGACGCCGAGAAGAGACAGAGGATGGCGCTGAACTGTAGGCGTTCCTACGATAGCGTTGGCACCATCAGTGCAGACAGTCACTCACAGGACGGCCTAACGATGTGAAACGTCCTGGCAGATTAAACCTGTGTGCCGGACCGGGAATCGAACCTGGCACCTTTGCCTTTCGCGAACAGATGCTTTACAGACTGAGATATCCAAGCACGACTCATGACCAGCCAACACAGCTTTACTTCCTCCGACTTTGCCGGCCGATGTGGCCCAGCGCTTCAGTCCGGAACCACGCTGCTGCTACGGTCGCAGGTTCGAATCCTGCCTCAGACATGGATGTGTGTGATGTCCTTAGGTTACCTAGGTTTAAGTAGTTCTAAGTCTAGGGGACTGATGACCTCAGATGGATGTTAAGTCCCATAGTGCTTGGAGCCATCTGAACCATCCTCCGACTTTCCGAATTTCGCTGAAGTTCTCCTGCATATCTTGCCAGACTAGCACTACTGGAAGAAAGGATATTGCGGACACATGGCTTAACCACAGACAAGGAGACTGTTTCCAAGATGGCGCAATGATGAAGGACGTCGACCAATGACAAAGCCGTCTGTGGAGTGCAAATGGTCACCACCACAGCAGCCACGACAGTCAGTCTCCAGACACGTTTTCGGCCTGGAATCTCACTGACTGGAGCAGAATTGTCTTCAGTGATGAGTCCCGCCTCGAAATGATACGCGACGACCAACTACTACGTGTATGGCGGCGCCCTGGACAGCGGTGGGATAACAACCTGACTGTCGCCAGTCACATGGTCCGACAACCAGGAGTGATGGTGTGGGGTGCCATTTCTTTTCATACCAGGATCCCTATGGTTGTCATTCGCGGCGCCCTTATAGCACAGTGGTACGTCGATGGTATTCTACGCTCTGTTTTGTTGCCCTTCGTGGCAAGCCATCCTGGGCTTACTTTGCAGCAAGATAACACCTGCCCGCACACGGCAATAGTTTCTACTGCTTCTCTTCGTGCTTGTCAAACCCCACCTTTGCCAGCAAGATCACCAGATTTTTTCTCCAATTGCGAACTTTTGGAACATTAGGGGCAGGGTCCTCCAACTACCTTGGTATTTTGACGATCTAGCGCGTCAGTTGGACAGAATTCGGCACCATATCCCTGAGGAGGACATTCAACAACTCTGTCAATCAACGCCAAGCCGAATACCTGCTTGCATAAGGACCAGAGATGGACCAATACGTTTCTGACTTGCTCAATTTCTGTAAATCATTCTCTTGAATTAGGTATGCAAATTTTCTGAAACTGTTATCATTTGTCCGCAGATGTACGAGGGCGGTTCAGAAAGTAACCTCCGATTGGTCACAGTGCGGGTTGTGGGGGGAGTAGCGACGCCATCTGTGCGTTCACGCACTCAACAGGTCAGTCGGCATCAAGCCGTGGTCGAGTGAACGTCGTACCTGCGCTAGTTTAGTTTTTGTGGCAGTTTGAAATGTGTGCTGCAATAGAAAACCCCGCCAAATGTGAAGTGTGTGCTGTCATAAGGTTTTTTACAGCCAAAGGATATTCTGCAGCAGCTATTCATCGTGAGCTTTGTGCCGTGTACGGACCAAGAGTTATGAGTGAAGGAGTTGTCCGTGAATGGGTACGTTTATTTAAAAGTGGACGAGAAAACGTTCATGATGAAGAGAGGAGTGGTAGACCATCATTGGTGACTGACGAACTCGTTCAGACAGTTGATGCAAAAGTTCGTGAAAATCGACGTTTCTCAATGTCGGAGTTGTCTACTGGTTTTCCACAGATTTCTAAGACTCTCTTGTACGAGATAGTGACAGCAAGATTGGGTTACCGTAAGTCCTGTGCACGATGGGTGCCCAAAATTCTTACCGACCACCACAAAACTCAAAGAGTGGCCTCTGCATTAGACTTTCTGTCACGTTATGAGGACGAAGGAGAACCATTGTTAAACAGAATCGTGACCGGTGACGAAACCTGGATTAAGTACGTGAACCCTGAGACAAAAGAACAATCAAAGATGTGGGCACATTCAAATTCGCCTACCAAACCAAGAAAAGCCTCGCAAGATTTTTCTGCCAGAAAACTGATGGCAACGGTGTTTTGGGATGCCAAAGGGGTGTTGTTGGTTGAATTCATGGAACGTGGTACGACCATTAATCAAGACGTGTACTGTGAAACAATGAAAAAGTTACGACGGGCTATACAGAACAAACGCCGTGGTATGCTGACTTCCGGTATCGTTTTTTTGCACGATAACGCCCGTCCTCACTCTGCTCGCAGAACAACGGCCCTTCTTGAGTCCTTCAAGTGGGACGTTATCAACCATCCACCTTACAGCCCAGACCTGGCGCCAAGTGATTATCACCTCTTCATGCATTTGAAGAAATGGCTCGGGTCACAGCGGTTTGATGACGACGAAGAGCTCAAAGATGCGGTCACAGGCTGGCTCCAGGCACAAGCGGGTGATTTTTATGCAGATGGAATTTCAAAGCTTGTGAAGAGATACGATAAGTTCCTCAATCGCTATGGAGACTATGTAGAAAAATAGTGCAAAGATGTAGTTGTAAGATGTATATATTAAAATATTTTTATTTAACTTGGTGTATTTTTTTTAAATCAACCGGAGGTTACTTTCTGAACGGCCCTCGTACATCACATCTATCGATTTCCGCACCGTTCAGATAATTCCTTCGCGGTGGGTCTTTTTTTTTTTGTCTTTTAGAGTGCACATGAATACACAGGTAATGATACCATGAAAGTTATGGTTAAACTAATGACTATCATTTCCTGTGTCTCATCTATGGAGTACCGGCCTCTGTGGCCGAGCGGAACTGCGCGACTGCTACGACCGCAGGTTCGAATCCTGCCTCGGGCATGGATGTGTGTGATGTCCTTAGGTTAGTTAGGTTTAAGTAGTTCTAAGTTCTAGGGGACAGATGACCTCAGATGTTAAGTCCCAATAGTGCTCAGAGCCACCATCTATGGAGTGATAATAGTGCTCATCTCCTTCAGAATCAGTTTCTCCTCACCGTGGATTTCTACGCGTACTTACTTTTGTCTCAGGACGTAAATACATAGCTTTAACGAAAAAAAGAGCAATAAGGTGAATTTTTACCTAGGTGCTGCGTGTGTACGTATTTACCTGTGAGACGGTAGCTTGTAAGTTAGTGTGGTTATTACTTTAATTATAAATTGTGAAAAATCAGTTTTGGTCCTCAGTTAATGATGTTATGGATTTCAGAGTCCTCAAATTTGCAAAACGTATCACACAGTAGCCAAGGCCTTCCGTTCTCGTCTTCAAAGAACGTGGCTGCAGTCGTTATGAGAAACGGGGGCTGAAAATAAACCACTTCATTATATGGCAACAAGTATACTTAAACCATTAAGACCTCAATCACTCCGAATATGGAGAGCAGGAAACGGTGGGTGGTCACTTGTAGGGTTCAGCGCCGTTTATTAAAAAGTACAAGAAACATGAAGTTGAAATACAGTACCAAAACTACAGCCTGCAGCCTATCAATTTGTGCGAAACGTTACAACCGCCACCGAAAATCTACGAGACACACCTGGCGCGAAAACTGCCTGATAAACAGCTCCTCCTGTCCTCACATCGAAGAGCTAGCAACTGTTCTCTACTCACTAAGAGACGAATCCGCGTGCACTTTAAGTTTTTTGTCGCTGTGAAGTGGGTGGCATTTATTGCCTTAATAAGCGCCGTGAGACGACCGGCGCTGAAACACAAAAAAGGCCTTCATAATAGCTAATTAAATTCTCTCTCACTCCAGCGGCGAAAGCCTTCGCGCCAGATCGCCGCACGGCACTTCGGGCGAGGTGCTTTCGTCCTTTTTTTTCCCCTTGTCAGCGTATATCTCCGGCACAGTTGTCTGATTCCAATTTATTCTCACGTCAGTCGTCCTAATCCTTCAGAGTCACCCGGCAGTTCCAACGGTCCCCCCAAATTATTGTTATTAAGCTATAAAATGATAGTCGACGCGTACGTTTCCGAGGATAATACCATTAGTTAACGTCGCGAAGATTAACATCAAACAGCGGATGGGGAGAGCGCGGACTCGGCGGCGGGATTAGTTGCGCAACGGCGCAACAGCAGCAGCGGAGCAGCAGTCGTGCTGCCGGCAACTCACGGCTCTGACGCCGTCGGCGTAGTCAGGTGCAGAGGCACACACAGCGGAGGTGCTGTTTCTCGTCACTGATTCTTAGACGCTGTGAAGCTCATTGTGAAACAATCAGACAAACTGAGGTAGCCAAACATTTGAACTGCGTAGTTCATCACCAGCATCACCACCACGACCACCACCACCACCACCACCACCACCCACACCACCACCACCCTTATCTTTTATTGGGCATATGGCTATGGATCAAGGACTCTTCCAGAATTTTCCATTGGAATATTCAGCTACACGTGTCCTGTGTGATAAGTACTACTTTTCTTCGGGCAGTTATCACAGTCGCTCAAAATTATTGAAATTACAACTTCTTCGGCCTTAGATTGCTTATATACCAATGCTAGCCTTCAGTTTCCAAATTATGTTCTTGTCTCTTTCCAGTTATCTGCCGCACTACTGTAATGCTGTCGTTGCTTAATCTTTGGTTTCTAAAACCACTTTGTTCCTCCAGTGAAAGGACGTAAGCTATTATTTTCAGTCTGATGTTTGTTATTCGTGCACATAATTTACAACCGGTGTTCAACAGACTTACTTCTCTCTAATGTTCACAAAAGTTTGTAGGTCATATTTCATAGAGTGATATTACGAGGGTTGGAACTTAAATAGTGGCAACTATTTATTCACAACCGATACAAAAGAGTTACATTGTTTGCACCTGTTACTGTCCTTTAAAGTGGTCACCAGCGTTGTGTAGAACCCGTTGCCAGCGATGTGGAAGGCGTAGTATACCGAGAGCAGAGCCTGTTCTGTTGATGGTGCGAACGGTGCGGTCTACTGCCAGTCAAATCTCTGCAACAGTTCTTAAGCGAATGCCACGAATTGGTTCCTACATCTTCGGAATCAAATCGAAGTATGGTGGATAGTACAGTATGGTGGATAGGGTGAATATTAATAAAACCGATAAACTGCAGGGACGGATTTCTGACTGGAAATGGAGGAAAGAAAGTCCTATGGAAATGTGTCCGGAGATACAAAGTTGCCACGGTAGATGGCGCTTACAAATGAAGGTTTGAAAGTTCCTCTGACCATGTCCCGTGTGTTCCTTGTGTGTTACAGGCTGTTTGATTGACACAGAGTACTGTAAGCAGCAGGATTGGCCGGTACTCATATCGGGAACAAGCCGACAAGCCGAGGTGGTCTTTGTGTACGGCTAAGCAGATGAAAACGCTCGAGAGGTAGCACGGCTATACCAACACAATTACCCTCACAGACACCAATCACATCACACAATATTTCAAGCCCTTTTTGAGGGTTTGTGTGATCATGAGTCTTTTCAGATAGACGAACGTGCAGAGAGGGGGGCAGCTGTGCGTATAGCAGATCTGGAGGACCTGGTTCTGCTTCTCGAGCGTTTCCATCTCTTTGGCCGCACACAGACACCATCCCTGCTCGTTCCCGACATGAATACAGAACCTTTCTGCTGCTTACAGCACGCTGCGTCAATCACACAGCCTGCAACACACAAGCAACACACGGGACGTCGTCGGGCGAAGTTTCATGTGCCAGCGCCATATACCGGGTCAACGATGCATTTCCGGACACATGTTCATTGGGTCTTTTTTCCTCCATTTCGAGTCACGACTTCGTCCCTGCAGATTGTCGGTTTTATTAATGTTCACGGCACATGTATGTGTTTTCTGCAGAAATGAAAAACAGAGGTACAGGTAGTAATGGCAGGTTGGTTTCACAGCTCTGAACCCTATACTATGTGCCGTAATGCGGGTTGCCTGCACTGTCCCGAAACCTGCTGTAGGCAACCCTTGCTCTGCGCAGTATTGCACAAACTGTGACGCCGTTGCCGTGCTTTAAAGCCTATGTATTTTAGGCTTCCAGGTTTAGAACAGTGAACACAAGTCTGATGGCACTAAATGTACCTCCAATTTTCATTTCCGTAGAAAAACATGCAGTTGGCATTTAAAAATAAAAAAATAAATAACATAAAAAATAATTAAAAACGTAACTTTGTGTTGAGACTTATGTTTGTTTACATTTATGGATTGTGCATTTCTGCCCACTGAGTGAGCCGCTGACATAGGTGCATCCCTGGCCAATTGCATAATTCACATTTTGTTTCGTTTAGGAGGTGGCAGAGTTAGATGGGACACCATTGCTTATTTTGCGTATTGTAATGTGGATTGACTAACTCATTAAGGATGTAAGAGAGAGCCTGAATAACTTTATCTCGCCATGTAAATAAAGAGTCGTGAACTACATGTGTCTCGCAGTTTCTGAACGGTATGGTAACTTGCGAACGTAAGTGAAGTTACCTCACCTTAATGACCGCGACCAATATACTTAAGAGCCGCAAGCTTCGCAAGACCTTGTTGTTGTTGTGGTTTTCAGTCCTGAGACTGGTTTGATGCAGCTCTCGATGCTACTCTATCCTTTGCAAGCTTCTTCATCTCCCAGTACTTACAGCAACTTACATCCTTCTGAATCTGCTTAGTGTATTCATCTCTTGGTCTCCCTCTACGATTTCTACCCTCCACGCTGCCCTCCAATGCTAAATTTGCGATCCCCTGATGCCTCAGAACATGTCCTACCAACCGGTCCATTCTTCTTGTCAAGCTGTGCCACAAACTCCTCTTCTCCCCAATTCTATTCAATACCTCCTCATTAGTTATGCGATCTACCCATCTAATCTTCAGTATTCTTCTGTAGCACCACATTTCGAAAGCTTCTATTCTCTTCATTTCTAAACTATCTATCGTCTACGTTTCACTTCCATACATGGCTACACTCCATACAAATACTTTCAGAAATGACTTCCTGACATTTAAATCTATACTCGATGTTAACAAATTTCTCTTATTCAGAAACGCTTTCCTTGCCATTGCCAGTCTACATTTTATATCCTCTCTACTTCGACCATCATCAGTTATTTTGCTCCCCAAATAGCAAAACTCCTTTACTACTTTCAGTGTCTCATTTCCTAATCTAATACCCTCAGCATCACCCGACTTAATTCGACTACATTCCATTATCTTCGTTTTGCTTTTGTTGATATTCATTTTATATCCTCCTTTCAAGACACTTTCCATTCCGTTCAACTGCTCTTCTAGGTCCTTTGCTGTCTCTGACAGAATTACAATGTCATCGGCAAACCTCAAAGTTTTTATTTCTTCTCCATGCATTTTAATACCTACTGCAAATTTTTCTTTTGTTTCCTTTACTGCTTGCTCAATATACAGATTGAATAACATCGGGGAGAGGCTACAACCATGTCTCACTCCATTCCCAACCACTGCTTCCATTTCATGCCCCTCGACCCTTATAACCGCCATCTGGTTTCTGTACAAATTGTAAATAGCCTTTCGCTCCTTATATTTTACCCCTGCCACCTTCAGAATTTGAAAGAGAGTAATTCCAGTCACCATTGTCAAAAGCTTTCTCTAAGTCTACAAATGCTAGAAACGTAGGTTTGCCTTTCCTTAATCTTTCTTCTAAGATAAGTCGTAAGGTCAGTATTGCCTCACGTGTTCCAATATTTCTACGGAATCCAAACTGATCTTCCCCGAGGTCGGCTTCTACCAGTTTTTCCATTCGTCTGCAAAGAGTTTGTGTTAGTATTTTGCAGCTGTGACTTATTTAACTGATAGTTCGGTAATTTTCACATCTGTCAACACCTGCTTTCTTTGGGATTGGAATTATTATATTCTTCTTGAAGTCCGCGGTTATTTCGCCTGTCTCATACATCTTGCTCACCAGCTGGTAGAGTTTTGTGAGGACTGACTCTCCCAAGGCCGTCAGTAGTTCTAATGGAATGTTGTCTACTCCGGGGGCCGACCTTAGCGGTCGATTAACAGGCCTACGGCGCGAACTGCCGCTTCTACTAAGGCGTCGCCAAGTCACGTGCTCGTCGCCCTTGCAGTCCCCGATAAAGAAATTAGGCGCCACCACCGCCACGATTTACACGCCGTTCCCACAGTAAAATGGCGCCGCTAATTTTGCAGACTGCGGCGTGATGGATGCGAGAAGTTTGGCGCGCAGCCCGCGGCGGCAGGTACGTAATTATGGCCATGTGTCACTCCGGCCAGGACTCCCGGCTTCCTCCCCCCCGCACGCCGCTCCACTCGGGCCGGGCCGGTCGCCTTATTATTGTTATTGCTCGGAACATCTGCCGCTGCCGCTGCCGCTCTCTGCACTGTGGCCGGATTTAAGGGTCGCGCTCGAGAGCACTCTTCCTCAGGGCCGGTGAGAATGAACGCGGCCGAGACAAAGCTGTTCCTAGAGGCACCGAGCGACAAAGGATCGGCCGAGTCTGCCGCCATAGATTTTTCATCGCCGGCGGCCTATTGGCTACCGCGCAGAGACACTTCACAGCGCACAAGGTAGTCGCAGTGCTTTTTCGTGTCGACAATTATATGATTCAGTGACGGCGTCAAGTAGAATGGCAGCCTTGGGGTATGACGGAAAGAAGCGCTACACAGAACTACGTGAAATAAAATTGTGATTACCTACGTAGAAGGAAGGAAAATCAAAATTTATCGTTTCGTCGTCAATGGAGTTATGACAAACAAAGCACTATCTTTCAGTTGATAAGCATGGGGGAAGGAAAGAGCCGGCCGGGGTGGCCGAGCGGTGCTAGGCGCTACAGTCTGGAGGTGGCTACATAATGGCACCTCTCTAAAAATATAATACTGTGCCATGGTTAGCGGAAGTAAGCTTCATTATCACGTTCTCTATGTGTGTGAATTTTAATATACAGATTCTAATGATACTTTATATCAAGCATTAGCCGGCCGCGGTGGTCTCGTGGTTCTAGGCGCGCAGTCCGGAACCGTGCGACTGCTACGGTCGCAGGTTCGAATCCTGCCACGGGCATGGATGTGTGTGATGTCCTTAGGTTAGTTCGGTTTAAGTAGTTCTAAGTTCTAGGGGACTGATGACCACAGCAGTTGAGTCCCATAGTGCTCAGAGCCATTTGAACCATTTGATATCAAGCATTAAATGCTATTGAATCATCTCTCATGTGCCATTTCCACGATAATAAGCTGTCTTCTGTTCGTCGGCCACTCCCCACCGCCGTCTGTTCAGCTCCATTTCCGATTCAAGAAGCCGAAACTGTCACAGCTTTTCATGTCTCGACCATGTCGAAATTCCAGTCAAGTAAGACTTTTGATGACCGGTTATCACTTAAATAACCAAATTTCAGCTACTACTGGTTATTTTCTGTCGTCTTCATTAGTCTTCATAAGCAACCAATTACCTATGAGACGCGCATCTGTGCTGCGTGGGTCTCGCGATCCAAAGACTATTCTTACGTGCAGTCCACTCAACCTACATGAGTCCAATCTCTATCTTGATTGTTGCGTGCTCATTCTTGATAGTTTAGCTTGCTACGCCAACACACTTCGCGATAAATTGCTCCAAGTCAACTACCGGCCAACACTCCAGATACTGGAAGTGGTGCCGGCCGGTGTGGCCGAGCGGTTCTAGGCGCTTCAGCCTGGAACCGCGCGACCGCTACCGTCGCAGTTTCGAATCCTGCCTCGGGCATGGATGTGTGTGATGTCATTAGGTTAGTTAGGTTTAAGTAGTTCTAAGTTCTAGGGGACTGATGACCTCAGAAATTAAGTCCCATAGTGCTCAGAGCCATTTGAACCATTTGGGAACGAAACAGGCCGTGTCCTTTTCAGAGATACCATCCCCTGCAGAAAGAAAGAAATTACCTTAGCCTGGTGTGAAATGGTCACCACTTTGTCATGCCATAATGAAGGTAAATTTCGTTTTAGAAAATATAGAGGAGTGAGAGAAGCAATAATTAGCTTGAGACCAAGTGCTTAAGAGTTCGTTCGTGTATCCAATCGAAACCAACCACGAAATAAAAATTCACAGAGCTGGGACTAGCCAACTGTTGAGAGGATCCATGAATATTCCTCTTAATAAACTGGCGCAATGTGTCCCATATATCATTCAGCGCTGTATCTTCTCGTGTTGTTCGTGTAAGGTCGTGGACTGTGCGGCTGGTCCCGGCGGAGGTTCGAGTCCTCCCTCGGGCATGGGTGTGTGTATTTGTCCTTAGGATAATTTAGGTTAAGTAGTGTGTAAGCTTAGCGACTGATGACCTTAGCAGTTAAGTCCCATAAGATTTCACACACATTTGAACATTTTTTTGTTCGTGTAAGTACATCCAAAATTAAGGTATGTCCATTCCATTGTAGTCGCGTATTCAACTCACCTCCACCCCTGCGATCCAAATGATGTTTTTTTTTTTCTGGGGGAAGTATATGGCATCCGGGCAAAGAATTACACCTGGTGTCATCCCTTTGTACGTGGTACGGATAAGAAAAGCTACGACATGAAGCGGCAGAGTCCACACTTCCATCGCCTTTGCATTTACCTAATGGAGTTCATCCGTGTCCATCAGCCCGAACAATCTGCGAAGGGGCAAATCGGCCATGTTTATTACGTGCAGTTTGGCTCGTTTGTGATTAACTAGAACGAAGATCGAGACGCAGAGTTCAAACACGCGGGTGTACTGAACGACAGACCTCGGCTGTGGATATGGGTGTTGCACGATAACCACGACATACTACGTAGTCGGACAGCGGAGTGATAAGCTACGTGATAATAAGTTTTCCACACAAAACATTAGTCAGGCCTTTAAAACAGCACACTGATGGGAGCTCTGGAGCGCAGTGGGCGGTGTGGAACTGATATGAGGCAATCTGTAAAGTGGCCGTCCGCCACTGCCATATTTCTTGGCGGTGACGTGCTGCGTACGTGTCACAGAATCACAGAAGTAAGACAGACCGACGTGAAAACGTGAAAGAATGGCACAAAGGAACTACCGTGATAGCCAGCCGCTGTGACCGAGCGGTTCTAGACGCTTCAGTCCGGAACCGCGCTGCTGCTACGGTCGCAGATTCAAGTCCTGCCTCGGACACGGATGTGTGTGATGTCCTTAGGTTAGTTAGGTTTAATTAGTCCTAAGTTCTAGGGGACTGATGACCTCAGATGTTAAATCCCGTAGTGCTTACAGCCATTTGAATCATTTTTGAACTACCGTGATAGGATCTTCTCATCACCACACTGTGAATGAAGCCGCCCGAGTTGTGGGTGTATCAACGCGGATTATCCAACGTGCCTGCTGGCAGTGGTGTACCAGTCACATCCGTATAACACGGCTTGAGAACAGTAGTCATGCAACTATCCTAACAGACATGTACGGGAGACAAGATTCACGCCTTGACAATGAGAATGGCTTTCAGCCCGACAGTAACTACTGCTGTTAGTGAATGCAGGTCCGTCTCATCCAGTTTCCCAGGTAACGCTATTTAGTGAACTGCACACAATGGACATTTGTAGTCGCGTTCCTCGCAAAAGGCCATTGCTCACAACGGCACATAAAGCTGCACGTCTTGAATGGGCGAAACAACGCAGAAACTGGACATAACTGACTGGAGACAGTGCCTCATTTGATATGATGCTAAGGACTACAGTCTAGACGGCGTAAGAAGACCCCGACAGCTGTCAGTGCTGTTGCCGGCTTTCAATTGCGAAGCGCTAATGCCTGCAGGCAACAGCAGCTCCCTATAGAGCTGTGACAACACTGATGCGTTACCCTTGAGACGTTTAAGGATACAGGATACTTTTCCAGCACAATATTATGCAAAAATCAAGACCTATTTCTTTCAGGCATTGTTTATAATGTATATGTTTTAGAGATTTTTTGTTGATATCAGCTAATGCAGAACGCTTCCTAAACAAATTAGAAGTATTTTTAATATTTTTGAACCCGCTTAGGGTTATTAAAAAAATTACAAAGAAACTGATGCAATTTTTTTCCAAAATGCTTCCTCAAATTTAGGTACCATTTAATCCAATGTTATACATTTGAAGGAGACCAAATTTTTTGCGGATATGCATGACATAATGGCTGAGGTACTATTATGAATATTACAAGGATAAAAAAATATCACATCTTACATTTGAATTTTTATAATTTTTTCCTAATAAAAATGTTATTTTTTCTATAATTTAGTTGACTCTGCAATAAAGCTGAGGTCTACTACGTAAGTATGGACTATTGCAAGTTACAGAAAAAAAATTGGAGCAACGCTTTTTAAACTTTAGGAAATATCTGTACTTGAATTCTGAAAAATACAACTTGCAGGAAATTGCGGGTGAAGATATGAGTCCAATTACACTGTGCTCAGAACATTCCTGAAGCATAGTCTTCATCCTGCAACATTTCTTCATCTTCAAGCTTTGGCATTCTTTTTAGCACTTCTTGCTTCTTTGGTAACTTGAAGAGCGAATCTTTCAGCTTCGTGCACCTGTTGTCTGTCACACTCAAGCAATTGATCTTCGATATTAGAGCCACATTTTATGGCTAAATTTCTCAGGACTTCCAACCTTCCTATCACTCCGTCATTGAGACTTATCACTGCATCTAGTACACGAACTTTTAATGTATTTAGTGCTACAAATTCTTGGGTAATTTTTCCCATATGCAATGGTTGAAACTTTATTTCGTATTCTTAGTGCCCCCATGAAGACATTTACTAAGCAAAGTAGGGTCATTCAGGTCTCTAAAAACCTCTGCAAACAGTAAGTTCACAGTTCTTTTCGAAATAATAGTGGTTTCTGTAACAGAAATGAAGGGGGCGTGGCGGCATACATGGCTGTAACTTTAACATTTGGTATATATATGTAATTTTTCACTTGAAACCCTACAATGTATATACCAATGTAATCAGGAAGGACTATAGAATTTAATAAAGGCATAAAAAATTTCGACTTTTCCACCATTTATAAGTACCCTGTATCCTTAAAGAATCGCATTTAATGACTGGTTGAGATAGATCCGCGAAGCTGCCGCGTCCAACTATCAGGGATCATTAAGCCGACTTAACTAGAGACCTGTGAGAAGTTTCATCTGCAGTGTGTGGAGGATATGGTTCAGGTCGGAAGCGTTCCTGTTATGGTTTCGGGGTGTTCCTCATAGCACGTCTTGGTCCCACCAGTGCAGATTAACATAAACTTGAACCACTATGTTTATTTAAACATTCTGAGTCACTGATTGTGTTCTTTTGCTCTACATCTTCATGTCGAGTATGCTGTGGAGATACCTGTTTTCCAAGATGACAACACCCACATTCACAGAGCTTCCTTCACGTGCACATCCCTGGTGTGACGAACACTTAGATACTCAAGAGGACCTCGACTGGCCCGCTAAATCACCTGATCTTAATTGCACAGTAAACGTACCGGACTGTTTGGAACAGCGGCTACAAGGTAGCAATCACATTCCCAAAGACTTGTAACTTTACAGGTTCTAGTCACCTGTTGTGTACATAGTTCCGCGTAGTCAGCGCGTACACAACTTTCCCACTAGAGCGCGCCACGCTAAGCACAAGAGCGCAGGCGCAGCGCTCGTCCGTCTCCGCACTACGAGATGGCGCTGCCATAGAGACAGACCAAATTCTGTTTCCGCCGATCCGCGTATTAATATGTAACGCAGCCAATGAGATTGCTGCTAATGTAGAACCTTTTCTCCTTGCGGATCACACTCGCGCAGTGATACATGAATGCGCGAGGTATTATAACAAGTGTACAGACCTCCGATTAGCCAGTCTGTACAAGTCTGCATTAGTCTGTACCAGTCTGTACGAGTTCTACATAGGTCTGTACCAGTGTATAGTCAAGTTTCAGTCTGCGCCTAATAAGATTACTATATTCCTGTACATAGCCATGAAGATAAACGTATAGACACTTTTGTCACGTATCAGAGATGGATGTGAGAATAAGATTAACGTACCAAGACCAAAGGAACTTCAGATTGTTAATTGTAAACAGCATCCAGAATCAAGTTAAGTAATTTCTATGCTTTTTATTGTTTTAATAAATGAGTGTGAAAATTAATCAAGTTCTGTTTAAAGTTGGTCACCGTCAATCTGCTACTCTAAGAGTGCAAGTGGCATTTCTATCGTCTGACCTAACGGCAGAAGATAAACACGCCACGATAAGACCACGAGACATATTACTGACACTCACCTACTTTGTTAGAGCGACAAGTCAAATAATCTGATGGTGTGTGTACTGAAGGTCTTACAGTACGCACACCACATCACCAATGAGTGATTCCAGCTGGATATAACATACCTAAAGTAGCTTGTAAATTCTCTCTCTTGCCGAAATGAGGCCATTATGAATGCTAGATGTGGTGCCACACATCATTATCTTCGTGTCTCCTAGAGATCACTAATTTTTTGTCCGTTGTGCTTACGAACAGAAGCGTTAAATGCTGAACGGAAATGAATGATTCCTCTGTTCGTAGAGTCTCGATCCTGCCCCTCTCCCCAATTCCAAATTTTGCGAATAGCCGCGGCCCTCTGGAAGCGATCTCCGGTACGCCCACGCGGCATGTGAGCGCGCTCAGTTCTCGCGCGTGATTAATTGCACAGGGCTAAACAAACAGCGCACAGCGGTCAGGTGACTGGTCGGCGTTTGCGATCGGCCGTTGGCCGTGGGGAAGGGGCACAATACCGCCCTGCATTGGACCAGGAAAATCCGCGACAGGCCGATGCGCGCCACACTGCTGCAGTGGACTGGCCCACAAAAACCTGGGCGTCAGCCCTTTGTCCGGCTGCCGCCCTGCACTGGAGTTTCTACCGCGTCCCCACAGCTCTGGGCAGTTAGCAAACTAACAGCTCGCAGGTTCCGTCACACCAAAGACGGGACTCTTCCTCCAGACAGCTTAGGGAGAATGAACGGCAATAGACTACACTGTCTAAGGATTCCCTATACCCCTAGCTGAAAACTGTATATTGAAAACAATGTTCAATTTTGGGTGCACTGTATCCCTTATATATGTGAACGACCATTCATTTGACATTCATCAAGCAGTATTGGTAACTTTTGCAAGCAATATAGAGTTATAATAAAACCCATATCGGAGAAAGTAAACGAGGACATTGTTAATCATGTTTTCCAAAGAATTTCTAAGTGATGTAGCACTTGAACAGGACTCAGTAAACAGGCTTTCAACGCTCCAAATTTTTTGTGCTTATACTGCCCGAGGCAGGATTCGAATCTGCGACCGTAGCAGCAGCGCGGTTCCGGACTGAGGCGCCTAGAACGACTCGTCTGTTCAGCAATACACAAATGTGCAGTAACAGCAGCTCTGAAACAGTGTAACACAAAGAAAATGGAGTTGGAACGTTAAACCTTCGTAGCACATAATGAAAGCATGTAAAAGTTTGTAAAAGTGTGATGGAGGTACGACCAAATCAGTCATCAGTTTATTAAATTCCAAATAGTAGCAACCGCATTCCAAAAATGCAGTACGAAGAGAGAGAGAGAGAGAGAGAGAGCGGGGGGGGAGGGGGAGAGAGAGAGAGAGAGAGAGAGAGAGAGATAGAGAGTGGGAAGAACAAAGTAATTAACAGCCATGGAAACAAATAACAGAAAATGCCGCCTCACTGTATTTCTGAAACCAACTCAGGAAGTAAGTACTTCACCCTTGTTGTTGCCTCTTCAAGGACTGCAGCGGCTGGGGAGTGGACGCCTTAGCTTCGTTTCATTCTGACAGGAAAGCGCCGGAAGGACGCACTCGAGAGAAGCACGCGGAAGTTGCGAGTCTGTGAAGCGATCCGCCGGAGAGGAACGAAGAGTTAAGAAGCGCCGGCGTAATTTGATTACGCCCTCTGAGGGAGCGGCGGGCGGACTGAACTCGCGCGCAAGACAAGCAGCCGCCCGCCAGCGAGCTGACGCTAATTGACGCTGTCACGCCGGCCGCACTCGCGCTGCCCGACTCACCGCCCCGGCTTGTCAACCCGCAGGAGAACGCGACCCGCCTCCCGAGCAGCTTACCGACTAGGCAGGGCAGAACAACTTCCACCGTTGCAAGTCTGGGGAAATGCGTCCGTAGCACGCGGTCATTACGTCGGCGAGTGGCACATTCGCTGGGAGTGAACTTTCTTCACCTGTAGGACGACATGACAGAGTTGCGTCAGTAGCGAGCCAGGGTGTCAATCGGAGATTCATAAAAGCTACAACCCTCCCTTGAAGATGTTCTCCGCAGGTGGCAATGAAACGTTGGCTTTCGCCAAGCACTTCAGTACACGACGGTACAATAGCTCGTATATCTGCTCTGAAGAAGTAACAACGGCGTACTGGAAGCATCTTCAGCGGATACCATAAAATGTTTTTTACACTACAGGCCATTAAAATTGCTACACCAAGAAGAAATGCAGATGATAAACGGGTATTCACTGGACAAATATATTATACTAGAAATGACATGTGATTACATTTTCACGCGATTTGGGTGCATAGATCCTGAGAAATCAGTACCCAGAACAACCACCTCTGGCCAGAATAACGGCCTTGATACGCCTGGGCATCGAGTCAAACAGAGCTTGGATGACGTGTTCAGGTACAGCTGCCCATGCAGCTTCAACACGATACCACAGTTCATCAAGGGTAGTTAAAAAAAATGGTTCAAATGGCTCTGAGCACTATGGGACTTAACTGCTGTGGTCATCAGTCCCCTAGAACTTAGAACTACTTAAACCTAACTAACCTAAGGACATCACACACATCCATGCCCGAGGCAGGATTCGAACCTGCGACCGGAGCGGTCACGCGGTTCCAGACTGAAGCGCCTAGACCGCACGGCCACACCCGGCCGGCTCATCAAGGGTAGTGACTGGCGTATTGTGACGAGCCAGTTGCTCGGCCACCATTGACCAGACGATTTCAATTGGTGAGAGACCTGGAGAATGTGCAGGCCAGGGCAGCAATCGAACATTTTCTGTATCCAGAAAGGCCCGTACAGGACCTGCAACATGCAGTCGTGCGTTATCCTGCTGAAATGTACGTTTTCGCAGGGATCGAATGAAGGGTAGAGCCACGGGTCGTAACACACCTCAAATGTAACGTCCACTGTTCAATATGCCGTCAATGCGAACAAGAGGTGACCGAGACGTGTAACCAATGCCACCCCATACCATCACGCCGGGTGATACGCCAGTATGGCGACGACGAATACACGCTCCCAATGTGCGTTCATAGCGATGTCGCCAAACACGGATGCGACCATCATGATGCTGTAAACGGAACCTGGATTCATCCAAAAAAGTGACGTTTTGCCATTCGTGCACCCAGGTTCGTCGTTGAGTGCACCATCTCCTGTCTGTAATACAGCGTCAAGGGTAACTGCTGCCACGGTCTCCGAGCTGATAGTCCATGCTGCTACAAACGTCGTCGAACTGTTCGTGCAGATAGTTGTTGTCTTGCAAACGTTCCCATCTGTTGACTCAGGGATCGAGACGTGGCTGCACGATACGTTACAGCTATGCGGATAAGATGCCTGTCATCTCGACGGCTAGTGATACGAGGCCGTTGGGATCCAGCACGGCGTTCCGTATTACCCTCCTGAACCCACCGATTCCATATTCTGCTAACAGTCATTGGATCTCGACCAACGCGAGCAGCAATGTCGCGATACGATAAACCGCAATCGCCATAGGCTACAGGCCGACTTTTATCAAAGTCGGAAACGTGATGGTACGCATTTCTCCTCCTTACACGAGGCATCGCAACAACGTTTCACCAGGCAACGCCGGTCAACTGGTGTTTGTGTATGAGAAATCGGTTGGAAATGTTCCTTATGTTAGCACATTGTAGGTGTCGCCAGCGGCGCCAACCTTGTGTGAATGCTCTGAAAAGCTGATGATTTGCATATCACAGCATCTTCTTCATGTCGGTTAAATTTCGCGTCTGTAACACGTTATCGTCGTGGTGTAGCAATTTTAATGGCCAGTAGTGTAGATTAAGGTACAGGCTTTCATGTAAAAATAAAATTATTGAGATATATTAAAAAACACGCCTCGTATAATACAGTGAGGGATAAAACACGGACGCACACGGAATTACACAGTTCGCCCACAGACGACGTAACGGTATAGAGTTTCGCGGCAGAGAATATCGATTCTTTTAATTTTTTCAGCTTTGCAGAGTACGTTTTATAAAATACAGAGAGAATAACAGAGCAAAATAAAGTGGTTTTGCACCGGAAAATAAAGCGAGTTAGCTTCCTTGTCGCTAACATAAAGCTACTGTCATATCCGCAGCAAGGTACGGTATGTAACAACAGTACCGCTGTCGAAAGTACCAACAAGGCAGCTAGACACCTGTTGTCACAAACGACACTCGCTCTCAGCTCCGGCCTCTATTCAGGCCGACGACAACTGATAGCGGCGTTTGCGCTCCGGAGCTGCGGCAGTGTCAGCGGCTATCTGCGGAAGGCGGCTGTCTGCAGGGGTCTCCGGCGGCCGGAAGACGCGGTCATCCATCAGCGGCGCACGCGCGAACCGCAGGCCACAGGCCACGCCGCCAT
Source organism: Schistocerca nitens (assembly GCF_023898315.1). Taxonomy (NCBI): domain Eukaryota; kingdom Metazoa; phylum Arthropoda; class Insecta; order Orthoptera; family Acrididae; genus Schistocerca; species Schistocerca nitens. The sequence continues at coordinate 19,379,713 of NC_064619.1, forward strand.
CACTCAGCCGCAGCGGCGGCACTGCGATAAACCCCGCACAAAGCGGACACCGGCGCATGGGGATGTTATTTGTGGCGTGCATGCAGCGATGAGCACCTACAGCCACAAGGCATTCACCATAAAATGTGGATTTATTCTCCTGGTTACGTCGTCGGAACACAGGGCTAGACATTTCTGTCCGCAGCTCGTGGTCGTGCGGTAGCGTTCTCGCTTCCCACGCCCGGGTTCCCGGGTTCGATTCCCGGCGGGGTCAGGGATTTTCTCTGCCTCGTGATGACTGGGTGTTGTGTGCTGTCCTTAGGTTAGTTAGGTTTAAGTAGTTCTAAGTTCTAGGGGACTGATGACCATAGATGTTTAGACATTTCTGACTCCGCGGAATGGAAAGTGCAAGTGTTAGGCCGTAAAGGTGCACACTGTACCGTGAAAAGCTCCGAGTTCACCAATTGCTACTCGCTTTATTTGTTCATGAGACCCAGAAAATATTAGATACAGGCTCCCAGGTAGATGCTATTTTCCTTGACTTCCGGAAGGCGTTCGATACAGTTCCGCACTGTCGCCTGATAAACAAAGTAAGAGCCTACAGAATATCAGACCAGCTGTGTGGCTGGATTGAAGAGTTTTTAGCAAACAGAACACAGCATGTTGTTATCAATGGGGAGACGTCCACAGACGTTAAAGTAACCTCTGGCGTGCCACAGGGGAGTGTTATGGGATCATTGCTTTTCACAATATATATAAATGACCTATTAGATAGTGTCGGAAGTTCCATGCGGCTTTTCGCGGATGATGCTGTAGTATACAGAGAAGTTGCAGCATTAGAAAATTGTAGCGAAATGCAGGAAGATCTGCAGCGGATAGGCACTTGGTGCAGGGAGTGGCAACTGACCCTTAACATAGACAAATGTAATGTATTGCGAATACATAGAAAGAAGGATCCTTTATTGTATGATTATATGATAGCGGAACAAACACTGGTAGCAGTTACTTCTGTAAAATATCTGGGAGTATGCGTGCCGAACAATTTGAAGTGAAATGATCATATAAAATTAATTGTTGGTAAAACGGGTGCCAGGTAGAGATTCATTGGGAGAGTGCTTAGAAAATGTAGTCGATCAACAAAGGAGGTGGCTTACAAAAAAATTGTTCGACCTATAATTGAGTATTGCTTATCAGCGTGGGATCCGTAGCAGGTCGGGTTGACGGAGAAGATAGAGAAGATCCAAAGAAGAGCGGCGTGTTTCGTCACAGGGTTATTTGGTAAGCGTGATAGCGTTACGGAGATGTTTAGCAAACTCAAGTGGCAGACTCTGCAAGAGAGGCGCTCTGCATCGCGGTGTAGCTTGCTCGCCAGGTTTCGACAGGGTGGGTTTCTGGATGAGGTATCGAATATATTGATTCCCCCTACTTATACCTCCTGGGAAGATCATGAATGTAAAATTAGAGAGATTCGAGCGCGCACGGAGGCTTTCCGGCAGTCGTTCTTCCCGCGAACCATACGCGACTGGAACAGGAAAGGGAGGTAACGACAATGGCACGTAAAGTGCCCTCCGCCACACACCGTTGGGTGGCTTATGGAGTATAAATGTAGATGTAGATGTAGATGAAAGTTCCTTTTAGCTTGTCGTACAATCACTCTTAGCGGCGCAGGGTGAGCTATATACAGGGTGATTTTTTCCACCGTGTACAAACTCTAGAGATTGATCTATGAGAGGATAAGGAACAAAAAAGATCTAATGAACTTATGTCCGGAAATGCGTGGTCTCCATGCTAGGGACACTTTGTTACAGAGACTGCGGCCTAATAGGCGCTGTACCACGCAACCACAGTTACAGTGTGCATGCTTTCCTCCTAGAGTGTGGTACCATTCCTCGTATACCATGCACTCGTGCCCTCTCCTGCCATAGTAATTGGTAATAATGTGTCCGATTCACTTCTCTTGCTGATTCACCTTGTAGTGGTCATGATACAGCGTTATAGACAAATGTTCTGTATTCGAAAAGAGAGCTCGTCGACATGGTGTTCACTTACGGAAAGGCAAATGGCAACGGGCGGCGCGCAGGAAGGTTGTACCAGGAGACCTATCCCCGCCGACAACAACCACAGCATTCGATGTCTGCGACAGTGTTTTGCCGTTTGTGTAAGACAGGGTCGTTTCAGGCAGCAGGAAATCGTGAAGGACATACCAGAAATGTCTGGACACCAGACTTGGAGGAAAATGTTATTAACGTTGTGGAAGACGACCGCTGTGTCAATAGTAGCAGTTGGCCCGCCAGTAGAGGGTAAGTCAGACGACCGCGTGGAACATTCTCCATGACAAGTGTACCTACCCTTATCACTTACACCGCGTGCAGACCTTACTAGCGACAGACTTTCCACATCTGGAGCAGTTTTCAGCAGGCAGCCACGATTCCGGAATTCGTGTCATCCATCCCATTCACAGATGAGACCACCTTTACGCGCAGTGGTACCTTCAAATTTGATAACAGTCATCTCTGGGGTAGAATGCAGGACCCCCATGGTATGGTGACAGCCACTCTGGGCTGCCCATATCTGTAAAGCCACAGACTGCGACCAGCCCTGCTGACCTGTTATTTATTTTATACGTGATATTTAAGTACTTCTCTGTCTTGTATTGTTAGTCAGTACTTACAATTTTATATAAAAAATTTTCTTTTCCCATAAATTTGTAACTATGTTACAGGCCACTTTAAACATTTAAAGCCTGATGAAGGCACTCTTAGAAGGGTTGAAACGTGGTTAATAAGACTAAAAATTGTGACCGAGGCTCATTTGTTTCAACTTTAGATTAGGTAGTGGTGGAAGTAAAGCTGTGAGGACGGATCAGGAGTTGCACTCCGACAGCTCAGATGGTAGGCCCTTTGCCCGCGAATGGCAAAGATCCTGAGTTCGAGTCTCGGACCGGCATACAATTTTAATTAGCCACTAAGTTTAAAAGAAAACAAAACTAAAATTTTCATTTTCTATCTTACTTCTCAAATTTATATTAGTTACAGCGTTGTACAAAGTCCAAAAAGAAAAACAAAATCCAAGTAAGTTTAACCACGTCGTTAATGTGCAGTTTAGTCTCAACTGACAGACACCTCGTTGGTTCGAAAGATAGAACGATATCGAAGTTCAGTCTCCAAAACAAGAAGGTTGGCGAGTAACAACAATTTGAAAAGGGCAACAATGGATTGTAGATACTTGAATAAATTACCGAAAAGTGACAAACTAAAACAGGAAGAGCGCGCTGCAAGTGAAAAATAGGTGTGCAACTTGTTTTATAATTAAAATAAATCGTTGTAGTTCCGTCATAAGTTGCGCTAAGAAGTATCTTATGGTGAGCAGTTTGGGACACCTATGTTCATTTTCAGACCACCCGCATCGTAAGTTTGACAATACAGGCTAGGCTGTGTACAAAAACTGTGCGTGCAGTCATGATGAAAGTGGCATTGCTCTGAGTCACTCGTAGTGGCGGGGCAATTTTTGTACACAGGCTTTCGCCTGTGTTGTCACACTTACGATTCGGATGGTTTGAAAATGGACGTAGATATCCGAAACTAGTCACCATTAAGTAGTAAGAAAGATACTTTTTAGTGGAACGTATGACAGAGCTACAGACATTTATTTCAGTTATAAAACAGGAAGACCTGTAAGGGAAAGGACAGACCAAACTGGGACTGGGGGAGCAAGGAGGAAATACCGAAGAAGTAGAGGATGAAGAAAAGGAGGCAGCAGACAAAATGGAAGATTTTATGAAGCGAATCAGGTGAAAAATGGGACTTTAGTATAACACTGACCTGTTGCGAATCACGCTCATGTTATCCTGTCAGAGGATTTAAAAGTTTGACCGCTCGTATGTCTAATCGACAGGGGTACCAGACAATAATTTCGATTTTAGTGAAATAACAGAAAAACCAAACGGGTTTTCATCTTGGGGTGTCAACGAAAGTGGTAAAATCATAAATGAAAGAGAAAAATGAACGGTCGCCAGCCCAATTAGGCACATTAATTTGGAAATATATATTTGAGAAAATTGGATATTGGTTATTGACGTTACTTTCGTTGAGATTTCCCTTTGACTAACAAACAGGATACAAACTGATACAGTGCACTCTGTACTGTGTGTAGCAGCAGTTACCAATAACACATACACCAGTAAATATTTTGGGGAGTAAATTTGCACCAAGCTCATACTAATGACAGCCACACTCAAGAGCATTACTTAATCAAATACTGAAATGTCAGTGCATGAAGTGCAGATCTAAATTTGGACATTGGGAGGAGCTTCTGTCTTGACTGACACGAAAAACACAAATAAAGATGAATAACATCATAAATACACTGTTTAAGCTCCTCTACATATATGAGTTTTCCTTAGCAACAGTAATAGTTCAATTTTTTTTCTAATAGGTGGAGAATCTGATAGGGACCCATAAACTAGTATAGCTTCACTACTCAACGCTCTAATTTTTACAATAGTAAAGGCTAAATCTAAAAGCTAATCATTCACTTGACTTGGAGTAGTTCAAAATGGTTCAAATGGCTCTGAGCACTATGGGACTCAACTGCTGAGGTCATTAGTCCCCTAGAACTTAGAACTAGTTAAACCTAACTAACCTAAGGACATCACAAACATCCATGCCCGAGGCAGGATTCGAACCTGCGACCGTAGCGGTCCTGCGGTTCCAGACTGCAGCGCCTTCAACCGCACGGACACTTCGGCCGGCTTGGAGTAGTTCATACATTACTTTGCAAGAAAATAAAATACAACACTAGGTTTAATTATCTTCCAAAAAAGAAACCTTTCATGACGGTTACCAAAAATAAACCATCTTTAAAATTGTGCATAATTTTTCTTCTAAGAATACTATCGTACATCTGTTCATTAAAGAGTTGTATGTACTTTACCTTTAATTACCTGTGAAGCAGGTATTCTTCACAGTAATGTTTACACAAACTTGCACTGTAATCCTAAACAATCATATTTTGTAATAAACTAAGGATCCTTTAGCAAAATCCTATCCAACGTCACTTTTATGGTTTTAGCTTTAACTTTTAGTTCTCCTTTTACGTTAGACAAAAATCACTTTTAAACACATGAATGCAAGAATTGTTCATTTAAATCAGGATACTCGGTTTTAGTAACACTTAGGTGAGTACCCTCCATAGGTTCGTGATCAGGATTGAAAATATGGTTCCGGACACGAATATAGCTTTTATAAGATTGTTATTGAAACAACACACAAATTAACTGGTCCATGCCCATACACATTACTTAACTGAATGTATGAAGTTTGTGAAGCAGTGGCGAAGATTGGTGGCAGGCGACATGGCGGCTAGTTGTACTCACGGCTCTTGATGTACGAATGCTCTATAAAATCTCTTCTTGGTGTTGGATTTTAAACATATTACAACCATTCCACTATGCCGTGTATGCCAAGTAATAGACAGATCCACATCGGAGGCAAATCCCTTATAATGCAACTTCCCATTGCCTCTCTTAGCACCATCGAAGTGTACCGTGCTGAGGCTAGCCTCATACTGCGTTTCGTTCACACAAAGGAGCCGCTCAGTTCGACCGCCAAGTCCACCTTTTACACCGCGTCATGCCACTTCCGTTGCATGTGTTTACATGTTACAAATACAAGTGCCCTAAGCATGAACTAGCTTTCAAAAAACATTTTCTTTATATTAACGTATTCACATTGTAATAATTTACCATTTCAACATATTCTTTTGCTTTTTTCATATGTACATTACAAACTCCAATTTTCTTGCCATACAGCAAAGAGTTTAAACAACACAGAATACATACTACATAAATTCCAGATACACAGTTACATAATACAAACCTACTTCTAATCGATATACAGAGTGGTCCATTGATAGTGACCAAGCCAAATATCTCACGAAAAAAGCATCAAACGAAAAAACTACAAAGAACGAAACTCGTCTAGCTTGAAGGGGGAAACCAGATGGCGCTATGGTTGGCCCGCTAGATGGCGCTGCCATTGGTCAAACGGATATCAACAGCGTTTTTTAAAATATGAACCCCAATTTTTTACTACATATTCGTGTAGTACGTAATGAAATATGAATGTTTTAGTTGGACCACTTTTTTCGCTTTGTAATAGATGGCGCTGTTATAGTCACAAACGCGTAAGTACGTGGTATCACGTAACATTCCGCCAGTGCGGACGGTATTTGCTTCGTGATACATTACCCGTGTTAAAATGGACCGTTTACCAATTGCGGAAAAGGTCGATATCGTGTTGATGTATGGCTATTGTGGTCAAAATGCCCAACGGGCGTGTGCTATGTATGCTGCTCGGTATCCTGCACGACATCATCCAAGTGTCCGGACCGTTCGCCGGATAGTTACGTTATTTAAGGAAAAAGGAAGTGTTCAGCCACATGTGAAACGTCAGCCACTACCTGCAACAAATGATGATGCCCAAGTAGGAGTTTTAGCTGCTGTCGCGGCTAATCCGCTCATCAGTAGCAGAAAAATTGCGCGAGAATCGGGAATCTCAAAAACGTCGGAGTTGAGAATGCTACATCAACATCGATTGCACCCGTACCATATTTATATACACCAGGAATTGCATGGCGACGACTTTGAACGTCATGTACAGTCCTGCCACTGGGCACAAGAGAAATTACGGGACGATGACAGATTTTTTGCACGCGTTCTAGTTAGCGACGAAGCGTCATTCACCAACAGCGGTAGCCTAAACCGGCATAATATACACTATTGGGCAACGAAAAATACGATGGCTGCGACAAGTGGAACATCAGCGACCTTGGCTGGTTAATGTATGGTGCGGCATTATGGGAGGAAGGATAATTGGCCCCCATTTTATCGATGGTAATCTAAATGGTGCAATGTATGCTGATTTCCTACGTAATGTTCTACCGATGTTAATACAATATGTTTCACTGCATGACAGAATGGCGATGTACTTCCAACATGTTGGATGTCCGGCACATAGCTCGCCTGCGGTTCAAGCGGTATTGAATAGCATATCATGACAGGTGGATTGGTCGTAGAAAGCACCATGCCATGGCCCGCACGTTCACCGGATCTGACGTCCCCGGATTTCTTTCTGTGGGGAAAGTTGAAGGATATTTGCTATCGACAACACCTGACAACATGCGTCAGCGAATTGTTAATGCATGTGCGAACATTACGGAAGGCGAACTACTTGCTGTTGAGAGGAATGTCATTACACGTATTGCCAAATGCATTGAGGTTGACGGACATCATTTTGAGCATTTGTTGCATTAATGTGGTATTTATAGGTAATCACGCTGTAACAGCATGCGTTCTCAGAAATGATAAGTTCAGAAAGGTACATGTATCACATTGCAACAACCGGAATAAAATGTTCAAACGTGCTTCGTTCTGTATTTTAATTTAAAAAACCTACCTGTTACCAACAGTTCGTCGAAAATTGTGAGCCATATGTTTGTGACTCTTACAGCGCCATCTATTACAAAGCGAAAACAGTAGTCCAACTAAAACATTCATATTTCTTTACATACTACGCGAATATGTAATAAAAATGGGGGTTCCTATTTTAAAAAACGCAGTTGATATCCGTTTGACCCATGACAGCGACATTAGCGTGCCAACCACAGCGCCATCTGGTTTTCCCATTCACGCTAGACAAGTTTCGTCCTTTGTAGTTTTTTAATTTGAAGCTCATTTCGTGAGATATTCGGCCCGGTCACGATCAATGGACCACCCTGTATGTGTTACACTGGTACTGGTGGTGAGCTGGGGATGAAAATGAAAATCTGTACTTATTATGTCGGTTAAGAGCTTAAAATACCTTGGAATGGCAGGAGCCGGAAGAAATGAAAACCACAAAAACCTTATTTTTGTGCTTCAGTGAGAGAATATATTAGAGTAAGAGAATAATACACTCAATGTCACTTTTTAAAGTAATAAACAACAGATAGCACTTTCCGTATTGTAAATACACGAATGAACCCAAATTTTGATTAATGTTTCTAAATACAGTCGTGAAATAGAATTCGATGGCGCGACAGATTCTTTTCACCGGTGCACGTCTATAGCATTTCCGACGTTAGCTATTGGTTCTAAGAAAACGCATTACCATCTTATTATCAGAGAATCTGGACAGCATACTCCACTCTTCTATACACCTGCCCCCAAGTCAGTCTCACTTCTCATTTGCTGCAGGAATGAGACGATCGTAAAATGTATACCTGACATCTCATTTCACTACATAATCACGACAACAGCAACCGTATTGTTGGAAGTATCGTGTCTTCGGGAATGGGTATTCGAGAATAGAAAGTTGCCTCGCTGACTCCAGAAAGTCAGAGAAAGCGCGGAAGAGATGTTCGCCGGGGCTGTGCGGGCAGCGGTAGTCACGAACTGGGGACACGAATTGTGATGCAAATTACGCAGAGCCTGCATTTGGGACCGCTGGAACGGAATGAGTTGCAATCAACCCCGCTATCGCGAATAATTACGAGAGAGTTATTTGCTCCCTTTCATTCAGCGCACAGTACAGCTGGTGCATGAATCTGAAGAATTTTCACGGTCGCGAAGTTCTGTCTCCACCGCTACTGATTCGTAGACACCCGTAATATGATTGCGGTGAAGTTCTGTCAAAGCACCAAGCGTATAAGCGAACCCAGCCTGGGAATGACACTTTCGAAACAACTGTCGCAATATGCTGTTAAGTAATTCAAAGCAGTACTTAAAGCAAATTTTTGCTTCGTTGGGCACAAAATAAATCACTTCACTGTGGAACTAAAGCACTGATAACATGGAGAGAGTGAGTGTTTAATTGGCTGGGCCAATATATTAGGTCCTGTGCATGACATGTGATTTAAAAACTTTTCTATTTGCGTACCACAAAAGTTCCATTCGTAGTGATGTGGAATATAGTGTAAATAACTGCTATCCTGAGTGAAAGTGAAGAAGAATTAAATGATCTGCTGAACGGAATGAACTTTCTAATGAGTACACAGTATAGTCTGAGAGTAAATCGGAGAAAGACGAAGGTAATGAGAAGTAGTAGAAATGAGAACAGCGAGAAACTTAACATCAGGATTGATGGTCACGAAGCCAATGAAGTTAAGGAATTCTGCTACCTAGGCAGTAAAATAACCAATGACGGACGGAGCAAGGAGGACATCAAAAGCAGACTCGCTATGGCAAAAAAGGCATTTCTGGCCAAGAGAAGTCTACTAATATCAAATACCGGCCTTAATTTGAGGAAGAAATTTCTGACGATGTACGTCTGGAGTACAGCATTGTATGGTAGTGAAACATGGACTGTGGGAAAACCGGAACAGAAGAGAATCGAAGCATTTGAGATGTGGTGCTACAGACGAATGTTGAAAATTAGGTGGACTGATAAGGTAAGGAATGAGGAGGTTCTATGCACAATCGGAGAGGAAAGGAATATGTGGAAAACACTGATAAGGAGAAGGGACAGGATGATAGGACATCTGCTAAGAAATGAGGGAATGACTTCCATGGTACTAGAGGGAGCTGTAGAGGGCAAAAACTGTAGAGGAAGACAGAGATTGGAATACGTCAAGCAAATAATTGAGGACGTAGGTTTCAAGTGCTACACTGAGATGAAGAGGTTAGCACAGGAAAGGAATTCGTGGCGGGCCGCATCAAACCAGTCAGTAGACTGATGGGAAAAAAAAAACTGGCCAAATGCAGCAGTGGAAAAATCAGCTCGTGTGGTACAGATAACATATTAATATTTGATTGCAACGAAACACAGTGCGTAAGGTTGCTGCCACTGAAATTCTGTAGAAGGGCCGTCTTGCTATCACAATGTCATGAAATAATCAGTAAAAGAGAAAATTTTAAACTGTCAGGAATGTAGATTAATGACAAGTGCAGTGCAGAGCAACTTAGCAACAACGTGCACGTCGCACCAGAAAGCGCAGTGTATTATTTGGCTTGTGCAAACTGAGTCAGTTATAACAGTGCGGGTAATTTCAGACGTCAGTATGGTGGTTTGTTGTGGCTCCTCCGGTTCTTAATCTTTTAAAGGAAATGGAGCGTTGTTCTTCACTGGTACCGCAGTTCGTAAAATACTTCCAGAGTAGGGATGGTGCCATCTGTAATACGATTAATGTCGGAGGACGACAGTGTGAAACTACCATACAGACCAGATGGGACAAGTCTCACACACTGCATGTGCGCGCATAATGAACCCAGCAGACCACGCCACATGGTTCATTAGTGTTTCAGCAATGCTGTACCAGTGCTTATCCCATGTGTTTCTTGCTCGTTTCCGTCGGCATTGTTATTAAAGTAGCATTTATCGCTTTTCCCATTTTCTATAACTACGCATTATTTCAAAGTAATGGAAAATTTACAAATAAAAATTACTCGTTTTTTTTTACTAAAGGTTTATCTATAAACCAAAAATTTTAGCACTACGCCAATGAATAATTGATATTTTGTCTTTTACTCGATTATTAGTAAAAAGTAAAAAACACCAGTTACAGCCGAGACAAAACAAATACTGAAGAATACCGGTTATCCAGAACTAAAATACCGATACCGGTTTTTAACGGTCAGTGTTGAGGCTGTCAAGGCCAAACAAGTTTACTGCTTCGTTTGTTTAAATTCTGTCGACTGTGTTATCATTAACACACGGAGAACAATGTCAGTTGAATAACAGAGGATGAGAGCACGGTCTTATTGAAGGAAGTAATTTAGCTCTCATAAATATCAATTTGAGAGACCAGCGCAACAAAAAGTTCCGGACATGTGGCATAGATTTTAATATGTAGCTATGAACATGAGTCCAATGGTCTGTTTTAATACCATCCTTGTCGGGAAGATAAAGAAACAAGTAAGAATATGACAATTTCATGAACGTGGAACGAAAACAATCTTAGGCTGAAACCATCAAACAAAACTAACATCAGTAAGCTGCTCCTGCACAAATAGTCGGGAAGATGGTTCCCGGCTGCCTTTATTTAGTTCCTTGTGGCTTCCGTAAATCACTGCAGACGGATGCCAGCATTGTTCTTTACACAAAGCGAGACGTGTTTTCTTTCCCAGTCCTTTGAAAATCAAACAACCGCTCGGTCTCTAACGATGTAGCTCTCAACGAGAAGTTAAATCCTGTTCTTTAAAGACGTGGCTAAGAAAAAGCCAAGACATAAACTTCAAGACCAAGTGGAACTTGCGCATTTCAGGTGACTACTCTTTTCGATACACATTAATGGAAGAGCAAGCTCGACAATATTTTCCTGTACACCGAAGGACGATCTTACACAGAGCGTTATAAAAGTATTTCTTTCACTTGACACCAGATATTGACTGTTATGTATACGAAGAATAAATCGTCATATAACTGCCGGTCGGAGTGGCCGTGCGGTTCTAGGCGCTACAGTCTGGAGCCGAGCGACCGCTCGAGTCGCAGGTTCCAATCCTGCCTCGGGCATGGATGTGTGTGATGTCCTTAGGTTAGTTAGGTTTAATTAGTTCTAAGTTCTAGGCGACTGATGACCTCAGAAGTTAAGTCGCATAGTGCTCAGAGCCATTTGAACCATTTCGTCATATAACTAGACATTGAAAATGTAATATTTCACTCCAGAGACGATCCCACCTGAAGCCAACCATGCCCAATCCGTTAATAGTCTGCTGAAACTGCATCGATGCGGAACAAAAGGCACAAGAAGGAGAAAAATGAAGGGTCCATAGGTTTGTAGTATAACAAGAAAACATGTCTACGTGTCACACGCGAAGCATTTCCTTTTTAACTTTGCCACATGCAGAGGTAAACGAGTGCGTCAGCAAGTGGCGTACTCAGCCACGCCTCCGAAAGCTGCAGGCCTTTTCCGGCCTGCGAGAGCAGAGAGGGTTCAAAAGAATCGCGGAAAAGCGCAGACGCCGGCGTCGGCACCTCATCTGAATGCGGCGCGCGGAGCTCCGTGGCTGCGGAACACTTTGCACCGCTTCTCTGGCGGTGCTCGGCTGGCAGGCAGTCAGTCGGCACCGCACAAAGGGACCGCCCTCCCAGAAACCCGCTCTGCCCTGCCAGGGGCGGCCGCCTACCTCTGCTTTCTCCACTCCGGACTGCCACCAGCCACCGCGAACACTTCTCTGTTAGCTTGACCCTTTCTCGTCTGCTCCCCTAGTTAGCAATGCTGTATGACCGGAGAAAGTCCAACAATGACTGACACATTTCAGTTACTCCTTACGAGAATATACAGGGTGTATCCGGAAAATACACTACTGGCCATTAAAATTGCTACACCAAGAAGAAATGCAGATGATAAACGGGTATTCATTGGACAAATATATTATACTAGAACTGACATGTGACTACATTTTCACGCAGTTTGGGTGCATAGATCGTGAGAAATCAGTACGCAGAACAACCACCTTTGGTCGTAATAACGGCCTCGATGCGTCTGGGCATTGAGTCAAACAGAGCTTGGATGGGGTGTACAGGTACAGCCGCCCATGCAGCTTCAACACGATACCACAGTTCATCAAGAGTAGTGACTGGTGTATTTAGACGAGCCAGTTGCTCGGCCACCATTGACCATAAGTTTTCAGTTGGTGAGAGATCTGGAGAATGTGCTGGCCAGGGCAGTAGTCGAACACTTAATGTATCCAGAAAGGCCCGTACAGGACCTGCAACAAACGGTCTTGCATTATCCTGCTGAAATGTAGGGTTTCGCAGGGATCGAATGAAGGGTAGAGCCACGGGTCGTAACACATCTGAAATGTAACGTCCACTGTTCAAAGTGCCGTCAATGCGAACAAGAGGTGACCGAGACGTGTAACCAATGGCACCCCATACCATCACGCCGGCTGATACGCCAGTATGGCGATGACGAATACATGCTTCCAATGTGCGTTCACCGCGATGTCGCCAAACACGGATGCGACCATCATGATGCTGTAAACAGAGCCTGGACTCATCCGAAAAAATGACGTTTTGCCATTCGTGCACCCAGGTTCGTCGTCGAGTACACCATCGCAGGCGCTCCTGTCTGTGATGAAGTGTAAAGGGTAACCGCAGCCATGGTCTCCGAGCTGATAATCTATGCTGCTGCACACGTCTTCGAACTGTTCGTGCAGATGGTTGTTGTCTGGCAAACGTCCCCATCTGTTGACTCAGGGCTCGAGACGTGGCTGCATGATCCCTTACAGCCATGCGGATAAGATGTCTGTCATCTCGACTACTAGTGATACGAGGCCGTTGGGATCCAGCACAGCGATCCGTATTACACTCCTGAACCCACCGATTCCATATTGTGCTAACAGTCATTGGATCTCGCACAACGCGAGCAGAAATGTCGCGATACGATAAACCGCAATCGCGATAGGCTACAATCCGACCTTTATCAAAGTCGGAAACGTGATGGTACGCATTTCTCTCCTTATACAAGGCATCACAACAACGTTTCACCAGGCAACGCCGGTCAACTGCTGTTTGTGTATGAGAAATCGGTTGGAAACTTTCCTCATGTCAGCACGTTGTAGGTGTCGCCACCGGCTCCAACCTTGTGTGAATGCTCTGAAAAGCTAATCATTTGCATATCACAGTATATTCTTCCTGTCGGTTAAATTTCGCGTCTGTAGCACGTCATATTTGTGGTGTAGCAATTTTAATGTCCAGTATGGTAAGTGGAAAAAACTCTTGTTGTTGTTGTGGTCTTCAGTCCTGAGACTGGCTTGATGCAGCTCTCCATGCTACTCTATCCTGTGCAAGCTTCTTCATCTCCCAGTACCTACTGCAACCTACATCCTTCTGAATCTGCTTAGTGTATGCATCTCTTGGTCTCCCCCTACGATTTTTACCCTCCACGCTGCCCTCCAATACTAAATTGGTGATCCCTTGATGCCTCAGAACATGCCCTACCAACCGATCCCTTTTTCTGGTCAAGCTGTGCCACAAACTCCTCCTCTCCCCAATCCTGTTCAGTACCTCCTCATTAGTTATGTGATCTACCCATCTAATCTTCAGCATTCTTCTGTAGCACCACATTTCGAAAGCTTCTATTCTCTTCTTGTCCAAACTATTTATCGTCCATGTTTCACTTCCATACATGGCTACACTCCATACAAATACTTTCAGAAAAGACTTCCTGACACTTAAATCTATACTCGATGTTAACAAATTTCTCTTCTTCAGAAACGCTTTCCTTGCCATTGCCAGTCTACATTTTATATCCTCTCCGACCATCATCAGTTATTTTGCTCCCCAAATAGCAAAACTCCTTTACTACTTTAAGTGTCTCATTTCCTAATCTAATACCCTCAACATCACCCGACTTAATTCGACTACATTCCATTATCCTCGTTTTGCTTTTGTTGATGTTCATCTTATATCCTCCCTTCAAGACACCATCCATTCCATTCAACTGCTCTTCCAAGTCCTTTGCTGTCTCTGACAGAATTACAATGTCATCGGCGAACCTCAAAGTTTTTATTTCTTCTCCATGGATTTTAATACCTACTCCGAATTTTTCTTTTGTTTCCTTTACTGCTTGCTCAATATACAGATTGAATAACATCGGGGAGAGGCTACAACCCTGTCTTACTCCCTTCCCAACCACTGCTTCCCTTTCATGTCCCTCGACTCTTATAACTGCCATCTGGTTTCTGTACAAATTGTAAATAGCCTTTCGCTCCCTGTATTTTACCCCTGCCACCTTTATAATTTGAAAGAGAGTATTCCAGTCAACATTGTCAAAAGCTTTCTCTAAGTCTACAAATGCTAGAAACGTAGGTTTGCCTTTCCTTAATCTTTCTTCTAAGATAAGTCGTAAGGTCAGTATTGCCTCACGTGTTCCAGTATTTCTACGGAATCCAAACTGATCTTCCCCGAGGTCGGCTTCTACTAGTTTTTCCATTCGTCTGTAAAGAATTCGTGTTAGTATTTTGCAGCTGTGGCTTATTAAACTGATTGTTCGGTAATTCTCACATCTGTCAACACCTGCTTTCTTTGGGATTGGAATTATTATATTCTTCTTGAAGTCTGAGGGTATTTCGCCTGTTTCATACACCTTGCTCACCAGATGGTAGAGTTTTGTCAGGACTGGCTCTCCCAAGGCCGTCAGTAGTTCCAATGGAATGTTGTCTACTCCGGGGGCCTTGTTTCGACTCAGGTCTTTCAGTGCTCTGTCAAACTCTTCACGCAGTATCGTATCTCCCATTTCATCTTCATCTACATCCTCTTCCATTTCCATAATATTGTCCTCAAGTACATCGCCCTTGTATAGACCCTCTATATACTCCTTCCACCTTTCTGCTTTCCCTTCTTTGCTTAGAACTGGGTTTCCATCTGAGCTCTTGATGTTCATACAAGTGGTTCTCTTATCTCCAAAGGTCTCTTTAATTTTCCTGTAGGCAGTATCTATCTTACCCCTAGTAAGATAAGCCTCTACATCCTTACATTTGTCCTCTAGCCATCCCTGCTTAGCCATTTTGCACTTCCTGTCGATCTCATTTTTGAGACGTTTGTATTCCTTTTTGCCTGCTTCATTTACTGCATTTTTATATTTTCTCCTTTCATCAATTAAATTCAATATTTCTTCTGTTACCCAAGGATTTCTACTAGCCCTCGTCTTTTTACCTACTTGATCCTCTGCTGCCTTCACTACTTCATCCCTCAAAGCTACCCATTCTTCTTCTACTGTATTTCTTTCCCCCATTCCTGTCAATTGTTCCCTTATGCTCTCCCTGAAACTCTCTACAACCTCTGGTTCTTTCAGTTTATCCAGGTCCCATCTCCTTAAATTACCGCCTTTTTGCAGTTTCTTCAGTTTTAATCTACAGGTCATAACCAATAGATTGTGGTCAGAGTCCACATCTGCCCCTGGAAATGTCTTACAATTTAAAACCTGGTTCCTAAATCTCTGTCTTACCATTATATAATCAACTCTTAGAAAACAATTTACTAAAAATGATAGGATAAATGCTTAGTATTCTTCAAAGCAGCACACTTGGGCGCGAGGTCAGTTTTTCCAGAGATTTTGCCAGCTCCGCTAGGCTCCCTGGACCTGGTCTACGGGAACCTCCTTCAAATACCTAGTCGCGGCGGCTTTCACGGCACCTGCCGTCCCAAAATGATGGCCCTTTAAGCTTCTGTTTATTCGAGGAGATAAAAAGAAGTCCGCTGGTGGGACATCGGGACCGTATGGTGGCTGGGACAATGAATGTGTGTGTGAAATCTTATGGGACTGCTGAGGTCATCAGTCCCAAAGCTTACAAACTACTTCACTTGAATTATGCTGAGGGCAAATACACACACCCATGGCCGAGGGTGGACTCGAACCTCCAATGGGACCAGCCGCACAGTCCATGACTGCAGCGCCAGAGACCGCTCGGCTAATCCGGCGCTGCCTGCTGGGACAGCGTTGCCACACCGTGCCTAGGCAGGAACCCGCTAACAATGATGGTGGTGCGAGGTGGCGCATTGTCGTGATGGTGTCTCCACTGTCCACTGATCTTATTCCTTACGCGAAGCACACGGTTTCGGAGCCTTTGAGGGATTTAGAAGTGCATATGGCCGTTGATAGTTTGTCCCTGTAGCACAAACACCTAATCGACAATGCCTCTGGAATAGAAAGAGACGATGAGCACCGCGTTCACACGGGCTTTCATCGTCCTTGCCTTCTTTGGCTCCGGGGAAGCTTTCAAGTGCCACTCTCCACTTTGTTTGATTTAATAGCATTTCGCTGTTCAGTGAATCGTGGGATTGTGACCTCCCGACGCGTCACTCGAACACAGGTACACACTACGGGCAATCTGCACTGGGAAACGGCCAGCAGGAAGTTGGCGAAGAGCGCGTTACCTTCCCAAGACCCCCTACCAACTTTTCCCCCTGCCAGGCGCCACAGCGCAACCTTCAGAGATGGCAGGAAAAAAACCATTCATGTAGAGACAATGAGAAGATTACGCTCCACCTACAAACCCTCGATCTCTACCTGCTATTGCCTTCCGTATCTTTGTGAACGCAATGAAACTGCTCGCAGCCACTTAGGTATGGTTTTATTCTCTTTCGTCATTACTTCGCTACTTGGCAGATTTTATACAGACGATTCCGTGATGCCGTGACGTTACAGACTTCCAGAAATGGTGGAGAAGGATATATGTATCAGTATGAGGTAAGAGATCCTGGTCCGAAAACGACCAGCACTAAGTTATTAGTATAGGAAACTTTAGAGATAGTAGTATGGACCAAAACAAGAAAAAAAGTCTATTAAAAATGCGCTCTAGAATGCATTCTTCAAGAGCTATGAGCTCTTGTTCATTTTCGATACTGTGAAACGTATCTCTTCTAAAGCAAGCTCTTTGGTTTCTATAGTTTAGAAGAAGGTAGTATCGACCAAACCAAGAAAAAGGCAAGGTCCAGTACACAGGGTCTCTAAAGTGTATACCTTAAGAGCTATGTGCACTTGTTCACGAGCGCTGCTGTTGAACACATATCTTCTACCGAGCAAGCGCCCATTCCTCTGGAGAGTCTATAACGCTTCTTTCTTTCCTCTTTTTATTTAGCACAATCCGAAAATGACCAGTGGATAAGATTACGGCATTGTGAGACGCTGTCGTGATTGTGTCGTACAAGATATTTTTTAAAAAAAACAAAGTTTTTCGTGCCGGTCGGCTTAACAAGTGCCTCTCTCTGCAGTTTATTCCGACAGTTCTGATCAATTCACGGAGCTTTTCATTTAACAAAGCATTTATTCGACGGAGGTTTTCATTTAACAAATCAATTAGTTAGCACTGTTATGGTCCAAGAAATTTATTATGACCACCAAGTAACTGAAAAGATAATATGAAGGATTAAAATATGGAGAGGACGCGAATTGTTGACAAAATCAGCGGTTGCGCTGGGGAAAAGAAGCAACACACAACTGCTGTTCCCGCTGGTACCTGAAGACCGCTCAATATTTTAGATTTGAGGATGACTTAAGTCGGCCGAAACCGGTAGCTGCAATACAAATATGTGACCAGGGCAAAGCTCAGTTCGTAGAAATGTGAAACTGTGTCACTGTTTTCTTCTGGCTACATAATGCCACCTCTCTCTGGGCCATGTATATCCAACCTGTATATTCGTGTAGAAGTTAAAACCTGTGATATGGGATAAATTCTTTGAAACTTCTGTAGGACGAAGACTTTTCGTTGTCTGACATATTTTACATTAAGTCGGCTATTACACTTACGTGTTTTAGTAATTTTGTTGAATTATTTGAACACTGGCAGTCGTATGGTGAGTGTGTTGAATCTCGAAACGCGTTGCTGTGCAACGTGAAAATACAGTTCGAAAATGTTTTAAATGCCACTAAGCTATAACGACTGAATATGAGAAGGGATATATCACTTTGGGTAATAATGGTTCAAATGGCTCTGAGCACTATGGGACTCAACTGCTGTGGACATAAGTCCCCTAGAACTTAGAACTACTTAAACCTAACTAACCTAAGGACAGCACACAACACCCAGCCATCACGAGGCAGAGAAAATCCCTGACCCCGCCGGGAACCCGGGCGTGGGAAGCGAGAACGCTACCGCACGACCACGAGATGCGGGCTTGGGTAATAATGTTAAACATCTTTTCTGCGGTCTTGGACGCTAGAGAAACTAAATGTCGCCTTGATGAAACAGTACTTTCTGTCCACCTGCGCTAGTTGAACAAAACAACACAAAATTAGGATTCGAGAACCAGATGTTATTATTGTTCTAAGCATTTGTTACCGATTTTCCCTATCATTGTGTCCGCTTATGCGGTTTGCGGGCAGAGTATGAACATAGGCGGCCAGTGGCAGCGACCTTGAGTTTATACCGCGTTTATACCGCTCATTGTGACATGTGGTGCAAGAAGCGATCTGCAAGGACACGCACGGTAATGCATCAGATCACTATCTAATGTTTTCTCATGTGACGAAAGATAAATTTGGCTGTGCAGTTCAGTCTGCGTCTTGTATATCAAGCAATGACCCAAAATGTGCATGTGCCTTACGAAATTGAATAGTCAAACGCTGTATATTTTTTCTTAATACAGGACATCATTATCGATTTTAAGCCGAATGATTCGTAAAAACTACTTCTTCATTATTGTGGTTATAGTGTCGCCATTGGCCGCCTTTAATAACTACAATATGTCATGCTATGTCTATTCCGTACTGACCGAGCGAGGTGGCGCAGTGGTTAGCACACTGGACTCGCATTCGGGAGGAGGACGGTTCAAACACGTGTCCAGCCATCCTGATTTACGTTTTCCGTGATTTCCCTGAATCGTTTCAGACAAATGCTGTGATTGTTCCTTTGAAATGGCACGGCCAATTTCCTTCCCTATCCTTCCCTAATCCGAGCTTGTGCTCCGTCTCTAATGACCTCGTTATCGACGGGACGTTAAACACCAGTCTCCTCCTCCTCCTCCTATGTCTGTACTCAGCAAAGCAAGTTAGGCGTACAATGGATGGTAATTCTGATATCTCCGTCCTTTTTCCCCCTTTTCTGTCACATTCACAAATAGTTCACGAGAAAACAACTGTCTGGAAGACTCAGTATGAACTCGAATTTCTCTTATTTCCGTCTACAGCTGTAGGAGGTGCAAAGACTGTCATCACACCAAAGGAGATTACTATTGGAAACCAGAAGGAAAGTATGAACGTCGAGGACTGTAACTTACGATGTCACAAGAGCATTTTGAATTCTAATGTAGTAAATAATTCCACGATCGTGTCCTGAAGACAAGGAGATGCCTACTGTACACCATGTCATCCTCTGCCATATGGCGTCACTTTGGTGCGGCATGGCGGACCATAGTGTCAGCACACCCCTTTCCTGGCAGTCGGCTACCTATAGAACGGAATCTGGAATTGAACCCGAGTCCTCTGCTTGGTTGTCAGACAAGCTGACCGCTCACCTACAGAGGCAAACACAGTTATATTGTGGCAGATATACAGGGTGTTCCAAAAGTCCGGAAACACCCTGATAAAATCCAAATGGAGTAGCAAACAAGGAAACAGGGTCCCTACACACAAGGAACGGGAAGGGGGAAACTTTATAGGCTATGCCACCAACATGGCAGCCATCTTGAAAGCCGCCATGTTGGATTCAACTCCAAAATTTCAAATGGGAATGTGGTCATGTGACATATCAAACAGATAGAGAATTTCACCAGAAAAACAATGCCGTTGTTATTTTAAACATAGCTTTATTCATTCTCGGGTTATAGCCAATTACTTGCAGCAGCAGTGGAACGCTCGGCAGCGTGAGTATTACGTACTGAGAAGTCATAAAATGCAGTCTGAAACGGTGCAAAGTGACTATCCCATGCCTGATATGTTACATGTGTTTAACTGTTAGGTATCATTTCTCATGCTAACGTTTTAATCATTGTTTCCTTATTTACAGGTTAGAAAATGTCCTTAACACATGAAGAACGCATTGAAATCATCTTGATGTCAGGAGAAAGAAGCAGACGGGTCATTGCTGAGGATTTCAACACTCGTCACCCAACCAGACATCCCATCACTCACAGCGCAGTTGCCAAGCTTTTGGCCAAATTCCGAGCAACGGGTTTTGTCGCAGATAAGACTAAAATCCGCCACCGATGAAGCAACAACAGTGAGCGTGTTGGCATCATTTAGCAAGAGCCCGCAACGGAGTACTCGTCGCCTGTCACATGAATGTGTGGTTAGCCGTACCTCCATACTGCGAATTTTATCGCAGTACAAATGGCACCCGTGCAAAATTCAGCTGCTCCAACACCTGGCCGAGGATAACACAGACCGTCGGGTACAGTTCGCAGAATGGGTGACACAGCAGCTGCAGATAAACGCACGTTTCCCCTATCAGGTGCTGTTCAGTGATGAAGCCAATTTCTTTATCAATGGTGAAGTGAACAAGCAGAATCACAGATACTGGTCCGACACAAATCCGCACTGGACTGATGCTTCCAAAACGGTTGACTCTCAAAAAGTGATGGTCTGGTGTGGTGTGTGGGGTACCAAAGTCGTTGGACCTTTTTTTATTGATGGTACGTTAACAGCCACCGGTTATCTGAGGTTATTGGATGAAGAAGTGTTTCCTTCGTTGTTAACGGAGGACGGGACATTTCCGGAATTCTTCCAGCACGATGGAGCCCCACCACATTATGAGCACAATATGCGAGCATACCTGGATGTGCAGTTCCCTCAACAGTGAATTGGTCGTAGGGGTGCTGTGGAGTGGCTACCACGTTCACCAGATTTGACTCCTTTGGATTTTTATCTTAGGGGTCGTGTCAAAGCACTGGTTTATTCTGTAAAAAAACAGGATTTGCATCATCTAAAGCAGCGCATTGTTGATGCGTGTGGTCAAATTCAGCCAGAGGTGTTGGTCAAAGTTCATCAGGCCTGGGTTCGGAGGATAGCATTAACAATCCAACATAATGGACAACATACCGAGCCATTCCTATGACTGTTGGTGGTCTCTCGGGACTGTGTAACATCGGCATAATGACTCTTCGGCACATAATACTCACGCTGCCGAGTGTCCCACCGCTGCCACATGTAACTGGCTATAACCCGAGAATGAATAAAGCTATGTTTAAAATAACAACTGCATTGTTTGTCTGGTGAAATTCTCTGTCTGTTTGATATGTCACATGACCACATTCCCATTTGAAATTTTGGAGTTGAATCCAACATGGAGGCTTTCAAGATGGCCGCCATATTGGTGGCATAGCCTGTAAAGTTTCCCCCTTCCCGTTCCTCGTGTGTAGGGACTCTGTTTCCTTGTTTGCTACTGCATTCAAATTTTTCGCGGGTGTTTCCGGACTTCTGGACCACCCTGTATGTTCTCTGCCCTTTTAGATATGATCAAACACACAAATATCTACTCTGTTTGTCTCTTCGCACTTTGTAACGGGAAGTGCTTACATAGTTTATTCATTCGCTTGACAGTTCACTCGAAGAGCTGCGCGAGGGAAAAATATGTTACATGTGCCTCTGTTTGTCTCTTGGTACTTTGTAACGGGAAGTGCTTACATAGCTTATTCATTCGCTTGACAGTTCACTCCAAGAGCTGCGCGAGGCAAAAATATCTTATATGTGCTTTAAGGTCTTCTGTAACACTTGCAAAAAATACAAGTATGTGGCTATAAAGTAGACATCACGTTAGTCTCGAGCTCGAATGCTGACTCCTATAGCAACTATGATCCTTGTTTTTCGCTGGATTACGTCAACCTCTCCTCACGAGCTACTATTTTAGGTCACTGAGAATCAGGGTAAACTTCACGAACACATATTCGGCTGTGCATCTTGAAATTTGAACAATCTCCCCACTACGGTACGACCTATGTAGACGACATACTGGCAAACTCGGCAACCTGCTCTTCACGAATTACAGACACAAAAGGCAGTGCAGTATTATGTAAAATGAATTTCTTTCGATATACGATGATGACGTTACTCGCGTAACTCAAGTCTATGCGTGGAGTGTTTTGATCCTAAATGCTCGTATTCGGTACACGGCCGACAAGCAACGATTGTGAGTTTGTATCGTGGGACACTCTTCCAATGCGCCACAGAGTATAACGTTATACCGATCATTAGTCTAAGCTTCAGCTAAATTAATAATTAGATTGCAAATCTACTTACGCATTTTGACAGGGGATCATATGTGGTTGTCTTCAGAACTACCCTGAATCAGATACTTGGATGTAGCACTTCACAGAGCAAACTCACCTGCAAAGAAAGAAAAATATTTTAATAATCAAATCTGTTCAATAGTCAAAAGAAATTATACAGTAAACAATTCTGAAAACGATAAAATGCCTTTCTGTATTCTTATACTTATATATACATCGACGATAAATAGTTTGGACAAGAAGAGAATAGAAGCTTTCGAAATGTGGTGCTACAGAAGAACGCTGAAGATTAGATGGGTAGATCACATAACTAATGAGGAAGTATTGAATAGGATTGGGGAGAAGAGAAGTTTGTGGCACAACTTGACCAGAAGAAGGGATCGGTTGGTAGGACATGTTCTGAGGCATCAAGGGATCACCAATTTAGTATTGGATGACAGCGTGGAGGGTAAAAATCGTAGAGGGAGACCAAGAGATGAATACACTAAGCAGATTCAGAAGGATGTAGGTTGCAGTAGGTACTGGGAGATGAAGCTTGGACAGGATAGAATATCATGGAGAGCAGCATCAAACCAGTCTCAGGACTGAAGACTACAACAACAACAACATACTTCTAAATTAATCAAAAACTGTAATGTAGTCCAGCTAAACGCAAAATAATACAAAGAACATCTAGCTAAGTATGGTACTGAGTTTTACATGGAAGGGAGAGGGGGCAGGGGTGGGTTCAGTGCCACATAATGGTTGAATAAGCGATTCGATTAGTTTCATTTCAAAGAGGCAGTGGTTGGAAATGCACACATCAAAAAATTTTTTGCATCACCCCGGTTTCCAGAACTCATGAAGATAGACGTTGACTGTGGATATTGTATCATAGACACAGTCCCTCTGACTGTTCAGAGATCTCACTAAACCAACCGAAAGGTGTAAACAACCATGCATGAGCAGCGTCTATTAGGCGGAAGGGGTCCGACATCCAATCACTTCCAGTCATTCCAGGCTCGTGTTGTCTGTAGTTCAACCATGCCTAGAAGTTCAGTACCGCGGTTCGATAGCGTCCGAATTCTCACTTTGTGCCAGGAAAGGCTCTCAACAAAGGAAGTGTCCAGACGTCTGGGAGTGAATCAAAGCAATGTTGTTCGGACATGGAGGAGATACAGAGAGACAGGAACTGTCGATGACATGCCTCTCTCAGGCCGCCCAAGGGCTACTACTGCAGTAGATGACCGCTACCTATGGACTATGGCTCGGAGGAAACCTGACAGCAATGCCACCATGTCGAATAATGCTTTTCGTGCAGACACAGGACGTCGTGTTCGACTCAAACCGAGAACGATAGGTTGCATGATACGTAACTTCACTCCCGACGTCCATGGAGAGGTCCATCTTTGCAACCATGACACCATGCAGCGCGGTACAGCTGGGCCCAATAACATGCCGAATGGACCGCTCAGGATTGGCGCATCACGTTCTCTTCGCCGATGAGTGTCGCATATGCCTTCAACGAGACAATCGTCGGAGACTTCTTTGGATGTAACCCGGTCAGGCTGAACGCCTTAGAGACACTGTCCAGGGAGTGCAGCAAGGTGGAGGTTCCCTGCTGTTTTGGGGTGGCATTATGTGGGGCCGACGTACGCTGCTGGTGATCATTGAAGGCGCCGCAACTGATGTGCGATACGCACAGTGCAACCATATCGGAAGCATATTGGCGAGGGATTCGTATTCATGGACGACAATTCGCGCCCCTGTCGTGCACATCTTGTGAGTGACTTCCTTCAGGCCGGCCGTTGTGGCCAAGCGGTTCTAGGCGCTTCAGTCTGGAACCGCGTGACCGCTACGCTCGCAGGTTCGAATCCTGCCTCGGGCATGGATGTGTGTGATGTCCTTAGGTTAGTTAGGTTTAACTAGTTCTAAGTTCTAGGGGACTGATGACCTCAGATGTTAAGTCCCATTGTGCTCAGAGCCATTTGAATTTGAACTTCCTTCAGGATAACGACATCGCTCGACTAGAGTGGCCGGCATGTTCTCCAGACATGAACCCTATCGAACATGCCTGGGATAGATGGTGGTGGTTAGTGTTTAACGTCCCGTCGACAACGAGGTCATTAGAGACGGAGCGTAAGCTCGTGTTAAGGAAGGATTGGGAAGGAAATCGGCCGTGCCCTTTCAAAGGAACCATCCCGGCATTTGCCTGAAACGATTTAGGGAAATCACGGAAAACCTAAATCAGGATGGCCGGAGACGGGATTGAACCGTCGTCCTCCCGAATGCGAGTCCAGTGTGCTAACCACTGCGCCACCTCGCTCGGTACCTGGGATAGAGTGAAAAGGGCTGTTTATGGACGATGTGACCCACCAACCACTCTGAGGGATCTACGGCGAATCGCCGTTGAGAGGTGCGACAATCTGGGCCTTGATGAAGTTGTGGATAGTATTCCACGACGAATACAGGCATGCATCAATGCCAGAGGACGTTCTACTGGGTATTGGAGGTACCGGTGTGTACAGCAATCTGGACCACCACCTCTGAAGGTCTCGCTGTATGGTGGTACAACATGCAATGCGTGGTTTTCATGATCAATAGAAAGGGCGGAAATGATGTTAATGTTGATCTCTGTTCCAATTTTCTTTACAGGTTCCGGAACTCTCCTAACCGAGGTGATACAAAACTTTTTTTTTTTTTTTTGTTGTGTATTTCAGAGGCGTATGAACATGTTTCCATCCAGGGCAACAGTGAAAAATGGCGAAGTCCTGCTACTTCCTTGCCAAATGCTTGTCCCATGCATTGTGGATACAAGTCAGATTCTTATAGACGAAGTCCAACTGAGCAAGATCGGATAATCTAACTTGTCAAGAGATTTTTAGATAAACGTAAGGCGCTGAGCCCTAATCCTATTGAGGGGAAGTACATCTGGGAGTCAGATCCGTTAGGGAGATCCACAATTAAATTCTCGTTGGTTTCCTTACATCCCTTCTGACAAATGCCATAACTTTCCCTCGGAACGCCTCCGACCTTTTTAATACCCTATGCTTTCGAACCCAAACTTATGCTGCATCCCAAACGTCCTCGAAGTTGAGTATGTGTTATTATCCTAACTTTGCGCTTCCGTATCCTTTTGTATTGACTTCTGACGGCAGCAACGCACAATGTTAACTCCACACCGGTCGCGTTCTATGGGAATTTGTTGTGGTCCACCGAAAGTAACTTCTTTCGGGCCTGGAGCTATGAGAGACAGTTACTTAAGAAGAAAAGAATCTGAACTGGTTTCCAGTAATATTGACGATTTATTATGTATACCAATTTCCCACTGTAATTGATGGTTCCTCGCAACTTGCTTAATAAAACTAACAAACCGTTGTTATTTATTGCCTCTTATTAGGTGATAAGAATTGGTTTACGTTCAGGCTTTACCTACTGTCTGCAAATCTGCATGTATTTTTTTACATTAGATTAGATTTACTTTCATTCCGATTGATCCGTAGTGAGGAGGTCCTCCAGGATGTGGAACATGTCAGAAAAACAATAATACATGACAAATATTTACAACTCAAATAAATAAGCTAATGTACCATTGTACATTTCCCAAGTGGAATGATCGTCATTTTTTTAATGAACACTATATGAAAGAATCATTTTACAAACACTAATGCACTGAATTAAAAAAAAAAATTATTTATAAGGTAATAAACATGTAATAGAACTACTATAATACTTATTTACAATGAACACATTACTGCACTGAAATTGTGCAGAAGTATATACAAATCAGTTGGTTCTACTGAGAAATTCATCAATGGAACACAAGGAGTTGGCCACCAATAAATCCCTTAGGCTTCTCTTAAACTGAATTTCATTGGTTGTTAAGCTTTTTATGGCTGCTGGCAAGTTATTGAAAATGTGTGTTCCTGAATAATTCACACCTTTTTGTAAAAGTATCGAACAGTAAAGTTTTAATTGCATATGGAGATTAACAAGCAAAGTTCGACTACAGGAACCAGCACACTATTTCCTAAAGTGAGATAGTTAATCCATGAACGTGCAGAAAACTGCTGCTGATTTTTCTTTGGTTGGAATTTGCCGTACGAGTTTCATCATAAACAGCTATTCGACTGAGGTGAAAACATTCACGTTACCTGTTCTATTGTTTTTTTAAATATGTATTTTAATTTTTCAGTTCTGCTGGAAGCAAACTGCTGCTGAAAACTGCACCTGTGGTAGTACAGTGCGCGTCTTTCAGGACAACGCAGTTGTTCGAGAGTAGGGAATTCAAATCCCCTTTCAACCCTGCAAATTTAGGTTTTCGTAGTTTTCCTAAATCATACCAAGATGGTTTCTTTGCGAACACCGCTCATTTGCTCCTCCGCATTTCCATGGGTAGGCGCGCGGTCTGAGACGCCTTGCACGGTCTGTATGGCTACGCCCGTCGGAGGTTCGAATCCTCCCTCGGGCATGGGTGTGTGTGTTGTCCATAGTGCAATTTTAAGTTAGATTAAGTAATGTGTTGGCTTAGGGGCCGATGTCCTCAGCAGTTTGGTCCCATAAGATCTTACCACGAATTTCCGATTTTTTTCCGCATTTCCATAGTACGAACTTGGAGCAAGTCCGTAAGGCCCTGTCGTCGACGCTTTGTTAAGCACTAACCTTTCTTCCTTTCTAATGACTTCATTTTCGACGAAATTTTACAACGTTTTTTATTTCTCTAGAACGGTTAAGAACGTGCAACTAAAACGCCTTTTTTGTTTTGTGTTCAATCAGTAAAAATATGCATTTAACTTTGAATCTGACAATTTTATTAACAGAAAAACTACTTGATTTGTATGTACTGAGAGGGAGAGTCAGTTCGCGTACAGGGCGCTGCTCAAGTGGTCTGATACTCTGACAATACAAATCGTTGACTCTTTCTCTTTTTTTTTTTCTTTTTTCAGGGCTATGAATATTCTTTGTGGGGGCAGAGACTTGCCCTCAGAATATGTTGACAAAGGTCGCAGTAAACTTAAAATGAGCAAAGTAAACAAGCTTTCGCGTTTCAGTATCAGTGGCGGCGGAGATTACTCTTATAATAAAGAGAGCAGTAGACGGAAATTATGACGAGACAGGTCAACAAGCGTGGCTAATGGAGCTCTCCGTCGGGAAAATTGTTATCAAAGGTCAGGTAGGTAATCACTGGGCTGTCCTTCAACACGACGGAAATGTCACGGAGCCTCCTATCGTTTAGGTCCCTCTTACTTCAGTTTTAGAGCAAAGAAAATTGTGTCGTAACTCTCCATTGCCTACTAAAAACTTACTGTGGATCAATACTCCGCCGTTACGTAGAATCCCTTCAATGTTCGATAGTCGGAAAGAGGTTGCAGCCATGATCTGGATAATGAAGGGGGGGCAGAATACACCAAGAATATGGTAACCACATTACAACATGGTTGTCGTGGCCGTCTCGTTCACTGCTGCAATGTCGTAGAACAGTAGGTCACAAATATTGAATGAAATTCAAAGAAAAGACATAAGCTTAGGCCTTAAAATTCTGTCGATGACGAGGTCCTTGGAGAGGGAGTATGGAATCTAACAATTTCAATTTATCCGTACATTTTCTTTGTCATTTACTACATCGCACTGAATCTATACCACAGCAGCACGACGAGACAGTTGCAACAGAAATCCTGCACGGTCATGTTTATTCAGATGGGATCTACACACATTTAGTTATTACAATAACCGGTCGCAGGTTCGAATCCTGCCTCGGGCATGGATGTGTGTGATGTCCTTAGGTTAGTTAGGTTTAAGTAGTTCTAAGTTCTAGGGGGACTGATGGCCACAGATGTTAAGTCCCATAGTGCTCAGAGCCATTTGAACCATATTACAATAACATTTGAGCAGACTAAAGTAAGACTAACTACAGCCGTCTGAACAACTACGGATTGCTGTGGGTTTTATACAAGCAAATCATGAGTTTTTTTGCAGAAGAACTGTTTGCATCATTCGTCACTCAGCTCAGTATAACTCAGTCTCATCGATGGAGCGGTTAATGGGGAAAGATTCTGCACAGAATTCTCCACCCCCCCCCCCCAAAAAAAAGAAAGAAAGCTGATCATAGCTACATTGTAAAGTTCCTAGTGATAGATTAGGCACCAGGAAAGATGTAGAAATTCATCCACGTACATTCCAAACAACTCAAACAGATGTGATGCTGTGAATTAGTACTTTGTCAGAGAACATACTTGCAGGATTTGAAGTTACTTGTCTTCTATGTTGTGCGGTTCATCGAACAATGATCTTATGCTCTCTCCCTTTCCTCTGTTGACGCCGTCGCTGAGAATACTCTGCTCCCTTTGCCAGTACAATTTTTTAAAAAGTGCAGTGACTCGCCTTTTGTTTGGGAATATCATGTATCTCTAGTTCATGTCTGACATGAGTGAGCCACTTTCAGACCGAAAGCAATGCTACAGACAAGATGATAACAGCAATAACTATTCTTGAGATGAAATCGAGCTGGGTGTCAATCGTGCAGTACGCTCACTGTCCAGGCACGAAGCGCTACACAACAAACCCAACACAACTCCCCGGAACAGAATGACGAATAGATTGTGGCTCTCTGTGATCTATAAGGGGCTGTCAAATGAAAACTGAAAACCCGCCAGAATGGGACCACGGAATGGTTCCATTCAAAAGTAATCACCACGTGCTTTAAAACAGTTGCCCCACTGGCAGACAAGACGATCAACTGCTGTTTCGTAGAAAGCGGTCGGCCGTTGACGAAGTCAAAACCTGACCCAATCTTGAACTTCCTCGACCGGATAAAACCAATGTCCACGCATTTCTTTCTTCTGGTCGCCAAAGATGTGAAAATCATTCGGCGAAAAATTAGGGCTATCCAGAGGATGTTGCAGTATTTCCCAACCACATCGCTGAAGCGTGGCCGTCGTCCAATTGTGGGAGCGGGTGTTACCATGCAACAGGTCGAATTCGTCAGACAGCGTACCTGGGCATATTGACTTTATGGCGCATCGCATTTTCTGCGAAGTACGAGGTGTGGCTAGAAAAATACCGGACTAGTACTGGTGAAACAATAAAACGAATGCAATAAGGCTGAAAGTCGCGTGGCCTGTCACGTGACTCTCGCTCCGCCTACTGCTCGAGTTTCATCTGCCTCCTGCACTCAGTCTGCCCGTGGCGTCTGTTTTAAGTAGTTGACGTTTTGTCTGTGCGTCGGAAAATGTTGAGTGTACAGAAAGAACAGCGTGTTAACATCAAATTTTGTTTCAAACTAGGAAAATCTGCAAGTGAAACGTTTGTGATCTTACAACAAGTGTACGGCGATGATTGTTTATCGCGAACACAAGTGTTTGAGTGGTTTAAACGATTTAAAGATGGCCGCGAAGACACCAGTGATGACACTCGCACTGGCAGACCATTGTCAGCAAAAACTGATGCAAACATTGAAAAAATCGGTAAACTTGTTCGACAAGATCGCCGTTTAACAATCAGAGCAGTGTCTGAGTTAACAGGAGTTGACAAGGAAAGTGTTAGGCAGATTCTTCATGAAAGTTTCAACATGAACAAAGTGTGTTCAAAAATGGTTCCAAAGTGTCTCACAATTGAACAGAAGGAACGCCGAAGAATGATTTGTTCTGACATCCTGGAAAACATTGAAAGTGATCCCACCTTCTTACAAAATGTTATTACTTGCGATGAATCGTGGTTTTTTACTTACGATCCCGAAACTAAACGCCAATCGATGCATTGGAAAACTCCTGGTTCTCCACGACAAAAAAAAGCACGAATGTCAAAATCGAAATTCAAGGCAATGATGATTGTTTTTTATTGACATCAAAGGGATTGTGCACATTGATTGGGTACCAGAGGGACAAACAGTGAATCAGCATTACTACATTAGCGTCCTGGCTACCCTACGTGAGCGAGTACGGAGAAAACGGAACGATTTGTGGAGGAAAAAGTCATGGATCCTTCACCAAGACAATGCCCCAGCTCACAGTGCGTTGTCAGTGAAGACGTTTTTGGCAAAACACAACATTCCCATCTTAGATCATCCACCCTACTCACCTGATTTGGCCCCCTGTGACTTTTTTCTTTTCCCTAAAGTCAAGTCAGCTTTGAAAGGAACTAGATTTGAGACTGTTGAAGCAGTAAAAGAAAAAGCGACGGAAGTAATGTATGGACTTACCGAAAATGATCTGCAGCATTGCTATGAACAGTGGAAAAATCGTATGGAGCGGTGTAGAGATCGAGGAGGAGAGTACATTGAAGGAGATAACATGAAATTGTAAATAATTGTAAATAAATGTTTTTTCCAGCATCAGGCCGGTTTTTTTCTAGCCGCACCTCGTATCTTTCATAGCTCTGCGCATTGATTCTGGTTCCTCGCTTCCACGCGTGAGGAACTAGACGAGCAATGGGCCAATGCGGTCGAATACGATCATCATGACCTTAATCGGAACTTGTGTGAACAGTTTTCGCTTCTTTCGGTGGGGGTGATGTGGAGTGTTTCCACTGTCGGCTTTGCCGTTTGCCCTCGGACTATAGGAATGCCGTCCGGCGGAATCATCCCTTTGAACAATAACAACGCCCCCTCCTCCCCCGCCCACACACCGCCAGTCGGACGAGGCGTACTCTTCAGTGATTGGTTTGGAAACTACGCAACATCCTCCGTACAGCCCAGGTCTGTCACCGTGTGATTTTCACATCTTTGGCGACCTAAAGAAAGACACACATGGGCGTCGGTTTCAGTCGAACGAGGAAGTGCAAGAGTGGGTGGGTTGTGGATCTGTCAACGGCCGACCGCTATCTACGAAACAGGAATTGATCGTCTCGCAGTGGGATGAATGTCTCAACGAGTGCGGCGATTACTTTTGAGCGGAACCATTCCACGATGCCGCTGTGGCGGGTGTTCGCGTTTTTTCATTTGACTGCCCCTCGTATATCTCGCACACGGAAGTGGTAATGAAGTTAACACGAAAGATGTTGCAACGGTTGCTACTGCTTAAGAACTGCGAGGGGAAGAACTGGCTTCGGATGGCAAAAAAAAAAAAAAAAAAAAAAAAAAAAAGGATCAAATGGCTCTGAGCACTATGGAACTTAACTTCTGAGGTCATCAGTCCCCTAGAACTTAGAACTACTTAAACCTAACTAACCTAAGGACATCACACACGTCCATGCCCGAGGCAGGATTCGAACCTGCGACCCTAGTGGTCGCGCGTTTCCAGACTGTAGCGCCTAGAACCGCTCGGCCACTCCGGCCGGCCGCTTCGGATGGCAGTGAATGCTTCTTAAAATAGGCTCCTCGTAGTTTTCCTTAACACTTTGGGAAAAATGGCATGACTGTTCCTTCAGTAGATCGCATCCGATCCCGTACGTCGATTTCTCGACACTCGGGGTGGTCTCTGGCAGGCACTAATGCGACAGTACTTCAGACGCTAACATTACTTCCTGGTAGTTAAAACTGAATCGAATGTTTACTTCCCCCTGTCGCATTTATCTACGTATTGTAAGAAACTAGGGGTCATGAGTAAGAGAACCGTCTACATAGCTAAGAATTCTTTGTATTGACCTCTGTCCTTTGGTCTAAGCACTGCATTTATCCCACCGCAGAAAAATTGGTTTGAGACATGAGGTTTCTAAAGTTTGAGACAGTAGACACACAGGAACATGCTGTAGTCAGTTAATGAAATGACAATGTTATAAATTTTGGTAGCGCTTTGTCAGCGTTCCTTCAATAATAAGCTTTGCATGTCGTTAATTGTTAACTCCTTACGAACTACCACTCTTTAATTTCATGAATACCCCACGATATTCAGAAATTTGCTACAATGAAAGTTGTTATTTCATATGAATGAACTTCAGGATAGAGTTAATGACAAACTCAGAGATGGAAATTCAGTGTTCTTGGTGTTCTTCCGTATTAGGTAGGCCGTATTTTTCATCCTGGAGTGGGACCTCTATAAAGGTTTTAAACTCTCTTCCTAAGTAAAATCACGGAGCGAAGCTGCCGTATAGTTGTAGCCAAGTTCAAAATGGTACAAATGGCTCTGAGCACTATGGGACTTAACATCTGAGGTCATCAGTCCCCTAGAACTTAGAACTAACTAAACCCAACCAACCCAAGGACATCACACACATCCATGCCCGAGGCAGGACTGAAACCTGCGACCGTAGCGGTCACGCGTTTCCAGACTGTAGCGCCTAGAACCGCTCGGCCACCCCGGCCGGCCATAGCCAAGTCACGTGATCACTATAGTGGTTATGTTGCTAAATCAAATACATTATTCTCCGCCGCAAACATTGGGCAGCAGCTCCATTTTGTCAATATTCACACGTCGTCCATGATGAGACGTTCAAGATTAGTACTGCTGAAGCTGACAGCATGTACAAGGCAAAGTATCCACACATGTCGAGGTTCTAGAACGAGGCGCAAGAAAGAAAACGACTTAAAATCAAATGGCCACAATAAGAGAAACATATCTTCAAGAACAGTCGACATTTGGAACGGGGAACAAAAGCTCAGCCCTTGAACTGACTCTGCACAAGGATATTTCCCTCGAGGTTACGCCTCAAACGCTCCCCTGTCTAAACATATATCTTTGGAAGAGATGAAATTCATCTGAAATATAGGAAAATACTTAATTATGTAACAAGTAACGGGATACCATGTAATACACGAAAATTTCTCTTGTATACTGACCGCATCACAGTTTGAAAACACCGACAGACACTAGTATTATTGACTGATAATAGCAAACGCTGCGGAAAGACACTATCTGTCTTGCAGCAATGGTCATCTCACATTCTTTTAGACAGTTGTGTCTTTCTGACTTAATCG
Organism: Schistocerca nitens; assembly: GCF_023898315.1. Taxonomy (NCBI): domain Eukaryota; kingdom Metazoa; phylum Arthropoda; class Insecta; order Orthoptera; family Acrididae; genus Schistocerca; species Schistocerca nitens. The sequence goes on from NC_064619.1 coordinate 19,413,163, forward strand.
ATGTGAAAAGCCTCTAAATTAGTTAGAAAATTTAGCTAATCACTTACGTTCTACGATTTACCATATTCAGCGCTGGGATAAACTACTGAATAACGCGGAAATTGAACTGCCTACCATCTACACTCCTGGAAATTGAAATAAGAACACCGTGAATTCATTGTCCCAGGAAGGGGAAACTTTATTGACACATTCCTGGGGTCAGATACATCACATGATCACACTGACAGAACCACAGGCACATAGACACAGGCAACAGAGCATGCACAATGTCGGCACTAGTACAGTGTATATCCACCTTTCGCAGCAATGCAGGCTGCTATTCTCCCATGGAGACGATCGTAGAGATGCTGGATGTAGTCCTGTGGAACGGCTTGCCATGCCATTTCCACCTGGCGCCTCAGTTGGACCAGCGTTCGTGCTGGACGTGCAGACCGCGTGAGACGACGCTTCATCCAGTCCCAAACATGCTCAATGGGGGACAGATCCGGAGATCCTGCTGGCCAGGGTAGTTGACTTACACCTTCTAGAGCAAGTTGGGTGGCACGGGATACATGCGGACGTGCATTGTCCTGTTGGAACAGCAAGTTCCCTTGCCGGTCTAGGAATGGTAGAACGATGGGTTCGATGACGGTTTGGATGTACCGTGCACTATTCAGTGTCCCCTCGACGATCACCAGTGGTGTACGGCCAGTGTAGGAGATCGCTCCCCACACCATGATGCCGGGTGTTGGCCCTGTGTGCCTCGGTCGTATGCAGTCCTGATTGTGGCGCTCACCTGCACGGCGCCAAACACGCATACGACCATCATTGACACCAAGGCAGAAGCGACTCTCATCGCTGAAGAAGACACGTCTCCATTCGTCCCTCCATTCACGCCTGTCGCGACACCACTGGAGGCGGGCTGCACGATGTTGGGGCGTGAGCGGAAGACGGCCTAACGGTGTGCGGGACCGTAGCCCAGCTTCATGGAGACGGTTGCGAATGGTCCTCGCCGATACCCCAGGAGCAACAGTGTGCCTAATTTGCTGGGAAGTGGCGGTGCGGTCCCCTACGGCACTGCGTAGGATCCTACGGTCTTGGCGTGCATCCGTGCGTCGCTGCGGTCCGGTCCCAGGTCGACGGGCACGTGCACCTTCCGCCGACCACTGGCGACAACATCGATGTACTGTGGAGACCTCACGCCCCACGTGTTGAGCAATTCGGCGGTACGTCCACCCGGCCTCCCGCATGCCCACTATACGCCCTCGCTCAAAGTCCGTCAACTGCACATACGGTTCACGTCCACGCTGTCGCGGCATGCTACCGGTGTTAAAGACTGCGATGGAGCTCCGTATGCCACGGCAAACTGGCTGACACTGACGGCGGCGGTGCACAAATGCTGCGCAGCTAGCGCCATTCGACGGCGAACACCGCGGTTCCTGGTGTGTCCGCTGTGCCGTGCGTGTGATCATTGCTTGTACAGCCCTCTCGCAGTGTCTGGAGCAAGTATGGTGGGTCTGACACACCGGTGTCAATGTGTTCTTTTTTCCATTTCCAGGAGTGTACTTCCTCACAGAGCTGGGCCTGTAGCCGTGTTACGGGTGCTAATTTGAGCAGTAAATGGACAAACTGATTTGCGTACAACCGATGATTCATTCTGAAATCTGGACACCGCACTTCTCTTGTGACTCCAGTAATTTAGCCTACGATAAAGTTATTTCAAGGTAGTAAAGTTGTTTTGTACGTCGTATCCATTGCAGAAGAAATAGAAAGAACGTTAGATGTCGGCATCCCATGGAAAACTAGGTAAATAGTGGCGGAGCGCATGTTGGGACCGGACAAAAATAGTGCAGGAGAACTGCGATGAAACTACTCGATCTCCGCCTAAGGAGAAATCACAGAATATCACAATATAGAGGATAGCGGAAGGGGGGGGGGGCATAGGGAGGGGGGGGGGGTGGAAGGAGCGGAGGTGGGCTGTAAAGTTCGTTGCACCCCGAGTCTAGTTCCGTATCGGCCACTGCTGCCTTACTGGGTAATGTGATACAGCTCCAGAGCTGAGCGCTAACACGCGATAGTAGTAAAGCCCCTTAATTTTATACTTGAGTAGGATAGAGAGATTCAATGGAGCTATCGCGATGCGCCACGGTGCTTGCGTGTTCGTGAAACCAGGGACGCATGCGTACAGCTCTGTGATCACAGCTCAAGTCGTCTTGGAAGACGGTCGTGTCAAAAGTATACTTATCACGAAGACGTAGAAGAAATGCAACCCTTGGTTTTCCAAGAATGTTGAAACGAACATCCTGATCAATGTTCACGGTAACTTCAATGAATGTGCTCAAGTCAAGGTACGAATAACACACCCCAAAACTTCACATAAACACTTGCAAACTATACTTTCCACACACTGCAGGGTAAGCCGGCCGGAGTGGCTGCGCGGTTCTAGGCGCTACAGTCTGGAACCGAGCGACCGCTGCGGTCGTAGGTTCGAATCCTGCCTCGGGCATGGATGTGTGTGATGTCCTTAGGTTAGTTAGGTTTAAGTAGTTCTAAGGTCTAGGGGACTAATGACCACAGCAGTTGAGTCCCATAGTGCTCAGAGCCATTTGAACCATTTTTACAATAGGATTAATGAGGGCAGAAATAACGTTATTATTATTATAAGGAAGACGAGGCGTTCTGACAGAGAAAATGAAATGATCGGCTTAGCTGGCTTTCGTGGTGAAACATCAATAGAGTGATGCTAGACCTTGTATCGGTAATAAAGATCTGTGTCGCCAGTGCTGGCGTGCATAAAAAAGCGGACAATTTGTAATTGGACTTCGTAAATCATGAAATCATGACCTATCATGCAAATCTGCATATAGGCTGCTACAATGACGGTCGATCGATTGCATTATCTTACCAAGACTTACACATTTTCTCATCTGATAAATTCTGAAACAGAGAAATGGGTGGTAGGACGAGGTAGATACGATAACCTATTTTAAATTAGAACATTTCCAAGTTTAACGTATCCTTTGTCATAAAAGATACGAACTTGAAAAAATACCGCACCTCCTCTCAAAGCGAGCGTTTATGCCGGAGGGTAAGACAGAGGAAGAAGGAGGAAAAAAATGAATGAAGGAGGCAAAACCTCGATAAAGAAGCTAGAATCATTTCTTTCACAGATTGTTTTGAAATAAGCTGCTAAGTTGCGTTGTTCTATCTGTGGAGCTGTCAACTGTCCAAGTAACTTAGACAAAGGGATATCACAAACCGTTGCGCACCTGCCATCTGTCGGGGAATAGCTCACCTACAGCACGACGGGCTCATGTCATGTAGAGAGCCTCTATAGGGAGAGAGTGGCCATAGGTGAAGTTGCTCGTGATTTGTTGACTAGCTTTGGCGCCATTTTTCTGCCAAACGTCTCTCGTGCTTCCTATGTTCGCCGTGCTTTTGAGATGAATTGAAGTTCAGAGGACTTTCGGAAACGATTAAAAGGTATTTGAACTATTGAGAGACTTGTTATGCGTTGTGCATGCATGTTCGATTTAGTTGTATATCGTTTTTAGTACGTAATTAGCGTTTGCGATCTTAAATACGAGTTGAAATAATGAAGCGTTTTGTGATGAAGTCGGGTTGCACAGTATTGTTTTTGACATCTGTAATTCGTTCTGCAGACTTTCGTAAACGATGCCAGGTTGTGCTACATTTGGTTGTAAACAACTGCGTACGACTTTCATTCATCTGACGTAATACAGGTACGTTAAATCTTTAGCGTTATGCACTTTCGATACAAAACAAATGCTATACACTATATTTTTTTATTTGCGTTACTTTCATTGCAATATGTCAAGTAAACGAACTTTAAAGGAGATAAATGCAAGTAACGAATAATTTTTACAGCCACTGTATCAAATTTTCCTGTGCCGTACGTAGTAGGCTACTATGAGTATATTATAGCTGTACAGAAAGGCATTTAACGAATGATTTCGCCATATTGTCTTGTGCTTTTGATTCGGTGAGTGTGTACTCCACTACTCCACTACTGGCCATTCAAAACGCCCGCCCGCAGTTTGGCAGAAAAATGGACGCCGTATCGTGCGGTTGGCCACTCTCTCCCTATACAGGCTCTCTAATGGCATGGACACAGCAGCGACACGGCGGGCTACCTGGAAACGAGGTAGTTGACGCCTAAGCGATGTGAATAGGGTGAGTTCAATCTCGATGGCATACTTAATGGCACAGTTGGAGGACACTGGAAATACAGTCTGAATACAGTGCTCTATGTGGCCCTTAGACAGTCCGCACAGAGACACCGACAAATCGGGCAGCTACATCCACGGTGCGGTCAAAAGCACTTCCAAACAAGACAGCCCCTTGCTGTCATTCTCTGACGTCTCCAATTCGACCCATCATACTGTGTTGCTCCCACACAACCAACTCCCATGACTTTAGTCACAAGACCGGCTGCTATCAGACTGACTGTCTGTCCAGAACACTGCCGGGCGACGAGTGTAGTCTTTCAGGGGGTAACTAGTCTCTTTTCAGGTGAGCTTGCGCACAAGCAGTGTACCGGAGACCCAGAACAGACTACTTGAGGTAACGGCTCAGACGCCTCTGCTAGAACCGCCGGTGTGCCGCCGCTGCACTCACCTCTCCGTGTGCTGTCATACGCGCAGCCGGGTGCTGCCCCCGTGCCGGCTGCCGCCCCCGCCGCCGGCGCCGCCTCCACCACCCCCGGCGCCCGCCCCCGGGCCGCCGCCGCCGCAGCGCTCGCAGAGTCGCATTCCGCAGACGGCGCAGGTCGCCGGCAGACTGCGTCTCGTCTGCACGTGCGGGGCGGCGCCGGCCCGTGCCGGGGTGGCGGGGGCGGCGGCGGCGCCTGGCGCCAGGATCCCCGCGTTGCCATGGAAACCGCCCGCCGGCGGCGGCCCACAGCCCGAGGGCATCGGCCGCCACCGCCGCCCGTCCCCGCCGCCCGCCTTTGACCTGGCCGAATCCGGGGGGCCCTCCGGCTCATTGAGATTCCTGCGAATTCCGCGCCACCCTGTCCACCCTTGCGGCATCAATTATAAGTCGCGAAAGTCTGGCCCAGCCGACTCCCGCCACTGGGATACGCCACTCGTGCCGCGAATATCGGCCCGCAGTAGGCGAGGGTGGCAATGCTGCCTGTCCTCTGGTAGCCTCGTTGCTCACGGGGCAGCAAGCAGGACACTGCTGGCGGACAGTCACCGTATTTTGTATGACTCTCATCCTTATCTTGGTACGAAGCACAGTGCAACTTTTGCGTAGTCAACAATATTATATACACTCCTGGAAATGGAAAAAAGAACACATTGACACCGGTGTGTCAGACCCACCATACTTGCTCCGGACACTGCGAGAGGGCTGTACAAGCAATGATCACACGCACGGCACAGCGGACACACCAGGAACCGCGGTGTTCGCCGTCGAATGGCGCTAGCTGCGCAGCATTTGTGCACCGCCGCCGTCAGTGTCAGCCAGTTTGCCGTGGCATACGGAGCACCATCGCAGTCTTTAACACTGGTAGCATGCCACGACAGCGTGGACGTGAACCGTATGTGCAGTTGACGGACTTTGAGCGAGGGCGTATAGTGGGCATGCGGGAGGCCGGGTGGACGTACCGCCGAATTGCTCAACACGTGGGGCGTGAGCTCTCCACAGTACATCGATGTTGTCGCCAGTGGTCGGCGGAAGGTGCACGTGCCCGTCGACCTGGGACCGGACCGCAGCGACGCACGGATGCACGCCAAGACCGTAGGATCCTACGCAGTGCCGTAGGGGACCGCACCGCCACTTCCCAGCAAATTAGGGACACTGTTGCTCCTGGGGTATCGGCGAGGACCATTCGCAACCGTCTCCATGAAGCTGGGCTACGGTCCCGCACACCGTTAGGCCGTCTTCCGCTCACGCCCCAACATCGTGCAGCCCGCCTCCAGTGGTGTCGCGACAGGCGTGAATGGAGGGACGAATGGAGACGTGTCGTCTTCAGCGATGAGAGTCGCTTCTGCCTTGGTGCCAATGATGGTCGTATGCGTGTTTGGCGCCGTGCAGGTGAGCGCCACAATCAGGACTGCATACGACCGAGGCACACGGGGCCAACACCCGACATCATGGTGTGGGGAGCGATCTCCTACACTGGCCGTACACCACTGGTGATCGTCGAGGGGACACTGAATAGTGCACGGTACATCCAAACCGTCATCGAACCCATCGTTCTACCATTCCTAGACCGGCAAGGGAACTTGCTGTTCCAACAGGACAATGCACGTCCGCATGTATCCCGTGCCACCCAACGTGCTCTAGAAGGTGTAAGTCAACTACCCTGGCCAGCAAGATCTCCGGATCTGTCCCCCATTGAGCATGTTTGGGACTGGATGAAGCGTCGTCTCACGCGGTCTGCACGTCCAGCACGAACGCTGGTCCAACTGAGGCGCCAGGTGGAAATGGCATGGCAAGCCGTTCCACAGGACTACATCCAGCATCTCTACGATCGTCTCCATGGGAGAATAGCAGCCTGCATTGCTGCGAAAGGTGGATATACACTGTACTAGTGCCGACATTGTGCATGCTCTGTTGCCTGTGTCTATGTGCCTGTGGTTCTGTCAGTGTGATCATGTGATGTATCTGACCCCAGGAATGTGTCAATAAAGTTTCCCCTTCCTGGGACAATGAATTCACGGTGTTCTTATTTCAATTTCCAGGAGTGTATATCACACTTATACATTTCACTATAAACAACCTTTGCTGTTGCACACAGTGCGTGACCTTGATCACTAAGTATTTGTAATACATAGGCACAGAATACTGTTACCAGTGATTACCAATATTTTCATAAACGCACTGCACAGCAGAATAATTGCCTACTGTATATTTCCGAGAACAACTTAATAACAGAATTACAGTACTGTTTAAGGAATGGAAATACCGGGTGATCAAAAAGTCAGTATAAATTTGAAAACTGAATAAATCACGGAATAATGTAGATAGAGAGGTACAAATTGACACACATGCTTGGAATGATGTGGGGTTTTATTAGAACCCAAAAAAAAAATACAAACGTTCAAAAAATGTCCGACAGATGGCGCGTCATCTGATCAGAATAGCAATAATTAGCGTAACAAAGTAAGACAAGCAAAGACGATGTTCTTTACAGGAAATGCTCAATATGTACCATCATTCCTCAGCAATAGCAGTAGTGGAGGAATAATATTGCGAACAGCACTGAAATGCATGTCCGAAGTTATGGTGAGGCATTGGCGTCGGATCTTGTCTTTCAGCATCCCTAGAGATGTCGGTCGGTCACGATACGCTTGCGACTTCAGGTAACCCCAAAGCCAATAATCGCACGGACTGAGGTCTGGGGACCTGACAGGCCAAGCATGACGAAAGTGGCGGCTGAGCACACGATCATCACCAAACGACGCGCGCAAGAGATCTTTCACGCGTCTAGCAATGTGGGGTGGAGCGCCATCCTGCATAAACATCGTACATTCCAGCAGGTGTTTATCAGCCAGGCCGGGGATGATGCGATTCTTTAACATATCGGCGTACCTCTCACCCGTCACGGTAGCAGTTACTGACGTCGGACATTTAGTGAACTTTTTTTTTTTTTCATTCTAATAAAACCCCATGTCATTCCAAGCGTGTGTGTCAATTTTGACCTCTCTATCTAAATCATTCCGTGGTTTATTAAGTTTTCAAATTTATACTGAATTTTTCATCACCCGGTATTTGTAATAAATAGGCATATAATATTGTTACCCGTGTTTACCAAAATTTTCAGAAACGCACTCCACAGCAGAATAATTGCCTACAGTACATTTCCGAGAACAACTTAATAACAGAATCACAGTGCTCTTTAAAGAATGGAAGTATATTCCCACCCATGAGCATGAAATAAAGTACGAAAGTACCGGAGTCGTGGTACGAAAGTACCGGAGTCGTGGTGTAGACCAGAAACTTCTGGAACAGAGTAGTAAAGGAGACAATCGAGATCAGTGTGGTGGATAATTCAGTCAACAGGGACAGTGTCTTTAGGCCATGTAAAGAGTAGAATCCGGCACTCAGTTTTCTTAAATCACGTTCAATACCTGACAACTCGCGCTCTGTGTTTCTGCGTACAGAGGTGCGTCTATCGAAACTGTTTTGGTAAACTATGTTGCGTGGCGGAGTTTTCCATGTAACTGCTTGAAATTATGTTATTCTGGAATAGCCTTTCCGTTGGTTTAGAATTTCTGCTGACCGTTTTATTATTTAAAGGCGGCGAAAAGCAATTGCTAGGGCGGTGCGGAGGGTGTGCTGTTTACATTTTGGTCTGTATTCCTACCGCGAGCAACAGAACCTACGCTCAACGCCAGACAAAGACAACTAGGGAAGTAATTAGAATTATATTAATACCTTCAGCTGCTGATGGGGGTCGATATATATAAACGGGGACAGGTGAAAATGTGTGCTCCGACCGGGATCCGAACCCGAGATCTAATGCTTACATGGCAGACGCTCTATCCATCTGAGCCACAGAGGGCACAGAGGATAGTACGACTGCAGGGACTATCTCGCGCACGCCTGCCGTGAGACCCACATGCTCACCTTGTATGTCCACAAACTACATTCGTATTGGCCCACCCCAACACACTCATTACTCGTGGAAGACAATCTTACCAAGTCCCGTAAGTGGTCGGGGAATATGTGTGCATCCGCACAGAAGGAGGAGATTGTGGCCGGTATTACCAGAACTATATACTTATATGAATATGGTGTCTGTTCTTTCGGGCATGTCCGAAAGAACAGACACCATATTCATGTAAGTAGCTAGGGAAGTTGTCAAAATAACATGAAAACAGGAAATGACAGCCGCGCGGAGTGGCCGTGCGGTTTGAGGCGCCATGTGACAGACTGCGCGGCCCCTCCCGCCGGAGGTTCGAGTCCTCCCTCGGCGTGGGTGTGTGTGTTGTTCTTAGCATAAGTTAGTTTAAGTAGTGTGTAAGTCTAGGGACCGATGACCTCAGCAGTTTTGTCCCTTAGGAATTCACACACACACATATTCCGCAAGCCACCGTACTACTACTTGTCATTTCCTTTTCTGTTCCATTCGCCATTAGAGCGAGGGAAAAACGAAAGAACATCGCCTTACCTCCAGGGATCAGCGATTCCCATTTGAGTTTCCCAAGCACCTCTGTAACAAAAAAATGGTTCAAATGGCTCTGGGCACTATGGGACTTAAGGGGCTCCGGAACGCCCTATACTTGCAATGTTAAAATAACGCTTATAAATTACATCTTTCCTCACAAAGTATTTGAGGTAGGAAGTTAAAATTTTTACAGATTATTTATTGGAATATGGGCTACAACTTAACACAGGGATTTTACAAAATTTTAGTTCAGTTATTAAAGATGATTTTTTTCCAATTGTAATGAAAATTCACAACATTTTTTTGCAATTTTTTATTTATATATTCAAAAATATACAGTTTTTTGGAAAAAGGCTGTGTTAAATTATGCAGAAGGTACTGTGTAACATTTACTGAAATTTTGAAACAAATATGTTTGGAAGATCCTTAGAAAACATGTAATTAGTATGCGAAAATAAAAGTTTTGGGAATCGAGCGACAAAGATTGGATTAACTTTTTAGTGCATTCCAGGTCCATAGGATGGATTATCTTCATCCTCTGCAAACTACTCCTCCAGCTTCCTCTTGTTCCTCCTCCTGTTTACTCTTGCTTGTATTTCTAGACTCTTTACAGCCCTGTCTGCAGCCCGAAGGCGTTCCTTGTCTAAAGCAAGCATCGCTCGTACCATGTTAGAACCTATCTTCATTCCCATATTTCTAAATACCTTTGGCTTTCCAACATTTCTCCTTTTCTTAAAAGCCTTCAGAGGATTTCTAATAACTTTACTTTTACTCATTATTATACTTCAACAAAACAGAGATTCAAGAAACAGAATTAATTACGAATATTTTCGAGATAACGACAGAGTAAATAAACATGAAACAATCGACAATCACACCAGCGATATATATTGAACCATCACAGGTTAGCCACAACACATACTTTATCTCACATCACTAAAATGTACCTGATGAACACGGACGTTCATAATAACACCATTTGACAGCAGTTTAACAGCGCCACAGTGGGTCACGCCCATGTAGAACACATTTCAAAAAAAAATTTAAAAATTGTTGTACTCTTCGGAATTGAATAAATTATATATCTATTAAAAGGTAATAGTCTGCAGATTCAGAAAACGCAAAAAAGTAAAAATTGAACTTTTCATGATTTTGAGCCTTTCCGGAGCCCCTTAACATCTGAGGTCATCAGTCCCCTACAACTTAGAACTACTTAAACCTAACTAACCTAAGGACATCACACACATCCATGCTCGAGGCAACGTTCGAATCTGCGACCGTAACAGTCGCGCGGTTCCGGGCTGAAGCGCCTAGAACTGCTCGGCCACCACGGCGGGCCCTCTGTAACACATACATGTTGTTCGAACCTACTGGTAACAAATGCAGCAGCTCGACTCTGAGTTGCTTCGATCTCTTCCTTCAGTCCGACATGGTTCGGACCCGAAACACTCGAGAAGTACTCAAGAATAGGCCGCACCAGCGTCCTATATGCGATCTCGTTTGTTGGTGAATCACTTTACTACAACTCTCCCAATAAAACGAATCGTCCATTCGCCTTCCCTATCACAGTTACCACACACTCGCTCCACCTCATATACCTTTGCAACGTTATGCTCAGATATTTAAACGTGCCAGCCGGTGTGGCCGAGCGATTCTAGGCGCTACAGTCTGGAACCGCGCGATCGCTACGGTCGCAGGTTCGAATCCTGCTTCGGGCATGGATGTGTGTGATGTCTTAGGTTAGTTAGGTTTACGTAGTTCTAGGTTCTAGGGGACTAATGACCTCAGAAGTTAAGTCCCATAGTGCTCAGAGCCATATTTAAAGGACTTGACTGTGTCAAGAAGGACACTAATAATACTGTGTCCGAACATTACAGGTTTGGTCTTCCTAGTCATGAGCATTAACTTACACTTTTCCACATTTAGGGCTGGCTGCCATTCATCATAACAACCGGAAATTTTGTCTAAGTCATCTTGTATCTCTCTACAGTCAGTCGACTTCGACACCTTACCGTACACCACAGCATCATCAGCAAACAACCGCATACTGCCGCTCACCCCGTCCTCCGTATCATTTACCTATAGAGAGAACAACAGCGAGCCTATCACTCTTCCATGGGGCACTCCTGAGGCTATCCTTGTCTCTCATGAACAATCGCCGGCGAGTAGAGAATTTTCAATACTATGAATGCATTCTGTGATCTGCTTTAGACGTACAGTAGGGCGAGTTTTCTTAATGCAATAAATGACTAAATTAATGTGGCCACTTGCCACTGTGTTTTCTACGAAACAAGGAAGATTGGGGTTAGCGCCTCATCGAAGACGAAGGCATGAGACAGAGGGCAAGCTGAGATTATAGAAGGACGGCAAAGGAACTCAGCCCTTTTCAAAGGAAGCATCCCAGCATTTGCCTTAATTATTTAGGGAAACCACGGAAAAATTAAATCAGGAAGGCTGGAGGGGGATTTGAACAGAGAATCCGAGTTCTGTGTCTTAACTTACGCGCCAACTCGCCCGGTTTTTAAACAATTACTGCATCTTATGATTTACTGTAAACATGGAAAAAGTCGAGGGGCATGAAAGGGAAGCAGTGGCTGGGATGGGAGTGAGACAGGGTTGTAGCCTCTCCCCGATGTTATGCAAACTGTATATTGAGCAAGCAGTAAAGGAAACAAAAGAAAAATTCGGAGTAGGTATTAAAATCCATGGAGAAGAAATAAAAACTTTGAGGTTCGCCGATGACATTGTAATTCTATCAGAGACAGCAAAGGACTTGGAAGAGCAGTTGAACGGAATGGACAGTGTCTTGAAAGGAGGATATAAGATGAACATCAACAAGAGCAAAACCAGGATAATGGAATGTAGTCGAATTAAGTCGGGTGATGCTGAGGGAATTAGATTAGGAAATGAGACACTTAAAGTAGTAAAGGAGTTTTGCTATTTTGGGAGCAAAATAACTGATGATGGTCGAAGTAGAGAGGATATAAAATGTAGACTGGCAATGGCAAGGAAAGCGTTTCTGAAGAAGAGAAAGTTGTTAACATTGAGTATAGATGTGCCAGGAAGTCGTTTCTGAAAGTATTTCTTTGGAGTGTAGCCATGTATGGAAGTGAAACATGGACGATAAATAGTTTGGACAAGAAGAGAATAGAAGCTTTCGAAATGTGGTGCTACAGAAGAATGCTGAAGATTAGATGGGTAGATCATACAACTAATGAGGAGCTATTGAATAGAATTGGGGAGAAGAGAAATTTGTGGCACAACTTGGCTAAAAGAAAGGATCGGTTGGTAGGACATGTTCTGAGGCATCAAGGGATCACCAATATAGTATTGGAGGGCGGTGTGGTGGGTAAAAATCGTAGAGGGAGACCAAGAGATGAATACACTATGCAGATTCAGAAGGATGTAGGCTGCAGTAGGTACTGGGAGATGAAGAAGCTTGCACAGGATAGGGTAGCATGGAGAGCTGCATCAGACCAGTCTCAGGACTGAAGACCACAACAACAACATGGAAAATTTAAATATGGATGATTGTACGATGATCTGAAGCCCTCTTCAGTTGAACACAAGGCGTGTGGCTTAACCACTGTGCCGCCTCTATCTGTCCACGATTCGCGCCGGCTACTTGCGGTCGAGAAACATCGTACTAACACTGACGTGCCTCGGCGACCTCGGCTACGTCGGCAGCTACAGTGACAGCTATCCATTATGTATTGTTCGCACGTGACGGCACACTGTAGCGAAGAGAATCCAACCAGTAGACATATAAAAATTTTGCCGACACCCGGTCTATATCGACGGGATGAATTGGTTTTTCTAGCCACGCAATAAAGCCAGTTACCGAGTGCAGCCGCGGCAGTTGAGTACGTGACGCAGTTCCAGCTGCCCAGTTCTTACTCGCGGCTCCAGCGTAGCGTGACGGAGGCCCGAGAAGACGGGGGTCCCATAAAATTGCCGTAATTCCCGCAGTATGAGCTTTTTATTATGGTGCCGAGGAGAATGCGGGCGGCACCTGGAGAAACTAAATAAGCCGCAGGGCCGCGGATGGTATCGCAGCATGACGGACAGCGTGAACCCCGGCAGCTGAGGAGAGCCCTCGAGAGCAGGGCTGGCACACACACACACACACACACACACACACACACACACCTGAGGCATACCTGCGCGCGCCCGCCAGATCTGTGGCTCTAATTGAAACCCTCCGGCGGCGCGGGACGTGGCCGATGGCTGCCGGATAGCCGCCGGCTATCGGCCGGCCGGATGCGACCGCGTCATCACCACGTGCGGGCCGCAGCGCCGCGGAACCGATTTCACGGCGGGCCCTCCGAGAAACACGCCTCGTCTCACCGGAAACCACCCCCGCCTGCGGAGTCGCCGCCTGTGACCTCCCACCCCGCAAAAAACGCTGCGTTCAGATCTCCGCCGACGACAAAAAAGGGAAGCTGTGTTCTCGAGCAGCCATACCCGGCGGCCCACTGCGGTCTTGTTACGAGGAATGGACCGAGTGTTTCCCGGAACGAGCGCGACTTCTGTTTCATTTGTCCCCTGCCGCGCGGAACCGTAACGATCTCCAACTATCGTTCTTTAGCTTTTTAAGCAGCCGGGGACAGCGAGAAATGAATTATTTCTGCTCACGTTTCGGGCCGCCAGGGGAGAAAAAAAAAAAAAAAACGCTATGGCGACTGTTGTTGAGCAGTGATTCATAACTCCGGGGAGGAAAGTCAGGGTTAACTCCTCGTCGACAACGTGGCCATCTGTGACGCAGAACTACACTGGTTTGTGTGTGTGTGTTGTGACGGTACGTCATATAAATATTGACATTTTTAGCGGTTGTAAATCGTAGTTTACGTATTTTATGAATTTAATTAGTGTAAAAGATATAGTTAATGTTCTTGAAACAACTGATATGCAAGCGATAGCATCTTTATTTAATGTCTATGAAAATAAAAAAGGATCGAAAGAGACGCGATTGTACGGCCAAGGAGGAAGGACGTGTTTTGTGGTACACACACTGTTTTGTTTCGCTATAGGGAAGGCAGCCATTGAACGGCTACACATATTTTAAGTAAGTTATTCGTATTTATTGCTAAAATAAGCTTGTTATTATTATTACAAAATGAATTTCTTTGTAATAGTTGTCACCTCAAATGCTCGCAGTGGCTAATTATTTTTAATAAGCATTTTTTCAGTAATTTGCGCTGCGAGAAGCTCATCTTCCGATGCAAGCTCTGGGCGGCCATTACGCGCCGAACTATTAATTTATTTATCAAAGTGTTACCAGTAAATGTAAATGCGAGAGGTTTCGTTGTACGAACCTTTTAAAATTGCAACAGATAATTAATTTACGTTAAAGTTAATGTTTTTAAATTATTCAGATTCCATGAGTTCAGTAAGTTTCATCTTGGCCGCTCCACGGCAACAATCGAAATTCTCTCAAGCCTCGCTTTGTAATCAACAAATAGAAATTAACAAAATTACATTCAATTCAGTTAACGGCAACTATATTTTAGTCATCACGTTCAAAATCTAAAGTTGGTACATGAATAACTGAAGCCCTTCAAGAACCCGTTTCATATTTACTTATGCACGTAAGTAAAAGTGATAAAAAAAAGACAATATCCCTGAGAGAAAGAATCATGCTGATAAATTAAAAAATAAAAAAATATATAAAATATATATGTAATAATTTCCTTTGTATGTGACGTCACGAATCCCAAACGGACGTCACAGTGTGTGTGTGTGTGTGTGTGTGTGTGTGTGAGGGAGCGTTTAACAGAAATCAGCAGAGGCAAGAGTAATGGTGTAATGCAGGGGTTCCCAACAAAATTTTCTCGAGGGCCCCCTCATCGACCATGCTTGGTACCTTGTCATATCACAGTATCAACTACCTAAGAAAGCCAAATTAAGAGTCTTTTTATTCTTTTTCTATTTTTGGTACTTAGAAAAAACACTGACACATTCATTATTGAAAAAAATATTGAGCTTAAAACTTTTTCAATTTAGCCATCATTTTTATTGTTGAATTTTTGATTATTGCTCAAAATCTTTGTGTTCAAATCTGGGAGTTTAGTATAACAAACTCCTTAAAAAAATAAAAATCGAGTATGAACTGAAAATGACAGGAAAGAATTAAAACGGAGTGTATTGGTCTTTCAAGTGTACTACACTTGAGATTGCATTGAGTAGACATGCGTGAAAAATAAGGAAACACTAATTTCATACAAGGTATTATTTATTTGAAAAAATACAGTTACAATAGACTACTCCATCAGTATAGCTACAGTTAGTTTTAATTTTCAGTTCTTAATGAGATGAGTTCAACCTGACCTTTGAGTCCATTATTTCTGAAATATTAGGTTCCTAACTTGAAACTTTCACTCTGAAATCCGACCGCACGTCGAGCCGATTCATACATTTGATTCTGTGTAAAGTGACTGTCAGTTGTCAGCTGCAAAGAGGCAGCGCGCGCAGTCTAACGGCATACAGCAGAACTATTTGCCTCTATCTAATTCTAGTTTTGCGCTATAGTGTGCTAGTGTCAGTTGGCTCTTGTAAGACGCTAGACGCAGAAGAGAGCGTTCGCTAAAGTTTTGCTAATGCAGGAAGCGGCCAAAACAAAAAATCTGTTATCATACCAAATATACACTGCTGGCCACCGTAAATGCAACACCTTGAAGGAAGCATCCGAATCAAGTGAAATTTACACCATGGTTTTGCAGCGATGAGATATGCAACTGATTAGAATTTCAGCGCAGACGCACATCACGCGCGCCTGTGGCGCCACCTCATAGCGCCATTTAAGGCTTGGCGATTTCGACGAGTGTACGTTCGGCACGTGTGTTTACCTTGTGGTTGTTTCACAAGACGATCAGTTATGCCTCGTAGACAACAGCGAACATCTTTTGATCAAGTATCCGAGTTCGATAGAGGAAGGATAGTGGCTTACCGAGATTGTGGATTATCATACAGAGAAATCTCTAGTCGTGTTGGACGAAACCAAACAACTGTAATGCGGATATGTGACCGTTGGATGCAGGAGGGTACGACGGACCGACGTGGTCGATCGCATTCACCTCGGTGCACCACTGCACGTGCTGATAGGCAAATTGTGCGCATGGCAGTGACGGATCGCTCAGTGACATCCCGAACCATAGCACAGCACATTGCGTCTGTAACGCATCATCCAGTGTCTGCGCGTACCATTCGACGCCGTTTACAGCAGAGTGGTCTGTCCGCAAGACGTCCATTGCTTCGTCTACCATTGACGCAGAACCACAGACGTCTCCGTCGCCAATGGTGTGATGACAGACGGATGTGGACGGCAGAATGGAATGACGTTGTCTTTACTGACGAGGCACGCTTCTGTCTGCAGCACCACGATGGTCGGATTCGAGTGTGGAGACACCGTGGAGAGAGGATGCTGGACAGCTGCTTTATGCACTGCCACACTGGTCTTGCACCGGGTATTATGGTATGGGGCGGTATTGGATATTACTCTCGCACGCCTCTAGTACGCATTTCCGGTACTTTGAATAGCCGGCGCTACATATCCGAGGTGCTGGAGTCAGTTGTCCTTCCTTACCTTCAGCGCTCGGCCACAGCCATATTTCAACAGGATAATGCGCGACCACACGTGGCACGCATTGTCCAAAGGTTCTTCGTCAATAACCAGATTGAACTGCTTCCCTGGCCGGCTCGCTCTCCGGATCTTTCGCCGATAGAAAACATGTAGTCCATGGTTGCTCAACGAGTGACCCAGATTACCTCCCCAGCTGCCACACCAGATGATCTTTGGCAACGTGTGGAAGCTGCTTGGGCTGCTGTACCCCAGGAACACATCCAACGTCTCTTTGACTCAATGCCGAGACGTGTGACAGCGGTGATCTCCAACAATGGCGGCTACTCTGGCTACTGATTCTGGCAGGAACCACATGTCACAGACGTCTGTAAATGTAATCATTTGATACTTGGTCAACATGTTATCTACAAAATAAATTTTGTTGTGCTGCCTCTTGTCTTTCTTGGTGTTGCATTTACGGTGGCCAGCAGTGTATTTAATATATTTTTTGTTGTAATAGCATCTTGCAGCCCCTCTGGCATAGCTCGCGGACCGTCCGCGGACCACCTGTTGGGAACCACTGGGGTAATGTAACGTGTCAGTCAGTGGGTCTCACGGGGAGCCTTGATATTTATCAATGCCTGTAAGCAGCTAAATGGCCTATCACCGATTGTGACGCTCCAGAGTTGGACGCCAGGCCCTACTCGTACCATGCCAGGATAACAAAGTGATGGTGGAGTGAAACTCCGTAGAAAACCTTGTTGGGGTGGGCGCTGTTGGTAGTAAGGGTTGTTCACAAGAGTTGAAGATTGTAACGGTCTGTGAGTCACCAAGTGGCGAGTGCTCAAAGTTACGGTTGGAAGAACGGAAGCATAAACACTCTCTGTAGGTGCTCGTGCGGAGAGAAGCTAGTACAGACTCTTAGAGATGGCGACCCTATTACAGTTCTAATCTGTGCGGTATCGTAACACGTTAAGGAACTTTTCTGTTACTGTGACCGGTCAAGAGAATAACAACGTCTATCTGGAAATTATACAAGCAAGTAAAATTTTTGATCACTACTACTATGAGGGCTTCAAAACTAAATATAACGGAGACGTAACTAAAACTAAATGAACTGTAAAAATTAACTGAATATATTAAATATTGCTGTTGTTTTCTTTACTACTGACAGTGGTGGTGTCTGCCAAGCCTGTGCTGTGCAAGGTCCTCTTCGTTAGTTATCCAACATACCCACCTAATATTCAGTATTTCAGAAAGTTCTTGTCTCTGTGTGTCCATTATAGCCTGATTATTGTAGCCAAGCCCTGATCCCCCATACAATTTTTCTCCCGCACATCCCAACATTTCCAAACTGACGATTCGTCGATGTCTCAAGATGTGTCCTATCACCCGATCGCTTCTTTCAGACAAGTTGAGCCATAAATTTATTTTCTTCCCAGTTCTATTCAGTACCACTTCATTTGTTATCACACCTTCGCATCTAATTTTGGTCTGCAGCAGCACATATCCAAAGCTGCTAATCCATTCTTGTCAGAATTATTTATCGTCCACGTCTCACTTCCGTACAATACTACACACCACACAAATGCCTGTAGAAAAGTTTTTCAAATATTTCAATTTATATTCGATGGAAAAACATTCTCTTCTTCCGAACTGCTTTTCTTAGTATTGCCAGACGGTATTGCACACTGTCTCTACTTCGATCACCTGTCTACACATAATTATAAATAGAAATATTCCGCCGCGTTTTTGTGTCTGTGCGTGCAGGCTAATCTCAGGAGTTACTGTAGAAATTTTGATAGTCTCCTTCCAAACAGGCCTCGGAGGACCCAACGGTACCGACCGACCTCCATGTCATCCTCAGCCGATAGGCGTCACTGGATGCGGATATGGAGAGTGTGACGACTGCGATTCTACCCTGCCACTAAGTATCGCCAAAATACCCGAAAAATACCGTGTTAACTAATGCAGTCCAAATCAAGCCGTATCTAAATAGACGTTTCTCCAAATTTTACTTCCCAACACAATATCTGACCGTGCATTTATCCCAGTTTAGCATAGAATAAACATATTAAATAATATTTAAGGACATTGACAAAAAAATTGTTTCTAACATCAATAAACAAAAGAATACCAAAGTTGAGTGATGAACCCACAATTTTACACGACTCTCATTCAAAGTAATCACAACCCGTGTGGTTTGACTGCTACCCACCTTTGAATTACCCACTATAGAATGTTAGCACCAATAGCAAGCGAGCTTCACTGTCATTGGTCGACGTTTAAGAAATTAATGGCTGGCGCCCTTGTCCAAGTAGCACAGCATTACAATACTATATATGACGGTAGTATCTGTTCCCGAAAGAACAGTTACCGTCGATGACCATGCAGCTTTGCTCGCAATGAAATGATAATTAAATAGACACCCTAGCTGCAAGCAGGCGTTGATACACTTCATTGGGGACATGTTGAAAACGCCTGCTTGCAGCTAGGGTGTCTATTTAATTATCATTTCATTGCGAGCAAAGTTGCATGGTCATCGATGGTAACTGTTCTTTCGGGAACAGATACTACCGTCATATATAGTTAAAAATATGGGTTCCCGGCCTTTGACCTTCTTGTGCGAACGCACACGCTATGCCCGAACTAGTACGGGACTTGCTAGATTAATCTGCCACGAGTAATGAGTATGATGGGCAAACATCTATTAGGCGCACTACGAATGTAGTGTTGTGGACGTGTTGGGAATGTGGATCTCACGGGGAGCGTGCAACGGATAAGTCCCTGCAGACGCACTATCCTCTGTGCCCGCGGTGGCTCAGATGGATAGAGCGTCTGCCATGTAAGCAGGAGATCCCGGGTTCGAGTCCCGGTCGGGGCACACATTTTCAACATGTCCCCAATGAAGTGTATCAACGCCTGCTTGCAGCTAGGGTGTCTATTTAATTATCATTTCATTACAATACTTCTGGTAAATGCTACGGCACACGAATTTAGGCACATACCCTCCAAAAGTTATAAAAAATACACATGCAGCGGCAGCGGATTTAAAATGTACAAAAAAAAAAAGTGGAAATAATTAAAAGGGAAATGGCCACTGCTAATGAAAGTCAACAATGTCTACATAGAACACACCACTTCGTGGGGAACGCTTTTATTCTGAAGAAGACAAATGTTACGTGTATGTCAGCCAAAAGAAAAATGGTTCAAATGGCTCTGAGCACTATGGGACTTAACTACTGTGGTCATCAGTCCCCTAAAACTTAGAATTACTTAAACGTAACTAACCTAAGGACATCACACACATCCCTGCCCGAGGCAGGATTCGAACCTGCGACCGTAGCCCAAAAGGAAATTAAAATTGTTTGCAATAATTTTGAGTCTTTGAGAGGAGAGCGCTGCTTTTAAATCTTATCTTGTGTGTTGTGACGATGGTCGCGATATCGACGGCAGCTGGCTGGTCCTGCTGAAACGCTGAGATCTGCTCCCACGGTCGTGTGATTGCAGCTGATGATTTTTCCTCGTAATCGGGCGGGCGGTGGTATTCATTAAGCTGCAAACCTGATTACAGTTGCGTTTAGCAGGCCACAGGTTCGTCGATGTAATTGTTGTTACAGATGTCCGTATGTGCACAGTATTAATGTTTCTGGCACACACAATTGAAGTTTACTTATGCCACACACAGTTTATAAAACTTGACGACGGCGAATTCTATAGAAAGTCAATTCGTATTATGACTGCCGCGATCGCCAAAATTACCGTCCTGGGCGGGAATGTACTCACACACAATAGACAGTTCGCATAAGTTCATAACGACTGTTACTGATTATAGGCGTCCGACAGTTCATCGAAACGCGAACAAATACATAAGTTCACAGTACTTGAGTGTACGAAAACACAGTCAAAATACAAGTGCAGTTCAATTCACATACACAATGCTACAATACCGCCCATTCTCGGTTGCATTGTCATAGTTACTTCGTCTCACGGCACAGTCTCAGTATTTACTTCGCCCAGTTTCTACACCCACTATTATCATATCACGTACTGGTATAAAACAGTCATTCAAAACGTACATCACTAAACTCGATCTTCACCAGTTCGTAAAAGTCACAACTGCCACAGTAAAACATGTGTCCGCCTCTCTACCTACCCAACACCACACACCACTTTGTTGGATCGACTATCGATATTGCTCGCTCTCTCTTTCTCAATACTCTTGCCCACAGTTTATACAACATCAAAGTAAATTACATATATCTTCACACAACTATTTTCTACCAAACTTATTGCTGTGTTGGCAGAAGAGCCAACACCGTGTTGCTAGAGGAGGCCGAAATGCACGCGTTTAATTACACGCAGACTGGCGTGAGGTCTGGAACAGGTCAGAGAAATGAGAACTTAGAAAAACGGACGCAGTTGCTGTAATACTTAACTTTAATCCATAATCGGTGTACATCGCTCTTGACGATACAAAAGTATAATCTCAATATAAACTGGTAATGGCGCCTTGCTAGGTCGTAGCAAATGACGTAGCTGAAGGCTATGCTAACTATCGTCTCGGCAAATGAGAGCGTATTTGTCAATCGCTAGCAAAGTCGGCTGTACAACTGGGGCGAGTGCCAGGACGTCTCTCTAGACCTGCCGTGTGGTGGCGCTCGGTCTGCTATCACTGACAGTGGCGACACGCGGGTCCGACGTATACTAACGGACCGCGGCCGATTTAAAGGCTACCACCTAGCAAGTGTGGTGTCTGGCGGTGACACCACACTTATTACAGTAAATGATAAACACAAAAAAATTAAAGCTTTCCACAATCAATAAACTCTAAACATATTTATCTACTTACAAAAAAGAAATAATTTCCAGTTACGTATTACATCTAGAAAACAACTTTTATCTCTATATTACAGGACAAAAGAAAAAAAATGCGCTACAACATCAAAGATATATG
This sequence comes from Schistocerca nitens, assembly GCF_023898315.1. Classification (NCBI taxonomy): domain Eukaryota; kingdom Metazoa; phylum Arthropoda; class Insecta; order Orthoptera; family Acrididae; genus Schistocerca; species Schistocerca nitens. The sequence continues at coordinate 19,434,796 of NC_064619.1, forward strand.
AACAGACGGGGGAAAAAAAACAAGATAAATATATATATCTATCGCAAAATAACGATGACTTCACAAGAGGCATGCGGCCAGCACACTGCTCATACAGGGGTTGTCATTTTTCGTTAGCGGAGACGGTACTTCTCAGTCAAGTAGCTCCTCAATTGCTCTCAGAAGGGCTGAGTGCACCCAACAGCGCTCGGCAGACTCGGACGGTCACCCATCCAAGTGTTAGCCAAGCCCGACAGCGCTTAAATTCGGTGGTCCGACGGGAACCGGTGTTACCATTGCGGCAACGCCGTTGGTAATTTTGATACGAGTTTCAGTAATAGAGAGACTGATTTACGCGGGAGGTTCGCGTATATTTATCTTTATTTTCGTTGCCATTTACCCCTTGCAGTTACCGGTTCCCTACTGTACTCAAGTGATGGAAATTTATTTTATTTAACTTTGCGGGCGGAAGCCCTTCCTGTATCCACAGTTGCCAGTTACTTAAGGGTGGGAAGTACTGTGCGCCATCTGTCTGTCAATTGTGTGAACATTGTTCTGTGTGCGATCGTATTTAAACTGCTAAGTATGGCATTTTCTGAGGTGGAAAGTGCGGGCAAGTCAGCATTTGGCTAAACAAGCGTACGAAGAAGGTTGTTAATAGATACGATGTGTGGCTCTAAAATAACGGGACCATCGCTGTGAAACATTTTATTACAAAGACATACATATTTAGTTACTACCACCCTCAATATACTGCCCTCCTCCTACTCAACAACACTCCATGAGAATTTTCAATTGGAAACTGTGCTGGAAGTCTTCCTCTGTGAGCTCCTTGCAGACGCTTGTCACTTTTTGTTTCAAAGAAAGCATGGGGTTAACGTTCACTGCCTCAACGAACTGAAATCCTGTCACTTTTAATGCAAGTCTCAGCCGGGGACAGGTAGAAGTCACTTAGCGCAAGGTCAGGCGAATAAGATGGTGGTCTAACTGGGATGCTGTACTTCACTAGGAACCTCTTAACACATAATGCAGTATTAGTTGGTGTGTTGTCTTGGCGCATAACCCATTAGTTGTTTTTCCACAATTCGGGTTGTCCTTTTCCTTATCTAGTCATAGAGTTGAGCAAGAACATGAAGGTAGTAATTTGGTTAACAGTCTGACCATGTGGAGCCAGTGAAGATACACAATTCCAAGTCCATCGAAAAAAAAAAATTATCATGCTTTGCATTTTGATTTTCTCATTCGAACTTTTAATGTTCTCGGTGAATTGGGCCCTTCTCGTGTATGGACTGCCATTAAATTTCTGGATTATAAGTGAAAAATCGAGATTTATGTCATCACTTTTACCAAGACATTAGGATCATTTTCAATGGTATTCAAAGCATCAGTAAAAACATTTTCAAGAGCTTCTTTCTGATCGATTGTGAGAATTTTCGGCACCAATTTTGCACACACTTTTTTAAAATGGTTACGCAAAGTTCGTCTTACGCATTCTTTGTCAATTCCTACCGTTTCCGCAATCGACCCAATACTCAACCGCCTGTCATATCGAATCAGATTACCTACTTTTTTAATATTTTCAGCCGTTTTTTTATCTTCAAGGGCGTCCCCGGCATGAATCATCTTCAGTGTATTCTAGGGTGCATTGGAAGCGGTTGAACCACGCAAAAAATCGCGTGCGTGATAAGCAGTCTTCGCCCTTACTCTTCTTTTTGTAAAAGATAGGTTCCAGTAGCATTTTTTCTAAGTTTCATGTGAAAGTTCACGAAAATTCAGTGCTATGTTGCTGCACTTATTATTTTTCCGACAAAACAAAATAACAGCTGTTTCACAAACGATGGCCACGGCGAAACTGACATCAGAGATGCTGCACTTGAATGACAAGGCTTCACGCCTCACAATTATTGGTCGTTCATCTTAGGGAATGCCGACTTACTCTGGAACAGGATCATTCCTACTACTTTATAGCCACAGCTCGCAGAACGATTCGTGAGGCAGGTTTGTGTATATAATTTATTACCGTTACGTGTAATATTTCTGGCTTATTCAGCCATCATATTAGGCTCCAGGAAGTTATTCCCAGGGCAGTGGAGATGCAAGAAGCATAGAGATGATGCAATGTGGGATGAGGTACCGGTGACAGATGTTAGATTCGGTACCATTCCCGTGAGAAAGACCGTGTGCATGATGCTGCTGCTCTGTGATTGGCTGCTGTGTTCGGCGGTAGTGCGCCAAAACGTTAAACTTTAGTTGCTATTATTAATTAAACCTGTCATCCAAATTACTTCATTTTTTTAAATAAACGTCTCTCAATAGCCAGCTATCAATCAGTCATTTCATAATTATTAACATCAAAGTATTACTAAAACAAAAGACTGACGAAATTACTGCCGATGGACTTCGTTGGTGTTCGGATCACGCCTTGCTGGCTTGGCACGCAAAGTGTCTCGAGCAGTCCGGCTCTCCAGTTCTGACCGTTCCAGTAATGTTGTCTGTTATAGCAGTATTTGTTTCATGCAATTTTATTTACTACAGTCCCGACCGTCGCTAGGTACAGAAATGTTGTCTGTAATAGCAGTATTTTATTCATGTAATTATATTCTCCAGTTCTGACGGTTCCAGCAGTCAGACATGTTGTCTGTGGTAGGATGTATTTCATGTTATTTTAGCCAGATATAATGACTGTGGAAAGATATGTTCAATAAGTTATGATCAAGAATAGGTTCTCGTGTCTATAAAAACGAGAGTGGCATCTCAAACGAGTTATAGTTTATTCGTAGCAGCAGTTCCTTGCGAAGTTAATTTCAGCCTCAAGAAAAAGAATCCACGACGTGCGTGCTGTTTTCTGCGCTGGGGACATCATCACCATGAAGACAGCAGATTAGTGAAGTGTACAAGAACTTATGTATTCCACACAGGGCAGTGGAAACAACTAGACACCTCACGTGTACTGCATGCACATTACAAATGTGCTCAGTGACACGTTGAAACCTCCCCTTTTTGACAATTTTACACGACTGTGCTTAAACTGACGCACAATATTTTTTTAGCGCAACGCAATCTGACTTTCAAAAAAATCCCTGCAAAGGAATGGCCCTGACTAACATTAAACTATACGTTTCACAAATCACTAAATCACTTACCTCACAATAATCTTCGTTTCTCCCACTACTGCAATACAGCAAGCGCCACTACTGCCAGCTAAATAAAAGATTCAAACTATGGAAGGCACTAACTACTGATAGGGATAGTTAGCAAATGAAAGATATTAATAGAGAACAAACAATGTATTTACCTTGATATCATCATATATAAATATAGCAGTTCATGACAAGTTTCAAAACTCCGCCATCTCTCTCCCCACATCCACCACTGCTGGCGGCTCACCTCCAACTGCCACACGCTATGCGCTGTTCACAGCCAGCTGCCTAACACTACAATGGCGAGTATTACAACAATGCAAAGCAGCCACAGACTGCACACAGCACAGCCAGTGATTTTCATACAGAGGTGGCGTTACCAATAAAAAGACCTAAACAGCCTACTTACAACGTCATCTGCAGTAATGCAGAGGAGGTAAAGAAGGATGAAAGTATTAACACTATCTCACTTTTATTCCTTTTTCTTGCCGTATACGCCAAACAAGTCGACCGGTTGTGGGTACTAAGCTCTACTCGTGAGAAGCCAGGGCGAGTTGCTAGTATAACCAGAGAACTAGCGTACATCCAAATGAAACAAAAAATAAATTATTGCTGAATGAAATGATGAGAAAGAAATAAAAGAATAGAGACGTTGTCGTTAGTACATTTTAGCCTTAACCGTTGGATCACTGTCAGCGTCGGAGTAAAGCTCACGTCCAGCACTTTGAAGGTGGATTCCTACTGGTCATATCCCCTTGCCAGACAAAAGCTCATCCAACGTATTTAAGTCTCCAGCAGAAATTTATGTCCAGTACGGCAATGGGGAGATTGGACTGTAGCGCCCAAAGTGACACTGGCCACGGAAGTTGACTCGCGAGCTCGGCGCGTGTGCGGGCGGTGGTCTGGACGCTCCCGTGTGGTGCAGGGCAGCACACACACACACACACACACACACACACACACACACACACACACAGTGTCCCCTGGGATCCGGCGCAGCTCTGAATAGAGACGGAAATAGCGTGCAGCTACTGCGCCAGGCAAGTTAAGACCCGAGTCCGCGCCCTAGCGGGCAGCTCGTCCTCACATAAATCCCGGTACTGTGCTAGCGCGCCACTGCCGCCGCCGAAGCCGCCGCCGCCGCCGCCACTGCCTCCCGTGAGGCGCAAGGCAGACGCTCCACAGCAGTAAACGCAGCCTCCTTTGTCTTCCTGTCCACTTCGCCAGACAGAAGATCCAAAAATAAACTCGGTTTTACTTAGCCACAAGTGTTTCGTACCTTGGAGTGTCGCTGTGGAACGGCGTCTTCAATTGTGTCACAGTGCTTTACCCTCTCCATCCTCGTCCATCACAACCATTACTTTGTTATATGTACAAGGCGATTAAATGAGTATTCTGCATCTACATCTACATACATACTCCGCAATCCACCATACCGTGCGTGGCGGAGGCTACCTAGTACCACAACTAGCATCTTCTCTCCCTGTTCCACTCCCAAACAGAACGAGGGAAAAATGACTGCCTATATGACTAAAAAAAAAAAATGGTTCAAATGGCTCTGAGCACTATGGGACTTAACTTCTGATGTCATCAGTCCCCTAGAACTTAGAACTACTTAAACCTAACTAACCTAAGGACATCACACACATCCATGCCCGAGGCAGGATTCGAACCTGCGACCGTAGCCGTCGCGCGGTTCCGGACTGTAGTGCCTAGAACCGCTCGGCCACCCCGGCCGGCTCTATATGCCTCTGTATGCGCCCTTATCTCTCTTATCTTATCTTTGCGGTCTTTCCACGAAATGTAAGTTGGCGGCAGTAAAATTGTACTGCAGTCAGCCTCAAATGTTGGTTCTCTAAATTTCCTCAGTAGCGATTCACGTAGAGAACGCCTCCTTTCGTCTAGAGACTCCCATCCGTAACACTCGCGTGATGATCAAACCTACCACTAACAAATCTAGCAGCCCGCCTCTGAATTGCTTCTATGTCCTCCCTCAATCCGACCTGATAGGGATCCCAAAAGGTCGAGCAGTACTCAAGAATAGGTCGTATTAGTGTTTTATAAGCGGTCTCCTTAACAGATGAACCACATCTCCCCAAAATTATACCAATGAACCGAAGACGACCATCCGCCTTCCCCACAACTGTCATTACATGTTTGATCCACTTCATATCGCTCTGCAATGTTACGCCCAAATATTTAATCGACGTGACTGTGTAAAGCTCTACACTACTAATGGAGTATTCGTGTCAGACATGAGGAAACCATTAAAAAGTTGCTACTCTTCCAGTACCGTCCCCTGTTAAGGATGGCCTATACACTTTACCAAACTTCTCGGGTATATTTTTAATCCCTTCAAAGATAGGAGTTTTCAAACTTTCCAAAATACCCCTCCATTCCGACTACGAATTCCTCATTACAGTTTCTCTTACCAGTGAACCATTTCTTCTTGCGGGGGATCTAGGACAAATCGCAAGGAGACAGATCAGGTGAATAAAGGGGGAACAGTACCAGTTCATGACGTAATTCATGAGGTTTTGTGACGATCACTCCTTAAAAATGTGCAGGGGTGTTGTCGCGATAAAACACACACACAAATGTGGAAAAATGTAAGTTAATGCACATGAGTGGGAAGAAGAAACTTGTAATGTTAGGTTACAGTATTAGTAGTTTGCTGCTTGACTCAGTCAAATCGTTTAAATATCTGGGCGTAAAGTCGCAAAGCGGTATGAAATGGAATGAGCATGCGAGAACTGTGGTAAGGAACCCGAATGGTCGACTTCGGTCTGTTGGGAGAATTGTAGGAAAGAGTAGATCACTGTAAAGGAGACCGCATATAGGACGCTGGTGCGACCTATTCTTGAGTAGTGTTCGAGTGTTTGGGATCCGTACCAGGTGGGATTGAAGGAAGGCATCGAAGCAGTTCAGAAGCGAGCTGCTGGATTTGTTACCGGTAGGATCGAACAACACGTAAGTGTTACGGATGTACTTCGGGAACTCAAATGGGAATCCCTGGAGGGAAGGTGACGTTCTTTCCGTGAAACACTATTGAGAAAATTTAGAAAATCGGCGTTTGAAGCTGACTGCCGAACGCCTCTACTGCCGCCAACATGCAGTCCGCCTTAGGACCACGAAGATAAGATACGAGAAATTTGGGCTCATACGGAGACATATAGACATTCGTTTTACTCTCGCTCTATCTGCGACAGCAACGGGAAAGGGAATGACAGGTAGTCGTACAGGGTACCCTTCGCCACGCACCGCACTGTGGCTTGCGGAGTATCAACGAAGACGTAAACGTAGATATAGATGTAGAAACAATACTTAGTTCTTCGCCAGATGATGCTGCATTTCCACCTATTTTTTATCGAAGCGGTCCTTCGTCACGCGCTCATTTATCTAGATATATTTTTCCCCTTCTCTAAGAACTCTATGTATGTGACGTTTTTTATTCCAAAAAGTGTCGCCGTAGTATTTCTTGTCAACGAAAACGTATTCGCCTCTTTCGGGGCAAATTCAGATATACATAGTAATCAGAGGAAATACTGCAGTCTTTGGGCTGTTGCTTCGTTTATGGAGTATAACGATGAGTATAGGTTTCATCAACGGTGACAATTCGACGTGAAATCTCCTTTGAATATACTTAAACTTTTCCAATCACATCTTAGACGTCGAAAGCAGCAACTTTTCTTTTCCCACCCTCAGTAATCGTAGCAGTAAGCGGGCCGACAGTTTCCTTCATCACCAACTTGTCACGTAAAATGTTAATTTGCGTCCCTGTCGAAACATCGGTGGGCTCTGCTACTTTGCACACTTCCGTCCGAAGATCATGTTGAACACTTTTTCAGTTTCTTCGGTAACTCCATCTCCTGGACGTTTTGAGCGATTCTCATGAAAAACGGATGGTCGACCACGTTCAAACACGTAACCGCCTCTCTAATGACGAAAGGTCATTATAAAACACACTCAGGTTTTCATTTACCTTGTCACACGTTTTCATACCCAACAGCTTCCTAGGAGCTCCAGCAAAGGACCAGTCCGGGTCTCTCTATCTGTAGTATTATCAGTCCTGACTTGTCATGATGGAGTAACCAGTAGCAGGTAAGACAGTTGATAATTTTGGCCGGCCGGTGTGGCCGAGCGGTTCCAGGCGCTTTAGTCTGGAACCGCGCAACCGCTACGGTCGCAGGTTCGAATCGTGCCTCGGGCATGGATGTGTGTGATATCCTTAGGTTAGTTAGGTTTAAGTAGTTCTAAGTTCTAGGGGACTGATGACCACAGCAGTTAAGTCCCATAGTGCTCAGAGCCATTTGAACCATTTTTTTATATATATAATTTTGTCTTCTCTGAGCTTCCAGTCTAAGCCCTTTCATCTGAGTGGTACACATTTCCCTGCACCAACTTTTTCCTGTTGTATCTCCAATACCCGGTCTTCACAGCATCGTCAGGGAGGCAGCCTACACCACTAACAGGGGCTATGTACTTGCACCGTCACCATAGGTGATCGATTGCTCAAGGAGGGAGAAAAGGACTGGGAGACGAGAGAGCCTTAGTCGAGAAAATGAAGACTGCAGCGCCATAGTGTGCTCTTGGGAGGCGGGCAGAGGAGTAGCGGTGTACGGGCACAGGATTTGGAAGCGAGCGACCGTCCGAAAAATGAATAGGCTAGACACTGAACCATGTCCTTAGGGGAGTGCGAATGGGTGTAAAATACTGATGTATTGTGACTTAGTAATAATTGTAGTAACATACGAATGAGCGAGAATGGTGGGAGCGAACAGCGACATCTGTTTTATGATCTGAAGATGGCCGGTGACGACAGGAAACAGGTAAACTCGTTTTGAAATTAAAAATGGTGTGATTATGCCGGACAGAAAAGGGAAACAGCCGACTTAGATCCCGGTAGCAGATTGAGAAGGCCGCACTATCACTTAAATATGTTTTCAATGTTGGGGTACAGTTAGTATTCGTATGGATAACTAATATTTTGAAAACTGTTCATTGAATGAATATTATTTCATTGAATAAATACTATTTTTAGTTGTGTTTCGATTCGTGTGCTTTTTCTCCTGCACTAGTTAGTGTATCCTTCCGCTCATTAAGTATTGTAACCGATTTTGTACAACAAATAATCTCTCTGCATTCTACCCATCCAACAAAGAATCCAAGCATGGATATTTTGGAGTCTAGTCATGAGAGGGCTTAAGAAAGTATAAAAAGTTGGTAGGGGTGGAAGCAATACGAAGAGTGTTATTGGCCACGCAAGAAAGGTTTCCTTTTTATCGTGTAAAGCTCCAGAAGCTGTTTGAGATGTTGACCGAGTGTGGCGCAAAACAGTGTGAATGAGGTTAAGTAACGACTCGCCCTAGTGATGTTTCTAAAAGAGAAGGAAGTTTACGCTTCAACTATTCCGAAGAAAATTAAAAAAAAAAAACATGTTTTCTCAAAACAGTGACACTGTACGAGTATAGCAGGATGAGTCGTAGCCTTCACAACCTGGTTATAATTTTGGTAGTTTCATAACCAAATCACACTTTTAGTATCCTTATTCCCCTTCCTGAGTAAGTTTATGAACATGTCAGCTGATATTAACGGTTGTTTTGTAAATATAATACACGAATATTACATTCACAGTATTTTCATTATGTTTGTAATATCGAGAGAATGGCAAAGAAATTTGAATGAGTAAATGCCTCGGATTACGACTCATTCGTCTGAAAATGACCAAGTTACGAATGGAAAGGAAAAATGGTGACGCGACAGAACATTCATCATTTAGAATTACCTTTTCTCGGGAAAAAAATATTCGCAGAGCGAATATACTTACGTAAGATATATGGCCCGCATTTTTCTTCGGAAGCGAAACGGAACTTTCTGTGGAGCTATTTAGGAACTAAGGCAGACCAGTTGAAATGGTTCTCATTGAGAAGTATACTCTGTTCATCGTAAATCTGGCGAAGAGAAAAGAGAAAACGAATGTATTTTTTACTGAACGCCTCTGCAACATTAATGTCCGTAATATTAAATATCTGAACAGGTCAAACAAGTCTGTAGAGGAATGGCATTGATCTCTGTTAAAGAACGCGCACAGCGTTTGTCGAGTGATTTACTGAAATGAAGAAACTAAGGATACATGTCTCAAATTAAACGTATCGTTTGTCAGACAGTGCTCGCGCTTTAGATGAAAAGCAAAAAAATCCTGCTTTAAGAGCGATACTTGAGCGCTACGTACTACGAGGATTTTGTGGGAGAGTTTTTTACAAGGACACAGATGCTTATTAACATAAATTAATAGGTTACACTGTCATCTTAAATTAAATTTTATTAATCTTTTCACGAAGTAATCATTGGGTGCCGACCTGATTATCAGTCGCCATCTAACTGGCTCGCTCGTGCAGTGAGAGAGTTTAGTGTGTGCATTAGTTCTGTTTGTGCAGTGTTAATTAAAATTGTCATATCTACGAGATCTACAGGTAAGGTGGAACAAGATTCTACACAAAAAAGATGACATGCGTTAATTGAGTACTCGTCTTTAAGATGTAGTGATCCGTAATTTCCTACAGTATTATCTCTTGCATCCAGTGTTATTTGTGGTATAAATTAGCAAAACTTCCATTTATTGAATCACAGGAGACAAATTATGCCCTTGTCGCAGATGATACCAGAACACGAATATAAAATATTATTAATCCTGTCGCAGAAAAGGCCACTTATAAAATATTTGAAAAGCGCAACAGATGTTTCAAAGTAAATAGATTAAGTATCATTATATTCTGAGAAGGTTCATTTCATATCGATCCCTATTTCTCACTGAACATAAGTAAACATACCAGTAATATACTACAAGCAATGCATTAAAGAATTATATGAAGTCCCACATAATGATCCAAAAAGAGATCACAGTTAAAATTGAAAAACCCAGTCCTTAGATTTAATGAAACTTCTTAGCTCAGTTGTATTTGTATTCTGCATTGATTACAGCTATGGATTGTAAATCATCATGGACAGTTTCCAGCCCCAGGCTGGGGTCCATTTGGGACATAAGGCTCGACATCTAGACCTGCTTTCCCACCATCTTCCTGTATTCACTCTTGTTCAGTCCTTGGCTCTTTTTTCAACACACTCTACACACCTTCAGCCTTCTACACTAAGTGATCAAAAGTATCCGTACACCTGTTGAAAATGACTTCCAAGTTAGTGGCCCCCTCCATCGGTAATTCTGGAACTCAATATGGTGTTGGCCCACCCTTAGCCTTGATGATAGCTTCCACTCCTTGCAGGCATACGTTCAATCAGGTTTCTTGGGGAATGGCAGACCGTTCTTTACGGAGTGCTGCACTGAGGAGAGGTATCGATGTCGGTCAGTGAGGCCTGGCACGAAGTCGGCATTCCAAAACACCCCAAAGGTGTTCTATAGGAATCAGGTCAGGACTCTGTGTAGGCCAGTCCATTACAGGGAAGTTATTGCCGTGTAACCACTCCGCCACAGACCAAACATTATGAACAGAAGCTCGATTGTGTTGAATGATGCAATCGCCATCCCCGAATTGTTCTTCATCAGTGGGAAGCAAGAAGGTGCTTAAAACATCAATGTAGGCCGGTGCTGTCATAGTGCCACGCAAAACAACAAGGGGTGCAAGCCCCCTCCATGAAAAACAACGACCACATCATACCACCACCGCCTCCGAATTTTACTGTTGGCAGTACACACGCAGGCAGATGACGTTCACAGGGCATTCCCCATACCCACACCCTGCCATCTGATCGCCACATTGTGTACCGTGATTCGTCACTCAAAACAACGCTTTTTCAATGTTCAATCGTCCAACGTTTACGCTCTTTACACCAAGCGAGGCGTCGTTTGGCATTTACCGGCGTGATGTGCTGCTTATGAGCAGCCGCTCGATCATGAAATCCAAGTTCTCTCTCCTCCCGCCTGTCATAATACTTGCCGTGGACCCTGATGCAGTTTGTAATTCCTGTGCGATGGTCTGGATAGGTGACTGCCTGTTACACATTACGACTTTCTTCAGCTCTCGGCGGTCACTGTCAGTCAACAGACGAGTTCGGCCGGCCGGAGTGGCCGAGCAGTTCTAGGCGCTACGGTCTGGAACTGCGCGACCGCTACGGTCGCAGGTTCGAATCCTGCCTCGGGCATGGATGTGTGTGATGTCCTTAGGTTAGTTAGGTTTAAGTAGTTCTAAGTTCTAGGGGACTGATGATCACAGCAGTTAAGTCCCATAGTGCTCAGAGCCATTTTTTTGAAGACGAGGTCGGCCTGTACGCTTTTGTGCTGTACATGTCCCTTCACGTTTCCACTTCACTATCACATCGGAAACAGTGGACCTAGGGATCTTGAGGTGTGTGGAAATATCGCGTGCAGACGTATGACACAAGTGACCCCCAATCACCTGACCACGTTCGAAGTCTGTGAGTTCCGCGGAGCGCCCCATTCTGCTCTCTCACGATGTCTAATGACTACTGAGATCGCTGATATAGAGTACCTGGCAGTAGGTGGCAGCAAAATTCACCTAATTTGATAAAAATATGTTTTTTGGCGTGTCCGGATACTTTTGATCACATGGTGTATCTCTCGGTCTTCCTCTTGGTTCAAATGGTTCAAATGGCTCTGAGCACTATGGGACTCAACTGCTGAGGTCATTAGTCCCCTAGAACTTAGAACTAGTTAAACCTAACTAACCTAAGGACATCACAAACATCCATGCCCGAGGCAGGATTCGAACCTGCGACCGTAGCGGCCTCGCGGTTCCAGACTGCAGCGCCTTTAACCGCACGGCCACTTCGGCCGGCGGTCTTCCTCTTGGTCGTTCCCTTTCGCATCTCCATTTAGAGTATCTTCTTAGGAATAATTATGTTTTTTATTCTCTTTAAGTGCTCAGACAATCTTAGGCTTATCTCTCCTGCTTTGGAATGGTTCCTCTTTCACTGTTTCCCTTACCCTTTCATTCCTCATCCTATTCCGCTTCTAAGAATGGCCTATAGGGGTGAAGTACAGTGGATACGGTAGTCATGAAGCCCTGTAGGAACTCTGAAAAATGGCGGCTAATGGGGTCCGGTGAACCTGTGAGACGTCTTCCTAGCCAACAGTGGATCGACAGCAGCTTCCAGCAAGGGAACTAGCCTCGGTAAGAGGAATAGACGATAAACAAATGAAGAATTTATTTTGCTTATAAACCTTCATTAGAGGTCAATAGAACAAATATTTGGGAACTTAGCTTTTCTTTATCAATATTACTCCTTTCTCAAAGAACAGACCGAAACATGATCATAATACTATGGCAAAACAATCATTAAGAAAGCTTCAAGTGTTTAACATCAGTACACAAAGAAAGCAGACAACTAATCAGACGAAAAGAAGTGCATTGTGACAAATATAGTAGAGCGAATTAAATAACTTTCTGCAAGCTAGCACGTTCAATTCTAGCTGCGAGAATATTTCAAGGGATTCTTAAATCTGATGTTTTGGTCACAATATAATTCATTTTCAATATTTCGAAGATGGCTACGTTTCAGCAACAGTTATTAGCATTTTTATGTAATAACATTTGATAAATATGTCGTTCTTCTGTATTGCACTTACGTAAAATGTACAACTTTGATACCTTCGCACATATCGGAGACACTCCTCTGCGTGATGTCCACGCAACAAGAGTAATATAGTAAATGCAAATTTTATAACCACGTTGGCTTTCATGATGGGGTGCCTATTTAAATAAACTTTTATTTTTTTTCCACTTCATTTTTTTAAATACTAAAATAACCAAAACTACGGACGTACTGTTTTCCACACGGGGTAACTGCAATATTAAGAAACTCAAAATTCAAGTGCTAGTCTTTAAATTGCAACGTAATCCTCATTTCTTACGGTTAAAAAAAAAAAGGTCACAACCAAATCTTGTCTTAGAGGGTTCCCATTCCTCTCAGTTGTCTGAACAAGGCACGGTATTAGGCTGCCTCTTGTACAAGCTGACTCGGTGTGTGGTTCTATCATACCCGAATAAGAACATACAGCACAGAAAATAGAGAAACAGGCTGCTCGTCGCTACTTAACAGTGGATGTCGAGTAATATGTCAGGGAACGCTCTTTTACGATTCGAATTCCGACAATGGACTATTTCGTTGCAGGGAGCAATACTCTAATCAAGGCATGGAAATTCCCATTTTAATCATTCATTACAATAAGCACTTCGCATTTCAGGAATTAGTCCCTTTTATGGCCTGTCTTACAACAACCAATTTAACAACTGAAGTGACACGGTGTAATAACAGGAAAGAATGAAAAGTCAGAATTACTGTGTGCAACTACGGGTTAAAAATTCCTGGCTATCCATTATACGTTAGCGGAAACAACACGGGATGAAACAGCAGTAGAAACACCACGAACTAGCAGATATCCGAGACTTCACCCCCACGAAAGGAATATCACGAAAATATGGAAAGATGACCTAATTAGAAGACACTGTAATAATTTCAGAGTGAAAAAACGAAAAGAATCGAATAAAGCAATGATATTTTTCTCACTATAGTAATAACCGCGTCATTTATGATGTTTGAATAGTCACGCATGTTGTACAGCAACAACGATAGCCTCTAGTGTGTATTCCAAGGTTTTCTGAAAATGCCCGCTTATAGAATGATGGTTGTTAAATACGTCCTCCCGTTAGAAGGTGAAACGAAGATTATCTCACCATCGCATGTTCACGTAGACTATTGGGCCATGGAAATGACTGCGGAGAGAGACAGCTCTACGTTTCAGACATTATGCCGCACACGATTCTCACACACGGCTTTATGAGCGCTGAATTGCAGAAGCGGAACACGCCGAGGCATTATGTCCAGATTTATGGTTATTACTCTGCAGGCCAAGCTTTGAGGATGGCATCCGGCGGCTCCATCAAACGTGAAGCAGTGCTTGCAGCAAAACGTTACCTCGCCACTTTTGCTTAGCGGCGTTAATGAATGCAAAATGCAAATAACTAGGCAGTAGGATAGATCGTGGCGAGAAATATTTTCTTTGTTCTGTAAATATACAGAGTCTGATATTCCGCTCTATGAAGGCACATTAATTGATACAAAGTGATTAAAAGCGAACAAGTACGCATAAAGACTAGCTTTCGATGTGCTCAGCCTAATGGCACTGGAACAAGAATCGTAATTTTTAAATCTTTCCGTCACTCACGATTTTGAATCTACGTTCTGAAGCAGAGCCAAGTCTATAAGGCTGCACGATAGATAATTTGATGTTATTAGGAGTTTGACTATTCGTAGCATTCCACAAAGACTTTCACATTCATGTCATGTGCTTTTCGAGTCGCTCTAAATATATTCGGGATATTAGTAATACTAATCATTTAACTGTTGATTGGTTTTTGTTACGCCATTAGAAATTATCTGGATATTTGCAGCAAGTGCAAAAGTTTTTCTGTTTTCAGCAAAGCTGTGTCTCACCCATCCATTATGGCTGAAGACCGTAGACTCCATGTCCTCCAACGTGTCTGCCAGACTGGTACATTTGTGTAACACAGATGTTCTCCTTGATATTAACAAAAGTGAATAGAGTATTTGTCAACTCGGAGGTTTCGGGACGACGACGGTTCAAACCATCCTCATTTGTGTTTTCCGTGATTTCCCTAAATGGCTTAAGGCAAATGCCGGGATCATTACTTCGAAAGGGATTTCCGCTTCCCTTCTGAATCCTTCCCTGCCGGCCGTTGTGGCCGAGCGGTTCTAGGCGCTTCAGTCCGGAACCGCGCTGCTGCTACAGTCGCAGGTTCGAATCGTGCCTCGGGCACGAATGTGTGTGATGTCTTTAGGTTAGTTAGGTTTAAGTAGTTCTAAGTCTAGGGGACTGATGACCTCAGATATTAAGTCCCATAGTGGTCAGAACCATTTGAACCATTTTTTTGAATCTTCCCCTAATCCGAGCTTGTGTTCCTCATCCAACGACCTTGTTGTCCACAGGACGTTAAACACTAATCTCCTCTTCAACTGGGAGGTTTGTCTAATAAGCATGGTCTTACTGGAAGTGGTATTCACTTGGGTGCTTAGACACTGACTGACTTGACTTATCCAGACAGGTTTAAGGTTTAGTTCAACGCGGGCTCAATACTACAACTTGACTTGGAAATTTTCACATTACCAAATCATTTGCGAAGGTGACAGAGGTAATGATTGACTGAAAGACCCTATGGCCGACCGAATATTGGATCCTAAGCCTTTATATGTTATACTGATACCCACATACATACAGGGGTAGTAAAGGAAGCACATCATATTACGATGCAAAGCGCACAATACAAATATGTAGCTAGCGTTCCATATATGTGGAATAAATTCAAATAATTATGGGAACATCATATGGAATCACTGTTTTTCAGTCACTGCCGGCCTTTATCAGATGTCGTTATACGTTGGAAGTAGCTCTCTGTAATGAATATGATCGAATTACTTTCATACATACAACGAAATCCAATTGATTTCTGCGCAATTAAGAGTATAAATTAGGCGCATTGTTATGGTATCATCAAGGTGTCACCCACGATCCAATGTGTCAGTGACATTGTTGTGCGTGTTAATATCACATACTACAGAAAACAGTAGGGGAACGCAGGAAGAGCGGCTGTGGATCGATACTTGGAACAGAAAAAGACACATTATTTCCATGAAAGTTCGGTAGTTACTATCAGTTATTATCGGAAGACATCTAACGCATAACGATTCTGTTCATCACAACTTACTGGTGTGGGTGTAGATATTTGATTACGATAAAACGAAAAAAAAAACGGGAGAACCGAATAAACGTTAAGTATTTTACGACAGGCATTGTCCGACGTCAAAATAAATATAAGATAACCAAAAGCAGCTGTTAAAGTGATTTAATTACTTTTTAATTTCGTTAAAAACATTAAAAATATAGGAGCTTTATTTGTTTGAAAGTTAATATATGTTATTTATCATTTATCTCTTCAGATATACAAATGTTAATATTTTTCTGTTTGAAATTCAGTTAGATGCCAAACTTTATGGACGCTTTTGCCTGATCCCTTTCGGGGTTAATGGTCTCAGAAAGGACAATAACCATTGGTCTAGATATGGCATAGGACTTTGCATGAGGGCAACGACGAATTCCACTTTTCCCAGAACTCCAAAGCACTTTTCCCACATTATTTCAGGTGTAGACTTTATATTAATGAGAGACTATGTTTTCTTTCTTTTGCCTGTTACACAGCAACAATAGCGACAGGAGTGATTTGTGGTCGTCCGTTGCCGGTGGCTGATGAAGACTACCTGCTACTAACAATGTTGTTCCCATACGGTCCGCGTTAAGCAGCGACTATGACTGGAAGTCATTCACCAGAGTTAAATTTAATTTTATGCTCGTCAGACTCACTGAAAGTGACTGATGTTCGCCATTGTCCCGACTCTGGCACTGAGCTTGGCCGACTGACTGACAAATGGGCTTGCTCCGTTGCTTCGTAGCTGGTCTGGTACCTCTTGTCCCTGGCAGCTGCAGGCAGAAGACGTGGCAGCACGGGCATACGTGTAGGGGTGCGAGTCATATCACCCTTAATAATGACAGTCTTCACTTCTATTTGACAGAAATTCAAAAAACTAAGTCGTTAAACGATGCAGTTATGCATCAAATGTACTGTATATAGTCCGTTAAAGGCGTTACGTTTTTCTACAACGGCAAAGGTGAGCGGAAAGTGATGAACCGCACCTTTTCTTATAGCACACGGACTCAGTGAACGCATCTTTCGCGTGCTTCGTTCCATTTTATAAGGAGGTGCCCCATGTTTAAAGGAGAAATGTCAATGCACTTCATCTTCTCTCCATATAATAGATTCAAATTTTTGTGTTATTCAATGCAAAAAATGATTCAAATGTCTCTGAGCACTATGGGACTTAACATCTGAGGTCATCAGTCCCCTCGACTTACAACTACTTAAACCTAACTAACCTAAGAACATCACACACATCCATGCCCGAGGCAGGATTCGAACCTGCGACCGTAGCAGTAGCGCGGTTCCGGACTGAAGCGCCTAGAACCGCTCGGTCACAGCGGCCGGCTGTTCAATACACTTCGCATCTTTAAAAGTACGAATTCGTACACTACAAATCGTTCTCCATAGGCGGACATTGTAGACATTGTACGATCGTTCAATCTACTTTTTTCCTTGTGTGTATGAGCGTGTGCGTGTGAGGGTGCAGCCGGCCGCGGTGGTCTCGCGGTTCTAGGCGCGCAGTCCGGAACCGTGGCACTGCTACGGTCGCAGGTTCGAATCCTGCCTCGGGCATGGATGTGTGTGATGTCCTTAGGTTAGTTAGGTTTAAGTAGTTCTAAGTTCTAGGGGACTGATAACCACAGCAGTTGAGTCCCATAGTGCTCAGAGCCATTTGAACCATTTTTGTGAGGGTGCACGTTTGTGTGTAGAACATTCTACTAATTTCATAACAGGAAAGGATAAAATTCAAGTCATTGAACTATGTCTACGATGCTCAGGAGCAAATCGGTCCAATACATCATCATCAGCATCGTTAACAACAACAACAACAACAACAACAACACACACGCACTTGGTTGTTAGAAAGACCTCAGGTCTCTTAATACCCTCCCAAACATTCTCGATTTGGAAATCCTTTACCTCACTCTCTGCTTGCTCTATTTACTGAAACTAGTCGAGAGCTCCAAATGAGCTTGCACTGACCATTTGAGCTGGGAACTTCTTAGTTGTTATCTTTAGCCCAGATATCATCTTGGTTGTCACACGATTGTAGGCAACATTAGTTCGGTTAAGTGAACCTCGCTGGAAATTCAAACCGTCCAGTTCTATCAGCTATGGAAGGAATCACGAAAATATTTTCACCTTTCAATAATAATAATAATAATAATAATAATAATAATAATAATAAGTGTACACGTAGCACGTAGCAGTGTTAATTAATAATAAGTGTACACGTAGCACGTAGCAGTGTTAATGTCCACTACAATAAGAATAACAGATCATAAACTAAAATTTTAGTCTGCACACAACTAAATTTTATAGTTCACAGGAATCTGTTCTCTAGCGATGATTGTGAAATACTTGCTTTCTTGCTCATATACTTCCTTCTCGGACGATATTAAAAACAGCACAAAAGCGACGAACCAAATCAAGTAATGTGACGATAAAATTCAGATTTTTTATATGAGATGAATAGAGTTAAACTGTGTCACGCTCTTTGGAAAGAAGAAGCTTCCGGTTGATTTTCGAATGTTCTCCCGCCTACCACAGAAATGGATCTTTAAGTGACGAGACCTAATTTAGCGTCCAGTCCCAAACCACACTGCAGTCGACACCACCGTTAACATTCAAAAAAAGGTCATGTAGTCTCCTTTCCTGGTGCCACTTCCGTGAGAATTTATACATTTGTTTTCTATGACAAGTCGTATTGTTGTGACCAGTTGATTTATATAATATATCGGCCATCGGCGACACTCGCAGCAATTAATAAAACGGAAGTGACTCAGTCAGGTACTGATAGGACCCCAAGAGTATCTAAAACCCTACTGTCTGCAGTACTTTCTGCTGCTGTTGAACGGTTTTATTTATTTAGTTATTACTGTTAAATGGAAAGCTGCCCTATTCAGTCTTTTGTAGATCACTTAACACACAAACCTGTACTATCATATTCCTATCAGTTTAAATTTGTACAAAATTACGCTCATAAAGTGGTTTATAACGAAAGAAAATATTTGACGTACCATAAGATTCACGAAAACGTAAAATGAGATCGAATAATGTCAGGGAAGTAACACGGTAACACGTTTCTCGAGGCTGTTCCACACATGACAAAATGGGTTATGACTCACTGAATATCAATGCCAGCCATTCCCAGACTTCTCAAGGTTATTGCATTATTGTGCAGAAAGATCAAGTCCTCCACGAGTACACTGGGGTATATGTCACTTCACAGAATGTAATCGCGGTCAAATCGACTGAGTCCCACTGTATCCATTAATTAACGTAGTACTCATTCCCAACTTAATTGTTTATCATGGCAAGGTTAGGGCCATAGTTTCTTCTGTTACATCTAGTCAGACATTCTTCATATTTTATCCTTACATGCATTATGAGTGAGTTAAACGTACAGTCCGTACATGATGGGCCTGTAGATTTAGACTGTGTGCTACGCCAAGAATGGACATGACAGAAGACGTGGGAGAACGAGAGAAACATGAAAAGTGGCAGAACACCAACAAGAAGAAGCGGAGAAATTTGAGTGTCAAACGGAAAGACAACGAAGAGTAACCGAGAGAAGAAATAAATTGTTGATATAAGTTATTTTATTATGGTAAAATTATGACGGCAGTGTAGATAAATGTTTCAGTGTTTTCTTACATGCAACGGAAGACTGAACTGCGCATAGAGTGCAGGATATCTGTGATGTCGTCCGAAAAACAGGGCGTCAGAAACAAGGTTAGAGCCTCGCAAGAAAAGCACAGAAGAGTATACGAGGTGCGGCTAGAAAAAAACCGGACTGATGCTGGAAAAAACATTTATTAACAATTATTTACAATTTCATGTTATCTCCTTCAATGTACTCTCCTCCTCGGTCTCTACACCGCTCCATACGAATTTTCCACTGTTCATAGCAATGATGCAGATCATTTTCGGTAAGTCTATACATTACTTCCGTCGCTTTTTCTTTTACTGCTTCAACAGTCTCAAATCTACTTCCTTTCAAAGCTGACTTGACTTTAGGGAAAAGAAAAAAGTCACAGGGGGCCAAATCAGGTGAGTAGGTTGGATGATCTAAGATGGGAATGTGTTTTGCCAAAAACGTCTTCACTGACAACGCACTGTGAGCTGGGGCATTGTCTTGGTGAAGGATCCATGACTTTTTTCTCCACAAATCGTTCCGTTTTCTCCGTACTCGCTCACGTAGGGTAGCCAGGACGCTAATATAGTAATGCTGATTCACTGTTTGTCCCTCTGGTACCCAATCAATGTGCACAATCCCTTTGATGTCAAAAAAACAATCATCATTGCCTTGAATTTCGATTTTGACATTCGTGCTTTTTTTTGTCGTGGAGAACCAGGAGTTTTCCAATGCATCGATTGGTGTTTAGTTTCGGGATCGTAAGTAAAAAACCACGATTCATCGCAAGTAATAACATTTTGTAAGAAGGTGGGATCACTTTCAATGTTTTCCAGGATGTCAGAACAAATCATTCTTCGGCGTTCCTTCTGTTCAATTGTGAGACACTTTGGAACCATTTTTGAACACACTTTGTTCATGTTGAAACTTTCATGAAGAATCTGCCTAACACTTTCCTTGTCAACTCCTGTTAACTCAGACACTGCTCTGATTGTTAAACGGCGATCTTGTCGAACAAGTTTACCGATTTTTTCAATGTTTGCATCAGTTTTTGCTGACAATGGTCTGCCAGTGCGAGTGTCATCACTGGTGTCTTCGCGGCCATCTTTAAATCGTTTAAACCACTCAAACACTTGTGTTCGCGATAAACAATCATCGCCGTACACTTGTTGTAACATTACAAACGTTTCACTTGCAGATTTTCCTAGTTTGAAACAAAATTTGATGTTAACAAGCTGTTCTTTCTGTACACTCAACATTTTCCGACGCACAGACAAAACGTCAACTACTTAAAACAGACGCCACGGGCAGACTGAGTGCAGGAGGAGATGAAACTCGAGCAGTAGGCGGAGCGAGAGTCACGTGACAGGCCAAGCAACTTTCAGCCTTATTGCATTCGTTTTATTGTTTCACCAGTACTAGTCCGGTTTTTTTCTAGCCACACCTCGTAGTCGCTCTAGGCCGCACCGATTAATGAGAAACGCTGGTGTAGCCACGCTTTCTAGAGCTTCGCTACGCCACCGCAATCGATGGTCTAGTTACGACTGAGTAGAGGAACGCTGCACCCATTTCGCAGTCAACGAAGACGACAGCGCCGTCTTTGGTACGTCACCAGTGTACTTCAATGTCTTAGGCTGGAATTAATGTGGAATTGTTCTCCAAGTGAAGAATCTTGTAAATTTGTATCAACTAATACTTTAAGACAATTTTAAATACTGAGAACATACCTGTGGAAATGGATTGTACGAAGTTAAGTAAATCTTCATATTGTAATAAAATGAATAATATTTTATACGTTATAGTTCCACTCAATGTCTGTGGTCGTGCGGTAGCGTTCTCGCTTCCCGCGCCCGGGTTCCCGGGTTCGATTCCCGGCGGGGTCAGGGATTTGCTCTGCCTCGCGATGACTGGGTGTTGTGTGATGTCCTTAGGTTAGTTAGCTTTAAGTAGTTCTAAGTCCTAGGGGACTGATGACCATAGATGTTAAGTCCCATAGTGCTCAGAGCCATTTGAACCATTTTTGAACCACTCAATGTCCTCACAGAGCGAACCAAAGATCCCACCGTTCCGCCGGCGAGAGTATTTTCGTACGGCACATCAATAACGTTCTCCAGAGACAGAGAGCAGCAATTAAGAATGAGTTTGTGGATGTTTTTGTTTTACTGATGGGCATAGTTAGTATTTTAGATACGTGATAAATTGTATTTCGATTATGTGAGACTGTAAGTCCTTGATCCATGTACACACATTCAAAAATTGGTGAAATAGACGTGGCTTATTGTAGCCACGTAGCCTCTCTGGCCTGCAAGCATGCTAACTAGACGTATTGAGTATTGACGTGGCGTGGCGTTACAGCCAGACTTATAAAACTTTCCCCACGCTGTATCAGCAATACATATTATATAGCCACGTATAATAGGCATAAATGAAATAATATTTAATTTTATTTTGCGTCGGTGTCTGTGAAATGCTGTGATGCATGTGATCTATAGCGAATAACAAGAGAAAAAACTCTGTATAAGTATCTTATTAACAGTAGATTATATATACGTGCACCGATAGGATAGAAGACTGATATTGTTGCTGTTGGTGACGGTTGCGAGATTGTCCGGTCTGTTAAGTTCTCTTGCTATATCGATTGGCATATGAATTCACGTGTTTACTGTTTTACATTACAAAATCTAAAAAATACTTTCTCGAGTATAGACTACATCATTCTACAATCCCTTTAGTTGAAAGTCATACTAGAAACAGTTTATTTTGTGGCCAAGATGATTAATTATATACGGAGGTTTTTCGTTTGGTTCGTGATCAAATAATGTTTTCCGTAGGGAAAACATTATTTCTTTTCGCTGTCGGTTAAGAATTACCAAACGAATTGTCTTCCAAGCTTAATGTGGTTCTTAGTTACTTTAACAAGTGCAATATAAGAAAATCATAACGTTATTAATTATTGTCGACTTTTTCATGGAGATATTTACAAGATATAAAAAAGCAAAATATTTTCATTTTTTGGTCCCAGTTTTTCTTACATTGTTGTCGCCAAAGTAAGAGTTTTCGATGGTTGAGTTACGTGACTTATAGCTAGACTGGTACCAGAAACAGGAATTAAATTTCATATTACATCATACGAGGGTTCAAATGGCTCTGAGCACTATGGGACTTAACTTCTGAGGTCATCAGTCCCCTAGAACTTAGGACTACTTAAACCTAACTAACCTAAGGACATCACACACATCCATGCCCGAGGCAGAATTCGAACCAGCGACCGTAGCGGTCGCTCGGTTCCAGACTGAAGCGCCTAGAACCGCTCGTTCACACCGGCCGGCATCATACGAGGGTAGTAGCGTTATAGTGGTTAACAATGTGGACGTAACGCACGCAGTCATTCATACTTACTTCTAAACGCATAAGGTTTTTTTTCTAATCGTGCCAGATTGTATTACCTCGCAAAAACGGTAATCTGCAGCACGAGATGTACAGAGACATGTGAGGGTCTCTCTGCATGTCTCGCCACAGACGATCGGAATATAGACATACTAAGAGTTCACAATCTTCGATGTATCAGAAATAAGCCGACGCCCGTTCCATCTAACATGAAATACTGCACTACCTTAACTGATGACGACAATCCGCGGAATCAGCAACAACAAGGTGTCAGTCTCCTCATATAACAATTTAGCCACCGAACTAGGCGCCGCCGTGGTCAGCGTATTCGGGAGAACGGCGGTTCGAATAAGGTCCAGGTAGTCTGATTCATGTTTTCCGTGATTCCCCTCAATCGCTTTCGGCAGACCTCAGCATAGTTTCTCAGAAAAAAAAAAACACAGCCATTTTCCCTTCCCCTGCTACAACAACTCGAGCGTGTGCTCCGTCTCTAACGACGTCGTCATAGTCGTGACGATAAACACTAATCTTCCTTCTTTCCCTATCTACCTAGGCTGCACAAATTGACACGTCATGAGAAATCTACTACTGACGTAACATCTTGCATGCAAAAAGGCAAAGCTGTCATAAACGTGGATACTGGTTGGAACTCGACAGTGATTTGCTATTATTATAGGTGGTACGCCATTTTTTAACTGACTTATCCTGCCAAATACAGGGTTAGCTACAGTTTAATGTACACTCCTGGAAATGGAAAAAAGAACACGTTGACACCGGTGTGTCAGACCCACCATACTTGCTCCGGACACTGCGAGAGGGCTGTATAAGCAATGATCACACGCACGGCACAGCGGACACACCAGGAACCGCGGTGTTGGCCGTCGAATGGCGCTAGCTGCGCAGCATTTGTGCACCGCCGCCGTCAGTGGCAGCCAGTTTGCCGTGGCATACGGAGCTCCATCGCAGTCTTTAACACTGGTAGCATGCCGCGACAGCGTGGACGTGAACCGTATGTGCAGTTGACGGACTTTGAGCGAGGGCGTATAGTGGGCATGCGGGAGGCCGGGTGGACGTACCGCCGAATTGCTCAACACGTGGGGCGTGAGGTCTCCACAGTACATCGATGTTGTCGCCAGTGGTCGGCGGAAGGTGCACGTGCCCGTCGACCTGGGACCGGACCGCAGCGACGCACGGATGCACGCCAAGACCGTAGGATCCTACGCAGTGCCGTAGGGGACCGCACCGCCACTTCCCAGCAAATTAGGGACACTGTTGCTCCTGGGGTATCGGCGAGGACCATTCGCAACCGTCTCCATGAAGCTGGGCTACGGTCCCGCACACCGTTAGGCCGTCTTCCGCTCACGCCCCAACATCGTGCAGCCCGCCTCCAGTGGTGTCGCGACAGGCGTGAATGGAGGGACGAATGGAGACGTGTCGTCTTCAGCGATGAGAGTCGCTTCTGCCTTGGTGCCAATGGTGGTCGTATGCGTGTTTGGCGCCGTGCAGGTGAGCGCCACAATCAGGACTGCATACGACCGAGGCACACAGGGCCAACACCCGGCATCATGGTGTGGGGAGCGATCTCCTACACTGGCCGTACACCACTGGTGATCGTCGAGGGGACACTGAATAGTGCACGGTACATCCAAACCGTCATCGAACCCATCGTTCTACCATTCCTAGACCGGCAAGGGAACTTGCTGTTCCAACAGGACAATGCACGTCCGCATGTATCCCGTGCCACCCAACGTGCTCTGGAAGGTGTAAGTCAACTACCCTGGCCAGCAAGATCTCCGGATCTGTCCCCCATTGAGCATGTTTGGGACTGGATGAAGCGTCGTCTCACGCGGTCTGCACGTCCAGCACGAACGCTGGTCCAACTGAGGCGCCAGGTGGAAATGGCATGGCAACCCGTTCCACAGGACTACATCCAGCATCTCTACGATCGTCTCCATGGGAGAATAGCAGCCTGCATTGCTGCGAAAGGTGGATATACACTGTACTAGTGCCGACATTGTGCATGCTCTGTTGCCTGTGTCTATGTGCCTGTGGTTCTGTCAGTGTGATCATGTGATGTATCTGACCCCTGGAATGTGTCAATAAAGTTTCCCCTTCCTGGGACAATGAATTCACGGTGTTCTTATTTCAATTTCCAGGAGTGTAGATTCCTAAAGGACGGTACAGTCTGCCATATTTAACGTTGCAAAGGAGGTGTATCAAGAGAAAAGTCACAGAAATCCGAGGACTGACTGGGTATCGGACCCAACACCTTTCGAACTGAGTCTGGCACTGCACTAATGTTCCACCGATCGATGTACTCTTCACAATGTGCCTGGAAAGCATATGCGGATTGTCGGCCGGGAATGCTTGGGCGTTACATCCTTGACGATACCAGCCTCATGCTGTACGTTTACGTGTACACCTGTATTCTGCAAACCGCTGTTAACTGCATGGCAGAGTGTACTTCCCGACGTATTAATGTTGCATTCGCTTACGGATTCAGGAAAGAATGTGTTGTATATTCATAGATTGCTCACTTAATTCTATTTCTTGGAACTTCTTAAGCGGGTTTTTACGTCCAAGAGACTGCGAATTCAGGTTTTTCAGAATCGGAGTGACGCTCTCGGGTGAGCCGGGATCCGAACATACTTGCCATTATTTGCTCTGTCCCTCTTCGTATACTTTCAGCGTCCCCTATTAGTCTTACCTGCTATGCACCTACATCCTGCAAACCACTGTGAAATGCGTGCCCAAGAGAACTTACCACTGCACGATGTATTAATGTTTCCTCCCGTTGCAAGCGCATGTGAATGGTTTGCAGTATGTTCGTAGACTCCTCACTCAATTCTGTTTCTTGAAACTCTGTGAATAGGATGTTGCAAAACTGTTGGCGTCCAAGCGACTGCGAATTAAGGTTTTTCAGTATCTCAGTGACGCCATCTAGTGAGCCGGGAATCGAACAAACTTGCCATTATTTGTGCTGTCTTTCTCTCTATACTTTAGTTATCCCCTGTTATTCCTATTTGGTATGGGTGCCATGCACTTGAGAAATATTGTGGCATGGGTTTCAGAAGTATTTTGTAGTCTCCTTTCCCAGTAGCATACCCATGAAGCCACCATACAGTGCCTGTTATGAGCTGAGGAGAAGACTGAAAACTACAAGTGACGAATTTTCTTAGGAATTTTTTCAGCAGTTTTTGAATACAAAGCTATTTGGCACCATAGGCGTATATACACTACTGGCCATTAAAATTGTTACACCAAGAAGAAATGCAGATGATGAACGGGTATTCATTGGACAAATATATTCCACTAGAACTGACATGTGATTACATTTTCACGCGATTTGGGTGCATAGATCCTGAGAAATCACTACCCAGAACAACCACCTCTGGCCGTAATAACGGCCTTGATACGCCTGGACATTGAGTCAAACAGAGCTTGGATGGCGTGTACAGGTACAGCTGCCCATGCAGCTTCAACACGATACCACAGTTCAACACGAGTAGTGACTGGAGTATTGTGACGAGCCAGTTGCTCGGTCACCATTGACTAGACGTTTTCAATTGGTGAGAGATCTGGAGATTGTGCTGGCAAGGGCAGCAGTCGAACATTTTCTGTATCCAGAAAGGCCCGTACAGGACCTGCAACATGCGGTCGTGCATTATCCTGGTGAAATGTAGGGTTTCGCAGGCATCGAATGAAGGGTAAGGCCACGGGTCGTAACACATCTGAAGTGTAACGTCCACTGTTCAAAGTGCCGTCAGTGCGAACAAGAGGTGACCGAGACTTGTAACCAATGGCACCCCATACCATCACGCCCGATGATACGCCAGTATGGCTATCATGAATACACGCTTCCAATGTGTGTTTACCGCGATGTCGCGAAACACGGATGGGACCATCATGATGCAGTAAACAGAACCTGGATTCATCCGAAAAAATGACGTTTTGCCATTCGTGCACCTAGGTTCATCGCAGCGTCAAGGGTAACCGCAGCCATGGTCTCCCAGCTGATAGGCCATGTTGCTGCAAACGTCATCGAACTGTTCGTGCAGATGTTTGTTGACTCAGGGATTGAGACGTGGCTGCACGATCCGTTACAGCCATGCGGATAAGACGCCTGTCATGTCGGCTGCTAGTGATACGGGGCCGTTGGGAGCCAGCACGGCGTTCCGTATTACCCTCCTGAAGCCACCAATTCCATATTCTGTTAATAGTCATTGGATCTCGACCAACTCGAGCAGCAATGTCGCGATACGATAAACCGCAATCGCGATAGGCTACAATCCGATCTTTATCGAAGTCGGAAACGTGGTGATACGCATTTCTCCTCCTTACACGAGGCATCACAACAACGTTTCACCAGGCAACGCCGGTCAACTGCTGTTTGTGTATGAGAAATCGGTTGGAAACTTTCCTCATGTCAGCACGTTGTAGGTGTCGCCACCGGCGCCAACCTTGTGTGAATGCTCTGAAAAGCTAATCATTTGCATATCACAGCACCTTCTTCCTGTCGGTTAAATTTCGCGTCATCTTCGTGGTGTAGCAATTTTAATGGTCAGTAGTGTATAATTAGACAACAGATTCATACTGGGTAATGTAAGAGGTGGATATTTAAAACAAAGTAGTTTCCGTATATGAGTAAATCTACTGCCGAGTGTGCTACCAATGAGTCGAAGTGTACCACCAACTTTACCTACGATTGAACCTATTTGATCATTCCCTTTCAAATACCTACGTATTGGTAGACCCAGGTATTTGAGTCGGGTGATTTAATTGTGACTCATTGAACGTATTGCCATAACACAGTAGTGAACTGCCTAACTTTACACGAAACGACTGAAATAGTGAAGGACATCCTGCAGCTACGTGGTAGAAGCTTACAGCGTTAACCAGTATAGGCTGACGCCTGCAATGAGTGAAGTTAATCGCACAGTGTCGCGGTATACAACTATTAAAAACAGAAGCATTTATGCCCACCTGCTGGCGTCACAAACAGCAGGAAAAGGGCGTAATTGACTCTCGTAGTCGTAGGGAGGTAGGGAGCCTCTCCCGCTCCGGACACCATAATGGTTAGCTACGTGCAGACGGAGAGGAACAGTTTGCCAAATGACGGCTCGTTGGCGGCACACCATCAGCAGCCTAACGATGCGCTCAGGTCGCAGTGCGACGCGGCGGCGAAAAGCCGATCGCGGCGCGGCGTGCAGAATTACCGCTAGCTGCGTCCCGGCTGCGGACGTGGCGCGCTGTAATAGAAATTCCGGGCTCCAGATGGAGGCCGGCGGTAATGTATATGTAGGCCGTAATAGGCTTAGCGGCCGCCGGAATACAATGCGGGGGCGGCGCAGGCGCGGATCAGATTAGGGAAGTTGTTTCGGAAATTGGGATTGGGCGCACCAGCTGCCCCGCGCTCCGCAAACTGAATTACGACGTTAGTGCATTAGGCGCGCCGCTCGCGAACCACGCTGCAGGCCTATCTCTGTGTGTGTGTACCAGTCGGACTCTTTCTTCTGCCCTCACAGCACGCGGCATGCTGCGCTTGCAGCCGGCTGCTCTCAGAGCATTAGTGGCCGAGTGTTGGGAGGCAGAATAGATCCGTAATGAATGGAAGTGGACACGGCAGCGTAAAGGGACCATAGAGGACTTCGTTGAGTATGAGTAATGTGACGCAACTTCTAAACCGCAGCTATA
Organism: Schistocerca nitens; assembly: GCF_023898315.1. Classification (NCBI taxonomy): domain Eukaryota; kingdom Metazoa; phylum Arthropoda; class Insecta; order Orthoptera; family Acrididae; genus Schistocerca; species Schistocerca nitens. The sequence continues at coordinate 19,463,379 of NC_064619.1, forward strand.
CGGGGCGTCTCACGTTAACTAGGATACTTCTAATACATCCCAATGGGTGTATTGAATCACCCACTTCCGCAAGTGTGGGGACCGACATTCGGGTTTAATTTCGCGTCTATTACGAGAATACTAAATTCGGAACACAAACTCTCGGACTGGACAAGTACGGAAAAACAAATCATGCCAGCGCTTCCCTTAATTCCGTGGAAAATCTAAACCTGAATGACCTGTCGACGATGTGAACCCCACTCCTTCAGAGTGCCAGTCTAATATTTTAACCATTGGTCCGCTTCACTCCGCTATTCCACAAGTGACAGTATTACTTGTTATCAACCATAAAGTCTTCTCTAAGTTCTGGTGACATCGTGAAAGAGTCGTTCTGGTATTTTTGCACCTTCTCCTAGGTTTTCCTCCACGTCTTTGACCTCGTGTTCTGCCGAGTATTACAGCCCTTTCTCGTGGGTTTTCTGTTCTCACCATATGCCGAAACTACCTTAATTCATCTGCAGTATTTTGGCCTCCGAATATATTGATCTTATATCTTGAAGGACTGTTTGATCCTCTACTTTTTCAGAATGCTTCCGGAAAACCACATTTCAAAAGAATACATTATCTTGCGATCCACTTTTTTCATTATCCATGACTCACATCCGTACAAAACTATGGGAAACATCACAGTTTCGGCCATTTCTATTTTGATCAGTAGTGGCAGTTTACTCTGCATTCGCAACCTACTACCGCGCATTCTGTTCCAGTGGTAAGCCACGTGCGTGGAAGCCGAGAGGTCGCGGGGCCAAACCCCGGTCGGAAGTTTCAGCTTGTGAAGTCAATGTGAGAACAACGTCTTCCTCACACAGCCTACCCACTACACGCTGACTTTGTACTTTGTACGATGCTTCTATGACAATAAAGGTCAGACATAATCATCGCAAATCTTTAAATATCTCATTAAAAAGGCCTTTTCCTAGTTGTGGTTAGTTGCCGCAATATACCAGAAAACGCATCATAATTCATTACACAACAATAAACGAACTAATTGGCGGCACAAAACGACAGTAACTGTGCAGGGCTATTGCGCTGCTGTATGGCGTACGTTGTATTATTATTATTATTATTATTATTATTATTATTAGTGGCAGTGGTCAGACACAAAGAATTGACAGGATGGGCTTCCAATTTCTGCCAGGTCGGAAGTAAGTGGCCCCGCAATCAAGTGATTTACAAAGAGTGGATCAAAGTATAACGCATATATTTGCTAGATTTTAACTGGGGGTGCAGAGTGTGGGTGAAGAAGGTGTTGCAAGGTATAGAAATTGTGCAGACAAGACATGTTTTCCAACAAGTATCATTCGTCAGTGCAGATAGTTATCATTATTTTCTGAGAACGTAACATTTGCAGAGCACGAGAATTGGATCATCAATAGACAAAAAATGGTTGCCATAAATAAGCCGTACCGATTGTCTCACTAACTCATTAGTTCGTAGTTAAATAAAGTACCCACAAAAATTACATACAATTCATCTTTCGTCATTTTAAAAATAAAACTGAATGAAGAAAAATTTTTTTCCTTGACGTTTAGTTAGGCGCTAACGCTCACAAGGGTGCAGTAAAGATGGGGATGGGTCGAACAAGCTAGTATCTGGTTGCATTCAGGGGTAACGGACTCAGAAAGCTTGGGAACAAATGATGCAGATTTCTGTTAAAAGTTACAGAACGCCTGCGAATTTTGTGAATTTCTTTTATATATGACATCACAATGAAGCAACCCCCACGTTGTTTCCATAGTTAAATCAACAAATACAACTTTCAAATACGTCAGTACAAGTATGAAAACACATCACGAAATGCATGGATGTTATACTAGAGCGATGATAATAAAAACCTACACGATGAACAACACAATTTAATTTTTTAACAAATTTCTTACTTAAATATTCCACAGAAAAAAATAAGATCACCTATACTTTTTGATGGTTGAAATGCGAAAATCAGTATAAAAGGTTGCACAACGTAAGCGAATTATTTATCTTTCGTGTGACTTTAGTACAGAAGTAAATACTAGTATACTGTCCAGGAGTAAAATCTTCTCTATAATATGCAACAATCGTTTATCAACGTGACGAGTGAGCGGGTTGATTACTAGTGAAGTCATAGGCATAACCATTCTGGGTAATTTTCTATAATTATTTGCTATTTAACTTTATTCGGAAGAGTTTGAATACAGAAGCGCAGTGTTAACATTTTTCAGTGCAACCGTTCCACAGCGGGAGAAACTAGGCAGAAGAATTTGCGCAGTTTCATGTGCACTGCCACACATACGTCGACCGACAGATTGATAGCTGTGTTGTACTGAAAGCGAAATATTAACGGGACTATACGTCTCTTTGCGTAGTACCACATATTTGCTTAGTCCACGCTACGTGTGGTGCCTTGCAGTCGTCGGAGAACAGCCAAAGTGGGGACTGAAGCCCGGAGTGGTGGGGGTAGCGCATTGCGGGCTAGTGTGCCTACCAGGGGACGGCCGCCCGCAGACATCGGCAGCTGCGCTTCGGCCGGCCCTGCCGCCTGCCGGCTCACCTTGAGGAAGCGGCGGCCAGCCGGTAAGACGCGCTGACGCCTGGACGCGCCTGTCCCGATAACCTGCCGTAATCTGTCGGCCCACGGGTCAGCTAATCACGTCGGACTGCTCGCGCGGCGGAGACTGAGGCCGCCACATCCCACAGCTGTAGGTCGATTCTGCAGGCGCCGACCGATAGAAGAACCAATGCGAGTAAAGCTTTTACGTTATAATAAACGGGTACTCTTAAGCGCAATTGTGTGAGAAACTCATACATTTATATAAAACCCTGATTATACGGTAAAATAAAGGGGGAAATCCGCAATAACCATAATAACCACTAAGCACAAATACATTTTGTAGACGATGTTGAACAATTTTAGTTAGGAAATTTCATCGTGCAGTACACGTTTTTATTTTTACTTTGAATATCGATTTCCGTCAAAGTCAGTCCATTCTCGGGCCATAAAAGAGTATTTAACTGCGCATTCCACAGTTGCAATAATTAACCAAAACTACGAAATGCACCATTTTCTATAACATATAAGTACAGGAGTTTTGTTATTTCGGGAGCAAAATAACTGATGATGGTCGAATTAGAGAGGATATAAAATGTAGACTGGCAATGGCAAGGAAAGCGTTTCTGAAGAAGAGAAATTTGTTAACATCCAGTATTGATTTAAGTGTCAGGAAGTTGTTTCTGAAAGTATTTCTTTGGAGTGTAGCCATGAATGGAAGTGAAACATGGACGATAAATAGTTTGGACAAGAAGAGATTAGAAGCTTTCGAAATGTGGTGCTACAGACGAATGCTGAAGATTAGATGGGTAGATCACATAACTAATGAGGAGGTATTGAATAGAAGTGGAGAGAGGAGAAATTTGTGGCACAACTTGACTAGAAGAAGAGATCGGTTGGTAGCGCATATTCTGAGGCATCAAGGGATCACCAATTTAGTATTGGAGGGCAGCGTGGAGGGTAAAAATCGTGGAGGGAGACCAAGATATGAATACACTAAACAGATTCAGAAGAAAGTATGTTGCAGTAGGTACTGGGAGATGAAGAAGCTTGCACAAGATAGAGTAGCATGGAGAGCTGCATCAAACCAGTTCAAATGGTTCAAATGGCTCTGAGAACTATGCGACTTAACTTCTGAGGTCATCAGTCGCCCCGAACTCAGAACTAATTAAACCTAACTAACCTAAGGACATCACACACATCCATGCCCGAGGCAGGATTCGAACCTGCGACCGTAGCGGTCGCTCGGTTCCAGACTGTAGCGCCTAGAACCGCACGGCCACTCCGGCCGGCATCAAACCAGTCACTGGACTGAAGACCACAACTATACAACATAAGTAGACAAAACTGAAAAATGAGGATGATGGCTCGTCAAATAAGACTTACTTCATAAAATCACATTTTTACAACTTATGTAATTCGACAACGTTCTCTCTCCTTTGGTGTCAGTTATAACTTCAGACATTCCCTGAAAAGCCTGGATATATGCTAGAAGGCTAACACATTTGTATTCATAGCTTATACTGTCACTGACAGAGTTACCAGATTGTTACACAAAATGAAGTGCACCATATTCACACTTCAGTGTTCACTCAAACTGTAAATATGTTGATGACACACATCTGTACATGTAGATGTAAATCTGATATTTATACTCCCGACACCATTTCTAACTGCTTTCCTTCGTAGCAATGACCTCGCGAGGGAATGTTTCTCGTCCTGTCTCCACAACAATTAATTCTCTACAACAGGCTATAGACTGAAACCATTGCAAATTTTTGTCCTTTTTTACCTCTTAGATGTACGATCACTGTTACAACATATCAACAAATTATAAATTTAATGAACAATGTTTCAATAATAATACATTTACTGACACTCGTACAAAATATCCCACGCGCAGAATAGCAGACGCAATCCTCACGCAGGCTTCAGGAAAAGAAGCAGAGAGAGTAACAGGAGTCATCAAATCTAAATTTCACTAAAAACTAATGTCACCTAATAGTGCTGATAAATTCTATCACATAATAAGTAGCAAAAGCAAACTATAAACTTCATATACCTCCTCATGTTTTCCAAGTTTCCAGGGCTGCTTTCTTTCACAGAATGCGAGAGAAAGACCAGTTTGCTGTGTGTACCAAAGGAACGAATGTTTCGTTCTCGCTGATGGAAATCCTGGTATACTTTCTCCTTTTTTGTTTTTATACAGCTCTCCCACATTAAAAAGAGGCTACAATTGAAACTTCCTGGCAGATTAAAACTGTGTGCCCGACCGAGACTCGAACTCGGGACCTTTGCCTTTCGCGGGCAAGTGCTCTACCACCTGAGCTACCGAAGCACGACTCACGCCCGGTACTCACAGCTTTACTTCTGCCAGTATCTCGTCTCCTACCTGCCAAACTTTACAGAAGCTCTCCTGCACGAAAACAGATATGATAACTGCTCTTTGTGCAGATCGGGTGAAATCCATCGTGCAACGAACAACTCTCCGCAAATGAGGAGATTGTTGAGAAGCCGTTAATTCTGCTTGTCAGCTGAGAATACCACCATCTCCCGGCAAAATACATTCACCCACTGACATTACATACAACGCCACTACAGTGGAGGCCTCCTTTACTGTTGGATTTCCTGCAGTTTCTTTCTGTACTACAATATCAACAGTTTGCTTGAAATATCATGACTTCCTTGCTAGCTGACGAGCTTTTTTGAGATTAATCATAGGTTCCTCTTAGCTGTGATAAGTCGCGCATTCTGCAGCATGAAAAAACGAATAGTGTGTTTATCTGTGGAGTAAACGCTTTCAAATTCATTCGCAGTGCTTCAATATTACTTCTTCTCCCTTACAGCTCGGACTATAACACGCGTTAATTCTCTGAGAGCAAACAAGCACAAATATTGATACTTTCTCAACTTGGCACGTAGCCGTTGCATGTTAACAGTCAACTGTTATCCCACACTGCTTCAGTACGATCAAAAGTTATCTGAAATAGCATTGTGTAAATAATCGTACCATCGTTCGTCTTGATAGATTTAAACAAGCCTCTGAAAACATTTTTCTTATTTACTAGCTTTGGGTACGAACCAAGGTCCTATCGCGTTAGCATCTGAGCTTATGCGAACACCCAGTTACTCGCGAACATTGGTTACTTATATAAAACTAATTTTTCAGAGTCAAATAAAACAAATTCGAACTGCAGTACAACGAAATTCCAGTGAAAGACAAATGGGTAGATGGATGCTTCTGGAAGCGCTTTTATTTTTCTGTTATGATTTGATACTTAAGCACAATGACTAAAAGTAATTCCAAAGCATCGCATATGAACACGCCTGGTAATGTTATCCTCAACTGATGATGGGAGATGATACAAATTTAAAACTGCGAAGAGAAAATGCGGAGCACGCAGAATACCAAGCTGAGTGATTTGGAGACTATTCGTCTCCGAGAAATAATTTCAATACTGTAGCAGGGGCTTAAAAATTTATTTGGGGTCGGCAGACAAGGAATATTAATCCCAATGGATCCCGATGAGATTAAATTTTAATTAAGCCCGTTGGAGAAATTTTTTCCTCTTTCTCCGGTGATGAATATGAATGCAAACAAAGCGGATGTGCATTATGTGGTTAATAGCGTCCGGCAGCTACAGGCAGAACGGATTTCAAAACCACCACTCCATCAAAGGATTATTAGAAAGTCTGAAGATGCAAAAGAATTCCAGTTCATGAGTATTTTTGTAGAACTGTAGAAGAAACAAGCAAAAAACTATTAGAACTGAAAATTGTGATCCAGTGCTGCTAATTTTTATGTTTGTATGGAGAGAGGCATAAGTTGAAAGGCGAGAGAATTTTGAACAAATAACGCCATATGTGTATTTCAAAAAAACTGGAGAGATAAGGAAAACATTTCCATCCGCTTTTCACCGACAGTTAGCCAAGAGTCAGTTTCAGCAGTTTCCCTCGTACCTGATTAGAGGTATATGATGTAATGAAAAAATAACGATCATCATAAATTCATTAATGTAGATGCAAATAATGTCCTCAACGCGACTAACATTCAGTGTAGCATAATTCTTAAATTAAATATCACGAGTGTTTTCAAGACAGTGAAATATTATGGTCCGTAACAGCGTGAACTCTCCGTCGTTTAGCGCACTTCGATAGACCAGTTACAAATAAGAACGTACGAACGTACGAGCGTATATGAATAAATATCATTTGAAATTATTGGTTGATATATATATATATATATATATATATATATATATATATATATATATATAACTAGGACGATGAAGCAGTGTGCAACAAAACATACGTACAGTGATAGTAAGTAAGCACTTAGCTTGTGAACTAGGAGGATCTGTTAGTAACAATCACTTTCTCATTCGGAATGTAAAAGTACCTGAGAGATAGTTTAACTTCGCGATTGATAAAGGAAGCAAAACTTAAAGAAATCAAGACTTGCTCATAGGATTTATAGGGTTTGTCGACATTGTAAAAGCGCTAGGCAACGTAAGAAGGTTCACGATGTTCAAAATTCTGAGAAAATTAGATGAAGGTGTACGGAAAGAAGGTAATATACAGTATGTTCAAGAGGGAAAAATAAGAATGGACCATGAAGAACGGAAGGATGTAAGACAGGGCTGTAGTGTTTCACTCTTGCTGTAGAAGCTATGCTGTAGAAGCGATGGCGGTAATAAAAGAAATATTCAAGAGTGGGGAAAATTCGGGGTGAAAGAACGTCAATGATAAGATTTCTATCTTTACAGTAAACTGAACAAAGACGACAGTAATGAGGAGTAACAGAAATATGACAAACGATCCACTTAACATCAAAATTGGTAATGACGAAACACTTGAAGATAAGGTATTCTGCTACCTTGAAAATAAAATAACATATGACGGACGAAACAAAGAGAACATAAAAAGCAGACAAGCGGAACCAAAGAGGGCATTCCTGGCCAAAGGAAGTCTACCGGTGTCAGATACAGGCGTTAATTTGAGGAATAAATTTCTAAGAATGTTTGGAGCACAGCATTGTACGGTAGTGAATCATGAACTGTGGGAAATCCAAAAAAGAAAAGAATCGAAACGTTTGGGATATGGTCCTGTAACAGAATGTTGGGGATGAGGTGGAATGAGGACTGAGTACATTCTTCGCTGAATCGGCGAAGAAGGAAATATGTGGAAAACACTGACATGAGGAAAGAACAGGATGATACGACGCGTGTCAAGACATCATGAGGTAAGTCCTATGGAATACTGTAGAGGAATACACCAAAAAATAAATGAGGAAGTGCGGTGGAGGTGCTACTATGAGCTGAAGAAGCCATCACAAGAGAGGAACTTGTGTCAGGCCGCACCAAACCAGTCGGAACTGTCGGATGACTATTTCCTCAAACGAAATAAGTATAACATAATATTAAAAAATCTTCTCGATCTCGCGAATGAAACGCGAATACTGATTTGAAAATTATCAGTGTATGCGATATCATGTTCAATATCATAAACAATTTTTTTGCCAAAACTGTCATTAAGCGCGAGTCCAATTGGTCTTTTCTATCTATCTATATCCGGATTCCGTTCCAGCTACTGCTTGATCTGGGTGCTGACGAGTCCTCTCCATTTGGCTCGGTCCTCCCACCACTTTTCCTCCTCCACTTGCTGCCAGGTAACACCTCTCCTTTCCACAGATATTCTCACTCCCATTTTCCACCGTGTTCTTGGGCGCCCTCTAGGTCTTTTTCCATCCATCTTAAGTTCTTCCATAATTTTGGGGAGTCTCTGCCCACGCAACCTCTAAACATGCCCATAGCATCTTAATCTCTTTCTTTTTCTTCAATTTCTTCTCTCATACTTTCTCGTTTAAGGTCCTTTCTAATCTCTACATTCCTTACTCTGTCCATTCTTGTTTTTCCCTTAATTGCTCCGAGAAATTTCATATCCCCTGCTTCCAGTCTGCTCCAGTCCCTTTCTGTCATTGCCCATATTTCTCCATCAAATGTCACAATAGGAAAGTAATAATTCTTATACATAAGGAGTTTGCCTTTTCTGAAACTTCCTTCTGTAACCTCCCATTAATTTCGTTGGTTATTCTTCCATCGCTAGATATTTCACTCCCTATATAAGTGAAACTTTCTACCACTTTGAGGGGTTCTCCATTCAAGGTAATATTTCCGTTCATCCCTTTCTCTCTTCCAAATACCATTACTTAACTCCCATCTTTATTTATTTTTAATCCATACCTTTTCATTATTTCCTTCCATGCATCAAGTTGTAACTGTACATCAACCTCTTTATCACCCCGTATTACCATATCATCTGCAAAAATTATTTTTTTGTATTTTTCTTTTACTATATCTTTAACTGCCCTATTCATTCCCCCCATCGCAACATTAAAAAGTACAGGAGATAGAATACTTCCTTGCTTAAGTCTTTGTCTTATTTCGAAGTGTTGAGAGTTAACCAATGGTGTTCTAATTCTACAATTGTGTCCTCTGTACATTGTATTTATTACATTAATGCATCCATCTTCTATATCTATCTTTTTCATTTCTTCCGAGGGGCTTTCCCTGTTAACTGAGTCATGTGCCTTTTCTGTGTCTGTAAGAACCTGAACCTTTAAATTCCACAAAATCCTACTGGAGTATTGCCGCTCTACAGCGACACATAAAAAAGGATGGGAACCATTCTTAGTACTGTATATGAAAGACTGAGACCACGCAATGTTCCATTACTGGCCTGACAGCTGTTTGGGGGAACCTATACGACTCGCGTGTTCTGCGTGACAGCGCACGCGAATCGCAAGATCGTGCACAAAGCGACGCCGGGCGGCCGCGACACAATGGGCACGCCTTGTGCTGCTCGCACAAAGCCCGCCCCCGCGCACGCAGATTGAGATCCGCGGGCGAGAGAACACCGGGGAATGCAGAGCAGGAAAGGGGGAGAAGGGCGGTGTTCATCTTGGGTTATGCGGCAAGAAGTGCGAGGTGGCTTTCATACAAATGCGGAATATCAACATTTTGATTCGCTCCGATACGCGCTCGGTGGCGCCATAAATAAGGCATTCCCGACGGCGCGCACGTGGGGACGGAACGGCGCGTGTGCGGTGGAAACCAATAACCGACCCGCGTCTGCTTGCGCCCCGGCCGCGTAAATCTGCAGCTTGCCGCTGATGCAGGTGACAATGGGGCTGGAATATTGGCGGGGGCTGGGCGGCTGACTATCTTACGGCTGGGGACAGGTGGCGTGCGCGGCTGCGCCTCCAGATATATGACGCCGCCGTACGAACACAGCCACCGCCTCCCTGTCACAAACGCCTCCCCGGAAGCTTTCCGCCTTTTGGTCGCCACAGTGTACGTCGAAAGTCTCTGCATTCTGCGTATTTCACCCTTTTTTATCCTTTAGTTTCTCCATAAAGTCTCTCATACTGCTGCGGAAGCAAAGGGAACTTCACAGAAAACATAAACATAGCCAAAGCCTTGCAGACAAACAAAAATTACGCGAAGCGAAATGCAGTGTGAGGAGGGCCATGCGAGAGGCGTTCAATGAATACGAAAGTAAAGTTCTGTGTACTGACGGCATAAAATCCTAAGAAATTTTGGTCTTACGTTAAAGCGGTAGGTGGATCAAAACAAAATGTCCAGACACTCTGTAACCAAAATGGTACTGAAACAGAGGATGACAGACTAAAGGTCGAAATACTAAATGTCTTTTTCCAAAACTGTTTCACAGAGGAAGACTGCACTGTAGTTCCTTCTCTAGATTGTCGCACAGATGACAAAATGGTAGATATCGAAAAAGACGACAGAGACGCTCAAAAGAGGAAAGGCCGCTGGACCTGATGGGATACCAGTTCGATTTTACACAGAGTACGCGAAGGAACTTGCCCCCCTTCTTGCAGCGGTGTACCGTAGGTCTATAGAAGAGAGTAGCGTTCCAAAGGATTGGAAAAGGGCACAGGTCATCCCAGTTTTCAAGAAGGGACGTCGAACAGATGTGCAGAACAATAGACCTATATCTCTAACGTCGATCAGTTGTAGAATTTTGGAACACGTATTATGTTCGAGTATAATGACTTTTCTGGAGACTAGAAATTTACTCTGTAGGAATCAGCCTGGGTTTCGAAAAAGACGGTCGTGTGAAACCCAGCTCGCGCTATTCGTCCACGAGACTCAGAGGGCCATAGACGCGGGTTCAACAGGTACATGCCGTGTTTCTTGACTTCCGCAAGGCGTTCGATACAGTCCCCCACAGTCGTTCAATGAACAAAGTAAGAGCATATGGACTATCAGACCAATTGTGTGATTGGATTGAAGAGTTCCTAGATAACAGAACGCAGCATGTTATTCTCAATGGAGAGAAGTCTTCCGAAGTAAGAGTGACTTCAGGTGTGCCGCAGGGGAGTGTCGTAGGACCGTTGCTATTCACAATATACATAAATGACCTTGTGGATAAAATAGGAAGTTCACTGAGGTTTTTTGCGGATGATGCTGTGGTATATCGAGAGGTTGTAACAATGGAAAATTGTACTGAAATGCAGGAGGATCTGCAGCGAATTGACGCATGGTGCAGGGAATGGCAATTGAATCTCAATGTAGACAAGTGTAATGTGCTGCGAATACATAGAAAGATAGATCCCTTAACATTTAGCTACAAAATAGCAGGTCAGCAACTGGAAGCAGTTAATTCCATAAATTATCTAGGAGTACGCACTAGGAGTGATTTAAAATGGAATGATCATATAAAGTTGATGGTCGGTAAAGCAGATGCCAGACTGAGATTCATTGGAAGAATCCTAAGGAAATGCAATCGGAAAACAAAGGAAGTAGGTTACAGTACGCTTGTTCGCCCACTGCTTGAATACTGCTCAGCAGTGTGGGATCCGTACCAGATAGGGTTGATAGATGAGATAGAGAAGATCCAAAGGAGAGCAGGATCATTTAGTAATCGCGAAAGCGTTACGGAGATGATAGATAAACTCCAGTGGAAGACTCTGCAGGAGAGACGCTCAGTAGCTCGGTACGGGCTTTTGTTAAAGTTTCGAGAACGTACCTTCACCGAAGAGTCAAGCAGTATATTGCTCCCAGAATGATATTTTCACTCTGCAGCGGAGTGTGCGCTGATATTAAACTTCCTGGCAGATTAAAACTGTGTGCCCGACAGTTTTAATCTGCCAGGAAGTTTCATATCAGCGCACGCTCCGCTGCAGAGTGAAAATATCATTCTGGAAACATCCCCCAGGCTGTGGCTAAGCCATGTCTCCGCAATATCCTTTCTTTCAGGAGTGCTAGTTCTGCAAGGTTCGCAGGAGAGCTTCTGTAAAGTTTGGAAGGTAGGACACGAGGTACTGGCAGAAGTAAAGCTGTGAGTACCGGGCGTGAGTCGTGCTTCGGTAGCTCAGTTGGTAGAGCACTTGCCCGCGAAAGGCAAAGGTCCCGACTTCGAGTCTCGGTCGGGCGCACAGTTTTAATCTGCCAGGAAGTTTCATATCAGCGCACACTCCGCTGCAGAGTGAAAATATCATTCTGGAAACATCCCCCAGGCTGTGGCTAAGCCATGTCTCCGCAATATCCTTTCTTTCAGGAGTGCTAGTTCTGCAAGGTTCGCAGGAGAGCTTCTGTAAAGTTTGGAAGGTAGGAGGCGAGGTACTGGTAGAAGTAAAGCTGTGAGTACCGGGCGTGAGTCGTGCTTCGGTAGCTCAGTTGGTAGAGCACTTGCCCGCGAAAGGCAAAGGTCCCGAGTTCGAGTCTCGGTCGGGCACACAGTTTTAATCTGCCAGGAAGTTTCAGTATATTGCTCCCTCCTACGTATATCTCGCGAAGAGACCATGAGGATAAAATCAGAGAGATTAGAGCTCACACAGAAGCATACCGACAATCCTTCTTTCCACGAACAATACGAGACTGGAATAGAAGGGAGAACCGATAGAGGTACTCAAGGTACCCTCCGCCGCACACCGTCAGGTGGCTTGCGGAGTATGGATGTATATGTAGATGTAGATACACTGTTGCTTTGATCTTTAGCCCAGTGACTGGTCCTACGATATCCTCCAAGCTAATTTATCCTGCGAAAGCTGATTCTTCTCTGTGTTACTACTCCCACCTACGTCCATTCTAGTCTGCTTATTGTATTCAAGACCTCGTCATCCCTACAATTTTCACCCCCTCTTTTTGTTGTGGTTTCGTAAGTAGGCTGTTTAGGTTTGTATGTTGGTAACGTCACGTAGCGTTCTGTATTAAAATCACTGACTGTGCTGTGTGCAGTCTGTGGCTGGTTTGCATTGTTGGAATGTTCTCTATTGTAGTGTTGGGCAGCTGGATGTGAACGGCGCGTAGCGTTGCGCAGTTGGAGGTGAGCCGCCAGCAGTGGTGGATGTGGGGAGAGAGAAGCCAGAGTTTTGAAATGTTAATATGAATGGCCGAGCTGGAAGTGTGTCTGTCAGAAAAAGGAAATTTGCCAAACTGGATGTCACAAATTATACATATATATTATGACTTTTGAACACTATTAAGGTAAATACATTGTTCTCTACCAAAATCTTTCATTTGCTAACTATGCCTATCAGTAGTTAGTGCCTTCAGTAGTTAGAATCTTTTACTTAGCTGGCAGTATTGGCGCTCGTTGTATTGCAGTAGTTCGAGTAACGAAGATTTTTGTGAGGTAAGTGATTCATGAAAGGTATACGTTATTGTTAGTCAGGACCATTTTTTGTAGGCATTATTGAAAGTCAGATTGCGTTGTGCTAAAAAATAAATAAATAAATAAATATTGTGTGTCAGTTTACTGTTGATCAGAATAAGTAAAGAGAGAAATGTCTGAGTACGTTCAGTTTTGCTCAGCTGTTTGAAATCAAATAAAGTAAGAGTTCTTCCAAAACTGTCATTCTCAATTTTTCTAAGGGGATGTTTCAGTTTGATTTAGCTCTCCACGCTACACTGAACTGCGCAAGCCTCATCATCTCCCAGTACCTAACTGCAACCTAAGTCCTTCTGAATCTTCTTACTGCATTCACCTCTTGGTCTCCCTCTACGATTTTTGTCCCCCCCCCCCCCTATACACACATACATACATCCCTCCAGTACTAAATTTATGACCCCTTAATGTCTCAAAATGTGTCCCACCCACTCAACCCTTCTATTCAAGTTACGGCACAAATTTCTTTTCTACCGATTCCTATTCAGTACCACCTTATTAGTTACGTGATCTGCCCATCTAGTCTGTAGCGTCCTTATGCAGCACCACATTCCAAAAGCTTCTATTCTCTTCTTGTCTAAACTGTTTATCGCTCACGTTTCACTTCCATACATGGCTACACTCCATACACATACTTTCAGAACACATACTGACAATTCTATATTCGATCTTAATAAATTCCTCTCCTTCAGCAATGATTTTCTATTCATTGCCAAATTTTGCTACTCAAATTGAGTGGAATGATACAGAGGTAGTCTAAAGATGTCCCAACGAACCCTTTGCGACGCACTTAAGTGTGTTTTGCAGAGTAGCCATAGAGTTGCAGAAATAGCAAAACTCATCTACTACCCTAAGTGCCTCGTTTCTTAAACTAATTCCCTCAGCATCACCTGATTTAATTAGACTACATTCCATTTTCTTTGATTCGTTTTTGTTAATGATCATCTTATACCCTCCTTTCAAGGCACTGTCCGTTCCGCTCTCCCAAGTCTCCCAAGTCCATTGCTGTCTCTGATAGACCTCAACTTTTTATTCCTCCTTCCTGGACTTCAATTCCTACTCCAAATTTTTCTTTGTTTTTCTTTACTGCTTGCTCAATGTAGCAATGTACAGACTGAATAACATCAAGGTTAGGCTACAAACCTGTCTCACTCCCTTCTCAAACACTCTTAAGTCTAAAAGATCTATAAATGTAGGTTTGCCTTTCCTTATCTCCTCTTAGAAGTCGTAAGGTCAGTATTGCCCAGGGTGTTACTGCATTTCTACGGAATCCATCCTGATCTTCCGCGAAGTCGGATTCTTCTATCAACTGATCCTTCCTTTTAGTGAAATTGTGTTATACATTACGTTTCTCCCCAATATGTTTCGCAACCTCCTCATTACTTATCCATTCTACCCATATTTACTATGTCATCAGCGAATCTCAAAGTTTCTTTTCTTGTCCCTGAACTTTAACCCATATCCTAATTTCTCCCTGGTTTCTTCCATGGTTTGTTCACTGCAGTGATTAACAATGGGGGCAGCCTACAGCCATGTCTCACTCTCTGCTCAACCACTGCTTCCTTCCATGACCTTTGACTCTTCTAACTGTACTCGTGTTTGGTTCCTGTATTTTATCCTTACTTCCTTTGTTATTTCAAAGAGTGCACTGCAGTCAACAGTTTGAGAGAAAAAAAATTATGTAAAATCAAATTTACGAAAAAAGGCTCAATACCAAGCAACTGCATATATATTTAATCTTCGTTGTCTCTTACTTTCAACAAGGTCTATATAGTTATTCCAAGACGGGCATGTCTTTAGAAAACGTAAAACCTGAGATACTGCTCTCTTTACGCTCGGAAAGTTTAGTAGTCAGTCTTTGGGCTTTCGAGGTGATAAGTTACCAATCAACTGTTTTGCTAAGCACAACTAAAAGCTCAGTTGACAATGATGTCTTTGATCTTCTTTACTCAATTACCATAATGTATGACATTATTAACAACTGTCGAATCAGCAAAGCAGTAAAAAATGCGTTTCCACTGTCTGTGAGCACGGCTAGCGATTGTATAGTATTCTCCTTGCTGACCGAAGTTACCAAAGTCTTCCATGATCTCACTGTATCGGGCAACGTCTGACAGGAAACCCACCATCATCTTACTTCCAACGTTATTTTTTAAGAGGATGCTGTGATGTCTTTACTGTTTTCCGACATTGTGAGAATGGTCGTATGTTTCTTGGCCTTTCGCAATATGTCAGCAATCCTTCCACACACCGAAACTGAATTTTTCTCCCTCTCAAGCTTACATTTTTGTCTCACCGTTTACGAAACTCTGTATAATTGGGTCTAACTGTACCAACTCAATATACTTGATTTTTCAGCAGCACTTCCATGAAATAATGCTACCACTTCTCCAGTGCACTGAATCTTGAATAAGGTTGACAACACCTCATTCCTCGAAAGGTATACTGCATATCGCGTATCGAACTATACAAATTTCTTAGACAGTTGTTAAAGCTTCATTTATATGTCATGTGAGTTCAAACTTGATAAGTTGAAATCACTGTGAACATGTTAAAATAATGAATTTGCTGGGTAACATACTTTTAGCCACCTGAATAGGATTTAAGTGAAATATTCAGACTTTCTCTTCTATTCTTGGACACTCACTTCTGCAGTTAATCATCGTAATACTGGCCATGTAAAATTATGTGACATTCCTAATGATTGTTTGAGAGATGTGACGTATACGACGTGAACACAATTTCATATATCACGTTATAGGTACTGGGGATGTAGAAATTGGAATGACTAACGGGATGTCTGTGCCCATTATTGAATCTCCTAATGCTTTCACAATAGCCTTAAAATTTTCCTCCAGCACACTTTGGGACTTTTTATCCAAAGAGCAGAATTTAGATGTGCTTCTACCGACTACTTCCCTTTTTTATGCACTTCGAAGAACTAAAATCTAAAGGGTGGACTTACGAATTTGTGTTTAATCCTCCTACGCGCTATGCTGATTTGTCATACAATCATCCCTTTTTTCAGTTCCTAATCATGTCTCTCTCGTCCGCTGTGATTTAGTCTGTTGGGAATTCTTTACTTTCGCTCTTAAACAACCTGTACTGTCGACAACCCGTCTAAGTATTCTAATATTTGTTTCTCTCATCAATAAGCTTTTGTTACTTAAATTAATAATTATTTCCTCCGCTTAACGAAATAATGTCGTCGATAGTCAAATACCAGGTAATAACAATAAACAGATTCATATTCCAATTTATAAAAAATTAAGTGAAAGGTTAGAAGTTAAATTCTCGTCGACGACAGGATTGTTAGAGACGGAATGAAATATCGAATTAGACGTGATGGGGAAGGTAATCTTTACAACGGAACCATCTCGGTTTGTTGGTTGGTTTTGGGGAAGGGGACCAGACAGCGAGGTCATCGGTCCCTTCGGATTAGGGACGGATGATGAAGGAAGTCGGCTGTGCCCTTTCAAAGGAACCATCTCAGAATTTTTCTGAAGCGATTTAGGGAAATCACGGAAAACTTACATCAGGATGGCCGGACGCGGGTTTGAACAGTCGTCCTCCCGAATGCGAGTCTAGCGTGCTAACCACTGCGCCACCTGGCTCGGTGGAACCATTTCGGCATCCACCTCAAGTGATTTAGAGAAACCACAGGCAACGTAAATCTGAGTAGGTGGACGGGTATATGAAACCTCCCGCTTATATAATGATAGTCCAGTGCGTTAACCACTATATCATACAGCTAGATGTTACTTCTTTTAACTAATCCCTTGTCGATTTGGTCACACTGTCTTCCGATTCACAGTCAGTAAGGGGGAGAGCTCCTCCATCGTCGATAGTTAATAGTAACAACGGTCTGAAAAAAGTTCACCTGCATTTTTCTGACACTCAAATTCTACACAAATAGCGCAGACAATTAGCAGAAACGTACTAATGCATACTCTTCCAGCTCTTGCTATAGAACAGGTACGATTACGTACACGAAAGACAGAAATCCATGCCATGAATGAGTTGTAGCCCCTAATCGCACGGAATCGCATTATTATACTATTTCATGATTGCAGTGGATGTGGATGTAAGGTGTCAAAATGTGTTGTGTTGGACGTCACGTAACAAGTGTCGCCGCTGTTCACTACGGAATATTCTGCAACCAATAATTGGCTAATATATGATTACTGTATCGCATGTATATACTATTGTATGATTGC
Organism: Schistocerca nitens; assembly: GCF_023898315.1. Lineage (NCBI taxonomy): Eukaryota > Metazoa > Arthropoda > Insecta > Orthoptera > Acrididae > Schistocerca > Schistocerca nitens. Next base: position 19,480,854 of record NC_064619.1, read on the forward strand.
AGTGTATGTGGGTGTAAGGTGACAAAATGTGTTGTGTTGGACATGACGTAACAAGTGTCACCGCTGTTCAGTACGGAATAATCTGCAACCAATAATCGGCTAATATATGATTACTGTAATTTATTTAAGATGTTTTGTAAGTTGTGGCGTATTAGTTGTTGTAGATAGAGTGCGTGGAGAAAAGCTAACTGCGAACGATGATACGGCAAGCATTTCCAGTCAGCAGACTATTGAGCGGCAGACGTTATGAATGGCGCCGCAGATGCCTCCCGAACAGTACCCTCACGGTCACTGGACACAATACAGACAATGTTAAAAGTCGTGGTAGCACTATACGTTTATTCATTTTAATGGTTCTGATACGCCTTAAGATAGATTTTAGGGGTAGTACCAATTTGGTCTCTACGACCACCGGTTACTCAACAATCAAGTCGTAGTCGGGTTTGGTGGTAAGAGGATGGGCTAGTCGAAGTAAATGTTTGACTACAGTGAACATTGTGATTCAGTTGTTGGTATATAGACTTTCGGAAGGAATTAGTCGAGGCTATGAGGGATATTTTATGACTTTCTATTCATCTGCGACAAGGTATCGAACATAATCTAGGATCTGGTTAAGTACGAAAGTACAGTCTGTGCATAAATAATTTGTTATTATCCGTAAAGTATTGTAAAACAGTTGGCTGTGATTTTCTTCAAATCTACTATTGTTGAGGTTATTTTATGAGTAGGTTATTGGAAACCAGCACTGGCTCCGATCGTATATCAATTACTGGTCCTGTATAGAACGCTTTTGTGAGGAATAGTGGGTTCTGATTATTGTTGTTGGATGTAAGATTTAGCACTGACTTTGTAGGACGTCCCAAGTGCGAATACTGTTTGCAGGCAATATTATTAATTCTGTTGGTTCAAATGGCTCTGAGCACTATGGGACTCAACTGCTGAGGTCATTAGTCCCCTAGAACTTAGAACTAGTTAAACCTAACTAACCTAAGGACATCACAAACATCCATGCCCGAGGCAGGATTCGAACCTGCGACCGTAGCGGTCTTGCGGTTCCAGACTGCAGCGCCTTTAACCGCACGGCCACTTCGGCCGGCATTAATTCTGTATTTCAAGTTTCTGCTACCAGTCACTTTTTATTTTACGCTTAATCTAACATAATGCAATTCGTTTCGAACATGTTCTGTTCATCTTCAGGAGTTTAGACATACATACATACATACATACATACATAGAGAAATGTTACTTAAAAATAGTCTTGAACTAGATTAATCTAGAACACTTTGTCCATTGTTTTTTACTGCAGCTGCTGGTGTGGCATTTGGGGGGAAGGAGGGGAGCAGTGTATGGCTAGAAACCGAAATCAGTGATGTCTTCTGCTGGTTTTCTTCTTTGTGGTTGACTATGTATATCACAGCCTGTATAGGATGCAGATCGATTTGCATCAGTTATGTGTTACAAAAATAGTGTGAAAGGCTTTTATATTAAAGTTGATCATTTACAATTTCATAATCAAAAACTCAAAATTCTTCAGCAGTCTTAAGCCAATTCTAACTCAATAGATTCAAGATATGTCAATGTAAATAACTGACTACAAATCTGTCAGTACCAAGAATATCGATACAAAACCTCGATAATCGATACAGACTCACATGCTACAGTCCGCCATCTTGCGTTGTGTGTATAACATCGAAGCAATTTCTGTAGTGAATTACGTTGGCAATCAGTGACAAAATATAACGTGTAATAGTGTAATGTCAATCAACAGCTCCGCCATTACACCAGTGATGCAAGTGAAGCAGCAATGAAATTGTAAGTGACCAACTGTCATATAAAAGCCTTTCACACTATTTTCGTAACACATAACTGATGCAAATTTATCTGCATCCTATACAGGCTGTGATATACATAGTCAACCATAAAGAAGAAAACCAGCAGAAGACATCAATGAATTCGATTTCTAGCCTTACACCGCCCCCCCTCCTTCCCCCCAAATGCCACACCAGCAGCTACAGAAAAAACAATGGACCAAGTGTTCTAGATTTGTCTAGTTTAAGGCTGTTTATTTTTAAGTAACATTTCTCTATGTATGTATGTATGTATGTATAAACGCCTGAAGATGAAGAGAACATGTTCGAAACGCGTTGCATTATGTTAGATTAAGCATAAAACGAAAAATGACTGGTAGCAGAAACTTGAAATAAATAATTATCCCACACAGTCACGGTTCACAAACATAGCCATTATGGCTGAAAATAATTATTAACTCTGGAACTCGTGATCTGAAATACAGCTTAGTGGCCCTCAGGTTAACAAGATCTACAAGCGATTTAAACATCTGATACGTACATGACGGAATCATTCATCTGAATCACGTTCACCCTTATTTCGCACTGAAGAAAGATCTGCGGATTGAGACCAAAAATACTGTAACACACTTGGGAAAGTGATAGATACCTTAGACACCAACGCCTGAAGAGGAAGACTTTTGCTTGTCTCTGTTAAGGATATGGTGAAAGTGGTGGCGGCAGTAGTTTTTTTCTTACAGGGTAGATTACTATCAATAGTTGGGGCACACGGCCACTCTTACGCATCGCGTACTGTGGTGTTCGCATGTGGTGGATAAAGATTTGGGTGTTGTTAGAAATGAAAACTTAGTTCCCGACTTCGTGATTTTTGCCGATCGTGATACAGTTCCAGAATATTGTGATTAAAGATAAGGAAATAGAATCTGAAGTAGAAGAAACTATCAAAAAGGAAGGTAGTTAAAGATCGAAAGTTGATTTTTTTCAAAAGAGATATCATGGGAAAAAAGGACAACATTATTCTATATAAACAGAAACTTTCGAAAAAACAGTATTTTGAAGATGGCCTTTGAATTTCAAAGACAAATAGGTTCTCTTGTTCAACTGCAGCTATAAATTAATCTTAAAAGAAAAATACCGGTACGATAAGGTAGAACCTTTCCTACTGAAATAAAATCACGTATAAAATTATTGATTTTTCAGTCACTTCAAGAAAAGAATATACATATGCGCATACATGAGGAACAAAATAGATTTAGTTGCTACGATGCGTACTTAGAGAGAAACAGTAAGCTATATCGCTCACTATAGAAATAGATAGATGTTTGCTTCTGTGGTTAAAATTTCACAGAACAAAAGAAAGCGTGCTTACTTTTATTTTGATGAAAGGAGATTTGTGAAAGATTAATGTCGCGTAGGTACACCAAAATAATTCGACAGTCGTTTGTTTAAATCGGTTTTTAAGAGGTTTCTTATACCCAAATGAGCTAAGCTCAATTAAAAAAGAAAGAGAGAGAATGAATATTTGCTTTATTTGGAGTGCATTCAGCAGTCAAATTGTCTATTTTGGGTAAAACTTTTTAATTAAACTATAAAAGAAGGTCCAAGCTGTTGGCATACTAAAAGTACGGTAGTTACAATTTAAGTGATATTGGTGATTTGACACAGAAGTAACTAGTCTCAATTGACGAAGATAATTAATTACGGAAGTGTAAACTCACCAAAAATCTAATTCTGTGATGTTATAAGGAAAATCTGCTACCAGTGCCATTCTTTTAGTAGGAATATATAAAATAGTTCGACGTACTGCATCTCATAATACTACAACTTGGGATATTTTATTGATTTTACGGTAGTCAGGTACCGTAGCGAACTACATAGATTGGCTGCTACGTGCGGTTCTGCATTGGAAAGACGGAAGTAGCTGTTACTAGCACTACAGGGCTTATTCTTGCAATTTTTCTCTTCGACGCTTTACATGAGAGGTGACCCCGAAGTACAACAGGTTGATTCTCTCGGGTAATAATATTTCATGCTTGTAAAGCTGAGAAGCGTGTAAAATACGCTGCTGTTGACGTTGCTCAGGTAAAGGACATTCGAGGCCACGAAGGAGCCATTGGTCCCACCGAGCGAGCGGCGTAAATATCGCAGGCAAGTGCTCCATTCGCACTGTGGAGATGGTGAGCCCTGCGGGGGTCGGATATTGAAGGCGCTATCTCCACCGCAGACGCCCCGGGAAGGCGCCGTCTCCAGGTCACGGCCGTAACCGACCTGGCCCAATATCCGGCCGATACTCGCATTGCCACACCACGAGGCGTGTGTGACGTAGACGGCGATACAGCAGCCACTGGAGAGAACAATCAGAACGTCAGAGGACGTGATCACCTACTGTCGTATTTCAGGCACCTGCCGGCAAGGTGAGGTCTTTCAAGATGCCTACATTTCTTTCTTCATGAATTACTGGAACAATTCTGAGTTGCCCAATACCTGCCAACCGATGAAAAGATTGCTGTTAGGATACAAGTAAAACACAGCGGTCGAAATATTACATTTCCTTACATTTTTGAAGAAGTTGTTGGAGACGTCATGTACTGAGGGGAAAGGAAACGCAGTCCCTGCCGTTCTTGGGTCAAACAGGGCGAAACCTGTTGACATGAACGAATGGATCAGAAGATGCGAAAACTCTCAGCGCAACGTGCGACGATTCTATCTGTTCGTAATTGTCTCAGTAACAACTGAACAGGACACAGTAGGCTATGAGTGGTAGCACTTGTAAAATTTGATCTTCCATTACCATCAGTGAGAGTGGGACACCGTAGTAACTACAGCAACATTGGTAGAAGTTTAAGCAGGAGAAGGTTGCTTAAATTCTGGGTTGATGCGGCACTGCAGGGAAAATTCTTGGATGGTGAGTGGCCAGACTGGAATTGTTTTTTTTTTTTGTTCGAAGTTTAACTCTTTTGTGATATTTTTTCTTGCAATATGTACACACCAGCTTCGGGCCCACATCTTCGCTCGCGTGGATTGTATGCTCTGCACAGATCATTTTTTTAATTAATTTCTTTATGTTGTTTACAAATTGCAATACCTTCTAAGCTTTTCACGCTAATTAAGGCCATAAAACCGTCGTCTTTTCCGAATGTACTTCAGGCCAAAAAAAATTCTGGTAGGTGGAGACCAAGGTTTCTGTTAATCATGCCTTTGAATTCTTATGGTAATATTTTCGTAGAAGCCGGCCGTTGTGGTCGAGCGGGTCTAGGCGCTTAAGTCCGGAACCGCGCTGCTGCTAAGGTCGCAGGTTCGAATCCTGCCTCGGGCATGGATGTGTGTGATGTCCTTACGTTAATTAGGTTTAAGTAGTTCTAAGTCTAGGGGAGTGATGACCTCAGATGTCAAGTCCCATAGTGCTCAGAGCCATTTGAACTATCTGAATTTCCATAGAAACTTTCATTCCCTAACACATATTTCTTTATATTAAACCGAGAAGTAAAATACCAATTTATATACATGTTTTAATATAACGAAACATCTACATACAAACTTTCATCCACTATTTTATCCACTTAGGCGGTGATGTTCCAAAAACACTAAAACATTTATTTTTTATTTGTTAACTGAGAAGTCAAATATAAATTTTCATGAACCAATTTATAAAAATACTTTAATAGTTCTTTAATAACTTTTTTAGAATTTCATTCGCTATTTAACTTCAAAAATGCTGAAATATTTATTTCTTTATTTCTGACCGAGAAACCAAACACCAGACTGTCGTGGGTCTAGCTTTAAAATTGCCTTAAAAGCGACATATTTTCAATACACTTTATATCCTCTACTTCTCCCCTTATGGCCGGAAATTCGAAAAATCCCTTCTTAAATGACGCCTAGTGCATAAGATCAATAGCCTTTCCAGATTTCAAGTTTCTTCACTTAGAGGTTTGGGTTGGGCTGGGCTGGGCGATGGTGTGTCAGTCAGTCGGGACAGTGTCTTCCACATGTACAGATACATTTGAAATGTGTGCTGACATGTCGGTGTAGCTCCATCGATGACTGATCAAATCAAAGGGAAAGCTCTACCGCCATAAAGGTATACAACAACCCAAATGTATTGCTTCTGTACTACTTAAATTTTTGAGAAATCATTCGCTATGTCTCTGATTGCTTACTTGATTTGAACAGTTTTATGAATAAATGGACTTAACGACTAAAAATAATGACAATAGACCTGTTAAAGTATAAGTAATTCCGCCACGCTCAGTGCTGTATGGAACTCTTCTTATATTATTGCAATGGTCGCGACGTTCAGATGTGTCACCCACAACTCAGTACAGAAGGTGAGATTCACCTGTACTGTCGCTGATGACAAGCGACCGCAGTTGCGCACCAAAACGCTGGATTAGAAATAAGAGGAACTTAAGTTACTTCTTTTGTTCAGTTCGGCGATGATTTTCCTGATTCTCTCTTGGCCGATGCAACGACGTCTTTGCGAGACATAGAAGGATAAATCTTTATCTTTTCGTGTTACTTGGATACAAACGATCCATTCAGAATCCTCTCACTGCTGAGGATATCTTGAAGTGGGAGCAACCTCACTGCATATCTTAACGAGAAGCTATAGCCTGTTTTTATTCTCAATTTTGGCTACGGAATGAAGTGCCTACAATGTGTGCTACTAGAACGTTTCTGACAAACGGAAAGAGGAAGCATTTCCAAAGTCAATATCAGCTTTTCCTGTGGCAGCTGCGGATGGTTAAGCGAACACACCATATCTGCGGACCGCCCGAAACGACGCAAGTTGCGATGCTGGTGTGGATGAAAGTGGACAATTTATTTCTAAGCCTTTAGAATCTGTCTGCAACAAATTTTGCAACAGGTGTTCTGCTCATTTTTGTTATGTACTGCGACAGGAACGCTCCAGGTGGTAATCAAGCTACAGTGTTGAATAGTCCATGCTGCTGCAAACGTCGTCGAACTGTTCCTGCAGATGGTTGTTGTCTTGCAAACGTCCCCATCTGTTGACTCAGGGATCGAGACTCGGCTGCACGATCCGTTACAGCCATGCGGATAACATGCCTGTCATCTCGACTGCTAGTGATACGAGGCCGTTGGGATCCAGCACGGCGTTCCGTCTTACCCTCCTGAACGCACCGATACCATGTTCTGCTAACAGTCATTGGATCTCGACCAACGTGAGCAGCAATGTCGCGATACGATACACCGCAATCGCGATAGGCTACAATCCGACCTATATCAAAGTCGGAAACGTGATGGTACGCATTTCTCCTCCTTACACAAGGCATCACAACAACGTTTCACCAGGCAACGCCGGTCAACTGCTGCTTGTGTCTGATAAATCGGTTGGAAACTTTCCTCATGTCAGCACGTTGTAGGTGTCGCCACCGGCGCCAACCTTGTGTGAGTGCTCTGAAAAGCTAATCATTTGCATATCACAGCATCTTCTTCCTGTCGGTTACATTTCGCGTCTGTAGCATGTCATCTTCGTGGTGTAGCAATTTTAATGGCCAGTAGTGTATTATTTTTTTCCTAAGTTACTGCTCTCTTTACATTTACTTTCCGATCATTGATGGCTCCTGATATTTTGTTAATTCTTGGAATGTAAAAATACACTCCTGGAAATTGAAATAAGAACACCGTGAATTCATTGTCCCAGGAAGGGGAAACTTAATTGACACATTCCTGGGGTCAGATACATCACATGATCACACTGACAGAACCACAGGCACATAGACACAGGCAACAGAGCATGCACAATGTCGGCACTAGTACAGTGTATATGCACCTTTCGCAGCAATGCAGGCTGCTATTCTCCCATGGAGACGATCGTAGAGATGCTGGATGTAGTCCTGTGGAACGGCTTGCCACGCCATTTCCACCTGGCGCCTCAGTTGGACCAGCGTTCGTGCTGGACGTGCAGACCGCGTGAGACGACGCTTCATCCAGTCCCAAACATGCTCAATGGGGGACAGATCCGGAGATCTTGCTGGCCAGTATAGTTGACTTACACCTTCTAGAGAACGTTGGGTGGCACGGGATACATGCGGACGTGCATTGTCCTGTTGGAACAGCAAGTTCCCTTGCCAGTCTAGGAATGGTAGAACGATGGGTTCGATGACGGTTTGGATGTACCGTGCACTATTCAGTGTCCCCTCGACGATCACCAGTGGTGTACGGCCAGTGTAGGAGATCGCTCCCCACACGATGATGCCGGGTGTTGGCCCTGTGTGCCTCGGTCGTATGCAGTCCTGATTGTGGCGCTCACCTGCACGGCGCCAAACACGCATACGACCATCATTGGCACCAAGGCAGAAGCGACTCTCATCGCTGAAGACGACACGTCTCCATTCGTCCCTCCATTCACGCCTGTCGCGACACCACTGGAGGCGGGCTGCACGATGTTGGGGCGTGAGCGGAAGACGGCCTAACGGTGTGCGGGACCGTAGCCCGGCTTCATGGAGACGGTTGCGAATGGTCCTCGCCGATACCCCAGGAGCAACAGTGTCCCTAATTTGCTGGGAAGTGGCGGTGCGGTCCCCTACGGCACTGCGTAGGATCCTACGGTCTTGGCGTGCATCCGTGCGTCGCTGCGGTCCGGTCCCAGGTCGACGGGCACGTGCACCTTCCGCCGACCACTGGCGACAACATCGATGTACTGTGGAGACCTCACGCCCCACGTGTTGAGCAATTCGGCGGTACGTCCACCCGGCCTCCCGCATGCCCACTATATGCCCTCGCTCAAAGTCCGTCAACTGCACATACGGTTCACGTCCACGCTGTCGCGGCATGCTACCAGTGTTAAAGACTGCGATGGAGCTCCGTATGCCACGGCAAACTGGCTGACACTGACGGCGGCGGTGCACAAATGCTGCGCAGCTAGCGCCATTCGACGGCCAACACCGCGGTTCCTGGTGTGTCCGCTGTGCCGTGCGTGTGATCATTGCTTGTACAGCCCTCTCGCAGTGTCCGGAGCAAGTATGGTGGGTCTGACACACCGGTGTCAATGTGTTCTTTTTTCCATTTCTAGGAGTGTATAATAACTGTCTCGTTGACTATGAAGAAAAAGGATTGGAAACAACAACGATTTTTAGAACGCATATGACATTATGAGTCGGACGGTTTTCTGTCCGCTTGAGGCGCTAGTGTCGCTCCAGCTGTCAACAGGAATAAGCTTCACGGCAGTGAGGTTAGCGCCTGTGATTTTACCAACGAAACCGCTTTAGCAGGATCACCAAATCGTAGATACCTGGTAGAGCGAGCCCACTGTGTGCACAAAGTCTAGTAGGAATCGCCCGTGTCAATAGAAGGCAAGCGCTGGCTGGGAGTGAGCGCTGTGCCAAGGGGGAACAGCTTCCAGCAGACCCACGTCAGCGCGGATCAAATGGAGTGTGACGCCGATGCTTCACGACACACTTCACTGGCCGTCCATCTCGGCAGACCGTCAGAAACACGTTGGAAGGCGCCTCACATCCCGAAGTCTGCGGTAGGAGATGTGGTCTGACTGAAGTAGCCATTTGTCGAGTGTCGTCTGCACGCTATAAATTTCCTTACTTTCGCTTTCTTATACATCGCTTACAACTAATGGACATAGGCCAATATTAGTATTGTGGTAGTCCTCAGCCTGACGAGGATATATTCTTCACAGATGTGCTACATCATTCCACAAGTCTTATGAGGGAATCGAGTTCCGTTTCCCACTACCTACATTGCAGTACATTTTCTGTACGTGTCACTTCGGCATTTCATCAACAGGAAAGCTTCAGATGGTGGCGTATCAAGCTTTTACCCCTTCGCCATCTTATTCCATTATTCCATTGGCTCTCAGTTCTTCTTTTAATAGCATTCGTTAGGAGGTGCGCATACTCGATTACAAGACTCGTCCACGTCCCGCTCTTTGTTTGGGTCAAAGCGATTTTTACTCTAATTTTATATGTTATGACTTTGTTTAGAAATAGAACTTTCTTCCACTGCATTCCCTTAAAATGCCTCTTTCGTGTACCTTATGTACATCTCTCATTTGGTTTCCCACAGTATTGTTACGAGAGCCACATGAGGAAATTAAAACTCTCTTTGGGCATATAAATACGTCACTCTTCGTGTAAAGCCGAAATCTTCAGTGTTTTTTCCGATGATAATCAACTATCTCTCAGTTTCCAATAAATAACGCTTACGGAATGATAAATTATTTCGTTTATTCGTTATGAATCCTTTTGTAGTAAAAGTTAGCGTTCGATTCCACTTGGGCCGAAAACGTGCTACATTCCTAGTGGAGTTTATTTTATGTAGTTTTCCTAAACTACTCCATGCTCGAAAATCCATAAATCTAGAATTACGTTCATTCTTGCTCCTATTTACGGGAAATGCGGGAAATGTGAATTATTGGCATTGTCAGAATATCCAGATCTATTAAAATAAATGAAGTGGTACACCAAGCACATTAGCGAAAAAACACGGAACACTTATCCACTGCTTATGGGCGTGCTTGGATAAACGAACTAAGAGTCTCATTTTCCTAAACCACTGCGTCTTTTTGAGCAACTACTTCGTTTTAAAAATCATTGCCATATTCGACTGAATGAAAGTGATCTAAAGATATATCGATATTCGTAAATCAATAGTGAACTTGTGAATATGTAACTGTTTAGTGTGTGTCTCACGAGTGCTTGTACATTACTATCTTATGTTTGCGTTGTGTAAATGATTACGGAGCTAAATTCAAGGAGGAGCACGGTGCTGGCGAATACCTTGATATCGAAAGATTCGAAATGAGTTTCACTTCCCCATATTTCCGCCGATTTCGCTGAGTACATATGGAACGCCGTCACACGAAATGTGCGCGTCTTGGGCCCACTTCGATTAATGTCATGAGTTGTGGTCATGGTTTAGGACAGCTCTTCAGAGCTTCCGATGTGTCCAGGAATGAATACTACAATATGTCGCCACCGCCAAAAGGGAGAAAGGCGATGCTGCAAGCTACTCGATTCCAGTTGAGTATAGCATGCGAAGAAGGAAAACACCATTCAGTCGGGTAACGTTCTTTGGACAGAACAGTACGGGATATTCCAAAAACATTTGCATGAATTCTGTTACGACAAGATTGTACCTGCGACTGACTTGATGATGTTGAAGCGTGTCAAATTGATGGAAACCTCTATTATCTTCAGTACTAATATTTCGGAAATAATGTAATTCAAATTATTAATTTGTGTACGTGGTATAAGTAGCTCCATTGCCACTAATTTGTTGCTAATACCTTGGGTCAGGAGATCGAGAGATCGTCTGACCGCCAGTATTTTCACTAGCAATTTACAGTTACTAATAGATAGCACGCTACACGACCGAATTTTCCAAGTAACCATGGTAGCCGACATTGGATCACCAAGAAAGACGTCTACCACAGAACTTAGTCCTTGTTCGGCTTGTCTATAGCCTGTAAATTGCAGACAAGCCACAAATAAAACCGAGGAAGTTTGGTTACACCGACGACTGTGTACTGGAAACAAGGTGTAGCTCAATTGAACCGCCAGGAGAAATCCTAACGGTGGACATAGATGTATAGAGCGGGAAAGAACTTCCGCAGGTTGAGACCAAAACGGAGGTGTCCCGCTGCCATCTAAACAATCAACTCACCGGAATAAAACTCAACATGCACTTCGAAAATACTACGCTCACAATAAAACGCCAAGTACCGGGGGGGGGGGGGGGGAAACCTTGACATAACTATCTTTCAGAGGGCATCTAACGAAAAAAAGCGAAAAACTGAGAACAAGAAACCGTATCATCCAAATGATACATGGTACGACCCGGGGAGCATCGGCGTCCGTCCTGCGTTCCTCTGCAGTGGGTCTTCTCTACTTAGCGGCTGAATATTTTTCCCCAGTTTGACAAAACAATCCGCGTGTAGAAACAAATAGACGTTCAGATAAATAATACAACGAGAATGTTAAGAAAATCAACATCTATGGAAAGGCTACCAGTGCTAAACCACATTCTGGAGTACTAAACCAAATTCTAACCCCCGAACTACGACGCATAATTGGTGCTACGAACGAGTGAAAACTCGTGGATAGTAAAATCTACAAATCCATTACAACATCGATGATGTAAACCATAACCGACTGCGCACTGAGCGAGCACTGAAAGAAAAACAGGAAGGGTCGTTGGACAATAAGTAATAAGATGCCAAGTATTACCCAAACGACACTGGGATTTCACTTGCCACGCAATATATGGTCAATGCTAACCGGAAGTTGCATATTTGTTTTACACAAACGGGGTAAGCAGCCGTCCTCACTTTGTAACTTCAGAGTAACACATACCAGTATACACATCAGACATCGCAAAGATCGTGCGACGGTAGAGAAGAAGCCTTCCTGGTGGCAACTCAAAAGTTGGCAGGTTACGTGAGTACCTTGTACAGGATGTGGGTACTGCGATCTTTACGTACGTGTGGTTAATGTTAACCATTAATTCGCGCTCATCTCGAGACAGATTCTACCAATTACTACATCACTTACGTAGTGTACCAAACTACCGAACCGTAGTTTTGGTAGAGCGCAACTCTACCTATGCCTAATTAGAGGCTTTGGAGCCTTTAAGTAATTGAATACAGAAATACAGGTCGCCTTGGAATTAAATAAACAGGAAGTGCAGGGAAGCTAAGACGAAATGGCTGCAAGAAAAATGTGAAGAAATCGAAAAAGAAAGTATGGTCGGCAGGACTAACTCAGCATACAGGAAAGCTAAAACAACTTCCGTTAAAATTAAAAGCAAGGGTGGTAACATTAAGATTGCAACGGGAATTCCGCTCTTAAATGCTGAGGAGAGAATGGACAGGTGGAAAGAGTTCATTGAAGGCCTCTTTGAGGAGGAATATATGTCTGATGTCACAGAAGAAGGAACAGGAGCCAGTTTGGAAGAGACTGGGCATCCAGTAATGGAATCGGAATTTAAGAGAGCTTTAGAGGACTTAAGACCAAATAAGGTGAAAGGACTAGATAACATTCCATCGGAATTTCTAAAATCAATGGGGGAAGTGGCAACAAAACAACTATACCATCTGACTTTCTCGAAAGAATCTGAGAGCTGACAAGTGCGAGAATTATCACACAATCAGCTTAACACCTCATGCATCTATGTTGCTGACACGAATAAGATACACAAGAAAGGAAAAGAAAATCGAGGATTTGTTAGAGGACGATCAATTTGGCTTTAGGCTGGTTCAAATGGCTCTGAGCACTATGGGACTCAACTGCTGAGGTCATTAGTCCCCTAGAACTTAGAACTAGTTAAACCTAACTAACCTAAGGACATCACAAACATCCATGCCCGAGGCAGGATTCGAACCTGCGACCGTAGCGGTCTTGCGGTTCCAGACTGCAGCGCCTTTAACCGCACGGCCACTTTTGGCTTTAGGAAAGGTAAAGGCACCAGAGAGGCAATTCTGACGTTGCGGTTGATAATGGAAGCAAGAACAAAGAAAAATAAACGCACGTTAATAGGCTTTGTCGATCTGGAAAAATTCAGGGTGAAAGGTTGTCAATGATACGATTCGGTGATGACATTAGTGTCCTGAGTGAAAGTGAAGAATAATTACGTGACCTGCTGAATGGAATGAACAGTCTAATGAGTATAGAATTTGAATTGAGAGTAAACTGAAGAAAAACGAAAGTAATGAGAAGTGGCAGAAATGAGAACAGTAAGAAACATAAAATCAGGATTGATGGTCACGAAGTAGATGAAGTTAAGGGATTTTGCTACCTAGGCAGCAAAATAACCAGTGACGGACGGAGCAAGTTGGACATCAAAAGCAGACTAGCACTGCCAAAAATGGTATTCCTGGCCAAGAGACGTCTGCTAGTATCAAACATAGGCCTTAATTTGGGGAAGAAATTTCTGAGAATGTACATATGGACACAGCATTGTATGGTAGTGAAACAAGGACGGTGGTAAAATCGGAACAAAAGGGAATCGAACCATTTGAGATGTGGTGCTACAAATCGTTCTAAACACTATGGGACTTAACAGCTGAGGTCATCAGTCCCATAAACTTAGAACTACTTAAACCAAACCAACCTAAGGACATCACACACATCCATGCCCGAGGCAGGATTCGAACCTGCGACCGTAGCACCCGCGTGGTTCCGGACTGATGTGGTGCTACAAACGAATGTTGAAAATTAGGTGGACTGATAAAGTTAGGAAGGAGGAGGTTCTGCGCAGAATCGGAGAGGAATGGGATACATGGAAAACTCTGACAAGGAGACGAGACAGGATGATAGGACATGTGTTAAGACATCAGGGAATGACTTCCACGGTACTAGAGGGAGCTGTAGAGGGCAAAAACTGTAGAGGACGACAGAGATTGGAATACATTCAGCAAACAGTTGAGACGTAGGTTGCAAGTGCCACTCTGAGATGAAGACGTTGGCACAGGAGAGGAATTCGTGGCGGGCCGCATCAAACCAGTCAGAAGACAAAAAAAAAAAAAAAAAAAAAAAAAAAAAAAAAAAAAAAAGTAAATTTTAATGGTTATTGATCTTTCCAGGACTGAGCTTTATGAATCGCAAGACAAGTTAAGAACTAGTTTTAACGCTTTCGTGAGCCTAGGAAACATGCTTCCCACTACAATGAACTCGCTGCTAGTCCCGTGGGATTCACAGTTCCCACCTCTGTACGGTGCTACCACCTAGTGAACAGTATAGGATACTACTTCCAATCTGAAGTTCCCGCCGTTTTTGCTGTACCTTCGCGCAGAGGCATTGTATAGCTAAGTGTTGCTCTGTAGAGGAGCCTTTCAGTGCTGTTTGCGTGGCAATTTGTGGTATAAAGTAAATACTTTTGATTTACCCAAATTTATGAAGGAAAATGTGAAATTGGAACGAGAAGAATTCCAGTTTGAAACAAAAGGAGCCATTTCTGCAGTAAAATGGATGGATAACCGTCCAGTCACTTTCCTGTCCTCAATTCATGACCCGTGAGAAACAGTCACAATGAAAAGGAAAAACAAGAATCTTACTAGTACAGAGATTTCTTGTCCTGAAGTTGTGGCAGAATACAACAAAATAATGGGTGGTGTTGGTAAGTTTGATCAATTACGAGAAAGGTATGCTATTGGCAGACGTTCTGTAAAATGGTGGCACAGAATATTTTATTTCCTGGTGGACGTTGCTGCAGTGAACAGTTTTATCCTGTGGAAAATAAGTAAAAGAGACAGTGGACAGCACGATCAGCTCACATTCAGGATCCATCTAGCCAACAATTTATCACTGGCTTCTCATCCCAAAAAAGGCGTGGACAAAAACCTGTCTTTCTGGCAAAAAGGGGTAAAGTACCTGAAGATTTTCGTCACGTGGCTGTAGGGGAGCATCAACCCATGTTAGCAGAAACCTACTGCACGTGCCGTCATTGTAGTACCAAAGCTGCGGAAAAGAGCACTCGCTGTGTTTGTACATATTGTCAAATACCACTTTGCATAGACCCACGTTTCAGAAAATTTCATGGCAAGTAAGTGTGAACAATGATTGTAACGAGAGAAGTAAATTTATCAAATAAATATGACATATATTGAAAAAGTTGTTTTTGTCATTTAACTCCAAGGGAGGGCAGTGGGAAGAATACTTGCCACCTTTCTGTGTGACCTCACTTTCACAGTTGGAACAAATTTGATATTCTGTATGATAAATATACCTGCCTGTTAACTACTATCTGCTCTCGATCCATTAAAAAAAACTGCTCAATAATTTTGCCCATGAAAGCGTTAACATGGAACGGATTATGAGATTCCAGCTCTCGTACTGGCGCAGCATCAACGCGGTTCGTGTGGAAGGCCACTCCTTTGCAGAAAGCGTCTAGTGTGGTTTAGCTGGAAAAGGCGCAGCAGAGAAGAGCGCAGAGATGGAGCACCGCGGTGAGGGTAGGCCACTGCACAAAGGGCTGTCTGGAGCGAGCGCCAGCACGAGGCGCCCGCATGTGTCGGGGTCGGCCGCGGGGTCTGCGAAGGCGACGCGACGTCTGAGACCGGGAAGGGCTCTCACAAAGCACGGCTGGCGCCAGTTGAACAGAGGTGAGGCGGCCGAGGTCCGGCCTTCTGCGCCGGAGCAGTGTGGCGCAGCTTTTTACAGAGCACAGCCTGATAACGCCGGGCCTGCCGTAAGGGATGGATAAATTTCTGCTCCGCTTGCCATCCGGAAATGAACACGAAGCCAACACCTGTACGTGGTGTTTCCGCAAGAGCGCGGAAAAATGTAACAGGACACAGAGGGTGCTCCACTGAACAATTTGAGGTAAGGAATCTGGTATTGGACAAGCCAGTTTAAGGAGATAATAGGAATAAAATCACATTACTGTCTATCTTCTTATTTATACTACTGGCCATTAAAATTGCTACACCACGATGATGACGTGCTACAGACGCGAAATTTAACCGACAGAAAGAAGGTGCTGTGATGTGCAAATGATTAGCTTTTCAGAGCATTCACACAAGGTTGGCGCCGGTGGCGACACCTACAACGTGCTGACATGAGGAAAGTTTCCAAACGATTTCTCATACACAAACAGCAGTTGACCGGCGTTGCCTGGTGAAACGTCGTTGTGGTGCCTCGTGTAAGGAGGAGAAATGCGTACCATCACGTTTCCGACTTTGATAAAGGTCGAATTGTAGCCTATCGCGATTGCGGTTTATCGTATCGCGACATTGCTGCTCGCGTTGGTCGAGATCCAATGTGTAGCAGAATATGGAATCGGTGGGTTCAGGAGGGTAAGGCGAAACGCTGAGCTGGATCAAACGGCCTCGTATCACTAACAGTCGAGATGACAGACATCTTATCCGCATGACTGTAACGGATCTTGCAATCACGTCTCGATCCCTGAGTCAACAGATGGGAACGTTTGCAAGACAACAACCATCTGCACGAACAGTTCGACGACGTTTGCAACAGCATGGACCATCAGCTCGGAGACCACGGCTGAGGTTACCCTTGACCCTGCATCACAGACAGGACCGCCTGTGATGGTGTACTCAACGACGAACCTGGATGCACGAATGGCAAAACGTCATTTTTTTCGGAAGAATCCAGGTTCTGTTTACAGCATCATGATGGTAGCATCCGTGTTTGGCGACATCGCGATGAACGCACATTGCAAGCGTGTATTCGTCATCGCCATACTGGCGTATCACCCTGCGTGACGGTATGGGGTGCCATTGGTTACACGTCTCGGTCACCTCTTGTTCGCATTGACGGCACTTTGAACAGTGGACGTTACATTTCAGATGTGTTACGACCCGTGGCTCTACCCTTCATTCGATCTCTGCGAAACCCTACATTTCAGCAGTATAATGCACGACCGCATGTTGCAGGTCCTGTACGGGCCTTTCTGGATACAGAAAATGTTCGACTGCTGCCCTGGCGAGCACATTCTCCAGGTCTCTCACCTATTGAAAACGTTTGGTCAATGGGGGCCGAGCAACTGGCTCGTCACAATACGCCAGTCACTACTCTTGATGAACTGTGGTATCGTGTTGAAGCTGCATGGGCAGCTGTACCTGTACACGCCATCCAAGCTCTGTTTGACTCAGTGCCCAGGCGTATCAAGGCCGTTATTACGGCGAGAGGTGGTTGTTGTGGGTACTGATTTCTCTGGATCTATGCACCCAAATTGCGTGAAAATACAATCACATGTCAGTTCTAGTATAATATATTTGTCCAATGAATACCCGTTTATCATCTGCATTTCTTCTGCATCGCTCTCCCTCCCATGAATTTCTTCCGCGGGTCGGATTGAAACCAATAGCGGGCGGGATCTGGCTCGCGGGCCGCCGGCTACACGCCCGTGATGTGATCCAACGCAGCCTTAGAAATAAGTTATTTTACATTTTTTGAGAGCGTCCTACTAGCTGACTATCCAGTATTGGCTGGGTAAGTGTTCATCCCTCTCTTCTATTAGTCTATCTCCTCCTTTCTCCTACCCCGTGTGCCTCTCCAACTCCTCTTCCATTTCCTCATCTTGGCTGTCCATCTTCATCTGTCCCCACTCACTGTTTATCTCCTCCTCTTTCCTTTCTCTATCCATTTCCTCCTGCAGTCATCTCCTTCTCCCCCTGTCTTTGTCCATCTGCTCCTACGCAATCTGTCAATCAGCTCCTTCCCAACTGTCCGTCTCCTACTTCATTTTCTTAGTCAATCTCCTGTTCCCTCTCTATCTCCTCCTCATCATTACCTGCACACCGTATACATTCTCGCAGGGCCCTTATGTGCGTTTCAAATGCTCTTCCTGCACCCCGAATTATATGTAATGCGGCTGCCCCTGTTTCATTAACGATTGAAAAATGAGCGAATCACGAACCGACCATAAACTGTAGTCAGCTTACATTTACCCACATAGTCAAGTGCACAGGGTTTTGCTTTGCTGTCGATCAAGTCTAAACGTTAATACATTACCAAAATACGTGTTTGTGTGTGGCACGTCTTTACCTTTCGGCATTTAGTATGCACATGAGAGGGTTCGCGCCGTGGGTATTTCAATGTTTCCAGGATACTGTTAGTCTTTAAAACGGCAGTAGAACAGGGATCCTTTGGTCCGCGGGCCAATGCGAATGTATTAACTGTCCCCTTAGTCTCTTGCACATTCTCTGTTTGTTGATTTTAAGAGGTTTGTCTCTTACTATGCACCCGCAATTCTCCTTAGCAGGTCCCAGAACTAAAAAGAAAAAAAAAAAAAAAAAAAAAAGAAACAGTTCGCAATCAGGCCCAAAAGACCACGTGATGCCGCCTTCTCATCATCTGATACTCTGCCATAGTTTGGATGATTTGGATCGAGAGGGTGTACAGGTCAGCACTATAATGTGGCGGCCGTTGTCACCCTTCCTCACGTCGGGACCCCTACTGCTCATTCAGGTAGCTCCTCACTCCAGATCACGATGCTGAGTGGGTGCGTTCCAACACCCCCACGATGGAAAAAATCCTGGCAGTACCGGGAATTGAACCCGTGTCCTCCACACACTGGTCGTTCATCTGCAGAGTCAGGCTTCAGGATTCTAACAAAGCTATACATTAGTCGTGCAGTGGCACATTCCGAAGACCATTATTATCAAATTTAGAAAGGAATTTCTCCCTCAAATTAGCCAACAGTCAGCTGAGAGTGAAAGAACGAACGGTGAGAGGGTTGTGGAGAGAGCCTGAGGAAAGCCGCAACTAGCTGTAGCAACGAGCGCAATTACCATCAGAAACGATTCATCTCCGCGTTTGGTAAAAACTCGTCGGCGGGCGACGCTGCGTGCACATGGGACGGTATTTGAGTCATTCTCGGGGATAGAGCCAACGCTTTGCAGTCTCCAGCCATTGTTCAGCGCCTGGAAACGGCGAAAGGAGTGCCGCAAGCAAGGACGGCTCGTGCAGAAACGGCTTTACTCCCGGCGGACGCACAGTTGCCAGCCAGCCTGTGTTCCGGGAACAGCTTTAGCTAGACGCTTTCCCAGAAGACCAAGCCGTCGACCCGTTTGCGAAATGCACGCAGGAATAGAATCTTCACTGCCGGAGCAAAAGGGAAACGCAGCGGAGTTCGAGCATGAAGCAGCATTATGTGCGACGTATGCGAATTTTAATGTTACAAAAACGTTTCCAGTTGTAGGTGTAAATTACATTACACTGGTGCCTTCAATGCATTGTGCATTATACATTTGGCATATATATATATATATATATATATATATATATATATATATATATATATATATATATATATATATATATATATATATATATCCACCACGATTGCGAAGACAAGCACTTCTTAGAGACTTTAGAAAAATACAAAACAATCAACAACTCCCTTTGCAGTCGTTCTCTGATTAATTAAACATTAAACGACTCCTCTCTAGAAAATCACCATTTTAAGGAGCTATATTCTTAGAAAATAGCAAATCTGATATTGTGAAACACTGGAGGAAAGTCTCGGAAGATACTGTAACTGTGGATCTGTAGAAATACCAATCAATAGTTAAATACGTGGCTAACTTTGACCTTACAAAGGTAGTGGTTTGGCAGAGGTATCGCATTCATTGGAATTGATAACCAAATGTAAACGCCCCAGTATACCACGGTATTTACGTTGGGTTCTAAAGGTTTCAGATCGGCTATCTGTTTCTTTACACATGCGCAACTACTTCCCTTTCCCCCTCCGTGCACTGTGCCTTACCGGCCTCACAATCAGTTACGAACGTGAAGGCACCGTGGACAAAGGTTACGCCAATGAAGAGTACGCTGACATGCACTTCACATATGACAAAGCGAATGGCAGTGCCCTTGAGGCTGCACAGCTGTATGAAGAAGCTTTTCCTCTCCGCAGGCAGCCCGACAGGCGTACATTTAACCGGTTACATCAGCGCTTTAGAGAAACCGAGAGTTTCGCACGCCATGTACGAGAAAGTCGACCTAGATCCATAGCACCGGATGTCGAGGAAAGCATGTTACACATTGTACACGAAAGTTCGAGTACCCCAACAAGGTCGGTTGCCACCCAAGAGCGTGTCCTGAGTCACAGCAGTGTGTGGCAGATTTTACACCGGCAAGTACTCTATCCACATCATCTCCAGCTAATAAAAGTCCTCAACAATGAAGACTTCTATCCTACAGTGAATTTCTGCCTATGGGTGCAACAACACTGTACCCTGAATGCCCTGTTTGCAAGCAGTTCACGGGTGAGGCTGGATTTACTTGTGACGGTATTTTTAACTACCATAACTGTCGTATTTGGTATTTTTTTTTCATAATGCGGGGCCACAGTCATAATATATCTCTTTAAAGTCAGTACCGTCATTAGACTACTGTTTATTTGCAGTGTTACACTTACCCGATCATGATTTCGGCTTCACAGTGCCATTGTCAAGTGTTTTAAGAGTTATACCGTGCCTAGTGTATTTTAAATACGACAGTATGCCATCTTGGGCACGGTATAACACTTAAAAGACTTGATAATGGCACTTCGAAGCCGAAATCATGATCGTGTAAATGTAAAACTGCAAATAAACAACAGTCTAATGGCGGTACTGACTTCAAACAGTGTCGTATTTGTGCCGATGTGAGTCCTAATGCAACACACGTATCACGACACCAGCAGCGTTATTCGTTGATCGTCTGGGCAGGACTGCTCTGAGATCGCAGAACTGGACCACAATTCCTACTACAGATACTAACCGGACAGCAGTACATGAGGTTTCTACGGACTTATTTCCAGATGTACATGATGATGCCCCACTGAACCAACGCCTGAACATTTGTGCATGACGGTGCTTCAGTACATTTTAATTTACGAGTGCGCCGGCTTCTAATTCGGACGTATGGTCAACATTGGATAAGTAGAGGAGGGCCTGTACCATTGCCTCAAAGGCCTCCGGATTTAAATCCCATGGATTTCTGTGTATGGGATCATGTCAAAAGCCTGTCCTACGCTACCGTGGTCAACACTCTTGAGGAATTACGCTTGCCTTCCAGCATTTATATAATACCCCAGGAGACCTTGAGAATATTTGTATCTCATCTCAGAGACGAGTTCAGTGTTACATTCAGACCCATGTCAAAACATTTCGAAGACTTACTTTAACGTTTAGAGATGCCATATGTTCCTAGACACTGATGAACCGCAGCTGAAAGTGTATTGTATCTCGACAAACGTTGATTTGTGGACGTTTGTTTTATTATTATTATTATTATTTATTTTATGGCCTTCATTGGACCACTCTAGTCAAAAATAGAAAATTGCAAACAAGTTTTTACATAGGGATACAATTTGGCTCAACAATTACTTAATATGATATTTAGGTAATATAATTATTATAGTCTATTCTTATATGAAAGGTGTTTTGCTCTTCTGTCTGCCCAATATTTCTTCATTCTTTCAGATATTTTCTTTCTTTCTTTCATCATCTGAAACCACTCTTCCTGTACACATTTTACTAATTTTCATTTGTAGTCTGGTTTGCGGGTCTTGCAGTATTCTGGCTCTGAGCACTATGGGACTCAACTGCTGAGGTTATTAGTCCCCTAGAACTTAGAACTAGTTAAACCTAACTAACCTAAGGACATCACAAACATCCATGCCCGAGGCAGGATTCGAACCTGCGACCGTAGCGGTCTTGCGGTTCCAGACTGCAGCGCCTTTAACCGCACGGCCACTTCGGCCGGCTGCAGTATTCTGGTTTTCTCTGTCTTGTTTTTAGCTCATCTACTGTAATTTAGAGTTCTTTCATATCTTCCTTAATTTCTGTGATCCATTTAATGTCGATCTTGCTATTTTTTTTACTAATTCTGTTTTCTGGAGTTCTCATCAGACGTCCAACGAATGAGATGCGTTTCTTCCTGATCGTGCTCATGACTGGCTCTATTTTGCCGGCCGGTTTGGCCGAGCGGTTCTAGGCGCTACAGTCTGGAACCGCGCGACCGCTACGGTCGCAGGTTCGAATCCTGCCTCGGGCATGGATGTTGTCCTTAGGTTAGTTAGGTTTAAGTAGTTCTAAGTTCTAGGGGACTGATGACCTCAGAAGTTAAGTCCCATAGTGCTCAGAGCCATTTGAACCCATTTCTACTTCTTATATACTGTTTCTTTTGATGCTATTCTCCAATGTCCATTTATTTTATACTGTTTATTTATACATGTCCTAATTATTCTTCTTTCTATTTTTAGTATTCTGTCAATTTCTGCTGTATTAGTTGTTTTGAAGATAGTTTCAGCTGCATACGTTATTTCTGGTTGTGTAACTGTTTTATAGTGTTTTAATTTTGCATCTATAGATAGGCATTTTTTGTTATATGTAGTTTTGGTAATGTAATTTGCGTAGTTCAGTTTTTTTTATTCTGTTCTGCCATGATGGCTTCTCATTTAGATTGTATGTTATTATTTCGCCTATATATTTAAATTTATCAACAATTTTGATCTCCTGTTCTCCTATTGTAATTTTGTTTGCAAGTGGTGGATCAGTTAGCATAATCTCCGTTTTCTTCAAATGATATTCTAAGGCCTATTTTCTCTGATATTTCTTGTAGTGATTTCACTTGTTGCCTGTCTTCTTGAACGGTGTTGGCTAGGAGAGCAAGATCATCAGCGAATCCCAAGCAGTTTAAGCTAATATCATCTTTTGCACTTCCAATTCTTATCATCTTTGGATTGTCCTTGTACCATTCTCTCATTATGTATTCCAGTGAACAGCTGAACACCTTGCCTTAAGACTGTTTTTATGAGGAATGGTTCATCTACATCTACATCCATACTCCGCAAGCCACCTAACGGTGTGTGGCGGAGGGTACCCTGAGTACCTCTATCGGTTCTCCCTTCTATTCCAGTCTCGTATTGTTCGTGGAAAGAAGGATTGTCGGTATGCTTCTGTGTGGGCTCTAATCTCTCTGATTTTATCCTCATGGTCTCTTCGCGAGATATACGTAGGAGGGAGCAATATACTGCTTGACTCTTCGGTGAAGGTATGTTCTCGAAACTTTAACAAAAGCACGTACCGAGCTACTGAGCGTCTCTCCGTAACGCTTTCGCGATTACTAAACGATCACGTAACGAACCGCGCTGCTCTCCGTTGGATCTTCTCTATCTCTTCTATCAACCCTATCTGGTACGGATCCCACACTGCTGAGCAGTATTCAAGCAGTGGGCGAACAAGCGTACTGTAACCTACTTCCTTTGTTTTCGGATTGCATTTCCTTAGGATTCTTCCAATGAATCTGTCTGGCATCTGCTTTACCGACGATCAACTTCATATGATCATTCCATTTTAAATCACTCCTAATGCGTACTCCCACATAATTTATGGAATTAACTGCTTCCAGTTGCTGACCTGCTATTTTGTAGCTAAATGATAAGGGATCTATCTTTCTATGGTCCGCAGCTCGTGGTCGTGCGGTAGCGTTCTCGCTTCCCACGCCCGGGTTCCCGGGTTCGATTCCCGGCGGGGTCAGGGATTTTCTCTGCCTCGTGATGACTGGGTGTTGTGTGATGTCCTTAGGTTAGTTAGGTTTAAGTTGTTCTAAGTTCTTGGGGACTGATCACCATAGATGTTAAGTCCCATAGTGCACAGAGCCATTTGAACCATTTATCTTTCTATGTATTCGAAGCACATTACACTTGTCTACATTGAGATTCAATTGCCATTCCCTGCACCATGCGTCAATTCGCTGCAGATCCTCCTGTATTTCAGTACAATTTTCCATTGTTACAACCTCTCGATACACCACAGCATTATCCGCAAAGAGCCTCAGTGAACTTCCGATGTCATCCACAAGGTCATTTATGTATATTGTGTATAGCAACGATCCTACGACACTCCCCTGCGGCACACCTGAAATCATTCTTACTTCGGAAGACTTCTCTCCTTTCAGAATGACATGCTGCGTTCTGTTATGTAGGAACTCTTCAATACAATCACACAATTGGTCTGATAGTCCATATGCTCTTACTTTGTTCATTAAACGACTGTGGGGAACTGTATCGAACGCCTTGCGGAAGTCAAGAAACACGGCATCTACATGTGAACCCGTGTTTCGAAATTTCTCCTCTAAACTTTGCTTTTGATTTGGTATTGGTTAGAGTGGGTTGTATTATTTTAATTAGTTTTGGATGGAGTCCTAGATTTCTTAAAATTTTTAATACTGAAAGTCTGTGGAGACAGTCATATTGCCTTCTTAAAATCTTGTTTATTGGAGCTTTTTAGCTACTTTTGGCCTGTACTTTCCATGTGTGAATTATTTGACCACCGCGTCTGAAACACCCTGTATGTGATTTTATGAACATTCTCTGAAACTGCACTACGCTCGTGGCGTACACAACTGAAGCCTGTCCGCGTTTTCGCAGAGGAGGGTAGCAGGCCCTCGCCGTGGGTCGGTAGGACCCCCGCACCGCTGCAACACGTACGGTTAGGGGGGGGAGGGGGGGAGGAGAGGGGGCTGGCAGACACCCCGACGGCGCGTGTCATGTCGGCGGGACGCGGCTTGAAAGATTGCTTTCCGAAACAGCGGGAGCGACGGCTAAAAATGAAAGATTGCCAGGCGCTGACAAATTGGAGTGCGATGTGCCCGGCATGCGAACGCAGGGCCGCCTGGCGGTCGGGCGGGGCCCTCGCCTCCCCCGCCAGCAGATGCCGCGTAATTGCTTCCCTGCTGGCTCCGCGCGAGGCGAGCAATGCTCACCGCCGACGCTTATCCAATCACGCAGGCAGATAGCGCCTGCCCGCAGCGCTTAGTGGCGATATCGACCGCTTATTCGACTCAGTTTCTGGGTAAGAAATTTTTACAAGAAACTGCAAGGAATTGCATAGAACAATATTCTTAAGGGGGGAGGACGTCAAACGGGCCGACTTCGAGCAGGAGGGGCACCACACGACATTTTAATTTCCACTGTCAATACTTTTACACATAAATTCAAAAAACTTTGTCAACATGACCGGGAGGGTTTCAGAATTCACACTCTTAGCAATGTAAGTTCAAAAATTTAACAAAATAAATTTTTTTACGTGTGAAATTTCATCATTTTTTCAATTACTATTGGCTGCATTTGTTACTATACGTTCATTTTTCTTTATAAGTCAGAGAGATAATTCGATGAATTTTGCACAGCATACAAAGCACACTTACAGGTGTATGAAACTCTATAATTTTCCAAATCTATCAAAAACTGTGGTAAAAATTGAGGTAATTAACTACAAAATTTCATTTTTTTCTAAACATAAAGTTTAAAACGTAACAGCTCATTCATTTTTTCATAAATTAAATAGATTCTAGAGTTTCAGACACCTGTTAGTATGGTTTGTATGCTGTGCAAAATTCATCGAACAGTATCTCTTACTTACGGAGATAAGTAGTCTACCTATAGCAAAAAATGCAGCCAATAGTAAGTGAAAAAATGATGAAATTTCACATGCAAAAAAAATTATTTTGTTATGTTTTTGAACTTCCGCTGCTCCGAGTGTGAATCCTGAATCCTTCCTGGTCATGCTGACAAAGTTTTATGAACTTATTTGTAAAAGTACAGACAGTGGAAATTAAAATGTCCTGTGGTGCCTCTCCTGCTCCAAGTCGGCCCGTTTGACGTCCTAGCCCCCTTAAGGTGGGGACTATCTCTTACAAATTTTCAGGTCTTCAGTACGCAAGATCTAGTTTACAACGAGCTGACCAGAAACGGGACACTCAGTTGAAGGAGGATGGAATCAGCCGTGGACGTATCAAAGGAATAACGAGCATCGTTCAATTAGCAATGCCCCAGATTTATTTTTCTCAGAACACATTTACTGTTAAGAGTCAGAATTTGGTGACAATATGCATCAGCACGTCTTGTCCATGTGTTACTTTTGTACGTCGTCTCCATCAGTGGCCGTATGCCAACGTTGTGGAAGAGCTTGTATTCCCTGCTGGTAAAAGCTCCTCCTGTCTTGTAGACGTAGCCATGTTTTCACTGCATGACTGACACTCTCGTCATTTTCAAAGTGTGTTCCCTGTAGAGAATCTTTAAGTGGCCCAAGGAAATGGAAGTCCGAGGGTGCCAGGTCTGAACTATAGGTGGATGCGGCAACAATATCCAACCCAATATGGCGATGTCTCCCAGCCTCCCAGACTTGTGTGTGGGCGTGCATTATCGTGTTGGAGCAAGATTTCTTGCCCAATCGAACGCGTCTGAATCGGTTCTTGAGTTTATTCAGAGTCTTCACGTATGCCTCTGAATTCATGGTTGACCCTCTTGGCACCGCATCCACGAGAATGAAGCCATCACAATCCCAGAAAACTGCCACCATGACTTTTACGGCAGAGGGGCTGTCTTGAATTTCTTCTTTCGTGGTGAAAGAGGATGATGTCACTCCATGGACTGCCTTTTTGTTTCCGGCGCAAAGCGGTGCACCCAGCTTTCGTCCCCCGTAATGATCTTTGACAGAAAGACATTTCTGTTAGTCGCAAAACGCTCCAACAATTCAGATGAATTGGCCTTTCTTTGAGTCTTGTGGTGCACTGTGAGCATTCGTGGAACCTATCGTGAGCACCTTTTTCAATATCCGAGAGTCTAAATCATTGCAGACGCACTTCCAGTGCTGACCGACAACTATAGAGCCAATTGTCGAGTTGTGATGTGCATCCACACGATGCACGATTCAGCTTGTCTGGATCAGTGGCTGTGACAGGACGATCAGTCAGCCTTCGGCGGCGCAGCGGTTCGGACGGTGTTTACGTCCCTGCCGCACGTCTGCGCGAGAGGTGTTTACGTTACGTGTGTAGCGGTGTGTCGCGGTAATACATAGAACGAATCATGGCCTTGTCGTTCCGCAAATCGACACTAAAATTTAGTTTTGCTAACGAATATGCTCGACCGAAGGCTTACGAGATCGAACGTTATTTACGGGACGAGGTGAAAATCGAACCTGACGTTCTAGTTGGTATACACTTATCTATAGTCAGCAGCGTGGTTTATGTCAAGCTTATAAATGAAGCGGCATGTGACGAACTACTACTTCGACACCGACAAGGACTTCGTTTCTGTCATTCGGACGGGAATGTTGGAGCGGTAACAGTTGAACACGCCGGCATGGGACTCCGAACGATCCGCGTCTTTGAGCTTCCATTCGAAGTGCCAGAAGAATTGGTGACAGACGCCCTGCGTCCTTACGGAACGGTCCTATCCCACGTGGCTGAAAAATGGGCGAGTTTCAAGACGTATCCTGTCCTCAATGGCGTCAGACAAATACGGATTGAACTCCGAAAACACGTCCCGTTTTACTTGTACATCGCCGGTTGTAGGGCGATTGTCATTTACGACGGACAACCAAGGACGTGCTCTGGATGTGGGAAGGAGGGACACATACGTTCTGAGTGTGCTCAACGAAGATTATTACAGCTGCCACGGGATGATCCACCCCTCACGCCGCATCCGACTGTGCTCCCCATGACTTACGTCGCCGCATTGCGCGATGACGTGGGCCGCGAGACAGACGCGTCCCAGAACACACAGACAGCGGCGGATCGTGACGAGCCACAGAAAGACGACGTTGCGCTGGACCGCCTGCAGCAGTCACAGGACGCCCTCTCTTCGGTTCCGCTTGCGGCCCCTTCCGATAAGGCACTTGGAGACGTCGATAATACGACGGCACACGATTCTGACGTCCCCCACGAACAACTGGAGACCATGCTGACCTCTGATTCCGAGGCCAGGCAACATAAACAACGCTCACCAAAACGCCGGAAGAAGCGCCGCCTCACGGTGGAGAACGACCACTCTGATCTGGCAGATACTTCTGAGCAGTTTACGGGTACAGAACAGACGACCATGGATACAGAAGAACTGCCTAGCGTGGATGCAACGGTGGCCAGCGGGACGGCGACACGACCTACCGCTGATGATGCTCCAGACACAGCGAAGGAGCTCAATAGACGGCAACAGGCTACTGAGGAGGCTACGTCGCCTGCACCGCACGACAACGATGGGACACTAGGGGACGTCAGAAGAGCCACCACCGTGGGGGTCATATGATGCTGGAGGAACTGCTCCCACGCACTCTCCCGGTGTTAGATCGGCAGAGTGCACGGAATAATGGCAGACCATATGAGGGGACGGCGGGGGACGTTAGTCCGACAGCAGCCTATGTACGGCAAAATTAGCGACCGTACGGTACCCTATCTACGTAGACCGCCATGCAACAAGTTTATCGGATAGGGTCTGTTAACATCAATAGCATTGGGACGCCGGTCAAAATCAAGATGCTCAGTGACATGATAAAGGCTGCGGATTTAGACATCGCACTATTACAAGAAGTTCGGGTACTTCCCCCCTCGGACTTTTACGGTTACGACGTTTACTGTTCCCCGTGTGACGAGAGAGGCGTTGGCACAGCTATATTATTAAAGGAAGGGATACGTGCAGACGACGTAGAGTATTTGCCTTCTGCCCGTGGTACGGCCGTGACCATAGGAGGAATACGTTTGATCAACATATACGCACCGTCAGGCTCGGATAAGAGAAGGGACAGAGCAGATTTTTACGCACATGAGGTTGCACCGTTGTTCCAGGGACGATACGATGGTTGCATACTCGGCGGAGATTTTAATTGTGTGCTTGACAGAAAGGACCAACAACCTAACTATACTACTAGCCCAGAACTTAGGGAGCTGGTCAACGGGATGGAATTAGTCGATACATGGGACCTGAAGTATCGCAACCAACCAGGATATACATTTTTTACTAGCCACTCCGCGGGCCGTTTGGACCGAATATACGTTTCCAGGGCGTTAGCAGTGTCGACGGTGGACGCAGAAATATGGCCGACAGCTTTTACGGACCACGAGGCATATATTTGTACGGTTAACCTTGATAGACAGCAGGTATGGAGACGGAGGGGTAATTGGAAGATGAACGTCTCCCACCTGCGAGATGCAGAATGCCGACGCATGGTGGAGGACGCGTGGCATGGCTGTCTCCGTCGCCGCAATTCTTTCGGTTCTATCCTGCAGTGGTGGATCGAGTGCGCGAAGCCAGCTTTACGGCGGACGTTAATAGGTTAC
The DNA here is from genome assembly GCF_023898315.1 of Schistocerca nitens. Taxonomy (NCBI): domain Eukaryota; kingdom Metazoa; phylum Arthropoda; class Insecta; order Orthoptera; family Acrididae; genus Schistocerca; species Schistocerca nitens. Next base: position 19,510,204 of record NC_064619.1, read on the forward strand.
GGGAAGGAGGTTTCTCAATGGCAGCGCACGACCAGTGAGTTTTACTTTACGGCTCTCCGGGAACTGTTAGCTCAACCACCTACACCAGAACGCCAGACGGCCGTCCACCGAGTTAAGGCGAAGCTGGTACAACTTGCGAAGCAGAGGATGGCAGGTACGATGATACGCGCGAGGTCGCAGGATTTCCTGCCCAACGAGGTTCCCTCGATGCATTACGTGATAAAGGAAAGACGAAGAAGACGCAGGAATTTAATACATGAGATCGATCTCGGCGATGGCCGTCGTTTTACAACACAAAGGGGCATAGCACAGGCGTTCACGGATCATTTTAGCAGATTCTATGCGAGCAACGGGGAGGGTCAGAGGGAGCTGGGGAACGTCCTGGAAGAGATCCCAGACGCGACGAGTGTGAACGGGGAAGCAGACGGGTTGTCTGAAATTACGTGTGAAGAGCTGGAGGAAGCGATTACACGAGGTGCTTGCAACAAGTCCCCAGGTCCAGATGGATTCCCTTTGGAATTTTACCGTGCCTTCGTGACCATTATGACACCGATGTGGCTATGTATGTTTAATGAGCTTCTGCGGCAAGAAGTACCGGTTCACATTCAATTCACGGAAGGGCTCATGATACCGATACCGAAGCCCCGTGGTGGCAAACGGCCTTGTGATTATCGCCCCTTGACCCTCCTTAATAGTGACTACAAGATCTTCATGCGCATCCTGGGAAGTCGTATCAAAAAGTCGCTGGAGCATCGAATACATGCCGATAAGACTTGTCTTGGCGGCATCAGTAATATCCACACAGCCTTGGGAGACTATCGTGACGTCGTCGCCCTCGCGGCTGCATGCCGCCCCCGGGGGGGCGATGGTAGCAGTAGATTTCTATCATGCTTTTGATCGCGTGGATCACGTGTACCTCGCGGCGGTGATGAACAGGATGGGTGTCTCGCCATTACTGACCAATGCTGTGATGCGGCTGTTGCACGGCGCCAGATCAGCGATGGTGGTCAACGGAGGGAGAACTGAGTATTTTCAGATCTTAAGATCAGTGAGACAGGGTTGCCCCTCGTCGATCCTCCTTTATGCGATCGCCTTAGAACCGTGCCTCGCAGGCCTTCGCCGCCGTCTTACCGGGATCTCCCTACGGCATTTATCATTCAAATGCAGAGCATACGCGGATGATATTGTGTTCCTCGTGCGGAATGAGAGGGAGACTCAAACAGCACTGGATTGGCTACAGACGTATGGGATGGCAGCTGGAAGTGTGGTCAACTACCGAAAATCACAATTCATGCATGTGGGGCGTGGACTAGAACCGGGAACGGAAGGGCCCTTACCTGCGGTGGAAACCCTCCGCTGTTTGGGTATCACCTTTCATAAAGCGACAGCGGGAACGGCTGCGGACAACTACCGAAGACTGTTACTCAGAGTCCGCACGGCAGTACGACTAAACGCCCTACGGTCGATGGATATGCTGCAGCGAGTGTTACTCGTCAACCTTTATCTCGCGCCCATGATGTGCCACCTGACACACCTTCTCCCCTTGACGCGTACGATGGCTATGAGGATTCAGGCGGCTTTTGGGTACTATGTGTGCCTGGGACAACTCTTTAAGGTACAGTACAACACGCTTACCCTCCCAGCGCGGGAGGGGGGCGTTGGTTTAGTGAACGTGCACGAGAAGGCGCGTGCCATGTTTATTAATACTATGCTCAAACGGTGGCGCAACAGAAACCACTCGCTTACGGGGACGATCATCGAAGAACTCGTACCAACATCGCATCTTCCTCCAGTCAGTGTCGGCCATATATCGCCCCCTTTAACGTATGTGCGCACGTTCATCGTGGAACACAGTTACGTTGGAGAGCGTTTACCGACGACCCGACAGTCGACATCGAAGGACGTGTACCATCTGCTTCTTCGACAGATCGCCCGGAATAGGGTGGAACGCAAACATCCAGATGTTAATTGGCACGTGGTGTGGCGCACGGTCCACCACCCCCACCTACCTACATCAGTCAGATCAACATGGTACATTGTCGTCAACCGAAAATACCCTACAAACGATAAAAAGTACGCAATACATTTGGCGGATTCGCCCTTGTGTCAGCAATGCGGCGTGCTGGATACGGACGACCATCGGCTGGTCTGCGGCGAGGCATTGGCTGTCTGGACTCTCGCAAGAAAGATAATAGCGTTCATGCGGCGCACTATCTATACAGCAGTCTGTTCTGACATAGTATTTTTTCCAGAGGCAACGTATTTTCCGCGTCATAAGACGAACGCGGTGGCGTGGATCACAGGTATGACGGTCCATTACATCTATAGAGACTCACGTACGAACTTACTGCACGTCCTGGATTATTGGCAATACTTGCAAGATGGACACACAACACTATTACGGCTACGCAAGTACAAGGATTGGTATGCCAATTTCCTAGTAACGGTTTTTGCGGACCCGCCATATACCTGGGGTGTGCCGGGTGCGCAAAGATGAGCGGCGGTGCTGTCGTTGTGAAACCGACCAAGTTAAAGTGACTAAGACACTATGCGAGTATGCGACCTACGAAAAACTTACGCTTGAACAGTTATCACATGGATGTATTTCAAATATTGTTTTCATATCCAACATACTTTTCTTTAGGGTGCCGGAGGTGGCCCCACTTTGATTTCGTTGTTATTTCATGCTGCATGGTAGGACGGCAGCGAGGATCCTTCCAGAACAGTTATCATGTGGCAGGACGTACTATGTTTATTTTGTGAATAATAAAGGTTTCTGTTTCTCCTACCTTCCTTCATATTAAAAAAAAAAAGTTGGTAGAGTACTTGCCCGCGAAAGGCAAAGGTCCCGAGTTCGAGTCTCGGGCGGGAAATGTAAAAAAAAAAAAAAATAATAATAAAAAAAAGTGCGGTAGCGTTCTCGCTTCCCAAGCCCGGGTTCCAGGGTTCGATTCCCGGCGGGGTCAGGGATTTTCTCTGCCTCGTGATGGCTGGGCGTTGTGTGCTGTCCTTAGGTTAGGTTTAAGTAGTTCTAAGTTCTAGGGGACTGATGACCATAGATGTTAAGTCCCATAGTGCTCAGAGCCATTTTTTTTGTGACAGGACGTCCCGAGCGCGGCTGATCATGGAGCTCTGTTCCTTCATTTCCTGAGGCTTTAACTTTCTTTACACATCGCCCAACTGTACTCCTGTCAACTTCAGAATCGCCATACACTGTACAGCAAGCTTTATGGATGCTGACCACGATTTCTTTTTCTGCACGGAAAAATTCAGTAACCGCACGCTGTTTGTGAGTCGTATTTAGACGCCATTTTGACGCTGTACTGCGTCTCTGTCATCTGCCAGAACGGTTCGAAACTTGACCGGCTCACAGAACAAACATCAGATGTGAAGCACCAACAAGGACGTTTGTCTATGTATATTAGTGGCTTTTTAAAAAAAAAATGATGGGCATTATTTACTGAAAGACCCTCTTATCTTCTCATTGTCCTCTAGTGTACTAGGGAAAATCACATAAATCCTAAACATGAATATCAAAATGGAGATTTGTCCCCGCTCCTTCAACTGTGATACTAGTGAATGAATCACGTTTACGTCCTGTTCAGCTGCCTACTCTTTGGATTTTCGAATTCCAGTGCACTATTTATTCTTCTTTTGTTTTAAAATTGCTTTTCTCTCTAGTAAATTTTCGCGTTATTATCATAATCATCGTCGTCCTCGTGGACATGGTTTTCCTCCTTTGAGGCTTTCACCAATAAATGACCAGACGAATAATTTTTTTTTAATTCTGTTTGCTGCATCTTGCAAAATACCTCCCATCTAGTTAGTAGCACAGGTCTTGTTTCCACAATATTAGATGTACATTTATTTAATATGAAGCTTATTCGGTTTATGATTTTAGCGAAGTATAATACTCTCATTGCTGCCAGTATTCTTTATACAGAGCTCTACATATTCTGTCTTCTTTGACGATGAGATCAGTCATAAGGCCTGGTCTGCTAGTGATTGTGGTGAGTCAGCGTGTGAGAGTGCTTGTTGTCTTTCCTGCGATGAACAGTACAGCTGACCGAGGTTTGCACACATCAAATACGTGGGGTAGAAATCATGTCGGTTTAACAAATGAATGATGCAGTGGCTGGCATCGCTATGTTTCATCCTAAATACACACCCTACGGGCCTTTCCAAAACTACCCCACTCGGATGTGGTTTTTAGACGGTTTTCCACATCTGACTAGATGAATACACGGGTGGTACCCATATTCCGCCTCATTTACACGAATCTCAAACATTTCTAGAACATTCTGATACTTTCATAGCGGTTAACAGAAGACGCAGACAGTTGTGGTACACAAATTCCGTCTCAGTGGCAGGAGGGGCGGGGGAGCAGGGGGGGGGGAGTAGAGGAGGAGGGGGGAGGGACTGGGAAATGAATGTCTTTCATCTGCGGAAGGTAAGAAGAAAAGAATGAGCACTTATAACAGCGCAAGCGTGTTATCTCTTCCGGTGTCGGCACGATACATGAAATCTCATACTCTCCTGAAAAGTTGTCGTCGATGCTTTTCGTTAATCTGAAAAGAGATTCTTACGAGGTGCCTACATTAAAAGTCAAGCTTCGAGAAGGGTGTGGGAGAGGAGTGTGGAGACTATATTGCATGTTAGAAAAAAACATAAATCGCAACAGAATTTTAATAAGTAATTCGGAGGAAAGTATACATCACTTCCGTAGGATGAATCCAAACTCGTCGCTGAATCGCTTGCTTACTTATTCCTTATACACTATTATAAAGATGAAACTCGATATAGTTGGTCCCTTCCAACCCTCCCTCAACTGTACACATACAAATATCAAAAAATAACATTATAGGGGGATGCCTTCATTGTTGAGATACTCGCCGTGGCGTGAATTTGTTTCAGTGTGACCTCACGGTCTAACTTTAATGCCTATGACAACATACAGTGGACGAATGCAGGAGTAATTGTTTCTTTCTCTGCATATTCGAATGAAGACATTGTCGTGAAACATAATTTCTTTTTCTCTGGTGGAGTCATAAAAGCCAGTCTGCAAAGTTTTTTCTAATTTTAGACAATCTTAATGTTTGAGAAGCAGTGTCTGAGACGAACACGCATTAACCACTTCGCATGACACTGCAAGAGACTTTTTTACGATTAAATTGACTTGTTGCTACTGTCTGCGTATTTTGAGCTCCATTATCTTTTTTTAGCTTCAAATGTCGGAAGACTACATTTTACGCGGATTGTGTACTGGGGCATTAATGTGGAACTCCTAAGCGGTACATTAAACAATTTGAATATTTTGTAATTTAAGCTTACAAACGGCATTAGTTTGTTTCATTTTATTTAGTCTGTTAAATACGTTTAATTGAAATTTCTATTTGTATGCACGTTGTTTGGCATGCTATTTATTGCTTCAGTTTCATGTTGCAAGAAAGATGTCTACAAGAATACTGTATATAACCGAAAATTATAAGGAACAAGTAGCATTAAATCTCGACTGTTTAAAAGGTAGCGAATAAATAAACCATATACTGATATGTTCTGCACTTCAGTGATTGGGCAGAAAATTTCTATGGGAAGTGATTTAGGATGTTGTGTGATTTCCTTAGGTTAGTTAGGTTTAAGTAGTTCTAAGTTCTAGGGGACTGATGACCATAGATGTTAAGTCCCATAGTGCTCAGAGCCATTTGAACCATTTTTTGAAGTGATTTAACTGCTACGAGTTAGTTGTGAATGCCACATTTGGCACACGAACGGGGCGTATTTGAAATATCACTACATTCCCTAATCTTACAGAGTTTAACAGAAGAGAAATTCTTGATCTGAAAAAAGGTTAAGGTAACAGAGAAGTTCTCTGCATCTCGCAGAAACGATGGGATTAATCTTCCATACTTTGTTAAGACTCTACATTAGCCTGAAGTAGTTGTAGGGAAACGGAGAACACTGGGAACCGGAGTGGTTGCACAACATGGATTCGGAGTACCCCTCAGATATGGCACGCACAGTACAGGGCAGAGCAAAAACCACTTACAGTTCCGATAAAAGTTAGCAGTCATAAGGAAGAGTTGATATTCTACTCGAGATTCCGTTAAGGATCCTTGAGCACACTTTTCCTACATATGGCCAGAAAGCGTAAAAAGTGTGCTGTTGACCAGTGGTGGTGGGGCGGACGTCATAACCTTTTACCTGCTTCCACTAACCTATAAAAAGTCTTTTAGAAAAACCGCAAAGGAACGTTGTGACCACCGCTGTTGATGTATTTGAACCATCTTCCAGACAATATTAACAGTAACATCAGACCTCTCTCAGACCGTGCAGTAATTTGTAATGATACACTGTCTGAACAGAAGCCGCTTCAGTCAATCTCAATAATACTTCGAGAGATGCAAAGATTAGGAAATTACTTTTAATGTTTGAAAATGTAAACTTCTGCACTTGACGAAACGAAGTAAAGATAGTATCCTATGACCTCTGTATAAACTAGTCACAGCTAGAATCGGTCATGTTGAAAATACCTGTGTGCAACACTTTGTAGCGATATGAGATGGAACGATTACTTGGGCTCAGTCGTAACTGAAGCAAAGGGCAGACTTCGTTTTATTGGTAGAATACTGAGGACATGCAGTGAATCTACAAAGAAGACTGCTTGTAAATCATGCATGCGACTCATCCCAGGTTACTGCTCAAGTGTATGGGACCCTCACCAAGTAGGACTAAAAGGGGATATAAAACGTATACTGAGAAGGGTAGCGCGAATGGTCACAGGTTTGTTTGATCCTGGAGGGACTGTCACAGAGTTGCTTAAGTAACTGAAGTGACAGTCGTTTGAAGACAGACGCAAACTATACCGAGAAAATGAACGTACAAAGTTCCTAGAGACGGCTTTAATCGATGACTCTAGGATCGCGGTGGCCGAGTGGTTCTAGGCGCTTCAGTCCGGAACCGCGCGACTGCTACGGTCGCAGGTTCGAATCCTTCCTCGGGCATGGATATGTGTGATGTCCTTAGGTTGGTTAGGTTTAAGTAGTTCTAAGTTCTAGGGGGCTGATGACCTCAGATGTTAAGTCTCATAGTGCTCAGAGCCATTTTTGAACTTATCCCTCTTATAGGGATCGTGAGGGCAATATCAGATTAACAACAGATAGTGGGACGTACCTTCTGCCATGCGCTTCACAGTGGATTGTAGACTGTCGATGTAAATGTAGACGAATTGCTTGCTCGCATTCAAGTCTTTTGTCGAAGTCAAGGTTTTTTTAGACACACACACACACACACACACACACACACACACACAGAGAGAGAGAGAGAGAGAGTTAAAGTAAAAGAAGTCACACCTCCACTGCGATTGTGCTAAGAAGGGAAGAATGTACTGTTTGAGTTTCTGCCTTTCAAACGTAGACAGAAAAAGGTTGTCGTGCGTTGACGAAACACATCAGATGCAAGTAAGGGAGACGAATAACCGATGCGAAGAAGCGATCGGAGCGGCGAACGGCGATGATTAACATTGTGGGGGAGGGGAGGGAGGGGGGGAGGCTCCAGAAGAGAGAGGCGCTAAATACGAGACGGCCGGAAGCGAGCGGTAATCACATCACAGCCGGCAGCGGCGTGCGCAAACACGGGGGCGGCCGTGTGCGTGGGCGGCGAACAAAGGCGCCGTGCGCCGCTCCTGCTAGCCACGCCGTTCCCTCCAGGCTGTCACACGCCGGAATGAAGGCAGGGTATCGCAGCGGAACTGCAATACAACTGAGAGGTTAAAAATTATTTGACGATTCCGTAAAAGTGTATTTTCAAGATCGCACGTTCACTATCTAATCAAACAGATCCGGACAGTTGTACATTGATATTGGATGTTTCCGCCTTTTGCCTTCAGCTCTGCTGGGGACACTTAAAGCGAGGTGATCGTCTCTGGAGGAATATAGAGGCTATTCTTCTTCAGGAGCCGAAACGCTGGGGTCTGGTGCGAAGTCAACGCTCCAACTCACCCCTTTTTAAATGGCTCTAACAAGGGAACCTCCCCATCGCACCCCCCTCAGATTTAGTTATAAGTCGGCACAGTGGATAGGCCTTGAAAAAACTGAACACAGATCAATCGAGAAAACAGGAAGAAGTTAAGTGGAACTATGAAAAAAATAAGGAAAATATACAAACTGAGTAGTCCATGCGCAAGACAGGCAACATCAAGGATAGGCCGCGGTGGCAGAGCGGTTCTAGGCGCTTCAGTCCGGAACCGCGCGACTACTATGGTCGCAGGGAAAACTGTGCGACTGTGAAACTGTTGCATTCATTTGTTGCAGTTAAAGTGACAAACTCTTATGTTTTCATCACTTTTTTGCGAGTGATTATCACATCCACAAGAAAACCTAAATCGGGCAAGGTAGAAGAATCTTTTTACCCATTCGCCAAGTGTACAAGTTAGGTGGATCGACAACATATTCTTGTCATGTGACGCACATGCCGTCACCAGTGTCGTATAGAATATATCAGACGTGTTTTACTGTGGAGGAATCGGTTGAGCTGTGACCTTGCGATCAAGTGTTTTCGGTTCACATTGGAGAGGCACGTCCTTTCGTCTACTAATCGCACGGTTTTGCGGTGCCGTCGCAAAACACAGACACAAAACTTATTACAGTGAACAGAGATGTCAATGAACGAACGGACAGATCATAACTTTGCGAAAATAAAGAAAGTAAACTTTTCACTCGAGAGGACACTTGAACCAAGGACCTCTCGTTCCGCAGCTGCTCACGCTAACCAAGGGACCACGGCACTCCTGAGCTCACACTATCCTTGATGTTGCCTGTCTTGCGCATGAACTACTCAGTTTGTATATTTTGCTTATTTTTTTCATAGTTCCACTTAACTTCTTCCTGTTTTCTCGATTGATCTGTGTTCAGTTTTTCAAGGCCTATCCATTGTGCCAACTTATAACTAAATCTGAGGGGGGTGCGATGGGGAGGTTCCCTTGGAAGCACTATGGGACTTAACATCTGAGGTCATTAGTCCCCTAGAACTTAGAACTACTTAAACCTAACTAACCTAAGGACATCACACACATCCATGCCCGAGGCAGGATTCGAACCTGCGACCGTAGCAGCAGCGCGGTTCCAGACTGAAGCGCCTAGAGCCGCTCGGCCACAGCGGCCGGCCAACTCACCCCTGAGGTGTTCCTTCGGGATGAGGTTGGGACTCAGGGTAGGCCACTCCACTTCTGGGATGCTACTGATCACAAAATACCAACGGCCGTGCTGCAGTGGTAACGTCGTTTCCGGTTAGATTGCCGAAGTTAAGCATCATTGGGATTGGCTAGCACGTGGAAGGATAATCGTCTGGGTCTGCCTAGCGCTGTTGGCAAGAGGGGTGCACGCAGCTCTTGTGAGGCAAACTGAGGAGCTACATGATTTAGAAGTAGTGGCTCCTGTCACGAAAACTGACAACAGCGGCGAGAGCGGTGTGCTGACCATATAACCCTCCACATCTGCAGCCAGTGATGCCTATTGGCTGATGATGACACGACGGTCGGTCGACTCCGCTTGGCCTCCCGAGGGCTGTTCGGACGGACACAGAGTTTATTGTTCACAAACAATTGCCTCACCGAGCCTGCTTTATGACAGGATACAGTGTCATGATGATATAATCATCGGCTCCCAACTGTTCCTCTACTGTATGCAGTGCACTATACTGTGATATGTATTCATAATCTTTCGCATTTAGCGTTTTCTGAAGCACAATAAGGGGACTACCCCCTAACCACTTATACTGTAACAGCAACTCTTCCGTACTTCACAGCTGGCACTACTCATGATGACAGGTAACGTTCTCCAGGCTTTCGCCAAACCCAAACCCTTCCACCGGATTGCCACAGGGTATACCGTCATTCATCACCGAAAATCACTGATTTGCAGTTGTCCACTGGCCAAGGACGTCACTCTTTACGAATACGCCTGCTTAGCACTGACTACAGAAATATGTGGCTTATGGGAAGCTTCTGCTGGCCTGGGTGGCCCAGCGGTTCTAGGAGCTACAGTTTGCAACCGCGCGACCGCTACGGTCGCAGGTTTGAATCCTGCCTCGGGCATGGATGTGTGTGATCTACATCTACATCTACATACATATTCCACATTCCACCATACGGTACGTGGTGGAGGGTACCTCGTACCACAACTAGCATCTTATCTCCCTGTTCCACTCCCAAACAGAACGAGAGAAAAATGACTGCCTATATGCCTCGGTACGACCCCTAATCTCTCTCATCTTATCTTCGTGGTCATTCCGCGAAAGTTGGAGGCAGTAAAATTGTACTGCAGTCAGCCTCAAATGCTGGTTCTCTAAATTTCCTCAGTAGCGATTCACGAAAAGAACGCCTCCTTTCCCCTAGAGACTCCCACCCGAGTTCCTGAAGCATTTCCGTAACACTCGCGTGATGATCAAACCTACCACTAGCAAATCTAGCAGACCGCCTCTGAGTTGCTTCTATGTCCTCCCTCAATCAGACCTGATAGGGATCCCAAACGCTCGAGCAGTACTCAAGAATAGGTCGTATTAGTGTTTTATAAGCGGTCTCCTTTACAGATTAACCACATCTTTCCAAAATTCTACCAATGAACCGAAGACGACTATCCGCCTTCCCCACAACTGCCATTACTTCATATCGCTCTGCAATGTCCTTAGGTTAGTTAGGTTTAAGTAGTTCTAAGTTCTAGGGGACTGATGACCTCAGAAGTTAAGTCCCATAGTGCTCAGAGCCATTTGAACCATTTTTTGGGGAACTTCTCTGTCATTGTACCCCATCCTTTGTAACACTCGACGCACAGCCATTGTGCTAATTGGATTGTTGATAGCACTCTGGAACAAGTGTTTCCTTCCGCTCATTTCATGCCATTTTTTTACAGCCACACTCTGCAATGGTCGACTGTTCCTGTCCGTCAGTTCGTGAGTTCTGGCTGGTCTTCATTTAGCCGTGCTCCAGCTCGTTTTTGTGCCGCTGACAGGTTGGCGTCGTGTATTGAGACCGTCACCTCTCGTTTTCTTTCACTGGCGCCACTACGTTTGCTCGCTTTGTCTGTCCGTCAGGGGCACCAGCAGCGCTTATCGATAGCAAGTACTGTGGTACTATCTTTGGAGCGACCTCTAGTATTTCCGGGTCGTCGTTTGTCAGGCAGTTGGCTTAGGATGGAGGAGCAGCGAGGTCCGCACAGCGCCAGTACTCGCCGGGACAGCTGGTGATACACGCACTGCTCGGTGGAAGGATGTGGTCGCGAGAGTGCACGACCACGTCGCGGTCAGGATTCAGCGAGTTTAAGTTGGATGGATCGTTATATTCGAGTAGTGCAACCTTCATTTGTGTGTGTGTCTCCGTCGGTGGAAGTGACCTCGTGGCGATAAGCTGTCAGTCGACGATCCATACTGGCACCTTTCCCTTGCCTGACTTGAGCGGGGACGAACGTTGGTTGGTCCTTTGGTAGGCCGTCTCATCGGGCGACGTGTATTGGGTCTTCCGACCGCTTCTGGGCCTCTGTGTGTGCTTTTTGTTCCACAGTGACTGGTTTTATCATTGAGTTGTTGGTGGAATTGTTTTCTCGGGTCCGTGTGTATCTAGTTTGTTTGAATGAGCAGTTATTTTAAAGCTGTCTGCGTACTGCATTTGTGGAGTGGTTCCTTCTGTCTTCCGGTGTTTTAAAAGCCGAATTCTGCAGACGCAGTGCTGTCTGTCACTTCGCCCTCGCCTGAACTATTCCATCGTTGTACTGGTTATCAGATGTTACGTGGATTTGGTAAGAGGGTTGGTCGGCGTTTAAACTGTCCCTAGTTTGAGTTGCCATCCTGTTACGTGAGCATAACGCTTGGCTGCCTGTCTCACCGCTTACGCAGCTGTAGGGACTTTTCTCAGGTCGATCCTTGGAGCATTGTCTGTGGATCACTCCCTTCTTTATTTGGTCTGATTGTGTCAATTGTTCAAAAATAACATTTTGTTTAAATTATTCCTATTGCTTGTGGTCTTCAGCCGACAAATAATTTGAATTCTTCTTGATAAGACCTTCAGCCGTCAGTGTAGCTTGTGTTACGTTCAGTGTTTCTAAAAGGATTGTTTTAAAAAATGATTTTGGTATTTTCAACGTGTTATTTTCTCCCTCATTTGTAATTCAGGCCTTCAGCCGCTAATTGTTCTGAAGTATTGCTCGTGGCCTTCAGCCGACAAATAATTTTGAATTTTTTCCTAATAAGGACTTCAGCCGTCAGTGTAGCTTCTGTTACAGTCAATTTTTTTTAATGATTGTTTTTAAAAAATTATTTCCTCAAATAAAGTGTACGTGTTTGCTGTGCAACCAATGGTAACTGATGCGGTCCCGTCCACACCTTTTCCTGACTTCCCTACGTACCACACGTCTCAGTGGTTGTTCCTTCGCGTTTCCACCTCAAAATCACATCACCGAGAGTCGACGTGTGCAGCATTAGAAGGGCTGCAATGGACCTGATGGAATTTATTTTTATTCAGGTGACATCTAATGGCTGGTCCACGCTCTAAGTCATTGAGCTCTCCTGACCGGCCCGTTCTGCTGTTACTCTACGCCTCCTTATACACTGGCGGATAAGCCTCTCTTGATATTTGGTGGTCAGTGCCATATTGCAAAGGGTTGTCCGAACAATTTTGATCAGATAGTGTAAATACTTCCTCCACCACTCTCACAGGTGAAGCCTGAAGCGTTTACATCCGCAGATATTAAAATTTCTCCAAGCCATCTCTCAAGCCAGCCCACAATAATGTTGTCTACGGAGATGCTTATGTGCTTTCTCGTTTCTGACACGGTCGCTAATATGATATGAACTTTGTCCATAGTGAACTCTGTCAAGAAGAAACTACAGAGATCTGGCGAACTGGGAAGCTATATTCTGGTGTTGCCTGTATTTAACGTACGACCAATCTGTCGACCTGTAGGGTGTCTATTCAAGTGTTCTAGGACATGCGTCTGTCACGTGGCGAGGTCCCGACTTGGAAAACGAATCTCCGCTCTTTATTGATAGTTGTAACGTTTATCATGAACCAATTTTCTATGCACCGAGCGAGGTGGCGCAGTGATTAGCTCACTGGACTCGCATTCGGGAGGACGACGGTTCAAATCTGCGTCCGGCCATCGTGATTTAGGTTTTCCGTGATTTCCCTAAATCGCTTCAGGCAAATGCCGCGATCGTTCCTTTCAAGGGGCACAGCCGATTTCCTTCCCCGTCCTTCCCTAATCCGAGCTTGTGCTCCGTCTCTAATTACCTCGTTGTGGACGGGACGTTGAACGCTAATGTCCTCCTTCTCTAATTTTCTAAAATCACTGGTTAGACATGACATTCCTCTTGCCAAGAAAGAACGCCAAACACACATAATCTAGAAAGTGCATAAAACACATTTGTTCTTGGGTATCCCGATGTCGTAAGACAGAGGAGTTTTCAGAACGAGATTTTCACTCTGCAGCGGAGTGTGCGCTGATATGAAACTCCCTGGCAGATTAAAACTGTGTGCCGGACCGAGACTCGAACTCGGAACCTTTGCCTTTCGCGGGCAAGTGCTCTACCATCTGAGCTACCCAAGCACGACTCATGCCCCATCCTCACAGCTTTACTTCTGCCACTGAATACTCCATTAGTAGTGTAGCGCTTGACACAGTCACGTCGATTAAATATTTGAGCGTAACATTGCAGAGCGATATGATGTGGGACAAGCATGTAAAGGCAGTTGGGGGAAAGGCGGATAGTAGTCTTCGGTTCATTGCTAGAATTTTGGGGAGACCGCTTATAAAACACTAATACGACCTATTCTCGAGTGCTGCTCGAGCGTTTGGGGTCCCTATCAGGTCGGATTGAGGGAGGACATAGAAGCAACTCAGAGGCGAGCTGCTAGATTTTCTAGTGGTAGGTTTGATCATAACGCGAGTGTTACGGAAATGCTTCAGGAACTCGGGTGGGAGTCTGCAGAGGAAAGGAGGCGTTCTTTTCGTGAATCGCTACTGAGGAAATTTACAGAACCAGCATTTGAGGCTGACTGCAGTACAATTTTACTGCCGCCAACTTACATTTCGCGGAAAGACCACAAAGATAAGATGAGAGAGATTAGGGCTCGTACAGAGGCATATAGGTAGTCATTTTTCCCTCGTTCTGTTTGGGAGTGGAACAGGGGGAGAAGATGCTAGTTCTGGTACGAGGTACCCTCCGCCACGCACCGTATGGTGGATTGCGGAGTACGTATGTAGATGTAGACTGTTCGATTCGACTGTGTGTGTGTGTGCTACTGCAGTTGTGCTGGCCCTGTCGAAGTTCACCTGTCAGGCAGTGTCAGAATCAAAGTGTTTTTAAACTCAATGTGGTAACTCGACCTCCGCGAGTTGTAATCGTGTACGACTGTATTAACAGTTTTTGTGTTCGATTTAAACCTTTATAACTTTCATGCGTGTTGGATAACTTGCATGAAAATCAGAAGTCAGACTGCTATTCACCTAACCAGCGTAAACTATCTGATAAAATGAATCCAGATATTCCATACGTAATACGAAACTGACTGGAAACAAGTGATTTGATGGAGAGATAACTCATGCTATACCTGTGGAAACCTAATGGAAATGTTTGGGTTGGGCGAATGTTTGGAGAACATTACCTGCTATCGTGTGTAGTATCAACAGTGACGTACGGAGTACCTCGTGTTTTGGTATGAGGATCTTTCTCGTGGTTGGAGTACAGTCTCTTTATTGTGCTTAAGAAAACCTAAGTGCAGAAAGATATGAACACATTTAACATAATTGTGTACTAAGTAGCCGGCTAGGTGGCCGAGCAGTTCTAGGCGCTACAGTCTGGAACCGCGCGACAGCTACGGTCGCAGGTTCGAATACTGCCTCGGGCATGGATGTGTGTAATGTCCTTAGGTTAGTTAGGTTTAAGTAGTTCTAAGTTCCAGGAGACTGATGACCTTAGAAGTTAATTCCCATAGTGCTCAGAGCCATTTGAACCATTTTTGTGTACTAAGTACAACGAAGCTACAGTTTAGAGATGATGATTGTATCACTATGACAACTGATTACGTCATAAAGCAGCATCTGTCAACAGATGCTCTGCTCTGCCAAGTGCCCGAAGTGCCCAAGTGCACAATTGAACACCTTCGGGGTGAGTTACAAAGTCGACTTGGGTCCACACCCAAGCGTTCCACATTACTACCTTTTCTGATCCCGGCTCTTGAGGGAGAATGGACTGGCTTTCACCACATACATTCAGACGATTTATTTAAAGTGTCCCCAACAGAGTTCACACGGTCACAAAGGGAAAGGGTCGACACGCCCCGTATTATGTTTCGCTGACAGAACTCCGAATACTTTTGAACAGATACTGTATGAGACCTGCTCAAAATTTACACCTATCCTGGTCAGTGTAGAAGAACATAAGTCACTGTGCAAATACGCTTTTCAGATAAGCATCTATTATCAGAATGCTTAGCGAGGATGGAAATATCTTTCCTCTACATCAGCTTCATTCACTACATCAGCTTCTTTCACTACATGCAGTCAGAGGAGGCAATGCCATAATCAGGGCTGCTCGATGAACGCCCGGTGCAAGAAAGCCATAAATATTATCGAACAAAGGAGGGACGGAAGCTGGTGGGTCAGCAACAGTGCCACAGTCCAATCGTGAGACGTGTGGCCGAAACGAGTGACAGAATTGAACGCCGTAACAAAGCCGCGATACCGAAACGAGCACCAACAGTAACCGCACTTATCGCGCACAGCCGCGAGGCTCTCGCACAAAAGGCTTTGTCCTGACTCGGAAGGCTCGCAACGGATGAAAGTTACGGTCGCACAAGGCAGCCACTCATCGTAGACAACTTTACTGCTTCCGTTCACTCGCAAAACGAAAAACCAATCCTGGGAACCGAGTACATTATCAACGACATTTCTGAAGTGGTTGAGCTGTTGTGAATGATAAATTACAACACGACTTTCATTTTTCTATTATAACGTGTACTTCCCACCTGCACGCGAAAACAGGGAAATTTAAATTGACAAACATTACAGTTTTTTCTTCGTGTTGTCGGAGTCAAAATTCATACATCAGACTTGACCTAGTCCAGTAATCAAACTTTACCACAGAAATGAATGTATATCGTGACAGCTGCCTTTCCCAGGAGGGTAAAAATTATTTACGACTACCAGGCGCTAGTTTCAGTGGATGAAAGATCGCAAACCTTGCATCGGAAACGACATGAATACGTAATAAACATCTAAAGAACAACATCGATTACTTGCAAACTGTTGTATCTTCGTGGGATAAAAGTTGATTAATGGTAAACTTAAATATCTGATTTATTGCCTCTGCAGACAGGAAAGAAAATAAATCTTTTTACACCACGGAAATATACTTACATTCTCACATGCTGCAAAGTAACACACGAACTGCTACCATTACATAAACAGAAAGAATGATGAACATGCAGCCATGGAGAAATTATTAAAAGAAGAATGGTTGGACTTTTGTTATCTTGATTTCTTGTGTCCTGGTCTGAGGAAAGGATACTTTCACCAACAAAGCACAAATATACCTCTTATTTACTGGAATAACACCGACTACAGAGAGCTGTCAGCACTACGTCACAAGGTTGTACGATGTGTATGAATTAGGAAGGCATTAAGATGTATGTTTCCGGGAAGAAGAGGAGAAGAGAACCAACAATCCTATACATTGTCGTATTACCTTCTCCCAAATTCATTTCGTAACAGCGGACAAAAGTTCGTATTAAATTAACACAGTCACTTTATTTATTGAAGTTATCAAACAGTGGTCCTTGATATCAATACTATTCATGTGACTTGTTATACTTTGAATGTTCTGAGTTTCACGTTGGGAATTCTTAACACTGAGTATTGAGGAAACAAGATTACGTCATTAATTCCTGTACATGAGTTATGTATAAGCTACACCAGACGCAAATCTCTGCGCTAGTTCGTTTAATGTGTCGTGTGATTTTAACCGTGGCTGTAAAGGGAAGTAAGAGCACGTAAGTGTGGCACGTCTAGTTAGAAGGTCAACGGGCGGGTTTATATATCTGATGACAGACGTTTCCTACCCTCGGACGCATTGGAACGTTTACTTCCCAGTCTACATCTACATCTACATTTATACTCCGCATGCCACCCAACGGTGTGTGGCGGAGGGCACTTTACGTGCCACTGTCATTACCTCCCTTTCCTGTTCCAGTCGCGTATGGTTCGCGGGAAGAACGACTGTCTGAAAGCCTCCGTGCGCGCTCGAATCTCTCTAATTTTACATTCGTGATCTCCTCGGGAGGTATAAGTAGGGGGAAGCAATATATTCGATACCTCATCCAGAAACGCACCCTCTCGAAACCTGGCGAGCAAGCTACACCGCGATGCAGAGCGCCTCTCTTGCAGAGTCTGCCACTTGAGTTTGCTAAACATCTCCGTAACGCTATCACGCTTACCAAATAACCCTGTGACGAAACGCGCCGCCCTTCTTTGGATCTTCTCTATCTCCTCCGTCAACCCGATCTGGTACGGATCCCACACTAATGAGCAATACTCAAGTATAGGTCGAACGAGTGTTTTGTAAGCCACCTCCTTTATTGATGGACTACATTTTCTAAGCACTCTCCCAATGAATCTCAACCTGGTACCCGCCTTACCAACAATTAATTTTATATGATCATTCCACTTCAAATCGTTCCGCACGCATACTCCCAGATATTTTACACAAGTAACTGCTACCAGTGTTTGTTCCGCTATCATATAATTATACAATAAAGGATCCTTCTTTCTATGTATTCGCCATACATTACATTTGTCTATGTAAAGGGACAGTTGCCACTCCCTGCACCAAGTGCCTATCCGCTGCAGATCTTCCTGCATTTCGCTACAATTTTCTAATGCTGCAACTTCTCTGTATACTACAGCATCATTCGCGAAAAGCCGCATGGAACTTCCGACACTATCTACTAGGTCATTTATATATATTGTGAAAAGCAATGGTCCCATAACACTCCCCTGTGGCACGCCAGAGGTTACTTTAACGTCTGTAGACGTCTCTCCATTGATAACAACATGCTGTGTTCTGTTTGCTAAAAACTCTTCAATCCAGCCACACAGCCGGTCTGATATTCCGTAGGCTCTTACTTTGTTTATCAGGCGACAGTGCGGAACTGTATCGAACGCCTTCCGGAAGTCAAGAAAAATAGCATCTACCTGGGAGCCTGTATCTAATATTTTCTGGGTCTCATGAACAAATAACGCGAGTTGGGTCTCACACGATCGCTGTTTCCGGAATCCATGTTGATTCCTACATAGTAGATTCTGGGTTTCCAAAAACGACATGATACTCGAGCAAAAAACATTTTCTAAAATTCTACAACAGATCGACGTCAGAGATATAGGTCTATAGTTTTGCGCATCTGCTCGACGACCCTTCTTGAAGACTGGGACTACCTGTGCTCTTTTCCAATCATTTGGAACCTTCCGTTCCTCTAGAGACTTACGGTACACGGCTGTTAGAAGGGGGGCAAGTTCTTTCGCGTACTCTGTGTAGAATCGAATTGGTATCCCGTCAGGTCCAGTGGACTTTCCTCTGTTGAGTGATTCCAGTTGCTTTTCTATTCCTTGGACACTTATTTCGATGTCAGCCATTTTTTCGTTTGTGCGAGGATTTAGAGTAGGAACTGCAGTGCGGTCTTCCTCTGTGAAACAGCTTTGGAAAAAGGTGTTTCGTATTTCAGCTTTACGCGTGTCATCCTCTGTTTCAATGCCATCATCATCCCGGAGTGTCTGGATATGCTGTTTCGAGCCACTTACTGATTTAACGTAAGGCCAGAACTTCCTAGGATTTTCTGTCAAGTCGGTACATAGAATTTTACTTTCGAATTCACTGAACGCTTCTCGCATAGCCCTCCTTACGCTAACTTTGACATCGTTTAGCTTCTGTTTGTCTGAGAGGTTTGGCTGCGTTTAAACTTGGAGTGAAGCTCTCTTTGCTTTCGCAGTAGTTTCCTAACTTCGTTGTTGTACCACGGTGGGTTTTTCCCGTCCCTCACAGTTTTACTCGGCACGTGCCTGTTTAAAACGCATTTTACGATTGCCTTGAACTTTTTCCATAAACACTCAACATGTCCTGTCTTACATGTAGCCGTTGAGTGAATACGTCCGTGACGAAAGTATTCGTACTGTAGTACAGTATAGTGTTGTGTCTCTGATGACTGAGGGAAACGTATGAAACTGCATACTTCCCCCGAATAGCAGCGATGTGCCGCTGAGTTTAACGCATACAGCAAGGAGTCTCCATCTACAATGTGTCAGCACTTATTACCGAGAGATCTCTGATAACTAACTTAGGACAGTGGAACAAGATATGATGACCAGAAATTATTCGCCATTACACCTCCTCGACTTCGCAACTAAATACTAATAACGCAAGTTTATTCCGCCACATGAGCAGAACCGGCTACTTCTGTATCGAGGACAGCGCGCCAGAGGCGGATGCTGCTACTCTCACTCACGGTGATCCATTGGTTTCGTTTCAGCCACCATCATGACATGCTTACGGGTTCAAGATATTCGACGTTTTCGGCAAATGGTAGTAGGCAGAGGGCCAAGTACGTTTCGGTGAGGGTAATGCTCTGAACTCCTCTACCAACCGAGATATGGAAGCTCCTGAACACACGAGTACAGTAATTTGACCCTTGTTAATGCTGGCATTGAAACTTTTCGCAAAAATATGCGACAAATGTGTTAAAAGTTAAAAGGCAATATGGCCGAAATCGGCTATTGAACTCTAAACGACATCAAATTGGGGTCCGTATGCCTAGCTCCACCGTCGTATCAAGCCTTTCGGCTGTCTACGTGCTTCCACAAAAATTGTTCACGTCGACGAGAACGTACTCAAATTTGAAATAACTCTTCCAATCACCTTCTCATACGCTAGAAGTTACCATACGGCTCCATTTGAAATAATCTTTTCTGACCCCTGTATATATATATATATATCGTATAAAGGAAAAATAAGTTTTATCTTAGAAGCCACGTAACGGTGGCGTCTGGCGTGAGAGCGTCGCTTTAGCACCGAAATAGCCGATTCCGGCAGCTCTGCCTTCCAATTTTATCACATTTCTGAGAGATTTTCGCGAATCTCCTTAATAACAACATTAACGAGTGTCATATCACTGTACTCGTCTTTTCAAGAGTTTTCCAATGATGTTAAAGATGTAGCCTACGCAGCTCCAATTAAAGAAGAAAAACCTAGGTGTGTCAGTATCTCGGTTGGTACATGAGTTAAAGCTACTACCGACACAAATTAAGAGCCCTTCTACCTGTTATTACTTTCCAAAAATATCATTTCGATTTACTAAATAGCTCGCGAAATAAAAGTAAGTAATACAGCTAGTTACAATAAACACTGTTCTACCTTCCCTGTAATAACCTAGTTCACACTGAAAACCTGTATGGATAGCGACGAATCCGTTCCGATAAACGGGAAATTTCTCTTACCAACATTTGTGCGTGTTTCAGTCAATATATCTTCACCGTTTTTTCACATTTGGCAACAGTATTGTGGAACTACACAAATTCTGGAAACACCAGAAAAACCTGAAGGTGAATAACCTAAGCATATAGAACATGATAATGTGACTTGGACTCTGACTCTCATTCAGTTCTGTATATTTTTTCCGCTGGAGCGATAACAGATTCCGGACTTCTGTGATAAGAATGACAATACGTTAGAGAAATCAGAAACAGTAGAGTGCTAATATTCATATCGATCATCAACAAGGACAGCAGCGACCACAACGAAAGCACTAAAAAAAACAAATATCAGTCACCGTTTTTAACAGTGAGCAGAATCAAACGAGTGGGAGAAGTGTGGACAGAAAATATGTACATCATCGTTGGAAATTCTGGTTCACTCACACCTCTGCACTAAGAGGAAACGAAGTCCAATACATACCAGATTTGCTGTCAAAAATGTATACTTTGAAAACAGACATTATGGTTACGAGATTTGGTTCCAATACTCCTATGCTAATGACATTCATCGACTTCCAATCGAATTTCCTGTCACAGGAGATTACGATCCTAGAGTTATTAAAGCGGCCATGAGTGCATCTGGCCCCCTTCCCTACTTCCTCTCCCCGCCACTAAACGCAAATGCATGTTTCGCATTTTGACAAATGTAAACAAAATAAAAAACTGATTTCCTTCAGTCACGTTATATGCAGGGCAAAGGCAGAGACTAGCCCACAATCAAACGTGACAGTTTGTGAAAAATACAATTTTAAAACACCCATTACACGTACGCCAACAGCAAATCATGTCAACGAAAGCACAGGGACGTTCACTGTAATTATTATCAAGGGATATCTGAGTGGCTGTGCGATGCGAGAACGTAAGCCGAAGGAATCCTATAAATGAGACACTACTGGGTCGACGGCTCGTTGGAATAGAGCAAGAACTTTAGAGACTTGTGAGGCCGTCCCTATATATATAAATGTGGTTACAGTAATGAGATTCATTCCGAATAAATGTTACCACTATGTAGTTTTCGAACAGAACAAGGCCATGGTGTTCTGTATAGCCTTATCTGATGTGGAAGTGGGGACTCGCATTCCTGAGAAGTCCAATATGTCAGTGTACTGTTCAGAATTCAAGTTTCGTGCCTTAAGCAGTTTCGATCACATTTAGGAAAATTAATTAGTTCTGTTAGTGTCATCTTATTTGCAAATTAACGATAGGTCCCTCCAGGACAACGAAGGGGGCAGAACTGGTTCAAATCTGCTAAAGGTAGGCTTTTTATTTAGCGTATGGCTAATACAGACATATCATGAAATTACATATACATATGTACATATTGACACACAAGAAACTTAAGTTTGTCTTTACAACTGAATATCCAGTCCTTCAATCCAACGCACTGCATCTGGAGTTGCTAGCAGGAAGTCCTCTTTGGCGCCGTGATAGGCTCGAATCCTGCATTCACTGACAATGTGGTGAACAGTCTGGTATGGAGCCCCGCAGTCACAAGCTGGATCAGGCAGCTTCTTCCACTTAAAGAGAGCATCCCCGCATCGCCCATGGCTGGTACGGATTCTGTTGAGAGTAGACCAGGTCTTGCGTGGTAAGTCGAATCCACTTGGAAGTTTAGCACCTGAGAAGATGTTATGCAGGTGCACATCTGTCACTGCTTCCCACCGACCTTTCCATTCTTCAAGAGGTTTGAAATTCTTAGCAACCATGTCAGCAGCATCGCACAGAGTTGGATGACGTGATTTCAGTCTCTTGCGATTTAAAAGTGCCAGGTCGCTATGCACGGGTAGGTTAGAATTCCTGGAGATCTTGTGGAATTCTCTCATAAGGGCAGTACATCTGCGTAGATCAGGAGGCATTATACCGGTTAACAGTGGAAGCCAATAAACTGGAGTAGATCTGATTGTGCCAGATATTATGCGCATTGTCGTACTCAGCTGGGTATCAACAAGCCTTGTATGATGACTATTCATCCAAACAGGTGCACAATACTCAGCACTTGAGTATACCAAGCCCAGAGCTGAAGTTCGCAGGGTGGTTGCTGAAGATCCCCAGGTAGTTCCGCATTGCTTATGGAGGATGTTGTTTCGAGTCCTCAGCTTTTCACCTAAGTTCAGAAGGTGTTGTTTGAAGCATAGTGTACGATCCAGGATGACACCAAGATATTTTGGGTTCCAGTTGTGACGAAGAATTCTGCCTCTGAAACTTACCTCCAGTTTTACGTTCGCCAACTGGTTATTTAGATGGAAGCAACACACTTCTGTTTTACTCACACTGGGTTGGAGTCTCCAGATTTTGAAGTAATTGTCTAATGCAGACAGGTCATTGGCTAAAATCTCTTCTGTTGTCTTCATTTCCTGGTGTTTGACAGCTAGAGCCAGGTCATCGGCAAAGCAGTATTTTCTGGACGAAGTGTCAGGTAGATCAGATAGATATAGGTTGAACAGGCTTATTAATAAAAACACATTTGACTAATCCGATAAGTAACAGTGGTTCGGCAAAACTTGACATTTTGTCTTTCTCGAGAAAATTTGCAAGCTTTGATTGTACAACAATTTTTACTATTCGTTTATGTTGCGTATAATTTTAAAGTTATAAAATGTTTCGGTTCTACCGAACCACCTTCAGGTCAGAATATGTCTGTTGCAACAATAATCTGTCAGTTCCTGGAAGCAATATGCAAGCTACGTTGTACAACAAACAACACAAATATTGTCCTACTTGTTACAAATGCATATGAAATTCGAACTTCTCGGTCGAGTCCCCGTTTAGTTGGCATCAAAATTTACCCATGTTCCTTGCGCAAAGTTGGGTAACTGTGTACATGCATGATGAGGCATTGGCACATTTTACTGCTAATATAAGGCGACATCTTAGGCGCCAATATTGTCGAAGAAGAACAGGTCTAGCAGCTGTAGTGCCTTAGCGTCCATGATGGCCTGATGTCAATTCTCTGGTGCTTTGTATCTGGGATGAACTCATAAGTAAAGTGTACCTCATTCCTACTGATATGGTTGAAGAGCTGGAATTTTACAGTCTTATCAAGAGCCACGAGACGACCAGGAGGTGTTTGAAAGAATTAATCACTGAGGTTAGAGACGAAAGCAGCATTGCATCTAAATGCTAGGATGGCCTGTAGAACTCTTCAATAAGCAGATACGAGTGTAGAGTGAATCGTAACACGTAAAGTGATGAAGCAGTATTGCACCTGTTGATCTCGTAGGCCATGGGTGAAATTCGAGCCTGGTTACATGGGGAGTTAACGGAAAACTTTACTTTTCAAATATATATGTACTAAATGGGACAATATTTATTACTAAAATCAGAGGCAGGTTGTAACCATAACCACACACTCGCAGTTAACTCGCAAACGGTTCATTAGCAGACCACTGTTTACTTGAACGTCTTTCGCTCTACTATCGTATATTTTCACCTGTTCACTGTGAGCTATGGTAGGCGACATATAAATGTGAATCAGGTTCTTAATTTGGAGAAAAGTAACTTTTATTTTGAAATAATGCTTAAATATCTGATATATTCCAGCGTCAGTCATAATCTCTATTAGTAAACGGCTAACCCTGGGCACGGTTCCTGTTCAACGTTGCCTATCTAACAGCTTCAAGGGTCAACAAACATTTGATTTACAGTGTTTCAAATAGTTATTAACCGAAGTTAAAAATTTAAAATCTGTCTTAAACTACTCATTACGAGATATAATCTTATTTTAAACTTTTAAGAGAATAAGTTAAGTATCACAGTTAATGGTTCAAATGGCTCTGAGCACTATGGGACTCAACTGCTGAGGTCATTAGTCCCCTAGAACTTAGAACGACTTAAACCTAACTAACCTAAGGACATCACACACATCCATGCCCGAGGCAGGATTCGAACCTGCGACCGTAGCGGTCTCGCGGTTCCAGACTGCAGCGCCAGAACCGCGCGGCCACTTCGGCTGGCTATCACAGTTAGAAACCATGTACAAGTCTTCAGGCAGTGTAACTCATGGCGCGCAAATTATCCAGAGGATATTCATCCAGTTGTTTAGAATCAGAGCACTTATTGACAATCAACAAACTTTGCGCGTAATGAAAAAGCTTCAGGATATTTTTTCCCACTGCTCACTCCAGCCTCCCCTCGAAACAAAAAAACAATGAAAGAAAAAAAAAATATTGCTTACTACATTTTAGCTGGTCGTGAAGTAAAAGGTCAGTATTAGACAAAGCGTATTAATTTATTACTTATTTACTACTGCTAACGGTATTCGATACATACTTTGCAGACAGTGCACATGTACCAATGCATGTACCTGCCAATTTATATGATTGCACGACACATAATTCCGGAGATGAGACGTTTTATACATGATAGTTAGATTTTTTAAAGAAACGAGGGCGGGTATTTACTGGCAGTAAACTATTAGCAACAGGAAAACAAGCAGCACTATGGAAGATGAATATAAAAATTAATTAATATACGATATATTGTGCCTTCAAGGAAACGGGGAAAGCAACAGAGATAAGAACACCGATGGAGATGGAGAAGATAAAAGAATTTAATTAATCAGGGCTCAGATAACCCAATAGGTTGGTTGAAGAAGTAGAGAAAGGAATAGTCACACATATCCAAATTTGTATCACATACAAGAAATGATCTGGAGGTCAAAGATTTAAAAAGCAAGGCAGTGGTTAGATCCAAAGAGAATAGAGCGCTTTAGACAATGCGATGTCTGAAGACGTCGTGTAACACTCGTTTCGCACAACTTCCCGCATACGAGATGTCATTTTGGCGTTGCGCGCAATACCTACGACAATACGATCGGTTATCAACCTTGTGACACGAAATAATATCAATGTTACTACTTTTCGTTTCACTCGCAGCAGCTTAAGCTGTCCTCTCAGGTTCCTGCCTAACCACACTCCAGAAAATCGCCATATTCTGAAATAATGAGCCAAAAATTTGTCAAAAGAAAGAATATGAATGTTATTGCAGCTCGTTTTAGTCACGCCATTTAGAGCTGAGTACTTAGGTTCCTTCCTAGCCACGCACTCCGAAATCGCCACGCCCTTGTAAATAAACAGTGAAATATTTGTGACATGGAAAAATATGAATGTTAATGATCCTCCTCATTTCACTAACAGCAATTACAGCTGTCATCTTACGTTCCTGACTAACCGCACACTCGGAAATCACCACATGTTCGAAAAAAAAAAAAACAGCGAAATGTTTGTGACAGGGAAGGATACGAATTTTATTGATGCTCGTTTCACTTGCAGCAATCTAATATGTCTTCTTAAATTCTTGCCTAACCATATTCTCTCAAGTTGCGACACATTCGGAAATAAAGAGCCAATTATTTGAAACTTCCTGGCAGATTTAAACTGTGTGCCCGACCGAGACTCGAACTCGGGACCTTTGCCTTTCGCGGGCAAGTGCTCTACCAACAGAGCTACCGAAGCACGACTCACGTCCGGTATCACAGCTTTACTTCCGCCAGTACCTCGTCTCCTACCTTCCAAACTTTACAGAAGCTCTCCCGCGAACCTAGCAGAACTAGCACTCCTGAAAGAAAGGATATTGCGGAGACATGGCTTAGCCACAGCCTGGGGGATGTTTCCAGAATGAGATTTTCACTCTGTAGCGGAGTGTGCGCTGATATGAAACTTCCTGGCAGATTAAAACTGTGTGTTGGTAGAGCACTTGCCCGCGAAAGGCAAAGGTCCCGAGTTCGAGTCTCGGTCGGGCACACAGTTTTAATCTGCCAGGAAGTTTCATATCAGCGCACACTCCGCTGCAGAGTGAAAATCTCATTTCAGCCAATTATTTGTCAGAAGCAAGAATAAGTACTTTATTGCTGCTCTTTCAGTCGCTCTAAATTAAGCTGCCCTATTACGTTCTTGACTAACCACACACTCGCAAACCGTTAAATATTTATTTCATCTTTCATTATCTAATCAGACGGAAAGCTAAATAATATGGAATATTGCAGAACACTCTTGTATTACATTGATAAGAAAGTCGCAGAATGTGTCAAAATGCTGGCATGGAAAAAAATGCATATGGCGAGATGCGAAACAATATATTTAGACTCCAGAAACAACGATGTTATCCATTACACTAGCACTTGCTGATGTGACTTTTGTCTCTTGTCTGAGTTATCACTGTGTCTTTTGAAGGCTTGTATCATTTATGGGCTATTAACTGACGTTTAATGATAATGGTGACGTGTTTTTGATACATCTACATCTACATTTATACTCCGCAAGCCACCCAACGGTTTGTGGTGGAGGGCACTTTACGTGCCACGGTCATTACCTCCTTTTTTTGTTCCAGTCGCGTATGGTTTGCGGGAAGAACGACTGTCTGAAAGCCTCCGTACGCGCTCGAATCTCTCTAATTTTACATTCGTGATCTCCTCGGGAGGTATAAGTAGGGGGAAGCAATATATTCGATACCTCATCCAGAAACGCACCCTCTCGAAACCTGGACAGCAAGCTACACAGCGATGCAGAGCGCCTCTCTTGCAGTCTGCCACTTGAGTTTGCTAAACATCTCCGTAACGCTATCACGCTTACCAAATAATCCTGTGACGAAACGCGCCGCTCTTCTTTGGATCTTCTCTGTCTCCTCCGTCAACCCTATCTGGTACGGATCCCACACTGATGAGCAATACTCAAGTATAGGTCGAAGGAGTGTTTTGTAAGCCACCTCCTTTATTGATGGACTACATTTTCAAAGGACTCTCCCAATGAATCTCAACCTGGCACCCGCCTTACCAACAATTAATTTTATATCATCATTCCACTTCAAATCGTTCCGCACGCATACCTCCAGATATTTTACAGAAGTAACTGCTACCAGTGTTTGTTCCGCTATCATATAATCATACAATAAAGGATCGTTCTTTCTATGTATTCGCAATACATTACATTTGTCTATGTTAAGGGTCAGTTGCCACTTCCTGCACCAAGTGCCTATCCACTGCAGATCTTCCTGCATTTCGCTACAATTTTCTAATGCTGCAACTTCTCTGTATACTACAGCATCACCCGCGAAAAGCCGCATGGGACTTCCGACACTATCTACTAGGTCATTTATATATATTGTGAAAAGCAATGGTCCCATAACACTCCCCTGTGGCACGCCAGAGGTTACTTTAACGTCTGTGGACGTCTCCCCATTGATAACAACGTGCTGTTTTCTGTTTGCTAAAAACTCTTCAATCCAGCCACACAGCTGGTCTGATATTCCGTAGGCTCTTACTTTGTTTATCAGGCGACAGTGCGGAACTGTATCGAACGCCTTCTGGAAGTCAAGGAAAATAGCATCTACCTGGGAGCCTGTATCTAATATTTTCTGGGTCTCATGAACAAATCGAGTTGGGTCTCACGCGATCGCTGTTTCCGGAATCCATGTTTATTCCTACAGAGTAGATTCTGGGTTTTCAAAAACGACATGATACTCGAGCAAAAAACATGTTATAAAATTCTACAACAGATCGACGTCAGAGATGTAGGTCTATATTTTGCGCATCTGCTCGACGACCCTTCCTGAAGACTGGGACTACTTGTGCTCTTTTCCAATCATTAGGTACCTTCCGTTCCTCTAGAGACTTGCGGTACACGGCTGTTAGAAGGGGGGCAAGTTCTTTCGCGTACTCTGTGTAGAATCGAATTGGTATTCCGTCAGGTCCAGAGGACTTTCCTCTGTTGAGTGATTCCAGTTGCTTTTCTATTCCTTGGACACTTATTTCGATGTCAGCCATTTTTTCGTTTGTGCGAGGATTTAGAGAAGGAACTGCAGTGCGGTCTTCCTCTGTGAAACAGCTTTGGAAAAAGGTGTTTAGTATTTCAGCTTTACGCGTGTCATCCTCTGTTTCAATGCCATCATCATCCCGGAGTGTCTGGATATGCTGTTTCGAGCCATTTACTGATTTAACGTAAGACCAGAACTTCCTAGGATTTTCTGTCAAGTCGGTACACAGAATTTTACTGTCGAATTAGCTGAACGCTTCACGCATACCCCTCCTTACGCTAACTTTGACATCGTTTAGCTTCTGTTTGTCTGAGTTTTCAGTGTTCGGTTATCTTGAAACGGCATACTGAAAATTACAATACAAGCGCGTTTCATGCTTAATTTGTATATTATGTAAGCAGGCTGTTTAGGTTTTTACGAGGGCAGTTCAATAAGTAATGCAACACATTTTTTTTCTCAGCCAATTTTGGTTGAAAAAACCGGAAATTTCTTGTGGAATATTTTCAAACATTCCCGCTTCGTCTCGTATAGTTTCATTGACTTCCGACAGGTGGCAGCGCTGTACGGAGCTGTTAAAATGGCGTCTGCAACGGATGTGCGTTGCAAACAACGGGCAGTGATCGAGTTTCTTTTGGCGAAAAACCAGGGCATCTCAGATATTCATAGGCGCTTGCAGAATGTCTACGGTGATCTGGCAGTGGACAAAAGCACGGTGAGTCGCTGGGCAAAGCGTGTGTCATCATCGCCGCAAGGTCAAGCAAGACTGTCTGATCTCCCGCGTGCGGGCCGGCCGTGCACAGCTGTGACTCCTGCAATGGCGGAGCGTGCGAACACACTCGTTCGAGATGATCGACGGATCACCATCAAACAACTCAGTGCTCAACTTGACATCTCTGTTGGTAGTGCTGTCACAATTGTTGACCAGGTGGGATATTCAAAGGTTTGTTCCCGCTGGGTCCCTCGTTGTCTAACCTAACACCATAAAGAGCAAAGGAGAACCATCTGTGCGGAATTGCTTACTCGTCATGTGGCTGAGGTTGACAATTTCTTGTCAAAGATTGTTACAGGCGATGAAACATGGGTTCATCACTTCGAACATGAAACAAAACGGCAATCAATGGAGTGGCGCCACACCCACTCCCCTACCAAGAAAAAGTTTAAAGCCATACCCTCAGCTGGTAAAGTCACGGTTACAGTCTTCTGGGACGCTGAAGGGGTTATTCTGTTCGATGTCCTTCCCCACGGTCAAACGATCAACTCTGAAGTGTATTGTGCTACTCTTCAGAAATTGAAGAAACGACTTCAGCGTGTTCGTAGGCACAAAAATCAGAACGAACTTCTCCTTCTTCATGACAACGCAAGACCTCACACAAGTCTTCGCACCCGAGAGGAGCTCACAAAACTTCAGTGGACTGTTCTTCCTCATGCACCCTACAGCCCCGATCTCGCACCGTCGGATTTCCACATGTTTGGCCCAATGAAGGACGCAATCCGTGGGACGCACTACGCGGATGATGAAGAAGTTTTTGATGCAGTACGACGTTGGCTCCGACATCGACCAGTGGAATGGTACCGTGCAGGCATAGAGGCCCTCATTTCAAGGTGGCGTAAGGCCGTAGCATTGAATGGAGATTACGTTGAAAAATAGTGTTGTGTAGCTAAAAGATTGGGGAATAACCTGGTGTATTTCAATGCTGAATAAAACAACCCCTGTTTCAGAAAAAAAATGTGTTGCATTACTTATTGAACTGCCCTCGTATGTTGGTAACGCCACGTGGCGCTCTGTACGCCAATCACTGACTGTGCTGTGTGTAGTCTGTGGCTGGGTGGCATTGTCGGAATATTCGCTATTGTAGTGTTGGGCAGTTGAATGTGAACAGCGCGTAGCGTTGTGCAGTTGGAGGTGAGCCGACAGCAGTGGTGGATGTGGAATATGGAGAGAGAGAGATGCGAGAGTTTCGAGAGGTCACTATAAGCGGACGATATATATATATATGATGACTTTTGAACATTATTAAGGTAAATACATTGTTTGTTCTCTATGAAAATCTTTCATTTGCTAACTATGCCTATCAGTAGTTAGTGCCTTCAGTAGTTAGAATCTTTTATTTAGCTGGCAGTATTAGCGCTCGGTGTATTGCAGCAGTTCTAATGACGAAGATTTTTGTGAAGTAAGTGATTCATGAAAGTTATAGGTTATTGTGAGTTAGGGCCATTCTTTTGTGGGGATTATTGAAAGTCAGATTGTGTTGCAGTAAAAATATTGTGTTTCAGTTTAGTGATGATCAGAGTAAGTAAAGAGAGAAATGTCTGAGTACGTTTATAGTTTTGCTCAGCTGTTTGAAAATCAAATAACGTAAGAGATTAACCAGCACAGTCATTCATAATTTTTCTAAGGGGACGTTTCAGTTATTGACGATATCACCTCGCTCCTGAGGCAGCACTCTTATATGAACGCACTAAATATCGATAAATCATTATGTGATGTTTAATTATAATAATAATTATAATAAATCATACCAAAAATGACGTGTTTTCATAAATCTCCGGTAAGTGGGCAGGAAGTCTTGTGAGTGGCCCGTATCGAACGGTAACGAAAGTCGACAGCAGTTTTTGCGGTCGTCGATATTGCGCGTGACGTCAAAATGACGTCGCATATGCGGGAAGTGTTGTGAAACCAGTGTAACCAGAGAACGTCGGTCGCCAATTAATTAAAAACTGTCCACACCCAGCAGCAATGGCAACTTTGTGTTTCGCGTGCTTGCAGTAAGTCGCAGTTGAAACGCGCTTGCGCAGAACACAGAAACAAATTGCAGTTTTAACTGGCTGGCTCCGAAGCGAAGGTTCCTCCGGGAGTGGCCGCCAGCCACGGAATGGCCGATGCGACCGCAGAGAGGCGGCTGACAGACGTGTCTATGAAACGGGCGGGCCGCACGCGACGCGGGCACAACGAGATAACGAGCGCTCTGGGTCGCGAAACGCCGGAGATACGCATCGCACGGGTCGCCCGTCGTGGACTCCTCTGACTGCGCACAACACGTGATATGGAGTACCGCACACCGTGCGGTGCTCACAAAATGCAGTGAGCCAGAACCCGATGGCACGTGTTAGGGTGCGTCCCTAACACCTACGTTTTACGAGAATACAGTAAACTGATGACCCAAAACGTCATGACCGCCAGCTTAAGAGCTTGTTTGGTCGGTTTTGGATCGCAATACATCACTGATTCTGCGAATGAAAGATCTGGCAGTTGCCGGTTTTGGATCGAAATGCATCGCTGATTTTGCTAATGAAGGATCCGACAGTTTGTTGCTGGGACTGTGGAGGAATGAGACATTAGATGTTTACGCACAGGTCGTGTAATTTGCGTAAATAACGGTCTGCTACCAAAATGAGATTTTCAATGTGCAGCGGAGTGTGCGCTGATGATTTATATCAGCGCACACTCCGCTACAGAGTGAAAATCTCAGTCTGGAAACATCCCCCAGGCTGTGGCTAAGCCATGTCACCGCAATATCATTTCTTTCAGGAGTGGTAGTTCTGCAAGGTTCTCAGGAGAGCTTCTGTAAAGTTTGGAAAGTAGGAGACGAGGTACTGGCAGAAGTAAGGCTGTGAGGACGGGGCGTGAGTCGTGCTTGGGTAGCTCAGTTCGTAGAGCACTTGCCCGCGAAAGGCAAAGGTCCCGAGTTCGAGTCTCGGTCCGGCACAGAGTTTTAATCTGCCAGGAAGTTTCAACGGTCTGCTTATTTACGTACGTGGTAATGGCACCCGATAGCGATCCAGATTGGTTCCATACGATTTTTATCAGGCGAATTTGGTTGCGCGAGAGATCAAACAAGAGTTCGCTGTAATGCTCCACGAACCACTGTTGCACGGTTCTGGCTCCGAGACTCGGACAATTATACGAAAAATTATACGACTGAATAGTGACACCGCCGTCGGGGAAGATACAGAACATAAAGGAATCCAGGCGGTTTGCAGCTGTCAGCGTGTCTTCGAATGGTACCACAGGTCCCATGCAAGCGCAGTAGAATGTCTCTCATAGCATAATACTGCTGATTACTCCGACTGGAGCCGCGCGGGATTAGGCGAGCGGTCTGAGGCGCTGCAGTCATGGACTGTGCGGCTGGTCCCGGCGGAGGTTCGAGTCCTCCCTCGGGCATGGCTGTGCTGTGTGTGTTTGTCCTTAGGATAATTTAGGTTAAGTAGTATGTAAGCTTAGGGACTGATGACCTTAGCAGTTAAGTCCCACAAGATTTCACACATATTTGATTTGAACATTTGCTCCGACCGGCCTGCGTCTGTGGCGAGCTTCACGTTTCGTGCCGCCGTTCATATCGACGATGGCGTTTGTGGAGGCGACCATCGACCTAGTGTAACTAGAATGTGATTCACCCGAAAGTCGATACCTTTCCATTGATCGACTGTCTAGTCTCAATAGTCCCGTGCCTACTGCAGTCTTAGCTGACGATGTCTTTGAGTCAACATGTAAACACGTAGAGGTGGTCTGCTGCGGAGCTCCGTGTTCAACAGCGTACGATGTACGGTGTTCTCCAAAACACTTGTGCGTGCAGCAGTATTGTGCTCTTTCGGTAGAGATGCCACAGATCACCATCTGTCCGACTATACTGAACAGACAAGTCTCTGAACTCCGCGTTCTGTGAAGAAACGTGGACGTCCAGCCATTTTTCGCTTAGTCCTGTCCTTCTACCTCTTTCCGTAGACGCTCACGACAGTAGCACGTGAACATTTGACCAGCTTCACCGTTTTCGAGTTGCTCGTTCATAAGTTAAGCGCACAATAATCTTCCCTTTGTCAAATTCGCTTATCTCAGTGGATTTTCCCATTTGTAGCCAACATATTCGCTAGGGTGATACCTCCCCCTGTGTACTTCGCTTACGTACTTTTCTTACTTTTCTTATCTTTTAAGTTGCAGATTGGCAGGAACCGCGAACCTACCAACTACAATCGTAAATTTTACGAGGGTTTAATAATCTATGGTTAAATTTCAGGGAAAAGAAATCAAAATTTTGAGGTTTCCTCATGACGTTGTAATTCTGCCAGAAATGGTAAAGATACGAGCAGCCGAACGGGACGTACACTGCCTTGAAAACAAATGACAAGATGAAGATCAACGGAAGTAATGCGACTGTAACAAACGTAATCGAATTAAATTAGGCGGTGATGAGTGGATGACATTGAGAGATGAGACACTGAGGGTAGTACTTCTCTTACTTACGGAGCGAAGTAACTGACTTCGGCTGAAGTAGAGAGGATAAAATATGCATGCTCTCAAAGACAGGATTAGGCTCTTTTAGAAATAAAGCTATTTTATCAACGAACATAAATTAAGCATCAAGTGGTACTTTCTAAAAGTAATTGTCTGGAGTGTAGGCTTGAAAGGAAATGAAACCTGGGCCACCAACACCGCAGGTAAGGAGCTTTTGATAAGTGGTGTAGCCGAAGAATGCAGAAGATTAGATCAATACATCGTGTCACTAACGAAGACGCATTAAAGCGAATTTGGAAGATAAAATCTATGCCCAAGAATGATAAACAACGACATAAGTGAAATTTTGGTGATAGACACGGTGGATTCTATGGAATAAAATATCCAAAAACATTGTCATTCTTGCCGATTTTCGTAGCATTCTGGAAGATCTAGAGCACCGAAAATTTACTACATGTGGAATTATTAGAATGCGGTGTGAAGAAAATTATTCTTGAGTCCGAAACTGAGAAATTAGTTTTTATAGACTTCTAGAAGTCTGTGCAGACTTCACCACGAACACGGCGATGCAGCTGCCCCAAGCTACTGGTTTTATGCAACCCACAACACCTTCAAAAACCAAGCGCGAGATTTTCGTAGGAAATTTAACGTACCGTATTTTACGGACTATAAAACGCACCTTTTTCTTCCAAAAATTGCCTAAAAAATTCAGGGGCATCCTATCCTCTACATTAATATAAAACGTACAGTTTTTTATTGCAAATTCCCGCCAGTCTTAGAAATGGCCATATATTGGATCCTGTAGGAAATCTATCTCTACCTGGCAACATTGGATTCAATTGGCAGCAGGAGTGCACCGATGTGAAGAAGATGAGTTGTGGGGATTCACAAGCTTGCTAACACTATCCCCCTCCTGCCCACATGCCCAGAACAATGTCTAGCCTATGACATGTCATTGCAATCTATGGTGCCAATGAACTTGAACTGAAAGTGATTTGTGCTATCGGTAACAGTTCAACACTTTTGTTAGTAAGTATTTTCGTAAGGGGAAAAATAAAAGGTATTCATATGATGCGGGTTTAAATTGAAAGTCATAGCATATGCAGAAGAACATGGAAACAGTGCATCTGAGTGGCATTTCGGCCCTACAAACAGAAAAAACCTTTCGAGATTGGTCGGCTAGTAAAGAAGAACTGAAAGAATGAGGAAAACTAAATGTAAATTAGTAATGCTCTCGATAGCAGTGAAGACCATCTTTTACATGGCGACGAAGAGGAAGGAAGGTCAGACGACGATTTTCAGGTACTTTAAAGGTCAGTTCGGTTTTATAAACTAAGATTTTTTTTTGTCTGGCTTTGCAATCTAATAATAAAAATGTTAAAAAAGTTTTTTTTTAAATTGCTAAAATAGTAAGGCGCGTCTTATAGTCTGTAGCGTCTTATAGTCCGCAAAATACGTTAATGAATTTTGTGCTGGGATACGTTTTCGTTAGAAGCTGTAGTTCCAAATTATTCAAGAAAAATGTACAAAACTGACCTTAAAACGCGTTTTTTTGAGTAAATCGAAAACCGTGGCCTCCAGCGAAAACGAGTCTCATTACAAAATTTAAATACATTAAATTCTCTATAAAAAGGACCTGTTCATTTTTTTCTGTAGAGGTAATAGTTTGTGTGACGCGAGCGAAAGAATATGAAAATCTCACGAGTGGTATTCGAAGGCGTTGTGGGCTGCATGAAACCAATAGGTAAGCGCAGCTGAATCGCCCTGTCTATATACCGTAGACTGATACAGAACGCAGTGAAGGAGCAAGTAGGCATGGTTAGTTTAGAAATAGCTGCCTTTTATATTTAAGTTTCTGTCCAAGTCTGTCTGGTGGTCGAAAAGTGTCATTCTTATAAATAAAAAAAATAAAAAACAATCTGTGAACATTTTATAGAATGCTGAAGACCATGGTTCTTGTTTACATTAAGGGGGGTAGGACGTCAAACGGGCCGACTTGGAACAAGAGAGGCATCCAGTGTCTATAATTTTAGAAACAAATTCATAAAACTTTGTCAGCAACACCAGGAAGGATTCAGGATTCACACTCATTGCAGTGGAAGTTCAAAAACATAACAAAATAAATTTTTTACGTGCGAAATTTCAACATTTTTTCACTTACTAATGGCTGCATTTGTTGCTATAGGTACACTTTTCTTCATAAGGTAGAGAGATTGTTCGATGAATTTTGCACAGCATACATACCATACTTACAGGTGTATGAAACTCTAGAATTTATTTAATTTATGAGAAAACGAATGAACTGTTATATTTTTAACGTCATGTTTAGAAAAAACACAAATTTTATAGTTAATTACCTCAATTTTTACCACAGTTTTTAATAGATTTGGAAAATTCTAGAGTTTCATACACCTTTAAGTATGGTTTGTATGCTGTGCAAAATTCATCTAAGAATCTCTGTTACTTATGAAGAAAAGTGTACATATAGCAACAAATGCTGGCATTAGTAAGTGAAAAAAAATGATGAAATTTCACATGTAAAAAAAAATCATTTCGTTATGTTTTGGAACTTCCACTCCTATAAGTGTGAATTCTGAATCCTTCCTGGTCACGCTGCCAAAGTTTTATGAATTTATTTGTAAAAGTATAGACAGTGGAAATTAAAATGTCCTGTGGTGCCTCTCCTGCTCCAAGTCGGCCCGTTTGACGTCCTACCCCCCTTAACACTCCAGTTACCATAGATGTAATTCCAGTCCCTGTGGACGAACTGAAAGCATTTACATAAAAGTCTAATACGTTAAAGGAACAGAATTCAGATAACATATTTCGTTCTAAAAACTTTTCTTTCCCTCAAGCCGTCTAATTTCTGGCACGATTACGTCACGGAAAGCGTTTGTCAGTTAACCGCCACTCTCTCTGTTCGCTGCGGCTTGCCCCGCTGAACGCTCGCCGCCGGAAAGCTACACCTTGCCGTTCGTGTTGACCAGAGATACTCGATCGGATCAGACAGAGCGTAATTAACGAAAAATCTGCCGAGTTCGAACGGCGCCATAATCAGATGCGGAATGCATTAGAGCGCGGCTGCCGTGTAAGCGGGGCGGCGCCGGGCCTGATTAAACACACACACACACACACACACACAGGCCGCTCGTCGCTCTCTCGACCGTGGCGCATCGGCCTGTGTTGTGCTGCGCTCGCATTAGCCCAGACTCTCTGTTTACAGCCCGTTCCGGTGTGCACGCACAGCCCGCTGCCGACGCCAGCGCGCGATCCGCAGAGCGACAAAGTCAACATGGACTACACGGCTGATTTTTTCCTCCCTTTGTCACGCGCGTATTCGACCAGCTCTTTCAGCAGATATCGTTTACACAGACTGCTGCTTACTGCCCGCACGCCTTTGTGTATTAGGATGGGTACTACGCTGGGGATTTTTTTCTTTTGTCTAAACTGATTAAGGGAGAGAATCAAGTTTTCCCGTTCCTCACAAGCGACTTCTAATCAAGCTGCGGGCCTATGGGGTATCGTCTCAGTTGTGCGACTGGATTCGTGATTTCCTGTCAGGAAGGTCGCAGTTCGTAGTAATAGACGGCAAATCATCGAGTAAAAGTGAAGTGATATCAGGTGTTCCCCAGGTAAGCGTCCTGGGACCTCTGCTGTTCCTGATCTATATAAATGACCTTGGTGACAATCTGAGCAGTTCTCTTAGGTCGTTCGCAGATGATGCTGTAATTTACCGTCTAGTAAGGTCACCCGAAGACCAGTATCAGTTGCAAAGCGATTTATAAAAGATTGCTGTATGGTGTGGCAGGTGACAGTTCACGCTAAATGACGAAAAGTATGAGGTGATCCACATGAGTTCCAAAAGAAATCCGTTGGAATTCGATTACTCGATGAACAGTACAATTCTCATGGCTGTCAATTCAACTAAGTACCTGGGTGTTAAAATTACGAACAACTTCAGTTGGAAAGACCACATAGATAATATTGTGGGGAAGGCGAGCCAAAGGTTGCGTTTCATTGGCAGGACACTTAGAAGATGCGACAAGTCCACTAAAGAGACAGCTTACACTACACTCGTTCGTCCTCTGTTAGAATATTGCTGCGCGGTGTGGGATCCTTACCAGGTGGGATTGACGGAGGACATCGAAAGGGTGCAAAAAAGGGCAGCTCGTTTTGTATTATCACGTAATAGGGGAGAGAGTGTGGCAGATATGATACGCGAGTTGGGATGGAAGTCATTAAAGCAAAGGCGTTTTTCGTCGCGGCGAAATCTATTTGCGAAATTTCAGTCACCAACTTTCTCTTCCGAATGCGAAAATATTTTGTTGAGCCCAACCTACATAGGTAGGAATGATCATTAAAATGAAATAAGAGAAATCAGAGCTCGAACAGAAAGGTTTAGGTGTTCGTTTTTCCCGCGCGCTGTTCGGGAGTGGAATGGTAGAGAGATAGTATGATAGTGGTTCGATGAATCCTCTGCCAAGCACTTAAATGTGAATTGCAGAGTAGTCATGTAGATGTAGATATTCTGCAGATACATCTACATAAATACTCCGTACGCCACTGTACAGTCCTCGGCAGAGGGTTCGTCATACCGAAATCTCCAGCTTTCCTTCTTATTTAATAAAAAAAAATGTTCAAATGTGTGCGAAATCTTATGGGACTTAACTGCTAAGGTCATCAGTCCCTAAGCTTACACACTACTTAACCTAAATTATCCTAATGACAAACATACACACTCATGCCCGAGGGAGGACTCGAACCTCCGCCGGGACCAGCCGCACAGTCCATGACTGCAGCGCCTGAGACCGCTCGGCTAATCCCGCGCGGCTCTTATTTAATCCGCATATTGAGCGAGAGAGAGATGACTGTCTAATGTACCTCTTCACGTGCACTGATCTCTGCCTTAAATATACGGTGGTAGCGGCAGAATGTTCGGACTGTCTTCTTCGAATACCGGTTCGCTAAATTTTCCCCTGGTTTCGCGAGAACTTCACTGAAGTGACAAAAGCATGGAATAGCGCGATACACATGTACAGACAGCGGTAGCATCGCGTGGACAAAGTATAAAAGGGCAGTGCATTGGCTCAACTGTCATATGTAGTCAGGTGATTCAAATGAAAAGGTTTTCAACGTGATTATGGCACCACGACGGGATTTAACAGACTTTGGAGTTAGACGCATGGGACATTCCATTTCGGAAATCGTTAGAGGATTCAATACTCCGATATCTACAGTGTCAAGAGTGTGCCGATAGTATCAGGTTTCTGCCATTACCTCTCACCACGGACGACGCAGTGGCCGACTGTCTTCGCTTAAGGTGGGTAGGACGTCAAACGGGCCGACTTGGAGCAGGAGAGGCACCACACGACATTTTAATTTCCACTGTCTACACTTTTACAAATAAATTCATAAAACTTTGTCAACAAGACCACGAGGGTTTCAGAATTCACACTCGTAGCAATGTACGTTCAAAAATATAACAAAATAAATTTTTTTACGTGTGAAATTTTATCATTTTTTCACTTACTATTGGCTGCATTTGTTGCTATAGGTACACTTTTCTTTACAAGTCAGGGAGATACTTCGATGAATTTTGCACATCATACAAAGCATACTTACAGGTGTATGAAACTCTAGAATTTTCCAAATCTATTAAAAACTGTGGTACAAATTGAGATAATTAACCATAAAATTTGAGTTTTTTCTAAACATGAAGTTTAAAATGTAACAGCCTATTCATTTTTTCATTAATTATATAATTTCTAAGAGTTTCATACACCTGTAAGTATGGTTTGTATGCTGTGCAAAATTCATCGAAGAATCTCTCTTACTTATGAAGAAATGTGTACTTATAGCAACAAGCGCAGCCAATAGAAGTGAAAAAAATGATGAACTTTCACATGTAAAAAAAATTATTTTGTTATTTTTTTAACTTCCAAAGCTATTATCGTGAATCCTTAACCCTTCCTGGTCATGCTGACAAAGTTTTATGAATTTATTCGTGAAAGTATAGACAGTGGAAATTAAAATGTCCTGTGATGTCTCTCCTGCTCCAAGACGACCCGTTTGATGTCCTACCCCCCTTAACGACAGAGAACAACGGCGTTTGCGTAGAGTTGTCACTGCTAACAGTCAAGCAATACTGCGTGAAATAACCGCAGAAATCAATGTCGCGCGTACGATGAAGCTATCTGTTAGGGCGTTGACGTTAAAGGGGCAATGGCAGCGGACGACCCACGCGAGTGCCTTTTCTAGCAGCACAACATTGCGTGCAGTGCCTCTCATGGGTTCGTGACTGTATCCGTTAGATTATGTGATAGCGGAACAAACACTGGTAGCAGTTACTTCTGTAAAATATCTGGGAGTATGCGTGCGGAACAGTTTGAAGTGGAATGATCATATAAAATTAATTGTTGGTAAGGCGGGTGCCAGGTTGAGATTCATTGGGAGAGTCCTTAGAAAATGTAGTCCATCAACAAAGGAGGTGGCTTACAAAACACTCGTTCGACCTATACTTGAGTATTGCTCATCAGTGTGGGATCCGTACCAGATCGGGTTGACGGAGGAGATAGAGAAGATCGAAAGAAGAGCGGCGCGTTTCGTCACAGGGTTATTTGGTAAGCGTGATAGCGTTACGGAGATGTTTAGCAAACTCAAGTGGCAGACTCTGCAAGAGGCGCTCTGCATCGCGGTGTAGCTTGCTCGCCAGGTTTCGAGAGGGTGCGTTTCTGGATGAGGTATCGAATACATTGCTTCCCCCTACTTATACCTCCCGAGGAGATCACGAATGTAAAATTAGAGAGATTCGAGAGCGCACGGAGGCTTTCCGGCAGTCGTTCTTCCCGCGAACCATACGCGACTGGAACAGGAAAGGGAGGTAACGACAGTGGCACGTAAAGTGCCCTCTGCCACACACCGTTGGGTGGCTTGCGGAGTATAAATGTAGATGTAGACCCTACATGACTTAAAACCGTGTTCTGGTCAGCCGAGTTCCGATTTCAGTTGGTAAGAGCTGATGGGAGGGTTCGAGTGTGGGTCAAA
This sequence comes from Schistocerca nitens, assembly GCF_023898315.1. NCBI lineage: Eukaryota > Metazoa > Arthropoda > Insecta > Orthoptera > Acrididae > Schistocerca > Schistocerca nitens. The sequence goes on from NC_064619.1 coordinate 19,550,791, forward strand.
CCCCATGAAACCATGGACACAAATTGTCAACAGGGCACTGCGGCAAGCTAATGGTGGCTCCATTATGGTGTGGCCTCTGTTTACATGAAATGCACTAGGTCCTCTGGTCAAACTGAACCGACTATTGACTGCAAATGGTTATGTTCAGTTACTTGGACACCATTTGCAACGATTCATGGACTTCATGTTCCCAAACAAAGACGGAATTTTTACCGATGACAATGCGCCAGTGGCCGAACGGTTGTAGGCACTTCAGTCCGGAACCACGTGGCTGCTACGGTCGCAGGTTCGAATCCTGCCTCGGGCATGGATGTGTGTGATGTCCTTAGGTTAGTTAGGTTTAAGCAGTTCTAAGTCTAGGGGACCGATGACCTCAGATGTTAAGACCCATAGTGCTCAGAGCCATTTGAACCATTTTGAAGAATGCGCCACGTTACCGGGTCACAAATATTCGCGATTGGTTTGAAGAATGTTCTGGACAATTCGAGCGAATGATTTGGCTCCCCGGATCGACCGACACGAATTTCATCGAACATTTATCGAACAAAATCGAGAGGTCTATTCGTGCACAAAATCCTGCACCCACAACATTTTCGCAATCATGGAAGGCTGTAGAGATAGCATTCCTCAATATTTTCTGCGCGAGACTTCCAACGATTTGTTGTGTCCATTCCACTTCGAGTTGCTTAACTATGCCAGGCGAAAGCAGGTCACACATGATATTAGGAGGTACCTCACGGATTTTGTCACCTCATTGTTTGCCGTCCTTCTTGCGAGGATCCCCATTCAGTTTCCACGAACATTTCTATTACAGTTTAGTAAGGGCTACACAGAACTGTCTGGATCCTATCAGCACGTCTCCCGATTCGTTCCATATTGTCGCCAGGATTCTTGATAAGGACTCCAAACACTGTAAAAGTACCCTACAATTGGTACCATCAGCGTATTGTATACGTGTTCCTCTACAGAAGCACCACATTTTCCGAGAACGCTTCTAACAAATCTTGCTCTTCCCTTCACCTTCCGTAATACTGATTTTACCTCACAGTTCCGGTTCGTGTAGCTGCTTAGTATTTCCCATACATACACAATGAGACGTGCTCAAGATCTTCACCACTAGTACTGTAATCAGATGTTGTCCTGGCCTTTCTCTTTCTTACAGGCGTTTCCTAACATTCATGAGTATTTAAAGAGAGCTAACATTCAACACACCACGTGGAAATTTTGTGCCAGTATTTCTGCAACTCTTTATGGTCGATTAACGATGCCACGCGGTCTAGGCCATCTTGCCACGGTCGGGGCGGCTGCCCCCGTCGGAGGTTCGAGTCATCCCTCGGGCATGGGTGCGTGTGTTGTCGTTAGTTTAAGTTAGGTTAAGTAGTGTGTAGGCTTATGGACCGATGACCTCAGCAGTTTGGCCCCTTAAAAATTCACACACATTTGAAAATTTTTGATTAACGATGATAACTTCCTGCACACAACAGCATTATGAGCGGAAAATCTTATTGTCCTGCTGATGTTACCAGATACATCTTAACATGGCAACTCCCGCATAACATGGATGTCCCTGTAATACTGCACCGAATTGAGGATGCGAAAATAGATTCTCGACCCTCGCCAGTACGGAAACGGACGAATATTTTGCTCTATGTTCAATTTTCGCAACTTCCTTTATCCATCAAAATACTTAGCAATACATAGTTTCTTCTAGTGGAATTAAATACTTCCTAACCTCATCGAAGAGCCGTGCGGCATAGCTGTAGAAAACAAAACTTCACGTGTCGCGTCCTGCTTTGACTGTTCTGCGAGTCTCTCAAATTATACTCATATTTCAGTAAAAAAACTAACGGTTGGCGGTTCGCAGAGGTTGATGCCGACACGATTTAAAGCACGGTATAACTGCTTGTTCGGTACAGTTACAATCCTATATTATCTCACCGTCGAATCACGGAGAAAAAGTTAGTTCTACAGTTCTATTACAACTAGAGGCGTAAACTCTTACAGCTGAAAGTAGGCGATACTAGAAGTAAAAAATCGCAGTAAACATGCGCTGTAAAACACGTAACTCAAGTGCCATGAGCACTTCTTCATCTTTGAGACCGTAAAACAAATTTATTCTACTGCAAGCTATTTACTTTCCTTAGTTTGCTAGGAGGTACTGTGAACCAAAACAAGAAAAAGTGTCCCGTAATCATGGGCTCTAAAGTGCATACATTAAGACCTATGAACACTTGTTGAGCAGAAGAGATGCATTTCAGAGTAGCGAAGATGATCAACTGGTTATTACTCTTAAGGTGCGCGTTTCGGAGCCCCTGTTTACTGAGATTTGCCGGCCGGAGTGGCCGAGCGGTTCTAGGCGCTACAGTCTGGAACCGCGCGACCGCTACGGTCGCAGGTTCGAATCCTGCCTCGGGCATGGATGTGTGTGATGTCCTTAGGTTAGTTAGGTTTAAGCAGTTGTAAGTCTAGGGGACCGATGACCTCAGATGTTAAGACCCATAGTGCTCAGAGCCATTTGAACCATTTTTTACTGAGATTTCTTTCTTTTTAGTAGAGTGTACTTTCAGTCCTATAACTTTACGCTATTAATTATGATGCACACTATATATGAACCACAACTTCCTAATTGACAGTGTTGTCCGACGACGTCACATGACGATAAGCGCAAAAATATAAATTCAGCCGTTCATTTTACCCAACATTTGGTCGCAGCCTAGAGGAAGACGGAGACGCAACAAAAAGGTTGAACTACATGCAATTTTGAAATTGGTAACAACTTGACGATTTCGGGAGAGTCCAGCAGATCCCTCAGAACGCCAAATTTTAGTCACTCCACGCGAGTGGTTCGTGAGCAACAGACTCCCGTGATTGCTCCTGGAAACGTAGGAAGCACCACAATAGCGGAAAGGACGACTGAGCGGGACTGGGCGCGAAGAGCAATCTGGTTGCACTTAACGTTAAAACACTCCACGTCCTACTCAAAACGTTCTGTTGATGTGGGTGTAGTACAACCAAGGCACCCTATGCAGAGCCGTTCCTGGCTGGCGATGTTGCAATGTTTACGAAAATGTAACCTCTTGTTTACCAACAATATGATATTTCTTAGAATTATTATTTTCTTAACATAGGTATGATCAAATAAGTTACGTGTCAAGTTACTATAAGTACAAGTATTCTCAGTAAAAAGTGTTTCGAAATATTTTTATTGGGTACATTTTCAGAGCAGAACTACTACTAAATCAGGAATTGTTCACTTTTTGTGGTACTCTGCAAAACAATTCTTGCTCTTACTCATAGAGGGCCGAACACAACTGGCTATGGCTCATCCAGTAGGTACTCATAGTGCTACAGAACGCACACTTCCTTGCTGATATATTTGCAGGCATATACACTTCTTCATTTACTCGGTTTCTTAGTGGAACGTGTGGTTTGTAACAACTGGTGTACAAGTACAAGGCTTTATTTGCTGTAGAAGGCGAACACATCGATGCATCCACAAGCCTTGCAGCAGTAGCAGCTCTAAGCACTTTCAGAATTATTCTATCTTGTGCATTAATTTCTCTAAAGATTTTGATAGCGTTGGCAACAGACCCATGTTGAAAACACAACATTTTGTGGTGTCACCATTTCACTTTCGTTATCACTGTTGGAGGTTGCTGACTTATCATTTGGTATCTCATCTAATAGCTAATATAGCATGCACGACAAGGTGTGACGACCCTTACTTGCCAGTGGTTACATGCTGAAACCGCATATGATTATTTTGTTTAGTACGAAAGCTGACTCCACACATAGTAAAACGTAATTTAAAGATACTGAATAGTAACAAAAAAATCAGATGGAGCTGGCACACAAGAAGCATGATGTTCAATGGTAATCTCAAAGCGAAGAAAGGCGGGAAATCAATGCTATTCAACAAAAGGTACCGAGGTCAATAGATGCCAGAAAGCGTCATGGTTACGCTGTCACAGCATTGGTAAGCTAGAACTGAAACATTACTTTTGCAGTGCTTTGGATCTTCCGTGGTGTGGATCGAAATCGCACTCGCGGCCACAATCACAACCTACTGCTCTTGTGAAGTGTGAGAGATAAGTTAAGCGACGCACACTCACTCAAAACAACGAGTATTTCGAAACATTTTTTGGTGGACCTGTATGTATTCTTCGCTCTGCTACATTGTAAAGTAAGTCGGAATGGGAGTCACTGTCTTCTCTTTGACCTGAATATCAGGTTTAAACTTATCCCTTCTTCAACGTCAGCGGCTGAAAACCCTATCACCTCCAGCTAGCTACTAATAGCTTCCGCCTATAATCTCCACAACACCAAAACAGAAATCGTGTGCAACGCCAGTGTCTCAACAAACACGCAAAAACACTTCACTCGAATTTCCACGGAAATAAATGGAATTTCAGTAGGTTGTAAATGAATCGTGATGGGGTAAACAGAATTAGAATGTGGGCAAATTGTTGATGCTCCTATGGTGGATGCTTCCGTAACAATCGTAGCCGAAGTGTACGGTGTTTCCAGGGACACCGTACCGAATAGTTATACCACATGCAGACAAAGTGAGAACACATCACCCGCTAAGTCACAAGGCGATCGTAAGTGTGTAGTGAGTGATCGTGACAGATGGGCATTTAAGAGGATTGTGATGAAAAGTAAGAGGATGACAGCTGCAAAATTCACTACAGAACTGAATATTAATACAAAAAGACACCAAAGTAGCTCCATAAGGAAGGAATTGCAAGGTGATCGGAAATTCCAAAACCGTTCATCAACGGTTCAAATGCCCGTAACAGAAAAACGTGATGCCGAATCTATAAAACCTGGAGTATGGAGCAATAGAACAAAGTCATTCGGTCGGATGAGTCTTTTTTCACGCTGTTTTCACCTTCTGGCCGAATTTACGTCCTAGGAGTGAAAGAAGGTGAAAGTTCGGTGATTGTATGGGCAGTAATGTCGTGGTATTCCATGGGCTCCACGATTACTCTTCAAGGTCAAATTACTACTAAAAATTATGTAATCATTTTGGCTAAACAATATATCCAGTGAGACAACGTTTGTTTCGCTGAAGTAATGTGTTCGAAGTCGACGGGCCTCCTGTTCACGCACCTCGCAGTGTTCAAAAGTGTTCAAATGTGTGTGAAATCTTATGGGACTTAACTGCTAAGGTCATCAGTCCCTAAGCTTACACACTACTTAAATTATCCTAAGGACAAACACACACTCCCATGCCCGAGGGAGGGCTCGAACCTCCGCCGGGACCAGCCGCACAGTCCATGACTGCAGCGCCTTAGACTGCAGTGTTCAGCATTAGTTTTGTGAGCACGAGGATGAGCTGTCGCATCTTCCCTGTCCACCAGTCACCAGGTCTCAATATTACTGAGCCTTTGCCGTCTGCTCCGGAGAGAAGGCCGCGTGGTCGTTATCTACCTACACCAGTTACATGAACATGCCGATATTTTGTTGGAAGTGTGTTAAAACATTCCCTTGAAAACCATTCATGGTCCAAATGGCTCTGAGCACTATGGGACTCAACTGCTGTGGTCGTAAGTCCCCTAGAACTTAGAACTACTTAAACCTAACTAACCTAAGGACATCACACACATCCATGCCCGAGGCAGGATTCGAACCTGCGACCGTAGCAGTCGCACGGTTCCGGACTGCGCGCCTAGAACCGCGAGACCACCGCAGCCGGCAAAACCATTCATGACCTGGACTTATCCATTCCGACACAACTGTTTTGTATGCCAACGGGTTTCCTACACCGCATGAGAAATGTTAATGTTTGTGTTTTTGATGTTTCTACTTTTTTGTCCAGTCCCTGTGAGTGCCGAGAAAAACTGCGACGGGTATAAAAGAAACGCCATGGTTCGACAACCGTGTTAGAAAGCTCCTACGAAAGGAAAGTGAGATTCGCTGCAAATTAAAACGTAACCAAAGGCAAGCAGACATACAAAGTTAACGAAACCAAAATAGCATAAGCTGAGGCATGCTTGAATAGTTCAAAGAAATGAAGCGTAAAATTCTGTCTACTAACTTGACAAGAAATCCTATGAACATTTTCAACTTTTGTAGTCATGTCTTCCTCAGTTGCGTGTAATATTACGGTATATTGATAATTTTTACTTATGGGCCGTCTGACAGCAACTGAATAAAACACAGTTTTAGTGCCATACGCGTTTCGCCTTTATTTTCTGCAAGCCATCATCAGTGGCCTGGAATATGTACATATGTTTGCTATTTAATTTACATTTTTGTCACTGTACCTATAGGTTATAAACGGTTCTGGTGGTTGGTATTTCCTATTAAGTAGTAATGTTTTGAACTGCACTTACAGGCTGCGTGGACAATTTCTTACATATTACGCTCCTGTTGCATTTTTGGTGTTGTTCTTCTTCTTATGAATGCCAATTTGTGGTTTTTTCCCCCGTTCAGTTCATAGTGCTGTGGAATGGGGGGAAAAACCGCAAATTGGCATTCATAAGTAGAAGAAGAACAACACCAAAAAAGCAACAGGAGAGTAATATGTAAGAAATTGTCCACGCAGCCTGTAAGTACAGTTCAAAACATTACTACTTAATAGGAAATACCAACCACCAGAACCGTTTATAATCTATAGGTACAGTGACAAAAATGTAAATTAAATAGCAAACATATGTACATATTCCAGGTCACTGTTGATGGCTTGCAGAAAATAAAGGCGAAACGCGTATGGCACTAAAACTGTGTTTTATTCAGTTGTTTTCAGACGGTCAATAAGTAAAAATTATCAATATACCGTAAAATCCTATGAAGTTTTACTCTTGTGTTAAATCAGTAGCCGGATAGAAGCCATCTGTCCAGATATTCTGTGACCACAATTACATCGAAACGGCGGGTGACAAACAAGGTTGAAATTCTAAACGCCTTTTCCCAAAAGAGTTTCACTGAGGAAGATCGTGCTGTGGTTCCTCGTTGGAATCCTCAGGCGACCTTCAGAATAAGTGACAACGGGATAGAAAACAAACAAAAATTGCTAAACACAGAAAATGCAACTGGGCCTGATTCTTACCAATACGACTGTACATAGAGCAAGCAAAAGAAGTTGCTCCTTTTCCGGCAGCAGCCTACCGTAGGTGCCTGGAGGAGCGAAGCGTTTTTAAAGATTCGAGAAAAGCGCAGGTTACTCCCGTTTTCATGAAAGGTCGTTGATCAGACGCACAAAGCTATAGGCCTGTATCTCTGACATAGGTCTGTTGAGGAATTTTGGAACGTGTTCTATGCTCGCGAATCACGACATGTCTGCAGACCAAATATCTCTTCTGTACAAACCAGTATGGGTTCCGGAAAGAACGATCGTGTGAAACGTAGTTCGCTCACTTCGTCCACAAGACCCAGAAAGCGGCAGCACTACTTAACAGCGCTCAAGTTGATGCCGTGCTCCTTGGCTTCGGTAAGGCGTTCAACAGCAGTTCTCCACTGTCATCTACAGAAAAAAATACGAGCGTACGGAATGTCAGACCAACGGTGCGACTGGACTGAACAGTTTCTAGAAAACAGGACGTCGTTCTCAAATGTGTCAAAACAAGCACAAGTGTAAATGACGTAGCGGATTGACGCTTTGTGCGGGTACTGGCGTAAACAAATGTCACAACAATCGACATATTCATCGTGAGAGAGCAGCAGCCGTACTAATATTTAATACAATTCCCACTCATCCTTCGTTGCCAAAACGCTTGTCGCAGTGGTAACACCGGTTCCCGTCAGATCACCGCAGTTAAGCGCTGTCGGGCTGGACTAGCACTTGGATGGGTGACCATCCGTTCTGGCGAGCGCTGCTGGCAAGCGGGGCGCACTCAGCCCTTGTGAGGCGAGCTGAGGAGCTGCTTGATTGGGAAGTAGCGGCTCCGGTCTCGCAAACTGACTTATGGCCGGGAGAACGGTGTGCTGGCCACGTGCCCCTACATATCCGCATCCAGTGACGTCTGTGGACTGAAGAAGACACGGCGGCCGGTCGGCGACGTTGGATCTTCATGGCCTGTACGGCAGGAGAGAGTCACTTATTCTTCCGTCTCAGTTGCACATTTTTAAATACATGACATGTTTCGACATCTCTGGACGATCTTCATATCTACACAATTGCGTCAGCAGCATGTCCTACCTGTGTTTTGCAGATACAGTACTCTGATATGCGGCTCTGACACAGACACGAGGGCTTGCTGACGCAACTACCTAGATCTGAAGATGATCTACAGAGATTGAAACATGCCATGTATTTAAAAACGTGCAACTGAGACTAAAGAATAAATGAGTATTGTTTGAGATGTATGCAAATGTAACAATCTGCACGTAATAACGTAGAATGGGCCATTACCGTATGCTTGCAGAACTGTCACTGGAAGCAGACACACCCACAAAATATTTATGAGTGCATTGAGTAAGGGCGAAACGTCAAGAAGCGACCATGAAAGCTTCAGCAATTATCAGTTCCCTACTCACCCTCATGGTGTGCATGGCAGGACCTACTTCCCACTGCATTACATTGGGAGGTTTCTTCCCGTTCCATTCTCGTATGGATCGTGGGAAGAATGATTACTTAAACACCTCTGTTCACGTTGTAATTATTTTAACTCTTATTTGGTGTTAGTAGCTTGTTTCTAGATTCTACTCGTCATACTGATTACTGAAAAGTAGGCTTTCGCGGGACAGTTCTGCGTCTGTCTGTATTCAAGCTTCCACCACTTCTCGTTTAGAAGCATCTCTGTGACGCTCTCCCGCTGGTTACGCTATCTGGAAGCAGACACACCCACAAAATATTTATATGAGTGCATTGAGTAAGGAGCGATTTAAATGAACTCCATAAAACTAATCGCAGGTAAGGCAGATGTCAGAGTGAAAGTCATTGGAAGAATCCTGAAGACGTGTAATCAAGCCACAAATGAGATAGCTTACAATATACTCGTTCGACCAGTACTTGAAAAATGTTCGTCACTCTGCGATTCGCCCTAGATAGTACTGATAGAGGGCATCCAAGGAAGAATGTCAAGTTTGGTTACAGGCCCATTTAGTAAGCGCGGATGCGTCAAGGAGATAGACAGACAACTCTACTGGCAGGCGCTGCAAGAGAGGCGTTCTGCATCGTGGTGAGGTTTACTGTTGTAAGTAAGAGTCAACGAATATATTGTTCAACGTGTATCTCGCGGAAAGACCACGAAGGTAAAATTAGATTGCAGCTCGCAAGGAGGCTTAGCAGTATTCGTTCTTCCCGCGACTGGAACACGAAAAATGGGGACGCGACAGCGGTGCACGAAGTCCCCACAGTCACACACCGCAAGGCGGCTTGGTGAGTACAGACGTAGATGTAGACCACTCGAATTCGGGGAGACTAGTGGAAAGATCAGTTTGTCATCTGCAGGCTTAACAACGCCGCCTTCTCTGACGATCCCGGAAGTTGATGTTGACGTCCAAAATAGCGGACAGGACGTGAGAATAGGGGGAGGGAAAGTATATTAGAACAAATAAGCCATCGGTCACAAATATTAAGTCAGTTTCGTACAGTAAAAGCTGGTAAACAAAGGTCGAGTTGTGTCCGAAGTTGTCTTGCGCAACGGTCTACGAGTGGCAGGTGTGGTGCGTGAGGCTGGGGCGCGCACAGTGGCGGTACCTGAACATGGCGGTCTTGATGTCGCCGCTGAAGCACGGCCACACCGGGGGCAGCATCATGGTGACAGCCGGCCGCTGGCGCTCGCCGCCCGCCGTCCTCGCCCCGCAGCCACACAGCACGCACTGCACCCCGAGCGCCCGGCCCCACATGCATATTCCGGCCGCCCGCGCGCGGGCAATGACTAAGAAGGCCATTATTCGCCGGCACAGCTATCCGGCCAATACAAAACAACCTGCTCCCCGGAGCGCACGCCACACGATGCGGCGGCGGTGGCAGGCGGGGGCGGTCCTCAATGGGCGGAATGCACGCCACGCCGCGCCGCGGCTATTGTTTACCGCTCCTCTCGGCCAACTAATCTTAACATCACACACACGTGAACACGGTGTGTACGCGGGAGCGCACCATCGGTCGCGTATATCTCTCCGCTCCGCGTGGCAAATGGCGGACGAGTAATGCGCAATTGTTCTTTGAGAACGCGGGACCAGACGGCAGTTTACTGACGGGGCTTTCCAGAGCGGAATGCGCTCTCCCGTCTCCTCGCTCACCACTGTGCTCAAGCACACACGAATATCAACAGCCATCTTCAGTGCTGCTGGCATCTTCTTGGTCTCGAGAGAGTGACGCTATACTTATTACATAGTTTTTAATATTAACACATCATTTTAATGCCACGTAGCGGGTACATATTATTTCTGATTAATTGTTGTAAGAATTGAGTTTTCTTGTTTGCGTACACCCTACATGCGAAGCAAATGTATTTTATATCTGCGCATTTGCAGAGAGTGCCTTTTCAGCCGGCCGGAGTGGCCGTGCGGTTCTAGGCGCTGCAGCCTGGAGCCGAGCGACCGCTACGGTCGCAGGTTCGAATCCTGCCTGGGGCATGGATGTGTGTGCTGTCCTTAGGTTACTTAGGTTTAATTAGTTCTAAGTTCTAGGCGATTGATGACTTCAGAAGTTAAGTCGCGTAGTGCTCAGAGCGATTTGAACCACTTGCCTGTCAGGGTAGACCAAGTGTCGGCCTGCTGAGAGAGCGTTCAATTAGAAGATTGAGATTTTCATGAACCATATCAATTCACTCTTTATCCGGGTTACAGTCGGGCAGGCCCAGGTTGTCTTGCAAGGCCACGAGGAACTCGTGGTGGGTGATTGCTTTAGAAATGTATGTAAGCTCCTGTAGAACCTAAATCCACAAATAGAACACGTCCTAGTAGCTGGGAACCGGTGCAAGAGAAGGAAGGAAAGAAGATTAAAGTGTCCCGTCGACAGCGAAGTCATTAGTGTCCACGCACAGGCTCAGTTTAAGGAAGGATGGGGAAGTAAATCGGCTGTGCCGTTCCAGAGGAACCATCCCGACATTTTCCTTGGGCGATTTAGTCAGAAAACCTAAATTTCGATGATTACAAGCGCATACAAACCTTCGCTCTTCCCAATGGGAGTGTAGTGTACTCGCCACTGCGCTGCCTCACTCGTTACGGTTGTAATGGCACAGTCTAACATACAGTTTGATCACCTAGCTTTAGTGCCGGCCGCGGTGGCCGAGCGGTTCTAGGCGCTTCAGCGCGGAACCGACGGACCGCTACGGTCGCAGGTTCGAATCCTGCCTCGGGCTTGGATGTGCGCGATGTCCTTAGGTTAGTTAGGTTTAAGTAGTTCTAGGTTCTAGGGGACTGATGACCTCAGATGTTAAGTCCCATAGTGCTCAGAGCCCTAGCTTTCGTAGAAAACCGGTATACTGATCGGAATTATGCAAAATTTTGTAATTACTATAAACCGTGGGCATTAACTAATTTCAATGCATCATCTCTGTCTGTAACCGTAATTATACTGAATATTGTGCCGTTAAACCTCAAATTATGATTATTCTATGTAAAACTATTTTCCAGAACAGACTCTGGCAACCTGAATTTATCTCAAAGATGATTACAAAATTTATGCAAAACTTTTCTCTCTTGGACTTTTTTCTGTTTGAAAAACTTACTAGTACAAATTTTCTACAAATCTCTTTTCTCCAAATTTGTCAATACAGTGTCAAATGGTTCAAATGGCTCTGAGCACTATGGGACTCAACATCTTAGGTCATAAGTCCCCTAGAACTTAGAACTACTTAAACCTAACTAACCTAAGGACATCACACACACCCATGCCCGAGGCAGGATTCGAACCTGCGACGGTAGCAGCCCCGCGGTTCCGGACTGCAGCGCCAGAACCGCACGGCCACCGCGGCCGGCAATACAGTGTCAGAAAATCAGGGAGACTATTAACGGAAAAAATGAACAATGTTAAAGTAAATTAAATGTTTACTGTGTTTATTATTAACAATACGTATTTAATTGATTTTCAATCTAAAAATATTTTGCCATATAAATTCTGCTCACATAAGATTTAATACCATATTTTTCAGTAACGGCTTCTGTGTGCAAAACATCTTAAATGCTAAATTTTTAATTGTAATTCGAATTATCCTTTCGTCTAAACAATCCTGTGTAATATGTTGACTGTTAAATGTTATTCATACCACGGCAGCAGACTGAGTTTAGTCTGCACTGAGTAGGGTGTCTGCGGTGGTTGTTGGCAGAAATATTTAATACTTTTGTCTATCTGATCAGACCGGAACAATAAATGAAGAGTAATGTAAAACTGTGTTTGCATTATGGTTATTGCAATTTCTAAGTATCCAGGCAGAGTTACATCTTTCTCCCAAATGAGTATATACTACTTAATCGGGATTTACCATCCGAGGTTGTATTTCCCAGTGTTCGACATGGGCAGTTTTTCCAGTAGAATCACCCGTAATTTTACAAAGGTTATTATTTGCAATGATTGCGATCTTTATTATGTTCACGGTTTTCGAATGGTAGATGTTTAATCCAAAATTTCATTATCCAGTTTCTTTTCCTGTTGAACATTCTCCCTGTCTCTGACACAGTATTGTAAAATTTATATAAAAAATTTTTATAGGTAATTTGGAAGTATTTCAAGAAAAACTCAGGTTACCACGATACTTTCTAGAAAGTAGTTTTACATGAATACTAATAATTTGAAGTGCACAATATCAGAACAATTACGGTTTCAGAGAGATTATATATTGAAATCAGTGAATGACCAAAGTTTTGTAGTAAATACAGAAGTTTACGTAGTTGCGATCAATGTATTAATTTCTGTACTTAAGTTAAGGGATCAGATTGTTTACTAATCTGTACCATTATACGGTACAAGAGAGAGGTTGCGCTTTGAGCTGATGCTCTCCCACGACGGCCAGCAGTGAATATGTGAGTCCTTCAAATGGTTCAAATGCCTCTGAGCACTATGGGACTCAAGTGCTGTGATCATCAGTCCCCTAGAACTTAGAACTACTTAAACCTAACTAACCTAAGGACATCACACACATCCATGCCCGAGGCAGGATTCGAACCTGCGACCGTAGCAGTCGCACGGTTCCGGACTGCGCGCCTAGAACCGCGAGACCACCGCGGCCGGCTGTGAGTCCTTCCCCACGTCCCCCATTAGCTACACACATCAAATGCGTAGAGGATAGATATGAAGTCAGCATTTTAGTTTGTTGAGGCAAAATGTTTTCTTGGGAACTAGACCACAGTGAATTGTAACCATACGAAACAATATTTCTCACGGAAAATTTGAGTCAACGATTAGACTGGTATTGCGACCTAGATAAATCTACTATTATCACGTCTTAGACACAGTAAGGATTATTTTTTTCTTTATGTATATTAATCAGTGCTCGTTTCGAATGTTCGTCTTATAGTGACAATGGGGCTGAGCTCGATTATATCACTTCCAAAAAGCAATGTCGTTACATAACACAGAAATACCTTTCTCTTGAAGCAGAATGACCTGCAATACAAACGTCACAAATACATTTGACAATGACGCTTAGGCGAAATTAGTTACTCGCACGATTAAATAAACATCATATCAGAGCATACTACGGACCATGTTTACGTTTATTAAGTATCTGGAGGCTGTGAGTCTGCACAAATACAAAATTTTAAGTACAAAATTCTTCAAGAAGTGATGGCTATACACATGGGTTGGACATAAATATGGAAACACACAAAACACAGTACCAATCCTAATACGATGTAGTAAAATTGTTGGCATCCATAACTCCTCCCAGACGTCTCGGAATGGATATATACTGTACATGTCCTCTATGGTTTTCAAGGGAATCTCATTCCATTCTTTTTGTAAAATAGTGGTAAGATCAGTCAACTTTGAATGAGGTGCGCATCGGAGTGGTTGCGCTTGAGGCGTCATGTTACGGATTGCGCGGACCCCCTGCCTCCTCCTCCCCCCCCCCCCCTTCCCCCGCCGACGGAGGTTCGAGTCCTCCCTTGGGCATGGGTGTGTGTGCTGTTCTTAGCATAAGTTAGTTTAAGTAGTGTGTACGTCTATGGACAGACGACCTCAGTAGTTTGGTACCTTAGGAATTCAGACACTTTTTTTTTATGAATGAGGAGGATAGCGATCACACGCTTTTCTGTCATAAGGCTGTGGTGGCCAGCGGAGATGGAATAGTTGAACATCGTAATCACAAAACCAGTCCTGGACGATGATAACTGTGTGGACAGGGGCTCTGTGGCCTTGGAAAACACCGTCACCATTTGAGAACAAACATTGTTCCACGGTACGGAGTTGATCACCTAGAATGGCCACATAATCCTTGGCAGCAGTGTGACCTTGAAGGGTAAGCATGGGTCCCATGGAATATCACAATGTGGTAGCCCAAAACATCGCCGAACGCCCACCATTTTTCACTCTCGGGGCGTAAACAAGGCCGGAAGGTGGAAACTGTATCTGAAACTAGAATCATCCAACAATCTTCCATTGCTCCACGGTCCACGTTTTATGGTTTCGGCACTACGTTTTCCTTTTACCGACATCGGCATCACTGACAAGTGGTTAGCTACGGTTCGTGCGTGCGACTTTCATTTGTGGAGTGGCCCTTGCAGCTACCGTCCTTTTGTTTTTCATCGCCAATGAACACAATATCTCCACGTATACCCCTAACACAAACAATGAACGCCCCTTGATACACATGTCAAAGCCTGCAACCATACTTAACTATGCCATGTTATTGTTGTGGTCTTCAGTCCTGAGACTGGTTTGATGCAGCTCTCCATGCTACTCTATCCTGTGCAAGCTGCTTCATCTCCCACTACTTACTGCAACCTACATCCTTCTGAATCTGCTTAGTGTATTCATCTATAGGTCTCCCTCTACGATTTTTACCCTCAACTCTGCCCTCCAACGCTAAATTTGTGATCCCTTGATGCCTCAGAACATGTCCTACCATCCGGTCCCTTCTTCTTGCCTAGTTGTGCCATAAGGACCTCAAAAAGAGCATGAAACAACGATTAGGGTTTACCTTGCTAGGTGAATGTGAGACTGATTATTTGATCAAGGTTGCCAGAATTGTCCCCTGCCTAATGACCACGTTGACAAGGCGTTGACAAATATGTTTTGCTTATTTTTGTGTCTTGGAGCAGGAGAGGGGAGCGTGGGAGGCAGGAGCGTTAACGTTGCGTGTACGCAAAGGGGTAAGACAGACCAATAATTCTTCAGAGCCCCACAACAATAGCAATTAACAATTTCTTTTCTCATACTTTAGATGCCACTTCCGATGTGCAGTATCCATGGTTTCAAATTAGCCACCATAAAACAATATCTTCTATTAATATGTTTGTATAAAATATGAATACTTTATGAGATGTTTGAAGGAGGACTGACGGATACTGAATGCCAAAAAATTTGTCACGACTGCACATTTATGAGAGGTATAGCGACTTCTAAATCTCACTGCAGATATTAAAATCGTGACGCAGCGCAAAATACAATAAAGGAAAACTGGACCCGAGCTTTCTTTTACGTCGCGATTTACAGATAAATCTCAGCCAATTAGATGAGAACGAAATTTCTATTTTAATTTGAAGCTTTTCAAATATCATTATGTGGCACCATAGCTCTGTGTCACTTCTGCGGTGTAACATTACCAGTTGCAGTTGAACAACAGATTATCCTCAAGAAATGATAATGACGCTAATTACATGTCATGCGCCCAAAGCGTGATATCCATACAGGTGCATGACCTGCAATTAATCTCTTTCTTAAAGCCTGAGGATGGTATGTTACTTGACTTAAGCTGACAGTATTTCAGTAAAGAAGTGACGTATAGGTACTGTACGAAAACGAAATTTTTGGAACACATTTAAAGGTGTAAACTGTCACCTCCTCAAAATAATTTAATAGAGCATTAAAAGGTGTTATTAATGAATGACACAACCCTTTCGAAGTAAAGACTTGAGAAGTCACTTATATTGAAACAGTCACTGAAATGTATTTCTCTTCCGTGCATTAGTCAACGTTAACCTCACTGTCGGTCATCAACCAAGTCGCAAAGCGCCTTCACAGACACCGTATTTCTTGTGTACCCGTCATAGTACACTATCAGAACAATAGTTGCATCATTCACATATCTCCAGAAGGTAGGAAGACAACTAGCGTAGTGGGATCTCACCTCGATTTACTCTTTTATTAATACTGAAACTCCTACACTGGGTTACCGCTAATTATAGGTTCTAATTTGGTTTCTTTGCTAAGCTGAAACTCTAAATGGGGCTTCGAGACGCTGGCAGACTGAGTTACCAGTGTTGAATAACAATGACTGGAGTCAGTCGCCTCCTTGATAGAACGACCGCGCGCTCCCTTAAACTGTTTTAGGGGAACGTTCGAATCCGAAATGGCAAGAGGAGTGTCGGGGAATGAAGACTCCTACGCCATCTGTTGATGTTCTGTTAAGTCTGTACATTGTGCTGCCCTCTGCAGCGGATATATTTCAACTGTAACTGTAAAATGGACGTGTGAGAATAAAGGTGTGTGAGCAGAAGTTTACACTGTGTCCTTGATTTCACTAGTGTGTAGCAACATTTTGGTGCCGAAACCCGGGAGAACATGAAGAGATATAGTGCTACTACACATTAAATAGGACTCGGCGCCTGCGGAGTAGGTTTTGAGCGACTTCAATCTCAAAATCCGGTCACGTCACACCACGTCCAGCTCACACAGATAAGTTGCGGCATTGCTCTGAAACTGTAGCAAAGGACACTGCGGGGCGATTGATTTGTATGTGATGTTACTTGGTGCATGTTTGTTGGTGGCAGAGCAATAGAGGGCAGTTGGCGTATTATTTGCAAAGCACAAAGGGGACTTGCTAAAGTATTGGTAGACTGCAGCGCCATCTGTTAGCAACAGCGACTACTACTAAAGGTCGCGGAAGTTGAAAACTGCACGGCCGCGCCATCTCTTGAGAACTACAAACATCACTAGGGGCTGCTAACGGTTCACACTCCAGGACAGCGCCATCCCTTAGCGATAGCATCCAACTGAAGGGGTGTCTTGTCCTTGAACGCACTCTCGCGACAGAGAGCAAAACCACCAACTCACCATGGCAGAAGCAGTAGCTACGAACTTGGGGAGGCTGCGCCGGAAGCGGACGACCTTGCGATCGAATGCGACGCGTTTCGTCAGCCAGATAAACGCCTTCGATGGTTCTATAGCTGCAGAAGAAGTAGAACACTTCCAGGAACGCCTACAAGAAACATTAGAAGAGTTGATCCGACTCAACGATACAATACAGGACTTGCTGGATGACTCTGAATACGAAGCCGACACGGAAGCTTGTGAGGAATATACTGATAAATAAATGCAAACGCGCCCTCCGAAAGGCGAAAGGCCTTCTAGGAGGAGCGCGCTCAGGAGACAGAAACGCGACGTCAGCGGCTCAACAACGCGCCTGTATGGACATAAAATTGCCTACTATCAAACTGCACGCATTCTCAGGGAATATAGAAGCTTGGCCTCGATTTTGGGAGCAATTCACAGCTTCCATAGACGAGAATCCGATGGTGTCAACAATGAACAAGCATGTATTCCTCCGTGGTTACCTTGATGGAGAACCTAAGGACTTGGTCGATGGGATTGCTGTTACAGCCGATACATATGAGCAGACTAAGCAAGTTTTGAAATCCAAATATGGGGATAAGAACAGAATTATCCAAAGGCACCTGGATTTCTTGGAGAATCTTAACACTTCGACTTCAGGCAGTCCAGAGGCTCTCAATTCCATCTACATTGAGTGCCATAAGCGCATCCAAGCACTACGAGCACTAGGAGAAAATGTGGACTCTTATGGGAGAGCGCTTGCACCCAAACTTCTTCGAGCCTTTCCTGAAGAAATATGCAAAAATTGGCTTGTTCATGCCCGAAGGCAAAAGATTGAGGAGCCCTTCTGTGTGTATTGCGGCGAAAGAGGGCACTGGGGCCAAGACTGCCA
Source organism: Schistocerca nitens (assembly GCF_023898315.1). NCBI lineage: Eukaryota > Metazoa > Arthropoda > Insecta > Orthoptera > Acrididae > Schistocerca > Schistocerca nitens. The sequence continues at coordinate 19,568,787 of NC_064619.1, forward strand.
AAAGATTGTAAGCTTGCAGGCAAGAATCGACGCCCTCAAGACAATGAACCGTTGCTTTCTATGCCTGAGACGTGGCCACAACAGAAATCAGTGTTTCAAACGGGGAAAGGCGTCCTGTGCGAAATGTAAGGGGGAGCATCACATTTCTATCTGCAGTAGCCATACCACAACAGAAAATAAAATTGAAACTATGACTTCTAACTTCACATACCTGCAGACTGCTCGTGTGAGTATCACAGGACTCACTGGTAAGAGCAAACAGACACGTGCCATCCTGCACACAGGGAGTCAATCGAGTTTCATTCACCATTCACTGATCGAATCTCTCCAACTAAGTGTCATTGGAAGCACTACTCTCGAGATAACTACTTTCGAATCCAGTTACAGTTCATCACTCTCAAGGAAGAAGGTGCAGTTTAATATGATGGGGTCCTCCACTAATTCCCGCATATCAGTAACAGCCTTTGAAACCACAAATAATTTTTCACAGCAACCAACAGTGCCACAAGATGTAGGAGATATGGCCTTGAGGGGTGGTACACCACTCGCAGATCCTAAAGGAGACACTGAAGATATACCTATTGAGATCCTGATTGGAGCTGATTATCACTGGAGAATCGTGACTTTGGAACAACCAATCAAGGTATCACCATCATTGGTTTTTCTCCCAACAATCTTTGGATATGTTCTCAGTGGAAACAGATCTAGCACCACCATCAACAGAACAACTGTCAACTTTATTCGGGGCAGCTGCAGTGATATATCTGATGAGTCAGTGCGCCGATTTTGGGACCTGGAGACAATCGGGATAACAGGAAATCAAGAGCGAGCATTAAAACCCATGGACCACCCTATTTATCAGGAATTCCGAGAATCATACTGTGTGGAATATGGTCGCAGAGTTGTATCTCTGCCTCGAAAGAAGGATATGCCTCTCTCCTGCAACCGCACAACTGCTGAAGCGCGTCTTCGCGCCTTACGACAAGCTGTTCGGAGAGTTCTTCACTCTTGCCTACCATGCAAGATAATACACAGTCGCCGGTATGAAGAGATGGAGGCCCCACTACCACTGGACAGAGTTCAGCCTTCAAGACCATTTGCAGTAACAGGCATCGATTTTGCCGGACCATTATATGTCAAATGTGGACATCAAACAAAAAAGTCCTACATGGTCCTATTCACATGTGCAACAACACGGGCCATTCATATTGAACTTGCAACTGACATGTCCACTGGCAGATTTTTTATGGCCATGCAACACTTTGCAGGACGTAGGAGCCTACCAGTCACTGTCTACTCAGACAATGCTACAACATTCCATGCAGCCAACTCAGAACTGGCAGAGCTTTTCAAAACCATGCAGCATACTGACGTACAGCTCTACTGTGCCCACCATGGAATCACTTGGCAATTCATACCACCAAGTGCGGCTTGGTGGGGAGGCTGGTGGGAACGCATGGTAGGCTCAGTCAAGCGCTGCCTGAGGAAAGTTCTTGGTCGCTCCCAAGTGGATGAAGAGAGCTTAAACACCACCTTGATCAGCATAGAAGCCGCAATAAACTCACGACCTATCACTCAAGGAGAGAGTGACACTGCACTGACGCCAGCCCATTTTCTAAATGGTGGGAAATTAGAAACAATTCCATGTGGGCCAGAGCCAGCAACTAGAAAGGACCTTGCCAAGGAGTTCCGACTCAGACAAAAGGTCAATGACGACATCTGGCGCAGGTGGAAGACAGAATACCTCCTGCTGCTAAGACAATATCATGAGGTGAAGCGATACCCTTCGCAGAGGAAACCGAGAATTGGAGAGGTTGTTCTGCTCCAAGAAGACAGCAAACCACGGCACTTGTAGAAGAGGGCTGTGGTAGAAGAAGTGCGGCATGGCAGAGACAGTAAAATACGGTGCATCATCCTTCGCCAGCCAGATGGTATGAAGATCTGTCGACCGGTCCAGCTGGTCATCCCCCTCGAGATGGACCAGGGTGGGGAGGATGTCGGGGAATGAAGACTCCTACGCCATCTGTTGATGTTCTGTTAAGTCTGTACATTGTGCTGCCCTCTGCAGCGGATATATTTCAACTGTAACTGTAAAATGGACGTGTGAGAATAAAGGTGTGTGAGCAGAAGTTTACACTGTGTCCTTGATTTCACTAGTGTGTAGCAAGGAGTTTATAAACTGCATTTCCCTTGCGGCATATGGAGCACGTTATTATGGACTAAGTTCAGCACGATCCGGTACATTCTCAATATCACAGACGTTTGTTTAAACCTTTTTAGGCTTTTCTTGAGGCAGACAACAGAAACGATGAAATGTAACATTACTATACTGAAGGACACAGCGACCTCTTGTAGAATATTAGACAATCTTTGGTTGCTAAACATTTTTCTTTCATTTCATAAATGCTTTTGAGTTAAGGGACCATCCTCAGATACGTTTTTCTTCCTAAATTGTTACATGGTTACAAGTTTTTTTATGTTTAATGTAACAGTTCAGCAAGAAAGACATATCTGGTGATGATCGTACAGACTATGATGGAAAACGGTAATAAAATGAAAGGAAAAAGTGTTTAATACTCTATAAGCACCAGAAAGGAGTTCTGAGAGTCTCTTATGGATGATTCCTGGGCTTGATACAATGATAAGAATGATTTCAACATTCGCTAGCTCCCAGTGATACAGTTTGAAACGCCAAGTTCATATATTTTCGAATATTTTCACTCGTTATAAGTGGATCAATAAGGAAGGTAATTTCTGTTTTCTATATACTACAATGATATCCAGCTTATTGCGTCATCCGACCAATGAGTTACAACTGTACAGTATATATATTCGTGTATTATTATTCATTTTTACACTTTCTGGATGTGTTTCTATATGATACATTGCATTGAAACAGACTTGAAATAAGAGGGAACAGTAAACAGAATTGTAACTTTTCTAGTCATCCTATTGACATATTCAATTCTTACCCGCAAATATCTCTTACAGACATCGGAGACCCTTTTACATATATTTTTTTATTAGCATTTCTGTTTGCTACATTTAACTGCCAACACATACGCTCATGTCTTTCTGTTTGGTCGATATCGTTGGTTTTCACATAAAAGTGAACAAACCTCAATCAGCCTTGTCTAAAAAACTGAAGCGACTTCCATTTCCAAGATATCACTGCTGTGACATCGAGGTTTCAGCTTCTTCACTTTTCTTTGAAAAATCACACTTTTCACAGAAGCGGAAAATGCTCTTGCTATTAAGTAATCCATTGCCTGTCTCGCGACAATGTCTCAAAGCATAGTTTTTAACCACTACTGTGTGAAGAGGTGTTATAGAAAGAAAGAGAAAGAAGTAAAGATGAGGGAGGGGAGCAGATGAAAAGACATGAGAAAGGGGCATATCGAAGACTTACAAGTACTGCAGGAAGATGCTTCGCATACACGTTTACTCTTGTTTAGTGGCGCTAACTGATCGTCGCTGAAACCTGATGTAAACAAACCGTAGTGTGAATTTCAACAGAATCCCTGGGGTTGTGAAGCAGCTGAATGGGTTGAAAATAAATAAATCGCCAGGTCCTGATGGGATTCCAATTCGGTTTTACAGAGAATACTCTACTGCATTGTCTCTACTTAGCTTGCATTTATCGCGAATCTCTTGCCCAACGTAAAGTCCCGAGCGACTGGAAAAAAGCGCAGGTGACGCCTGTATATAAGAAGGGTAGACCAATATCAGACCAATATCCTTAACATCGGTTTGTTGCAGGATTCTCGAACATATTCTCAGTTCGAATATAATGCATTTTCTTGAGACAGAGAAGTTGCTGTCCACGCATCAGCACGGCTTTAGAAAGCATCGCTCCTGCAAAACGGCAACTCGCCCTTTTTTCACATGATATCTTGCGAACCATGGATGAAGGGTATCAGACGGATGCAATATTCCTTAACTTCCAGAAAGCGTTTGACTCGGTGCCCCACTGCAGACTCCTAACTAAGGTACGAGCATATGGGATTGGTTCCCAAGTATGTGAGTGACTCGAAGACTTCTTAAGTAAGAGAACCCAGTACGTTGTCCTCGATGGTGAGTGTTCATCGGAGGTGAGGGTATCATCTGGAGTGCCCCAGGGAAGTGTGGTAGGTCCGCTGTTATTTTCTATCTACATAAATGATCTTTTGGATAGGGTGGATAGCAATGTGGGGCTGTTTGCTGATGATGCTGTGGTGTACGGGAAGGTGTCGTCGTTGAGTGACTGTAGGAGGATACAAGATGACTTGGACAGGATTTCTGATTGGTGTAAAGAATGGCAGCTAACCCTAAATATAGATAAATATAAATTAATGCAGATGAATAGGAAAAAGAATCCCGTAATGTTTGAATACTCCACTAGTAGTGTAGCGCTTGACACAGTCACGTTGATTAAATATTTGGGCGTAACATTGCAGAGCGATATGAAGTGGGACAGGCATGTAATGGCAGTTGTGGGGAAGGCGGATAGTCGTCTTCGGTTCATTGGTAGAATTTTGGGAAGATGTGGTTCATCTGTAAAGGCGACCGCTTATAAAACACTAATACGACCTATTCTTGAGTACTGCCCGAGCGTTTGGGATCCCTATCAGGTCGGATTGAGGGAGGACATAGAAGCAATTCAGAGGCGGGCTGCTAGATTTGTTACCGGTAGGTTTGGTCATCACGCGAGTGTTACGGAAATGCTTGAGGAAATCGGGTGGGAGTCTCTAGAGGAAAGTTGGCGTTCTTTTCGTGAATCGCTACTGAGGAAATTTAGAGAAGCATCATTTGAGGCTGACTGCAGTACAATTTTAATGCCGCCAACATACATTTTGCGGAAAGGCCACAAAGATAAGAGAGATTAGGGCTCGTACAGAGGCATATAGGCAGTCATTTTTCCCTCGATCTGTTTGGGAGTGGAACAAATGGTTCAAATGGCTCTGAGCACTATGGGACTTAACATCTTAGGTCATCAGTCCCCCAGAACTTAGAACTACTTAAACCTAACTAACCTAAGGACATCACAAACATCCATGCCCGAGGCAGGATTCGAACTTGCGACCGTAGCAGTCTCGCGGTTCCGGACTGCAGCGCCTAGAACCGCACGGCCATCGCGGTCGGCAGTGGAACAGGGAGAGAAGATGCTAGTTGTGGTACGAGGTACCCTCCGCCACGCACCTTGTGGTGGATTGCGGAGTATGGATGTAGATGTAGATGAGTGTCAAACAATTGGGTCAATGGAAGGTGCCTCGTACACAAAACGGCGTCGGTGCTGCTACGCCCTGATATTTGTGTCACTGCCCACATGACCAAGTACGTACTGCCAGTACGGCGTCGCCTGTTGATCGGCGCGTCGTGCGCTCCGCATCGTGTAGCACGGCCTCCCCGCGGCTGCGTCATATGCAGGGGGAGGGGCGGTTGAGTCACGCCAGCCGCCAGCCGCCGCGCAAGGCGCCCGCCCGCCACCCCAGCTGCCGCCCCCATTTCCATTTCCCTCACCCCCGCCTCCCGCCCCCCACTACGTCCACCGTCGCCACGCGCCTGCTCGATCACGGTAATTGAAAGATACCAGTGCACTCGGCGCGTCCATAATTTACGGTAATCGACACCGCCTCATCTCCCTTCGTTGCACGATCACAGAGGCTTGCGGAAGGTGAAATTCATTGACCAGTTCTTGCAGGGAAGAAGTTCATTCTGTGGAGATAAGAGGCTTCAACGACAAGGACACGCTCAGAATCAAGAATAACAAAGTTGACCACAGTTAGAACAAAAGAATGACACGAATCGCTAAAGATGTGGGGAACGACACTATACTATCTAGCCAGTTGTAAAAATTATGTGCAGCATAGGTCATTAGTTTGAAAATGAAGTCAAAGGAAATGGGAAATCTGACACACATCTGTATTAGCGACAGTTAACACAGACATAGCTTAAAATCGATAGAAAATATGTACGATGAACAGTTTTATTACATAACAGAATAATTAAGAAGAGGCAGTCCACAAAACAGTACAGTGAGATGATTATTTCCAAAAATCCGGTGACTGAAACAGGTGTTGACAGATGTGAAAATTACCGAGCTATCAGTTTAATAAGCCTCGACTGCAAAATACTAACACGAATTCTGTACAGACGAATGGAAAAACTGGTAGAAGCCGACCTCGGGGAAGATCAGTTTGGATTCCGCAGAAATGTTGGAACACGTGACGCAATACTGACCCTACGACTTATCTTAGAAAATAGATTAAGGAAAGGCAAACCTACGTTTCTACCATTTGTAGACTTAGAGAAAGCTTTTGAAAATGTTGAGTGGAATACTCACTTTCAAATTCTGAAGGTGGCAAGGGTAAAACACAGGAACACAGGAACCAGATGGCAGTTATAAGAGTCGAGGGGCATGAATGAGAAGCAGTGGTTGGGAAGGGAGTGAGACAGGGTTGTAGCCTATCCCCTATGTTATTAAAAAAAATGGCTCTGAGCACTATGGGACTTAACATCTATGATCATCAGTCCCCTAGAACTTAGAACTACTTAACCTAACTAACCTAAGGACAGCACACAACACCCAGCCATCACGAGGCAGAGAAAATCCCTGACCCCGCCGGGAATCGAACCCGGGAACCCGGGCGTAGGAAGCGAGAACGCTACCGCACGACCACGAGATGCAGGCCCCTATGTTATTCAATCTGCATATTGAGCAAGCAGTAAAGGAAACAAAAGAAAAATACGGAGTAGGTATTAAAATCATGGAGAAAAAATAAAAACTTTGAGGTTCGCCGATGACACTGTAATTCTGTCAGATACAGCAAAGGACCTGGAAGGGCAGTTGAACGGAACGGACAGTGTCTTGAAGGGAGGGTATAAGATGAACATCAACAAAAGCAAAACTAGGATAATGGAATGTAGTCTAATTAAGTCAGGTGATGCTGAGAGAATTAGATTAGGAAATGAGACACTTAAAGTAGTAAAGGAGTTTTGCTATTTGGGGATCAAAATAACTGATGATGGTCGAAGTAGAGAGGATACAAAATGTAGACTGGCAATGACAAGGAAAGCTTTTCTGAAGAAGAGAAATTTGTTAACATCGAGTTTAGATTTAAATGTCTGAAAGTATTTGTGTGGAGTGTAGCCATGTATCGAAGTGAAACGTGGACGATAAATAGTTTAGACAAGAAGAGAATAGAAGCTTTAGAAATGTGGTGCTACAGAAGAATGCTGAAGATTAGATGGGTAGATCACATAACTAATGAGGAGGTACTGAATAGAATTGGAGAGAAGAGAAGTTTGTGGCACAATTTGACTAGAAGAAGGGATCGGTTGGTAGGGGATATTCTGAGGCATCAAGGGATCACCAATTTAGTATTGGAGGGCAGCTTGGAGGGTAAAAACGTAGAGGGAGACCAAGAGATCAATACACTAAGCACATTCAGAAGGATGTAGGCTGCAGTAGGTACTGGGAGATGAAGAAGCTTGCACAGGATAGAGTAGCATGGAGAGCTGCATCAAACCAGTCTCTGGACTGAAGACCACAACAACAACAAAATTGTGAGACGACATCATCTCTTTCGACGCCTTTCAATTAATTAATTCCATTCTCTTTTCTAGACAGCCAAGGAAAAAACTCCATTATTAGCAAATTAATATGAATTCAGATCACTTTCTCAGTTTGCGTGAACTTTATACATAGAACAAATATTACGGTTAAAGATATGTTTCTCGTACTTAGTGGGGATTGACATCTTATCGACACACGGAAAGAAAAAGTTTTAAAGCCTCCTCAGCGACATCATTAAGGACAGAGAATAATCTCGAATTAGAGAAGCGTGAAAAAAGCATTCCTTAGTGTCCTTTTCAAAGGAACTACGCAGGAGTAATTTTGGGGAAAACACGGAAAATCTGAATGAATTATGATCACCGAATCGGGATTTAAAAAAGTGTTCTCCAAAATGCTAGCAGAAAGAACGGCATTTGAAATACAGATAATCACATAACTGACTAAGAGAATGAGTGTCACTTGGGAAACTTTTGTTTGGAGAAAAAACGGGTAGTTTCTTGTGTTGATTTCGGGTAACAGTGGAAAAACCTACATTAAAGTTATGACCTGAAGTACAAAGCACGTCGCCCGCTGTAAGACCTAATGAACGCTTTGTCATCTTATATCACTCTGCCCTCAACTGTATCACATTCCGAAGAATTGGTATTGTCAGTTCAGTATCGGGTAGTGTTAAAAAAAATGAAATGTTAAGTGAGAGAATAAAATTATTGTAGAGGAATACGAAACGAGGCTATTATTTGCTGTGAAAATATGTGTTTATACAGGTGAAAGGAAAATACTGAAATAATTCACTATATTACGACAGAAGGTAACAACACAGTTAACAACATTAAACATTAATTATGTGTCAGCGTTTAAAAAAACAATACAGAAATAAATGTGTCGTTACATTTGAACTCTTAATGACAAATAAACCTTAACATATGTATTGTTTATGTACTCCACAAACGAAGAAGATAGATTGTATAACCTTTTTTCGACCGATTGTCGAATATGGCACGTCAATCTAGAATTTGTACCTCATAAGAATGACAGAGAATGCACAACGAAGAGCAGGGCGTTTAGTCACAAGTTTATTTGGTAAGCGCTTAAGCATGACTGAGATGCAGTGGCAGGCGTTACAAGAGAGCTTCGTGCACCTACGTCTACGTGACTACACAGAAACTCACCCGTAAGTGCCTGGCACAGGGTTCTTAGAGCACTTCCACACTACTTCTCTACCAATCCAGTCTCGAACGGTACAGAGAAAGAACCAATTCTTAAACCCCTCCGTGCAATCTGTGATTTCTCTCATTTTATTACGACGATCATTTCTCCCTGTGTAGGCGGGCGTCAACATAATATTTTCGCATTCGGAGTAGAAAGTTGGGGACTGAAATTTCGTAAAAAGATTTCAGCAACTCAACTCGCGTATCATATCCTTGGCACACTCAGCCCTATTTTGCGAAAGTAAAGAACGAGCTGCCTTTCTTCGAACTTTTTCGATGTCCTCTGTCAGTCCTACCTAGTAAGGACCCCATAAGGCAAGGAAATACTCTAGCAGACGACAGACAAGCGCGGTGGATTTGTTGCATCTTCTAAGTGTACTGCCAATGTTCGTAATAGTTATCCCTAGGCATTTAGTTGAAATGATAGCTTTCAGATTTGTGTGATTTATCAAGTAACCGAAATTTAACCTATTCATTTTAGAACTCGTGTTCATGGCATTACACTTTTCACCTTTTGCACCATACAGGTATTCTGTCTAAATCATTTTGCAGTTGGTTCTGATTGTCTAATGTTATACCAGAAGGTAAATAACAGCACCATCTGCAAAAATTTTAAGACGTCTGATTAGATCGTCTTGTAAATCATTTATCATCGTTTCCTTGGGTAACACCCAAAAGTGCACAACTGAGACGATACTCCATAGCGACGCAATTTGATTATACGCTGCTTATGAGGAACGGTATCTAGGAGTGGATGAATGGAAATCCAGAAACATGAAATCAGAGTTCTCCTGCTGATAGCACTACTTACTCCGTGCAAATAAAGAGCTACATGTGTTTCACAATAACGATGTTTTCTGAGTCCGTGCTGACTAGGGAAAGTAGATCGTTTTCTTCGAGGTAATTTATAATATTCGAACACAGTACACGTTTCAAAACAGTACTGCAAATCTACGTCAGTGATTCGGGTCTGTAATTCATTAGATTACTCCTATTTCCTTTATTGAGTATTGCAAAACATTCCAGTCTTCAGGTACAGATCTTTGATCGATCGAGCGGTCGTATATGATTGCTATGTATGGAGGTGTTACATCATCATACTCTGAAAGGAATCTAAATGGTATGTCATCTGTACCGGAAGCTTTACTAAGTGATTTGAGCTGCTTCGCTACATCGAGATATCTACTTCTAATTTCCTCATGTTGGCAGCAGTTCTTGATTCGAATTATATAATATTTACTTCGTCTTCTTTAGTGAAGGAATTTAGGAAAACCGTATTTAGTAACTCTGCTTTAGTGACACTGTCATTACCAAGACTATCGTGCAGTGAAGACATTGATTGTATCTTGGCGCTGGTGTACTTCAAATACGACCACAATATCTTAGAACTTTCTGCTAGATTTCCAGACAGTTTCGTTGTGGAAACTATTAAAAACATCATACATTGAGGTTCGCGCTAAATTTCGAGTTTCTGTGAAACTTCGCGAATCTTGGTGATTTAGCGTTCCTTTAGATGTCACAGAATCTAAGAAGCTGGGCTACCTTTTTCAGGTTATTACGAGGTTTAATCAAATGTTAACGCTAGTGAAGTGTCATTTCTACAGTTAACCAGAAACTTGGTCATCAAATAGATAAAACGAGCTTATCAAGGACCGAGCAGATCGTTTTCGTAGCTTAATGCAATGCAGTCTAAATGCATGAGACAGTATTAACTGCATGACTAATTTCATCAAGCTACGAAAACTTCCTTGAAAAATATGTTAACTTACACATAGTGAACTGCACAGTACTGAATGGGTTATTAGTTATGTCATCACGCATTGGGGTCTAGAGAGAAGGAATACGACTCTTGGAAGACGAATCATTGTCTTGTTTTAGGTTATGAATACAGATGAGATCTTTACCCTGTAAACGTACGTTATGTAACTCTTTGCGGTGTCCGGTATGGATTAAGAATTTTTTTCTCAATAGTGGAAATACCTAATAATCAAACGCGTGGCAATACTTGCAACGTGAGACAAGATTCACAAACCGAAAGAACGGTGTAGATTACACCGAAAGAACTGTGTGGATTACATAAATTTAATGATGTGTTTGAGACAATGGCCTTGCCGCAGTGGTAACACCGTTTCCCGTCAGATCACCGAAGTTAAGCGCTGTTGGGCTGGGCTAGCAGTTGGATGGGTGACCATCCGGTCTGCCGAGCACTGTTGGTAAGCGGGGTGCACTAAGCTCTTGCGAGGCAAACTGAGGAGCTACTGGATTGAGAAGTAGCGACTCTGGTCTGACATATGCCCGGGAGAGCGGTGTGCTGACCACAAGACCCTCCATATCCGCATCTCGTGATGCCTGTGGGTGAGGATGACACGGCGGCCGGTCGGTTCCTGTGGGCCTTCATGGGCTGTTCGGGAGGAGTTTAGTTTAGTTTTGATGATGTGTTTGAATAACAAATATGGCAGATCATAAGGATCAAATTTTTAGTCCTTTTAATAGATGTAACTGCAATATTACGAGTATGTCCGTCTGACCTGTGGGGAACGACAGGACCCATTCCATTCCATTCCATTCCTTTTCTTTTCTTTTCTTTTCTTTTCTTTTCTTTTCTTTTCTTTTCTTTTCTTTTCTTTTCTTTTTTTTCGATTAAATTATTTGGTATATCAAGTAGAATAAAGGAAGGTAACTGCGAAGAAAACAAAGTAAAAGATTATGGGTGAGGCAGTAGATAGTTTAAATTTGTTCCTTCGCGTGTTTCGTTTTATATATACGAGGGGCGTTCAGAAAGTAAGCTCCGATCGGTCGCGAAATGGAAACGACTATGAAAATCCGATAAAGCTTTGCACAGATGTGTTGGGTAGTGTCTCTAGTATAACCCCAGTTAGCATCACGTCGCTCTTCTCATTTCTGAGCTCGCAGTGAGTGCGTAAAGATGTCTAGAAAATAGTGTCTGCCGCCAAGTACGAGGGCCTGGTGAGAAATTTCGCCTGAAGCTATGCAGCTAACATTACATAACTGTCGTGCTGTTTCTTCTTCAAGACAATTCTCAGCCGCATTCTGCAGGGGCAATGAAGATGCTCCTGCATCGTTTTCAAATGGAAATGTGAGATTACCCACAATACAGTCCGCAATTGTCTCCCCCTGAGTTTCATCCCTGGTCACATGAACCGCTGTCTTTGAAGACAACATTTTGACACAGACAACGAGGTGTAGGCCAGCGTGGAGAATTGGCGGAAAGCACTGGCGGCTGCCTTCTATGATGAGGCTATTGAAAAGTTGGTACAACGCTATGACAAACGTCTAAGTCAGAACGGCGACTACGTAGAGAAGTAGCTGAAAGGTGTAGCTAATTGTTACAAGTAAAACATTTCTGATGTTCACTGTGGTTTCAATTTGGCAATCAATCGGAGCTTACTTTCTGAACAGGCCTCGTATATTCAAATGTGTGTGAAATTTCATGGGACTTAACTCCTAAGGTCATCAGTCCCTAAGCTTACACACTACTTAACCTAAATTATCCTAAGGACAAACACACACACCCATGCCCGAGGGAGGACTCTAACCTCCGCTGGGACCAGCCGCACAGTCCATGACCTCAGCGCCTCAGACCGCTCGGCTAATCCCGCGCGTTTCGTATTTTACTACGATAATGATGTATTTTGGTTACTAATCAGTATCTGAATGTGTGCTCAGTGTGGATGAAAAATAGAGCAAAAGTGTTTTGAAAAACACTGCAGCAGTACTTTTCCCAATGTACAATTGTACTTAAGTTTTGATGGCGATGTCTGACACAAGACAATTTCTTCAACACTAATCATGTAATGAACTGACAAGACTCGGTTTCTTACAAATGTCGTCGGAAAGGGTGCACGAAATATACTCGAATTTCGATTTTTTTTTTTGAGTGGAAAACTGTATTCATTCGTTACATGCCTACCTTAACGCTCCGCACTTCCCCCCCCCCCCCCCCCCCCCGCAACACACAACCACTCTTTTCCAAGGACAAAATTTCGACGAAGTCGTTAGGGCTAGCTAACACACAGGAATGTTACACAGCTTCTACCAGTGGAGTCGGTTAAGGTCAAATTGCCGAGACGATTACTCGCGCCTTAACAGCTACAAATAAGACGTTCACGCGCGTGTTCAGTGTTGTCGGCAGCGGCACTGCATGAGACAGCAATACTAAAGAGTGAAGACGTCTCTCGTGGGGCTTGCCAGTGGAACGTATTACGCCCACGCCGGGCATAGCAGTAAGGTTCACTTCAAGGCGTGTTCGGCCAATCACAACAGTTAACTGACATTTGCAGCACAACGCGCTGCGTGGCTGAGCTCAGTTCCGCCAGAGAACAAGAGAGTGACCGTCAGTGTAGACGCGGGTGAGCGCCGGCGGACAGCGTCCACACCTGCCGTCTGATCCGCGACCGGCCGGCGAGCTGTTCAGAAGTCCGACTCGGCCATCGACAGCTCGCAGCAACCTGCTCCCGGAGGCGGCGCGCTCTCGCTGCAAACCGGTCCCGTGGCAGCCAGTACGCGAAAAAGAAAGCACACGAAAATCACGACAGCGTGTAAGCGGAAAAAGGTAAAAGAGCGCGATGAGCATCAGTATGGAAAGCGGATTTGTGGAATGATTATTGGAGGTGACTTGGCAAGGCGCGGGCAGCGCCGGGCTCCCAGGCTCGTTAACGGCCGTCCGAGCCGCGCCAGTGACGACAGCCCGGGCTGCACTTCACACGAGGGGCGAGCGGGGGAGGAGGCTACCTGCAGGAGCTCCTCGGAGGCGATAAAACCGAGGAAATAACATTAGAAAATTTCCTGGTGGCTGTGAATATAGATTTAATGGAAATAAGTTATACAAAACTGAAACCAGTAACTTTCTTGAATAATTATGTTTTATTCCATGAACCGGTTTCCGAACTGTTCACGGTAACATGGAAGTGTGAGTCCGAATCGTGGACCGCAAAACACACCCAAAACACAAGAGAATCGCCATCGGCCTGAACTACAGCCCACTCCTCCGAAACACTGCGGGCCGAACGTCTTACAAGGGGAGGCCGCCAATTGTGAAATTCAGATTCGATTCATACTGCGCATAATAAAAGCTCATGGCCAGAGGTGTAATGTAGCAAAGAACCAAGATGCACTTCTCAGCCGTTGTCGAGAAAATCGACAGTTAAAAGAAACCGTTGCGGTGAAATACTCTCTACCATTAATAATTTTCTACAGCGTCGTGGCGCAGCGGTAAGCGCTCGGGTTCGTAATCTGAAGGTAGCCGGATCGAATCTCGCGTCTTGCAACGTTTTTTTTTTTAGTATTTGTTTTTTGTATTTCAAATATATATATATATATATATATATATATATATATATAATTCCCGGCAATCAGTTGCAACAATTATGCATATAATAAGTTGTTGAAAGTCGTTTGTCGTGGAAAAACTGGCGACTTCGAATATCATTATGTTTTCCGCAAACAAAGTTGTATTTCACAAATGTTATTAATTGTCTTCAGAATGTTAACCACGTATAGTTAACGGAAGACGTAGAAACGGTATTCCGAAACGAATACGTATAGCGTAAGTCAAACGTTCGAATTAGAATAGAGACCCCACGAACACAAATTTGCTGCGGCAGGTATGAAATATAAACTCCGTTACTCGCTCGTTACACTTGAAGGACAGATGTTGAATGGGCCGAAACGAGCCGCCGCATAACAGCGTAGTTGCCTGCTAACTTCGAAAAGAAGGTAGATGCGGTCCCTAGCGCAACTTATAGCATCGTCGAAAATCAGTGCGGACGGAAGAGCTTTGGTACACCCTGTTAAAAAAACGGAAAAATGGAGGCGGTACAATTGGAGAGCGATCCGCCTTCACCAACATGCATAAACAATTCATTAATAGTTTATATATATATATATATATATATATATATATATATATATATATATATATATATATATTTGAATTACAAAAAACTAATAATAAAAATAAATTGCATGGCGCGAGATTCGATCCCGCTACCTTCGAATTACGAACCCGAACGCTTACCGCTGCGCCACGACGCTGTAGAAAATTATTAATCGTAGAGAGTATTTCACGGCAACAGTTTCTTTTAACTGTCGATTTTCTCGACAACGGCTGAGAAGTGCATCTTGGTGCTTTGCCACATTACACCTCTGGCCATGAGCTTTTATTATGCGCAGTATGAATCGAATCTGAATTTCACAATTGGCGGCCTCCCCTTGTCAGTTGCCCGTCGGACCGGCCGGGGTGACCGAGCGGTTCTAGGCGCTGAAGTCTGGAACCAAGCGACCGCTACGGTCGCAGGTTCGAATCCTGCCTCGGGCATGGATGTGTGTGATGTCCTTAGGTTAGTTAGGTTTAAGTAGTTCTAAGTTCTAGGGGACTGATGACCTCAGAAGTTAAGTCCCATAGTGCTCAGAGCCAATTGAACCATTTGATTTGCCCGTCGGTGCCCTCGATAGACCGCATCATTCGAGAAAAGGCAAAATCGCGACTCCTCCGACCACGCCACATGGTTCCATCTAGTTTCAGTCCGATTTCGGTGTTGTCTGGCCCGTCATGTCGCTATAGCGACCTTTTGCGAGGTACCTGCCTCCAAATGTCCACTGCATGCAGTTCCCTTCGCAAAACTGGCTTTCAAACTAGCTACCTGGACGCGCATTCACCGAGATCAGAGATTCCGGTCGGGTTTTAAACCGATTATCATTGATAAGGCGTGATTCTCGTGTCCCGTCTCCGTCGGTTAGGCCGTTTTTACAACCGCTGTTCTGATACAGCGTTTAGAGATGCGCTATACCAAAACTACGGTTAGGTAGTTTTGTTAGAGTACATAAATGACGTAATAAAGAGTAGCAATACAGGTAACAGTGGTAGCATTGGTAGTGAAAGAAATATAACTGAACAAGTGAGCCAGCGATTTCTCTCTGTCTTTAGTTTGTTTATTTTGATGTCATTAGTCCAGCACGTCTTTCAGCGTTAGTCCAGTGCGTATTTTATATGCTTACGAGATATAAATTGCATTTTAAAAGTAATAAAAATTACTTGATCATGTAACTTCTGCGCTTTTATGTAACTAAAGCACTTAATTTTGATGCAAGTGCAGTTTCCTGCACAAACATAAAAAATCTATATAATTATTCCAGAATGAGATTTTCACTCTGCAGCGGAGTGTGCGCTGATATGAAACTTCCTGGCAGATTAAAACTGTGTGCCCGACCGAGACTCGAACTCGGGACCTTTGCCTTTCGCCGGCAAGTGCCCGAGTTCGAGTCTCGGTCGGGCACACAGTTTTAATCTGCCAGGAAGTTTCATATCAGCGCACACTCCGCTGCAGAGTGAAAATCTCATTCTGGAAACATCCCCCAGGCTGTGGCTAAGCCATGTCTCCGCTATATCCTTTCTTTCAGGAGTGCTGGTTCTGCAAGGTTCGCAGGAGAGCTTATGTAAAGTTTGGAAGGTAGGAGGCGAGATACTGGCAGAAGTAAAGCTGTGAGTACCGGGCGAGAGTCGTGCTTCGGTAGCTCAGTGGTAGAGCACTTGCCCGCGAAAGGCAAAGGTCCCGAGTTCGAGTCTCGGTCGGGCACACAGTTTTAATCTGCCAGGAAGTTTTATATAATTATTGTTATTTTGTACTCAATAGAACGCTCTTCGTCATGTTCATCAAAGGCAAGAGCTTCTTGTTATTATTGATAAGTGCGAACGTTGTTTATGAATAACAGAGCATGTTAGATATAAGCTCGACAAAGTATTGAAGCGATGTTTGATCGTTTTTGCTTTGCGTTTTTTTTTTTTCAAGTTTATCTATTGCTAAGCAAATTGCGTTTTCTAGCGCTATACGATGAACCTGTATTTTTATTTTTTATTTTTACAACAACATCCCTCTGTTTCACATTACAAATCAACAGTTTTCAAATGAAACCTGAATTAAACACGGAAAACTTCAATTATGCTATAAATACTATTTATTTTTAAATAACAGACAGGCGAATAAATATGTAGAATAAAAATGTTCCGTAGGTTACTTTGGCCTTTAGTATATCCACACTCACTTTCTAGGTGGTTCACTGCTTTTGGTTTCTAGGGGTATCTCGTAAGACACAAAGCGATCGAAATGAGGTAACGTCCAACAGGTATGCAACACACCTAACGTAAGCTGACGAGGTGACGACCTGTCTGACAAAAGCTACTAGGAAAATTACCGCAGTCTACGCTTACTTACGAAAGTCTGCAGGAGCCTACGGTAGTTTACAACTCTTCGCCGTGCCACATGGCTACGAGTGATACGCCATCCCTTGTAGACATGGTGGACCTTCGACATTCCGCACTCAAACACCGACAAACCGGGCAAATTCATTCATGGTGTGATCACGTACAAATAAGACAGGTCCCTTCTGCCATTCTCTCAGGTCTTCACGCCGAGCCATTTACTGCGGTGATTCCATACAAGCGACTGACACACATACAGCACATCACTGCCTCGACTTACGTCTGTGGTAGATGGTCACATGACCGCCTAGTACCAGAAATACATCTCCTAAAGCGCTCCAAACTGGCCAGTCGACTGTTTTAAGGGGGTGATTAACATTTTATCCGGTGAGCTTCAAATAGAAATGTAAAACGGGTTGAGTGCAGCGGAAGTGTTGACGTCCGTCCCGTAGCAGCAATCATTTGTTTCGCATTTTGATTGGTACAGGGGTTTTATTTGCTTTTTATGCTGACCTGCCGGCGGTCATGCCTTTAGAACACGATACCGCTGCAGCGTCTCCTGAATCCATGAAGAGTGTTCATAAGAATTTTCGGGAGAGCCGCTTTAGTCTGTGGTATTCATGGAAGGAAATAGAGGAATAAATATCGCATCAAGTTAATCTTTAAGTTCAGCAATGAGTGCATTTTTCTACAGTGGAATGTTTCTTTGATCAGCTGTTTATTTGAAATTAAGTTTGTATATCCTCGTATTTGCAAATTTTGCACTATCGTTGCTAAAAGTAACCGCCTATGATACCAGCAATCATTAATTAACCGTTACAGCTATCCGTGTCTGATACTCTGTGCTAAAGGTGACTTATTTCTTTGATTTCATGGATTTGGTTCATTCTGCCCACTTACAGGCTACCAATACCACATACTGATACAGTATGGTTGTTAACGCATTATGAGACAATATTGCAGTGATTCGCTTCTTTTCGTTACAGGTAACTCCCACACTTCGAACAGAAAGTAACAGATGGACACCAGGAAACAGATTTCAATAGTATAGTTGACATGGTTATCAGGAGAAAGAAAACTGGCATTCTACGGATCGGAGCGTGGAATGTCAGATCCCTTAATCGGGCAGGTAGGTTAGAAAATCTAAAAAGGGAAATGGATAGGTTAAAGTTAGATATAGTGGGAATTAGTGAAGTTCGGTGGCAGGAGGAACAAGACTTTTGGTCAGGTGATTACAGGGTTATAAATACAAAATCAAATAGGGGTAATGCAGGCGTAGGTTTAATAATGAATAAAAAAATAGGAGTGCGGGTTAGCTACTACAAACAACATAGTGAACGCATTATTGTGGCCAAGATAGACACAAAGCCCATGCCTACTACAGTAGTACAAGTTTATATGACAACTAGCTCTGCAGATGATGAAGAAATTGATGAAATGTATGACGAGATAAAAGAAATTATTCAGGTAGTGAAGGGAGACGAAAATTTAATAGTCATGGGTGACTGGAATTCGTCAGTAGGAAAAGGGAGAGAAGGAAACATAGTAGGTGAATATGGATTGGGGGGAAGAAATGAAAGAGGAAGCCGCCTTGTAGAATTTTGCACAGAGCATAACTTAATCATAGCTAACACTTGGTTCAAGAATCATAAAAGAAGGTTGTATACCTGGAAGAATCCTGGAGATACTAACAGGTATCAGATAGATTATATAATGGTAAGACAGAGATTTAGGAACCAGGTTTTAAATTGTAAGACATTTCCAGGGGCAGATGTGGATTCTGACCACAATCTATTGGTTATGAACTGCAGATTGAAACCGAAGAAACTGCAAAAAGGTGGGAATTTAAGGAGATGGGACCTGGATAAACTGAAAGAACCAGAGGTTGTAGAGAGTTTCAGGGAGAGCATAAGGGAACAATTGACAGGAATGGGGGAAAGAAATACAGTAGAAGAAGAATGGGTAGCTCTGAGGGATGAAGTAGTGAAGGCAGCAGATGATCAAGTAGGTAAAAAGACGAGGGCTAATAGAAATCCTTGGGTAACAGAAGAAATATTGAATTTAATTGATGAAAGGAGAAAATATAAAAATGCAGCAAATGAAGCAGGCAAAAGGGAATACAAACGTCTCAAAAATGAGATCGACAGAAAGTGCAAAATGGCTAAGCAGGGATGGCTAGAGGACAAATGTAAGGATGTAGAGGCTTGTCTCACTAGGGGTAAGATAGATACTGCCTACAGGAAAATTAAAGAGACCTTTGGAGAGAAGAAAACCACTTGTATGAATATCAAGAGCTCAGATGGCAACCCAGTTCTAAGCAAAGAAGGGAAGGCAGAAAGGTGGAAGGAGTATATAGAGGGTTTATACAAGGGCGATGTGCTTGAGGACAATATTATGGAAATGGAAGAGGATGTAGATGAAGATGAAATGGGAGATAAGATACTGTGTGAAGAGTTTGACAGAGCACTGAAAGACCTGAGTCGAAACAAGGCCCCGGGAGTAGACAACATTCCATTAGAACTATTGATGGCCTTGGGAGAGCCAGTCACGACAAAATTCTACCATCTGGTGAGCAAGATGTATGAGACAGGCGAAATACCCTCAGACTTCAAGAAGAATATAATAATTCCAATACCAAAGAAAGCAGGTGTTGACAGATGTGAAAATTACCGAACTATCAGTTTAATAAGTCACAGCTGCAAAATACTAACGCGAATTCTTTACAGACGAATGGAAAAACTGGTAGAAGCGGACCTCGGGGAAGATCAGTTTGGATTCCTTAGAAATGTTGGAACACGTGAGGCAATACTAACCTTACGACTTATCTTAGAAGAAAGATTAAGAATAGGCAAACCTACGTTTCTAGCATTTGTAGACTTAGAGAAAGCTTTTGACAACGTTAACTGGAATACTCTCTTTCAAATTCTGAAGGTGGCAGGGGTAAAATATAGGGAGCGAAAGGCTATTTACAATTTGTACAGAAACCAGATGGCAGTTATAAGAGTCGAGGGGCATGAAAGGGAAGCAGTGGTTGGGAAAGGAGTGAGACAGGGTTGTAGCCTCTCCCCGATGTTATTCAATCTGTATATTGAGCAAGCAGTAAAGGAAACAAAAGAAAAATTCGGAGTAGGTATTAAAATTCATGGAGAAGAAGTAAAAACATTGAGGTTCGCCGATGACATTGTAATTCTGTCAGAGACAGCAAAGGACTTGGAAGAGCAGTTGAACGGAATGGACAGTGTCTTGAAAGGAGGATATAAGATGAACATCAACAAAAGCAAAACGAGGATAATGGAATGTAGTCAAATTAAATCGGGTGATGCTGAGGGGATTAGATTAGGAAATGAGACACTTAAAGTAGTAAAGGAGTTTTGCTATTTAGGGAGTAAAATAACTGATGATGGTCGAAGTAGAGAGGATATAAAATGTAGACTGGCAATGGCAAGGAAAGCTTTTCTGAAGAAGAGAAATTTGTTAACATCGAGTATAGATTTAAGTGTCAGGAAGTCGTTTCTGAAAGTATTTGTATGGAGTGTAGCCATGTATGGAAGTGAAACATGGACGATAACCAGTTTGGACAAGAAGAGAATAGAAGCTTTCGAAATGTGGTGCTACAGAAGAATGCTGAAGATAAGGTGGGTAGATCACGTAACTAATGAGGAGGTTTTGAATAGGATTGGGGAGAAGAGAAGTTTGTGGCACAACTTGACTAGAAGAAGGGATCGGTTGGTAGGACATGTTTTGAGGCATCAAGGGATCACAAATTTAGCATTGGAGGGCAGCGTGGAGGGTAAAAATCGTAGGGGGAGACCAAGAGATGAATACACTAAGCAGATTCAGAAGGATGTAGGTTGCAGTAGGTACTGGGAGATGAAGAAGCTTGCACAGGATAGAGTAGCATGGAGAGCTGCATCAAACCAGTCTCAGGACTGAAGACCAGAACAACAACAGTTGACATGGTACTAACTTTAGTACGAAGTTCTTTAAAATAGTGTGTGAAGAAATATGCCTAGCCGGCCGCTGTGGGAGAGCGGTTCTAGATGCTTCAGTCCGGAACCGCGCTGCTGCTACGGTCGCAGGTTCGAATCCTGCCTCGGGCATGAATGTGTGTGATGTCCTTAGGTTAGTTATGCTTAAGTAGTTCTAAGTATAGGAGACTGATATCCTTAGGTGTTAAGTCCCATAGTGCCCAGAGCCATTTGAACCATTTTTGAAATATGCCTACAATGGTTACTGCAATGACAGCTGGCACAAGAAATTTATTTCCAACTGTTCAGTTTAGAGATTTATTAACAAACTTGCGCTTTGAGACGAGGCATCTCGACTATAAAATTACAAATTCCGTTTCACTGCCTATAATCTGAACAATTAAACTACAGATTTATATACTATTATCTCACTCCGACTTTTAATTTTCTCTCTCTCTCTCTCTCTCTCTCTCTCTCTCTCTCTCTCTCTCTCTCTGTGTGTGTGTGTGTGTGTGTGTGTGTGTGTGAGAGAGAGAGAGAGAGAGAGAGAGAGAGTGTGTGTGTGTGTGTGTGTACTCCTATTTCGGATTGAAAATTACAAGTACAGAGGCTGTTCAAAACCTCATTTCAAATAATTACAGTTATCGGGCTAAATCAGAAGCAATTCAGAAAAGTAGGTAATAACGGGAGATATTATGGTACTTTTTCAACAAATGGTAGGTCATAGTTCGAATAATTAGCTGTCTGAACTGGTCTGAATAAACTGATCACGTTACAGTTTTTTATTTATTGTCGTGTTTCCACTTTGCTAACTACTTACACAGATACGGACGTAATCTGGTCGGCTATTCTGATAGAGTGAAAGATAGAGTGTTTGCGTCAAATGTCTGGTGGGAACTTAGATGAAAGCTGGAGTATGATACTTGTCGTGACAGTTGTCATCTGCCGGGAAGAACAGTGAAACAGTGTCAGAGCAGTGACTTTTACACTTCTACCTCAATCGTGGCAGCTGATAAACGTATTTAACTGGTCGTTACTATGTGCGGTCTGCCTCACTCAATGTGACGACCGTGTGCATCTGGTGAAGGTTAGGAGGAGTGGCAGTAAGGGGCGTGAGATCGTAACAGGCGCGGCCGCCGGTGTCGGCTTTCTTTCTCAAATTGACATCTGCCTCCCTCCCCCCCACCACCCCCGCCAGCGGTGGCAGAGCCGGGCGTCGCTGTTGTTCTTGCTCCCCGCTGCAAACCACACACGCGCCCCATGCCGGCGTCCTGTCTGTGTACACTCCGATCACGTCACACTACCGCCGCTTCCCTGGGGATGTCGACAACACCGCAGCCCCGACAAACGGGGACAACAGCGTTTGTCTGGCCATCTTACGTGTCAGTGTGTCCTGCGAATAGTAATTTGGGAAGATACTCAACTCACTATACTGAATCATATTTTTATGTATTCACTGAGTACAAAATAAAATCTTTAAATGATAAAGGACACCGTACATGACTTAGAGCAGGCATCTGATTGTGTCACTCATAATATTCTACTAGAGAAATGAAGTTTTTATGGAATATGTAATTCAGCAAATGCATGGCTTAATTCTTCGTTAAGAGACAGAATGCACAAAGTTATTCTATGATGTCCAAGTAACACAAAGACGGGCAAAAAACCTCCTCCACAGAGAGAAATTACAGTGGGAGACCCATAGGGTTCGGTCATCGACCCAAGGTCGTTCTCGCTTTATTTTTGAATCAGGAGGCAGAATTAGTCCTGTCTGCAGATGATACAGGCATTGTTGCAAAGCCAAGAGGGAAAGCGCAATACAGAAAACAGTAAACAATGGTTTTAGACATTTACTGACTGTCTTGGCACAAGTGCTCTATCTTTAAACTTTGAGAAAATCAGCTCGTTAAATTTTGTGCTATCAAAAATATACAAGCTTCTATGAACCTAATATACCAACAACAAATATTAAACAGGGTAGAAAGCTTTAAATTCTTAAGTGTGCATATTGACGAAAACTTAAACTGGGGAAAGTGTATAGGAGACCTCCTAAAACTTTATGTTCGTCTACTTTTGACCACGCGAATAATTGCAAACTTTGGGGATACAAAAGTCAGTGAGTTAACATATACTGAATATTTTCGTTCACTGATGTCTCATGCGATAATATTCTGGGGTGAATCCTCTGTAAGGCAAAAAGTATTCATTGCACAAAAGAAACTAATTAGAATTATGTGCGGGGTTGACGAAAGTACATCTTGCAGACATTCTTTCAAGCAGTTGTAAATAGTAATCACAGCCTAACAGTACCTTTATTCACTTACGAAACTTATTATGAACAATCCACGCGAGTGTGGGAGTAACAGACACCTTCACAAGTATAACACTAGAAGGAAATATGAATCCATCTTTGACACAGAAAGCGGTGTATGTGCAGCTATAAAACTCTGACGCTCTACCCATGGGAATGAAGTGAGTCTCACAGACAGCGGAAGTGATTTCAAATGTATATTTACGATTTTTCTTCTAAACAACTCTTCCTGTACCACAAGAATTCTTGAATAGAAATAATTATATATAGTGACAAGTTCCAAAGCTTATCGTTTATCGGGAGTATGGTCTATGGAACGACTTACTAAAATGGAAAATTACTACCAGTCACAATTAGTTTTAATTAATTTTATTGAAATACACCTATTCAAATGAATATTCTCTGGTTCGCTACTTTTTTTTTTTTTTATCAAAACACATGCAACTGTACTGTCCCGTCGTTGTAGAGGATATAGCGTGGATTGCACATCATAGGCCAGTCATCATTTGAAGCAAACCTTCCTTTTTCCTATTCTGCTCACGGATGGTGCGCGAAACTAGCCTAGAATTTCTCTAATGTTTCTGCCATGATAATTACGTGAGTTAACTGTGGGTAGAATTGTTAAGTAACGCACAATCTCAGAATATGAGCAATGTGTCTTTCCGCTTAGAATTTTCTGTTTTTGTTGGAGGTGAGGTCGTGGATTAAATATTGGTAACATGTTATAATTAGGCTCAACTATATAAAAGTCATGTGCGACTTGTAATCATATAACGTTTTTTATGCGGTTGATCCAAATTTTAACGTCTTGTTAAAGTCTTTCTGCGATACACTACGCTTTTATTGTAGTCTCCCACTGGGGTTTGTTAAGAATTCTGTAGGACTGTAGTGCTGATTAAACTTGTACATGACTTACAATAATGGTAAATAATGCACTTGTGGATGTATTCTTCTTCATTTTTTCACCTTACACGACATTTGTAGGGCATCGGGATTTTAAAGACATTTTCTAAAAACGAAAACATCAAGTACATAGAATCAACCTCTGTTCCTTTAATGTCTGCTAACAGGACATATAACACAATAGATCAGAAACGCCGGCCGCGGTGGTCTAGCGGTTCTAGGCGCTCAGTCAGGAACCGCACGACTGCTACGGTCGCAGGTTCGAATCCTGCCTCGGGCATGGATGTGTGTGATGTCCTTAGGTTAGTTAGGTTTAAGTAGTTCTAAGTTTTAGGGGACTTATGACCACAGATGTTGAGTCCCATAGTGCTCAGAGCCATTTTTTAGATCAGAAACAAATGTCTATATACACTGTTTGCCAAAACAGTAACAGTGGCAACAGTTTGCGCGGAATTATCCTAAATTAAGTATGGGTAACATAAATGTGACTGTTGAAATGACTTGAAAAGCACTACAAATAAGTAAAAAGTTTATTCAAACCAGTATCCCAGTGACAGTTGCGCTGACAGAATGGCACCATATATTGTTGTTGTGGTCTTCAGTCCTGAGACTGGTTTGATGCAGCTCTCCATGCTACTCTATCCTGTGCAAGCTTCTTCATCTCCCAGTACCTTCTGCAACCTACATCCTTCTGAATCTGCTTAGTGTATTCATCTCTTGGTCTCCCCCTACGATTTTTACCCTCCACGATGCCCTCCAATACTAAATTGGTGATTCCTTGATGCCTCAGAACATGTCCTACCAACCGATCCCTTCTTCTGGTCAAGTTGTGCCACAAACTCCTCTTCTCCCCAATTCTATTCAGTACCTCCTCATTAGTTATGTGATCTACCCATCTAATCTTCAGCATTCTTCTGTAGCACCACATTTCGAAAGCTTCTATTCTCTTCTTGTCCAAACTATTTACCGTCCATGTTTCACTTCCATACATGGCTACACTCCATACAAATACTTTCAGAAATGACTTCCTGACACTTAAATCTATACTCGATATTAACAAATCTCTCTTCTTCAGAAGCGCTTTCCTTGCCATTGCCAGTCTACATTTTATATCCTCTCTACTTCGACCATCATCAGTTATTTTGCTCCCTAAATAGCAAAACTCCTTTACTACTGTAAGTGTCTCATTTGCTAATCTAATTCCCTCAGCGTCGACCGGCTTAATTAGACTACATTCCATTATCCTCGTTTTGCTTTTGTTGATGTTCATCTTATATCCTCCCTTCAAGACACCATCCATTCCGTTCAACTGCTCTTCCAAGTCCTTTGCTGTCTCTGACAGAATTACAATGTCATCGGCGAACCTCAAAGTTTTTATTTCTTCTCCATGGATTTTAATACCTACTCCGAATTTTTATTTTGTTTCCTTTACTGCTTGCTCAATATACAGATTGAATAGCATCGGGGAGAGGCTACAACCCTGTCTCACTCCCTTCCCAACCACTGAATCCCTCTCATGTCCCTCGACTCTTATAACAGCCATCTGGTTTCTGTACAAATTGTAAATAGCCTTTCGCTCTCTGTATTTTACCCCTGCCACCTTTAGAATTTGAAAGAGAGTATTCCAGTCAACATTGTCAAAAGCTTTCTCTAAGTCTACAAATGCTAGAAACGTAGGTTTGCCTTTCCTTAATCTTTCTTCTAAGATAAGTCGTAAGGTTAGTATTGCCTCACGTGTTGCAGTATCTCTACGGAATCCAAACTGATCTTCCCCGAGGTCGGCTTCTACTAGTTTTTCCATTCGTCTGTAAAGAATTCGTGTCAGTATTTTGCAGCTGTGGCTCATTAAACTGATTGTTCGGTAATTTTCACATCTGTCAACACCTGCTTTCTTTGGGATTGGAATTATTATATTCTTCTTGAAGTCTGAGGGTATTTCGCCTGTTTCATACATCTGAGCAGCATATGAGCACGCGCAAAATATATGCATGACTTACGACCTGACGGATTCAGTACGTGTCCATAGCTTAGAGACCAAGTGGCCTGACGGTGTATCAAGTGCTGTTTTGAAGAACACCTTATTTCGTGTTCCAGTTGTATGTCTCCAAAATAAGAAAACATACGACTCTGTGAATTTGAAAAGTTTGAAAATTTAACGATTTTCTGAATGAAATAACTTTTAAGGGGAAAAAAGTATGCCAATGGTAGGTTGTCCTACACTGAGTATTTTGAGTAAACATTCTGAGGAATATGAAAGTGTCTGGAATGTACTGCTCTCTTCTGGATAGGTCGACAGATTCATAATGGTGAGTTATGTGTAAAAATGGATTGATATTTGGTAGAACACAAGCGGATTTCGCTGTGTAGGAGGATTTGACTGCCATAACGGCGCGAAAATGCCTGTTGAATACGAGCGAATTCAAACTAACAGCAACATTGTTAGTTTTGGCTTAGAGGAGGAAGTAAAATTAGAGAATGCAGTGCGTGTTGGTGTTCGGACAAGAAAAAGTTATTGGCTCTGAACACTTATATTAAAATACGTATTGTCCTTTGAGTTGAAATAATTTACGAATAATTGCCATTTCTACGCAGAATATATCTAGTTTTAGGTACTTCGCATTTCTGAAATAACTTTCACACATCTGACCTTCGTTTTGACGTAATTAAAAGTAATTTATCCCTTGATAATAAAAGTATAGTATTATCGGCGTAAATGCCGCCCTGTTTGTCACATTGAGTATATTGGAACACACAGTGTGGAAGTTCATTTGGTTTCTTTCGTCAGACAAGCAGCTTCACCGTCTCCTCATCGGTTTCTACGACAAAATCGGAAATATCCGATCTTGGCATCCAAGGCAATAATAACAACTGGTCAGCGGCTGCTCATCTGTATTTCGGTCAAGTGATCCGTAGTTCATTTTCTCTGGCGCTTCCCCTCCCTCCCCCACCACCGATTTGCATCGACTGCTACAGTAGTATCAGAGGTAACCGGCTCGTGTCCATTTACGATGAAACGGATAGGGCCTAACGATAAAACGCTTGCTTGGAAAACAAAAAGGTCGCTGAATCGATTCCCCCCCCCCCCTCCCCCCAACGGAATATTTCACTCCACCTTTACCTGTCGGAGCTGAGTGTATTCACAATTAAATTGTAGGCTGCCTGTCCATGTTAGACTACTAGGGAAGGACAGAGATAAGGAAATCGCCGAAGTGGCGACCTGTTGAAAGACTTGCACCGTGACATTCAGTCACACTGATTTACTGTTAATTAATATTACAGCGAAACTCTGAGTTACTCTTCAGCTAACAGTATCTACTTATCGGTTTCAACTGTAGCCCCCCTCCCCCCACCACTACAACTGTCTAGATGGTCCAGTTCTCATATCGGAGAAAAGCATCGGCATGCCCTAAAAAATAAGAGAGTGTCTGGTACAGGATTCACCTTTCCAGTTCATGACAACCTTATATTCTATAATAGAACCGAATGACTCGACGAGGTAGCCTGGAGAATGCTTCGGTAAGTACAGACAAGGCACAGCTTCACCAACCGGAGACCTGTTTGAGGCTCTTTGCAAATCTTTATGGAAACCTGAGAAAATTGTACTGAAAAGAAAAAAAAGCAATAGCACTGAAAACCTGGCATTAATGAAACTGAACTCGTTTCTGTGGATCCAACTTCATATTTCCGAAGCTTGCAGGGGAGTACAGAGACACCTTTCTGTGACTAACAAACTGCCTGTCCTTGGGAGGTGCACACACATTTTTTTTCGTAGTGTTGGTCGAGTCCTAAGAGGTAGCGAACGTGGTTTTCTGTCGCCTTCTCAGCTGTGCACTTCGTCCCTTAGTAGTGGTTGTCTCAGTTGGTTACGCGCTGATTTTCTTATTCGGTATTCTAGACAGAGACAACTGACTTGTCAAATTATTGGCAACACTAACATAACCTGCTAATCAGATCGTTTGCTGTCTCGCAAACTGTAGCTTATAAGTTGTACTTGCGAGGAGGATTCAGATGTGTAACTGTACCTCCCGTGATGAGCAATGGTCGCTCACAAACCGCAACACTATCTTTCTCCCCTCCTCTACCATCCTGTCAATCAAGGTACGATCCAAATTCATTTTTGCACATTATTCACTTGTAAATTTTTCACGTTTAAATTCCTGTTTTCGGTAACCGGCATATTTTGAAAATTCCATTCAATAATGTCTTACGGAATTTTCTGGAGTAACTCATCACGTAGAAAGAAAGTAATGATTGTACTAACGCGAGCAGTAAGAACAGTATGTGCTCATACTCGGCCGTCATATAGGTACCTCTTCAAGGAGCTATTCATTTAAAACTGTGCCATCATGAAGCAAATATTCACTACTGGAACTCGTCGTGAATAACCCATTAGAATTAGAGAAGAATAATGACATCCATAGCTACAACACTAGGGGAGGACGTCACCTTCACGACACGTTATTAAAGTTGTCAATTGCTCAGAAAGCAGGTCAATATGCAGCAACAGACATTTCTGATAATTTTCTGAGTACTATAAAATGTCAACAAAGCTAGTTTTAAATGTAACCTAATATCATTTCTCCTGTACAACTCCTTCTATTCCACGAAATAATTTTTATTTAAACACACGTAGCCTGTAAAAGACGGACAGTCACTTAAGCTTGTGTGGGAGATGTTCTGATAATCCAAGACACCACGCGTGGCAACTGTGGGCTACTTGAACATTATTTCGGACCATATCGTTTTATGTTTGATGTCTTCCCCAACGGCGATGCCCAACTTCCAGCAGGATAACCACAAGGCCAGAATGGTACTACAGTGGTTTGAGAAGCATGGTAGTCAACTAACATCGAAGTCTTGGCTACCAAATTCACCTGATATGTGTAGTGGACTGTTAAGGCAGCCAGTCCACAGTGAAGTAGCCGAAAGGGCACGCGTCAACTCACGCCGTCTGGCGTTAAGTCTGGAACAGGATTCGTAATGAATGTGATAAAGAAAAGAACGTAGCTACTAGAACACTTAACTTTTATATCGTCCTTTGGTATACAGCATTCTTGATGATACAAGTGAGACTCTATCTTGAGGTACATGCAACGTTACAAATGGTTAATGGCGCCTTGCTAGGTCGTAGCCATTAACTTAGCTGAAGGCTATTCTAACTGTCTCTCGGCAAATGAGAGAAAGGCTTCGTCAGTGTAGTCGCTAGCAAAGTCGTCGTACAACTGGGGCGAGTGCTAGTCAGTCTCTCGAGACCTGCCGTGTGGTGGCGCTCGATCTGCGATCCTGACAGTGGCGACACGCGGGTCCGACATGTACTAATGGCCCGCGGCCGATTTAAGCTACCTCCTAGCAAGTGTGGTGTCTGGCGGTGACACCACAATATGAACCTGATGGAATACTATCGAACGCCATCTCCGCTAAACAAACTACTCCGGAGACCAAACAAGGACTTGTTGAAACCATGCCATGCATAATCACTGCTGTATTGCGTTCCAAAGGTGGGCCACCTCTCTATCAGGCATGTAGTCACGATGTTTTGCCTCATCAATATACCGGGTGACCAAAGAGTCAGTATAAATTTGAAAACTTAATAAACCACGGAATAATGTAGATAGAGAGGTAAAAATTGACGCACATGCTTGGAATGACATGGGGTTCTAAGAGAACAGAAAAAAAACAAAGTTCACAAAGTGTCTGACAGATAGCGCTGGATAGCAAAACGTCAGTGACCGCGCATGACAATCGTGTATAAAAGGAACTGTAATGTGAGAGAGAGAGAATCAGATGCGCCAGCAGTCGCAGCATGTTGACGTTACCTGAAAAGGCGCTTTTAGTGAAGCTGTATTATCAGAATGGGGAATGTGCTAGTTCAGCGTTACGATCCTATCGCCATAGGAAGGGGATTCGAACGGGTAAAGATCCACTGACAAATGCAGCTGTGGCGAGAATAATTTCGAAGTTCGAAGCCACGGGTTGTTTAGACGATAGACCCCGTAGAGGCCGGCCGAGCACAAGGTTAATGCTGCTGAGACAGTTCAAGAAGAAATGAAGACTGTAGCGGGTTCGTCTATGCACGGGGAAGTCAGCGCTCGTGCAGTCGCACGTCGCACCGGCATTCCATACACTACTGTTTGGTTGGCACTTGGGCGTTCCCTCTGACGCGGTCCGTACAAAATCCATCGGCATCATGAACTGTTACCTGGTGATTTAGTGAAGCGGACTGCATTTGCGGTGTGGGCGTTTCAAAAGATGGCGGAAGATGACGATTGGTTGAGTAACGTATTGTGGACCGACGAAGCTCATTTCACGCTCCGAGGGTCTGTCAACGCCCACAACTGCAGATTTTGGGCGACCGAAAATCCTATAACTGTCGTGGAAACTCCATTGCACGACGATAAAGTCACTATGGATTGGATTTACCACATCTACCGTTATCGGGTCTTTTTTCTTCGAGAAAATGCCTGATTCTGATTTTGTAACTGCTACCGTGACGGGTGAGAGGTACGCCGATGTTACATAATCGCATCATCCCCAGCCTGGCTGATAAACACCTGCTGGAACGTACGATGTTTATGCAGGATGGCGCTCCACACCATATGCTAGACGCGTGAAAGATCTCTTGCGCGCGTATTTTGGTGATGATCGTGTGCTCAGCCGCCACTTTCGTCATGCTTGGCCTCCCAGGTCCCCAGACCTCAGTCCGTGCGATTATTGGCTTTGGGGTTACCTGAAGTCGCAAGTGTATCGTGATCGACCGACATCTCTAGGGATGCTGAAAGACAACATCCGACGCCAGTGCCTCACCATAACTCCGGAGATGCTTTACAGTGCTGTTCACAAGATTAGACCTCGACTGCAGCTATTGTTGAGAAATGATGATGGACATATTGAGCATTTCCTGTAAAGAACATCATCTTTGCTTTGTCTTACTTTGTTATGCTAATTATTGCTACTCTGATCAGATGAAGCGCCATCTGTTGGGCATTTTTTGAAATTTTGTATTGTTTTGGCTCTAATAAAACCCCAAGTCATTCCAAGCACGTGTCTCAATTTGTACCTCTCTATCTACATTATTCCGTGATTTATTCAGTTTTCAAATTTATACTGACTTTTTGATCACCCGGCAAGGTACAAATTAATTATTAATTCTGATATTGTAGTGTGGAACAGGGTAGAGAAATCTTTGCTGTTTCTATATATTTAGAAAAGCCTTTTGACAGAGTTCAGTGGAAAAAGCTGATGGATATCTTGAAGAGGAAAGGAGTAGATTGGAAAGAGAGACGACTGATACAGAATCTATATTTAGACCAGAGTGTAAGGATAAGGATTGGAAATGAAATGTCAGAAGGAAGCAGCATTGGACGAGGTGTTAGACAAGGTTGTTGCCTTTCCCCACTGTCGTTTAACATATACCTTGAAAAGATTATTGCGGAAAGCTTAGATGGGAAAAGAGGAATATGTATTGGTGGAAAGAGAATAGAATGTATAAGATTTACTGATGACATGGTATTAGTCGCAGAAAGTGAGCGGGCAGTGAATAACATGCTCAAAGATCTGAATGAAGCTTCTGTGGAATATGGGATGCAAATAAACACAGCAAAAACAAAGAGTATGGTCATCAGTACAAGACGCAGACTATCCAATATTAACATAGGAAAATCTACCATTAGCCAAGTAAGTGAATTTAAATATCTCGGAAGCACAATAACTGAAGACTTGAGATGTCACCAGGAGGTGGAAACTCGAACTGCCATAGCGAAGGAGGCATTCAACAGAAAGAGGAGACTCTTATGTGGCAAATTAGATAAAGGACTAAGGAAAAGACTTGGCAAATGTTTTTTCTGGAGTGTGGCACTATATGGGGCACAAACATGGACACTGAGGCGAGAGGATGAAAAAAGGTTAGAAGCATTTGAGATGTGGATGTGGAGGAGAATGGAGAGAATAAGCTGGATGGAAAGAGTGAGTAATGAAAGAGTATTGGAAATGGTTGGTGAGAGAAGATGTCTGCTGAAGGTTGTAAGAGAAAGGAAAAAGAACTGGTTAGGACATTCATTGAGAAGGGAGTGCTTGCTTGTAGATGCTTTGGAAGGATTGGTTTGTGGGAGAAGACTGAGGAAGAAAGAGATACAAGTTGATGGACGACATAAAGGGAAGAGGAAATTATGCAGACCTGAAGAGGATGGCAGAAGACCGGACAGCCTGGAGAACTACCATGTGAAAACCTGCCTTTAGGCAGAACACTGATGATGATGATGATGATGATGATGATGATGGTAGTGTACTTGTCCTGAGCCTAAGAGAAAGCTACTGCCGGCCGAAGTGGCCGTGCGGTTCTAGGCGCTGCAGTCTGGAACCGCGAGACCGCTACGGTTGCAGGTTCTAATCCTGCCTCGGTCATGGATGTGTGTGATGTCCTTAGGTTAGTTAGATTTAACTAGTTCTAAGTTCTAGGGGACTAATGACCTCAGAAGTTGAGTCCCATAGTGCTCAGAGCCATTTGAACCATTTCTTAGAAAGCTACTGGATGGCGGAAGAGGGACGCTGTTGCGTAGTAGATTATTTAAAAACTCTTCTTGTCGAGGACGAACGAGGGGAAAGAACAAAAATAGATGGGCGACGTCTGCGACCGCCGCTCCATCTTTACACCCGCAGTACGGCTGGCGTTGTTCACGTCTTGCCACCACCCTGCAACGGCTTGTTGCTCAGACGCATTCAGGCAGCGCCTGCGAGGCGTAGAAAGGTGGGCCGGCGGGAGGTGATGGGAGTGGGAGGGAGGGGGAGGTAGGGGGAGGGAGGAAGGAGAAGTGCGCGAAGGAACGACCTCAGTACATAAAGAGCCGGCTGGTGGGGGCGGCGGCGCTCAAGGAACGTCATACGAGTTTACGGCGCGCGCGAGCACAATAGACGCCTGCACAGCCTCCCAAGGACACTGCTACGGCATTGACTGCGGCGTGACATCAGGGAAGTACTTCTGTCATGCGGCGGGGGCACCCCCCCCCCCCCCCCCCCACGTGATGCTGTACAGGCTCCCCCTTGTTGCTGCTGCCGCGATGACTCTCCCCTGACGTTCAGATCTATAGGTGAAAATTACAGCGTACTGTGTCGCTGCTGATTGTAAGGGGACGCATTATACGATGACGCTGCTGTCTGCCGCCGCGTAAAATGAAGAATACCATTTACAACTTCATCGGGATTATTCGGCGAGAATAGTTTCTGCAGACATCTCTTGTGTTTCGCATCTAGTGCTAACATTTGTTCATAATATATAAAAGCGGTGGCTCGTTATTTTCAGGTTACTATTCCATCTACATCTACATTTATACTCCACAAGCCAACCAACGGAGTGTGGCGGAGGGCGAAGAACGACTGCCGGAAAGCCTCCGTGCGCTCTCGAATCTCTCTAATTTTACATTCGTGATCTCCTCGGGAGGTATAAGTAGGGGGAAGCAATATATTCGATACCTCATCCAGAAACGCACCCTCTCGGAACCTGGACAGCAAGCTACATCGCGATGCAGAGCGCCTCTCTTGCA
Source organism: Schistocerca nitens (assembly GCF_023898315.1). Lineage (NCBI taxonomy): Eukaryota > Metazoa > Arthropoda > Insecta > Orthoptera > Acrididae > Schistocerca > Schistocerca nitens. The sequence continues at coordinate 19,602,486 of NC_064619.1, forward strand.
GAGTCTGCCACCTGAGTTTGCTAAACATCTCCGTAACGCTATCACGCTTACCAAATATCCCTGTGAGGAAACGCGCCGCTCATCTTTGTATCTTCTCTATCTACTCCGTCAACCCGATCTGGTACGGATTCCACACTGATGAGCAATACTCAAGTATAGGTCGAACGAGTGTTTTGTAAGCCACCTCCTTTGTTCATGGTCTACATTTTCTAAGGACTCTCCCAATGAATCTCAACCTGGTACCCGTCTTACCATCAATTAATTTTATATGATCATTCCACTTCAAATCGTTCCGCACGCATACTCCCAGATATTTTACAGAAGTAACTGCTACCAGTGTTTGTTCCGCTATCATATAATCATACAATAAAGGATCCTTCTTTCTATGTATTCGCAATACATTACATTTGTCTATGTTAAGGGTCAGTTGCCACTTCCTGCACCAAGTGCCTATCCGCTGCAGATCTTCCTGCATTTCGCTACAATTTTCTAATGCTGCAACTTCTCTGTATACTACAGCATCATCCGCGAAAAGCCGCATGGAACTTCCGACACTATCTACTAGGTCATTTATATATATTGTGAAAAGCAATGGTCCCATAACACTCCCCTGTGGCACGCCAGAGGTTACTTTAACGTCTGTAGACGTCTCTCCATTGATAACAACATGCTGTGTTCTGTTTGCTAAAAACTCTTCAATCCAGCCACACAGCCGGTCTGATATTCCGTAGGCTCTTACTTTGTTTATCAGGCGACAGTGCGGAACTGTATCGAACGCCTTCCGGAAGTCAAGGAAAATAGCATCTACCTGGGGGCCTGTATCTAATATTTTCTGGGTCTCATGAACAAACAAAGCGAGTTGGGTCTCACACGATCGCTGTTTCCGGAATCCATGTTTATTCCTACAGAGTAGATTCTGGGTTTCCAGAAACGAGACGATACACGAGCAAAAAACATGTTCTAAAATTCTACAACAGATCGACGTCAGAGATATAGGTCTATAGTTTTGCGCATCTGCTCGACGACCCTTCTTGAAGACTGGGACTACCTGTGGTCTTTTCCAATTATTTGGAACCTTCCGCTCCTCTAGAGACTTGCGGTACACGGCTGTTAGAAGGGGGGGGGGGCAAGTTCTTTCGCATACTCTGTGAAGAATTGAATTGGTATCCCGTCAGGTCCAGTCGACTTTCCTCTGCTGAGTGATTCCAGTTGCTTTTCTATTCCTTGGACACTTATTTCGATGTCAGCCATTATTTCGTTTGTGCGAGGATTTAGAGAAGGAACTGCAGTGCGGTCTTCCTATGTGAAACAGCTTTGGAAAAAGGTGTTTAGTATTACCTTGCTGTAGGGGCTGTGATTTTTGATATTTTGTGTAAACCAGCAAGGTAAAACAGAGGCCACTACTTCCACCACACATGAAGTGGATTTAGTACTCACGTACTCACACTGAGCCGTGAACACTTCCCAGGTTATCAATGGGGAATAGTTGAACATGATTATTATCATTATGGGTGCCACGCATGCAATGGTCGTGCCAGGCGCGTGATATTGAATCTTTATCCTATCGTTAATGGCGCGAGACCTGAACGACCTTATAGCAACCGTTATAGTTCCGCACTGTTCTGCTACACTAGGGGTGAGTTCACGTAAGGAAAGAGAGAAAATGTAAGATTTACGGACTCATTTATTAAATAGTTGAGAATTGAACAATAATACAACCAAATGGGGATGGGGGCGGTGGGGAAGAAAGATTCGAGTTCAGCAGCCTGCCCCAACGTACGTTCATAACAAGCCACGATCGCCGTATTATCAAATGGGATCCAATTCACTAAAGGAAGGGGTTGCAGGCATGCAACGACCACCACCACGAATCAGCCAAAGATTAAGAAAGATGCTACTGTGCGTGAATCGCTAGGTAGCCTCTCGTACTAAAGGAACAAAATCCGCGAGACGCGAAACTATTCACAATGACCTATAAGGTTTCCTCTGGGCCATAGGGCGCGAATCTACAGTGCACGTCGGCGCTCATGCTTACCGAACGTCATCTCCTGGAAGCAGCACCTTTGGTCTCCAGAGCGGTCACACTAGAACTGCCCTACTGCCCCTTTGTCCACTATCCACCCGCCGAGGGAGGTTGGCGCCTACCCGCGAAAAACGGGCGCGCACCTGAACTGGCCAATTATAGGGCCGAAATTTCACAGGGAGGTGACATCGTGACTTTAAAATCGAGAAGAAATAGCAGTTACAAGGTTGGTAAGGCAGGTTGGGGAACTGAGAACAGGAGAAACTTTGGCCACTACTGAACTTTCAAAGGACACCACATGCTACCCTGGCGATCGGAAAATGGATGGGAAACAGGAAGCCACCATGGCTGCTAGGAAGACTGCTGCCCTCGCCCATAAATAAAGAAAATTCCTGACCCCAAGCTCCCTTCACAGAACAGCGTGAGAAAAACTCTAAAAATCGTCAAATAAATCAGGGAACCCATAGAAATTACTAATATTCCCTGAATTATTATTTTACCGAATACCAGAAAGCTGGGATTAGAAATATGAAATGCGAGCACTGAATGGTGAATGAAGAGCACCTCTTTCATATAGATGATACCGTCTTCACTCCAGGCGTGTTTTCTACGCCGACTTTATGACGTGCAAAGGACGGACTGCACTGCAGATGTGAGAGCACGTGGAATAACTAGACAACTCTCTAATAACGAAGATGCTTTCTGATATTTAGCCATATACGGTTAATTTCAGTGCTATTTCTTCTTCTCCAAGTACAGATCACTGATCACGAAAGGACGATGACTGCTTGCAATGCTAGACAAAATCGATTAACTCCGTGTCAATAACTAAATAGTTTACTAGTGTCCTTGCGATGCCCGGAAAGACAAAATTGACCGAGCTCCTGCCCACCTTCCCGAAAGACGAGTTTTACTTGAAGGGAATCGCCACTAATAGAGCACATCTCGTAACTAGGGACGCGCTGATGATAAGATTGCTCGCCCACATCCACTACTTTTATCGATTTTAATCGTTTCCAGCCTGAATTATGAAATACTGCACGAAAGAATTTCATATTTGGGGAAAATATTACCAAAGCAATTAAATACACAATAGTGTATTGTAATATACATATTTGCTGTAAGTTACGTATAAAACACAATGGAACTTTTGAGTCCCTTCAAGCCATATTCATCGCATCTTATCGAGTTATTGACTTCAAATGTTGAAATGTGTTTGAAAATCTTATGGGACTTAACTGCTATGGTCATCAGTCCCTAAGCGTACACACTACTTAACCTAAATTATCCTAAGGACAAACACACACACAACCATGCTCGAGGGAGGACTCGAACCTTCGCCGGGACCAGCTGCACAGTCCATGACTGCAGCGCCCTAGACCTTCACGGCTAATCCCGCGCGGCAGTTATTTACTTAATGCGCAAGTTATATCACTTTAATTATCTAAGGCAATACGAAAACAGATTATAGACAACAAAACACTCACAAGAGTGTTCTTGCACAGCACCCAGGGTCCAAAAGTTCTTATGACGAAGTGAAAACACAGCGGTACAAGTCTGTCGTTATTTTCTGTCGTTTACGGGCAGAGATAATGAACCGTCTCAGCGAAAGAGTTTCTTGTACTAGAGAAGAGGTGCACAGACGTCCAGACTTTATGACAGTGCGTGAACTGAACGCCAAGCTGTTTTATGACTCTAGGAAGTGACGGAAACTTTAAATCTCGTCGGCCAGGTAAGGGTAATGAAACTTTTCACAGCATTAGGACGCGAACTCAGAGTTGTAAGTGCTACGACAGACAGTTACACAGTAATAAGAGAAGTCTCGTTTTCCTTCTGTCGACGTAGTTCTAGTACTCCGACAGGTAGTATACTCAGGATAATGGAGATTACTTAAAACTTCTGTACTTTTTATTATTCAGTTCCGTTGGCGTAGGGGAAGTTAAAACCGACTGCGTGTACACCTTTCTTCACTTCCTACTCGCCCATATTTTTTAAGAAAAGTTTCCTAGCTTCAGAATCTTAATCTGTACTATGTATTTTCTGTACTTAGTACGTGAGTAAAACAGAAGTGATTTCTGGCGTTCCCCAAGGTAGTGTTATAGGCCCTTTGCTGTCCTTAACTATATAAACGATTTGGGAGACAATTTGAGCAGCCGTCTTCGGTTGTTTGCAGATGACGCTGTCGTTTACCGACTAGTAAAGTCATCAGAAGATCAAAACAAATTGCAAAGCGATTTAGAAGAAATATCGGAATGGTGCGAAAAGTGGCAGTTGACCCTGAATAACGAAGAGTGTGAGGTCATCCACATGAGTGCTAAAAGGAACTCGTTAAGATGCGGTTACACGGTAAATCAGTCTAATGTAAAAGCCGTAAATTCAACTAAGTACCTACGTATTACAATTACGAACCATTTAAATTGGAAGGAACACATAGAAAATGTTATGGGGAAGGCTAACCATAGACTGCGTTTCATTGGCAGGACACTTAGAAAATGTAACAGACCTACTAAGGAGACTGCCTACACTACGCTTGTCCGTCCTCTTTTAGAATACTGTTGCACGGTGTAGGATGCTTACCAGATAGGACTGACTGAGTACATAAAAAAAGTTCAAAGAAAAGACCATGTTTTGTATTATCGCGAAATATGGGAGAGAGTGTCACAGAAATGATACAGAATTTGGGATGGGCATCATTAGAAGAAAGGCGTTTTTCGTTGCGACGGAATCTTCTCACGAAATTCCAGTCACCAACTTTCTCCTCCGAATGCGAAAGTATTTTGTTGACACCGACTTACATATGGAGGAACGATCACAAAGATAAAATAATTGAACTCAAAGCTCGCACGGAAAGATACAGGCCTTCATTCTTTCCGCGCGCTATACGAGCTTGGAATAACAGAGAATTGTGAAGGTGGTTCGATGAACCCTCTGCTAGGCACTTAAATGGGATGTTTAAGATTTAGAACATTTTCAAAAATCCTCGTGGATAGAAAGTAATATTCTGGTATCTGCATTAGTTTATCAAGTTTGCAAATGTTATTAATTCCTAAAGAACCAAACTGCTGAGGTCATCGGTCCGTAGACTAAGTTCTAGGGGACTGACGACTTCAGAAGTTAAGTCCCACGGTGCTCAGAGCCATTTTAACCAACCTGTTACTTATACAACTACAATGCCTGGCTGCGTAGAATAGCATGTAGAGCGTGACGATAGGAAAGGCCGTTAGCAACACTAAACACTATCAACTTTTTTCATGGACAGTGGTAAACTGATCGTAAACAAGGAGCTAGAATGAATGGGGAAATTTGGAAAAAAAAAGTGGAGGAAGAGACAGAGAAAGGCAAGAAATGGAGAACAGGACAGTCATAAAAAGGAGAAAGGGGACGACAGAGGGAAATTGGGGACATAATGAAGGGAAGCAGAAGGTTAAGTGCTTAAACTCTCCTCAATATTTAAGTCATTAGAATGGGATAGTAATTTAACACGTGATGCAACGGGGAAGGAATGACTCTGGCTTGCGGCTGCGCTGCAGCACGCCACAGAGGTCCGATACACTTTTCTTAATCTGTCTCACATTTTTTATAAGTAACTTACACCTATCTCATAGCCAGTTTTCCAAATATGTTTCCAATTTTCAACAAATCCAAGTGCACGTGAATGTATATCACTGGAACGCTGATACAAACAACCGGAACACGATATCTGAACCATTAAGAATGAAAGATTTTCCATTAAATTGTAAGCAACTGCTACCTGCTGATGTATCTGTATCCTCCATGTCTAGGGATGTTATATCACGTGACGGGGAACGATCTTTGTTACAGAAAATGTTCACTTACAGTTCCTAGCGATACAAGGTGTCTTTTTTTAATTCGCCAGCCCTGGTTTTTCACCGAACTAGCACGGTCTACTGAACATGTCTGCAGGATACCATCTGCCTCAGTAAGTCGGAAAAGCGAATTTCATCGATAAATGCGTAAGAATGGGTATTTCTAAGCGAGAAAGGCATTTTAGAAGCCAGTCAGGAAAATTAATTTCGCCCGGCCTACCGCAGAGCGTATGATACATGATAGGCAACACACATTGCACACTCAGGCCGCAGAGTACCTACGCTCCGCCACCTCTCAGGGGCATAACCAGTCTCAGACGCGAAGCGTCAGCGAACAGTTTCTCCGCAACAAAAGCCGCTCCCCGTAACGCTCCTGGACGTTCGGCCCAAAGATTTAGGAACACAGTGTATATTGTTAACAGCTCCCGACCTATACTTCTTTGAGTCACTTCACAAATTATCTTCCCATTCCTTGATGTGGTCCCGGCAAGAATGACGTGTTCAGTTGTGCCTACAAGTAAGTCTTGAATGCAGACACAGACCTTGTCCGATACTCAGTAATCTGGTATTTTGCTAACCAAACGAAGTGAGGGACTGTACCGAATGTGAGCCGTGGTGACTGGCGCTTGTTATGTTCCACGTGCGTCGCTGATACCGACACTCGTCTGGTCTTGTATCTCTGACGGTTCCGCCTTCGCTTTTCCGGCTTGGCGTGTGGCCGATTTCTCTCTCGCTGGTCGGCGTCCAACGAGCCAACATGTGTTGAAGGCAGGTCCTCGTCTCTATCCGCTGTGCCTGGGCCTAGCCGGGTGTACGGTGCTGATCAGTCAACGCGTTTGCGTGCGAAACGGTGGCGGGTCCGTAATCTCAGTCTGGACATCTTTTCATCACGTAACTGGAAGAATTAACTTACGTATGATTCATATGCTGCTGTTAACCTGTGAAGATTTGTGGAACTTATGGTGGTATGTTGTATCTGCCGGAGATCAGCCAAGGATGGTTCTGAATAAGAGAGTGTTATACTGAAATTACGAAGTCTAAGGCTTCCAAGTGTTGTTTACTGCTTGTTTTAAAGGTTACTTGCAATGTTTAATTCATGGAGTATGTTAATTAGTGTGCTCTCCACCCGGTTTTGGCTTTAGACTTTCTTGTAATATGAAGGGCAGAGCTTTGTAATTTTAATTGTTCTTTTATTCGGTAAACGTCTCAGTTTGGTTGTCAGTTATGTTACAGGTAGTCGCGTAGTTAGTAAGCCTTGCATAGTCTTGAAAAGCTGAATCACCAGTTGAATTTGTCTGCCGCGAGAATTATTAGTTGTTGCAGAAATGGTCTGGTATGAGGGGCAGATGGGGTTCGTCGCCTTGGCGGGCAGGCTGAGATCGCGAGTGTGTGCGGCGTGTTTTCTGCCCCGGTTTGCAGCATGATCATCTTAGAAATTCCGTGGCGGTTCCTTTCTATTCGTCTGTTCCGAGTGCCACCGTGCATAAGCCGTGCTCCCATCCTTTAGTTAAATATCTGGCCTGCCCGCAGGGACATTTTTTTTATACGTAACTCAAAGTGAATCATTAATCATTAATGTTGTGTAAATTTTGGTTACGTAAGCAATGAACTTAACAGTGGGCTTATGGTGCTGACTGTCTGTGATCTTTTTGCAATCAGATACATTATTATCTTTAAAATATTGTTTTTTATATTAATTCATGGCAGACGGTTAAAGTCAGTTCTATAGTGTGGTCCATTGATCGTGCCGGGCCAAATATCTCACGAAATAAGCGTCAAACGAAAAAACTACAAAGGACGAAATTTGTCTAGCCTGAACGGGGAAACCAGATGGCGCTATGGTTGGCCCGTTAGATGGCGCTGCCATAGGTCAAACGAATATCAGCTGCGTTTTTTAAAAATAAGAACCCCATTTTTTTACATATTCGTGTAGTACGTAAAGAAATATGAATGTTTTAGTTGGACCACTATCTTCGCTTTTTGATAGAAGGCGCTGCAATAGTTAGAAACGTATCGCTCACGATTTTAGACAAACAGTTTACAACAGGTAAGTTTTTTAAACTAAAATACAGAACGTAGGTATGTTTGAACATTTTATTTCCGTTCTTTCAATGTGACACATATACCTTTGTGAACTTATCATTTCTGAGAACGCATGCTGTTACAGCGTGATTACCTGTAAATACCACATTAATGCAATAAATGCTCAAAATGATGTCTGTCAACCTCAATGCAATTGGCAATACATGTAACGACATTACTCTCTACATCGAGTAGTTCACCTTCCGTAATGTTCGCACATGCATTACAATGCGCTGACACATGTCAGGCGTTGTCGGTGGATCACGACAGCAAATATTCTTCAACTTTGCCCACAGAAAGAAATCCGGGGACGTCAGATCCGGTGAAAGTGCGGGCCACGGTATGGTGCTTCGACGACCAATCCATCTGTCATGAAATATGCTATTCAATACCGCTTCAACCTCACGCGATCTATGTGCCGGACATCCGTCATGTTGAAAGTACATCGCCATTCTGTCATGCACTGAAACATCTTGTAGTAACATCGGTAGAACATTACGTAGGACATCAGCAGACATTGCACCATTTAGATTGTCATCAATAAAATGGGGGCCAATTATCCTTCCTCCCATAATGCCGCACCATACATTAACCCGCCAAGGTCGCTGATGTTCCACTTGTCGCACGCATTGTGGATTTTCTGTTGTCCAATAGTGCACATTATGCCGCTTTGCGTTACCGCTGTTGGTGAATGACGCATCGTCGCTAAATAGAACGCGTGCAAGACATCTGTCATCGTCCCGTAATGTCCCTTGTGCCCAGTAGCAGAACTGTACACGACGTTCAAAGTCGTCGCCATTCAATTCCTGGCGCATAGAAATATGGTACGGGTGCAATCGATGTTGATGTAGCATTCTCAACACCGACGTTTTTGAGATTCCCGATTCTCGCGCAGTTTGTCTGCTACTGATGTTCGGATTAGCCGCGACAGCAGCTAAACAATGGTTCAAATGGGTCTGAGCACTATGGGACTTAACGTCTGAGGTCATCAGTCCCCTAGAACTTAGAACTACTTAAACCTAACTAACCTAAGGACATCACACACACCCATGCCCGAGGCAGGATTCGATCCTGCGACCGTAGCGGTCGCGAGGTTCCAGACTGTAGCGCCTAGAACCGCTCGGCCACCCCGGCCGGCAACAGCAGCTAAAACACCTACTTGGGCATCATCAGTTGTTGCAGGTTGTGGTTGACGTTTCACATGTGGCTCAACACTTCCTGTTTCCTTAAATAACGTAACTATGCGGCGAACGGTCCGGACACTTGGATGATGTCGTCCAGGATACCGAGCAGCATACATAGCACACGCTCGTTGGGAATTTTGATCACAATAGCCATACATCAACACGATATCGATCTTTTCCGCAATTGGTAAACGATCCATTTTAACACATATAATGTATCACGAAGCACTGGCGGAATGTTACGTGGTACCACGTAGTTATACGTTTGTGACTATTACAGTGCCCTCTATGACAAAGTGAAAAATGTGGTCCAACTAAAACATTCATATTTCCTTACGTACTACACTAATATGTAATAAAAAATGTGGGTTCCTATTTGAAAAAAAAAACGCAGTTGATATCCGTTTGACCTATGGCAGCGCCATCTATCGGGCCAACCATAGCGCCATCTGGTGTCCCCCTTCAAGGTAGACGAGTTTCGTTCTTTCTAGTTTTTTCGTTTGATGCTTATTTCGTGAGATATTTGGCCCAGTCACTATCAATGGACCACATTGTAGATTCTCTTAAGAGGAAAAAGGTTCGAATTAAATTTTATGTCGTTATTCAAATTTTGTAACTCCATAATAATGAAATTTGTTCTTTAGTGGAAATTATAATTATGTCCCAACCACAAGTTTGTCCATCAGCAAAGATCGCTAGCTTCCAATCTCCTTTTAGTAGCTGCAGCTAAATTGCAATATTGATTTTTCTAGCACGTAACTTGCGCAGTCACACAGCTCAGAATGCCCTCACATCTAGTCTCTGGACTGCAACAGCGGCTGCGAACGTTCCCAGACGGGGTAGAAGCGCGCGCCGTGTGCTGTGTGGTCCCTAAGTGTTCCTCGACCTCCAGAGGCAGAGGTTTTTACTGCGGCTCCTCGCGTGACGCCCGGCTGACTGACTGCCGCCGTGGAGTGCTGCGGCGGCGGCAGCGGCAGATGGCGGATGGAGTGGCCGCCTGACGTTTACGAGAGCGGAACTGCGTGCTAGAGCGGGTGAGCGCACGGAATAGGCACTCGACGCCGGAGCGAGCCGTCTCCCCAGGATTATCCGGCCCCGCTGCTCTTCCCTCGTAGGAAAAAAATGGAGATCCGGAGCCATCCACTGCCGCAGTACCACAAAGTCTGAGCGACTCGTTGGCGTCCCGTTCGCCGCTAGCTGGGAGGCAGTGTTAGCAGATGCTCCGTAACACCGTTGTCTTGCCCTCTCGAGGCTTCACTCTTCTAGAGCTGTCGTTAGTCAAGGGTGAAAAAAATTCTCTTTGCTGATGACAGAAACATTACAGTCAGAATTTTTGACATGAAACTCAGCGATCGTACACTACTGGCCATTAAAATTGCTACACCAAGAAGAAATGCAGATGATAAACGGGTATTCATTGGACAAATATATTGTACTAGAACTGACATGTGATTACATTTTCACGCAATTTGGGGGCATAGATCCTGAGAAATCAGTACTCACAACAACCACCTCTGGCCGTAATAACGGCCTTGGTACGCCTGCGGATCGAGTCAAACAGAGATTTATGCTGTGTACAGGTACAACTGCCCATGCAGCTTCAACACGATACCACAGTTCATCAAGAGTAGTGACTGGCATATCGTGACGAGCCAGTTGCTCGGCCACCACTGACCAGACGTTTTCAACTGGTGAGAGATCTGGAGAATGTGCTGGCCAGGGCAGCAGTAGAACATTTTCTCTATCCAGAAAGACCCGTACAGGACCTGGAGCATGCGGTCGTGCATTATCCTGCTGAAATATAGGGTTTCGCAGGGATCGAATGAAGGGTAGAGCCACGGGTCGTAACACATCTGAAATGTGTTCAAAGTGCCGTCAATGCGAACAAGAGGTGACCGAGACGTGTAACCAATGGGCACCCCATACCATCACGCCGGGTGATACGCCAGTATGGCGATGACGAATACACGCTTCCAATGTGCGTTCACCGCGATGTCGCCAAACACGGATGCGGCCCTCATGATGCTGTAAACAGAACCTGGATTCATCCGAAAAAATGACGTTTTGCCATTCGTGCGCCCAGGTTCGTCGTTGAGTACATCATCGCAGGCGCTCCTGTCTGAGGTGCGGCGTCAAGGGTAAGTCATTGTATCTCGACCAACGCGAGCAGCAATGTAGCGATACGATAACCCGTAACCGCGATTGGCTACAATCCGACCTTTTTCAAAGTCGGAAACGTAATGGTACGCATTTCTCCTCCTTACGCGAGGCATCACAACAACGTTTCACCAGGCAACGCCGGTCAATTGCTGTTTGTGTATGAGAAATCGGTTGGAAACTTGTGCTCATGTTAGCACGTTGTAGGTGTCGCCACCGGCGCCAAACGTGTGTGAATGCTCTGAAAAGCTAATCATTTGCATATCACAGCATCTTCTGCCAATCGGTTAAATTTCGCGTCTGTAGCACGTCATCTTCGTGGTGTAGCAATTCTAATGGCCAGTAGTGTACTTACTACGATGGTAAATAGTAACAGGCGAGATAGAAAATATTTTTACCAGTTTCGATCACTACAACAATCTTCAGACGAAACCTCTTTTTGAACATTTCTCAAACACAAATGCCAAAATGGTAGATTTAAAGCAACCTTCTGGTACATATGCGTATAGAAGATGAGGTTTTTCTTTCTGTACACGCAATATACAAGCTGTTTGTCGATTTTAATCGTTTTACTACGGACAGCATGAAGAACGGTGAGAGGAGCTTTCCTTTGACAACCCGTAGCCCTTGTTCGGTACCCAGCTGTTAGCCGAGTATACATACAGCAGCTCTGGACACTCGTCGTTTGGTAATACACGATTTCACATCTTCACTGATGTTTTCGTGTTTAAATTTAAGGCTGCAACGAGTATGCCATACGCGAGCCACTGCAGTATTACATATTTCAGAGCATCGGTACGAAGATGTTTGTAATGACCGAAACCGCTTACCACCATCAGATATGAAATAAAATCGCCATCTCCACTGCTACTTTTTATGACGACATTATAGTCACTAAAAAAATAAGCTTCTTGCAAGGAACGCAAGTGAAGCCCTCGAGGGCGTTTACAAACTGTCATCATGTACTAAAGTTACGTTGAATGTTAAAGAGAACTAATGGTGCGAATTTCAGTTTAAAGAGTGGAAATGACCTTTTTTTTTCATTAAATGTAGTTCCTAGCTCTACAGAATGCGTAACAAACAAAATATTTCTAAGAATGAATATTGACTCAGTTGAAGGGGTATGAATGCAAAACACTTGCAAACAGAGTGTGAAGACCGGGTTCTGCCGTCACAGTCCTGTAGTCAGTATTTCATTTACGTATTATTCATATATTCAATTAGCTGTTATGGAGAACAAATGCCCGCATCTCGTGGTCGTGCGGTAGCATTCTCGCTTCCCACGCCCGGGTTCCCGGGTTCGATTCCCGGCGGGGTCAGGGATTTTCTCTGCCTCGTGATGGCTGGGTGTTGTGTGTGATGTCCTTAAGTTAGTTAGGTTTAAGTAGTTCTAAGTTCTCGGGGCTGATAACCATAGATGTTAAGTCCCTTAGTGCTCAGAGCTATTTGGAGAACAAATGCCCAAATTATCAATGCAGTTTTGAAGGTACTGAAAATTCCGGAAAAATATTAACCAGAAATTGTAACTGGGCTCATTTTGAAGATATATTCAAAACATTTGGATTTTAAGTACACCATGCGAATGCATTTAGCAGTCTTTTGTGCACATCAAAAATGACAATTACTGCACAAACAGCTCTATTCATGAACATGGAGCGAAGCATACACTGAAATTACGTTTATCAAGAAACAATAAACATAAAATTCAACAGAAATTTTCTATTAAGGAATACAGTTGTATAATATATTGCCTAAGGAGATCAGAAAGATTATTAAAACTATTTAAAAAATCAATAAAAACTACTTGTTAAGTAATAAACTCCAAACAACGAAGGATAACAGAGAAAGGAATATCACAAATAAAGAAAAATACAACATACTTTGGTACAATAATTTTTGTCTTTTACGAAAACCTTTTTACGTTCTTGCTGAGGTAAACCTCTGATTTATTATGAAGGGACGCTGACTCAGTTTTCCAGACTAGCAAATGAAAAGCTGTTGTACACAAAATGGAATGGAGTGTACTGGGTGAAGTCACTGGTGTTGAGAAATGAATGAACAGTGAAAAACTAGCTTGAAACTTCCTGGCAGATTAAAACTGTGTGCCGGACCGAGACTCGAACTCGGGACCTTTGCCTTTCGCGGGCAAGTGCTGTAAAAGTTTGGAAGGCAGGAGGCAAGGTACTGGCCGAAGTAAAGCTGTGAGGACGGGGCGTGAGTCGTGCTAGGGTAGCTCAGATGGTAGAGCACTGGCTCGCGAAAGGCAAAGGTCCCGAGTTCGAGTCTCTGTGTTCTCATATGTGAAAGAGTGCGATACAACAAATCATATCGTCACACAACTAGGGAATAGTGTTAAAATACTGGAGATCTTCTGCGTGTCCAAAAGGTGTTTATGGAGAAACATACCAATACGACTAACATTCACTTCAATAATCGTGCAAGTCATAAACAATTGTGACTCGATGCAAATATGACGATTCGCAAAGACTTTCTTTATCATATATCAAATGTTTCTCTCTCTCTCTCTCTCTCTCTCTCTCTCCTTGTCTCCTCTCTCCCTCCTTCCTTCTTTCTCTCTCCCTCTCTCCCTCTCCCCCCCCCCCCTCTCTCGCTCTCTCTCTCTCTCTCTCAAACAGTATCAAAAACCTACCTCTCCCTAAAAACATTATCCATATACGTATATGCATTTGCTGAGTGTACCCATAGACATATATCATAGTCACTAGGTTCAAACCAAATTTAAAAGGTGCCATCATTTGGCACCAATCAAAATTAATCTCACTAATTGTCATCAGTTTTTCTTTAAAAAAAGGACAGCACTAAAAATCGGATACAGAACTAGAACTAAAAGCAAAAAGACTACAGCACCGAAATAAATCAGGCTAGACAACAAGCAAATATACCCAAGTAGATAATTAGAAACACAATTTGCTTATCAGAAAGAACGAAAGCATAAAGAAACATAAGAAAAGACTATAGAAAAAGATACGAATATTGTATGTGTGCACCTTAAACGTACCTTTGATCAAAGCAATGTAATTGTTAACCTGTAAATAAAAGTTTATTACGTTACAAAAGGTACGGCACACAGTTTTAATCTGCCAAGAAGTTTCATATCAGCGCACACTCCGCTGCAGAGTGAAAATCTCATTCTAAAAAACTAGCTTTTTTTTTAGTATGAAAGAACTTCTCTGAAAATACACTCCTGGAAATGGAAAAAAGAACACATTGACACCGGTGTGTCAGACCCACCATACTTGCTCCGGACACTGCGAGAGGGCTGTACAAGCAATGATCACACGCACGGCACAGCGGACACACCAGGAACCGCGGTGTTGGCCGTCGAATGGCGCTAGCTGCGCAGCATTTGTGCACCGCCGCCGTCAGTGTCAGCCACTTTGCCGTGGCATACGGAGCTCCATCGCAGTCTTTAACACTGGTAGCATGCCGCGACAGCGTGGACGTGAACCGTATGTGCAGTTGACGGACTTTGAGCGAGGGCGTATAGTGGGCATGCGGGAGGCCGGGTGGACGTACCGCCGAATTGCTCAACACGTGGGGCGTGAGGTCTCCACAGTACATCGATGTTGTCGCCAGTGGTCGGCGGAAGGTGCACGTGCCCGTCGACCTGGGACCGGACCGCAGCGACGCACGGATGCACGCCAAGACCGTAGGAACCTACGCAGTGCCGTAGGGGACCGCACCGCCACTTCCCAGCAAATTAGGGACACTGTTGCTCCTGGGGTATCGGCGAGGACCATTCGCAACCGTCTCCATGAAGCTGGGCTACGGTCCCGCACACCGTTAGGCCGTCTTCCGCTCACGCCCCAACATCGTGCAGCCCGCCTTCAGTGGTGTCGCGACAGGCGTGAATGGAGGGACGAATGGAGACGTGTCGTCTTCAGCGATGAGAGTTGCTTCTGCCTTGGTGCCAATGATGGTCGTATGCGTGTTTGGCGCCGTGCAGGTGAGCGCCACAATCAGGACTGCATACGACCGAGGCACACAGGGCCAACACCCGGCATCATGGTGTGGGGAGCGATCTCCTACACTGGCCGTACACCACTGGTGATCGTCGAGGGGACACTGAATAGTGCACGGTACATCCAAACCGTCATCGAACCCATCGTTCTACCATTCCTAGACCGGCAAGGTAACTTGCTGTTCCAACAGGACAATGCACGTCCGCATGTATCCCGTGCCACCCAACGTGCTCTAGAAGGTGTAAGTCAACTACCCTGGCCAGCAAGATCTCCGGATCTGTCCCCCATTGAGCATGTTTGGGACTGGATGAAGCGTCGTCTCACGCGGTCTGCACGTCCAGCACGAACGCTGGTCCAACTGAGGCGCCAGGTGGAAATGGCATGGCAAGCCGTTCCACAGGACTACATCCAGCATCTCTACGATCGTCTCCATGGGAGAATAGCAGCCTGCATTGCTGCGAAAGGTGGATATACACTGTACTAGTGCCGACATTGTGCATGCTCTGTTGCCTGTGTCTATGTGCCTGTGGTTCTGTCAGTGTGATCATGTGATGTATCTGACCCCAGGAATGTGTCAATAAAGTTTCCCCTTCCTGGGACAATGAATTCACGGTGTTCTTATTTCAATTTCCAGGAGTGTATGTATGATGGCCGTGCGGTTAAAGGGGCTGCAGTCTGGAACCTCAAGACCGCTACGGTCGCAGGTTCGAATCCTGCCTCGGGCATGGATGTTTGTGATGTCCTTAGGCTAGTTAGGTTTAACTAGTTCTAAGTTCTAGGGGACTAATGACCTCAGAAGTTGAGTCCCATAGTGCTCAGAGCCATTTGAAAATATGTATGAACAACACAGGATATAATTCTACGAATAAACGGAATGAGGTTGGGCTGTTCCAGTCAGACTGGCTTTGTATTTGGGCGTATGGAGGCTTCAGCACCATACGGTCATACTGATGTAGGTTTCCCGTGGTTTCACTAAATTACTTCAGGCAAATGCTGGAGTATCTCCTATTATATGGCCACCGCTGATTATCTGGCCCATGCTTTCAAAATTAGACCAGTAAGAGTGTAAATGTCTGCATATCTGATTTCTGTCTCCTTTTCTTAAACCGTGATACCATGGCATGTCCAGTATCATAGTAAAAGTCATCCAGGGATGAATGAAAGTAAATCTGTTACTACTGTTACTACTACTACTACTGCAGCTGCTGCTGCTGCTACTGGAACTACAAAGAAATCAATTTTTCACTTGTATGTCTGAAAGAACAGACATTAATGGCGACGGACAGCCTTAGGAAATCAGTTCGAAACAAATTCGCTGTGTGCAAATATCTTGGCATCGGCTGTATTAGGTACAGAAACACTACTTATTATTTTCATATGAAAATTTGTGCCGGACAAGACACGAATCCGGATTTCCCGCTTATGGGAGCGATCGCCTTCATCACTTCGGCTATCCGTGATCGCCTCCCTGCCTTAGTCCCTTACATTCATGACTTTATGCTTGCAGCACTACTCTAGATTCCCACACCAGAGAGAATGAGACTATGAGGAATCGTAATCAATGATATTATTGCCTTTTTTTTCACCACTTGATGAAAGAACAGACATTACTGACAATCTACAGCCATATGAAATAAGTTTCTTACAGTCTCCTCTCAATGGTGCGGGAATCCAGAATAATGCTGTGAGCATCAAGTTATGAATGTAGGGTACTGTGGTGTAGCCAGTATGACATATGGAAGTTTGGGTCGCCGCGGGAGGTGTTCACGGATAGCCGGTGTGTAAGGCGACCACGTGGGACAAGCAGGAAATCAGGGTTTGTCTCCCAGTCCAGCACACTCTTTTATGTGTCACTAATGGGTAGTATTTCTGTACTTAATACAGAAGATGCCAAGATATTCGCAATTAGGGAATTTATTTCGAATTAAACAAATCAGTCGTAAGAGATTACTGAAGTTATGGGAAATTTATTCCTCCATTGAACTGAGACGACCTACTTCGTTTCTTTCTCTAGAGGTACGGAAACCAGCAAGGTTAGCAGACAGTTTGAAATTAGCTATGTATGTCTATTGTACAATCAGTCATCAGCAATAAACTGCAAAGATCATGATAATGTGACCTGCTAGTGCAAATATAAGGAGAAAATATTAGTGAGTAATGAATGCCAGCCATATTAAATGTACTACGACGACATTTTCCTACCAATGGTTTTAATAAGGAAGCTAAATATTTGGCAGGAAAATACGTTGGTGAACCAATAGTGGTCGTTATGGGTCTCATAGACAAGTCCTCTGGACGCTCACCCTTACCCATCTTGTGAACTTTAGGAAGACCATAAAATCTCGGTGGTACTGCACCTCGTACTTTTAAACTTCTTATGACTACCTTCGATAGTGATGAAGCGTTCAGCAAGGCAGCAGTCCTTACTGTCACCTTATTAGTAGGATCTTTGTTAATCTTTCGGTATATGGAACACGTGTTTTTAACACCCTGTAAGAACAACTGAAAAGATATATGGACATAAAAGGGGTTATGCAGAAATATAATTGCATTTTCGGACTATTAAACACATTCCTTTTCTATTAGGCGGGTCAGGTTTCGTCTTTGCTCTCGTACGTGTCAAGAACCGCCCCTGGCAACATCGTAGGCGAGGTACCCGGCGCGCCGCACCGCCCCCCCCCCCTTCCGCTGCAAAGAGTAGCTGCGGGGCCCGCACTAACTAGCTGAGATCACCTGCTCTGATCGATATCTCCCGCTGGCAGGCGTTGTTACGCAGCCGCCAATGCGCTGCCCTACACGCACCGTGGCGTTCTCAAATCCTCCGGTAACGACCACCGACCAGCTGGGCGTGGGAGCGCCGCTGCTGACCAGTCCTCGGCGTGCCAGCAGCAGCATTTGCTCGCCCCAGGGGAGGCAGACGAGCGCTCCGCCCACACAGTGGCTCAGGCGCTCGTACCAGGGGAGCGCCAATGCGTCGTTCGTTGACGTAATCCTGATACTGGCCTACGAAGAGCGCGCTTTCGGTGAACATATCGACTAGCAGTCAGATTTAGCCACGAAGCCTATTACACTACTGGCCATTAAAATTGCTACAACACGAAGATGACGTGCTACATACGCGAAATTTAACCGACAGGAAGAAGATGCTGTGATATGCTAATGACTAGCTTTTCAGAGCATTCACACAAGGTTGGCGCCGGTGGTGACACCTACAACATGCTGACATGAGGAAAGTTTCCCACAGCAGTTGACCGGCGTTGCCGGGTGAAACGTTGTTGTGATGCCTCGTGTAAGGAGGAGAAATGCGTACCATCACGTTTCCGACTTTGATAAAGGTCGGATTGTAGCCAGTCGCGATTGCGATTTATCGTATCGCGACATTGCTGCTCGCTTTGGTCGAGATCCAATGACTGTTAGCAGAATACGGAATCGCTGGTTTCAGGAGGGTAATACGGAACGCCGTGCTGGATCCCGACGGCCTCGTATCACCAGCAGTCGAGATGACAGGCATCTTATTCGCATGGCTGTACCGGATCGTGCAGCCATGTCTCGATCCCTGAGTCAACAGATGGGGACGTTTGCAAGACAACAACCATCTGCACGAACAGTTCGACGACGTTTGCAGCAGCATGGATTATCAGCTCGGAGACCGTGGCTGCGGTTACCCTTGACGCTGCATCACAGACAGGAGCGCCTGCGATGGTGTACTCAATGACGAACCTGGGTGCACGAATGGCAAAACGTCATTTTTTCGGATGAATCCAGGTTCTGTTTACAGCTTCATGATGGTCGCATCCGTGTTTGGCGACATCGCGGTGAACGCACATGTATTCGCTGTCGCCATACTGGCGTATCACCCGGCGTGATGGTATGGAATGCCACTGGTTACACGTCTCGGTCACCTCTTGTTCGCATTGACGGCACTTTGAACAGTGGACGTTACATTTCAGATGTGTTACGACCCGTGCCTCTACTCTTTATTCGATCCCTGCGAAACCCTACATTTCAGCAGGATAATGCACGACTGCATTTTGTGGGTCCTGTACGGGCCTTTCTGGATACAGAAAATGTTCGACTGCTGCCATGGCCAGCACATTCTTCAGATCTCTCACCAATTGAAAACGTCTGGTCAATGATGGCCGAGCAACTGGCTCGTCACAATACGCCAGTCACTACTCTTGATGAAGTGTGGTATCGTGTTGAAGCTGCATGGGCAGCTGTACCTGTACACGCCATCCGAGCTCTGTTTGACTCAATGCCCAGGCATATGAAGGCCGTTATTACGGCCAGAGGTGGTTGTTCTGGGTACTGATTTCTGAGGATCTATGCACCCAAATTGCGTGAAAATGTAATCACATGTCAGTTCTAGTATAATATATTTGTCCAATGAATACCCTTTTATGATATGTATTTCTTCATGGTGCAGCAATTTTAGTGGCCAGAAGTGTAGTTTATTGTGGTTTGTGGGTGCACAGAACGAGGCGTGTTTTTTGAGTAAGTGACGTTCTGAATTAAAAGTAAAACAATAGATTTTTCTTAGCAATTTTATTTTTACATGAAAGCCTGCACTTTGACCTACTTTTCTACACGAATCCCATCAATATTAAGGCACTTATTGTATCGTACAACCAGTTTCGAATAGCCTCCCCGTAGAAGTCTGCCGCCCGATCATAGCTTTCAACATTTTAAACGTTCTGTAGCAGCGTAAAGCAAACTTCTTGACACTTGAGGAAACTCGTCAAATAATTTCGAACTCGTAAAATGTCTTTTCTCTCTCACTTTTTCAAATTTCTGCACCAAATATTCAGTAATGACTGAAGGTCGCTCACTTCGTTCCTCATAATGCTCGTTCATACGGCCGTCTTTAAAAGCTCTCGCCAGTTTCCGCAGCCTCCCATCGCTCATAACAGTCATAAGTGTGTTTATGCCATTGTTTCAGCACGTTTAAATTATCTAAAGTTATGCTCAGGCGGCAGATTTCTATGAGGAACTATTCAAAGCTGGTTGTACGACATAATAAGTGCTTTAATATTGGTAGGCATTATATACAAAAGTAGATTATAATATAGATTCCATGCAAAAATAAAATTTCTAAGTAAAATCTAGTTGTTTTATATTTTTTTTCAAAACGGTACTTCCTTCAAAATGTGCCTTATACATCATTATTCTTTCTGATGGGTAGTGGTGTCACGGAGACGGAGCTGGAATAAGCTAAGAGAACACTGGAAATTTGAGAACGCTTGAAACTGAAGTCCTGACCATATTACTTCGAAAAGAAAAGTAGGATTTATGTTCCTGTCTGGTTATGCTAATTTAGATCCGCCGTAGTTTTCATATTCAGTTCTCAGCGAATATCGATATGGTTACTGCATCAACAGGACTATTGATTTCTTCCATTCCTTCTCGTCATCCGAGCTACAACTCTGTCTCTGATAAAGCGATATCGAAGTAGTGCAGCGTACAACAGATGTTTCACGTTTATTTAGCGACAGGTAATGCTTAGATTGGATAGTGAACTGCTCGCGTGCTTTAAACGTCACGTCTTGTATATCATACCTTAACCAGTAAGTGTATTCCACATATAAAGTTTCACGCAGTAACATAGCGAATAATTTAATAGTTTATCATAAACTAATAAATAATTAGCGAGTGCATCATATGTCGCACAATAATGTTTCTTGTAAAACAAACTGGCCACGTTCGAGTATAATTCGCGCTCCCAGGATTCCGAACAAACTTATTTATGTATACAGACAGTTCCTCCATCCTGGGATTCAACAGTCTAAAGGAGGTTTGGCTGTTATCGACTTTGACACCCTCAACATATCGGTCCCGAGAATTGCACCAGTTTCGAGAATATTTTAAGTGTGAGTCACATAACAAATGACAAAAGAAATATTTTTGTGTAATATAATTATGAACTAAAAATTTTCCGATTTTTGTCATCGTTTACATTGTAAAATATTGCTTCTTGCCAAATTTCATTAGTTTGGGTCAACACGAAGTACCATACAGTGTGACGGTACGTCACATAAATGGTCATTTGGAGAAAGGGAAAGGAAGTTTTTGTTATGAGACGTGTGAATTATAATTTATATCAAGACTGTGTACGTGTGCGCAATGTATAACAATAGTAAAGAACGTAAATTATTATTGTTGTTGTTGTTGTTGTTGTTGTTGTTGTGGTCTTCAGTCCTGAGACTGGTTTGATGCAGCTCTCCCTGCTACTCTATCCTGTGGAAGCTTCTTCATCTCCCAGTACCTACTGCAGCCTACATCCTTCTGAATCTGCTTAGTGTATTCATCTCTTGGTCTCCCTCTACAATTTTTACCCTCCACACTGCCCTCCAGTACAAAATTGGTGATCCCTTGTTGCCTCAGAACATGTCCTAGCAACCGATCCCTTCTTCTAGTCAAGTTGTGCCACAAACCCCTCTTCTCCCCAATTCTATTCAATACCTCCCCATTAGTTATGTGATCTACCCATTTAATTATTATTATTATCAAAACACAAATATCGATGTAATTAACAAAACACAGTTTTTTTGGTATAATCTCTGTGTAACATAGGCCATGAAGAACAGAGACAATGCTTTGATTGAACTATCTCTCCTGTTTTGTTTCGTCTAGCGGTAGGCCGCCATTGTAGTGGCAGGCACTCCGTCATCAGGCCACAAGTGGGCCACCGCGACCATCCGACCGCCGTGTCATCCACAGTGGAGGATGCGGATAGGAGGGGCGTGTGGTCAGCACCCCGCTCTCCCGGTCGTTACGATGGTTTTCTTTGACCGGAGTCGCTACTATTCGGTCGAGCAGCTCCTCAGTCGGCATCACGAGGCTGAGTGCACCCCGAAAAATGGCAACAGCACATGGCGGCCCCGATGGTCACCCATCCAAGTGCCGGCCACTCCAGACAGCGCTTAACTTCGGTGATCTGACGGGAACCGGTGTATCCACTGCGCCAAGGCCGTTGCCACCCGCCATTGTAGTGCTGTCCTATAATTAACGTAAGTTTCATCTGTATTTTGAAAAATATAATAGAAATTATTATTAGAGTGTGTGTTATTGACTTAGTTGTCACCTCTCATGATCGCTACCATTAATTATAATTAACAAAGTTTTTACAGGACTTCGCAGTGCAGGGAGCTCATCTCCCATAGCTGGATTTAGTCAGCCGTTATGCTGAGGTTTCATGTTATTAAATGTAAATGCGAGAGACTTCTCAATCTTGATCTTTCATTAATTTCGAATTTAAAATTAATTTCAGTCACCAAAATTCACAGCACTGAATGAGTTCAGTATGTTTCATTTTGGCAGACGAGATTCTCACCCGTTTTACCTTGCAAATAATGAACAACAGATATTTAAATCATTACATTCCGCAATATCTCAGTTAATCTTTATGTAATTTGGTACATAAATAACCAGTAGCCCCTGAGTCCTATATTAATAATTACAGTTTGCGTAAAAATACGCATATTTTTTCTAAATAGGAGCGCTTATGCAAACTATTTATTAGAAGACGGTGTGTCGCGCGCTGTGTTTAAAAAATATTATATCGTACGTACTTCGGGGCAGCCGATGTTCGTACGAGTGTTATCGCGGTATAAGTTAAATAAAAGTCTCATGCTAGCCCACAATATTTAAAGCCACCCCAAACCGAAAATCATAAAATATATAATTATAAAAATAAAAATTTACACTTGTACCGTGATAACAGGTTTTGATGAGTGAGCCTGCGAGACTCAAAAGTATGTGACGTAAGCGACCGTATCTTTTGATTTCATTGACCTCTCTATATTTACTCCGCGAGACCGAAAAATGATTGGCTGCATGCCTCAGTACATGCCCCGCTTTCTCTCATCTATTCCCATGAACTCTATGCGAGGTATACTGTAATGGTAGCATAATGGTGACACAGCCTTCTTCGAATACAGATTTACATGTGAGTTTACTCAAAGGGGTTTCGCGAGAATTACGTCGTCCACTTTCCGAAAAGTCCCATTCGAGTTCCGCGAGCATTTCTCTCACACTTCCGTGTGTGCTACTGCGAACTGTTCTGATCCTTGCAGCACGTCCCTGAATTCATCCTATATTGTTGTCACGTCACGATTCCTGACAATGGAACAATACTCTGGAAATGGTTCCACAAGCGTCTTGTATGCGATTTGCTTTATAGATGCACTGCACTTTCCCTGAAACCTTCCAAGAGATCTAACATGGGGTAAGCGCCATATGTCACTCCCAGATATAGTCTGAACTTGGCAGGATGAAAGAAGGATGAAAACAAAGGGACAAAGTTGTCAATATTCAATTGCTTCCGCGGAAGTGACGGACAAAATTTCGAAGTTACTTCATTAGTCCGCTCGTACAGCGTGTATCTAAGTGAGTCGGCAGCGTAGTGGTTAGGAACACAGCTTAGAATGTTTACGCATAATGTTCAAATCCAGTCTTGTGCACTCTATCTCTATTGATTCATGTTAGATACGGGACAGCGGCAGGTCAAATATTTACCAAGGAAAAATCGCCAAACTGCCGTATATTTTCAGAAGTTATTTTATTCAGACGACCAGTTTCGGCATGAATGTGATGCCGAAAATGGTCGACTAAATAAAATAACTTCTGAAAATATACGTCACTTTGGCGATATTTCTTTGGTAAATAAGTATTCGCGTTTTAGAAACTGAAAAATAATCTCAAAAATCGATTTGCGTCTCAGCGTACACTATCATGATATCTGCTACCCAAGATACTCTCACTGAATTAGTGAAATGGTATGAATGCCAGAGAAACGCGATAGTGTGAATTCGTAATAATAAACACATTCCATTAGATAATATTTATTCACCTACTGTGGATACATAAAGCATTGAACTGTAGCTGACCTTTACTATTCTGTAGTTGCAGCATGGTGTACTGGCGGCATGAAATAGAAGGTGACTTTAAATATTGAAAGACCACAAACAATTGTCATATTTTAATTTGTTGCTCCTGTTACGTCTGATAGAACAGCTTGAATACACATCAATGTTCGTGGAATATTTTTGCAGAACACAGACTAACCCAAACATTTATGTTTCATAGCGTTCTCAAACAAAACATGTCGCTGAGTTGCATGGACCCAAAAAATGCTAGAATCAGTTTAGGAATACAGAAAAATTAAATTTAGTTTGTCCAAGACGACAAGAAAATCTAAATAATGCCTAATCCTAATGTCAGTGCTAAATGAAGGCAAAGAATATAGCAGAACAGGTGAATAAAATAGCTTTCAGCTCAGTATTTAAGTTGAAAGAGTGGGTCGAAAAATTCGAGAGCACACATTACGTGGAATAGAAGGTTGTGGCAGCTCCTACACTGGGAACATAAAGGTGTGCTGAGTTGCTGGTGGGTGGTGTTTGCTAGAAACTCGTTAAGACTACACTGACTCGAAGCAGAAGTAGCTCTGGAAGAAGTAACCCCCCGCAAAGTGAGCACGTAATGCGGCCATATCCACATCAGTCGATTGCTCGCATTCCACTGAGGGCAACGATGAAAGACTACCGGACAACTGACTCCGCGAAGGCACCAGTAAATTTGGGACGTAACCTCCTTCACTGTCCTGGGGTAGAGTTGCAGCCTCGTAAATAAGTCGCCCCTACCAACTGTGAGTTTCAAACTTGTCATTTCTTTCTGTTCGTGTTTGTCGATAACGAGACAGAATAAGGGTAAAAACTAGAATACGCGTACATATGATGAGCAGTGGTCAACTGCCAGCGTAATCAGTTATTAGTGTTTCAGAATAATTTCCTTGTACTGAATACATATCTAAATGGTAGCGTATCACATGATGATTCTGAAATAATTAAACAAACAGTTATTATCATCCGTCATTACCTCAGGCAATGTTCCTCGATAATGTTATGACGACTCTTTAGGGAAAGCGGTTTCACATCTGTAGCAGATGTGGTATTCTTTGTTTCGTAATCCATACACATCATCTCATAAACTCAACCTTAAAGAACAGAAAATCTGTTGGAATTTACAAGTCGCAAATTAACTTTTTCCAAGTAACGTGGCAAATAAATGATAAAACTCTTCCTAGGCAGCCATAAACTATTCAGTGGACGCATATGTTAAGCTACAGTAACGTGAATAAGCAAGACTCTACAAACATACATTGTTCAAAACGTTGAAATTCGCGAAAATTAATATCGAACGACTACTAAAGACGAGTGTCATCATACGACAACAATATGCTAGCCATATCTGTGCTTTCTGTGTTCTCCTTTAGACCATTCTGGGCAATGTTTGTAATATCTGTGGATGACGAATAAAGGAAATCATCTATAAACAAACTAATGACAGCTGTCACTTGAAACCAGATCTCACAAGACAAGAATTCATTTCATACCAACTGCCCTCTGGGTAGGAACAATCGCTCACATTTCTCGTCGAAACACTATCATATGATGAATACAATGTGAAGCGGATTTTACTCAAAATGATATACGAATTACGAATGGTAGCAGCGCAAACCACCGTTTGTGAAATGTTACTAGTTGAAGAAGAGACCATGCAAAATGTGTTTCACAAATAGCACATCTGAAAGATGAAACGTGATTAACATTGTCGATCAGACAAAACAGAACTTTAGCTGGATGTCAGACCTTAAAGGAGACCGGCAAGAAGATTCTCCAGTCAGCAGTGCTGCAAGCGTGAACTCACCTGAAAAAAGAAAAACACAGTTTATTAAACCCCTTATATTACGACATTGCTCACAGATGTAAAATAAGTTATTCTAATTTGATCTTACAGAAGACATAAGATTAAATGGTAGCAGTTACTGTAAGTCTGAGTGTTCTCGCTGAAACGAGAGTAAAACAAACGTAGTATAATGTCAGCTGTGACTAATAGTACTGAATACCGCTTTGGTTGCTAGACAGAAGAAAATCATTTGTATCGGAGCTAAATAAAACTTAAACAATGTAAGACTATAAACTGCGTTACGGCAACACAGCTGAGTTGTTATTCAAAGGGCGTAATGAAACTGTTCTCTGAGGTCTCAGGTACACTGTTACTTGACAGAACATTCTTCATATACAGAATTACGTCGTTAATTGTAACAGCATAATAGCTAAACGACGTGGCGTGCAAGATTAGAGTTTAATGATTCGTCGATGAAGAAATGCGTAGACACAGCACAGATAATGGAAGACCGCACACCAAATATTTATTCAGTTTTTTTTTTGGTCATCAGTCTACTGACTGATTTGATGCAGCCCGCCACGAATTCCTTTCCTGTGCTAACCTCTTCATCTCAGAGTAGCACTTGCAACCTACGTCCTCAATTATTTGCTTGACGTATTCCGATCTCTGTCTTCCTCTACAGTTTTTGCCCTCTACAGCTCCCTCTAGTACCATGCAAGTCATTCCTTCATGTCTTAGCAGATGTCCTATCATCCTGTCCCTTCTCCTTATCAGTGTTTTCCACATATTCCTTTCCTCTCCGATTCTGCGTAGAACCTCCTCATTCCTTACCTTATCAGTCCACCTAATTTTCAACATTCGTCTATAGCACCTCATCTCAAATGCTTCGATTCTCTTCTGTTCCGGTTTTCCCACAGTCCATGTTTCTCTACCACACAGTGCTGTACTCCAGACGTACATCCTCAGAAATTTCTTCCTCAAATTAAGGCCGGTATTTGATACTAGTAGACTTCTCTTGGCCAGAAATGCCTTTTTTGCCATAGCGAGTCTGCTTTTGATGTCCTCCTTGCTCCGTCCGTCATTGGTTATTTTACTGCCTAGGTAGCAGAATTCCTTAACTACACTGACTTCGTGTCCATCAATCCTGATGTTAAGTTTTTCGCTGTTCTCATTTCTACTACTTCTCATTACCTTCGTCTTTCTCCGATTTACTCTCAAACCATACTGTGTACTCCTTAGACTGTTCCACCCGTTCAGCAGATCATTTAATTCTTCTTCACTTTCACTCAGGATAGCAATGTCATCAGGGAATCGTATCATTGATATCCTTTCACCTTGTATTTTAATTCCAGTCCTGAACCTTTCTTTTATTTCCATCATTGCTTCCTCGATGTACAGATTGAAGAGTAGGTGCGAAAGGCTACAGCCTTGTCTTATACCCTTCTTAATACGAGCACTTCGTTCTTGATCGTCCGCTCTTATTATTCCCTCTTGGTTGTTGTACATATTGTACATGACCCGTCTCTCCCTATAGCTTCAATTACACAAAGCATTGTCTTGCTGGAAGGGAGGTCGGTCAGTGTGCGATTGGCTGACTTCTTCTCACAGCCTTCTCTTCCCTGGCGATCCGGCGCTTGACTTTACGCCGTAACAGATGTCCTCCCTCATGGCGCAAAAGGTAAACTCTGAGGTGCATTGGCATTGTGCTATCCTCAGGAAATTGAAGAAACGACTTCAGCGTGTTCGCCGCCACAAGAATGCTAACGAACTTCTCCCTCTCCATGACAACGCAAGGACTCGTAAAAGTCTGCGCACCCTAGAGGAATTGGCAGATCTTCATTGGAGTGTTCTTCCTCGTCCACCCTCTAGCTCGGATCTCGCACCTTCCGACTTCTGTCTGTTTGGTTCAATGAAGAAGGCACTCCGCGCGAAGCAGTAGGCGGACGGCGGGGATAATACTGATATAGCAAGACGTTGGTGCCGACGTCGAGGAGTGTAGTGGTACAGTGCGGGCATACAGTAAGGTAGTGTTAGGTCGTCGCACTGAACGGTGCGTATGTTGAAAAATACGGCTTTGTACCCAACGGGTGGGGAATAATGTGATATATTGGAATCCTGAATAAAACCAACCCGCGTTCAGGAAAAAATTTTGTTACATTACTTAATGAACGCCCCTGGTATTTGCTACCTCTACTACACGTAAGGATAACTTACTAATTTATTGCTGAGGAACTTTCTGATTAAAAAAAAAAATACATCGAGCAAGACACAGTAACAGGCTTAACGCACGTCAGTAGTCGAACAGCTGTGCCCCATGTCATCGGAGAACAGTGCATGTCACGTGACACGCCAAAAAAGGATTTGGCAGAGCTGGGACACGATCTTGCATGGAATATGGCGTCACCAGGCCCGGCGGTACTCCGAGAGCACTGTGTGTCCAATTAGTGAGCTATAAAGTTGGAGACCCGTCCAGCCAGTCAGACGGGGTACGAATAGAGCCCGCGGCACAAAGACGTCTGGATGCGCACCGGCGGCCCGTCAGATGGGCGTCCGATACGGGGAGGTGGCCGGCAGCGGACAAATGATTCGGCCGCTTCCTAACCGAGCTAATACATTACGCCGCCAGCGACGGCCGGAACAATAACGCGCCCGTGGGCGGAAGACAGCTCCTCGGCAGATATTTGAAATTGACGAATGGGGCGTCCGATGGGAAGTGACAGCCGTCGGCCGAACAATGCCCGCCAATCACAGGCCGCGGTCGCGAACACAGTGTTTGTAATTGGCTGAACGCCCCGGGACAACGACAGCTAAATGATACTGGCTCCGGAGATGCTTACAATGTCATTTAGTCAAGACTGCTCGAAAAGAACGGCCGCTGGGAATCCTTCGAGACTAATAGTGTCCAGTAACGGAAGGCCTTAGATTCCAGTAATGGGGCCACAAAGATCAAGCAAGCTGTGTAGCGTGTCGGCTACTACGTGAGGCCAGTACCAAAGAAGTATAAAGATATGCAAGGTGAACTGCTCGTTATACTGCTCAGATTATGAGAAACAAACTATAGGTTTTCCCACTGTCATTTAAAGAGAAAAAAATGGCTCTGAGCACTATGGGACTTAACTTCTGAGGTCATCAGTCCCCTACAACTTAGAACTACTTAAACCTAATTAACCTAAGGATATCAAACACATCCATGCCCGAGGCAGGATTCGAACCTGCGACCATAGCGGTAGCGCTGTTCCAGACTGTAGCGCCTAGAACCGCTCGGCCACCCCGACCAACAAACCGAGAGAAGAGATAGGATGTTTATCAAAGTGAACTCCAACATAACTTAACTTCGAATGCATATTTTTCTCGAGAATTTAGTTTCCTCTACTAGTCTTTACAATAATATTTACGAACAAAACAAGAAAAGGGCAAGACATGTCACAAAAACGTCGAAGAGAAGAAGGCCAAGAACGACGTTTCGATTTATGTCGTAGTCTTCTCGAAACGAATAGAAGTTGTTCGATTCAACTTGTTTTGGAAAAGAGTAGAATAGTGTTGTTACAAGTCGAGAGAAAATGAGGAAAGAAAATTGCAAAAAGCCAGCTATGAGAATTTGGAATAAGTAGTAGATATATGTGCTATAAAATAATTATACGTCAGTAATTTCTTGTAACATCAGTATTACAGGAAACCTACACCTAAAATCAGTGGAGCAATAACTTTATTTTTTTTTTAATTTTTAATCTCATGCACATGAGATCCGGCAAACTCTGAAAAATGAAAGTGTCTTGGCTACACTATGCATCGCAAAAAAAAAATTGTTATTAAGAAACGGCTGAGTTTAACTATCTGTGAACTTTGATTGCTCCGTGGTTTGTATGCTTAGAGCACTCAAAATCGAAGACGTCAGTGGCCTTACTATATAAGTTCAGACGAATATGACCACAATGTTCACAATTACATCTCAAAATGTAAATATGAAACATAAATCTGAGTCAATCAATATCGTTCTCCCTCAATCGCACTCACTTTCATTCTCCGTTATGAAAATCTACTCGCAATGCAGAGAAACGCGAGGTTACACACACTGTACTGGGGACGTGCCTGACAAATTAACGCGTGTTACAATCAGTGATGGCTTTGATAACATCTTTATCTCTCACTAGCTTAGCGTCCGCTGTATAGCTCGCGTTTGCATAGTAATTACAACACAAATAATTTTATAAACACACATTATCCCCACTGAAATATCAATGTATTGAGCAGCCATTTCTTTTTCTATGAAATTCCGATGATGCCTATTTGTCGTGGTGGCTATGAAATAGATTTCTTGGATTCAGTTCACAAATTGCAACACCTTCCAGATGTTTCACGCTAATTAAGACCGTTATGTCATGTCATGTTATGTTATGTTATGTTAACCGGGGAAGTAGAAACGACGGAGAGGCTCCGTCCCCGCCGCAGCCGCATTGGTCCGCAACCCCACGACGACTACCGCAGTCCACTTCATCCCTCCGCCGCCCCACACCGAACCCAGGGTTATTGTGCGGTTCGGCCCCCGGTGGACCCCCCAGGGAACGTCTCACACCAGAAGAGTGTAACCCCTATGTTTGCGTGGTAGAGTAATGGTAGTGTACGCGTACGTGGAGAACTTTTTTGCGCAGCAATCGCCGACATAATGTAGCTGAGGCAGAATAAGGGGAACTAGCACGGAAAACCGCCTAAAAACCATCCACAGATTGACCGGCTCACCGGACCTCGACACAAATCCGCCGGGCGGATTCGTTCCCGGGACCAGGCGCTCCTTCCCGCACGGAAAGCCGTGCGTTAGATCGCACGGCCAACCGGGCGGGCTAATTACGGCCGTAGAAGCATGACCTTTACGAATGTAGTTCCGACAAAAAGCGATTCTGGTAGCTGAAGTCGGAATTTTTTGTTAATCCTGCCTTCTGAATTCTTGTGGTGATATTTCCACAGAAATTTTCATCTCCTAAGACATATTTCTTTGTATGTAACTGAGAAATCAAATACCAGTTTCACAGATGTTGTCTTAAAATGCTTTTGTATTTCTTTAAGAACGATTTGTGTAAAAAAAATTCACCCACTGTTTCATCCACTTAGCGGTTGAATTCACAAAAATTCTGAAATGCGTATTTTTTTATATCTCATCGAGAAATCAAATATCAGTCTTCGTAGTTCTAGATTCAAAACTGCCTTAATGGTGACACATTTTCAAAACACCTTTCCTCCCCTGGTACACTGCGTAGTTTTCTCTTTTTTTCCCTTTCTTTCAGTGTGCAGCACTGGACTGTCGTATGCAAATAATACTTTGCATTTAGCCAATGATCTACATCTACATCTACATCTACATCTACATGATTAGTCTGCAATTCACATTTAAGTGCTTGGCAGAGGGTTCATCGAACCACAATCATACTATCTCTCTACCATTCCACTCCCGAACAGCGCGCGGGATAAACGAACACCTAAACCTTTCTGTTCGAGCTCTGATTTCTCTTATTTTATTTTGATGATCATTCCTACCTATGTAGGTTGGGCTCAACAAAATATTTTCGCTTTCGGAAGAGAAAGTTGGTGACTGAAATTTCGTAAATAGATCTCGCCGCGACGAAAAACGTCTTTGCTTTAATGACTTTCCATCCCAACTCGCGTATCATATCTGCCACACTCTCTCCCCTATTACGTGATAATACAAAACGAGCTGCCCTTTTTTGCACCCTTTCGATGTCCTCCGTCAATCCCACCTGGTAAGGATCGCACACCGCGCAGCAATATTCTAACAGAGGACGAACGAGTATAGTGCAAGTTGTCTCTTTAGTGGACTTGTTGCATCTTCTAAGTGTCCTGCCAATGAAACGCAACCTTTGGATCGCCTTCCCCACAGTATTATCTATGTGGTCTTTCCAACTGAAGTTGTTCGTAATTGTTACACCCAGGTACTTAGTTGAATTGACAGCCCCGAGAATTGTACTATTTATCGAGTAATCGAATTCCAGCGGATTTCTTTTGGAACTCATGTGGATCACCTCACACTTTTCGTTATTTAGCGTGAACTGCCACCTGCCACACCATACAGCAATCTTTTCTAAATCGCTTTGCAACTGATACTGGTCTTCGGATGACCTTAATAGACGGTAAATTACAGCATCATCTGCGAACAACCTAAGAGAACTGCTCAGATTGTCACCCAGGTCATTTATATAGATCAGGAACAGCAGAGGTCCCAGGACGCTTCCCTGGGGAACACCTGATATCACATCAGTTTTACTCGATGATTTGCCGTGGCTAGCTTTCACACATTATTTGTGTTACGGTAGGACTTGTGTGTAGATGGCCGAACGGAGACACATCTGCATGATGTGCCGGCGATCGGGTCGGCGGCTGCCCAGCGCGGAGTGGTTCCCGCGCCGGCTGTGAAGTGTACCCGGTCCCAGGCCGAATTCTACGATGACCCTTGATGGCCCATGCGCGATGTACCTGGTGTCGGTAGTCGACTAGTCAGTTGATCTCCTGCCCACCCCTGGTACGTTTCAGTACCTGAAGGCGCCTGAGTGTTGAACTTCGGTACTGACACCACTCAACGCATGTTATGTTGCTGCAGGACAGTCAGTTTCTCCACCAGCAGATGGTAGGTGGTGAGCAGCATGAAGTTCACCATCTTGAGTACGTCTTCAGCTAGTCCAGAAACTATGCTGGAGCATTTAGAACACAGATTCACTACGTTTTCGTACACTACTGGCCATTAAAATTTCTATACCACGAAGATGACGTGCTACAGACGCGAAATTCAACCGACAGGAAGAAGATGCTCTGATATGCAAATGATTAGCTTTTCAGAGCATACACACAAGGTTGGCGCCGGTGGCGACACCTACAACGTGCTGACATGAGGAAAGTTTCCAACCGATTTCTCATACACAAACAGCAGTCGACCGGCGTTGCCTGGTGAAACGCTGTTGTGATGCCTCGTGTAAGGAGGAGAAATGTGTACCATCACGTTTCCGACTTTGACAAAGGTCGGATTGCAGCCAGTCGCAATTGCGGTTTATCGTATCGCGACATTGCTGCTCGCGTTGGTCGAGATCCAATGACTGTGAGCAGAATATGGAATCGGTGGGTTCAGGATGGTAATACGGAACGCCGTGCTGGATCCCAACGGCCTCGTATCACTAGCAGTCGAGATGACAGGCATCTTATCCGCATGACTGTAACGGATCGTGCAGCCACGTCTCAATCCCCGAGTCAACAGATGGGGACGTTTGCAAGACAACAACCATCTGCACGAACAGTTCGACGACGTTTGCAGTAGCATGGAGTATCAGCTCGGAGACCATGGCTGCGGTTACCCTTGACGCTGCATCACAGACAGGAACGCCCTCGATGGTGTACTCTACGACGAACCTGGGTGCACGAATGGCAAAACGTCATTTTTTCGGATGAATCCAGGTTCTGTTTACAGCATCATGATGGTCGCATCCGTGTTTGGCGACATCGCGGTGAACGCACATTGGAAGCGTGTATTCGTTGTCGCCATACTGGCGTATCACCCGGCGTGATGGTATAGGGTGCCATTGGTTACACGTCTCGGTCACCACTAATTCGCATTGACGGCACTTTGAACAGTGGACGTTACATTTCAGATGTGTTACGACCCGTGGCTCTACCCTTCATCCGATCCCTGCGAAACCCTACATTTCAGCAGGATAATGCACGACCGCATGTTGCAGGTCCTGTACGGGCCTTTCTGGATACATTCTTCAGATCTCTCACCAACTGGAAACGCCTGGTCAATGGTGGCCGAGCAACTGGCTCGTCACAATACGCCAATCACTACTCTTGATGAACTGTGGTATCGTGTTGAAGCTGCATGGGCAGCTGTACCTGTACACGCCATCCCTCTGTTTGACTCAATGCCCAGGCGTATGAAGGCCGTTATTACGGCCAAAGGAGATTGTTCTGGGTACTGATTTCTGAGGATCTATGCACCCAAACTGCGTGAAAATGTAATCACGTGTCACTTCTAGTATAATATATTTGTTCAATGAATACCCTTTATCATCTGCATTGCTTCTTGGTGTAGCAATTTTAATGGCCAGTAGTGTAACTGACAACGTTGAAAGGTTTGTGAAGTTTTTCGTGGAAATTTCTGTAGTGTGTAGGCAGGTCACAATGCCAAAAAATGTAGAAAACTGCAGGAAGACTTGCGACAGGTGTGGAAATAGACGCTAAACGTAATCAAATGTATGAATTACTTATAAATAGGCAATTACATGATCGCTGATCAATCACTACAACAAAATGTATAATAGCTAGGAATATGCATCATGTGCGATTTAAAATGAAAGGGGAATCGGGGAAGACAGGTCTCAGATTTATTGGATGAATTGTAAAGAAACAAAATTTTCCCCTCGAAACACGTTGGTTGTAAAATCATCATTCAACGAAACCTTCAGTCTTGGTCATCAGTATGGTTTACCAGATGTAGGAGTTCCGAAAACGATCAGCACACATTTCGTCAAGGGTTCGCTGACTGAACGCAAAAGGGTCGCGGAAGTATTCGATTCCAGGGGCAGACATTACAAAAGACACGCTTTGCGCCATGGAGAAATTTCCTGTCCGTTCGGAGAAGAGTCTGTCGACTTATTACTTCCTTCCACATACGAGCTGAGAAATGAGCACGATGGGAAAATCAAAGAAATTCGAGGTCATACGAAGTCCTACGGCGCAACAAATATGAAAGGAACAGGAAAGGGGGAAGACTAAGATAGTGCTACAAGAAGTACCCTCAACTTTCGAAGTATCGTTGTGGAGGTGAAAGACAACAATTTGCATTTCCTGTACTCAAGCCATTATACTCTCTTTCATGTAACGCATCAGATAAGACGATATAAAATGAAAGATTAGAGCCATCATTAATACAAACTGATGCTGCAAAGGTTTCATGTCATTTATATCGTCCTTTCTGCTCTGTGCACGTCTAGATGTCTTATGACACAGACGTAACATTCATAGGGTGATTAGAAATGCGATTAAATTTTCTCATTCTTCCTCTACGAATAAATCTAATAACTTTGCCATTTATTAAGGAAGAGTAGTTTCGGCAATTGAAAATTTAGATAATGTCCTCTAATGTTGTGCAAGAGGACGGAGAGTCTAACTTTAACGTCTCACTGAAATCAAACCCATTGCGTACGGAGCATCAGCAAAGTTCTGTTGTAACCAGACGTACATCTGAATCATCCTCTTCCTGAATCTGAGGATCTAATGACTTCCATCACTACACTATCACTATCACACAGGACACTCAAGGTAGTGATCTATAGTCACCGAAGCGATACGAATTAATAAATGTGAAGTAAATGTCATTAAAAGAGAAATATCAGTAACAACGTACGTCATACTGGATATGGTGAAAGAGACTGAGACGCGAACGCCCTCCTTCCTCATCCCCGATGCTTAGCTGAAGATAGCAATATGGGCTTGAGTAGCTGCTGTTAATTAATGGCAGCCCAGGAGGACGTGACGGTCAAACGAAGATAAATAAGAAAGCGGTCCAACCCACACTTAACGACACTCGCCGACGTCCGATGAGAGTGTGGTCACATGATAGGAGGATTCTGTCGCCTCGGTGCTCCTAGTATAAATTATACACGACGTCTATACGATGTCCAGCCATTATTCATATGATTTATTTTACGACCGTCACAATCATTATCTCTTTCATATACACAGTGCCACTTGTAATTTACATAGTTATCACTCAGACTTGCTCACGCCCAGCTACTGAAACTAATGTTTTGATTTCTGGAAGTTGTAAACGCTCTCTGCCACATGATTAGCCCAAGTGATAGCGTGCATATTACAGAGAAATGCTGAAGACTCGCGGAAGAGGCAGATATTGAAAACTGGAGTCTTCGTAACTTCGTAACAGTTCCACACAAGAAAAGGACCTCGAAATACACTCCTGGAAATGGAAAAAAGAACACATTGACACCGGTGTGTCAGACCCACCATACTTGCTCCGGACACTGCGAGAGGGCTGTACAAGCAATGATCACACGCACGGCACAGCGGACACACCAGGACCCGCGGTGTTGGCCGTCGAATGGCGCTAGCTGCGCAGCATTTGTGCACCGCCGCCGTCAGTGTCAGCCAGTTTGCCGTGGCATACGGAGCTCCATCGCAGTCTTTAACACCGGTAGCATGCCGCGACAGCGTGGACGTGAACCGTATGTGCAGTTGACGGACTTTGAGCGAGGGCGTATAGTGGGCATGCGGGAGGCCGGGTGGACGTACCGCCGAATTGCTCAACACGTGGGGCGTGAGGTCTCCACAGTACATCGATGTTGTCGCCAGTGGTCGGCGGAAGGTGCACGTGCCCGTCGACCTGGGACCGGACCGCAGCGACGCACGGACGCACGCCAAGACCGTAGGATCGTACGCAGTGCCGTAGGGGACCGCACCGCCACTTCCCAGCAAATTAGGGACACTGTTGCTCCTGGGGTATCGGCGAGGACCATTCGCAACCGTCTCCATGAAGCTGGGCTACGGTCCCGCACACCGTTAGGCCGTCTTCAGCTCACGCCCCAACATCGTGCAGCCCGCCTCCAGTGGTGTCGTGACAGGCGTGAATGGAGGGACGAATGGAGACGTGTCGTCTTCAGCGATGAGAGTCGCTTCTGCCTTGGTGCCAATGATGGTCGTATGCGTGTTTGGCGCCGTGCAGGTGAGCGCCACAATCAGGACTGCATACGACCGAGGCACACAGGGCCAACACCCGGCATCATGGTGTGGGGAGCGATCTCCTACACTGGCCGTACACCACTGGTGATCGTCGAGGGGACACTGAATAGTGCACGGTACATCCAAACCGTCATCGAACCCATCGTTCTACCATTCCTAGACCGGCAAGGGAACTTGCTGTTCCAACAGGACAATGCACGTCCGCATGTATCCCGTGCCACCCAACGTGCTCTAGAAGGTGTAAGTCAACTACCCTGGCCAGCAAGATCTCCGGATCTGTCCCCCAATGAGCATGTTTGGGACTGGATGAAGCGTCGTCTCACGCGGTCTGCACGTCCAGCACGAACGCTGGTCCAACTGAGGCGCCAGGTGGAAATGGCATGGCAAGCCGTTCCACAGGACTACATCCAGCATCTCTACGATCGTCTCCATGGGAGAATAGCAGCCTGCATTGCTGCGAAAGGTGGATATACACTGTACTAGTGCCGACATTGTGCATGCTCTGTTGCCTGTGTCTATGTGCCTGTGGTTCTGTCAGTGTGATCATGTGATGTATCTGACCCCAGGAATGTGTCAATAAAGTTTCCCCTTCCTGGGACAATGAATTCACGGTGTTCTTATTTCAATTTCCAGGAGTGTATTTCTGTTAGGCGCATTTCATATTCCTTTTACCAGAAGGGGAATTATATCTACATCTTCATCTACATTGATACTCCGAAAGCCACTGCAAGGTGCATGGACGAGGGTACCCTGTGCAATTACTTGTCATTACCGATCCTCTTCCATTCGTAAATGGAGCGAGGGAGAAACGACTGTCTGTACACTTCCGTATAAGACCTAATTTCTCGTAGCTTATCTTCTTGGCCCTTATGCGCGATGTATGCTGGCAGGAGTGGAAAGGTTTGGCTGTCACTTTTAAATGCCGATTCTCTAAATTTCCTCATTAGTTTTTGACGAAAATAGCGCTGCCTTCCCTCCGCGGATTCTCATTTGAGTTCCCGAAGCATCTGCGTAACACTTAAGTTTTGTTCGAACCTAAAGGTAAAAAATCTAGCAGCCCCCCTCTGAATTGCTTCGTTATTTTCCTTCAGTCCGACCTGGTACGGATCCCAAACACTCGGGCAGTACTCACGAATAAGTTGCACCCGCGTCCTATATGCGGTCTGCGTTACAAGTGAACCACTCTTTCCTAATAAGGGAAAATATGTTAATATTGTTCCGTAGAATTTTTACCAGTCAACCAGGTTGCCACTATACACATAGGTGGAGATGTTAGACCCTGAAAAAGGTTATCCGGTGACATATAAGATATAGTTCTAGCTAGCTAGCCAAAATAATGACGTCATGTAAGATGACTGTATCAGGCCGGCGAGCTGGCCTCACCATACGATCCTGGATGTGACGAAAACAACCAAGTCAATCGTCAACTGCATTGATAAACGGAACCATCAGCCTGACTTAACAGAGAACAATATATCTTCAACAAATCGTGCCATGAAAACCCTGTTGTTGTTGTGGTCTTCAGTCCTGAGACTGGTTTGATGCAGCTCTCCATGCTACTCTATCCTGTGCAAGCTTCATCTCCCAGTACCTACTGCAACCTACATCCTTCTGAATCTGCTTAGTGTATTCATCTCTTGGTCTCCCTCTACGATTTTTACCCTCCACGCTGCCCTCCAATGATAAATTTGTGATCCCTTGATGCCTCAAAACATGTCCTACCAACCGATCCCTTCTTTTAGTCAAGTTGTGCCACAAACTCCTCTTCTCCCCAATTCCGTTCAATACCTCCTCATTAGTTATGTGATCTACCCATTTAGCCTTCAGCATTCTTCTGTAGCACCACATTCCGAAAGCTTCTATTCTCTTCTTGTCCAGACTATTTATCGTCCATGTTTCACTTCCATACATGGCTACACTCCATACAAATACTTTCAGAAACGACTTCCTGACACTTAAATCTATACTCGATGTTAACAAATTTCTCTTCTTCAGAAACGATTTCCTTGCCATTGCCAGTCTACATTTTATATCCTCTCTGCTTCGACCATCATCAGTTATTTTACTCCCTAAATAGCAAAACTCCTTTACTACTTTAAGTGTCTCATTTCCTAATCTAATCCCCTCAGCATCACCCGATTTAATTTGACTGCATATGAAAATCCTATAAACCACGTCTCACAAGGCTACCTCAGTTATTAATTAATTCGTCAGTTCCCATTATGCTACTTCAGAATCTTGTATCATGAAAACCCTATAAACCACGTATGATACATGATTCTGAAGTAGCATAATGGGAACTGACGAATTAATTAATAAGTGAGGTAGCCTTGTGAGACAGAAGGGGGTGGCCATGAGAAATCTACACCGCAATTTGAATAGGCGAAACGATTTGAAAACACGATTACAACTTAATTGCTTGTCCTCATCCACGCCGCTCGTTGAATAGGATTGGGGAGAAGAGAAGTTTGTGGCACAACTTGACTAGAAGAAGGGATCGGTTGGTAGGACATGTTTTGAGGCATCAAAGGATCACAAATTTTTTTATTATTCAGATACTACCCTACACAGCAGTGATAATAAAAACTACACAGAAAACCACTTTCCTGTACTTTCAAATATGTTATTTGCTACACTTTCATAATGAAGTAAAGAAGTAATTTGTTCTTTTGACCTAAGAATGAGAATGTGAAAAGTTAACTGAAACAAACTATGCCCGTATTGCGGGACACTGTCAACAGCATTAAAACCAGTTAGATACTTCCACTAACGCGTTAGCGTATGCCATGACTTAAAAGACTGGAGCGCCGTTATTTTTCTACCTACGCCAGAGTGAATATAAAACAGGCGGTTTCCATTTTATTATTTTGGCACGGGGTTGCCTCGAGTAAAGGCGTAACACACGTAAAGCCATCAAGAGGAGAATTTCAGACAAGGCCAAGAAGAGGCAAAGAGGCGAGCGTGTCGTCTGTGCTATCACCACCGCGAGACGAGCGCAATTTTCTCGTGCCGTGGCAGCGGCAACCCGGCGGAGGGTGGGAGGAGCACGGAGACCGCGCGGTCTTCTGGAAAAGGAGCTCTTTGCGACGGCCTTGCTTTGTGACTCGCGCAGAAAACGCAGAAGAAGTGACGTTTCTGTAACGATGAAGTACTCTGAAGCATAAAAATCCAAAACAAGCACAACAGCTTCAGCTCAAACGCTGTAGACTACAGAACACGTCCTTCAAGTCAGTCAGAGGTACCGAGGAGGTGACATAGTGGTTAGCAACCTGGACTCGCTTTTGGGAGGACGACGGTTCAAACCCGCGTCTGGCAGTCCGGATTTAGGTTTTCCGTGATTTCCCTAAATCGCTTCATGCAAATGCTGGGATGGCTCCTTTGAAAGGGCACAGACGATTTCCTTCCCCATCCGTCCCTAATCCGATGGGATCGATGACCTCGCTTCTTGGTACCCTCCCCCAAATCAATCAACCAACAAACCAACCAATAAGTCAGAACTGTGTATTTAGAAAAACGTACGGTGTCTAACAGATCGCATTTTCCGTAACTGTATTGGCAAAATATTAGTGACCAGCGGACCTGCGCAAAACTTTCGCACTTTAATAGTTTCAAATAACGACAGTATTTGGAAAGAGTATAGTTGTTGGGATGAGGGTGATTGTGGCAATGAAGAAAAAACATCTTTAAAAATAAATCGAACGACTTGGAATAATAAACATGAGTTTACGATACGTACTTGTGTACACACATCCATGTGTTCAAAAATGTTGATGGTGTTAGGACAGCAACCAGCCACAAATTTACTTTCAGTTCCTTTATTCAAAGGGTACCGTTACCGGTTTCGAATCGTTGTGATTCATCCTCAGACGGTTTACACGCTTTCTTTATGATACGTGGTGTGTTTTTTACAGATTAATTGTCCTAAAATATAAATAATACATAATTATAAACACGCCACACACAGATGGTTGCGTTACAGATTTTCGTTGCATATGGCTTACGTGAAACGTCGGTTTGGAGTGTTTGTTTTCACAACATTCGTCCAACAGATGTAAATGCATTCCCACTGCATTCTTATTGTTGCACACGTAAATTGTTCTCACTGAACACTTTAGATTTGTCACTAAGAAGATTTCTACCACGCACCAAATGTTTTGATACATACAAAGAGCTTACAAACATATATCACAGATGCTATGATATATCGTAACATTTGACGATGATGTCCTATGTTTGGAAAGGATCATATATTTATTTACGCAACTGTAATGCCTTTTACACTAGTACAGAGACATTGAATTTTTGAGTTGATATTGTTAAATTAATTATAAAGTTATATATATATATATATATATATATATATATATATATATATATAACTGTATAGTTAAAAGAGTATATTATTTAATTACATTTACCATCATGGGAATTATAGTAACATATAAAATTGCTACTTGATCTGCAGATATGTGTACGAATATTATTTGCTTTGGAGGCTGGAAAGTAATTTTTGGAAATTTTTCAGGAAAGGGCTGTTAGCTAACTCTGTTTGTTCGTTAAGGATATAGTCTGGGGTGCTGTTTGTGTGTGTGTGTGTGTGTGTGTGTGTGTATTTCTAATTCTTCTAATACAGTCATAGTGGCTCCTTTTTCTGCTAGATGCAAAATTTTTAAAGTTGTCCTCATTATGTATTATTTATATTTTAGGACAATTAATCTGTAAAAAACACACCACAAGTCATAAAGAAAGCGTGTAAACCGTCTGAGGATGAATCACAACGATTCGAGAACGGTAACAAAAATGGTTCAAATGGCTCTGAGCACTATGGGACTCAACATCTTAGGTCATAAGTCCCCTAGAACTTAGAACTATTTAAACCTAACTAACCTAAGGACACCACACACACCCATGCCCGAGGCAGGATTCGAACCTGCGACCGTAGCAGTCCCGCGGTTCCGGACTGCAGCGCCAGAACCGCTAGACCACCGCGGCCGGCAGAACGGTAACGGTAGCCTTTGAATAAAGGAACTGAAAGTAAATTTGTGGCTGGTTGATTTCCTAACACCATCAACATTTGTCTTCAAACAACAGCCACGGTCTCCATCATGTCATAATATGACAAAATTGCATTCAAAAATGTGTTTTGCATTCGGATGGAGATGAAATCATCTCCCAAAACCTTCACGTACCGTTCGGTAGTCACTGTGACATCAAGAAATATCGCACCGATTATTCCGTGATTGGACGTTAACGGTGAAGAGAGTTCTCGATCGTGAAATGCGGATTCTCGGCCGCGCAAATGCGCCAGTTTTGCTTATTGACGAATACATCCAAATGAAATTGGGCTTCGTCGCTTAACCCAACCACACAGGGCATACTAATTCCCGTCATGCCCCGCGGCCAACCGCGCATTTTGAACGTCCTAACGCAAACCGTTCAGTAGTTAATGATGATTTTATTTCATACAGTACAATAACTGTCATTCTGTATGAACTACGCAAGCCACTGCAACGCGCGTGGTGGAATACGTTTACAGAATGAGCAGATTTAAATGGCACGAAAAATACTTGCAATAATACTGAGGCGGGGATTGACCCTTGTTAATGACAATCACAGAAGATGTTGGAAATGGTCGCCGTTGACATCGATGTAGCGCTGTGCTCGATTTATCAAACTGTAAGACACGCTTAGCAGCTCTGCCTAAAGACAAGCTGCAGTAACGTTTTCATTGTTCTGCTGCAGTTCATCGAGTGTGTGAGGACTATTTGAGTACACCTCATCCTATAATTTGCCCCACACGTAGGAATCACAGATACATAGAGATCAGGCGATCGGGTCAGGCAGAAGATTGAACTGCCTCCGCTGATTGTCCTCTCCCTACCGAAAAACTCATGCACTGCTGACGAGGTTGTCAAGGAGATTTGTGTGTTGTTGCTCCGTCTTGGTGAAAATATCCCTACTTTTGTGATCTGATCCATATATAGATTAAACTGTTTCTAGACATACCGGTTTGCGTTAAAGTGGTG
This sequence comes from Schistocerca nitens, assembly GCF_023898315.1. Lineage (NCBI taxonomy): Eukaryota > Metazoa > Arthropoda > Insecta > Orthoptera > Acrididae > Schistocerca > Schistocerca nitens. Next base: position 19,645,203 of record NC_064619.1, read on the forward strand.
AAAGAATCGTTTTACGATGCAGGCTCCAAGACATTGGTCACCGAACATCAAACCTGAGATTGTTCAAAGGCTTTTCAAAGCAGTAATGTGCATTGTCTGATGCATAACGGCACATATTCTGTGAGTTCACACGCTCTGACAGGCTGAACCAGGCCTCATCTGAAGAAAACCTGAAGACCCAAAAGTCCTGACTGCACTACACTCAGAAATCACAGGTAAAACTCAACACCCAAAAGTTCGCTTGGACGCAACATTAAATTTGTAATAATGCAAATGCAGGTCTTTTTTGATAATTCTTGGACACGACAGTATCATAATTCCCACTTGCACCGATAAATGGCGTTGAGATTTCGTCCGACTTTGTTCCAGGCGTTTTATCAACTTGAGCAATGATTTCTCGCTTAGGGATAGTTCTTATTTACTACAGAGACTGCTTCGATGCCGGCTTTCATTGACTGTTGAGTTGCAAAATTTGCTGGCGATTTTGCGGAGACGCTTCCAGTCTTAAACTCTTGCGCAAACAACTCCGCACACGGTGCCCGTGAATTGTTCTTCGCATAACACTCAATAACGAACACGTGCCCTTTTATCGTTAACATCACTTTGTGTTGCATTCAATTGATCACTAAAAGCGTCTGCTCCTCTCGCTCATTCAGACGTGATGACACAGCCAAGTACTCGGCGCAGGCACGTGGCAGCAGGTGTAATCGCCGTTTCCACCATTTTATGTGACGGGCAGTTCTCTTCATTAACAACGGTCAACTTTGCGTAATTCTTAAAAATCACCTGTTCCATTTGCGGACGCCGTGCAGAAACGATAACCGTTTCAACGCATTTGAACACTTCCGTATATGCTAGAACTTCTCAAATTTCATTCTTATTGTCATTATGCAATAAGAACTTGAAGCATAAGCTACAACTGCAATCACAGATGAATACTGTGTGAAAGTGCACAACATGATCGGCAGCTACAGGTGTTTCGTACTATTTGTGACGACATTCATGTTAGAAGGAAGAGTACGGTTCATTTTAAATGAAGAATTAAATATGATGAAGGTTTGTGCAATGCGGTTCCCACATTTGTTGGATCTTGGTCAGAGTCCTCCCTCGGGCATGGGTACGGTGTTGTTTTTAGCAAACGTTAGTTTAAGTAATGTGTAAGGCTAGGGACCGATGACCTTAGCAGTTTGGTCCCTTAGAAATTCACACACATTTGAACATTTTAGTATCAAATTGATTTTTGTGGATCGATTTGCTTTGGTAACGACATCACAACGCGTCAAAAATCAAACATGGTGAGGCGAGCTCCTTTTGCCGGAAAGGTTATGGTCTGTGTTTTCTCCAAAGCCAAAGATATTTTTCTTATTTTTATGTTACAAGGAGTGAAAATAGTGGAAGAACTTAAGAAAGTCTTCTTGGCCAAGTGGATTAAAGAATTCTTGTGAAGAGACTTGGTATGCATAAAAATAGAGAAATGTATTATCCATCAGGAAAATGCACATATGCGAAGTTTCAGCAATTGAAAGATTTAGATATCTGAGACTTGAACTGTAAGAACATAACATTTATTCACCAGATTTAGCGTCTTCTGATCTCCACTTAATAGCACAATACGATAAATTTTTGACCGAAAAAGTGTTTACTCCAATGGCGCGTTTCAAAGAATTCGTAAATGGATAGTTTGCTGATTTTCCAGAATTACACTCTAGATTAATTAAATTGGTGGCACGTTCTATGGGACCAAACTACTGAGGTCATCAGTCCCAAGGCTTACATGCTACTTAACTAAGTTAAACTAACTTACGCTAAGGACAACACACACACACACCCAGGCCTAAGTGTGCACTCGAACCTCCGACGGGGGCAGCCGCGCGAACGATAGCAAGGTGCCTTGGACCGAAAGGCCACCCCCACGCGGCCACACTCTAGATTGAAATGTAATCACCAAAATAACTTTTGACAAGTGCACTGACCAGAATTAGAACATCGCAAAACAATTGCATTTTTAACTTAAAACAATACTGCACTGTAGTGCCATGAACGTTGCAAGTTGTTCACCACAGGGTTTGTGGCAGAGTGAAACATTGAGTTGGCTGTAGGACGTACGTGGGGAGTTGTTAACAGAAATATTTGCTATTGTCGGCGACCCGTGTTCGATTCCCGACTGACCAAGAAGTATGAATATGTTGGGACAGTTTTTCATAATTTTCATTTCGCTGCAAGAGGCGTCATTCGGACTGTAAGCAAAAGCTTTACTCATATGGAACGCACAGATTTGTAGTGACATACTCGAAGGCATCAGGTGCATAGGGTTAAGCACGAATCAGAGAAAAAAGTCGCAAATTTCTAATCAGTAACATGCAGGTGTTTTAGAACAACAAAATGCCACACACCGGTGCTGTTACGTGGAGTGAGTTCGAAGAACCGCCTTATAGCAGATGGCATGTACTATTAGTACCATTTGACCCTCAGGTGCTTAAGGGGCTCCGGAACGCCCTATACTTGCAATGTTAAAATAACGCTTATAAATTACATCTTTCCTCACAAAGTATTTGAGGTAGGAAGTTGAACTTTTTACAGATTATTTATTGGAATATGGGCTACAACTTAACACAGGGATTTTACAAAATTTTAGTTCAGTTATTAAAGATGATTTTTTTTCAATTGTAATGAAAATTCACAACAGTTTTTTGCAATTTTTTATTTATATATCCAAAAATATACAGTTTTTTGGAAAAAGGCTGTGTTAAATTATGCAGAAGGTACTGTGTAACATTTACTGAAAGTTTGAAACAAATATGTTTGGAAGATCCTTAGAAAACATGTACTTAGTATGAGAAAATAAAATTTTTGGGAATCGAGCGACAAAGATTGGATTAACTTTTTAGTGCATTCCAGGTCCATAGGATGGATTATCTTCATCCTCTGCAAACTCCTCCTCCAGCTTCCTCTTGTTCCTCCTCCTGTTTACTCTTGCTTGTATTTCTAGACTATTTACAGCTCGTACCATGTTAGAACCTATCTTCATTCCCATATTTCTAAATACCTTGCACCTTACAATGTTGCCATCATTGAAAGTCGCAACAGCATCATACACACCAAAGTGAAGTGTTTCTATTCCAACAAATACAGTCTTGGGGATTCTCGACCATATAACACTATTTACACTTTCATTGGGATTTTGAGTTTTTCCGTGAATACACTTTTTCAACAGTTCAGGTGCTGCTAAGTCTCTGAAAATAGGTTTTATCACCTCCATTATTGCATGAGGCAGACTATGCTTATGAGTGTACACTTCACCAGTTAGCAATCCTTTGTTATATTTACACCAACTGTCTTCTTCTTTGGGACACAAGCTATGTTGGGGATTTTCATCGTCTTTATTGTTTACAGTAATAACACATACCTTTGGCTTTCCAACATTTCTCCTTTTCTTAAAAGCCTTCAGAAGATTTCTAATAACTTTACTTTTACTCATTATTATACTTCAACAAAACAGAGACTCAAGAAACAGAATTAATTACGAAAATTTTCGAGATAACGACAGAGTAAATAAACATGAAACAATCGACAATCACACCAGCGATATATATTGAACCATCACAGGTTAGCCACAACACATACTTTATCTCACATCACTAAAATGTACCTGATGAACACGGACGTTCATAATAACACTATTTGACAGCAGTTTAACAGCGCCACAGTGGGTCACGCCCATGTAGAACACATTTAAAAAAAAAATTTAAAAATTGTTGTAGTCTTCGGAATTGAATAAATTATATATATATTAAAAGGTAATAGTCTGCAGATTCAGAAAACGCAAAAAAGTAAAAATTGGACTTTTCATGATTTTGAGCCTTTCCGGAGCCGCTTAAGGAAAGGTTACTCACATATTACAAAAATTGATAAAAATATCCAGTTAGGTTTTTAATATTCATCATGTGGATGAAACTGATTTTTTGCTGGCGTGTGCTTCTAAATATACACGTAATTATCGAGATATGTTTTAATTGATATTTTTTAACTTAAAGTAATCTTAGTTATATTTTAACATATTAACATCAGCTACTTGCGTTTAGTTAAGTGGAATTCGATAAAATATTACAAAAATTAACAAATTACACTGTTTTCATAAGTTATGGTAGCGAACAGTCATTGTTATTCGAAACGACATCACGTTTGCAGTTACTGTCACTTCCAGGTTGGGCCTACATTCGAAATAGCCAACGTGTTGCACCGCTAGATGTCTTCTACCTGAAAAGGAGCGCCGTATGAGGTCTGAGAAACTCGTGAGCCGTGCGTGCCATGACATCACGGTGCCTCGCCAAAGCCGATAAACCTTTAACAATAGGAGTAGCAGACTCTTATTTGACGGCTATTAAGATTTATTCCCGCGGCGGTGCTGCTTTCGCCAGCGTCCTGAATCGCTGACTGTAAATCTCTCTTGAGAATCAATAATGCGATTCTCCGTACCGTCGTCCGCTCGAACACGTATGATATATTACTTCTTTTGTTGAAGTGAATTTTCATTTCTGTGTTCCCTTTGCAGCTTGCGAAATATTGCCTTCGTATTCTGTATGTCATCATAAAGCCTAACAACGAGCTGTGAATGTAACAACCTAGTGTCTCATCAGTTAAGTCCGTTCTAACCTTCTTGTGGAGGGAAGCGCTTTAAAATGGACAGTCTCAAGTAAGTGGGACATCATAACTATGTTAATCAAAAAACATAGACTGATTAACTTAGATGAATCGATATCTCAAAGAATAAATGTAATTTCTTCCGATGGCATCGTATTTCCAGCAAGTGAACAAAGTGAACTGAACTGCGTGCTGTAATACAAATGTATTATGAAAGAGAAAAGAAGAATGGAAAATATAATTGCGAATTATCTACAGATAATACGAAGCCTTACACGCCAGCACAACGGATGAGCTGACTCCTGACTTACCTGAAGACACCAGACACATGTTAGATACTGTAAGTCGTTCAAGCGATTAACTGTCACATATACGCACCTTCTGCTGCTTTAGCTGTTGTGGAACTTACTGCCCCGTCAAACAGTTTTCTGTAGGGTCAAGTTACCAAAAGGAAATTGCTCAGAAGTGTATGACGTGGTCACATGACAAACAAAGGTATGCGTTTAGAGTAATTTAATTTATTCGAAATCAAAATAGCTCCCGTTACTGTAGGGCACGCTAATGATAAAGACTTGAGACGTGGAACGAATAATTGTCAGGATTACTGATTAAGTGCGAATTTCAGGGCAAGGGGCTGGTGGGGCTGCAAGAAAGACGAAAAGAAACCCAGAGAAATGGGAAGAGAGAAGGAATCATTGAGTGAAAAAATTAGAAGATATGGCGAATCTAAACCACATTTGTTCACTGTATCTGCGATATGAAAGCGTGCATAATTTAGCGCACTTCCGTTCTTACAAAAGGACACAAAAAAGTGAAAATCCGTCAAAATCATTTCGAAAAGCAATGACTTGCTCAGCAGGCTTGCTACCTCCAATCGACTGATCGATTTGTTTCCGCATCAACCTTCACCAGCGGTACACAAAACGCTAAGGAATACATTAGGCCCCCAAGAAAATGAACTTACTGCTGGCTGATCTGCAACTGCGCCCGCTACTTGTCATCACGCGGCCGTCTCGGTCGCAGTGGAGAAATTGCATAATGGCTAGGATTCGAATGGGCTATCTCTGAATCGTGTAATAGGATGATTTACCAGCTCCGATAAGGAAGGTGGTTAGAAGAAGAAGAAGAAGAAGAAGAGAAAGACGAAGAAGAAGAAAAAGATACGTAAACAAGGACTATTTAAGCTAATTTCCAATAGTAAATACAAAAAAAGATCTGAAAACTTATTAGAAACTTGTCCTACATACAGATACTAAATCAAGTCTAACAAATCAAGGAAAACAATTTAATTAGTAATTAATAATTAACGATTAATTAGTGGGTAACCAATAATCCCGATATTCCTAGCAGAAGAGCCCCACGGGGGGCCGAGACGGGTAGGGCGCGACATTCCTACAGCTGGATAAATGCTATGAGTTCAAAAAATGGTTCAAAGGCTTTGAGCAGTATGCGACTTAACTTCTGAAGTCGTCAGTCGCCTAGAACTTAGCACCAATTAAACCTAACTAACCTAAGGACATCACACAAATCCATGCCCGAGGCAGGATTCGAACCTGCTACCGCAGCGGTCGCTCGGTTCCAGACTGTAGCGCCCAGAACCGCACGGCCACTCCGGCCGGCTGCTATGAGTTCACATGGACACTTCACGTACGCTGTGTATGACAACTCCTCGAAAGGGACTCTGTGTATTCTGGAGCTGCATGAAGTCAGGTTGAGTAGCATTGTTGTGATAAGACAACTCGAAAATAATAGCCTGAGTCTGATTTTAAAAGTTTCTACTACTACGAGAAACGTCGTTATTGAATTTATGAAACATTTTTTTCATTGTTGTTATTTTTTACGGACCGAGCTCTCTCCTAACGATAAGCATCTTCCAAGTTCACGTGAATGTTAAAATGGCACTATGCATCCTAAAAACCGTATGTCTTGTAGACAGCTGTGTCAAACAACGTCTGTATAGAATGAATTTTTGTTTCTTACATTACGACAAAATCCTCAATTGTTGTTGTTGTCGTCTTCAGTCCTGAGACTGGTTTGATGCAGCTCTCCATGCTACTCTATCCTGTGCAAGCTTCTTCATCTCCCAGTACCTACTGCAGCCTAGATCCTTCTTAATCTGCTTAGTGTATTCATCTCTTGCTCTCCCTCTACGATTTTTACCCTCCACGCTGCCCTCCAGTACTAAATTGGTGATCCCTTGATGCCTCAAAACATGTCCTACCAACCGATCCCTTCTTCTAGTCAAGTTGTGCCACAAACTCCTCTTCTCCCCAATTCCGTTCAATACCTCCTCATTAGTTATGTGATCTACCCATTTAGCCTTCAGCATTCTTCTGTAGCACCACTTTTCGAAAGCTTCTATTCTCTTCTTGTCCAAACTATTTATCGTCCATGTTTCACTTCCATACATGGCTACACTCCATACAAATACTTCCAGAAACGACTTCCTGACACATCCTCAATACGCACGCTAAAACTGTTACAAAATTTCACCTGTAAACATTTTCTATACGAAGCTGCTTGTTGAACTTACATTAGAAGCGGGTGTTATTAGCGTTGTACAATACTTACTGTTACCATGTACCAGAGAGGATCTCTATCCACGAAAATGGGAAACAGTGAATGACAAGTGAGATCTAGAATACATACATTTGATGGAAAAGGTGCTTGAGATTAATTGCTGCCCTGAAATCGTTCCGTTCGTTCACTTTCAGTGTCAAAAATAAAGAAAATAAACAATAGTACGTCCAAACAACACTGGTGTGTTATATGGATTGGAATCTATTTCATTTATTTTAGTGGATTTTTAATATCATTTATTTTTATCACCAAAATTTTGGAGCACCATGTACGTTGAACAAAATACCGTGAAATTATGCGACTGATCTTCTACAGAAGAGGAAATTCAACTGTAAAATGAAGTCGGTCTATCTCCATCTTTCTCTCAAAAAAACTCTCTCTTTCTCTCTCTCTCTCTCTCTCTCGACACCCACCCGTCCACCCATTCATTACCCATATTACTTTTGGTGTCACTGGTTACTTCCTTTAGCGTCCAGCGTGTTTCATCCTGGGACATATTGTCGGAGCTAATATTCATTTCCAAATCTTCTCCTCTCTTCCCAGCTCCCGCTCCCTTCACTTGGTCTTCCAGCTACTTCCAGCAAGGAACATTCGCACACAGCCACGGCATTGCCTCCTCTTCGCACTAACAATAACCTTACACAACTTGGATGATTTTGTCAACCTATTCTCAAAATACTTAATTGAGGACTCTGTTCTCTGTTTTCCAAATCCTATCAAGTCACAGTATCGCCAGCGTAATTGGCGTTTTCTAAGTGCACGCTCCATACGGTCGTCTCAGCGTCTCGTAATACTTGTCTGACCTGTTCTTACATTTACTTGGAGGCATTTAGGGAAACGACTTAAAAGCTAAATGTAATGTGGAAAAATTGAGACTTGAAACGAGCTCCTCTACATTACGAGTCCATTGTCTTAAACTACTGCTCCCCATAATACAACATTTTAGCATACAATGCTGTCATGGTGTAATTTCTTAATTGACATGTACCAGGGTGAGTCAAATGAAAATCTTAAATTTGTAATAACAAATCGAAATTTCGCACCGTTATCCTGTAAGTTCGTAAGCGTGCTACAAACTACGTGCAGAATGGCCTGTAGGTGGCAGCATAGTGCAGATGCACACATACTGTCGCAGTATCAGTATAAAGACGGCCGCCTCACTTGCGACTTGCTCTCCACCTCGCCTATCGCATCCGTCTCCCCTCCCCCACGCGGATCCTGAACGACCTCATTCCGTTCCCCCACCTCCTCCTTTTCCTCGAACGGATACGGCTCCTGTACACCTCCCGAAAACCCGATCCTCCTCACCCGCTCGTCTCCCCCATCCTCTCCCACCCCCGCCCGATGCCGCGCCTGTATTCCCACGTTCCACCCAGTCTCCATCTCTTCACCCTCCTTACCCTCTCCCAAGGTGGCTTCTGCCAGCTCCCCCTCCCTGATGATGCCCTCCTCCCCTCCACATACCCCTCCTACCAACTTTGATCCTCCCTCCCTCTTCCTGTGTTTGTTCCTTTGGGCACCCTCCCTCCCTCCTCCATTTTTCCCCACTCCTCCCCCAGGCTTCCCCTCCCCTGTCCCTCTACTCCTCCTCCCATTCCTCAGCCGTTGGCATCTTTGTTCTCCCCTCTCCACCCCCCCCCCTCACCCTTCTTCCCCTCGTGGCAGGTCCCCGGACTCGCACACACTACGTGGACTTTCGCGCGCTGGAGATCATCGCCGTCAGTGTCTCGTGTGTGCCGTCGTGTTCAGTGTTCACCGTCGCACTCCATCGTTCACCTGTGCCATCGCCATCTTCAGTGTTTGTGCGTCGTGTGAACAGTTTGCAGTGTGGATTATCGGGGAGTGTGAACGGCTTCGTGTTTGTCTTTATGTGTCTACTGCTTTATTGCCCACTGTTCTGCAACTTATGTGTATTCTTTCTCTTTTTCTCATTGTGTATTCTATGGCTGAAGAGCAGCGTACAATGCTGCTGACAGCCTGCCTGTTGTACAGGTTTTAAAATAACAATAAAGAAAAAAAAATGCGACTTGCACCAGGTAGAAGAGAGTACTGTTACTCGGTTTTTGTGTAGTGAAGGTGTGAAACATATTGAAATTCATTGACGAATGAAGATTCAGTACGGTGATGCATGTTTGTCACAGCAGCAAGTATACGAATGGAGTAGGAAGTTCGCAAATGGTGTGGCTTCAGTGGAAAATGCTCCTCGTCCAGGTCAGGCACAACGAGTTGTGACTCCACAGAACATTGCAGCAATTGAAGCCAGAGTGAAGGAAAACCGCCGAGTGACACTGCAGAATGTTTACAGATCAATCATGGTTCAGCACACGAAATTGTGCATGATGTGCTCCAGTTTCACAAAGTGTGTGCACGGTGGATGCCACGGCAGCTGACTCCTGAAATGAGAGAACGACATGTTGATGCTTGTCAAGAACTTCTTCGGCGCTTTGAACGAGAAGGTGATGGCTTTCTTGCAAGAATCGTTACTGGAGACGAAACCTGGGTTCACTTCCACCAACTGGAAATGAAGAGAGCGAACAAGGAATGGCGCCATTCCTCATCACCAAAACCAAAGAAGTTTCGAACAGAACCACCAGCAGGGAAGGTTATGCTGACTCTGTTTTGGGACGAAAATGGCGTCATTTTGGAGCATTAAATGCCTAAAGGCACCACTGTCACCAATGCATCATACACAGAATTCCTAAAAAAATCATCTGCGCCTGCAATCAAATCAAAGCGACGTGGATTGCTGTCAGCAGGTGTCCTTTTGCAACATGACAATGCAAGACCCCACACTGCCAGTACAACAGTTGCAACAATCACAGACCTGCATTATGAGTGTCTTCCTCATCCACAATACTCACCAGACCTTGCCCCAAGTGATTTCCATGTGTTTGGATTACTCAAAGACGCAATGGGAGGAAAGAAGTTCCGTCCTGATGAAGAGGTCCGCCACGCGGTGCATGAGTGGTTGCGCGCACTACCAAAAGAATTTTGTTCTAAAGGAATTTATGCACTTTGTAAGCACTGGAGGACTTGCATTGAGCTTGGGCGAGATTATGTTGAAAGGTGATACAGTTTTGTACCACTTCTGCACATTAAATAATATCTAAAGAAATATTTAAGGTTTTCATTTGAATCACCCTCGTATGTACAAGCATAAACTCCGGAAGGGAACACAGAGCATCGGAGGACAGCACCTGCCATGTCGGGACTTAAGAAGGGCTATGCTCTAAATCAGTGTCGCAGCATACACGATCACTCAGTAACAATAATTTCTGTGGTCAGAAATATCGCTATTCTCTTAAAAAGTACATACAACTGAGAAAATAATAGTATTTTTGCACAACCAGCAGCAGGCTTTTCACTTGAAGACTTCCTGATTATCTGCGCACATAGGATTTCTCTTGCTCTTCGACAAAGAGAGTAATTACCACGACTACCGTTTGGTCGCCAACTGCTCCCTGTTTGCGCGACTGTTGGCTGCCGGTCGCACGGCGCGCGGAGAGCAGCGGTTTCTGCTCGAGCAGCCCGTCATCAGCATCGACTCCCCCTGCCTGCGGGCAGAGCGTCCACTTCATTACTGGCACGCGGACGAGACAAAAGCGGCGGCCGGATTGGCTCAGATATTAGCTGCCAGTCAGAGCGCGCCGCACCCCTTCCTCCCCATCTGGCGCGGCCAAGTCTCGCTGAGGACGCAGGGCGAGCGAAACGTCGCCACATTCCTAATACACCACAAACTTCCATGTACCATAGCGGTCAGGGCCAAACGCCATAGTCTCCAGTTCGCAAATTTGTCAAATAATTCGCTGGAGGTGGATTCATGTTTCGGGCAGCCACTTAGGTTGAGGACTTCCATAATTTCCTACATTGGTTAAGGCGGACATCGCGATAATACCTTCGAAAATGTCACAGCAGAACTCCTTGTCCGACCCTGTTCCGTACGATATTGTGCTGTGTCTCTAATGAACTCAAAGTCGACGGATAGTTACATAGTAAATTGCCTTGCTTGTTTCTTTTTTCCTTTTCTGGTTCTCTAACACCACGATGTGAAAATTTTTAAGATATAATGACGTAATCACTGACTGGTTTACGCAACACCCTTGAACTATGTGCGGACGGAATACCTTCTACAGATACACTACTGGCCATTAAAATTGCTACACCAAGAAGAAATGCAGATCATAAAAGGGTATTCATTGGACAAATATATTATACTAGAACTGACACGTGATTACATTTCCACGCAATTTGGGTGCTTAGATCCTTAGAAATCAGTACCCAGAACAACCACCTCTGGCCATAATAACGGCCATGATACGCCTAGGCATTGAGTCAAACAGAGCTGGGATGGCGTCTTCAGGTACAGCTGCCCATGCAGCTTCAACACGATATCACAGTTCATCAAGAGTAGTGACTGGCGTATTGTGACGAGCCAATTGCTCGGCCACCATTGACCAGACGTTTTCAATTGGTGAGAGATCTGGAGATTATTCTGGCCAGGGCAGCAGTCGAACATTTTCTGTATCCAGAAAGGCCCGTACAGGACCTACAACATGTCGTCGTGCATTATCCTGCTGAAATGTAGGGTTTCGCAGGCATCGAATTAAGGGTACAGCAACGGGTCGTAACACATCTGAAATGTAACGTCCACTGTTCCAAGTGCCGTCAGTGCGAAAAAGAGGTGACTGAGACGTGTAACCAATGGCACCCCATACCATCATGCCGGTTATACGCCAGTACGGCGATGACGAATACACGCTTCCAATGTGTGTTCACCGCGATGTCGTCAAGCACGGATGCGACCATCATGATGCTGTAAACAGAACCAGGATTCAACCGAAAAAATGACGTTTCGCCATTCGTGCACCAAGATTCGTCGTTCACCATCGCAGGCGCTCCTGTGTGTGATGCAGCGTTAAGGGTAATCGCAGCCATGGTCTCCGAGCAGCTAGTCCATGCTGCTGCAAACGTCGTCGAACTGTTCGTGCAGATGGTTGTTGCCTTGCAAACGTCCCCATCTGTTGACTCGGGGATCGAGACGTGGCTGCACGATCCGTTACAGCCATGCGGATAAGATGCCTGTCATCTCGACTGCTAGTGATACGAGGCCGTTGGGATCCAACACGGCGTTCCGTATTACCCTCCTGATCCCACCGATTCCATATTCTGCTAACAGTCATTGGATCTCGACCATCGCGAGCAGTAATGTCGCTATACGATAAACCGCAATCGCGATAGGCTGCAATCTGACCTTTATCAAAGTCGCAAATGTGATGGTAAGCATTTCTCCTCCTTACACGAGGCATCACAACAACGTTTCACCAGGCAACGCCGGTCAACTGCTGTTTGTGTGTGAGAAATCGGTTGGAAACTTTCGTCATGTCAGCACGTTGTAGGTGTCGCCACCGGCGCCAACCTTGTGTGAATGCTCTGAAAAGCTAATCATTTGCATATCACAGCTTCTTCTTCCTGTTGGTTAAATTTCGCGTCTGTAGCACGTCAACTTTGTGATGTAGCAATTTTAATGGCCAGTAGTGTACTTACCTATATTTTCAGCAAGTAACTGTGCAGCGCATGGCGGAAGGTAATGCGTATTAACATAAACGATTTTCTGCTCTACTTCATTTCCATATGAAGCGAGGGAAAAAGTTTCTATTAGCCACGCTATCGTCCCTGAACCCTATTATCCTTCTGATCCGTACGCGATGTGGTGGAAGCAGAACTCTGTATTACCACTAAATTTTCAAACAGTGTGGCAAGAAGCAGAAGTTTATCATTCATCAGATATTATCAGGTTTCTTCTCTCTGTTCTGCACGTTATCTTACAATAATGCAATCGCAGTGCTGCCACTCATTAAACCAATTATAATCTTTACACGTCACGGTATGACGGTCGGACGGCGATACTTTTCTGCCGACAACTGCTTCATCTGTAAAACACTGTGATAATCCTGTCGATTGTCAGATAAATGCTTCGTGAGTATTTATCACATTAGCGACCCTCTTACGCACGCTAGGGCCACACTCGATTACACATGTCTTGAAGTTCCTTCGGCCAGTTTAGAGTAGTGTGTTCTATTATTCGAAAAATCTAAGAATAAATGAGATATTTGTGGAAGTACATTGATACCAGTCGACAATGTGGTACAATGTCGACTGCCTTTTGGAAATCTTGTAAGACAGAAAATACTTTCCGACTTGCATCTTCTACATGGAAGACATAGCGTGTCAGTAAAGTGAACTATGTTTCATACGAGCGGGTTTACAAGACCGAGTGCTTATTCTTTCAAAGAAATGCGTCTTCTTGAAGCAACACCTCACTGTTAGAACACAATCCACAATCCACAATCCTGCAACTGCTCTTTCATTTTGCTACCTCAATCCTTTCCAGAATCGTGGGGCGTCCACCGCGCGAGAGATTCTCGCTAAATATGCGCTACTAAAGGGGCAGATTCCGCAGCATGTTCAGTGTAAAATGCATTAGAAATTCCGCAGTGGCGCGGTGCCTTGTACACTTTGGCTCGGCCAACCGTTTTTCAGTACTAGAGGCACATATTTCAATAAGTGTCATTTGTGACGGTATGCGGCTGTCAAAAACTAATTCAATAGTTGCCACTAAGTTTGCTCTGCCGGTTTCTGTACATTCTCTTTTGTAGCGAGGTGCAGCAATCTCTGCTTTCACAACATACCTTAAATGGTACCTATTAAACCATGATACTATTGCAGTCTTTTATTACATTACTTAGTAAATAAAGGGTGCGGTAGCGATCATAGTAGGATATTAAAAACGCACCATCAGGCAGTAACTGTAACTTTGTTATTACCTCTTATGTCAATTAATAGTTAAAGGTATGCCATTTACTAATTTGAAGTCATTGTCCATTGCGTGGATTACTTTTTGAATATGATTCCTCTCAAATGATGCACCCCTCTGCGCATCTAAGCGGCGTTGGAAGTTTTCCATAACTCGGCGTATCGTATTCGCTGTGACATTGCCGACGGCAGTTCTGATGCGATCCTGCAACTCAGGAATGGTGGCACAACGTGTTCGCAACACTTATTGCTTCAGGTAGCCCCAAAGGAAAAAGTCTGCACAAGAAAGGTCAGGTGAGCGAGACGATCACGAATGCCACCAAACGGGAATATCTCTCCCGGGAAATGTCTGTCGCAAGAAATCCATGCAAATTCTAGCTGTAGGGGAGGTCGCTCCGTCTTGTTGAAACCGTAATTGTTCGACATCCACATCGACCATACCTAACTGGGGAAGAACAAAGTCTTGCAGCATCTTTAGGTATCGTTCACAGTCATCCACAAAGAAGTAAGGGCCAAGGGGACTTCTTAAGTAATAGAACCCAGTACGTTGTCCCAGATGGTGAGTGTTCATCGGAGGTGAGGGTGTAATCTGGAGTGCCCCAGGGAAGTGTGGTAGGTCCGCTGTTGTTTTCTATCTACATAAATGATCTTCTGGATAGGGTGGAGAGCAATGTGCGGCTGTTTGCTGATGATGCTGTGGTGCACGGGAAGGTGTCGTCGTTGAGTGACTGTAGGAGGATACAAGATGACTTGGACAGGATTTGTGATTGGTGTAAAGAATGGAAGCTAACTCTAAATATAGATAAATGTAAATTAATGCGGATGAATAGGAAAAAGAATCCTGTACTGTTTGAATACTCCATTAGCAGTGTAACGCTTGACACAGTCACGTCGATTAAATATTTGGGCGTAACATTGCAGAGCGATATGAAATGGGACAAGCATGTAATGGCAGTTGTGGGGAAGGCGGATAGTCGTCTTCGGTTCATTGGCAGAATTTTGGGAAGATGTGGTTCATCTGTAAAGGAGACCGCTTATAAAACACCAATACGACCTATTCTTGAGTACTGCTCGAGCGTTTGGGATCCCTACCAGGTCGGATTGAGGGAGGACGTAGAAGCAATTCGGAGACGGGCTGTTAGATTTGTTACTGGTAGGTTCGATCATCACGCGAGTGTTACGGAAATGCTTCAGAAACTCGGGTGGGACTCTCTGAAGGAAAGGAGGCGTTCTTTTCGTGAATCGCTGCTGAGGAAATTTAGAGAACCAGCATTTGAGGCTGACTGCAGCACAATTTTACTGCAGCCAAATTATATTTCGCGGAAAGAACACAAAGATAAGATAAGAGAGATTAGGGCTCGTACAGAGGCATATAGGCAGTCATTCTTCCCTCGTTCTGTTTGGGAGTGGAACAGGGAGAGAAGATGCTAGTTGTGGTACGAGGTACCCTCCGCCACGCACCGTATGGTGGATTGCGGAGTATGTATGTAGATGTTGAATAATACCAAAAGAAGCAACTCCACACCACACTGTGACACGAGAACTGCGCAAGGGCTTGATGTGCAGTTCATGCTGGTTTACATCAATCCAATAACGCATATTCTTTTGTTCGAAATGCACGTACGCACCTCACAATAGTCCGTCCTTCTGGAACTTTCCCATGACGTCCCAAGCTGAAATGTTGCCGAAATAGACGCTGGGTAGCAATAACAGAGTCGTTATTCTTGAAACAACTTTCAACAGCAAAGGTAATATGCTGTGCAGTCTACCGCTCCGTATCACTGTCACACTCGAAATGGCAGCTTATTAGTTCACGAATGCGGCACCAGTTGGCGCGCATTCCTGCAGTACGTCATTGTACTACGCAAGTCAAATTACGCTATGAACGCTGCCGCACCTTGTTTTAACCTAGAGCGCAATTGGGAAAGTACCAGAGCTCTAAGTGTTAATAGAAAACACTGATGCTCAAATCATTACTGGCATTAAAAGCTGGCCAAAGCCGGAGATAAGTTCAGCTGAAATTTTTACGAAGAGCATAACTGTGTTCCGATAGGATACGCTAAACACAGTTGATGGTGGCGTGTTTGTTGCTGTCATTAGTTGTTTATCTTGTCACGAAATTGAAGTAGATAGTTCCTGTGAGTTAGTATGGGCAGAGGTCACTGTTGGCACCGGAATAAAATAATAATTGGATCCTTTTGCCGGCCTCCCTACTCAGATGATACAATTTCTGAAAGGTTCAAAGGTAACTTGAGTTTAATTTCAAACACGAACCCGACACATACAATTGTAAGTGGTGATGACTTTAATTTACCTTCGATATGTTGACGAAGATACATGTTTAAATCCGGAGTTACGCACACAAAATTATCCGAAATTGTGCTAAACGCGTTATCTGAAAATTATTTCGAACAGTTAGCTCATGAGCCCACACGAATAGTACATGGTTGCGAAAACTCACTTGACCTCTTAGCAACAAATAATCCTGAGCTAATAACGAGCATCAAAACGGATACAGGGATTAGTGAGCGTAGGTTGTCGTAGCGAGAGTGAATATTGTAAATATACAGCCGCTCGCAAGACAACAGATCTGTACCCAAAGACTGGAAAGTTGCATAATTGTTGTTGTTGTTGTTGAGGTCTTCAGTCCAGAGACTGGTTTGATGCAGCTCTCCATGCTACTCTATCCTATGCAAGCTTCCTCACCTCCCAGTACGTACAGCAATCTACATCCTTCTGAATCTGTTTAGTGTACTCACCCCTTGGTCTCCCTCTACGTTTTTACCCTCCAAGCTGCCCTCCAATACTAAATTGGTGATCCCTTGATGCCTCAGAATATGCCCTACCAACCGATCCCTTCTTCTAGTCAAATTGTGCCACAAACTTCTCTTCTCTCCAATTCTATTCAGTACCTCCTCATTAGTTATGGATCTACCCATCTAATCTTCAGCATTCTTCTGTAGCACCACATTTCTAAAGCTTCTATTTTCTTCTTGTCTAAACTATTTATCGTCCACGTTTCACTTCTATACATGGCTACACTCCACACAAATACTTTCAGACATTTAAATCTAAACTCGATGTTAACAAATTTCTCTTCTTCAGAAAAGCTTTCCTTGTCATTGCCAGTCTACATTTTGTATCCTCTCTACTTCGACCATCATCAGTTATTTTGCTCCCTAAATAGCAAAACTCCTTTACTACTTTAAGTGTCTCATTTCCTAATCTAATTCCGGCATCATCACCCGATTTAATTCGACTACATTCCAGTATCGTGGTTTCGCTTTTGTTGTTGTTCATCTCATATCCTCCTTGGTGTATTCATCTCTTGGAATCGACTAAATTACAGGCCCATATCATTAACTTCGATATGCAGGATGATTCTGGAACATGTATTGTGTTCGAACATTACGCTCTAGGAAAACCCACCATATTCTAATTTCAAAACATGAAGGTTCTAAAGGCAAAATTGTTTCTGAGATCTTATCACAAGTGTTTGGTGTGTCGAATCCGGGGACATTCTAGAAGCCATTGTGGCTTGCCGAGGGAACCCCGCACGGCGCAGTGCGTCAAGACGGCGTAGCGATGCAATAACACGTCTCGTCACTCGCTTGGTTTCGCCTTTGTGTCCAGTAATAGAATTCACGGCGCCTTCGTACGGTTTCCCGGCACATTGTGCTCCGCTTCCGCGACGACGCTTGCTGAAACCAGCTCTGTTTCCACTTTTGTTTTGTAACCTCCTTTGCTACCGAATGAGAAATGCGTTGTAGGAATGTGTAGCCAGTTTTCAATACAACTACCGTGTCCTCACTTTTTATTGAGTATTTACAAAGCCGCACGCGAACACAACTATATTGATATCCACGTTGGAATGGAAATAATTCCATTCCAGATTTTCCATTCTTAATTTAGACTATTATCTTTTTATCGTAATATTTTAAGCCTGCTGAAAGACTACATTTATGTAGGAAATGGCCTTGGTGGAGTCGCTTTCTCACTTGTGATAATGCAATCCGTAGCATTCGTCTGAACAGTGGCACGGTTTTTACGGGGTTAACTAGCAAGAACAACTACATCTCCTTTGTATGTTGTTTATACGCGACTTCTCGTTCAAAAATGGTTCAAATGGCCCTAAGCACTATGGGACTTGACATGCGAGGTCATCAGTCCCCTAGAACTTAGAACTACGTAAACCTAACTAACCTAAGGACATAATACACACCCATGCCCGAGGCAGGATTCGAAGCTGCGACCGTAGTGGTCGCGCGGTTCCGGATTGAAGCGCCTAGAACCGCTCGACCAAAGTGGCGACTTCTCGTTCGCCGAATAAAAATATCATTTGTCTGTTGTCTTTTCGTTGTTTCATACCACCATAATATAAATCTCCCGACCGTGCTAGAGTGGTCTTTTCTCATCTTTTTGTTTGTTGTAGCAGTGTGTTCAATTTTTTTGTCCTCTCACAGTTACATTCATAAAGTGCATTAATAGTGTAATTTTAGTTTCCTAACACCCGTAATTGCAGTGAAAAATTTCGACTCAGTCGTCTGGATTCTTCTTCTGTTTAAAGCGTTTCAAATGGTTCAAATGGCTCTGAGCACCATGCGACTTTAACTTCTGAGGTCATCAGTCGCCTAGAACTTAGAACCAATTAAACCTAACTAACATAAGGACGTCACACACATCCATGCCCGCGGCAGGATTCGAACCCGTGACCGTAGCGGTCAAGCGGTTCCAGACTGAAGCGCCTAGAACCGCATGGCCACACCGGCCGGCTAAAGCGTTTCTTTCCCAAATTTCGCTTTGATAGAAAAGCGTAAGTAAGGCCATCACTGTGTAAAATATTATTGTTGAGTTCTTTCTACAGTTTCGTTATAAAGTTTATCTACATGTTCTTGAAAATGCAGGGAGTTTCAATGCAATTACTCTTGTTGCTTTTAACGTCGTCAAAGGAGCACTGAAAATGTGTTAGTATCTCTAACATTTTTCATTTCCGTTTCTTTCTTTCCCAGTTGTACGTTATGGCGATCTTCTGAGGTGGTGAACAAATCTTTGTATGTCATTTGAAACGCCTTGAAGGCATATGAAGAAAAGGCTGCTGACTGGTGTGTGTGTATAAGTCTATATAGGTAAATTCTCCGTACAGTTGATTAAGTCATCTTGGTACAAATTGAACAGATTAGTAAGACGTAATATACACTGATCAGCCAGAACGTGTTCACCACCGACCTACTATCGATATAAACCCGTCTAGGCAATAGCAATGTCACCTAATGAAGAATGGCTTCTAGTCAGACACACGCGCGGTGCGTGTAGTATCAGTGAGCGTGCTGTCTATGTGTAGATTGGGGAAAGCGCGCGATCTGTCTGAGTTTGCCCGAGAGCAGATTGTGATGGCGCTGAGGTTCGGCATGAGCATTTCGAAAACTCCAAACTTGTCGCGTGTTTGAGGAGTGCTGTGACGAGTGCCTTCGGCAGCTGGCGAAACCACGCCCAGACGTCGTATAGTTGGGCCGCCACCCCTCATTACATTTGTCGGACATCGTAGGGTGGGCAGACTGGCAAAACAGGACGGCGACGAACTGTGGCGAAACTGACATCAGACTTCTGAAATGGGCACGTGGCCATTGGTACTGGACGTTGGCAGAGCAGGACAGCGTTGCACGGTCTGATGAATCCCGATACCTTTTTTATCATGCCAATAGGAAAGCGTGAATCCGTCGTCTTCCAGGGGATCAGCTCCTTAACACCCGTTGTTTGGGGCGGAGAAAAGTTGGCGGCGGTTCTGTTATACTCTGGGGAACATTCACGTTGGCATTCATGGGTCGACTGGAGCTCGTGCAAGGTACCATGACGGCTGGGGTGAAATCACATTAGGTGTTCCACAAGGTTCGATCATGGGTCCCCTCCTGTTCTTTATATACCTGCATGTGAATGACTTCCCTTCTTATGTTAAACAAGATGCTGGACTGACACTGTTTGCTGATGATACAAGCATAATTATTAATCCAGTAAAAGAAATATCGATAGAAAATGATACAAATAAGGTCTTTGGAAAAATTATTAATTGGATTTCTGCGAATGGGCTTGCTCTGAACTTTGAAAAAACACATTACATCCAATTTTCTGCTGCAAAAAGTATAATCCCTTCAATAAACATAACACTTCAAAAGAAGTCAGTATCCAGGGTAGAGCGTACTAAGTTTTTGGGTGTACATATAGATGAGAATCTTAATTGGATAAGCCATATTTTGGATCTCCTAAAGCGACTAGGTTCAGCAACTTTTGAAATCAGAATAATTGCCAATTTTGAGGATGTTGAAATTAGTAAGCTAACATACTTTGCATACTTCCATTCTCTGATGTCATACGGAATAATATTCTGAGGCAACTCAACACTTGGGCAAAAGGTATTCACTGCTCAAAAGAAAGTAGTTAGAATAATGTGTGGGGTTCATAATCTCACATCTTGTAGGCATCTGTTTAAAAGGTTAGGAATTCTTACAACTGCTTCACAGTACATTTACTCAGTAATTAAATTTTTTCTCAACAACATGGACCAATTCAAAATCAACTGCGACATTCATGATCACAATACCAGAAAAAAGAAAGACGTACACTATCCTTTACTTAACCTATCTTTGCCACAGAAAGGGGTAAAATATGCTGCTATAAAACTTTTTGATAAACTACCAGATGAAATAAAATGTCTGACATACAGCAGTAATAGTTTCAAAAACAAATTGATATCAAACCTCCTTGACAAATCCTTCTATACCATAGATGAATTCTTGAATATGAGTAAATAAATCTGGAGATATAATATATGCATTTTGTGCCATTTAAGGGAATGGGATAGATAATAGAAATTTTTAGATATAACACTGTAATGTAAAAAAAAAAAAAAAAAAAACTTGTTTCCTGTGCGCGTTTGACACGTTCCACATCATAACGGTTTTTCCGTGCCATTGAACAATAGAACACGTAACTAACTAACTAACTAGCCGCCAAAGAGTACCGCACACTGGCTGCAGACCGCGTACACCCCTTCATGGAGACCAAGTTTCCCGACCGCAGTGGAATTTTTCAACAACATAAAGCACCATCTCACATGGCCAGGAGTATGATGGAAGGTTCGAGGAACACAGTGGCGAGTTGCAGTTGATGTGCTGACCCCCAGACTCACCAGATCTCAACCCGA
Organism: Schistocerca nitens; assembly: GCF_023898315.1. Classification (NCBI taxonomy): domain Eukaryota; kingdom Metazoa; phylum Arthropoda; class Insecta; order Orthoptera; family Acrididae; genus Schistocerca; species Schistocerca nitens. Next base: position 19,666,435 of record NC_064619.1, read on the forward strand.
TCGAACACTTCTGGTACGTGTTTGGACGTGGCATCCCTCCCCGGAATTAACAGCGGTGCCAATTCTCTCCAGCGACCTACCAAGGCCTCTTTGCTTCCATTTCACGACACGTCGTCGCTTTTATCCGTGACAAAGTTGGCCACACTGGCTACTAGGTGGGAGGTCATAATGTTCTGGCTGATCAGTGAACACCACAGTGCTTAATTTTTAAAGTGTCAGTTTCCCCATCATCGGCACCACGTTCTACAACAGTGGTGTTCCCGTATAGCCTTTAGATTACGTACAATTTGGCAAATATATGTCACGAACATAGGTAAGTAGCGGTAATGCAATCACTACGACTACTGTAACAAAGAACAGAAGGTTAGCATAGAATGGTAGTATAATGCAGTTATTATGTCTTACCTTTTCCTCCAGAATTTATGTAGTAGTTTTAATTTAGTAACAGATACTCTACTATGTACAAATCTCTGGGTCCCCGCTCCAATCTTTAGTCTTAGAAGCAAACTCAGTAGTTGTTGCTGAATAAAGCAACAGCCACAAATACTCTTCAAAGTCTCTTCGGGTTTGCTGCCGGATCCTAAAATCAACTTGACTCGATATTTCGGCGATCGGACTGGTCGCCATCTTCAGGAGAATGCTGCTTCTGCTGATGAATCCCGCTGAGAACTGACCTCTTATATAGGCCACCGTTTAGTACGCGGCGCATGCGCCGCCCATCACGGTTGCTGCCCTCCAAGATAGGGAGGTGGCCTATATAGGCCGTCGGTTTGGAGCCTGGCGTCAGTTCTCAGCGGGACTCATCAGCAGAAGCAGCATTCTCCTGAAGATGGCGACTAGTTGGATCACCGAAATATCGAGTGAAGTTGATTTTAGGATCCGGCAGCAAACCCGAAGAGACTTTCAAGACTTATTACGCCGGGTAAGCCTACGTAGTCACAGCAACAAGTACTTTTAAAATGTTTTATATCAGTGCTATCACGTCCGCGTTGAAATCCATATTGGATCTTGTGAACTCCACGCCCATTAATGATTATTGGTGGACAATGAAAGCAACCACAAGTAAAATCTTTACTTGTGGTTGCTTGCATTGTCCACCAGTAATCATTAATGGGCGTGGAATTCACAAGATCCAATACGGATAAAATAAAATTCAATTGCTTCCTTCAGAAATATTCGTACGCCTCCAGCTTATCGTTAGTCTTATCTCAAACTTTCAGCACCATTACATTGTAACTTTGCAAATGCAGAAGACACTGCAAAAACATTAGTGTAGTGAGGAATGAAAAATTATTTGGATATCGAGAACAAAGTTGTCAGATTGCAACAATCATTTTTTAGATATCTATGATAATAAATTAATTTCGAAGCAGCAAAGATGAATTTTTGCAATGGCTTAGATGGTTCCTTGAAGTGTTATGTTGCAGACTGATGTGTTTTACATTGATTGAAATAAAGAACATACGAACGCCGGTTATTTCTAGTGTCAAATCAACAACAATGACAGTTTTATAACTCCATATAATCTGAAGGAAGGCAATGGCAGTTTAGCGTCAGGCTCAAACACACACACACACACACACACACACACACACACACACACACACACACACAAAGGTGTTTTCTTACGACCAGAAGGAAGTAGTAAAAAGTTCTTAGACTTCCGATGTAAGTTACTTACAACAAAAGAGCAATCATTCCTTCTTCTTTTGCTTTATCGGTTCCAGATGGTGCACGCTTGGGGTAAATATTACTCGGCGTTTACTGATATTTATAAAGTTAGACATTATTTCAGTGAAGTCGATAACAGCATCCGTTCGCCAACATCTGCTCGTAATAGAAACCAACAAAATTGGCTTTAAAGAACAACCGGAGGATCGCAGATTGAAAATTAACGAGCAGTTTGATGGTGAGCAATTAATCGACGTCCGAGATTCGACTTCCAGATAAATTAGTGCTCAGTGATGAGGCAGCTGTGGTCGGAAACATTCCTCCGAGCCGGGTTGTTGGAACACATGTGATAAAAAGGAGCTTTCGCTAATACGGGGCAACCGTACATCGTACTGTGTGCTGTTGGTATGTGGAGGGCTTAAAACGAGTCAAAAGTACTCGTTACGATATACGAGCAGATTTTCAAGGTTTAGAGTTACTTTGATGAACAATGCTACAGAAAACAATTTCTGACGTAAATGTAAGGCACAAAAAGAAAGGTAAAGAAACTGTTTTTTCCCTCTACAGTGAGAGCGCCTTGTTGCCATCTGTTGGCTAGGAAATCAGCTCATTTGAACAGGGCACGTAACGATGCAATCTTTAAGGTAGTTTTTCTTTCTATATATCTTTCTCTCTCTCTCTCTCTTTCTCGTAATCCTGCTCTCAGCGCACGAATTACTTGAGAAGCAGAACTTTGAACAGCTTCACACTTCCAGAGAATGATTCGAAGATTCTCTAAGGGATCGATTCTTGACGGAAGCGAGGTTACAGCATTCTTATCGTGGCCACTGAAGATGTTCGTCCAAGAGGCGAGCCTTATATGATTGAGAGTTGTTGCCTTTCAGGCAGAAATCATAATCTCTCTCACCTAACGTGCCTGCTTTCGGTTTGCAAGTTAAGCTGTGACTCTTTTATGAAGAAAATAGTTTCCCATTGATTTTCAGCCGTGTGCACGCTTTGTTGCGTCTGCATACGTTCCCAGCTCTAAATGAGCCGCGAGTGACACACACACGATGAAATGAACAGAGTGTTCATGAAGCCACGGGAAGACGATAAGCAGGCAGAGTCGTGATCTTATTCCGTTGAATGGTGAGTGCATAGCAAGTGCAGATCATCAGCGCTTACTGTAGTCCTTGATCGTCCGTGATAGAGCTTTTCGGATCTCGAATCAATGCTCAGACTTCTTTCACAGTTTGCCGTCATATCTCTCCCAAATCGACCTTTCCACATTCTAATAATAACCAAACTGACTTTTCCCGCCGACAGAAGTCTTCAGCAAGACCCATAATTTTTTTCGTTTTAACCAACACAGTGGTACACAGCAGTACGGATAATGTTACAGACGAAATGTTGCCCGATAAGCAACTCGTGTACGAGTTCACTGAATGCAATGGAAGGCCGGTACAAAGACTCTACGCTGAGCTGTTCCCACAGCAACGTCAACTGCATTACAGTTGTGTGGCGTCTGTTACTTCTGCAGTTTTTCATAAACAAACACACTACCTGCTGCTTATCACTCTTAGTACAACACTGCGGGAAAAATTATGTAGAGCTAGAAATGAGCAGTACTGGATGCAAGCAGTAGAGCGTAGAGGGAAGTGGGCAGTACTGTTGTCTACAATAAGTACCACGAGTGAGTCGAACAAGTTCGTTACCCAACGAGACGTACAAGACATAGGGTGGACATTTACACGGAGGTGCAGATATTTTCAGTGCAGTACAGACACAAAGATGTATAGGGGTAAGAAATCACACGAGATACCACTACCCTGTAACGAACTCACGATAATAAAACGTCACACTTGCAAAATATCAAACTCAGTAATAGATCCCGCGAGCGAAAATTTGGGACATAATTCTGATAGTAAGCAGCTCTGACTTCAAAGTGTACAGCTTCCGCAATGAGATGACAGAAGTCATGGGATACAGATGGCCGTAGTATCACCTAACGAGTATATAAGGGCAATGCATTGGCGGAGCTCTTATTTGTAATCAGGTTATTCATGTGAAAATTTTTCTGTCGTGATTATGGCACCAAGACGGGAATCAACAGACTTCGAACGCGAAATGGTGTAGGGTGACAATTATTGAACTACACGAAAAAAAAAACGCAAATTAGTTACAAACTACGGCGTGCACACACTTTATTCAACATGTAAACGTCACTACAGATATTCGGGTTTAAGTGATTACCTGTTCGATATTCCTGCCATCATTGGCGATAATGTGGCGCAGACGAACAGAGAAATTCTGCACGATCCTCTGAAGTGTCGGAACATCGATGCTGTCGATGACCGCCTGAATGGCTGTTTTCAGCTGAACAATGGTTTTGGGGTTATTAATGTACATTTTGTCTTTAATATAGCCCCACAAAAAGGAGTCGCATGCGTTCAGATCCGGAGAATATGGTGGACAATCGAGGCCCATGCCAGTGGCCTCTGGGTACCCAAGAGCCAGAATGCTATCCCCAAAGTGCTCCTCCAGGACGTCAAACACTCTCTTGCTTCGACGGGATCGAGCTCCGTCTTGCATTAAGCGCATATTGCCGAAATCGGGGTAACTCTGAATGAAGGAGATGAAATCCTCTTTCAAAACCTTCTCGTACCGTTCGGTAGTCAATGTGCCATCAAGGAATATCTCTCCAATTATTCCGCGACTGGACACTGTACAGCACACATTCATCCGTCGAGGCGAAGAGACTTCTCGATGGCAAAATTCGGATTGTCAGTCCCCCAAATGTGCCAATTTTGCTTATTAACGAACAAGTCGAAAGGCCTTCGTCGCTAAACCAAACCATGCATCCGCAGACAAATTCCCATCATGCCCCGCGGTCAACAGAGCAGTTTGAGCGTCCTAACGCAAACCGTCCAGACTTTATGACGATTTAATTTCATATAGGTCAATATTGGGCACCCCCCAGCTGCAGCTACACACATGGGGCATTCCAATTCGGAAATAGTTAAGGGACTCAATATTCCGCGACTCACAGGGTCAAGAGGGTGCGGAGAGTACCACGTTTCAGGCATTATGTCACACCATAAAAAATGCAGTGACCGACGGTCTTCATTTAACGACCGAGAGCAGTGGCGTTTGTATTGAGTTATCAGTATTAACAGACAAGCAATACTGCGTGAAATAACCGCAGAAATCAAAGTGGGACATACTAGGACGTATCAGTTAATACAGGGCTGCGGAATTTGGCCATGACAGCAGACGACCGACCCAAGTGCCTTTGCTAATAGCACGACAGCGCTTACAGCACATCTCCTGGGCTGGTGAAAATATCGGTTGGACCTTAGACGACTGGAAAACCGAGGCCTGGACAGGTGATTCCCGATTTCATTAGGTAACACCTGATTTTACGGTTCGACTGTGACTCAGATCCTACGAAACCATGGACCAAGTTGTCAAGAAGGCACTGTGGAAGCTGGTGGTGGCTCCATAGTGGTATGGGATGTCTTTACATGGAATGGATTAGGGTCCTCTGGTCCAGCTGAAACGATCATTGGCTGAAAATGGTTATTCATGGAATTCATGTTTCCAGAAAACAATGGAATTTTTATAGATGACAATGCGCCATATCATCAGGCCACACGCAGTGGTCAGCACACTAGACTCGCATTCGGGAGGACGACGGTTCAATCCCGTCTCCGGCCATCCTGATTTAGGTTTTCCGTGATTTCCCTAAATCGTTTCAGGCAAATGCCGGGATGGTACCTTTGAACGGGCACGGCCGATTTCCTTCCCAATCCTTCCCTAACCCGAGCTTGCGCTCCGTCTCTAATGACCTCGTTGTCGACGGGACGTTAAACACTAACCACCACAACCATCAGGCCACAATTGTTCGCGATTGGTTTGAAGAACGTTCTGGACAAATAGTGCGAATAATTTGGCCACCCAGATCGCCAAACATGAATCCCATCGAAGATTTATGGAACGTAATCGAGAAGTCAGTTCGCGCGCAAAACCCAGCACCGGCAACACCTACGCAATTATGGACGGCTTCAGAGGCACCATGGCTCACTATTTCTGCAGGGGTCTTTCAACATTGAGTCCATGCCACGTCGAATTGCTGCACTACGCCGGGCAAAAGAAGGTCCGACGTGGTATTAGGAGGTGTCCTATCACTTTCCTCACCTCAGTGTAAATTTTCTCGCGCACCGATTGTTTGCCACTCGCTCCGCTACACTGCTGCCACCTACTGTCCGTGCGCTAAGTATTATACAGCTGAGTGACAACCAGAGCCCTCTTATGCGTAGGATGCTGAACGCGAGCGACGAGTAGGGAGAGGAGGAGGGGGAGGGGAAGGGGAGGGGGAGGGGAAATGGAGGGGGAGGGGGAGAGGTGGTGGCAGGTGGACACATCTGACCGACGTGATTTGAAATCTTGTTCGAGAACATTTACATTACGCTAAAAAAATAAGTAATATGCGCACGTAATATATCAACCTCAAGCAGACAGACATTCAGTATTACTTTAATAATTTTCTCGTACTGATATTCTGCAGCTATATACACGTCTCAAAATCGAAATGAGTAAACGTAAGGAACTGAAGAATTCCTATGAAATGAAGTTAATGATTTTCGATTATAGTTTCTCGTGCCAGTCATGTAAAAAATCAAATGGCTCTGAGCACTATGGGACTTAACAGCTATGGTCATCAGTCCCCTAGAACTACTTAAACCTAACTAACCGAAGGACATCACACAACACCCAGCCATTCCCTGACCCCGCCGGGAATCGAACCCGGGAACCCGGGGGTGGGAAGCGAGAACGCTACCACACGACCACGAGATGCGGGCGCCAGTCATGTAGAAGGATAATGTATCTCCTGCGAAGATACGTGTGGTGTCACCGCCAGACGCCACACTTGCTAGGTGGTAGCCTTTAAATCGGCCGCGGTCCGTTAGTATACGTCGGACCTGCGTGTCGCCACTATCAGTGATTGCAGACCGAGCGCCGCCACAAGGCAGGTCTAGTCTAGAGAGACTCCCTAGCACTCGCCCCAGTTGTATAGCCGATTTTGCTAGCGATGGTTCACTGTCTACATACAGTTGAGCATAGCCTTCAGCTACGTCATTTGCTACGACCTAGCAAGGCGCCATATTCAGTTAATTACTTCAAGAATGTATTCTGAACAGATAATATTGTGAATCATGTACCGTCAAGAGGGACGTTCATCATTAATGGATTAAAGTTAGGTATCAAGCTAATTACGTCGGCTTTCTGAATTCTCATTCCTTGTCATGTTCCAGACCTCACGTCAGTATAGTTCTTCCCTCCTCACGCCAGCCTGCGTGAGGTAAAACGCGTGCATTTCGGTCTCCACTCGTAACACGGTGTTGGCTCTTCTGCTAACACAAAAATACGTCTCTTTAACAGAGTCAGCTTTAAAATGCAAAGTGAATAACGCGCAACGGGGATGTTAATAATTAAAGAGCGCTACGATACTTCTTTAATGATACACTAATTCATGCTGTTTATTAACACAGCATTTGTTACTCGCAGCAAAAAGTGTTCAGAGCAATGAGGTCTCTTTACAAGCTTTTTTCAGAAGACTGGTTTGATGCGGCCGAGAACGAATTCCTCTCCTGTGGCAGGTTTTCCATCTCAGAGGAGCACTTGCATCTTATGCCCTCAATTATTTGATGAACGTATTCCTACCTGTACCGACCAGGGTAGCAGAGAGCGCTAATGCGCTGCTTCCTGGACTCGGGTAGGCGCGCCGGCATCGGATCGACTCCACCCGGCGGATTGACGACGAGGGCCGGTATGCCGGCCAGCCTGGATGTGGTTTTTAGGCGGTTTTCCACATAACGCTAGGTGAATACCGGACTGGTACCCACGTTCCGCCTCAGGTACACAACTCGCGGACATTTGAAAACGTTCGCACTATTCCATGGCTTACACTAGATGCAGACAGCAGGGGTACAATAATGCTGTCGTGGGGGGATTTTGGGTGGTGGCAGGGAGGACTTCCGGCCACCCTCTGCAACCAACACTGCCAAATCATTAGTAACACATAAACGCCCCAAGAAAGAAAGAAAGAAAGAAAGAAAGAAAGAAAATGTATTCCAATCTGTGTCTTCCTCTACAGATTTACCCTCTCCATCTCTGTCTAGTGTCATGGAAGCCACTCACTGACGTCTCAACAAATGTTCTACCATGCTGTCCATTCTTGAAGTGTTTTCCATATACGCCTTTCCTCGCCGATTCTGCGGAGAAATTTACCTTATCCACTTGTGGCATCGTCAGTGTGGGGGCGATCTGTAGTGTTGTGAATACCGAAAACATTCTCAAGTGCGAAGATCGCTTACATCATTTATTCATTTAGATGACTGGTTTCAAATCAAATGGTTCAAATGTCGCTGAGCACTATGGGACTTAACTTCTGAGGTCATCAGTCCCCTAGAACTTAGAACTACTTAAACCTAACTAACCTAAGGACATCACAAACATCCATGCCCGAGGCAGGATTCGAACCTGCGACCGTAGCGGTCGCACGGCTCCAGACTGTAGCGCCTAGAACCGCTCGGCCACTCCGGCCGGCTGACTGGTTTCGGCAAATCTTTGTTGTCGCGTTCGGATCTATGTTCACATCATTACGTTACCTCCTCCAGCAGAACAACAAGTGGTGCTATACATTGTATGTCCCGTTCGTATCGTGAAATACTCCAGAAGTCGGCATGGTAATTTTAAAATAACATCTATGTACGCACATATTATTGCACCGATTACAAGTGGTCACATTCATCGCCGCTTTACAACTGACAAAGTAGTGATGAATGTGAGCACTTGTAATCGGTGCAGTAACATATGTGTACTTAGCTGTTATTTCAAAATTGACGTGCCGATTTCTAGAGCAGCTCACAATACCAACATGGACAGACATCGTATAGCACCGCTTACCGCTCTGATGGAGGGGAGTGTGTAAAGGTGTAAACACAGATCCGAAGACGGCGACAGAGATTTACCGAAACGGGTCATCTGTGTGTGAATAAACGATTTTAGCGATTTTGGCAGTTGAGAATTTATTCAGTGTCCCTTTTCTTATCAGTCAACCAAATTTTTAAGGTTCTCCTGTAGCACCACATCTCAATTGCTTCCATTCTCTTACTTTCCGGCACAACTGACAGATTAGAAATCGCGCACTTTGGTCAATGAACAATACATATTACCAATGTCGTCAGAACAGTATTTCACAAATCTCTTAGTAGCTCTGCCGCATTGCACTTTGCGCTTGGACAGTAGGTGACTGCAACTGGGCGGAGCGAGTGACAAACAGTAGGTGCGTGTGAAAGTACTAAAGCTGTAGAGTTCAACAAGTTTCACCAACTGCGACATAATCGCGTGTACAAACAGTGATCCAATACTGTAAAATGCTTTTTTATTCCAGTCTCTGATCGCAAATGAATTCTTTAGACGATGACCGGTTTCAGTCTGTAACGACCATCTTCAGATCTTTTTTACACCATGTCCTAAAGTGATACGGCCATAATGGCATCGTCGAAACATTTAAATATAATCAGCATAGCATCGTCACATAGATGTTATGCTGATTATATTTATTTATATGTTTTGACGATGCCATTATGGCCATATCACTTTAGGGCATGGTGTAAAAAAGATCTGAAGATGGTCGTTACAGACTGAAACCGGTCATCGTGTAAAGAATTCATTTGCGATCAGAGACTGGAATAAAAAAAGCGCTTCAACAAGTCACAACTGCGTACTATCAGAATTATCGCCAAACTGACGCAAGGGATCGATTGTTGGGGTTGATATCTTAAAAATATGATTTCTGCCCTTAAGGTCAAATTGGTGATGTTTCCTGGTTGGTGTAACGTAGAGTGCCGCGAAGCGTGCATGACTGGCCATACTGAATTAACTTCGTGCGTGAGAGTGCCGCAAGTGGACCTTGGTGAGCAGGATAATTATTGTTTCTTCACGACAACTGTCCTTAGCTGACCTCAGTGCAGCGTGGGCTATCTATGAGGAGCGAGTACGGTTCCACGCATCCACGGCTCAGTGAGCGACGGAAGACTGAGTGCGTCTGCAGCAGGAAGTGTCCAGCAGCCTTGCCGGACACGGGAAAGCAATTAGCAGCCAGGAGGGGGGGGGGGGCGTTCTAATTAGCGTCCCCGCGGCAACAAATGACGGCGATTTGTCTGCCGCGCGGAGCGGCGCGCTGCTGAGCTCGTCATTAACTGCGGACTCCGGTCCACCAGCCGCGGCGCGCTCCCGTAGTACTGCCGCGCCGCCTGTGTTCTGCCTCCCTCCCTCCCACACACTCGCGCCGTTTCACAGTATTCTTTTATACACTAACTTCTGCAACTACCACACTGCCTGATGCCCAGTGGTACCAACAATGTTACGAAGAAATACATTCATAAGGGCTTGTATTGGTGTAACAAAAGATCTGAAAAAGTATACGTCAATGGAGAAGATTGACGGGGGCGGCAGTAGTGTGCGTAACGGAAATTACAGAGTAAAAAATAATGGATTGACACATCATTCACAGTAACAGACTGGTGCACAAATTCAGTTGGACTCTTAAAATTTATCTTTTACCAGCAGAGAAATCCGTCGTTGCCCAGGTATTTATTTACAGTCGTGCCCATTGATAGTGACCGCGCCAAATATCTCACGAAATACATATTCCTGTAGGTGGCAGGGGTAAAATACAGGGAGCGAAAGGCTATTTACAATTTGTACAGAAACCAGATGGCAGTTATAAGAGTCGAGGGGCATGAAAGGGAAGCAGTGGTTGGGAAAGGAGTGAGACAGGGTTGTAGCCTCTCCCCGATGTTATTCAATCTGTATATTGAGCAAGCAGTAAAGGAAACAAAAGAAAAATTCGGAGTAGGTATTAAAATTCATGGAGAAGAAGTAAAAACTTTGAGGTTCGCCGATGACATTGTAATTCTGTCAGAGACAGCAGAGGACTTGGAAGAGCAGTTGAACGGAATGGACAGTGTCTTGAAAGGAGGATATAAGATGAACATCAACAAAAGCGAAACGAGTATAATGGAATGTAGTCAAATTAAATCGGGTGATGCTGAGGGGATTAGATTAGGAAATGAGACACTTAAAGTAGTAAAGAAGTTTTGCTATTTAGGGAGTAAAATAACTGATGATGGTCGAAGTAGAGAGGATATAAAATGTAGACTGGCAATGGGAAGGAAAGCGTTTCTGAAGAAGAGAAATGTGTTAATATCGAGTATAGATTTAAGTGTCAGGAAGTCGTTTCTGAAAGTATTTGTATGGAGTGTAGCCATGTATGGAAGTGAAACATGGACGATAACCAGTTTGGACAAGAAGAGAATACAAGCCTTCGAAATGTGGTGCTACAGAAGAATGACGAAGATAAGGTGGGTAGATCACGTAACTAATGAGGAGGTATTGAATCGGATTGGGGAGAAGAGAAGTTTGTGGCACAACTTGACTAGAAGAAGGGATCGGTTGGTAGGACATGTTTTGAGGCATCAAGGGATCACAAATTTAGCATTGGAGGGCAGCGTGGAGGGTAAAAATCGTAGAGGGAGACCAAGAGATGAATACACTAAGCAGATTCAGAAGGATGTAAGTTGCAGTAGGTACTGGGAGATGAAGAAGCTTACAGAGGATAGAGTAGCATGGAGAGCTGCATCAAACCAGTCTCAGGACTGAAGACCACAACAACAACAACATTCGTGTAGTACGCAAAGAAATATGAATGTTTTAGTTGGACCACTTTTTTCGCTTTATGATATATGGCGCTGTAATAGTCAGAAACGTATAAGTACGTGGTATCGCGTAACATGCCGCCAGCGCGGACGGTATTTGCTTCGTGATACATTACCAGTGTTAAAATGGACCGTTTACCAATTGCGGAAAAGGTCGATATCGTGTTGATGTATGGCTATTGTGGTCAAAATGCCCAACGGGCGTGTGCTATGTATGCTGCTCGGTATCCTGGACGACATCATCCAAGTGTCCGGACCGTTCGATGGATAGTTACGTTATTTAAGGAAGCAGGACGTGTTCTGCATGTGAAACCTCAACCACGACCTGCAACAAATGATGATGCCCAAGTAGGTGTTTTAGCTACTGTCTCGGCTAATCCGCACATCAGTAGCAGACAAATTGCGCGAGAATCGGGAAGCTCAAAAACGTCAGTGTTTAGAATGCTAGATCAACATCGATTGCTCCCCTACCATATTTCTATGCACCAGGAATTGCACGGCGACGACTTTGAACGTCGTGAACAGTTCTGCCACTGGGCACAAGAGAAATTACGGGACGATGACAGGTTTTTTGCACGCGTTCTATTTAGTGACGAAGCGTCATTCACCAACAGCGGTAGCCTAAACCGGCATAATATGCACTATTGGGCAACGGAAAATCCACGATGGCTGCGACAAGTGGATCATCAGCAACCTTGGCGGGTTAATGTATGGTGCGGCATTATGGGAGGAAGGATAACTGGCCCCCATTTTATCGATGGTAATCTAAATGGTGCAATGTATGCTGATTTCCTAAATAATGTTCTACCGATGTTACTACAAGATGTTTCACAGCATGACAGAATGGCGATGTACTTCCAACATGATGGATGTCCGGCACATAGCTCGCGTGCCGTTGAAGCGGTATTGAATAGCATACTTCATGACAGATGGATTGGTCGTCGAAGCACCGTACCATGGCCAGCACGTTCACCGGATCTGACGTCCCCGGATTTCTTTCTGTGGCCAAAGATGAAGGATATTTGCTATCGTGATCCACCGACAACGCCTGACAACATGCGTCAGCGCATTGTCAATGCATGTGCGAACATTACGGAAGGCGAACTACTCGCTGTTGAGAGGAATGTCGTCACATGTATTGCCAAATGCATTGAGGTTAACGGACATCATTTTGAGAATTTATTGCATTAATGTGGTATTTGCAGGTAATCACGCTGTAACAGCATGCGTTCTCAGAAATGATAAGTTCACAAAAGTACATGTATCACATTGGAACAAGCGAAATAAAATGTTCAAACGTACCTACGTTCTGTATTTTAATTTAATCATTTGACCTGTTACCAACTGTTCGTCTAAAATTGTGAGCCGTATGTTTGTGACTATTACAGCGCCACTACCACAAAGCGAAAAAAGTGGTCCAACTAAAACATTCATATACGTACTACAAGAATATGTAATAAAAATGGGGGTTCATATTTAAGAAAACGCAATTGATATCCGTTTGACCTATGGTAGCGCCATCTAGCGGGCTAACCAAAGCGCCATCTGGTTTCCCCCTTCAAGCTAGACAAGTTTCGTTCTTTATAGTTTTTTCGTTTGACGCTTATTTCGTGAGATATTTGGCCCGGTCACAATCAATGGACCACGCTGTACACTGCATGCGAAATTTATTGCGAATAGGTTTAGCAGCAAAGAAGTAATAAATTTCAGTGTCAGGCATGATATGTCAATTTTTGAGGCATCTCATTATTTATGATGTCGTACAATGACACAATTTTGCACTTTCATTCAGCGTTATATGTGAATACTGTCTGCAAAATGTATCTGGAATACAGTCAGTGGTAAATAAGTAATAAATGATAACGTCATGCCTCAAGTGGTGCTTTCACGCCATGAACAGCAAAAAAATAGTAAGCGATGAACTTTTTTCTTCATCATTTTACACAAATCGTCAGCGATAAAAAATTTCGTAAACGTTTGTTGCATGACGCTAAGTGCTCTCATTCTCAAATAAACGGTGAATAAAGTTTGGCAATACACGCGTCGCGGGCTACGCTTCTTTTCCACCCCCACCCCTTTGAAGAGTAGGTGGTTCTTACCGCCACAGCTATTGTTGCCTGACACTAAGCTATACGTGTAACAGATTTGGTTCAAATTGGTCCTGCGGTTGAGGAAGTGATGTGGGTCATAGCCTACATAAAGTATGGATTTTGTCGTGTCACTTGTACATTTACTTTTATGGCATGACTACACATCAGAATACCGCAGCTCCATGTGGATACGACTAGTTGCTTATGCAGCTACAAAGGTCTGAAGACGAACAACTCTGATCGAAACTTGTCATACAATAAAAATTAGTGATGCCCCTGACGCGGCGATGTGAACTATAAATTTCAAAAACCAACACGTTGCTGAATCTTTCGCGAGGAATATGTCGCCAATAGTGCAATAGCGTCCTGCTGAAGCATTATTTCTCACATTTGCTTTTTGGCAAAACTCGATAAATTTGGGACCCATGTTGCACAAAACTTCCTCAGAGTACATAAAATCAGTGGCTCTCTCCCGTCTACTCTGACTATGGCGTTCTTTACATCACACGCGTTTCATCACCAATTGGCTTCAGCGTTCTTTCCACTGTCTCGTCCACTGCGATATCTCAATCTTAGAGCGGCAGGGCCTTCACGTCTCTTGTGCTTCCTGGTTCTCCACAGGGAGACGGTCTGCCGCTTTGATCTTCGTCATTCTGACTTGTTTGACAAACAGTGGAAACATCTGCAGCACGTGGTCACTGTCATAAGAGTGTGTGTTGTTAGCGCAGTCTTCTACCAACTCGGCAAGGATTATTGCAGTGTTGCTCCCTTTAAAATACAGAAAACCAATTCCTGCACTGTGCTCTATTTTGTCGATGACCTGCTGACCTGCAACGTCTCTCTCTCTCTCTCTCTCTCTCTCTCTCTTTTTTTTTTTTTTTTTTTTTTTCTCTCTTGTGTCATGTGCGGTACTGAAGCTCCGGCATTTCAGTGACTGACAAAACTCCAAACATATACGTAAGAAACAGCTTTTGTTGATACTCAATCTACAGTTGCCTACGTTATTCATTTATTCATGGAGAGACAATACATTGAGGAGGAGGGAGGAGAAGTGAAACAGGGGAAGGAATGAAGGGAGGAAAGTTAACGTCCAGTGGACATTTAGCTAACGAGAATTCTAGTGGACAAGGATGGCGAAATCCACAGCGTTGCTGTAAGAACTATTCCGCATTCGCTTAACAAAGGGACTGCGCCTACTCGTCATTACCGATTCCGTCCAAATTTATCGGAAATCAGAAATGGCTGTGAGCACTATGGGACTTAACATTGTAGTGGACTGACAAGGCAGCCAGTCCACAGTGACGGGTAGCCGAAAGGGCACACGTACACACACGCCGACTGGCGCGAAGTCTGGAACAGGATTCGTAATGAATGTGATAAAGAAAAGAACGTAGCTACTAGAACACTTAACTTTTATATCGTCCTTTGGTATACAGCATTCTTGATGATACAAGTGAGACTCTTTAGATTCATGAAGTAACTAATGGCGCCTTGCTAGGTCGTAGTCATGGGCTTAGCTGAAGGCTATTCTGTCTCTCGGCAAATGAGAGAAAGGCTTCGTCAGTGTAGTCGCTAGCAACGTCGTCGTACAACTGGGGCGAGTGCTAGTACGTCTCTCGAGACCTGCCTTGTGGTGGCGCTCGGTCTGCGATCCTGACAGTGGCGACACGCGGGTCCGACATGTACTAATGGACCGCGGCCGATTTAAGCTACCACCTAGCAAGTGTGGTGTCTGGCGGTGACACCACAAACATCTATGGTCATCAGTCCCCTAGAACTTAGAACTAGTTAAACCTAACCAACCTAAGGACAACACACGCATCCATGCCCGAGGCAGGATTCGAACCTGCGACCGTAGCAGTCGCGCGGCTCCGGACTGCGCGCCCGGAACCGCGAGACCACCGCGGCCGGCAAAATTTATCGGATATCTACATCGTGACCAGTAATGATAGTCACTGAAGAGAGAGCTCCAGACAGCCTAACGTTTAGAAAAATTATAGCACATCATATACAAAACATTGGCTATTATCTCGGTTTATTTGTAGTGCAAGTAACATAAAAATTAAAAACAAAAAGGAGATTCCGCTTAGGGAATCGATCCCACGGCCCTCTGATTGCCGTTCTTTACTCCTAACTATGCGCAACTGTTGTCTGGAAACAGATCCCACAGAATTTGCTGTCTTTTCGAAACGCTTGGCGAACTGGAGCTCTGGCTCCTGTCACGTTCATTTGTGGCCAAGGCCTGCAATGCCATGAATTTGAACGCAGTCGATGACGAGCAGGTGCAGTCCCTTTTTGAGTCAATATGGTCGTACAGGTGTTCGATTTCCGCCAACCCACAAGTCAACGCTCGAATCGACTCTGTTTTTCTGTGAATAAAACCACCTAGATCGCTTATTAAAATTCCTTTATTTATTACTACATTTCGGCTACTGTCATCAACACATATCAAATAATGGTGGGGGGGGGGGAGGGGGGGCATTATGCATAGGTTTTAGTACTGGCGCAGTACCTTCTTTTATACGTTTGAACCTTACTGATATCTGATGGTGGCAGAAGACGAGGCGTTGTAATAAATGGAATAATTTTAATAAGACAAACATATGAGTACAATTTTAGAAAAAATAGATGATTTATTCAAGAAAAGCAGAGTCGTAAATTGAGCTAGTCGTTAACGCGTTGGTCCACCTCTGGCCCTTTGCAATCAGTTATTCGGCATTGGTTGACAATTGTTAGATGTCCTCATGAGGGATATCGTACCAAATTACATGCAATTGGCGCGTTAGATCGTCAAAATCCCGAACTGGTTGGAGAACCATTCCCACAGTGCTCCAAGCGTTCCCAACTAGGCATAGATCCGTCGACATTGCTGGCCAACATCGGGTTTCGCAAGCACTAAGACAAGCATTAGAACGCTCGCCGTGTGCGGACCGGTCTTTCCGAAATACAAACCCAGGATGGCTTTCCATGAAGGACAACAAAACGGGGACGTACCGCTGTGCAGCAAGACTGCCGCGGGTCACAACCAAAGGCGACCTGCTATGAAATGAAATAGTGCCTGGTTTCTGGGCCGTACGGCGGACGGCGTAGAGGTCGTCATCCCACCACTGTACGGGACGTCGCCACACAGGTCTTTGCTTGTCATTCGGGTTCATTTCGAAGTGGGATTCATCACTGAAGGCAATTCTACTCCAGTCAATGAGATTCCAGGCCCAAGACGTGTCTGGAGACGCTCCAGAAAGCAGTGGGATATCACCCCGGCTGTCGCCCGCCATACGGCCTGCCAGCCAGGAATGATGGTCTGGCTTGCCTATTCATTTCATTTCATAACATGACCCTGCGACCCCTTCGGTCATCACCCGTGGCAGCCTTACAGCACAGCCGTACATCGAAGAAATTCTGCGCCCCGTGTCGCTCCCCTTCACGGCAAACCATCCCGGGCTTACATTTCAAGAAGAGTATACCCACCGACACCACTGCTTCGTGCTTGCCAAACCCTACCTTGGCCAGTGAGGTCGCCGCATCTCTCTCCAGTTGAGAACGTTTCGAGCATTTTGAGTAGGAGCCTCAAACCAGATACTGTGAGTTAACGAGCATTGCGCTCTCATTTAAATATATGGTCGAAATAGTCAGCCTACAGGAATTTTGAAACGAACCTGTCGTCGAGGACCGCGTGCCACAAAGGGCGCAGATTCGCCACGAGTTGGGGAAACTCACAGGTGTCTATTGAGACCTAAGCGCTGAGGTGTGCGAGTGAGACCGACGAGAACGTACGTCATAGGGAAACCCAGTAGAAACTATTTGCGGCCAAGGAGATGTAGCAATGTTAAATATGGCGGACCTACGATCGGCCACAAAGGGAAACTATTTAATTTTGTAGTAAAGCAGGGAATGAAGCCACAGTACTTTTAATCTACCATCCTTCTTAAATTTTCAGGGTGATCCCAATAAAACTTGAATATTGATCATCTCTGTAATAGTTTATGATTTACTGTTGAAGCGAAATTCACAAGTTTTGTAACAAAGACCTGAATGCTAAAATCTGAATGCTTTGGTCGATCTTAACGACCGACATTTCATATAGAAGCGCATCATTAAAATGACAAATGTTGTAAATATCAACTCTGTAACTTTATTTGTTTAAAGGATATAGTAAATTTAAATTATCAGTATTTTTAGTTAAGCATCACACATTTCCTCCACACAAAACACACTGAACGATGACAGCATGACACGTTATTGAATCATTAGGTAATAGAGTATTTATTGTAAGGTCTAGTGCATAATAGTTGCTTTTGTTCTTTATTTATTTATCAGAAAGCACATTGGTGCAAGGCTACTGGCCGTGAAATTCAAATTTAAGAAGGAAATTGTATTGGTTTTATGTAAAAGAATTTAACTTTTATTATGTAATGGATATTATTGTTACTTTATTTAGAACGTGAAAGTTGTCAAGCTTTGATTATTTAAATATGCTAAAATGTAAAGTAATGTAGAATAAGCTGTAGCCAATCAGATGGACGGCTTCAACAAAGGGAACTGCCGTAGTGTGTTGAGCGATATTCGGCGCGCTGGAAACGCAGCTCGGGCCGGGCAGAGAGGGACAGTTCTGGTCGAGGCACCAAAGGGTACAGTCCGGACGGAGACGCGAAAACGGACAGGTCGGCAGGAGACACCAAAGGGTACAGTGCTGGAGGAGACGCGAAAGCGGAAGGTCGGTCTTTAGGTAGGTAGGAAGTGAAACGAGTTAGAAAATTTCGCGTTGTGTGGCATCGCGGGACTTAGTCTCTGGTGTGAACTCTCATAACTTTTCGTGTACTTAAGGAGGCGGAGTATTGGGCTTGTGTTTCGCGATGAGATTGTGAATGATCGAGTTGTATCAAATAGATATGAGCTCTAGTGTAACAGTAACTCTAAATACGACCACTTTCGGTATTAGTTTGCTTTCTGATTAAACAATATTCTAATCAAATTTCTACTGTGTGGCCTACATCATTTATGGGTCGTTAATTTAGTTCCCGACGTTATTATTACTGTTATTATATGTTATATTAATTTTTTATTTCGCAAACTTGCCATCAGCCAGAGAATTTAACCAAAGGGTCACAAATGCCTAATTTAGCGTGTGTAATGCGACACGCGCGGGTCAACCCCAAGACGAGTCTGAGTAACGTGACCATGCGTCAAATTTTTTTTCGGGACAGTCCCGATTTTTGTGTGTCTGTCCTGATTTTTTTCCAAAGGTAATTCGGGACACCTGTTTGTCCCCAAATTAACAATTTGTCCCAAATTAGACATTCATTTCACCTCTGTCGGTATATTTTATTATTAGTTTTAGTTATGGTGGGAAATTGTTTGATAAGAGGGTACGACCAATTGTCGAAACCGTTATCAAACTGTTTCTACTGTGCAAACACGTGTTGGCCGCAGCTCGAACATGCAGTCAGAGACCACGGCAACTGGGAAAAAGTCGCACTCGAACGCATTCGCGCGGTCGAAACGGTTCTAACCGTAACTCGAACAGAAGAAGGAAGAAATCTGCATATTTTCGGATAGCCATCGAAGAGGCAGACGAGGTTTTATGGCAAACATGCAGACGAAATACAAAGTAACTCGAACAGACGAACCGTAATATAAGCTCTCGTTGACTCTGGCGTCGCCAACGCAGTGTATGCTGGTCTCTAGAATACTACCATTTGCCATCTGTGTGCGCCATATTGTATCAGATTGAATTTTGTGTTACGTTTATTTGTTTTTCCTCGTCAGGAATAATAACAATAGTTCTTCGCAAGAATGAGTTTAAAGAAGCGCAAGTGCTCCTTCAATGAACTTTGAGCCAAGTTATTTCGACGAAAAGGAACCGAATGTGAGCCCGAGCAGCTTTCGGGATGTTAGCTCGTAGGGTTTAGACGATTTAAAGCGCCAGTTAGACAGAGCTTGTAACGATATCCCTCAAGAGCACATGCAACATCTCTGTCAATCAATACCAAGCCGAATAACTGATTGCATAAAAGGTCAGAGGTGCTCCAATGCTTTACTGACACGCTGAATTTCTGAAACTTTTTCTCTTGAATAAATTACGTGATTTTGCTGAAATAGTAATCATTTATTTGTCCGTACATGTCGCATCAAATTCACTGATTTCTGTCCAATTCGTGTAAGTCCTTTGTGGTGCGTCCTTTTTTGCTGTCTTAGACTATTCACAATGGTCGCGGACTCATACAAGCAATTGGTTTCCTTTGTTAATATTAAGCGTTAAGGTTCGTTTACACTGGGATACATGTATCACGACATGTATGAGCGACATGTCAATTTGACATGTCGCGATACATCACCTCATACAAAAATTCACGGAACTTGTATGTGGACCCTCGAGCTCATACATGTCGCGTATACATTTTGTATATCGCTTTTTGGCCATATACGCGACATGTATGAGCGACATTTGAAGAACTCGCGCATGCGCAGTACTATCATTTCCTGTCGTCTTGTCGACTGCCGCTTATTTCGACGATTAGCGCATGCGTAGGACCAGGCTCTTTGGCAGCTGTTTGAGTTTTGAAGGTGCCGACTGTCGTTTCGGCGTTAATGTATCTGCATAGAATATCAAAAAGTGCCATATGCAACATTATTCTTCGTGTTTGCGAGGCCATTGTGCAAGTTTTATCCCAAGAAGTGAAGGTAAAAGTTTTATATATATATCAGAGTATGTAATACATTATATAATTTTTTCATGCATCTGGCACGTATATCAATGTTTTGCTATTATTCCGGCGGCCTCGCGTGATAATGTTGACAACGGATGCCGACAATCGTGTGTGAGACGTTGGCATTAGCAATCGCTCGACAATGCAAATGTTTTGTCATGAACTCCTCGTTTTACGAGGAATCCCCAGTGGCTAAAAAAAGGAGTGTTACTGCCAACTGATCCTCTGGTGGAATCGCTTCCCGAAAGTTTGTGTTGGTTTTGGACACAAGAGGAGCCACAAGTGATAACAAACCGCGGAAATCCTCCATACTCATCCTAACATAATTTCTAAAATATGCGCCTTCCTCTAGCGTTAATTCGCGAGAAACTCTCTGTGCCACCATCTACGCTTCCTCCGCCTTTTCTTCCTATCATCTTCCAAAAGAGCAAGTGTATCAGCACATAAAAATGTGAAATCTTCCAAATCGTCGTCGGAAGCTATCGCACAGTGATACAAATCAACCAGTGTAAACGCACGCTCATACATGTATGAGGTTGATACTTGTCAACTCATACAAGTCGCGATACATGTCACAAAGTCGCATACATGTGCCGATACAAATCGCAGTGTAAACGCACCTTTAAGCGACACTGTTGAGACGAGTGAGCAGCAGGAAGGCGAGGAGAGACAGTAGAGAGTGCCGCCGACCTCTCAGTGGAGGGTGAGACACGGCGTAGTAGCTCGGCGAGCGGCGCATTGAGTGCCGCGGGTCTGGCCGGCGTATATCACGGGCGCGCCGGTCGGCTGACAGCTCCCTCCCACAGCCAGGGGCAGCGGCAGGGGCAGAGCGCTCAACCCGCAACACAATCGATAGGCGCCCAGCGGGCCAACCTGGCAGCCGGACCGCCGCCGCCTCCGCCGCCTCCTACTGCGCTTCCCTGGCCGGCGCTCCGCCTCGCTTCCCTTTAATTAAACACGCCGCATTCTTTCCGGAAACAAGGCCGGCGCAACTTCATGCCGCTCCGGAATGCAGCCTTTCCCTTGTGCAGCGCTCCACCCTTCCACCCCCGCGACGTTAAATACACTTCCTCGTGGGTGCCTCCTCTGGCCTCTGAGCGATGGACACGTACAGAGAAATGGCTACTCAGAAGAAATTGCAATAGGCCGAAGGACAAGGGCGGAAAACACGTAACGTTGGCGACAGCCCCGGACGGTGCACAAGTCCCGCCCAATCACCCCCCTCCCCCACACCAATCAATATCCTAAGCTCCGCCCATGGTCTTCCGCACGTTCCAACATCAAAGTTGTTCGTATCACAGATATGCCAGTTATAACAAGGGAGAAAATCAGTAGTTAGTACGAAATACAGTTTTTCCGGTTCCATTGTGAAAAGAATTAGAAATATGTTCATTGAATATGCGAGTTGAAAAATCATCAATAAGAAAGAAATATAAAAGTGGTATCCACACTGTCTTTTTTATTTCATCACCTTTCATCTCCACTATACCAAAAAATCTGATATTTGTTAACTGCAGCGAGCGCAAATTTCCGTCACCTCGCGTAGTGTAAGAAATTCTGTTGGGAAATATTAATTAGTAGTATCGCCAAGGATGGTGTCCATTATCTCGATTGTCTAAAGTCAATGTTGTGCATAAACAAGGCAAAGTCGATGTCTTGGTTTGTTTCTGATTACATCATTAAGACTAAAGAATATAAGAGTGGGATAATGTAGAAATGCGTAATGCAAGCAGTCAGATATTTATACAGTCACATTCTTCATTAATATTTGCCTGTGTAATGGGTGAATTTTTACTTGTGAACTCTTATGACTGCTTGCTTATAGCAGACACGAGATTACTTTGAGTTCTTCTTCAGTGTTTGAGAGCTTTAGAGCTGCCTATTGTTAAACATATGTACATAATTTCGTCAGTGTCATTCCAACACATCTTATTGTACTGTAATGTCTGTTAGATATCAGTTTTGACAGCAGTTGGCCACAACAGTCAAGGTTAGATACATTGTGTATGATAACTTTATGGAGAGTGCATATCTATGTTTCATTTTGACAGTATTATACAAACTGCTACGAAGTACTAACAGCACAACACTGCTAGTATGAACAACCGCGGTAAAACACAACACGACGAACAAAAACACGACAGCGACGAGGACCACCAAAGATCATATTGATGCGCTCTTGGTTGGTGTGGAGGGGGGAGGGGGATAGATGGGCGGGGCTTGTGCAAATGTCCGGGGCTGTCGCTAACGTTTCCTAGAAAACAGTGGTGCAAGAAAGTTTCTCCCTTTTATGGAAAAGTAACTGATCTTATCGGAAAGATTTTACATAAATGGAACATCAGGCCGGTCTTTGGACCAACAGAGAAAGTATGTCACTACTTCAGATCCGTAAACAACCTCTCCTGCCAGAATGCTGAGTATACTGTATAAAATTCCATGTACGTGTGGAAAGTTCTACATTAGAACTATAAAGAAAGCATGATTGCACGCGCGAAGCAACACAAACGTCTTTGCCGATCCAGGGAAGTAGAAAAACCACCTCTAGCTGAGAATTCTCTTTAGTCAGGAGACCCATAAGTGAAGCTTTGCGAAACAAATATTGGCCATTATACACTGAAGCGCCGACCCGAGTGGCCGAGCGGTTCTAGGCGCTACAGTCTGGAAACGCGCGACCGCTACGGTCGCAGGTTCGAATCCTGCCTCGGGCATGGATGTGTGTGATGTCCTTAGGTTACTTAGGTTTAAGTAGTTCTAATTTCTAGAGGACTGATGACCTCAGCTGTTAAGTCCCGTGGTGCTTAGAGCCACACTGAAGCACCAAAGAAACTGCTGTAGGCATGCGTATTCAAATACTGTACAGAGATATGTAAAGAGGCAGAACACGGTGCTGCAGTCGGTAACGCCTGTGTAAGATAACAGGTGTCTGGCGCAGTTGTTAGATCGGTTACTGTTGCTACAATGGTAGTTTATCAAGATTTAAGTGAGTTTCAACGTGGTGTTATAGTCGGCGCACAAGCGATAGGACATAGCATCTCCGAGGTAGCGATGAAGTGGGGATGTTCCCGTACGACAATTTCACGAGTATACCGTGAAAATCAGGAATCCGGTAAAATATAAAATCTCTGAATCCGCTACAACCGGAAAAAGATCTTGCAATAATGGAACCAACAACGACTGAAGGGAATCGTTCGAAGTGACAGAAGTACAACCCTTCCGAAAACTGCCGCGGATTTCAATGCTGGGCCATCAACAAGTGTCAGCGTGAACCATTCATCGAAATGTATCCATATGGGCTTTCTGACCGGAAGGCCCACTCGTGTACCCTTGATGACTCCACGACACAAAGCTTTACGCCTCGCCTGCGCCCGTCGACACCGACATTGGATCGTTGATCACTGGTAACGCATTGCCTGGTCGGACGAATCTCGTTTCAAATTGTTTCCAGCTTATGGACGTGTACGGGTATGGAGACAACCTCATGAATGCCCTGTACGTCAGCAGGAGACTTTTCAAGCTGGTGGAGGCTCTATAATGGCTTGGGGCGTGTGCAGTTGGAGAGATATGGGACGCCTGATACCTTTAGATACAACTCTGACAGGTGACACGTACGAAAGCATTCTGTCTGATCATCTGTATCCATTCATGTTCATTGCGCATTCCGACGGACTTGGGCAATTTCAGAAGGACAATGCGACATCCCATACGTCCAGAATTGCTACAGAGTGGCTCCAGGAACAGTCTTCTGAGTTTTAACACTTTGGCTGGCCACCAAACACCCAAGAAATGACCTTTAATGAGCATACCTGGGATGCCTTGCAACGTGCTGTTCAGAAGAGATCTCCATCCTCTCCTTTCTTACGGATTTATGGACAGCACTGAAGGATTCATGGTGTCAGTTTCATCCAGCACTACTTCAGATATTAGTCGAGTCCATGCCACGTCGTGTTGCGGCACTTCTGCGTGCTTCACGATATTAGGCAGGTGTACGAATTTCCTTGGCTCTCCAGTGTAAAAACATCCGGATATTCGTAGCTGTTACTACCGAGGCTTCAAATATGTCGAAGTTTGTATAATGGGCGGATATTTCTAGTTTATGCCTAAGCACTGTTCTAGAAGCACTTGCATATTGGAATGAACGTTGTATGTAACGCTTCTTGGGTAACATGTTACGAAACGTTTAACATTCGCGCTTTTGTACCAGAAGCACTCGATGCTGGCATAAGTGCCGAAACTGTATCGTCAGCTGGAAAATAAAACATTACAGACAACGGCAGAAAGACATACTCCAGAAAACCTCTGAAGGTATCCAACGCAGTTCTGCACGAAACTTTAGCAACGAAAAAGTTCAGTGGACCATGACCACACCGCCCGAAAGATTCAGTAGTAAACAAATGTAGAATTCCATTTAGATGGTACTTACCAACAATTTTCTCACAATCTTCAAAAATCTTTCCTGAGTGTTACGATATATTATAAGAAACAGGTTTGCTTGTCTCATTATTTTACATTACTCGCGTGACATCATACATGTCTACTCTATTTGGAGGATAATGTTTCAAATCTGACCCATTTGATTTAGGTATTCCATGGTTTCCCTAAATAGTGCTCGGAATGCTTCAAAATCGCGGGCACTACCTTCCTTCCCGCACTAATGCACCTGAGTTATACCTTCGAACGAACAATTAACATTTTCACCAGTTAATACTCATCTACTTGTTTCATGCTTTTTCACAAAATAGGGCCACACCACCAACGGATAGAAACACGGACAAAGGAACGTAAATGAAAATATTGCGCTGTAATTATGCCTTATGTACGTACACTGCTTATGGATGTGACATAGTTTTAAATAATTAGGTTATTAATCAGGACGAAAATCTCACGCTATGAGCAAGCTAGTAGCACGTTAATATTGTTAACCAGACGATGAAAGTTGCTCAAAGAAAAAGGTAAGAGTTAGTATACCGCTTAATCTTATTAACCCTAGATTACCAAACCCTCTTAAAATCTACGATTGTAGTAGGGTACAAAACAGGACACTTTCCACTTAATTTGGTATGTCACGTACCATTGGGGATCTAATAACTGTATTTAAATAATGCATAGTCTATACATTATAACTTCTTTTAATAATTTTTGAGAAGTACGACATACGATGTAACATTTTCCCCTGTTCAGTTTTGTAGGGCTAAAGAAATATATGGTAGAACCATGGTACACAAGAGGTTTAAGAACAGAGCAATTTAAAGCACTCAACTACCCAAACGTCGATTTTAACAGCTGATGGATTATGTAGTCGTGATGCTACTGTATCTCGTATGTCTTTGCCCTCCACGAATTTGTAACCGACACATTCACAAATTACAACGAAACTATAGTTTAATATGGTACCCAAAGTATGCTGGAGATTTTCCTCCGCACATATACAGACCAGAGATGAAATTCATTTTTAGAAGTCTTAAAAAGTAATAATGAACGGTAATCTGACGCCTAACATTCAAACTTGACCTCGTAGGACGCTAAGCATTGCGACTTAACACACACACACACACACACACACACACACACACACACACACACAAACACACTACGTATTCAGACGAATGTTCTCGTTGCAGAATGTTCATTTAAATAAGATATTCAAAGGCCCATTTTTGTGAATGCGCTACTCATTCCGTCTTCTATACGACCTTCAGGCGAGATATAAAGTTGCCGTGGTGACAGAGCTGCAGTTTTCCTCGGACTGGTGTTTGAAGTAATGTCCAGTTAGACTGCACAATATATCCTTACACTGTCGTATACAAGCCAGGCAAAGTCCACTGCGCAGCCGGCGTGGCAGATTGCTAACAAAGGGGACCCGGGTTCGATTCCTGGTCCGATGGGATATTTTTCTGCCCTCGGAGACTGAGTGTTGTTCTTACGTTCGTATTATCGTCACTCACAAGAGAATCGTCTCGAATACGCTATCACACGATCCCTCCATTACTGAGCTGACTGAATGGAAAACAAAAAAAGGTTCGGTCTGTCACGGATACTGACGTGTAGTAAACATGGGAATCTAAAGAATACGTTGACATTTGGCTGATACTCGGCAAATGCAGACATGATGCCAATGAAGGATCCATGGATTAAGCTTTCAAATATCCTGTTCAAGGAGCTCTGTCAGCCATTACGTTGTGTACTCAGGAAAATGGGCACTGGTTGCAACATCTCACTTAAACGAATATTCCGCCAACAGAACGTTGATCTTAACACAGCCAGTTACGTACAGCATGTTGCAGCACCCACTAAAATTTCGAAGGTTACGAGCTCCCTATCTTAAACTGATGGAAATTTGATTAAAATTGGTTTTTACACGGATCGTTTGAATACATCAGCTACGTGATAGAGAAAATAGTGTTCTATCTAAAAAATTATAATTCGCTGCTGGAATTCTCTGTAAAATAACTAAATTAACTATGTTCATAATGTTTCTTACATTTTCCTGACTGAATAACTACTCCTCTCACTTGTTATTTTGTAAGTTACAAAGAAAAAACGCGTGATCTGGGCCACCGTGTTTGTTCATGCAGTTTCTCTCTTTTTTTTTCCTTTTCTCTTTTTTTACGCTGCGATGTAACAGTCATTCAATAAATTTTATATGAACGCACCGCCATTTGACTGTATTGTTGTTTATTTTATTAGGACACAAGTTTCGGCCTTTTATGCAATTTTCAAGTAATATATGAAAGTAAACCTGTTATTATTAAATATGACGTACTCTCTCTACTATTTACTAATCTTTTTGCAAGATAATGATTTTACATCTGGCATTTCGTGGGGAGCGCATATTTTTCTTAATTAATGGCGAATTTGGAGCTTGATGTCCTGCAGTATATGTTAATGAGATAAACCCAGTCACTTTAAAAATGCATAAAATGCCGAAACCTTGGTCGTAATTAAACAAACATCAATACAGTCAAATGGCGGTTTGTTCTTTCTCTTTTTTTTAAAAAAAAAAAAAAGAGGTTTCTCATTTAGGGGCGAAACAGATTGGATCCAAAGTGGTCACCAGAAGTCGAACCCTGGTCATCCACTTCAGTATACATAAACGTTAATTGCTACGTAGGTGGGCACAGTTCCATAGGATTTAGTGCAAACTGAATCGCACTTGGAGGTTCTGAAATAAATTTGTCGTAAGCGAGAAAAAAAGTGTCAATTCGCGATGTCGCTATGGAACTTCACGAAGATAAAATATTAACGAACATTTATCTCACATTTTCTACAGAAGATGACGTGTTCACGGAACGCTAGAATGTGTTGAGAGTTGCTGTCATGACTGCTACATTCATCAGGTGTTCGTGAAGACAAGTACACTACTCGTCATTAAAATTGCTACACCACGAAGGTGACGTGCTACAGACGCGAAATTTAACCGACAGGAAGAAGATGCTTTGATATGCAAATGATTAGCTTTTCAGAGCATTCACACACGGTTGGCGGCAGTGGCGACACCTACAACGTGCTGACATGAGGAACGTTTCGAACCAATTTCTCATACACAAACAGCAGTTGACCGGCGTTGCCTGGTGAAACGTTGTTGTGATGCCTCGTGTAAGGAGGAGAAATGCGTACCATCACGTTTCCGACTTTGATAAAGGTCGGATTGTAGCCTATCGCGATTGCGGTTTATGGTATCGCGACATTGCCGCTCGCGTTGGTCGAGATCGAATGACTGTTAGCAGAATATGGAATCAATGGGTTCAGGAGGGTAATAGGGAACGCCGTGCTGGATCCCAACGGCCTCGTATCACTAGCAGTCGAGATGACAGGCATTTTATCCGCATGGCTGTAACGGATCGTGCAGCCACGTCTCGATCCCTGAGTCAACAGATGGGAACGTTTGCAAGACAACAACAATCTGCACGAATAGTTCGACGACATCTGCAGCAGCATGGACTATCAGCTCGGAGACCATGGCTGCCCATGGATGACAATGGTTACCCTTGACGCTGCATCACAGATAGGAGCGCCTGCGATGGTGTACTCAACGACGAAACTGGGAGCACGAATGGCAAAACGTCATTTTTTCGGATGAATCCAGGTTCTGTTTACAGCATCATGATGGTCGCATCCGTGTTTGGCGACATCGTGGTGAACGTACATTGTTGTTGTTGTTGTTGTGGTCTTCAGTCCTGAGACTGGTTTGATGCAGCTCTCCATGCTACTCTATCCTGTGCAAGTTTCTTCATCTCCCAGTACACACTGCAACCTACATCCTTCTGAATCTGCTTAGTGTATTGATCTCTTGGTCTCCCTCTACGATTTTTACCCTCCACGCTGCCCTCCAATGCTAAATTTGTGATCCCTTGATGCCTCAAAACATGTCCTACCAACCGATCCCTTCTTCTAGTCAAGTTGTGCCACAAACTTCTCTTCTCCCCAATCCTATTCAATACCTCCTCATTAGTTACGTGTTCTACCCACCTTATCTTCAGCATTCTTCTGTAGCACCACATTTCGAAAGCTTCTATTCTCTTCTCTGTCCAAACTGGTTATCGTCCATGTTTCACTTCCATACATGGCTACACTCCATACAAATACTTTCAGAAACGACTTCCTGACACTTAAATCTATACTCGATGTTAACAAATTTCTCTTCTTCAGAAACGATTTCCTTGCCATTGCCAGTCTACATTTTATATCCTCTCTACTTCGACCATCATCAGTTATTTTACTCCCTAAGTAGCAAAACTCCTTTACTACTTTAAGTGTCTCATTTCCTAATCTAATCCCCTCAGCATCACCCGATTTAATTTGACTACATTCCATTATCCTCGTTTTGCTTTTGTTGATGTTCATCTTATATCCTACTTTCAAGACACTGTCCATTCCGTTCAACTGCTCTTCCAAGTCCTTTGCTGTCTCTGACAGAATTACAATGTCATCGGCGATCCTCAAAGTTTTTACTTCTTCTCCCTGAATTTTAATACCTACTCCGAATTTTTCTTTTGTTTCCTTTACTGCTTGCTCAATATACAGATTGAATAACATCGGGGAGAGGCTACAACCCTGTCTCACTCCTTTCCCAACCACTGCTTCCCTTTCATGTCCCTCGACTCTTATAACTGCCATCTGGTTTCTGTACAAATTGTAAATAGCCTTTCGCTCCCTGTATTTTACCCCTGCCACCTTCAGAATTTGAAAGAGAGTATTCCAGTTAACGTTGTCAAAAGCTTTCTCTAAGTCTACAAATGCTAGAAACGTAGGTTTGCCTTTTCTTAATCTTTCTTCTAAGATAAGTCGTAAGGTTAGTATTGCCTCACGTGTTCCAACATTTCTACGGAATCCAAACTGATCTTCCCCGAGGTCCGCTTCTACCAGTTTTTCCATTCGTCTGTAAAGAATTCGCGTTAGTATTTTGCAGCTGTGACTTATTAAACTGATAGTTCGGTAATTTTCACATCTGTCAACACCTGCTCTCTTTGGGATTGGAATTATTATATTCTTCTTGAAGTCTGTGGGTATTTCGCCTGTCTCATACATCTTGCTCACCAGATGGTAGAGTTTTGTCATGACTGGCTCTCCCAAGGCCATTAGTAGTTCTAATGGAATGTTGTCTACTCCCGGGGCCTTGTTTCGACTCAGGTCTTTCAGTGCTCTGTCAAACTCTTCACGCAGTATCTTATCTCCCATTTCATCTTCATCTACATCCCTTTCCATTTCCATAATACTGTCCTCAAGTACATCGCCCTTGTATAAACCCTCTATATACTCCTTCCACCTTTCTGCCTTCCCTTCTTTGCTTAGAACTGGGTTGCCATCTGAGCTCTTGATATTCATACAAGTGGTTCTCTTCTCTCCAAAGGTCTCTTTAATTTTCCTGTAGGCAGTATCTATCTTACCCCTAGTGAGACAAGCCTCTACATCCTTACATTTGTCCTCTAGCCATCCCTGCTTAGCCATTTTGCACTTCCTGTCGATCTCATTTTTGAGGCGTTTGTATTCCCTTTTGCCTGCTTCATTTACTGCATTTTTATATCTTCTCCTTTCATCAATTAAATTCAATATTTCTTCTGTTACCCAAGGATTTCTATTAGCCCTCGTCTTTTTACCTACTTGATCCTCTGCTGCCTTCACTACTTCATCCCTCAGAGCTACCCATTCTTCTTCTACTGTATTTCTTTCCCCCATTCCTGTCAATTGTTCCCTTATGCTCTCCCTGAAACTCTCTACAACCTCTGGTTCTTTCAGTTTATCCAGGTCCCATCTCCTTCAATTCCCACCTTCTTGCAGTTTCTTCAGTTTCAATCTGCAGTTCATAACCAATAGATTGTGGTCAGAATCCACATCTGCCCCTGGAAATGTCTTACAATTTAAAACCTGGTTCCTAAATCTCTGTCTTACCATTATATAATCTATCTGATACCTATTAGTATCTCCAGGATTCTTCCAGGTATACAACCTTCTTTTATGATTCTTGAACCAAGTGTTAGCTATGATTAAGTCATGCTCTGTGCAAAATTCTACAAGGCGGCTTCCTCTTTCATTTCTTCCCCCCAATCCATATTCACCTACTATGTTTCCTTCTCTCCCTTTTCCTACTGACGAATTCCAGTCACCCATGACTATTAAATTTTCGTCTCCCTTCACTACCTGAATAATTTCTTTTATCTCGTCATACATTTCATCAATTTCTTCATCATCTGCAGAGCTAGTTGGCATATAAACTTGTACTACTGTAGCAGGCACGGGCTTCGTTTCTATCTTGGCCACAATAATGCGTTCACTATGCTGTTTGTAGTAGCTAACCCGCACTCCTATTTTTTTATTCATTATTAAACCTACTCCTGCATTACCCCTATTTGATTTTGTATTTATAACCCTGTAATCACCTGACCAAGAGTCTTGTTCCTCCTGCCACCGAACTTCACTAATTCCCACTATATCTAACTTTAACCTATCCATTTCCCTTTTTAAATTTTCTAACCTACCTGCCCGATTAAGGGATCTGACATTCCACGCTCCGATCCGTAGAATGCCAGTTTTCTTTCTCCTGATAACGACGTCCTCTTGAGTAGTCCCCGCCCGGAGATCCGAATGGGGGACTATTTTACCTCCGGAATATTTTACCCAAGAGGACGCCATCATCATTTAATCATACAGTAAAGCTGCATGTCCTCGGGAAAAATTACGGCTGTAGTTTCCCCTTGCTTTCAGCCGTTCGCAGTACCAGCACAGCAAGGCCGTTTTGGTTAATGTTACAAGGCCAGATCAGTCAATCATCCAGACTGTTGCCCCTGCAACTACTGAAAAGGCTGCTGCCCCTCTTCAGGAACCACATGTTTGTCTGGCCTCTCAACAGATACCCCTCCGTTGTGGTTGCACCTACGGTACGGCCATCTGTATCGCTGAAGCACGCAAGCCTCCCCACCAACGGCAAGGTCCATGGTTCATGGGGGACATTGGAAGCGTTAATTCGTCATCGCCATATTGGCGTATCACGCGACGTGGTGGTATGTGGTGCCATTGGTTACTTGTCTCGGTCACCTCTTGTTCGTACTGATGGCACATTGAACAGTGGACGTTACATTTCAGATGTGTTGCGACCCGTGGCTCTAACGTTCATTCGATCCCTGCGAAACCCTACATTTCAGCAGGATAATGCACCACCGCATGTTGCAGGTCCTGTACGGGCCTTTCTGGATACAGAAAATGCTCGATTGCTGCCCTGTCCAACACATTCTCCTGATCTCTCACCAATTGAAATCGTGTGGTCAATGGTGGCCGAGCAACTGGCTCGTCACAATACGCCAGTCACTACTCTTGATGAAGTGTGATATCGTGTTGAAGCTTCATGGGCAGCTGTACCTGTACACGCCATCCAAACTCTGTTTGACTCAATGCCCAGGCGTATCAAGGTCGTTATTATGGCCAGAGGTGGTTGTTCTGGGTATTGGTTTCTCAGGATCTATGCATCCAAATTGCCGGAAACTGTAATCACATGTCAGTTCTAGTATAATATATTTGTCCAATGAATACCCGTTTATCATCTGCATTTCTTCTTGGTGTAGCAATTTTAATGGCCAGTAGTGAATTTGCGTGGTTTACGAGTGTACGACGGAGTGACTCACAATAACTTTTCCTTCTGCCGATGCCGTAATTTAACTCTTGTAGAGCCGAAAGGAGGCGAACGTTTCCGACTGGTACATCTCCAGAGAGCACTCGTAATTAGCGCAGAAAAGTCCGCTGAGTAAGCTGCAGCTACACCGCAGTTCGTTTTAAAAAAACGCAACTTTGGCGGAAGCACTTAAACAATGAGGGCGGGAGCCCGCGCGGGGACAGAGAAGGCTGCGAGTTTTGGCGGCGGCGGAGGCCGCGTGCGGCCACCGGTCGTCCTTCCTCGGCCCAGAAACCTGACGCGATCAATTACAGCCTCTGCAGGCGCGTTCCCACGGCCTGCAAGCCCGGACTGCTCCAGCTCCACCGCACGCCCTGCGCTATCGCGATCCCTCGCGCAGATAAATAAACTGAGTGAAGGCCGCGTGGCTTCCTGTCCGATGTGTGCTTTTCCATTCAGTGCCTCCTCACTGTCTTGTGTGTCAATGATGTTGCTTATTTCTTAGAGCAGATTTTTTTTTTTTTTCATTTGACATCTAAACCGAGCGGATCTGAAGCGATACACGGGAGTCGAACCCCGATCTTCTGATCCAGTACTTAGAAACATTAACTGCTGCGTCGATGACTGCGCTTTCATTCTCGTCAAGTACCAACGGACTCAGACATTCTGACGCATGTATAGAGGAATAGAGAAGGGCTTATAAGATAACCTCTTTTCTCTTTTCAGTCCCACTTTCTCGAAGGTTGGGTGTAAAAATCTCTCGCTGTACTTCATATGACATTACATTGCACTAACCTTCGCGTACACCTTGGAACGACGGCCGCAGTGGCCGAGCGGTTCTAGGCGCTACAGTCCGGAACCGCGCCACCGCTATGGTCGCAGGTTCGAATCCTGCCGCGGGCATGGATGTGTCTGATGTCCTTAGGTTAGTTACGTTTAAGTAGTTCTAAGTTCTAGGGGACTGATGACCTCAGAAGTTGTAAGTAGGCTGTTTAGGTTTTTATGTTGGTAACGCCACGTAGCGCTCTATATGAAAATCACTGACTGTGCTGTGTGAAGGCTTTGGTTGGTTTGCATTGTTGGAGTATATGCTATTGTAGTGTTGGGCAGTTTGCTGTTAACAGCGCATAGCGTTGCGCAGTTGGAGGTCAGCTACCAGCAGTGGTGGATGTGGGGAGAAAAAGGGCG
Organism: Schistocerca nitens; assembly: GCF_023898315.1. Classification (NCBI taxonomy): domain Eukaryota; kingdom Metazoa; phylum Arthropoda; class Insecta; order Orthoptera; family Acrididae; genus Schistocerca; species Schistocerca nitens. The sequence goes on from NC_064619.1 coordinate 19,699,955, forward strand.
GAGTTTTGAGAACGGATGATATGGATGTGTGTCCATCAGAGACAGTAAATTTGTAACACTGGATGTCATGAACTGCTATATATATTATGACTTTTGAACACTATTAAGGTAAATACATTGTATGTTCCCTATCAAAATCTTTCATTTGCTAACTATGCCTATCAGTAGTTAGTGCCTTCAGTAGTTAGAATCTTTTATTTAGCTGGCAGTATTGGCGCTCGCTGTATTGCAGTAGTTCGAGTAACGAAGATTTTTGTGAGGTAAGTGATTTGTGAAAGGTATAGGTTAATGTTAGTCAGGGCCATTCTTTTGTAGGGATTATTGAAAGTCAGATTGCGTTGCGCTAAAAATATTGTGTGTCAGTTTAGTGTTGATCAGAATAGGTAAAGAGCGAAATGTCTGAGTACGTTCAGTTCTGCTCAGCTGTTTGAAAATCAAATAATGCAAGAGGTTTATCAGCACAGTAATTCATTAATTTTTTTTAAAGGGATGTTTCAAAGTTAAGTCCCATAGTCCTCAGAGCCATTTTAACCATTTGAATATCTTGTAACGACACAAGTACGTCACACAGTGTAGGAATTTTACCATTTCATTTCGTAGAAGTTATTTCGTTATTCTCTGTCATAACTTAAAAAAATACGATCACTAGCAGGGTAGTTGTACAAACCCGTATAAAGCAAGCAACGGGATGATAGAGCTCTGAGGGCGCATATGCCATCTAACGGCAGCAGGATAATGTACGGCAGATTGCCGCTAAGGTGCAGCCACCAGCCTGCGAAGTACGCAATCAATAATCTGTAACTGTGTGTTAAATTTATGGTCGTAAATAATGATTTTTATACACTCCTGGAAATTGAAATAAGAACACCGTGAATTCATTGTCCCAGGAAGGGGAAACTTTATTGACACATTCCTGGGGTCAGATACATCACATGATCACACTGACAGAACCACAGGCACATAGACACAGGCAACAGAGCATGCACAATGTCGGCACTAGTACAGTGTATATCCACCTTTCGCAGCAATGCAGGCTGCTATTCTCCCATGGAGACGATCGTAGAGATGCTGGATGTAGTCCTGTGGAACGGCTTGCCATGCCATTTCCACCTGGCGCCTCAGTTGGACCAGCGTTCGTGCTGGACGTGCAGACCGCGTGAGACGACGCTTCATCCAGTCCCAAACATGCTCAATGGGGGACAGATCCGGAGATCTTGCTGGCCAGGGTAGTTGACTTACACCTTCTAGAGCACGTTGGGTGGCACGGGATACATGCGGACGTGCATTGTCCTGTTGGAACAGCAAGTTCCCTTGCCGGTCTAGGAATGGTAGAACGATGGGTTCGATGACGGTTTGGATGTACCGTGCACTATTCAGTGTCCCCTCGACGATCACCAGTGGTGTACGGCCAGTGTAGGAGATCGCTCCCCACACCATGATGCCGGGTGTTGGCCCTGTGTGCCTCGGTCGTATGCAGTCCTGATTGTGGCGCTCACCTGCACGGCGCCAAACACGCATACGACCATCATTGGCACCAAGGCAGAAGCGACTCTCATCGCTGAAGACGACACGTCTCCATTCGTCCCTCCATTCACGCCTGTCGCGACACCACTGGAGGCGGGCTGCACGATGTTGGGGCGTGAGCGGGAGACGGCCTAACGGTGTGCGGGACCGTAGCCCAGCTTCATGGAGACGGTCGCGAATGGTCCTCGCCGATACCCCAGGAGCAACAGTGTCCCTAATTTGCTGGGAAGTGGCGGTGCGGTCCCCTACGGCACTGCGTAGGATCCTACGGTCTTGGCGTGCATCCGTGCGTCGCTGCGGTCCGGTCCCAGGTCGACGGGCACGTGCACCTTCCGCCGACCACTGGCGACAACATCGATGTACTGTGGAGACCTCACGCCCCACGTGTTGAGCAATTCGGCGGTACGTCCACCCGGCCTCCCGCATGCCCACTATACGCCCTCGCTCAAAGTCCGTCAACTGCACATACGGTTCACGTCCACGCTGTCGCGGCATGCTACCAGTGTTAAAGACTGCGATGGAGCTCCGTATGCCACGGCAAACTGGCTGACACTGACGGCGGCGGTGCACAAATGCTGCGCAGCTAGCGCCATTCGACGGCCAACACCGCGGTTCCTGGTGTGTCCGCTGTGCCGTGCGTGTGATCATTGCTTGTACAGCCCTCTCGCAGTGTCCGGAGCAAGTATGGTGGGTCTGACACACCGGTGTCAATGTGTTCTTTTCCCATTTCCAGGAGTGTATTAATCTTTATATATTGTTAGGTATATCTTAGTGTTAAAGGTATTATGAACCTTCGTAATTAAAGATGTAACGAATCATGGCTTTAGGACTAAGTTAAAATCTGAAGGGACTTCCCCATGGAAGGATAAGACGGGAAAATGTAAATGAGCGTACAGCATTGTGGGCCGGGAGTCCCCCTTTCGGGGACGTTCGGCCGCCGAGGGCAAGTACTTATTGAATTCGACACCACACTGGGCGACTTGCGCACCGGAGGTGGGGATGAGGTGATGATGAGCACAACACAACACCAGTCCCTGAGCGGAGAAAATCTCCTGCCCCAGCCGGGAATCGAACCCGGGCCCCTTGGCGGGATAAGGCGGGAGAAACGTTGCGACAAAAAATTGCAGAACAGTTCTCTTTGAGAGTCCGAAGGGTTGTTGTGAAGTAGCGTGTGGTGCGATGCCCATATATTGTATTGTGTGGTGATTAAAGTGAGCACAATCATTGTTAAACGCCTCGGATGGACGGGAAATCATCGCTACACACAATTCTACAGTATTAAGCAGCTATTTGTCAAGCAAGCGCAAGTGGCAATGTTACTACGAGGATCAGTGGGAAGTCGTTGTTTGTTGTGAAGGAGGTAGGCATCATGTTGCAGCATTATCCACTGTACTGGCCAAATATTAAAATGGGAAGTACGAACTGAAAGCCACTGTAAAAATGCTGCTAAACCATCCATCGGTAGTAAAATCTCGCCAGGGGTTGCAGTACTTTGCTCAACACCACAAAAGGACTGAAGTATTTATTTCTATGGTGAAGTTTAGAATATTCTATTTTTCATAGTGACGGACATATTTTAAAAGTCATGATCCGTCGTTTTCTTTTACAAATTAATACAAGTTAAGTGTTTAAAAGCGACAAAATTTATCACAATGTTGTTATTTCAGCCGCGTGACCGCTACGGTCGCAGGTTCGAATCCTGCCTCGGGCATGGATGTGTGTGATGTCCTTAGGTTAGTTAGGTTTAAGTAGTTCTAAGTTCTAGGGGACTGATGACCACAGATGTTAAGTCCCATAGTGCTCAGAGCCATTTGAAACATTTTTTTATTTTTGTTATTTCAGTAGATGTTCAGTGTTTCCTTTTTACGCACTACGATATTTAATCAGCAACATTTTCAGATCATTAGTTGGTTATAAGTAGCACTATATGAAGTGGTGAAAATTACTATTGCCATATTAAGAAAAGCATAAGATTGTCTTCAAAGTAGCAGCTATTTTGTCACAGTGACAAGCATAATATAAGCACCCGCAGAAGAAGACAATAAAAGGTATTGTGCACATTTTAATTAGTAAAAAAAATATCATTACTGTGGTGTTCAGAACATACGATTTTACTGATTCTAGGCGTGTGACAAACTAAGTTTATGTTTCAACAAAAGTGCAGCAAAGTGTTTTTGTACGCTGTATTGAACTAGTATCAGTTCTAAAGTTCTTCACGTTGAAAATTATCAATAATCATCAGTGTAAAAATTTATTTTCAATCAGTGGTCTACTCTGTGTAAAGGTAATGTTAAGGAAAGATGTTTGTTAGTTACAAAAACTACAAATAACACCGCCGGCCGGTGTGGCCGTGCGGCTCTAGGTGCTTCAGTCTGGAACCGCGAGACCGCTACGGTCGCAGGTTCGAATCCTGCCTCGGGCATGGATGTGTGTAATGTCCTTAGGTTAGTTAGGTTTAAGTAGTTCTCAGTTCTAGGGGACTGATGACCACAGATGTTAAGTCCAATAGTGCTCAGAGCCATTGGAACCAAATAACACCACTACAGTAGCTATACTTCTTCAATGCTTAGAAGGATCTCTTCACTCAACATTTCAGTGTCATTTTAGATAAAAATGTATCAGCTTTAATTTATTCTGTACCGATGAAAGTGTCTTTTGCCACAGTAACGAAAGTAATACATATGTAGGATTCATATTGTCCATGTGCAATGTATATCGTTATTTCGAAGTGGCTATGACATGTTGTGTGGTCTCTTCCCCCTTGTTTGCTTTTCAAGCTACTATGTCGATACCAGTTATTCAAAATTAACGATTGTGTGGTAGGTGTTTAGCTCTGCAGTGCTTAAAGCGATTAGTAGAATCAACAGGTCTTCACTCGCAAGAGTGTCTGCCCTCTATAATTGAGGGCGATCGCCAAACACGGTCATTTATATGAAAAAACTGACCCGTATAAGGACTGGGTGGGGCATCGCAACCTGAGCAAATGGAATTGAAAGCAACTGAGTGAACTTTTGCACACAATTGGCCTGTGTTCCCTACTAAACGTCTGTACTAGTGAAGCGCTTACGATGGAGTGAACATGGGAGAGCCAGCACGGAGTGTTGTTGTCCACCAGGCTTAAAGGTACACAGCAAATACATCGAGAGGCCACCACCACACAAACGCAAACACCCGCTTGGTGCCTCTCATTTCCGAGCAGCGCCCACCAAATGGCGCTCGCAAATTAGGCCCACTTTCCGCTTCCGTGCCTCGTCCATCAGTATGGCATACTCGTCCGTCGATAGTGTAGCCAGTCACCAAAGGGAGTGCAGCAAACCGCGGTCCACATTGCTTCCACCTTTCACTGGCAGAGACAGAAATCGTCCCTCTACACATACAAAACACGACTTGCTGTGGAACTCACATGGATTCGATCCTGAGGTCAGATGACACAGTTCAAATCCTGCAGTGCAGCCTAGCACAGTGTCTGCTCAAATGGCCCTGAGCTCTATGCCACTTGACACCTGAGGTCGTAAGTCCCCTAGACCTTAGAACTACTTAAACCTAACTAACCTTAGGACATCACACACATCCATGCCCGAGGCAGGATTCGAACCTGCGACCGTAGCGGTCGCGCGGTTCCAGACACAGCGGCCGGTCATTGGTGATATGCTCACCACATGTTTCACGATCATTGACGGCTCCTCGGACTGCCATGTAGTCAGAAGTCGACCAGATGGAACAGATCTAAGGCCTAATCCCAGAGTAATATTTACATTTAGAAGTAGAACAATTCGTCTGTTTCATACCATCGTACATCACGCGAAAAAATATTCATACGTATTTTATCGTTCTGCAAGGCAGTTTCAAAAGTAAAGAATAAATTAGTTGCGATGGAAGTAGTTGTAGAAGATTACTATCAAGAGTAAAAATACATCTTACGTTTTTTTTATTTTTATTTTCAAGATGCCTGCGCAATTCTGGAGTGCGGTCACAGGGGAAATAACACGCAGGTCGCAGGGTCTCGCCGTAAGAGAGACTGCAGCGTCACGTAGCAGTGGAGTGCTTCCGTATGAACAGCTCCGTAGTTAAGATTGATTACGGTATTTATTCCGGACTAAGTGCGGATCAGGGGGCGCGCTGATGGCAGCCCTCCGTCCTCGCTAGCACGCAAACACGGATTGCGAATGGCGCATAATTAATCACGGTTAATCAAGTGTAGCCGGCGAGGCGAGAAAGAGGCGCCGCGGCGAACGTAGCGGCGGGAACAACAACTAACTGATGGAGTGCAGGGGCGCCGCCAGAGGACTGCAGAAAACTGCGGAGAATTCGCCAGCCGGGGCTGGCCGAATGCGGAAGGTGGAGCAGCAGAATGGAAGCAATTAATGCGATTCCTTCCGACCGGTCAGCTCCCCCCCCCCCTCTCTCTCTCTCTCTCTCTCTCTCTCTGAACCGCCATCAATGGAGCGGTCGCTTCAAAGTGATATCCATTCTACTCTTTTATCTGGCGCAAATTCTGTTGAACGAGATTATACGACGGCCATTACTGGTATTTCAGGCCAGCAGTTTTTCGATTCCACGAGCATAATACAGTGACAGTGAAGCTTATTTGAGAACTTGTGAAATACAGCGTCAGTAAAGCGGCACGATTCCACGACTGTATATTAATTTCTGTGAGAAGCACAATGCTTGTAGCTACGTAACCATCGGATTTGTATACCACATGAAGTATTTATTCCAACAAATGTATTCGACACCTCAAAACAACACTTCCAAATCCTTTAAAATTTCTTCTGCAATAAATTCTTTGTACTTTGTGATAATGTTTTCTCTTCTGCTATACGATCCACGCACCCAATAGTTTCCGACGCCATATTTGTTTACAAAATATGACAATATACATGTGATGCGTTACGACAGTGAAACGAACCTGTGACCACTGGTGGTACTCTGTTTTAATTATTTTATATTTACCGTTAGATACACGTTTAATTTTTTGTCAGTAGAAACCCGAAACCAAGCTCTGAAATAGTGTTTGTTTCTCCACTAGACAGTGCCACAAGTTCCTCCACAAAATCATAACAATACATACACAAATGTCATACTAATAAATGTAAATCAACCTGATGGAGGTTTAAACCTTTGAAACGCATTGTGGAGATAAATAAACAGTGGCTGGTAACAGTAAACTTGTTTCATTTAACTAGCTACCCACGTTGAAATTTATGTTCAAATGGCTCTGAGCACTATGGGACTTAACATCTGTGGTCATCAGTCCCCTAGAACTGAGAACTACTTAAACCTAACTAACCTAAGGACATCACACACATCCATGCCCGAGGCAGGATTCGATCGTTCGACCGTAGCAGTCGCGCGGTTCCGGACTGAGGCGCCTAGAACCGCTCCGCTACACCGGCCTGCGAAATTTTTGTATTAAATTGTCTGCGTGTTTATTCTGTGCAAATCAGAGCTTTTCAAAATATCCACCCCGTTGTCTCGTCAGGAACACGACTGAATTAACGGAGTCACATGGATAGAAACCTTTTGACAATGTTGACTCGAATACTCTCTGTCACATACTAAAGGTGGCAGGGGTAAAATACAGGGAGCGGAAGGCTATTCACAACTTGTGCAGAAATCAGACGGCAGTTATAATAGTCGAGGGGCACGAATGCGAAGCAGTGGTTGAGAAGGGAGTTAGGGTTGTAGCCTATCCCCGATGTTATTCACTCTATATACTGAGCAAGCACTAAAGGAAACAAAAGAAAAATTTGGGGTAGGAATTAAAGACCAGGGAGGAGAAATAAAAACCTTCAGATTTGTCGATGACATTGTAATTCTGTCAGAGACAGCAAAGGACTTGGAAGAGCAGGTGAAAGAAATGGACGATGCCTTGAAAATAGGATATAAGATTAACATCAACAAAAGTAAGACGAGCATACAGGGTGATTACAAATGATTGAAGCGATTTCACAGCTCTACAATAACTTTATTATTTGAGATATTTTCACATTGCTTTGCACACACATACAAAAACTCAAAAAGTTTTTTTAGGCATTCACAAATGTTTGATATGTGCCCCTTTAGTGATTCGGCAATCAAGCCGACAATCAAGTTCCTCCCACACTCGGCGCAGCATGTCCCCATCAATGAGTTCGAAAGCATCGTTGATGCGAGCTCGCAGTTCTGGCACGTTTCTTGGTAGAGGAGGTTTAAACACTGAATCTTTCACATAACCCCACAGAAAGAAATCGCATGGGGTTAAGTCGGGAGAGCGTGGAGGCCATGACACGAATTGCTGATCATGATCTCCACCACGACCGATCCATCGGTTTTCCAATCTCCTGTTTAAGAAATGCCGAACATCATGATGGAAGTGCGGTGGAGCACCATCCTGTTGAAAGATGAAGACGGCGCTGTCGGTCTCCAGTTGTGGCATGAGCCAATTTTCTAGCATGTCCATATACACGTGTCCTGTAACGTTTTTTTCGCAGAAGAAAAAGGGGCCGTAAACTTTAAACCGTGAGATTGCACAAAACACGTTAACTTTTGGTGAATTGTGAATTTTCTGCACGAATGCGTGAGGATTCTCTACCGCCCAGATTCGCACATTGTGTCTGTTCACTTCACCATTAAGAAAAAATGTTGCTTCATCACTGAAAACAAGTTTCGCACTAAACGCATCCTCTTCCGTGAGCTGTTACAACCGCGCCGAAAATTCAAAGCGTTTGACTTTGTCATCGGGTATCAGGGCTTGTAGCAATTGTAAACGGTAAGGCTTCTGCTTTAGTCTTTTCCGTAAGATTTTCCAAACCGTCGGCTGTGGTACGTTTAGCTCCCTGCTTGCTTTGTTCGTCGACTTCCGCGGGCTACGCGTGAAACTTACCCGCACGCGTTCAACCGTTTCTTCGCTCACTGCAGGCCGACCCGTTGATTTCCCCTTACAGAGGCTTCCAGAAGCTTTAAACTGCGCATACCATCGCCGAATGGAGTTAGCAGTTGTTGTATCTTTGTTGAACTTCGTCCTGAAGTGTCGTTGCACTGTTATGACTGACTGATGTGAGTGCATTTCAAGCACGACATACGCTTTCTCGGCTCCTGTCGCCAATTTGTCTCACTGCGCTCTAGAGCGCTCTCGCGGCAGAAACCTGAAGTGCGGCTTCAGCCGAACAAAACTTTATGAGTTTTTCTACGTATCTGTAGTGTGTCGTGACCATATGTCAATGAATGGAGCTACAGGAATTTATGAAATCGCTTCAATCATTTGTAATAGCCCTGTAATGGAACGCCGGCCGGGGTGGCCAAGCGGTTCTAGGCGCTACAGTCTGGAATCGCGCGACCGCTATGGTCGCAGGTTCAAATCCTGCCCCGGGCATGGATGTGTGTGATGTCCTTAGGTTAGTTAGGTTTAAGTAGTTCTAAGTTCTAGGGGAGTGATGACCTCAGAAATTAAGTTCCATAGTGCTCAGAGCCATTTGAACCATAGTGGAATGTAGTCAAATTAAGTCAAGTGGTGCTGAGACACTTAAAGTAGTAGATGAGTTTTGCTATTTGGGATTAAAAATAACTAATGATGGTCACAGTACGGAGGATATAAAATGCAGAGCCGCAATGCCAAGAATAGCGTTTCTGAAGAAGAGCAATTTGTTACCATCGAGTATAGAGTTGAGTGTCAGGAAATCCTTTCTGAAAGCATTTGTATTGATTGTAGCCATCTATGGAAGTGAAATGAGGACGATAAACAGTTTCGACAAGAAGAGAACAGAAGTTTTGGAAATGTGGTGCTACAGAAGAATCCTGGAGATTAGATGGGTAGATAACGTAACTGCTGAGGAGGCATTGAATAGAATTGGGAAGAATAAAAATATGTGGTACAGCCCGACTAGAAGAAGGGATCGGTTGGTAGGACACAATCTGAGGCATCAAGGGATCATCAACTTAGAACTGGAGGGAAGCGTGGGCAGTACAAATCATAGAGGGAGACCAAGAGATGAATACACTAAGCAGATTCAGAAGGATGTACGTTGCAGTAGTTACTCGGAAATGGAGAGACTTGCACAGGATAGAGCAGTATGGAGAGCTGCATCAAACCAGTCTTTGGACTGAAGACCACAATGACAACATGGATATAAACGATGCACTCTCGCCAGTGACTGCACTAGTGTCAACGAATAAAGGTCACGGTTTTCTATCCAACACTGACTTTGATTGCCCTTTCTGGTTTATAAATGAGCTAACAGATTGCTTTCCTGAGGAACACAACGATAGATATTGTAGTAAGTGCAGATTCTCAGTAACAGTTAATGCGACAGGCAAGAAGAACAATTAATACGCCTTATACTGTGATATCTGTCGGCTTTGGAGAAAATCACATTGGTGCAGTACTGTAGGGCTTCTGACTCACGGTTAACAAGCTGCGAGCCGCAATGTCCTTATTGCCACCTGGGGCCAACTACACAAAGCAAACCTTGGTTGGTTGATTATTGAACATACATTACTGGCCATTAAAATTGCTACACCACGAAGATGACGTGCTACAGACGCGAAATTTAACCGACAGGAAGAAGATGCTGTGATATGCAAATGATTAGCTTTTCAGAGCATTCACACAAGGTTGGCGGCGGTGGCGACACCTCCAACGTGCTGACATGACGAAAGTTTCCAACCGATTTCTCATACACAAACAGCAGTTGACCGGCGTTGCCTGGTGAAACGCTGTTGTGATGCCTCGTGTAAGGAGGAGAAATGCGTACCATCACGTTTCCGACATTGATAAAGGTCGTATTGTAGCCTATCGCGATTGCGGTTTATCATATCGCTACATTGCTGCTCGCGTTGGTCGAGATCCAATGACTGTTAGCAGAATATGGAATCGGTAGTTTCAGGAGGGTAATACGGAACGCCGTGCTGGATCCCAACTGGATCACTAGCAGTCGAGATGACAGGCATCTTATCCGCATGGCTGTAACGGATCGTCTGGATCCCTGAGTCAACAGATGGGGACGTTTGCAAGACAACAACCATCTGCACGAACAGTTCGACGACGTTTCCAGCAGCATGGACTATCAGCTCGGAGACCATGGCTGCGGTTACCCTTGACGGTGCATCACAGACAGGAGTGCCTGCGATGGTGTACTCAACGACGAACCTGGGTGCACGAATGGCAAAACGTCATTTTTTCGGATGAATCCAGGTTATGTTTACAGCATCATGACGGTCGCATCCGTGTTTGGCGACATCGCGGTGAACGCACGTTTGAAGCGTGTATTCGTCATCGCCATACTGGCGTATCAGCCGGCGTGATGGTATGGGGTTTCATTCCTTACACGTCTCGGTCACCTCTTGTTCGCATTGACGGTTACTTTGAACAGTGGACGTTACATTTCTGATGTCTTACGCCCCGTGGCTCTACCCTTCATTCGGTCCCTACGAAACGCTAGATTTTAGCACGACCGCATGTTGCAGGTCCTGTACGGACCTTTCTGGATACAGAAAATGTTCGGTTGCTGCCCTGGCCAGCACATTCTCCAGATACCTCACCAATTGAAAACGTCTGGTCAATGGTGGCCGAGCAACTGGCTCGTCACAATACGCCAGTCACTACTCTTGATGAAGTGTGGTATCGTGTTGAAGCTGCATGGGCGGCTGTACCTGTACACGCCATCCAAGCTCTGTTTGACTCAATGCCCATGAGTATCGAGGCCGTTATTACGGCCAGAGGTAGTTGTTCTGGGTACTGATTTCTCAGGATGTATGCACCCAAATTGCGTGAAAATGTTATCACATGTCAGTTCTAGTATAATATATTTGTCCAATGAATACCCTTATCACCTGCATTTCTGCTTGGTGTAGCAATTTTAATGGCCAGTAGTGTAGGTATGCGGGCCCTGCATCAAACTTGTGACGTCACATTGGTAGGACCGTCCACCACACTCCGGGAACGTCGGGCTTCGTGCAGGGCCACGGGACATCAGTATTTAATGAAAAAGGTACCCACTAAGGGTCTCAGTTTTGTCTGGTACTGTCAAGAACTTGCACGTATTTAAACGCGCAGTTACGAATTATGAAACTCGCCTGAAACATTTACTCGGTCCCCGTCGTAGACGGCTGCTGGCACTCACAAGACCTGCGGTGTCACGTGCTGTGACGTGAACGACACGGCTGTCTCTCAAGTGGGCCACGCCTCTTGACCATCTGCCAGTACTGCTGCTGGCGCGGATGGCAAATTGCACATGCGCCCGTGCGCTATTGCTTTCCCAAAGTGATCCAGCTTTTATGATCGTTGCTGAATCCTAACCATTTTACCAAAGCTCTGTCTTCATTGGTACACATAAGTGTCTCAACAAGGTGGTTCCTTTTCTGCAATTCTGCTGCATAGAAAGCTCCTTCTAGGGCTAAGAACTGTAATCTTCACGAAGCTGCCGTAATGGTTTAGCTAAGAAAACAACTTTATGTGTTACAATAAAAATTAGCGTGTTATAATAAATATTTATTCTGTAAGACAGTAAATATCTCTCTCATTCTGGTAAACTAATTTCTGATGACATGCAGTGTGCGCAATTGATTGCGTTTGTGTGTGTGTGGGGGGGGGGGGAGGGGGAGGGGTGCACGCTTGCACGAAGTCCCATCCGTGCCAGCTGCTTTAGCAGTATCTCTGGCAGATGGTCAAGTGACATGTGACGTCAGACGGACGGTACTCACAGGGAGACCGCGCCCACTCCTCATCATCGATTTCATACAAATTTCCAAATAGCAGTTGGCGCGGCGCAATGGGCAGAGAACGGTAATCCGAGGGTAGTGAGGTCGAAACTCTATGCGGAAGCCATTATTTACTTACACTGCAAACAAAGCGAAATAATGCTTAATATACTGAGTCTATTAATATTTTAATAAACAGCGTGAAAAGGAAAGGCAAAGGAAAATTCGGGATTCACAATAAATTTCCAAGAAATGACTGTACTTAGAAACAGGTTCAAATGTTCAAATGTGTGTGAAATTTTATGGGACGTAGCTGCTAAGGTCATCAGTCCCTAAGCTTACACACTACTTAACCTAAATTATTCTGAGGACAAACACACACATCCATGCCGGAGGGAGGACTCGAACCTCCGCCGGGACCAGCCGCACAGTCCATGACTGCAGCGCCAAAGACCGCTCGGCTAATCCCGCGCAGCTTGCAAACAGGTAAATCGACGTCAATCGAGATACACTTTCTAATGGCAAACATATTAAAATATTCACATTCGTATATTGTCTTTCCAGATCGCCAGTACCAACTGACTTATCATCATAATGAAGCAAAGGTAGTTAACGCGAAATTGCAGGATGTGAACAATTTAATCCAAATGTACACAGCGCAATGTGCTGTAACCCCTTCTGGAAAATTATTGCCAACAGTCTGCGTAAGCCTACAAACAATATTGGTTCTTTTCGACCGAGGACGAGTACGCCGCAAAATACAAGGGGTCGTCCATCTTATTTCTTCAAAATCTGGACAACTTACAACAGCCTTGTACACGAAATGTTTGACTAAGGTGATGAACCCTGCGAGCAGGAGAACAAATTTCTTGTATTAATTGACTCGTCGGGAGGACAAACAAATCAACCATTATACTACGAGATTTTTTCAAGATAAAGGAGACTGCCTTTTTGCAGTATTAAAGTGATTTCCCCAAATGAATTACGCTAATGCAACCCTGCGATGTCTATTTTTGTGTGGGGGAAGAGAAATTGATCGAGAAGCTTCAGCCGGCCACTGTGGCCGAGCGGTTCTAGGTACTTCAGTCCAGAACCGCGCTGCTGCTACGGTCGCAGGTTCGAATCCTGCCTCGGGCATTGATGTGTGTGTAGTCCTTAGGTTAGTTGGTTTAAGTAGTTCTAAGTCTAGGGGACTGATGACCTCAGATGGTAAGTCCCATTGTGCTTAGAGCCTTTTTTTAAAAAAGCTTCAAAAGTGTTCTTATCTCACGGAGAGCGGAAGGGAAATCACATCCCGAGAAGACTTCGCCAAAATACATTGCACTGTACATCACTACATATCCTCACCAATATTTGGCCAAATGATGCGTTACGCGTGGTTTTCTGAGAGAGAACAATTTATGAATGTAGACGAAGCTTGTGTTTCTATAGAAGCTTGAAAACAACCATATTATTGTGAAAATGCTGTGCTTATAAAGTGTACAAAGCCGAGAAAATACTGCTTCCTCGGTTTTTACGATGAATATCACTCCAGCACGTGCAAAATAATAAAAATGATTAAACTATCTAATTTAATATATACAGTTCTCGCCTATACTTTACAATACCTGCCTGGAACTTATTAGCAATTCCAAGTATCCCTTTGCCTTTCCTTTTAACGCCTTTTCGAAAATATTAATAAGTACGATATATTGAGCGTTATTTCAGTTTATTTCCAGTAACGTAAAATCATTTTGCAATAAGGAAAAAATTAAAAATAAAGAATACAAAAGAAGTTCCCGTGTAGGGGCGCGAACCCACAACCCTGGTATTACGGTTCTCTAGCATTTCCGCTGCGCCAACCTCTGACTGGGAACTATGCTGAAGCCTAGCCTCGCTCATCCCGCACAAATAAATACTATTCTTTTCTAAACGTTTGGTCATCTGGAGCTTCCACTTCCGTCACTTTCATTCCTGCACGAGCTCTGCATATACCACAAATTTGCACGAAGTCAGTGATGACAAGCAGGCGCGGTTCCCTTGTTAAGCACGGTTCGGCTTGGACCTCATGAATTATGAGCCGGAAGTCCCACAACGTATAAATTCTTCTTCTTGCCCCTAGCTTTTCAAGTGTATTATCGCCTTGAATCGTGCTCACTTTCTTCTCTCAGCATTCCATGTTAATTATTCAAGTTAAGCCCACCCCACGCAGCTTCCCCCTAATCCTGCTCAATTCCTTGTCAGATTAACGAGTTTTCCGTGCCTTAGCAGACATCCCGCCTGCAGATACCTCCTAGTAACAGTGATCAGCAAATTTCTGCTAACACTGGTATAACACCTCTTAACTTGAAACTCAATAGGTCTACTTTAGTCTATTGGCTAGGGTAAGTCATACTTAAGACAATGCACGAATAAAATAAGTTTGCCAAGATAGTCTAATAATGGCTGGTGACTACACCAAAACACTTCTATGATAACAATAAGCATATTTTGCATTTTCTGTTGAGTAGACTCAAATGAAATAAATATCGACAATGCATAGAGTCCTTTAGCTTTTTACAATAACAGATTTTGTACCTTCACACAATCATTCCAAAAACTGTTCGATCACAACGTTGTAAAACTTCATTCTGATTCAAAAAACGTTAGTATCTACCTCTACCTTCACATTGCGCACTGGATATCCACTTACTGACAGCTTACTGTTCCCAGAAGGTAGCAGTAATCTCTGGCGTACTGTTCTGCAAATACTACGTAAATACCTGCCTTGTTTATGGTTATCTAACGAAACTGAGAAAAACTGTAATAGAATAAAAATGGTTCAAATAGCTCTGAGTACTATGGGACTTAACATGTGAGGTCATCAGTCCC
Source organism: Schistocerca nitens (assembly GCF_023898315.1). Taxonomy (NCBI): domain Eukaryota; kingdom Metazoa; phylum Arthropoda; class Insecta; order Orthoptera; family Acrididae; genus Schistocerca; species Schistocerca nitens. Next base: position 19,715,006 of record NC_064619.1, read on the forward strand.
CTAGACTTAGAACTACTTAAACCTAACTAACCTAAGGACATCACACACATCCGTGCCCGAGGCAGGATTCGAACCTACGACCGTAGCAGCCGCGTGGTTCCGGACTGAAGTGCATAGAACCGTCAGATAGTGCAAGATGTACGAAATTCTGAGAAAAATAGAGGTAAACTATGGGCAAAGATGAGTAATCTACAGTATCTACAAGAGCCAAGAGTGGAAGACCAAAAAAAGTACACGGATTAAAAAGGGTGTAAGACAGGGATGCAGTCTTTCGCCCATACTGTTCAATCTATACATCGAAGAAGCAGTGACGGAAATAAAGAAAAAGGTTCAAGAGTGAATTAAAATTCCAGTTGAAAGAATACCAATGATAAGATTCGCTGATGACGTTGCTAACCCCAGTGAAAGTGAAGAAGAATTACAGGAGATTCTGAGTAAAATGGTCTAATGAGCAGAGATTATGGATTGACAGTATATATAAGAAAGACGAAAGTGATGGGTAGTAGCAGAAATGAGGAGAGTGAGAAACATTACATCAGAATTCATAATCACGAAGTAGATGAAGTTAAATAACTCTACCACCTAGGCAACAAATGACTCATCACTATGGGACTGAACAGCTGACGTCATCACTCCCCTAGAACTTAGAACTACTTAAACCTAACTAACCTAAGGACATCACACACATCCATGCCTGAGGCAGGATTCGAACCTGCGACCGTAGCTGTCGCGCGGTTCCAGACTGAAGCGCCTACAACCGCTCGGCCATACCGGCCGGCGTAATAGAATAGCAGGACAATATTTCGTGTGGCGATATAGAGCAAAGCAGTGAGACTGATACACAGTTAATCAAAACTATATGATTAATAACTGCCTCACGTAATTACAACATTGTACAACATAAAACTTGGGAACGTAGGTAATTACTACGTCTATAAACGTAGCCTATTTCTTAAAAATGGAATACCAGCCTTCAAGAAAACACGTTGTCTAATGAATGGAATCTCTGTAAATGAAGATGTCAAAACATAGACCCTGTTACGCTCAGGAATGTCTTTCAAGGTTGCTCGCTTACCCATTTTCGAGAACTACAGTATCAGCTAGGCAGCTACTGCGTAGTTTTTGCTTGTGTTTTTAAGGAACGGAACACCAACGTTCGTTTCGCAATGGGCTGCCTGGTTGTTATTACGACACACCAGGCTCAGTCCCTCGATTGATGTGCATCACACACGATGACATTCATGTATATTTAAACAGCTAAGGCTGTACCAATTTCTTGGCCACAATCCTCACTTACAGCCACCGGACATTTTTTGTGCTATATCACAGTGTCAGTCTACATCCGTAAGTTGGTGTGGAAGAATTTGAGACGATACGCACTCTCAGGTGTACTCGAACTTGTTTGGAACTCATTTAGCTGGGAGCTGAAATTTACATTCAGGCTGAAAGTTGTGGCTTTACAACGTGTTTGTGAAGTGTTGCGGGTCATACGTAAAACACAGCAAATGACAAGTTTAATGAACAATGGCTCCAACTGACTTGCATTAAGCCATCCCGAACCAACGTAGACATAGACCTTTTTCTTATTTCTATAGGACGAGTCTGATTCTCACATACTGCTTCATATTTTCGATACTTTCTGAATAATTGTCAATAAATTTTAGAAACGCAGTAGTAAGACAATTTTTTGTGGAATTAGTGGTCACTTTGTTCCGTACCAGAAACAGATGAAGCTTTAAATGCGTCTATTTTTAAAGGTATTAGTTCCAAAGTTTCCACATACATACTTAGAAACTCTGAAAACACCAACAGACTCTACAATAAAAAGTATTGCATTTGGCGGCGCTCTCAAGAAAACAGATGGAAGAACATATTTTTTCACAGCATATGCGTTACAATATAACAACGGAAGAATTATCAGGCTAAGATTTCGAGATTCATCTCGGCAAGCTTTATTCCGGTTTCGGAGTTAATTATGGCCGAGAAGAGCACTTTGATGTTGTTCCGCTTCGGTGGAATGTCGCACAGTGATAAGAATATTTATGCTAATTACAGGACAAAACTCTCACGGGTTATCCGACAAGAATGCCATTATGGAAGGCGAAAGCTTCTGCAGCAAACATGCGTCCAATTTACTCTGATTAGCTGCTCCTTGACAACCAGAAACGCCGTCACATTCCCCGAGCAGAGAGATCATTTCTGATGCATATCTTGCACACGTAACAGCAGGAATCATTGTAAGAATTCTTTTACACACGTGGCACGTGAAGTGTTTCGTAAGTCTTCTACTTGTGGCGGGAAGGTGTGCAGCTCACTTACAGGTGTGACCTAAATTGCTAATCAAAAAATAGGTCTCCTCGCAGTGGGAGATAACATGTAATTAATGTTTCTGAACTTTTTAATAAATCAAACTAAACCAATAAAGGGCATCACCAGGAATGTAAAACATAATTCTCGATTGATAAACGCAAAGAGACAGGAAATTGTTCAATATAAACCTTTAATGACAACCGAAAACTACTATTTCGTTATTGCTAAAGCTTTAATAGATTGAAATTGTCCTCGCCCCGTTGACGGAATACCATACTGCACCTCTATCGATTGGCCGACCGTAGCCACGCCTTGAAATCCACACTGTACTGTGATATCTGTAGTGTTCCGAATGAACATGGAGCAAAGGAAAGAATGCAAGTAAACTGCAAAGTCTCGTCGAATTTCGCCAGAAAAAAATGACCAGCTTAACGTCCTATCACGCCATAAATACCCCAACGACGTCACTCTAAGATGCTACTCATTACAACAGAACTCAGGAGATGAAACTTCCTGGCAGATTAAAACTGTGTGTCAGACCGAGACTCGAACTCGGGACCTTTGCCTATGGCGGGCAAGTGCTCTACCAACTGAGCTACCCAAGCATGACTCACGCCCCGTCCTAACAGCTTTTACTTCTGCCAGTACCTCGTCTCCTGTGGGGACGGGGCGTGAGTCGTGCTTGGGTAGCTCAGTTGGTAGAGCACTTGCCCGTCATAGGCAAAGGTCCCGTGTTCGAGTCTCGGTCTGGCACACAGTTTTAATCTGCCAGGAAGTTTCATATCAGCGCACACTCCGCTGCAGAGTGAAAATCTCATTCTAGAACTCAGGAGACTAAGGCACGATTTAGTAATCAAGAATTTACCCCTCTACTACAAGGATTCGAAGCACTATCTCGCTAGTGCATCTTAAGAACTTGAATCGGGGAGGCTGATCAAAAACGTTGAATTCCCCTGTTAAATCAGATAGACTGTCGGCAAGCTATACATCTCATCAAGATAATTTTCTGAAATATCGTTATTCTTGTCAAAATGAGATTTTAATGGGTGTTTTTGGATGTAAAGTTTGAAAGTGAGGGGTTTCGTAAAGTTTTGCGGAATCAAGCGTCAGATACATGATGTTTAAAGGAAAACGCTCTTTAATAGGTATGCAATTTGCTCATCAAAAGCAGGTAGCTGGCCGGGTGACACGAGGAGTTTCATTAAATGCTCCTTTATTTACAGTGCTGCAATCTGGCGGTGTTTTGAGACATTTTCAGGTACACCAGGGAGTCGCACTGTCTCCCATCGACTTATTCAATTACCAGAGTTCTTAATGTCGTTAAAGCTGTTTCCCTTACTGATTATTAGTTACGTGAACTGGTGTGATGCCGGCCGCGGTGGCCGAGCCGTTGTAGGAGCTTCAGTCCGGAACCACGCGGCTGCTACGGTAGCAGGTTCGAATCCTGCCTCGGGCATGGACGTGTGTGATGTCCTTAGGTTAAAAATGGTTCAAATGGCTCTGAGCACTATGGGATTTAACATCTGAGGTCATCAGTCCCCTAGAACTTAGAACTACTTAAACCTAAATAGCCTAAGAACATCAGACACATCCATGCCCGAGGCAGGATTCAAACCTGCGACCGTAGCGGCCGCGCGGTTCCAGACTGTAGCGCCTATAACCGCTCGGTCACACCGGCCGGCTGTCCTTCGGTTAGTTAGGTTTAAGTAGTTCTAAGTCTAGGGGACTGATGACCTCAGACGTTAAGTCCCGTACCGCTTAGAGCCATTTGAACCATTTGAACTGGTGTGATGGCCGCTAATTACTCCCTGCTTCCTGAATAGACTAGCCAAGTGTTGCAAAGAGGGTTAAATAAGGGTTCTAGCAGAGGTCAACTTAGGAATGTTGAGTTTATGACAGCACGAGGAGGTTTCTTGGCTCTATGCGATTACATGTGAGCTAATTATCACGTGAAATATGCATTGGCTGTGCCCGTTTCTGTCTTAACAAGGCTACGCCCAGAAGTCAAAAATCACGAGGTAGAAGCGTGCTAAGAAACTGGCTTAAAAAGACGTGTTATTTGCGTCGACTGCTGCCGTAACGCTACACCACGTAGAGTAGTGCAGGCACACGAAGATAAACATAAATTTGCAGTTAGGATAAGTCATTATCAATTACAAACGATATAATAAATGGTGATCCATTTTAGAATTTATGTAGTTAGTTGGAAACGAATTAACTTTTCCGTTAAAACTTTAAGTGTAAATAAGTAGAAGATTTCAGTTCTATCAAATAAGCTAAGTAACGAATACCGCGCGGAATATAGTGCAAAGAGAAAGATAGGAGACAAAATTATCAGTGGAAAAATTTATGTTATGAAAACAAAATTTTAAAGAGGTTTCTGGAAATAGTGGTTGTAATTTCGATTTTCCGAACTATTTTACGACGAGTTTGTCATATATTCTGTAACTGAGTGAAGAACTAGTTGAACGAAGTTCAGTCAGGACTTTCTTACAAGTCTCTCGTTTTCAAGTAGGCTACTGTAGTGTTTATACACATCACCACCCCCGGAAAAAAATTGGTCTACGACTCAAAAATGAAACCTACGACCAATAACTCGCACTATGTAATGGCAAAGTACTGACATCAGTGTGTTGTGTTATGAATACCCGCTCAAATGTGAAAAATTAATTATTAAACATATTTGTAAACTGGAATTATTACAATTTGACAGCATCTCCAACCATTAGGCACGTCATTTGTGATTAGAGACAGATATATTAAGACTTAGATTATATAAGATAAGAAAACATTTTAGTATTGTCTATTGAGCTGATGCCCATTGTAAGTTACGTAACATTCGTTTCCTGATTAGCGACGTAAAATAAGTACGATGTTGTTGTTGTGATCTTCAGTCCTGAGACTGGTTTGATGCAGCTCTCCATGCTACTCTATCCTGTGCAAGCTTCTTCATCTCCCAGTACGTACTGCAGCCTACATCCTTCTGAATCTGCTTAGTGTATTCATCTCTTGGTCTCCCTCTACGATTTTTACCCTCCATGCTGCCCTCCATTACTAAATTGGTGATCCCTTGATGTCTCAGAACATGTCCTACCAACCGATCCCTTCTTCTAGTCAAGTTGTGCCACAAGCTCCTCTTCTCCCCAATTCTATTCAATACCTCCTCATTAGTTATGTGATCTACCCATCTAATCTTCAGCATTCTTCTGTAGCACCACATTTCGAAAGCTTCTATTCTCTTCTTGTCCAAACTATTTATCGTCTATGTTTCACTGCCATACATGGCTACACTCCATACAAATACTTCCAGAAACGATTTCCTGACATTTAAATCTATACTCGATGTTAACAAATTTTTCTTCTTCAGAAACGGGTTCCTTGCCATTGCCAGTCTACATTTTATATCCTCTCTACGTCGACCATCATCAGTTATTTTGCTCCCCAAATAGCAAAACTCATTTACTACTTTATGTGTCTCATTTCCTAATCTAATTCCCTCAGCATCACCCGACTTAATTCGACTACATTCCATTATCCTCGTTTTGCTTTTGTTGATGTTCGTCTTATACCCTCCTTTCAAGATACTGTCCATTCCGTTCAACTACTCTTCCAAGTTCTTTGCTGTTTCTGACAGAATTACAATGTCATCGGCTAACCTCAAAGATTTTATTTCTTCCCCATGGATTTTAATACCTACTCCGAACTTTTCTTTTGTTTCCTTTATTGCTTGCTCAATATACAGATTGGATAACATCCGGAATAGGCTACAACCCTGTCTCACTCCCTGCCCAACCACTGCTTCCCTTTCATGCCCCTCGACTCTTATAACTGCCATCTGGTTTCTGTACAAATTGTAAATAGCCTTTCGCTCCCTGTATTTTACCCCTGCCACCTTCAGAAAGAGAGTATTCCAGTTAACGTTGTCAAAAGCTTTCTCTAAGTCAACAAATGCTACAAACGTAGGTTTGTCTTTTCTCAATCTTTCTTCTAAGATAAGTCGTAGGGTCAGTATTGCCTCACGTGTTCCCACATTTCTACGGAATCCAAACTGATCTTCCCCGAGGTCAGCTTCTACCAGTTTTTCCATTCGTCTGTAAAGACGACTTATTAAACTGATAGTTCGGTAATTTTCACATCTGTCAACACCTGCTTTCTTTGGGATTGGAATTATTATATTCTTCTTGAAGTCTGAGGGTATTTCCCCTGTCTCGTACATCTTGCTCACCAGATGGTAGAGTTTGGTCAGGACTGGCTCTCCCAAGGCCATCAGTAGTTCTAATGGAATGTTGTCTACTCCCGGGGCCTTGTTTCGACTCAGGTCTTTGAGTGCTCTGTCAAACTCTTCACAGAGTACCGTATCTCCAATTTCATCCTCATCTACATCCTCTTCCATTTCCATAATATTGTCCTCAAGTACATCGCCCTTGTATAGAGCCTTTATATACTCCTTCCACCTTTCTGCTTTCCTTTCTCTGCTTAGAACTGGGTTTCCATCTGAGCTCTTGATATTCATACAAGTGGTTTTCTTTTCTCCAAAGGTCGCTTTAATTTTCCTGTAGGCAGTATCTATCATACCCCTAGTACATTACATTTACAGTACGATAACGTACTGTAAATGATGCCCTCCTTTTCATAAATATCAGGTTACTGAATATCTCTGACCAGAGGTTACAGGTATTAATATTTTACTGTTAGATTTGACTAGGCACCATGGCTAAAGATATTCGAACATAGTTTGTGTTCTACAACAAGTGACGCTGGTTTACTGCAATGTTGTAACATTTTGTGAGAGATATTACCAAAAAATTTTTAAATAGGGCATATGCAAATGAGGTATAAATATATAACAGAAAAACAAGAAACGAAATTGGTTAATCAGTATGATACAGCTCATTTTAATTTTGTAGTCTGAATATCCAGATGCATTAAAGGGAACATCACAAACCGTAGGTGTAAGAAAGTTTTCACCGTAGTGACTGTAGCTGTACAACTAATGAACAAAAAAAGAACGCAAAAAACTCTGTGCCACCTATTTCATTTTCAGTGGAGTACTGTTTCCGAAGTTGAGATCCCCTATAATTCTTACATTTTTTTACAAAATTTCATAGTTAGTTATATATGGAGTACACATCTATTGTTTCAAGATAAAACAAGGCACAAGAAGTCAAAATTCGAACTTTTGAGTTAAGCCTCTAAGCCTAATATTCACGTCGTGGCACTCGCGCCGAGTCCTGTCGTTTAGGATTCGTTTAAAGGCACTGTTATTACACCGTGTTAGATGGCGGTGAATGGTCCACCATTCCTTGCAGACAAACTGAACAAAGATGTCCTTATACCAATAAATCGAGCAACGTCACTCATGATGTGGTCACGGACACATCCCAACACGATATTTCCTCAAGATGTCCTGTCACATCTCCACGCCCACCCATCCTACTGATCCTATGCAAACAACAGGCACGTACACACCAATTTACTGCTCTGATCTGCGTCAGAAGTGGAGGGTTACATGACGCTCCTCGTATCAGTGCTAAACCATCTAGTTCGCACCAAATCGACCAGCGTCCTCCTTCACGAGGGAGACTACTACACTACTGGCCATTAAAATTGCTACACCACGAACATGACGTGCTACAGACGCGAAATTTAACCGACAGGAAGATGCTGCGGTATGTAAATGATTAGCTTTCCAGAGCATTTACACAAGGTTGGTGCCGGTGGCTACACCTACAACGTGCTGGCTTGGGGAACGTTTCCAACCGATTTCTCATACACAAACAGCAGTTGACCGGCGTTGCCTGGTGAAACGTTGTTGTGATGCCTCGTGTAAGGAGGAGAAATGCGTACCATCACGTTTCCGACTTTTACAAAGGTCGGATTGTGGCCTATCGCGATTGCGGTTAATCGTATCGCGACATTGCTGCTCGCGTTGGTCGAGATCCAATGACTGTTGGCAGAATATGGAATCGGTGGGTTCAGGAGGGTAATACGGAACGCCGTGCTGGATCCCAACGGCCTCGTATCACTAGCACTCGAGATGACAGGCATCTTATCCGCATGGCCGTAAACGATCGTGCAACCACGTCTCGATTCCTGACTCAACAGATGGGGACGTTTGCTAGACAACAACCATCTGCACCAACAGTTCGACGACGTTTGCAGCAGCATGGACTATCAGCTCGGAGACCATGGCTGCAGTTACCCTTGACGCTGCATCACGGACAGGAGCGCCTGCGATCGTGTACTCAGCGACGAACCTGGGTGCACGAGTGGCAAAACGTCATTTTTTCGGATGATCCAGGTTCTGTTTACAGCATCACGATGGTCGCATCCGTGTTTGGCGACATTGCGGTGAACGCACATTGGAAGCGCACATTCGTCATCGCCACACTGGCGTATCACCCCGCTTGATGGTATGGGGTGTCATTGGTTACACGTCTCGGTTACCTCTTGTTCGCACTGACGGAACTTTGAACAGTGGACGTTACATTTCAGATGTGTTACGACCTGTGGCTCCACCCTCCATTCGATCCCTGCGAAACCCTACATTTCAGCAGGATAATGCACGACCGCATTTTGCGGGCCCTGTACGGGCCTTTCTGGATACAGAAAATGTTCGACTGCTGCCCTGGCCAGCACATTCTCCAGATCTCTCACCAATTGAAAACGTCTGGTCAATGGTGGGCGAGCAACTGGCTCGTTACAATACGCCAGTCACTACTCTTGATGAACTGTGGTATCGTGTTGAAGCTGCATAGGCAGCTGTACCTGTACACGCCATTCAAGCTCTTTTTGACTAAAAGCCCAGGCGTATCAAGGCCGTTATTACGGCCACAGTTCGTTGTTCTGGGTATTGATTTCTCAGAATCTATGCACCCAAATTGCGTGAAAATGTAATCAAATGCCACTTCTAGTATAATATTTTTGTCCAATGAATACCCGTTTATTATCTGCATTTCTTCTTGGCGTAGCAATTTTAATGGCCAGTACTGCATTTTTGTTCAATAAGTTCAAGTGGCTCTGAGCGCTATGTGACTTAACTTCTGAGGTCAAATGGCTCTGAGCACTATGGGACTAAACTTCTGAGGTCATCAGTCCCCTAGAACTTAGAACTACTTAAACTAACCTAAGGACATCGTACACTTGCATGCCGGAGGCTGGATTCGAACCTGCGACCGTAGCGGTCGCGCGGTTCCAGACTGTAGCGCCTAGAACCGCACGGCCACTCCGGCCGGCGTGTATTTTTGTCCTGTAGTCTTATCTTAATACGTAGCAGCGTCAGCGTAAGCCAGCGAAGATGGGAATGGCGTCCGGAAGTCAGTTTGCTGGAATGAAATCGTAAAAAATTAGAGACTTACAATATTTAGCATCAGATGATTGGAGTGTGTAAATTTTCAAGAAAAAAGATATGCCAGTTGATAAAGTTATTCGTTTTGGCATATCACTCGAATGTAAATAAGAGACTGAAGGCAGCTAAAGCAAACAGTTAACGCTGAGACTGGCTGCGTGGTGGCACGGAACGCACTTTGGGCTGTGCGCTGGCGAGCGCAGGTACACAGACGTGATGGAGGTCGGCCGGCGAGGCCCTTTATTGCCTGGGCGGGCAGTTCCGCCAGATAGCGGGGATTCCGCGCCAGCCCCGGGGCTCAGGGAGGCGGATCTCGGCCGCAGTTGGCGGCTCTGGGATGGGTGGGGGCGGGGGTGGGGGCGGAGGGTGGCCCCGGCCGGCTCCAGATCCCAGCTCCCAGAGACCCTGAGGCCACGCGGGGACCTCGCCCCTGGAACTGACGAGCGGTCAGTGCTCACCAGAGGATGTTCTAACGGGACATCCTCTTCTAGCATTAATTTTTGTCAACAGTAGTTGTCGACACCAGTATTATTTTTCGAATTTTGGACAAGTTAATATTATCTCAGTTTGCTGTGCAAAGATTTTGTAAGTAGGCTGTTTAGGTTTTTATATTGGTAACGCCACGTAGCGCTCTGCATGAAAATCACTGGCTGTGCTGTGTGCAGTCTGTGGCTGGGTTGCATTGTTGGAACATTGTTGGGCAGTTGGCTGTTAACAGCGCGTAGCGTTGCTCAGTTGGAGGTGAGCCGCCAGCAGAGGTGGATGTGGGGAGAGAAATGGCGGAGTTTTGAGGGCGGATGATCTGGACGTGTGTCCATCAGAGACAGTAAATTTGTAAGACTGGTTGTCATGAACTGCTATATGAATTTTGAATACTATTAAGGTAAAGACATTGTTTGTTCTCTATCAAAATCTTTCATTTGCTAACTATGCCTATCAGTAGTTAGTTACTTCAGTAGTTAGAATCTTTTATTTAGCTGGCAGTATTGGCGCTCGCTGTATTGCAGTAGTTCGAGTAACGAAGATTTTTGTGAGGTAAGTGATTCATGAAAGGTATAGGTTATTGTTAGTCAGGGCCATTCCTTTGTAGGGATTATTGAAAGTCAGACTGCGTTGCGCTAAAAATATTGTGTGTCAGTTTAGTGTTGATCAGAATAGGTAAAGAGCGAAATGCCTGAGTACGTTCAGTTCTGTTCAGATGTTTGAAAATCAAATAATGTAAGAGGTTTATCAGCACAGTAATTCATTAATTTTTTTAAGGGGACGTTTCAGCTTATACAGAAGCAAAAGCCTGTCTTTAAACCTAAAATTTTGTCATTATAACACGGTAATTAGATCGTCAACTTTGTATGCATCAGAATGTTTAAACATGACGAAGAAAGGACCACTACGAAAACTTGAAATAAAAGACAGGACATTTTTGAGGAAAATCCTTGGCCCTGTCAAAGAAAACGGAGAATTCCGCCGAAGACACAACTGTGAATTATACGAACACACAGAAGACATTGTTACCAGCAGGAGGAAGCGGAGAATGATGTTTTTTGGTCATTTGGAATGAATGAACCCGCAAAGACTTACTCATCGCATACATTCATGAATTTCAAAAACAAAGTCGTATTCAAAATGGGCAAGCCAAGTTAAAGAGGATTTACAGGAAGCGGAAATTCCATCTGATGACATATGACATTCAGGATCGAGAATTTTTCAGAGAAAAAGTCAAAATTACTGAAAACCTTATTTCGCTTACTACGCCGGTTCCACGTCCTGCCTGCAAATGGTCAAAACAGAGAAAAGAAGCACAGTCATCCAAAATGAAAATCTACTGGCAAAAGAGGAAAACAATCAGGGAAGAGATAAAAATCTTCGTGGTCCATGGCAGGCCGAAACGATAGAAGAAAAAATCTCTTTTGCTTTTCTGAAAACTTCCATATAATTTTACACACATTACGTTATACTTCAAGCTAAAACTTATGAAAAGGAATTACTTTGTAAAATATTTTAGTTTCGATGTTATAAGTACTTGTTCTGAACGTACAGTTAAAATTATTTTTTTTTAGAAAAACTGAAATTACGAATTATTTGCACACTTAAAATTTCTGTTATTAATTACGCAATCCTAAAGTGTTTACTATTTGTATTTCTGGATTCGTTTATGAAATAATAATCTAAATTAATAATGTTACGAAAACTAGTAGGAATTAATTTGTTGAGGAAAATTATAAACCCTTAGGAATATTATTTCCGCAGAGTGAAGGAATCTGATGTGATCGGACGTATTTTAGTACAATAGGTGTGAACACTGTAATTTCGACTTTGTCAATGTGAAAAATCAAAATACTGTATCACACAGCAAAATGTGAGAAAATCAGTGGAAAATATGTTTACGTAAAAAATTCTGGAACAACAATCTTCCAATTTATTTAGTTCAAACCAACCGTCAGGACCTGATGTTAGATTTTCAGCTTCAAGAATCAGACCACTAGACAAGAAGCATTGGAGCCATCTCAACATGACAAGCTAAGTAAACTTGAAAGTTTATTGTAATCTTCGCTTCTCTCAAATCTTTGCTTATTAATTACTTGGACTAGATATTGTTTAATGCGGACAATTGACGGAAGAAGGAAGGAGGGGGAAAACTACAAGGTCACGATATGTTGTCGCGCAAATTATATTCACACATAGCACAGTTAATAGAGCAACAAAATATACATACACCATAAATGTTGTGGCTTCTATGGTCTATTAGAACAGGTAATATTGCCGGCCGCGGTGGCCGTGCGGTTCTAGGCGCTACAGTCTGGAACCGCGCGACCGCTACGTTCGCAGGTTCGAATCCTACCTCGGGCATGGATCTATGTGATGTCCTTAGGTTAGTTAGGTTTAAGTAGTTCTAAGTCTAGGGGACTGATGACCCCAGATGTTAAGTCCCATAGTGCGCAGAGCCATTTGAACCATTTTCGAACAGGTAATATCAATCGTCAGAGTATGAGTGATTTATTAGACACGTGGGTTATTTGAGACAAAATAATAGTCAATAACATGACATGAAACACTCTACAACACAGATTACGTACTTGATTGCACTATCGGAGGTATAAAAAAATGCAAGTCAGCACTTACAGCATGGTCAACGCATAGACAGTTCTCCCTGTGTGCACATTTGATGAAAGCAAGTTGGTCAAAATTCTCGTGGAAACACTCTTCCGTTATTTCTTCTTCGAAGCAGTACTCCAAGGGTGTTTGAAATACAACAGGAAAGGCTTTGCTGTAGCCGCATTGAAAAGAAATGCAGCTCTGTTTAAATATGAGAATGGTGCCGCCGAGAACTAGAAATACACAAACAACTGAAGGCGTAATGGGTGGTCTCGGTGCCATATGTTAATGTCATTGTCAGAACATACCATTTCACAAAATTTTTATATGGGCGGAAGAAGGAAACTTCCGCAGGTTGCTTATTGCCTGTTCACTCTACTGGAATCAGCTTCTTAATGAATTCAAAGCCTTTGAAAACTGTAGACTTTTATAGTTCATCATCTCTGTTGCCTGTCCAGGAGTCAACCAAATGAGGGGCTTCAGTTTTTTCCTTGTATATCTGTCCACTTTATTTGTTGTAGGAAGAATATTAAATCCCTCTTCGTCATATTAGTAGATTTTCTTGCAAAAGCCTTGATACTCGGTAAATTTATACTTATATTTGCAGGAAAAGGGCCGGTTGGCTCCGACACAAGGACATATAATGGGGTAACAGCATACCATTCATCGCAACCCCACGGATTATCACGTAAGAACATATGGTTGCCGCTATGGATCCAAACGCAACAAAGACATGCTTGCTTCCCCTCACTGCGGGAGTCCGTCCAGATCCTAACTCTTTATCAAATCTTGACTGGTTGATATTAAATATTTGATCTGGTGACAGACGGTTTTTCCTCGTTGAGAGACCTGATTTGTCTCAGGATTTGAGAAGCTCTTTCTTCAATATCAGAGCAGTGTGATATCATTTGCTAATCCAGAATGACGCAGACAGGGAGGATCTACATTTCCATTTTTTCCCTTGGTTGTTTTGTCCGTAACTTGTACGCATCATCCAGATATCGTTCAGAAAACTTCGTCCGTTTTCTTGTAGGTTATGGCTGACAAGACGAACAGCTGCTTCCCTGGAAATCCGCCACCGATGACACTGGTTCATCCCTCACTGGCATGGCACTATAATTTTCTTCATTTGATGCCTCTTCATCTATTAAAAGTACAGTAACCTCTGCTATTATAGCATATTCTTCTGTCGATTGTTGCTTTATCTGTTCATAAATAACATACTCTTCTCTTGTACGTACACCAAAGTACTTCACCAACTGTTAAACAATTATTACCTGTCTCACTCTCCAGGGCGAAACACTAACTATATAAACGGGCCGGCCGGGGTGGCCGTGCGGTTCTAGGGGCTACACTCTGTAGCCGCGTGACCGCTACGGTCGCAGGTTCGAATCCTGCCTCGGGCATGGATGTGTGTGATGGTCCTTAGGTTAGTTAGGTTTAAGTAGTTCTAAGTTCTAGGGGACTGATGACCTGAGAAGTTAAGTCCCATAGCGCTCAGAGCCATGAACTGCCATTAACTATATAAACACACCTATACGTAACAACGGTAATCTGATTGACTCTAACAGGAGACACAAACCCACATGACGCATTATGACCATTGCGCTCCTTGCAGAGTCATACGTGAATGGAAGGCTTTAGTAGAGAGAGGAAACTTATTACCGCCCCACCTCTTCCTCCCTCTCCAATAATGCTGCAACATAACACTTAAAACTTAACAAAGAGTTTCTATTTCCAGTCAGTAACGAACAAGAATAGTTTTGTTCTTTTCTCTGCGGCTACTGCAGTAACCTTTCGTAGTTCCGCTACAGTATTATGACAGAAGCACAGCATCTCCCTTGGCAAAACCTTGGTGACAGTAGTTCATACTGCTCTATTTATCTCATCTTAATAAAGTGCCTAGATGGTCTAATGCCTAACAAACAGAAAGGTGTACTCCGGTTCTGGCGGTCTCGAATTCTTCCCAGATGAGAGTGGGGGATTTCCCTCGTTCCAGTTCCTCCAGAACTGTCCCAAGTTCACTCATCCTGCAGTCAAATTGACTACCGTGTACTTTCCTCGGCGGTAAAACGCGCCTGGAGCGGTAGAATCGACCCTCTTCCTCCCACTGCCGCGGGAACGAAAGACTGCACTGAACTTGCAGTCAGTTCAGTCACTGAGCGCCAACGACTTCACGCTTTTTCTCCTTGATAAACTCTCTGGCTAGCACGTAGGTCACACACTTAAAACGGGACGCTAGTGGCGTTGAACCGCTATAGATGGTGCAGAAATGGCACCAGGTGGTCACATGACCTGCCACCACCAACGACAGCCACGGCAGCGAACTGGCGTGTGCGTGTCAGTCGGGTTTGTGGAACCAGGGCAGCAAGATGCGTCGACGTGGAGATGTGACACAACGGCAACAAAGAGCTGTTGAGTTTCGACGGACCATCCGAAATTACCTAATTTGTGGCTGTAACGACGCGGACTGTCCATCGCGTCTGCAGGGACAGATGTATCACTTTCAGCCATGTAATACGGTGTATGTGTCCATCCGACAGGGACTGCAGGCCAGACCTAGGTCTGTAGTGTCGTCCGACGAGTCATGATTTTATGTATTAAAAATGAAACTCCTCTAGCTGTACTTAGGATTTCATATTTATTTGGCTATTAGTTTCGACGTTTCGACAACGCCATCTTCAGGCCGGTACACTTTGATGATATCAATTGTGTGTAGCTGAGTATTAGAAGTCGGCGGTGAGACCAATACGTGCTCCACATCACGTGGCGTTGTCGAAAAACGTCGAAACTAACAGCCAAATAAATATGAAATCTTAAGTACAGCTAGAGGAGTTTCATTTTTAATACAAATTATACCAGCTGAAGTCTCACCATCATCCAGTTTAAATATGGATGTATGAAGAGTCATGATTTTTGCCTTTTTCCAAATTATGCAAGGCGACGAGTGCACCGATGGCAGAAAGCGGGATATAACTGCGGTATGTTGGGGATGTACTTGAGAGTACCATAACTTGGACACATTCATTAAGGATGTTTATTTCAACTTTCTCAGTGTTGTCCTCTCCTCTACATCTTCATAATGAGTACGATTGCGGACACTTCAGTCTTCCAAGCTGGAGCAGCTGTTTCACATCAATGCACGCATATTTTCCTGGTTTGCCGAATACACTGGCATCATATCGCCCTTCGAATGCCACGCTAAATCACTCGATCTTAATCCCTTATAAAAGGCCAGGGGCTATTAGCAACAGCTAGTGAAGAATAGCAGTCAACTTACCAGCGGCTTGGTAGCTCTGCGGAATCTGATCGTCAGCGAGTAGCTGTAAGTGGATATTGCATTCCAGAAGGAGGGTGCGGATCCTCTTCCTCACCGAATTGGGAACATTCTCAAGGCAAGAGGTGGTACAGCACGGTATCAGCTTGATGCTTTCTAAATGTCGCGAAATTTTTCTCCAGCGTGCTTAGTCGACAGCGCGCACCAATGTTCCTGAGTACCAGATTTCGAGGAGGCCTCTCCTAGAAGCGAATTTACGGTTGTGACGTGCACTTAACTCGTACTCAAACTACAATGCTAAGTTTTATTTACAATATTCAGAACACCGTTAGCGTATGTACATAAAATGTGCTTCATGAGCTAGAGTGCAGCTAGGATTTGCGCAGCTTTTCACTCTGTTAATGGTTAGTGTAAAAAAAAACCGCACTGTAACTGGAACTACACGTTGATCACTATGCACTATGCACTGACATGGGGTATACACTGCCGTTAGCAAGCGTTGTACTACACATGCGTTGAGCAAAAAATACGGAAACACCTAGAACACATTACCATGTGCGATGTGGATTAGAAAACCCGTTGGCATTTAAAATAGCTTGCAGTCGTCTCAGAATGGCTAAATACAGGCCCTGTATGGTTTACAAGGCAATCTTATACCATCTTGCTGCAAAGTACTGCCGAGTTCAGGTAACGATGGACATGACGCACGCTTCTCTCCAATGCAGGCCACAAAGACTCGTTAATACTGAAATCGAGTCACTGTGGCGGTGGCCAGGGGCAACGCGAAATGGTCACAAAATCAGTCCTGGACAATGCAAGCTCTGTGAACAGGGGCCATTTCGTCTCCGAACACTGCATCACCATTGGGGAACAAACATTGTACCATGGGATGCACCTGATAAGCCAAATTGGTCACAGTAATGCGAGCTTGCGGATTAACTTTGAGTACTACGGAATATCACGATATGTCTGCCCAAATCATCACCGCACGCACTCCAAGTTTCACTCTTGGGATGTAAACATGGCCAGAAGTTGGGAACTGTATGAAAGAGAGAAATGGCGTCCTGGATAAATGGTCACGGTGTGGACTGCCAAGCGGCCCAGCCATGTTCAAACCTACCTAGCGCCAGCTTTCTTTCCGCTGTTCACTTTATTGAAATTTCTGCCTGTGTTATAACGTCCGTTTCCAACATCCAGGTGTAAGGTAGGGACCTATAATGATAGCTGATTTTGCAAAACTACTCAATTAGCAGCAGAAAGGAAGTGGCTTTCGAATGGCAACCGCAAACATTTGATGACAAGGTGACAAGTCAATCGAATACTCCACCGGAAAACACGTGTCATGTGTCATACACACAGTATGTGTGTCGTTTGATAGGAATTTCTTATCGACGCACCTAATTTGTACGACTGGTAAGTGAGTGAGATACGCCTCCCTAGGTGTTCATATGGATGGGAGTGTGATCACGCCCAAGGAAATGATGAAAACATAATAGTTTGTCACATAAACTGCAACATATGAACGCAACTGTTTCACAATCAGAAAGTTTCCCTATATTATGTCAAAACGTATGTTTAACGTTTTTGAAGCCGCGTTCCGTTTTGGAAGTCTTGATCCTTTAATTCCTTTGTTGCAACATAGTTCACGCCCGTTTATTTGTTGCTTTCATTTCTGTGAGACGTGTATGTGGTATCTCGTCTGCTCTCACTATTCACCACATTTATTTGCGACGGTAACGTATTCTTACCACATGACCCATACTCTATAACCAATGTATAGTATCACAACTGCCAAGACTGCAAAGGGAGAACAAGCATTTCAATGACTGAACTGGCAGTTGTGCGAAAAAAAAGATAATAAATGGCAAGAGCGTGTTTTGAACACAGCTCCACCGCTTGGTAGTCCAACAACACGAGAACTTAGTCACGACGCCGTTGCTTTCACACGCTGCCCTTTATTGCACTTCTTGTTCTTGTACTGTTCACTGCTTCTATTTTTTTTTCTGCTTCCTGTGTTCGTGCTTGATCTGTGTTCAGTTTCTGACGGGCTATCCAAAGGCCATCTTAACACCAAATCTGAGGCGGGTATGATAGGCAGTTTTCCTTGTGAGAAGCACTCCCTCGCAAATACTGCGCCTGCTACGAACTCTGGCAAGTAACACAGTCAACGAAGATATCCGAAGGAACATCTGGCTCTCGCGTCCATCACCATAGGTGCAGAAGAAGCGTGTGCGCCGGCGATCTTGAAGCACTTGCACGAACTGCAGACTGCATCTCATCTAATAATAACTTTACACCGGTGTGTGGGGTGCACATTTAATTACGTATGTGACACTGTAACATGTTAAGACGATACACTCAAATTAGTCATCAGACCTAACCATTTCCTTAAAAGAAAGCTTCGTCAGCTCTGAAAGCTTTGCTCCAGTAGGCGATAGTGTTGTGCCTTTTTTCGTCGTCACAGCTTTCAGAAAAGCAGCGTCGCTAGAAGTTCCGCAGTTTTGTCCCATTCGCACCATACATTTATGCCGATGAATAGTTTGTTTCAATTTCTCCATCTACAGTTACATGATTACTCTCCGATTCACAATTAAGTGCCTGGAAAAGGGTTCATCGACCTATCTTTAAGCTACTTCTCTACCCTTCCACTCTCGAACAATGGGCGGGAAAAACGGTCTAAATCTTTCCGTGCGAACTCTCGAAATAAGTGTCCAAGGAATAGAAAAGCAACTGGAATCACTCAACAGAGGAAAGACCACTGGACCTGACGGGATACCAATTCGATTCTACACAGAGTACGCGAAAGAACTTGCCCCCCTTCTAACAGCCGTGTACCGCAAGTCTCTAGAGGAACGGAAGGTTCCAAATGATTGGAAAAGAGCACAGGTAGTCCCAGTCTTCAAGAAGGGTCGTCGAGCAGATGCACAAAACTATAGACCTATATCTCTGACATCGATCTGTTGTAGAATTTTAGAACATGTTTTTTTTGCTCGCGTATCATGTCATTTCTGGAAACCCAGAATCTACTCTGTAGGAATCAACATGGATTCCGGAAACAGCGGTCGTGTGAGACCCAACTCGCTTTATTTGTTCATGAGACCCAGAAAATTTTAGATACAGGCTCCCAGGTAGATGCCATTTTCCTTGACTTCCGGAAGGCGTTCGATACAGTTCCGCACTGTCGCCTGATAAACAAAGTAAGAGCCTACGGAATATCAGACCAGCTGTGTGGCTGGATTGAAGAGTTTTTAGCAAACAGAACACAGCATGTTGTTATCAATGGAGAGACGTCTACAGACGTTAAAGTAACCTCTGGCGTGCCACAGGGGAGTGTTATGGGACCTTGCTTTTCACAATATATATAAATGACCTAGTAGATATTGTCGGAAGTTCCATGCGGCTTTTAGGGGATGATGCTGTAGTATACAGAGAAGTTGCAGCATTATAAAATTGCAACGAAATGCAGGAAGATCTGCAGAGGATAGGCACTTGGTGCAGGGAGTGGCAACTGACCCTTAACATAGACAAATGTAATGTATTGCGAATACATAGAAAGAAGGATCCTTTATTGTATGAGTATATGATAGCGGAACAAACACTGCTAGCAGTTACTTCTCTAAAATACCTGGGAGTGTGCGTGCGGAACGATTTGAAGTGGAATTATCATATAAAATTAATCGTTGGTAAGGCGGGTGCCAGGTTGAGATACATTGGGAGAGTCCTTAGAAAATGTAGTCGATCAACAAAGGAGGTGGCTTACAAAACACTCGTTCGACCTATACTTGAGTATTGCTCATCAGTGTGGGATCCGTACCAGATCGGGTTGACGGAGGAGACAGAGAAGATCCAAAGAAGAGCGGCGCGTTTCGTCACAGGATTATTTGGTAAGCGTGATAGCGTTACGGAGATGTTTAGCAAACTCAAGTGGCAGACTCTGCAAGAGCTTGCTGTCCAGGTTTCGAGAGGGTGCGTTTCTGTATGAGGTATCGAATATATTGCTTCCCCCTACTTATACCTCCCGAGGAGATCACGAATGTAAAATTAGAGAGATTCGAGCGCGCACGAAGGCTTTCCGGCAGCAGTCGTTCTTCCCGCGAACCATACGCGACTGGAACAGGAAAGGGAGGTAATGACAGTGGCACGTAAAGTGCCCTCCGCCACACACCGTTGGGTGGCTTGCGGAGTATAAATGTAGATGTAGATGCAATTTATAGCGACAGCAAAATATTTTCACACTCTGAGTAGAACGCTAGTGATTAAAATTTCACGTCAAGGCCCCGCCGCAGTGAAAAACGCCTTTGTTTTAATGACTGCCATCCCAATTCGTGGCACTCTCTCCAATTTCTCCCTTCAATTTGAGAGTACCTTCAGTCCTCTAATTTCAGTTTTCGTTTTCTGTTCTTCAAAGGAACGGAAATTTTCAAGTTCTGTGGACGTATGTCCGTGTTCCCGATCAGCTATCGTAGAGAACAACGTGTAAAACAAGTAAATTCCTAGTAAACTTATTTGACGGGAGGAACTTACAGTATACCAAAAGCAGGGATTGTGTCGATACAAATGAAATACTGTACAGCATTCTGAACACCGCTTAACAATGCAAAATACCTGAGCTAGCGTGCGTGCCAGAATACTCGGAAACACCTGTGCTCTTTGTGTACACCGGCAAAGCTGTAATTTAAATTTATGGTTCAGATTGTCTTGAAGAAATTTATGAGCTGCTTCTATTAAACACGTGCTTCATTATGCGCTGTCACGAGGGTGTACTTTGAATAGGTTGGAAAGGGGGAAGATGGGAGTAATCATGCGCTTAGTCTATAGTGCCGTACACAGAAAATTTATAATTTTCTTGAAAGTGCGAGTAAAGCAACGTTTTAACCTTATGGGAGCACAATAGCGAGATGAATAACATACATCTTCATCCACTTCGGTTAAAAATAATATTCGTGTCAGGCCTTTCATTCTGCAAAGTTGAAAATATTTTCCCTGCCTCATTAAAACACTTTCCGCTAATCCTCTCGCATGAGGAACGAGATCTGCCAATGCTTTCGGAAAGCTCTCATCAGCCGGATATATTTGGAAAGTGCTGCGTATAAGAGATGCCTCCAGAAAACTAAGATCCTCTTCTCCCGCTTCTGTAGCCTAGCATCGCTGCTAATAATAAGGCCATCTCTCTGACAAAGCTACGTTAGAGCCACGGTCGAAATCTTTATGGCCAATTAGATGCGCAACGGGACGTTGTAAATTTTCTGAGCAAAAACGCGTGTTTGCTCCCACCTCATTAGCTGTAATAATTTTCTGCGTACTTTCTTTTTTTTATTTTTTTCGTTCCTCTCAGTTAATCCGACAGGAAACGTTGAATTTTTTCGTGCATAACTTTGATGATGTAAGGATAATACGTAGTAAACTGTCGTATAACGTTGAAAGGTCTCTGTTGGATTCCTTTCATGTTAATTTCTTAAATCTGTTGTCATTTACGGCATAAATTCCTCTTCTAAATTTACTGTGGTGTTTCTGACTATCTGGGAGGAGACTGAGCAGTGGAACGTGTTACTTTTACACGTAAACAAGAACGATCTGTCACACTACGGGGACTAATGACCTCAGCAGTTGAGTCCCATAGTGCTCAGAGCCATTTGTCACACTACTACACTTTAAAACACAGTTTATATGCAATTCATGTCACACAGTCTCATATGGAACCTACATCCGCTTTCTTTTATATAGTGTATATGATAAGATACTGTCATCCCCCTTCCCTTCTGTGTGAAAGGATGAATGAGCAAATGCATTTCTAGTTGCATGCTTGATGGTAGCAGACAAGCCTGTCTGCTAGAGAACAGTAGGACCAACGTCGGAACAGGTAGCTACTCTTTCTAAAAGCAAAGAGGTTTCTATCATTAGTATGGTCCTGTCCGTCCCTTGTCATGTTGGTATAGGAAGCTGCCTCTCTGGTCACTTCCGATTGTATCTGTGAGGCACCCTCGGTAGGGGCCCCACGCCAGTCTGTCCGCAGCGAGCGTCTGAAGTGGTAAGATCTCCAGCTAAGCGCGTCTCTGCTAAGTCTGTAGGACAATGGATTTGTTAAGTTCAGCCTAAGTGAAAATTTAATCATCTTTGTTTCAGGTTTAGATCTAAAATATCTTATGTTATCTTAAATTGCAACGCAGTGTAATTCGAGTGTGAAGTTCAGAATATAGTTGCTTTGTCACTACTTTGTGAGTAAAGTGGAACCACGTGTTGATGATCTGTAACTCTAAGTTCATCAATCTTGAATGTGAATGTGTGTGAGATTATAATGTCTCGTCTTGACAATATTTTTCACTATAGCCACTTTTCTTTATGATCAACCCACGGGGGTGTACTTTGTGAGACCAGTACCATGTGCTGATATAATTGTTTGACCCATCAGGTTAATAGTATGACGATAGTAACCAGTTCAAGGTTTTTCTTTTGTAAATTGCGTTTCGATGTAATTTACTTTAATTATCAAAATTATTGTGGAGTTACACTCTTTGTGTAAACCAAGTTGACCTCAGCTACTCTTTTCGAGAAGATTTCACAGACAATTAGTATGAATTTAGTATACCAGTGTGTGGTAATTTCATGATGGACAGGATTGCGCTACGACCGTAACTTCTTTGGGTGAAAATTGAATCGGTTGATTGTGGTTAATTTCCTCTTTCGTATGTTTCAACGTTCTTCGTGTGTTATTTTAGGAATGCAGTGTTGTATGCAGTCTCCCAATCTTGGCTCCATATTTGATGAGTTCCGTAAGATTACAAACTCACATTTTCACAATTCTAAATAAGGCACCAGTTTAGTTATGAATCAAGTTTGATACGCTGAAATTTTAACGGAACAATGATCAATGTTAAAATAAATGTTCAAATATAAACTGATTTATTTCTTTTTATTTAAATTCTCTTTATATATATATATATATATATATATATATATATATATATATATACAGGTTGTCGTAATATGACTATTAAAAGATTATAATTAATGTTAGTGTGGTTGGCAATTTGGTAAACTAGACTGGATACCCAGTGAAACAGTTGCTCAGTAATGCAAGGATAACTTCCCCAGATAGCTCACAACTTTTATCCCGCTTTTATTATCTTGAATATCAGCACCGCTTTCAGAACAACTTAATGCATCAACATTACAACGTGGCTCCTGAGAGCCTAAGCACATACGACTATGCATACGTGCTAGCTACATAGTGTGTAAACATTTCTATCAATCCTTCGACTAACCATGTTTTGTATGTACTACATTGTTACCATGTAGCATGCGTGGTCCACGTGACACCTCCTTGTTCTGGGTGCCGGGAAGAAGATGAGGCAGCAAAGCTCTGAAAATTTTTGGTGCGTACCCCGACTTTCAATACCCATACAAATATCGGCCTCTACGTCAGTCAAGTAATTTCGAAAATCAGCAGGTAACAATTTTGAACTGTCTGTCTTTGAATAACAGATATGTGTTATGGAGAATGGTAATCTTGTCCTTACTGTATCTGATGCTTGGTATTTGAGACAAAGAACAAGAGTGGCACTGTTACTACAAAAAGCAAGTTCAAAAACACAGGTAACAGGTATTAAACTGCGAGTAACATAAAATTTACGTATTTCAAGGAGTGAGGCGTACAGGATTGACAAGATCCAGTTGAATTTAAAAGTTAGTTTGTACTACAAATTCCGTCCTGAGCTTATTAAAAGCAGATCATTTACTTACTTTACTAAACAATACAACGAGACATTGTCACCTTAAGAAGACCCACTGCGAGTTTGTCCTGATCTCTTTCTTTCAAACTGTTTCAGTCGAAATATATCGTCAAAACACCTCTTTTCAGCCAGTGCCTAAATACATGATAACATGGGTAATGGAAAACCTTTATTAAGAATTGCTTCTAGTCCATTAAGGGCGATCTAAGCCAAATGGAAATCCCATTGTTGACTATGTTTTTCATAATAATTTTACTTTGCCACTTCGATTTTAACAGCACGAATTCGTGTTCTTTTAATGATGGAGTGTTGCTTAAGATTTACTGAATGGAAAAGTTTCACAGTATTTCAGTAGTTACTTAGTGGCCTCAACACCTATTTTCAACTTACCACGATACATTAACAAATGATTTACAGACGTTTCTTTCATCACCTCGTATATAAAATTCAAAACGGAGGTCTTCTTTGTAGACATCGCTTTATTTGGAGCGGTAATGGTGCTGACAGTAATTTTCATGAAGTTGACAGCAAGATTACGTCGTCTACAGATATTATGAAAGTTGTGAGCGTTCAGTGACCATTACCATCTGGTTATAGAAGTTCACAACAATACACCTTTTACAATCATTAAGATATTATTTATAGAACATCTGACGGAATTCCACTCTTAAGGAACAGAGCACTCTTTAAATCGTACTTTTCCTTCATTCTTTATCTAGTAATTGTTGGAAAGAAAACATTATATTTTGATCAACTGTACACATACTGTATTCACATGAGAAACACACTGTCTGGCAAACAAAAGTGAAGACGCGGTTAATGTCAAAGTAGCTTCGTTCACTTACTCGTCATCAGCAGGTATGCAAATAATTAGAGTTGCAATTCTCTGGGACGGGTGGGACGACCACAAGAGTACATCAGTGCAGTTCGTGTTTCGTATTGTTACCTCTCCTCATCACGGGTTCCCGGGTTCGATTCCCGGCCGGGTGGGGATTTTTTCTGCTCGGGGGCTAGGTGTTTGTGTTGTCCTCATCATTTCATCATCATTCGTGTCAGTGGCTAGTTTGTATTGTGTAAAAATTGGACTGTGCCAAAGTTGTACGGGCGCTGATGACGGCGCAGTTGAGCGCCCCCCCCCCCCAAACAAAACATCATCATCATCAGTATCTGGCCTCAGAGTACATAAGCGGCATGAACAGAGCAGATGTTGGGTGATCACGGAGATGACACAGCGTTTGAAATTGATCCAACTGTGAGCAGCCACTTGCCAGCTGGTTGAATCGTGCAACGTGCAATAAACAGATTTGTGGAGACTCCGGATGGCAAAGTGGCCAGATGCAGGAATGCATGGGAACGTGGGGGCAGACACGATCGCCGTCAGTGTTATGGTTGAGCGTGCTTGACCATTGCCACTGGATGATCGCCGTACTGTGCACGAAGCACATCACTACACCTTCACCTACCCGAGAACAAGTAATGGATTCGTCGCTACATTCAGGGTCATCCCGCACCATTGGACAGACACTGGCAGCAGCCACACTAGCGAATTAGCACCCCATGCTCCTGTCAAGGCCGCAAAACGTACGGTTGTGTTTGGGGTTGTGCCGTGTCCGCGACGTATGGGCTGCTGACGGATGACGTCACATTGTGTTCACCGATGAATCGTCGTTCTGCGCCAACCTGGACGACCATCTTCCGCGAGTATGTTGGCGATCTGGGGAGAGAGCCCATTCTTCCAGTCTTCTGGAGAGGCATAGCGGTGTTTACGTTGACGTCACAGTGCGGGGAACCATCGGGTACCACTTCAGGGCACGCCTAGTAGTGACTGAGGGAACTCTGGCCGCACAACGGTCGTCACGGATATCCTTACGTCCTCATGCTTTACCTCTCCCGTGAAAGTATCGTCGTGTCGTCGTGCCCGTTTTAAACACATGCCTGTCCACAAATGGGACGTATCTCTGCGAACTGTGTGTGCGATATTGAGCTATTCCCATGGCCAGCAAGATCCCCGGAGCTGTCCCCGATAGAACATGTCTGGGACTAGCTCGGACGTGAACTCCGTCGCAGCGTCGGTATCCGGGATATCAAGGACCAGTTACAACATTTGTGGCCCAGCTCACTCAGGAGGGAATACAAGGCTTTGTGACACCTTTCGCAACCGAATTACTACAATCATCCGAGCCAGAGGCGGTGCAGTATTGTACCCACCAGTGAGCTCATACTACCAACTTCTTTGTAAATTTGACTCGATTTCGTAATCACTGAGATAACATCACATACTGCCTCAACCCGCGAAGATGCATTTCATTTCCTCCTGCCTTTTGGGTACTTCATTTTTCTGCCAGGCAGCGTAACGAAAACGACAATGTGAGAATTACTTGCAGTGTCCTTTCTGTATTTGTTGTTTATACTTAAGAAAATACTGGGCACACAGTAACAATCTTTGTCTCCCAGCATTCTGCAGTATTCATGTAACCGTTCTCCATGTTTAAAAATACAATCAATATATTTTTGAATTTCTTATTACAAAGCTTAATGGAAGCACTATGACAGATGTCTGCTCGAAAAATGGTTCAAATGGCTCTGAGCACTATGGGACTTAACATCTGAGGTTATCAGTCCTCTAGACTCAGAACTATTAAACCTAACGAGCCTAAGGACATCACACACATCAATGCCCGAGGCAGGATTCGAACCTGCGACCGTAGCAGCATCGCGGTTCCGAACTGAAGCGCCTAGAACCGCTCGATGTCTTCTCAGAGTGACACTTTTCGCCACTAGCGCTCGTATGGTAGAGAGTTTATTGTGAGTGGCAAGGAACCGAGTTGGAGACCCAGGCGATCCTACAGGTTTACCCTGGGCAAGCTCGATTACTGGCACTGATTCAGTTGTGTTTGTATTAGTGGGAATAGCATGGTCGTGAGGTTTGTGGGATGAAGAGGTGGAAGCGATGGTTGCCTAACAAGGCGGAAACAATACACAGGTAATGTGGTTGCCGCAAGTACTGGAGTAATTTACTTGATGTGGTACTTCTCCAATGCGCTGAGAGGCGATTAAAGAATGCAAGCGCGTGGGGAAGTCATTTTTCACTAGTCGAGAGTGGAATAAAAGACAAATTTCATACGAACCTCATTTACGATCGTGTTTGTCATTAAACTGGAGTTTGAATCTAGTACTAGGAAAAATAAAAAAAATTCTTCTTTCAGTGGCTGTCCTGGAGTAAAGAGAGCAGAAGAAAGATTAAAATTAGCCTGTAGACTTCCAAAATGTAGTTACTACGTCGAAATGCGCTGGAAGTCATAATAAAATAAACATTGCAAGGAAAGTAAATTTTTTGTTATCATTGTACCGTGAGACGTTGTTTGATTTCCGTTCACTCTGTATTAGGTGGCCTTGACTCATATTCACTTCAACAGTTTTTTAACAATATCATTTTTTCCTTATAATTTGTGCTTTTAAGACGGAAAAATTGTATTTATACATCCATACTGGGTGGACCATTCTATATTTTGTGATTATGTTGGTTGGTCTAATGCTATCTGCAAATATTTGAGCTTTTGTTTCGTAAGTGACTCCCAACGATAAACACCGGTGATTCATTAGCAGCGGAATGATCCCTCGTTAAATTCGTAGTCTGGTTTCGGGTTTCAGTTCATAACTGAGGAAAATTCCGAAGGGGTACAATAAATGAGCTAAGCTGTTTTGTTTGTTTCGCTTTGCCCAAGCGACATAAACCTCATTCACTCAGATTAAGACACAGTCAACCCTCGTAGAACATGAGTGTGTTCGCCTCAATCTCTCATCAGAACAAAGCGAGAGGGTGAATACAGCAGCTGCCATTCCTCCTATGTGCTAAGACGCAATCGTTATAAACGACAGAGTTTATTTCTTTTCTTACTAAGAGCATTCGAAAGATAAAAATTTAATTTTCATTAACTATGAAAAACATCGTATTTTCCGTACAGATACTTCGACGCTTTCAGTCCAACAAATCAGCTGATGGACGTGGCAATCACGCCTTCGGTTGTAATGCTTTTATTTTTAAAATTCACTATCGGTTTCGTGCTAACAAACACCCATTATCGGGTGTAATTACTGAAAACAAGCAAGAGAATTGCGCTAAAAATAATCTTTACATACGCTTGTATGCATGAAGCAAAGCAAATATGGATAATCATTTATAAAGTCTAACAGTAGCCTGCCTAGACACAGAGAAAAGTGAGCAAGGAATACGTCGCAATACCACGGCGACAACTAACAGTAAAACAGAGAAACAGCCTAGGTGACGACGCGTGGTGCAAAATAAGAACCAGAAAGCTTACATCGTGTTCTGCGACCGCGACTATCGCGAGACTGGGCAGCGCAAAGAGGAAATTTCAGACTTGGTAAGTTTAATCCCCACACACGTTTCGTCTGATTATGAGGTTCTGAAATCTACCTGACCACCTGTAGGACGGCGTCATGTATGTGTATTTTCATGAATGTGGTTTTACGTTGGCTGAAACACAAGCAGCTCTCTTGAAACGACACGACAACCAGCTGCAGTAAGTGACGTTCATCGGCTTACGATAAAGGAGAACTTTTATGTACTGCCACTCTTCGCCGGTGCTTCAGATGCGGATGGCAAGAGTTGTATGTCCACATTCCACAGGAATAGGCAGTGGCGCTATCGTCCTGTAAGGTATAGTTCTACCGAAACGCTTCTGGTGGATTCTTAAGACATCATCTGTTGGTAATGTTGGAGGGGCATCTTGCTTGGCCATCGCATCAACCCCCGCCCCCCCTCACCACAGTGGCTTTCGGACCCAGGCCTCTATCTTTCGTTGTGGCAGAATCTGAGAGTGCACTGATCAAGTCCTCCCATGGCCCGAAAGAACGTTTCGGTGCAGGGATCCACACCTGGCCCTCTCAACGGCTTTCATATCAACTCACTGCTCAGCCACGGAGAAGAAAAGTTTCCAATTTACATTCTCCAAATAAAAGTAAATTCTAATACATTTACTAAAAATGAACAATACAGCAATAGCAGTTAGTTTAGCGGGGTTGGTTAGAGGTCTTTGGTGTGCATAAAGAATAAAGCTCGAGGAAGACACGAACGCAGATTTCCGGGTACTGCACTAGGTGGTCAACCAGTAGGCTCTCTGGTCGCTATTCAGACTGCGAATCAATACATCAATCACACACAGAGATTCTCTTGGTGTTCCAAACTCTCGAAAGCATATCCTATGTCTGTAATTGTCGATATTTTAATCAGAACAGAATTTTCCCTTTCACGGTAAAGTTTGTAACATTTTCTAGAGAGTGTCCTGGAGACGAGAAGAGTGAAGAGGGGTCAGCAAGCAGTTTAGCGTCGCATCACGACGAGAAGTCTTCTCTAGTTTCTGAAAAGCGGAGAAGTAACAAAGAAAGTCAGAAGAATTGCGGAACTGATGTATCACAAGGATTTAATAGCCGATGACTGATTTTGAGCGAACAGTATTCTCAAGAGAATGATCTGACACAAGAACGTGAATACTGTTGTATGACGAGGTGTTTACTCCACAATACGCTACAAATGAGAAATGTAGGTTCTCAAAGAAGTTGTATCAGCAAGCGCAGGCATTGCCTGCAGGGGGAGCGACTGTGAAAACAAATTTTTTGAAAACAGCCATAAGAACAACTGGTATTTTTTTATTAACCGGTTTCACTTTTGAAAGGAACAAGAACATCATCAAAATTACACTTAGGTACCGTTATACATTTCCCGAGGCCTGATTAGGCACAAATTTGAAGGTACGAGGGCTATTCGGAAAGTAAAATCCGTTGCGGTGCGAAATGGAAACAGCGAAAATCCGATGCTTTGCACAGATAGGTTGGGTAGTGTCTCTAGTATGCGCGTCGATCGCTTCATGTCGCTCTTCCCAGTTCTAACCGCACAGCGAACACGTAAAGATGGTTAGAACAACAGTGTCTCCCGCCAAGCACGAGGGCCTGGTGTGACATTTCGCCTGATGTCACGCAGCCCACATAACATAACTGCGATACGTTTCCTTGTGCACGACAATTCTCAGCCGCACTCTGAAGGGGCAATTAAGACGCTCCTGCAGTTTAACCATCCACAATACAGCCCGTAATTGACTCTCCCTGAGTTTCATCTCTGCTCACATGAACCGCCAGCTACGAAGACAACGTTCTGGCACAGATAACGAGCTGTAAACCAGCGTAGAGAATTGACAGGAAGCACTGGCGGCTGCCTTCTATGACGAGGGTATTGGAAAGCTGCTACAACGCTAAGACGAATAACGTAGGCTAATTCTTACAAAGAAGAAAACGGCAGCCAGCCACTATTAATATTGCTATTTATTTAGATAAATAGCGCCGTTACCGGTTTCGAACTGGCAAGTTCATCATCAGGCGACTGTTCACATTATTTTCAAGATACACTTTACATTATCGTCCGTTTTCGATTTTTGTTATTCCACCGTGGCGAAGTATTTTTGGTGTGTTGTTGCTTTACGGTAGAAAACAGTGTTAGAATCGTCCTATGTGAAAATAACGAACCTCCAAACGATGAAATACAGCGTAAATAAATATGTGACGTTAAGTGGTTATGGTACCTACCTGCTGATGTACAAATGGTTTTCAGATGGTAGTTCTCCAGGCTGTCCGGTCTTCTGCCATCCTCTCCAGGTCTGCACAATTTCCTCTTCCCTTTATGCCGTCTATCATCTTGTATCTCCTTCTTCCTCTCAGTCTTCTCCCACAAGAATCTACAAGCAAGCACTCCCTTCTCAATGAATGTCCTAACCAGTTCTTTTCCCTTCTCTTACAACCTTCAGCAGACATCTTCTCTCACCAACCCTTTCCAGTCATCTTTCATTACTCACTCTTTCCATCCAGCTTATTCTCTCCATTCTCCTTCTCCTCCACATCCACATCTCAATGCTTTTAACCTCTTTTCATCCTCTCGTCTCAGTTTCCATGTTTCTGCCCCATATAGTGCCACACTCCAGACAAAACATTTGCCAAGCCTTTTCCTTAGTCCTTTATCTAATTTTCCACATAAGAGTCTCCTCTTTCTGTTGAATGCCTCCTTCGCTATGGAAATTCGAGTTTTCACCTCCTGGTGACATCTCAAGTCTTCACCACTGAACTTCACATATTTATCTATGCTGTATTTCATCGTTTGGAGGTTCGTTATTTTCACATAGGACAATTGTAACACTGTTTTCTAACGTAGGGCAAGAACACACCAAAAACACTTCGCCACAGTGGAATCACAAAAATCTAAAACGGACGATAATGTAAAGTGTATCTTGAAAATCATGTGAACAGCCGTCTGATGATGAACTTGCCATTTCGAAACCGGTAACGGCGCTATTTACCTAAATAAATAGCAATGTTGATAGTGGCTGGTTGCTGGTTTCCTCTTTGTAAGAATTCACCTACATTAATTGTACACAGCCACGGTCTCACCATGTCAGTTTTAGACAAGATAGCTAAGACGAATGTCTAAAGCGGAGCGGCGACTATGTGGAGGAGTATCTGGAAGGTGTAGCTAACTGTTGCAAATAAAACAACTTTGATTTTCACAGTGGTTTCCATTTTGCGACCGATCGGACCCTACTTCCGAATAGGCCTCGTACGTGTACTGCCCAGGCTTCTCGTTCTCACGGGAGACGAAATTTGGTTTTGTGCTACAAGAGTACAAACAATGGGACCATCGGTCACTGGCAGAAAAAGGAGAAAGAGAAACATTCCGAGCGCCTGTGGAGTATGCCTGGGCGCGAAGTACAGCCCAGGGCCGAGCGGAAGCGGCCGATACGCATCGGCGGAAACGGCGGCCGCTCCGGGCCGGGGCAGTGTTGGCTGCAGCGGTAATCTGCGTCCGATGAAGTAATTAGGCCGGCGGAGCCGAGCCAGGCCGCAGCCCGCAGACGGGGCTAATCCGGGGGCGCGGGGCAAGCTTCAGGCCCACTGGCGACGCAGCGGATCCCCCCAGCCACTGGTGGGCGGCGCTGCTGCCAGCACGGGCGCCACTCCGCTCCCATGCGGAGCAGCAGTCGGCCTGCTGACGTCACGGGCTCTGCGTCTGCGGAGGCTGGCCACTAGCGTCACAGGTCCGGAGCTCTCACAACTGGCCAGTAAGCCGACTGTGAGAAGTAACAGACTCGCCGAATCACTACAGTGCAGGATGTCTGCGCCTCGCTACACCTCCGTCTACGTTACAGCTTCTATCTCAAATCACCAGCAATATTCCTAAACTACAAACGTTAGGTGAAGTTTTCCTGCTTTCGAAGTACGAAATGTAACCTTGAAGTTTTAACTATCATCTCGAAAAAATAAAGTTACACAATTAATTTTGTGTTTATTTGCAAGTACTGGTGTTCCAGTACTGCAGCTCGCCGCTACAGGAGACAGAGCCCACTTTGGTTAGTCACTCCTGAGGGTGTGCTGTGGTACTGTATCACGTCTCTTGTGAGCGTACAAGTTGTGGGGTGAGATTAGAGCGGCAGTTTCCCGCCACGTGGCTGGCGGTTACTACGGGGCCGTGGCGAGCGCCTGGCGTGCACCCGGCCTTGGAGAAACCCGAGCGGAAGGTTGGCAGCGGCCCACTTGGCCGTGTGTGCGCGCTTGGAGAAATTTATAGGCCAGAGAAAAATAGGTAAAAAAAAAATGGGTAAAATGGCTCTGAGCACTATGGGACTTAACATCTGAGAACTTACAACTACTTGAACCTAACTAACCTAAGGATATCACACACATCGATGCCCGAGGCAGGAGTACCGCGACTGTGTTGACCGTACGAGGCTTTACATTGTCGTGTAGCATAATGACCCTACGGGTGAGATTGCCTTTTACTTTGATCGCTAGGTGGAAGGGTGGTCAAGGTTTGCGAGTAGCGTTGGGCATCCACTGTTGTCCCGTGCTGCGGGAAGTGAATCAGAAGGGGCCCATCTTGGTCAAAGAAGAACGTCAGCATAACCTTTCCCGCACTCATGCGAATGGCCTTGGATTTTTTTGGTGGTGGTGACCTTGGATGCTTCCACTGGAGACTTTGTCGTTTTGATTCTGGTTCGAAGTGATGAGACCATGACTTGTCTCCAGCCACCACCCGTGCCAGGAACGCATTCCCTTCCCTAACACAGCGCTGCTCGCAGGTTCGAATCCTACTTCGGGCATGGATGTGTGTGATGTCCTTAGGTTAGTCAGGTTTAAGTAGGGGACTGATGACCTCAGAAGTTGAGTCCCATAGTGCTCAGAGCCATATGAACCATTTGAACCACAGCGCTGCAGATGAGCAAGTCAGTGGGCCATTCGACGTGCTTCCAGGTGTGATTTAAGACTCTGGGGTATACATTTGACACACACTTTGCGCAAGTGCACTCCACCCTTCATGATGGTGTGAACACTTCCGATGCTCAATGCGACCACTGCGGCTATGGCTTTCACTGTCAGTCGGCGTTCCTGAGTAACGAGTGAATCCATCAGCTGGATCGGTAATGCAGTGTGGTGCTCCAAACCGTGCATCACCAGCTAACCACACCCGTCCTTCCCTGAAGCGCTTGTGCCACGCCTTGATCCTTGCGAGGGACATGCAGTGTTCGCCGTACATTTGTGATATTCGTCGATGAATGTCCATTCCTCCGACTCCTTCCGCTGTCAGAAAACGAACAACACCTCTTTGCTCTTTCTGTTGACGCCTCCATGTCACTCTTTGCAATCCGACTGGCAGCGCTGGACGATTGATGCATACTGCTGCTAACTCTGTATAGTCACGTGACGTGCACGCATGCTCTCTAGCGAGGGGCTGTGAATTGCCAGGCTCTGGTCGGAACCACACCTCGTTACACACGCCACGATATTTCCCGCCTGTCACCGGTTTGCGCATTCCAGACTCCGGCTTGTTTGTTTTCGAACGCCCCATATAGATGTCATTATCTACACTGCTGGCCACCGTAAATGCAACACCAAGAAAGACAAGAGGTAGCACAACAAAATTTATTTTGTAGATAACATGTTGACCAAGTATCAAATGATTACGTTTACAGACGTCTGTGACATGTGATTCCTGCCAGAATCAGTAGCCAGAGTAGCCGCCATTGTTGGAGATCACCGCTGCCACACGTCTCGGCATTGAGTCAAAGAGACGTTGGATGTGTTCCTGGGGTACAGCAGCCCAAGCAGCTTCCACACGTTGCCAAAGATCATCTGGTGTGGCAGCTGGGGATGTAATCTGGGTCACTCGTTGAGCAACCATGGACCACATGTTTTCTATCGGCGAAAGATCCGGAGAGCGAGCCGGCCAGGGAAGCAATTCAATCTGGTTATTGACGAAGAACCTTTGGACAATGCGTGCCACGTGTGGTCGCGCATTATCCTGTTGACATATGGCTGTGGCCGAGCCCTGAAGGTAAGGAAGGACAACTGGCTCCAGCACCTCGGATATGTAGTGCCGGCTATTTAAAGTACCGGCAATGCGTACTAGAGGCGTGCGAGAGTAATATCCAATACCGCCCCATACCATAATACCCGGTGCAAGACCAGTGTGGCGGTGCATAATGCAGCTGTCCAGCATCCTCTCTCGACGGTGTCTCCACACTCGAATCCGACCATCGTGGTGCTGCAGACAGAAGCGTGCCTCGTCAGTAAAGACAACGTCAATCCATTCTGCCGTCCACATCCGTCTGTCATCACACCATTGGCGACGGAGACGTCTGTGGTTCTGCGTCAATGGTAGACGAAGCAATGGACGTCTTGCGGACAGACCACTCTGCTGTAAACGGCGTCGAATGGTACGCGCAGACACTGGATGATGCGTTACAGACGCAATGTGCTGTGCTATGGTTCGGGATGTCACTGAGCGATCCGTCACTGCCATGCGCACAATTTGCCTATCAGCACGTGCAGTGGTGCACCGAGGTGAATGCGATCGACCACGTCGGTCCGTCGTACCCTCCTGCATCCAACGGTCACATATCCGCATTACACTTGTTTGGTTTCGTCCAACACGACTGGCGATTTCTCTGTATGATAATCCACAATCTCGGTAAGCCACTATCCTTCCTCTGTCGAACTCGGATACTTGATCAAAAGATGTTCGCTGTTGTCTACGAGGCATAAGTGATCGTCTTGTGAAACAACCACAAGGCAAACACACGTGCCGAACGTACACTCGTCGAAATCGCCAAGCCTTAAATGGCGCTATGAAGTGGCGCCACAGGCGCGCGTGATGTGCGTCTGCGCTGAAATTCAAATCAGTTGCATATCTCATCGCTGCAAACCCATGGTGTAAATTTCACTTGATTCGGATGCTTCCTTCAGGGTGTTGCATTTACGGTGGCCAGCAGTGTATATTGCCCTCATTTAATTCATTACATGTTTACAGGTTTTTCCAGTGCATAGATTGAGCCCCTTAAGTGAGAGCATGGAATATCTGCAATACATTTATACTATTCATAGTAAATTTACAACTCCAAAGTATTATCCACTTACAACGTCCTTTAGATGTGAGTTGTCGGTCGGTGCCAAATGTGCTCAAACGAGTGTATGTACCAATGATTCGTACTTAAAATTCTCAACTTTTGTATCATCACAGCACCTTTCGTACTCCTGATAACACTTTGTTTAAATTTTTGTCATCCAAATTTTGTTCACTCGTCATTTCATCCATTTGGTCCATAACACAAGAGTATTACTCGTTAGTCTGCAAGGTAACCGATATGAAGAATTCGTATCGCATTTCATAAAACACTGGCTATCCTTCCTGGTAGATGAAACCGATTTCGACTCTTTTGATACAGGGCCAAGAATTGTGTACTGTTTCGAAAATGGCGTAATGCGGTGTATCAACGAGTCATGAGAAGTGTGCAATTGACGTAGCAATACAAGAGGAATAGCCACGACTTATTCTTGTATTTAAAGTTTGAATATCGTGAGCTGAAGATGAAACTGGTAATCAAGATTGTGCATATGTGATCAATACAGAAAATTGAGACTTTTTGACATATACTGATCACTGATTACTTCACAACAGACTGTGTAATGTGTTATCAGAGTTGATTGTGTTTATTCCTTTCATGTGTTGTCAGACTTGATTTTGTTTGTTCCTTGTGCGAATAGCTTTAAAATGTCGTAAACATTCCTTCCAGCCCGACGTTTTTAGTCGAGGAAGCAACGACCAGTTACGATACTGCTAGGAAGATTGAACTCCAAAACTCATATGTCATCTCTTTTCAGTTTACTTTTATCCGTTTGCTTTTGACTGTGTAAACCACGGATGTGTCCATCCACACCACATTAATTAATAAAGTTAGTTTTTACTGACTTGTACATACATGGAAAGCTATACCATTCAATATCTAACAAGGAGATACAACATTTGATAAATTTGTAGAATGCTGAATCAAAACAATCTATTATTAACTAATCTTGTTTCAGTGGATGGTCCTTAGCTATTCCAAGGCATCAGTGTGTGGCTCGGTGACTGTAGTTGCCACTGCACCACTGTTAATGTGATGCCCACTAGTTTGTTGTAAGTTTGATCCTGTTAGATTCAATATCTGCTACTAGACAAAGATTATGTTATAATCTGGAAATTCTCACTGTTTCGTGTCAACATGTTATTTTATTACCGTAGCGTACTCGTCCTTGTGTCACGACCAACATGTAATACATTCTGTAACATTTTTGAGAAGTAAACACGTTTTTTGTGGAGTAAACAATGACAGAAAAAAAAGAATGAGCTACTGCGACCGAAAGTTCCATCAGAAGATACAATCCGCTCCGACGGAAAGCGCGTTGACGTATAGATGGATTTCCTCATAGTCCAAAGTTCACGTTCAGCTGCGCCTGACTGAATACTTAATGCTTCTGAGGTGCAGCGATTTTGTAGGGCATCATTGTAGTAATCTGACAGAGAAGAGTGGAGAACAGCAGCTAGTGTAGAGCCTGTAAATCTCGAATAGCATCACATGTCCAGCGAGCGTACCATCCCTATCAACAGTGACACAAGTCATGGAAAACTCGAGAAAGGTCTGGGGTTAAACCGAAGACATGGCAAGCACACTCTGCACATGAAGACTGCATGTCACTTCTTCTTCTTCCCTTCTCTGCAGAATAACTCGTTGTGAAAATTTCTTCCTCAACGCCTTATTGCGTCAACAAATTTCCGTCAGCTTCTGCCTTTTGACACAAGGTCCCTTGCGTCAATGATGCCTTAGGAATTGTAAATGACGACCTTTATTGGCGTAAAAATGCAAAAAACCGTTACGTGATTCCTATAACGAATGTACTTAATCGTAGTTATCTTTTTCTCATACTATTCGTAATCGTCCAACGTACTGGAAATCCGAATTACCGTTATCACAGGACATTTTCCCACTTACGTATTCTTCAGATTATACCCGATATTATCGGAATGGAATAAAAGAGAGCAAGTTTATATATTAAGATGAGAGTTTCCGAAAATATCAGTAAATAATACTTCCCTATGTTTAAAAGTGATATGTAACACGAATACTTTTCACACACGTCTTACAATGAATTCAGCTAGTATGACTATCAAGTTGACGCCGGCGCCGAGAACTGTGTTTCTCGCTGTGGGGCGCGCGCGTCTTGATGCTCCGCTTTATCTAGCGGCACTGCTTTTCCTGTTTGTCGCCCTGGGGCGGCGGTCGTATTTGAAACACCGTAGGCTATTATTTTAATATCTTGACCTTTTATTTTCTAAGTCGTGTAAGTCCATTCTCTTAAAAAAACGACAGACCACTTAAAAGAATTTCACACTAGACGAATAACAAATTACGTGATTATCTCATTTGTTCAGGAAGCTCTATCGTGGAAGGATCACAAAAAAAAAAAAATTATTCATAGCTGTTCGTTGCGCCTGGCTGATTATTAATACATCATACGGTAGTGTGTTGCTGGTAGCATAATTAGTGGAGTCGAGCGTGAACCAACAATGCCACACGTCGGCGTGGACGTGTTAAAACACTAAAATTGTTTCATATAAACGGTTTGACTCAGGAAATTCTCTCTCTCTCTCTCTCTCTCTCTCTCTCTCTATCTCTCTCTCTCGCCAGCTAGAGAGCGAGGTTGCTTAATACTGCAGGACTGAGACAATGGATACTGGACTCGCATTTATGGATCGTTTGAAAGTTTGTTTGAAAAGTCACACACACACACACACACACACACACACACACAAACAGTAAAGGGTATCTTGCAATAAGTGGGTTAATTTTTCACTTTTTTGGTAAATCCTTAGGATGAACAGATTACTAAGTACTGAAAAATATTTCATAAAACATGTAACATATTAAAATACAAAGAGTCGATGTAAAATGCAGTGCATAGACAATGCAAGCAACGTGTTCATTCTTCTTGAAAGAAAATACTGCGTGTAAAAGAGGATTTCTGCTTCTGGTATGTAACTTCTGCTGTTACTGAAGACATGGTTGGAGGTATGTTTCCACGGCTCTCTGTTAGTTGAATAATAAGGTCAGTTTTATTAAAAACGTGTCTGCAACTCATTTGTACAAGTCATTTGTACAATCCTGATCACATTAGTTCGTTATGTGAGTTTTTCTGTGTTTCAGAAATATGTGCCAGGATTGTGCATTCATTGTTTGACAGCGTAAGGATCTAATGCTATATGTACCGCATGATCTCGTTTAAATACTGCTTTTATACAAGGTCGAACTTACTTTTTGAAGTCGGATCTCAAACTTGTTATCACATTTTTACCTGGTCGTCAATACGGTATTTTCGTCGTCAAAGAATGCTTTGAAACAATGAAGATGTATAGTCGCCACCAGGGCCTGATACATCGGTACCAAATGGTAAATGTGTCGGCTTTCAAAGACGTTGACGACATTATCCACGATAATTCATTTTTACTTGATGTATGTTATACTGGTTCAAATGGTTCAAATGGCTCTGAGCACTACGGGACTTAACAGCTATGGTCATCAGTCCCCTAGAACTTAGAACTACTTAAACCTAACTAACCTAAGGACAGCACACAACACCCAGTGTTATACTGGTAACTGAACCGTGCAATCGCACTTGTGAGTTATCTTTCCAAGGCAAACCATTCTTGAATGCACTGTATACGTTTTTGTAAAATCTAAATATTTTTTCCAGATTTTATTTTGCCAGTAAGGAAAGGTGGGTTACAAAACACACACATACACACACACACACACACACACACACACACACACACACACACACACACACACACACACACACACACACCAATCGGTTTTAAATTTGTAAAGAATGGCACGCGCGTGCTTTATATACAGGGTGTCCCAGTAAACTTCGAGGGTTGTAAAGGGTGTCTTGAGCAACAAATCGAGTGAAGGAACGCCTGTCTGGAATCTTCATCCAACGACGCTGTAGATCGTGGAAGTTACAGGCGCCAACGCCTGCCACCAATGTTTTTCGGAATACAGGACAAAAATAAACTGCAGATGGAAACCTGTGTACGAGACCATCTTCCACGAAGGCAACAGAGCGTCATATTCGTAGGCGACATGACCGGTCCACGCAGACGGTACCTCCGTGTTCTCCAGTAGCGATCGTGACAATCAGTCGCGGTCGCTGAATAACAAACAGCATTGCGAGACGCTCCAGCTACGGTCCGTCAGCGTACAAAGTCACGTTTGCTATGGAACGGGCGGCCTGGTAGCAGTCACCGTCCACTATAACTTCGTCACTCTGTAACGTCGCTAGACGACGAATTCAGACACGCGTTCCTACCCTCGATTTGATGCCAAGACACCTTCCACAACACCTCAAAGTTTGTCGCAACATTTCTGGGACACTCAGTACGTCCCGAAGCATGGAAAATTCCAAAGCAAACCTTGGTTGGTTGATTATTGAACATACATTACTGGCCATTAAAATTGCTACACCACGAAGATGACGTGCTACAGACGCGAAATTTAACCGACAGGAAGAAGATGCTGCGATATGCAAATGATTCGCTTTTCAGAGCATTCGCACAAGGTTGGCGCCGGTGGTGACACCTACAACGTGCTGACATACGGAAAGTTTCCAACAGATTTCTCATACACAAACAGCAGTTGACCGACGTTGCCTGCTGAAACGTTGTTGTGATGCCTCTTGTAAGGAGGAGAAATGCGTACCATCACGTTTCCGACTTTGATAAAGGTCGGATTGTAGCCTATCGCGATTGAGGTTTATCGTATTGCGACATTGCTGGTCGCGTTGGTCAAGATCCAATGACTGTTAGCAGAATATGGAATCGGTGGGTTCAGGAGGGTAATATGGAACGCCGTGCTGGATCCCAACGGCCTCGTATGACTAGGAGTAGAGGTGATAGGCATCTTATCCGCATGGCTGGAACGGATCGTGCAACCACGTCTCGATGCCTGATTCAACAGATGCGGACGTTTGCAAGACAACAACCATCTGCACCAACATTTCGACGACGTTTGCAGCAGCATGGACTATCATCTCGGAGACCATGGCTGCGGCTACCCTTGACGCTGCATCACAGACAGGAGCGCCTGCGATGGTGTACTCAACGACGAACCTGGGTACACGAATGGCTAAACGTCATTTTTTCGGATGAATCCATGTTCTGTTTACAGCATCAAGATGGTCGCAACCGTGTTTGGCGACACTGCCGTGAACGGACATTGGAAGCGTGTATTCGTCATGCCATTCTGGCGTATCACCCGGCGTGATGGTATGGGGTGCCAATGGTTACACGTCTCGGTCACCTCTTGTTCGCATTGACGGCACTTTGAACAGTGGACGTTACATTTCAGATGTGTTACGACCCGTGGCTCTACCCTTCATTCGACCCCTGCGAAACCCTATATTTCAGCAGGATAATGCACAATCGCATTTTGCGGGCCCTGTACGGGCCTTCCTGGATACAGAAAATG
Source organism: Schistocerca nitens (assembly GCF_023898315.1). Classification (NCBI taxonomy): domain Eukaryota; kingdom Metazoa; phylum Arthropoda; class Insecta; order Orthoptera; family Acrididae; genus Schistocerca; species Schistocerca nitens. The sequence goes on from NC_064619.1 coordinate 19,755,668, forward strand.
TTCGACTGCTGCCCTGGCCAGCACATTCTCCAGATATCTCACCAACTGAAAACGTCTGGTCAATGGTGGCCGAACAACTGGCTCGTCACAATAGGGCAGCCACTACTCTTGATGAACTGTGGTATCGTGTCGAAGCTGCATGGGCAGCTGTACCTGTACACGCCATCCAAGCTCTGTTTGACTCAATGCCCAGGCGTATCGAGGCCGTTATTACGGCCAGAGGTGAATGTTCTGGGTACTGATTTCTCAGGATCTATGCACCGAAATTGCGTGAAAATGTAGTCACATGTCAGTTCTAGTATAATATATTTGTCCAATGAATACCCGCTTATCATCTGCATTTCTTTTGGGTGCAGCAATTTTAATGGCCAGTAGTGTACATGATGAATCAGACCTTTTCAGCGAATTAGGAACCATCCCTCCCTGCCCCCACCCCATCTTCCATCAGAGTAATTCTCGAGAAACCTCGGAACTCAACGGAACTTTACAATTCGCTCTATGTTCGTCCTATCATTCCTTAAACTGTCGAGCTAATACAAATTTAAATCAATAGACGCCCTGCGCAGGGAACTGAAGTTGTGTCTGCAGCTACTGGAGAGACTCATGGCAGGCCGCCGACACGACTCCTGCGTCCAGCAGGGGCCCGGCGGCTGCATCAGCATGCAGGGGAGCGCCTCTGGACATACCGCGACACGCCGGGCCAAGCCACGGCCGCAGCCACAGCCGTAGCGACAGCCGACCACAGCCGAGGCCCGCCGCTGTGGCCGGTGCACACTACAAGATCGCCACAACGGTTTTGCTCACAGCTCCTCCTCCTCCTCCTCCTCCTCGAAACATCTTCCCACCATATTTCTTTCTCTCGAGATGGCTCTGATAATTGATTTTTTACCTTCCAGTTGTCTATAATGAAGAACTGCCTGGAAAACGCTACACGAATATCCAGATTTTGGTACGATTTACATGTGGTACAAATATTAAGAACTTATCCATCTTTTTGATTCGCAGCTCCTTGTATTGACTGTGTTTGCAGTTAACATTTTTTGGATGTGAGGTCCGCCAGTTACGCAAAACACCGTTTTTCTCAGTACCCAAACATGTTTCGGCACCACTGTGCCATCATCACTGGGTTTTCGTTTTTATTTATTCTGCAATGTGAACATCTTGTTAAATGATTATAAAATTGTGTGCATTTTTTAGTTCAAACAACAGATCGTTTCTTATTGTAAATACCTTTACATTTGCTGAACATGAATTTTCCGGATCACTTTTGTGTTAATTATTACAGGTAGCTTGTCATCTGGAACCAAACTATGTTGATGAGAACGTTTATTGCTGGGAGTTAACCTATCTTCTAGAATGTAATTTAGTTTTTCGTGATGTTTTCGCGCCTATTTTCGTATTCACTTACGTTTTCGTGTGGTAAGCACTTCCATTCTCCGCATCATGCTGAGATGTTGTGATGCATACGTAACTATAACAAGTATTTACATTTATTTGTAAAGTTCCCTTAATGTGTTAAATAATGTGTCCTTGCAAGCGCACATTATTTAACACATTAAAGGTACTTTACTAATAAAAACAGCACAAACAGATAAAGTTTACACACACACACACACACACACACACACACAGACGAAAAAAGATACACTAAAATCTGCAAAGACGCACCATTTACACACAAATAGGAATACCATATAAAAGACAACACACAGCTAAGAAGCACACAGAAAACACACACACACAGACGTGCACATACACAATCATACACACATACACACACACACACACACACACACACACACACACACACAGATAAAATACAAATAAAATTCAAATTTGGAGCCGAACTCTCTGGTGAACAAATGAACACTGACTAGGCTGGGACACATAACAAACCACAATCACACTGTGTTCTGTTGTAATGAAAAGTGTTTTACTACGTTATTTGTGGAAAATACTTTTTATAGTTACGTATGCATCACAACATCTCAGCATGATGCGGAGAATGGAAGTGCTTGCCACACGAAAACGTAACTAAAGACGAAAGTAGGCGCGAAAACATTGCGAAAAACTAAATTACATTCTAGAAGATAGGTTAACTCCCAGCAATAAACTTTCTCATCACCATCGTTTGGTTCCAAATGACAAGCTACCTGTAATAATTAACACAAAAGTGATCCGGGAAATTGCTTACCAAATGTAAAGGTATTTACAAAAAGAAACGATCTGTTGTTTGAACTAAAAATGCACATAATTTTATAATCATGTAACAAAATATTCACATTGCAGAATAAATAAAAACGAAAACCCACTGATGATGGCACAGTGGTGACGAAACATGTTTGAGTACTGAGAAAAACGGTCTTTTGCGTAACTGGCGGACCTCACATCCAAAAACATTAAGCACTTACTTTAGATGTTCAGAGATGTTAAAAATCCGCGTCTCACAAAGCAAATAGGCTCAGTAGTATCTAAAGCAGTTGGGTGGCTTATGATCATTGATAGGATACTGAGAAAAAGCAGTCAGTCAACGAAGGAGACTGCTTACAAAACATACGAGCGAATCATACTGCAATATTGTTCAAACGTGTGCGATCCGTAGCAGATATCACTAACAGAGGATAAACGTATGCAACGAAGGACGGCACTGATGGATGCAGCTTTTTTCGATCCTCGAGAAACAGTGAAGGCGGTTCTGAAGAACGCGAGCTGGCAGACACTTGAAGAGAGACATGAAAGCCTGCTTATACAAAGTTTCAACCGGTATTAGGTAAGAATTTGCGAAAACACCACAGCCGCCTACGTATCTCTCTCTTGGCCACTACAACAATAGACTGATTACACCACTGACAGAGATATATGAAGAATTTTTCTCACCGCTGTCCATACGTAAATGGAGCGAGAGGAAACCATCATACACGGTGTAGTGGAAAGTTCCCTCTGATACAGAGGAACGAGCATTATGAAAGGAGACACTGGGCAATTGGTTACGTCGTTTCAATGACGTTCAGACAGACGCGTAGTAATTTTATCTTGTTGATTTAAGGCGCCGCACTCGCATTTAGGGAGAGTTCTTATCCAAATCCAGCCGCTTATCCACAGTTATGTCATGTTAACAGAATCTTCCGTCCGTTCTTGGTAGAACAACATTATAATAAATGAAAAGCACAAATTTGCTTTTGTTCTACAGTATTAATTTTATTGTTAACCGGTTTTCGGCTTACAAGGCCGCTGTCAGAGGATGGTCTTGTAAGCCGAAAACCGGTTAACAATAAAAGTAGTATTGTAGATCAAAAGCAAACTGGTGCTTTTCATTTATCATACACTCCTGGAAATGGAAAAAAGAACACATTGACACCGGTGTGTCAGACCCACCATACTTGCTCCGGACACTGCGAGAGGGCTGTACAAGCAATGATCACACGCACGGCACAGCGGACACACCAGGAACCGCGGTGTTGGCCATCGAATGGCGCTAGCTGCGCAGCATTTGTGCACCGCCGCCGTCAGTGTCAGCCAGTTTGCCGTGGCATACGGAGCTCCATCGCAGTCTTTAACACTGGTAGCATGCCGCGACAGCGTGGACGTGAACCGTATGTGCAGTTGACGGACTTTGAGCGAGGGCGTATAGTGGGCATGTGGGAGGCCGGGTGGACGTACCGCCGAATTGCTCAACACGTGGGGCGTGAGGTCTCCACAGTACATCGATGTTGTCGCCAGTGGTCGGCGGAAGGTGCACGTGCCCGTCGACCTGGGACCGGACCGCAGCGACGCACGGATGCACGCCAAGACCGTAGGATCCTACGCAGTGCCGTAGGGGACCGCACCGCCACTTCCCAGCAAATTAGGGACACTGTTGCTCCTGGGGTATCGGCGAGGACCATTCGCAACCGTCTCCATGAAGCTGGGCTACGGTCCCGCACACCGTTAGGCCGTCTTCCGCTCACGCCCCAACATCGTGCAGCCCGCCTCCAGTGGTGTCGCGACAGGCGTGAATGGAGGGACGAATGGAGACGTGTCGTCTTCAGCGATGAGAGTCGCTTCTGCCTTGGTGCCAATGATGGTCGTATGCGTGTTTGGCGCCGTGCAGGTGAGCGCCACAATCAGGACTGCATACGACCGAGGCACACAGGGCCAACACCCGGCATCATGGTGTGGGGAGCGATCTCCTACACTGGCCGTACACCACTGGTGATCGTCGAGGGGACACTGAATAGTGCACGGTACATCCAAACCGTCATCGAACCCATCGTTCTACCATTCCTAGACCGGCAAGGGAACTTGCTGTTCCAACAGGACAATGCACGTCCGCATGTATCCCGTGCCACCCAACGAGCTGTAGAAGGTGTAAGTCAACTACCCTGGCCAGCAAGATCTGCGGATCTGTGCCCCATTGAGCATGTTTGGGACTGGATGAAGCGTCGTCTCACGCGGTCTGCACGTCCAGCACGAACGCTGGTCCAACTGAGGCGCCAGGTGGAAATGGCATGGCAAGTCGTTCCACAGGACTACGTCCAGCATCTCTACGATCGTCTCCATGGGAGAACAGCAGCCTGCATTGCTGCGAAAGGTGGATATACACTGTACTAGTGCCGACATTGTGCATGCTCTGTTGCCTGTGTCTATGTGCCTGTGGTTCTGTCAGTGTGATCATGTGATGTATCTGACCCCAGGAATGTGTCAATAAAGTTTCCCCTTCCTGGGACAATGAATTCACGGTGTTCTTATTTCAATTTCCAGGAGTGTATTTCGCAGAAACAGCCACCCAAAACACGAAGTGGTTTTTGGAGAAAACACACACACACACACAGCCTACCAAATGTGCGGTCTTAGGTTTCGGAGGGCATTCTCATGATCTACAAACTTTTTTCCAGCGGATACGTTACCGACTCGTTCGGTTCTACAGAGCTGCAGGTGTAAGTCGCCTTTATCAGAGTCGTGTATTAAATACGGAGCCAGTGATGCGCACAGATCTTAAATAATGTAGTCTTGCACCTAGAGCCGAACTGTCAAGAAATTAAGTTTTGATTGTAGGACAAGATTATCCTTCATTGATATGTCTAGTTGTTTTCAAGTCCTGTTGGATGGTATCGATGAATGAAACTGAAGTCCCTACTGTGCCGTAATATTTTGCTTCAGAGTGCCCAGTAGAAGCCGGGACCTGAACACTGCGTTGCGATTCGTTGGCCGCACTGTTTTACTTGCTCGCCTGATGTAGCGGCCCTGCAAGCGCCGTCAGTAAGTAGTTCGGCCGCTGCTGGCAGCCAAGACAATAGCAGACTGTGTGTTGTTGCAATTCATGTTGCCAGGCAGTGCCACGGTCTGTCTCCTCCCGTATACTCCTACTGAAGATAGGTGCCAGCTAACACGTGAGCATCCTCTAACTTCTAATGTTCCACTACCGGTGTGCCTATCGCGTTTTGTGGAGCATGTTCCAACAGGACACCGCCATTCCTAGCCGCCGTTTCCTGATAAATCTAAATGTCACCGCGCTGCATTCGCTGCATATATTGTGGCGTAAGTCAATTAACAGCCGCACATTTCCATCCATAGTCAAATTTTAGCTAAGTGATTAAGTAATATACACCATACTGGGAAATCGCGAAACCTGTGCGCAGTGAAATTGGTTTGAAAGGTGGTGACAGAACTGGCCTGTCATTAACAAGTGAAAATCTGGGCCTTGACGTCACTTGTGTATTCACTGTTTGGGTGGGAAATCTATATTACGAATAGATAATTGTCTACAGAAAATGGCGTTTTTTCTTTGTTGACTTACCACAAAGTGGCCGGTAAAAATTAGTAACTACTGGAGAAATCTGAAAACTGTTGCACACGCATTCGTTCGTTCACCCAAGAAATAATTTTCTGACAGAAGTTTAAGGGTAATGTTAAGAACATTACATCTAAAGCCTTACAATCCTGTGAATTCTGTCTGTGGTACATGGTTCACAGTGAAAGTCATCCTGACTTTTACAAAACAATCCTGTGGTATGAGGAAGCAAGTTTTAAGTTGGTTCAAATGGCTCTGAGCACTATGGGACTCAACTGCTGTGGTCATAAGTCCCCTAGAACTTACAACTACTTAAACCTAACTAACCTAAGGACAGCACACAACACCCAGCCATCACGAGGCAGAGAAAATCCCTGACCCCGCCGGGAATCGAACCCGGGAACCCGAGCATGGGAAGCGAGAACGCTACCGCACGACCACGAGAGTTTTAAGTTAATGGGTGAGTTAACAAAGACAGCTGCGTGCATTTTCTGAAAATCCGCGATTTGTTATTGAGAAGTTAAATGTTCCTGCAGATGGCGTTTGGATTGGCACATGCATCAAATGAGTGAAAGGGCTTTATTTTTTCCGGTGGTACCATGAACGCGGAACGGTATCATGAAATGTTAACAGAAGGTATTACTGAATTAGACAAGACTCCCAGTACGTAAAGCTGCACGGCATAATTATCTTTCCGTTGATGGAGATCACATGCGTATATAAATTTTTGAAACAAATTTCCACCATTTGGTTATTAATTATTCATTTACTTCACACAATCATGGCTTTACAGCCATTCTCAAGTGCACCTTCGCATTTTAAAATATGCCCGACCTGCCTGTGACTTGGCATCGTCGAAAAACACATATTTCTGGCCTCACAGAGCAAAAATACGGTAACTGGTCTGTAAGACTAAAATATGTTTTTTCGACGACGACACGTCACGGATAGGTCTGACATATGTCAACATGCACTTGAGAATGGCTACAAATCCGAAATCGTGACTGTAAAATAAACGACCAATTAATAACAATTAATGGATTCCGTTGACAATCTGCACCACGCAAGTAACAAGCAGCCCTTAGTGGCTCGCCATCACAGTTTTATTTTTCTTGTGACTAACGCCCTTTTGGCATATTTATTATTTTATAAATGACATATAAATACTGCCAGTCTTTCACGATAATTCCGTACTTGTAATTTGTATCATACGTTTTTAGTCATAATTCTGTGACCATGTTATAGACCATTATTTGGTTTAAATTCTGAGGAAGACACTCCTAGCAGTGGTGAAACCCGGTTAATTCGTTAAAAATTAGTGACCGAGGGCTGTTTTCTTTTAATTGTAACAATTAATAATCAAAAGGAGGAAATTTCTTTCAGAATAATACGAAATAATCTTACTAGGCAGCAGGACAGTCCTGCACGGCATTGCGGATTGCACGTCCGCACATTTTTGGACGACAATTTTCAAGAGTGGTTGTGAAAAGTTAGGAAAAATCGATTGGCCTCCAAGATCTCCGGACCACACACAGTGTGGTTTTACAATATGGGCGATATTCTTAATGTTTTCACTATAAGACCATTAAACTTACAGCATTTAAGAGATCCGACTGAGCAGTAATATGAAAACATTTTTGGAAAAATATGTGGAATTACGTGACAATATATGTAAGTAAACGTTTAAACGATGCCTCAAATTTCTAGCTAAGAAGGTAGAACATTGAATATTTCAAGTGTCCGCCGAGTCTCTCGCACTGGCGTGAGAATAAAATCTCTCTCTGCTATCGACGTCGGAAAAAAACACCATGTTTCACCAACTGTGACATGGTCGCGTATACAAACAGTGATCTAATACTGTCAAATGTTTATTTTTACAGTCATTGATCACAATATCAATTCTTTAGACGAGACTGGTTTCAGTTCGCAATAACCATCCTCAGATCTACAATATACAAATACATACACCCAGTGAGCAGTGTGTCTTTCAACATAATTCAGCAATACGTATTACAATATACTATCATACAACCAGTGAAATGCACAGATAAAATACGGTAAAACGTACCTTTTTTACACCATGTCCTCAAGGGAAGGCCATAATGGGATCGTCAAAACATATAAATATAATCAACACAGCATCGTCACATATATCTAAAACAAGGTGTAGAAGAGGCCATATCGTCCACACAGTCACTATTGCAAGTGGCTACTGAAGTACAGTAGCTACCAGAAATATGTTTGCCTACATCCTCCCTAGATGTCGCTACTGTGGGCTTAGATGTAGTCATCATTTACGCAGAAAAGCGTAATCTGATACAGAAACCAATTGTGTTGCATTAAAAGACGAATACAGTTACCCATATAAAATTATTAAACGGAAATATATGAAGAGAACAGGACCGATCCTTTTTTATGGTGAATATATGGGTAACAATTAATATACATAATACATTGCCTGTAGAACCTATAAATTGCCTATGAAAGCTAAAATGACTATATGACAGCTCAAAAAAGGACAGATCAATGATCAGCGCCATCTGTTGAGTCGGCCACCAGGTTGTTATGTAGGCGTGCACCGATATTAGGAACTTAACCACTAGAGGGCTTTACATACAACGTGATATGTCTCCCACAGAAAACGTTTAAATAACATTTTGGTTCAAATGGCTCTGAGCACTATGGGACTTAACATCTGTGGTCATCAGTCCCCTAGAACTTAGAACTACTTAAACCTAACTAACCTAAGGACATCACACACATCCATGCCCGAGGCAGGATTCGAACCTGCGACCGTAGCAGTCCCGCGGTTCCGGACTGAGCGCCTAGAACCGCTAGACCACCGCGGCCGGCGTATCTGTGCATTTGCCTGGTTGTATGATAGTATATTGTGACAGATATTGCTGTATTATGTTGAAAGACACACTGCTCACTAGGTGTATGTATTTGTATATTGTAGATCTGAGGATCTTCATTACCAGGTTTCCCCCTCCTCCATCTGCCCTTGGCTAGGGAGTGTCATCTTTGTGCCGACATTTTCATGCAGTGGTATAGTGAGTGTTGTGTGTTGTGTGTCTTTTCGGAAGTGTTGCGAACGGCCATCATACTGTCGCTGGGTGTGATTTTTTATCTCTTGCGATCAGAAACCAGGCTGTCACCATGTTTTTTTTTAAATTGTCTGTCTACTATGTTACTTTTCTAATTCCTGTGTATTTCATTAGCACTGCCAACCCTTTGCTTTATGTTTTAACTTTCCACAGTTTTCCGCCGTTTTACAATTTAAGTCACCGTTTTATCACCTGCTTTTATTGTTTCTTCTATTCTTCTTACGTTTTAAAAAGTCTGTAGGCTGTAGAGCAGCGTACTAAGCTGCTGCCAGCCCGCCCCTTCAGGGGGAATCGAAATTCAATAAAGAAAAAGAAAAAAGAAAAAAAAAGAAATCTTCATTACGGACTGAAACCGGTCTCGTCTAAAGAACTGATATTGTGAGGAAAGACTGGAAAAATAAAGAACATTTGAAAAAAAAGAAAAAACCATGATTTATCACTTATATAGGCACGACTGACGCACCTGGCATGAACTCCAGCTGATTGGTGCCAGAGGCTCCGATCGCTTCTATATAAGCGAAAGCCATGGTATTTATTCCTGAAGGCGATGGCGGAGATAGCCGTAGGAAGGTTGAGAACTTTAAAAAAGCGAGAAGATCATATTCACTGAACGCTCATTACGACAAATTACTTTGTATAAACCATTAAAGCTACAGAACACTGCACTGCATATTCAGTTAGCTGACTTTTGCCGCACATGTACCTCATTTATTCACAGATGGTGATCGGAATGAAGTGAATCGACAGTACAGCCCTTGTTGCACCTCACAACACCGATACGGTCTTCGAGAAGAAAAGAAGTGGCAAGTCCAGGCGGAGGCTGCTCCGGAGTGACACATTGCTCAGTGATTTAGCCGTTGCCGGTAGGCTCCTCCTGACAGACGGAAGCGCGCGCGGCCCCAGACAAAGGGCGCCGCCCGCCGCCCACGCGCCTCACCTGGCCCACCAGTCGGCAATCAGGCTCCGCGCGGCGGTTGCCGAGGCAACGGCGCGCGGCCAGACATCAAAGGAAGCTGCGAAAATATTAGCGGCGGGGCGGCCGCGCCGCTCCGACGCCCACGCACCGCCGCCGCGTCCTGTATTAACACGCGACCCGCCCCGCCCTTTGTGCCTTTCACACTGACTGCTGACACTCATAATCAAAACACCTGGCGACGCTGGGAGCGCCTGTTATCGCAGAGCGGTGCATCTGGCCTCACATTGTTTTGTTCGTAATACGAAAAGGAAGCGGAGGAAGGAAAGGGAGATCAGGCGTTAACGTCGCGTCGACGACGAGGTCGTTAAAGGTGGAGCACACCCTAGGGCTGGGGGGAAGAATGGGGAACAATGTCGGGCGTACCCTTCTAAAGGAACCATCCTGGGTTCGCCTTAAGAAATTTTGGAAAATCACGGAATACACTCCTGGAAATGAAAAAAAGAACACATTGACACCGGTGTGTCAGACCCACCATACTTGCTCCGGACACTGCGAGAGGGCTGTACAAGCAATGATCACACGCACGGCACAGCGGACACACCAGGAACCGCGGTGTTGGCCGTCGAATGGCGCTAGCTGCGCAGCATTTGTGCACCGCCGCCGTCAGTGTCAGCCAGTTTGCCGTGGCATACGGAGCTCCATCGCAGTCTTTAACACTGGTAGCATGCCGCGACAGCGTGGACGTGAACCGTATGTGCAGTTGACGGACTTTGAGCGAGGGCATATCGTGGGCATGCGGGAGGCCGGGTGGACGTACCGCCGAATTGCTCAACACGTGGGGCGTGAGGTCTCCACAGTACATCGATGTTGTCGCCAGTGGTCGGCGGAAGGTGCACGTGCCCGTCGACCTGGGACCGGACCGCAGCGACGCACGGATGCACGCCAAGACCGTAGGATCCTACGCAGTGCCGTAGGGGACCGCACCGCCACTTCCCAGCAAATTAGGGACACTGTTGCTCCTGGGGTATCGGCGAGGACCATTCGCAACCGTCTCCATGAAGCTGGGCTACGGTCCCGCACACCGTTAGGCCGTCTTCCGCTCACGCCCCAACATCGTGCAGCCCGCCTCCAGTGGTGTCGCGACAGGCGTGAAAGGAGGGACGAATGGAGACGTGTCGTCTTCAGCGATGAGAGTCGCTTCTGCCTTGGTGCCAATGATGGTCGTATGCGTGTTTGGCGCCGTGCAGGTGAGCGCCACAATCAGGACTGCATACGACCGAGGCACACAGGGCCAACACCCGGCATCATGGTGTGGGGAGCGATCTCCTACACTGGCCGTACACCACTGGTGATCGTCGAGGGGACACTGAATAGTGCACGGTACATCCAAACCGTCATCGAACCCATCGTTCTACCATTCCTAGACCGGCAAGGGAACTTGCTGTTCCAACAGGACAATGCACGTCCGCATGTATCCCGTGCCACCCACGTGCTCTAGAAGGTGTAAGTCAACTACCCTGGCCAGCAAGATCTCCGGATCTGTCCCCCATTGAGCATGTTTGGGACTGGATGAAGCGTCGTCTCACGCGGTCTGCACGTCCGGCACGAACGCTGGTCCAACTGAGGCGCCAGGTGGAAATGGCATGGCAAGCCGTTCCACAGGACTACATCCAGCATCTCTACGATCGTGTCCATGGGAGAATAGCAGCCTGCATTGCTGCGAAAGGTGGATATACACTGTACTAGTGCCGACATTGTGCATGCTCTGTTGCCTGTGTCTATGTGCCTGTGGTTCTGTCAGTGTGATCATGTGATGTATCTGACCCCAGGAATGTGTCAATAAAGTTTCCCCTTCCTGGGACAATGAATTCACGGTGTTCTTATTTCAATTTCCAGGAGTGTATTTAAATCTGGATGGTCGGGCGGCAATTGAACCGCTGTACTCCCGAATCAGCACATCCGTGGTTTGGGGCAGTGTCTCTGATTAGTAAGTAGAACTCCTAGGTCCCAGGTTCGACCCCCTGTCCCGCTTAAACTTTGAACAAAATAATCACCAATGGCGGCCGAAGACTACCGGCATAAGACGTCACCCTCATTCTGTAAACGGCATTGTCGAAGAGGGCGGAGGAGCCGACAGAGGTTCAGAGCATTCTCTTGCCATTCGGGTGGGAAACTGATGAACGGTTTGAGGATGCAGAAGTCGATGGAGATCGCTGCATTAAAGACGCACAGCGTGTATTCGCAGGTCATGTGGCCTGTAACTTAAAAAGTGTCATGATGAATGTCCATGGCAGACATTCCGGACTACTCATCCATTCGGATATCCGGGAGGCCACTGACGACGGGGAGACGACCGTGAGAAAACGAGTCGGGGTGTGAATTGTCACAACTTTGAACGTGGTGTGGATGCTAGAAAATCTGGAAAAGGAAATGCTAAGCCTCAGTCTAGATATAGTCGGGGTGGAAAGAAGACAAAGATTTCAGGTCAGACGAGTACAGGGTGACATCAACAGCAGAAAAAAAAAGGTATACTTTTATCCACCCCTCGTACAACTGCTTGAGTTCGGCTGAGACGTAAATGAATACGGCTTATATTACTTTGTTCAAATGTATAAAATCGTATGGGACTTGACTGCTAAGGTCATCAGTCCCTAAGCTTACACACTACTTAGCCTAAACTATCAAAAGGACAAACACACACACCCATGCCCGAGGGAGGACTCCAACCTCCGCCAGGACCAGCCGCACAGTCCATGGCTGCAGCGCCTCAGACCGCTCGGCTAATCCCGCGCGGCTTTTATTACTTTTCGAAATGAATATATTTACCTGGTGCTTATGAAAAATTACAGTCGCATTGCTTGTTGAGAATTGTACACAATTCCAGGAGACAGGGCGTAATATAATCGGTTTATTTTTTGAATGGTTTGTAAAATTAAGGACCATTCACTATGTGTCCTTCAGTGACGTATCACAATTAACGTTAATTGAGTACACTGTTATAATTCTGGTCGTTTGTTGATTACATATACAAAATGCAGGGGATAGGAAAATACTACGAGCAGTCAATGGGGTTCTGTTGGTTGTTCATGCAGCCTCGTTAGGTGAATTACAGAGACAAACCAAATGTGACCGGCCGACCGTAAGAAGTACGGTAAAATGACGTCACAAATCATAGGCACTACCAGAAATACCAATTTATGAACGTACTGACGAAAAGAGAAGAGAAATTCTAACACATGATGGAAACTAGCCCATTCTTTCAGGTATTTTGAATTAATGTTTTGATACTACGGGCGTGTTCAGAAGAAAAGGTGCGAAACAACACTATGGGTATAGCTGAAATCTTTATACAGAAGTAATCACCAGAGGCCTGAGCATTACTATTCCACTGTTTCATGAGCTGAAGCATTCCCTGTTACCAGAGTTCCTGTGGCTGTGACAGGAATCTGTTCTCCGCAGTGTCCTTCTGTTCGTCGTCCGAGGTGGAGTACTTCTCTTTGAGACGTTTTTTAGCGGAGCAAACACATGGAGGTTGGAGGGCGACATGTCCAGGCTTGTAGGACGGACACTCAAGCTGCTCCCACTTGAACATGTCTACTACACTTTGAGTGATCTCCGAGACGTTTTGACGCGCGTTATCATCAGCAGAGTCACTCTCTCCGTGAGCAGTCCAGGCCGTTTGCTCTTGATGGACTTGCGTTGACTACGTATTGTCTAGCAGTTCACGTCACTTCTAATGGTTTTTTCGTGGTCGAGGAATTCGATGAGTATCGAACATCGGACGTCTAAATCGACGGACATCACCACCTCGCCTGCCGAGGGCAAGGCTTTGAATTTCTTAGCGTGAGATGACACATGCGCACAACCATGCCGAACACTGTATTCGCGCCTCACAACGTTATCCCAAAGAGACATACGCAAGTTTCAACCGATTTACTTGTTACACTACTTATATAAATGACAGTTTCCCGTAATTCAATACGAAGTATTTACATGTGTTTTACATATTTTACGTTAGTTAGCTCTGAGTACAGTCTCACAAAATGAGAATCATTTTAACAAACTTATTTTTTGTATGCATGTGATGTTAATAACCTCACTGATACATTGTTTGTCACAGAGGAACCAGACAAAACAATCGTGTTCCATAGCTGGTTCGAAAAAATACGACCTAGACAGCCATTTTAAGAAGTGAACCTCTTTTAGAAGTGCCAGACACATATATGTAGCACATATCGATATTTTTAAGAGCTGTTATAAACAAAAGGAAGCCACTGAAAAGCAGTGCATGTACCGGCAAATACTTATCTCATGATATTCCACTACTTAATTAATCGTATCCTAGGATCAGTAATTATACAGAAACTCCTACAATAAGAGTTTTTTTTCTTCGTACATAGTACTCGCTTCACCAGAGTAATATTATTATTAATAATAATATACACGTGGTACCAACAAACCAGAGACACACGTTTAGCGGAATGTAGTGCCCTTTATCTGTCTGATGACGGTGGCGATATATAGTGCCCCGAAGCCTCGCATAGCTTCACCACAAAACTGTTCTGCACAAAGTGTCCGCCCCGATAGCTGAGTGGTCAGCGTGACGGATTGCCGTCCTACGGGACCGGGTTTGATTCCCGGCTGGGTCTGTGATTTTCTCCGCTCAAGGACTGGTTGTTGTGTTGTCTTCATCATCATTTCATCCCCATACGGCGCGCAGGTCGCCCAGTGTGGCGTCGAACGTAGTAAGACCAGCACCAAGGCGGCCGGACTTGCCCCGCAAGGGGCCTCCCGGCCAATGACGCCAAACGCTCATTCATTCTGCATAAAGTATCCGAGAAGACACACTATCTCATCATAAGTATCTGGCTACGTATGAGTGGACGTTAATGTTGAGTGTGTCCACTCTTCGTCTTTACGACGGCTTGAATTCTGCTGGGGACACTTTCAATGACGTGTCTGAACATTTGTCGAGAAATGACAGCCCATTCTTCCTCAAGAGCCGTCTCTGAATTATATCATTCCAGACTTCACAAGAAATCGTTCAACCAGAAGCATGGGACAGTGAATCAGGTTTCTCTCAAATACGTAACACCGTAACCAGTGACATAAATAACAATCGGGATCCGTAGACTGTCCAGGTCTTATAACACTTGAATGCAGACAGTCCAATGAATGAGCCGGAGAGATAACCGAATAACGTTTGCAATGTTAGTCTTAACGTCTGATGAGGCGTAGAGCACTTAAGCTGCTCACTTGATTCTGGCACACAGGCGACTGCAGGTGTCCTGAAGAACTCCCCGTTCAAGCGTGACGGCTGGTGGTTGGTCGGTGTCCGGGGACGCGGCTCGACAGTGGCGCCTCTACGGGCGGGAACTGGCGTGCGCTGAGGAGGCACGCCGGCTTGAATTAAGAACGTTGCCCATGATGTATCCATGGCAACGGCTGCGGGCTCTGTGCGGTGCGCGGCTGGAATTGGCGGCAAGAAATTAGGCGTCACGAACCGACACCACCGTCTCTGAATTGTACCTTTACTGCACGCACCACAGAATGCTGTAAAGTGTATTCTTACCTTCCCCATTTTCGTGTTCTTAAGCGCAGAAACGGGGCGACACCCTGATCACGATTAACATCCTCTTACCGTAACATCACCTCCTCCATACTTCAGTATTTTATATATATATATATATATATATATATATATATATATATATATATATATATATAACATCACCTCCTCCATACATACTCCGCTAGCCACCAAGCGGTGTGTGGCGGAGGGCACAATTCGCGCCAAAGTCTTATTACCCCCCCCCCCCCCCCTGTCTGATCCACTCGCGGATCGCGCGAGGGAAAAACGACTGTCTGATCGCCTCAGTATCTCAAATTTCCCTCATCTCTGAATGGTGATCATTGCGCTATTTGAAAGTTGGTGGTAGTAATATATGCCCTACATCCTCGGTGGAGATCGGATTTCGGAATTTAGTGGGCTGCCCCTTCGGCTTAGCGCGCCGTCCATCTGCAAGTGTGCCCCACTTCAAACTTTCTATGAGATTTCTCTCGCGGTGGCTAAATGTACCAGTCACGAAATTTGCCGCTCTTCTTTAGACCTTCTCAATCGCTTGAATGAGACCCAACTAGAAAGGGTCCCATATAGACGAGCAATACGCTAAGACTGGACGAACTATCGTATTGTAAGCTATTTCCTTTGTCGAAGGACTGCATCGCTTCAGGATTCTACCAATAAACCGCAATCTAGAGTTCGCCTTGCCCATGAATTGTGTAATCTGATGATTCCATTTGAGATCATTTCGAACAGTCACGCCCAGATACTTGACGGATGTTACCGCTTCTAAAGGTTCAAATGGCTCTGAGTACTATGGGACTTAACATCTGAGGTCATTAGTCCCCTACGACTTAGAACTACTTAAACGTAACTAACCTAACGACATCACACACATCCATGCCCGAGGCAGAATTCGAACTTGCGACCGTAGCGGTCGCGCGGTTCCAGACTGAAGCGTCTAGAACCGCTCGGCCACTCCGGTCGGCCACTTCTAAAGACTGGGCATTTATTTTGTACTCGTACAGTAATGGGGATTTTCGTCTCGTTATACGCAGTAGATTACATTTACTAATATTAAGAGATAAATGCCAGTCATTACACCATGCATTTATTTTCTGCAAATCCTCGTTGATTTGTTCACAACTTTCATGTAATACTGCTTTCCTGTAGACTACAGCATCATCGGCAAACAATCTAATGCCGCTGTCAGTACATCAACCAGATCGTTTATGTAAATCGTAAAAAGCAGCGGACCTATTACACTTCCCTGGGGCACAAATGAAGTTACGCTTGTTTCTGTCGAAGTCACCCCGTTCAGGATGACTTACTGCTCCCTGTCTGTTAGGAAACTTTCTATCCAACCGCGTATGTCATCGGACAGGCCGTAAGCGCTCACTTTTTGGAGCAAGCGACAGTGCGGAACTGAGTCGAACGCACTATATGTGACGGCAGGTAACACTCTCCAGGCCCGCGCCAAGCCCAAAGCTTTCCATCGGATCGCCACAGCGTACAGCGTGAGCATTTCTCCAAATCACTCGTACTCAGTCTTACACTAGGCAGTAGCGTTATTCCTTACACGATCAGAAGCATAGCTTAGCATTGACTACAGCAATATATGGGTTATGGGGAACCATTCGATCATTGTAACCCACCATTTTTAACTCTCTATACGCAGTCATTGTGCTAGCTATACTGCTGATAGCACTTTGAAACTCACGAATGTTTCGTTCTGCTGATTTCTAGGGATTTCTTACAACCACTCTCCGCAGTGCTCGTCCGTCAGTAGAGGACGTCTTCCTGGTCTTGCTTTACCTGTGCTTGCACCTTCGCGTTTCCATTTCAGAGTGGCATCACCAACGTCGTATTGGGCACCTTAAGAAGAGTTGTAATGACCCTCATGGATCTGTTGCTTCAGAAATGGCTCTGAGCACTATGGGACTTAACACATGAGGTCATCAGTTGCCTAAAATGGTTCAAATGGCTCTGAGCACTATGGGACTCAACATCTGTGGTCATCAGTCCCCTAGACCTCAGAACTACTTAAACCTAACTAACCTAAGGACATCACACACATCCATGCCCGAGGCAGGTCTCGAACCTGTGACCGTAGCGGTCGCGCTGTTCCAGACTGAAGCGCCTAGAACCGCTCGGCCACAGCGGCCGGCGATCTGTTACTCAGGTGACTAGTCTACCTTGGAAATCAGTGAGCGCTCCTGATCGATGGAGTGTGCTATTGCCGCTTTTCGACAGGTAATACACTATTCTGCACCTCCTTTTATATTGGCGAATCCGCCGCTCGTGACGTGTATAATGCTCAAGTCCTGATAACAGGAGAGTGTCCGGGCACTTTTGATCAGACAGTATAGAGCCGCTAATCAAAACAATTGGGCAATATCAATAAACCAATTTTGAAAGTTTGGCTGTGGACTTCTCTTTCACCCTAGGGCCATAAACACCGTTGTAATCGGTCGTGAATACAAATCCAAAGAACTCGGATACACATGGACCAATAAGTGCATGATAGCTAACAAAGCACGCGACGCATAGTGACTGCTCGAGTGTCACCTACAGTAACAGTAATTGTGTGGTATTTTGCAAAAATGAACCTTACTTAGCGGCACTGGCACTTTCTCGTGTTTACTACCGGCGTTACCCTAAACTCTTCTGAAGCCACGAGCTGGTTACCAAATGATATACGTGCGGTAGCGTTCTCGCTTCCCACGCCCGGGTTCCCGGGTTCGATTCCCGGCGGGGTCAGGGATTTTCTCTGCCTCGTGATGACTGGGTGTTGTGTGATGTCCTTAGGTTAGTTAGGTTTAAGTAGTTCTAAGTTCTAGGGGACTGATGACCACAGATGTTAAGTCACGCAGTGCTCAGAGCCATTTGAACCAAATAATATACCAGGAAAATATTTCTAGCATAGGCTACGTATCGCCAGCAGTACTTCGTGTGTTCAAAAATGCTCAAATGTGTGTGAAATCTTATGGGACTTAACTGCTAAGGTCATCAGTCCCTAAGCTTACACACTACTTAACCTAAATTATCCTAAGGACAAACAAACACGCCCATGCCCGAGGGAGGACTCGAACCTCCGCCGGGACCAGCCGAACAGTTCACGACTGCAGCGCCTCAGATCGCTCGGCTAAGCCCGCGCGGCACTTCGCGTGTTCTCAGACACTCGACACAGTTACGGCATGGAAACAAAAATCTGCAGCAGTATGCGGGTGTGTACACGCAAAGCTCTTCTCGGCCGTGATTAAAACGTTGCGCCCCACCAGCTCGGCGCCAGGAACGGCAGCGTCCGATGAGAGCAGAATGCCGGCCAGCGACGCTCGTGTGAGCACTGTGTTGCTGCGTGGTTGTGCAGCACTGCAGGTCGCAGCTACGCGCGCGTAGAGACATGTTGTTGTTCATTTAAGGTCACTTGCTAGTGAATCTGCTTCAAAAATTCGATTTTTTTGCATCTTAAATCAATGTTTAAGAGTTTTGTGAACAAAATAATAGTTAAATGAATCGATTCGGACATCGGGAACATCATTAAAAACAAATTTAAATGTATGTCGGTATGCGGCCGGATGTCAAATGGGGTCATTATTATTTGCGTTGACCCAGAAGCGTGAGACGCGGAAAGAAACAAGGCTTCACAATACAACTGAAGGAAAGTAAAGGAAAGTGTTTAATTTGTAATTAACTAAGACGAAAAAACAGCATTTCTCTGAGTTCCTTTAATCCGTTTTTCAGTTTGTATTTCCGTCTTTGAGAGAGTTTTTCCCTGGGAATGTAAGCGTGTATCACGTTGAAATTGATATCAAGTAGTAAGGTCGGTGGTCGCTTGGCGGTGTAAAAGTTTGAAGCTTGTAAGTGAAGGCAGCGAGGAGTTAGGGTAATTTATGCGTTCGCGATGTGTCTAATTTACGCGATTCTCTCACTGTCACTTGTTTGGACTTGTATAGCGGGACAGCTAGCAAGCAAAGCGCAGCGGAGTCCCATGCAGGGAAGCCATGAAACTAAAAATTCCGCATGAAAAATGGGCTCTTGAGGCAACCAAAGAGGCCAGAATAGCACAGAGGAACAAGAAAAGGAAGAGAGAAGATGAGGAACACACAAACCAAGAATACCATGCAACTGGAGGGCTTTAAGAACAACAGAGGTGAGTAACAGATGAAATGTACCTTTAAACTGAATTTCCCAAGAATCAAATTTTCTGACATGCTTATTTTATGGAAAAAAAAAACTATTTGAGATAGAGGTCTGAAATTTTTTGTGATATTTCAGGCTACCATTTGGAGGAAAGTGTACCACAAACACCAGATTACTACCACCAGGAGGAAAAATATACCCTTATTAATTATAAAATATTACCTTAATTTTGATTTTGTAATTTATGTATTTGTAGTATAAGAACCATTGATTGAAATCATTTGATTGTAGCCTACTTTTTAGATAACAATGTCATAAATATGTGCAAAGTTTTAAGCATCTAGGAAAGGTAGTTAATAAGTGTATAATAGACTTCAAACGTAGACTGGCAGGAAAAATTTTAAATTATTGACCGACATAAATGTTTATATAATGTCGTTTATATCTAAGCTATTCTGATTATTCTTATAACAAAATCTTCATCCTTAAAACACTTTCATTGACCTAAAATTTCTTTGTATTCACGTTATGTAGTTAGACCCTCATAAAATTTATGAAAATTGTTACTGTTTTTCCAGCCGTCCACTGGCAAGTCACCTTAACGCGAACAACATTCGCTCTTTATGTTATTAGATTGAGATTTCTCGGGAGAAACTTGCGACTGAAAGTTCTCCTATCAAAACGAGTACACGATTACTGTAGCAAAAATCCAGGGAAAATTACTGCTGACATCACAATGTAAAAGGTTTTGCTAAGCAAAACTTTCTTATGAATTTCTTTACTGTTAGGACTGATTGTTCATCTGACAGTAAGCTGGAGGAATCATCCATCTATTCATCTAAGTATGTTGTTGTTGTTGTGGTCTTCAGTCCTGAGACTGGTTTGATGCAGCTCTCCATGCTACTCTATTCTGTGCAAGCTTCTTCATCTCCCAGTACCTACTGCAGCCTACATCCTTCTGAATCTGCTTAGTGTATTCATCTCTTGGTCTCCCTCTACGATTTTTACCCTCCACGCTGCCTTCCAATGCTAAATTTGTGATCCCTTGATGCCTCAAAACATGTCCTACCAACCGATCCCTTCTTCTAGTCAAGTTGTGCCACAAACTTCTCTTCTCCCCAATCCTATTCAATACCTCCTCATTAGTTACGTGATCTACCCACCTTATCTTCAGCATTCTTCTGTAGCACCACATTTCAAAAGCTTCTATTCTCTTCTTGTCCAAACTATTTATCGTCCATGTTTCACTTCCATACATGGCTACACTCCATACAAATACTTTCAGAAACGACTTCCTGACACTTAAATCTATACTCGATGTTAACAAATTTCTCTTCTTCAGAAACGATTTCCTTGCCATTGCCAATCTACATTTTATATCCTCTCTACTTCGACCATCATCAGTTATTTTGTTCCCTAAATAGCAAAACTCCTTTACTACTTTAAGTGTCTCATTTCCTAATCTAACCCCTCAGCATCACCCGATTTAATTTGACTACATTCCATTATCCCCGTTTTGCTTTTGTTGATGTTCATCTTATATCCTCCTTTCAAAACACTGTCCATTCCGTTCAACTGCTCTTCCAAGTCCTTTGCTGTCTCTGACAGAATTACAGTGTCATCGGCGAACCTCAAAGTTTTTACTTCTTCGCCATGAATTTTAATACCTACTCCGAATTTTATTTTGTTTACTTTACTGCTTGCTCAATATACAGATTGAATAACATCGGGGAGAGGTTACAACCCTGTCTCACTCCTTTCCCAACTACTGCTTCCCTTTCATGCCCCTCGACTCTTATAACTGCCATCTTGTTTCTGTACAAATTGTAAATAGCCTTTCGCTCCCTGTATTTTACCCCTGCCGCCTTCAGAATTTCAAAGAGAGTATTCCAGTTAACGTTGTCAAAAGCTTTCTCTAAGTCTACAAATGCTAGAAACGTAGGTTTGCCTTTCCTTAATCTTTCTTCTAAGATAAGTCGTAAGGTTAGTATTGCCTCACGTGTTCCAACATTTCTACGGAATCCAAACCTGGTTCCTAAATCTCTGTCTTACCATTATATAATCTATCTGATACCTTTTAGTATCTCCAGGATTCTTCCAAGTATACAACCTTCTTTTATGATTCTTGAACCAAGTGTTAGCTATGATTAAGTTACGCTCTGTGCAAAATTCTACAAGGGGGCTTCCTCTTTCATTTCTTCCCCCCAATCCATATTCACCTACTATGTTTCCTTCTCTCCATTTTCCTACTGACGAATTCCAGTCACCCATGACTATTAAATTTTCGTCTCCCTTCACTACCTGAATAATTTCTTTTATCTCGTCATACATTTCATCAATTTCTTCATCATCTGCAGAGCTAGTTGGCATATAAACTTGTACTACTGTGGTAGGCTTGGGCTTCGTGTCTATCTTGGCCACAATAATGCGTTCACTATGCTGTTTGTAGTAGCTAACCCGCACTCCTATTTTTTTATTCATTATTAAACCTACTCCTGCATTACCTCTATTTGATTTTGTATTTATAACCCTGTAATCAACTGACCAAAAGTCTTGTTCCTCCTGCCACCGAACTTCACTAATTCCCACTATATCTAACTTTAACCTATCCATTTCCCTTTTTAAATTTTCTAACCTACCTGCCCGATTAAGGGATCTGACATTCCACGCTCCGATCCGTAGAACGCCAGTTTTCTTTCTCCTGATAACGACGTCCTCCTGAGTAGTCCCCGCCCGGAGATCCGAATGGGGGACTATTTTACCTCCGGAATATTTTACCCAAGAGGACGCCATCATCATTTAATCATACAGTAAAGCTGCATGTCCTCGGGAAAATTTACGGCTGTAGTTTCTCCTTGCTTTCAGGCGTTCGCAGTACCAGCACAGCAAGGCCGTTTTGGTTAATGTTACAAGGCCAGATCAGTCAATCATCCAGACTGTTGCCCCTGCAACTACTGAAAAGGCTGCTGCCCCTCTTCAGGAACCACATGTTTGTCTGGCCTCTCAACAGATACCCCTCCGTTGTGGTTGCACCTACGGTACGGCCATCTGTATCGCTGAGGCACGCAAGCCTCCCCACAACGGCAAGGTCCATGGTTCATGGGGGGGCATCTAAGTATAATCCACAAATAATAAAAGCAAATAAGCAGTTTCTCCGTTTTTCTCTTAATGAGCCACATTAGCAACGTCGAAAACCATGACTTGCCATGCGTCTTTGAGAAACATACGTATGATGGACAAGACAACATCAATAGTGATGCAGACCCACGTTTGAGATTTAAATCAGCTCAAACTCTTTTGGAATTGGAGGAGTATTATTTCTGAGCTACGACCCAAGGGACTTTATACCACGGCCGCAAAAAAGACAGTTTCTAACTCTAGAAAAGCACTTGAGCAAGGAAATGAATTCTTTATCGTTTTCCGAAAATAGGCCGCAATAAATCATTAACAACACGATTTTTGACGCAAAGGTTAACCTATTATGACGTCACAAACCTTACCGGTTACCTTTAATTTCATTGTAACCGTGGGACGCAGTGAAAATTCGACGCTTCACAGTCGGAAAGAGGTGGCCTACAGCGTAAAAGCCACCCGGAGTTCGCCTTACGGTAACGCATACTGAGGGACGGAATAGCGTGACAGTAGACCCAGCGAACGATTCCTGTTTCTTTGTATTTCTAAGTTAAGACGTTAGTGAAATCCTTTGCGTGAAGCTGTTATTTGATCATGATCTTACTGGTTGTTATCACAGTAGCTTGCTGTGCAATCTGCAGGATCTCTGTTACGCAACCAGCTGTTTCCACTGAGCTATTGATACATAGCCTGAAAAGTTTTGCTCTGTCCCATAATTCCGATGCACATCCGAGGTTGCTTCACTATGCGTGAACGAATAGTCGAATCAATCTTGTTACCTCCACCCAAGATGTGTGTGTTCTCTTCTAGAAGCGAAATATATAAGGCTACATGCCCGTCCTTCGCAACAACCGACGATTTATGATGAGAGCTATTACATCCCTGATGCTGAAGATAGTAGTAGTGAACACACACTCCAAATGAAGGATGTGGTATGTGTATGGCTACCGAACTTACCATCAAGGCCGGCTGTTGTGGCCGAGCGGTTCTGACCGCACGACTGCTACTGTCGCAGGTTCGAATCCTGCCTCGGGCATGGTTATGTGTGATGTCCTTAGGTTAGTTAGGTTTAAGTAGTTCTAAGTTCTAGGGGACTGATGACCTCCAATGTTAAGTCCGATAGTGTTCAGAGCCATTTGAACCATTTACCACCTAGCATGTGCCCACAACACGCTCGAATTTTAAGTAGAAAATAAAATCAAAGAAGTATAAACTTAGAAACGTGTTAAAGGCACTTCAGCTAAAAGGTGGTTGTTATGGAGAATATAAACATCTGAGTATCAGACTGGTTATGATAGACAGCATCTCACACGTGGCATGTTCTTGGATGAAATGAATTAATATTCAGAAAGGAAATTTCCGTTTACGTGTGTCAAAAATTCGTCCCACTTACTTTAGAATAACTTGCTAAAAAAAAAAGGAAAATAAGGAAGTTCAGAGTATAGCTCTTTTTCGATAGTGATTCCACAGAAAATGCACCAACGCGTTAAGAATCTACCGCGACATTATCGGAGGAACCACCTAAAAGAACGCAGTACAACGATTAATTTTGAAATAAAACGTTTCTCTTCCTGGGTAGCCGATCGAAAACAGATGCCAAATCATCGTTTTTACTGGACAGTACACTACCAACGGAGGCACTTGGACAAGTCTCCCGGTTCAAGCCAAAATTTCAGTAGGCTAGATCATTTGTCAAGCCAAAATTTCAGTAGGCTAGATCACTTGTGCGGATCTTATTAAAATGAAATAATAGAAAATGCCTAACTTATTAACTGATAATAAAAATTACGATATTCAAATGCATTAAAATTTCTATGTCAACAAAAAGACAATAGAAACAACGAAGGGAACGTAACTAATGAAAAACATCCAAATATGAATTATAACGTGTCTAATTTGATGTTTTTAAAATCAATGTCTATAATGAACAATCGCTATTTTTATAGAGTTACGATGCTAACAGATCCCATTGTACGAGTTTTCGGAAGAAAAATAACACGAATATTGCACTATAAAAAATTAATTTCTGTCTTAGATGATGATGACACTGTCAGATTTATGAAACCAGAAAAACTAAGATGCCTAAACCCTCTTCAAAGAATACCGGATGCCCATCTGCACAAAAATATACGATAGAGAGAGGATAATTTCCTAAAAATCACAGGGGTGTGTTATTCCGGAACAGGAGTTTCTGCATGACGTTGCAAAGGACCGAAAACAATGAATTTGCGTATGCGGAAAAGGGACGTTAGCAACAGAGATGAATGGAGGCGATCGAAGAAGGAAGCCAAACACTACACTGGAATTTCAGCCTGTATGGAGAGGTGAAATACCACTGTACAATGTCTATACTGTTAAAAGTTGCTTCCTATAGCTGACATTTCGTTTGGGTACGACTGGTCTTTATATTTGTACTACAGCATCTGTTATAAACGAACAGCGTACGTGGCTGACAGATCAGCAGTGTTGTTGCAACTTCGAGGACCAAGATTCAGTAATCAGTAGGGCAAAGGATTTTTTTCCGAACAGCCTCGTGACAGTAACTCAGGATCTGCCTGACGAAGTAAAGGTTCAAGTCCAAAAGTTGACATTAACAGCATGCGCAGGGGTGCGCTAATCGCATGACCCGCCGACAGCGTCATACATAACGATTTAGGGTAGAGTAGAAGCGGCGGTCGGTTACCTCTATAGTGCGGTCTTCCTGCGTACGATACTGGTGCTAGTTACTGTTTGTTTCACAGTGCTACCTGCGGTACTGAAATTTCAAATAATGAGCGGATTACGGATAGATAGTACATTCTTTCCTTGCAGGTCAAGTAAATACGGATAGTTCAAAGATAAATTGTATGGCTATTCGTGCGCTAGAGAGAAAGTAAAGAAGATTAACGTTTCAAGCGCCGGCCGCTGTGGCCGAGCGGTTCTAGGCGCTTCAGTCCGGAACCGTGCTTCTGCTACGGTAACAGTGTAAGTAGGCTCTTTAGGTTTTATATTGCTAATGCTACGTAGCGCTATGTATGAAAATCACTGGATGTGCTGTGTGGAGTCTGTGGCTGGTTTGAATTGTTGTTTGCTATTGTAGTGTTGGGCAGTTGGCTGTTAACAGCGCGTAGCGTTGCGCAGTTGGAGGTGAGCCGCCAGCAGTGGTGGATGTGGGGAGAGAGATGGCGGAGTTTTGAGAGCGGATGATCTGGACGTGTGTCCATCAGAGACAGTACATATATATATATATATATATATATATATATATATATATATATATTGAACACTATTAAGGTAAATACATTGTTGGTTCTCTATCAAAATCTTTCATTTGCTATGCCTATCAGTAGTTAGTGCTTTCAGTAGTTAGAATCTTTTATTTAGCTGGCAGTAGTGGCGCTCGCTGTATTGCAGTAGTTCGAGTAACGAAGATTTTTGTGAGGTAAGTGATTTGTGAAAGGTATAGGTTAATGTTAGTCAGGGCAATTCTTTTGTAGGGATTATTGAAAGTCAGATTGCGTTGCGCTAAAGATATTGTGTGTCAGTTCAGTGTTGATCAGAACAGGTAAAGAGCGAAATGTCTGAGTACGTTCAGTTCTGCTCAGCTGTTTGAAAAGCAAATAACGTAAGAGGTTTATCAGCACAGTAATTCATTAATTTTTCTAAGGGGACGTTTCAGCAGGTTCGAATTCCGCCTCGGGAATGGATGTGTGTGATGTCCTTAGGTTAGTTAGGTTTAAGTAGTTCTAAGTCTAGGGGACTGATGACCACAGATGTTAAGTCCCATAGTGCTTAGAGCCATTTGAACCATTTTATTGTTTCAAGGCCCTTCGGCTATGAGGTCATTAAGATGAATCACAACCAGGGACAAGACACGGATGGGAACGAATTTCTGCAAGTTCTTTTCAATTGAACCGTCCCGGCATTTACGTTAAGCAGTTTAAGGAAAGCACGTAAATCCTAAATTAGGATGACTGGACGGGGATTTGAAACAGCTCTTTGTGAGTGGCAGCCCAGTGTCTTAACCAAACTTGCCATATACTCTAGGTTTCTGATTCGAGGTTGATGCACAAGGCGGGTTGAGAACGTCCTCATTCTCAGTGTAAACAAAATAAATTACATTGAAAGGTATCTATATGGGGCAACTGTTGCCATCTTGTGGCACGTGTTACGAAGACAGCACGCTGGCGCCGCAGCAGAACCACACTGCGCGACATCGGGGGTCACTGGCGCACACACGTGTCCACTGCGCCCTAGCGAGAGAGTTGGCCAACTCTGAAACCTCAGCAGAGAGCTCCACCGCACATCCATAAAATATGGACTAGTCTTCCCCCTTTCCCTTCCGCTTCCTCTTGGACCAGCGCCAAAGGAACTCTCAGCACAAGTGAAGAAAGTACGTTGTAACATTGCCGAGCAGCGGCGAATGTGGCTGCGCTGTGGGCGTTCGTTACGCCATACTACGCAGCACGTGAAATAAGTCAGTCACTGTACGGTTTGTAGTGCGTTGCGCATATTGTGTAAGCATATTTCACGGGAAGGACGACAGTTGTTTAAAGGTCATTTCATTTTTTTTATTCACGATCGAAACTATCATTAGGTGACCCCATGTTCATTGTGTCACATATCAACGAAGCTGGCCACTATGCTGCAATGCCTAAAGCAAAAGTTTTCCTCAAGACAAAATTGTGGAAGTCGCATAAGAAATTTTCAGGGGATGACGTGCGAAGCGTACTCTACTTGAGAGAAAAATATGAAGCATCCAGAAGAAACGGAGGAGACGAAATGAAGCTTCAGTGGATGGGAGAGTATGTGATGTTTCACTCGAGACAAATTTACAAAGAACTTTGCAGTACGAGCCCACTAAACAGTATTACATTAGACTCCGTAGTGTGGATTCTGTATGCACAAACTAAGTTGACATTCGATGCGTTGGCTGATGGCAGTAATCGGAAATGGAAAATGACCTTACGGTCGCTCTCGCCGGCCACAGCGCCGAGTGTCATCTTAGTTTGCTCAAGTAGTATCCGCACTGGTTCGGTTGGAAATGGTGTCATAAAGCAGTTGTAATCCTCCATAAGGTAAACTGGAGAGCAACAGTTGTAACTAAGTCTTCGTTGTGTACATAGTTCCGCGTAGTCAGCGCGTACACAACTTTCCCACCAGAGCGCGCCCCGCTAAGCACAACAGCGCAGGCGCAGCGCTCGTCCGTCTCCGCACTACGAGATGGCGCTGCCTTAGAGACGGACCAAATTCTGCTTCCGCCGATCCGCGTATTAATATGTAACTCAGTCAATGAGATTGCTGCTAATGTAGAACCTTTTCTCCTCGCGGATCACACTCGCGCAGTGATACCTGAACGCTCGAGGTATTGTAACGAGTGTATGGACCTCCAATTAGTCAGTCTGCATTTGTCTGCACCAGTCTGTACCAGTCTGCATTAGTCGGTACCAGTCTATAGTCAAGTTTCAGTCTGCGCCTAATAAGATTACCATATTCCTGTACATAGCCATGAAGATAAATGAATAGATACTTTGCAAAGTATCGGAGATACGTGAGAATAAGATTAACGTACCACGACCAAAGGAACTTCATATTGTCAATTGTAAATAGCATCCAGAATCAAGTTATTTCTATGCTTTTTATTATTTTAATAAATGCATGTGAAAATTAATCAAGTTCTGTTTAAAGTTGGTCACCGTCAATCCGCTACTCTAAGCGAGCAAGTGGCATTTCTATCGTCTGACCTAACGGCAGAAGATAAACACGCCACGGTAAGACCACGAGACATATTGCTGACACTCGCCTACTTCATTAGAGCGACAAGTCAAATAATCTAATGGAGTGTGTACCGAAGGTCTTACAGTACACACACCACAGTCTTCATATACTGGAGAATGGCACTGGGATAGAGTTAATGTCCGACCTGATCCCACACATGTTCTGTCAGGGACAGATCCTGCTGGCCAAGGGAGTGCCTCAGCACCATCAGACAGTGACACGTGACACATGTGGACGAGCATTGTCCTGTTGAAAAATGACACCACGATACTGTCGCACAAGATGTTCGTGACTACTGTTGTGCTATCAGTGTTTTCTGAGTTACTACCAGCAGTGACTTGACGTCGCGCCCAATGGCTCCCTACATCACGACGCCAGGAGTAACTGCACTGTACCTCTCCAAAACACTGGAATAATGAGACATCTCTCCAGGGCGCTGCCATACTTTTCGACTATGGTTATCTGGGCTGCGGCCTATGTATGGAACGGTAATCCCCTCGTCTGGCAGTTGCTGGTCTCCGACCAATGGTGTGGGACGTCACAGAATGTTGCAGGGACTCCACTACTTGTTCTGGGTTAGCAGGTGCGGATGAGAAGGGGTCACGATACGCTCGGTGCACAGCAAAGTAGTCCTCCCTTGTGGCTGTCAGACACGGTGACGGGAACCTTGATGACTAGTATGTTTTTATGTTCCCACGCAGCCCAACATCGAGCACCTGCCTCAGAAATTTGAATAATGCACGACTGGACCAGACAACCAAGTGGAGGTTCAAAATCAGGCGCTGATAACTGTGTCTCATATGAATACGCAGCGTTTGCGTGTTCTTCATAGTGGTCACTCAACATCTGACACTGTTCACGCCATTACATACCTTACCAGGCCTGGTAACAAAACTAATCCACTCTGCTGGCCATTTTCATGTTGCAAAGAATTGCAACTCAAATCATTTAAATACATGCCGATGCATTGCACATGTACAGAATTACATTGACGTCAGAGTGTGTCTTCTGTGAGCTTCACATTTTTTGCCAGGCATTGCAGTTACAGCGAAATAAAGCATTCACGGGAAACGTGTGGCTGGTTGGAATTTTTCGTTCATAGATAGTGCGAAACTTAGTTGTGGCGAATTCAGATTGTATTTTGCTAGTCAATAATGCATATGGGATTAAAGACTGTGTGCTGTCCTTAGGTTAGTTAGGTTTAAGTAGTTCTAAGTTCTAGGGGACTTATGACCACAGCAGTTGACCCCCATAGTGCTCAGAGCCATTTGAACCATTTTGATTAAAGACTATCAGCCACAGATGATATGTGGAAGCGTGAAAATGGTTAACAAATGAAAACCGTCTTATTTAACGCCAAGAGCCAAGGATAAATAATTCTTTGTTTACAACCAGCTCTGATCTTCAGCTCATCGTCAAGTGTCTTAAAGTATGCAGAGTGCTTCGCATGTAAAGGCGGAACCCAATTATAACACTAGACTAAGACTGATAGTGTTAGTACATTTTACTATTGACTTTGTGAGTTTGAATGATGGGTTTTACATCGTGTGAGCCACGGTAGTAATCCTGTCATGTAGGCTGTGGCAAATAACTTTGAAATGCCTAAAGATGGTCTGAATTTCTAAGCTGGTCGCAAATTATTATTTATCAGTACTTCTTGACGGCTATATTGTGATGTTTTTCAAATACTAGGAACTATGGTCCACCATCTGCACAAAATATGTTAATAAATAAATATCAAATAGTTGTTACTATTTAAATTCTATAATCAGTGAACGTCTGTCTGACTAAAGTCACATTAACGAAATGTGTCGTTAAGGTTGCTAGATTCTACTTATTTCATAACTGTATTTTCATTTTTGCAATAACCTCAGGTCGTAAGAAGTATTTTTGTTCCATTAGTTCCCAAATATCAAGAACGTTAGTTTGTAAATGGATCCTGACAGAGTCGCCAACTTTTCGTGATTAAAGACAGAGACAGAATTGAGCGATGATTATTTAGGTTGTATCACTGAGTTTAACGAAAGTAAGAGAATCGAGTTTCATGTTTTTTACAAAATCGATGCTTGTTATGGGGGCGAACATTTCTCTGTTTAAAAGAAGTCAAAGTGCGTGAGATACCGTAGGCAGAGATCTGCAGACATAAGAATAAAACGCTTTAACCTATTTGGCACATTGCTGCTGTGATGATAGGCTTGGGCCTGGGCTGCATTTTCAGCTGCTGAAATCTGTTCTCGGCTTTGAAACTTTACTGTTATTAAATGGCTGGACATATTTTAGTTTCAGTCATATCAAATTTACGCTCGTTTCCTTGTGTATGTAGGAGAGGCACAAAACAATTTTGTTCCTTATTTACGTTTAAAATCAGTCCACGCTGCCGATGCTCACAATCAAGTGAGATAAGAGGTATGGAGTTAACGTATATGAGTAGGCAGGCAAACGCATTATCATTAACAAGTGCCATCACTTCGAAGTTATTCAAAACTGTACTGCTTGCGAGCATGTAACCACCAATAAATGCAGTCAAGATAAAATTTAAAGTGAAACGTATTAGAGAGGTGTATCTCGAAGTGAATTATTTAGGCGAAATTGTTTTACAAAACACCGTTTTAGTAACTAAAGCCTTGGACGCTGCATGGAAGAAGACATCGGTCAAACCAAATTGAGTTGAAGCACCCAAGCATAACGTGTAAGGCTGTTTAGGACAAAATTAGCTTACCCATTCATTAATCGGAATTAGTTTCAACGGGGTATAAAGGTGTGAACGATATAGTTGAAACAAATAAAATAAACTCTATGGGACTGGATTGACACTGACAAATGCTTTAAATGTAGTTTAGTGGATACGGTACGACAGATTCACTTGCTGTAGACATTTAATGAAGTAGAAATGGGTCAGGAACAGAATAGCATTCCTTGCAAGAATGTCGGAGACTATTTAGAATACTTTTATACTGCTCTGACCTGACTTTGAGTTCTAACCATAGACGAGAACCAATACTGTGACGGAGATGCTCGAAAAATATTGTAACTTATATTATAAACAGAAACAGTGAAGACAACGTTACATTTCCAGTTTACATGAAAGACGCCTGTTGACGAATGAAACGGTTCCCTAATTGTAAAAAAGAATTTCGTAAACATGCTGGCGATTACATCTGAAAAATAAAGTGGAACGGATGACATTTTTCCAAAGACAAGATTTTGGTTTCTAAACATTCAGTTAAAGTTAACTGATAAGCCAAGATCAATGCGTGAAGTACAACTGAAGTCCCAAAACTTACTTTCTAAATTCTATTGAGGGAAAAGCTCTCTAATCTTCAGGTTTGAATTTGCCGTACGCTACCACAATAGAAATCACTGGATAAGGTGTTTGTAATGAGACTAAATTTTCTTCCACTGTTTGTCAAATGATGAATGAAACGTTTACCGTTGTAGTAATACTTATTGATGTGCTATATGTTGTACATGCAATGTATGTGTAACATGAACTGCAGATGTTGGCGGATTGTAATGTCAAAAGTTTTCGTCAATAAAGTTATTTAATTAAAAAAAATTATAAACAGACTGCGAATCCAAAGGTCTCGCGTTCGATTAAAAATATGAAAGTGGTCACCGTATCTGACTGCTGTGTGGAAGATACTGCTTCACTTGCTGAAAGCGGGTGGTTATAATTACAGTGCAGCTGCTCGGAAGGCGCAATGTGGGCTGTAATTATCGTACGCCAGCGAAACTTGGTAGATATTCTGATGCGTTAATCAGGAACCGATTTATGCTGGAAAAAAATAGTTCGATTTTTAGCCACCGGGTGCAAATCTGGCGCTGCAAATGCAAAAAAGATGCACAAAAATGCTTCCATATGCAATGGATTAGGAACGGGACGTAGACAGAAAAGGTCAAACAAGTGAGACGGGCATGATGTTGATTTTATTTTTAACTACATCGTACACAATTTGTTCAGTACGAGCTCTGGAGAAGTCGACGAGATACTGGATCGTAAAACGACCTGATCGGCAGTGGCTCGCAGCAGTACCAGCAACGTGTCCCTGCGCAAGTTTACTGGCCTTCAGATCAGGGACAGACAGAGCGAATCCCTGGTAAAAGCGTTCTTTTAGATATTCCGAGAGCCAAAAGTCACACGAATTCAGATCAGGTGATCCGGCAAGGTTTTGGGAAACCTCTGGGGATTACACTGTCGTGGAAGGTTGACGTCGTGGAAGGTTGCATTAAACAGATCTTTCACTGGGCAGTCGACATGAGGTGTTACCCCATCTTGCATGAAAGCAGTGGTTTCCACACAGATGCGCTCTTTGAAAGCAGGAATCACAAGCTGAGCAAGGAGGTCGCGATAGGGTGAAGACGCCACGGTACACCTGACAATCCTTCTAGAGGTGTTCTATTTAAAGAAGAATGGACTGTGAATAAAGTTGCTTGTGAATTCACACCACACAGTCATATGCTGCGAGTGCAACGGCTCTTCGTGTACAACAAGCCTTTTAACAGTACCCCAAATTGGGCAATTCTAAGTATTCACTGCACCCTGTAACGTAAAATGTACGTTGTCGCTCCACAGAATATTGCCCGACTACATGTCATCAACTTCCATCCGTGCCAGAGAATCACAGAGCATATTCAGAACGTTTCTGCGGATCATGATGTTTCAGTTGCTGCACCGACTGGATTCTGTTCGGATACCTGTGTAAAATAAACTCCAAAGGTTTCCGTAGTGTTGACCATGCAATGGAAATTTCTCGTGACACTGCACGAGCACTAGAATTAGCTGCGCAGCGGGCTACATGCTCAGTTACACTAATACGAACCTCGTCAATAACTTCCACCGGTATGGCACGCCTTCATTTTCCTCTTGCCACACCAAGCTCACCCATGTTTTCGAATTTCGTTATCGTCTTTTGTAAACCATTTAATGACATCGAGCCTCTTCTCAGACCTTTCAGTCAGCGTCACTCTCTCAATACAGCACTGTAATTGCTGCCGCTCGTGATGACTGGGTGTTGTGTGATGTCCTTAGGTTCGTTAGGTTTAAGTAGTTCTAAGCTCTAGAGGACTGATGACCATAGATGTTAAGTCCCATAGTGCTCAGGGCCATTTGAACCATTTTCTTTGCTGCCGTTCACATAAAACAGTTTCACTGACAACGCACTGTCTTTCTTCTCGATAGCCGTTCTGTTCGGTCACGTTATGGATTGACAACCGACAGCGTGGTTGTCACACCCTCATACGAAGTGTACAGCGCCAGATTTGCACCTGGTGGCTACAATTGGAACTAATTTGTTTTCCAGCGTAAATCGGTTCCGCATTAACGCATTACAATATCCACCAAGTTTTGCTGCCATACTATAATCACAGCCCACACTGTAACTCAGTCAGTAGCTATACTTTACTAATAACCAACCGGTATTACAAGGACTGTTTATTTTGTAGGATGTGTCGAAAGGGATCCACTCTGCCTCACGATGCCAACTGACGGATTTGGCACCAAATTCTGCAACGGCTTGGAGAGCGCTGCGCTTGACCCAGAATGACGACACTGGCAGAGGATGACATGGCGGCCGGTCGGCAGTGAATGGGCCGTCAGCACCCGAGAGGGCAGTTTTGTTGAGAAGCAATTCATACCATCTAAAAAAAGTAATACAATAAGAACGTAAAGACATAGCATGACCACGTTTTAACACAAGGTAGCCAGACATAACTGTGTGGGAATCAGTTTTCATGGAAGATGGGGCAACACCTCATGTCTCTCGCCCAGTGAAATATGCAACCCTCCACGATAGTGCAATCTCCAAGGGTTTTCCAGAACCTTGCCACGTCGCCTGACCTGAAACCGTGTGACTTTTGGCTCTGGGGATATCTAAAGAACGCTTTTACCACAGCCATGTTCGGTCTCCACCTGATCTGAAGACCAGTATACGTATCGCAAATCTATGACTGACTGTCGTAATTAGTGAAACAAATTTTGTGACTTTTCTGTGAAGCGTCTCTCCGACAGCGGAAAATCGAATGAAGTCGTGGTATAAGCAGTCACATGCCACACATTGTCAGATGTTAGTCATATAATTCGTTCATCACATGTGCGTTAGTTAATCATAATGCTGGTATCATGTTAAAGTTGGCGCACTGTAACCAGGACTGCTTCATGTATTCACGTTCATTCATTGCAAGTTAACTAGAGTTGTGCGCTCCCGAAACTACGGTTCAGTAGTTTTGTTACGCTACGTAAATAACGCAGTAAATGGTAAAATTACCGGCAGTATTGGTAGAATTGGTAAGGAAAGGAACATAAATGAATGTGTGAAAGAGTAAATGGGAGGCAACGACTTGTGTTTTGTTTTTGGTTTGTTTGGATGATTGTTTTGCACATAATTGGATGGTTCAAATGGCTCTGAGCACTATGGGACTCAACTTCTGAGGTCATTAGTCCCCTAGAACTTAGAACTAGTTAAACCTAACTAACCTAAGGACATCACAAACATCCATGCCCGAGGCAGGATTCGAACCTGCGACCGTAGCGGTCTTGCGGTTCCAGACTGCAGCGCCTTTAACCGCACGGCTACTTCGGCCGGCGCACATAATTGGAGCTGCACATTATTCAGTATATAAATTGCATTTTATAGGGTATAAAAACCAGCTGATCGCGTCACTTCTATGCTTTTATGATGTAACCAAAGCAATCACTTTTGATGCAAGTACAGTTTACATGCACAAACATTAAAAAGTATACAACTGATGTTGTAATTTCGTGCTCAATAGAATGTTCTTCATCATTATCGTAAGACAAGAGTTTCCTGTTATTCAAAATGGTTCAAATGGCTCTGAGCACTATGGGACTTAACTACTGTGGTCATCAGTCCCCTAGAACTTAGAACTACTTAAACCTAACTAACCTAAGGACATCACACACACCCATGCCCGAGGCAGGATTCGAACCTGCGGCCGTAGCAGTCGCGCGGTTCCGGACTGCGCGCCTAGAACCGCTAGACCACCGCAGCCGGCTTCCTGTTATTATTGACAAATGTGAAAGTTGTTTATGAATAACAGAAATATGCTTTGTATAAGTTCGACGTAGTGTTGAAGTGATGTTTGATATATTTTCTGCGATTTCTTTACACTTTTGTTAAGGAAATTGTGTTTTCTAGCGCTATACGACAAATCTGTATAGTTTTCTTTATTTTAACTACAAGCTTCCTCTGTCTCAAATCACAGATCAGCAATTTTCAAATAACACATTAAGTAAACATTGACGGCAATCAAGTAAGACACTATGATATAAGCAAACAAAGCCAACGAAATACGGTAACGCCCGATAGGTATGCAACACATTCAACATACAGGTAACGTGAGTACGACAGTAATTGAACAAAGCTTCTAGGAAAATAACACTTGTTTACACTTACTTATGGTAGTCTACGGTAACCTAAGGTAGTTTTATAACTCTAGGTTGTCGCACAGATGACAAAATTGTAGATATCGAAATGAACGACAGAGGGATAGAGAAACAATTAAAATCGCTGAAAAGAGGAAAGGCCGCTGGACCTGATGGGATACCAGTTCGATTTTACACACAGTACGCGAAGGAACTTGGCCCCTCTTCTTGCAGCGGTGTACCGTAGATCTGTAGAAGAGCGTTACGTTCCAAAGGATTGGAAAAGGGCACAGGTGATTCGCGTTTTCAAGAAGGGACGTCGAACAGATGTGCAGAACTATAGACTTATATCTGTAACGTCGATTTGTTGTAGAATTTTGGAACACGGATTATGTTCGAGTATAATGAATTTTCTGGAGACTAGAAATCTACTCTGTAGGAATCAGAATGGGTTTCGAAAAATACGATCGTGTGGAACCCAGCTCACGCTATTCGTCCACGAGACTCAGAGGGCCATAGACACGGGTTCCCAGATAGATGCCATGTTTCTTGACTTCCGCAAGGCGTTCAATACAGTTCCCCACAGTCGTTTAATGAACAAAGTAAGAGCATATGGACCAATTGTGTGATTGGATTGAAGAGCTCCTAGATAACAGAACGCAGCATGTCATTCTCAATGGAGAGAAGTCTTCCGAAGTAGGAGTGTTTTCAGGTGTGCCGCAGGGGAGTGTCGTAGGACCGTTGCTATTCACAATATACATAAATGACCTTGTGGATAACATCGGAAGTTCACTGAGGCTTTTTGCGGATGATGCTGTGGTATATCGAGAGGTTGTAAAAATGGAAAATTGTACTGAAATGCAGGAGGATCTGCAGCCGAATTGACGCATGGTGCAGGGAATGGCAATTGAATCTCAATGTAGACAAGTGTAATGTGCTGCGAATACACAGAAAGAAAGATCCCTTATCATTTAGCTACAATATAGCAGGTCAGCAACTGGAAGCAGTTAATCCCATAAATTATCTGGGAGTACGCATTAGGAGTGATTTAAAATGGAATGATCATATAAAGTCGATCGTCGGTAAAGCAGATGCCAGACTGAGATTCATTGGAAGAATCCAAAGGAAATGCAATCCGAAAACAAGGGAAGTATGTTACAGTACACTTGTTCGCCCACTGCTTGAATACTGCTCAACAGTGTGGGATCCGTACCAGATAGGGTTGATAGAAGAGATACGAGAAGATCCAACGGTGAGCAGCGCGCTTCGTTACAGGATCATTTAGTAATCGCGAAAGCATTACGGAGATGATAAATAAACTCCAGTGGAAGACTCTGCAGGAGAGATACTCAGTAGCTCGGTATGGGCTTTTGTTGAAGTTTCGAGAACATACCTTCACCGAGGAGTCAAGCAGTATATTGCTCCCTCCTACGTACATCTCGCGAAGAGACCATGAGGATAAAATCAGAGAGATTAGAGCCCACACAGAGGCATACCGACAATATTTCTTTCCAGGAACAATACGAGACTGGAATAGAAGGGAGAACCGATAGAGGTACTCAAAGTACCCTCCGCCACACACCGACAGGTAGCTTGCGGCCTATAGAAGTAGATGTAGATGCTCTTCCACTAAGTTGGCGTACAGCTATAGAACGTGACGGAGACTACGTAGAAACAATTTTCAAATAAAACATCAAGTAAACATTGAAAATTTCAGTTTTGCCAAAGATAATACGGAACAAGGGAATAATTACGTAGAACAAAAATGTCCCGTATGTTACCGGTCCTCAGTTTCTAAGCGGTTCTCTGATTCCGGTCTTATGGCAGTCAAGTAAAACACTATGATATGAGCAAACAAACCCATCGAAATACGGTAA
The DNA here is from genome assembly GCF_023898315.1 of Schistocerca nitens. Classification (NCBI taxonomy): domain Eukaryota; kingdom Metazoa; phylum Arthropoda; class Insecta; order Orthoptera; family Acrididae; genus Schistocerca; species Schistocerca nitens. The sequence continues at coordinate 19,793,314 of NC_064619.1, forward strand.
CGCCCGATAGTTATGCAACACATTCAACATATAGGTAACGTAAGTACGACCACAATTGAACAAAGATTTTAGGAAAATTACACTTGTCTACGCTTTCTTATGGTAGTCTACGGTAAGCTAAGGTAGTCTTATAACTCTGCAAGTAACATGTTGTTGTTGTTGTGGTCTTCAGTCCTGAGACTGGTTTGATGCAGCTCTCAATGCTATCCTGTCCTGTGCAAGCTTCTTCATCTCCCAGTACTTACTGCAACCCACATCCTTCTGAATCTCCTTAGTGTATTCATCTCTTGGTCTCCCTCTACGATTTTTACCCTCAAGCTGCCCTCCAATGCTAAATTTGTTATCCCTTGATGCCTCAGAACATGTCCTACTAACCGGTCCCTTCTTTTTCTCAAGTTTGCCACATACTCCTCTTCTCCCCAATTCAGTTCAATACTTCATCATTAGTTATGTGATCTACCCACCTAATCTTCAACATTCTTCTGTAGCACCACATTTCGAAAGCTTCTATTCTCTTCTTGTCCAAACTATTTATCGTCAATGTTTCACTTCCATACATGGCTACACTCCATACAAATACTTTCAGAAACGACATCCTGACACTTAAATCTATACTCGATGTTAACAAATTTCTCTTCTGCAGAAAGGCTTTCCTTGCCATTGCCAGTCTACATTTTATATCTTCTTTACTTCGACCATCATCAGTTATTTTGCTCGCCAAATAGCAAAACCCCTTTACTACTTTAAACGTGTCATTTGCTAATCTAATTCCCTCAGCATTACCCTACTTAATTCGACTACATTCCATTATCCTCGTTTTGCTTGTGTTGATGTTCATCTTATATCCTCTTTTCAAGACACTGTCCATTCCGTTCAACTGCTCTTCCAAGTCCTTTGCTGTCTCTGACAGAATTACAATGTCATCGGCGAACCTCAAAGTTTTCATTTCTTCTCCATGGATTTTAATACCTACTCCGAACTTTTCTTTTGTTTCCTTTACTGCTTGCTCAATATACAGATTGAATAATATCGGGGAAAGTCTACAACCCTGTCTCACTCCCTTCCCAACCACTGCTTCCCTTTCATACCCCTCAACTATTATAACTGCCATCTGCTTTCTGTACAAATTGTAAATAGCCTTTCGCTCCCTGTGTTTTACCCCTGCCACCTTCAGAATTTCAAAGAGAGTATTCCAATCAACATTGTCAAAAGCTTTCTCTAAGTCTACAAATGCTAGAAACGTGGGTTTGGCTTTCCTTAATCTTCCTTCTAAGCGAAGTCGTAGGGTCAGTATTGCCTTACGTGTCCCAACATTTCTACGGAATCCAAACTGATCTTCCCCGAGGTCGGCTTCTACTAGTTTTTCCATTCGTCTGAAAAGAATCCGTGTTAGTATTTTGCAGCCTTGACTTATTAAACTGATAGTTCGGTAATTTTCACATTTGTCAACACCTGCTTTCTTTGGGATTGGAATTATTATATTCTTCTTGAAGTCTGAGGGTATTTCGCCTGTTTCATACATCTTGCTCACCAGATGGTAGAGTTTTGTCAGGACTGGCTCTCCCGAGGCAGTCAGTAGTTCTAATGGAATGTTGTCTACTCCCGGGGCCTAGTTTCGACTCAGGTCTTTCAGTGCTCTGTTAAACTCTTCACGCAGTATTATATCACCCATTTCATCTTCATCTACATCCTCTTCCATTTCCATAATATTGTCCTCAAGTACATCGCCCTTGTATAGATCCTCTATATACTCCTTCCACCTTTCTGCTTTCCCTTCTTTGCTTAGAACTGGGTTTCCATCTGAGCTTTTGATATTCATACAAGTGGTTCTCTTTTCTCTGAAGGTCTCTTTAATTTTCCTGTAGGCTGTATCTATCTTACCCCTAGTGAGATAAGCCTCTACATCCTTACATTTGTCCTCTAGCCATCCCTGCTTAGCCATTTTGCACTTCCTGTCGATCTCATTTTTGAGACGTTTGTACTCCTTTTTGCCTGCTTCATTTACTGCATTTTTATATTTTCTCCTTTCATCAATTAAATTCAAAATTTCTTCTGTTACCCAAAGATTTCTACTAGCCCTCGTCTTTTTACCTACTTGCTCCTCTGCTGCCTTCACTACTTCATCCCTCAAAGCTACCCATTCTTCTTCTACCGTATTTCTTTCTCCCATTCCTGTCAATTGTTCCCTTATGCTCTTCCTGAAACTCTGTACAACCTCTGGTTCTTTCAGTTTACCCAGGTCCCATCTCCTTAAATTCCCACCGTTTGGCAGTTTCTTCAGTTTTAATCTACAGTTCATAACCAATAGATTGTGGTCAGAGTCCACATCTGCCCCTGGAAATGTCTTACAATTTAAAATCTGGTTCCTAAATCTCTGTCTTACCATTATACAGGGTGTTACAAAAAGGTACGGCCAAACTTTCAGGAAACATTCCTCACACACAAATAAAGAAAAGATGTTATGTGGACATTTGTCCGGAAACGCTTAATTTCCATGTTAGAGCTCATTTCAGTTTCGTCAGTATGTACTGTACTTCCTCGATTCACCGCTACATGGTGGGCTGTCGAGAATCCGCACGCAATTGAGCAATCACGTCATCTACACAGATTTTCTGTGAACGTTTGGGCAGGCATTGTTGGTGATGTCTTGATTGAGCCCCATGTTCCTCCACCTACGCTCAATGGAGCACGTTATCATGATTTCATACGGGATACTCTACCTGTGCTGATAGAACATGTGCCTTTACAAGTACGACACAACATGTGGTTCATGCACGATGGAGCTCCTGCACATTGCAGTCGAAGTGTTCGTACGCTTCTCAACACCAGATTCGGTGACCGATGGATTGGTAGAGGCGGACCAATTCCGTGGCCTCCACGCTCTCCTGACCTCAACCCTCTTGACTTTCATTCATGGGGGCATTTGAAAGCTCTTGTCTACGCAGCCCCGGTACCAAATGTAGAGACTCTTCGTGCTCGTATTGTGGACGACTGTGATACAATACGCTATTCTCTAGGGCTGCATCAGCGCATCAGGGATTCCATGCGACGGAGGGTGGATGCATGTATCCTCGCTAACGGAGGACATTTCGAACATTTCCTGTGACAAAGTGTTTGAAGTCACGCTGATACGTTCTGTTGCTGTGTGATTCCATTCCATGATTAATGTGATTTGAAGAGAAGTAATAATATGAGCCCTAACATGGAAAGTAAGCGTTTCCGGACACATGTCCACATAACATATTTTCTCTCTTTGTGTGTGAGGAATGTTTCCTGAAAGTTTGGCCGTACCTTTTTGTAACACGCTGTATAATCTGTCCGATATCTTCTAGTATGTCTGTTATACACAAGGGAATTATTATTGTGGACACTCGCGGATATACCCGGCATACTCGAGCTGAGCAGTCTTTTACCCGGACTACAGCCATCACGGCAGATATTCGCACCGATGCAGACTTCTTCTGAAAGAGTGCGGAGGCCCGTAGGGCAGCGGGCGACTCCCCGGCCTCGGCGGTGCGGGTCTATTTTTGGGCGCCACCCCGCGCCCTTGCCTCGGCGGATGTGGCCTGCTGCTCCAGGCTGTGTCCACGCGCTGGCTGGGCTGCGCCGGGCCCTGCCCTGGCCAGCCCGCCACACCACGTGCGCCGCCGCCTGCCTCTCCACGGCGGGCCACGCCGCGCACAAAAACGCCGCCAGCCCCCGGGCCTGCAGCGGCGCGGCGCGGGAACCAGTCGTAACCCGGTGCCGGGTGACGCACCGCGGCGAAGCGCTAGCCGGCCGCCCGCTCCGTAGGCCTCTTCCTACTCACCTTACATCAACGGCCTCGTCGACAACAGCGCACGGCACGCCACCTACCAACTACCGATCTGCTTACTATTGTCACATATCAAGATTTTTAGGGGTGCCATGAGCCGTCCCACGTAGCCCTTTTACTCTGTCCCGACTTCCGGACTGACTGACTCACTCACTCACTGACTCATAATGGCCCAGCAAAAACTGTTATGGATAGGAACTTGAAATTTGGATAAGGCATCGTTTAAGAAGGGATCGTCGAAATTCCTCTCCTAAGGTGGTAAAATAGGGAATGAAATGCTTTTTGAGAATACGTCGCTATTAAGGCAATTTTGCAGCCAGAACTAAAACCAATTGGTATTTTGTTGTGACCGTAGAAAATTTTAATTTTTATTCTTGCTTTTGTGACCATAATAAGAGTCCAGGCTCTATAGGCAAACAGCCAGACGACATTAAGAAATAGTCCACCAGGACGTAGGGACAAGATAAGCGGCGGAGGCTGCCAAGTACGGCTTGTTGATCGAATAACTTAGTGTTTGACTTCCTCTCAGAGGAAGCAGCACGAATCAAACTTGCGCAATGGAAGACGCAAACACCAGGGCAAGAGAGAGTGTCAGTCACATGTGGAAAAGACTCGTGTGGAACCAAATTAAGTTGTGTGCAGCTAGAAACGAAAGTGTCGTGTGGAACTGAAGGCATTCTTGTGCAAGCCGACCAATTAGAAACGAGAGTGTCGTGTGGAACCATAGGCATTCTTGTGCAATCCGACCACTTAGAAATAAAAGGGTCGTGTAAAACAAATTAACTCGTGTGCACCCAAGTACATGAGAAACGAAATAAAATGCCAGGCAGCGGAATAGCTAGAAGCAGAGATTCAGATGCAGATTCAGAGCCAGTGCCGGCAGTTTGGAGATTCCGCAGCGAGACGCCAGCGGGGCCGAGTAGGTCCATAGCAGCCGATACAGCTGATAAAGAAACTGCGAGATGAGGGTGATAGACTCTGTTGGACACTCAGGAACTGCAGGTCGAGTAGGATTTTTAGAGGTTCATTGGAATAGTGTTGAACAGAGGCTGTCAGTCTTTGTCTCAATTACTTAGAGAGATTTCAGTGCTAACCAAGAACAAGTGATTGCTTTGTACTTGTTTCTTATATGTACCGGCAATTAGCTTTGAAGTAGCAAGTCCGAATAAATAGACTGAATCTTACTAAGAGGTTTATGGTCCAACACGTCACATAAGTATATGAGAGAATAAACTTGATAGAAACTAACCAATCTTTTCTGCCGATTGCAATTCTGTAACGTATTTTCAGGAAACTTATTTGCTTCAAACCAATGAGATTCCCTCCCTCTCATCTCCGATATGAAGGTTGGCAGCAATTTATAATTAACCCATTGTCGTTAATGTCCCGATTGCACTACGCAGTTCGCACTTACTTCATTCTGGTATAGTGAGGCTGTGCCGGGACGCGACAATTTTGTTTCTTAGAAATAAAAAAAAATACACGTTTCAGCATTTTTGTAAATTCAACCATTATGGGGGTAAGACAGTGGATGAAAAGTTAGTTTGAAAATAAATCAGTATTAAAAAACTGTAAAAGCATTTTTAAAGCTATACCTGTGAAATTTCATATCTGACTTCCCAATTAAAAATAAAATAATACTTATTACATTGGTTTTGCAAATTCAACACCTAAGGAGGAGAAATAAGGGATGAAAATTTTTAGGAAAATGTTTCGTTGTGTTAAAAGAATTTAAAGATAAATCTATGAAAATTTCTATTTCACTTCCCTCGGTTACCATACAAGGAAATACGTGGTAGAGCATGAAAGTTCATATGGAGATATCATCACGAGAATGCAAAAGGCTTGGTTAACTAAAGCCTTGGACTCCAGCTGCCAGAATTGTTTTTAGGTCTGAAGTACGTGCGGAAAAAGCCATGCATCTATGGCCTTAATTAACACGAAAAGCCTAGAACGGGTTGTAATTTGTGAACAGCGTGAAAAAAGAATATGAGCAGACCACAGAGTCTACGCGAGCGAAGCAGCGGGCACTAAGCTACATCGAAATATAATGTTTATTCACCCAAAAATTGTCGAATATGTGAACCAGGCGACGTAAGTTTTCTGAATGCGTCGATGGCGGTAACCAAGAAGAAATACGTTGCGAAAGGAGGTCACCATCAGCTGGCAAACTAAAGACACGGCTGAGCGGCTGCTCCAACTTTACAGAACACTCGGCTCGTGGCGCCACGTCGCTGTTTCCTGATGTTGTTGTTGTGGTCTTCAGTCCTGAGACTGGTTTGATGCAGCTCTCCATGCTACTCTATCCTGTGCAAGCTTCTTCATCTCCCAGTACCTACTGCAACCTACATCCTTCTGAATCTGCTTAGTGTATTCATCTCTTGGTCTCCCTCTACGATTTTTACCCTCCACGCTGCCCTCCAGTACTAAATTGCTGATCCCTCGATGTCTCAGAACATGTCCTACCAACCGATCCCTTCTTCTAGTCACGTTGTGCCACAAGCTCCTCTTCTCCCCAATTCTATTCAATACCTCCTGATTAGTTATGTGATATACACATCTAATTTTCAGCATTCTTCTGTAGCACCACATTTCAAAAGTTTCTATTCTCTTCTTGTCCAAACTATTTATCGTCCACGTTTCACTTCCATACATGGCTACGCTCCATACAAATACTTTCAGAAACGACTTCCTGACATTTATATCTATACTCGATGTTAACAAATTTTTCTTCTTGAGAAACGCTCTCCTTGCCATTGCCAGTCTACATTTTATATCCTCTCTACTTCGACCATCATCAATTATTTTGCTCCCCAAATAGCAAAACTCCTTTACTACTTTAAGTTTCTCATTTCCTAATCTAATTCGCTCAGCATCACCCGACTTAATTCGATTACATTCCATTATCCTCGTTTTGTATTCGTTGATGATCATCTTATACCCTCTTTTCAAGACACTGTCCATTCCGTTCAACTGCTTTTCCAAGTCCTTTGTTGTTACAATGTCATCGGCGAACCTCAAAGTTTTTATTTCTTCTCCATGGATTTTAATACCTACTCCGAACTTTTCTTTTGTTTCCTTTATTGCTTGCTCAATATACAGATTGAATAACATCGGGGATAGGCTACAACCCTGTCTCACTCCCTTCCCAACCACTGCTTGCCTTTCATGTCCCTCGACTCTTATAACTGCCATCTGGTTTCTGTACAAATTGTAAATAGCCTTTCGCTCCCTGTATTTTACCCCTGCCACCTTCAGAATTTGAAAGAGAGTATTCCAATCAACGTTGTGAAAAGCTTTCTCTAAGTCTACAAATGCTAGAAACGTAGGTTTGTCTTTCCTTAATCTTTCTTCTAAGATAAGTAGTAAGGTCAGTATTGCCTCGCGTGTTCCAGGAACCGTGTTTCAAATTCCCCCTCCCACCACAAACCTTCTCTCCCATTCGCGCTGTTAGTACGTCCACTCCATTCCATGCCAGTGATCACCCATCGCGGAAGCCCACTTTTTCGCTTCCTGACTTTGTTTGTAGTGACAAAGAAAACGCGGAAGGTGCGTGTGTCGACGTTCTCAGTCCAGTCAATCGGTGGGAACTAATTATACAGTATGTACCTATTCCGAAACACAGTAAAACAATCTGAATTAAGCTGCATGCTAATTACGTATATTAACTAACTACACCAATAAGCCAAAACATCGACCCGTCTCATGTTCTCAAGCTTCATCAATATTCTCAAGAAACTCAAGGTACGAAATTCTCTACTGCGCGTGTGTTTCTCGTACGTAATCATTTTATGTACGATTTTTTGTAGACGGCCTAGTGAATCGTAGACTTCAGGACGACTGATAAGAAAATTACTGCTTTTCTTTGTAAACTTTTTTGTACCGCAAATGTGTAAAGATGCACATAACAGAGAATATCCTTACTCTCCTACAAATTGGAACTACAAACCGTCTGGACATTACAGCCCTTATTTGTCCAGTCCATTATGTTTCCACAATTTCGGAACATGTACGAATTCCTCTCTCTATGCGCTGTGTAGCGTTGATAATGTCTGTTACTAGAGAAGCATTGTAGAAAAGAGCATGTAAACCATCTCACCAAAATGTTCCAAGACTGAGTTTACTCTTGGCGTGTAAACGACTTCAGCGCGGTAATTACTTTGACACTTAAACTAATTACTGGAAACAACACATGTGCATTCGCCCAGGCAGTTCTGAAGCACCTGTGTTAAGCAGTGGAGGTGCGGCAGCAATGTCTCAACGTTGTTGAGCGACACCTCTAAATGGGGGAACAGCTCTAAATCAAGTATAAAGACGTTCTCCTGCACGGCGGATCGCTACCCGAAGGGGCACGGAATCACCTTCCGACCGGATCGGAGATTTTCCCCGCAGGCGGACCGAGTGTTGTTCAAAAATGGTTCAAATGGCTCTGAGCACTATGGGACTCAACTGCTGAGGTCATTAGTCCCCTAGAACTTAGAACTAGTTAAACCTAACTAACCTAAGGACATCACAAACATCCATGCCCGAGGCAGGATTCGAACCTGCGACCGTAGCGGTCTTGCGGTTCCAGACTGCAGCGCCTTTAACCGCACGGCCACTTCGGCCGGCGGACCGAGTGTTGTCCTTACGTTCGTATCATCATAATTGACACTACACTCGTGGTCGCGTACCGAAAGCCCAAAGTTAAAAAACAAAGACATTCTCCAGAATATTCTGAAGAGTAAAGTGTGTGCAAAGTTGTTTCTGTACAACTTGACTCCGGACAATCACGGCGATCGGTGGACGCCTGCTCCGAACTGACTGAAATGCGAACCAAGGAGTAATCTTTTCTAGAAAAAATCAGTAAGGATGATGTCACTTGCTGTTGACAATATGAAGTAACTACAAAACAACAAAGTGCAGAAACTCGCATGAAGGGTTAAAGTTTACACGACACAATTGAATCTCAGACCAATGTGACACACAAATTGAACAACAACACCGACAGTCACTTTTCTAACAGTTTCAGACGATTCTATGAACGCTTTGTGCGTTGTGTTCGAGAGGGAACAGACTGCATAGAACACCTGAAGTATTAACACTGCCGTCTTAAATTTTCTCTGCTTTAAAATGAACATAAACAGTCTCGACCTCAAGGGACCTTTATTTTTGTGGTTACCGGTTTCGGCCAGTTACTGACCATGTTCAAACCTCATACCATGTTGGTAGGCGATGGCGGTGAAGGAGCAGCCGTTGCGAATTTCACGATAGTTAACTGCTCCGTTGCGGTAGCCACAAAAATAAAGGTTTCTTGCGGTTGAGACTGTAAGTCCATGTTAAAGCGCTATAAAAAACCGCTGTTCGCGATAAATGTTCTCAAAAATTACTTTCACTACTTTGTATTAATTCAGTCCCGAAACTATCTGGACTGACGGGGTAGATCGAAACATTAAGGCCCTTGCCTTTTTTTTTTTGAAGGAACTATCCCCTATGTCCCGATTTTCCACAAAATGAATATGGTAACTCTAGACCGACTACACCGCACTTGGATATTATACCTGGTTCGATAAACACTGATGAGCACATAGATTCTCCCAAGAGTCTTCTGAGTCTACTAAACACAATGCAGGAACGACAAATCCAGACTTCGTTATCAGAGCATTAGAGAGCATTAGCTGGCCAATAAAGACCAGTTTGAAAAAGTGAGACTTAAAGAAGAAAAAAAAGGAAAGCAGGAAGCTTATTGTCCAACGCTTCATCTATGGATCACTAAAGACGCAGCAGAAGCTCGAATAGGAGAAGAATGGGGTAAGAGACTGCTGTCGTTTTCAACGGAAGCCTACCCTAACTGATTTGGGGAAAGAGCAGAAATGCGATACCCGTGGTTGATCCACTGTACCCTTTCGCTCGGCATAGGCAGAAGGTAGGTTTTATGAGCCAGATGTTACGTATGTTTAAAAACAGTATCGAAAAACTTAAAAAGATATCTCAGAGGTCACCTGGCAAAAAGAGTTTAGGCTTAGAATCAATATTCGAGAACTTATTAAGAAACACTATACAGCTATTAGCTTGTGAACGAGCCTGACGGCGACGGAAATACTGCAAAATCGGAGCTGCAGACATTTCAGATAGAGTCGTAATACCTCGAAAAAATCTACTGAGTTTATTACATTGTGGAATGCGAAATTTCTTCAACACTCGACATGTTTTAGGTAGAGACCAGGAAAATAAACGCAGGCCAAATGGATTAAAATCACGCATCTGATACAACGTAATATAATTTTTATATGATTAAATACAGTTTGATACGCATTTGAACGGATTTACACAGCATATATTTTGATGTAGGCTTGCTGTTAATCATGGGCTTTACTGGAAAATCGACTGGGATAACTGGAAGTTTCATTGTAACAGGCAAAGCATTTTAAAAGGCCGTTCTTCCACAGGGAATAATGAGCTATTACATTATTACATAACTAGTTTTCATTGGAAATTAGCACTTCTGTAAATGAATGTAACAAGCAGCGTAGACTTGTCTAAAATCTTATAGAACAGCATTGGAGATGAATCATAATTCGTGACATCTCCTCAATATCTTTGTGTACACTTCCAGTGCGATGTAACATGGAAAGACAATGTGAGTTTTGTAATATGTAAAGCAGACTCTGAACAGAGATGCATTGGAATGTTTCTGGAAAGATGTTGCTACTCTACGAAGAAACGGCTTACGTATCTCCTGTATGATTCAAACTCCAGTACCACCCGCGTCTGTGATTCGTGCAAACAGCAACTGACTAAAGAAACTGTAAAAGCTGAAAGCAGAGTTGCGCGATGTGTGATAGTATACAAGTGTATTAAAAATACACAGTTAAGTCCAATATAGTACTCTATCCTCGAGCCGCCGAACTGCACAAGAAATGCTGCTTTGAAACTACGACAGATTTTCTTCTCAGAAAATTACCTCAGCCCTACATATCTCTGCAGTGAAAACAAAGCGTCGCGATAAAAATTATAGATTGGAAACCTACAGGCAGTCTTCTACCCGCGCAGACTTTTGAACGAAACGCGGAGGGGGCGTAGCTGTGGAGAAGAAATTATTCTTCGCCATTCCCTATTACGTAAAAAGTAGCTGTGATGGAGCATCCAGTGGTAACTTAACACCTTATAGTTACGGAAAGCTGAACTTTTTGAGCGTGTCTTCAGTTGTCTTGCAGAAGAATATGTATTAGCATTTTCTTCAGGAAAGGTAAAAAAAGTGTTGTCCTTGTTAATTTCTTTTCCTTCCCATCCCACGTCTTCGTCCCTTTATGCTAGCGAGTCTCTGAGGTGATAAGCAGCGAAGAAAACATTTTGCTGATATGTTCTTCACTGTGTCGTACGTCATACTGATCCAAACTCAATTTTTTTTTCCTACCAAATTAAGAGGACAGTAAATTTATTTCACATAAACGTTTACAAATGGTTCCTCGGGAATTACTCGTTTCAAGAATTGATATCATTACGCACTCTGTTACGGAAATGACTGAATCATTATAAGAAGGGTTAGCCAGTTCAGAGATATCTGGATCGAAGCCCGATAAAGGAAATAATTTCAGTCGGAGAATGTTCCGGATGGAGGAGGAGAGTCGATAGCACTCTCTTACTGATCATCAGATGGTGCACCCTTCTTTTCGGTAATTCTTTAATATTTCTACCATGTCTGACAGAGTGAAGAAGCTTGAGGGAAACCAGATGTGGATCTTCACGCTAAAGCAATTCTGTCCATCATCTACTCTACACTCATACGTCTCTGCCACGCGGCAGAGTAATGTTAAGTCCCCACTTCTGGGACAGTATTGTACAAAACTGGCAGTAGAACATCCCTGAAGGAATCACTGGCCATTTGACGAGGACACTAATGATTTTTATCGTTCCACGGAATTAACGGTACACATGTTAAAGTCTAGATGAATACACAGATAAATAGAAAACAAGGGTCGCCTTCCTTTCCCGCGAGTACACACAGTCGTGGTTAGCTAATGACTGCGCCAACAAGCGCCCAAAACACAACAAAAACTCAACTATACAGGCTGCACTTCGACCAAAACCGTAAATAACCCGACCATAGTACAAAAAGCTTTAAGTTCAAATACAGGAGATCTACTCTTTGTTTAGTCACTTGAACGTACGAAGATAAGCTCCTTTTGCTACGCAAATTTACATCGGCTTATTTTCCGATAGCCTGGGAAGAAAGTACAGCATTGTACCACAGCTTGCTGCGTAAGTAAATGGACTTCGAAATCAGCCAAGAATTTTATTGTCTCCCGTTAGACAAAGGAATAAGCACGAGTTTTTAGCTGCAATATGACAGAGAAGTGAGCCACAAAATTATGGACATTCTACTGTTTCATAATACATTGAGCAACAGAAGGTAATAGATATTTTCGTTTGCAACTTGAGTTTTACTGATCACAAGTTCACACTATTCAGGTTTATCAGGGGAAGGTTTTGTATTTACGTGTCACACAGTACAAACAAAAGAAAAGAAAAACGCTTACGAATGCGTCAAACAAAATCAAAGTTGACGAACATCCTAGTACATATGATTACATTTCGTATGTTACTAAACACTGATCATTTTTCTCATTCAACTTGTATATGACACTACCACGAGCAGAACTGTAGCCTTCTTTATAAGTGTGTAACGAAAGGAGCTACATACATTGAGGCATAATGCAATAATGGTTGCACCGTCTTTACATTGTTACAACCAAAAAGTCTGTGTACGAATATTATGTACAACATACAAGGTCGTCACATAGCGTGGTTTGATGTCATTACGGAGGAAGCACAAGTTCGGATTGGTCGTAGATGGGTGCAGGAATCAGTCGAGGCATTGCAGGAAAACCATCCCCGCAGCCACTTACAATGATTTGGTGACAAAAGGCGTAGCAAAAAATGGTTCAAATGGCTCTGAGCACTATGGGACTTAACTTCTGTGGTCATCAGTCCCCTAGAACTTAGAACTACTTAAACCTAACTAACCTAAGGACATCACACACATCCATGCCCGAGGCAGGATTCGAACCTGCGACCGTAGCAGTCCCGCCATTCCGGACTGCAGCGCCAGAACCGCGAGACCACCGCGGCCGGCAAAACGCGTAGCAACTGCACCAGAATTTCTGCACGGGGATGTTATCTCTGGAGCGCAAGTAAACGCACAAATACTGTGGTTATTGCATGTCGATGCATCCGAAAGAGACAAGGATTTCGGCGAGTGAATATTTGTCGAGTGTGTGGTATTTTACGGGAGCAGACGGAGACTTGAATATAATGTTACAGACAATACTGCGACGTCAGTGAGTGCTCTTTGAGCAACAAGAGGATGGCTCTCTGATTCTCTGTATACGCCTCAAAAATTTTTCTATGACTAGTTAAATCTCCATACCGAAACATATAACTAGTTTGGGTGCGTAATTCACATATGCTATGAACAAAAGAATCTTTTCGGTTGAAGGAAAGAATTTACGGTAGTCATGAAATTCGTGGATTTAAATTTGTTGCGTAATAGAATATCAAAAGCATAGTGAATTCAAGGTGTTCAGTAAGAAACAAAGTTGACAGTTTAACCCAGGATCACACCACGTTACTAAAGTTTTTCACACAGGAATAAATAAGATCAGATCAGCTTACTAAAATTTCTCATGTTTTATACAACGGTGACCTCCTCCTCCTATTGACAATATCCGAACAACGACAAAGCAAATTGTAGTTTTGTCAACGTACAAACACGAAATGAGTTTCACTTCGGGGAAGTCAGAGAAGCTTCACTGTTCCTGCAGGCCGGACCTCGTGTGCACGTGACTTCACAGAAAAAAGTTCTGAATGGACCACCATATGCGATAACGGGAACCGTCCCACTTGCTATTTGCTTCACTGCTACGAACTGTATGCATTTTGCAGGTGTTCCTGAAATCTTCCCACTGATGGAAGCGATGAGGGAAAAACTGAGAAAACAAAAAGCGAGGGAGAAAAAGCAGATGAGCAATTTAACACCGTTTATTGGCGAAATTCTTCGTATGCAGCTATCTAGGACGTGCCGTAGCTTAAATATTCACTGAACGTAAAGATGATGATTATGATGATGTTTGGTTTGTGGGGCGCTCAAATGCGCTGTATTTCGCGCCGCACAGAGTCCCAATTTTTACAGAGTTCAATTTTGCCACTGTCACGACTGGTGATGATGAAATGATGAGGACAATAGAAACACGCAGTCCCCGAGGCCCATAAAGAAGTCATCACTGGTAAATGTTTCTTCAATTTCTCTACCTTTTGAGTAACTAGACGCATGTAATTCATGCGCATTACCCAATAACAGAATGTCTGTGATTCTGTCAAGAAATATTGTACCGCAGTGTAAATACATGTTTAGGACATTATCATTCATTAAGCAATAGTGATAAGTATTCAATAAATAATTGTCGTAATCTACCAGCGTCAACAGGTCTGACGACTGAAGAAGAAAACAGTAAATGAAAAATCGTTTAATTACGACAGTATCAGTACCTTGTAAGTAATGTTTACCGTGACGTGGTTACATCAAAACTTCATCTACTCGTTCATAAGAAATTGCATGCGTAATCCAGTTACAAAGCAGTGAACTAACTAAAGAATGATAAACTATACTAGCGCAAAGTTGGTCACGAAACAGTTTAAGAATCTTCTTGTCGCAATAAACCTATTGATCACACGGTACACCTTATTACTACATAGTTCTACGGTAAAATCTCCGATACGAGTTATATAATTCTCAGCCCACTTGAGTGGCCGAACAAAAGCTTTCATGTTTTCCGTAATTTTAGCAGTAGATACACATTTAGTTAAGGGCAAGATAATCGCAGGAGAAAACCAATATGATGAAATCTCCTATCGAAAGATTTATGAGTCGGAATTCGAGTCAGTCGAAATTTCCGTGGCTGCTCCTGAACACGCTGCAGTTAGATACATCATTGTTCGCCGTTAATCGCTAATAATGAACAAAAGAAAAGAACTGGTAGCTCTGTCGGTGTTGAGTATCACGGACGACACCACAAGGTTCACACGTCAGAGACGGGACGAGGCGCGGTAGCGCACCTGGAGCCGGCACGCCGAGCACGTGTTACCTGGTGTGCGGGGGCGGACGCCGACCTGGAACGCGGCCGACGCTGGAACTCTGGCTGGAGCTGGAGGCGCTGTTCCGGCGCGCCGCTCGCAGCTGGACTGACGCGCATCAACGGACGCGGCGCCGTCCAGCCGCGACGGTGGCGCCGCCAGCGGCCGGCGCGCGCACCTCCACAGCCGCCGCTCCGCGCTCCGACGCGTCGGCATGAGCCGTCCGATTGCTACAATCGATAGAGCATCCTGGAACGGTCGCCACAGATAGGTAGGTATGTGCTGTATATACTGTCGCAGCTGCTGACACCACCTGAGCACCTTGCCCGCCGACAAACTTAAGCAGTCCGCTTTCGAGGTGCAGCGCTTGAACAATCAGATAGCCTGCCGCCCCCAAGGTCAGTGCGTGACCTTGGCAAGAGCGGCTCCGACTCGAGAAGACGGGCAGCTGATTTCAAACTGGCGACACCCGAGGTAACGGACTTTACGTAATAAGCGGGATGGCGGTCGAGATAAATCGCATTCTAGTCGTATACAGTGTCATAAACTATACTGACTGTCTGAACGCAGTGAGTTAAGACGCTATAAGATAAATATAAAGAAAAGAAAAAAAACGAATGGAATGCAGTCGAATTATAGCAAGATATGCAGAAGGAATTAGATTAAGAAACGATACAACAGGTGGGGAAGCAGAATAGCACGATGGCCGAAGTAGTGAGGATATAAAATACGCGATTAAGTAGACATCTGTTCACATTGAATAAACACTACTGGCCATTAAAATTGCTACACCGAGAAGAAATGCAGATGATAAACGGGTATTCATTGGACAAATATATTATACTACAACTGACATGTGATTACATTTTCACGCAATTTGGGTGCATAGATCATGAGAAATCAGTGAGTGGCCTATTGTAACGAGCCAGTTGCTCGGCCACCATTGACCAGACGTTTTCAATTGGTGAGAGATCTGGAGAATGTGCTGGCCAGGGCAGCAGTCGAACATTTTCTGCATCCAGAAAGGCCCGTACAGGACCTGCAACATGCGGTCGTGCATTATCCTGCTGAAATGCAGGGTATCGCAGGGATCGAATGAAGGGTAGAGCCACGGGTCGTAACACATCTGAAATGTAACGTCCACTGTTCAAAGTGCCATCAATGCGAACAAGAGATGACCGAGACGTGTAACCAATGGCACCCCATACCATCACGCCGGGTGATACGGCAGTATGGCCATGACGAATACACGCTTCCAATGTGCGTTCACCGCGATGTCGCCAAACACGGATGTGACCATCATGATGCTGTAAACAGAACCTGGATTCATCAGAAAAAATGACGTTTTGCCATTCGTGCACCCAGGTTCGTCGTTGAGTCCACCATCACAGGCGCTCCTGTCTGTGATGCAGCGTCAAGGGTAACCGCAGCCATGGTCTCCGAGCTGATAGTCCGTGCTGCTGCAAACGTCGTCGAACTGTTCGTGCAGCTGGTTGTTGTCTTGCAAACGTCCCCATCTGATGACGCAGGGATTGAGACGTGGCTGCACGATCGGTTACAGCCATGCAGATGCCTGTCATCTAGACTGCTAGTGATACGAGGCCGTTGGAATCCAGCACGGCGTTCCGTATTACCCTCCTGAACCCACCGATTCCATATTCTGCTAACAGTCATTGGATCTCGACCAACGCGAGAAGCAATGTCGCGATACGATAAACCGCAATCGCGATAGGCTACAATCAGACCTTTATCAAAGTCGGAAACGTGATAGTACGCATTTCTCCTCCTTACACGAGGCATCACAACAACGTTTCACCAGGCAACGCCGGTCAACTGCTGTTTGTGTATGATAAATCTGTTGTAAACTTTTCTCATGGCAGCACGTCGTAGGTGTCGCCACCGGCGTCAGCCTAGTGTGAATGCCCTGAAAAGCTAATCATTTGCATATCATAGCATCTTCTTCCTGTCGGTTAAATTTCGCGTCTGTAGCACGTCATCTTCGTGGTGTAGCAATTTTGATGGCCAGTAGTGTATAATATGACAGTACTTGCTACATCCTTGAGGATGTTTGATTTCAGTGATATTGACAAAAAAAAGGCGATTTATGGAGGGAACGTGACTAATCTCGAAACTGCTTGGACAAACCCTGTTGCTGAAGATAGTCAAGAGAAGAATTTGAGATCGAGGTGGAAACAGAAGGAGCTTGAGTTACGTTGGAGAAAAGAGTCAGTCGTGAAATTATAGAAGATGTAATCCAGCCACTTGTCTGAACTGATACACTGAAATAAAACTAACGGAAATATCTATCTCACCCCTAGCGAACATGAGGCGAGTACTTCAAGTATTGATTCTTACACACAGAGTAGTATAGATAGTGTATCTTTGTTGGTTCTTATTATGGTGTTTTACGGCATCAGCCGTCAACACATTTATAAAAAAAGGAGGGGTACGTAAGGAGAAGTTGACATCATACACACATCAAAAAAAGTTTTGCATGACCCCGGTTCCCAGGACTCCTGAATATAGACGTTGACTGTGGATATTCTATCCCTTTGACTGTTCAAGGGTGTCATTAAGCCCACCCAAAGATGTAAACAACCATGCATGAGCAGCGCCTTTTAGACGGAGGGTGTCCGACAACCGATCAGTACCAGCCATTCCACCAGGAAGGAGGTACACGGCTCGTGTTGTCTGTAGTTCAACCAAGCCTAGACGGCCAATACCGCAGTTCGATAGCGTCCGCATTGTTGTTTTGTGCCAGGAAGGGCTCTCAACAAGGGAAGTGTCCAGGCGTTTCGGAGTGAACCAAAGCGATGTTGTTCAGACATGGAGGAGATACGCATAGAGAGGAAGCGTCGATGGAATGCCCCGCTCAGGCCGCCCAGGGGCTACTACTGCCGTGGATGACAGCTGCGTACGGATTATGACTCTGAGGAACCCTGACAGCAATGCCACCATGTTGAATAACGCTTTTCTTGCAGCCACAGGACGTCGAGTTACGATTCAAACTGTGCGCAACAGGCTTCATGTTGCGCAACTTTACTCCCGACGTCCATGGCGAGGTCCATCTTTGCAACCACGACACCATGCAGCGCGGTACAGATGGGGCCAACAACATGCTGAGTGGACTGCTCAGGATTGGCATGACGTTCTCTTCACCGATGAGTGTGGCATACGCCTTCAACCAGACAATCGTCGGAGACGTGTTTGGAGGCCACCCCGTGAGGCTGAAGGGCTTAGACACACTGTCCAGCGAGTGCAGCAAGGTGTAGGTTCCGTGATGTTTTGTGGTGGCATTATGTGGGGTTGACGTACGCCACTGGTGGTCATGGAAGGCGACTGTACGATACGTGAATGCCATTCTCCGACAAATAGTGCAACCATATCGGCAGCATATTGGCGAGGCATTCGTTCTCATGGACGTTAATTTGCGCCCCATCGAGCACATCTTGTGCCGGCCGCGGTGGTCTCGCGGTTCTAGGCGCGCAGTCCGGAACCGTGCGACTGCTACGGTCGCAGGTTCGAATCCTGCCTCGGGCATGGATGTGTGTGATGTCCTTAGGTTAGTTAGGTTTAAGTAGTTCTTAGTTCTAGGGGACTGATGACAACAGCAGTTGAGTCCCATAGTGCTCAGAGCCATTTGAACCATTTTTTTTTTGAGCACATCTTGTGAATGACTTCCTTCAGGATAACGACATCGCTCGACTAGTGTGGCCAGCACGTTCTCCAGACATGAACCCTATCGAACATGCTTGTGATAGATTGAAAAGGGTCGTTCATGGACGACGTGACCCATCAACCACTCTGAGGGATCTAACCCGAATCGCCGTTGAGGAGTGGGACAATATGGACCAACAGTGCCTTGATGAACTTTTGGATAGTATGCCACGACGAATACAGGCATGCATCAATGCAAGAGGACGCGCTACTGGGTATTAGAGGTACCGGTGTGCACAGTAATCTGGACCACCACCTCTGAAGGTCTCGCTGTATGGTGGTACGACATGCAATGTGAGGTTTACATGAGCAATAAAAAGGACGGAAATGATGCTTATGTTGATCTCTATTCGATTTTTCTCTACAGGTTCCGGAACTCTCGAAACCGAGGTGATGCAAAACGTTTTTTGATGTGTGAATAATGTGCAAGGAGGATACCAGGAAATTTCGCATTTCCTGGCACATATCTAAAAAAAAACACTGATGGATACAACGTATCTAGTCAAATACAATAGTGGACATAGAACCGTAAGTGACAAAGTAAGCTCTAGGACAGCGGAATCAAGTACTATTCAGAATTTTATCAAAGCAGCGCTACAATGAAGTGTGGACTGAAGTATTAATAAAATATTAAAGAGCGGTAGTCACACAATATCATATAAATTTTTAAGAATTTAAAACAACAAGAAGTTACTCTACCTACACTCTTGACCGAAACGTCCGATCACCTACTTAATAGTGCAACGCACCAACAGCTCTGAGTAGCACTGGATTCGACAAGACGTTAGTAGGTTTCTGGAAGCTTGCGGCTGCGGACAGATCACGCAATGCCCGCACATTACTAGCCGGAGCTGGCTTCGGACGACGTCGTAGACGAGATGTGTACCATCCATTATCATGCTCGTCTAACTGATGCAGCTCGATTCTGGCCTTGTCACGTGGGCAAATGCTGCCGGAAGATGCCACCGCCGCTGTGAAAGTCATCAAGCGTGAAATGATGCAGCTGGTCTGCAACAGTCTTCACGTAGACCACAGCTGCCAATGTGCTGTTACGGCACAGAATAGTAAGGGATAGAAATCAGAATTTTTTTTTATTAAAACTCACTCTAGTTGCCTTAGGCAAATTCCAGTCGTGTTAGACGGAGGCGGCAGCAGAAAGAGAGCCATTATGTCGCAAGTGGGTCAGATCGACGAGACTGTCTGCCGAGTAAAGAATAAACAGTCAAAAGAAGAGAGAGCGGAGAGCCAGAGACAAGCATATTCCTTAGCTCGTAAGGCATGTTCCAAGAAACTGTATCTCTTCCATAAGAGCACATACGCCACGGCTAAGTGACGATGTGGTTGGTCAACTTGGGAGCACGTCGGGGTCGTCTGCTGAGCTGATCTTTCCCTATTCTGATTTACGGAGATGACAATCCTGCGACCTCAAAGTTCTGTGATGACGCGTGGACGTCTAACAACTTATTGAGAACTTTTAACATAGCAGCGCGTCAGCAATCGTGAATAATTTAATGATGATAAAGAATACGCCTCGATTGCAAATAGAAACCGGATGTTGAACTGGGTTTCGGCGCGGATAACCACGCCTTCTTCGAAACGCACTAAAACTATAAACTGCCTAATGTTGTTGTTGTTTTGGGGGAAGGATACCAAACAGCGAGGTCATCGGTCTCATCGGATTAGGGAAGGAAGTCGGCCGTGCCCTTTGAAAGAAACCATCTCGG
This sequence comes from Schistocerca nitens, assembly GCF_023898315.1. NCBI lineage: Eukaryota > Metazoa > Arthropoda > Insecta > Orthoptera > Acrididae > Schistocerca > Schistocerca nitens. The sequence goes on from NC_064619.1 coordinate 19,813,681, forward strand.
CCTTTGCCTGGAGCGATTTAGGGAAATCACGGAAAACCTAAATCAGGATGGCCGGACGTGGGATTGAACCGTCGCCCCCCGAATGCGAGTCCAGTGTGCTAATAAACTGCCTAATGAGGCATGGTCCAACATTAATGCAGAACAGGCAGTTTATAGTTTTAGTGCTTTTCGAAGAAGGTGTGGTTATCCGCGCCGAAATCCAGTTCAGCATCCGGTTTCTATTTGCAATCGAGGCGGATTCTTTATGATCATTAACATCTTGTTGCCTAATGTGGTTTGGCCGGCCGCTGTGACCGAGCGGTTCTAGGCGCTTCAGTACGGAACCGCGCTGCTGCTATGGTCGCAGGTTCGAATCCTGCCCCGGGAACGGCTGTGTGTGATGTCCTTAGGTTAGTTAGGTTTAAGTAGTTCTAAGTTCTAGGGGACTGATGATCTCAGAGATTAAGTCCTGTAGTGCTTAGAGCCATTTGAACCACTTGAACCTTATGTGGTTTCTCCGTCCTTCAACCACTTTACTCACGACAGCAAAACGCGAACAGCCGACCAGTTTCGCCTTTTCCGATATACTCTTTGCCAAGCGCCGTTTATTTTTGTGGGTTTCCCCATTTGTATTACATATCGTCGCTAGAGCGATTCTCCATTCTTCTCTGGTCCGCTTACTTACGTTCCTTACCATCGGCAATGGTTATGAAGTTTTGGCTCATCATTCTACATATAAAATATCAAATAACAAATTTTACCACACATCTAGGTGTTATATAATTCTCTTTTCTCAGTTTTTACCATAAGATACAATAATGTGAAAAGTACGAGTGTCGTTCAATAAGTAATGTACCACTTTTTTTTTTCTCTGAACCTATTTATTGTTAAGGGGCTCCGGAAAGGCTCAAAATCATGAAAAGTTCAATTTTTACTTTTTTGCGTTTTCTGAATCTGCAGACTATTACCTTTTAATAGATATATAATTTATTCAATTCCGAAGACTACAACTATTTTTAAATTTTTTTTGAAATGTGTTCTACATGGGCGTGACCCACTGTGGCGCTGTTAAACTGCTGTCAAATGGTGTTATTATGCAATATTATGCAATAATGGACGTGATAAAACCTATTTTCAGAGACTTAGCAGCACCTGAACTGTTGAAAAAGTGTATTCACGGAAAAACTCAAAACCCCAATGAAAGTGTAAATAGTGTTATATGGTCAAGAATCCCCAAGACTGTATTTGTTGGAATAGAATCACTTCACTTTGGTGTGTATGATGCTGTTGCGACTTTCAATGATGGCAACATTGTAAGGTGCAAGGTATTTAGAAATATGGGAATGAAGATAGGTTCTAACATGGTACGAGCGATGCTTGCTTTAGACAAGGAACGCCTTCGGGCTGCAGACAGGGCTGTAAAGAGTCTAGAAATACAAGCAAGAGTAAACAGGAGGAGGAACAAGAGGAAGCTGGAGGAGGAGTTTGCAAAGGATGAAGATAATCCATCCTATGGACCTGGAATGCACTAAAAAGTTAATCCAATCTTTGTCGCTCGATTCCCAAAACTTTTATTTTCTCATACTAATTACATGTTTTCTAAGGATCTTCCAAACATATTTGTTTCAAACTTTCAGTAAATGTTACACAGTACCTTCTGCATAATTTAACACAGCCTTTTTCCAAAAAACTGTATACTTTTGAATATATAAATAAAAAATTGCAAAAAAATTTTGTGAATTTTCATTAGAATTGAAAAAAAATCATCTTTAATAACTGAACTAAAATTTTGTAAAATCCCTGTGTTAAGTTGTAGCCCATATTCCAATAAATAATCTGTAAAAAGTTCAACTTCCTACCTCAAATACTTTCTGAGGAAAGATGTAATTTATAAGCGTTATTTTAACATTGCAAGTATAGGGCGTTCCGGAGCCCCTTAAGAGTCAGAATTTGACGAAAATGTACATCAACATGTCTTGTCTATCTCCTATTTTTCTACTTAGTCTCCATCACGTTCTACGGCCGTACGCCAACGTTGTGGAGGAGCATGTATTCCCTGCTGGTAAAAGCTCCTCCTGCCCCGTAGACGTAGCCATGTTTTCACTGCATGACTGACACTCTCGTCATCCTCAAAGTGTGTTCCCATGACAGAAAGGCCTCTCCGTCAGTCCAAAAACGCTCCAAAGGAGAAATGGCCTTTCTTTGAATCTTGTGGTCCACTGTGAGCATTCGTGAAACCCATCGTGACCACCTCTTTGAGTATCCGAGAGACTCGATCATTGCAGACGCACTTCCAATGCTGACCGACAACTGCAGAGGCAATCGTCGAGTTGTGATGCGCCGGTCGGCACGAATAATGGCATCTGCACTATTCAGCATGTGTGGAGCGGTGGCTGTGACAGGACGTCCCGAGCGTGGCTGATCATGGAGCTCTCTTTCTGCATTTCCTGAGGCTTTAACTTCCTTTAGCCATCGCACAAGTGTACTATCAACTGCAGCATCACCATACACTGAAAACAAACATTTATGGATGTTCACCTCGGTTTCTTTTTCTGCATACAAGAATTCAATAACAGCACACCGCTTGTAACGTGAGTCGTACGTAGACACCATGTTAACGCTGTACTACGGCTTGTGACGCTACAACGCAGACCTTGCTATGAATTATTTCGCTTACTTAACACATGAAACTCTTTGTATACGATGTATTGTCTAGTGTAAATACGTGTTGTAAATACTATGTTTAAATTATGTAATATTTAACAGTGGCAAGTCAGGGCATATTTATTTAACGTTGAAGTCAGAGAGATTGTTTTGTCGCGCCTCTGGGCGCGGGAGCGCGCCAGCGGGCAGTAGTAGCAGTGACGCCGTGCTCGGAGTAAGACGTACAGTCGAGTGCTGCTAGTCCTAGCTGTCTTACATCTAGCGGCTAGTGTGTGGGTCTAAGTACGACGAGAAAGTAATGGTCGGCATATCTGGAAGCATGGCCGGTCAAGTTATTATGGATTAATGGGCATAGTGCTGAAGAAGCGAGGACTTAAATGTGAAGCGCACTGTGGGCCCAAGTCGTAACAGTAAAAGCCCGCTGCCACATTGTGTCGCTGCCGTGGACTTCCGTCGATCCACCGACAACGAGGGAAGTAAGATCTACGCAATTTTCGTAGGATAAAGTTGTAGAAGGCTTGCCAGTGACTGTGCTTTTCTCTGAAGTTGAACAATTAATGACAAGCACTTTATAATCGAAGTGTTGCAGTTACATTCCACCCGACAATAACACCAAGTAGGTTCCTTCCAATCCTTACCTCATTGAACCGAGTGTGTCACGCCATTATCAAGAGAAAATATGTTAATTATCAAATTATTTGCATAGACGGTGAAGAGTAAATTTCAGACTGGTTATCGTAGTTAATTGTTGCACTTAATATAAATTTGATTATCAAGATTTATTTCAATGCATATTCAGCTGAAGTTAATTCAAGGATATTTCATGAAACTATAAAGCTTATTCCACCTGACAATCCCCCAATTAATGAATTATTATCATTGAAAACATAGTTAATCAATTATCGGCAATATATTTCATTATCAGTAGATTAAACTGTGCAAAGTACCTAATTTTAAAGACAGAATGACAGTCCTTTATTCAAAATCTCGATAGATAATTATCTGGGTTGTCAGCATTGCACTTAGCTGACAAATTATGAACAAAATAACTATCATTAATGTTTAAGTGTAGTTAGATTGTTATGACATTATTTTATATGACTACTGAGCCTGACACGTAAAAGTTCTCGTTCCACCTGCTGCGCTACAAACAGGTAAACTTTATTTTTGACACAATTATTCACGTACTTAACAGTACTGTCGCTCATCAGTTGAGCTGGCGACCGATTTTTTAATTGCTTTTACAAATTAATCATTTCTTTCGGCAAAATTTCCACTGGCATAATTTATATCCAAATTATTTCCATTATTTCATTTACCGATCGTTATTGAATGAAATTACTCATTAAATGACGATCAAGTTATAACGTCTCCTGTTTCCCGCGGGATAATCATTATTTACTTCGGATTCGGATGCCTTATCCCGACGCGGGTCAAAATTCATAATTCACGGTCAGTGTCAACTTGTAATTCCGCAAATCCTGGGAAGCAGGGCGGTGTTATAGGCTCTGCCATCTGCCACACGGTTCGAAACTTTACCGGCGCACATAACAAAAGTCAAATGCGAAGCACCAACAGGAACGGTAGTCTATGTATATTAAAGGCTTTGAAAAAATGTGAGGCTTTACTTACTGATCGAATCTCGTAATAGTCAAAGGCAGATGCCAGAAGGAAAGGAGGAGAGAGATAGGAGACGCACATGCTTCTTTTATCTAGATTGCATAAAAATAATATGTGAATTAACTTACCCAGCGTATAGAGAATGGAGTTGATATTAAGCTCGCATATAAAACCACTGACGTTAGAATATGTTCGTTAAAAAATTGCACTCGAAGACAAAGTAAGGAAAGAGGGCAGCAAAGTTGACCATGCCACCTTGCATGGGAAGCTCTCCAAAGCGTGCCAGCTCACCTCGCCCTCAGATTCACTGTTCGCGACGCCGCAGACCACACACAGCTTCATTTTAATAAATCACTGACTAAAGAGAAAGAAACAGTTCCTATTAAATTCATTCGGATCGTTCGGCAGATAAGCCGCCAACTTTATTCTGTATGAATGTATTTTCAGTTCCTCTACCGCGTTAAGAACATCACCTCTTAGTTTGATTTCAGTAGGTTCCGGGGCATGTCCTTCTCTATTTAAGATGCATCCCAAGGCATTTATATTACTAGCGGATGAATGCTCCTGGAATCTTGTGGCGAAGTCTCTGCGCTCACGACCTATCTAACAATTACTCGGCTCTGATTTTCGTAGACGCCTGACTTGAAAATACACTTAGCTTCTTGGTAGTCTGCTAAAAAGCGATGAAATACGTCGTGGGCATATTTGCACTTGAAACTTCACTTGCCTCAGCCAAACTTCTTATTGGATGAAATCTGCCTTACGTGTTTCGATATTACATTTTCGAAGGCTACCAGGTAGTATAGGAAGGTATATAATTATGTAATGTCTATATAAATGTTACAATGGCACTGCCGAAGTAGCTGAGAAATGTTAACAAATCTTTAAAATATAAATAATTTTCATGCTAAAATACTGTTCACAACCCTGACATGTGGTTACACTTTGCCCCGTCATAGGGTGTGTGGCACAGCCAAGTGCAAATGCAAACTGATCGTAATGTTACGTTGTGTTAATTCAAGTCAGCCACAAGAGGGTGCTAGTGTAGCATTATACATCTGCCAACTACCTTTACAGTTGTGATAGGAAATTTGAAAAAGAAAAACATGAAATATAAAAGAAGTCAACGAAATAACGTTAAGACTTACAAGTAGTTGCATTATAAAAAGAATAAAGTGGCGTTACAACACAAGTCGACACAGGGCTTTGATCATTAAGAAAATTTCTGCGTAGAACTACACCATAAACCAATAGATGGCGTTGCTTATCGTGACCAAATACAGGATGACATTATAATCAATACCAAGCTCATAATACATTTCACATTAAAATTATGTGTCAGATTGAAAATACCAAAAGTGCAGTGATGAAAAGAGTAAAATTACTGTATATTATTCATTAATAGATCCCACAGTCCCTCATATAATGTAAAAAGGAGTTATAATCTCTCTCTCTCTCTCTCTCTCTCTCTCTCTCTCTCTCTCTCTCTCTCTCTCTGTAACTTTAGAAAATGATGTAGTACCAAAACGCATAAGGCGATTTTCATCCAGTAAAAAGTGTGGCTGAGACAAGTGAAGTTTCAAACACTTGGTTTGGTTGTAATACTCTTACGCAGAAGTGCGGGCCCAGTTTTGTTGGTACACTACTGGCCGTTAAAATTGCTACACCAAGAAGAAATGCAGATGATAAACGGGTATTCATTGGACAAATATATTATACTAGAACTGACATGTGATTACATTTTCACTCAATTTGGGTGCATAGAGCCTGAGAAATCGGTACCCAGAACAACTACCTCTGGCCGTAATAACGGCTTTGATACGCCTCGGCATTGAGTCAAACAGAGCTTCGATGGCGTGTACAGGTACAGCTGCCCATGCAGCTTCAACACGATACCACAGTTCATCAACAGTAGTGAGTGGCCTATTGTAACAAGCCAGTTGCTCGGCCACCATTGACCAGACGTTTTCAGTTGGTGAGAGATCTGGAGAATGCGCTGGCCAGGGCAGCAGTCGAACATTTTCTCTATCCAGAAAGGCACGTACAGGACCTGCAACATGCGGTCGTGCATTATACCGCTGAAATGTGGGGTTACGCAGGTATCGAATGAAGGGTAGAGCCACGGGTCGTAACACATCTGAAATGTAACGTCCACTGTTCAAAGTGCCGTCAATGCGAACAAGAAGTGACCGAGACGTGTAGCCAATGGCACCCCATACCATCACGACGGGTGATACGCCAATATGGCGATGACGAATACACGCTTCCAACGTGCGTTCATCGCGATGTCGCCAAACGCGGATGCGACCGTCATGATGCTGTAAACAGAACCTTGATTCATCCGAAAAAATGACGTTTTGCCATTCGTGCACCCAGGTTCGTCGTTGAGTACACTATCGCAGGCGCTCCTGTCTGTGATGCAGCGTCAAGGGTAACCGCAGCCACGGTCTCCGAGCTGAAGGTCCATGCTGCTGCAAAGGTCGTCGAACTGTTCGTGGAGATGGTTGTTGTCTTGCAAACGTCCCCATCTGTTGGCTCAGGGATCGAGATGTGGCTGCACGATCCGTTACAGCCATGCGGATAAGATGCCTGTCATCTCGGCTGCTAGTGGTACGAGGCCGTTGGGATCCAGCACGGCGTTCCGTATTACCCTCCTGAACCCACCGATTCCATATTCTGCTAAGTCATTGGATCTCGATCAATGCCAGCAGCAATGTCGCAATACGATAAACCGCAATCGCGATAGGCTACAATCCGACCTTTATCGCCGGCCGCGGTGGCCGTGCGGTTCTAGGCGCTTCAGTCTGGAACCTCGCGACTGCTACGGTCGCAGGTTCGAATCCTGCCTCGGGCATGGATGTGTGTGATGTCCTTAGGTTAGTTAGGTGTAAGTAGTTCTAAGTTCTAGGGGACTGATGACCTCAGATGTTAAGCCCCACAGTGCTCAGAGCCATTTGAACCATTTTGAACCGACCTTTATCAAAGTCGGAAACGCGATGGTACGCATTTCTCCTCCTTACATAAGTCATCACAACAACGTTTCACCAGACAACGCCGGTCAACTGCTGTTTGTGTATGAGAAATCGGTTGGAAACTTTCCTCATGTCAGCACGTTGTAGGTGTAGCCACCGGCACCAACTTTGTGTGAATGGTCTGAAAAGCTAATCATTTGCATATCACAGCATCTTCTTCCTGTCAGTTAAATTTCGCGTCTGTAGCACGTCATCTTCTTGGTGTAGCAATTTTAATGGCCGGTAGTGCATTAGCGTAAGTTCCAAGAATGATCGCTAACGTCACCACGATCTTTTCCCTATATACGTAATTTTAAGCACCGGGACACCGCGTTCGCTAATTGAATTAATCGAGATCGTGAAAGTGCCTTGTGAAGATCCTGTCACAGCGAGCTGCTGAAGTCCTCAGAGTGGTTGGGGGGGGGGGGGGGGCAGGATTACACATTTTTAAACATAAAAATGGCTACCCAAAACAGTGCAGGTAAAAAAAAAATGTGTTACAGAAGTTGGTTTGCACCTGATACCTGTGCGCGGGCAACTGGAAGGACGCGATCACGATGGAAATGTGTCTGGTGTAACCGGCGCGCGTTGCCTCCCTGAAATGGCGCAAGGCAGAGCGACTGAGCGGAATGCGGACCAGATTCTGGGCGCAGTATGCAGATGAAATGGCTCGCCGCTTGGCAGCCATCTGTACGACTCTGCGCCGAGTCGCGGCTCTGCTTTCTAATTGGAAAACAGTGTAAGTGAGACCGATACCGAAAAAGGACGAAGGCAGCAATGCGTCCCGCAACAGACCAGGGCACACCTGCTGGCGACCGTAAGGTATGTTAGCAACCATCTTACAGACTTTCGTTCACTTTCTGCACGTAAGAAATTTAGAAATCGCTGTCGAATTCCAGCATTAGAGACGCAAGGCCACAGCCAGTAAGGGCCAGAAGAGAAGCGCATTATCGGAACTCTAAAAATGGTTCAAATGGCTCTCAGCACTATAGGACTTAACATCTGAGGTCATCAGTCCCTTAGAACTTAGAACTACTTAAACTTATCTAACCTAAGGACATCACACACATCCATGTCCGAGTCAGGTTTAGAACCTGCGACCGTAGTAGGCGCGCGGTTCCAGACTGATGCGCCTAGAACCGAACGGCCACAGCGACCGGCTATCGGAACTCTCACAAATAATGAAATCGCGGTAGACAATTTTCATTGTCAATGGGACACAATTACCTGCGTGTACTCTACAGCTATCTCTATAGCCTGATATGTGGCGGAGGGCACTTTGTGTATCACTGGATGCAGTCACATCCATTAAATAACTGGGAGTACGTTTTCGATCTATTCAAAGTGGAACGACTACATAAAACTAACCTCAGGAAAGACAGGTGTTAGATTATGAATCATTCGAAGAATCGTCAAGGAGTGTAGTCAACCCAGAAAGGAGGTACACTATGGCATCAAAAGTATCCGGACACCTGGTTGAAAATGACTTACAAGTTCGTGGCACTCTCCATCGGTAATGCTGGAAGTCAATATGGTGTTGCCCCACTCTTAGCCTTGTTGACAGCTTCTACTTTCGCAAGCACACGTTCAATCAGGTGCTGCAAGGTTGACTGGAGAATCGCAGCCCATTCTTCACGGAGGAGAGGTATCGATGTCGGTTCGTGAGGCCTGGCACGAGGTCGGCTTTCTAGAACTTCCCAAAGGTGTTCTGTAGGATTCAGGTCAGGACTCTGTGCAGGACAGCCCACTACAGGGATGTTATGGTTGAGTAACCACTCCGCCACAGGTCGTGCATTATGAACAGGTGCCGGATCATGTTGGAAGATGCAATCGCCATCCCCGAATTGGTCTTCAACAGTGGGAAGCTAGAAGATGCTTAAAACATCAATGTAGGCCAGTGCTGTGATAGTGCCACGCAAAACAACAAGGGGTGCAAGCCTCCTCCATGAAAAACAATGACCACACCATGACACCACCGCCACCGAATTTTACTGTTGGCACTTCACACGCTGGCAGTTGATGTTCATCGGGCATTCGCCATCCCCACACCCTGCCATCGGATCGCCACATTGTGTACCGTCATTCGTCACTCGACACAACGTTTCTCCACTGTTCAATCGTTCAATCTTTACGCACCTTGCGTCAAACAAGGCGTCGTTTGGCATTTACCGCCATGATGTGTAGCTTATGAGAAGTCGCTCGACCATGAAATCCAAGTTTTCTCGCCTACCGCCCAACTGTCATAGTACTTGCAGCAGATTCTGATGCAGTTTGGAGTTCCTGTTTGATCGTCTGGATAGATGTCTGCCTATTACACGTTACGACGCTCTTCAACTGTCGGCGGTCTCTGTCAGTCAACAGACGAGGTCGAACTGTAGACTTTTCTGCTCTACGAGTCCCTTCTTGTTTCCACTTCACTATCACATCGGAAATAGTGGACCAAGGGATGAAGAGTAGTGTAAAAATCTCGCGTACAGACGTATGACACAAGTGACATCCAATCACCTGACCAAGTTCGAAGTCCGAGTTCCGCGGAGCGCCCCACTTGCTCTCTCACGATGTCTAACGACTACTGAGGTCGCTGACATGGATTAACTGGCACTAGGTGGCAGCACAATGCATCTAATATGAAAAACGTATGTTTTTGAGGGTGTTCGGATACTTTTGATCACATAGTGTAGCCTACAAAATCCTCACTTCACTGTCCCAGCTGCGAATGGTGGGCGGGAAGAGCGATTGCTGGTAAGCCTCCGTGGGGGCTCGAAAATCTCTAGTTTTACCTTCACTGTCATCTTGCGAGATATACGCAGGAGAAAGCAATATATTGGTTTGTTCTCTTATGACGTACGAACTCGAAATTTTAACAACAAACCAAATCCTAATGCGTTATGCCTCCCTTCCAGCGTCTGCCGCTGGGGTTGAATGGTCATCTCCGTGGCGCTTTAGCACTCACTTAACGATATGTCACGAAATGTGCTGCTCTTTGGATCTTCTCTGTTCCCGACATAAATCATCCCTGGTACTGAGTAACATTATTCAGGTATTGGTTGAACGAAGGTTTTTTAAGCTACCTCTTTTGTCGGTAGACTATTCTTTCTGGTGATGCTTCAAATGAACCTTAGTATGACGCCTGCCTTTGATGCGATTGGTGTTATGTAGCTGTTCCACTTTAAATAGCTCGAACGCGTACTCCGAATTATTAAATGGATGTGATCGCTTCCAGTAACTGCAGCAGTGTAACCAAACACTTTATTTGCATCTGTAGGAAGGTCATATTAGTATTATAAAAGATAAATCCCGTATGCGTCAGCAGTTTCATTCCATGCTCATCCACAACAGAACATCGCAGCAGTACACGGCACAAACCCTGGTACAGCACACTCTTCTACAAAACATAAATTTGCAGGTGAAACCTTACAGGGTGATTCAAATGATGTTTTAGAGATTTGGGGACAGATTGGTTACGTAAAAACAAGAAAACAATGTCGGGTAAGCAGTGGCTCTGAAATTCATGCCTTGAGAACTATGAGCATTTGCTCAGTAGAAGACACGTGTTTCATAGTTGTGAAGATGAACAATTGTTTCTAGCTCTTAAAGCATGCCCGTTAGAACCCATGTTTACTGGGCTTTTTTCTTGTTTTCGTCCATACTACCTCCTCCAAAAGTATGGAAAGCAAAGAGTTTGCAATAGAGGAGATGTGTTTCACAGTATCGAGAATGAAGAAGTGTTCATATCACTTAAGATATGGATTTTAGAGCCGATGTTTACTTGACATGTTTTGGTGTAAGGAAGCTCTCTCCAAATTTTCAAAACGTCATTCTGAAACATTCTGCATACAATATTGGAGAAAGGTAAAGGAAGACCATCTTCGTTAGAATACTGTCCAGGACAGTAATACTAAATTTCAGCATTTGTGCCAACGCACACTGTCACAGTGTGGGACTGAGTTCAGTTTGAGAATGGTTACTTCCCGATGACTGATTCCCGCCCTGGCGGTGATCTTCTTAGAAGGATTTAAATATGCTAAATCTCATGTTTGAAAATTGCCGAAATGTCTGTAGCAAGATCCCCGAGTTACTCTCCGAAATAAACAGTAGCAGTGCCAAAATTGTATTAGATACCGAAAGCTGGTTGAAACCAGACATAAGTAGCAGTGAAATTTTGAAGTCGAATTGGACAATGTTTAGGAAGCATAGAACTGATGCTATGGGAGGTGGTGTGTTCATTGCAGTTAAAAGCTGTTTACACGCAGCTGAGATCGATAATGGGTCGGACTGTGAAACACTCTGGATAAAGCTGTCAATCAGACAAAGATTGATCATTGTATTAGGATGTTTTTATAGACTACCAGCATCCGCAACAAACGTCGCAGAACGTTTCAGGGAAAGTCTTGAGTACTTAGGAAATAATATTCAAATTATCCGTTAGTTATGGGCGGAAATTTTAATCTGGCATCCATTGACTGGGATAATTACACGTTTACCACAGGGGGCAAAAGCAAAGACTCATGTGAAGCTATTCTAGGAGCGCTCTCAACATACAACCTTGAACAATTGGTTAGAAAACCAACTCGAGATGGGAACATATCAGATATCTTGGCGACATACAGGCCTGGTGTTTTTGAGAAAGAATTAGCGGCCATAATGCCATTGTGTGTGGCTTCTATGTCAGCGGAAGCTGCAAAAATAAAAAATAAATAAATAAATAAACACGGAGTTTTTTGTTTGGAAAAGCAAATAAAAGTGTCATTAATGAATGTCTTCGTAGTCAGCTCCAAGGATTCACCAAGGGACACAAAGATATTGAGCATCTTTGGTTGGAATTTAAAGTTATTGCCCACCACGTGAAGTATGTGCCTAGCAAAAACGTAGGGGAGAGAAAGGATCCACCTTGGTACAACAAACACATTAGGAAGTTGCTGAGAAAGCAGAGAATATTTCACAGTCGTTTTAAGCGAAGTAACTGCCCCGCTGACAAACAGAAATTAAGCGAAATAAAAGCAACTGTCAAAAGGTCAATGAGAGATTCTTTTAACGAATTTGAAAAAAATATTTTATGTGCAGATTCTAAAAATAACCTCAAAAATTTTGGTCGTACGTAAAATCTATGAACGCTACAAATAATTCAATACCTTCTCTTGTTGACAGTACGTGTAATGTAACGGATGGTGATAAACAGAAGGCCGAAGTTCTAAACCTAGCTTTCAAAAATTCGTTTACGGTAGAGGACTGCAGCACCATTTACCCTTTAAATTATCGAACAAACGCAAGGATGGCTGACATAGTGTTTAGTGTATCAGGAATTGTAAAACAGTTAAGATCCATAGACGCCAGGAAGGCATCTGGCCCAGATGGTATCCCCGTAGGTTTATATGTTGTCTATGTTACAAATATAGCACCATTCTTATCCATCATCTATCAGAGATCATCGGGACAGCGGAAGGTTCCAGGGGACTGGAAGAAGACCCAGGTCGTAGCAATCTATAAAAAGGGTAGAAAATCGGATGCACAAAATTACCGGCTACTTTTACTGACATCGATTTGTTGTAGAATCATGGAATATATTTTGTGTTCAGACATAATGACCTTTCTAGACTCTGAGAAGCTCACATGCAGAAATCAGCACGGTTTTAGGAAACAGCGGTCACGCAAGACACAGCTGGCCCTCTGTGTGCATGATATACAACAGGCTCTAGATACCGGCTCCCAGGTTGATGCCATATTTCTCGACTTTTGAAAGGCGTTCGACACAGTTCCGCACTGCCGCTTGCGCCAAAAACCGCGCGCTTACGGTCTATCCGATGACATATGCAGTTAGCTAGAAAGTTTTCTAACAGACAGAGAGCAGTATGGGGTGACTTCAACAGAAACAAGCGTAACTTCAGGAGTGCCCCAGGGTAGCGTAATAGGTCCGCTGCTTTTTACGATTTACATAAACAATCTGGTTGATGGTATTGACAGCGGCATTAGACTGTTTGCCGATGATGCTGTAGTCCACACGAAAGCTGTGAACAAATCAGAGGATTTGCAGAAAATAAATGCGTGGTGTAATGACTGGCAGTCATCTGTCATTATTAGTAAGTGTAACCTACTGCGTATAACAAGGTGAAAATCCCCATTAATGTACGAGTATAAAATAAATGCCCAGTCTTTAGAAGAGGTAACTTCCGTCAAGTATCTGCGTGTGACTATTCGAAATGATCTCAAATGTAATGATCAGATTACACAAGTAACGGGCAAGGTGAACACTAGATTGCAGTTTATTGGTAGAATCCTGAAGCGATGCAGTCCTTCAACAAAGGAAATTGCTTACAATACGATAGTTCATCCAGTTTAGAGTATTGTTCGTTTGTATCGGACCCTTTCCAGTTGGGTCTCATTCAAAAGATCGAGAAGGTCCAAAGAAGAGCAGCAAGATTCGTGACTGGTAAATTTAGTCATCTCGAGAGCGTTACAAATCTCCTAGAAAGTTTGAAGTGGGATACACTTTCAGATAGAACACGCGCTAAACGGGAGTGGTTGCTCAGTAAATTCCGAAATCCGATCTTCGGCGAGGATTTAGAGCGTATATTATTACCACCAACTTTTAAAATCGGGCAATGATCACCATTCAGAGATAAGGGGAATAAGAGCTCGTACTGAGGCGTTCAGACAGTCGTTTTTCCCTCGTGCGATCCGCGAGTGGAACAGAGAGGGGTGGGGGTGGGGGGGGGGGGGAATATCACTTTGGCCGAATTGTGTCCTCCACCACACATCGCTTGGTGGCTAGCGGAGTATATATGCAGATGTAGATGTAGAAGACCATGCATCAACACTTCTTGTGTGGTATACCACATACGCTGTTTTAGGTGAATATGGAAATACGTTAAAAGCTTAAAGTGTGGACTCTTCTGAAAAGAAAACGCGGGAAAGTGCGCACACCGCTTTCATAGAGTGATGAAGCTATAGGTCTCACCGTTCTGCTATGCCTGAGATAGAAACGTGAGCGCAATTTCTTTGTGTACCGTGACGCCACAGACTAAAGCAGCTAAGACACGCCGCCCCAGATGTGTCCTAAACGACCAAGTAGATAGAGTTCCGAAACCGACCGATCTAGCGCAGAGATTAGCACACTGGACTCGCATTCGGGAGGAATATCCCTACGGCCATCCAGATTTAGGTGCTCCATGATTTCCTTGAATCGCTTAAAGCAAAAGCAAGGATGGTTGCTTTAAAAGGACTCGGTCGATTCCCTCCCCCGTCCTTTCCTAATCTGAGCGTGTCCTCCTCTGAAACTTAAATATGTGAAACTTGATCAGATAATAAAAAGATAATAGAGCGTCAATCTACTGTCGCCCCGTCACTACAGCAGAGGGCGTGCAGAAGTCCGCCCACATCACCAAATGTTAGCCAACACGTATCTCCAGCATGGCCGGTGCGTTGATCTGCGTACGAAGACCGTCAGTTGGTACTATGATATTGTAACGATCAGACAAATCACTCGTGAAGGTATTTAGACTTTTGCAATACACAGGGTGAACTGAAACTCAACCGACAAATTTTCCGGAGTTGTTCAGGGATATTCTCTGAGTATTTTGGTATGAGGGACCCGGTGGACCATTGCTTTGTAATTGCAATCTTCATCCTTCTGAATCTGTTAACTATATTCTTCTCTTGCTCTCCGTCTACGACCTCCCTCCAATAGTAAATAGGTGATCCCTTGATGTCTCAGAATTTGTCCTATCATCCGATCTCTACTTTTAGTTAAGTTGCGCCAAAAATTTCTTGCCTTCCCCGTTCTATTCAGTACCTCTTCGCTAGCTGCGTGATCTACCCATCTAATCTTCGCCATTCTTCTGTAGCACCACATCTGAAAATCTTACATTCTCTTCTCTTTACATTCGGTGTAGAAACGCCTTTCTTGCCATAGCCAGTCTACATTTGGCACACTCTCTACTTCGGTCATCATCACTTATTCTGCTGCCCCAGTAGCAAAATTCAACTGCTACTTTAAGTGTGTCGTTTCCTAATCTAATTCCCTCAGCATCACCTGACGCAAATAAACTACATGCCGTTATCCTAGTTTTGTTTTTGTTGATTTTCATCTTATAACCTCCTTTCAAGACATTACCCATGCCGTTCAACCACTCTTCCAAGTCCTTTATCTCTGACAGAACGAGGGTGGCATTGGGAAACCGCTGAGTTTTTATTTCTTCTCCCTGAACTTTAATTCCTACCCCAAATTTTTCTTTGATTTCTCTTACTCCTTCCTCAATGTACAGATTGAATAACATCGGAGATAGGCCATAACCCTGTCTCACTCTCTTCTCAGTCACTGCTGCCCTTTAATGCCCTCGACTCTTATAACTTCCATCTGGTTTCTGTACAAGTTGTAAACGGATTTTCGCTCCCTGTATTCTACCCCTGCTATCTTCAGAATTTCAAACAGGATATTACAGTCAACGTACTCAAAAGGTTTCTCTAAGTGTACAAATCCTATAAACATATTTGTCTTTTTTAACCTATCCTCTAAGAGAAGTAGTTGGGTCAGTATTGCTTTGTGTGTTCCAACACTTCCGCGGAATCCAAATTGATCGGTTACTTTCAATTTTTCCGTTCTTCTGTACAGAATACCTGTTAGTATTTTGTAACTATGATTTATTAAACTGATAGTTCGGTAATATAGACACCTGTCAGCACCTGTTTGTTTGGAACTGGAATTATTTCATTCTTCTTGAAGTCTGAGGGTAAGCTGTTTAGCATCTCTCCGAGATCTTATGCACTAGATGGAAGAGTTTTGTCACTGCTAGTTCTCCCAAGGCTACGTGCAGGTGTTTTCTCATAAATAAAGGTAACTGGGTAATAAACTGAATAAATCGTCGGTCTGAGGCGCTGCAGTCATGGACTGTGCGGCTGGTCCCGGCGGAGGTTCGGGTCCTCCCTCGGGCATGGGTGTGTGTGTTTGTCCTTAGGATAATGTAGGCTAAGTAGTGTGTAAGCTTAGAGACTGATGACCTTAGCAGTTAAGTCCCATAAGATTTCACATAAATCGTAGTTGCTTTATTACCCTGTAACGAGCCATTTAGACCACGCGTATCTGATACGAAAATAGTCAGAAAATCTCCAGAGCAACCTCAGAAACTTTTTCGGTACAGTTCTAGTTCACCCTGTATACGACAAGCGGTACAGCGGATATGATTTTCGTTTATAGTGGTTGTCGCTGAACTGTTTGAGGAGCTGCACAACTTTAAACTGAAACATATCACGATCTTGCCAATCCCGCACAATCATTAAACAAAAGAAAATCATTTGGAAGTGTGAAATATACAATACATCAAGGTGAGAGAGCAGCAGCTCATGAGAGAAATACAAATAACATTTTAGGAGCGGTAACACAGGGTCCATAAGTCACTGTGAGGCAGCTTGGGTGTTCAAAATAGTTCAAATGGCTCTGAGCACTATAGGACTTAACTTCTGAGGTCATCAGTCCCCTAGAACTTAGAACTACTTAAACCTAACTAACCTAAGGACATCACACACATCCATGCCCGAGGCAGGATTCGGACCTGCGACCGTAGCGGTCGCGCGGTTCCAGACTGTAGCGCCTAGAACCGCTCGGCCACTCCGGCCGGCGCAGCTTGGGTGTGCCAGTGGTACCAGGCAAAGCAGTGTTCTGCGATTCTTGCGTTCCAACGTATTTCATAATTTCCACACTTTTCTCCATCAACAGATTCACGACAATCATCATCATCATTTTCTTGCGCCTTTTTCCTCCAACGGCACATGTCGATATGGTTAATTATGGATCTGGCATGGTTAATTTAAGGGGTGGACAGATCCTCTTCTTGTTCTCATCCCGTTACCCACCAGGACGGAATACGTAGGTGTACCCCACTTGTCTGGGTGTAGTGTTATTCATGTGAAAGTGAGTAAAAGTTTTCTAAATGTTCGCAAATTCTGTAACTGAGGCTTGACTCGAGTATCACTCTGGTATTCACCCAGTGCGATGAGGAAAACCGCCTAGAAACCACATCCAGGCTGACCGGCACACCGACCGCTGTTGTTAATCCCCCCCACACAAGATGAGGTGCTGCTGTCTGGGGAGGTAACTCACTCATGTAGGTGACTTTAATAATCAGTTACAGTGTTCCGAATGGGATCTACGAAAAATAAAAAAGTGATGCGGCGTTTTATGGATGAGCCAAGGCCAAATCAATCTCCGGGGTACGCATAGCTTGGCAGTTGAAAATCCACACTTTCTGAGGAAAGTGTATAAACACGCGCTTTTTGGGTCAACGAGTGGTGCGGGTTTTCCGAAAATCACATCATCAGTCCCTGTATTGTTGATGGTACTCTAAAATATCGACAAGTTTCTGCAGTTCTTAACGGATGTGCCACGCAGTTACTGTACGTCATCCGACAATACGTACGGCAATCCCTGTGGTATCCACGTGATTGATGTCCCGCTCATTCTGCACAGCTCATTACGGATCTTCTTAGCAGGGCATTTGAATATCTCTGGATAGGTCACTCGGGAAGCGCAGTACAGCCAGCACGCTCACCAGGCCGAACACTTCTGTACTCGTGAAAATTAAAACAAGAGCTCTATCTCTAACACCGCCGTAGAGTGTAGAAATTCGACAAAAAATACTGTATGGCAATAAACGTGAACGGACGATCACAAACTGATTTCATAAATACTGTTTACTCGTGGAACGCCGTTGTCGCAGTACGAAATCAATTCTTCCATGAATGGGTGAAAATTATTATGCTGTTGAGGAGAGTAATTTTCAGCGTCGTTTCTCAATGTGTGATGCTGCTCCAGCGATTACCGACTCACTGGTCCAGTTATCGCAAACAGCCTGATTATCGGAGTCCGTTATCTGGAGTTACCATAGAATGTGTTACCGGAGTACTTGAAGATTATTCCTGCGGCAAGACGGTTAATATCTACTCGTTAAGTGCTACTTTTTAAGTGGTACTCCAAGCGGTTACTGCTAAATACGTTAATGAAACCTGGTATGAA
Source organism: Schistocerca nitens (assembly GCF_023898315.1). Lineage (NCBI taxonomy): Eukaryota > Metazoa > Arthropoda > Insecta > Orthoptera > Acrididae > Schistocerca > Schistocerca nitens. The sequence continues at coordinate 19,831,960 of NC_064619.1, forward strand.
CGTTGGTGTTTTGCATAGCTATCAAGTCTGCACGAACTTTCTCCACTTCATTAACGTTGAAAAGATCGATTAAAAGTCCAGTGTTTGTGGACTAAGGTACAAGCAACATAAATTGCTCTTTTGCTCATTTTAGGTATTACAGAATAGGCCGGCCGGAGTGGCCGTGCGGTTCTAGGCGCTAGTCTGGAGCCGAGCGACCGCTACGGTCGCAGGTTCGAATCCTGCCTCGGGCATGGATGTGTGTGATGTCCTTAAGTTAGTTAGGTTTAATTAGTTCTAAGTTCTAGGCGACTGATGACCTCAGAAGTTAAGTCGCATAGTGCTCAGAGCCATTACAGAATATTGTAAGCGTCAGCTGCGATTATTAACACAACATCTGTCTACACGAGCAGCAAAATACATTGAAATTGGCAGTGGCATTTGTTAACATTAGTGATAAACGGAAATTAACAATAAAGCGCAACAAGAAAAAACTTCTCATTTTATTATAATCTGCACCGTCCTCCAAACCATTTCAAACAGCAGAGCGAGAAAACTGTAGAAAACAGAGCATAAGTGCATGCATGACGTTTTCCCGAGAAACGACGGTACTACCATTTTCTGGAATACCGGATATTTCACTCCAGGGCTGACAATGTGTCGATGAGACTGGAAAACGTCAGAATTCCGTTCTGTCAGACTTTCAGATAGCTCCACTAACGAAGACCTAATACTGACCTCACCTCTAGGAAGGAATGGGATGATAAGACCAACAAACGTTATGCAGGTTTTCAGAAAATGTGTGTTATGTCTGTAGTAACTGAGTGAGTTACTTCAGGACTTTTGGTAACGAACTCAGACGGGTGTTACAATTACTAAATTGTTCTGAAACACTAATGATGTAACAAATATTCGTATAATAAATACTAATGCGTCGCCATCGAGGAAGAGATAAAGAGTTCCCATTATTAATAACAAAATTGTTGTGTCCGTAGACTTGTGCAAGTGCTTGGTGTTACTTTAGCCTATTCTAGCGACCCTTTTTTCTATCCCGACTTCCGTATCTTGCATGAAAGTAGGAATGTTAATTTGTCTATACATTGACTGGTATTGAGGGGTTTTGTTTTATCCCGGCTAGTTCTTAAATTAACCCCAGTGAGTCACTACACGTATTGTCTTCCCAGTTCTGAAGGGAAAAAAAACCATAAGTAAATTAATACTAGTGTTTTCAATAGATTCTCGTTCACTTGTTTCAGTTACTTGTCTGCAGTTTATTCTTGGTGAAAATCACGTAACCTAATTATTTATGAACCTAAATCGAAGTAAAGTTCAAGACGAACAGTCAGTTTCAAATTAACAAATTATTTTATTTAACAATAATTATTAATAAATCAGTTCATTCACACGATCGCATTCAAAGGGGTTCTTTGAATAAGTATCTAATCTGGAATCCCGTCAATATCAGAGATACTAAACAATGTTCTGTCACTTTCGATAAACAGATTGTTCTCGTTTAATATCCATAAACTGTCACGAACTGTGATTACTAGTCGCGTGAAGTAAAGCTTTTCCACTATCACAATACAAAGTCCGAATCCGCCCAAAAATCGTTAACTTCGTAAAATATTTAAATCTTCACACGAAGTGACGTTAAAGTCAGATTACTGATCACCTCCCCGTTCCTCTAATATGACAAAAGTTCTAATTCTGATTTGAAATTAATGCTTCCCAAAAAAACAATCTCTTCGCCATTTATTCTTGCACCCTGGTTTAATAAAGCTCCTATTGTTGCTTGCTAAAGCTGTACGTCCTAATTGACTTCGAACAGACTACAGGATAGAGATTGGAGTATCATAATTGCATTGTACGTCTATTTATACTTTAGTAAGCGCTATCTTTGGTGTTCAAGACCTACGTTCTGTACCTATAATATTGATTTTCTCATATATAAGAATAACTAATAATTTAACCATTTCTATCGTCCCCCCCCTCCCCCCCCCCCCCCCCGCCCATGCTTCCAAAATTTATGATTAAAATTCTTTTCTTTTTCTATTATTTTTCTACTATAGATTTCTCTCTACTTGTCTCTTATTTCTATTTCGTAAATTACTACTTGTGGAGAGGTTTGGGACATTTTCTGAATTTATATTTTGAGGGCATGGGAGGTATTTTAGTTTATTAACACCGAGAGGCGTTGTAGGTGTTACACTATGTAAACATTTATATTATTACTGTGTTGGTATAAATATGAAATATTTACAACAACGTAGAACATGTAGGACTAAACGTTTAACGAGAGCCATAAATGAGAACTATTCGAAATATTCAGATTCATTCAAAAAGTACAAATTATACTTAACAGTTGCAGCAAAAGTACTACGAAACTGGCTTCGACAGACACTGCGAGCAGAGGAACGAACTGAGTTCACTGTAGACACACATTAGAATCTCTAGTCAACAATGCATCCAGCTTGTGTCTGGAATTCGGCTCTATATGGAGATCATCGCACAGTGTGTTTGTACTTCGTAAAGGAATGGACATGTTACTTTTACATTCGAAAACAGCTACCGGTGTTTAACGGTCAGCTGCACTTACTGGAAGTTAGGAAAAAGTCAAGTGCTGTCTCAATTCAGAGAAGTGAGGACATTTACAACTGCTGCAATGCCATAGTTTGCGGGGAGAAGTTTACGGTTCATTAGTGCAATCGAAAGCGTAATAAACTGTCCAGAACACACAAAATTAAAATTAAGGCTCCCATTAGATCCTGAGACATAAAACGAAATGCAGAGGACGGGCACTCCCGCGTTGTCTGGTCAGTGATTCACTTTTATTGTCGACCAGAAGTAATCGCCTATGCGACAGAACGTGCGCTACTGAGCAGGTTCCGCAGTCCTCATAAAAAGGAGGCAAAGCTGGTCTCCTATGTGGCCACCCGGACGTATATCAACTACGTGCTGGTTCTGTTTCTACTCCTCCTGATAAAGGCAGTTGTCTGCGGATACGTGGTCCGCCCTTCATCTGAGAAACTTTATAAATTAAAAAAATTTTAAAAACAAGAGGAGAAATGCTGAAGCTTATACTTTGTTCGCCGTAAGTTCAATAACCGTGTAAACAAAAGTACTCTCAATGATTGTAAGTCGACTACAGCACCAATACACACGTTCTTATAATGGAGCGAGGCTATAGAAAGCTGGTTGTTACTCTCGAGTGAAGGATACAGTGAAGTACGTTAAAGAATTAAAAGTGTTTAGTGTTTTTGGTAATCACTATGGTAAACTTTTAACCCACTCAAGGATTACTTCAGATCTCACCAATCACTTGGTTTCTATATTCCACTCGTCGTGAACCTACTATCTTCTAGTTGGCACACACTGTGAAATGTAGGAAGTTGTGTTCTGTAGTGAACCATGAACACATCATACCATAAAAAACCGCAAAATTATTTCTAATTCTTTTTAAAAAGAATCAGTTGCTATCAAAACACATGTTACAGAAATAACTTTTGAGTTCATCGAAGGTTCTGTGTCGAGTATGCTCTATGCGCGAAAAGAAAAACGGAACTCGTGTAAACTGTCCATTCCTGGCAGTAACAGAAGACGACATCCGCGTGTGTTAAGAAAATGTGGCGATTTTGTGAAAAGTATTGTGCAGTTGTGTAAGTAGGCTGTTTAGGTTTTTATATTGGTAACGCCATGTAGCGCTCTGTATGAAAATCACTGACTGTGCTGTGTGCAGTCTGTGGCTGGGTGGAATTGTTGGAATAGTCGCTGTTGTAGTGTTGGGCAGCTGGATGTTAACAGAGCATAGCGTTGCGCACTTGGAGGTGAGCCGCCAGCAGTGGTGGATGTGGGGAGAGAGATGGCGGTGTTTGTAGAGCGGATGATCTGGACGTGTGTACATCAGAGACAGTAGATTTGTAAGACTGGATGTCATGAACTGATATATATATATATATTATGACTTTTGAATACTATTAAGGTAAATATTGTGTGTCAGTTTAGTGTTGGTCAGAATAGGTAAAGAGCGAAATGTCTGAGTACGTTCAGTTCTGCTCAGCTGTTTGAAAATCAAATAATGTAAGAGGTTTATCAGCACAGTCATTCATTAATTTTTCTAAGGGGACGTTTCAACTGTCCATTCCTGGCAGTAACAGAAGGTAACAGAAGACGATATCCGCGTGTGTTAAGAAAATGTGGCGATTTTGTGAAAAGTGTTGTGCAGTTGAACATGCCGCATTTTTTGTTCTTTTGTTTTTTTAATTGAGAAGTGAAGCAACAAGTGGTAAATGACAATAACGACTTGCTTACTTTTAAAAGCTATAGTTTCAAAATGGTTCAAATGGCTCTGAGCACTATGGGACTTAACATCTATGGTCATCAGTCCCCTAGAACTTAGAACTACTTAAACCTAACTAACCTAAGGACATCACACAGCACCCAACCACCACGAGGCAGAGAAAATCCATGACCCCGCCGGGAAACGAACCCGGGAACCCGGGCGTGGGTAGCGAGAACGCTACCGCACGACCACGAGATGCGGGCAGCTATAGTTTCTACAAATTAATAAGAGAGATTGATTTTCATACGAAACTATGAAACGAAATAGCGAGAAAACAGATAGTGATGATATTTCTTCGTGGAGATGTAAAATTAGTCAAATTCAAGACATTAGACGCGAGAAATGCAAATTGTTTTACTTTGGTCAGGCGTATTTCCAGTTTGACACGGGGTATAAAATATCCACCGAGAATAGGTAGAAGATTAGTTGTTACCAGTATAGATAGTAACAATGATCTTTTGGAGGATACACATTAGATTTTGAAATAAAAAAATAAAGAAACTGGATATATCATGAAGGCATGAATGATGAACAGTTTAAAAAATGGACCAGTAATGAAACTTATTGGCAGATTAAACCTGTGTGCCAGACCGAGACTCGAACTCGTGCCCTTTGCCTTTTGGGGCAAGTGCTCTACCGTCTTTTTTATTTTTCTTTTTTTTTAAATCTCATTTTTTATTCTACGTTGTTCGTTGAATTTGTTCATGGCGGACGTCCGATGACACCCGGTGAGGTTCTTCGTTGATCGGTTAACTCATTTTTTTCTTACAGAGGGCAGCTAACCCTCTGACCGAGCTCGCTGAGCTAACGTGCCGGCGTCCGTCTGAGCTACCCATGCACGACTCGCGACCCCTGCTCACAGCTTTCTTCCAATAGTACCTCGTCTCCTACCTTCCAAACTTCACAGATGCTCTAAATCTACATAAAACTCTGCAAGCCACCTAATGGTGTGTGGCGGAGGGTAGTTTCGGTACCACTGTCTGATCCCTCCAACCCTGTTCCACTCGCGAATAGTGCGTGGGAAGAATGATTGTCGGTAAGCCTCTGTATTGGCTCTAATTTCTCGAATTTTCTCCGCGTGGTCAATACGCGAGATGTATGTGGGGGTGGGGGAAGTAATATGTTGTTTGACTCCTGCTGAAAAGTGCTGTCCCTAAATTTCAATAGTAAATCTATCCGTGATGCACAACGTCTCTCTTGTAACGTCGCCAGTGGAGTTTGTTTACCACCTCCGTAACGCGCTCTCGCCAGCTAAACGATCCCTTGACGAAACGCGCCGGTCTTCGTTGGCTTTTCTCTATCAGTCCTACCTGATAGGGATCCCAGATAGATGAACGATACTCAAGAATCGGGCGAACAAGCGCCTTATGAGCCACTTCTTTCGCGGGGGAGTTACATTTCCTTAAGATTCTTCCGATGAATCTGAGTCTGGTGTCTGCTTTTCCCACAATCTGTTTATTATGGTCATTCCACTTAAGGTCGCTTTGGATAGTTATGCCTAGATATCTTACTGCAGACGCTGTCTCCAGCTGTTTGTCATCAATAGTGTAGCTGTACAGTAGTGGATTTCTTTTCCTATGTATGCGAAAAATGTTACATTTATTTACGTTCAGGGTCAACTTCCAGAGTCTGCAACATTCATCAATTCTCTGCACGTCGTTCTGCAAATTCTCACTATCTACTGGAGTTGCTACTTTGATATAAACAACTACATCATCTGCGAATAGATTTAAAGAGCATCCTACGCTTTCTACTAAATCGTTTGTATATCTTGTGAACAGCAACGGTCCTATCACACTTCCCTGTGTTACACCGGATATTACCTTTACATCCGTCGATTTAGTTCAGTTAAGAACGACGTGTTTATTTCTATCTGCAAGAAAGTTTCGAATCCAATAGCAGGTCTGCTCCGATACTCCGTAAGCTTGTATTTTTTTTTTTCACTAAACGGCAATGCGGGACGGTGTCAAAAGCCTCACTGAAATCAAGGAGCACGGCATCAACCTGAGCGCCGTTGTCCACTGCGCTGTGGATCTCACGGTGGAACAGAGAGAGCTGAGTTTCGCAGAATCTCTGCTTGCGGTATCCATGTTGATTTTTACAAAAAAAAATGGTTCAAATGGCTCTGAGCATTATGGGATTTAACATCTGAGGTCATCAGTCCCCTAGAACTTAGAACTACTTAAACCTAACTAACCTAAGGACATCACAAACATCCATGCCCGAGGCAGGATTCGAACCTGCGACCGTAGCGGTCGCGAGGTTCCAGACTGTAGCGCCTAGAACCGCTCGGCCACCTCGGCCGGCCGATTTTTATAGAGGAGCTGTTCGTTTTCCAAGAACGTCATAATTCTTGAGCATAAAACATGTTCCATAATTCTACAACAGACTGACGTCAACGATATAGGCCTATAATTGTGTAGATCTGTCTAACGGCCTTTCTTAAAAACGGGAAGGACCTGCGCTTTTTTCCAGTCGTTAGGTACCTTTCGTTGCTCAAGAGATCTACGATAAATTACTGGTAGAACGGGAGCAAGTTCTTTCGCATAATCTTTACAGAATCTTATAGTATCTCATCTTGTGCTGCAGCCACTACTTCCACTACTAAGCGATGGTAGCTGCTTTTCAGTTCCGCGATCGGCTATCTCAGTATCTGCCATTTCGACGTTCGCACGACGGTTGAAAGGAGGGACAGTGTTACGATCTTCCGTGGTAAACCAACTTCGGTGGATCGAATTCGGTATTTCGGCCTTCTCTCTGTTATCTTCCGTTTCGGTGTCGGTGTGGTCGCTAAGAGAATGACTAGTTGATTTTGACCCACTTCCTGATTTTCCACGAGGAGACATGGCTTTGCTAGCAGACGAGAGCTGTGAGGACGGGTCGTGAGTCGTGCTTGGGTAGCTCAGATGGTAGAGAATTTTACCGCGAAGAGCAAAGGTCTCGAGCTGGAGTCTCGGCCCGGCACACACTTTTAATCTGCCAGGAAGTTTGTCTGAAGAACTTATTTGTACATAGGGAAAAGGGTATGTTGCTGTCAACAACAAGGCGTTCAGGCACATAGACGTACTGAAGTTGATGTACAAAGCTTTGTTATCCTTCAGTGCCGAATGCTAGCGGGATGCACAGCGGCATGCCGTAAAAATGTCTTCATGGATCCTTTTCTTTATTGGCTCCTCACCAGTGTACGAGGTGAAGATCCTGCTGTGGACTGGACTTCTCGTATCGTGATTTGGGAGGAGTTGACAGATTAACAGGCGACTGGCTGTGAGGACTGCTTCATTAGCTTTAGTATTTGGTTATACGGTAAATCTTTACAATACGTTCTTATCTTACAAATACCTAACGCAAGTAAAATATTCCGTTTGCGACAGGTTTCTTTACTGCTCACTTTGTAACCCATCTCATGACTTCCTCCTGATCTCTAGTGAACGGTATTACACCACCGTTTTTTAAAATTGGACTAAATGGAACGTGAATTCTTATCGTTCCCTCTTTCCTGTTTTTTTATCATGTACACATGAAATCGAATATTTGCTTGTTAGGCTGCTCCTTAAATGCTCTAGGATGTCCATACGGAAGTCGCGAGGAACAGAATTGAACTAGCCGTGATCTACGTTTCGCGATGAATACTCTAATGATGTAGTAACCTTACGCGATGTTGCGTGTGTCTCGATGTCGACTTCCATGTTGAAGAGTGGAAAACTGCGTGTGAGATCGGTACTCCAACATCGGAGGCAGTATGATTTCATCTGCGCTATTGGTGCACGCTTATCGAAGCCAGTAAATGATTCAGTTTATTGCCTGTGAAACCAGAATTGAATCGGGTTTGATTCCCAGCATGGCACATAGTTTTATCCAGTAGTTCTCCACACCGGATTCTTTACAGAATCGAACTCCCATCGCAGTGTTAATGACTCTGTGTCGTACGTGATATAATGTTGCAGATACATTCGGTGATATTTGTGGCTGTCTGGTTCTCGTCGTTTAGTGTTTTTATTTTACGTTAAGAACTTAGGTTTGTTCATCGAACACTCTTATTGTTATTCATTTAACTAAGGTTTGAAGGTTCTCTTGCAGTTTTTCCGTGTTTGCGATTTAAAAATTGGGTTGTTTTGAAAATCAGCCGTACGCAAATACAATTAGTTTATTTTAATATTTACCCAGACATGTTTCGACACCTGTGTGTCATCTTCTGTGAATCAAATTTTTATTTCTGTTAAGTACAATACCAAGATTATAATAATTTAACTATTGTAGATCCAAGAATTATAACATGTGAATTTTACTTTGTTTTGTTTAGACGCTCACCTTAAAATTGCGTCGCTAAATGAACTGGATTATTATACATCGGGTTTTGTGCCCCTTTTTAGTCATTTTATTTTTGATACCATTTCATCTGCAAACTAGCCATAAAGGAAGTTATTGGGTATTTGTGAAGAACTGTTTCATGGGTAGAGGTTATGTGCGTTTCTGTTCTCACCTCTACCCATGAAACAGTTCTTCACAAATAGGCAATAGTTTTCTTCATGGCTAGTTTGTAGATGACATGATGTTAAAAAAAACGACGTAAAAGGGAGATAAAAGCCGATTTATAATAATGCAGTTCATTTAGTCTAAATAAAACAAAGCAAAATGCACGTATTGTAATTCTTAGACATACAGTAGTTAAATTCCTACAGATTTAATACTGTACTTTACAGAAATAAAAATTTGACCCACTGAAGATGACACATAGGCCTCGAAACATGTCTGGGTAAATATAAAAATAAACTAATTGTGATTTCGTACGGATGATTTTCAAGAGATCCCCTCTTATTGTTTTACTGTGGAAATTGCAATTTTGTTAACACGGCACTTTTGTAGCTACTGTTGGCTGTAAGGTCTTTACTGCCGAAAGCCAAAATTAAATAGATAAAAAAACACGTTCGTAATGTGCTGACTGATGGCTGCAGAGCCACGGGTTAAACTGCGTGTAAATTCCGCGCTGAGGAACCGCCAACAGTAGCCAGATGGATAAATGCTATATACTTTCGTCTGACACCATATGTAAGTAGGCTGTTTAGGGTTTTATATTGGTAACGCCACGTAGCGCTCTGTATGAAAATCACTGGCTGTGCTGTGTGCAGTCTGTGGCTAGTTGGCATTGTTGTAATATTCCCCATTGTAGTGTTGAGCAGTTGGATGTGAACAGCGCATAGCGTTGCGCAGTTGGAGGTGAGCCGCCAGCAGTGGTGGATGTGGGGAGAGAGATGGCGGAGTTTGGAGAGCGGATGATCTGGACGTGTGTCCATCAGAGAGAGTAAATTTCTAAGGCTGGATGTCATGAACTGATATATATATATATATATATATATATATATATATATATATATATATATATACGAGTGCCTTATTTCCGTAGCAGAAGCAGAACTGCATATCTGTAAACTGCGTTAGAATAACAGTCTAGATCGCAATAATATTTTATTATTGACCAGTTTCGACTTCATGTAGAAGTCATCTTCAGGAAACGTGCTCAGCTTGCCGGTGTGGCCGAGCGATTCTAGGCGCTTCAGTCAGGAACCGTGCGACCGCTACGGTCGCAGGTTCGAATCTTGCCTCGGGGATGGTTGTGTGTGATGTCCTTAGGTTAGTTAGGTTTAAGTAGTTCTACGTTCTAGGGGACTGATGACCTTATATGTTGAGTACCATAGTGCTCTGAGTCATTTGAACCATTTTTGAAACGTGCGCTATAAGAACAAATATAGCAGAGTTACAGAAAGTTTGATGATTATGTGAAATCTCCCCTTAGAAAAATTTATGAATGATTGTGCTGATAAACCCTTTACGTTATTTGATTTTCAAGCAGCTGAGCAGAACTGAACGTACTCAGACATTACTCTCTTTTCTTATTCTGTTCAACACTAAACTGACACAATATTTTTAGCGCAACGCAATCTGACTTCCAATAATCCCTACAAAAGAATGGCCCTGACTACCAATAACCTATACCTTTCATGAATCACTTACCCCTTACAAAAGTCTTCGTTACTCGAACTATTGCAATACAGTGAGCGCCAATACTGCCAGCTCAATAAAAGATTTTAACTACTGAAGGCACTAAATGCTGATAGGCATAATTAGCAAATGAAAGATTTTGATAGAGAACAAACAATGTATTTACCTTAATAGTGTTCAAAAGTCATTATATATATATATATATATATATATATATATATATATAATCATCAAACTTTCTGTAACTCTGCTATTCTTGTTCTTATAGCGCACATTTCAAAAATGGTTCATATGGCTCTGAGCACTATGGGACTTTCCTTCTGTGGTCATCAGTTCCCTAGAACGTAGAACTACTTAAACCTAACTAACCTAAGGACATCACACACAACCATCCCCGAGGCAAGATTCGAACCTGCGACCGTAGCGGTCGCGCGGTTCCAGACTGAAGCGCCTAGAATCGCTCGGCCACACCGGCCAGCTGAGCACGTTTCCTGAAGATGACTTCTACATGAAGTCGAAACTGGTCAGTAATAAAATATTTTTGCGATCTAGACTGTTATTTTAACGCAGTTTACAGATATGCAGTTCTGCTTCTGCTACGGAAATAAGGCACTCGTAACTGAACAAGGCATCGCTGCACGACTTCATTGCCTGTACCAGCGCGGTGGTCTTCCCCGATCCCCTCCCACGTGGTGGGCGATTACTAGTTTAGCCGCAGCCGCAAGAAATCGGCGCCTCCGCCGCCCGTCGCTGCCGGCGTCGCGGCGCCCGGATCGATGCAGCCGCCACCTATGCTGCTGCCACATTATTATTCCGGCGCCATTTCCAAGAGTTTCGCCGCGTAGGGGTCGTAAACCAATTTGAGTCAAGTGTCTGTCGCCAGAATTTCAAGTCGCCGCTCCCCCCTCTGCGCGCTCTGGCCGCCGCCGCTGTTCACTTCCAGGCCGCAGAACTCAATAAGGGTCCGACAGCGGCCCCATTAGGCGGCAGCCAGCCGATGGAAATCGCGGTGGACCGCCGCCTCGGCGCGGCTCCTGGGACCACAGCCGCTGGAGGGGACCACACGCAGCCAACTATCCCTCCGCTCGTGTAGCAATCAATCAGTGCGCAAGCCACCGTCACAAGTACAACAGAAATCGTGAAAAGAAATGCCGCGTCTAGAAAGGTCCGGGAGTGGCATTAAAACTAAGAGTGAAAGGATATCAGCGAAAAAAAATCGCTCATAACCAGAGTTATAAAACTACCGTAGGCTACCGTAGACTATCATGAGTAAGGGTATACTACGGTACTTTTCCTAGTTGCTTTGATCAGTTAAGATCGTAACTGCATTACCTGTACGTTAGGTGTGTTACATACCTGTTGGGCGTTATCTCATTTCGATAGCTTTGTTGATGCATGTGACATGTGCCTTACTAGATTACCCTACAAACTGGAACCGGTGGACGTCTAAAAACTGAGTGAGGATATATAAAAGCGTGCGTAACCTACGGAACATTTTTGTTCTACAATGTAATCCACCTGTCTGTTACTTAATAAGAAACAGCATTTATAGAAAAATTCCAATTTTCAATGTTTAATTCAGGTTTTTTTCGAAAATTGTTGATTTTGAATGTAAAAAAGAGGGATCTTACAGAAAAAAAATACAGATTGATCATGTGTGACTAGAAAACACAATTTCCAAAAAGAAAAGTCAATATTAAATGTTCAAATGTGTGTGAAATCTTATGCGACTTAACTGCTAAGGTCATCAGTCCCTAAGCTTACACACTACTTAACCTAAATTATCCTAAGGACAAACACACACACCCATCCCCGAGGGAGGACTCGAACCTCCGCCGGGATCAGCCACATAGTCCATGACTGAAGCGCCTCAGACCGCTCGGCTAATCCCGCGCGGCGGCAATATTGGGAAAAAAAAGCGCAAACCACAGACATATTAAACATCTCTTCAATACTTCTTAGAGCTTACATCATGTTTCTGTTATTCATTAATAACTTTCGCACTTTTCAATAACAACAGAACGTTATACTGAGCACAAAATAAGGATAATAACTATATCAATTCCTTTTAAAGTTTGCGCGTGTAAACTGTATTTGCATCTAAGTAGTTGCTTTGGTTACATAAAAGCACAGAAGTTATGCGATTAACTAATTTCTATTGCTTAAAATATAATTTTTTTAAGGATATAAAATACACAATGGACTAACACTGAACGATGTGTGTTTCTAATTATGTGCAAAACAAACAAAGCAACAAAACAAGAAAAACAAAGAAATGGTCGGCTCCCAATTTCCCTCACACGTTCATTTATGTACCTTTCCCTGTCAATGCTACCGATACATCAACCCTAGCTTTTACCATCACATTTATGTATTGTACCAAGACTACCGCACAGCAGTACTGCTGGAGTGCAACTCTACTCATGAGACATAGTGGACTAAGAGCCAACTGCAGACAGACGAAAGTAATGAGGAGTAGTAGAAATGAGATTAAGTGATGAACTTATTGTAAGATTGGTGATCACGGAGTAGATAAAGTGAAATAATTCTTCTACGTTGGAAGCAAAGTAATACATGAAGAACGATGCAGCAAGGACAAATGGTTCAAATGGCTCTGAGCACTATGGGACTTAACTGCTGAGGTCATCAGTCCCCTAGAACTCAGAACTACTTAAACCTAACTAACCTAAGCACATTACACACATCCATGCCCGAGGCAGGATTCGAACCTGCGACCGCAGCGAGCGCGCGGATCCAGACTGTAGCGCCTAGAACCGCTCGGCCACTCCGGCCGGCTGCAGCAAGGGCAGAAAAAGCAGACTAGCACAGGCAAAGAGGTTATTCCAGGCCAAGAGAAGTTTACTATCATCATCAGCCTTAATTTGAGGAAGACAGTTTTGACAAGGTATTTTTGGAGAAAGTATTATATGGAAATGAATGACGGACTCTGGGGGAACGGGAAAGGGGGAGAATTGAAGCCTTTGAGATGTGGTACGACAGAAGATCGTTGAAATTTAGGTGCAGTGATAAGGTAACTATCGACAATGAGAGGAGCATGTGGAAAACACCGACAAGAAGGAACTGGATGATATGACCTGCTTTAAGAAAACAACTCTGAAGGGTGAAAATTGTAGTGGAGGACGTAGATTAGAAAATACAGGCTAATCCATTGATCGTGACCGGGCCAAATATCTCACGAAGTAAGCGTCAAACGAAAATACTACAAAGAACGAAACTCGTCTAGCTTGAAGGTGGAAACCAGATGGCGCTATGCTTGGCGTACTATACTTTATACATATGCATTCTTTAACATATACCTACCATTCAGCTCACTGATGTTGACCGTCTCTTTATTTATTACGAGTTTGTTTCAGTTACTTGACTGAAATGCCGAGAAATTCGTTACTTCGAAATAATGATTAACTGAAATAATTTGCTGGTTATTGAACATGCTTATACTTGGAAGGAGAGACAGCATTGGTCGTATTTTTTTGTTTTATTAAACGCAAAATCGATTTTCGGTCACTTAGTGACCATCTTACAGCACTGAAGATGGTCACTAAGTGACCGAAAATCGATTTTGCGTTTAATAAAACAAAAAAACAAAAAATACGACCAATGCTGTCTCTCCTTTCAAGTATACCCATTATATGGTCGTGGTGCACAGGACACTCCATGGAGTCGCCAATCAATGAACATGCTTAATCAGGAAAGCAGAGAGAGACAAAAAGACAGGGAGAGAAATGTAGGTAAGGGTAAGGAGGAGGAGGGAAAGAGTGAGGGAGACAGAGATGAATAGGAATTGGAATTAAAATAAAAGATTAGGAGAAAGTCTGAAGGCGCATAAACACTGCACAGGTAAAAACTCACTTTTCTCCTTGCTGTGTGCAATTTCACTATTGGAAGCGATCTGCGGGAGAACATACTACCAGATTTAGTACTGTTGAAGTTTTACTTTACTGGTTGCAACTGCAGTCACCTTGGTTGCGGAATATTATGAATTAGGAAGGCACAAAACCTTACATTGACGCAGAATTCCAGTCCTGAACACGCTCATTACTGTCTCACTGCCTTACCCGTTATTATGATACTAAAGCAAACAGTTCAGGTATTTCCCTCTTTCCATCTCGCGTCAAACAGACGTGAAGCAGTCTCTTACAAACTGAGATGTTCGGCACGCCTCGCGATCGATTGTATGAAGCAGTTCCTCCGGCAGCGACACAACATAATGCTACCTGAATGAGATTTTCCCTCTGCAGCGGAGTTTTAATCTGCCAGGAAGTTTCATGATGCTACCTGTTTGAGATTTTTCGTTTCGTATCTTTTACAATCTGTTAGGCGTTCACTTGATCAAGATACGTCTCTCCTCCTGTGTCATTTTCAGTTGTCATCGGCGAAAACGAAATTAACGAAAGTGGAAAATCACTCTCTCCCTGGATCAGTCTTGTAGGGATGTAACAAGTCGTGAAGGACGATCTTAAATATAGCGGACCGGAAGGTAAAGCGTAAGTCGATCATAAACTTCTTGGCGTTCAGCACAATATTTCGACGAGGGGCCCCACTTTATTTCTTCAGGTGCTGCGAACTGTGTCTTTACGAGTCCTCGCCGACTGATTGCTACTGACGGTGTAGCATCGCTATTTATAGCCGAGTTGATCCCTTTGTTAGTCATTTGTTTTCCAGAGCTCGCACCGATGTTCTGCAAAAAGCACATTCTCTCAGAACTTTCCAGCTCTGGTCGAGGTCTTAATAAACTGAGTGCCGGATCCCAAACCTCGTTTAAATTCAAACCTCCGTCTTTTTTTTACGTTTTCCCATATTTTCCTTCCGATAGACTCTTTGATTACGCTGTCACAGAAAACTGGCATTGGCACCGCGATACTGGCATTTCATATTTGATTTCATGATTACATTCGACGCAGTCCTTGGGGACAGCCGATTTGCTTGGGTGTTTTAGTCCCTGGGATCGCCGTGTTCCTTACACATCTCCTCGACTGCGCTACTTAAGACGTGCCACTCTGGCGTGGAATCCAGAATTCACCAGGGTTTTGGAGACCGACTTCGTCGCCGAGTGAGGTGGCTCAGTGGTTAGCACACTGGACCCGCATTCGGGAGGACGACGGTTCAAACAAACGTCCGGTCATATTGATTTATGTTTTTCGTGATTTCCCTAAATCACTTCAGGCAAATGCCAGGATGGTTCCTTTGAAAGGGCACCGCCGACTTCCTTCCACATCTGTCCCTAATCCGATGAAACCGATGATCTCGTTGTTTGGTCCCATCCCTCAAACCAACCAACCGACGTCGCCTTTAACATTACAATGTACCATTATAATAAAATGGAAACAGCTTCTCGACTGAACGCCCGAAAGCACACCATTAATCAATCACACTGAGAAACCCTGAGAGATTACAGAGCTTATGTTTCTATCATATTTACGTTGCCTACATTACTAAAAGAACCAATAGTTCAATTTCACATCTTTTAAAACTACAGGAGCAACAGCCAGCTCAAGAGACAATCGAGGAAACGTACAGAGTGTCTATAAATTATCTTTACAACTTTAGACTTACATAATTTTAAAACTATACTAGATAGTAACAACTGGCTTTCAAATACGTGACGAGTTAATTTTATCTATATTTATTTGACGACAAACAGACGAAGTCCGATATCCAACTGCAACGGAACTTTCGGACATAGCGTGAAAGGGAAGCAACGTCGTGGCACTATTCGGACTCGGCATACGTCATTCGCAGAAGGAGACGGCGACAGGTAGTGCTGTCCATAATGGAAATGAGCGTTCGGCGTCATTGGCCGGAAGGCCCCTTACGGGGCAGGTCCGGCCGCCTTGGTGCAGGTCTTATTACATCCGACGCCACATTGGGCGACCTGCGCGCCGGATGGGGATGAAATGATGATGAAGACAACACAACACCCAGTGCCTGAGCGGAGAAAAATCCCCGACAGCCGGGAATCGAACCCGGGCCCGTAGGACGGCAATCCGTCACGCTGACCATTGAGCTATCGGCGCGGACAGTTGTCCACAAACGGAAGGCGACTCTCTTATCTACTCTGATGCCAACGTGGGAGAAGTACGCCACGCCTTTACAAGAAGTCCGACAGGGTGAGTGTGTACGACGGCCAGATGATTGGAAATACCGTGCACAAAGTATTCTGTATAAGAGGCTACATCTTTATGCCTACATGATTCAGTGGCTTCAGGCACTAAACATCAGTTCTCTCAGTTTGCAATGGATATACTAACTAAGATTGATGGGAGCCGGCCGCAGTGGCCAAGCGGTTCTAGGCGCTTCAGTCTGGAACCGCGCAACCGCTACGGTCGCAGGTTTGAATCCTGCCTCGGGCACGGATGTGTGTGATGTCCTTAGTGTGGTGTCACCGCCAGACACCACACTTGCTAGGTGGTAGCCTTTAAATCGGCCGCGGTCCGTTAGTATACGTCGAACCCGCGTGTCGCCACTATCAGTGATTGCAGACCGAGCGCCGCCACATGGCAGGTCTAGTCTAGAAAGACTCCGTAGCACTCGCCCCAGTTGTACAGCCGACTTTGCTAGCGATGGTTCACTGACTACAAACGCTCTCATTTGCCGAGACGACAGTTTAGCATAACCTTCAGCTACGTCATCTGCTACGACCTAGCAAGGCGCCATATTCAGTTACTAAAAGATAATATTGGGAATCATGTACCGTCAAGAGCGACGTTCATCATTAGTGGATTAAAGTTAAGTATGAAACTAATTACGTCCGCTTTCTGAATTCTTATTCCTTGTCATGTTCCAGACCTCACGTCAGTATAGTTGTTCCCACTTCACGCCAGCCGGCGTGAGCTAAAACGCGTGCATTTCGGCATCAAATCGTAGCACGGTGTTGGCTCTTCTGCCAACACTAAGGTTAGTTAGGTTTAAGTAGTTCCAAGTTCTAGGGGACTGATGACCTCAGATATTAAGTCCCATAGGGCCTAGAGCCATTTGAACCACTGATGGGAACAATGACTTTGAAGAGATGCTTTTCTATGATGAGTCAACTTTTCATGTATCCGGAAAACTGAACCGTATAGCGTTCGTATAAGGAGCTCATCCTTGATGAAAAATTTAGAGAGAACCTAAGGTCATTGTGTGCTTTGGACTTGCACAATTGCATCATTGGTTCATTTCTTCCAGCTTTTTTTTTTTTTTTTTTTTTTCAGGAAGTCTAATGTCAATAATGATGTTTGGCTAGACGTATTACAAGAGTTAGCTGTGCCACGACAGGAACTCCTGCAATCGGACGTCATATTCAGGGCATTGCAGTGCCGGTGTTACAGAGATGACGTTGCACTGCGGCGACCACAGCCGTTACTAAACACATCAGATCAATTCGCAGTTGTGAATAATGACTACCATCTGCTGTAGAATGGAATGTAAATTTGTGTCGGATCGGTACTCGAACCCGGATTTCCCGCTTATCACGAGTTGACGACAAATGGAAGTTTGGGTCTGGCCGTGAGTCGTGCACGGATAGCCAAATGGTCGGGAGATCCGGTCCGACACAAATTTTCATTGTCGTCATTCCATTCTACAGCTGATGCTTGTCAAAAAATGGTTCAAATGGCGCTAGGCACTATGCGGCTTAATATCGGAGGTCATCAGTCCCCTAGAGTTAGAACTACTTAAACTTAAGGACATCACACACATCCATGCCCGAGGCAGGATTCGAACCTGCGACCGTAGCAGTCGCGTGGTTCCGGACTGAAGGGCCTAGAACCGCTCGGCTACCGCGGCCGGCGATGGTTGTCATTCGCGAATTCATCTGATATGTAATATTCAACAGTTTGATGTGCTACGACGAGAACTTCTGCAATATGACGTCATATTCCAGCAGTATGTGGCACCATCTCAGTGATCCCTGAATGTAAGTCAATTTCTAGGGAGCACATTGTGCCCATCTGGGAGCGATCTAGATGGTTGTAAAACAATTAACTGGTAGTCAAGATCGCACTAATTCTTTTTATTCCATGATTACCGGTTTCGGCGAAACTAAAGCCGCCATCATCGGATCTAGGGAGGACAGAAAACACTATAAAAGTTCGAGTCTCGGTCCGGCACACAGTTTTAATCTGCCAGGGAAGTTTCATATCAGCGCACACTCCGCTGCAGAGTGAAAATCTCATTCTGGACCAGGCTGTGGCTAAGCCATGTCTCCGCAATATCCTTTCTTTCAGAAGTGCTAGTCCTGCAAGGTTCGAAGGAGAGCTTCTGTAAAGTTTGGAAGGTAGGAGACGAGATACTGGCAGAAGTAAAGCTGTGAGGACGGGGCGTGAGTCGTGTTTGGGTAGCTCAGTTGGTAGAGCACTTGCCCGCGAAAGGCAAAGGTCCCGAGTTCGAGTCTCGGTCCGACACACAGTTTTATTCTGCCAGGGAAGTTTCATAGCGCACACTCCGCTTCAGAGTGAAAATCTTATTCTGGACCAGGCTGTGGCTAAGCCACGTCTCCGCAATCTCCTTTCTTTCAGAAGTGCTAGTCCTGAAATGTTCGCAGGAGAGCTTCTGTTAAGTTTGGAAGGTAGGAGACGAGGTACTGGCGGAAGTAAAGCCGTGAGGACGGGGCGTGAGTCGTGCTTGGGTAGCTCAGTTGGTAGAGCACTTGCCCGCGAAAGGCAAAGGTCCCGAGTTCGAGTCTCGGTCCGGCACACAGTTTTAATCTGCCAGGAAAGTTTCATACCAGCGCACACTCCGCTGCAGAGTGAAAATCTCATTCTGTCATCTAGTATAGTTTTAAAGTTATTAAATTCCAAATTTGTAGAAATAATTTATGGACGTCCCCTACGTGTTACAATGTGCGGGGTGTGAAATCTTCAGCCCGGGGCAGAAGCACTGGATCGAGCTGGAGAGGCCACCCCTCCCAGCTTTAAAGAAGCCGTGAGCCCTGAGGTCGTTATACACGTGACGCGCTGAATGCCTTAACGTGACAGCGATCCGCGTGCGTATCAACATCGACCGGCGGCACACAGTTGCAATTAAAGCAGAACTGCGACTCCCGATACACGACCCTCCGCCGGGACCTGTGCATAACTTCTGGCCGCGAACATGCCTGCGCAAATACCCCGTCTGCCAAGACACACGCGACGCTGTGGAGATTCTGATGTGACGAAACAATCTGTATGAAGCTTCATGTGAGTTGTGGATACCAAGTTATCTTCGTGATTCCTTACCAGGTGACAATCGGGATAGTTGTAAGACTAAGCTGAATGCCCTTTAAACATTTGACTCACCGTCTAACAAGATGGCACTATGATTTAAACATACACTCATAATCTACACGTGCAAGGTTCGAAATCCTGGGCACTTATTGTGATCTAAGTTTTCTTCTCTTCCTTGCAACCCAATCAGATTAGGATCTTTTTAATTTAGGTCACGTTGGGTACCCCCTAATTTCCCTTGCCCTTGCCCCAATACTATTATTATTATTATTATTATTTCTTTCCTTTCTCAGACGTTATGTCTGGTTAAAAATGGAAAGTGACGCGGACCTTGATCAAGCGTGACTTCCATTTAACTGTACGGTATATGTTACATTGCATTTAGGAACTTTCGGGTAGTTGAAATGTATCAATAATTATAGATTTCTGTAGATGTATGTATATACGTTTGGATGTAGCTGTATTGCGTTGATGTACTGGTGGATATTGTGTGGTACGACTCCTGTAGTTGATAGTAAAATTAGTATAATGTCAACTTTATCCTGATGCCACATGTCCTTGACTTCCACAGCCAGTTGGATGTATTTTTCAATTTTTTCTCCTGTTTTCTTCTGTATATTTGTTGTATTTGGTATGGATATTTCGACTAGTTGTGTTAACTTCTTCTTTTTATTGGTGAGTACGATGTCAGGTTTGTTATGTGGTGTTGTTTTATCTGTTATAATGGTTCTGTTCCAGTATAATTTGTATTCATCATTCCCCAGTACATTTTGTGGTGCATACTTGTATGTGGGAACGTGTTGTTTTATTAGTTTATGTTGTGTGGCAAGTTGTTGATGTATTATTGTTGCTACACTGTCATGTGTTCTGGGGTATTCTGTATTTGCTAGTATTGTACATCCGCTTGTGATATGATCTACTGTTTCTATTTGTTGTTTGCAAAGTCTACATTTATCTGCTATGGTATTGGGATCTTTAATAATATGCTTGCTGTAATATCTGGTGTTTATTGTTTGATCCTGTATTGCAATCATGAATCCTTCCGTCTCACTGTATATATTGCCTTTTATTAACCATGTGTTGGATGCGTCTTGATCGATGTGTGATTGTGTTAGATGATACGGGTGCTTGCCATGTAGTGTTTTCTTTTTCCAATTTACTTTCTTCATATCTGTTGATGTTATGTGATCAAAAGGGTTGTAGAAGTGGTTATGAAATTGCAGTGGTGTAGCCGATGTGTTTATATGAGTGATTGCTTTGTGTATTTAGCTAGTTTCTGCTCGTTCTATAAAGAATTTTCTACCTGTCCGTAATGTAGGTTTTTTATGTCGATAAATCCCCTTCCTCCTTCCTTTCTGCTTAATGTGAATCTTTCTGTTGCTGAATGTATGTGATGTATTCTATATTTGTGGCATTGTGATCGTGTAAGTGTATTGAGTGCTTGTAGTTCCGTGTTACTCCATTTCACTACTCCAAATGAGTAGGTCAATATTGGTATAGCATAAGTATTTATAGCTTGTTTCTTGCTGTCAATTCTGTTTTCAGTATTTTTGTTAGTCTTTGTCTATATTTTTCTTTTAGTTCTTCTTTAATATTTGTATTATCTATTCCTATTTTTTGTCTGTATTGTAGATATTTATAGGCATCTGTTTTTTCCATCGCTTCTATGCAGTCGCTGTGGTTATCCAATATGTAATCTTCTCGTTTAGTGTGTTTTCCCTTGACTATGCCATTTTTCTTACTGTTGTATGTTCCACAAGCCATATTTATATCATTGCTGAATACTTCTCTTATCTTTAGCAATTGGCTGAGTTGTTGATTTGTTATTACTATTATTATTATCGTTATTTTATCGTAGAAGTGATCTATTCATCTACTTTCCATTTCCGGTAGTCTTGATGTGGACGACAGGTAAACTCCAACTTCCCATCCTTTGTTCATCTACATCTACATCTACATACATACTTCGCAATCCACCATACGGTGCGTGGCGGAGGGTACCTCGTACCACAACTAGCATCCTCTCTCCCTGTTCCACTCCCAAACAGAACGAGGGGAAAATGACTGCCTATATGCCTCTGTACGAGCCCTAATCTCTCTTATCTTATCTTTGTGGTCTTTCCGCGAAATATAAGTAGGCGGCAGTAAAATTGTACTGCAGTCAGCCTCAAATGCTGGTTCTCTAAATTTCCTCAGTAGCGATTCACGAAAAGAACGCCTCCTTTTCTCTAGAGACTCCCACCCGAGTTCCTGAAGCATTTCCGTTACACTCGCGTGATGATCAAACCTACCAGTAACAAATCTAGCAGCCCGCCTCTGAATTGCTTCTATGTCCTCCCTCAATCCGACCTGATAGGGATCCCAAACGCTCGAGCAGTCCTCAAGAATAGGTCGTATTAGTGTTTTATAAGCGGTCTCCTTTACAGATGAACCACATCTTCCCAAAATTCTACCAATGAACCGAAGACGACTATCCGCCATCCCCACAACTGCCATTACATGCTTGTCCCACTTCATATCACTCTGCAATGTTACGCCCAAACATTTAATCGACGTGACTGTGTCAAGCGCTACACTACTAATGGAGTATTCAAACATTACGGGATTCTTTTTCCTATTCATCTGCATTAATTTACATTTATCTATATTTAGAGTTAGCTGCCATTCTTTACATCAATCACAAATCCTGTCCAAGTCATCTTGTCACTTGTCACTCAACGACGACACCTTCCCGTACACCACAGCATCATCAGCAAACAGCCGCACATTGCTATCCACCCCATCCAAAAGGTCATTTACGTAGACAGAAAACAACACCGGACCTACCACACTTCCTTAGGGCACTCCAGATGATACCCTCACCCCCATGAAGACTGACCAACGAGGACAACGAACTGGGTTCTATTACTTAAGAAGTCTTCGAGCCACTCACATATTTGTTTACTTTGTTAGTCATTAAATCCCTTCCTGCGAGTGAAATATGTATTCATCAGCCACTGATTGTCTTCTCTTTATTAATCTCTCGCCTTTGTTTCTAACGACCACATCGTCGGCGGAGAATTAGACCCTAATCTTCCTTCTTCTTTATTATTACTTTCGCCTAGCGTTATGGTCACTAGTTTGGCAGCTGAGTTTTTACGACGGTAATTTTTGATTTAGGTCAGAATACAACTTGATTTTGTAGCACTTCTTAAAGTGATTACCGCGCTGTGCAAGCTGCCTCTTTTGACTCCTTAAGTGCCATGTAGCGTAGTTATTAAACTAGATGGAAGGAAGGAAGTTTAGTGCAATCGTATAGGTGATGCTGACGTTATTAGAAACGCAGCAGCAACTGGGGAGCACCATGGTATTTGACTGATCTGGGCAAGCCTAGACGGAGATTTGATGCCGAATACGAATCCAGTGTCTGAACACCGCGCCACCTCTTTCAGTTTTAAGATATTGTAATAACATGCGGGAGTGTCCTGCTTCAAATCCCTTTGCAGACACCCAGTTTCATATTTTCCGATGGTTTCTTAAATTACGCTAGAATCGATTTACTTACATCATTCTTGTCTTGTCCTGGTTATAGGTCTGTTTCGGATCTACATCCATATTCCGCAAGCCACCTGACGGTGTGTGGCGGAGAGTACTTTGAGTACCTCCTTCGGTTCTTCCTTCTATTCCAGTCTCGTATTGTTTGTGGAAAGACAGATAGTCGGTATGCCTCTGTGTGGGCTCTAATCTCTCTGATTTTTTCCTCATGGTCTCTTCGCGAGATATACGTAGGAGGGAGCAATATACTGCTTGACTCCTCGGTGAAGGTATGTTCTCGAAACTTCAACAAAAGCCCGTACCGAGCTACTGAGCGTCTCTCCTGCAGAGTCTTCCACTAGAGTTTATCTATCATCTCCGTAACGCTTTCGCGATTACTAAATGATCCTGTAACGAAGCGCGCTGCTCTCCGTTGGATCTTCTCTATCTCCTCTATCAACCCCATCTGGTACTGATCCCACACCGGTGAGCAATACTCAAGCAGTGGACGAGCAAGTGTACCCTAACAAACTTCAATCCACTGTCCTTTTGTCTCCCGACAATTTATAATCCCTAGGTAGGTATGTACGAAGAGGGTTGAGCTTATAGATCACTGGAATGTTTCCATTTAGCTGTTATGAATCCTGGAAATATTTCACGTCTAGGGAAAACATTGTCCTTGAACGTTTGCAGTAACTGCTGTTACCAGTAGCAGGATTTCATTTGTCAAATCCTTCATATCAAATGTTTTTTGGTACTGTAAGTATTTAAATAAGGAAGGAATAATAATTTAGTATTATTCGTCGCACATATTCATCGACTTAAATGTCAGGCAATCGACGAAAGCTGAGCGACGACCGCATAGCTCCAGCTGAGCCTTACATTACTTTAAAGTTGTTGGTGATTTAGACAGTCAACGAAAAAGGCTACTGCACGGTATTTTCAGTGCTAGTAAAATAGTACCCATACTTCAGTTTGGACAGCATATGATATACGTTGAAGACGCTGCTGAAAGGCAGCAAGACAGAACTGCCTGCCTCACAGCACAACTTCTGGAAATAGTTGCAGACTCGCAGGCAGGGCGAATAGTTCGTAATAAAACACTGAGACAATGATTTTAGTTTAGAAATACACTGCTGGCCACCGTAAATGCAACACCCTGAAGGAAGCATCCGAATCAAATGAAATTTACACCATGGGTTTGCAGCGATGAGATATGCAACTGATTAGAATTTCAGCACAGACGCACATCACGCGCGCCTGTGGCGCCAGCGCCATTTAAGGCTTGGCGATTTCGACGAGTGTACGTTCGGCACGTGTGTTTACCTTGTGGTTGTTTCACAAGACGATCTGTTATGCCTCGTAGACAACAGCGAACATCTTTTGATCAAGTATCCGAGTTCGACAGAGGAAGGATAGTGGCTTACCGAGATTGTGGATTATCATACAGAGAAATCGCTAGTCGTGTTGGACGAAACCAAACAACTGTAATGCGGATATGTGACCGTTGCATGCAGGAGGGTACGACGGACCGACGTGGTCGATCGCATTCACCTCGGTGCACCACTGCACGTGCTGATAGGCAAATTGTGCGCATGGCAGTGACGGATCGCTCAGTGACACCCCGAACCGTAGCACAGCACATTGCGTCTGTAACGCATCATCCAGTGTCTGTGCGTACCATTCGACGCCGTTTACAGCAGAGTGGTCTGTCCGCAAGACGTCCATTGCTTCGTCTACCATTGACGCAGAACCACAGACGTCTCCGTCGCCAATGGTGTCATGACAGACGGATGTGGACGGCAGAATGGAATGACGTTGTCTTTACTGACGAGGCACGCTTCTGTCTGCAGCACCACAATGGTCGGATTCGAGTGTGGAGACACCGTGGAGAGAGGATGCTGGACAGCTGCATTATGCACCGCCACACTGGTCTTGCACCGGGTATTATGGTATGGGGCGGTATTGGATATTACTCTCGCACGCCTCTAGTACGCATTGCCGGTACTTTAAATAGCCGGCGCTACATATCCGAGGTGCTGGAGCCAGTTGTCCTTCCTTACCTTCAGGGCTCGGCCACAGCCATATTTCAACAGGATAATGCGCGACCACACGTGGCACGCATTGTCCAAAGGTTCTTCGTCAATAACCAGATTGAAGTGCTTCCCTGGCCGGCTCGCTCTCCGGATCTTTCGCCGATAGAAAACATGTGGTCCATGGTTGTTCAACGAGTGACCCAGATTACATCCCCAGCTGCCACACCAGATGATCTTTGGCAACGTGTGGAAGCTGCTTGGGCTGCTGTACCCCAGGAACACATCCAACGTCTCTTTGACTCAATGCCGAGACGTGTGGCAGCGGTGATCTCCAACAATGGCGGCTACTCTGGCTACTGATTCTGGCAGGAACCACATGTCACAGACGTCTGTAAACGTAATCATTTGATACTTGGTCAACGTGTTATCTACAAAATAAATCTTGTTGTGCTACCTCTTGTCTTTCTTGGTGTTGCATTTACGGTGGCCAGCAGTGTAACATGGCCAGGTGCGAGTAGGCCTCACGCTCTGTGGGTCCCGTACATTATTACGTATATAAACAGTCCAGCTATTTTGGGAACTAGCCACCGTCAAATTAGTACGCCTTTAGAGCAACTGAATATTCCATTTTCACTACAAGCTGAATCGCCCCTTAGGGTGGAAATATGTCTCTGATGTCCACGTTCCAGTCCTCGCGTACGCGATCGTAACTCCAGGATCAGAGTTACTTGCGTAAATTTATTGCTTCGCAAAAACTTACCACTCAAAATTTAATGAAATATTGTCTATGACATACCTCTCGTATACAACATTCCTCATCTCTTACGTAAAACTAGGAGAAGTGGTATACGGAAGACTACCATTCACAATATAAGCCGATCCAATAGTTATATTACGGAGTGACAGTAAATATGCAGGCAGACGTCATTGCTTTCCATAAGTTACAAAAATGCATACAACGTACAATCAGCTCAGCTGGGTGTGGCTCTGAGCTTTGACTCCTAGTTGCTTAATACATTCTCCCTCCGCCTCACAGACCTTACCCTGTTCCACCATAAGGCAGCCCGTAATTACTCGAAATACAGGACGCGAGAAGGCTGGGTGGAGGGGGGCCAACCGTAGCAGAAATAAAATGATTCCATTTAGTTTCGTGTCAACTGCAGATGCTTAAATCAAATTTAGCAGCGAAGGACGAAAAAGACGAAATACAGGCACCAAGCATGGCAGTAAAATCTGTTTTAGTCTACTAACTGGAATATTTCTACATGCAGTATCTATCAACTTAGCATACTATTTTCCTAAAACAACAGCTTTCCGAACAAGGTGTTGTTATCTGTTCTTCATCCCTCACAGGAACTTTCTTCTCTATTAAGTTATTATACGTGTATATCTCGGTAAGTTTGTGACAGTGACTTTCGGCAGCAAGTGTGTCGTTACCACTCAACAGCTTTGTAAGTAGGGACTCAAGCTTTCGACGACTTTTTCTCGTCATCGTTAAGACTGTGGTGATTAATGTGCCTTGACGACACTTTGTATCTAACAGTCGGTCCAATTAAGTTGTACTGATGTTCTTTACATTTGCTATGTCGATTATAATACATGATAGGAAAGTGATGAACCTCTGCTGCAACACTAATATGAAGATAGCTCAACATCATAATTGAAAGCGATCATTATAAAATAAAATCCATGATTATTTGTATTTAAAAAATCGAATGCAACAAGAAAATATAGGATTTCCTTCAAAATATCGTCGTAAAAACTGTGTTCCTAAGCTTCATAATCGTCATTTACGCGGCAAGGAATGACTTGTGCTAGAAAGCTAACTGGAGTCCAGTTTCAATTTCATCGCATTTTCTGCAGTCGACGAATAACTTTCCTCGACGGATGTCAGCGCTACACTTCGTCCGCCTGTTACAATGCGTTTCACACGCACCATTTAAATTTTTTTACTATTGTAAAATTATGTCTAGAGAAATTTTACCGGTACTTACAAACACATATTTTGCACTTAGATATCAAGATACAGTGGTTTCGAAAGCTACCAGCTCGCAGGCAGCGAAACAATGTTGCAGTTCCAGTTATATTGAACTTTGATCAATGAAACAATTAGGTTTCATAAGTGAATATATCACTAAGATAATAGAGCAATGAAGTTACCTGAAAGCTATCAAGTGTTTTACATAATCTCAATCATCTAAAATCTTCCAAAGATTTTTGTTTATAACTATCGTAACGCAGGAGTTGAGGACCAATATAGTAGCTAAAAATTTCATCTCCTGCCTTAGGCGGCATTCAAAACCACGACCTCAATTTCACGAGATGTGATTCACAAGCAACACTGGATCGAAAAATTTACGAAGGCAGAGATGCATATCGCACAAACCAGGGATAGAGATATGGGAAACAGTACCTGTCATAAAGTGGTACCAGCTATCAACAAAAGAATGAGACAACCTTCAATGCAGAGTATGCTCTGAGCGCCATGGAGCTTTAATGAAACATGATCTTATTGGAACCACTGATTATCCTATTGGATGTGATACGCCTTTGCATTCCAGCAATTAGAGTGCAGCGGTTACAGGAAGATTAAGTTTAACTTAGAAATCTATTCACGGTGCAACTTCATGCTACTGAATAACACTAAACGAACAATTTCCAGAAAAGAGAGGAGAAAATTTAGTGCTTACATTCCTGTTGAAGTCGAGATTATTAGCGACGGATGAGTAGCTCGTATTGAGAAAGAAATCGGCAGCGTCCATTTCACCCTGGCATTTGCCTTATACGATTTAGCGAAACCATGGAGAACCTAAAGCTAGATAATCGAATAGGTTCTGATCAGCCGTCCTTACAAATTTTACTATTCCTGGCTGAAGTGAGAAGTTCTGCAGCTATAGCGTCTGATCACTACGGTGACCGTTCTTATGCGCCGACCTGTAGGAGAGTAAATTTACATTGCTGAATTACGTGTTCCGCTCCGTTCTGCACTGAGGTTTCACACTGCTCACTGAGATAGTAGTCCCTTCTTGCTATTTAATGCAAGGGGGATGTCAGTTAATCCGCGCTTAATCGTAGATCGCGAGTGCATTATAGGGCAGAGCAAGACAGTTTAAGGGGCCAATATTAATTCAGGGAGAACCTGAGAGTTGTAATTATTGCCTAGTGCCTCTGAATTGTGTTTATGATGAATAAATATGTTAAAATCACGGCATTTATCCTTTAGTAGATACTATTTTTCTGTGCTAATTAATCTTCTCACTTGTGTACATTTTATACGTGTTTTAACTTATTCGTTAAAAGAGAACTGGATTTTGTCGGCATATCCTGGAACGTATAAGTGTCAGGAGGACTTCAGTCGCGTTAAAATATCCGTTGCGCAAATTATCACTTGCACGTTCTCGTGGCAAGTCTCCGCCACCAACAGCCAGTAGTAGAAGTGACAGAGGTACGTTAGAAGGTGGTTAGTTAGGCAGCAGACTTGTAAGTGGTGGACGAAGGGGGAAAGGCAGGCGGGGTGAAAGGTGTGATCGTTATCGAGACTGCTGCTACATTTCAGTAGGCAGGTACCTCCAGTTGAGCAAATAATTTAAAGAAACAACGTAAATCTTATACGAGCAGTACGATGAAAGTAAAATCACAGCCTGAGATTCATCGAGAAGAAGAAAAGCTTGACGGACAGGGAGGGAATAACAGGTTCAAAATCAGACCGATCCTCATAAGACAAATTACTCGCAACATGTTGGGAGCTGTTGTTAGAGTCCTCTGGAGACTCGAGTGACTTTCAGTTCATAGGGCTGATTATGGCTCCCCTTACTTTTCATTCCCTGGCCGACTGGCAAAGCGGGCTGCTTAAGACCCGACTCACTGCAGGGCGGGGCGGGAGTGTGGTAGGTGGCTTCCCAGTTGGGCATATTTGGGGGAAGATCACCAGCTCCGGTAATTGCCTTACAACCAAGGGAAACCTTTCTAAAATCTTGCTTAAAAGCGGAAGATTCGACCAATCTTTAATTTCTTTCTGGAACAATATGTTACAGGTAAAAATATGAAATCCAAATGCGTCTATGTGTGTTTGTGCACGTGTAACAGAGTAAAGTCGATCACTTGCTCGACATGTATAATTGTTATGAAGTATGTGATATATTTTCACCCTCGAGACACATAGCCTCTCACCTCACAATTGGCCTCCAAACTTGGGCGTGGCAGTGAAACAGTATCCAGCACCCTAGCCTAGTTCCTCAAAATGTAATTTATGATGTGTATGTATTGATCAACGAAATTCGCGTTGCTGTTCTGTCTTTAGGTACTTAGTAAAATAGCTGATTTGCTACCAGTTGCCGCCTTGTGTGCCCGAGCGATTCTAGGCGCTTGAGTCTGGAACCGCGCGACCGCTACGGTCGCAGGTTCGAATCCTGCCTCGGGCATGGATGTGTGTGATGTCCTTAGGTTAGTTAGGTTTAAGTAGTTCTAAGTTCTAGGGGACTGATAACCTTAGCTGTTAGGTCCCATAGTGGTCAGAGCCATTTGAACCATTTTTTTGCTACCAGTTCTTTTCCACGCACCTCTGCATACTGTCACGACTATCTCTCCTCTTACTGACACATCCTGATATATTAAAACTGAATGATGGAGCAAGATTGTGTTGAAGAGTGGTTGGTTTATTTTGAATACTTAAGGCAGCCTGAGGCATGTTGCCTTTTGGTGCGACTATTACAGAATGCTTACTGGATGTTGCGAATATTACAGAAAGCTTACTGTGTGTATTATAAATCTGTCAAACAGCATTAACTTAAATAAAGTCCTTTCAAGCTGGGTTAAATGTCCTGCTGTTCAGAATCGTTTCAGAAAGGATATTTTAACTCTAAACAATGCACATAAGCAAATAAAAATAGTGTTTGTTCCCTCAGCAAGTGAAACCAAATTTCCAGCTGGAGCGAAATACATGGCCTACTTGCAAACCAGATTATCAGATGGAATAGGAGCTGAAAAATGTGGCTAAATTTATATTGTGAACAGAAATTTATAATGCACGCAAAGCTACGTGTAAAAAAAATACTGCATGATAATTACTCTCTACCAGCAAATATGCTAATCACATAGTTTACATTTTTTTACCTATTTGCATTGCAGAACATACATCATAACGCGACCTATATTGCAGTCAATGGGCTGTACACCAATTTTGTCGTGTGAGTTTCTTGATTATTGGCTACCGTGAGTGTTTAATGCCAGACGTGTACTCTCTCTGAACTCATTACACACTGAGGCACTCTTTGAATATTGAATGACTACCTGATTTCCTAATTTCACAAACATAGCAAACATTTCACAAAAGACTGAAACACCTAAAGTCACTTAAAATATCATAAAATGGTAAAGCAGCGACATGTCATTTGTACGTTTCTTTTATTTACATGTTTCACTCAAAAATGTAAATATCCTCAGAAATTAAGTAGCCAAGGACCACTTGTTAAATACATCTCTCTGTGTGCAGAGACGCCGCCATACATAAAATTTATGTATGACGGCGGCGCTGCGCACAGAGAGATGTATTTAAAGCATTCCCTGGCTAATTAATTTCTGAAGATGCTCGCCTCTGACGAGTAAAACGTGTAAATAAGGGAAGTTACACACGACTTGTGGCTGTTCTGCAAATTTAATTTCTAACGGTCGCTGTTTCGCTGCGAGCGATGCCTGCGTTCGCCAAAAATATTATTACGAATAACGTGTAAAAAATTTAACTTGTAATTCAGGGTGCAACCGCGCCACAAGATTTGATGTATTTAGTTGTGACCATCGTTGTAACTAATCCAGTTACATTAATAAACGTGCCTAATTATTCGTTTTTTATAATTTTCAATGCCGGTGCAAAAAAGAAATGGAAGATTCGCTGAACGTTAGGATCCTATGACTACGTTGCTCGTCTTTAGCATATAATGCCATAAATTAATTCGACATTACTTTCATTGGAAGGCGACTCGCATCAACCCGAACTGAAAACACAAATACGGAAAATAAAGTAAACATATAATATATGCTCCCTGATTTAAGCTCAAACGTCTTTTCTGGTTAACGATAGGGTCAATGTAGTGGAAGATGGTAAGCCTGACAAGAGTGAAATCTTATGTTTCTTAATAACTATGCGACTCATGTGAACTGCGAGATAACACCGACATATGCAGTAGCGTGAATGGTTGACAAAAAGTCTAGAATCAGAAAGAAATAAAATGAAATGAAAAATAAAATAAACGGCCACGATATTTCATCCATAGCGACGTCTAAGTGTCTCATAGTTCAACGGAGCAAGATTAACCGAAAATTATTCAGCATTTGTGACAATACACCGGTAACATCAATATTTTATTCATGGTTAGCGTAAAGCCACAATATGGAGAACCGACCATGACTGATAAATGATTTTAGAAGACGCAAACGTCAGACAAAATCATAGTGAGATACTGCTGAAGTAACGTTAACATTTTCATGTAACCGATTTCAAATCCCAAATATACGTTAGACGACATACATAACGCTCCATTCATGAAACTACGCCGTACTTGAATAAAATACAGAAAACCTTATCTGTAGGAAACATATACAACTAACATCATTTGAATGATATCAACGGTTGAAACATCGGACAATAATTAAAATAGATAAGTGGATGGTAAGCGATTAATGCAGGGCGTATAGTAAATAATAGAGAAAGCTTCAACAAGTGAAAGTTGACGATAGTGATTATAGTGAAACTTCCTGACAGATAAAACTGTGTGCCGGACCGAGACTCTAACTCGGGACCTTTGCCTTTCGCGGGCAAGTGCTCTACCAACTGAGCTACCCAAGCACGACTCACGCCCCGTCCTCACAGCTTTACTTCTGCCAGTACCTCGTCTCATACCTTCCAAACTTTACAGAAGCTCTCCTGCGAACCTTGCAGAACTAGCACTCCTGAAAGAAAGGATACTGCGGAGACATGGCTTAGCTACAGCCTGAGGGATGTTCCAGAATGAGATTTTCACTCTGCAGCGGAGTGTGCGCCGATATGATACTTCCTCGCAGATTAAAATTGTGTGCCGGACAGAGTTCGAGTCTCGGTAAAGCTGTGAGGACGGGGCGTGAGTCGTGCTTGGGTAGCTGAGTTCGTAGAGCACTTGCCCGCGGAAGACAAAGGTCCCGAGTTCGAGTCACGGTCCGGCACACAGTTTTAATCTACCAGGAAGTTTCGTATCAGCACACACTCCGCTGGAGAGTGAAACTCTCATTCTGGAAGTAATGATAGTAGTAGTAAGGATCTAGTAAACACGGATCAGCGAATGAAATGTTCTCGAGATGACTGCGAATGTCGAGTTATGAGCCGTCACTGCTTCGGAATGGAATATTGTTCCAGTTAGTAGAAAAGTATTTGGCAAATAAACTTATCGATCAAATCCTCATCTAACTAAGCTTTAATTTCACCTATGGCCTACCACAACAAAAAATACCATACTACCTCATTACGTTACATGTTACAGTTTACTGTACGCTCTCACCTGTTGAAGGCGGTCTTTTCCCTTTCATCATCGCATTTAAACTGACACTGCACACAACTCTGCAAACGAGTTACAAATTCCTTCAAATATCTCCGGATCATCCCATAGATCAGTGTAGTTCGCCGCTCCAGTTAAACAGCGTCAACGGCAAAGTTTGATCCTAGTTAGTGAAGAACTCAATAGGTGAGTTTACAGTTCAGAAAATGTATTTCTACTAACAGGGAAATATTTCATCCTGAATTGAGTGACGGATGGGACCCACACATCCGCAGTTACCTCGCAAACGCATCTTTTGCGGACCCTTGCTTACGGCAACGTGTTTTGCTTCTGTTAGCGTATACTGATAACCATGTCCATTTTTGCTGTTTATTATGAAATGTTCTGTATATAAAAGTAATGAGCTTGTCAGTAGTGTAACACGAGGAGCATGCCATTCAGCACTACTAACTACTCTAACCTGTTACATCTTATTGAATCTATAGCAGTCTCTACTTACAAATCGATAGATATTTCCATACACTTCTACAGAAAGGTATTCCTATGATGGTACATGAGAAACAAGGTAAGACGAACCTCACAGGCACAATACTAGCAGAGAAGTTGTTTGCTAACTATCCTACTAAACGCTGAATGACTCACTGCAGCGCTCTATTGTAGTTTCAAAGCTTATAATGACACAGAACCAACACACACACAGATCCAGGAGCTGATAGATCTGTCAACAAGGTTTTTCTATAAGGATAAAGAGTCTAATTTCTTTGGCTTAATGGTCTCCTTAGTATATTCGCAATGTTCTATACACCACAAAGCTACCAATGGACATAAGCAAGAGAGCCTTAATTCTGGGTATTGTTACTGTAAAACCCAAAAATATCCAGCTTGCACAACGATATAACTGTTCCATCTCTTAAAGAACCCATTCAGGATTAAGCTTGAACACAAGCAATGTGTCTTTGGTTCATTACATGCTTCTTAAATTTCTAAAATTTTGATTAACACTACTACTAATATCTTATCACATTCTTGACAACCACTGCTGGATAAAGGCTTCTCTACATTTTTCTATGCATTAGCCATACGCATCCATCATTCTACGTGCTGTCAAATGTTACCTATCCACATTCCATTGGTGTCGTCTTCCCTGTCTTACTTCATCTCTTGACAGCCAGCAAAGAAAATCCTTTCTATATCTGCTGCCCATATGCCTCAATAAGCATATATGTCCTCCTCGTCCTACATTTCATTTTCATTACTGTCATAATTAAGTTCCCTAATCTAATATGTTCCATGAACAATTTGTTTGTTTTTCTATATCTCCAAATACACTCCTGGAAATGGAAAAAAGAACACATTGACACCGGTGTGTCAGACCCACCATACTTGCTCCAGACACTGCGAGAGGGCTGTACAAGCAATGATCACACGCACGGCACAGCGGACACACCAGGAACCGCAGTGTTGGCCGTCGAATGGCGCTAGCTGCGCAGCATTTGTGCACCGCCGCCGTCAGTGTCAGCCAGTTTGCCGTGGCATACGGAGCTACAGCGCAGTCTTTAACACTGGTAGCATGCCGCAACAGCGTGGACGTGAACCGTATGTGCAGTTGACGGACTTTGAGCGAGGGCGTATAGTGGGCATGCGGGAGGCCGGGTGGACGTACCGCCGAATTGCTCAACACGTGGGACGTGAGGTCTCCACAGTACATCGATGTTGTCGCCAGTGGTCGGCGGAAGGTGCACGTGCCCGTCGACCTGGGACCGGACCGCAGCGACGCACGGCTGCACGCCAAGACCGTAGGATCCTACGCAGTGCCGTAGGGGACCGCACCACCACTTCCCAGCAAATTAGGGACACTGCTGCTCCAGGGGTATCGGCGAGGGCCATTCGCAACCGTCTCCATGAAGCTGGGCTACGGTCCCGCACACCGTTAGGCCGTCTTCCGCTCACGCCCCAACATCGTGCAGCCCGCCTCCAGTGGTGTCGCGACAGGCGTGAATGGAGGGACGAATGGAGACGTGTCGTCTTCAGCGATGAGAGTCGCTTCTGCCTTGGTGCCAATGATGGTCGTATGCGTGTTTGGCGCCGTGCAGGTGAGCGCCACAATCAGGACTGCATACGACCGAGGCACACAGGGCCAACACCCGGCATCATGGTGTGGGGAGCGATCTCCTACACTGGCCGTACACCACTGGTGATCCTCGAGGGGACACTGAATAGTGCACGGTACATCCAAACCGTCATCGAACCCATCGTTCTACCATTCCTAGACCGGCAAGGGAACTTGCTGTTCCAACAGGACAATGCACGTCCGCATGTATCCCGTGCCACCCAACGTGCTCTAGAAGGTGTAAGTCAACTACCCTGGCCAGCAAGATCTCCGGATCTGTCCCCCATTGAGCATGTTTGGGACAGGATGAAGCGTCGTCTCACGCGGTCTGCACGTCCAGCACGAACGCTGGTCCAACTGAGGCGCCAGGTGGAAATGGCATGGCAAGCCGTTCCACAGGACTACATCCAGCATCTCTACGATCGTCTCCATGGGAGAATAGCAGCCTGCATTGCTGCGAAAGGTGGATATACACTGTACTAGTGCCGACATTGTGCATGCTCTGTTGCCTGTGTCTATGTGCCTGTGGTTCTGTCGGTGTGATCATGTGATGTATCTGACCCCAGGAATGTGTCAATAAAGTTTCCCCTTCCTGGGACAATGAATTCACGGTGTTCTTATTTCAATTTCCAGGAGTGTAATTACTAACATCCACCAAACACGAAACCACCCACAGGTCTTTGAATACTTTTTGTAATAGCAGCCATGTTTCACTGCCATAGTGATTGATTTTAGGCATTCAGTTTCAGAAACACCGAAGTCTAGCTGTGATTACTTCATTTCTTCTGCCCATCCATTTCCTCTCCTCCTCCGTTCTATAAACTGCTTCTATGACTGCGCTGTCGTTGTTTTGGTGGTGGTCTTCAGACCAAAGACTGGCCTTTGCAGCTCTGCATGCTACTCCATCCTGTGCAAGTCTCTTCATCTCCTGATAACTACTGAAACGTACATCCTTCTGAATCTGCTTACTGCATTCATCTTTTGGTCTACCTCTAGGCCTTTTACCTCCACGCTTCTCTCTAACACTGATTTGGTGAACCTTCGACGTCTCACAATGTGTTCTATCAACTGATCTCTTCTTTCAGTCAAGCTGTGCCACAAATTTCGTGTCTCCGCAATTCTATTCAGAAACTTCTCATTAGTTACGCGATCTACCCATCTTCTCCATTATTCTGTAGCACCACAGTTCAAACGCCTCTATCCTCTTCTTGTCTAAACTGTTTATCGTTCATGTTTCACTTTCATACATGGCTACACTCCAGAAAAACATCTTCAGGAGACTTCCTAACACTTAATTCTGTATTTGATGTTAAAAAATTTCTCTTCTTCAGAAAAGCTTTTTTTTTTTTCCACTGCCAGTCTGCATTTTATATTTTCTTAGTTATTTTGTAGCCCAAATAGCAAAATTCATCTACTACTTTTCCTATGTTTCCTAACTTAATTCTCTCAGCCTCAGATGAGTTATTTTGACTACATTCCATTATTCTTGTTTTGCTTTCCTTGATATTCATCTTGTATCTTACTTTCAAGACATTGTCCATTACGTTCAAGTACCCTTGCTATATGTACAGGGTGTTTCAAAAATGACCGGTATATTTGAAACGGCAATAAAAACTAAACGAGCAGCGATAGAAATACACCGTTTGTTGCAATATGCTTGGGACAACAGTACATTTTCAGGCAGACAAACTTTCGAAATTACAGTAGTTACAATTTTCAACAACAGATGGCGCTGCGGTCTGGGAAACTCTATAGTACGATATTTTCCACATATCCACCATGCGTAGCAATAATATGGCGTAGTCTCTGAATGAAATTACCCGAAACCTTTGACAACGTGTCTGGCGGAATGGCTTCACATGCAGATGAGATTTACTGCTTCAGCTGTTCAGTTGGCCGGGCACCATCTTGCATAAACCACGAGGTGTTCGCAGTGTCGTCTAAGGCAGTTTGTACCGCCACAAATTCACGAAGAATGTCCAGATAGCGTGATGCAGTAATCGTTTCGGATCTGAAAAATGGGCCAGTGATTCCTTTGGAAGAAATGGCGGCCCAGACCAGTACTTTTTGAGGATGCAGGGATGATGGGACTGCAACATGGGGCTTTTCGGTTCCCCATATGCGCCAGTTCTGTTTATTGACGATGCCGTCCAGGTAAAAATAAGCTTCGTCAGTAAACCAAATGCTGCCCACATGCATATCGCCGTCATCAATCCTGTGCACTATATCGTTAGCGAATGTCTCTCGTGCAGCAATGGTAGCGGCGCTGAGGGGTTGCCGCGTTTGAATTTTGTATGGATAGAGGTGTAAACTCTGGCGCATCAGACGATACGTGGACGTTGGCGTCATTTGGGCCGCAGCTGCAACACGGCGAACGGAAACCCGAGGCCGCTGTTGGATCACCTGCTGCACTAGCTGCGCGTTGCCCTCTGTGGTTGCCGTACGCGGTCGCCCTACCTTTCCAGCAAGTTCATCCGTCACGTTCCCAGTCCGTTGAAGTTTTTCAAACAGATCCTTTATTGTATCGCTTTTCGGTCCTTTGGTTACATTAAACCTCCGTTGAAAACTTCGTCTTGTTGCAACAACACTGTGTTCTAGGCGGTGGAATTCCAACACCAGAAAAATCCTCTGTTCTAAGGAATAAACCATGTTGTCTACAGCACACTTGCACGTTGTGAACAGCACACGCTTACAGCAGAAAGACGACGTACAGAATGGCGCACCCACAGACTGCGTTGTCTTCTATATCTTTCACATCACTTGCAGAGCCATCTGTTGTTGAAAATTGTAACTACTGTAATTTCGAAAGTTTGTCCGCCTGAAAATGTACTGCTGTCCCAAGCATATTGCAACAAACGGTGTATTTCTATCGCTGCTCGTTTAGTTTTTATTGCCGTTTCAAATATACCGGTCATTTTTGAAACACCCTGTATATACTAAGATGGTATCTGTTCTTTCGGACATGTCCGAAAGAACAGATACCATCGGTGACCATGCAGCTCGTTTGAATGAAATTACAGGGAAATGGACACCCTTAGCTGCTTACAGGCGTTGACATACGTCAACGGGGACAGATGAAAATGTGTGTCCCGACCGATCCGGTCGGTAAGCAGCTGAGGGTCTTCATTTCATTGTAATACTCTTGCTATCTCTGACAGAATTACAATGTCATCGGAAGGCCTCAATGGCTTTATTTCTTCTCACTAGACTTTAATTGCTACACCAAATTTTTCTTTGGTTCCTTTTAGTGCTTGAATAACATAGGGGATAGGTTATAGCCCCGTCTGACTCCCAACTCTACCACTGCTTCCCTTTCATGCCCCTCGATTCTTACTGTATAGCTGCCATTTGGTTTCTGTACAAGTTGTAAATAGCCT
Organism: Schistocerca nitens; assembly: GCF_023898315.1. Lineage (NCBI taxonomy): Eukaryota > Metazoa > Arthropoda > Insecta > Orthoptera > Acrididae > Schistocerca > Schistocerca nitens. The sequence continues at coordinate 19,870,037 of NC_064619.1, forward strand.
TTCGCTCCCTGTATTTTAAACCTGCTCCCCTAAGAACTTCAAAGAAAGTATTCCAGTCAGCATCGTCAAAACCTATCTCTATGTCAACCAATGCTATAAAAGTAGGTTTGCCTTTCCTGAGCATATGTAAGATATGTCATAGGGTCAGTATTGTCTCACGTGTCCAACATTTATCCAGAATCCAACCTTATCTTCCCCGAGATCGGCTTCTACAGGTTTCCTCATTATTCTGAAAAATTCGTGTTTGTGGTTTTCAACCATGGTTTATTAAGTTTAGCAATTTTCATTCATGTTGTCAACTGCTTTTCTTGAACATGGAAGTGTTCCATTCTTCGAGAAGTCTGACGGTATTTCGGCTGCCTCATACATCTTGCACACGAGATGGGAGAGTTTTGTCATGGATGGCTCTTTCAAGGCTATCAGTAGTTTTCTGGCGGAATATCGTGTACTCCCAGTGCCTCGCTTAGGTCTATCACTGCTATGTCAAATTCTTCTTTCAGTATCTTATCTCCTGTCTCAGCTTCATCTATGTCCTCTTCCCTTTCTACAATATCGCCTTCATCTCCCTTGTATAGACATAATACAGTACATACCCATTCTACATTTACTGTTAATTTGTCAGTTTTTTTCGATAAGCCCATTGCACGTCGTTTCAGGTTTATCGTATGTTGACGCCTAGTTTCTAACTTGCTCTGACAAGTTTTTTTTAATTACTTACTGAAACCCAATGCATTAAAATTGAAGAGTTGCATGAAATGCGCTAAGCGTTAATCAGTGGAAGAAACATATTTGACCACTGATAACTGCATCCCATTATTCCAATGCACCTGAGCAAGTGTTATTTGTACTCATTAACAAGTCTGTAAATGTTTATACACTTGTGTTTATTGCTTTTTAAATATTCTTCTTTTCAATTGCCACGCGCACCTAGTTTAATATACTGAAGCGCCAAGGAAACTGGTATAGGCATGCGTATTCAAAAACAGAGGTATGTAAACAGGCAGAATACGACGTTGCGGCAGGCAAAGCCTATGTAAGACCACAAGTGTCTGGCGCAGTTGTCAGATCGGTTACTGCTGCTACAATGGCAGGTTATCAAGATTTAATGAGTTTCAACGTTGTGTTATAGTCGGTGCGCGAGCGACGGGACGCAGCATCTTCGAGGTAGCGATGAAATGAGAATCTTCCCTCACGATCATTTCACGAGTGTACGATCAGTATCAGGAACCCGGTAAAACATCAACTCTCCGACATCGCTGTGCATGGAAAAGGATCGTGCAAGAACGATACCAATGACAACTGAATAGTATCGTTCAACGTGACAAAAGTGCAACCCTTATGAAAATTTCTGCAGATTTCAACGCTAAGCCATCGACTAGCTTCAGCGCGCGAACCATTCAACGAAACATCTTTAATATGCACTTTCGGAGTCGAAGGCCGACTCGTGTACCCTAGGTGACAGCACGACACAAAGGTTTATGCGTCGGCTGGGACCATCAACTCCGACAATGGGCTGTTGATAACTGGAAACATGTAGCCTGGTCGGACGAGTTTCGTTTAAAATTGTATCGAGTGGATGGACGTGTACAGGCCAGGAGACAACTTCATGAATCCATGGACCCTGCATGTCAGCAGGGGACAGTTCAACCTGATGGTGGGTCTGTAATGGCGTCAGGCGTGCGCAGTTGGAGTGATATGGGACACATGATACGTCTAGATACGACTCTGACAGGTGACACCTACGTAAGCATCCTGTCTGGTTACCTGCATCCATTCACGTCCATTGTGCATGCCGATGGACTTGGGCAATTCCAGCAGGACAATGCGACACTCCACACTTGCAGAATTCCTACAGAGCGGCTTCAGGAACACTCTTCTGAGTTTAAACACTTCCGCTGGCCACCAAACTCCCCAGACACGAACATTATTGAGCATATCTGGGATGTCTAGCAACATGCTGTTCAGAATAGATCTGCACCCCCTTGTACTCTTACGGATTTATGGACAGCCATTAAGGATTCATGGTGTCAATTCCCTTGAGCACAACTTCAGACATTAGTCGAGTCCATGCCGCGTCGGCAGGTGTACCAGTTTATTTGGCTCTTCAGTGTAAATTATAATGTTACATTCTCGATAACAAATCCTGCTGTATGAACTTATCCTCTTGACACACGCTTTCCTTATGAATCAAAATAAGAAAACAAAATAAGCAGCCATTAAAAACATGTATGATATAATAGGTGCTGTGGCCGAGCGGTTCTAGGGGCTTCAGTCAGGAACCGCGCTGCTGCCACGGTCGCAGGTTCGAATCCTGCCTCGGCTCCTTACGTTAGTTAGGTTTAAGTAGTTCTAATTCTAGGGGACTGATGGCCTCAGATGTTTAGTCCCATAGTGCTTAGAGTCATTTTACAATAGGGTACAAACAGATTTGTATCAGACGATTTACCAAATAGGAGTGAACAAACAAGTAATCCCATAGTAGCTTTAGTATTTCGTGATTATTACATGTGTTGTTGACAGATGCGAAAATTACCGAACTATCAGTTTAATAAGTCACAGCTGCAAAATACTAACGCGAGTTCTTTACAGACGAATGGAAAAACTGGTAGAAGCCGACCTCGGGGAAGATCAGTTTGGATTCCGTAGAAATACTGGAACATGTGAGGCAATATTGACCCAACGACTTAGCTTAGAAAAAAGATTAAGGAAAGGCAAACCTACGTTTCTAGCATTTGTAGACTTAGAGAAAGCTTTTGACAGTGTTGACTGGAATACTCTCTTTCAAATTCTGAAGGTGGCAGGGGTAAAATACAGGGAGCGAAAGGCTATTTACAATTTGTACAGAAACCAGATGGCAGTTATAAGAGTCGAGGAACATGAAAGAGAAGCAGTGGTTGTGAAGGGAGTGAGACAGGGTTGTAGCCTCTCCCCGATGTTATTCAATCTGTACATTGAGCAAGCAGTAAAGGAAACAAAAGAAAAATTCGGAGTAGGTATTAAAATCCATGGAGAAGAAATAAAAACTTTGAGGTTCGCCAATGACATTGTAATTCTGTCAGAAACAGCAAAGGACTTGGAAGAGCAGTTGAACGGAATGGACGTCTTGAAAGGAGGATAGAAGATGAACATCAACAAAAGCAAAACGAGGAGAATGGAATGTAGTCAATTTGGGTGATGCTGAGGGAATTAGATTAGGAAATGAGACTCTTAAAGTAGTAAAGGAGTTTTGCTATTTGGGGAGCAAAATAACTGATGATGGTCGAAGTAGAGAGGATATAAAATGTAGACTGGTAACGGCAAGGAAAGCATTTCTGAAGAAGTGAAATTTGTTGACAGCGAGCATAGATTTAAGTGTCAGGGAATCGTTTCTGAAAGTATTTGTATGGAGTGTAGCCATGTCTGGAAGTGAAACATGGACGATAAAAAGTTAGGACAAGAAGAGAATAGAATCTTTTGAAATGTGGTGCTACAAAAGAATGCTGAAGATTAGATGGGTAGATCACGTAACTAATGAGGAGTTATTGAATAGAATTGGGGAAAAGAGGAGTTTTTGGCACAACTTGACTGGAAGAAGGGATCAATTGGTAGGACATGCTCTGAGGCATCAAGGGATCACCAATTTAGTATTGGAGGGCAGCGTGGAGGGTAAAACTCGTAGAGGGAGACCAAGAGATGAATACACTAAGCAGATTCAGAAGGATGTAGGCTGCACTACGTACTGGGAGATGAAGCAGCTTGCACAGGATAGAGTAGCATGGAGAGCTGCATCAAACCAGTCTCAGGACTGAAGACCACAACAACAACAAATGGAAGACGATAGGTTTGTGGAAGCCAGGGCTCCTGCAGCAGCTGCGCCCTCTGTTGGGCGCTGACATTTCGCGAGCTCTCGAGTCGGCCGCTGCTAAATGCTAACAGGTAGCAGCGCAGGTCGGCCCCCGTCTCGCTATCTCGTTAGCCAGCGATCGCCTGGCCTGACATTTCACTTTACTGCAGACACTTTAGCTGAGGGCATGACTGCTGGGATGTACGCTGCTTCAAGAACGTGTACCAAGGCAGTAGCTGAGTGAAGAATGAGGACCGCCAGAAAGCAAAACGTCCCGAGAAGGCAGGTCTAACAAAAACAGTGCAAACCATTATACGAAGAATATTTAGTCTAAGGCTTCCTTCTTAAATTCGAGTGAACCTGAAAAGCCAGTGGCTTTACACGACATTTTCCTTAGCCAAATTTAGATTATTTCTCAACATAGTGATTTTAGACTTCAGTATGCTTTGTCCAAAGTTTTTGTCAGCTATTTTAATTTCTGATAATAAGATTTCTGGAGCCCGGAAAAACAGAGGTTAGTTTCGATTATGGTTACTTCAGGCGACAAGAACTTATTCCTACTGATCCAACTCCGCAAATTTACGAAGATACCATACTTGCAATGCCAAAGGCCTTACCGCATTGAGGCCTTACCGCAGTGGTAAGACCGGTTCCCGTTACATCACCGAAGTTAAACGCTGTTGGGCAGGGCTAGCATTTGGATGGATGACCTTCCGGTCTGCCGAGCACTGTCGGCAAGCGCAGTGCAACTCAGCACTTGTGAGGCAAAGTGAGGAGCTACTTGATTGAGAAGTAGCGGCTCCGATCTTGTAAACTGATGTACAGCCGGGAGAGCGGTGTGCTGAACATATTCCCCTCCATATCCGCAACCAGTGACGCCTGTGCGCTGCGGTGGCCAGTCGGTAACATTGGATCTTCATGACCTGTTTGGACGGAGTTTAGTTTAGTTTTACAGCAGTTACAATAAGAAGACCTGGAGAACAGACTGTATCCGGCACGAAAAAAAAAAAAAGAAAAAAAATATCATGAATAGAGAATCGCATAGTTCATTAAATTAGATCAGTTTAATGTAAGCTTTGTTCAGCAAAGATGCGTAGTATGGATCAGTCATGATTTCACCCTTTCCAATATGGTCAACAAAATTCAAGCCATACAAATCTCTAAAATTAGCAGGCAGGCTCTTCTGTTTAATTAGAAGCTTAACACACTTTCAGGAGCCAACTGCTATCTGTTTTTTGCCCTGTAGCGACGAGAATAGTACTCTCGCATCGTCATATGTGACGCAGCAACCCAACAGTCTTGTTTTTGGGGGGTAGGAAGTCGCTTTTCAGTCCACTGATTTGTCCCCGTCTTAGGAGGGCCTCCAAGAGATGGAAAGCAGATGTCCTTCTCCTCCCTGAAGATGACTTCAACAGATAGATGGATTTATCAAGAAAATCCCTAAGAAAGTAACTTCATAGCCTCTAAATTTTAATAATCGTAACATATCCGACTGTGAACACTTATCTTTTGTGACAGCAGCTAAAGGAATGACTCAGAATGTACATGAGTGTGTTTGAAGTCTGCTCGGAAATGATTTTGCTTTCAGTCAGCTGGGAGCAGTCGCTATACCCCTAGTCAAGAAACATGAACTTGAAATTATGAACGATAGATCACTTTATCGTGGGAGTCACATACAGGACATTTTTGTCAGGATATTCTCCTCAGTGTCTGAGTATGGTGTAACTGAAGTGAAATGGAGAGAGGAAACAGCATATACCCTCAAAAACATAATGTTTCGAATTAATTCTTGCCAAAAATTATCAAATGTCTTTTTGTGCATAGTCTCAACTCGCTAAATACGTCTGTTTCATTACTTTATTGTTTGTTATTGTACTGGAAGTGCTCAACACATCTCTTTTTTCGTGAAGTAGTAAGTAGCAACTATGCTTTTATTTGAAGCTATGAATATTTAAATTTAGTATTATAATCATACTTATTGATTCCCATAATCATTCAAAGGGATAAAATTCATGGGAAAATGCTTTCGTATATGCAGAATTAATTATTGGTCCCTCTTTCATTACGAATCCTCGAATATATCGATTTTACATATATATCTTCTTATGCAAACGTTGTAATTGCCAAAAAGTAATGGGGTTAATCAGTCTGTCAGCTATGGAGTAAATGTTGTGCGGAACTGAGATGTTGTAAAGCAACTGCTGTGTTACATGATGTTAAGATAACACTACTATTCAGTAAAAAGTTGATGTGAAAAAATTAAACTGTACCGTAATATTATTTCGGTATACATATTTCCAAGTCACAACCCAACTATTTCTCGAGGGAATGGGGATTTCCCATCCGGACAAACAGCCGAACAACAGTTATAAAACCACAAAATTAAGTAGAAATAATTAACTTTGGTTATTCTACATGCACTTTCTGATACTAACATATATTTATTATGCAAATGCATTTCTTTATTGCCATGATTATTGCAGACAACAGAGCAAGGGGTGTGTTGAAATTTGAGGTGTCTATGTCCAGGATAGAAATAAACATAGATATCGATGGAAATGATAAGTATGTTGGAGGAGATAAGGAAATTAGAAATATTGTTAAATGAAGCAAAAATATTTTGGCAAACAAAGAATGATAATTACGACAAACAATAAAGGTACTTGGCCTACCAACAGTGGCAAGGGATCAACAAGTCAAAGTTAAGTGCAAAGTGTACATTTTCTTTATCTGACTTTACATGTGACTAATACATTCAAAAATAACTAAGGAACAGTAACATCCAGTCGACTGTTGGTTTTCCTTAAAGAATGAAGTGATTTCAAAAGCCACAGTAAAACACTTCGCAAATTTGAGTCAAGATATAAAAACAACCCACAGTGAAATACATGAAATTAGAAACAAAGTATAATTTCAATACCAACAGCCCTACCTATAGAATCCAAAAATAGTGTTGAAGGCGATTCAGTAAATTTGCAAGCTTTAAACTATAATGTTGTGAAAAAAAAACGAACTTTCAACATTGAACATTAGATGCAGGAAGTTTTGTATAACATAAATAGAGTAACAACAAAACTATTTTGGGAAGACTGTCAGGATTCTATGAAACATTAAAGCTTGATTGGTGAGAGGTGTACCTGAATGTATTTTGCAGGCAATTTAACGTTAACTGGAAGGAATTTAATATTATTAAGTAGTGATTATAATACATTTAAAGTATTTCACTCTGTTCAAGAAATAGCTGCTCAGAACTCTGCAATAAAATTAAGGGAAAAGAATACTAAAGTATTTAAATTTATGCATATGCTTTTTAAACAACCACACAAACTTCGAGTGACTGTTGAATTAGCAGAGAGACTGTGACTTCTGAAATTTTCCCGGCGTATTTATTCTTCCAGTAATTTTCGGGTTTGCAGCCGGATCCCATCAACATTCTGCCACGATATTTCGGCCCAGAAATGTCTGACCATCCTCAGGTGAGTAGATGAAGTACTAAAGATCCTGATGCAGTGATGGTATTTATAGCGAATTGCGCCCATGCGAATCGTACAGGCGGTTTACGGCGCGTACAATGCATTTCCATGGGACAATCAATGGAATACAATAACATCAAAATTTTAGCACGGGTTTCCAACTTGTGGGACTCTGTAATTAACGAATCCGTGGAAATACATCTTGCTGATAATTTAATATAATCGTGATAACGGCTTTTAGCTGGATAAAAATTGGAATCCAATTATTAAAATTATGCGGTCACAACGGAATCGACATGCTCAGTCGATACTCAGCGATTAGTTTATTCTTACTTCACCAGCGCATGCCACCTTCTAACGTATGCGCCGTAAACCGCCAGTACGATTCGAACATGCGCGGAATTCGCTATAAATACCATGACTGCATCAGGTCTCTTCAATACTTCGTTTACTCACTTGAGGATGGCCGAATGTTACTGGGCCGAAATATCGTGGCAGAATGTTGTTGGGATCCGACTGCAAAATCGAAAATTTTGGAAGTAGAGAGACTGTTTGGAAAATGTAACAGTCAAATTATTTTTAAAATCAACTTCTGAAGCATAAGTCACCAATAGATGTCTTGCTGAAAAAGATCAAGGGGTCACCAGATAAGAATATGTTTCAAATGGACAACGGTGATGATTAAAAAATTCTTGTCTGTTGCGAACTATGCAAAACCTATATCTTGGTAGATCTGCTATTGCACAGTGATTACCTAATGCTTTTGTTTTTATTATGTTTATTGGTTATGATTTGAACTACGTTGCAGGATGATTAGTATTAAAAATTACATATAATGTGGCTTTTATGATTTGTTTAAATTAAATTAATTATGTTGTGCTATATCTTTTTATTCTGTCTAGGTTGTAAGAAAGCTTTGAACTATTAACTTCTGCCATTATTTGAAACAATAATGAATTAATTTTTAAATGGAATGTACAATTTACTGTTTTTGATGGGAAACATCACTGAAAAATTTTTCATTCTATGTGCTGTAACCTTGGTCTTGTTTTGTGTAATGTAAAAATACTGCAAGATGAAATCTAGGATAATCTGGAAAATTTGTACATTATCCACATTTAAAACACTTCTGAAAAGTAATATCATTTGATGTCTCTTGGGTTTCTTTGCTGGTCAGTTTCATAAAGTATTTATGGATATTTTTGGATACATTAGGGGAATGTTGTGAAACATTTATGGAAAATATTCGATGTCAGACTTATCTTTTCCTATTTGCTGTCACCACTTGAACTGAACTGTTACGAAAAACTGAATCGCCAAAGTATATTTATAATTTGATTAACATGTGTGCTGCGGCTATAATATTTTTATTTATTTTTGCGATATGAGGGAGACTGTTGTTGTAAGGTGTTTGTGTTGAGGCAGCCAAACAGTGCTCAGTCTTGAACATTGATCTCCTGGCTGATTGTACATCGACTGTCACTGATATGAGACACACTAACAAGCCTGGCTACAGAAAAGGCCCTTTCCAGAGCCCATGGATGAGGCCGCTTGGACCTATCATCAAAATTTGCCAGATTAACACAGAAGGAATAAGTTGGGCTAAACTCAGACTGAAGATGATGATCAATTTAAATGGAGAGGCAAGATCCCAGGTTACAAAAAAAGAGTTCAAATGGCTCTGAGCACTATGCGACTTAACTTCTGACGTCATCTGTCGCGTAGAACTTAGTACTAATTAAACCTAACTAACCTAAGGACATCACACACATCGATGCCCGAGGCAGGATTCGAACCTGCGCCATAGCGGTCGCTCGGTTCCAGACTGTAGCGCCTAGAACCGCACGGCCACTCCTGCCAGCCCCAGGTTACAATCTAGTTGGTGCAATGTTTCATCTTACCTAATGGGTGGCCATGTATCTGCAATTATAGATTCCCAGCTGCACTCAGCAACAGTGCATGACGACCTACATGAAGTTGTGTCAAGATGGAGAACTGTCAGTGGATAATGTGTACAAACCACCAAGCACTAACTGGCCTCATAAAGTCGTGCCCTCCCTATCACACCCAGCCATATATATGTGGAAGTTTTTTAATAGACACCATCCACTGTGGAAACACAGAACAGCTAATGGGAATGGCGAGGCTCTTACTGACTGGGCAGACAATATCAACATGTGAAAACTACATATACGTCCTTATCTGCTGACAAAACCGCTGGTGAACGATATATAGTGAGGCACTGTATGCCAAATACGAAGAACATCTTATATGAAAAACTTCAGCACTAAATGTATTTATGGCTGGTACTGTTTAGTTAGCTATCTAGTCATTTTCTGATGTCATTGGTAAAAGTATGATTGTTTTATGTAATTGTATTTAAAATAATATTTAATAACAACAGAGTCTGTACACATCAGACACATTTCAGTTCCAAAAAGTCAATTGTCTCTTTTACACCTGTTAAAAAGAGCCTTGAACAATTCCATAGTTTGGTGTCAGACTTTTGTTCACTTGTTCACACATACAAAATTGTTGGTAACTCACTGTAATGGAACTGCTCAACACATCTCTTTTTCCCATGAAGTAGCTGATACATTATAGTTTAAATTTATGAATATTTAAATTCGGTATTAGTATCATACTTACTGCATAACATAACCATTCAAAAAGATAAAATAGATGCAAAAATTCTTTTGTTTATGGAACATTGATTAACTGTACGTATTTGGTTAAGAACATGGATTATGCCGACTTCATATATATCTTTGTATGTAAGCTTTGTATATCTTTGTAACTGTCAAGAAGTAGTGGGAGTCCATCAGCCAGCTATGGGGTAACTGTTATGCAGAACTGCGATGTTGTAAAGCTACTGGGTGTGTTCATTAAAAAGTTGATGTAAAGAAAATAGCCTGCATAATAATATTATTTCAATGCGCATATTTCCTAGTAACAACCCAACCATATCTCGCAGAACAGAGAGTCTACCATTTAGACAATTAGTCAAACAATAATCACGATGACCCCGAAGTTAAGTAGAAATAATTAATTTAGATTATTCTATGTCCATTTGCTCGTACTAACATGTGCAAACGCATGCCAAGTCAGTAGTTTGTGAAGTTTGCTAAATTCTTCATTGACACGAGTGTCGTGGTTAACAGAGCAACTGGTGAGTGGTCTCTTCTCCCTCATCTGTTTTTAATAATCGTATAATACTGGAAAATGGATCTGTATTTGATAATTCGAATAAATAAAGGTCTATATTTTATTCCAGTTGTCCATGGTTTGCGTATAGAATTAAAAATAAGGAAAAAAACCTTCTTTAAGTTGATGTACATCAACGTTAGATTAGACCTAATCCCCCGACCAAATGCAGCACGAAATTCATCTGGAGAAACGAAGCCCGCAGTACGAATAGCCTGCACTTACTCAACATCTTGGAAAGCGCATTAAAAGTTACGGCACTGCTGCACTAAGAACTAGTAGTTTAGTTTTAGTGACAGATAATTACTACCTTGGCTGAAACGCTTTCTGGTTGCGAAAGCGCGGTGTAAGCGGTAACCGTTAGGGCAATCTGTGTTTGAAAGTATCACCTCAGTGACAAATAAAGTACTTCAGGTATTACTGGCCTGTCTGCGACCTGATTTTGTGCTCAGAAAGAGCCAGGCACATTTTCTACCTTATAAGGTAGGCCTAACTTGACATGATCTCTTGCAAAATGTACAGGAGACTCTACTACGATTAGGAATGCAGGTAGCTTGGTGGCGTTCCATTATGTAATCGACATTTCTCTTTCTAGGCTCGACCCGCCAGAACAAGGGTACACGGGAACCAAACTTTACTATCCAGTTCATCTCTGTATTACGCTAATCGACTTCGATTTTTATCCGCTTCCCCTGCTTACTGTACTTTAGCCTATATCGCACTATAAAATTTCGTCTCCCACACTTTCTTCCACTGTCAAACTGACAACTTTTTGATGCCTTAGGAGGTGTCCTATCAAGCGATCCTTCATTTACTCAAATTACGCCACAAATTTCTTTTTTCTTTTTTTCAGTTCTTTTCAGTTCTCCATGATTAGTTATCCGATCTACCTATCTTATCTTCAGCAGTATCCTGTAGTATCACATTTCAAAAGGGTCTATTATCTTCTTTTCCGAACTGTTTATCGCCGACCTTTCACTCCATACAAAGGTACTCTCTAGACTAATACATTCAAGAAAACGCCCCTAGCACTTATATTTATATTCGATGTTAACAAATTATTTTTTTCGGATACGCTTTTCTTGATTTGCCAGTCAGCATTTTACATCCTCTCTACTTTGGATACATTCAGTTTCATGCCCAAATAAGAAATCTAACCTAGTAATTTCAGTTTCTCACTTCCTATTATAATTCTCCCAACATTACCTGATTAAATTTAACTACATGTCATTATCCTACTTTTATATTTTTTCATCTTATAACCTCTTTTTAGGGCACCGTCCACTCTTTGCCACCTCTGGCAGAATTACAATGGCATCGATAACTGACACAGTTTTTATTTGTTCTGGACATATATAGAAATGAGACGTCTTGTTATCAACAATCTTCAAGCTATCCACAGAATTTCTTTTGCTGGTAAACCATTCTGTAAACATTAGGTTTCTGGAAACCAAAGTTCAGTTCAGACAAGGATAAACTAGACTTTCTGCCGTAATGGACATAATTCAGGCTGTGTCATCATGTTAATTCGTCAAGAACACAAATTCTTAGTAAACTTGACAATTACTTTCTAGTAGCTGTTGGTTTTAGTAAGAACTGCCACCAGTCCCTTTTTAGCGACTTATTATCCTATGACACAGCTTTATTATTTGACAGTTAGCAATCGCAGGACTCCCGTTTTTAAGACCACGTGCAGCCAGTCACTGCCTTTGTCGTGAAGCCACAGGGCCCTGTCACATCAACCTTAGCTTGTAACAGCACGTTATCTACAAAGTAGAGGTCCTGTTATTACCAACAATCTCATGATGAGTCTTGAGTGCATAGAAAAGTAGCACTTGAAATAGCAAATTGTTTCATGAAATTTCAAAGTGTTTAGTTGCAGTTTTTACCAAAATCTGCGTGTTATACGGCACAATCACTAATCAGTGTTCACATTGTACGACATGAAGCTATTTTCTTTTTATTTTGAGACAATGGTGAAATTCATAAACATGCCAATAATTATATTACAAGAAGAAAGAAATGAAACAAATTAACTGAAAAATATAATCGAGAAACGTAGAAGTTTTTGAAGTCTAAATGCTAGCTTATTTTGTTGAGGATGAGGAAAGAAATCCGCCAAAATCTGACTAAGGGAATTACAAGGTAATTCGCCTACAAGGAAAAACTATTCAGTGCCTACATCAGTACTGGTGTACGATTACATGAAACCAGTCCTTCCAAAATAAAAATCCACTCTCTGAACTACAACATAATCAGGAAAGGGCAAAAGAAAAAGATTAAATAATTGTATATGATTATTACACATTTCACAGCTTTATGTCACACCTTTATTGTATCATTTCAATCAAACTGTACATGGCTCTTGGGGTTTTGTCAAATCGCTTGTGCACTATAGAAATAAACGTAAACAGCCCATCAATGGGAACTTCTCCATTCTAACAATGTACAATGGTAGCTCGTTTGGCTCTGACAATGGTAATCGCTGGTACCACAGAAAAATCTTATCTGCAAGGAATTACTATTGTAATATTCGAGTACAAAATGTTTATTAAACTTAACGACACATGATTCTGCAGTTACCCGGTCAAGACTCGTTGGGATGAAACGTTCAGGCTAGATTTTCAGGAGTTAATTTAACGATAGTGAATCGTTATTTAGTTAGCGAAGTAAGTATAACAATGCGTTGGTGAATAATATACTCGGTCAAGCTGTAAATATCGTCAGTAGATATCACGTTCACGTAACATTCTTATTGACAACGTCAGTTAAGCGAAGATATAATATTCCAAAGCGGGTTTTATGAAAATAGTTAAGAGTGTCTTCTAAATTTGAATTATCGGTACCTCGAAACTAACTCGCTGAGCTGGATCCGGACTGATGGAAGATTTCTTGATAACACCGAAGCTCTTGGAAAAGCAGGAGGCGCTATCTTGACCTTACCTAGAAAATAAATGAGAGAAAAGGAACATTAGTTGTGATCTGAAATTACTAATATCGCAGAATTAAGTAACGTGCTCCTAGCACACACTTACAGGTATTTTCTGACATAAGCACACTCCACAGTAATGAAGACCATTTTGACATGGAAATAACTGGAATCGCTATCGTGATAATTGACTACAAGACACTTACGGAAGATAGCAGCAAACAAATATGCTGCTACAACGGCAGCTAAACATTCGGGATTGATTTTGAGATTTAAAGAATCTATTGTGCATCTTTTTATATTTACCGAGGGAAGATGTGCAAACTGCTATTCAAGCTGTTGTCGGTGGGAGACTTCAGATTCCCACAGTATGCAACACATACGAAACTAACTCATCGGCTAAATGAGAACTTCTGTTTTTCTGCGTTGCGCGTTGTTGTATTATGGCAATGGCCGCTCGTTGACATCGTTTGCTGTCCAACAATTGCCAGTGTCAATTTGTTTATTGCATACGTCGTATTTTCTTTCCCGATGACGATAATTATCGAATAGGTTGTTCGCCATAGTTAACTGCGTGCAGTAAATCTTACGAGGCTTGCTTCCCGGTTCAGCTTCGGTGGATCGTTGGCCATTAGCAAAGATTTAGAATGGGAATGAACTGTGTGAAAAACATTTAAGCGAATAGCATGTCCTACCGATGTAAATAAATTTAACAGTATCATGTCGCGGTGCTGCACGAAACTCAATCGAAAGTCGCATTGGAGTAACGTAATAAACGATAAATCTAAATAACTGACTGATAACACAGACATGTGGCACTTTTACTACATACAGTCAATTTTTTTCTGCCGCTCGATCGTCTGTTTCTGACTGATTCATGACATTCACAACTACGCTAGTACTTATTTAGAGAGCAAGTGAGGTATTTTCCCACTTCAATTTTTTTTTTTTAATTCGAGTCTTTTCGATATAGAATATTTGTTCCAGCGCCATCCACAGGGTGAGCCATAAAGTTGAATGAAAAACTGACCATAACATCGCTTTCAAATGATTAATTCAGGAATGTTGCTTTTTTTTGTCTTTCCTGTCTCTTGAGAAAGGTTACATTATCGGAAACATAGATGACATTCATGTCTGAACTGGCAGAATTAAGGAAATACAAACTAGAAAGTATTATTTTGTTATTTCCTTTTTCGCAGTTTATAATGACGTTCACAGTTTCTGACATTAGAAAATATTACGAAACATCTAGCGTATTTGGAGTTTTTCTGTAAAAGTAGTATTTGATCTCTTTTAGCGTATTAGGTTCAAAGGAACAGTCAGAAACGTAAATCTATTAGCTGTTTTCTTTTTGAATTTCCGCTTTTACAATTGCTGCAACATTTATCAAACACTTACAGTTTTTGATTAGATCAGCTTTAATGTGAAGTTCTCTGGATGTCAAATATAACAACACAATTTATCTTTATCAGAATCTATATCATTATACCAGTCAGATCAGTTTCCAACACAACGTTTCTTTATATTTATCATTCCTCTGTAGGCGGTATGTTGCCATCACCTATTCTTACTACATTGTGCCAGATTTTCAGTAGATCCACATTAATGAGTTACACACAGCGTAACCGAACAGAACAGCAGAACGGTGTAGGAGGAGAAAGCTTTATTATCACTCGAACTTTCTCCCCAACTTATTCCGCTCTACTCTTCCAGTACCAAGTTAATTAATCATGGATGCTTTAGAATTCGTTTCATGAGTTCAATTTTTTCATGATTGTTCTTCAGTCATTAACTTTTTGTGTCCTATTTACGTCCGAGGCGTTTAGAAGAACTCCGTTTTCGAAGAACACAGTTTTTTATTACCATGTTCATCGATTTATGCTCTCCGGTGTTTATATAGATGTCAGATCATCGTTTACCTCATTCATTGATGGTAACCCAAAACGATTTTTTCTCTCCCAAGTCGTAGAAAACTTCCTCATTGGTTTTTCCCTTTGATTTTGGAATCCTTAGGACTCTTCCCCCAAATGATATCTTTTAGACTTCAGTGTATCCCGTTTTGGCTGCCTACTGTCTTTGTCACAGAGACATGTAGGGCAACACCCCAAAGAAAAGTTTTTGCACAGTGTTTTCTGGTGTTTAACCAAATATTTTTCGATGTTAGTAGCTCCCTCTTATTCTGGAAAGCTCTTTCAGCTTGTGAAATTCTGAAT
Organism: Schistocerca nitens; assembly: GCF_023898315.1. Lineage (NCBI taxonomy): Eukaryota > Metazoa > Arthropoda > Insecta > Orthoptera > Acrididae > Schistocerca > Schistocerca nitens. The sequence continues at coordinate 19,885,679 of NC_064619.1, forward strand.
TTAATCTGTCATAATGTACACTTCTGTTATTCTGCTACCCCATGTGACTAAAGCTGGTGAACTAAAGCTGGTGCCTGCAGATTTACAGAATATTTTTAATCGTAATACTGACATGTCCATGGTAGCCCAAATCAAATTACGTGTCTCTGCCAACCATGTAATAACTGCAAAATGCGATGCGCCTGATCTTGCAGACATTTGGTGTGATATACTTCCCAGTTATTTAAAACTAATAGAAAATTACTAATATGATTCCCTGCTGCGCTAGTTCACTTATTGCCTCATCCGATGTTTTGTAATAAGCTATTCTAATGAACTGAAAATGCTCCCACACAAATGTTTCAGTCAATTGTAATCAACATAATTAGCATCATCTTTAAGGATATTCAAATCTTTAACTTAAGAAAACTCTTAATCAAAAGCATTTAATGGTAGTAAGATTCCTGTAGTGTTAACTGAGTCAATTTCTCCAGTATATGCTTTTTCCAAGGGGTCCAAGACTCACGGTGTCTCCAGAGAATCGCTGTGAGAGTTTGAAGGTACGGGAAGGAACTGATACGAGGTTGATGCTTTGAGTTGGTTCTGAGAAATCTTTGGATAGTAATTTTAAACCGGTTGGATATGGATTCGAGTCCCCGTCCAGTATGCAATATTTATCTCGTTAAAAATATTTTCACTGCAGAATATACTCTGTTGAAGTGAAAAATTTATGTCAGTAACATCGTTGACGCTAGGGATACGACGAACGCTGCGTTATGTGGTTTCCCTCGTCGTGCTAGTCTCTCAGAATCGTGAAGGAAAATCTCCAGAGTTTTTAATGGCTCGCAAAATATTTTTCTGGGAAATATTTTTCTGAGAACTTCTCATATTTCTGGGAAATACTTGATTAGGAAAGAAAAGTACATACGATATGGAGACAGTAACTCGCATTAGAGCCTCTCCCGCATAGAATAATTAGATTAGTGTCATTAGATTCGAGTCATGTTTCGTGAGACAGATTTAATTTGCATGCGTTTTACAACCTGGCTTCACCCCTCAATGATGTGGAAATTCGCCAAGAATGATAAGTGGTTTGCATTCTACGGTAAACTATAGGTCGCCTTCCCGCAGATGGGTAACTGGAGTAGATTAGGGACACGCAGGTCGGCGAAGTGACTTCTAACTGAAAGACTTACAGATCACTGAGCTACATGAAATTATTATTATTATTATTATTATTATTATTATTATTATTATTATTATTACTATTATTACTAACTTTCAACAGTTGGTTGAGTTCTGCACTAACTTTACGAATAATTTAATCTGTACACATTCACTTCTCTCACAAACTTAAAATGCGTCTGCTTAGTTTGTTACGTGCTGCACGATTATTGCATTCCATCCGTAGTTTTTAATTTATTTACTCCTTCTAATTCTATATCAACGCTTAACGCTTATTATGTAATGATGCGAATTTGTTACAGTTTGTACAAGTGAGCCCTTATCCTACAAGACACTTGCTGGAGACAGCTTTTGCTAGTTGTTTAGGTAAATCAGTACACGTAAGAAGCATTACATTTTCCTGGAGACATATTCAGTCTCAACTTTATCTTCGATAAGAATAGAAGCTGGAGTAATGAGTTAAAACTTGTGTCAAAGCCAGGACTTGAACCCGGGTCCCATTCCTAAAAGGCAGATGTGTTATCCCATTCATAACCCTAGTCCAAGACCCTTCATAACACAAACTTCATTTCACACCTCACCACATCGTGATTTTCGCCTTCTTAAATCGTCAATATTGCCGATATTCTCCGACACGAGTATGGCGCTCTAGCTTTGTATGTAATGGGGAAATCCTGCTTGTACCTCAGGCGCAGGTGATTATAGATCTGATGGAATTACATTTTTCTGGATACATATTGGGTTGTAACTTTATCTTCGATAAGTTGAAGTAATGACTTAAGACCCGGCAGTGGCAAAAATTTTAATTCGTTAGTTCAGTTTTTATCCTTATCGAGACCATATTGACTCCTTATGTAAGTCTAAGGCCGATTTTTTTTTCCATGCTCTTCAAAGTGGAAAACGAATCAAGGGTACTACATTGTCGATAACAGTTAATTATACGCTAACAGAAAATGGAAAGAAGAAAACAAGTGGAATCGCACATTAGAAGGCCATTTGAGATGGAGTTCAACCAAGTGCAACTCTGAGATCAAGAGCTTGGCACAAGAGAACAACTCGTGGCTGCCTGCATCAACTTGCTCGGAAAACTGATGATTCAAAACAAGCTCGGACCGTGAGTAGATAGTGAGGAGGGCTACTGTGTTCTTTTCCAAGGAAGCATAGCGGTATTTTTCTTAAGCGATGTAGGAAAGCCACGGAAAACGTAAATCTGGATGCCTTTGGTGGGATCTGAACTGTCGTTCTCCCAAATGCGAGTCAAGTGTTTCACTACTGCACTGCCTCGCGCTGTAAAGAGCAAAATGGAAATCAAGTTCAGAGAAACAGACGAACCTCTTCTGTATCGTATCCAACAAAAAATTTACAGAGTTGTGTCGCAATGTCTGTCGCGCTAGAATCGTAATCATGTTTTCATTTCCGCGATTTCTTAAATTCTGTTCAGACAAATCCTGGAATAGTTCAACAAGGTTTCGGGCGATTCCTTCCCCATCCGTTTCCAACTACCTAATAATCTCTCTTTATTGTCGTTAACGGTGCCAAGACTTTGTATCATAGCCATTCCCATTATCTTCACAGGAAGTAAAACTAAAGGTATTTTGTGGACTACAGTACATGTGCTATAACCAATGAAATTACCTCCTTTGGAAAGAAGTGAAATTTACGAGGGCTAATTTCAGAGAATTTCTAATATTTTCCATAGTTACCTGAGAAGAAAAAAAATAGTACATACGAAATTAATATAGCGGTAATAACTTGCAGTTCAGCCTCTTCCGAGTAGGACTGGAAATACGTCTATTGCAAGGTTTAGGAGCTACATATGTAGGAAAGAAAACATGAAGTATATATTGAAGTAAAAAAAGGTACCCCGCATTCTAAAAAACGGTTAACCATGTAGCATCATCAGAGGCAGTTTTAATCACTGACTTTCAGGCTTTTTGTAATAACGACGAAAAATAAAAATACTGACTGAAATCCGGGCAGTTCATGGTCCATACAGACATACTTCGTCATTGTAAGAGTTCTTACGAATTTGAAAGACCACATATTAAAGACAGTCCCACAGTGACGCATGAAATCCATGTTATTTTCAGCCAAAGACAAGCCAGATAAGACACGGTATGAGCATTTGTTAGTTAAAAGATGGAACCAATCTACAAAGCAGCAACAACATAGTTCCATTCACCTCCCATCGATTGTGCTCTTGTGTAGATCAAAGTGTCTGCATATATATTGCTGCCGAAACTCCAATCTCGCGGTTCACTTTGGTTTCTTGGTTGTCACAATATCTAGATTTTAGCCAGTCCTTTCCAAACAAATGATCGATTATACTGTGTAATAAAAGGTCATTCATTTTCGAAGCAGGTTACTAGCAAAGCGATAAAATTACTGGAAATAAGGATCTTGCTGCACACTCCCCCTTTCATTCGAACGACGAAATAATACTTTACTTACATTATGCTCAATTAGCATTTTAATGTCAGAGTTAGCGACAAAATTAATTGATAAGTGCAGATACTATACGCAAAAAGAAAACACACAAGACTTTGTCATAATTCGCTTATTAAACGAAATGGCTTTTTAGTAGGAACTGATTATTTTCATCGAAAATAGATTCGAAGCATTTCGTCAAATATACTTAGGAAGTGAAAAACATTACAACAAAGTTTCGTATTACTATGAATCCAAATAAATGTAGTATTGTTTTATATAAGGCATGGTGTGAATGAAAACCCATAAATCAGAGAATTGGAGCAAATGTTCAGCTTACTTTATGTATTTGCAATAGGAGTCGCATATGACGAGTTTACTAACAAATCAGAAAAGAAGAACCGAGAGTAGAGATTCAGCTGACTCTGCAATAACATCAGGATTTGGTTATATTAAAAACACATAATGAAATTAGAACACAATTGACAAATATGTAGTTACGTATTATCTCCGTTTTTAATAACAATAGCATAAACGTTCCTGCAAAATCATGATGAATCGCATAACAGACAACAGAAATGTATAATGTTTAACACTGAAGGATTTGGAACTGAGATGAATCCAGCAGTACTAAACTCAGACATACTTGTAGATATGAAGACTCGACTTGTGACACAGTAAAACTTAAAAACAGTTATGTAAGTACATTAAGAACATAGCTTTCGAACAACATCTCTAAACATGTTTTAATGAAATAATTCAGAACAAACAGAAGAAAGAGGAATCCATACGTATTTCAATAGACATGCAAACAATGGTAAAAGAGCAGTCATAAACTTTGTTAAAACTGCATAATAGTTCGAAGGAGTTCTTTTGTTGATATGAAAATATCTGTATCTGTACTTCTCAGTGTCACCCACAAGACCTCACAGGTACGAAAGAAAAGTAGCTTTCTTGGCAGGACGCTTCTGTAGGATCTATGGGATGATCGTTTGCAAAGATTCTGTTGACAAACGCACACCCTACGCTTAAGCTCTGCGTTTAAGTCCTCGTTGCTTTTATCGTTTGTTGTATCAGTCGAAGCCGCACCGTGGCCCTCATTATTCTGAGTCACGGTACGGTAAGTCGCTCCTACTTGCCAGTTAACGGCCAGAGTCGCCATGCGCGACAGCCTGTTACTGTCGCCAATGAGGCCCGTCAGTAGTCCTCATATGTTTTCAGATATTGCTTCTCAAGCTGCATTATCATAATTTGATACAGGTAGATCGCAACCATTGCCCCTCTTTAATGAGCAAGTACCTTTCACAATGACTGGTATCTGCTGAGACATCATCTGCTCTCGGTTGCTGTCCACCTCCGCCTTTTCGGTGTCTTACTGTGTGGACTCCCGTGACGCATATTTTAGTCGATAGAAACCTTACCCGTATATCTGGCTTCAGAATCTTTATAGTGTATTTAAAACATTTACTACTCGTACTTGATACAAGTTTGCTATATTAATATCCAGCAGAAACTGTGTGTTCTTTTTTCTGGAAAGTTCACATAACACTTGCTGTTTACCCGCTGATTTCTAATGAGTTCTCCAGGAGGGACGGCCACTGTTAGAGAATGTTGGCCACAGTCTTCTGGACTGTGCTATGTTCGGCAGTATAAAACGCCGCGTTGCCATAAATCACTGCACTTGCTGTTGGGATTCCATGAACATATGAAATCTGTTTACCAACTCATATCATTGTTTTACTGGAACAGTCAATTAATGACAGATTGGATATGAAGTGCGTAGTGAGCGGGTAATTTCTTTCTACCGGTTTCGCACGTACAGCGTGAAATAGAAAGGAGGGTTTTGAAGCACAGTTAGATCGATATCGAAAGCTGTGGCACATTTTTATAGATACAAGTTAACCGATAGAATTCCCCGCTTGCCGAAGCCAGTGTTAGCGAGTTGTATTTTTTTTCTTTTTTACTACTTTTCTTTTGGTATTTGGTATCCAGATTGTGGTTTTCTGATTTATGTTGACCACTCCCAAGTAAGAAGCAAGATAAAAAATGTGTAAACAAATGTTGGTTAGCTACAATGGGGACATTAACCAAAGGTTTCTTTTTATTCTAGTTATGTTCGCTACGAAGATATGAACAGCATACGCCTTTTTTAAATAGAACACCATATTTTTTATTTGGTGATGCACTTTTTTCCCCTTAAGACGTGCTCAAAAACGAATCACAGGGCACCATTCATATTAAACATGACCTTATTAAAAAGCTCGCATAAAACTGAGTTTGATCCTCATGTACTACCACACCATGAAGGTAAACGGGGTGCCGTAACACGCCCAGTTGCTGGAGTAGACGGTAAACAAATGGAAACACAAGGAAGATATACACACTTCATTTAGTCAACCGTCTTTAGTTGAAGGTCTGTGTGAGTAGTGTGCACACCAGCGAAGTGAACTGGTGGGTTGTGATAAATACAATCATTCAAGAATATTTACAGTGTACAGTATTTAAAAGTGAAGTATTGTTCAGCAAGTAGAGTAGCACTGCGTCTCATAAATATGCCCTTTGGCAAATTTATTTCGTGTTTCATCCGTCTATGTCAACGGGAAGTTTAAAATTTGAAGAGTTTTTCTTATGTTTCATGAGGTATACATGTAACTGGATTTTAAATTAATAATTTGTATCTTTTGTTGTCATGATAAAGTCAAACATTTTCGACTAATTACTCGTAGAATGGTGTTTTTATTTTGTAATGAAGTTAGATATAAGTCCAGCCTACTTCACTGTCTATGACTAATAATAAATCTGTAAAAGCGTCGTGTCTACCTGTTTCGGAAACTACCTGATGCAAGTGACTTGAGCTTCGTTTGGGGCATCGCACAGGCACAGTTCATCAGAATCGCATCAGAGAAGAAAAGATATCTTTAATTAAAGTTTTACTAAAACTGAGCTTGTCTGTATTCCTGAACACGCTAATCTCGAAAATTACTAGACGGGTTTTTATAGGGTTTTCACAAGTGACCTCAACTTAACTAGGGGCTCTCTATAAACTACTTTGTATCAAATTGGATCACGAAAAATAATAATCACACATATTATAAAAATGTATGGATGTAGCACATCTCCAAAACCACTGGATCGATTTTAACCAAATTTGGTACACATATCACTTACTGTCTGTAAAGAATCCTGTGGGAATAAGCACCACCTGTCTATCAAAGGGGTGGGAGTGAGGGTGAAAACGAAATGTAGACTACGAGGTGCGAATACTCAGATTTTATTCTTTCAGTATTTGTGAACGAGACACTACACATGCTGGTAGATGACATTCACCGGGCATTCGCCATACCCACACCCTGCCATCGGATCGCCGCATTGTGTACCGTGATTCGTCACTCCACACAACGTTTTTCCACTGTTGAAATCGTCCAATGTTTGGCATTTACCGGCGCGATGTGTGCCTTATGAGGAAGCCGCTCGACAATGAAATCCAAGTTTTCTCACCTTCCGCCTGTCATAGTTCTTGCAGTGGAACCTGATGCAGTTTGGAATTCCTGTGTGATTGTCTGGATAGATGTCTGCCTGTTACAAATTACAACCCTCTTCAACTGTCTGCAGTCTCTATCTGTCAACAGACGAGATCGGCCTGTACGCTTTTGTGCTGTACATGTCCCTTCACGTCTCCACTATCACATCGGAACCAGTTGACCTAGGGATGTTTAGGAGTGTGTAAATATCGCGTACAGTCCTACTTCTCTCATATCTCCTGAACTATTGAACTATGTGTTGTAAAATGATATACCTTGGCAGGCGCATTCAGCATCATATATGGATGCTTTTTGCTAAATGTGTTGCGAGGACGCAGTGTATATATATATGACGCAAACGTTACTTGGGAGGGGCAAGATAAAGAGATAAATGAAACCCCTTCTATAAAATTTATGCCTCCATTTGACAAAATTTAATACTTTAGGACTACAAGTTAGATATCATTAAATAGGCTCTGCAAATATTGATGGTTAACATTTCCTCCCGCGCGAGGAGGTACTTAACATCTGAGGTCATCAGTCCCCTACACTTAAAACTACTTAAACCTAACTAAACTAAGAACGACACACACATCCATGCCCGAGGCAAGATTCGAACCTGCGAACGTAGCAGCAGCGCGGTTCCGGACTGAAGCGCATAGAACCGCTCGGTCATAGCTGCGGGCCGAAATTTTTGGAAATTTGGTTCTATGGGACCAAATTGCTGAGGTCATCGGTCCCTACGCTTACAAACTACTTAAACTAACTTAAACTAACTTACGCCAAGGACAATACCCACACAACCATGCCCAAGGGAGGACTCGAACCTCTCCGACTGGGGAAGCCGCAAGAACCGTAGCTACGCGCCCCAGACCGCTCGGCTACCCCGCGCGGCCAAGGCAAGGACAAACGGCTCTGAGCACTATGGGACTTAACAGCTGTGGTCATCAGTCCCCTAGAACTTAGAACTACTTAAACCTAACTAACCTAAGCACACCACACACATCCATGCCCGAGGCAGGATTCGAACCTGCGACCGTAGAAGGCAAGGACACTGATTACCGGCGAATAGAACGTCATAGTTTCAAATAGTACCCTTGATACATAGGCAGCAGAGGAGGATTCGGCAACACATTAATCATGTTAGACATTTTTGGCCACACAAGACTTTGGTCCGAATATATACAAACGGAACAGCTGCAGTGAAACAGTAAGGCAAATGGAATGACTACTCGCCGAGGAAGAGGTTAAGCTTCGCGTAATCACACAGCGTTACGCGGGTCTGAATGGTGATCGTCAAGAACGACAAGGAAAATTAAAAATGAACTTTTGCAACGCTCTTTAAAAGTAAAATGATACTGCTTACAGGACGATAGACTAATCTGTCGCTAGAGACATGTGATAATCGCAGCAAATTCAGACCTCGGTTCGGACGACTAACATTCGGGTGAGTTCCGCTCTTACGCACCTTCAGGTCGCTGGCGACTTTCAAGACATGGAAGGAAGAACAAGGGGTAGGAAAGGGGAGGAGAAAATCCATATAGATTCGGCGACAATGCCTAGAGGGACCCGCCCCCAAGGCAGCCAGAGTTCGCCTCGCCACACCGTGAGTTATGGCTGGACCGTAGTTTACGGGTTCGATTCCCGCGAACTGGCGGCCTTGCGTGATGGAGCACCGCAAACGAGCAAACTTTATAGTCTCTGTAACATCGGCGCCGAGATTAATGCGCGCGAAGGGTCGAGGTGGCAAAAATGTGGGAAACGATTCTCTTCTGCGTGGGGACCGAGGAGAGCTTTTGAATAACTTTTTCCGCGGGCATGAACGCCGATTTATGTGGAAGGAGGGGGGGGGGGGGGAAGAAGCCGAGTTATGCACTGGGCTAACGGCTCCTTATATTGCCTCGTAATGGATCCAGTCGTAAATCACGGCCATACTGCACAGATAAAATCCTGGTAATCAACTGCCGCGAGTGGGCATCTGATTAATAGTATGTGATTGTCTTAGATGCGATTCAACAATCTGGTGTATATGCTTTATTACAACTCAGATCGAGTTTTTAGTTAGTTAGTTACGTGTTCCACAGATCATTCGAAGGACTCTTTTATCGAAGTGCTGTGGAACGACTGAGTCTATAGGATACGTGAGCATGATCAGTGTTACTATTAATGAACACACTTTTTAGTCATATTCACGTAACTCCACTTGAAAACTATATTATTTTACAGACTACCAGATTCTAAAAAGAAATCGGCCGTGAATATAGGTGTGATCCTGGAGAAACGATTTTCGATCAGACGTTACATGTTATTGGACAAATGTGCAAAACTTTTTATTGCATACTGAACTCCTCTCTGAGCTACTGACAGCTGTAATAAGGAATAATAAAGATCATTTTTGTTCTGATACAAGAATTATCTTGCAATCCACGCAGAACTATGGCATCACTGAAACAGTGATATCCAGGAGGCAAGGGTATGGTCAATATACGCTCTTGCGTATGAAGAAGGAAAGGAGCTGGTCAAGGTTTTTGGGAGGTTCCCCTTCGTTTTAAGTCGAATGCTGGGCCTGGATATCGTCTCCCAAATGTTACCAATTTGGACTTCCTCTGGCCCACTACCAGCTAGCATGGTATTTTGGTTGCAAAGTTCTTGACTGCACAGTGGACCATAACGCGAACAGTCAACCCTTCCTTTAGGGGTTCGCACTGAAAAGTATTAAAAGAGTGTCCAAGTCTAGAACAGCTGTGACATAATTATTCTCCCGTTATTTTGCTGTTTCTGCTTCATGATATTCTCTCACGTTGTCGATCAGTTACTTTCCTTTTTTCAGACGTTAAGATCATGTAATTTTTCTTTCCAGCACCCATAACGGACCTGCTTCGAAACAGACCTGCTTCCGTAAATGGTTAATTCGTTTTTAGAGTACTATATTTCCAGAAGTATTACGTGTACAAACATGACTGATGCTTCAATGGAACCTTGAAGTCACCGAGTATGCTTCGTGACCGACAGTTGTTAGAAGTACAGTGCCTTGCCAGTGCAAAGTTAGATAAGAGCTTTTTGTGTTGCAATATCCGAGATGTTACCTGTCACAACAGTATGATTTCAGCCGGAATTACGAAAAAAAAACTGACATGTAAACTGAGCAGTGTGCGCTGTCGTAGACAATTTAAGAACACTGGTTATCTCTGTAAATATAAAATCAACGGTCGATCAAGTGTGTCAGCTGCAATCGTGGAAACGGTGAGGGAAAATTCCGTACGCAATCCAAAACATCAACTGTCCGCGGAAGCGACGAACTCGGAATACCACAGCAAACTGTGAAAGATTTTGCGACAGTGGTTACGTTTGAAACCGTACCGTCTGCAGCTCGTGCTAAAATTAAAAATTAAAACTAAACTCCCCCCGAATAGGCCATGAAGCCCCAAACGGTACCAACCGGCCGCCGTGTCGTCCTCAGCCAACAGGCGTCACTGGATTCGGATATGGAGGGCAATGTGGTCAGCACACCGCCCTCCTGCCCATTTTTTCATTTTATGAGACTAGTGCAGCTACTTCTCAATCAAGTCGTGCTGCAATTAAAACCTTCGTAACGCGGGAAACACTTCAGAATGAACATTTTGCTTCAAGCTGATCGAAGCAACTTTTCATTTATGTAGAAAGGCTTATCGTCACAATGTGAGCGCGTGGGGCTCTAAACATCCTCATGAAACTGTGTCGCCCGAACGACATTCCATTACTGTTAATACACTACTGGCCATTAAAATTCCTGCACCAAGAAGAAATGCAGATGATAAACGGGTATGCATTGGACAAATATATTATACTAGAACTGACATGTGATTACATTTTCACGCAATTTGGGTGCATACATCCTGAGAAATCAGTACTCAGAACAACCACCTCTGGCCGTAATAGCCGGGCGGGGTGGCCGAGCGGTTCTAGGCGCTGCAGTCTGGAACAGCGCGGCAGCTACGGTCGCAGGTTCGAATCCTGCCTCGGACATGGATGTGTGTGATATCCTTAGGTTAGTTAGGTTTAAGTAGTACTATGTTATAGGGGACTGATGACCTCAGAAGTTAAGTCCCACAGTGCTCAGAGCCATTTGAACCATTTGGCCGTAATAACGGCCTTCATACGGCTGGGCATTGGGTCAAACAGAGCTTGGATGGCGTGTACAGGTACAGCTGCCCATGCAGCTTCAACACGATACCACAGTTCATCAAGAGTAGTGACTGACGTATTGTGACGAACCAGTTGCTCGGCCACCATTGGCCAGACGTTTTCAATTGGTGAGAGATCTGCAGAATGTGCTGGTCAGGGCAGCAGTCGAACATTTTCTGTATCCAGAAAGGCCCGTACAGGACCTGCAACATGCGGCCGTGCATTATCCTGCTGAAATGTTGGGTTTCGCAGGGATCGGATGAAGGGTAGAGCCACGGGTCGTAGCACATTTGACATGTAACGTCCACTGTTCAAAGTGCCGTCAGTGCGAACAAGGGGTGACCGAGAAGTGTAACCAATGGCACCCCATACCATGAAGCCGGGTGATAACGGCAGTATGGCGATGACGGATACACACTTCTAACGTGCGTTCACTGCGATGTCGCTAAACACGGATGCAACCATCATGATGCTGTAAACAGAACCTCGATTCATCCGGAAAAATGACGTTTTGCCATTTGTGCACCCAGGTTCGTCGTTGAGTACACCATCACAGGCGCTCCTGTCTGTTATGCAGCGTCAAGGAGGAGGAGGAGGAGATTAGTGTTTAACGTCCCGTCGACAACGAGGTCATTAGAGACGGAGCGCAAGCTCGGGTGAGGGAAGGATGGGGAAGGAAATCGGCCGTGCCCTTTCAAAGGAACCATCCCGGCATTTGCCTGAAGCGATTTAGGGAAATCACGGAAAACCGAAATCAGGATGGCCGGAGACGGGATGCAGCGTCAAGGGTAACCGCAGACATGGTCTCCGAGGTGACAGTCCATGCTGCTGCAAACGTCGTCGAACTGTTCGTGCAGATGGTTGTTGTCTTTCAAACGTCACCATCTGATGACTCAGGGATCGAGACGTGGCTGCACAATCCGTTACAGCCACGCGGTAAGATGCCTGTCGTCTCGACTGCTAGTGATACGAGGCCGTTGGGATCCAGCACGGCGTTCCGTATTACCCTCCTGAACCCACCGGTTCCATATTCTGCTGACAGTCATTGGATCTCGACCAACGCGAGCAGCGATACGATAAACCGCAATCGCGATAGGCCACAATCCGACCTTTATCAAAGTCAGAAACGTGATGGTACGCATTTCTCCTCCTTACACGAGGCATCACAACAACGTTTCACCAAGCAACGTCGGTCAACTGCTGTTTGTGTATGAGAAATCGGTTGGAAACTTTCCTCATGTCAGCACGTTGTAGGTGTCGCCACCGGCGCCAACCTTGTGTGAATGCTCTGTAAAGCTAATCATTTGCATATCACAGCATCTTCTTCCTGTCGGTTAAATGTCGAGTCTGTAGCACGTCATCTTCGTGGTGTAGCAATTTTAATGGCCAGTAGTGTATATCCTGTGCCATTTCACGGTCGAAGATGTATCAGCCGTTTCCTCTGTGAGAATAGTGTGGCGTTGCAAAATGCAAACTTGGTGAGTCTATGGTTCTTTTGAAAGGGGACCTCTGTAATACGAGGATTGTTCAGAAAGTAATGCACCGCATTTTCTCTTCAACAATTCTTTATTGAATATAATGAGAATCACACACATGAAAGAATGGTGTTTTATCTACACAGCCTATTTTTCCACCTAATCTCCGTGCCTTCCTCTAGTGTGAAACAACGGCGTGTATGCCGTGTCGGTACCGTCTCCTTCCATCCTACGACGCTCATCTAAGCTCTCGCAGTACTTCCATAACATTTTGTCCTGGTGGCGGAGCCAGTGCTTCGCTGTGTGAATCACCTCCTCATCGTCCTCAAAATGTCGTAATGCGCCTGTCCTCGCGAATGACATCAGCTCTCTGCAACATGTACGGTGTGGCAGCCGCAGATGGCTTCTCCGGCCGCTGCAAACCGTGGAGATTCGCCGAATCGCCTTCTGCTGACCTCACCCTCCGTGCCCCAGCGACTAACTGCGCTTCTGTCGACAGCAGATGCTGCATAGACTTCGCACAAGAGTTTGTGAATATTTCCCTCAGTTTCTTTCTTCACAGTGTGAAATTAAATGAGGGCACGTTGTTTTGTAACGTACTTCTCAACTACAGACGCCATTTTGAAACTGTCCTGCAGCTGCGCTATCTGTCGGAAGTGACGGTAACTTGGCGGGCTCATTCCAGAGATTTCAAATAATACATACGTAACGTTTCGCATTCGTAGAATTGTTTTCGGCTGAGAAAAAAATGTGGTGCATTACTTTCTGGGGAATCCTCGTATAATATTCTTTGGTCGGAAAGGTTACTTCATTTTGAAGAGAGTAGCTGTGTGTGTTGGACAGCCTGGCTATGTACTTGGTTTGAAGAGGATGGAAGCTGGCCTACCGTGTAGTGGAGGCGGCATTATTTAAACAGGACTTTCTACTAGTACGTTTTGAGAAAAGAAAATGAGATTATATGAATGGAAGAGCGTCAAAAAGGCGAATTTTTAAGGTAATACATTTTTTTTATATTTTTATAACTTCTTATTGATATAACATTGCGCATGGTTGATTTTTGACTGCCGGCCGCGGTGGTCTAGCGGTTCTAGGCGCGCAGTCCGGAACCGTGCGACTGCTACGGTCGCAGGTTCGAATCCTGCCTCGGGCATGGATGTGAGTGATGTCCTTAGGTTAGTTAGGTTTCAGTAGTTCTAAGTTCTAGGGGACTGATGACCTCAGATGTTAAGTCCCATAGTGCTCAGAGCCATTTGAACCATTTATTTTTTATTTTTTTTTATTTTGACTGTATAAGTCTTATAGTACAACACATGATTTTGTCTTATAATTCAAACAAGTATCAAGGAAAGTAACTGTACACGGGAAAGTTATTAAGAAATATTTTGCTAACTTGTGTAGGTGGGAGAACTTAATGAAAATGTGTATTGTTGTTGTTGTTCTCTTTTGTTAGTCTTTAAGATTAGTTCCCTGTTTTCATTTACTTTCATCACTGTGTTCGTATAATCGCATTGCACATCGCGAGTTGTGTACTGAGAAGCATCTTTATGAAAGTTAGTACGATACTGTCTTATACTGCTCATCGCAATTACGGCAAACGAAATTTGATTATCGACTGTCTCATGATTATTCTAACAGTGAGAGGCTGCAGGGCAGTCGAGCGTTCCGTGCTGACAGACAGGACAGCAGATTTAATCATCATCGAAGTTCAAGTCCACTGTAAGATACAGTGATTGCCAGCGTGATTTATGAAAATAATACTATATAATATCAGAGGCTTAATACCAGCAGAACATTTCAATAAAGAGCTGTCTTGTGAATATTCAAGCAGTTTTTTCAAAAAGTCACATGCGTTAATTTTTATGTTCATTTACTCTCTAATTACAATAACAGTTTTGATATATTTACTGTCTGCAAGACTATAGATAAAGATTAGCTATGTTCAGGCCCAACATTCTAATCTGAGTGATTTGTTTTGCAGTTAGGTTCAAATGGTTCAAATGGCTCTGAGCACTATGGGACTTAACATCTTAGGTCATCAATCCCCTACAACTTAGAACTAGTTAAACCTAACTAACCTAAGGACATCACACACATCCATGCCCGAGGCAGGATTCGAACCTGCGACCGTAGCAGTCGCGCGGTTCCGGACTGCGCGCCTAGAACCGCGAGACCACCGCGGCCGGCTGCAGTTAGGTGGCATATGTAAATTTCACTGAAAACGGATTGCTTTCTCGCAGACGAATTAATTGATATACCGGCTGGCCTGGATTTCGCATTGTGTAGCGTGTGCCGCACATATTTCCGTTCAAAATTAAATTTTCCCATAATTCTGTTGCCCTGGACTGAGATTTACGTATTTCGATATCAAAATGAGTGTTACACATTACTTTCATTGTTCATGTATCTGTTATATTTATATATGTAATACCCAAGAAAACATAGTGCTCTGAAAACGAACGATTCATTTATAACAGCCGTGCATATCTCCTCCACTTGCTGACTACATTAATCACATCACCAAATACCCAACAGTAGCTGTATTTAGCTCTCCATACTTTGTTACCAAGTCTTTAAAAGCTTACGTTTGTCAGCGGAATGCTCACAACATAGCACCGGGTACTAAATTTTTTACGATTTCTGGCAATCACTTATAATGTTGTGAATCTATAGGAATAATAATAATAGTATTTTTCTGTTCTTTACGTAAAAAATAGAAACAGTCATATTCACAAGTCTGGTGCATGTCACTGCAACTATTGAAGCAATTACAGGAATTATATAACTGAAAACTGACCGTAATCTTATCTTTGAGAAGCTCTCATTAAAGCATGGTTTTATCTTTCTTTACTTCTTAATTTGTCTTAATATTTTAGCAATAATACAGCTACCCATGAACTCAGAAATCTCTTGTTCGCAAAGCTGTGAAAATTGTTAATTAGTATACCATATTCACTATGAATACATTCTGTATTTGTTACAGATCTTCAACTCAAAGCACAGATATTCTGATGCTACTAGGAGTTGTACCAACAGAAAACTGAAATCGGCGATTGCTGAAGAACTGTTAAACAGCGCACGTATCCAATATTGCAATCCTGTTAGGCTGTCATGCATGGATACGTTTTTAGTAACTTTATGTCACATGGCTGACAATATGTTGTGTATCCGCATGCAACTGACGCCGATGGGGGAACACGTGACTATTATTTACTCTGTTTTGATCAAGTGAAAGGAAACCTCGTTATAAAGACAATCACAGTTTATAAAACACATCGATTCTTTTGTGAACAATAATAACAACACTCAACGCTCAATAATCATTCAAATTGTCATAAAACTATGACAATTAAAAAGTCAAGAATTATGAGGTGTTTTCGGAAGCGGCATTGCAGTATGAAGATGCTTTATTCGCAGCTACCCGTTTCATGTCAGTATAGGCCCATATTCAGGATTATGATAGTTTATATTTCCATACTGTAGATGGAGGATTATGGAATCCCAGCTTTAGTGATTCCCCATCGACAGCGTGAAAATGTACCTATTATAAACATGAAGATGCGTCTGTACATGCGTGAAACCGGTGGTTGCGAATAAAGGACCTTCATACTGCTATGCGGCTTTTGGAAACACCTCATCGATCTTGACTTTTTAATTGTTATAGTTTGTATGATAATCTGATTGTTGAGTATTATTAATCACAACATCTCTGGGCTGTGGTTGTTCTCCGCAGAAATTCCTTTGTGTCCTTGATTTTGATCTACACCTGCACTCTGCAAGCTACAACACAGCGCATGGTGGAGGATACTTTGTACCATTTCTGGTAATTCCCTTTCCTATTTTACTCACAAAAAGACTAAGGGACAAATGATTTTCTGTATGCCTTCCTTACTTTATTCGTACTGTCCTTAAGCGAGATGAACATCGCACTAAGTGGAATTGTTCTGCAAATTGTCGCAAATTCTGGTTCCCTGAACTTCCTCAATAGTGTTTCGCGGAAAGATCGTCTCCTTCAATCCAAAGACGCTCATCTAAGCTCTCGCAGTACTTCCATAACATTTTCGTACTGATCGAAGCGAGCGACATGAAATCTAGTCGCGTACCTGTGAATCACTTACACATCTTTCCTTAATCTGAATTGGTACAAATGCCAAACACTCTGGCAGTAGTCAAGAATGGGTCGCACAAGCGATCGTCACACACTTTATTTTGTAGGTCACTACAATTTCTTATAAGCCTCTCAGAAAAACGTTTCCGACCATTTGCCTTCGCTACAGCTGACTTTACGTGCTCGGTCAATGTCATGCCGGTTCCCAATGATACGGTCAGGTATTTAATGGCGTTACTAGGCCAAGCAGTCGTTAATACTGTACTCGAACATTACAGTAATATTTCTTTTCGCATCTTCATTGACTTACATCTATCCACGTTTAAAGCAAGTCATCATTTATCGCACCATTTACGCCAGTGGAAAGTGCTCATCCGAATGCAGACCGATTTGGCTGCCTCAAAAATCTGAAAACCAACGACTAGAAAGCTGATGCAGTGACACGCACGACGGTGGCGTGATCTGCCCCGCTAACCGCCGAGAGAACATGCGTGCCTCGGTGCAGGCATTTCCATGGAGACTGACGCCAGCGTGTTCGCATTCTGCGTCCACTACATGTCTCCGCTCGCTGCACTATTTGGCTCGTGCAGTATTTCTCGCCAGCCTACGTAAATGGTGTACGTGGACTGTAAACGCAGAAGACTAGTGGAAAGCACCGCAAAGTTCAAGATTATTACTGCCAGTCGCAGTACCGGTACGTAGGCTGCAGTATTCACAAAGACAATTTATTGAGGTGTTCTCTGCATTAAAAGCGCCTGACAACTGTCACTGAAAATATGCCATGTTGTTATAATATTTCTGATGTAAGGTGTCAAATATAGAATACTTTTTTAATTTTATAACCGAAAAAATATCGGACAGTATTTGCATTACAGAAGACGAGAAAACCTCTTATAATATACTGCCTGGCAAAATGACAAAGATGAAAAAAAAGTTAAAGCACCCAGGGAAAGAGCAAATGAAACGAAACGTCACGGGTTTAGAGTGGATGTGACGTTGTTTCAGCCACTACAAAATGGATTCAAATTTACAAAAACTTGGCAGTGTGAACCCTCTTAGCAGCATGGCATTGCACCCACACCGATCTGGGATGCATGCATTGATTCGGTTGGGAGGGGTGTGATAATACTCCAAGCCAACCAGCAAGAGAAAGTGCCTGCATTCTGGCGTTGATTGTACGATGAATCTTGCAAAGATCACAGTCATATTGTATCATAACTTTGCCGCCATTACACAGAATGGAACGAAGCGTGTATGATATCGATGGATACCGTAGAGGATGCTATGGAACAAATCACTTCATTCTTGCGCTACATTCTTACAAGGTAATGCTCGAACAGAAGTCAGTCGCGAGGTTTCTAGCAAGTGAACACTGATAGCATACGCTTGTTTAGCAAACAGTTCTCCCAGTTATCGGGATGAAATAAACGTGGCGTGGACCGAAATCGGCAGGGAAAACAGAAACTCGTGATGGGTATATTTCAACTGATTTCATATTTCACAGCAGTTATTAATTTGTCTGATAGTGACATCACTAAAACTTTTTTGGGTAGAAAGGTGAATGGCAGCTGTACTCGCTTGTAAGGCCATTTGTGTAAATTTTACGTTGTTACAATGATATCTTCGGAATGTTGCAGCTTCACTTAATCCGTTCAAACTGAGAACTGACCGCTACGGTCGCAGGTTCGAACCCTGCCTCGGGCATGGATGTACGTGATGTCCTTAGGTTAGTTAGGTTTAACTAGTTCTAAGTTCTAGGAGACTAATGACCTCAGAAGTTGAGTCCCATAGTGCTCAGAGCAAACTGAGAACTGCCCACGGCGATTCAGCGACAAACGGGACAGAATGTAATGCGGATTGTGTTTTTTCCCTAACTGCAACTGTAGGGAAACGGAAGAGGCATTTTTCATTTCGTTTGTGAACAGCATTATGCAAAGTGAAGGGGGAGGGGGGAGAAAGGAAAGGAAAAGAACTAATCATCTCAGCTGCATCGGGACATGGTGCGGAATCAGCGGCGACGAGTGAAAATGTGTGCCGTACTGGGACTTGAAACCGGGATCTCCTGCTTCCTAGGCAGTTGCGTAACCACTGCGCCACCCGGAGACAGTGTTTATTGCAAATTAGCGGACTACCTGGGCACACTTCCAAGCCGACTTACATGTCATATGTCTACAGTCGCCGTCCACGTCCTAAATGCTTGCTAAATTTAGATTCCCGCTGGAGGTCGAACACAAATGTGCACCCGCACTGAAGATGGTGGATTTATTGCCCGTCGAGGTGGCTCACTTATAATGAATGTCCGCCCCCGGTAGCTGAGTGGTCAGAGCGACAGAATGTCAATCCTAAGGGCGCGGGTTCGATTCCCGGCTGGGTCGAAGATTTTCTCCGCTCAGGGACTGGGTGTTGTGCTGTCCTAATCATCATTATTTCATCCCCATCGACGCGCAAATTGCCGAAGGGGCGTCAAATCGAAAGGCTTGCACCCGGCGAACGGTCTACCCGACGGGAGCCCCTAGTCACACGACAGAGGAGGAGTTATAATGAATGAGTGAAGTTTGTTCCTTTGGACAAGTCTACAAAAACAGACACCACTCATTCGTATCGTTTATATACAGTATCATTATTTATTGCCGATACTGCAAACACAAGAGGCAGTGCCGACCTGAACGAGAGAGTTGCTTTACAGTGTGGTTAAACTGCAGAGGTGACAGTATGTGTTTAATTTAATATGTTAACTTTCTATGCTACTAAAAAACATTGCAGTATAATTCGTTGCTGACTGTGTATGGACGTTGTTCATAATTACAGTTATTATCGACCATAACGGAACAGCCGGCCGAAGTGGCCGTGCGGTTAAAGGCGCTGCAGTCTGGAACCGCAAGACCGCTACGGTCGCAGGTTCGAATCCTGCCTCGGGCATGGATGTTTGTGATGTCCTTAGGTTAGTTAGGTTTAACTAGTTCTAAGTTCTAGGGGACTAATGACCTCAGCAGTTGAGTCCCATAGTGCTCAGAGCCATTTGAACCATTTTTCGTAACGGAACACAGAAAGCAGATTGTCATTATACATTTTTAAAATATTACGATGAAAACTAGCAATTTCCTTAAATTTTAGAGCATTTCCCATTCTGTTCCATTCACCCACTAATCTCGGCAGCGCACACAGACCTACCATTAATGTCATTTACGAGTTAAACACCGCGCGGAATAGCCCCTCCCCCTTGCTCCTCCGTCAATCCGCCATCACCTCTCCTCTGCAGAGAATTCCGTCGGATGATCCAAGAAGTTTCTGCCTCATTAGAATCTGTTATGTTTACCGGAATTTCTCCTAATGGCTCTCATACTTTCACAGAGCAAGCGAAACGCATTACGGAGTCCGTTAACATCCACTGCGGTCTCGTGTTGCTCTCTTTGCGTGTCCATCATGGCGCAATTCAAGACACGGCCAGGTACTCCACTCAAGGTTAGCACTTGAAGCTTCGCAGAGCCATGGGATTGACCCTGACGGTGCGGCCCTCATCTTTCCGCCGCAGGCAGACTGCCTCATAATATTGCTCGAGGGCTTTGGAATGGACGAGTCATTCCTTCAGAGTGATCCACCAAGTCTTGTAAGCTAACGTGACGTTCAAACACAGCGCAAGCACTGGCGGCTTCCTTTAATGGAGGGGAACTGTCTGACACAGGGATCAACACTGGAAAATGATCACTGCAGTGAAGATCATAACAAACTTCGCACAGGACAGTGTTTGAGAGAGTAATATAGCAGGAAGGTCGATGGCAGATAATGACCTAGAAACAGTACTTTCGGATTCAGGGTAGGTAGCGCTTCCTGGACATGAAACCATCAACCTCTGGGCCACAACTGTCGCTCTACCAACCTCCCATCTGTCTATTACATGTTTGTTGCTACTCATACTATCAGGTCCCCAGAAAGTATTTTTACATAAAGTAAACCTCTGTTTTAAGAAGTTCGCGCATGCTTGTCGAGCCTATACTTTTTAGCTCTTCACTCTATAGTGAAAAACAACGCACACCATTCAACTCTCCATAAAAATAAACAAAAGTTCAATTTTTGCCTCGAATAATGGATAACTTCGTCCCAGTAATGAATTAAAACAGTCCCATTCCCACGGTTCTGACCAAGGTTTTTGGGAGGTTTCTCTTGCAATGAGGTAAATACTGTAACTTACAAATCACTGTTATTTAATACCAACTGAGAAACTATCTGCCGAACTATCAGCAGGCATGGTAATTGGCTGAAAAGAACCGTGACGTCTCTGTAATGGAATGGATCTAAGGCCACTCTGCTCTTTGGAGCGGAAAAAAAGAACTGGAAAAAAGTCGCATCACTGATTTGAAAATTCCTGCAGTACCGTACGGAGCATTCGAAATATAAGAAGTTAGTTTTAGAATGCCGTTTGTTCTCTTTTCGCAATAACAATTAAATACAGGCTAACAATGCATGCCTTTCGCGTGCTCATTAGTATTATACAGGATCTTACCAAAATATTCCAACACATTAATACAGCAGATACTGAACAACAGTAACAAAAAGTATACTTCGATAGGGAACATATGGTCTGTAAAGTCAACTTGTAATGTCAGGGAACATTTTCTTCTTGGTGTTGCTTATTTCAGAAAAAAAAAATTCTCCGGATTCATAACATGTCTCAAAGTTATATCATAACCTCTTCTCTCTTTTCATAAGTACCTATCTTCAATTCATAAATCATTCACTGTAAGATTTTCTTTTCTTAATTACTTTTAAATTTGCAAGTACACTACTAGCCATTAAAATTGCTACACCACGAAGATGACGTGCTACAGACGCGAAATTTAATCGACAGGAAGAAGTTGCTGTGATATGCAATTGATTAGCTTTTCAGAACATTCACAAAAGGTTGGCGCCGGTGACTACACCTACAATGTGCTGGCATGAGGAAAGTTTCCAACCGATTTCTCATACACAAACAGCAGTTGACCGGCGTTGCCTGGTGAAACGTTGTTGTGATGCCTCGTGTAAGGAGGAGAAATGCGTACCATTACGTTTCCGATTTTGATAAAGGTCGCATTGTAGCCTATCGCAATTCCGGTTTATCGTATCGCGACATTGCTGCTCGCGTTGCTCGAGACCCAATGACTGTTAGCAGAATATGGAATCGGTGGTGGGTTCAAGAGAGTAATACGGAACGCAGTGCTGGATCCCAACTGCCTCGTATCTCTAGCAGCCGAGATGACAGGCATCTTATCCGCATGGTTGTAACGGATCGTGCAGCCACGTCTCGATCCCTGAGTCAAAAGATGCAGACGTTTGCAAGACAACAACCATATCTGCACGAAGAGTTCAACGACGTTTGCAGCAGCATGGACTATCAGCTCGGCTGCGATTACCCTTGACGCTGCATCACAGACAGGAGCGCCTGCAATGGTGTACTCAACGACAAACTTGGGTGCACGAATGGCAAAACGTCATTTTTTCGGATAAATCCAGGTTCTGTTTACAGCATCATGATGGTCGCAGCCGTGTTTGGTGACATCGCGGTGAACCCACATTGGAAGCGTGTATTCGTCATCGCCGTACTGGCGTATCACCCGGCGTTATGGTGTGGGGTGCCATTGGTTACACGTCTCGGTCACCTCTTGTTCGCATTGACGGCACTTTGAACAATGGACGTTACATTTCAGATATGTTAGGACCCGTGGCTCTACGCATAATTCGATCCCGGCGAAACCCTACATTTCAGCAGGATAATGCACGACCCCATGTTGCAGCTCCTGTACGGGCCTTTCTGGATACAGAAAATGTTCGACTGCTGCCCTGGCCAGCACATTCTCGAGATTTCTCACCAATTGAAAACGTCTGGTCAATGGTGGTCGAGCAACTGGCCAGTCACTACTCTTGATGAACTGTGGTATCGTGTTGAAGCTGCATGGGCAGCTGTACCTGTACACGCCATCCAAGCTCTGTTTGACTCAATGCCCAGGCGTATCAAGGCCGTTATTATGGCCAGAGGTGGTTGTTCTGGGTACTGATTTCTCAGGATCTATGCCCCAAATTGCGTGAAAATGTAATCATATGTCAGTTCTAGTATAATACATTTGTCCAATGAATACCCGTTTATCATCTGCATTTCTTCTTGGTGTAGCAATTTTAATGGCCAATATTGTATTTAAAGCTGCAGTATTATTAATCCTTTTTAATAATAAGAAATAACAAGTAAGTATCATATTCTGTACATGTACAATTTCGTACTGTGAAAGTACGACCTTTCTTCGTAACGAGGTTTCAGGTCATTTGTAAATGGCAGCAAATAGATAAAAAATAATAAAAAATAAATATTGGTGTTACTGTAAGCTGCTTTGTCGGTGTCGCCGGCTGGAAATGTATACTGATAGATATTAAAAACTGCTGTGTTGTACGGATTGTTGGCTCTGAGGTCTGCTTGGAAACACAGCGATTCATCAGCAAGCGTCACCGCTTTGTGACAACAATGGCGACTTCCTTGTAAACACACTGATTGAGTTGCAATCATTACTGCCTTGAATCAACAACAGTGAACCCCGAGCGGTTTACGTATGTTGAAATGTACAGGCTAACAAAACATCTAGAATACGAGTATATGAATAGAAACGGATAAGCTGCAGTGAGAGCACTAACAAAGCTTTCCCAACTGGCGGATTGCAGAACAGCGAAGATTCGAACACTAGCATCGCCTGTTACGAGAAAGAAGCAGTTTCCGTGCATGTATGTATGATATAGATCGCAATCCAACAGTGAGAACTCCCAAAATGAAAGGCGACACGTTGAAGACACTTCATCTACAAGTACAGGACGTAATGCTCACATCCTTGGCATCAGACATAGCCGTTTATGGAATGCGTTCCATGACCCGCAGCTACATCCTTTCCATCTTCTGCTCGTAGCAGCACTGCACGCGTTGGAGAAAATCTTCAGGTACCTGAAGATTTTCTCCGACGCGTGCAGTTCGCACAATTGTTTACAGACTGCCCTACACAAGTTATTTCCGTCAAGGTCCGGTACAGCGGAGTGACTATGTTTACTAATGAGGGCTGCTTAAATATCCACAACTCCCATGATGCGGCACATGTGAATCCACGGGGTAGTCGACCTCGTGCTCATCAACAGCGATTCGGTTTTAATGTGTGGGCCTGCATTCTCAGTGACAGGTTGACTGGGCCATACATTCTTCCATTCCACCTCAACTGTCGGAGACATCGTATCTTCGTGGAAGACATGTTGCCAGAACTGCTGGAGACTGTACCTCTGAATGTTAGACAAACGATGTAGTGGCAGCACGATAGGGTGTGTAATATTATTGGGTTTCGGATGCTCTGTATATAAAATATTTGTCATAAAAGAGAAGGATAGCCATCGAGCTGTAGTTGGTAAAATGTTACGCATCACAGCGCAAATGTTAGGAAAACAAATGTTTTTGTAATGTGCGTGTACACAAAGACGCGAGTCCAGCATTAACTGCTTCAAATAAACACTATGACCATCCGAGCGCAGATATGCAAATAACTGCCGCAGCGCTCGATCCTAATAAGATAAGAAACATATGAATCATAAAAATTTTGTCTTTTGTTATGAGTAGTTCTAGATTGTTAGTTACCTTTTACTGTTTCGTTGCTGACGTGTTAAGAAGTGCAATGTAGCATCGCTACAATTTATATAATTTTAGTGAACCAGCAGTTGTAAATTTTCGAACGAACGTTTCAACAAAGAGTGCGACGCTATGTAATATTTACGCGCACACGGAAGAAGAAATCTTAAGAAATATTGGACCGAAAAGAGAGGACATTGTCGTAGCACGGAATGTGCGGAAGAAATACGTAAGTTTTACATTCCTTGGTTATTTGTTCATGCTTAGTAATATGGAATATTTCAGAATATATTGATGTGTTAAAATGAAATCTTTTTCTTTCTATTCATTTCTTTAAATAACCTCAGTGTTCTTCTTTGTATGCAAACTAGGTTCCAGGCCAGTTCTTTATACTTGTATCTTGGTTGTTTTCGGGAGGCTACTAATATATTCAGTCTCAGATTTTATAACCATTACCGTAATGCACTTTTGTTCATACATTTCCCTTTCAATATTCAGTTAGGTCCCTTAGGTATTTGTATCGAAGAATCATTTTGCGTGAAGGCAATCCGGGTTAAATGTCGGGTTCAAACTACCTTTGCGTAATCAAACGCTATTCCTCCTGAACACAATCGAGAACCGACGCAACGCAGTTCACAAAATCTGCTCTCTCTCTCTCTCTCTCTCTCTCTCTCTCTCTCTGTCTGCTCTCTTTCTCTCTCTCTCTCTCTCTCTCTCTCTCTCCCTCTCTCTCTCTCCAACCTGCAGAAAAAAACGTAAAGACATTACTGTGAGCGCTAAATCTAGAATAATTCCAATTATTATTTCTTTCTTCTTTTTTTTATTATTATACAAGAGGTGCTAGCCCATTTCAGCACTTTCGGATATCGGTGGATCGGATGAAGTCGCCCGGAGGCCTGGATATCCAGCCATTTGACCTCCCTGTCTGTTTTTCTTCCTCTGGGGGCATAAGAAGCAGCTGGTGAGTGAAACCACTGAGGAAACCGAAGAAGACCTCGTCGCTAGGTTTGCCGTCGACGCTGGTACCATCGCAAACAGGCCAGGAACCCTCAGAAACGACAATCAGTGGTGTGCATACAGATCAATGGTCTCGCATTCGAGCAGTTCCTGTGTATGCCATTACTCTGTTACTGTAATTAGCATGCTACACTACATTCTGTGTAAATCGTCCCAACCATAATAAATCAGGGGCCATATATACACTAACTAAATACATTTGATTATATGTTTTGTGCCTCCTATATAAATTTGAACTAACAGTTTCGAGCACCCTGTATCTAATTTGCTATTGATTACCGTTTCCTTTTTAGATGGAATATCTCCAGAAGATCTAGTCATATTTATTTGGTGCTTTGGGTATTGTACACACTTACCATTGGAAGAGATAGTATCTGATTTTAAACAATAAGTGTTGGTTACAATAGCAGACCGGCAAATGGAAATGCAGTCAGATAGAATGCCCGAATAGGCGAATCCTCACTGATGTGTGCTAGCTGCTGCACATAATGCATCCTCGTCGAACCTTAGTCGCGACTGCATTTGCTCCCTCGGGACGCTTCTCAGTCAATGAATGGAGGAGAGTCGAGGTGGACGACATGGAAAGCACATGGGAAATGTTGCAGTCCATCTGCATCTACATCAACGAGGGTGAGTCAAATGAAAACCTTAAATATTTTTGAAATATTATTTATTGTGCAGAAGTGGTACAAAGCTGATCACTTTTCAACATAATCTCCCCCACGCTCAATGCAAGTCCTCCAGCGCTTACAAAGTGCATAAATTCCTGTAGAAAAAAGTTCTTCTGGTAGCCCGCGCAACCACTCATGCACCGTGTGGCGTACCTCTTCATCAGAACGGAACTTCTTTCCTCCCATTGCGTCCTTGAGTGGTCCAAACATATGGAAATAGTTTGGGACAAGGTCTGGTGAGTATGGTGGATGAGGAAGACACTCAAAATGCAGGTCTGTGATTGTTGCAACTGTTGTACGGGCAGTGTGGGGCCTTGCATTGTCATGTTGCAAAAGGACACCTGCTGACAGCAATCCATGTCGCTTTGATCTGATTGCAGGCCGCAGATGATTTTTTTTGGAGATCTGTGTATGATGCACGAGTGACAGTGGTCCCTCTAGGCATGTAATGCTCCAAAAGAGAGTCAACATAACCTTCCCTGCTGATGGTCCTGCTCGAAATTTCTTTGGTTTTGGTGATGAGGAATGGCGCCATTCCTTGCTCGCTCTCTTCGTTTCCGGTTGGTGGTAGTGAACCCAGGAACCGTCTCCAGTAACGATTCTTGCAAGGAATTCATCACCTTCTCCTTTAAAGCGCCGAAGAAGTTCTTCACAAGCATCAACACGTCGTTCTCTCATTTCAGGAGCCTGCTGCCGTGGCACCCATCTTGCAGACACTTTGTGAAAATGGAGCACATCGTGCACAATGTGGTATTCTGACCCATGACTAATCTGTAAACATGCTGCAATGTCATTCAGTGTCACTCGGCTGTTGTCCTTCACTATGGCTTCAACTGCTGCAATATTCTGTAGAGTCACAACTCGTTGTGCCTGACCTGGACAAGAAGCATCTTCCACTGAAGTCACACCATTTTGCGAACTTCCTGCTTGTAGACTTGCAGGTGTGACAAACATGTATCACCGTACTGAACCTTTATTAGTCGATGAATTTCGATAGGTTTCACACCTTCACTACACAGAAACCGAATAACAGAACGCTGTTCTTCCCTGGTGCAAGTCGCAAGTGGGGCGGCCATCTTTACACTGATACTGCGACGGTATGTGTGCATCTGCACTACGCTGCCACCTACAGGCCATTCTGCACGCTGTTTGTGGCACTTTATCCAGCTTACAGGATAACGGTGCGATAATTCGAGTTGTTATTAAAAATTTAAAGTTTTCATTTGACTCAGCCTCGTAAATGTATACTCCGCAAGCTGCCTTATAGTTTACGCCGAAGGATACTTCGTGTAGCGCTGTTACTTCGCCCTTTGTTGTTCCTGTCGCCAATGGTGCGCTGAGAGAACGATTGGTAGTTAGGCACCGATTATTTCGTACCTGGACATTGACACCACACAGTCACCTGCTGAGGATGAACAGACTTCTCGGTCGCTAAAAGCGGATTCTCAGTTCCCCAAATGTGCCAATTTTGCTTATTGACAAATCCATCCACATGAAAGTGGGTTTCGTCGCTAAACCATACCGTACTACACGCACTAATTCCCATAATCGTCCGCGGCCAACCGTGTAGTTTGAATGTCCTAAAGCAAACCGTTCAGAACTTATGACGATTTTATTTCATATAGTTCGATAACTGTCATCATGTATTTGTAATCTCCGTATCGTTTAAGCATTTTCTGGAAAATAAACACCCCCGGGCATGTCTGCACGCTGTGTTGCCAGCGATTCATAATGCAAGCTGCGCAAGGCTCAGTATAGCATTGTGAAACACCCTCTAGTTGCATTTTGCAACATAGTGCGGTAGACCAAATGGGGAATTGTCTGCCTGCTGTTCATTTTGCGGACCTATGAGTTAGGGACTTGCATGACCATAATCTGGTGACCTACATTCCCTAAAACTACCTACCTCACCATCACCTTTCCACCCTGTTACACCTCAGAACACAATTTATCCATTAACACTGTTACATCACTTACATGTTGTACACACAACTATTTTTGTTCTTAACCCACGTTATTTAACAATGTAAGCTATTCTTCATAATTTGCGGTATTTCTATTCCTTGCAATGCGGAAAGCCTAATCCTCATGGAGAAAAAAATGAACAGGACTATTTTTGTTGTTGTAAGGAACCGAATTTAGTTTAATTTTGTACTGGGAAACACTTTCTCTATAGGCCGCGGTTTCCGAGGTACAAGAAAATTCTAAAGATATGATTTTTAAACGCCCGTCCCCCTCATACACACACATTCTCACAACCCAACGGTCAAGATTTTTAGTACGTTGTTCATGACACTTCCCCCTACTACAAAAATCCATGACTGCAGTAATTTTTTCCCGTCGATATTTTTTGGTCTCTAGAGTTTGCACGCACGAATTGTATAGGCCGGATTACTTAAAAATTCTTAGCTCTAAAACTATTTCAAAGCTACGTCAACGGACGATATACGTTATACAGACTCAGTATTCCAAGAAAAAACACGAGAGAAATTTACGTTCGAGTAGTCTTACAGGGTAAGCTTTCAGGCTTCACGCATTTTAAGTCAAAAAATTCCTCCGTGCCTGAGGCAACGTCTAGGAAGGATACGGCGAATGAAACTAGTTGGACGAGAAACTGGTCCGCTGACACAGAGGTCTCAGATAAAACGTGTGAAATATCAGCAGCGTCAGATCTCCAGCGTTCCGAGTAGCGAGATAAATGCCTTCTGTTTTATGGTCGGCTCCCGTCTTTTGCGGCAGTCAAAGAAATCAGAAGACCCTGCTGAAATAACGAACATTCCTCGGAGCGGTTTTGTCACTGGCGCCTGGAAATAACGATCACTCAAGTTCTTTACGAGCCACTCCGGTATCTTCTCTACGGGTGCCGATGTGGGCAGCAACAGTAGTGGCCATTGGCGTATAAACCGTCATGCATACAAACCACGAATTTCTGTGTAAGGGCGTTACCCGTGAAACTAACTGACTTGTGTGAAGTTTCATGGTGGTCTAGTCTGAGCTTCCAAGAAAACTGATCCGCACTGTTTGTAACCGAGGCAGAAACTCTGCAGGAGAAACAGGTTCTTTGTGACGTGGCAGTGGTGAGAGGCGTGTTCAGGCAGCTGACATCTGTTTCAGTCAAGTGCGCTGTTCTCGTGTATTTCTTTCGTCACAGCAAAGAATGTCGAGGTGTTTAGTTATAAACACTCCATCATAGCGTTGTATCTCTCAGAATGTAAATTTAATTTTTTGTGTTACAGATTTCGTCTCCTCTGTGCTTCGAGCACACTTGCAACAATTCAGTCGTGTATTTCTAGAACATCTCCTCTTCAAGGTTGTGCATAGCTCATCGAAATTTCCTCGATGTCCGTGTAATCCCTGAAGCCACTTTTAAACGGCCGAAAGCCATCATTTCAAACAATTTCGTTAAGATTTTTGTATAATTGTGACTTATTTAAGAATAACCATTTCCAAAGAATAAGTAGTGTACTAAGAACTTCTACGCGTAAGAAGTTGTAACCACGTCAACTTTTGTTTTTTATAAGTCTATACATAGTCGACACAATAGTGTCTCGCTACCATTTTTATCTTTTTGTTTCAGCTCATAATGTCTGACGTTGCCTGTATTGTCTTAGTTTGTGTGAGTGCTTAACTGTGAAAATACATAGTGCGAAAATATTCAAAATTTTAATTTCAGAAGTACCTTCCACTGTCTCTGAAAGAATTTATCTTTGTGAGAAGGAAAAGTTTTATTATTATGAAGAACTAATAATTAAAATTTTTTAAGTGAATTCATGGAAGCAAGATAGCGAGTTTCAGTAGACAGAAATAAATTAAAAGTTAAAACTGCGAGAACTGTAATTATTTTCGCACGCTGCATTACGCAGCGCAGCTATAGCCGTTTTTTCATCAAATCGAACGAAAGTCTTTGACTGCCAGTATTAATGAACACTGACTTTATAATAACTCCAAAAATACTTTTTATGTGAATTTAAGTTATTTACAAGAGTGCAAAATTAATTTGGACAGGACTCGCCGGCCGGTGTGGCCGTGCGGCTCTAGGCGCTTCAATCTGGAACCGCGCTACCGCTACGGTCGCAGGTTCGAACCCTGCATCGGGCATGGATGTGTGTGATGCCCTTAGGTTAGTTAGGTTCAAGTAGTTCTAAGTTCTTGGGGACTAATGACCTCCGATGTTAAGTCCCATAGTGCTCAGAGCCATTTGAACCATTTTTGACAGGACTTGCTTACAGACTATCGTATTTATTCATTGAATAATCCATAAAATTTAAAGAGATAATAGTTCTACGAGATATTCACTTCCACTACGAACCGTGTTTTAGAATGAATTTAAAAACAGTAAATTGTGGCGTCTTCTCGCAAAGAAAATTAACAATTACTACGACCTTAGATCAGAAAGAAACTAATGTTAAAGATGACTAGCCACTACCAACTAGTCAAGAAATATGAAGATCGCGAAATCCGCCACACCCTCGGTATGTGCGACATGCCCGAAAACGTAAAACGTGCTCGCAAATTTGATAGTATTACTCAACGAAGGGATATACAAAGTTCTACGACATTTGTATGAGACTAGTCTCTCCAATATTCCGGCGTTCAGTCAGTTCTCTGGCAGTGCTTGAAATAACAGTTTTTACGGACGGGCAACGATGCTGCCATGTAACTGCTGCACTTAGCAATTCAACTTCGAAATCTGTAACAACTTTTTCTACTCCCATTGACAGGATAAAGTTCATTAAATAAGTATAGCATGGTAACATACAATTGTGGCAACGGCCTTGCCACAGTGGATACACCGGTTCCCGTGAGATCACCGAAGTTAAGCGCTGTCGGGCGTGGCCGGCGCTTGGATGGGTCACCATCCCGCCGCCACGTGCTGTTGCCATTTTTCGGGGTGCACTCAGCCTCGTGATGCCAATTGAGGAGCTACTCGACCGAATAGTAGCGGCTCCGGTCAAAGAAAACCGTCATAACGACCGGGAGAGCGGTGTGCTGACCCCATGCCCCTCCTATCCGCATCCTCCCCTGAGGATGATACGGCGGTCGGATGGTCCCGATGGGTCGCTTGCGGCCTGTAGACGGAGTTAGTTAGTTATGGTAACATACAATTGACATTGTCGTCAACTCATAACGAATGGCCGTGAAATACTGCCGAACAGGTGAAGCCTCTAAACGTATCCTCCGTCCAGAAGCTTACGTCTGTTTTGAACGCGCCGGTGTGGTATGATCTACCTAAGATATGATGGTATGAACTTACGAAAATGTAAAGGACATTATACTGACGGGAAATTTCGTTATGGAGATAATATAGCTTCGGGAAATTTGTCGGTTCATTGCTATTTCAATTCGAAGAGCTGACGTTCACAATATTACACACATCAAAAAAGTTTTGCATCACCTCGGCTCCCAGAACTCCTGAAGATAGACGTTGACTGTGGGTATTTTATGGAGAGAAGTCGCTTTGACTCTTCAGAGGTGTCACTGAACCCGCCCAAAGATGTCAACAACCGTGCATGAGCAGCGCTTATTAGACGGAGGGGGTCCGACAGCCGATCAGTTCCAGCCATTCCTCCAGGAAGGAGGTTTACGGCTCGTGTTGTCTGTAGTTCCAGCCATTGCTCCAGGAAGGAGGTACACGGCTCGTTCTGTCTGTAGTTCAACCATGCCTAGACGGTCGATACCGCGGTTCGATCGCGTCCGCATTGTTACTTTGTGCCAGGAAGGGATCTCAACAAGGGAAGTGTCCAGGCGTCTCGGAGTGAACGAAAGCGATGTTATTCGGACATGGAGGGGATACAGAGAGACAGGAACTGTCGATGGGATGCCTCGCTCAGGCCGCCCAAGGGCTACTACTGCAATGGATGACCGCTGCCTTCGGATTATGGCTCGGAGGAACCCTGACACCAACGCCACCATGTTGAATAATGGTTTTCGTACAGCCACAGGACGTCGTGTTACGACGCAAACTGTGCGCAATAGGCTGCATGATGCCCAACTTCACTCCTGACGCCCATGGCGAGGTCCAACTTTGCAACCACGACACCATGCAGCGCAGTACAGATGGGCCCAACAACATGCCGCATAGACCGCTCAGGATTGGCATCACGTTCTCTTCACCGATGAGTGTAGCATATGCCGGAGACGTGTTTGGAGGCAATTCGGTCAGGCTGAACGCCTTAGACACACTGTCCAGAGAATGCAGCAAGATGAAGGTTCCCTGCAGTTTTGCGTGGCTTCATGTGGGGCCGATGAACGCCGCTGGTGGTCATGGAAGGCGTCGTAACGGCTGTACGACACGTGAATGCCATCCTCCAACTGATAGTGCAACCTTATCGGCAGCATATTGGCAAAGAATTCATCTTCATGGACGACAATTCGCGTTCCCATCGTGCACATCTTGTGAATGACTTCCCTCTGCGTACGACATCGCTCGACTAGAGTGACCAGCATGTTCTCCAGACGTGAACCCTATCGAACATGACTGCGATAGATTGAGAAGAACTGTTTGTGGATGACGTGACCCACCAACCACTCTGAGGGATCTACGCCGAATAGCCGTTGAGGCGTGGAACAATCTGGACCAACAGTACCTTGATGAAGTTGTGGATAGTATGCCACGACGAATACACGCATGCATCAATGCAAGAGGACGTGCTACTGGGTATTAGAGGTATCGGTGTGTACAGCAGTCCGGACCACCACCTCTGAAGGTCTCGCTGTATTGTGGTACGACATGCAATGTGTGGTTTTCACGAGCAATAAAAAGGGCGGGAATGATGTTTATATTGATTTCTATCCCAATTTTCTGTACAGGTTCGGGAACTCTCGGAACCGAGGTGATTCAAAACTTTTTTTTGATGTGTGTATATCAACGTCTCTTTCCGTTACTTGATATAAGTGACCAGTGATGAAATACAACAATTTTCCAATACAATCAACTAACTTTACTTGTGCAAATATAATTAAGATTTAGGAATGGAAACATGGTAAGCGTTTGTGACAGAGTAGTGAGACATCTACCACAAGACAGTGTAAGACATACGTGAATGTAGGCGCTCGCAAAGTTTCTCGTATTGGCACGGGGACTGAAACCGTTTGTCTTAGAGAGAGGAGTTACGCTAAGATTTTCGAGATGCCGGATTCGTGTATACCACAAATCTCAGGAGACTTTGATGTTGGCAGAAAATAATCGTGTTCGCAGGGCTATGAGACGTTCCCACCTCACGAGAGAATTTTCTTTTCTCTGCATCCGGTTATGAATAATATTGCGCGAGATTTTTCTGCTCTGTCAGGCGTATTGAGGAAATTTCCATGACAGGCTGTCACTAGCAGTGCTCGACAAAGTTTATGTCTTTCATAACTCCTGAAATGCGCACTCTTAACGAACAAGGCAGTTGCAGGCATAAACCTTAGGAATACGAGTAAGCAGACTTGCTGATTGTAGTCATACTTTGAATACAGTTTTTATTGCAGCAATATGCGATGTTGGCCCTAATTTAATTACTAGCATTCCCAGTTTCAGATTTTGCAGATGATACATTGACAAGTACGTTACGTGGTTACACAGAAAAGTTCTGGTATTATTAATATTCCCAATATTTAGTGAATTTAGTTACGACATTAGTTATGTTTAACAATGCTGCACACAGCAAAGGGATTGTGAACGAGTATAAAAGAAATATTCTCTACAAACAATTAATATAAAGTTTCAATTTGTTCCTGGACTTAACTTTGAAGTTACAGGAGTCGCTCGGTATTACGCAACGTAATATGAGCCTTACAGCAAAAATCTCGGAGATTTACCATCTTGAATGTGCTGCAGAAGCTATGTTCGGTCTCTCCGTTCTTCGCACGAGTAATTAAGAGCAATATCGTTCCGTAGGCGCAATTATGTAGGCGTACACTTTACTGCAGACCAATGAACGAAAATGTCAGACTCTTCACAGTTACAAATCCATACAAGGAAGGGAGGTTCATACAGTATGAAGCAAGGCAGTACAACCAGTCGTGTGCAATGATCCACCGTACTGGTTTCAGCTTATCGAAGTATCTTGTTTACAGTAAGCAATAACTATCCGCCCATTTACCTCCACAAGATGAATGTAATGTGAAGATCATGATATTTCGATATTTATTTGATCATTATTTTATTTTGGACGAATAAATAATTATTCAGATTATGTTTTATTGGTATGTTTCATATTTCACAAAAGGGGAGGAATAGTGTCATATGACTGCTTCCTTTGGAGTTCTAGTATGAAATAAAGTTTATCAAGTTACAGTTTTCTTTAGGTTAGTGAGCTTCTTGAAATCTACATCTACATATATACTCCGCTAGACACCAAGCGGTGTGTGGCGGAGGGCACAATTCGCGCCAAAGTCATATTTCCCCCCTTCTGTTCCACTCACGGATCGCGCGAGGGAAAAATGACTGTCTGAACGCCTCAGTACGAGCTCTAATTTCCCTTATCTTTGAATCGTGCTCATTGCGCGATTTGAAAGTTGGTGGTAATAATATGAGCTCTACATCCTCGATGAAGATCGGATTTCGGAATTTAGTGAGCAGCCCATTCCGTTTAGAGCGCCCTCTATCTGCAAGTGTGTCCCACTTCAAACTTTCTGTGTGATTTGTAACGCTCTCGCGATCGCTAAATGTACCAGTCACGAATCTTGCCGCTCTTCTTTGGACCTTCTCAATCTATTGAATCAGACCCAACTGGTAAGGGTCCCATACCGACGAACAATACTCCGAGACTGGACGATCTAACGTATTGTAAGCTATTTCCTTTGTTGAAGGACTTCATCGCTTCAGGATTCTATCAATAAACCGCAATCTAATCCTTACCCGTTACTTGTGTAATCTGATCATTCCATTTGAGATCATTTCGAATAGTCACACCCACATACTTGACGGACGTTACCGTTTCCAGAGACTGGAGATTTATTTTGTACTCGTACATTAATGGTGATTTTGGCCTTGTTATATGCAGTAGGTTACACTTACTAATATTGAGAGATAACTGCCAGTCATTACACCACGCATTTATTTTCAGCAAATCCTCATTCATTTGTTCACAACATTCGTGTGATACTACTTTCCTGTAGACTACAGCATCATCGGCAAACAGTCTAAGGCCGCTGTCAATGCCATCAACCAGATCGTTTAGTAAATCGTAAAAAGCAGAGGGCCTATTACGCTGCCCTGGGGCACACCCGAAGTTACGCTTGTTTCTGTTTAAGTCATCCCGTTGAGGACGACATACTGCTCCCTGTCTGTTAGCAAACTTTCTATCCAACTGGATATGTCATCGGATAGACCGTAAGCGCGCACTTCTTGTAGCAAATGACAGTGTGGAACTGAGTCTAACGCCTTTCGAAAGTCGAGAAATATGACATCAACCTGGGAGCCGGTATCTAGAGCCTGTTGTATATCATGCACAAAGAGGGCCAGCTGTGTCTCGCACGACCGCTGTTTCCTAAAACCGTGTTGGTTTCTACAGATGAGCTTCTCAGAGTCTAGAAAGGTCATTATGTCTGATCACAAAATATGTTCGATATTTCTACAACAAATCGATATCAGTGAAATTGGCCGGTAATTATGTGCATCCGATTTTCTACCCTTTTTATACATTGCTATGGGCCTTCTTCCAGTCCCGCGGATCTTTCCACCATTCCAATGATCTCTGATAGATGACGGATAAGAATGGTACTATATTTGTAGCATAGTCAACATAAAATCTTACTGTGATACCGTCTGGGCCTGATGCCTTCCTGGCGTCTAAGGATCTTAATTGTTTTACAACCCCAGATACACTAAACACTATGTCAGCCATCCTTTCGTTTGTTTGATAGTCGAAAGGGGGAATGGTGCTGCAGTCATCGTAAACGAGTTTTTGAAAGCTAGTTTTAGAATTTCGGCCTTCTGTTTATCATCATTAGTTACATTACCCGTACTGTCAGCAAGAGAAGGTATTGAATTATTTGTAGCGTTCAAAGATTTTACGTACGACCAAAATGTTTTGGGGTTATTTTTAGAAACTGCAGATAAAATATTGCTTTCAAATTCGTTAAAAGAATCTCTCATTGTCCTTCTGACATACTGATGGCTAAGAGTTACAAGTCGGACACTGTTATAAAACTATCCGCTTTAACATGGATACTTCTATTTTCACTGGGTGTTGTTAAATTGTGTTTTCTAACCATAAGATCCACACTACTACCTGGTCTGATGTCATTAAACAGTATGTAATTCCTTAATTTTACTATATGGAATACCTCGGATATATGGAAGCATGTGATCAACCTGAAGTGGAAGGAAACAAGGTTCCATAAATACACTGAAGCGACAGAAGACTGGGGTACCTCTTAATATCGTGTCGGACTCCTTTTGAGCGGAGTAGAGCAGCAACTCGACATAGCAGGGACTCAACAAGTAGGAAGTCAGCTGCAGAAATATTGAGCCATGTAGCCGTCCATAATTGCGAAAGCGTTGCTGGTGCAGGATTTTGTGCACGAAATGACCATTCTATTACGACTTGTAAATGTTCGATGGGATCCATGTCGGTGATATGGGTGGCGAGAACATTGTTTAGAACTGGAATGAGATTTTCACTCTTTAGCGGAATGTGCGCTGATATGAAACTTTCTGGCAGGTTAAAACTGTGTGCCGGACCGAGACTCGAACTCGGTACCTTTTCCTTTCGCGGGCAAGTGCTCTACCAACTGAGCTACCCAAGCACGACTCACGCCCCGCCCTCACAGCTTTACTTCTACCAGTACCTCGTCTCCTACCTTCCAAACTTTACAGAAACTCTCCTGCGAACCTTGCAGAACCAGCACTCCTGAAAGAAAGGATACTGCGGAGACATGGCTTAGCCCCGGCCTGGGGGATGTTTCCAGAATGAGATTTTCAAAAATGGCTCTGAGCACTATGGGACTCAACTGCTGAGGTTATTAGTCCCCTAGAACTTAGAACTAGTTAAACCTAACTAACCTAAGGACATCACAAACATCCATGCCCGAGGCAGGATTCGAACCTGAGACCGTAGCGGTCCTGCGGTTCCAGACTGCAGCGCCTTTAACCGCACGGCCACTTCGGCCGGCCAATGAGATTTTCACTCTGTACCGGAGTGTGCGCTGATATGAAACTTCCTGGCAGATTAAAACTGTGTGCCGGACCGAAACTCGAACTCGGGACCTTTTCCTTTCGCGGGCAAGTGCTCTACCACCTGAGCTACCCAAGCACGACTCACGACCCGTCCTCACAGCCTTACTTCTGCCAGTATCTGCCAGAAGGTAGGAGACGAGATACTGGCAGAAGTAAGGCTGTGAGGACGGGTCGTGAGTCGTGCTTGGGTAGCTCAGATGGTAGAGGACTTGCTCGCGAAAGGCAAAGGTCCCGAGTTCGAGTCTCGATCCGGCACAGAGTTTTAATCTGCCGGGAGGTTTCTTTAGAACTGTCTACATCAAACCAGCTTTGAGCAATTGTGGCCTGATGACATGGCACATAGTCATCCACAAAAACGCCATCGCTGAATAGCTGCAAATGCTCTCCAAGTAGCCGAATACAACCATTTTCAGTCAATGATGTGTTCAATTGGACCAGAGTACCCAGCCTTTTTCACATAAACACAGCCCACGCCATTATAGAGCCACTGCCAACTTGTGCGGTGCTTTGTAGACATCTTGGGTCCATGGCTTCGTGGGTTCTGCGCTACAGTCGAACACTACCATCAGCTCTTACTAAGTGAAGTCGGGACTTAGCAGGCCACGGTCTTCCGTCGCGCAACCGATATGATATGAGCCCAGGAGAGGCGCTCTAAGGCGATGTCGTGCTGTTAGCAAAGGCACCCGCGTCGGTCGTCTGCTCCCATAGCCTATCAACTCCAAATTTCGCCGCACTGTCCTAGCGGATATGTCCGTCGTAATTCGCACATTGATTTCTGCGGTTGTTTGACGCGATGTATCTCATCTGTCAGCAATGACAATTCTACGCTAACGGCGCTGCTCTTTGTCATTAAATGAAGGCCATGGGCCGCTGCGTTGTCCGTTGTGAGAGGTAACGCCTGAAACATGGTAGTCTCTGCACACTCTTGACACTGTGGGACTCGGAATACTGAATCCCCTAACGATTTCAGAAATGGAATGTCCCTTGCTTCTAGCTCCAACTATCATTCCGAGTCCAAAGACTATTACTTCCGTTGTGCGGCCACAGCCACTTCGGAAATCTTATCACGCGAGTACAAAGGACAGCTCCGTCGATGCACTGCCCTTTTATGCCTTGTGCACGCGACACTACCGCCATCTGTATACGTGCGTATCGCTATCCCATGACTTTCGTCATGTCAGAATACTTACGAAAGTGGCTGGTGTTGTGGAACAGTACACAGGAAGTCATACGCAAGCTGATCAAGAGGCTCGCGATGTTCCAGCCTACTGACAAGGGAACCTCCCCATCGCACCCCCCTCAGATTTAGTTATAAGTTGGCACACTGGATAGGCCTTGATAAACTGAACACAGATCAATTGAGAAAACAGGAAGAAGTTGTGTGCAACTGTGAAAAAAATAAGCAAAATATACAAACTGAGTAGTCCACGGGTTGCATAGGCAACATCATGGACAAAATGAGCTCAGGAGCGTCGTGGTCCCGTGGTAGCGTGAGCAGCTGCTGAACGAGAGGTCCTTGGTACAAGTCTTCCCTCGAGTGAAAATTTTATTTTCTTTATTTTTGCATAGTTATTATCTGTCCGTTCGTTCATTGACGTCTTTGTTCACTGTAATAAGTTTAGTGTCTGTGTTTTGCGACCGCATCGCAAAACCGTGCGATTAGTAAGACGAAAGGACGTGCCTCTCCAATGGGAACCGAAAACATTTGATCGCAAGGTCATAGGTCAACCGATTCCTCCACAGGAAAACACATCTGATATATTCTATACCACACTGGTGACAGCATGTACGTCACATGACAGGAATATGTTGTCGACCCACCTAACTTGTACACCTGGCGAAGGGGTAAAAAGATTCTTCTACCTTGCCCGATTTAGGTTTTCTTGTGGATGTGATAACCACTCCCAAAAAAGTGATGAAAACATAAGAGTTTGTCACATAAACTGAAAATAAAAAGTTAAAATCTTTCACTCGACGGAAGATTTGAACCAGGGACCTTTCATTCCGCAGCTGCCCACGTTACCACGAGACCACGGCGCTCCTGCGTGCTCGGTGACATTGCATATCTTCCCATGAACTACTCAGTTTGTATATTTTGCTTATTTTTTCACAGTTCCACACAACTTCTTCCTGTTTTCTCAATTGATCTGTTTTCAGTTTTTCAAGGCCTATCCACTGTGCCAACTTATAACTAAATCTGAGGGGGGTGCGATGGGGAGGTTCCCTTGTGAGTAGAGCGGTTTAGCGAGTCTCAGGAGCTCAAACGCTGTAACAGGTATCTGGGATAACGCGCTTATGGTAATATGCGAATTTTTCCAGCATTGTGAAAGTCTCAAGGTTGAGATTACCTAAACCAGGGCATGGTCAGGTTGTGGCTAAAGGACCGTGTGCTCAAACGTTTTGCAGAGAATGACAAAATGTACTCCAACCCCGTAAGATGTTTATTAACAATTGTGATGTAGCCAACCGAATGGTTTCACAGTAGGAAATAGGAAAC
This sequence comes from Schistocerca nitens, assembly GCF_023898315.1. Taxonomy (NCBI): domain Eukaryota; kingdom Metazoa; phylum Arthropoda; class Insecta; order Orthoptera; family Acrididae; genus Schistocerca; species Schistocerca nitens. Next base: position 19,925,508 of record NC_064619.1, read on the forward strand.
TACTGATTTTTCAAGAAAGGAGAGACAGTACTGGGATAGGAGAGAAGGACTTGAACGACAGAGGAAAAGGCACAAGTGGCCGAGCGTGTCCGCTGGAGGAGAGAGAAGGGTCTGAGGAAGAGATGAGAGGTTGCAAGCCTGGCCACAGAGCAACCATCCGACTCAAACAAATAGTGAACCATTTCATTTCCACCAATCGAGTATAGTTGTGTGCAAAGTAAATGTACGCTATTATTGTTGTGGTTGTGGTCTTCAGTCCTGAGACTGGTTTGATGCAGCTCTCCATGCTACTCTATCCTGTGCAAGCTTCTTCATCTCCCAGTACCTACTGCAACCTATATCCTTCTGAATTTGCTTAGTGTATTCATCTCTTGGTCTCCCTCGACGATTTTTACCCTCCACGCAGCCCCCCAATACTAAATTGGTGATCCCTTGATGCCTCAACACATGTCCTACCAACCGATCCCTTCTTCTGGTCAAGTTGTGCCACAAACTTCTCTTCTCCCCAATCCTATTCAATACTTCCCCATTAGTTATGTGACCTACCCATCTAATCTTCAGCATTCTTCGGTAGCACCACATTTCAAAAGCTTCTATTCTCTTCTTGTCTAAACTATTTATCGTCCATGTTTCACTTCCAGACATGGCTACACTCCATACAAATACTTTGAGAAATGACTTCTTGCCACTTAAATCTATACTCAATGTTAACAAATTTCTCTTCTTCAGAAACGTTTTCCTTGCCATTGCCAGTCTACATTTTATATCCTCTCTACTTCGACCATCATCAGTTATTTTGCTCCCCAAATAGCAAAATTCCTTTACTACTTTAAGTGTCTCATTTCCTGATCTAATTCCCTCAGCATCACCCGACTTTATTCGACTACATTCCATTATCCTCGTTTTGCTTTTGTTGATGTTCCTCTCATATCCTCCTTACAAGACACTGTCCATTCCGTTCAACTGCTCTTCCAAGTCCTTTGCTGTCTCTGACAGAATTGCAATGTCATCGGCGAACCTTAAAGTTTTTATTTCTTCTCCATGGATTTTAATACCTACTCCGAATTTTTCTTTTGTTTCCTTCACTGCTTGCTCAATATACAGATTGAATAACATCGGGGAGAGGCTACAATCCTGTCTCACTCCTTTCCCAACCACTGCTTCCCTTTCATGCCCCTCGATTCTTATAACTGCCATCTGGTTTCTGTACAAATTGTAAATAGCCTTTCGCTCCCTGTATCTTACCCCTGCCACCTTCAGAATTTGAAAGAGCGTATTCCAGTCAACATTGTCAAAAGCTTTCTCCAAGTCTACAAATGCTAGAAACGTAGGTTTGCCTTTTCTTAATCTAGCTTCTAAGATAAGTCGTAGGGTCAGTATTGCCTCACGTGTTCCAACATTTCTACGGAATCTTATGTACGCTATTATAGGGAGTAATGTAAGCCTACTTGTAGAGAACTTATAGGAAAGTTTTCCATTGGCCGACCGGAGAAGCACGCGCGAAACTAAAACAATTGAAAGGTTTGTACGTTAAATAAAACGATGGTAAATCACAGTTGGGTTGGTATATAACCACTTAGCACATCTCATCTTTGAATGTAAATGTAACGAAAATTATCTGTTTACTCGGAATATTGTCATTCAAATATGTTTGCGTGCTGAACACATGAGAGATACGCAGTCTCCTATTTGCAAAGATTGCAGTACTGAGTCGTACGTGACAGTCGAATTGGGCCTCAGGCTTTATAAGCGTTAGTTCTGCAGTCCTGGAGAGAGGGTGCTGTATCGAGAAGGAGTGATGAGCTTGGACAGTGGACGTAGCGCGTAGAAATTTCTATTTGAGATGTCCCGAGATATGTAAACTGAGGAGGAAGGATGATTTTCAAGATGACTGCATTAAAGGAGAGCAATTCAGAAGAAGGTAAATTAGTGGGTTGTACCGTAAGTTCGTTCAGTTAGCTCACGCGTTCCCCCAGCCGTGTGTTCCCCAGGATAACACAGCTGCTTAACCGCCCCTGCGACGTAGATGTCGACAACTAGACGAGCCATTGGATGGTCAGTGTGTGAGCCTGGCGTTAGATCAAAGAGGGTGAACTTGTGTGTACAAGCTATGGAAGGCAAAAGTGAATGTTTACAACATCTTATGCTGTTTTACTACTGTAAGAGGAACACCACCACCTCACAATGCCGGCAGAAGATTTGTACTGTAGACGGGGACGATCGGAAGTGGTTCAGTCGATTTCGAACTGGGAATTTCGCTCTAAGAGACAAAACCCGATCTGGACAGCCAACGGTTACGGTCGTGGAACGCCGTAATGACATGACAGCCAACAATCCACGAATGACAACGCGGGTGTCGGCATCGGAGTTCAGTGTCGCTACTGCTACTGTACACAGGAACTCGAAGAAGCTGTGTTACGCAAATATTCGCGATGTATGGGTTCCTAATCAACTGAGTGAAGCGATTTTGTTTTAGCGCGTGTCCGTCTGGAACTCCTTATTGAGACGCACTCAGAATGTTCCTTCTGTGGAACGGCTTGTAACTGGAGATGGGAAGTGGATCGTTGTAACCTCCAAACAGAAAAATATTTATGATATTCACATTTAGTGTAACCTCCCAACAGAAGAATATTGTTTCAGTTCCCAATAGAAAAATTTCTTTCCAATAATAAAATTTCAACTTATAATGTGACCTTCCATTAAAGACTGACAGCACATCGAGATTAATAAGTTTTGACGTCATGGCCCTGTGAAATCATCCTGAATAAACTGAAAAATTCTTATCTCACAATGACGTCGCCGGATAACCCTATCTATACATCTGCTCCTATGGAAATTTTTGGCACAGCCCAGTGCAGTGCTGGCCACTAGATTTTCATTTGTAGGAAAACAACTGATTTTCTTTTGCTTAATCGACATTAATATGTACAGGAAAAATTCGTAAGAGCTTTAAATTCAGATAAATGACTGGCAAAAGTTTTCTTCAGAACAAACGTTATTATTGAAACATTTCTGCAAGGAATTACATGGTACTTCAATTTTACAATTTTGGTTAAGTCAGTTGTGGCAATTAATATATGCGCGCGGCAACAAGGAACAATTATATATATATATATTGCTATTTGGGGAGCAAAATAACTGATGATGGTCGAAGTAGAGAGGATATTGTGGTGTCACCGCCAGACACCACACTTGCTAGGTGGTAGCCTTTAAATCGGCCGCGGTCCGTTAGTATACGTCAGACCCGCGTGTCGCCACTATCAGTGATTGCAGCCCGAGCGCCGCCACACGGCAGGTCTAGAGAGACTTCCTAGCACTCGCCCTAGTTGTACAACCGACTTTGCTAGCGATGGTTCACTGACAAATTACGCTCTCATTTGCCGAGACGATAGTTAGCATAGCCTTCAGCTACGTCATTTGCTACGACCTAGCAAGGCGCCATTACCAGTTACTACTGATGCTGTAAAACATGTACCGTCAAGAGCGATGTTCACCATTTATGGATTAAAGTTACGTCCTTTTTTGCTAGTCTAATTTCCTTGACCTGTTCCAGACCTCACGCCAGCCTGCGTGAGCTGAAACGCGTGCCTTTCGGCTTCCTCTCATAGTGGGTTGGCTCTCTTGCCAATCCACAACAGATATAAAATGTAGACTGGCAATGGCAAGGAAAGCGTTTCTGAAGAAGAGAAATTTGTTAACATCGAGTATAGATTTAAGTGTCAGGAAGTCATTTCTGAAAGTATTTGTATGGAGTGTAGCCATGTATGGAAGTGAAACATAGACGATATATAGTTTGGACAAGAAGAGAATAGAAGCTTTCGAAATGTGGTGCTACAGAAGAACGCTGAAGATTAGATGGGTAGATCACATAACTAATGAGGAAGTATTGAACAGGATTGGGGAGAAGAGAAGTTTGTGGCACAGCTTGACCGGAAGGAGGGATCGGTTGGTAGGACATGTTCTGAGGCATCAAAGCATCACCAATTTACTATTGGAGGGCAGCGTGGAGGGTAAAACTCGTAGAGGGAGACCAAGAGATGAATACACTAAGCAGATTCAGAAGGATGTAGGCTGCAGTAGGTACTGGGAGATGAAGAAGCTTGCACAGGATAGAGTAGCATGGAGAGCTGCATCAAACCAGTCTCAGGACTGAAGACCACAACAACAACAATATATATATAACCTTATACTACATCGCTCAGGCTCTGCCATCGTTCTGCACGACCAGACCAACACCCAACACAAGTCAACCATTGGACAGCCCTGTCCGAACTCCAGAACTCAAGTGCTCTGTGCGAGCTACAAAACAAGACTGCTCTCTGCGAACTAGTGAACTCGACTTACTGCAACACTGCTCTGACCTGCGATTCTATTGTAGCACAGATATTCCAGATCGCAGGCAGCGCGTGAGCAATCCACCGAAATTACGTCTGCTCAAGTGCGCTAGCGAATAGTAATGAACCCCTAATGAACCCCTTACATCGTGTACAACAACGTCCGGAAGAGTAAATCGTGGTGCAAGACAGGGCAGCCATCACTATCGGTTCCTAAACCAGAGCTGCATCCGAGAAAGGTTTTACTGAGCATCTGGTGGGATTGTAAAGGTGGTGGGATTGCAGAGGCGTCCTGCCTTACGAACTTCTCCCGAATAAGACTGTTCGCAGTTGGATCGTCTCAAGACGGCCATCGATGAGAAACGACCGGATTGGGGACACGATGTCGTCTTTCACCTCGACAACGCCAGATCACATACCCCTATGGTGACCCATCAAAAGCTGAGTTCTTTTGAGTGGGATGTGATACCCCAATCGCCACATTCGCCAGACACTGCCCCTTCCGACATTCATCTATGCCGTTACCTGCAGAGTTTCTAACTGCCAAACGTCTCACCTTCTTGGAGGATTGCAGACTGAATTGTTCATCAACCGGAAAACTCCCATATTTAGGAAGAAGGGCATTTGTAAGCTTCCAGAGAAATGGCAATACATTGTCGACAATAATGGTGTATACTGCAAGAAATAAATAGTTTTACCGATTCGCCTTATTTAGTTATATTGTGCATGACCTTCTGTGTGAAATGTGTAAGCAGACAGGACACCAACTGGAGGTGTGTTCCCAGGCGTGCTTTGTGATTGCGCTGCAACGAAAAGCGAACAAACTTGTGAGACAACTCAATATTTCGAGTTAGTTCGTTGCAAGCGCGAGTTCCATAATTATTGCTGTGCAAAGATTCCTTTGTGTTCAATGACATCCATGTCTGGTAATCAGGAAGAATTATCAGTCATGAATTAGGTATTCTAATTAGCCCTCCCCATTTAGATTAGTGAAATAATACTGTATTACGAAGTCAAGAAAACAAATTTCGAATAGAAAATTTATACAGGAACAAACATTATCAATACGGAGATAGAGAATGCTGATTGTTCGTGTTATTTGAATTTCACTTTTGTGTCATTAAAAGAATTCCAAAGTACTTCCTTTTCTCATTTGCAGATGTTTCGCAAGGCATATCGCCACTGTTTTAAAAAAAGGGCTTAATAGAGTTTGCATTCTCCCGCATTACACTTTCCTGTGAACATTAATTAACAATTTTGAACAGAAAATAATAATCAATTTACTAAAACAGTACATAATTGGAAATAACAATTAGAGGACGAACAGCCAAACAGTGTTTTAATTCAAATGATCATTTGCAGAGCAGCTAGGGCACAAACTATTTACCTGTTGCGAGGTAAGAATTTGCTGTAGGGCCTAAATTAAAATTTTGACAGAATATTTCAATTAGTGATCAATTTTCAATTAGTGAAATTTCATATAAATTCTCCACATGATTTTTGTAATAGGGCACAAATTACGTAACAGTTAGTCATTCTGAGTATTCTTGTAATTTGTTATTTCATACAATCCAATTTACAGACAGATGAAGTTTAGATTAAATCAAGCCATATTCATAAACGTAACGTGCATAAATAAGTTCATGTTCAAAAGTGGGGTAGCTACGTCGATTCTGGATCTCAATATATAATCGGAAGTGTATAAGTCAGACAATTTACAGACAGTATGTTACACTAGCCATCCTCACTTTCTCTTCAAAGCACCGTTAGACGTGGACTATCAATTTCTTAAATTTCCTTAGCGCCTTTGATTACAATTTCGTATAAATTTCAAAACTATTCAGTACTGAGGGGGACTTCGTCAGCGTGGTGAAAACATGACTGTGTTCTGCTGAGCGGACATAGATTCGAATTATAGAAGATTCAAGGTATTTCGTCAATACATTACTGTTCGTGCGTTTCCTACACCATAATTATTCTATCCTTAAGGTTCCATTAAACGTATTCACATGTTTCATTGCGGCGAGCTTGTTTGACGACCTTTTCGGTCCACAGGACGAGCTGCAGATCTACGAGATTGTAGTCAAAAGATCTAAGGAAGCTTAAGAAGTTGATAGCCCTCGTCTAATGGGATTTTGAAGGTAAAGTGAGGATGGCACGCCAAGTATGCTCTCTAGGGAAGGTGATCTTGTTTGGGAGGAATAACAGTGACAGTACTGCTGATACTAGAACTCTGCTACGAGTTTCCAGGTAGCGAGATTTATCGGTTGAACTGTATTGAAATGTTCCTTTATGTAGGTGTAATTTCAGCCTAAAAAAAAAGGTTCAAATGGCTCTGAGCACTATGGGACTTAACATCTGAGGTCATCAGTCCCCTAGACTTAGAACTACTTAAACCTAACTAACCTAAGGCCATCACACACACCCATGCCCGAGGCAGGATTCGAACCTGCGACCGTAGCAGCAGCGCGGTTCCGGACTGAAGCGCCTATAACCGCAATGCCACAACGGCCGGCAATTTCAGCCTAAACAAAGTTCGAAGAAGTACTTAATGAAAAGTCTTGTTTTGCAATCATTACTAAATGCTATGTTCAATTTATACGACATATAGGCCTAAGTGAAACAATGCTGTGTGCGAACATATTATACTAATTTATCTTTGCAGTCTGTCGCACAAGGAACGGTGTGCAGTAGGTTTCTTTTTACTTAGGAAATGTCATCTGAAATCTTGAAGGAAGGTAGGGAAGTTACAGCATTCCTGTAGACACCTAGCGACGCCAGGAAACTGGTCTCACCATTTGCCTTTTAATGATGCCACGGAAAAACCGGTAGACATGTCCAGCAGCGAATTCGAAATCCGATACTCCCTAATACGAGTCCATCGCCTTAGCAGTCCACCACGTTATGTCGCGCATCCATTTAGTTTAGCTTCAGGACATTTCCTGTACAGTTTCTCCCATCAGACAAAAGTTTTGGCTTTGGTAGGCGACGTTTTGTTTAGCAAAGCATGTTTGGCGATGTAAGGTCGGCCTTTATTTACCAACACAGAGATTGTAGAATATCCTTCCCTTCCCAGTGAGTGGATTTCCTGCATTCGTCCACATCGTCTAGTTACCCTCAGCAAGCTTTAAATCTATAAAGCTCCTCTGCTGAGATATATATCAAAACTGGCAGAATTAAAAAAGGAAACTTCTATGTAGTGGAACTTCTGCGATGTTCGAGTCCAAGCTGTAACGACTTTTTTGAGACTGTTACCGTGACATTTCAATTCCGCGATCTATTGGAGCAGGAGCCGCTGATTTACTGCCGCACGTGTTGCACCCCCCAGACGGGCCCATGTTTGGGAATGACGCATTGCCCGCATGGCGTTTGTACGTGGCAGGCGTAATGTGTATTCTCCCCACAGCGGTAGGGAGATGATTTACACCGCCAAGGACGGGGTGTGATTCCGCGAGGCAGAGTCAGCATCTGGCGGCCGCCGACAAGTCGCTAAGGGCTGGCGGGGAAAAGTTCACGCGGAAATATCTGCAGGTGCAGTGGACGAGGATGTTGTACATACGCATTGTCCTACGCCAGTACCACCGTAATAATGCACCGTATATCCTCTACGCTTCTGGCAGTACAATGGAGGTTGTTGTTATGGTAACGGATCCACTTGTAATAGATCACATCACAGTGAACAATAGGGAAATTAAAATAGTGAAACAATTTAAATACCTGGGTGAAATTATAACACATAAATTGGACGAGAAACCTGCATGGCGAGCAAGAACTAATAAAATGATAAAAGCTCAAAAACTAACATGGTCTACGTACAATAAAAAATGTCTATCAATTAAAACAAAATTAAAACATTACAAGACGGTGGTTCAACCAGAGGTTACATACGGAAGTGAAACTCTTTTTAAAGTCACCCAGAGAAACAGAATTGACAAAATTTTTCAAGTAGAGAGAAGAATTGCTAGAACATGCATAAATAAGAAATATCAAAAAGCTGGGCAATGGCGGATAGTTCCAAATGAAGTGGTATACAGAGAACTGGAGCCCATCACTGATACTATACGAAAGAAAAGGATCTCTTTTTGTGGTCACATTCTGAGGACACCAGAAACCAGATTATCAAGGAAAATTATTGAGAAACTCTGGAATTTGAAACAACAAGAAGGATGGCTTAAGGAAATAAGAGAGGATATGGAAGAACTGGAAATAACTCTGGATGATTTGCAGAACAAAACGCCAAATTTAAAGAAGTTGAGGGACACAGAAATAAGATTTAAACCAAAAATTGACAAACGACATACAATGAAAAGGGTATTTACAGATAAGGAACGACGAGAAGCATCGGAACGAATGAAGAGATACTGGGCCACTCGGAAGGGGAAAATACCAAAGAAGAGGACCAGAAATGATTGACTGAAGTGGTCCAATGAGGCCATAAAAGCAGAAGAAGAAGAAGAAGAAAGAAAAAAAACTTCCCATTACCAATGATGACACTGATCTACAAAAAAGTTTCTTTTTTTCAGGTAAGAACATAACGATACTAGCACTTTTCAAAATTTTGGTTTTCTTTTATTTACGATATACACCGCTGGAAAAAAATTGGAACACCACGGAGAGTTTTCCAATTCATTCAAAATTTATAGTAGAAACAGTGCGTATGGAGTACATGGAATGATTACATTTTGAGATCAATAGCCTGAGTGGTTTGAGGTACGAGGTATAGACGCATGCTGGAACACCCATAGTAGTACACAATGTTGCTTCCATGGACCGCTATGCAAGTGCTGACTCCGGCATGCAGTCGATCATAAAGATGACGAATATTGTTTTGAGATGCGTTATTACAAACGAGCTCGATCTTTCACGTAGCCTGTTAAGAGCTGTAGATGGACGAAACGTACGAGTCACTTGCCGACCCATCGTGTACCATACATGCGCGAAATGAGGTCTCGAGATGACTGGGTGTTTATTTTGTCCTCATCATTTCATCATCATCCATGAAAATGGTAAGATTGGACTGAACAACGTTTGGGAATTTGTACGGGCGCTGATAACCGCGCCCCACAAACCAAACATCATCATCACCATCATCGAATTGAGGCAAGTCCAGTGATCATACCGGCCAGGCAAGTTGCTGTACGTCGCCGGCCGGTGTGGCCACGCGGTTAAAGGCGCTTCAGTCTGGAACCGCGCGACCGCTACGGTCGCAGGTTCGAATCCTGCCTCGGGCATGGATGTGTGTGATGTCCTTAGGTTAGTTAGGTTTAAGTAGTTCTAAATCTAGGGGACTGATGACCTAAGATGTTAAGTCCCATAGTGCTCAGAGCCATTTTTGAACCATTGCTGTACGTCTCGCAGAGAACGTTGAGTTGTACAGTCAGTCTGTGGTGGCGCATTATCCTGTTGGAACAGCACATGACCTTCCTGTTGTAACAACAGCACAACAACTGGTTGAACAACATTGCCTACGCATCGAACGCCGGCCAGCGTTACCTCCACAAACAGAGGGTGAATGAGAATTGTAGTTTGTCACACCCCAAGTGGCTTACAAGGGGAGGCCGCCAATTGTGAAATTCAGATTCGATTCAGACTGCGCATAATAAAAGCTCATGGCCAGAGGTGTAATGTGCCAAAGCACCAAGATGCACTTCTCAGCCGTTGTCGAGAAAATCGACAGTTAAAAGAAACCGTTGCGGTGAAATACTCTCTACGATTAATAGTTTTCTACAGCGTCGTGGCGCAGCGGTAAGCGCTCGGGTTTGTAATCCGAAGGTCGCCGGATCGAATCTCGCATCACGCAACTTTTTTTTTTAGTATTTGTTTTTTGTAATTCAAATATATATATATATATATATATATATATATATATATATATATATATATATATATATATATATATTTCCCGGCAATCAGTTGCAACAATTATGCATATAATAAGTTGTTGAAAGTCGTTTGTCGTGGAAAAACTGGCGACTTCGAACATCATTATGTTTTCCGCAAACAAAGTTATATTTCACAAATTTTATTACTTGTCTTCATAATGTTAACCACGTATAGTTAACGGAAGACGTAGAAACGATATTCCGAAACAAATACGTATAGCATAAGTCAAACGTTCGAATTAGAATAGAGACCCCACGAACACAAATTTGCTGTGGCAGGTATGAAATATAAACTCCGTTATTCGCTCGTTACACTTGAAGGACAGATGTTGAATGGGCCGAAACGAGCCGCCGCATAACAGCGTAGTTGCCTGCTAACTTCGAAAGAAGGTAGATGCGGTCCCTAGCGCAACTTATAACATCGTCGAAAATCTGTGCGGACGGGAGAGCTTTGGCACACCCTGTTAAAAAATATATATATATTTGAATTACAAAAAACTAATAAAAAAAATTGCATGGCGCGAGATTCGATACGGCGACCTTCGGATTACGAACCCGAGCGCTTACCGCTGCGCCACGACGCTGTAGAAAACTATTAATCGTAGAGAGTATTTCACCGCAACGGTTTCTTTTAACTGTCGATTTTCTCAACCACGGCTGAGAAGTGCATCTTGGTGCTTTGCCACATTACACCTCTGGCCATGAGCTTTTATCATGCGCAGTATGAATCGAATCTGAATTTCACAATTGGCGGCCTCTCCTTGTTAGCGCCTTTCATCGTGACTATTGAGATCGAAACAGCAGTAAACACACGTGCAGTAAAAGTCACGCGTAGGACAGGTGGCGTCAGATGTATGTAGTTCAAATGGCTCTGAGCACTATGGAACTTAACATCTGTGGTCATCAGTCTCCTAGAACATAGAACTACTTAAACCTTACTAACCTAAGGACATCACACACATCCATGCCCGAGGCAGAATTCGAACCTGCGCCCGTAGCGGTCACGCGGTTCCAGACTGTAGCGCCTAGAACCGCTCGGCCACCCCGGCCGGCTCTAATGATTTATTAATTACTGTCATAATTGTGCTTAGTTATGAGACTGGATGAAGGTGTGAATGTGAAATAATGTTTTATGTAAAACTTTTATACTATACACTGAAGTGACTGGTCCCGTGAGGAATGTTGAAAAATGATGTGTGTTAGTCATTCGTACTGGGGAATTTCTTATAAACTATTTCGTCAGTTTGTGGTACTGCACAAATGAGATTATGGTTTCGATAAAGTAGTTTTGTTACGAAGGAGATACTTGTATACTTCTGGGTTTTCAAAATTTATTTTTGTTGTTTTACTGTTCTGATTCAGTGTCAAATTTTCATTGGTTCTCTATATATGCGTGGGTCTGAGCGGGTTTGATGCTGCTTTCCGATTGGCTGTGATGTCTCTCTGCCAGTCAGAAATTAGCATATTCGCGCGTATTTTGGGAACTAGAAACTTCTTTTGTGTAGAGAGATGGGCAGAGTTGGGGATTGGATCTCATGGTGATCAGACCTATTGATAGGTGTTCCGATGAAAATTATTGATATTTCAGTACCAAAATGTTTGACAAGTGCCGCAAAGTGTGGAAGAGAGTTTGATTTAATGTACAGCTTGAAGAAAGGCTTGGTAGTAACTGGTGTATGGAAGATTACCGTAATAGAGGGAAATTTTACGCTCATAAACACTTTCATTTATATTGGAGCTGTGGTGTCACTGCCAGACACCACACTTGCTAGGTGGTAGCTTAAATCGGCCGCGGCCCATTAGTACATGTCGGACCCGCGTGTCGCCACTGTGTGATCGCAGACCGAGCGCCACCACACGGCAGGTCTCGAGAGACGTACGAGAACTCGGCCCCAGTTGTACGACGACGTTGCTAGCGCCTATACGGACGAAGCCTTTGCTCTCATTTGCCGAGAGACAGAATAGCCTTCAGCTAAGTTAATGGCTACGACTTAGCAAGGCGCCATTAGCCTTACATAGTTTGATAGTTATCGTATGAAATGTCTCATCAAGAATGCTGTATTCACAACAAGGATGAATAAAAGTTAAGTATTAGAGGAGCTGCATACTTTTCTTATTAGAATTCACTACTTATCCTGTTCCAGAATTCACGCCCGTCTGCGTTAGATAGCGTGCATTTCGGCCTCCTCTATCTACAAGGTGTTGGCACATTCACCAACACATCAGGAGCAAATAAGCCCTCGGTCACAAATGTTAAGTCAAAATTGACCAGGTTTCGACGCTACTATGAGCGTCGTCTTCAGAATTAAACTAACTGTTCCACAACGTAATAGGTATTCACTGTTATTAACCTTCGACCGACAAAACAATTTTTAGTACGACTTGTGGTTACTTCGAGTACAGCTGTTTTTTCTATAGCTTTTTCCGGCTGAGAACTGCATTTCAGTAGCTTCAAGCAGGCGTGCGTGTGAGAAGAGATTCGCCACAAGGTGAGTGGCAATTTATACGCAGCAGAATGTGGTGTCACCGCCAGACACCCCACTTGTTAGGTGGTAGCCTTTAAATCGGCCGCGGTCCGGTAGTATACGTAGGACCCGCGTGTCGCCACTGTCAGTGATAGCAGACCGAGCGCCACCACACGGCAGGTCTAGAGAGACGTCCTAGCACTCGCCCCAGTTGTACAGCCGACTTTGCTAGCGATGCTACACTGACAAATACGCTCTCATTTGCCGAGACGATAGTTAGCATAGCCTTCAGCTACGTCATTTGCTACGACCTAGCAAGGTGCCATTACCAGTTTATATTGAGCATATTAATGTACCGTTAAGAGCGATGTACACCAATTATGGATTAAAGTTAAGTATTCTACCAGTTCTGTTTTGCTAGTCTTATTTCTCTGACCAGTTCCAGACCTCACGCCAGACTGCGTGTAATTAAACGCGTGCATTTCGGCCTCCTCTAGCAACACGGTGTTGGCTCTTCTGCCAACACAGCACAGAACATCACCGCAACGCCACATCCAGGCGGCAAGGACTTGGTTGCGACCAGTGTGTCTCTGACGAATGCACTGTTCACGTTGTGTTAAAGCAGTGCTGTAGTAAATCAAGGTGCACTTCGTATCAGCATTGCCATAGCAGAAGGCTAGACGTGGAAGGCAGAATAACAGCCTAAGGAATCGGCAATACATGGGGGTGTCAGCCACGATCTTTGAAAACAACAGCATTATCAGTTTGCTACTTGTCGCGGAACGCACGTGCCCTGTCTGGGTCTTCTTATGTCAAAGGAGTTAAATGATCTGTTAGGGGTTAAGGCTGAATGTCTACGGCCGGCGCCACTTAGCACGGTATGTCGTCTGGTAGGTACAGTCACTCGACGTGTGGAAAGAACAAATATGGTTATCAGACTTAGCTGTCCACTACACGAGAATGTACTAACCTTACAGAGATTTACGCCCTGAAAAAGGTTCATCAAATGGTTCAAATGGCTCTGAGCGCTATGGGACTTAACATCTGAGGTCCCCTATAACTTAGAACTACTTAAACCTAACTAATCTAAGGACAACACACACATCCATGCCCGAAGCAGGATTCGAACCTGCCACCATAGCGGTCGCGCGGTTCCAGACTGAAGCGCCTAGAACCGCTCGGCCACAGCGGCCGGCAAGCTTAATCAAAAACTGTAACATCTTGCAAACGACTCCATCGAAACCAAAAATGGAACCCACACGGTGTGCTTTAAATCTCCTACGCCATGGAGTCAAAAGACCCCGACGAAAATTAGAATTTTTAGTCTTCACTGAACTGCGAACCACGGACCACTTGTTTTGCCGCTTGCTTCGTCCCGCTACCTGCGCCCACGGGATTGCTTGCTTTAAATTATCCGTGATGACAGCATGTAGAAGCACTACATATGTATTAACTGCTGCACACGTCTCCTTCAAAAATAAAAAATAAAACTTAGGCTTATCACTGGCATCACTTCCGGGAATGGGTGGCCATCAAAGAGGATACTTTGGGATAATTAGACCGTCTAGCTGTGTGTGCCCAAGGGGATACACTGTGATCCAAGATCAGCAGGGATTGCAGTAAGGGAGGAGAACCCGATTCACGCTAGGCGACACTTTCAAGACAGCACAAACAATAAACAGAGTCAGTCAGTAATCTCCATCAAGATTCACTGAACTCGAGGAGCAGAGAAGGCAGAACGTGTACAAGAGGAGATTACAGCGGGATTCCTGGTTAGGACACGACCACAGCAGTTTAACTGCCGGACACAATTCGAAGATCGTGAGTAGTATGCAGCCGTCTCTCTCTCTCTCTCTCTCTCTCTCTCTCTCTCTCTCTTCTCCACAGGATATAACTGACCTGTAGCTTCAGATTTCTAGTAACGTCTATTTTAATAGTCAATCATGGGAGTCTGGCTCCCTTCTATTTCCAATAGGCCATTCACTAAGAGCGTGACGGAGCAATTGAAATGCTGGACTACGGTATAATATCTATCCGTGACACACGCGGAAACTCGAATCTTCTGCAGTTGGCGAGGTTCAAGACGAGGCTTGCGTTCTCGGCTGGAACATAACATTATACCCAGCAGTACTGTAACAACGCTCTGGTTAAGGACAAATGTCAAAGTAGATTTCCATTTCAGTTTCATTACTGTAACGGTAAACATTCCCCCTGAATGTTGCAGCGATATTGCTTAATACCGTAGTGAATGAGCGGCACTTTGGTGTGAGCACCTGTTACACAATTACCCTTACTTCCGCCTTGTCTGTGAACAACTTTCATTTTAAAAAAATTGTACAGGCATATACAGATCGAAAACTGCCATTCACAGCTATTGGATGTTTGTTAACGCTGAAAGCTCCCATTATCAGGCATTTCAAAACCAGTGGCAGCTGGAATGAAGCGTTATTGAAACCAGAGAAAGCCCGCGCGCGGCACGCCCGTTCGCTTGATATACGAGGACGAGTAATTGCGGAGGTAATTGCGCCAGTAGAGCTCCAGCGGCTGCGTGCAGCGGGCTCCACAATGCAACGACACTCTCTGTGGCTGCGTTGCGAGCGTTTGCAATCGCTCGCCAGTCTCTGGAATAACCGTCCATAATTACTCGCGCACTACGCGAGAAATTAAAACCAGCACACAGGCATAATGTCACACGCAGTTCAGAGGGAAAGTCTGACTTGCCTAGGTTGGAAATTTACACTTCAAGACACCGATACGCAGCGTATAGAGATAATAGTAGCAGTGTAAAAGAAAAAAAATGACCTTTTAATTGTATTTCGGAAAAAAATATATCTTGTGCCAACAGTTAAAATCTCAGCATAAACGACGCAGTACAGTTTTAACGAAAGTGATGGTTCAAATGGCTCTGACCACTATGGGACTTAACATCTGAGATCATCAATCCCTTAGAATTTATAACTACTTAAACCTAACTAACCTAAGGACATAAGGACACTACACACATCCATGTCCGAAGCAGGATTCGAACCTGCGACGGTAAAGGTCGCGTGGTTCCAGACTGAAGCGCCTAGAACCGCTCGGTCACAATGGCCGGCAACAAAAGTGATCATTGCAGGACACATAGCGATCGTTCATTTTGTCGATGAATTGTGTATGTACAAAGCTGACAAGATACTGCAAAAAATAGAGGACAACTTTAATCGAGCAATCAATAGTTTCGTTTGGCAGCTGAGGAATAATAATTTTTAATCATTGAAGATTAGGCTCGTAAACAACACTCTGACAATGGACGAATAACGTTTTGAATAAAGACAAGTGTTAAATCTGTGGGCCTTGCACTGGATTTCCGTTTGACTTACACTACTCTTATAAACAATATCATTATGTTTATTAAACAAAAAAGTTTAAATGTAAAAGACTTTTTATGCCTAGATCGAAATTTTCAGAGCACAGTTCAATCACGATGGAATTCTCAGATCGTTCAATCGTAAAAAAAGCGGTAAACTTGCATTAAAAACATCATCATCATTAACTGCATTCAAGTAGTGAAATGCATACGTATTTCCACGATATTTCGGCGCCGAGTCTTCAGCCTATCTTCAGGTGAGTACCACTGTAGTAGTACTGGCGAGTGCGCACTGAGCTCTGCTATTTAAAGCCGTACTGAGGTGACATTGCGCATGCGCTGCTCAACGTGCGCGTTCATAGCTCCGTGCGCTGTGCCTCGCTCCCTCCACGGTTAAAGCTTGGCGTATCGATATCAGGTCGATTTTCATCTTTATGCAAGTAACTACGTCGTCTACGAAGTTTCTCTATAACAGGATTCCAAGCAGAGCTTAACTGACAACCACTATCTCGATTGATGAGAGTCGCGTTGTCAGACAATCTTATTTCCACAGATTCGTTTATAATCATTTACAATCGAGCACCAAAAGTTTGATGTATGGGCCAAAATTTTTGTGTCGTTGTAATTCATGGAGTGGTCTGTGGAAATACAATGTTCGCCGATTGTGGAATTGGTGGGTTGGAGAAGGCGAGTATGCCGTTGGTGTTCCACAATGCGTTCCTGCACAGTTCGTGTTGTTTGCCCTATATATGATTTGTCGCATTCACACGCAATCTTGTAAACACCTGATTTGCGCAGGCCCAGGTCGTTTTTAACGGATCCCACCAGTGATGAAATTTTGTAAGGAGGGCGAAAGATGACTCTCACTTGATACTTTCTCAATATTCTGCCTCTCTGTGAAGAAATATTCCTATTAAATGGTAGATAAGCAGTCGACCTGAAGGCCTCTTCCTCTTCCTTGTTCCGTCGTTTGTAGGTCTGCATCACTCTGTTCACTTGCCTAGTTGAAAAGCCATTCTTCAGAAATACTTTTTGCATGTGTTCCAGTTCCACTTGAAGACTGTCGGTGTCAGAGATGGTATGGGCACGGTGGATCAAGGTTTTGAGAACGCCCATTGTTTGTGCTGGATGGTGGCAACTAGTAGCTTGTAGATACAGGTCTGTATGAGTGGGCTTTCTGTACACCGAGTGACCAAGTGTGCCGTCACTCTTCCGTCGCACCAAGACATCTAAAAATGGTAAGCGACCATCTCTCTCTATCTCCATGGTAAACTTAATATTTTCATGTATAGAGTTCATGTGACGTAAAAATTCTTGGAGACACCAAGCTTTCACCGTGGAGGGCGCGAGGCGCAGCGCACGGAGTTGTCATGAACGCGCACGCTGAGCAGCGCATGTGCAGTGTCACCTCAGTATGGCTTTAAATAGCGGAGTTCAGGGCGTACTCGCCGTCCGCCTCACCCCCACCTACCTTGGCCTCACCATTGACCGTCACCTCACCTGGATCCCTCATCTCCACTCCATCCAATCCAAAGCCCACAACCACCTCCGACACCTCAAACTCCTCTCTGGCCGGACATGGGGGTTGCACCCCTCTACCATCCTCCACACCTACAAATCCCTAATCCGTTCCATCCTCTGTTATACCAGGCCCGCCTGGATATCTGCCCCCCCCCCCCCCAAATTCTATAAGTCCCTCCAGATCCTAGAGCGTCATGCACTCCGCCTCGCCTTCCGTATACACCTCCCGTCCGCCACGCGGATCCTCTATGACCTCATTCCTTTCCCCCATCTGCTCCTATTCCTCGAACATATCCACGTCCTCTACACCTCCCGCCGCCTTGATCTCCCTCACCCCCTGGTTGCTCCTCTCCTCTCGAATCCCCGTCCCCTGCCACGCCTTCACTGTTGTGTCCCCCCTACCCTCCATCTCTACACCCTTCATCTCCTTTCCCAAGGTGACGTCCATCAACTCCCCCTCCCGGATGATGCCCTCTCTCCCTCCATTTATCCCTCCTATCAACTCTGATCCTCACTCTCCCTCCTTTCCTCTGTCCTTTTCCTGGGCTCCCTCTGCCCCCCTCCATCCATCCTCTTTTTTCCCCACCTCCCCTCTCTCTGCTCCCTTCTCTCCCCCGAGTCCTTTTGCATTGCCCTCCTCTGCCACTTCTCATTCCCTCTCGCGTCTGCCCTGCCCCTCTCCCCCCTTATGAGTCCTCTCCCTCCTTGGTTCCCCCATTTCGTTTTTTCCTCTCCTCCCTCCTTGTTTTTCCCCCTCCTCCAGGCCCCCCCCCCCATCTGCCTTTGGCTCGGGAGTGTGATCTTTGTGCCGCCACTTTCGTGCAGTGTTCTACAGTGCGTGTTTTACAGTGAGTGTTCCGTGTTGTGTTTTTTGGGAAGTGTTGCGAACGGCCATCATACTGTCGCTGGGTGTGATTTTTTATCTCTTGTGAACAGAAACCAGACTGTCGCCATGTTTTTTAATTGTGTGTCTACTATGTTACTTGTCTGATTCCTGTGTATTTTATTAACATTGCCAATCCCTTTGCTTTCTGTTTTAACTTTCCGCATTTTTCCGCCATTTTACACTTTAAGTCACCGTTTTATCGCCTGTTTTTCTTGTTTCTTTTCTTCTTCCGTTTTTAAAAAAGTCTGTAGGCTGTAGAGCAGCGTACTAAGCTGCTGCCAGCCCGCTCCATTCAGGGGGGGGGGGGGAAATTGAAAATCAATAAAGAAAAAAAAAAGCGTACTCGCCAGTACTACTACAGTGGTACTCACCTGAAGATGGCCAGAAGACTGTGTGCCAAAATATCGTGGCAGGACGTTACTGACATCCGGCAGTTCTCCCGTGTTTTTATGAAACAAAGCCGCCACTGTTCATAGGAGACCTCAATGGTGCAACGCTAACGACCGGTTATCAAAATTGTACTGTGACAGGGCGCTATACCGCTTCGCCAGGAGCCGTGCTCTCCTGAGACGTCGGCGGAGCGCACACGCCTGCTGTGACGGCGTCGAGCCACTTTCCGGCGCGCCGTCACAGCGGTTGTTTCCTTCCTCGCTTTATATTCCGCATCCGCCGGCGGCGCCTGCGCTCGCAAAGTGGCGGCCATTTTCCATCCGCCGGTACACCAGCAGAAGCCGTCGCGGGCTCAACTGCCAGCCTGAGCTGGCGCCGCCGCTGCGGTGATGGACGCCGGAGAGAGCTGTTGCAGCCTCCCCTCAATCAGACGCGACGGTGGGATCCGCGGAAATCGAATCCGACGCGAAACCGAGTTACGAGCAGAACGCGCGGGGAACGTCTGCAGGCGCCGCGCCCATTTCTCGAGGGCTCCAAATCTGACAACACGTGCCGAGACTATTTACCTTCTCGCCGGCGCAGCACACGGCAGCAAACAAATCGTACAGACCTGGCTTTCGGGACCAATGTTTACGTTCTCGATGGGTCTGCAATTTTTTTCAATCCGCCGAGTGTCTAAAATATTTTTGTGTCTAACTTTTGTCTTCTACTGCAGGAGCAATCTCCGAATTCTCTCGTGTAGCATCAATTCTTATCTAGACAAAATAAATCTGTATTAGTAGATCATCCGTCCGAGCCAGAACACCACCATCTACATCTATCTACATCTACATCCATACTCCGCAAGCCACCTGATGGTGTGTGGCGGAGGGTACTTTGAGTACCTCTATCGGTCCTCCCTTCTATTTCAGTCTCGTATTGTTCCTGGAAAGAAAGATTATCGGTATGCTTCTGTGTGGGCTCTATTCTCTCTGATTTTATCCTCATGGTTTCTTCCCGAGATATACGTAGGAGGGAGCAATATACTGCTTGACTCCTCGGTGAAGGTATGTTCTCGAAACTTCAACAAAAGCCCGTACCGAGATACTGAGCGTCTCTCCTGCAGAGTCTTCCACTGGAGTTTATCTATCATCTCCGTAACGCTTTCGCGATTACTAAATGATCCTGTAACGAAGCGCGCTGCTCTCCGTTGGATCTTCTCTATCTCTTCTATCCACCCTATCTGGTACGGATCCCACACTGCTGAGCAGTATTCAAGCAGTGGGCGAACAAGCGTACTGTAACCTACTTCCTTTGTTTTCGGATTGCATTTCCTTAGGATTCTTCCAATGAATCTCAGTCTGGCATCCGCTTTACCGACGATCAACTTTATATGATCATTCCATTTTAAATCACTACTAATGCCTACTCCCAGATAATTTACGGAATTAATTGCTTCCAGTTGCTGACCTGCTATGTTGTAGCTAAATTATATAGGATCTTTCTTTCTATGTATTCGTAGCACATTACACTTGTCTACATTGGGATTCAATTGCCATTCCCTGCACCATGCGTCAATTCGTTGCAGATCCTCCTGCATTTCAGTACAATTTTCCATTGTTACAACCTCTCGGTATACTACAGCATCATCCGCAGAAAGCCTGACTGAATTTCCGATGTTATCCACAAGGTCATTTATATATATTGTGGATAGCAACGGTCCTACGACACTCCCCTGTGGCACACCTGAAATCACTCTTACTTCGGAAGACCTGTCTCCATTGAGAATGACATGCTGCGTTGTGTTATCTAGGAATTCTTCAATCCAATCACACAATTGGTCTGATAGTCTATATGCTCATCTGCTAAAATCCCAATCGTAAGATTTCTCCAAGTCCATTCGTAACAGCTTAACAATGATTACTTCCTTCATAAGGAACGCCATCTTGAGGACTGCGACTGACAGTGTAACATAAATACTGTAGGTTTCTCCATCAATCAATTGTTTATTGTAAGGCAAGATCCCCAAATATGGCTCCCTTTTCTATCATCACTTGTAAATTCCTCAAACTGCTGGGACAAATGAGAGTACATGCTTCATGACAAACCCAATTGTGTTTCCTATTTGTGCTAAGGTTAGGTTCAAATGGCTCTGAGCACTATGGGACCAGGTCATCAGTCGCCTAGAACTTAGAACTAATTATACCTAACTAACCTAAGGACATCACACACATCCATGCCCGAGGCAGGATTCGAACCTGCGACCGTAGCGGTCGCGCGGTTCCACACTGAAGCGCCTAGAACCGCTCGGCAACACCGGCCGGCGCCCAGTTAGATGTTTCACACCATTATCATCAATTGAACAAATACGTACATAAATTCTTGATATTATTACGAAGCACAGACACTTTCTTCATTGCAGCAGGCCAAGTGAAAACAGGTTACGTTTCGCAAAAGCAGCAGTGTCATACACCACATACAGTATGCAAATGCGCGATCAGCACGGCGGATTGATACTGAAGGAGCCCGCTTTCGATTCCCCGCGGGGGCGAAAATTTTCTCATTGTAATCTACCCACTGGAAAATTACCCTATATCACGCAATAATTAATAATGGTCAATCAAATCATCCACATTTATTTACGTTTGAAAAGTATCTGATCAGATTTCCTAGTAATATATGCGCCGACAGCTCGTCGACGCCAAGGTATTTTTCTAGTACGTTTTATTCCTTGGAACAACAGAGGTACGAGTATGTATGCTCCATGGTTATTATAGTTATAGAGAGAGAGAGGAACAGCTTCGGAAGTATTCGTTTGAAGATTAGCGGATTGCTAAAAGAGTTTTATTTATTCTTCTTCGCGTTAAAGCGAGCTCGTAAAGAGGATAGTTTGTGCCGCTAGCGCGATAGTAAAGAGAAATATAAACCTGTACCAGCAAATAGCAAGAGACTTGGAACCAACACCAAACGGAACATGTATGGAAATGAACCAATATAATTTTGCCTCAGAAATAAGGTTTGTGACCATTTTATTCTAGAGTGAATGACGAATGAGTTCTCTGTCTGAGTCATTGATGATTGTCTGGGCCCTGTAATTAATTGGGAAGTTTCAGCTGTGACGAAGAGAGCCTGCAATCTCTGAGTTTATAAATCGTCCAAAAAGGCTTCGTCCACATCTGAAATTTTAGATCTATCGTAAACTGAACGAATGGTTCAAACGATCGATTTTCCCAACTGGATGCAGCGCTTAATAATAATAACCAATACAAAGATCTTTTCTAGCAAGCCAGCCGCTGAATATTAAGACGAAGGGCTCCACCAGAGATTCTACTAGGCTGATTTCAAGTAATTAATATAGTTTAAACTGTATACAGATAAAGAACATTTCTGTGTGAGAGTGAAAGAGCGATAAAGGCGACAGATACACTTCTGTACAGACCAAACATTACACCAAGTTAGCGGCAAGCTGCATTCACCACATATAGACTTTCATCATTTACACAAAAGTAAATCAAAGAATTCAATTATAATGGCCAATCCGTGACAGGACACGTTTTTGGACGTTGTTAAAATAATTTTGTTCTCTGTTTCATTTGAACTACGACGAGACAACTTAACTTGGAAAAGAGAAGAGATACTCGCAGGCGAATTAGTTGGATCTTCAAAGAAAAGCAGCACGCTGGGCGCAGAAAAAAGGCCAGATCTATAATATTGTATTAAAGCTTGCTAGTATTGAGGAAGTAGACGTAGATTTGAACATTTACGAATTGTGTGCATGCTACATGTAGATTGGTTGAACTGCCCTAGTTGCATTTACCTGAATAAGTACTATAAGAAAGTAGCCATAGAAGTATTATTGTGTGAAAGGAGACATATACATATTGACCGTAGAATATTTATATGGTTTTAACTAGAGCAAGGTTTAAGATGAGTCAAGCAGAGCAGAGCAACACGCAACAGCCTTCAGCTGTGAGCACGGATGATAGTGATGTAGTAAGAAGTGTGGTAGAACCGATCGCTACAGATAGCGTAATAGAACGACCTGTAGACACGGCTGGAGAGGTAACAGCAGGTATGCAACATGGATTAGATCCATTAGTAATTATCATGAGACAGATGCAGATGATAACCGAGAGCATGAATAATATGAAAATCGACATAAACGCGAAGTTAGCCTCAGTTACCGAGGGGCAAAAGGATTTGAATTCGAAGTTAGCCTCAGTTACCGAGGGGCAAAATGATTTGAATTCGAAGTTAGCCTCAGTTAATGAGGGACAGGAAAATCTGAAAGCTGAGATTAAGCAGCAGTTACACGACAGTTTTTCCGAATTAGAGCAGCGGATAGAGGCGAAGACAAAGGAACTTAAAGATCAGGCCGAAGAGACGGAACGAAAATTAACTGCACAAATAGAATTGGTTAAAGCTCAATGTGAGGAATCTACTCACCGCGTACGTGTAGAAATGAAGGAATATGTGGCTATTAAGATAGACACCGTACGGGAACATGTGGAAATGGTTCCGCAATTAGTACAGAAGCAAGATGCCATGTCATGTGCAATTGCGCAACTTCCTGAATTGGCACGTACGCAGACGAACTTAAAGGAAAGTGTGGAACATCTGACAGAACGTCAGGACGTTATAGACCACCAAATTAATGTATTAACGGGTAAACTATCCGAAATCACATTAGAAAACAAAAGGCTAATGTGTGAAAACGTTGAGCAAAATGTTAAAGCAGCATTCCAGAGTCTATGCGGCAAACAGGAAGAGAATTTGTTTGCGAAAGGACTTGAGGAAGTGCGACAGCAGTTAGGTGCTGATTTTGAGCAATGGAAACAAACGATAGTAGAGTCGATACGCGTTTCACAACAAGGCTCAGAACAAATGAATACCGGCCAGCAGCAGAAGTTGCCAGCGACTATAGAGCCAGTTACTGCACAGTCGCACACGATACCGACTTGTGTGAGTAACTCGAATATTAAATTGCCACGAGCTAGTTGTTCGCGCGAAGTTTTATCGGACGGAGATTACGAAAGCCTGTGCCATGCCGAAGAAAAAATGATAAAGCATCGGCAATTTCAGATTTTTAACACTGACAAAAGGGGGGTCCATCCGATTGTTTTTATCAGGAGTTTTAGAGGAGTGCTACCCAGAAATTGGTCGGAGTGGCAGAAGATCAGTTTCGTTACTGGGTATATACAAGGTTCGGGGGCGATCTGGGCCTCGGACATGACGTCTGTTTGCTCGACCTATGACGATTTTGAGAAAGCGTTTTTAGCAAAATTCTGGTCAGAAGGGGTACAGGAACGCCTAAGGCAGGAGGTGCTCTACCCAGAGCCTTTCTCTTTTTCGAAAGGAAGCCTTAGGAAGTATTTTGAGAAATATATAAATAAAACTAGATATTGGGACAGACCTATGCCTTTGCCAGATATAATAAACATACTTAAGGCAAGACTACCAACTAGTATACGGAATCAATTAATTTACGGCAATGATAAAGACTTGGAGTCGTTCCTCACGACGTTAGATCATATAGACATTATAGAAGAGAACAACCAGAAAGCCCGCAACAATAGATTCCAATATAGGGAGATAGAACCTCCGCCAAATGGTAGGCAAGGGAACGCACAGAGATCGATAAATAGTGGAGAAACCCCTCAAAATATCAACAATAATACCGGCAATAGTCTTGCGAGGGGCTATACAAGGAACAACAGGAATGGGAAACGATACAATCCCGTATGGGGGAACGAAAGGAATTTCAGACCGCAAGCATGGAACAATAACGGTAATAGAAAGTGGAACCAACCGGGGGGAATAAACTCAAATAACCAACATCAGTGGGGACGGACATCTATGAATCAACCGGTGATTACCGAAGTGACGGATGATGTCAACCACCAGGCGAATCAAAATGCAACAAACTAGTAAGGACCCACTCGTGCCCCGGAGGAGCGGTCAACAATAGGTTGAGGGGCAACAGGATATGTGTACCAATGCTAACGTACAATGATGGACGATTACTGGCAGACGAATTGACCGAGGACTTAGAACCCAAAGATGAGGATAAGGAACAGGTGGCAGTAGCCGAAGTGCAAGTCATTTTGGAGACTGTACCTATAACGGCGGTTTTAGACACAGCTGCAACCACGAATGTTATTTCGGAGGCTCTATTCAACAAGATCAGAAATATAAGACGAGTACCAATTTTTCCAGTTCAAAATTGTCGAATAATAGGCGCCGTTGGGGCCAGATCGGCTAATGTAAAAGTGCAGTCACTACTTAGTGTAGAAGTAGGAAATGTAGCAATATTAAGCACATTCCTTGTTGTGAAAAATTTGGTGGTAGACTGCATTATCGGAGTCGACAGCCTACGTCAATACGGATACAGAATAGATTTTAAAACAGGAAAAATTTGGTTAAATGTAAATAAACAAGAAATTGAGTTGGACTTGTTGAAAAAGGAAAGCCTTACCAGAAAATATGATAGTGCGATCAGCGTGCAAGTAATCAGGACTGCACAGAATTCTAAACAGCACGTAAATAATGAGGTCCAAGCAAAAGGGGATTTCGGTCAATTAGTGTATGAGAAATTAAATGAACCCGACTGCATTACTGAAGATCAGAAGCAGCAGCTCAAAGAATTATTATTAGTGTATGAAGACGTGTTTGATGAAAGGCCAGGAGTTATTAAGGGATACATATGCCATCTCTACGTTAAGCCGCGTGAAACGTATTGTAGAACTTTCTATCCTGTTCCCTGGAGGTTAAAGGCTCAAGTTCAAAAAGAAATAGATCGCATGTTGAAATGGGGTTTGATCGAACCCTCCACAAGCCCATACTGCTCCCCATTGTTGGTCGTGACATAGCATACCCGGTGTCGAACAAAATAAAAGGATTATTTTCTCATAACGACTTAAAAAAGTATAATGAAGATTAGAAGATAGTGAGTAATGGTGTTCCGAGTGACAGAAATGAACGCTCGTAAAAAACATAACCATAAACTCTGGTGTAGTGATAGAAACCTTTAAATTGAAATAGTTAATCAGTAACATAGAGTATAGAAATAGTGACTAACTATTATTATCGAGTGTTGTAAAGAAAATAGTGGAGATAAGCTTCACCTGTGTTGGGGTGAATATAAGACTTTAGCATTGCTAATGTCATCAAGAATGATTAAGGATCTGACTGAACTTCAAGAAAATGAAATGTTTCACGCAAATGACGCTGAATAATCTAAAGAGGTTCCGAGTGAATATTCATATATAATCTCATGTGAACGCTTAGATGTGTAAACGTGTGAAGGAATGTGTTGTGGTAGTGAATTGTGAGTGACGGTTAACGCCGCAAAGATAATTTCCCGCGCAAAACAGTTGACGTCGGCGCGAGAATTAAAATCGATATAGACGATACAGAGATGCTTTGTAAGAGACTCGCACCAAACGCGAGGATAAACTGATTCAAGTTGCACTTTAAAAGGAATAGGTGTTATAATTAGAAGTTAAGAGTTTTTAATTTATTAATGAATGATTAAAGAAAGTAAATATTCATAGATTCAGTAGTAATTTAATGGTTCGTGTTCGTTTGAGAATTTTTTTTGAAAAATCCATTTCCATATATGAGCATGGATGAACACCGTATGAATTAGAGAGTAAATGAAAGAGGTGAATCCGCATTTCTCAATGCTAATAACTTTTACATTTCAACGCTCAAACGTAAAAATATATGTATTTAAAATAAAAGGTTTTGAGTATAGCTAAATTATATGACTTATCAAGGAAATATGGATGATGTCTTGGTATAAAAT
Source organism: Schistocerca nitens (assembly GCF_023898315.1). Taxonomy (NCBI): domain Eukaryota; kingdom Metazoa; phylum Arthropoda; class Insecta; order Orthoptera; family Acrididae; genus Schistocerca; species Schistocerca nitens. The sequence continues at coordinate 19,952,118 of NC_064619.1, forward strand.
GAACTACACTTTCCATTATTCGATGATTTGAATCCAAAATCTATAGTAAGTTACATGAATCCTTTAAATTACGAAGAGCAAATCAGTGATAGAAAATCTGTGAAAACTTTTGGACTTATAAACACAAGTGGGGAGGCAAAGTAAAAAAGAGTATTCAAACGAAAAAATCGGATGATGCTTTTGGCAACATCATTAAGTAATCGTTGAATTCCGTGAAGTATGTCGTAACAAAAAGGATCCATGAAGCCATAAGGATTTTGCTTTCAAAAAGGAGAATCTTGGACGGTGCAACCTAATCAGTTCTCTTACAGGAAGAGTTTCCCTTTTGGTCATTGCTAATTCCTTTGGAATGAATGTTGCATGTGAATTCGAGTATCCCTGTTCCCTTTACTCTTCCCATTGTGGGCCGCGTAGAAGATCAACTACAGAGTGGGCCGCGTAGAAGACCGACTACAAATGTGGACGTCGGGGACATGCAAGACCCGGGGGAGTTTACACCGCAAGATATTGTACTAGAAGCAAGATTGTAAAACGCGAATTCACGTTATTTATTGTAAAACTTTTTTTTTTTTTTTTTGCTAGAGGCACAAACCACTCTTCTCCGAATTGTGATACAAATTGATCCCTGTCTTTCCTTTAGAGATGAATTTCAAAATTATTTTTGTTCTTCTATAGGCTTTCCTATCTTCTATGTACCGTAGGCTGGGGGTCTAAGCTTAAGAGGTTTTCCAAGGTTTCCCTGCTTAAGAAAGTTCCCGAATGGGTAGACCCTGACATCCGTTCATGAAAGATCATCTTCCTTGGTTGTGCACAGCAAACATAACACCTAGATGCACGTAAAAGCAATACAGCCGCGGTACCTGTCTCTTCATTTCTTCTGTCTTCAACATTTCTTTTCTTCGTCTGTCTCAAACATAATATTCCCTTTCAGTCGGAGGACTGACAATTATCACTTCCGGGTTATCCACGCTAATAGATAGCTCGCGAAGTGTGTTCGGTGAATCAAAATTGAGCTCACAAACTTCGCTCAATGCGAGGGGCATTGTAATCTACCCACTGGAAAATTACCCTATATCACGCAATAATTAATAATGGTCAATCAAATCATCCACATTTATTTACGTTTGAAAAGTATCTGATCAGATTTCCTAGTAATATATGCGCCGACAGCTCGTCGACGCCAAGGTATTTTTCTAGTACGTTTTATTCCTTGGAACAACAGAGGTACGAGTATGTATGCTCCATGGTTATTATAGTTATAGAGAGAGAGAGAGGAACAGCTTCGGAAGTATTCGTTTGAAGATTAGCGGATTGCTAAAAGAGTTTTATTTATTCTTCTTCGCGTTAAAGCGAGCTCGTAAAGAGGATAGTTTGTGCCGCTAGCGCGATAGTAAAGAGAAATATAAACCTGTACCAGCAAATAGCAAGAGACTTGGAACCAACACCAAACGGAACATGTATGGAAATGAACCAATATAATTTTGCCTCAGAAATAAGGTTTGTGACCATTTTATTCTAGAGTGAATGACGAATGAGTTCTCTGTCTGAGTCATTGATGATTGTCTGGGCCCTGTAATTAATTGGGAAGTTTCAGCTGTGACGAAGAGAGCCTGCAATCTCTGAGTTTATAAATCGTCCAAAAAGGCTTCGTCCACATCTGAAATTTTAGATCTATCGTAAACTGAACGAATGGTTCAAACGATCGATTTTCCCAACTGAATGCAGCGCTTAATAATAATAACCAATACAAAGATCTTTTCTAGCAAGCCAGCCGCTGAATATTAAGACGAAGGGCTCCACCAGAGATTCTACTAGGCTGATTTCAAGTAATTAATATAGTTTAAACTGTATACAGATAAAGAACATTTCTGTGTGAGAGTGAAAGAGCGATAAAGGCGACAGATACACTTCTGTACAGACCAAACATTACACCAAGTTAGCGGCAAGCTGCATTCACCACATATAGACTTTCATCATTTACACAAAAGTAAATCAAAGAATTCAATTATATCCTCTTGCGAACGTGCTGTTGGGTTGTCCTCACTTGCGTATCGTCGTAACTGATATTCCGCTGTTGAAACGAGTGTATGGGTCAGTAAATTTTTTTTTAAAAAAAGAAGAACAACTACGTAGTTCTCAAACTGTAGTTGATGGACGGTACGTCGGAAACGCGTAGTGGTATAGTGGTACAATAAACAAGTGACTGCTCAGAATACTGTCTTACTGCGTCCAATAACTTAGATTAATATGCAGAAATTCAAGAACCTAACTATCGAAGCACTCAGGTTAACGGGGGTAGGACGTCAAACGGGCCAACTTCCAGAAGGAGAGGCACCACAGGACATTTTAATTTTTGCACTGTTTATACTTTTACAAATAAATTCATAAAACTTTGTCAGCATGACCAGGAAGGATTCAGGATTCACACTTATAGCAGTGGAAGTTCAAAAACACGAAAAAAATAATATCTTTTAAATGTGAAATTTCATGATTTTTGCACTTACTGTTGGCTGCATTAGTTGCTACAGGTACACTTTTCTTCATAAGTAAGAGGGCTTCTTCGATGAATTTTGCACAGTTTACAAACCATACTTACAGGTGTATGAAATTGCAGAATTTATTTAATGTATGTGTGGTGTGCGTACTGTAAGACCTTCGGTACACACACCGTCAGATTATTTGACTTGTTGCTCTAACGAAGTAGGCGAGTTTCAGCAATATGTCTCGTAGTCTTATCGTGGCGTGTTTATCTTCTGCCGTTAGGTCCGACGATAGAAATGCCACTTGCACGCTTAGAGTAGCAGATTGACGGTGACCAGCTTTAAACAGAACTTGATTAATTTTGACACACATTTATTAAAATAATAAAAATCATAGATAATACATAACTTCATTCTGGATGCTGTTTACAATTGACAATCTGAAGTTCCTTTGGTCTTGGTACGTTAATCTTATTCTCACATATCTCTGATGCCGGCCGAAGTGGCCATGCGGTTAAAGGCGCTGCAGTCTGGAACTGCAAGACCGCTACGGTCGCAGGTTCGAATCCTGCCTCGGGCATGGATGTTTGTGATGTCCTTAGGTTAGTTAGGTTTAACTAGTTCTAAGTTCTAGGGGACTGGTGACCTCGGCAGTTGAGTCCCATAGTGCTCAGAGCCATTTGAACCATTTGAGCCATATCTCTGATACTTGACAAAGTGTCTATTCATTTATCTTCATGGCTATGTACAGGAATATGATAATCTTATTAGGCGCAGACTGAAACTTGACTATAGACTGGTACAGACAGGTACAGATAAATGCAGACTGACTAATCGGAGGTCTGTACACTCATTATAATACCTCGCCCGTACATGTATCACTGCGCGAGTTTGATCCGTGAGGAGAAAACGTTCTACGTTAGCAGCAATCTCATTGGCTGCGTTACATATTAATACACAGATCGAGGGAAGCAGAATTTGGTCCATCTCTATGGCAGCGCCATCTCGTGGTGCGGAGACGGACGAGCGCTGCGCCTGCGCTGTTGTGCTTAGCGTGGCGCGCTCTATTGGGAAAGTTGCATATGGGCTGACTACGCGGGACTATGTACACAACAGTATGGAAAAATGAATGGGCTGTTACGTTTTAAACTTCGTGTTTAGAGAAAACTCGAATTTTCTAGTTAATTATCTGAATTTTTACCACAGTTTTTAACAGATTTGGGAAATTCTGTAGTTTCATACATCTGTAAGTATGGTTTGTATGCTGTGCAAAATTCATCGAAGAATCTCTCCTACTTATGAAGAAAAGTGTACGTACAGCAACCAATGTAGCCAATACCAAGTGAAAAAAAAGATGAAATTGCACATGTAAAAAAAATTGTTTTGTTATGTTTTTGAACTTCCTCTGCTATGAGTGTGAATCCTGAATCCTTCCTGGTCATGCTGACAAAGTTTTATGAATTCATTTATAAAACCATAGACAGCGCAAATTAAAATGTCCTGTGGTGCCTCTCCAGCTCCAAGTCCGCCCGTTTCACGTTCCACCCCCCTTAAACGAAACAATTCGCCCCTGGTTAGAAACTTGTAATATTTCACAAAATCGGTTTACTTTCCGACACAAACGGTAACTCGAGAACTGTGGCTATTATATATTAAATTAACACTCAGAAACTGCGGAAACTAAACTATTAAAGCACACAGATGATATTGAAAAATTCACTCTTGGTTGTTGTTGTTGTTGTGGTCTTCAGTCCTGAGACTGGTTTGATGCAGCTCTCCATGCTACTCTATCCCGTGGATGCTTCTTCATCTCTCAGTACCTACCGCAACCTACATCCTTCTGAATCTGCTTAGTGTATTCATCTCTTGGTCTCCCTCTACGATTTTTACCATCCACACTGCCCTCCAATACTAAATTGGTGATCCCTCGATGTCTCAGAACATGTCCTACCAACCGATCCCTTCTTCTAGTCAAGTTGTGCCACAAACTCCTCTTCTCCCCAATTCTATTCAATACCTCCTCAGTAGTTATGTGATCTACCCATCTAATCTTCAGCATTCTTCTGTAGCACCACATTTCGAAAGCTTCTATTCTCTTCTTGTCCAAACTATTCACGTCTTACATCCATCCATGGCTACACTCCATACAAATACTTTCAGAAACGACTTCCTGACACTTAAATCTATACTCGATGTTAACAAATTTCTCTTCTTCAGAAACGCTTTCCTTGCCATTGCCAGTCTACATTTTATATCCTACTTCGACGATGATCAGTTATTTTGCTCCCCAAATAGCAAAACTCCTTTACTACTTTAAGTGTCTCATTTCCTAATGTAATTCCCTCAGCATCACCCGACTTAATTCGACTGCATTCCATTATCCTTGTTTTGCTTTTGTTGATTTTCATCTTATACCCTCCTTTCAAGACACTGTCCATCCCCGTTCAACTGCTCTTCCAAGTCCCTTGCTGTCTCTGACAGAATTACAGTGTCATTACACGTCCAGATCGTCCGCTCTCAAAACTCTGCCATCTCTCTCGCCATATCCACCACTGCTGGCAGCTCACCTCCAACTGCCAACGCTACAATAGCAAATATTCCAACAATGGAAATCAGCTCAAGTCATGGTTAAAAACACGTAAAAGTTACTTCTCTGTTGCTGCGTCTGTCTCGGTCGGCTGTTGCTCACTGGCTAACGCTACTAGCCATATATACTCTTTACACCCTCAACGTGTTTTTACTTCGAAACTGACACTGTTTTGACGAAAGGTATGCACAATTAGCTTTTTTAACAAAATAAGTTTCATGGGAAGAAAATTTTGCATTACAATGTAACAAATTATTAACGTCAGAGGAAAGCGACAAGCTGGAGCGCCGCTGCTAGCCCTCTGCCTTTTTGTGTTATTTGCCTTTGTTTCGGGACTCGGCCGGCCTGCGAGTGACGGTATCTCGACAACCCCCCCTCCACCCGCGCCGCGCCGTCGCTGGCGCAGACGAGCAGAGCCATTCATGGCCGCAGGAGCAGCCGTCGCCCCGACAGCCCGGGTTTCTGCATTGTGCTCGCCGCCCCACATGCTTCGGCCAGCGTGGCGCTACAGTGCTGACGCACCTCACCTCTGAACAGTGGAGCGTGACGGGCAACTCATCACTGTCATCATCATTATCGAGAATTAAACCGGATCTGGTTCGACGGTGAAAGGCACAACCAGATACAAATACTTCTCTAAAAGCTTTAAAACACATTATTGGCTGTCACTCAGCAATCGTACGGTATAAAATTACAGGACGTATACAGGGTGTGACAAAAATGTACGACCAAACTCTCAGGAAACATTCCTCACGGACAAAGAAAGAAAATATGTTATGTGGACATGTGTCCGGAAACGCTGACTTTCCATGTTAGAGCTCATTTTATTACTTCTCTTCAAATCACATTAATCGTGGAATGGAAACACACAGCAGCAGAACGTACCAGCGTGACTTCGAACACTTTGTTACAGGAAATGTTCAAAATGTCCTCCGTTAGCGAGGACACATGCATCCACCCTCCGTCGCATGGAATCCCTGATGCGCTGATGCAGCTCTGGAGAATGGCGTATTGTATCACAGCCGTCCACTATACGAGCACGAAGAGTCTCTACATTTGATACCGGGATTGCGTAGACAAGAGCTTTCAAATGCCCCCATAAATGAAAGTCAAGAGGGTTGAGGTCAGGAGAGCGTGGAGGCCATGGAATCGGTCCGCCTCTACCAATCCATCGGCCACCGTATCTGTTGTTGAAAAGCGTACGAACACTTCGACTGAAATGTGCAGGAGCTCCATCGCGCATGAACCACATGTTGTGTCGTACTTGCAAAGGCACATGTTCTAGCAGCACAGACAGAGTATCCCGTATGAAATCATGATAACGTGCTCCACTGAGCGTAGGTGGAAGAACATGGGGCCCAATCGAGACATCACCAACAACGCCTGCCCAAACGTTCACAGAAAATCTGTGTTGATGACGTGATTGCACAATTGCGTGCGGATTCTCGTCAGCCCACACATGTTGATTGTGAAAATTTGCAATTTGATCACGTTGGAATGAAGCCTCATCCGCAAACAGAACATTTGCACTGAAATGAGGGTTGACACTTTGTTGGATGAACCATTTGCAGAAGTGGTGGCCAATCAGCTGCTGATAGTGCCTGCACACGCTGTACATGGTACGGAAACAAGTGGTTCTCCCGTAGCACTCTCCATACAGTGACGTGGTCAACGTTACCTTGTACAGCAGCAACTTCTCTGACGCTGACATTAGGGTTATCGTCAACTGCACGAAGAATTTCCTCGTCCATTGCAGGTGTCCTCGTCGTTCTAGGTCTTCCCCAGTCGCGAGTCGTAGGCTGGAATGTTCCGTGCTCCCTAAGACGCCGATCAATTGCTTCGAACGTCTTCCTGTCGGGACAGCTTCGTTCTGGAAATCTGTCTCGATACAAACGTACCGCGCCACCGCTATTGCCCCTTGCTAATCCATACATCAAATGGGCATCTGCCAACTCCGCATTTGTAAACATTGCACTGACTGCAAAACGACGTTCGTGATGAACACTAACCTGTTGATGCTACGTACTGATGTGCTTGAGTAGAGCTTGAGTGTAGAGCAATGAGTCGCATGTCAACACAAGCACCGAATACAACATTACCTTCCTTCAATTGGGCCAACTGGCGGTGAATCGAGGAAGTACAGTACATACTGACATAAACTATAATGAACTCTAACATGGAAATTAAGCGTTTCCGGACACATGTCCACATAACAACTTTTCTTTATTTGTGTGTGTGAGGAATTTTTCCTGAAAATTTGGCCGTACCTTTTTGTACCACCCTGTATAGCAACTTCGGTTGCACAAACTTTTCTGTCAATTGACCTCTGTTTCGAATGCACTGAGACAATCTTCATCAGAATAAAAAGGTTACATGTGTAAGTAGGCTGTTTAGGTTTTTATGTTGGTAACGCCACGTAGCGCTCTGTATGAAAATCACTGACTTTGCTGCGTGCAGTCTGTTGCTGGTTGGCATTGTTGCAATATTTGAAATTGTAGTGTTGGGCAGTTGGATGTGAACAGCGTGTAGCGTTGCGCTGTTGGAGGTGAGCCGCCAGCAGTGGTGGATGTGTGGAGAGAGATGGCGGAGTTTTGAGAGCGGATGATCTGGACGTGTGTCCATCAGAGAGAGTAAATTTGTAAGACTGGATGTCATGAACTGATATATATACATTATGACTTTTGAACACTATTAAGGCAAATACATAGTTTGTTCTCTATCAAAATGTCCCATTTGCTAACTATGTCTATCAGTAGTTAGTGCCTTCAGTAGTTAGAATCTTTTATTTAGCTGGCAGTATTGGCGCTCGCTGTATTGCAGTAGTTCGAGTAACGAAGATTTTTGTGAGGTAAGTGATTCATGATAGGGATAGATTATTGTAAGGCTTGGCCACTCTTTTGTAGGGATTATTGGACTGCGCTACGCTCAAAAAAAAAAATTGTGTGTCAGTTTATTGTTGATCAGAATAAGTAAAGAGAGAAATGTCTGAGTACGTTCAGTTTTGCTCAGCTGTTTGAAAATCAAATAACGTAGAGGTTTACCAGCACTGTCATTCTTAATTTTTCTAGGGGGATGTTTCACATGGAACACCTAAACGTAGAATGAAATGGATTGAAATAATATGTACGAGTTGTGGCTAGAAAAAAACGGACTAGCACTGGTGAAACAATAAAACGAATGCAATAAGGCTGAAAGTCGCGTGGCCTGTCACGTGACTCTCGCTCCGCCTACTGCTCGAGTTTCATCTGCCTCCTGCACTCAGCCTGCCCGTGGCGTCTGTTTTAAGTAGTTGACGTTTTGTCTGTGCGTCGGAAAATGTTGAGTGTACAGAAAGAACAGCGTGTTAACATCAAATTTTGTTTCAAACTAGGAAAATCTGCAAGTGAAACGCTTGTAATGTTACAGCAAGTGTACGGCGATGATTGTTTATCGCGAACACAAGTGTTTGAGTGGTTTAAACGATTTAAAGATGGCCGCGAAGACACCAGTGATGGCACTCGCACTGGCAGACCATTTTCAGCAAAAACTGATGCAAACATTGAAAAAATCGGTAAACTTGTTCGACGAGATCGCCGTTTAACAATCAGAGCAGTGTCTGAGTTAACAGGAGTTGACAAGGAAAGTGTTAGGCAGATTCTTCATGAAAGTTTCAACATGAACAAAGTGTCTTCAAAAATGGTTCCAAAGTGTCTCACAATTGGACAGAAGGAACGCCGAAGAATGATTTATTCTGACATCCTGGAAAACATTGAAAGTGATCCCACCTTCTTACAAAATGTTATTACTTGCGATGAATCGTGGTTTTTTACTTACGATCCCGAAACCAAACGCCAATCGATGCATTGGAAAACTCCTGGTTCTCCACGACAAAAAAAAGCACGAATGTCAAAATCGAAATTCAAGGCAATGATGATTGCTTTTTTGACATCAAAGGGATTGTGCACATTGATTGGGTACCAGAGGGACAAACAGTGAATCAGCATTACTACATTAGCGTCCTGGCTATCCTACGTGAGCGAGTACGGAGAAAACGGAACGATTTGTGGAGAAAAAAGTCATGGATCCTTCACCAAGACAATGCTCCAGCTCACAGTGCGTTGTCAGTGAAGACGTTTTTGGCAAACACAACATTCCCATCTTAGATCATCCACCCTACGCACCTGATTTGGCCCCCTGTGACTTTTTTCTTTTCCCTAAAGTCAAGTCAGCTTTGAAAGGAACTAGATTTGAGACTGTTGAAGCAGTAAAAGAGAAAGCGACGGAAGTAATGTATGGACTTACCGAAAATGATCTGCAGCATTGCTATGAACAGTGGAAAATTCGTATGGAGCGGTGTAGAGACCGAGGAGGAGAGTACATTGAAGGAGATAACATGAAATTGTAAATAATTGTAAAGAAATGTTTTTTCCAGCATCAGTCCGGTTTTTTTCTAGCCGCACCTCGTACTTAAGATGATTAATTCCATAAATTACGTACTTAACAGTGTGACTTACTTGTAATCACAACACGGTTTAAAACGTCTGAGAAATGATGCTCTCGTCAAACAGAGATATCATAGGAATAAGAACTGAAATGTAAAAGTATAACATAACTGTCAGCCAGATAAAATACTCCATGGGTTATAATGACAACCGCAAGGTCACTTAGGACCAGGAGCAGCATAATACAACGGCTACCGTCAGACTGAACGGCTAGCACGCCGAGTCAGCCATCAGGTGGATACTTAAGAGCGAATGAGGCACAGCAAGGACCACTTTAAACATTATTGGTAACAAACAGGAACCAGTGTATGAAAGTTACAGCATAACGTAACAGTCTTTTTTGCAAAAGAAAATACATTTCAGTTAATATTCAGAGGAAACGTAAGATTGGAAGGGAAAACGATGTTCAGGAGACTACATTGAGGAGATTATCGCCATTCAGACAATTTTAATTAGCGGCTTTATACCACGAAAAATGTTTTTGTTACGTTATTGCAATCTGTTCGTTAAGAATGAGACCGTCCTTCAGAGATAGGTGTTTAAAAATTTCTAGCTCTTCTAAGATGTTAACCCTAAACCCTTTTTTCTCTGAGTGCAAGATCTGAACGTCTTTTACATCTTTAGAATCATGCCCTGTGATTAATAAATGATCGGTGAAAGTTGACTTCTAACCATTGTTGTCTTTTTTTCCCTAGAAGGTTTGCTTTGAATCTTATCGAGATAGCTTTGCCCGTTTGCCCTATGTAATTGGCGGGATAAATGTCGCAAATAATTTTATAAAGACCAGAATTTTACAAAGTGTAACACGTAGGTTTCAAGTTATGTGTGATGCAATTATTAGTGGGAAATGCTACGCTACAGTTGTACTTACTTTGGAGGAGACGCTGTATTTTATAAGAAAGTGGATCCGGAAATGGTATAGAGAAATTTTTTTCTTTTCAATAGTTTCATTGTTAGAAGTGCCTAGGGTGGTGATTCTCTTACTCGTTTTACTACTAAAAATATTATCTACTATGACTGCAACAGTTTTTATCAGACTGATTTCAGATTTGAGATTTTGATTAGAAAGGTGGATGGAGGTGACTCTATGGATAGCTGAATGACAAAAGGCTTTCTGATGAGAATGTGGGTGTATTAATGTGAAAGGTATAATTTGATGAGAACTGTTTTTTTATTTTATTTTTTTTTTTTTTTTTTTTTGCGGAAGATATTGAGTCGTCTGCTACTGTAAGAGTGAGATCTAGAAAGCTTAACTCCCGGAACTCATTTTCAAGTTCACAAGTGAAAGAAATACATACACTCCTGGAAATGGAAAAAAGAACACATTGACACCGGTGTGTCAGACCCACCATACTTGCTCCGGACACTGCGAGAGGGCTGTACAAGCAATGATCACACGCACGGCACAGCGGACACACCAGGAACCGCGGTGTTGGCCGTCGAATGGCGCTAGCTGCGCAGCATTTGTGCACCGCCGCCGTCAGTGTCAGCCAGTTTGCCGTGGCATACGGAGCTCCATCGCAGTCTTTAACACTGGTAGCATGCCGCGACAGCGTGGACGTGAACCGTATGTGCAGTTGACGGACTTTGAGCGAGGGCGTATAGTGGGCATGCGGGAGGCCGGGTGGACGTACCGCCGAATTGCTCAACACGTGGGGCGTGAGGTCTCCACAGTACATCGATGTTGTCGCCAGTGGTCGGCGGAAGGTGCACGTGTCCGTCGACCTGGGACCGGACCGCAGCGACGCACGGATGCACGCCAAGACCGTAGGATCCTACGCAGTGCCGTAGGGGACCGCACCGCCACTTCCCAGCAAATTAGGGACACTGTTGCTCCTGGGGTATCGGCGAGGACCATTCGCAACCGTCTCCATGAAGCTGGGCTACGGTCCCGCACACCGTTAGGCCGTGTTCCGCTCACGCCCCAACATCGTGCAGCCCGCCTCCAGTGGTGTCGCGACAGGCGTGAATGGAGGGACGAATGGAGACGTGTCGTCTTCAGCGATGTGAGTCGCTTCTGCCTTGGTGCCAATGATGGTCGTATGCGTGTTTGGCGCCGTGCAGGTGAGCGCCACAATCAGGACTGCATACGACCGAGGCACACAGGGCCAACACCCGGCATCATGGTGTGCGATCTCATACACTGGCCGTACACCACTGGTGATCGTCGAGGGGACACTGAATAGTGCACGGTACATCCAAACCGTCATCGAACACATCGTTCTACCATTCCTAGACCGGCAAGGGAACTTGCTGTTCCAACAGGACAATGCACGTCCGCATGTATCCCGTGCCACCCAACGTGCTCTAGAAGGTGTAAGTCAACTACCCTGGCCAGCAAGATCTCCGGATCTGTCCCCCATTGAGCATGTTTGGGACTGGATGAAGCGTCGTCTCACGCGGTCTGCACGTCCAGCACGAACGCTGGTCCAACTGAGGCGCCAGGTGGAAATGGCATGGCAAGCCGTTCCACAGGATTACATCCAGCATCTCTACGATCGTCTCCATGGGAGAATAGCAGCCTGCATTGCTGCGAAAGGTACTAGTGCCGACATTGTGCATGCTATGTTGCCTGTGTCTATGTGCCTGTGGTTCTGTCAGTGTGATCATGTGATGTATCTGACCCCAGGAATGTGTCAATAAAGTTTCCCCTTCCTGGGACAATGAATTCACGGTGTTCTTATTTCAATTTCCAGGAGTGTATTTTCGTGGAACTGGTTAAAAATATTGAAAAGTCGATCAATACCGTCCTTAGTCCCTTTGTAAATGATTAAGATGTCATCGACATATCTAGCGTATTAAAGTTATCTTATACTTTTACATTTTAGTTTTTATTCCTATGACTTCTCTGTTTGATGACGAGAGCACCTTTTATGAGACGTTTTAAATGGTGGTGTGATTACATGTATGTACACCTCTGTTTGTACATAATTTATGGAAGTAACCCTATTAAGTGTATGTTATTTCAATCCACGTCATTATATTTTTAGGTTTTCCATGTAACGTTTTGTTCTGATGAAGACTGCCCTAGTGCAATCGAAACCGTGGTCAATTGACAAAAAGTTTCGTGCAGCTGAAGTGGCTGTACATACGTACTGTAATTCTATAAAAGCTTTATTTAAATACCATTACCGGTTTCTGGCTATAATGCCCATCATCAGCTGGTTAACTTACAGTACTGTATTCGTCATCAGTATGTCCTCTCGTTCTGTGTGCATAAGAACATTGGACTATTTACCACTACTTTATATTAATTAGACTGGAACCAATATGATCCCTTGTATGGAGCGGAAGTTGAATATAGACAGTGGAGGAAAGAACACATATCGATCGAAAAAAAATCCACAGGCATAATACAGCAGATCTATATTTCACCTACTATATAGAAGTCTTCAGTGCCTATAACAACTGGTGACATTATTCCAAAGCGTCACTTAGTAGGGCAATATTTGCTGATGCACAACGTACAGGATTCTAACAAGAAGTTATACCCACAAACGACATTAGTCCAAAGCGTCCTTGTTTATCAATAAAAGTGATTTAATAAGGTACTTTTCATAATATTGACTCTTTATACTTTGTATTCACTTGTTTTCACATGCCGCAGACGTATTTTTCTTTAAAAAATGCAGGCTACAGCTAGACGAATACCTTTCAGACTCACGTTCACGTTTGTTTTGAGTGGCGCAAGGTCAGTGCATTTCGCAACATAGGCCATAAGAGCGGTAAGAGAACTGAAAGAAAACTTATTCTACACTTCCAAATCCTGTTAATCGGTAATAGATCGCTTTTGCGGAAGCAAAACAGAGGAAATAGTTACGAACCAGACGCCCTTACTCATTGAATAATGCAGACGTAAGATTTGTTATGGAGGAATCAAGAAAAATCCTAAAATCAATGCTACTGAGTCGGATGGTAAGTGACCGAGAGGCAAGATGGTATGTGCCAGCACAGTCAGAAATAAATGCAAGAAGTGCGCATGCAATCGCCAGGTATCTTGCAAGAAATTTTGGGTCAGTGAACAGAATATAAAGAAATATCCTGCTTTTATGCAATAACATGGATTCAATAAGGAAGACTTTTGGAATAGTTATATTTTCTTATGAAAGTAAATATAACGTGAAACTTCCTGGCAGATTGAAAGTGTGAGCCAGACCGAGACCCGAACTCGGAAACTTTGGCTTTCGCGGGCTCCATATTCGGATCGGATTTCAGGTGAATAGTGTGGCACAAGAAAAACACGGAAATACTGCAGCATAAACTTGTGCCGATGGCGAAACACGGTGGGGGCTCCCCGACGGTGTGGGGGTTTTTGAGTGCTGCAGGTGTTGGAAGATAATATTTAATAGAGGGTACGATGGATCACGCCGGCCGGAGGGCCGAGCGGTTGTAGGCGCTACAGTCTGCAACCGTGCGACCGCTACGGTCGCAGGTTCGAATCCTGCCTCGGGCATGGATGTGTGTGATGTCCTTAGGTTAGTTAGGTTTAAGTAGTTCTAAGTTCCAGGGGACTGATGACCTCAGAATTTAAGTCCCATAGTGCTCAGAGCCATTTGAACCATTTTTGAACGATGGATCACAAATTGTAAATAAACATCTTACAGAAAATATAAAGACTAGTGCCGGAATATTAGGTCTCCAAGGAAATGACATCTTTCAGCAGGACAGCGATCCGAAACATGCGGCTAGAAATACGAGGGCGTGGCTTTCTTACAATACGCCGAAACAACTCATCAGAGCTCAGATATTAATCCCATTGAACACTTTCGGAAAATGTGAAAGAGAACACCAGGGGAAGACAAATTACTGATAAGAAAGACAAAAACAAGCTCTTCAAGAAGAATGGGTCCTCTGTGACAGAAAATGTAGTCAGCTCAATGCACAGACCACTGCAGGCAGTAAGAACTGCAAAGGAACTCCACAGTATGTTAACCTTTGTACATTAAAGTAAGCTGCCGTCTGACCATGATGGGCTTGTAATGCCACGGAATGTACAGAATCCAGTCCACTCTTGCCTGCTGTATATGATTATGTTCATTGCACATAAAAACGATTGCGGATGACAGGTTACGTTCGGGGACTGAAGATGATACCCTGTGGTGTCGAAACTGGTTCCATGTTTTAAAATGAATAAACGACGTTAGATTCAAATGCAGCCGCTAGTTTTGTCATCTTTATTCAAATCATAGTGGTCTCTGTCGACGGCCTTCCCTCACGATCAGCGTCATCTACGTCTATGCGGCCTCGGTCATATTATTGGCACCATTTCTCTGTGTCTGGACGCAGCATTGTGTTTGGTCCATATGCTGCCAGAATGTCAGAATGAAACTGTGTGCAGTTTAGATGACTGGTCCACAAGAATCGCACTGTCCTGCGTTCTTCAGCTCTGGAACACATTTCCAGTTACCGCGCCATTTTATTCCTACTGTGGTGAACATGTTATCCGTGCCGCAGCAGAACTGAGTGTGCACGAAACCCATAAAATGTACTCTCTCGTGACAATGCACCAAACCTTTGCCTAATGGTTATGGCGTTGGACGACATTTGTAAATTACGTTTCGAAGTCTCCTCTTACAACGACCATTGCGCATTCGACACAAGTCAGTTCCATCTCATATAGCGCACTATAGCGCGTAACACTCTGTAAGTTTTTATTGCATCCAAATCTTTTTATCACACAGAGTCGTCAGAAAGTGCACGTCACTGAAGATATAGATGTCTGGGAGTCATCGTTTCTGACTGCTATTCCACACTAGCTCTGGGCGCTGAATTGTTGCGACTGGTAAAAGCACTTCAGTACACGGTTTGTTTGTTACTGTCACTAATTTATTAATGGAGTCCAAGCATTTACGGCGCATGCAAGTTCTTTGAAGTATATCACTTCTTACTAATGTAGCAGTGTAGATAGCTACTTGAATATATCACCCAAAGTAACGTCCACAAACGCGGAAGTACAGGTTAGTTTTTGGAACGTAGGGAACGTCTTCTGCCAGAGTAATGAGTCATAATAGGGGCTGGTCACGGGAAAAATACCTCTGGAATTACCTTTAATTAGTTAACAGTAAATTATCGGACTATTCTTGATTTCAGGAGAGGAATAGGTACAACTGTAGTGCAGCTGAACGAAACTACTCTTGTATTAGAACACTGCCAGAAACATTTGCTGGGCAAGCTGGAAAATTAAGAATAAAAGAAGAAATTGAGTAGTGCGATGCTAATATTTAGTATTAAAAATGTTGTCGATTCTCCTTCTAGATGTGGAGAGAAATGTATAACCAAACCGACTGAAACACGTGCCTAGTGATGACGCAAATGTTAAGCCCAGTAATTCTTTGCAAGAAAGAAATTGAGTTTTTAAAAAAGACCGGAAAAGAGGAGAATCGGAAATTTTGAGATATGGTACTGTAGAAGGATGGTGCAAATTAGGTGGACTGATAAGAGGAAGAGACAGGATGATAGGAAGTGTATTGAAACGTAAAGTAATAACTCCCACAGTGCTTGAGGGAGCTGTGGAGGGCAAACACTGTAGGGGACGACGTAGATTGGAGTAAATCCAACAAGTAAATGTGGATTATGGTGCACGTGCTACTCTGAAATGAAAAGTATGACGCAGGACAGCAATTCAAGACTAGTGAAAAACAAAACAAAAAAACCCTTTCTTGTACATGAGAAACAGAACCCTACTACAAAATCTCTGTCCCTCTTATTGTGGCCTCCTGAGAATGTATGGAAAACGCCCTAATAAACTTACACTCAGGGAACGTTGGACCCCTTTCTGGTCCTTTTTTTTTTTTTAATTTTTGGTCATCAGTGTACTGACTGGTTTGATGCGGCCCGCCACGAATTCCGTTCCTGTGCTAACCTCTTCATCTCAGAGTAGCACTTGCAACCTACGTCCTCAATTATTTGCTTGACGTATTCCAATCTCTGTCTTCCTCTACAGCTCCCTCTAGTACCATGGAAGTCATTCCTTCATGTCTTAGCAGATGTCCTATCATCCTGTCCCTTCTCCTTATCAGTGTTTTCCACATATTCCTTTCCTCTCCGATTCTGCATAGAACCTCCTCATTCCTTACCTTATCAGTCCACCCAATTTTCAACATTCGTCTATAGCACCACATCTCAAATGCTTCGATTCTCTTCTGTTCCGGTATTCCCACAGTCCATGTTTCACTACCATACAATGCTGTACTCCAGATGTACATCCTCAGAAATTTCTTCCTCAAATTAAGGCCGGTATTTGATATTAGTAGACTTCTCTTGTCCAGAAATGCCTTTTTTGCCATAGCGAGTCTGCTTTTGATGTCCTCCTTGCTCCGTCCGTCATTGGTTATTTTACTGCCTAGCTAGCAGAATTCCTTAACTTCATTGACGTCGTGACCATCAATCCTGATGTTAAGTTTCTCGCTGTTCTCATTTCTACTACTTCTCATTACCTTCGTCTTTCTCCGATTTACTCTCAAACCATACTGTGTACTCATTAGACTGTTCACCGAGCGAGGTGGCGCAGTGGTTATCACACTGGACTCGCATTCGGAAGGACGACGGTTCAATCCCGCGTCCGGCCATCCTGATTTAGGTTTTCCGTGATTTCCCTAAATCGCTCCAGGCAAACGCCGGGATGGTTCCTTTGAAAGGGCACGGCCGACTTCCTTCCCCATCCTTCCCTAATCCTATGAGACCGATAACCTCGCTGTTTGGTCTCTTCCCCCAAACTACCAACCACCCATTAGACTGTTCATTCCGTTCAGCAGATCATTTAATTCTTCTTCACTTTCACTCAGGATAGCAATGTCATCAGCGAATCGTATCATTTATATCCTTTCACCTTGTATTTTAATTCCACTCCTGAACCTTTCTTTTATTTCCATCATTGCTTCCTCGATGTACAGATTGAAGAGTAGGGGCGAAAGGCTACAGCCTTGTCTTACACCCTTCTTAAAACGAGCACTTCGTTCTTGATCGTCCACTCTTATTATTCCCTCATGGTTGTTGTACATATTGTATATGACCCGTCTCTCCCTATAGCTTACCCCTACATTTTTCAGAATCTCGAACAGCTTGCATCATTTTATATTGTCGAACGCTTTTTCGAGGTCGACAAATCCTATGAACATGTCTTGATTTTCCTTTAGCCTTGCTTCCATTATTAGCCGTAACGTCAGAATTGCCTCTCTCGTCCCTTTACTTTTCCTAAAGCCAAACTGATCGTCACCTAGCGCATTCTCAATTTTCTTTTCCATTCTTCTGTATATTATTCTTGTAAGCAGCTTCGATGCATGAGCTGTTAAGCTGATTGTGCGATAATTCTCGCACTTGTCAGCTCTTGCCGTCTTCGGAATTGTGTGGATGATGCTTTTCCGAAAGTCAGATGGTATGTCGCCAGACTCATATATTCTACACACCAACGTGAATAGTCGTTTTGTTGCCACTTCCCCCAATGATTTTAGAAATTCTGATTGAATGTTATCTTTCCCTTCTGCCTTATTTGACCGTAAGTCCTCCAAAGCTCTTTTAAATTCCGATTCTAATACTGGATCCCCTATCTCTTCTAAATCGACTCCTGTTTCTTCTTCTATCACATCAGACAAATCTTCACCCTCAAAGAGGCTTTCAATGTATTATTTCCACCTATCCGCTCTCTCCTCTGCATTTAACAGTGGAATTCCCGTTGCACTCTTAATGTTACCACCGTTGCTTTTAATGTCACCAAAGGTTCTTTTGACTTTCCTGTATGCTGAGTCTGTCCTTTCGACAATCATATCTTTTTCGATGTCTTCACATTTTTCCTGCGGCCATTTCGTCTTAGCTTCCCTGCACTTCCTATTTATTTTATTTCTCAGCGACTTGTATTTCTGTATTCCTGATTTTCCCGGAACATGTTTGTACTTCCTCCTTTCATCAATCAACTGAAGTATTTCTTCTGTTACCCATGGTTTCTTCGCAGCTACCTACTTTGTACCCATGTTTTCCTTCCCAACTTCTGTGATGGCCCTTTTTAGAGACGTCCATTCCTCTTCAACTGTACTGCCTACTGCGCTATTCCTTATTGCTGTATCTATAGCTTTAGAGAACTTCAAACGTATCTCGTCATTCCTTAGTACTTCCGTATCCCACTTCTTTGCGTATTGATTCTTCCTGACTAATGTCTTGAACTTTAGCCTACTCTTCATCACTACTATATTGTGATCTGAGTCTATATCTGCTCCTGGGTACGCCTTACAATCCAATATCTGATTTCGGAATCTCTGTCTGACCATGATGTAATCTAATTGAAATCTTCCCGTATCTCCCGGCCTTTTCCAAGTATACCTCCTCCTCTTGTGATTCTTGAACAGGGTATTCGCTATTACTAGCTGAAACTTGTTACAGAACTCAATTAGCCTTTCTCCTCTCCCATGACTATTAGATTTTCGTCCCCCTTTACATACTGCATTACCCTTTCAACATCCTCATACACTTTCTCTATCTGTTCATCTTCAGCTTGCGACGCCGGCATGTATACCTGAACTATCGTTGTCGGTGTTGGTCTGCTGTCGATTCTGATTAGAACAACCCGGTCACTGAACTGTTCACAGTAACACACCCTCTGCCCTACCTTACTATTCATAACAAATCCTACACCTGTTATACCATTTTCTGCTGCTGTTGATATTACACGACACTCATCCGACCAGAAATCCTTGTCTTCCTTCCACTTCACTTCACTGACCCCTACTATATCTAGATTGAGCCTTTGCATTTCCCTTTTCAGATTTTCTAGTTTCCCTACCACGTTCAAGCTTCTGACATTCCACGCCCCGACTCGTAGAACGTTATCCTTTCGTTGGACCCCAAGCACTTCCAGAATGTTCCATTATCTTTGTAGGGACACACTCCTGCGGGTGGACCATATAATTTTTGTTCAGATTATGCAGGAGTGCGATAAGAAGACGCTCTGTGAGATTTGCTAGAGCAGGACCAGCGGCTTTAGGGAGGAAGAGCCGCGTCGTATCTCTGTGCAGTTCCGCATGCGGCGGCCGCTGGGGATTAAGCCCGTCAAAACACACGGGCTCCCGCAGCTGTTTGCGTAGCGCGGGTGGCCGCCCGGCGCGCCTGCCACGCACACGCTGGCACGCACACACGCGCACACACACACACACACACACTCTTAGCCACACTGGCCGCCGCCCGTTCCAAAATATTTACAGTGGACGGCCGTGCTACCCTCCCAGCTACAACTTCCAGCTTAACCGAATGGAAAGATCGTGTCTTCTGCCCGCATGAAAGTCGAGTGGCCACCAGTGCAGCCCTGTAGCAGGACGTTACGATCACCTGTTCTGTTTACAGTTCTTTCTTACCAGGAACCCCCCGACTCTTTAAAGAATCAAACTCCCATCTGTGAAACAGCATCAAATTTCTGATTAATTTACAAAGGAGCTAAAGTGTTAAATATTTTATTTTAAGCACTAAGCGAGAAAAAGTTCAGAAAAGGTTAGAAATTAAGATTAAGGTTTCTTGGAAGTCACTAACGGCTATGATTATCAGAGACTGGATGAGCATATTCTGGACAATTTGCGTTCTGTGTTGAAGAAAAGCAAGTTTTTCACGCGCCTCAGCGTTTATGACATCATATCTCTCGAATCATGTTTCGAACGATGATATAATTTTTCAGTCATATTCAGCGATATATGTGAACATTGTCGGAAAAATTTGTTGGGAGTGCACTTAGCTGTAATGAAGAAATTAATTAAAACGTCATGCTTAAAAGTACGGCAAATTTACTGCATCAACAGCGTTAATGTTAAAAAGCGATAAACTTCTTTCGTTTCACCATTTTGTGAGCTTCACATCAAGAAAAAGTTTCGCAGAGGATTGAAATAATACTATAAGGAATATATACACATCAAAAAATGTTTTGCAACACCCCGATTCCCAGAACTCCTGAACATAGAGGTTGACTGTGGATATTTTATCACACACACAGTCCCTTTGACTGTTCAAAGAGCCGGTCGAACTGGCCGTGCGGTTAAAGGCGCTGCAGTCTGGAACCGCAAGACCGCTACGGTCGCAGGTTCGAATCCTGCCTCGGGCATGGATGTTTGAGATGTCCTTCGGTTAGTTAGGTTTAACTAGTTCTAAGTTCTAGGGGACTAATGACCTCAGAAGTTGAGTCCCATAGTGCTCAGAGCCATTTGAACCATTTTTTTTGTTCAAAGATGTAAACAACCAAGCATGAGCAGCGCCTATTGGGCGGAGGGGATCCGACAGCCTATCAGTTCCAGTCATTCCACCAGGAAGGAGGTACACGGCTCGTGTTATCTGTAGGTCAACCATGCCTAGACGGTCAATACCGCGGTTCGATAGCGTCCGCATTGTTGCTTTGTACCAGGAAGAGCTCTCAACAAGAGAAGTGTCCAGGCGTCACGGAGTGAACCAAAGCGATGTTGTTCGGACATGGAGGAGACACAGAGAGACAGGAACTGTTGATGACATGCCACGCTCAGGCTGCCTAAGGGCTACTACTGCAGTGGATAAATGCTACCTACGGATTATGGCTCGGAGGAACCCTGACAGCAACGCCACCATGTTGAATAATGCTTTTCGTGCAGCCACAGTGCGTCGTGTTACGACGCAAACTGTGCGCAATGGGCTGCAAGATGCGCAACTTCTATCTCGATGTCTATGGCGAGGTCCATCTTTGTTACCACGACACCATGTAGCGCGGTAGAGATGGGCCCAACAACGTGTTCTCTTCACCGATGAGTGTAGCATATGTCATCAACTAGACAATCGTCGGAGACGTATTTGGAGCAACCCGGTCAGTCTGAACGCCTCAGACACACTGTCCAGAGAGTGCAGCAAGGTGGACGTTCCCTACCGTTTCGGGGTGGCATTATGTGGGGCCGAAGTACGCCGCGCCGACAAGAGTGGCCGAGCGGTTCTAGGCGCTACAGTCTGGAACCGCACGACTGCTACGGTCGCAGGTTCGAATCCTGCATCGGGCATGGATGTGTGTGATGTCCTTAGGTTAGCTAGGTTTAAGTAGTTCTAAGTTCTAGGGGACTAATGACCTCAGAAGTTGAGTCCCATAGTGCTCAGAGCCATTTGAACCATTTTTTTTGTTCAAAGATGTAAACAACCAAGCATGAGCAGCGCCTATTGGGCGGAGGGGATCCGACAGCCTATCAGTTCCAGTCATTCCACCAGGAAGGAGGTACACGGCTCGTGTTATCTGTAGGTCAACCATGCCTAGACGGTCAATACCGCGGTTCGATAGCGTCCGCATTGTTGCTTTGTACCAGGAAGAGCTCTCAACAAGAGAAGTGTCCAGGCGTCACGGAGTGAACCAAAGCGATGTTGTTCGGACATGGAGGAGACACAGAGAGACAGGAACTGTTGATGACATGCCACGCTCAGGCTGCCTAAGGGCTACTACTGCAGTGGATAAATGCTACCTACGGATTATGGCTCGGAGGAACCCTGACAGCAACGCCACCATGTTGAATAATGCTTTTCGTGCAGCCACAGTGCGTCGTGTTACGACGCAAACTGTGCGCAATGGGCTGCAAGATGCGCAACTTCTATCTCGATGTCTATGGCGAGGTCCATCTTTGTTACCACGACACCATGTAGCGCGGTAGAGATGGGCCCAACAACGTGTTCTCTTCACCGATGAGTGTAGCATATGTCATCAACTAGACAATCGTCGGAGACGTATTTGGAGCAACCCGGTCAGTCTGAACGCCTCAGACACACTGTCCAGAGAGTGCAGCAAGGTGGACGTTCCCTACCGTTTCGGGGTGGCATTATGTGGGGCCGAAGTACGCCGCGCCGACAAGAGTGGCCGAGCGGTTCTAGGCGCTACAGTCTGGAACCGCACGACTGCTACGGTCGCAGGTTCGAATCCTGCATCGGGCATGGATGTGTGTGATGTCCTTAGGTTAGCTAGGTTTAAGTAGTTCTAAGTTCTAGGGGACTGATGACCTCAGAAGCTAAGTCCCATAGTGCTCAGATCCATTTTTTGAAGTACGCCGCTGGTGGTCATCGAAGGCGCCGTAACGGCTGTACGATTCGTGAATGACATCCTCCGACCGACAGTGCAACCATATAGGCAGCATATTGGTGAGGCATTCGTCCTCACGGAGGACAATTCGCACTCCCATTGTGTACGTCTTCTGAATGACTTCCTTCAGGATAACGACATCGCTCGACCAGAGTGGCCAGCATGTTCTCCAGACATGATACCTATCGAACATGCCTGGGGCGGATTGAAAAGGACTCTTTATGGACGACGTGACCCACTAACCACTCTGTGGGATCTACGCCGAATCGCCGTTGAGGAGTGGGACACTCTGGATCAACAGTGTCTTGATGTACTTGTGAATAGTATGCCAAGACGAATACACGTATGAATCAGTGCAAGAGGTAGTGCTACTGGGTAGTAGAGGTACCGGTGTGTACAGCAATCCGGACCACCAGCTCTCAAGGTCTCACTGTATGGTACTACAACATTCAATGTGTGGTTTTCGTGAGCAATAAAAAGGGCGGAAATGATGTTCATGCCGGCCGGCCGCTGTGGCCGAGCGGTTCTAGGCGCTTCAGTCCGGAACCGCGCTGCTGCTACGGTCGTAGGTTCGAATTCTGCCTCAGGCATGGATGTGTGTCATACCGTTAGGTTAGTTAGGTTTAAGTAGTTCTAAATCTAGGGGACTGATGACCTCAGATGTTAAGTGCTATAGTGCTTAGAGCCATTTGAACCATTTTGGATGTTTGTGTTGATCTCTATTCCAATTTTCTGTACAGGCTCCGGTACTCTGGGAACCGAGGTCATGCAAAACTTTTTGTTTATGTGTCTATGTAAAAACAAAAATCGACTCACCACGAAGAAATAAGTCCCAATGGGATGGGATGTATATGTACAGACATGCGACTGCAATTTCACAAAAACTGAATGATTTGTTCGAGAAAAACAGCTTCCCAAATTGAGCAAGTCAACAACGCATTGGTCCACCTATGGTGCCTTGACATTGGTTGGTAGATTAGTTGGATAGTCTCCTGAGGGGTCAATTCTGTCCATTTGCCGCGTTAAATCGTCGAAATCCTGAGCTGGTTTGAGATCACTGCCCATTATGGTCCAATTGTTCCCAGTTGGGGAGAGATCCGGTGACCTTGTTGTCAAGGTATTGTTTGGCAAGCACGAAGACAAGCAGAGATCTTGCCGAATGGGTGCAGTCTTTATCTTCCTGAAATGTAAACCCTGCGTGGCTTGCCATGATGGGCAACAAAACGCAGCTTCAAATATCGTCGACGTGCTACTATGCAGTAAGAATGGCGCGGTTGACAACTGAAAGGGTTTCTGCTATGAAAAGGAGTAGCACTCCAGACAATCACTCTAGTGTCGGATCCTATGGCGGGCAATAATCAGGTTTGTATCCGACTGCTGTCTAGAGCGGGGTCTCCAGACATGTGTTCGGTCTGGAATCTCACTGACTGGAATAGAATTGTCTTCAGTGATGAGTTACAGTTCTAACTGAGCCCTGACGACCAGCGAAGTCGTGTCTGGAGATCCCCCGGACAGTGGTGGACTTCTAATCTGTCTGTAGCCTGCCTTACGGCCTCCGACAATCAGGAATGATGGTCTTGGTGCCACTTCTTTTCAAAGCAGGACCGATTTCGTTGCCATCCACGGTACGCTTAGAGCACAATGGTACGTCGACGATATTCTTCGCCCCGTTTTGTTGACCTTCAGCGAGATAATACCTGCCCGCACTCGTCTTCATGCTTGTCAAGCCTTATCCTGGCCAACAAGGTCGCCGGATCTCTCGTCAGCTGACAATGTTAGGAGCATTATTGGCGGGGTCCTCGAACTATCTTGGAGTTTTGACGATCTAACGCAACAATTGGACAAAATTTGGAATTCTCTCCCTCAGGAGGATATCGAACAACACCATTCCACGCCAATCGGAATAACTGCTTGGATGTGTGTCAGGGGTGGATCAACGTGTTATTGACTTTCTCAAGTTTCGTAGCTCTTCCTATTGAATAAATTATCGAGTTTTGTGAAATTATAATCATTTGTTTGTCCGTACATGGACATCACATGGACAGATTTCCTGCTCATTCGGATGATTCCAATATGATGACGCGCCTCTTTATTTTGTCTTTTAGTGTACATGTTAGGTCTGTCGCTATTCACTAAGTATTCTCGTTCTAGAATACTGGAATAACATATTCCTAATTTTTACACGCGGAGGGTCACACTGCTTGAAAATATATACAGTCTATAAGAGTAATACAGTTCATAAGAGTAATATAATACTAAAACGAATTATTTACAGACGAATAGAAAAACTGGTAGAAGCCGACCTCGGGGAAGATCAGTTTGGATTCCGTAGAAATGTTGGAGCACTTGAGGCAATAGTCACCCTACGACTTATCTTAGAAAATAGAGTAAGGAAAGGCAAACCTTCGTTTCTAGCATTTGTAGACTTAGAGAAAGCTTTTGACAATGTTGACTGGAATACTCTCTTACAAATTCTGAAGGTGGAAGGGGTAAAATACAGGGAGCGAAAGGCTATTTACAATTTGTACAGAAACCAGATGGCAGTTATAAGAGTCGAGGGACATGAAAGGGAAGCAGTGGTTGGGAAGGGAGTCAGACACGGTTGTAGCCTATTCCCGATGTTATTAAATCTGTATATTGAGCAAGCAGTAAAGGAAACAAAAGAAAATTTCGGATTAGGAATTAAAATCCATGGAGAAGAAATAAAAACTTTGAGGTTCGCCGATGACATTGTAATTCTGTCAGAGACAGCAAAGGACTTGGAAGAGCAGTTGAACGGAATGGACAGTGTCTTGAAAGGCGGATATAAGATTAACATCAAAAAAAGCAAAACGAGGATAATGGAATGTTGTCGAATTAAGTCGGGTGATGCTGAGGGTATTAGAATAGGAAATGAGACGCTTAAAGTAGTAAATGAGTATTGCTATTTTGGGAGCAAAATAACTGATGATGGTCGAAGTAGGGAGGATACAAAATGTAGACTGGCAATGGCAAGGAAAGCGTTTCTGAAGAAGAGAAATTTGTTAACATCGAGTATAGATTTAAGTGGCAGGAAGTCGTTTCTGAAAGTATTTGTATAGAGTGTAGCCATATATGTAAGTGAAACGTGGACGATAAATAGTTTAGACAAGAAGAGAATAGATGCTTTAGAAATGTGGTGCTACAGAAGAATGCTGAAGATTAGATGGGTGAATCATATAACTAATGAGGAGGTATTGAATAGAATTGGAGAGAAGAGAAATTTATGGCACAACTTGACTAGAGGAAGGGATCAATTGGTAGGGCATATTCTGAGGCATCAAGAGATAACAAATTTAGTATTGGAGGGCAGCGTGAAGGGTAAAAATCGTAGAGGGAGACCAAGAGACGAATACACTAAGCAGAGTCAGAAGGATGTAGGTTGCAGTAGGTACTGGGAGATGAAGAAGCTTGCACACGATTGAGTAGCATGGAGAGCTGCATCAAACCAGTCTCTGGACTGAAGACCACAACAACAACAGGAGTAATATTGTGTGATCATGTGGAACATTTCACATAAGGTTATACGTCTTAATAACTACGTCAGCATTTTAAATTTTTAAATTCGGCCACTATTTGTATGAAAAATTGAAAATCAAAGTTTTGTTACCCCTGGTAGGCGTTAGATAGGGAGAGTGTCCTGTCATATTCACTTACAAGGAAAACTCCCCTCGCACCCTCTCAGATTTAATGGCAAAGTGGCCCAGTAGATAGCCCGTTGAAAACTGAACGCACACCAAGCATAAAAACAACAAGCTGTACTAAACCAGAAAAGAAACAGAAACAGTGAACCGTCCGAGCTAAAGATATGCAACATCGAGAGAATTGCAAGAACCACGGCGTCCTGGTCCTGTGGTCACGGTGTTGGACTGCAAAGCGGGAAATCCGTGTTCAAAACTCCCCACAAATTTATGAATTGTCTATCCGGTCACAGACATGTCAGTCCCCCTTATGTAGTCCGCATAACTGTCATACTATACACTGGTTCCACAACGTAAGTCATTTGGTAAGAATACGTATATTACGGCACAAGTAAATGTGATGAATAATGAGATCAGGCGAGATCCCGCATAAAATGGCTCTGAGCACTATGGGACTCAACTGCTGTGGTCATAAGTCCCCTAGAACTTAGAACTACTTAAACCTAACTAACCTAAGGACAGCACACAACACCCAGCCATCACGAGGCAGAGAAAATCCCTGACCCCGCCGGGAATCGAACCCGGGAACCCGGGCGTGGGAAGCGAGAACGCTACCGCACGACCACGAGATGCGGGCGAGATCCCGCATAGAACTCTCACAGAAATGAGAAGAAAAAGTAAACGGGTGTGAACTACGTTACAGCGAAGGGGAACAAAAGTTAAAACTTCCGCAACGAAACGTGAGAGTCATAACATGTGGTACTCGTATACAACAAATATGAGGTACGTACGTCCGAGGCCCCCTTCCTTTCACCTCGCTGTTGCAAACGGACGTCACACCACGGCACAGACACAAATTCGAATACAGCGAACAGACACGTCAATGTCCGGACGGATGTTCAGACTTTCGAGAAAAAAAGAACATCATGGAAATTCGAACACCGACCTCCCACGTCGCAGTCCAACGTCGTGACCACATATCCACGACGGGGTTGCTCTGCAAATGTGCTCAGTGTGTCACGTCTTGAGCTTGGACCGTTCACTATTTCTACTTCGCTTCTTTTTTCCGTGGTTCAGGACACCTTATTCCTGTTTTAGTGCTTGATCTGTGTTCATTTTTTGACGGGCTGTCCACTGGGTTACGTTACTACTAAAACTGACGGAGGGGGTGGGGGGGGCAGAGGTACGGTGGGGAGTTTCCCTTGTTAGTATAAAGGGCAGTCCAATGAAAACGGAAGAGGAGAAAAAAAGGAAGCAAACTGTTTATTATTTCAAAAGTACTCGCTGCAATTATTATGTATTTATCCCACTGTAAAACAACACAGTCAATACCTTCATTGAAAAATGTTTGCCTACGCCGGCCGCTGTGGGCGAGCGGTTGTACGCGCTTCAGTCTGGATCCGCGTGACCGCTACGGTCGCAGGTTCGAATCCTGCCTCGGGCATGGATGTGTGTGATGTCCTTAGGTTGGTTAGGTTTAAGTAGTTCTAAGTCTAGGGCACTGATGACCTTAGATGTTAAGTCCCATAGTGCTTAGAGCCAAACCCTGATTACGCGCAGGCGCGCATCTCTTCGTCCGAAGCAAATCTACAGCCACGCATATTTTTCTTCAGCACTCCAAAAATATGGAAATCGCATGGAGAGAGGTCGACACATTATAGAGGATGTGTAACGGCTTCCCAGTGAAAATTCTGCAGCGTACTCGAACCTTGGCAGCATCATGACGGCGGACATCATCTTGCAACAGAATGATGCCGTTTCGATTACGTTGCAGAAGTTTCGCTAGGAAGCCCTAACATATCCTCCATGCAGTGTCGACATCTCCTCACGCCATTTTCATGTTTTTGGAGCGCTGAAGAAAGACATTCGTGACCGCTGAATTGCTTCGGACGAAGAGGAACACGCCTGAATACAATCATGGTGCCGTATGTTGTGGTTTGGCAAGACAGCCAATCCACTAGGAGAAAGCCGAAAGGCACGCGTTGAAGCTCACGCAGGCTGGCGTGAGGTCTGGAACAGGACAAGGAATTTATAGTAGCAAAGAACGTACGTAACTACTGGAATACTTAACTTTAATTCATAATTGGTGAACATCGCTCTTGACGGTACATGTTTTACAGCATCAATAGTAACTGGTAATGGCGCCTTGCTAGGTCGTAGCAAATGACGTAGCTGAAGGCTATGCTAACTATCGTCTCGGCAAATGAGAGCGTAATTTGTCAGTGAACCATCGCTAGCAAAGTCGGCTGTCTAACTGGGGCGAGTGCTAGGGAGTCTCTCTAGACTAGACCTGCCGTGTGGCGGCGCTCGGTCTGCAATCACTGATAGTGGCGACACGCGGGTCCGACGTATACTAACGTACCGCGGCCGATTTAAAGGCTACCACCTAGCAAGTGTGGTGTCTGGCGGTGACACCACACCGTACGCAAACGCACAATTTTTCCATGAAGACATTGGGGGTCTTGTCTCACAGTGGCATAAAAGTATTAACGATAATGACGATTACTGTTGAAATAATAAACATACAACGAAGGCTTTCGCGACCGTATGTTTCAGCTGCTGAGAATTTTTCCGGGTTGTATGGCCGTGGTCCATGGAACTCTTCAATCCCTGCAGGCCAGTGTGGCCGAGCGGTTCTAGGCGCTTCAGTTTGGAACCGCGCGACCGCTGCGGTCGCAGGTTCGAATCCTACCTCGGGCATGGATGTATGTGATGTCCTTAGGTTAGTTAGGTCTAGCTAGTTCTAAGTTCTAGGGGACTGATGTCCTCAGATGTTGAGTCTCATAGTGCTCAGAGCCATTCTTCAATCCCTGACGTTTCGTCCAAGGCCACGTTGGACATCTTCGGAGGTGGGCGTGGTCTTCCCACAGTATTTAGGCCGCTCTCCGACGTCCGACCGTCAGTCGGCAAGACTCAGCACAACCAGGAGCACCTCCGAAGATGTCCAACGTAGCTTTGGACGAAACGTTAGGGATTGAAGAGTTCCATGGACCACGACCACACAACCCGGAAAAATTCTCAGCAGCTGAAATAATAAACAGTTTACTTACTTTTTCCGTGTGTCTCTTTTTTTACTGTCCCCTACAAAATAGCCCAGCTGACAAACACGGAATTTCCCGGGTATCCGTTTTGCCAATTTTCTATTAGAAACGAAAAAAAAAATTTGAACTGTATTTGTAGTGAAGTATCGTAAAAATTTCATTTCAATGTATTCACGAAAACACCTCTGAAATTATGGGGCTGTCAGTGTTGACTGTGTGACAGCCGCACTGGACGCCTCGATGGTTTCTCGTGGTTCGTTCAATGTAGCTGGCTTCTGGTGATAAACTTCATCCACCACAGGTAGACGTTATGAGGTGTAAAGTCTGGAGACAGTGGTGAGTACTCAAAAGCTCCTCTTCGACCAGTCCATCGTCCTGGTAGATTTTCATCCAAGTAGGCTCTAATATCTCTGTTGTGGTGAGGCGTAGCGCCATCTTGTTGCGGGTAAAATGTTTCGTTTCCAAATACGACTCGCATCGCAGGTAAAATTGCTGTTTGCAGCATGTGAAGGTACGCCTTAACAGTCGTATAATTTTCACGCTATCCTAAGGCTCTTTCGATTTTACGCTTTCGTATGTTGCCACACATTCTTTTAATAGCTATATATGATTTATTTGCTTTCGTTTCTCAAAAGCATATTTATTTAATGAATGAAAAGCACCAGTTTGCTACAATATATTGTAGAACAAAAGCGAACTCGTGCTTTTCATTCATTATTATAATGTTGTTCTACCAAGAACCGAAGGAAGATTCTGTTAATATGCATATTTATTTCTTGACACTGCGGACAACGTGTCTCCCAATTAATAACAACTTTCACTTGAACCACACGATGGCCTTAAATCAACTTCTGGAACCGATTGCAGTTTTATTTCAATTGAATTTTTGATATAGTGCCTTTTTAGTTATGATCTCCTGAATATATACTGGGTCACACTGGAGAAATGTAGGTAATCTTTGATAATTTGAAAATTAATCCAATGACTTGTCACTACCAGCATCAAAATTCCTTTCTAGAAGCATTATAGTGTCCATGTTAAATCTGACGATTTTATGTTTTTGTTGCACCGAGTATTTATATCCATTGGACGAAACACGTTTTCCCAAGCTGCAGAAGTTCCTCGTTTGAATATTTCATTAGGAGCAACAGTTACTGCCACAAACGAGGCTAGCAACAACGCACTTCCAGTTCAGTTTCCCAACAAGTTCTTCGTGTTTTTGAGCGTATGTCTTGTTCGTACTGATAAATGTAAAGTTTGTTTGCGACTCTCACTTGAGACTATCCACAATCTTTAGAACCATCAGTCTTTCGACATGTATGAAGCCGTGGACCATTTCTCTCAATCCATTGCCAATCTCTTTGTTTCTGTATAACTTTTGAGTCCAATGTTGTCAATAATCGTCACTATTTTCACAAAATTCCCATCTACCATTCCTTAGAGCGACATATTAACTGGCTCCCGACGTCTCAGGAGGTACCCTGTCTCTACAGCCCGTATGAGTTCCCTACAGTTTTCTATCTTACATTCTTTCATCCTCGTGTATATGTGCTTGTCCTTTTTAAATACCTGTTTTTTACGTACTCTGCTCGTAAGCCAGTTTTCAACATCGTTTCGTAATATCACGTTGAGATGTCTTTGTCACTTGCTTTCTAATTTTCTCATCGTCTTCATTTCATTTCCGTAGACGTTCGTCCTCCTGAAATATACCTTCTATAACTTCTACTTAAGATGTGACTTATTTTCTGAAAAGGAAGGAAGATTAGAATTTAACGCCCCGTCGGCATCGAGGTGATTAGAGACGGAGCATGAGCTCGGATAAATCAAGGATGGGGAAGGAAATCGGCCGTGCCTTTTCAAAGAAACCACCATGGCATTTGCCTAGGGTGATTTATGGAAACCACTGAAAACCTAAATGTGGATGATCGGACGGGGATTTGAATCACCGTCCTCCTGAATGCAAGTCCACAGTGCTAACCACTGCGGCACGACGCACGGTGATTTACTGTCTGTATTGGGTGTGTCTGTCTCAATGCGACTTTCATGTTTTGTTTTGATTTGACAACGTTTCGTCATCTTGCTTGCCATAACCAAACACGAGTGTTTTACAATGTTTATGTTTATTTTGTTTTTGTTATCGATTGGGTTTCCGAAGAAAATGGGATAGCTGTTAGGACACAATGGACTCGCAATCGGGAGGAAGAAGGTTCAAACCCCTATCCGACCATCGTGATTTAGATTTTCCGTGGTTTCCCTAAATCGATTAAGACAATGCCGGGATTTGATGTTTAAAGCTTTCCCGGCGTACTGATTGTTCCTTTGAAAAGGGCACAGCCCATTTCTTCCTCATTCTTCCATAACCTCAGTTTGTGCTTCATCTCTAATGACCCCACTGCCGACTGAACGTTAAACACTGAACTTCCTTCCTCTTTCTATCGGGCTTCAACATGAACAGTGGACGTTTAATCGTTATATATCCTCCTTACTTTATTCCTTAGTGGGTGTAACGTGCTACTAATGTTTTTCGTAATGATCCTACATTGTTTAATTCGCTTCTAATACCTATAAATTAAGCAAGAGAGGTGATAAAGTACAATCCCGCTTTACTTCCCTCCCTTTCCTTCCCATTATAACTTACTGCTATAAATATGGGCATCTGGGGTTTGATGTAAAATGTACTTACTTCAAAGGTTGAGTAGCTATTCCATGGTTTGATAAAGTAAATCACTGCAAATTAAATTAATAAAGAAATTAAAAAGCATTAGTTAAAAAATAGAAAAGGCAAACGTATTGGAAAATAAAAATAAAGTCGTCTCAACTTCTATAAATGGAAAACTATTCACAGGTCAGTTTTATCTTTTGTTATTAAAAACAGATAAAGCTGTATTTCTCCCGAATACTGAGTTCATCATTGCATTGTTTTACATTCCGCCTTTCGAACTGACTTCTCTAGATAGTTATAGCAAAACTTATAGTATAACGTTGAATCCAAACCAAGGTGCACTTTTGCATTTTTATTAATAAGGAATAGTATAGGTGATACTGTACTGATATTTCTGTACTGCGTGCTAGACTTCATAATTTTATATTTTCATGTATCCCATGAAAAGATCAAAGGTCGAATATAACAGCTCAGTTAACAGCACTAGTTCATTAATATTGCTATGAACAGAATGGCGAACTTAACGACAGAAAAAAGAGTCAGGGACTAACTCAAATCAGCATGAGAAGCAGCATGTTTACTCAAAACACGATATTATTAGTTGCTGATGTCTGTTTACTTTCATTTAAACGCCTTTATTCCTTGTCCTATAATTTCGTTCTGAGATATCCTCAAACAGACCGTGATGTTTATTTGGCTCTCTCAATGTATGACAACTTTGATTTACATGAGATTTATCTACAAGTGAGTACGAAATTGGGAAAAAGTCGTTGCGATCAACAGAACTGGGCGTGATTCTGGTTGCGAAATATGATTTCCGTGGGCTACAAGCTACACTATAAGCTATAAATATTGCGTAATAAGCCACACCTTTCTTCGCCTCCGACCGAAAGGCTCCTGCTATTAATTAGAAGTATGTTATCCTATTTATTATGAAAAAAGTTTGATACACTGGTGCCATAAGTAAAAATTACAGCTATCTAAAGGTATATAAAACTTGAACAGGATTTCGACTTCACTGAGTGTTTTACAGCCACGTGCTACGCGTAAACTGCTTGCGCTGTCTCCCGTGGTGCTCATTACAACAGCTCTAATTTCGGCAGAGACCTTGTTTACATGCAAGAGAGAGCACACACAATTATTCGAATCGGATTGCGAGCTCAATCTAATGACACAGAGCCTTGGAAACAACGTGACCTCTGGAAGACGTATACATAAATCAGAGGGAGAGCGATTGTCATCTGTTTCGCAAAGGAAAGAGTGTTACATGTCTTCGATCTCCTCGTAATGAAGAAGTCTAAAATAAAATTCGAACTCGAATTTAAAAGTGGTCAGCCTAAGAAATTATTTTATGTCCGCGTAAATAACACGTCAAACTGCCAAACTTGTACACGTAGGCACCTGCAATTAAATTAATGGTTTTAACATGTTATACTTTATTTAAAGCTGCACGTAACTCTTTAACCTGATTTTGTAAGGCACACGCAACAGATGGGAAAGAAAAAAAATTCGCATCGTAGGGAATAAATACTGTACAACATCATCGCCCGTATAAACCACAGTAATTCGACCATAAACATCATGCGCTCTTGCGTCTTTGTCCTCAGTCTTTTCCTCTTCTCATATCATATACTTGGATATATGAAACTAAACTCTGGTTTCGATTGACTTACGGTACCTGTCAAAGCGACTCACGCATCCTCTTATGAAACAAAGCACCAGGTACTTAACGCTTAGTAAATTTCTTCAGACTGCCAGTCTTTCCTGTTTGCGAGATATTCGTGTAAGCGGATGGATCTGACTCCCAGCAACGGACGCCCCCTGTTTAACCACATGTAATAGAAATTTACCTCAACAATATCAGAAATTGAGTCCGCCTTGATGCAAAACACCTTGCTATTCGTTTATTTCTTTATTCTCCCAAAATAGTTTCGCCGACAAATATCACCATCATCAGTGGGCTTTTTAAATCTAAAACATGCAGAAAATAGCATAGTTATACAAACACAGTGGTACATTATTACATTTTTACTATTAGTTTTTTGAAATATAGTTTTCTATGGATACTTTCATACTGCCTTCTTATTTATTGTAGGTTACAGCATGTTTTTGATAATTATTGTCGCTGTTTGCGACATATTTTCTGTGCGCTTTTTTGTTGTTGCTGTTTTTACTCAGCGAACATCATGTCATCTGTAATTGTGTAAGGAGCTGTTAGTAAACAAAATACTAAAAGGTGAACTTCGTATGTCAGCAATATACGCTTGGGGTTGCGGTAGTGTTGTGGAATCCAGTTATTTGGTCTGTACTGAGCTGATACTTAGCTATATTCACCAAAAATTCCATTTCTAGAAGTAATGTTTATAATTTTTAACTGGAATACCAGCTGAGATATGCTCTTCAGAATTTTTTTTTTTTACAACCACCTTCCTAAGCCATACACAGACAAGCACCTAAACACTTGTGTGCAGTAACATTTAAATTATTGAACAAATTATGAATGGAATATTCTGTTAATATCTCAATGTATGCTCTCCTTCGGCTGGTGTCATCTAGGTTCTATTCTTGTTACATAACCATTATTTGTCTCTATTAAGATGATTTTTTGTAAATACAATTAACATCAGGAATATATTGTTTTGTTAGTTCGTGTCACGTTTTAAATTAAACCAGTATTAACCAAATTCTACAATATTCTACTCTTTTAAAAAAAAATGGCAAAAAAAGTTGAAATTTATCTTCAGACAAACGGGATATCAAAGGTGCGTCGGTCTCCGAGGGATCAGGGTGCAGTTGCTGCCTGTCTCAGAAAGCGGAGACCATAGGATCGATTTCCTGTGATATTCTGTCACTAGGGTTTAAGTTTTCTTTGATTATTGTTTAATCTAGTCTATCGCTGGAAGACTGTCTAAGCGAGGTCGATGTCATACACTATCTACCTTCCTTCTGCTTTTGCTTCGAAATACCTAGCAACAGAAATCCGATAGCCTAGCATAAAAATAATAAGTTAAAAATAATAAATTTAACACAGTAAACTACCACAATTTAATATGTCTGCTTCATACAACAGTTTAAGAGGTTTCATTCAAGCACATGTTTTCCACGTTTTCTAGCTTGGCGTTTAATTGAAAGTACTGTGTTCCTACCGTCACACAAAACCTACTTGTCAAAACACTGCAAAACATCATTCAGACACACATCAAGACAGATTATGTACTAGATATAACCTGAAAGGTAGTCGTCGTCATCATCATTGTCGATTAACACCCTCTATTTCGTTCTCGTTTAACAGCCATTCTCTTCCTAGGAAGCCCCATGTTACGTATTCCTGAGGATCCGTAAAGTATAGCTAATTTTCATCTATTTTTGCCATTTTCACCCCTGCTTAACTCCAAGCTTTGGCTTTTGTTACCACAGCACATCCACACAGCAGGGAAGCCTTGCACTTTTGAGCGAGGAATAAGGGGTTGCCCTTCACTAGAGAGATTGTAAACGCGAATAAGGCCGCCAACGACCAAACAAGCGGTTCTATTACAGACTGGCAATCCGGCTATCTGTGTCCCCAGATCTGACGTTGAGGGGGATGAACAGTTCGCAGTCCTGTCCTTACGGGTGATTTGTTTTCAACTAACAGGTGGCGAAGGCCATCAGTAACTGCGATCAGGTGGTCGCCTCAGGTCTCAGGGACATGCCATCCCTCTCGCCATCCTCCCCAAGCCCACATACAGTGAGGAAGATGTGACGTGGACACAAAAAATATGCTTCTTAAATACAACAGTCGTCACACGGTCTAAGAATCTAGAGCTGGGGGTAAACTCGGGTCGGTAAATGTCTGGCCAGTGCGGACCTTCTCTCCGCGTCCACTCTGTGGATGCTTCAGAGCCACCGCCTGTGCACCATTTCCAGTGAGAACCGACCTGTAGTTTTACACTTCTTGAAAAAAAATAATTTAAACACCCAGAATGGAAATGAAAATTTACGGGTTGATAAGGTATGTGATGCTATTTCGATCATTACAAAATCGAGTCTAATTTACGAAGAATTCGCCAGTACGATCTCAGTTATCTGTATGACCGCCGCACCCTCTCTTGCCTGGATGCATGCACTGATTGAGTTGGGAATGGTTCCATAAAGCCGTTGTATCCTTACCTTAGGCAAGCTGGCGCACATCTGCTGTGTTTCTTGACGTCGTGAGTAGAGGCAGTAGGCTGATGTCCGTGTTTGACCCACAGACGTTCTATCGGGGATAGATCTAGGGATCCTGCTGGCCAAAAAAGTACCTCAGCATCAGACGGTTCGTAGAGATGCGTAACACATGCGGACGAGCATTATCGTCTTGGAAAGTGATACCACCATACTGTGCCATGAGAGGTAACACATTAGGATGCGCCATGTCCGTGACGTACCGTTGTGTCGTCAGAGCCTCTGAACTGCTACCAGCCGTGACCTGAAGTCATACCTCAGACCATGAGGTTAGTAGTGACACCGCTGCACCACTCCCAAATGTTGTAATAGTGCGACCTCTCTCCACGTCGCTGCCACACTCGTTGACAATGGTCATCCATGGTAGCGTGAACCGCGATTCGTCTCTGAACGCAATGCGACGCCATTTATAAGTAGTCAATGCTTACCGTTCACAACATCACTCCAAATTTAGCCGTTAGTGCATCCTACGCATGGGAAGGTAGGTCCTCAGTCCTATTGCTGCTAGACTCCGACTAATGGTGTGGGATGTTGGATTGAGTCCACTACTTATTCTCGTGTGGCATCCGCAGATGTGAAGGAATTACGATGTGCTTGGTGCCCACTACGACGAGCCTCCCTTTTGATAAGCCTTTCCTCATGTTCTAAAGTCCAGCATCGGGCTACTGCCGCTTCCGAATGCCCCACAAATCTGTATTTTGCATGATTCGACCATCCAGCAAAAGGAGACCCATAATAAATCCGCTTTTGAACTCTGTCAGGTGCTGATAATGCTGTTCACACGAGTGCGGCGCATCTCGCGTCCTTCACAGTGATCACCCAATATGTGACGCTGTTCACACCTCTCATGTTCCCTACAAGGCATGCTAACAGCACTGAACGCTAAAAACACTAATTCTGGTTGCCGCTCTCCAAGTCACAGGAATCGTAACTCTAAAACGTTTACAGACCCGTACCAAGTTATTCTGACATCTGACCACGTCTTCTGGGTAATTCACTTCTTCAGGCAGTCTACGTTTTCCGTTTTCTCGCTGGGGATTACAGGTGATACCCATTTAAGGTACATTGTTTTTGTTTCTACTACCTTTTTGGGTTTGGGAAACGTTTAGCGGTTAATTTCACATATAATAACAAACAGATGGTTGACTGAGGAGCTCAGTACATTTTCAGGACTGCCATCGCCGTCCACTACAAGGAAGCGAGAACCACTTACGTTAAATCAACAGTCGAGATCGCATGGTATTTCTTTATTATTACTCGTTTTGGCTTATGATGAAGCTTCCCTCAGATTTTTTGGGCCCTGTAAGGGTAGGTATATCAATGTTACAAACAGTGATACTACATATGGCGTTAAAAGAAAATAGAGAAATGCTGTAGCGTTTACCCCTATGACTGCTGCTGGTGGCTCCTCGGTTTTTCACGTGATACCAGGATTGTACACTGTGAGTGATGGCCCTGGAGCCACAGGTTAAACAGTCTGCAATTTCTGTGCAGATTGTGGGTTACATCAGCTTCAGCCGATGGCAAACCCTTCACAAGAACTGAAATGACGTTGCTGTATGAATTTGCAAAATAAGTACTCGTAGTCCAAGTGTGAGTACATGAGAAGTTAAAACATATATAAACCCTCAGGCACATCAGTACCTTTGACAGTCGTTTTGTGAGTAATGGTCGAATATCTAGGGATAAGCCGAGACACGTGTTCGTCTATTCTGACGCCTCTTCCATTGAGCGAAGTTTCTAGGGAATCGGGCTCTGGCAAATGTCGTGTTCTCCCCGTAAGGTGCCGGTGTCGTCTTCTCTGTAAATGTGACGTTGTCTCCGATCTGAGCGTCGGGAAACATTTCAGCAGCAGAGCCGTGTGCTGTAAGCTGTCAGTAGGTGAGGGGGCTCAGTCGCGAGCCTTCATTAATCGCTCGCGAGCGGCGCCGACGTTAATTAGCTGCTCAGCTGACAGGCGGGGGCGCCGCCGGTGGCACCTGCAGTCGCGCCGCCCGCGCCGCCCACGCCGCCATTAATTTGGGCGGCGCCCGGCGAGCGCGGGAGGAAGACCCGGGCTGAGACGGCGCGCGGCGCAGCGCCGGGCCGCCGGAAATTAAAAGGCGGCTCCGGCGGCGGCGGCGGCGGCGGCGGGTGGCTCAATCCGCTTAGTCGCCGCCGCTGCCGCTGCAGTCCTCGGCGGTATCGGGCGGGCGGCAGGGCGGCAGAGCGCCTCTCGCGCGCCGGCTCATTTCAGATAAGGGCGCCGCTTCTGCTCTGCAGCCCGCTGCCTCCTGGTTGCTCTGCAGACGAGGAATTATCGCCTCCTGGCCTCGCCGGTGAGCTCTAATGAGGACGGGCCGAGTTCTCCACATCAGCACTGCCCTGTCCTCCCGTGAAAAAGACTGACGTACGGGAGCTAGGTGAGTAGCTACCCACCTGCCTCTGAAGGGATGTATTTTCTGAGACAGCAGGCACTTCTTTTCCTCGCGCAGTCCCACTTTCAGCGGACTAGTACGTGAATAAGTGCCGAGAAACAGATTTTTGAATTGTTACAGTATTTCAAAAGTAAAACTTCATTTGCATGCTGCAGATTAATATTTTATTTATTTATTTATTTTGTGCACCCAGACGCGTTTCGCCTTACTTCATCTTCAGTGGGTGTGCTGAAATACACTACTGGCCAAATTGCTACACCAAGAAGAAATGCAGATGATAAACGGGTATTCATTGGACAAATATATTATACTAGAACTGACATGTGATTACATTTTCACGAAATTTGGGTGCATAGATCCTGAGAAATCAGTACCCAGAACAACCACCTCTGGCCGTAATAACGGCCTTGATACACCTGGGCATTGAGTCAAACAGAGCTAGGATGGCGTGTACAGGTACAGCTCCCCATGCAGCTTCAACACGATACCACACTTCATCAAGAGTAGTGACTTGCGTATTGTGACGCGCCAGTTGCTCGGCCACCATTGACCAGACGTTTTCAATTGGTGAGAGATCTGGAAAATGTGCCGGCCAGGGTATCAGACGAACACTTTCTCTATCCAGAAAGGCCCGTACAGGACCTGCAACATGCGGTCGTGCATTATCCTACTGAAACGCAGGGTTTCGCAGGGATCGAATGAAGGGTAGAGCCACGAGTCTTAACACATCTGCAATGTAACGTCCACTGTTCAAAGTGCCGTCAATGCGAACAAGAGGTGACCGAGACGTGTAACCAATGGCACCCCATACCATCACGCCGGGTGTTATGCCAGTATGGCGATGACGAATACACGCTTCCAGTGCGCGTTCACCGCGATGTCGCCAAACACGGGTGTGACCATCATGATGCTGTAAACAGAACCTGGATTCATCCGAAAAAATGACGTTTTGCCATTCGTGCACTTAGGTTCGTCGTTGAGTACACCATCGCAGGCGCTCCTGTCTGTGATGCAGCGTCAAGGGTAACCGCAGCCATGATCTCCGAGCTGATAGTGCATGCTGCTGCAAATGTCGTCGAACTGTTAGTGCAGATGGAAGCTGTCTTGCAAAAGTCCCCATCTGTTGACTCAGGGCTCGAGACGTGGCTGCACGATCCTTTACAGCCTGTCATCTCGACTGCTAGTGATACGAGGCCATTGGGGTCCAGCAAGGCGTTCCGTATTACCCTCCTGAACCCACTGATTCCATATTCTGCTAACAGACATTGGATCTCGACCAACGCGAGCACCAATGTCGCGATACGGTAAACCGCAATCGCGATAGGCTGCAATCCGACCTTTATCAAAGTCGAAAACGTGATGGTACGCATTTCTTCTCCTTACACGAGGCATCACAACAACGTTTCACCAGGCAACGCCCGTCAGCTGCGGTTTGTGTATGAGAAATCGGTTGGAAACTTTCCTCATGTCGGCACGTTGTAGGTGTCGCCACCGGCGCCAGCCTTGTGTGAATGCTCTGAAAAGCTAATCATTTGCATATCACAGCATCTTCTTCCTGTCGGTTAAATTTCGCGTCTGTAGCACGTCATCTTCGTGGTGTAGCAATTTTAATGCCCATTAGTGTATTACACGATTTTTCCGTTGCACATACAGGTTATCAATTGCACTTACATGTTATAGATTTGAAACAGTCCGTTGAGGTTTTTATAATCAAATGGATTAGCGTCTAATTCATTAATTTTAAGCGAAATAGCTGTCTCTCAGGTAGAAAACTGGTTGAAAATCTGCGCGTTTCCTTCTGGTCACTCTTTGCAACGTATAGCAATTTAACTGCATTTTCCTGTATATATGGTGTCATTCGTTTCTGTAAGTTTTGACAACTTTCTCAGGTTTTACTTCTGTTGGCAGCAGTTACAGAAACTAATGCCTCTATACACACAGAAAATGGAAGTAAATTGCTATACGTTAAAAACAGTGACCTACAGCAAAGGTGCAAATTTTCTACGAGTTTTGTAAGAGGAAGCTGTTTGGCTAAAAAATAATGGATTAGACGCTGATCTGTAAGTATATTTTATTATAAAAACTCAATAAACTATTTTAAATCTATAGCTTATAAGCGCAAACGATAACCTGAACGTACAGACGGAAAAATAGTGTAATATCTCAA
The DNA here is from genome assembly GCF_023898315.1 of Schistocerca nitens. NCBI lineage: Eukaryota > Metazoa > Arthropoda > Insecta > Orthoptera > Acrididae > Schistocerca > Schistocerca nitens. Next base: position 19,992,860 of record NC_064619.1, read on the forward strand.
AACATCCACTGAGATGTGTTGTAGCTAAGGCGAAACGCTCCTGTGTGCACGAGATAAACAAAAAAACCTAATGTGCAGCTTACAAAAGGCGTTTTCCTCTTGAACTTTTGTAATTTATACATAGCTACTGTGAAAATAGCCAGCACAAGGAACTTTTTTTATTTTATATTTGTCCTAAAAATTCTCTGGAGTCTGCTGAAGAGGAAGCAGTTCACTTAAACGAAATTTTATCGAAGAAAGCCCCAAAATTAGACCTACACACATGACGACGCCCCATGTCACACACATAACTATGTTAAAAACAGAATTTTCTAGTCACTTGTTTGTTTTTATGAATTTGTAGTCAAAAAAATGGTTCAAATGGCTCTGAGCACTATGGGACTCAACATCTTAGGTCATAAGTCCCCTAGAACTTAGACTACTTAAACCTAACTAACCTAAGGACATCACACACACCCATGCCCGAGGCAGGATTCGAACCTGCGACCGTAGCAGTCCCGCGGTTCCGGACTGCAGCGCCAGAACCGCTAGACCACCGCGGCCGGCAATTTGTAGTCCCTAATGTCTTAGTGGCACTAGATTATTAGAAAGGAATTACATGGAACGACTCAAAACCTATTATCAGCATCATCTTCACTTCAAGCATTACACCTGTTTGCTTGTTACGGTATCCACACCTCCCTCGGTCTTCCTTGACTACTTCTCCCGAATAGCTTAAATCTTCTTACCTCGAGAATACTCATTCATTCGAGATGGCCGTTCTCTTTCTCCTATTTACTGTTTTGCAGTAGGAATTAATACCGTCGAGGAGCAGATAAAACTTTGAGGTTTACCGATAACGCAGTTCTGTCAGACACAGCAAAGGAAATGGAAGAGCAGCTGAACGGAATGGCCAGTGTCTTCAAACGAGGATATAAGATGAACATCAACAAAAGCAAAACAAGGATAATGGGATGTAGTCAAATTAAATCACGCGATGCTGAGGGAATTAGAAAGGACACTTAAAGCAGTGGATGAGTTTTGCAATTTCGGCAGAAAAACAGCTGGTGATGGCCGATAACGGATATAAAATGTAGATTGGCTATGGCAAGAAAAGAATTTCTGAAGAAGAAATATTTGTTTACATAGTACATGGATTGAAGTGTCCTGAAAGTATTTGTCTGGAGTGTAACCATTAATGGGAGTGAAATACGACGGTAAACAGTTTACGTAAGAACAGAATAAAAGCTTTTAATACGTGGTGCTACAGAAGAATATTGAGGATTAGATGAGTAGATCCTGCAATAACTAACGAGGACATACAGAACAGAATTTGGGAGAAAAGAATTTTGTGGCATGACCTCACTAGAAGAAGCGTTCGATTGACAGGACTCTTTATGAGACATTAAGGGATCCCCAGTTTAGGCTGGAGGGAAGTGTGTCGAATAAAAACTGTGGAGAGAGACCAAGGGACGAATAACAGATTGCGAAGGATGTAGGTCGCAGTAGTCATTCGGAAATGTTCAAATGCGTGTGAATTCCTAAGGGACCAAACTGCTGAGGTCATCGGTCCCTAGGCTTATACACTATTTAAACTAACGTGTGCTAAGAAAAACACACACGCCCTTGCCGAAGGGCGGACTCGAAAAACGTCCGGGGGAGGGGGGCAGGGGGGGGGGGCGCAGTCTGTGATATAATGCCTCTAATCGCGCGGCCATTCGGAAATGAATAGGCTTGCACAGAACAGAGTAGCGCGGAGAGCTTCATCAATCCGGTCTTCGGACTGAGCACCACAACAGCAATAACTCTGATTTTATTGAGGATGTTAAATATATTCAATTCTTCCCGAATTTCGGAATTAGTCAACTCTCGTGCATCTCTTCACTGTTTCTTAGAAAGCTGATCTTCGTTGCTTGCATGCGTCTTTCCTGATGTTCTCTTATAATCCATGATTCCCAACCGTAAACAAGCACAGGAGAAGCCATTCCCTTATAAAATTTCAATCTTGTTTCTCTCCTCGTTTCATTTTTTTAACATCTCTTTATTGCTCCAGACATATTCCTAAACTTTGCTAATTTCTTCTCTGTGTCTTCTTCATTCTCCGTCCCAACCTAAATACTAAATTACTAAAAATTAGACCACAACTATCAATGTCTAAAGAAGAAAAACATCTGCGATGTGGTAGCAGACGTCATTTCCCGATGTAGGCGAGAAATCAAACGGAAATCACCGTAAGTACAAACCAACATATTGTAACGAACCGTCTTTCGATCTTAAAGAAAATCAAAATGTAAATAACTTAATTACAGGCCAATGATGGCACTTTACCTCAATGAAGCGAAACGCGTCTAGTGAAAAAAAATAAGCATTTTATGTAGCTGCAACGACAGAACGAAAATGTCTTCAAGAACTGTAAAGCAACTACGGACAATATTGCAACAGAAATGAAGAAAATGTTAATAAGATTGGCCGAAATACTGCACCCTTGTTTCACTCCTTTGTTTGCGGCTATATGCTGTGTTAGAGTGCCACTTATAAATAAAATTACAGTTGGGTGTTTGTACAGATTTCGAAGAACGTTTATTAGGTGCTGCGTATATCTTCCTTTCCTAGGTCTCCACGGTTTCTGTCTATTATCATTATCGAATGCTTTAATATAAAATCAGTGAACGCTAAATGGGTTTCTCTACTATAATCTCTCTGTGTCTCGATTATTTCTTTTAGTATAAATGCTGGATCTGTTCTGGAAATGCCCCTCCGAAATGGAAAAGGAACTTTAATTGCCATTGACCGCAGGAGACACTTCGGAGCAGAGGATTGAGAGTGAGAAGGCACCAAAGAAGCAAGAATAAGAATAAGAAGTGTGAAAAAGAAAAGGAATGGAGAAAAACACCAGAAACAAGATGACTATAGGCCTGGGGTGCATTAGTGTTACACAGGGTAGGTAGAGAAGCAAGTTTCAACTTGAATTTCCCGGATGTTCATTTCTTTGATGTCCAGTTACACATTGGTTAAAACTGTTAAAGAAACAAGGCTGAAATTTTGCGTACTGCCTTAAAATACAGGGTGATTCAAAAAGAATACCACAACTTTAAAAATGTGTATTTAATGAAAGAAACATAATATAACCTTCTGTTGTACATCATTACAAAGAGTATTTAAAAAGGTTTTTTTTTTTCACTCAAAAACAAGTTCAGAGATGTTCAATATGGCCCCCTCCAGACACACGAGTAATATCAACCCGATACTCCAACTCGTTCCACACTCTCTGTAGCATATCAGGCGTAACAGTTTGGATAGCTGCTGTTATTTCTCGTTTCAAATCATCAATGGTGGCTGGGAGAGGTGGCCGAAACACCATATCCTTAACATACCCCCATAAGAAAAAATCGCAGGGGGTAAAATCAGGGCTTCTTGGAGGCCAGTGATGAAGTGCTCTGTCACGGGCTGCCTGGCGGCCGATCCATCGCCTCGGGTAGTTGACGTTCAGGTAGTTACGGACAGATAAATGCCAATGTGGTGGCGCTCCATCCTGCTGAAATATGAATTGTTGTGCTTCTTGTTCGAGCTGAGGGAACAGCCAATTCTCTAACATCTCCAGATACTGTAGTCCAGTTACAGTAGCACCATCGAAGAAAAAGGGACCAAAAACTTTATTGGCTGAAATGGCACAGAAAACGTTCACCTTAGGCGAGTCTCGTTCATACTGAGTTGTTTCCCGCGGATTCACAGTGCTCCATATACAGACATTGTGACGGTTGACTTTCCCGTTAGTGTGGAAAGTTGCTTCATCACTAAACACAATCTTTGAAACGAAAGATTCATCTGTTTCCATTTGAGCAAAGATAAAATCACAGAAATCGATTCTTTTAATCTTATCAGCTGCAGACAGTGCTTGATCCAATTTCAGATGATAAGGTTTCATAACTAACCTTTTTCGTAGGACTCTCCATACAGTTGATTGTGGAATTCGCAGCTCTCTGCTAGCTCTGCGAGTCGATTTTCCTGGGCTGCGAACAAATGCTTGCTGGATGCGTGCTACATTTTCATCACTCGTTCTCGGCCGTCCAGAACTTTTCCCTTTGCACAAACACCCATCCTCTGTAAACTGTTTATACCAACGTTTAATACACCACCTATCAGGAGGTTTAACACCATACTTCGTTTGAAATGCACGCTGAACAACTGTCGTCGATTCACTTCTGCCGTACTCAATAACACAAAAAGCTTTCTGTTGAGCGGTCGCCATCTTAGCATCAACTGACGCTGACGCCTAGTCAACAGCGCCTCAAGCGAACAAATGTACAACTAAATGAAACTTTATAGCTCCCTTAATTCGCCGACAGATAGTGCTTAGCTCTGCCTTTTGTCGTTGCAGAGTTTTAAATTCCTAAAGTTGTGGTATTCTTTTTGAATCACCCTGTATAGTTAACTAAAAATAGGCTATTAATGTGACTTAAATTTGAAAGTTAAGTACTTTTTTTTAAAGAAGAACTATGAGTTAACTCTTGATAATCCTTATTAAAAACGTTTGAATCATAATTTATAACAGCAACATCTAGTTAAAAGTCTACTTTAAACATATTAGTGTAAAGGACTTCCGGAAAAAAAAATCATGCTTCTAGTTTGTTTTCATTTCGAGAGATGCGTACCAATGCTGTAAATAAAATAATTAACATGCTTTATTTCGCTTGTAACACAAAATACAATTTTTAAAAAAAGTCTGAGGCCAAGCGCTGTGGTTCATATATCATATTGTTCTCATAAGATCTATTAAAAAATGGTAGGCCTTACAAGTTCTTATAGCTATTATTCTTTGACCTAAACTTAGAGTTGTAAACTGCCTTAGTCTACCACTGACTGCTGTAGTTTTGCTAGAAGTTTTGGTCATTTAATGTTGTACGCAGGTAACCTATACAAGTATATTGGGTGTGTTGCATACCTTTCGGGCGTTATCTCCGAACAATCGCTTTCTATATGCACGCGATCAGTGTCTTACTAGATTGCCCTGAACACCGAAAGCAGAGAACCACCTACAAACTCAGTGAGGATATGTAAATTACCTACGAAACATTTTTGATCTACGTGGATACCCTCCTGACTGTTACTTAAGAATCAAAAGTATTTATAGAAAAATTGAAATTGCCAACGTTTAACTCAGGTTTTATTCGACAACTATTGATTTGTAACGTGAAACAAAGACTGCAAAGAAATATATCAAACTTCGCTTCAAAACTTCGTCGAGCTTTTATAAAACATGTTTCTGTTATTCATAAACATCTTTTGCATTTATCAAGAATAACCAGAAACTCGTGCTTTTAATCATGATGAAGAATTCTGTTGAGTACAAAATCCCAACAATAATTGCATCTATTTTTTATGTTTGTGCTTGTAAACTGTACATGCATCAAAAGTAATTGCTTTCGTTACATAAAAGCACGGAAGTTACGCGATCAAATAACTTTTATTACTTACACAATAAAATGCAGTTTATATTCTGTAACGAAAAAATTCACAATGGACTAATAGTCAATGATGTCGGTTGTAATTATGCAAAAGAGAGAGAGAGAAAGAGAGAGACATAGTCAGCTCCCATTTTCTTTCTCACACATTTAGTTATGTTTCTTTCCCTACCAATTCTACGAGTACTGCCGCTAGTACTATCATTTCCGACGTCACTTATGTACTGTACGAAAACCCACCGAATGGTAGATACGGTAGAGCGAAACTGTACCTGTACGTTTTAGAAAACTTTGACAATTTTTTCAATACTTCCACTTGTATTCACGAATGAGTTTCCTTAAGTCATGTACGATGTCACCAAAAAACGAGTGTACTGTGATGTAGTCGAATGAAATCAGTTAATGCTGAGGGTGTGAAGCTGGGACATGGTAGCGCCCTCCCGTAGAGAGTGTCCATGCCCAGACGGCAGTTCCTGCACAGCTTGTCCTAGCCAACAGGGCGGAAACCTTACCACGCTGCTGAGATTTAAATTCACGCTCTTGACCGTCGATAACTCCGGCTTTTTACCTAATCCGTCAGTCCAAAAAAGCTCCGAAGTTGTCTCAATAAACAAAAATTAACAAACTTTAAGGTGTGGTTTTAAAGGTGCAGGTGTTCTACATATTCACACATTGGCTTCAATGTGGCTTATCTCGTCAGAGCGTTGATCTTTCATGTGAATTTCTGCACTGCGTAGTTTATGGTAGGTTCGTATCAATAACACAAAATCTCGCAATATCGACGATTTTTTTCCAGAGAGGAATTTTCCGAGTTTTACATTTCAATCGAGTCGCGGAAGGCATCCACGCGTCGTTTCTTTCCGGCAGTTTAGGTATGCGGGAAAATCTTTGCAAAAGCTTTTCTCTTCTTCAAAAAATTCCGGAAATATCTTGCACACTTAGAGATATTACTCCATTGTGATTGCAGACGTAATAGTAATGATACGGTACATTCTCTCGTCCTCTAGTTAACACCGCCTGCTCACAACTCACTGATCCAACGCGCATCTGTTGTTTACAGTCGTCAGTTCAAGTCGCCATCGCTGTTGCTGCACTGACGCCTCTATACGCCAGGAATAAAACGAGTCTAGCAACTTTTTCGACGGACAGCATACTTGCATACGCTCGCCGATTAATTATGAGACTGAAGCAGATGGACACGCGTTACAACTCGACGTTAAAAAAGAGCTTAACGATGGCAGAGATTCCGAGAATTGAATTACGAGTGTAAGCTGAGAGCAAGGCTTCAGAAATTAAGTCACACATTAATATCGCAGGGCAAACACCTTTTTATTGAAGACTGCACTACAAAGTGACACACATTTCAAAATGACACACATATAAAGCACTCCGTCACCAGGCCACTCGTGGCCCATCGGGACCATCCGACCGCCGTGTCATCCTCAATAAGGAATCGGATAGGAGGAGCTTGTGGTCAGTACACCACTCTCCCTGTCGTTACGATAGTTTTCTTTGACAGGAGCCGTTACTGTTCGTTCGATAGCTCCTCAATTGGCATCAAGATGCTGAGTGCACCCCGAAAAATGGCAACAGCGCATGGCGGCCCGGATGGTCACCCATCCAAGTGCCGACCACGCCCGACAGCGCTTCACTTCGGTGATCTGACGGGAACCGGAGTATGCACTGCGGCAAGGTCGTTGCCAAAATGACACCCGTACAGGACACTATTTTTCAGAATAGTCAGCAAGCCTCTGTAAATAACGATGAGAACGTTCTACCAACAGTTCAGTTCCTCGAGGATACAAATCCGCTCCTTGGTAGAGAGCAATTCGAGAACCGCGGTGTAAACACATTCATTACTGGAAAATATCCCCCCCCCCTTCCGCCCGCCCCCAGATGTTCTTTCAGCTTGGTGTAAAGATGATAATCGCATGGTGCAAGATCCGAACTTTGCGATCACAATCACATACGCCTGTGCACCTTTGCTTAAATTTTTGGCATCATTTCACTACAGCTGAGTGCCACATTACATTCCATATAAGACCAGAATCACACGGTGAACCTCTGTGCAATTTAGACGTCTTGCTCGTAAGAATGGGAATGTCCTGCGTACTTCAAATATGTAGTAAGCTTCCTGTGACGCACCTACTATCCGCACCTCAGCAGAACTGTGTATGCAAGGAACCTTGAACAATTACTCTCTACGTCTACATCATACTCCACAACCCACCTAGTGGTGTGTAGCGGAGGGTTCTTTCGGTATCACTATCTGATCCCTCCAACCCTGTTCCACTCGCGAATAGTGCGTGAGAAGAATCATTGTCGGTAAGCCTCTGTATTGGCTATAATTTCTCGAATTTTCTTCTCGTGGTCAATACGGGAGATGTATGTGGGAGGAAGTAATATGCTGTCTGACTCCTCCTGAAAAGGGCTGTCCCGAAATTTCAATAGTAAATCTCTCCTCCGTAATGCACAACATCTCTCTTGTAACGTCTGTCAGTGGAGTTTGTTTAGCATCTCCCTAACGGTATTTCACCAGTTAAACAAGCCCGTGGCGAAACGCGCCGCTCTTCGTTGGATATTCTCTATCTCCTCTGTCAATCCTACCAGATAGGGATCCCAGATAGATGCACAATACTCAAGAATCGGGTGAACAAGCGCCTTATGAGTCACTTCTTTCGTGGATGAGTTACATTTCCTTAAGATGCTTTCGATAAATCTTAGTCTTCTGTCTGATTTTCCGCTATCTGTTTTATGTGGTCATTCCACTTAATGTCACTCTGGTTAGTTACTCGTAGATATTTTACGGCAGACGCTGTCTCCAGCTGTTTGTCATCAATAGTGTACCTGTACAGTAGTGGATTTCTTTTCCTATGTATGCGCAATGTGTTACATTTATTTACGTTCAGGGTCAACTACTAGAGCGTGAAAAATGGTTCAAATGGCTCTTAGCACTATGGGACTTAACGTCTGAGGTCATAAGTCCCCTAGAACTTAGAACTACTTAAACCTAACTAACCTTAGGACATCACACACATCTACGCCCGAGGCAGGACTCGAACCTGCGACCGTAGCAGTCGCGCGGTTCTGGACTGAAGCTCCTAGAACCGTTCGTCCACAACGGCCGGCTAGATTCTGCACCATCCATCAATTCTCTGCAGGTCGTTCTGCAAATTCTTACTATCTTCTGGCGTTGCTACTTTGGTATAAACAACTGCATCATCTGCGAATAGCCTTAATGAGCATCCGACGCTTTCTACTAGATCATTTATATATATTGTCAACAGCAACGGTCTTATCACACTTCCCTGTGGTACTCCGGATATAACATTTACATCTGTCGATTTAGTTCCGCTGCCAGTGCGCAACTCTTGTTGCACAGCGGTTTCAGCGTGGACGGACATATACTTTCTGAAGTCCCTGTATATCAATAGAGACCTAAACAAGAGCTAGACTGCCTTTACATGACAACATATAAAGGGCGTCTAAACTGAGACTGGTAGAGAGCGTGCTGAATAGTTCCTGTCATCCTAGAGAGGGAGTACTGAACACATGACACTGCATTCAACATGCTAACGGTGGTGGTTGCTGCGATTTCTGACCGTCCACCTGATGTTACTCTGATGATGTGATGGGAGAAGAAACAGGAATCGAAAGGGAAGATATGGGTAATCCAGTATCAGAATCAGAATTTAAACGGGCTTTCGAACACTTAAGATCAAATAAGGCAGGAGTGAAAGGTAACATTCCAGCACAATTTCTGAAATCATTGGGGGAAGCGGCAACAAAACGACTCTTCACGTTGATGTGTAGAATGTATGAGACTTGCGACATATCATCAAACTTTCGGAAAAATACCATCGACAGAATTCTGAAGGTAGTGAGAGCCGACAAGTGCGATAATTACCGCACAGTCAGCTTAGTAACTCATGTATCCAAGTTTCTGACAAGAATAATATATAGAAGAATGGAAAAGAAAACTGAGGATGTTTTAGATGACGATCAGTTTCGCTTTAGGAAAGGAAGAGACACCAGAGAGGCAGTTCTAACGATACGATTGATAATGGAAGCAACTCATAGGATTAGCTGACCTGGAAAAAGCTTTCGATAGTGTTCAATGGTGCAAGATGTAGGGGTAAGCCACAGGGAGTAGTTAATATACAATATGTACAAGAACTAAGATGAAACAATAAGACTGGAATACGAACAGCAAATGCCTGGATTAAAAAGGGCCTAAGACAAGGTTGTGGTCTTTCGCCCCCTATTGTTCGATCTACACATCGACGAAGCACTGACGGAAATAAAACAAAGTTTCAAGAATGGGATTGAAATTCGAGGTGAAGGGGCATCAATGGTAAGATTCGCTGATGACATTATTGCCCTGAATGAAAGTGAATAAGAATTACATGATATTTGAATGGAATGAACATTCTAATGACTATAGATTATGGATTGAGAGAAAGATGAAAGTAATGAGAAATAGCAGAAATGAGAATATCGAGAAACTTAACATCAGAATTGGGGACCACGAAGTAAATGAAGTTAAGGAATTCTGGTGCCTAGGCAGTAAATTAACCGATGATGGAGGGGCAAGGAGAATATAAAAAACCGAGTAGCACTGGCAAAAAGGGCATTCCTGCAAAAAGTGCATTCCTGGCCAAGAGGAGTCTACATCAAACACAGAACTTAATTTGAGGTAGAAATATCTGAGAACGCATGTCTGGAGCACAGCATTATATGGTAGTGAATTACTGACTGTGAGGAAACCAGAACAGAAGAGAATCGAAGCATTTGGGAAGTGATGCTACACACAAATGTTGCACATTAAGTGGAGACGAAAGAAGTATATGAAAAACACTGACCAGAAGAAGGGTCATGTGGATAGCTCACCTAAGACATCAGGCAATATGTTCCATGGTATCAGACGGAGCTGTACAAGGTAAAAAGTGCAGGGAAAGACACGGATTGGAATGATCAACTCAGGCACAAGACTGGTGACTCGAGGGAAAAAAAAAGGCAAGCTCGAAATGTTGGTGTTTGTCCGATATGTGACAGACTCATACACACTGAGTGAACCGTGATTAATTTTCAAAGAATATACTTAAGAATTTATTTTATTTATTAGCGATTCACCAAGAACTAACACATTTAATCACAGTATGTGTTGCCAGGGAGTAACTGATAAAATCATAACCAAATTCCTTTTAACAAATGGGAATTTTATTCACTTTAATAGTGCCTAAAAGCATTTTTTTACAAAAAAACTGATTTAAAATTATAATCAGAAAGCACCCTCTAAATATAAAAGTTACAATTTATTCAGAGGCAGAAAGAAACAAGTTTTGACTGTATGAGCTTTCGGGCAGAGAACTTTGCCGCTCCCTTTTGACACGGCCGTAGTTACGACCGTTCACAACAGCCTCTGAAAGACTACACTGGTGCAAATCTGCAACACACCACATAAATTTAAACTAAGAGTTCTAACAATTTACACAAGCACACAAACTATGCACCCCCCGCCGTAGGAGGGACGGAAATGGTACAAAACACTAACAATTAAAATATTAACCTTGCCACCGAAGGTGCAACTTGATTTTAACTTCTAAGAAAAGCCTTACGGTGAAAGGGTGGCAACTTTATATACTACGATGATCATTTCAATAAAAGCCCATGACTTGTAATCTTATATAAAATTCTTTCTACCGCCTCTCAAGATCATAGGCAGTAATATCAAAGTTTCCAAAGATCAAAACATATTTCAGGTATTAGGCCGTTACACTCCAAGCAATAAATTCGTTAACACACCAAATCCGACAAACATGACAGAGGCAGCTACCAACGTACGGTAGATTGATAGGGAGATTACCGAACAATCCGAACGGCAGGTTGCTCTAACCCGCCCCTACTCCACAAGGGAAAAACGGACCACCCAATTTATAAACAACCACCTTCCCGCGGGTGGGCAAACGGAGAAGAATGGTGGGACGACCCCAAAACAAAGCGGCTGGTGACCTCACCAAGAAAACAAGTAGAATTTATCAAGAGTAAATCAAACAACATATCACCAATCACTTAACTTCTAATAAACTGCGGTTTTTCGAGAAGAACTGGCGCAGCACCCCCAAATCGCTCTCCCGAACTGTCCGCTGCCAGCCGCTTCAACGGACGCAGGAAGGCACGCCGATCTCCCGTCTCACGGCGTCGCAGCTCGCACCGGCCAGACTGATGTCGTGGGTTGACTCCTGTTGCTCTCGTGTCGACCGCGAAGTCACTACCCCTCGCTATACGCCGCGTTCCACTGGACTCACGTGGCGACCTCACATGCGCCGACGCTCAAGACGGACAAGTCATCTTGTGTCTCGGTGCGCGATCGAGCAACCGATTGATCCAACCGCCAATGACCATTGCCTGAGCAAACTCGAGCAGACTGGCGGCCTAACGCGCAGACTAAGATGCAGGAACTAAGCCCCGACCGGGCGACCACTCGCTGAGTTCTCTTACTGGCGGAGTGGAAAGACTCTCATTTATCCGGCTTTAAAGATTGATTCGAACGAGAGACGGACCCTAACTGTCCCACAAATTCGGACGAGAGACAGACTAGCAAGCTGGAGACGAGAGACTGACCCCAGACTGACTCTAGACTGACCAACTGGCGAGCTCATAGCGCCCCTTAAATGCACGTGAACAGGCAACCTTTCCCCTTTCCCACCAGAGGGAGACACCAGATCTGCGATTGCCACAGCGGAACCCCCGCCAGAAACGGAGGGCGACTGCTTCACACTACGCGCTGCGGAGCGCTCTTGAAAACAGCAATTTTTACCACGGCTCACTGAGTAAAACCGATGGTTCTTGATGCTAGCATGTGATTACGATTCGCTGCTGGAAGTGATGAGCAGGAAAACTGTGGCTAGCCAGAAGGTGGCAAACGTCTGGATCCAAGCGTGTTCGGGTCGTCGTCCTCTGTCGCCGTACGATTTGGGTACAAGGTAGACAATCAGAGAAAGTTAGGGTACCGGCGGCTGCGCTCCGGACTTTTATGACCTCGGAGACGCTGCACTTCAGTGAGCATCTGGCCGTAAAAGAAATGTCATTGCCAACCGCGGGGAGGCTAAAGACTACATGTTGTGGTAGAGGGAGCTCACCACGACTCCTGCAGACAGAGGTTTCTCATTCTTCCTCAGTTCCAGTCGTCGAAAACAGCTGTCCATGCACCCCTGCGCTTCCACGAGGCGGAGAATAAGCCATCTGAAACTTCAAGTACTCATTAAAGGTCGCCGCCATTTTCAGAAACTTACCAACTTTCCTCTAAGCGATCGTAACTGAGGCCCAATTTCGCACTGCAGTTCCTCAGAACTTCAGGTATCTTTATTCCGATCTCCATTCTGTTGGAGTTTTTATGAAGCAGTTAATCTGCAATGGAAATATTAGAAAACTCGAAATAGAATTAATAGCTCCAAAAAAAGCGGTTCTAGGCACTTCAGTCCGGAACCGCGCTGCTGCTACGGTCGCAGGTTCGAATCCTGCCTCGGGCGCGGATGTGTGTGATGTCTTTAGGTTAGTTAGGTTTACGTAGTTCTAAGTCTAGGGGACTGATGACCTCAGAAGTTAAGTCCCTTAGTGCTTAGAGCCATTTGAACCATTTGTTAGAGGCCTTGCACGGATGCACAACTACATGTCCCGACACGTGGTGAGTTTGGCCCGTGAATAAGCATTGCAAACTGGAACACTGTACTAACAGTAGTTAATTAGTCTATGAATTTCTGCCTCTATCACAAACTAGTTTCCCGTCTCATTGCCTTATGCACCATCATCAGATTAGATAGGATTAACAAGGAGAACATAATGAGAAAACGAATATCAAACACAGATTAATATACACTCCGTACTCTATTAAATAAAATGCTTGGCTACGGATATCGTGTCAGTGTAAGGTGCAATATCATAAGCAGCTGACCGAAGGCTGCGATAACCTCCGTGACATAAGGACCACTATAACGGAGGCCGCTACATGTCGCGATACTCACTCACTTACAAAGCGGATACCAAATGCAAAGCCGAAGTGTAGGTATTTGGGGGGATGTTCCACCCAAAAAACTAAATTTTTTCTAAGTTGCCGATTTCAACCGAATTTGAAAACCACATCTGTGAAGTAAAGACGTAGCAATATCCAAGATTTGAAGTCCAGAAATTCATTGGTTTTTGAGTTTTTAATTTTTAATGTGATTTTAATGGTATTTTTGAAAACCAGCTTTTGGTACTCAGGCCTCAATTTTCACATTGCAGATTTTTGAGGTTCATTCACGAGACTTTGCTCAACAGTGCTATCAACTAACTTTACGAAAAATGTTATTAATTTTCTTTCAGTATTTTTTCAAGTTACATACTTAAATTTCCTTCAATTCTCGTTAAATAACTGTGATAACAAAATGGACAAACTATGTCCTCGATGATGTTACTGTATAGAAGTATGCAAATACCTCGAGGCTACATCCTGCAAAAATTTCATTGAGACTGGTTAATATTTAGGACCAGCTTAGGTGCCGCTGCTTCGCTCGCGTAAACTGTATAGCCTGCACAGACTTTTTTTTTAATCTAATTTTTATGTTATACACAAACTACACCTTCAGAACGTTTCAGATTAATTAAGGCCATACAGTCAAGGTCTTTTCCGAATGTACTTCAAACCAAAAAGAGATTCTGTTAGCTGGATTCCAAGGTTTTTGTTATTGTGACGTTTGCGTTCACGTGGTGGTATTTCCAAACACTCTTTCCTCCCCTAACACATATTTCTTTATATCCAACCGAGAAGTAATATACCAGTTTACATATGAAGGGCTTATTTCAATAATGGTACAAGTCCATTACCTCCACTTTTCTGCTTCTAAGGCTTCTGAAATTAATGATCCAAACAAACAGAAAGAAAGGTTCATCTCTAGCAAGAAGCAATATGCCTGATTATTTCTGGTATCTCAACTGCAGATTTTTCAGCGCTCATTTAACTTTAGGACACTGTATCTCTAAATGAACAAAAATGGACTTTTACCACTGTTGAAATATGCCCTTCATATATGTAGCTCTAAAAATTTTAATGTAATGAAATATTTTATTATTTCACTCCCTTAGGGGTTGAATTTCCAAAAACGGTGAAACACGTAATTTTTATTTGTAACAGATGAGCCAAATACAAATTTTCATAGATTTACCTTCGAAAATACTATCATAATTTTAAAAATTCTTAAAACTCTGCAACCCTTATTCTACTTCCTTTGGAGGTCGAATTCTCAAAAACATTGAAACGTGTAGTTTTTCAAACTTCCTGGCAGAACTCGGGACCTTTGCCTTTCGCGGGCAAGTGCTCTACCGACTGACCTACCCAAGCACGACCCACGCCCCGCCCTCACAGCTTTACTTCTGCCAGCTCCTCGTCTCCTACCTTCCAAACTTTACAGAAGTTCTCCTGCGAACATTTCAGGACTAGCACTTCTGAAAGAAAGGAGATTGCGGAGACATGGCTTAGCCACAGCCTGGTCCAGAATGAGATTTTCACTCTGCAGCGGAGTGTGCGCTGATATGAAACTTCCTGGCAGATTAAAACTGTGTGCCGGACCGAGACTCGAACTGGGGAACTTTGCTCTACCGACTGAGCTACCCAAGCACGACTCATGCCCCGCCCTCACAGCTTTAGTTCTGCCAGTACCTCGTCTCCTACCTTCCGAACTTTACAGAAGCTCTCCTGCGAACCTTGCAGAACCGAGAAGTGAAATACCCATTTTTATTACATGTAGCGTCTTTTCTTTCAGACTCGTCCGAAAGAACAGACACTATTTTGACCCCGTATCCGTTTTGAACTAAGACACAAAGGAATTAAAGACATTGGGTGTGAGCAGACATTGATTGAAATCAATGGGGGAAGTTGAAAATTTGTACCACACCGGGAGTCGAACACGGGTCTCCTGCTTACAAAGCACGTCCACTGACCAACGCGCCCTCCGCCCGCCAGCTCGTAGCCAATGTCTCTAATTCCTTAGTATCTTACCGAGCGAGGTGGCGCAGTGGTTAGACACTGGACTCACATTCGGCAGGACGACGGTTCAATCCCGCGTCCGGCCATCCTGATTTAGGTTTTCCGTGATTTCCCTAAAATCGCTCCAGGCAAATGCCGGGATGGTTCCTTTCAAAGGGCACGGCCGACTTCCTTCCCCGTCCTTCCTTAATCCGATGAGACCGATGACCTCGCTGTCTGGTCTCCTTCCCCGAAACAACCAACCATCCTTAGTATCTTAATTCAAAGTGGTTGTTGGATCAAAATGGTGTCTGGTCTTTCAGACAAGTCCGAAAGAAAAGACACCACGTATACAGGGTGGAGAAAAATTGTGTCACGAATTTTTAACCCTGGATAGCTGATGCCAGTAGGAACCAAAATTACCAGTGTTGTGTGTGTCAACAACAAAAAATGGTTCAAATGGCTCTGAGCACTATGGGACTTAACAGCTGAGGTCATCAGACCTCTAGAACTTAGAACTAGTTAAACCTAACTAACCTAAGGATATCACACACATCCATGCCAGAGGCAGGATTCGACCCTGCGACCGTAGCGGTGTGTGTCAACAACGCATAATTTTTAAACTACGGAAACTTGGTACCATGCGTCCCGACTGCCCGTGGGATTGCCCTGTTGCCGTTCCGTCGGTTGACGGGCGTCGCTATGGTAGTCGGTTCACACATTCAAACGTCCCTCGCTCCACCACTGCCCCAACGTGATAGACACAGGTGTCGAATAGGTCTTGCTGTTTCTCTCCAACTCACGTCGGAGGCATTCACACGTAGATTTCCCTTCGGAGCACACACGATTTAGTAACACAGTAAGCATGGCGGCACAGTATTCGTTCGAAGAAGAACGAGATATAGTTCTTGTTTGTGGACTAGACCACTGTAATGTGCATGAAGCTCGACAGTTGTATGAGGAACGGTACCCAACAAGACGCCACCCACACGAGCAAACGTTTACGGCAATTCGTCGGCGACTTGGCGAAACACGCTCGTTAGCGGGATATCCTGGTGATGCTGGAAGACCCCGATCACGACGGGAAGCTGCATTTGAATAGACTGTTCTCGAGCGCTTACTGTGTTACTAAATCGTGTGTGCTCCGAAGGGAAATCTACGTGTGAATGCCTCCGACGTGAATTGGAGAGAAACAGCAAGACCTGCGACAAGTACTCGAGCTGTTGGACACGACATGGGGGTCACACATCGGTTAGTCTGGGAAATTTTGAGGGATGACGGCCAGCATCCATTTACTTTCCACTCTGTCCAAGTCCTAAATCCCATGGCGGGCTATGAACACAGGCTATGGTTTTACCGATGGTTTCTGCGACGTGTTGCACGAAATCCCGACTTCCCCACCATTGTATTGCTTACCGACGAGTGTACCTTCCCTCGCGATGGCCTTTACAACACTCAAAACGTTTATTATTGGGCAAGGGAAAATCCTCACGTCACGCACGTCCACGGACAGCAGGAACGATTTTCGCTCAACATTTGGGCAGGCATTGGGGTGACCACCCGATTGGGCCGGTCCATCTACCTCCTCGACTTATCACGGCAAATTACCTTCACTGTTTGCAAGAAACTCTATACGGCCTGCTGGAAGATGTTCCCCTGGACGTACGGCTATGCGTGTGGTTGCAGCATGATGGGGCGCCCGCACGTAACAGCCGTGCTGTGCGCAGATATGTAGGTGAACTCTTCGACGGCCGGGTGCTCGTAGGACATGGCTCCCCCAGCCACCAGACCACACGTCACCGGACTTTTTCCTGTGGGGACTTTTCAAGGTTCTAGTTCACCCACCCAGACGCGAACCACCTATAAAGGAAGACGAATTAATGGATCGCATTCAGCATGCCACCAGTCACATCAGGGCAATGCCAGGAATCTTTGAAAGAGATCGGCAAAACACCGTTCGACGTTACCAAGCTTGTGACGCATCAGAGGGTCGCCCGTTCGAGCACCTTCTTTAAATAAACAATGTCCTAGCTACAAAAAAAGGCCCTTTCAGGGCCGACACAATTTGTAAAAGACTTTTTGTATACGAACTAATAGCTGTTGGCTGGTTTGTTTCCGGTACGTCTTATCATGAAACTACATTGGATGTGTCGGGGCCATGGTGGATTCGCCTCCAGGCCCCCAGAGTGGAAGGATGGCGCGCTACCAACGAGCGTGCGGGCCGTCTTGGATACATCGCAATCTCCGGCAGACAAAGCACACGTGGTCATGCGTTGTCCAGAGCATCCGGCCACAGGGCAATCCCGCGGCCAATCGGAGCGAATGGCGGCAAGTTTCCGTAGTTTAAAAACTGTGCGTTATCGACCTAGACAACATTGGTAATTTTTGTTCCTGCTGGCATCAGCTGTCTAGGGTTAAAATTTTGTGACTCAAGTTTTCTCCACCATGTGGCGCGGACGGCCAGCGATCTCATCAGTGCAGACGCATACGAAGCTCTTACAGGAATTGCCGAAATCCGCCAGTAATTAAAATAATGAGCAAGGAGCACTACACTAGCACCACTGTACGTCATATTGCTAGGTATAGTGAGAAATTTCCGTCGGATGTTGTCTTTTATCACCGCCTAATGAGGTTGGACAATCGCGGTAGACTTGCGATATCGGACAACCCCACTACCAATAATCACATGGACTGAGGTCTGGGGATCTTGGAAGCGAAGCATGACGGAAATGGCGGATCAGCACGCGATCCACACCAAACGATGTGTACAAGAGATTTTTCACACGTGTAGCAACATGGGGTCGTGCATCATCCTGCATGAAAGTCGTATCTTCCAGCGTGTTTTGATCAGCAAGGCTGGGAATGGGGCAGTTCTGTAACATATCCGAGTACCTCGCACCCGCCACACCGACTGTTTGAAATGCAGCAACTCCTCGAAGAAAGAGTCCGGTCACGATTGCACGGTGATCTCCTCGTCATGCAATGGGGATTCCACATTTCCTTCAAAGCTACACTTGTCACAGAACTTTCGCCCTCTCGACTATCCTTCGTATGTTAGTAGGATCGTGAAGCTGCAATAGCGGATACTTCATTCTCATAGCATAACTTCACTCATAGTGCCTTCTCTGGTAATGTCAATATGCCACGACTGCTGACGTATCTCACTCCCTCACTCACTACAGCTCATCTTGTGTGCGATTCTAATTCGGTGTCTGTGATTTGTTGCTGTCCAGCGCCATCTATGCGCCAGTTTGTGCCCTCGTTTTTGCTTTCAGTAAACTACTATGTCACTTCAGGAATGAGCGTCAGTTTTAACCTCTGTACCTACATTATTCCATGAATTAGTGCACTTTCAAATGCTAACGGACTTTTGGGTCACCCAGTACTACGAAGCGCTATTATTGCTAGGAAATAAAACCAAAAGAAAGAAGTTTCAAGTTAAACGTTCTGCGGATACTGGTCAGCATCATCATCATCATCATCATCATTTAAGACTGATTATGCCTTTCAGCGTTCAGTCTGGAGCATAGCCCCCCTTATAAAATTCCTCCATGATCCCCTATTCAGTGCTAACTTTGGTGCCTCTTCTGATGTTAAACCTATTACCTCAAAATCATTCTTAACCGAATCCGGGTACCTTCTCCTTGGTCTGCCCCGACTCCTCCTAACCTCTATTGCTGAACCCATGAGTCTCTTGGGTAACCTTGCTTCTCCCAGGCGTGTAACATGACCCCACCATCTAAGCCTGTTCGCCCTGACTGCTACATCTATAGAGTTCATTCCCAGTTTTTCTTTGATTTCCTCATTGTGGACACCCTCCTGCCATTGTTCCCATCTACTAGTACCTGCAATCATCCTAGCTACTTTCATATCCGTAACCTCAACCTTATTGATAAGGTAACCTGAATCCACCCAGCTTTCGCTCCCATACAACAAAGTTGGTCGAAAGATTGAACGGTGCACAGATAACTTAGTCTTGGTACTGACTTCCCTCTTGCAAAAAAATGGCTCTGAGCACTATGGGACTTAACAGGTGTGGTCATCAGTCCCCTAGAACTTAGAACTACTTAAACCTAACTAACCTAAGGACATCACACACATCCATGCCCGAGGCAGGATTCGAACCTGCGACCGTAGCAGTCGCGCTCCTTCTTGCAGAAGAGAGTAGATCGTAGCTGAGCGCTCACTGCATTAGCTTTGCTACACCCCGCTTCCAGTTCTTTCACTATGGCAGATACTGGTGGCACTAGAAATAAAACATCATAAATTCACGAAAGCGAGAAAATTGGGATATGAAATCAGTCTCCGAAAAGATCAGCCCACCATAATACCAGTTGTAGAGGCGTCAGAGGAATTTCATCTCCTACAGTTACAAGAAACAATTGCGTTCTTGGTTTACAATATCAACGAAAGATAGAAATGCTTTTAAGATACAGAGACACTGAAGTGTCCCTGCCGGGGGTGCGCGGGATTAAAATCCTCGATGCGAGCGCATTTATACGAGGCGGCTGCCCTCAGATTTGGGACCGCCCGGACGCCGGAATGGAGCGCCGGTGTCGCCGGCTGGTCGATGGCGATGTATCACGAGGGCGGGAGGTCTTTAACCAGGGCGGCGCTGGCATCCGACCAGTTTTCTTGTCGCATACGCCGCTCCCCCCCACTGCGTCTTCCGACTCATTTAGGACATATTTCATCGGATTTCGCTTTCACGCTCAAGTTGGCCACCGGAGCTGTTTGAGCTCGACGTGCTCCCCGCATTGGAAATTACAAATGGAAGAAGAGAAAGCGCGTCCGAGGCTTTCAGTTCGAGCGCTTCCAGCTAGAGGAGAAAACACAAATGAAACGTCGCCGTGAGTAATCTTAAAACATGCAGCCTTCTAATGAGACAGCAAACTTCCGCAATCATTTCACGCCAAAGAGGCACATTACTGTCATCAGTCTCATAGTTGGCTTT
Source organism: Schistocerca nitens (assembly GCF_023898315.1). Classification (NCBI taxonomy): domain Eukaryota; kingdom Metazoa; phylum Arthropoda; class Insecta; order Orthoptera; family Acrididae; genus Schistocerca; species Schistocerca nitens. Next base: position 20,013,258 of record NC_064619.1, read on the forward strand.
TACAACAGGTAGTTTAATTCAGTCAATGGAGATTGATAGCAATTTATACTAGAAACTATTCGAGCTCCTTCGGACCGTATTTATTAGCACCTAATGTTCCGTTTGTGCTTATTCTTTTCAGCCAGCGACATTTTGATAAGATTCCTCTGAGAGTACGATCGCATCATGATGTGATAAAACTACTAACAGTAACATAAAACTTTTTTTTGTTTCCGTCGCGAAGTATTTTTATTAACATATGATCGATTTAAATTCCTTATGGGCCGTCGTAAGAATAACACGTCGCGGTCGACTGCAGTATCGCAAGAAACATACGCCAACAACAAATGCTGTTACGCTACTGCGTGCTGCGTGAAATAAGGATGAGTTCGCTGACCATGATACTGCAGTTCACAATGCGTAAGGCAGTGAGCCGAGCATATGTTGGAGCGATTTTAAAGCCTCCATTTCGGGAAGATTTTTTTTTTAAATCTGTACTCAATTGCTACCTGGGACATGGTTATGGTTCAAATGGCTCTGAGCACTATGGGACTCAACTGCTGTGGTCATAAGTCCCCTAGAACTTAGAACTAATTAAACCTAACTAACCTAAGGACATCACACATATCCATGCCCGAGGCAGGATTCGAACCTGCGACCGTAGCGGTCGTGCGGTTACAGACTGTAGCGCCTTTAACCGCTCGGCCACTCCGGCCGGCCGGACATGGTTACTTGTAAAAAAGTGATCATAATTGTATGCCTGAACTTTAAATTTGCTAAAATTGCGATTTTCCAGAGGTCTATACTTGGGCCATAACACCAATATTATATAGAATATGGTCCACTTATTTCGTATTTCAAAAAATTTAATGTATTCACTCAAATGGCTCTGAACACTATGGGACTTAACATCTGAGGTCATCACAGCCCCCAAGAACTAATTAAACCTAAGGACATCACACACATCCATGCCCGAGGCAGGATTCGAACCTGGAGCCGTAGCGGTGGCGCAGTTCCAGACTGTAGCGTCTAGAACCGCTCGGCCACACCGGCCGGCTTTTCACTCAGGAATTCAAAATGCAAAGGGAACACCCATTTATGAACAAAAGAAATGAACTCAATTTCAAATTGCGGTAGAAAAATCAATTTTCACATGTCCAGCCATATTATTATTAATTTGAAATAGTTGTAAACAAATTAAATATTAATTTTCGGAGGTGGGGCAAAGAATAGTTCTTGACAACAGCGTGCTCTGTGCTTTATTCTTAAATACTGCAACTTGAGTCAGAATTCAACATTTAGAGCTCCGCTGCTGCGTGATATTGTATAATGCTGCTGTTAGTGATAGAAGCTGCAAGTGTATGCATTATAACTGAGCTGATCATTAATCCACGTTACTAGCAGGTGGAAATGCGTTTTTGTATATTTCTTGGAAACTATCTGCTACTGCGCGATAAACTGAAGAGGTAATTGAAACTGATTTAATGTAGATAAGTTATATGTGCAGACCATTCTACACAAGAGGAAAATTTTACAAAAAAATAAAAAAATTCTTCCCTCACTGGAGAGTGAAAAACGTTTATTTCCGTATTCTACACTACTGTCCATTAAAATTGCAACACCAAGAAGAAATGCAGATGATAAACGGGTATTCATTGCACACATATATTATACTAGAACTAACGTGTGATTACATTTTCACGTAATTTGGGTGCATAGATCCTGAGAAATCAGTATCCAGAACAACCACCTCTGGTCGTAACAACGGCCTTGATACGCCTGGGCATTGAGTCAAACAGAGCTTGGATGGCGTGTACAGGTACAGCTGCCCATGCAGCTTCAACACGATACGACAGTTCATCAAGAGTAGTGACTGGTGTATTGTGACGAGACAGTTGCTCGGCCACCATTGACCAGACGGTTTCAGTTGGTCAGAGATCTGGAGAATGTGCTGGCCAGGGCAGCAGTCGAACATTTTCTGTATTCAAAATGGCCCGTACAGGACCTGCAACATACGGTCGTGCGTTGTCCTGCTGAATTGTAGGGTTTCGCAGGGATCGAATGAAGGGTAGAGCCACGGGTCGTAACACATCTGAAATGTAACGTCCACTGTTGAAAGTGCCGTCAATGCGAACAAGTGGTGACCGAGACATGTAACCAATGGCACCCCATACCATCACGCCGGGTGATATGCCAGTATGGCGACGACGAATGCACGCTTCCAATGCGCGTTCACCGCGATGTCGCCAATCACAGATGCGACCATCATGATGCTGCAAACAGAACCTGGATTCATCCGAAAAAAATGACGTTTTGCCATTCGTGCACCCAGGTTCGACGCTGAGTACACCATCGGAGGCGCTCCTGTCTGTGATGCAGCGTCAAGGGTAACCGCAGCCATGGTCTCCGAGCTGATAGTCTATGCTGCTGCAAACATCGTCGAACTGTTCGTGCAGATGGTTGTTGTCTTGCAAACGTCCCCATCTGTTGACTCAGGGATCGAGACGTGGCTGCACGATCCGTTACAGCCATGCGGATAAGATGCCTGTCATCTCGACTGCTAGTGATACGATGCCGTTGGGATCCAACACGACGTTCCGTATTACCCTCCTGAATCCCCCGATTCCATATTCTGCTAACAGTCATTGGATCTCGAACAACGCTAGCAGCAATGTCACGATACGATAAACGGCAATCGCGATAGGCTACAATTCGACCTTTATCAAAGTCGGAAACGTGATGGTACGCATTTCTCCTCCTTACACGACGCATCACAACACTGTTTCACCAGGCAACGCCGGTTAACTGCTGTTTGTGTATGAGAAATCGGTTGGAAACTTTCCTCATGTCAGCACGTTGTAGGTGGGTGCACGAATGGCAAAACGTGAATGCTCTGAAAAGCTAGTCATTTGCATATGACAGCATCTTCTTCCTGTCGGTTAAATTTCGTGTATGTAGCACGTCATCTTCGTGGTGTAGCAGTTTTAATGGGCAGGAGTGTATATTGGTAACTTCGTGACAGTATACGTATCTACAAACCAAGTGTGACAACCGATATTGTGGAAAACAAGTGCCATTAATGAAATTAGGAACATCTGCGAATATTTAGTAGAAAAGGTATATTTTATTTCGTATTACAACTTTGTTTCTAAATACACGGTACAGTTGATGAAATATCGAATTAAACATGTGATGACTTGGTTTTCTTTTTTTCTTTTTTGTCTCATAAAGCTGAGCAAATTCGTAACAAAGTTATAACAGTGTGTCGTAAAGAAAAAGTAGGTTAATGCATCTTTGTGGCAGATGAATATTACTCTATTCTGTACGTCTCTTAGAACTCATGCCACAATGTTGTCCTGAGCTGTGGAGGGCTGGAGGGGAGGGGGGGGTGTGATGGGTAACTGTTTGACAGTTTATGTTTCATATTCTGAATACGTCACTGAACATAAAACTTTTACTGACACAAGTATTAAGGGATAAAAGATTATAAAAAAAACCTTACACGTGCAAAGTAAATATCGCCGCACATATAATACAAGGCCGCGCGGGATTAGCCAAGCGGTCTGAGGCGCTGCAGCCATGGACTGTGCGGCTGATCGCGGTGGAGGTTCGAGTCTTCCCTCGGGCATGGGTGTGTGTGTTTGTCCTTAGCATAATTTAGGTAGTGTGTAAGTTTAGGGACTGATGACCTTAGCAGTTAAGTCCCATAAGATTTCACACACTTTTTTTTATAATACAAAAAATGCTAAAACTGTCACAAAGTTGCCCAGTTTTACGGTACCAAGAATGCTGCAATCAGGTTCTCGAAGGTTAGATATAATAACGCATTAACTATAAAAGAGTTGCGAGCAGATGACATATCTGTCTACATCCAACGCGTGATTTACTGCTTCTAGAAGAAAACCCACCAGCTGAACGACGTCAACAGAGCGGCGTCGTGATCCCGTCAGGCATCGTCTTCGCCCTGCAACTACAGCACGGGCAGGAACATTACTGAACTTCATTAGCGAAAGGGCAGCTATCAAATATTTTCACGTCGCTTCCCCGACACTTGGCGAAAGATACAATTACGTTAAGAAAGGTCTGAGTCCGTTCTACGAGCTACGGCGACGGGGACGTCGTCCTGAGTGCCGGAAGGGAAAGAATGACGGAGAGGAGAGAGACACAGAGAGAGAGAGACGAAGGTCCCTAGGGCCATCAGCTTAAATCCGGCACAGTGGCCGGGCCTGGGAGAGGAGGCTAGGGGGGGGAGGGGAGGGGAGAAGAGGACGAGCGAGTGGCGTCAGCCGGGCGCTGGGCCCGCGATTTGTGAGTCCGGCCTAATTGAAAACGAAATTGACTCGGCGAGATATGGCGCGAGAGCGGCCGTCACAGCCGTCAGTCGCACAGCGCTCGAGACGGAGGAGCGCTCCCAGAAGTCACGTGCGCCAGTTGCTGCAGCTCCTCTGACAGCCTGCAGCGGCCACCGCCGTGGCCTACGGGATGTACGAGTAGAGCGCCTGACGACTGCGTGACTTCACGGAGCCGGTGTCTCTGTTACTTTGCATATACCGTTGGCTTATGGTCGACAATTTAAACGTTCTTTCTCCTAAGATTGGTTGTCGGCCCGTCCGTTTCAAGAACCCAATCCGCAGTCCTAATTAGGGCATTAGTCATCGCTCGCGAAATTTTACCCAGTTCCTTCTGCCGCGGGAAAAGGTTTCCACCATCTGCAACTTCCTCTAAATCCACACGAAAACTTGCAGCTTTTTATCTTTGCTACACAACTGGATGGTTGTACGAGTAATTAAACTGCCACTACTCCAGTGTATAACGGTACTTTGCGGGCAGGCGTGTCAATTAGCATCATATTAATTAAAATCGGGGAAGAATTGAGAAGGGGAAAGTAACACGAAACTTTAATAACTGCACAGTATTACTGAGAAGCAATATAATAAAAAGTAATAAAAAACAAAGTAGTAAAGACCAAGCGGGACAGAAAGATATAGGGGCGCGTTTGTTTTTTAATACATATAAAAGAACACGTAACACATTATTGAGCTCTCTACCTTCAGCGATCGCGATCGGGCTAGTCGATGAAAAAGTGGTACGCGACTGCGAAATTCGTTAAGGAGATTATTTAAAGACTCTTCAAGCACGTTTAAAATAGAGTAGGTGACTTGCCTACAACAAATAATTGCATAGCCGTCCGGTGTAATTAGTTAACGAAAAAATATTTACTCGTAAAAACTCACAATGAGAAGGAACTAAAAAAAAAACAAAAGAGAAGTAACAAAAACTAGGAGACTCTATAGTCTTACGGCAAAGATAGAAAACAACACATGACCAAAAAAACTCTCGCGCACTTTTGATATCACTTTGCACCAGACATGAAAAATATTACTGCCACAATACATTACGTGTGACGAAGTGACCAGAGACGTTTATTGTCGGGTGAAGTGAAAATGAATCCGACAACATAATTCGAACTTTGTGTTAGCTGGGAAAAATACTCTTGGGAAACTATTATGGTTGTGCAACCCACGAAAGTTGTGCGCAACGGAAACCTATAGTTTACGTAATTCTGCATTTTATAAAATGGTGAAACGCGTGTGCGCGGAGAATCTTATCCGTGGACGGTTGCGGGGTAACTGATACAAACAACGCGCCAGCCTAAAAAATAGTTTGCTTATTTACTACCAGATATTAATTAACGGGGACCTAAAATACTAAAAAAGAAGGATAGGATCATCACCTCCAATCCCGATTCATATTTCATATTTAATTAGTGAAAAGAGAAGTGTTAATAAACAAACTATATTTCAATTTTATCCACGATTTTGGCTTCTTACGTAGTCTTGACTACATGATAAACAATATCTGTGGAAGTTGTATGCAACGTATCGTCATAATATTTAGCCAACCAACATTGTGGGACACGAAAAATGTAAATGCATGAAATTGTTCTTACAGCGGATGTATAATGTGTGCGTCCGACGAACAATATTGAGAAACTGAACATCCATTACGTACTTGCATTTTTATCTGCGAAAATGGTCCTTGTCGGTATACCAGCATAGAGTTCGAATAGAATCGCTGGAACATTGCAAATCATTCAGATTAATCGAACATCTAAATACGCATAATGCTGGTACCACCAGGATGTGTTCTTTCTCCTCACCCCCGAGGCAGTAATTGAATTAAGAGTCAGCAGGGAAATACATTTAAATCAATTGACGACCACTGAGCTAGCGTCACGAATTTTCAAAAGTCCACTGCCATGTATGAAGGCGAGTGACACCATGAGTGTTAACGTCGATCGAGGGGTCTCGTCGTCATCGTATTGAATGGCATTGAGCGGTTACAAGTGGGGGCTGTAATTATCGTACTGCAGCGAAACTTGGTAGATATACTAATGAGTTAATTCGGAAACGAATTCTTTTCTTTTCTTTTCTTTCTTTCTTTTGCTTGTGCCGTTTTTCCCGCCGATACGCAGGGTCAGCATGGATAATCGGATGTGGCAATGTTAGTTGAAGGGGTGGCCGGATGCCATTCCTGCCACCACCTCGTACCCCCTGGGAAGGACTAAGTGTACCCCAACTGTCTGCGACGGGTGTAATCCATAGAATAATGCGAAAGTGTTCAGATGTCTGCGAGCCGTGTAACTGAGGTGGGACGTGGGGACCAGCCGGGTATTCACCGAGGGGGGTGTGGAAAACCGCCTAAAAACCACATCCAGGCTGGCCGGCACACCGGCCCCCGTCGTTAATCTGCCGGGCGGATTCGATCCGGGGCCGGCGCGCCTACCCGAGTCCAGGAAGCAGCGCGTTAACGCGCTCGGCTAACCTGGCGGGTCTCGGAAACGAATGACTCTGGGGAGAAAAAAAAAATAGTTTTGGCCACCAGGTGCAAATCCGAGCCTTTGAATGCAAGTAAGATGTATAGAAATGTTTCCATAAGTAATGGATTGGGAACTGATCCTGAGTAGGAAAGGTCAAACAAGTAAGAAATGCATAACGTTGACGTTATTATGAAGTGCTGCTTACACAGTTTGTTCACTATAAACACTGGAGACGTCGAGGAGATTCTGTATAGCACCAGATTTGCACCTGGTGGCCAAAACTGTAACTAATTTTTTTCGGAGTCAATTGGCTTCGCGTTAACGCATTATCTTATATATCAAGTTTCGCTGCAATACGGTAATTACAGCCCACACTGGGCCACGGTGAGTAACTGCACTTTAATTATAACCGTCCAGTACAATGATAATCAGTCATTTAAGCGAACGTACACTGCAAGTACTTGTTACTGGATAAGTTTCAGACAGATATTATACAGAGGGTGTCTCAAAGTCTTTTGCATCAAACGGGTAATGGTTGATAGATTAAGTTACAGGGGGGAACAACTGTTACGAGAGAAAATGTTAGCTGACTCATCCTTGGGAGCTAGGCATCCTTTTGTATTGTTTATGCCCCTGAGAGGCGTCAGAGCATAGGCATTCCGCGGTGCATGTATGCAATACATATTGCGTGTCAGTGCGAAAAGCCCAAGCAAATTTAAAGTTCCTGATTCGCTGCTGAAATATCTGTCTGTGCTTAGAGAGTTGTCGTTAACGTTTTCTTGTTCAAAATGACTCTCTCATTGACTGGTGTAAGCACTGTGCAAATGCAGCACACCTAGTCGGTAGACCCTGCTAGTTCGGTGAAATCTCGGCCTCACAGAGCCGGCGAATACTAAAGTTAGTGGACGTTTTCTCCCCGTGACGTGATCTGTGTCGCTCTTAGACATATGACATGGAGAATTTTAAATACCCTGTTGAGCAGATTTGATGTATTTTGTGTCATTTTCATGAATAAAGTAAGTGTTTACAAGATATTTGGAGCTTGTTCTTGATCCTGGAAGTAAAATGAAATTTCTCAGTGTGCACTGTTCTACAAAGGAAGTTATCCACGGCGTTGTTTACCAAATTTCATAAATGGGTACGATAAATGTAAAGCACTTGTAACCTCCCCGGAGAAATGTGAAAGAAATTATTTTAAATGTTAATGGACATAGAGCCAAGTGTAACGTCCCCACAATTATTTTTAAGTAATATGAATTGAATGAAAATGCAAATAGACCCATATGTTAGCTTCCCACAGTAATAAAACTCAATGATAATAACAATGTGCAAAAATATTAAGTCCCTACAAAATTAATCGTTATGATCAACCTGATAAATTTATTCTGGGAGGAAAAGCAAAGGAAATATTGTTTCACTTGTAATGATTATTTTCTTAAAAGATTGCTTTCAGAACAAAATTATTATTGGGGCGATTCTTGAACAAATTAATTACATTTAACATACATTACATTATCAGATGTGCGCAATGCTGCTCCATTACCTTATTTAAAAAATATACCTCATCCTGAACCTTGACCAGAGGCCATGTCGACGCCCGCCGACTCCTCACACACAACTCCGACTGTCTCTCGCGCGCCACTAGCACTGACGAACTACATGCTCTCGCGACTCGCTACGTACAACTGCCTCGCAACTGAACTGAACTCGCGCGCGGTCAAGCGCAGACTAGCAACGATAAACAACTCTCTGGTCAGAGATTCTGTCATGCCTCGCCATCGCTGGTACATATGAGACGTACGCGTTTCACACTGCAAGTGAAATGAACATTGACACTGACCTCTACTTACTCCGTCTGCAATAAAAAATGGGGGTTCCCATTTGAAATTTTAAAGTTGCCATCTCCCCCACCCCCATGGGGCTGGGGTGGTGGGCTAATTTTAGCAGCAGCAGATTTCCGCCTCGAAAATAATCAACTTTGGATTCCACACATTTCTTTGTGTGAAGCTTATTATTCTGGTTTGTCAACTTAAAATTTACACCCTGTATGTGGTACATTGATATGTACACACACCAGTGTGTTCATTGTTTTTTTCTCTGTGGCGAACAGTTTTCCAACAAGCGAGTAACAGACTTTATGACTTTATGTTTTCTACCGGGTATTTCCGTAAGAGAGTGCAAAAATTTAACAGGACACAGACTTGCTCCACTGAAGTAGTGGTGGTAAGTTCCTATGGGACCAAACTGCTGAGGCCATCGGTTGTGCTCCAATGAACAATTTGAGGTAGGTATCCCGGGGTCAGAGAAGTCAGCTAAAGGAGATAAAAGGAATAAAATCACATTACTGTGTACTTTTTATTGATATTAGTTGCACTAAATTGCACATACCATCATCGACACAGTGAACATACCACTTGTACTGTACCCTACGAAATGTGCTGAAACTGACTGCCATGAATCTCACTGCAAGCATGGCATCGGCGAAAAAGTTGCTGATGCAGCCTGACGTATATCCTTGGTGTGTTTCGAATAGCATCACAAGTAGTGGGGCACCAAGGACACGAGCGAAATTAGTTAGTGCAGGTTGCCTACATCAACAGCAAATGGTTCAAATGGCTCTGAGCACTATGGGACTTAACATCTGTGGTCATCAGTCGCCTAGAACTTAGAACTACTTAAACCTAACTAACCTAAGAACATCACACACATCCATTCCCGAGGCAGGATTGGAAACTGCGACCGTAGTGGTCACGCGGTTCCAGACTGAAGCCCCTAGAACCCCACGACCACACCGGCTGGGCATCAACAGCAGATATGCACTCAGGTACAAACCTATTGTTTTGCCCCTGAGTGCATACCTGCCCCTGATGTGGCAACTCGCACAAACAAAATGCGCTCGTGTCCTTGTTGCCTCACTATTATCATAGGCAGCGACAATTGTGGCAACTAATTCCATCTTTGTATCCACTGGGATCTCATACACAAGTGAATTAAGATATCCCCATACTAAATGATCAAGTGGCTTCAGGTCAGGTGAGCTCGCAAGTAATAGAACTCGCCTTCCAACCCAGCAACCGGGAAATACAACATTGAGATGGCTGTGGATATGCACCCTCAAGTGAGGCGGTGCACTGTCATGTATCCACATCCTCTCACGAACAGCCAAGGGTACATCGTCCAACAGCTCAGGTGGAACTCTTTGCACGAACCTCAAGTGCAGGTGGCCATTCAGATGGCCAGGTAAAACATATGGGCTAGTGAGATTGTCCGCTAAAATGCCGGCCCAGATAATCACAGCAAATTGTACCTCCTAGTATGACTCTACTACAGTGTGAGGGTCATGGAATAGGGTCATCCCACACATGGCTATTCCTGCTGCTCGAAATACCATCACCATCAAATGAGACCTCATCAGTGAACAACAAGATTCCGGGTAAATCTGGGTCGATCAATCCATTGTTGGAGCAACTACTGACGCAATGCGACTCTTTGTGCTAAGTCAGTTGCAAGCACTGCATTGACTCTTTGTGAGTGATATGGGTGTAATTGTTGTTCGTGGAGTACTCGCCTCACGCTAGTATGTGGTGCGCCCATTTCACGTGCAATGCGGCGAGTACTTGTAGTGGGGTCCGCTGCAACACTTTCCACTGCCTCCTCTTCAAAATCGGGTGTGCTAGTGGTCCTCATGTTGCCAGGTCCCTCGTTTCTTCTTCCCAATGAACCAGTCTCTCGCATTCGTCGATCGACAGAAACACTCGTCGTGCCGGATGATGCCTGTAATGAAATCGTTCCTTGAACAGCCTTTCAGCGGCGAGAGCATTGCAACACATTTGGCCACACACAACGTGCAAGTCAGTGAGTTCTGCGAAACTGTATCGGTACTGCTCCATCGTACTGTGCTCTGAATAGCACTGAGTAATAAATGGGTCTGTCGTTGATTCATAGGGCGTTCTGTCATGGAAGAATGTAAGTACGATACAAAAGAGCCACATTGTAGACAAGTAAATTAAACAAAACCTTCACCATGACTTCCTAGTAAACAGGCTGTTCCTCCCTGTTTCCTTGCAGGAAATAAGGAACAGCACAGTGTGTGTGAACTTGAGCGCATGTCAGTTGTGAATAAGCTGGAAAACAGTAAAGCTAAAAAAAAAAACTGTAGACGAGTTTACTTCCATATCGCCTTAATCTGGCTTTTCCAACTGCTAGTTGCCTGCCTCAAATTCTTCAGTGGAGCATTCTCTACGTCGTAGCCCGCTGCTGTGGCCGAGGGGTTCTAGGCGCTTCAGTCTGGAACCGCGCGACCGCTACGGTCGCAGGTTCGAATCCTGCCTCGGGCATGGATGTGTGTCATGTCCTAAGGTTAGTTAGGTTTAAGTAGTGCTAAGTTCTAGGGGACTGATGACATCTGATGTTAAGTCCAATTGTGCTCAGAGCCATTTGAATCTTCGTCCTATTATATTTTTGCGCGCACTTACGGAAACACCTTGTATATGGCCATACCTGCGGCTCGAGATGAACGAAGTCTCGCAGTATACACGACCCGCGTCCACCCTTCACTATATGACCCTTGACCTTTCAATATCTGACCTGCTGCCGGGGGGGGATGAACGTTAATGGCTTTCTTGTGACACATATACTTCAAGGTACTATCCTACTATCCAATCTGAAACACACGACTTGTAACAGATAAAATTATTATTCGGCTTGTTTTGCTTTGCATGTGGCAAGGGCCTTAACGACCATACGCTCTATCAGCCTCTTCCAGTCTTCCACTTCTGCCTGTCCAGTGCGCTGTTTTTCCAGTTGCTGTTGCTGTTCATCCTAGTTGTGTCTTCCTGAATGTTATCCCACCATCTGATTCTAGGTCTCCCTCTTCCTCTTGTTCCATCTATTATTCTGCTGAATGCCATGCTATGTAGTCTATTCTCTGTCATTCTTGCTATATGGCCCGCCCAATTCAACTTTCTCCTCTTGAGCACTTCGACGATGTTACGGTGTTTGTACAGCCCTCTTAATTCTTTATTTCTTCTTATTCTACATTCTATGTTATTTTCGTCGTATACAGGTCCAAAAATTTCCCTTAGTACTTTTCTTTCGAATATTAAGTTTTTCTTCATCTATCTTTCTCAATATTAATGTTTCACATCCATATAACATCACAGGTATAATGCTCGATTGATATAAGCGGATTTTGAAGTTACTGCTAAGCGATCTTTTTCTTAGAATTTTGATGAAACTAAAAAGTGTCTCGTTTCCTAATCTAATACCCTCAGCATCTCCCGAATTAATTCGACTACATTCCATTATCCTCGTTTTGCTTTTGTTGATGTTACAACAGTGCTGTAGGACGAGAATTTGTCAGGCTCATCAACGACAAATTATTCGGTTCATTGCTGTACTGAAGCTACCAGCAACAACGTGCTTGCAAACACCGGCATAAGAATCTGACAGCATAAAATGCCCCTGTATTCGATCGTCACGCAACAGGAAGCTGAAAGCAGGGACCTGGCTTTCTCCGAGAAAACCTCGTCGCGACGCCAGAAACGGCGCTCGGAAAGTCACAAAACTCGCCGAGGCGGCTCCGCCGCGGACTGGCGCCTGCTACAAAATGTACAGGCCATTTTCGACGAAATTACACGCGAGGCGAGGGGTCGGCGGCAGGAGTTATGGCTGTTTGGTATGACGCGCGGCAGTCAATCACGGCCTAGCGGGGGGCGGCGCGGCGAGCACGCGAGTCGCCACTTTGCGACTGACGCGGTCGGGGCAGCGGCAGCCGCCCGCAAGGCGAAGCCAGGCGCAACGCGCCCGAGAACTCCCGTCCTGAAATCATAAAACCTCTTAAAATTCCCTCGGAGCCTCTGTTTTTTAATGCTCCGTCTTAAATAGAATACCTCCCCCGCGCTCCCGGAAATTACTCGGGGCTCGGTGAGCAATAAACAAAGAGCGGCGTTGGCAGATAATGGCGCGGCTGCTTCGAGACGCGCAGAACGAGGGACGTTCCACGCTGGCTGGCATCCCAGCTGACTCTTTGTAAGGGTCGGCAGCGACCGGCGCCAATTCCAGAACACCTCCCCCCCACACGAGGCTAAGAAGTAAGGATGGGAAAAATCGCACGGTTAAAACTGACGTCGGTATTTTGGTTCAGAATAACCGGCATTTTTTGGTATTTGTTTGCTCTCTGTTATAACAGGTTGTAATGTCTCTTGCAGCGGTCTCTCCGCGATATTTTCAGAAATTTTATAAATTGTGTAACTCAGTACATATCTCGAAATATCTCTTCTTATCTTACCGATTCCTAAACTTTAATATACGATGATTATCAATGCAAAGTAGTTTCAAGCCCTATTATTCCTTGGAGCGTGCATTTACTCCATGGAATAGCTTCTCTGCTATCTATGTTTTCTCTTATGAAAAGAATGAAAGAGATCTTGTCGATTAGCCGTGAAAGAAGGAAGATGCATATGTATGTATTGTTGAGCTAGTCGCCATCTTGATGAGATTCTGTATGAGAAGGAATTTAATACATGAACTAAACTAAAGTAAGTGTGTTCGCGTATTATTTAACTGATTATTATTGACAGTGTCTGCTTACTACACTGTGTTGCACGGGATCAGTGGGGAACGTCTGATTTACACTGGACGAACCTGCCGTTTTGTATGCTTACGATATCCAGTTACTTCAAATAAATAGGCTGAGATCTCCGGTCTTCCCCATGTGATCACCGAAAGTTAATAATTATTACAAATGTTTTCAGGAGATCGACTGACAATTTTCGTCGCACCGAGACTTCGAAATTGCTTCACTGCCTTATGGAATTTAAGTTAAGCTCAATTTAATCAGGATAGAACAGTATTGAACTGTGTAATGTGATAAGCCTGCTTTGTGAATGAAAATTCCCTTAATATACGCATGTTTTTACTATCCTGATCAGTGAAGCTAAATCAGGCCCATGTGGGAGAGGTTTTATTAATTTTTTGAATACCACAAAAAAAAATATTAAAAGGTGTTTCTTACACAAGCTGCGACATCGTCGCGAAAAAACACAGTGACCCTTATATGTAATAAGTTTCCTTTAATTTACGTCTACGGTCGCAATCTTTTTGTTTAACAAATTATCGGTTTCGGTCTTTAATGACCATCATCAGATCTGTTTCATAAAAACAAAGTCCTAATGTACTGCAGCCGTAGTGGCATCGTCAAATCTTAAATGCGGCATCAACACCAGCATCGTCAAACACACATAACATGCTCGAGTCATGTTGTCTGTAATACTACCTATGAAACAGATCTGATTATGGTCATTAAAGACCGAAACCGCTAATCTGTTAAACAAAAAGATTGTGACTATTGACGTAAATTAAAGGAAACTTAGGTGTTTCTTGTTTCTTACTAATATCTGAGTAAAAAAACTGAAATATCAATTAGCCATAGCAGCAGTAACAAAATTTTTCGTTTGCAAACAAACATTTTTTTTAAAAAAGGGTAATATTTATTCATAAAATTTGCAATGGCTCGAAATATTGCGTTATTACCGGAAAACCGCGAGGAGTGGCCGCGTGGTTTGAGGCGCCATGTCACGGATTGCGCGGTTCCTCCCGCCGGAGGTTCGAGTCCTCCCTCGAGCATGGGAACAGTTTTTTCCCTTAGGAATTTACACACATTGAAAATTTTTTATTACACAAAATGAGGAAAGCAATCAGTGCTCTTCTAATAAGAATGTCAACAGGAATGAGCAACAAACTTGTGGCATGAGAGACTATAACGTCCAAGTTGCCGTGTGTCGGGCAAAAGGTACGCATACACTGCAATGTGCAAGACTTAACCTACGCTTGGTCTGTACGGTAGTTTCTCGATGTCATCCTCTGACATCCGTTGTATTTCAGAATGGCACCAACCCTACCCTAGAAATATTTTTATGAAGTGACCTAGCAATAAAGTACAATGCTTTACTTGCTTTAAATGATTAAAAATTTGCCTGCCATTCCTATGAGATGATGTAAGAGAAAGGAAATTATGGTACGACTATTATATTAAAAAATTAACAACAATACAGTCGTTCTATACAACAAAAATAAGAAGTTGCTGATTTGCTGCCTGTGTCTACATAATTTGCCTTTGTCTGCTTGTAGCCCTTGAAAACGAACAAATTAACACGAAAAACAGAGTTCTTCAAAGTCAGTTGTCCCACATGGACTCGACTGAAGACAGATATGGTGATCGAGCGGGCGACTGCAGTATGTCGACACACTGTAGAGCATGTTGGATTACAACAGTGGTATGTGGGAGAGCGTTGTCCTGTTGGAAACTCCCCCTGAATTGCTGTTCATGAATAGCGAAATAGATCGACTCATCACACTGATGTACAAATTTGCAGTCTGGGTGCGTGGGATAACCACCTCAGACCATAACTCCGGATGTAGGTTCATTGCGTCTAGCAGGCAAACGGATTGGGTTTTAGGCCCTCAACTGGACTCCTAACCAACGAAAGACCATCACTGGCACCTAGGCCGAACCAGCTTTCATCAGAAAACATAACAGGCCCCCACCCTGCCCTCCAATGAGTTAATGGCGATGCCTGACCACACGCCCCTCCTATCCGCATCCTCAACTGAGGATGACACGGCGGTCGGATGGTCCCGATGGGCCACTTGTGGCCTGAAGACGGAGTGCTTCAGTGCGTCAGGCGTCTAGCTCAGAGTTGCTCTTGGAGTAACCGATCTGTAACAGTTCGTTGTGTCACTTTGGTGCCAACTGCTGTTCAAATTGTTGCAGCAGATGCATTATGAAGCACCAGAGCCATACGCCGAACACGACGGTCTTCTCTCTCGGTAGTGGTTCAAATGGCTCTGAGCACTATTGTACTTAACATCTAACGTCATCAGTCCCCTAGAACTTAGAACTAATTAAACCTAACTAACCTAAGGACATCACACACATCCATGTCCGAGGCAGGATTCGAACCTGCGACGTAGCGGTCGCGCGGTTCCAGACTGTAGCGCCTAGAACCGTTCGGCCATCCGGGCCGGCTCTCTCGGTAGTGCCACGTGGCCGTCCGGAGTCCTGTCTTCTTGCCACCATACATTTTCGTGACCACCGCTAACAGCAATCATGTACAGTGGCTGCATTCCTGCGAAGTATTTCAGCAGTATCGCAGATGAAATCCCGTACCCCTATTACACGACCTCGTTCAAACCTAGAGGTGTTGATTATGGCGCCTTTGTCAAACTGAAAGCATTCCTGACTAACTTCAACTCATCAAGTCCTCTCTCAAACGTAACTAACGGTTTTGATCACTAGAGTGTGTATCTAAAGGAAACCGGATTTGCATCCTCATAGTTGCGCTACTAGCGCCACCCTTACGCGACTGCTGCGAAATTTGAATAGACGTCATCTTTCACGTGTAGAAATACAGACACACACACACACACACACACACACACACACATGCCCGAGGGAGGACTCGAACCAACGACGGGGGGGGGGGGGGGGGGAGCTGCGCGAACCGTGACAAGGTGCCCGAGACCACACTGCTACGCCGCGCGGCTTCAGCGCATGTGTGAAATATCTGTGCATCACTGTTTGCACATCATGAGAGACGTGTTTTAACATTGTTATGAGTACTACGAAAACATGATGACGAATGCCTACAACAATTTTACAGAGTCAATGTCCAGCTTTAAGAAGAAGCATGTTGTTAATGAAGCGACCGAGCACATCTCATTGTTAACTATAAATGATTTCGTCATTGATTTAGTAACTTAGTTGCGAAGATCTATTTCCAGACGACTACTCTGCATTTCGTAATGAAGTGCCTGGCTAAGGTTCATCAAACCACCTTCAAACTATTTCCGTACCGTTCCTGTATTTAAAAGAGCGGGAAAAACGAACAGTTAAATCTTTCCGTGCAGGCTTTTATATATCATATTTTATTACGATGATCATTTCTCCGCCGGCCGCGGTGGCCGTGCGGTTCTGGCACTGCAGTCCGGAACCGCGGGACTGCTACGGTCGCAGGTTCGAATCCTGCCTCGGGCATGGATGTGTGTGATGTCCTTAGGTTAGTTAGGTTTAAGTAGTTCTAAGTTCTAGGGGACTGATGACCTCAGATGTTAAGTCCCATAGTGCTCAGAGCCATTTGAACCATTTTTGATCATTTCTCCATATATACGTGGACACCAACAAAATATTTTCACATTCTGAGAAGAAAGTTGGTGACGGAAATCAAGTGAAAAGATTTTGCCGCAATGAAAAGCGTCTTTCAGTGACTGCCACTCCAAAAAATGAGATAATCGTATGGCATTATTGGCCGAGAGAACCCATGTGGGGTGGTTCGGCCGCCTACTGCATGATTTTTTTGTGCATGATTTATTTATTGCCAAATTATAGACCTGTTACCTGATTTTTTTAAAACAAGTCGTACATCTTACAATTTTCGTTTTCAATCTGTTTGCAGTTTTTTTTTGTTTTATCTACAACATTTACATAGAATATTGCTTGGCAAAAATAACAATAATTTAATGTTGAAATATAAATAAAATTTTGTTGTTTTTTAAGAAGAATATAAAAAGGTGATAGGATAGAGGAGAGATTTGTTAGTACCATCACGGAATGTGACTGATGGTGAATACCTCGGAATGATTTATTCGAGCCGTTGACCCCCAGTGTGTGTGTGCTCAACGACGAACCTGGGTGCACGAATGGAAAAACGTCGTTTTATGGGATGAATCAAGGTTCTGTTTATAGCATCATGATGGTCCCATCCGTGTTTGGCGACATCGGCGTTGAACGAACATTGGAGGCGTGTATTCGTCATCGCCATACAGGCGTGATGGTATGAGGTGCCATTGGTTACACGTCTCGGTCACTTCTTGTTTGCATTGACGGCACTTTGGACAGTGGACGTCACATTTCAGATGTGTTACGACCCGTGGCTCTACCCTTCATTCGATCTCTGCGAAAACCTACATTTCAGCAGGATAATGCACGACCGGATGTTGCAGGTCCTGTACGGGCCTTTCTGGATACAGAAAATGTTCGACTGCTGCCCTGGCCAGCACATTCTCCAGATCTCTCACCAATTGAAAGCGTCTGGTCAATGGTGGCCGAGCAACTGGCTCGTCACAATACGCCAGTCACTACTCTTGATGAACTGTCGTATCGTGTTGAAGCTGCATGGGCAGCTGTACCTGTGTACGCCATCCAAGCTCTGTTTGACTCAATGCCCAGGCGTATCAATGATGGCCGTTATTACGGCCAGAGGTGGTTGTTCTGGGAACTGATTTCTCAGGATCTATGCACCCAAATTGCGTGAAATATATCCACATGTCAGTTCTAGTATTATATATTTGTCCAATGAATACCTGTTTATTATCTGCATTTCTTCTTGGTGCAGCAATTTTAATGGCCAGTAATGTATTTGAATACTACAGCAGAGCTGAAAATGACAATTTTCTGTAACACTTTCCGGAACTAATGCAGTACAGGTCGAAATATAACAGCAAATGTGTAAAGGGCAGCCAATTATGAGTACAGCAGAGGCTTGTGGGACGTTTCTGACAACGGCAAGAACGCTAAAAACGTGAAGGTCCCGTTCCGGCAGGTACGAACATAACATTGAGTTGAGTATAACCCACTACTACTCGTGAAACTAACGTATCATACAATAGTTGCTTACACTGAGCTTATCATCTTTCCGAATGCCGTGTTTTAAATGAAAGGAAAAATTGATACTGAAGGTTTCTCATAGACTGAAAATGAGCAACCACTTTCTTAACATTCTCTAATTGCAGGAAACACCAACTAATATTGGCTGAACTGGAGTTGTCATGGGACACGAACAGGGTAGATAGCAACGTTATTTCAGACATTCGAGTAACTACTTGAAAGGATAGTGAAATTCTAGCAGCCGAGAGGAATCCAGTCTTAATCTTTCGTTAGTGAACAACAAAGAAGGTGAGTGACTTATTATTTTCTTGTTTAGAAAGCCGATTTTGTGTGTGCAGCCTTTTGGCTTAGTTACGTCTATGGTATATAAAACTGAATTCTAGATGATAAATTTTGGGAGACAATAACTTATTGCTTCAATACCAAAATTATGGAAATAATAGTAGCTCATATCGTTTACAGTTTGACATTCAAGTTTTATATTTCTTTCCTGGTTGCAAAATATGACAGCAAACAGATCTAATGCTGTGGCAGTACAGCTTTATAATATTCTGTTCCAAGTCGAACTTTATTCGCATTGCCAATATGCTGACCCTTGTACTACATGGAGCATTGAAACAAACATTATCGACAGTTACTGGGGTTGGTGGCATACCGAAACGCCAGGACGTTTTTTGAAAACTAACAGTCTGAACGTAAATTTCATATCTCAGATTGCAATTTACGCTAGGAACGTTAATGAGTTTTACTCGAACCACTATCATTACACCGGCAACAAGTCTTACCAGTGGCATAAATCTCTAGCTCACACGGATGAATCAATATTTAGGTAACACAAAGTTGACTTTCGTACAGAAGGAAAATAAATAAGTAACACAATTCCCCTTTCGTTCTACAATGTATTTTCATAATATGATACATGTTACATGAAAATCGTATATCCCACATATGTTAATGATAACAATAAGCTTCTTCCATCTTCCTCAGCTCATCTCCGATTCATACGGTGTCATTTGTTTTGTCATTCTCAGATAACTGGTTTGTAAGTATTTATATAGAAAAGATCGTTGTACGCAATGTATGAATCCTTACGAACCTACGATTGTAAGTAATAGTAAGAATTTATATATGAGTTTCTTAATTATCCAACATCCAACGCACAGTTCGATTTTTTCACGGATTTGTTCACGTTACACTGTAAACACTTAAACGAGTACTTCGATAGTAAAAAGGTCTTTTGTAATTGCAAATATACTGATCAAAATGACTTTTATGATTTTTTTTATATGTAAATCACATTTTACTACTTAGTGACTGATATATTTAGTAACGTGTAATATTCTTTGAAACACTTCCATAATCAATTTGTTTGTGGGTGTAATTCCCTGGAAGATGGTTTTGATAACAGTGCGACTTGTAGGAGAGTAACAATATAGTGCAAATGAAACGACACTAAAATTTTCTTTGTTAAACAGGGAAACGGCTTCATGGGATCTGAGTACACGCGCATTCTTTTTTCCTGTTCATGATATAATAAGCTTTGGTATGAAGTAGCGTTCACCACATATTAACCACTGCGTCCCTCCGACTCCGAATTGCATAGATGGTATTAAATTGTTATCATGTTCGTGCTTCTGCGAAACATCTGAATAAGGGATGTGGAAGTCTGTGTGGGTAGCATTCGCATTCTGAAAGGTGTGTCAGTCAGTCAGTTATTGCTCTAGTGGAATGTTTCCAATGGTATTCCTCACAATTTTTTCCAGCCGGCAAACCTCCCACTGTGTCGCGGTAAAGTTTCAGAGCAAGTAGAAAACTCTTTGCAAACGACTGCCAATTATGAAATCTTTTTTGCTCTGCTGACATACAAAGTATTAAGACAGTTTTATAAGTTTTATAAGATGTTTTAACTAGCGCGTTACGCTACACCATAACTTTACTTTCTCCTTCGTCGCTGTTTTAACCGACAGTCCTATACTTCTGTTTAGCAGACCTAGTTATGGATTACACTGAAATTAAATGAAAACAAAAAGATAATTGCGAGAATTTAGAGTACTCAGTATGCGGCACTTACACTGATCGACGAAAGAAAGATGTGCGAAGTGTTCAGAAAGATGCTACGGTCGCAGGTTCGAATCCTGCCTCGGGCATGGATGTGTGTGATGTCCTTAGGTTAGTTAGGTTTAAGTAGTTCTAAGTTCTAGGGGACTAATGACCACAGCAGTTGAGTCCCATAGTGCTCAGAGCCATTTGAACCATTTTTTTTTGTTCAGAAAGAGAAAGCAGTACAGAAATGTAAATTACTTAGGAACTAAATAAATACGACGAGCACGGGAGCTACGGCGAAATAGATGCAGGAAAAATTCGAAGAAGTTGAAAAAGGAATGGCCGTCGGAGGGAAAGACTGATACAGCACACAGAAAAGTTGAAACATCCTTCGGTGAAATTAAAAGCGAAATAGTGTGTGAAAAAAGTGGAAAAGGAGACAATCGAAGCGTCTGAGATGTACTGCTATGGAAGGATGTTGAAAATTAGGTGGACCGATAAGACAAATAATGACGAGGCTCTTCGCAGAATCGGCGAAAAAAGAATGTGTGGAAAACTCTGAGACGAAGGAGGGACAAGATGATACTACATGTCGTAACACATCAGGGAATACCTTCCCTGGTACCAGAAGTAGGGTAAAATCTGCATTGAGACACAGATATTGGGGTATACCCAACAAATATATGAGGTCGTTCGGTGTAAATAATAATCTGAAATAGTATCGGCAGCAATTGAGAGATTTATACCAAATAAATTAACAAAGGACGGAGCTGATCCTCCTTGGTACACAAAACGGGTTAGAACACTGTTGCAGAAACAACGAAACAAACATGCCAAATTTAAACAGACGCAAAGTCCCCATGATTGGCGATCCTTTACAGAAGCTCGAAACCCTGCGCGGAGTTCAATGGGAGACGCCTATAACAGTTTCCATAACGAAACGTTGTCTCGAAACCTGACAGAAAATCCAAAGACATTCTCGTCGTATGTGAAGTATGTTAGCGGCAAGAAACAATCAATGCCTTTTCTGATCGATAACAATGGAGATACTATAGAAGACAGTGCTGCCAAAGCAGAGTTACTAAACACAGCCTTCCGAAATGCCTTCACAAAAGAAGTAGTAAATATTCTAGAGTTCGAATCGAGAACAGCTGCCAACATGAGTAACGTAGAAGTAAATATCCTAGGAGTAGTGGAGCAACTTAAATCACTTAATAAAAGCAAGTCTTCTCGTCCAGACTGTATACCAATTAGGTTCCTTTCGGAGTATGCTGATGCATTAGCTCCATACTTAAAAATCATATATAACCGTTCGCTCGACGAAAGATCAGTACCCAAAGACTGGAAAATAGCACAGGTAACACCAATATTCAAGAAAGGCAGTAGGAGTAATCCACTAAATTACAGTCCCATATCGTTAACGTCGATATACAGCAGGATTTTAGAACATATATTGTGTTCGAGCGTAATGAAATACCTCGAAGAAAACGGTCTATTGACACACAGTAAACATGGGTTTAGAAAACATCGTTCTTGTGAAACACAACTAGCTCTTTATTCACATGAAGTGCTGAGCGCTATTGACAAGGGATTTCAGATCGATTCTGTATTTCTAGATTTCCGGAAGGCTTTTGACGCTGTACCACACAAGCGGCTCGTAGTGAAATTGCGTGCTTATGGAATATCGTCTCAGTTATGTGACTGGATCTGTGATTTCCTGTCAGAGAGGTCACAGTTCGTTGTAATTGACGGAAATCATCGAGTAAAACAGAAGTGATTTCTGGCGTTCCACGAGGTAGTGTTACAGGCCATTTACCGTTCCTTATCTATATAAACGATTTGGGAGAAAATCTGAACAGCCGTCTTCGGCTGTTTGCAGATGACGCTGTCGTTTTTGACTAATAAAGTCATCAGAAGATGAAAACAAACTGCAAAACGATTTAGAAGAAATATCGGAATGGTGTGAAAAGTGGGAGCTGACCTTAAATAACGAAAAGTATGAAGTCATCCACATGAGTGCTAAAACGAACTCGTTAAACTTCGGTTACACGATAACTCAGTCTAATCTAAAAGCCGTAAATTCAACTAAATACCTAGGATTTACAATTACGAACAATTTAAATTGGAAGGAACACATAGAAAATGTTATGGGGAAGGCTAACCATAGACTGCGTTTCATTGGCAGGACACTTCGAAAACGTAACAGACCTACTAAGGAGACTGCCTACACTACGCTTGTCCGTCCTCTTTTAGAATACTGTTGCGCGGTGTGGGATCCTTGCCAGATAGGGCTGAGTACATCGAAAAAGTTCAAAGAAAGGCAGCACGTTTTGTATTATGGCGAAATATGGGAGAGAGAGTGACACAGAAATGATGCAGGATTTGGGATGGACATCATTAAAAGAAAGGCGTTTTTCGTTGCGACGGAATCTTCTCACGAAATTCCAATTACCAATTTTCTCCTCCGAATGCGAAAATATTTTGTTGTCACCGCCATACATAGGGAGGAACAATCACCACGATAAAATGAGGGAAATCAGAGCTCGTACGGAAAGATATAGGTGTTCATTCCTCCCACGTGCTATACGAGATTTGAATAATAGAGAATTGTGAAGGTGGTTCGATGAACCCTCTGCCAGGCACTTAAATGTGATTTGCAAAGTATCCATGTAGATGTAGATGTAGAAGACATAAGAGCAGAATGCGTGGCGGACCACATGAAACCAGTCGGGAGATTGATGGCACAGGAAGAAGAAACGTATGCAGTTCTTCGACAGAAAATCTTCTCTTAGGGATGATTAACTTCGTTCATAATACTGCAATTATTGCTGTCCTGAAACCCCAATGGGCTAACCATTTCTTGTCATCCATAAGGGAATCCTAACCAACCGTCAGATAAATGTTAATAGCAACATGTGTTCCGACAACGTGACATACAGAAAAAGTTTAGAACTTCTAGTAGGACGTGTGCCCAAGAATTCCCCCCCCCCCTCCTAACCCCTCTCTTCGTCTGTCAGATAATGTTCTTTCAAAGCGGTCCCTGATGCTGCAAGAGCTAAGGATGATCGATTCTGATAAGACATACGATGTCATTAATTATGAGACTTGTAAATGTTTTAACATCCTATAATTTTCGCATTAGTTCGTGTAAAGTCCCCTCTAACTTATTTCACAGCTCGCACAGATATGATCAGTGACGGTTAGGCAACAGAGAAACGCTTTGCCGTATAAATGATCTCGAAGAAAGAACTAATCGTCGAATGCATCGCACATTATTATGGGATGCGAGCATGAGGTTGATAAAGAACGTGCTGTACGGTAGATATTCTCGCGTGACGAGCAGTATTTAAATTAGTCACCATTACGGCGTCGGTCTTTAGGCACTCAACCCGATAACATCGAAGAGGCAACAGCTTGTTTGTATTTTCAATGAGGAGATTATTCATTACATGAATGTGGCGTCGCGTTTCGGAGAAACTTATCTGAAATGGAGATCGTCACACGAATACTACTGGTGGCGCCGCACCAATCAGAAATGCATATCCAGATTTAGTCCGGTGGGGTATTAAGATTTAGTTTATGCCCCACTGTAAGCTCTGAGCTGTAAATGACAAAAGTAATCGCTAAACCCTACTCTAGAAGTGAAATTAGTCATTCTCATCACCTACCTCCTTCGAAATTATTTAAGCAAGGCTTTAGGGAGACTGACCAAATTTTTTGTTGTATTTATATCCATATCAGGGAGCGAAAGGCTATTTACAATTTGTACAGAAACCAGATGGCAGTTATAAGACTCGGGGGGCATGAAAGGGAAGCAGTGGTTGGGAAGGGAGTGAGACAGGGTTGTAGCCTCTCCCCGATGTTATTCAATCTGTATATTGAGCAAGCAGTAAATGAAACAAAAGAAAAGTTCGGAGTAGGTATTAAAATCCATGGAGAAGAAATAAAAACTTTGAGGTTCGACATTGTAATTCTGTCAGAGACAGCAAAGGACTTGGAAGAGCAGTTGAACGGAATGGACAGTGTCTTGAAAGGAGGGTATAAGATGAACAAAAACAAAATCAAAACGAGGGTAATGGAATGTAGGCAAATTAAGTCGGGTGATGCTGAGGGAATTAGATTAGGAAATGAGACACTTAAAGTAGTAAAGGAGTTTTGCCATTTGGGGAGCAAAATAACTGATGATGGTCGAAGTAGAGAGGATATAAAATGTAGACAGGCAATGGGAAGGAATGTTTTTCTGAAGAAGAGAAATTTGTTAACATCGAGTATTGATTTAAGTGTAAGGAAGGCTTTTCTGCAAGTATTTGTATGGAGTGTAGCCATGTATGGAAGTGAAACGTGGATGATAAATAGTTTAGACAAGAAGAGAATAGAATCTTTCGAAATGGGGTGCTACAGAAGAATGCTGAATATTAGATGGGTAGATCACATAACTAATGAGGAGGTATTGTATAGAATTGGGGAGAAGGGGGATTTGTGGCACAACTGGACTAGAAGAAGGGATCGGTTGGTAGGGCATATTCTGAGGCATCAGGGGATCACCAATTTAGTATTGGAGGGCAGCGTGGAGGGTAAAAATCGTAGAGGGAGACCAAGAGATGAATACACTAAGCAGATTCAGAAGGATGTAGGCTGCAGTAGGTACTGGGAGATGAAGGAGCTTGCACAGGATAGAGTAGCATGGAGAGCTGCATCAAACCAGTCTCAGGACTGAAAACCACAACAACAACAACAACAACAACATATCCATATTTAAATGCTTGATGAATCTCAGCTGGAGCCCTAGCACAAAAATCTTAAAGTTGTTCTCCTTTGTTCTAATGTGATTTAAAATTTTTATAAATGCTGGCCGAAAACTTTGGTAACGCCAAGCGCTACGGCACATGTTCAGAATTAAAGCAACAAAAGGAAATTTTTCAACGTTGCGTTTATTTTGACACAAAACAGTGTAACAGGTTATAGTAAAGTAGAAACATTGTAAAGAATACAGAACGCAAATAGCTGCAAGATGCATAAGGGTAGGCAAAAATGTTCCTCGCTTTCTCCAACCAAACGGATCTGCAAACACATTCCGACAACTGGTTAATGTGCTCAGTATGGGGCGTGACCACCTCAGGCAGCAGTACAGGCCTGACAATGACGGGTCATGCTGTGAATGATGTCATCAGTCTCATGTTGAGGTAGTATCGCCTATTCTTCCTGCAGAGCTGCTCACAATTCGTGGAGAGTGGTTGGTGGATGATGAAGTGATGCAAGCCGTTCCGTAGTGCAGCCCAGACACGCTCTACGAGATTCAGATCGGGAGAACGAGCAGGTCACACCATGCGTACAATATCTTCCGTTTGCAGGAAAGCGTCAACCACCCGCGTTCTATGAAGTCAAGTATTATAGTCCATCAATACGACGTCTGAGACCGCAGCACCTCGTAACAACCGCAAATGAGGTCCCAAGATCTCATCACGATGCCTGCCAGCAGTTAAATCTTGCCGGTTCACACGTACAATTTTGTGAAGAGGTGTTCGTATGGTTAACATATTTCCTGCTCACGCCATTACGGATCCTCCTCGATATCCGTCTATTTCCACAATGTTTGGGTACCGAAATCGTGTTCCACGTTCTCTCCAGATGCGAATCCATCGAGAATCTCTCTCCAGACTAAATCGCGACTCATCTGTGGCCAACCAGTGCGGCCGAGGGGTTCTAGACGCAGGTTCGAATCCTGCCTCTGGCATGGATGTGTGTTATGTCCTTAGGTTAGATACGTTTATGTAATTCTAAGTTCTAGGGGACTGATGACCTCAGAAGTTGAGTCCCATAGTGCTCAGAGCCATTTGAACCTTTTGAACTCATGGGTGAAAACAACATTGCCCACTGTTCGCCGTCCAGGTGGTTTGTGATGACTCCACTCTAGATGTTCCCTTCTGTGAAGACATGCAGCATGTCTCCGGCAATAAAGGCCACTCCCGCCGAAGCCTTCTGCTCACCGTTTGCCTCGATGCAACACGTGTAGTGGACGCTGCGAGCTCACATGCCAGATGCCGTGCAGTACTAATGCCTTTATAGCCGAAGTCACACGTGGCTCTTCGGGGTACAGTTTCGGTCCCTATAAACTGTCGCCACATCCGGGAAAGAACAGAACGATTCACATTAAGCCATCGGTTCTCGTCAGTTTGCGACTGTCCTACTTCCTTTCTTTCTAAGGCCCTCCACCGGCGGAGAATTTGGTTGGCATCTTCTCCGTGCCATATTGCACCGTCTGTGACTGTGTTCAAAGCGATTGTGGATGTGGAGCTATCGGGCAAACACTACCTCGTCTCATAGGTGCCCTGGGGGGTTCTTTGACCGGAATGCTATCTTCGGGGCAGAACACGATCGTACAGACGTGTGGTTGACTTTGTATGATTATATCGTGAATTAGACACTGGACAGGGAAATAGCGGCTTGTTTCTTTAATTTTGGACACCAGTGTAGTTTTATGTTTAACGTTTCCTGAACCCAGATTTCTTTCAGGATTGTATCGTTTTCTACATCTACATCTACATGATTACTCTGCAATTCACATTTAAGTGCTTGGCAGAGGGTTCATCGAACCACAATCATACTACCTCTCTACCATCCCACACCCGAACAGCACGCGGGAGAAACGAACACCTAAAACATTCTGTACGAGCTCTGATTTCTCTTATTTTATTTTGATGATCATTCCTACCTATGTAGGTTCTACATCTACATCTACATTCATCTACATTTATACTCCGCAAGCCACCCAACGGTGTGTGGCGGAGGGCACTTTACGTGCCACTGTCATTACCTCCCTTTCCTGTTCCAGTCGCGTATGGTTCGCTGGAAGAACGACTGTCTGAAAGCCTCCGTGCGCGCTCTAATCTCTCTAATTTTACATTCGTGATCTCCTCGGGAGGTATAAATAGGGGGAAGCAATATATTCGGTACCTCATCCAGAAACGCACCCTCTCGAAACCTGGTGAGCAAGCTACACCGCGATGCAGAGCGCCTCTCTTGCAGAGTCTGCCACTTGAGTTTGTTAAACATCTCCGTAACGCTATCACGGTTACCAAATAACCCTGTGACGAAACGCGCCGCTCTTCTTTGGATCTTCTCTATCTCCTCCGTCAACCCGATCTGGTACGGATCCCACACTGATGAGCAATACTCAAGTATAGGTCGAACGAGTGTTTTGTAAGCCACTTCCTTTGTTGATGGACTACATTTTCTAAGGACTCTCCCAATGAATATCAACCTGGTACCCGCCTTACCAACAATTAGTTTTATATGATCATTCCACTTCAAATCGTTCCGCACGCATACTCCCAGATATTTTAAAGAAGTAACTGTTACCAGTGTTTGTTCCGCTATCATATAATCATACAATAAAGGATCCTTCTTTCTATGTATTCGCAATACATTACGTTTGTCTATGTTATGGGTCAGTTGCCACTCCCTGCACCAAGTACCTATCCGCTGCAGATCTTCCTGCATTTCGCTACAATTTTCTAATGCTGCAACTTCTCTGTATACTACAGCATCATCCGCGAAAAGACGCATGGGACTTCCGACACTATCTACTAGGTCATTTATATATATTGTGAAAAGCAATGGTCCCATAACACTCCCCTTTGGCACGCCAGAGGTTACTTTAACGTCTGTAGACGTCTCTCCATTGATAACAACATGCTGTGTTCTGTTTGCTACAAACTCTTCACTCCAGCCACACAGCTGGTCTGATATTCCGTAGGCTCTTACTTTGTTTATCAGGCGACAGTGCGGAACTGTATCGAACGCCTTCCGGAAGACATGAAAAATAGCATCTACCTGGGAGCCTGTATCTAATATTTTCTGGGTCTCATGAACAAATAAAGCGAGTTGGGTCTCACACCATCGCTGTTTCCGGAATCCATGTTGATTCCTACATAGTAGATTCTGGGTTTCCAAAAACGACATGATACTCGAGCAAAAAAACATGTTATAAAATTCTACAACAGATCGACGTCAGAGATATAGGTCTATAGTTTTGCGCAGCTGCTCGACGACCCTTCTTGAAGACTGGGACTACCTGTGCACTTTTCCAATCATTTGGAACCTTCCGTTCCTCTAGAGACTTGCGGTACACGGCTGTTAGAAGGGGGGCAAGTTCTTTCGCGTACTCTGTGTAGAATCGAATTGGTATCCCGTCAGGTCCAGTGGACTTTCCTCTGTTGAGTGATTCCAGGTGCTTTTCTATTCCTTGGACACTTATTTCGATGTCAGCCATTTTTTCGTTTGTGCGAGGATTTAGAGAAGGAACTGCAGAGCGGTCTTCCTCTGTGAAACATCTTTGGAAAAAGGTGTTTAGTATTTCAGCTTTACGCGTGTCATCCTCTGTTTCAATGCCATCATCATCCTGGAGTGTCTGGATATGCTGTTTCGAGCCACTTACTGATTTAACGTAAGACCAGAACTTCCTAGGATTTTCTGTCAAGTCGGTACATAGAATTTTACTTTCGAATTCACTGAACGCTTCACGCATAGCCCTCCTTACGCTAACTTTGACATCGTTTAGCTTCTGTTTGTCTGAGAGGTTTTGGCTGCGTTTAAACTTGGAGTGAAGCTCTCTTTGCTTTCGCAGTAGTTTCCTAACTTTGTTGTTGTACCACGGTGGGTTTTTCCCGTCCCTCACAGTTTTACTCGGCACGTACCTGTCTAAAACGCATTTTACGATTGCCTTGAACTTTTTCCATAAACACTCAACATTGTCAGTGTCGGAACAGAAATTTTCGTTTTGATCTGTTAGGTAGTCTGAAATCTGCCTTCTATTACTCTTGCTAAACAGATAAACCTTCCTCCCTTTTTTTATATTCCTACTAACTTCCATATTCAGGGATGCTGCAAGGGCCTTATGATCGCTGATTCCCTGTTCTGCACATACAGAGTCGAAAAGTTCGGGTCTGTTTGTTATCAGTAGGTCCAAGATGTTTTCTCCACGAGTCGGTTCTCTGTTTAATTGCTCGAGGTAATTTTCGGATAGTGCACTCAGTATCATGTCACTCGATGCTCTGTCCCTACCACCCGTCCTAAACATCTGAGTGTCCCAGTTTATATCTGGTAAATTGAAATCTCCACCTAGGACTATAACATGCTGAGAAAATTATGTGAAATGTATTCCAAATTTTCTCTCAGTTGTTCTGCCACTAATGCTGCTGAGTCGGGAGGTCGGTAAAAGGAGCCAACTATTAACCTAGCTCGGTTGTTGAGTGTAACCTCCACCCATAATAATTCACAGGAACTATCCACTTCTACTTCACTACAGGATAAACTACTACTAACAGCGACGAACACTCCACCACCGGTTGCATGCAATCTATCCTTTCTAAACACCGTCTGTACCTTTGTAAAAATTTCGGCAGAATTTATCTCTGGCTTCAGCCAGCTTTCTGCACCTATAACGATTTCAGCTTCGGTGCTTTCTATCAGCGCTTGAAGTTCCGGTACTTTACCAACGCAGCTTTGACAGTTTACAATTACAATACCGATTGCTGCTTGGTCCCCGCATGTCCTGACTTTGCCCTGCACCCGTTGAGGCTGTTGCCCTTTCTGTACTTCCCCAAGGCCATCTAACCTAAAAAACCGCCCAGCCCACGCCACACAACCCCTGTTACCCATACCTATCCAGCGGAACCCGAAACCCCACCACCCTATGGCGCAAGTCGAGGAATCTGCAGCCCACACGGTCGCAGAACCGTCTCAGCCTCTGATTCAGACCCTCCACTCGGCTCTGTACCAAAGGTCCGCAGTCAGTCCTGTCGACGATGCTGCAGATGGTGAGCTCTGCTTTCATCCAGCTAGCGAGACTGGGCTCAACAAAATATTTTCGCAATCGGAAGAGAAAGTTGGTGACTGAAATTTCGTAAATAGATCTCGCCGTGACGAAAAATGTCTTTGCTTTAATGTCTTCCATCCCAACTCGCGTATCATATCTGCCTCACTCTCTCCCCTGTTACGTGATAATACAAAACGAACTGCCCTTTTTGCACCCTTTCGGTGTCCCCCGTCAATCCCACCTGTTAAGGATCCCACACCGCGCAGCAATATTCTAACAGAGGACGGACGAGTGTAGTGTAAGCTGTCTCTTTAGTGGAGTTGTTGCATCTTCTAAGTGTCCTGCCAATGAAACGCAACCTTTGGCTTGCCTTCCCCACAATATTATCCATGCGGTCTTTCCAACTGAAGTTGTTCGTAATTTTAACACCCAGGTACTTAGTTGAATTGATAGCCTTGAGAATTGTACTATTTATCGAGTAATCGAATTCCAACGGATTTCTTTTGGAACTCATGTGGATCACCTCACACGTTTCGTTATTTAGCGTCAACTGCCACCTGCTACACCATACAGCAATCTTTTCTAGATCGCTTTGCAACTGATACTGGTCTTCGGATGACCGTACTAGACGGTAAATTACAGCATCATCTGCGAACAACCTAAGAGAACTGCTCAGATTGTCACCCAGGTCATTTATATAGATCAGGAACAGTAGAGGTCCCAGGACGCTTCCCTGGGGAACACTTGATATCACTTCAGTTTTACTCGATGATTTGCCGTCTATTACTACGAACTGCGACCTTCCTGACAGGAAATCACGTTTCTAGTCGCACAACTGAGACGATACCCCATAGGCCCGCAGCTTGATTAGAAATCGCTTGTGAGGAACGGTGTCAAAAGCTTTCCGAAAATCTTGAAATACGGAATCAACTTGAGATCCCCTGTCGATAGCGGCCATTACTTCGTGCGAATAAAGAGCTAGCTGCGTTGCACAAGAACGATGTTTTCTGAAACCATGATGATTACGTATTTATAGATCGTTCCCTACGAGGTGATTCATAATGTTTGAATACAGTATATTCTCCAAAACCCTACTGCAAACCGACGTCAATGATATAGGTCTGTAGTTCGATGGATTACTCCTACTACCATTCTTAAACACTGGTGCGACCTGCGCAATTTTCCAATCTGTAGGTACAGATCTATCGGTGAACGAGCGGTTGTATATGATTGCTAAGTAGGGATCTATTGTATCAGCGTAATCTGAAAGGAATCTAATCGGTATACAATCTGGACCTGAAGACTTGCCCGTATCAAGCGTTTTGAGTTGCTTCGCATCCCCTAAGGTATCTACTTCTAAGAAACTCATGCCAGCAGCTGTTCGTGTTTCAAATTCTGGAATATTCCATTCGTCTTCCCTGGTGAAGGAATTTCGGGAAACTGCGTTCAATAACTCCGCTTTAGCGGCACACTCGTAGGTATCAGTACGATCGGCACTGAGCAGAGAAGGTATTGACTGCGTCTTGCCGCTTGTGGGCTTTACATACGAACAAAATTTCTTCGGATTTGGTACCAAATTTCGAGACAATGTTTCGTTGTGGAACCTATTAAAGGCATCTCGCATTGAAGTCCGTGTCAAATTTCGCACATCTCTAAATTTTAGCCAACCTTCGGGATTTCGCGTTCTTCTGAACTTCGCATGCATTTTCCGTTGCCTCTGCAACAGCGTTCTGACCTGTTTTGTGTAGCATACTCAATAGAGTGGTAATAGTACATGACCATTGTGGACAATCTGTCAGTTGGTTTGTGCATAACATGAGATAATAGTTGTAATTTAGCTATTACTTTTGAAGACATTATGCAAAAGAAATATAAATTTCGGTACGAAAAAAATAGTATTTAAAAATGTTTTAAATGCGTATAAATGTCAAACAAAAATCTAAAACCTGAGCTGCATACCCTGGCGGAAGTGGCTCGGAAAAACCTCAAATATTTAGTTATGTACACAACTTACAAAGTATGCCATTTTACTTTTCAGTAAATATAGTACGGTATCCATCTTTCCTTCGTCCTCATCCGATATTGCATGTTGAACAGTACGTTCTTTAGTAGGAAACCAGACACTTTTGCAGAACGAACTCCTCTGCTCAGTTGGGGCCTGAATCACAAACGCACACTTCCTGTCCCTGCTGCGGTGCTCTACAGGTCCATTTTATTTTCAGGGTCTACGTTTTGGCAATTAAACGCTACACGGGGCACACGATACGGTAAAGTGAATATAAAAGGGCGTAGAAATGCTGGTTCATTCTTCTCGTTAAAAACTACGTACACAGGGACAGTTTTGACATTTTTTAAGTGTGCATGTCTGGAACTGTATTGAATGATAACTTACGTACTTGACGACATGTTCTAAAATACAGTATCGGGAAGTATATGTGCTAACATGAGAAAGGATTATGATTATTTCAAACCATTTATCTGTCAAAATTTGCTAGAAAACTGACCCTCTTTTACGTACCTCTGTCCCACTAAAACTTAATTTTCAATTGTGGAATATACGCTACAGAAAGGTGTGCATAAAAGATTTTGACGCATTCAGAGCAATTCTGAAAAGATGTTGATATACGCAATAGTCTTCTCTCGTTTCAGTAGGTCTGTACAAAAGATTTAGGGTAACTTTCATGTGAATAGATAAACCACCCCCTTGGCGTAAAGTTGTTTACAAAGCCTTGATCAATATTACAGACGACAGCAAGACCTTATCTGAAAGATTGAAGCTACGGTGTTACAGAATCCATATTCAAGATGTCTACTTTCTAGACGCCAAGGAAACACACATCAAAATGTATCAGAAAACTCGTCGTCGCAGACACTGTAGGAAGTACAGGCTGCAGTCTTGGAAAAGTAGTAATACGAGGTGGCGTTGAAGGACTGACGTCGGATTTTATGAGGTACGAAACTTTTATCACTGGGAGACGACTGTAATTGCTCCGTTTGTGTCTGGAAATAAAGATAATTAACAATCGCGTTTATGTTTTTAGATTACCGGTTTCTACCGTCTCAAGCAGTCATCTCTAGATCTTAACATGACCATCTGAGACTGCCGAAACCGCTAATTTAAACGCATAAAAGTAATTGTGAGCGACAATAAAAATTATTTTAACTAACGTCGCAGGAAGTCTGTTGTTCCAGGGTATAGGACTGCTGGTACAAAAACATGAAATCGTACGTACAAGTCTTTCTGGGTCCGTGGAAACTCCTCCATGTATGCCAGCACTAAGGGCACGATGGATGAAAGACAATAAGAGCGAAGAAGGTAAGGTCAGCGATAATCTTCTGCTTCCATAATGCACGATAACTCAATTGCGTTGCAGACCTTTATATGGCAACGAGTTTGATCAGCGACAGTTATCCGCGTAAAATTTTACAAATCAGACCTTGGAAGAGGCATGTATTGATCTGCACAATGCCTTGCTTCGTAGTAAGTACGATAATTACACAATGAACGATATTAGTTTCCTCGTTTCTGCATGGTCTGGAATAGTACTAATACGTATGTTTTTAACGCTATGGTAAGGCTCAATGTACCCATGGTCTCACTTATGGCTCGATCTCTCCGACAGCGGCGGCGGATTTGACTGCAGATGTAACGGAAGAGGAAATCATTGAAGCAATACAGGCTGGGGCTGCTCATAAGTCCCCGGGACCTGATGGCCTTCCTCTGGAATTTTACCGGACGTATCAACAATTGCTGGCACCAGCATGGACTGATATTTGCCGCGATCTTATGTCTCCCACGACGCAGATACCTGGGGCCTTCCTAGAAGGACTGATTGTGCCTATACACAAACCACGAGGCGGATCCAGGATCAGCGACTATCGGCCCTTGACCTTACTCAACAGTGACTTGAAGATTTTCACCCGGCTTCTGGCGGCACGCCTAAAGCGATCAGTACGATGTGTTGTGTCGCAGGACCAGGCATCGTTAGGTGGTGACCATAATATTCGCACTGCATTGTGCCGATATAGAGATATGATCGCGCTAGCCAAAGCTCGCCAACTGCCAGGAGTTTTGGCCTCACTCGACTTTAGCCAGGCCTTTGACAGAGTCGACCACACATTTTTGATGGAGGTACTGCGACACATGGGGTATCCGGACGTCATAGTTAATGTACTGATGCGTCTCCTACGCGGCGTGACGTCCAAGGTGTTATATAATGGCCGTCTTACGCCGCCGATACAGATCCAGCGATCGGTGCGACAAGGCTGCCCTCTTTCGGCGATATTGTACGCCCTCGTCTTGGAACCACTCCTCTGCGGCCTCTGACAACGCCTGACTGGAATATCCCTTGGTGGACACACTTTTTGCTGCACTGCCTATGCGGATGATCTGGTACTCCTTCTTCGCAATAATGACGAAGTTCGTGCAGCACTGGCGTGGGTGGCGACCTACGGCGCGGCATCGGGGAGCCATCTCAATCTCCGCAAATCACACGCCCTGTCTATAGGCAGAGGCCTACCCGACGAGAGTGTCGCACCGCTAAGAATCAGTGACACAATCCGCTGTCTTGGCATTGATTTCACATCTGACATGAAGCGTTCAACAGCCCTTAACTACAGGCGTTTATTGAATCAGATGAGAGCAGGAATAAGTGACCACCGTCTGCGACATCTAGACCTCCTGCAACGGACACGATATGCTAACGTCTATTTGGCGTCACGTATCCCCCATTTTGCACAGATACTCCCCGTACCACCTACCCTGGCTCACCGCATGTTGGCGGTTTTGGGATCCTTTGTTAATACGGGCATGTTATTTAAGATTCGTTACGAGTCCCTAACCCTCCCGAGGAGCAGAGGGGGTTTAGGCCTTTGCCATGTTCAGAACAGAGCGAAGGCCCTGTTCGTCAGCTGTCACCTGCAACTGTGGCGACGAAGTCCGACGTGCCTCACAAGTCTCTTACTGGAAGCCTTACGACCAATCTCACTCGCACCCCCTGTGATGATATCGGACATCCCAGCACCTTTCTTCTACATTAGCCAGTTCTTCCTTGAATTAAGCTACATCCGCACCGCACTACTACCCACATGCTTGATGATGACGAGGGCGGTATATGCTGCCATGCAAATGAACAGGATGCCGAATGTGATTGAAAGCAAACACCCCAACACCAAGTGGCGCTCGGTGTGGCAGGCAGTGAATGCCACCATCCTTGATACTAACGTGCAATCTGCATGGTACGTAACTGTTAATGGGAAACAGTTGTGTCAGTCCCGCCTACATCACATCCACCTAGCTGCTTCACCCTTGTGTGCCACATGCCAAGTGATTGACACGGATGAACATCGTTTCGAATGCGGGTCGGCAAAGGACGTTTGGTGTTTGGTGCGTCAAATATTGGCTTTTCTCACACGCACGACTCCCGACAGGATAACTACCCGATCACTTCTTTTCCCCGATAAGATTTATTTCCCAAGAGCAAAAACGAACTCTGTGACGTGGATCAGCGGCTACGCTGTTCACTACCTCTTCGGTAATGGCGAAAAGACGGTACCCGATTTTTGGTATTACCTCAACGAACGACATTGTGCGATCGTCAAGAACCCTAAATATAGGCAATATTTTTCTAATTTTCTTTGGAGCGCATTCCATAATCCGCCTCGCAGCTGGATTATCGATGACATGAGAAGATAACCATAGCACCTCTTCCCAGTTCCTTTTTTTTTCTGAGATTGAACAAACAACGGAAACAACACAGCAACGAGAAGACGGTCATCGAAAAATTCGCAGCGGGCTATAGTATGGAGCATCCTTTGTCGTAACGGGACGACTTCCTATTATTCTGTTTATGTAGCCGAAGAGGAACGGCCTTCCTTTAAAAAAAAATAATAAAAAAAATAAAAAAATGGTCTAGGGGTAGCGTCTTAGATTCATGATCTTCGGTCCCGGGTTCGATCCCCGCCACTGCCTAAATTTTGATAAATAATCAGCATTGGCGGCTGAAGACTTCCGGCATAAGAAGTCAGCCTCATTCTGCCAACGGCCTTGTCAAAGGGGGCGGAGGAGCGGATAGAGGTTCAGGGCACTCTCTTGTCCTAGGGGTGGGAAATTGCCCCTAAAGGCGGAAGAATCAGCAATGATCAACGACATGAGGATGCAGAAGGCAATGGAAACCACTGCATTAAAGACACGTAACGTGTATCCACAGGACATGTGGCCTGTAATTGAAGAAGTATCATGATGATCTCTCCATTGGCAAAAGATTCCGGAATAGTCCCCCATTCGGATCTCCGGGAGGGGACTGCCAAGGGGGAGGTTACCATGAGAAAAAGATTGAATAATCAACGAAAGGATAACGTTCTACGAGTCGGGGCGAGGAATGTCAGAAGCTTGAACGTGGTAGGGAAACTAGAAAATCTGAAAAGGGAAATGCAAAGCCTTAATCTAGATATACACTCCTGGAAATGGAAAAAAGAACACATTGACACCGGTGTGTCAGACCCACCATACTTGCTCCGGACACTGCGAGAGGGCTGTACAAGCAATGATCACACGCACGGCACAGCGGACACACCAGGAACCGCGGTGTTGGCCGTCTAATGGCGCTAGCTGCGCAGCATTTGTGCACCGCCGCCGTCAGTGCCAGCCAGTTTGCCGTGGCATACGGAGCTCCATCGCAGTCTTCAACACTGGTAGCATGCCGCGACAGCGTGGACGTGAACCGTATGTGCAGTTGACGGACTTTGAGCGAGGGCGTATAGTCGGCATGCGGGAGGCCGGGTGGACGTACCGCCAAATTGCTCAACACGTGGGGCGTGAGGTCTCCACAGTACATCGATGTTGTCGCCAGTGGCCGGCGGAAGGTGCACGTGCCCGTCGACCTGGGACCGGACCGCAGCGACGCACGGATGCACGCCAAGACCGTAGGATCCTACGCAGTGCCGTAGGGGACCGCACCGCCACTTCCCAGCAAATTAGGGACACTGTTGCTCCTGGGGTATCGGCGAGGACCATTCGCAACCGTCTCCACGAAGCTGGGCTACGGTCCCGCACACCGTTAGGCCGTCTTCCGCTCACGCCCCAACATCGTGCAGCCCGCCTCCAGTGGTGTCGCGACAGGCGTGAATGGAGGGACGAATGGAGACGTGTCGTCTTCAGCGATAAGAGTCGCTTCTGCCTTGGTGCCAATGATGGTCGTATGCGTGTTTGGCGCCGTGCAGGTGAGCGCCACAATCAGGACTGCATACGACCGAGGCACACAGGGCCAACACCCGGCATCATGGTGTGGGGAGCGATCTCCTACACTGGCCGTACACCACTGGTGATCGTCGAGGGGACACTGAATAGTGCACGGTACATCCAAACCGTCATCGAACCCATCGTTCTACCATTCCTAGACCGGCAAGGGAACTTGCTGTTCCAACAGGACAATGCACGTCCGCATGTATCCCGTGCCACCCAACGTGCTCTAGAAGGTGTAAGTCAACTACCCTGGCCAGCAAGATCTCCGGATATGTCCCCCATTGAGCATGTTTGGGACTGGATGAAGCGTCGTCTCACGCGGTCTGCACGTCCAGCACGAACGCTGGTCCAACTGAGGCGCCAGGTGGAAATGGCATGGCAAGCCGTTCCACAGGACTACATCCAGTATCTCTACGATCGTCTCCATGGGAGAATAGCAGCCTGCATTGCTGCGAAAGGTGGATATACACTGTATTAGTGCCGACATTGTGCATGCTCTGTTGCCTGTGTCTATGTGCCTGTGGTTCTGTCAGTGTGATCATGTGATGTATCTGACCCCAGGAATGTGTCAATAAAGTTTCCCCTTCCTGGGACAATGAATTCACGGTGTTCTTATTTCAATTTCCAGGAGTGTAGTAGGGGTCAGTGCAGTGAAGTGGAAGGAAGACAAGGATTTCTGGTCAGATGAGCATCGGGTAATATCAGCAGCAGCAGAAAATGGTATAACAGGTGTAGGATTCGTTATGAATAGGAAGGTAGGGCAGAGGGTGTGTTACTGTGAACAGTTCAGTGACCGGGTTGTTCTAATCAGAATCGACAGCAGACCAACACCGACAACGATAGTTCAGGTATACATGCCGACGTCGCAAGCTGAAGATGAACAGATAAAGAAAGTGTATGAGGATATTGAAAGGGTAATGCAGTATGTAAAGGGGGACCAAAATCTAATAGTCATGGGCGACTGGAATGCAGTTGTAGGGGAAGGAGTAGAAGAAAAGGTTACAGGAGAATATGGGCTTGGGACAAGGAATGAAAGAGGAGAAAGACTAATTAAGTTCTGTAACAAGTTTCAGCTAGTAATAGCGAATACCCTGTTCAAGAATCACAAGAGGAGGAGGTATACTTGGAAAAGGCCGGGAGATACGGGAAGATTTCAATTATATTACATCATGGTCAGACAGAGATTCCGAAATCAGATACTGGATTGTAAGGCGTACCCAGGAGCAGATATAGACTCAGATCACAATATAGTAGTGATGAAGAGTAGGCTAAAGTTCAAGACATTAGTCAGGAAGAATCAATACGCAAAGAAGTGGGATACGGAAGTACTAAGGAATGACGAGATACGTTTGAAGTTCTCTAACGCTATAGATACAGCAATAAGCAATAGCGCAGTAGGCAGTACAGTTGAAGAGGAATGGACATCTCTAAAAAGGGCCATCACAGAAGTTGGGAAGGAAAACATAGGTACAAAGAAGGTAGCTGCGAAGAAACCATGGGTAACAGAAGAAATACTTCAGTTGATTGATGAAAGGAGGAAGTACAAACATGTTCCGGGAAAATGAGGAATACAGAAATACAAGTCGCTGAGGAATGAAATAAATAGGAAGTGCAGGGAAGCTAAGGCGAAATGGCTGCAAGAAAAATGTGAAGACATCAAAAAGATATGATTGTCGGAAGGACAGACTCAGCATACAGGAAAGTCAAAACAACTTTTGGTGACATTAAAAGCAACGGTGGTAACATTAAGAGTGCAACGGGAATTCCACTGTTAAATGCAGAGGAGAGAGCAGATAGGTGGAAAGAATACATTGAAAGCCTCTATGAGGGTGAAGATTTGTCTGATGTGATAGAAGAATAAACAGGAGCCGATTTAGAAGAGATAGGGGATCCAGTATTAGAATCGGAATTTAAAAGAGCTTTGGAGGACTTACGGTCAAATAAGGCAGAAGGGATAGATAACATTCCATCAGAATTTCTAAAATCATTGGGGGAAGTGGCAACAAAACGACTATTCACGTTGGTGTGTAGAATATATGAGTCTGGCGACATACCATCTGACTTTCGGAAAAGCATCATCCACACAATTCCGAAGACGGCAAGAGCTGACAAGTGCGAGAATTATCGCACAATCAGCTTAACAGCTCATGCATCGAAGGTGCTTACAAGAATAATATTCAGAAGAATGGAAAAGAAAATTGAGAATGCGCTAGGTTACGATCAGTTTGGCTTTAGGAAAAGTAAAGGGACGAGAGAGGCAATTCTGACGTTACGGCTAATAATGGAAGCAAGGCTAAAGAAAAATCAAGACACTTTCATAGGATTTGTCGACCTGGAAAAAGCGTTCGACAATATAAAATGGTGCAAATTGTTGGAGATTCTTAAAAAAGTAGGGGTAAGCTATAGGCAGGGACGGGTCATATACAATATGTACAACAACCAAGAGGGAATAATAAGAGTGGACGATCAAGAACGAAGTGCTCGTATTAAGAAGGGTGTAAGACAAGGCTGTAGCCTTTCGCCCCTACTCTTCAATCTGTACATCGAGGAAGCAATGATGGAAATAAAAGAAAGGTTCAGGAGTGGAATTAAAATACAAATAAAACGGTTAAAATGGTTCTGAGCGCTATGGGACTTAACAGCTATGGTCATCAGTCCCCTAGAACTTAGAACTACTTAAACCTAACTTACCTAAGGACAGCACACAACACCCAGTCATCACGAATTAAAATACAAGGTGAAAGGATATCAATGATACGATTCGCTGATGACATTGCTATGAGTGAAAGTGAAGAAGAATTAAATGATCTGCTGAACGGAATGAACAGTCTAATGAGTAGACAGTATGGTTTGAGAGTAAATCGGAGAAAGACGAAGGTAATGAGAAGTAGTAGAAATGAGAACAGCGAGAAACTTAACATAAGGATTGATGGTCACGAAGTCAATGAAGTTAAGGAATTCTGCTACCTAGGCAGTAAAATAACCAATGACGGACGGAGCAAGAAGGACATAAAAAGCAGACTCGCTATGGCAAAAAAGGCATTTCTGGCTAAGAGAAGTCTACTAATATCAAATACCGGCCTTAATTTGAGGAAGAAATTTCTGAGGATGTACGTCTGGAGTACAGCATTGTATGGTAGTGAAACATGGACTGTGGGAAAACCAGAACAGAAGAGAATCGAAGCATTTGCGATGTGGTGCTATAGACGAATGTTAAAAATTAGGTGGACTGATAAGGTAAGGAATGACGCGGTTCTACGCAGAATCGGAGAGGAAAGGAATATGTGGAAAACACTGATAAGGAGAGGGGACAGGATGATAGGACATCTGCTAAGACATGAGGGAATGACTTCCATGGTACTAGAGGGAGCTGTAGAGGGCAAAAACTGTAGAAAAAGACAGAGATTGGAATACGTCAAGCAAATAATTGGGGACGTAGGTTGCAAGTGCTACTCTGAGATGAAGAGGTTAGCACAGGAAAGGAATTCGTGGCGGGCCGCATCAAACCAGTCAGTAGACTGATGACCAAAAAAAAAAAAAAAAAGGCTCAATACATTATGGAGTATAGTGCTGACGTTTGTATAAAACGACTGCTGCGATTAACCAGTTTTGACTTGGTTTTTGTGCTTCGCTAGAATTAACATTTCTTGTGTGATACTACCCATCAAAAATTAAGGTTTGCTATCGATATCATCTCCCCCATGAACCATGAACCTTGCCGTTGGTGGGGAGGCTGGTGTGCCTCAGCGATACAGATAGCCGTGCAACCACAACGGAGGGGTATCTGTTGAGAGGCCAGACAAACGCGTGGTTCCAGAAGAGGAGCAGCAGCCTTTTCAGTAGTTGCAGGGGCAACAGTCTGAATGATTGACTGATCTGGCCTTGTAACATTAAACAAAACGGCCTTGCTGTGATGGTACTGCGAACGGCTGAAAGCAAGGGGAAACTACAGCCGTAATTTTTCCCGAGGACATGCAGCTTTACTGTATGGTTCAATGATGATGGCGTCCTCTTGGGTAAAATATTCCGGAGGTAAAGTAGTCCCCCATTCGGATCTCCGGGCGGGGACTACTCAAGAGGACGTCGTTATCAGGAGAAAGAAAACTGGCGTTCTACTGACCGGAGCGTGGAATGTCAGATCCCTTAATGGGGCAAGTAGATTGTTGTTGTTGTGGTCTTCAGTCCTGAGACTGGTTTGATGCAGATCTCCATGCTACTCTATCCTGTGCAAGCTTCTTCATCTCCCAGTACCTACTGCAACCTACATCCTTCTGAATCTGCTTAGTGTATTGATCTCTTGGTCTCCCTCTACGATTTTTACCCTCCACGCTGCCCTCCAATGCTAAATTTGTGATCCCTTGATGCCTCAAAACATGTCCTACCAACCGATCCCTTCTTCTAGTCAAGTTGTGCCACAAACTTCTCTTCTCCCCAATCCTATTCAATACCTCCTCATTAGTTACGTGATCTA
This sequence comes from Schistocerca nitens, assembly GCF_023898315.1. Lineage (NCBI taxonomy): Eukaryota > Metazoa > Arthropoda > Insecta > Orthoptera > Acrididae > Schistocerca > Schistocerca nitens. The sequence continues at coordinate 20,055,296 of NC_064619.1, forward strand.
CCCACCTTATCTTCAGCATTCTTCTGTAGCACCACATTTCAAAAGCTTCTATTCTCTTTTTGAACAAACTATTTATCATCTGTGATTCACTTCCATACATGGCTACACTCCATACAAATACTTTCAGAAACAACTTCCTGACACTTAAATCTATACTCGATGTTAACAAATTTCTCTTCTTCAGAAACGCTTTCCTTGCCATTGCCAGTCCACATTTTATATCCACTTTACTTCGACCATCATCAGTTATTTTACTTCCTAAATAGCAAAACTCCTTTACTACTTTAAGTGTCTCATTTCCTAATCTAATCCCCTCAGCATCACCCGATTTAATTTGACTACATTCCATTATCCTCGTTTTGCTTTTGTTGATGTTCATCTTATATCCTCCTTTCAAGACACTGTCCATTCCGTTCAACTGCTCTTCCAAGTCCTTTGCTGTCTCTGACAGAATTACAATGTCATCGGCGAACCTCAAAATTTTTATTTCTTCTCCATGAATTTTAATACCTACTCCGAATTTTTCTTTTGTTTCCTTTACTGCTTGCTCAATATACAGATTGAACAACATCGGGGAGAGGCTACAAACCTGTCTTACTCCCTTCCCAACCACTGCTTCCCTTTCATGTCCCTCGACTCTTATAACTGCCATCTGGTTTCTGTACAAATTGTAAATAGCCTTTCGCTCCCTGTATTTTACCCCTGCCACCGTCAGAATTTGAAAGAGAGTATTCCAGTCAACATTGTCGAAAGCTTTCTCTAAGTCTACAGATGCTAGAAACGTAGGTTTGCCTTTTCTTAATCTTTCTTCTAACATAAGTCGTAAGGTTAGTATTGCCTCACGTGTTCCAACATTTCTACGGAATCCAAACTGATCTTCCCCGAGGTCCGCTTCTACCAGTTTTTCCATTCGTCTGTAAAGAATTCGCGTTAGTATTTTGCAGCTGTGACTTATTATACTGATAGTTCGGTAATTTTCACATCTGTCAACACCTGCTTTCTTTGGGATTGGAATTATTATATTCTTCTTGAAGTCTGTGGGTATTTCGCCTGTCTCATACATCTTGCTCACCAGATGGTAGAGTTTTGTCATGACTGGCTCTCCCAAGGCCATCAGTAGATCTAATGGAATGTTGTCTACTCCCGAGGCCTTGTTTCGACTCAGATCTTTCAGTGCTCTCTCAGGTAGATTAGAAAATTTAAAAAGGGAAATGGATAGGTTGAAGCTAGATATAGTTGGAATTAGTGAAGTTCGGTGGCAGGAGGAACAAGACTTCTGGTCAGTTGACTACAGGGTTATAAATACAAAATCAAATAGTGGTAATGCAGGAGTAGGTTTAATAATGAATAAAAAAAATAGGAGTGCGGGTAAGCTACTTCAAACAGCATAGTGAACGCATTATTGTGACCAAGATAGACACGAAGCCCACGCCTACCACAGTAGACTAGTTTATATGCCAACTAGCTCCGCAGATGAAGAGATTGATGAAATGTATGATGAGATAAAAGAAATTATTCAGATAGTGAAGGGAGACGAAAATTTAATTGTCATTGGTAACTGGAATTCGATAGCAGGAAAAGGAAGGGAAGGAAACGTAGTAGGTGAAAATGGAATGGGGATAAGAAATGAAAGAGGAAGCCGCCTGGTAGAATTTTGCACAGAGCATAACTTAATCATAGCTAAAACTTCGTTCAAGAATCATGAAAGAAGTCTGTATGCATGTAAGAGGCCTGGAGATACTGGAAGGTTTCATATATATATAATGGTAAGACAGAGATTTCGGAACCAGGTTTTAAATTGTAAGACATTTCCAGGGCCAGATGTGGACTCTGGTCACAGTATATTTGTTATGCACTGTAGATTAAAACTGAAGAAACTGCAAAAAGGTAGGAATTTAAGGAGATGGGACCTGGATAAACTGACAGAACCAGAGGTTGTGGAGAGTTTCAGGGAGAGCATTAGGGAACGATTGACAACAATGGGAGAAAGAAATACGTAGAAGAAGAATGGGTAGCTTTGAGAGATGAAATAGTGACGGCAGCAGAGAATCAAGTAGGTAAAAAGACGAGGGCTAATATAAATCCTTGGATAACTGAAGAAACAATGAATTTAATTGATGAAAGGAGAAAACATAAAAACGCAGTAAATGAAGCAGGCAAAAAGGAGTACATACGTCTCAGAAATGAGATCGACAGAAAGGTCAAAATCGATAAGCAGGGATGGCTACAGGACAAATGTAAGGATGTAGAGGCATATCTCACTAGAGGTAAGATAATTCCTGCTTAAAGAAAAATTAAAGAGACCTTAGGAGAAAAGAGAACTACTTGTATGAATATCAAGAGCTCAGATGGAAACCCAGGTCTAAGCAAAGAAGGGAAAGCATAAAGGTGGAAGGAGTATATAGAGGATCTATACAAGGGCGATGTACTTGAGGACAATATTATGGAAATGGAAGAGGATGTAGGTGAAGATGAAATGGGAGATATGATACTGCGTGAAGAGTTTGACAGAGCACTGAAGACCTAAGTCGAAACAAGGTCCCGGGAATTAACAACATTCCACTAGAACTACTGATAGCCTTGGGAGAGCCAACCCTGAGAAAATTCAACCATCTGGTGAGCAACATATATAAGACAGGCGAAGTATACACAGACTTCAAGAATATAATAACTCCAATCCCAAAGAAAGCAGGTGTTGAAAGACGTGAAAATTATCGAACTATCAGTTTAATAAGGCACGGCTGCAAAGTATTGTAAGTAGGCTGTTTATGTTGGTAACGTCACGTAGCGCTCTATATGAAAATCAGTGATTTTCATACAGAGCGCTACGTGGCGTTACCAACATAAAAACCTAAACAGCCTACTTACAGTATTAGCACGAATTTTTTACAGACGAATGGAGAACTGGTAGAAGCCGACCTCGGGGAAGATCAGTTTGGATTCCGTAGAAATGTTGGAACATTTGAGGCAATACTGACACTGCGACTTAGCTTAGAAGATAGATTAAGGAAAGGCAAACCTACGTTTCTAGAATTTATACACTTAGAGAAAGCTTTTGACAGTATTCACTGGAATACTCTGTTCCAAATTCTGAAGGTGGCAGGGGTAAAATGCAGGAATCGAAAAGCTATTTACAATTTGTACAGAAACCAGATAGCAGTTATAAGAGTCGAGGGGCATGAAAAAGGCAAGCAGTGGTTCAGAAGGGAGTAAGACAGGGTTGTAGCCTATCTCCAATATTATTCAATTTGTATATTAGGTAAGCAGTAAAGGAAACAAAAGAAAAATTCGGAGTAGGAATTAAAATCCATGGAGAAGAAATAAAAACTTTGATGTTCGCCGATGAAATTGTAATTCTGTCAGAGACAGCACAGGACCTGGAAGATCAGTTGAACGGAATGGGCAATTTCTTGAAAGGAGGATATAAGCTGAACATCAACAAAATCAAAACGAGTATAATGGAATGTAGTCGAATTAAATCAGGTGATGCTGAGGGAATTAGATTAGGGAATGAGACACTTAAAGTAGTTGATGAATTGTGCTATTTGGGGAGCAAAATAACTGATGATGGTAGAAGTAGAGGATATAAAATGCAGACTGGTTTGATGCAGCTCTCCATGTTACTCTATCCCGTGCAAGCTTCCTCATCTCCCAGAACGTACTGCAACCTACACCCTTCTGAATTTGCTTAGTGTATTCATCTCTTGGTCTGCCTCTACGATTTTTTCCCTCCACGCTGCTCTCCAATGCTAAATGGGTGATTCCTTGATGCTTCAGAACATGTCCTACCAACCGATCCCTTCTTCTAGTTAAGTTGTACAACAAATTTCTCTTCTCCCTAATTCCATTGAATACCGCCTCATTAGTTATGTGGAAAGCATTTCTGAAGAAGAGAAATTTGTTAACATTGGGTATAGATTTAAATGTCAGGAAGTCGTTTTTGAAAGTATTTGTGTGGAGTGTAGCCATGTATGGAAGTGAAACGTGGATGATAAATAGTTTAGACAAGAAGAGAATAGAAGCTTTCGAAATGTGGTGCTACAGAAGAATGCTGAAGATTAGATGGGTAGACCACGTAACTAATGAGGAGGTATTCAATAGAATTGGGGAGAAGAGAAATTTGTGGTACAACTTGACAAGAAGAAGGGATCGGTTGGTAGGACATGTTCTGAGGCATCAAGGAATGACCAATTTAGTATTGGAGAGCAGCGTGGAGGGAAAAAATCGTAGAGGCAGACCAAGAGATGAATACACTAAGCAGATTCAGAAGCATGTAGGCTGCAGTAGGTACAGGGAGGTGAGGAAGCTTGCACAGGATAGAGTAGCGTGGAGAGCTGCATCAAACCAGTCTCAGGACTGAAGACCACAACAACATCGATATCATGGCTATTCATATACCGTCCCTAATTTTGGCATCGAGGTATCAATCATATCTTTGCAATATTTAGATGAGGAAGTATACGTAACTGGCCATTATTTGTGAAATGTACTTCCAGAGTATCAATTTCTCTGTTCTGTGTACTGAAAAACAATAAACAGCATTTTAGATTTGGGCTTTTTGAACTAACATCTGTCGGGTTCATATTATTAATGTATGACTCTGGCTACATACCATCTGACTTTCGGAAACGCATCATCCATAGAATTTGAAAGACGGCAAGAGCTGACAAGTGCGAGAATTTACCGGGCAATCAACTTAACAGCTCATGCATCCAAGTTTCTGACAATAATATACAGAAGAATGGAAAGAAAATTGAGGATGCGGTAGATGACGACCAGTTTGGCTTTAGGAAAGGTAAAGGCACGAGAGAGGCAATTCTTACGTTGCGGTTAATAATGGAAGCAAGACTAAAGAAAAATCAAGAGACATCAATAGGACTGTGTGTGCAGAAAAAGCGTTCGACAATGTAAATTCTAGTGCGAGTCGTTTACGAGATGTCGTGTTTTGAAAAGGTATCACAACGACACTTGTTTGTGTCATCCAACCTGTGTAGTTGCTGGATATGATGTTGTTGTTGTTAGCTGACATTGTTCTTGTGTTTTTCTGGAGTGCACTGCTACTTGCTGGTCAATGTGTGACAGTCCAAGCAGTAGGTCGTAAGTGGACGCCGGGATTTATCAATGCAGAAAAAGCCCACATCAGTATTGGGACAACGTCGGTACCATTCCAAAATACCGTCACCAACCCCCGCCCGCCCCCGCCCGCCCCCCCCGCCCCCCCGCCCGCCCCCGCCCGCCCCCCCCGCCCCCCCACCCCGCCCCCGCCCGCCCCCGCTCCCCCCCCTCCCTCCCGCCTACGTATACGCGCTAGACATTAAATGTTTTCATAACACCGTCACCTTTCCAAAGCATCGTTAGTCGACAAGGTCGCTCTCTCTCTATGTCGCAACCCTGCGCATACATACACGCGCTAGGCAGGACCTATATAAATCAATGCCCGACCTACCTCACTCTCACACTGCTCGTATACTTCATTCATCCAATACTTGTCACGTCTTCGTAATTAAACGTGTAACAATGAAACGATCACGAACCGCCAGTGACAGCAGCAGCAGCAGCAAACGTGCTCATGTGGACGAAGTTCCATTCCCTGGTAAGTACATTTTCAGTATTCTGATATCTACACCCTTTAACTCTGTGTATGAGTGCTACATATCTTTTATAATGCTCTCTATAAAGATCGCTCCTCCACTTGTTCTGTGTGTTCCGGCTTACGTTTTTTACCCCTTTTGAATCTCTCTCTCTCTATAAAAATTGCTTATCCAAGCCTTTTTTTTTACCTCTAACTTGGGTGTCTGAATCTTTTATGGAAAGGGCTCAAGCGCAGCTCGAATGTAAGTACATTTATAATACAATCATACTTCTTAAACTTAAATAATTTCATCTAATATATACCCGTTTCCTGATTGTATACATTTAGTCCTCATAAGCCGGTCTTTTCTTTGTAGATGCGCCTAATTCAGCATTCGGTTCAACCACCCAAAACGTTCAAGGAGGCGGCGGTAGCGTTCAAACGGCGCCCGCCACACAGGACACTCGGTCTTTAGAGGAGGAGGAGACCAACCTGCCTGACCCGTTTGAGGAGGAGATCAACCTACCTGAGTGGTTTGAGGATCTACTTGATTTTGGCAATGAGTTGCTCAAACCATGGAGTCAGAGCGGAGAAGGTGAATAATTTTGAACATTAACATTCCTTCACATAACCACCATTATCTACTCTTATTGTTATTATTTATCGCTCTTTTAAATATAAATCACTAAATTAATTTTTTTCCTTATTTATCTTACAGGTATATCACACGGCGTAGGCCGTGTTCCTAGAGCGGTGGTTGCGGGGGCGGGACTCGGGCGCACCGAACCGCAAAGACACGCCGCGCCTTGCGTAGCCCCTATAAGGGCTTCGCGGGAGGCGGATGCAGAACACGCGCCAGCTCCTCCCCCAGCGCTCTCGCAACCGTTTGGCCGCGCAGCCCGTCCGCCGTCGCCACAGCCTGGCCCTTCAAACCGGCTGTCACCCCCTCCTCCTCTAGAAGCAGCAGCTCGCCGCCGCCGCCCACGCAAGGTATGCGTTCCGAGACGTATACCTCCCCCCGCAAATGATGATGATGATTACGATGACCCATCACCAGCCCATTCATCTATCGGACGGACTCCTAGTTGTAGCAACAGTAATAATAGTAATTTCCTTATGGCTAGCGGTAGTTCTCTCCCCCGTCCTATCGATAACGAATTCGATCAGAATAACGGCGTAATGACTCCCTTAGAATACTCAGCAGTTGCTAGAGCGTTTGAGGGGCGAATCTCTTTCACCAGAATTGAGAATCCAGGCGGCAGGTATCGCGATCCTGTAAGGTTTTTGGAGGCGTGCCTCCCCGTCTTGGAGACCGAGCTCCTCAAACTCTTAGAAGATCCGGAATTTAACGCCTTTAAATGCAGTGCTGTGTTATGCTGTGAACTGAGTCACCCCCCTAAACATCAAGGTGACGCGGAGACGGCTACTCTGCATTATATATGGGGTGACAATGGCGTTATTTCTCGGAGCACATCGATTGCTGAGTGGTATCGAGAATCCACCTTGAGCGCTATTATGGCCCGATTTTCCGAGATGGAAGTACGTGGATCCGCTAAAGCGCTCAGCAGTATACCACACCTCGACATCCATATACATGTCTATGATCCAATGAATGGAGGGTCCAGTTATATTAAACTCCCTATAGATATTGAGAAAAAGCAGGCGTGCATTAATGTTCAAAATAACTATGATAATGCGTGTTTTGCTTGGTCAGTCCTGGCTTGCGAGAGAAATTACAATTACAAACATCATCCCGAGCGTCCCAGCAGTTACAAAGTCAAAGATATTAAGAGACAGTATAACTTTGACGGGATAGAGTTCCCTTTAAGAATCCAGGACATACCTAAGTTTGAGGCTCAGAATACCGCAATATCGGTCCACGTTTATGGCCTGGAGAAGAAAAGCAAGTCAGATGAGCAGAACAAGCATACAGTAGTAGGCCCCCTCCATTTCTCAAAATTTGCAGGTGAGCGAGAGTTGCATGTCAACATGCTGCTCTTCTCCGAACGTGATAATTATCACTACGTCTGGATCAAAGACATGTCCCGACTCATTTCCACCCAGTTAAGTAAAAATGATCATAAACGACATATTTGTATAAGGTGTTTGAATTATTTTTCATCTCAAGAGTTATTAGCGACACATCTATTAGATTGTGCATGCAAGGACCCGGTACGTGTTGTTATGCCCACTGAGGAAAATAAATTCATTAAATTTAAAAATGCTCACCACCAGCAGCGTTGTCCTTTTGTTGTGTACGCTGATTTTGAATGCTTGCTGGCTCCTATTACTCGTTGTGAAGGGAATCCCTTAGCCTCACACACAACCTTCACACAAAAACACGTACCTTATGCGGCTGCGTTCCAAGTTGTATGCGCATATGATTGTAAACTTAATAGCTATCAGTCTTATGTAGGGAACGACCCGGCGGTTTGGCTTCTCACAGAGCTTGAAAAACTTTCTTGGCAAGTTCACAAGCTCTACAGCATCAATATTCCCATGACCAAATCAAAGGAAAATGATGACTTGTATGAAAAGGCTGTTAATTGTCATATTTGCGGGCTGGTCTTAGATAGAAAAGCGGAGACTCCTCGTAGAGACCATTGTCATCTTACGGGTAAGTTCCGCGGTGCAGCCCACAATGCATGCAACTTGAAGTATCAGTTACCTACACACATACCCGTCTTTTTTCATAATCTGAGCGGGTATGACGCTCATTTTCTCGTTGAGCACTTGGCTAAGTTCGGTGTGAAGAAGGATCAGGTCAATATCCTGCCTGAAAGTGTTGAAAAATACATTTCTTTTTCAAAACGAATGACGCCCAAAATTACGCTCCGCTTCCTTGACTCTCTACGATTTATGCAAACTTCGCTCCAGAAACTGGTTGAGACTTTACCTCGGAATGATATGCATATCACTCGATCTGCATTTACCGATGAGGAAAAGTTTCAACTTGCGACGAGGAAAGGAGTTTTCCCGTACGAGTATCTTGATTGTATGGCAAAACTCAATGAAACCAGGCTTCCCGACATAACTTCTTTTACCAGTACTCTCACTGGCGATACCATAACTATCACAGATTATGAGCATGCCGTTAATGTCTGGCAGGAATTCAACATCCCCAATTTGGGAGAATATGCAAGGTTATACATGGACACGGACGTTCGTTTGCTTGCAGATGTTTTCGAAAAGTTCCGGAGTGTATGTATGACCACGTACTCTCTGGACCCTGCCTTTTATTACACGGCACCTGGGTTGTCCTGGGACGATATGCTCAAAAAAACGGATTGCAACATTGAACTTTTGACTGATGCTTCAATGCTTCTATTTTTTGAGCGAGGGATCCGCGGCGGACTTTGTCAATGTGTTCACAGACACGCCAAGGCAAATAATCCGCGGATGGGTGTCGAGTACAACGCATCCCTTGATTCTAGTTACATTTTGTACTTAGATGTTAACAATTTATATGGGCATGCTATGAAGCAACCGCTGCCGGTTGCCGGGTTCCAATGGGTGCCTGAAGACGAATTGAAGGGATTAGGTGGACAGATAATGGGTCTTGCGGCCGATTCTGATGTAGGGTATGTGCTTGAGGCAGACATCGCGTACCCTAATAATTTGCATGGAGAGACCAGCGACTTGCCGTTATGTCCAGAGCAACAAATTCCACGAGGAAGCACCATCCCTAAACTGATGGCCACTGTTGGGGATAAGCAGAGGTATATTATTCATTATCGTAACCTCCAGCAGTGTCTCAGATTAGGAATGGAGCTCATTAAAATCACCCGGGCAATCTCCTTCAAGCAATCCCCCTGGTTGAAGGAGTATATTGAACTAAACACCGAAAAGAGGGCGGTCGCGAGTAATGATTTTGAAAAAGACTTTTATAAATTAATGAATAATTCCATTTTCGGGAAAACTATGCAAAATGTAAGAAATGAACGCGATATTGTTATTAGAACCGCATGGGAAGGGCGTTACGGCGTGAGAAAATGTATAGCCAGGCCAAATTTTAAGCGTGCCACCATCTTCAATGAAAACTTTGTTGCTGTGGAGATGTCGAAGACTGCAGTAGAGTTTATGAAACCCATCTATTTGGGGATGTGTATACTCGATATCTCCAAATTCTACATGTACCGATTCCACTATGAGTTTGCGAAACCTCATTTCGTAGATCCAAAATTACTTTATATGGATACAGACAGCTTTATCTACTGGATCAAGAACTGTGATCCATATGAAGTAATTAGGTGCAATGGTAAAGAATTCGACACCTCTTCTTATGAGATCAATAATCCTTATGGTATTGTTCCACAGAACAAGAAGGTTATCGGTCTCATGAAAGACGAGTCGAATGGTTTACCAATTGTAGAGTTTGTGGGACTGAGATCGAAAATGTATGCATATCGCACAGTAGACGGGAGCACTCTGAGGCGGGCAAAGGGTGTTAGACGGATCGCGTCTCGTGCGCTTACGGTCGAGGACTATTTGCAGTGCCTGTACGGTCGTAGCGTTGAAGGCGCTCATCCACACATGGTTCAACAAACTAGCATTCGATCACGAGCTCACGAGGTGTACACTGTGCTGCAGTCTAAAGTCGGACTATCTCCTCATGACGATAAAAGAGTCATTTGTGAGGATGGGGTGGGAACCCTCCCATACTCACACTATTTACTTGAAACGAAAGTAGGGGTGGGGGACTCTGGTTGAGTGATAGAGAGGGAATGAGCGTGTGAATGTTATGAATGTGGGCTATGCGTGGAAATAGTATGGCTCTTTTATCATAGTGTAAATAGTTGATGAGAGTGTTTTGTTGCGTGTATCAGTTTGCGTGCTTCCATGCATGTCTGAGTGTGCGAATGAGCGCGAACTTGTGTTAAGTGTGTGTGTGTATGTAAATATAATCATTATTTTTTCAAAAAAGTCTTTATATCTACATATTGCTGACCATTATTAATATATATATGAAAAGGCTATAAATTTAGCCAATTAACTTCTGTATGAACAAAAAAATAATAAAATTTTCTCACTTAATATATCCATCACTTCTAGTCATTATAGAGCTTAGATTTTAGTTTGTAAGTTTCACCTACCGCTAGCCATCCAGTCAGAACTAGTTTTTAAGTGTATGAGTTCCACTAATTAAATTCTTTCTACATGTTCAATTGCTTGTTCTAGCGGAAAATGTTTCTAGACGTCCACTTTAAAGAAAAATATATATGTTCACCTTGTTCTTGTAGTTGAAAATCTTTAAATCGACTTACTTGGAAAAAAATATATATTCAATTTGTTGTTGTTCTTTTCGAAAATGTTTAGAGTCATTGACTTGAAACAAATAGGTTTGGTATTAATTAAAAGTGCTTTGTTTTCTGGTGGAACTTCATTAGCGATATTAGTTACTTTGTAAGATAGGGTAGTACCTCTGCATTAGCTTTAAAATTATATATATATAATTTATCTGAAGAGAATGCTTATATATATATATTTCTTAATTATCTAAATTTGCTAAAAAATTATCTAAAAAGATGTGGAATTTCAGATTTTTGGCTAAAAACCAATCTTATATCTGTAAACTCATATTTATATATGTATATAATGTGAAAAATGTTAAATTCTGAATTCAATAATAAACTCAGTTATTTCCTTCTAAAAAAAATGTTGTTATTATTTGATACCCTAATAATGATTATTCTTTTTATTAAAAATATTATAAATTTATTTATGTGTGTATGCAGAATACGTACATACAGCCACATCGCAATGCATAAAGTTATAAGGTTTCCTGCTTTTAATCACACGTGCCGGACTTCTGCTAGTTGCCACGAACACACACAGCCCACTGCAGCGCTATCTCTTACAGTCCTATGTCAACAGATACTTTAGACATCGTAACCTGACGCATCGCTTTCCACAGCGGCCGCGAGGCCGGCAACTGGTGCAACCCCCTACCAAGCGTCAGCAGCTGCGCGTGTCTGTCGATTTCGACGGAGACCGCGAGATCGGCATCCGCGCCTAACTATGACAGTAGGCTCATTCCACGTCAAAGGCCAGGGTATGTGTCTCTCTCGGACAGTTCCCTTCATATACAATATAAAAAGAATAAACTTACAATACTAGGGACGTTGGATGTCATAGAAAGAAAAAACACTCAATCTTATAAATTATTATTTATTTCTAATAAAAGTGAAAAGTAATTTTACATTCTCATATGCAGATACAAAAGCACTTTTTTGATAATCGTTCTTCAGTCGATGGATGGATGGACATCCGTACCATTCAAGGTCTTGAATAGATGCAAATTTAAATATTTGACGCATCCAGGAGGTTTTGTCCTTTCCCTTCACGTAAACGATGGTGTCCTTGTGATCGAATAATTTAAGTGCGATCACCACATCTTTATAGGGTATGCCGGGATCATCCCAGTGAATTCCATGATAAAAATTAGTTAACCACAATGCACTGGTCCGTGTTTTACAAGATTTCACTTGCGTGAACGGTCTTGGTGATCGAATATTTGCGGAGAAGGTTTCAATTATTCCTGCGTCTTGTGTGTAGACCACAAAAGCAACTTGTTTAAATACGAACTGTCTTCGCTCTCCATCATGGAATCCTTGAATATCTGCAATGATCTTCACAGGCTGAGTTGCCATCGTCAAATGATCAATGCACAGGACAGCATATTTTCATTTATACAGCTCGTTGCACAACACCTGTGAGCGGTGAGTAATTGATTATTCTGTCGTGTAGGACTAAGGCATATGCAGCGGTGTGTTCTGGGAAATTTGTCGATGATTCAAATTCAATTCGAACGTCTATAGGTCCAGACTTAATTATCTCATTCTGTTTAGAGCAGTCGATTACAATGATCGGTGAAAGCTCTTTGAACTTACGAGGACTCAGTAGACACCCCCCTCCCTCTCCTTCAGCAATTTCATAGTATGAAGGACGAAACCTTGCATACATGTCATACGCGAGGCTGTATACATTTTCATTCCATTGCAGATGTAGATTGTCATATGGGTAGAATTCTGAATTGAGGTAGACTTTGGCGTTAGTTAACTTGCAGTTATCGAACACGGTGGAATCGTTTGATGTATTTGCTCTTCTATCAGTCTGAAACGCAAGTATAATGAATCTGGGTGTCTCGATATGACTGGAGGTCTTAATAGCCCATGTTTGTCTGCTCGCAGTCGGTAACACTGGATACTCAAAGATCTCCCATGAGCGGAAGGTCAGTGACAGAAATGTACCTGAATTCAACACTTTCAAAAGCTTCAATCGTTCCTCGTCGGATACACTGACGTGAGGCATTTTCCATATTAATTTGTTGATTGTGATCCTATTCTCTTCTTGAGCTCCTTGAATGTACGAGTTATTGTCTGTCGCACTCCGCACGAGAATAAGTTCCTGTTTAGCGTTCATAATAATCTGTCTCATATCCTCAAAATAACCCATAAGTATTTTTAGAGGTATGCATGCAGTAAATCGCTTGTACTCCTGCGGTGTTCTACCCTCCGCATCGTCTATGAACCATCCAGCATTTTCTAAACTATGCAGATCTGCTGGTGATGCCGAGACGTATGTTTTAAGGGTCGATGTTAGACCAACATTGCGTGTACGATCAATCTCAGAACCATTCAGTTCATAGCGAATCTCTTGGAAGAGGAATGCCAATGCGTTGCGTGTCAGTTTGGACCCCACTGTATCGGTGCCATCAGTTTTCTTGAATGACCCTTCGAGATATATGAAACTCTTGCACGGAAGAGTGAGTGTGTCCTGGTGCTGTATGACAATCCTGATTTCATCATTCTTGTTAAACGTGGTTGAAGCGTAAGATTTATGAGAGAAGTATTCTTGACGTATAATTCTGTCATCATACTCTACTGGATTGGTTATATTGAGTGATGACGTCATTGCAGGGTTTGAGACCAACTGATTTAAGAAATTCGTAGTTCACAGGTGTTATCAGTTTGCTGTTCAGTAGCGAAGTGGCGCGCTGTGTATTGCATGCACTTGTTTTATACCGCAAGCCCATCTTGTTTTAGATGTAATCGTATAATGATTTCCTCACCGCGAAAGTCGACAAGTTTATTATTCTGATCCACAATACGCAGCTCCAAATAGCTCAATGTCTGAGCAGTCACTGGAAGGTATATTGCATTGGCAGGTGTTTCAACAATCTTATACCCCGCTGCAACTGAGGGGAAGAATCCGTAAATAGTGTGAATGAGAGTATCGTTGAGATAGGAATTCGTAGCAATGTTACACTCGACACGTATTGTGCTGACTGGGAGTATATCCACAGACTGATTGGACTTGTAAAATTTAGTTGGATCTTTCTTCAAAATCTGCCCTTTTGTGAATCCAAGCAGGGGTCCTATTGAATGTTTCTGGCTGAAGTCAATCGTTGCATTTAGAGTCCTTATTTCAGATTTAAGTGTATTGATGTTTGCACGTAGTTCAATACCTTTTCCAGACTGTTTTAAGAGTTCGTTTAAATCGTCAATATCGTATGCACCAGATTCTATTTCAAGAATATCTTTTTCACCCTTAATATCGAGATGCAGTTTATTGTTAATGTTGGTGATATTCGGAATGCTGTTGTACGTCTCCAGTCCAATCAATGCAACACTCCATTGACCTGCACTCAAATCAATTGGTGGGAAGTAATTTGCACGCAATACAGATGACCGTCCTTTCAACGTCAAAGTGTACGACATTGCATCTGAACGTCAACTGATGAATGAAGGTTTAAATATCCTGCTTATATACGGTAGTTCTTGTTCTTATTCTTCTCTGTGAACGTCAAGAGAAAGATGATGCAAAGATGCCCGCAGAGGTATGTATTAAAGTCCTGATACCGTTGATAATTGTATAGCACATGTCTTCTGTGAGTGAAGTATTGCTGTAATTCTTCGGGTGGTTGCAGGTCACCAAAGGAGTCGAAATAGTAGACTACCCCAGCGTCTTTCATAACGTACGCCACCCAGTGGGTGCCAGGACCTCCGACAACATCTAAATTCACAATACCGCATTCACCAGTTTTCCACATAGTCTTAGGTAATGTATCCCTCATAAACACACCACGGAATCTTGGTATCTTGAATTTATGTCTAACAAACTTAAGAAGGTCTGTATTTGTGAGTGGTCGATCTGGTAGGACCGCTATTGGGCTTTTTTTTTATTTATGAATAGACCAAGACCCTTCTTGTACGGTTTCAAGTATAGGCCTTTTCCAATGACTGCTGCTTCCATCATGCGGTTATGTCTTCTCGCCTCTTCTAACTGGGTTTGCGAGTTTTGCGCATTCTTGACTGTTCGAGCGATAGCCGCAGCCCCACCGGCGAGCGAACCTACCGCTGAGAGCGCGGAGAGGGCTGGGATGAGAAAAGGAATAAAACCACCGGATGTCTTGGGTATTGGTAGAATGCGAGGTGCTTTAACGGATCTTCTCGTTGGTGATTCTTTGTCCTTCATTGCGTTTTTAGCTGCATACATCGCTGTCAGGATACATTTCTTCAAACAACCCTTCTTGTTCTTCATGTTTAGTGCGCGACGTGCAGCGTTCATAACGCGCTTGAAATTCATCACTCCTAATCCTAACTTGATTTTTCCGCGCATGGTTTTATCAACTGCGAATGCTGCGATGCGTTGACCTATACCAATATCTTTTCTTTTCCGTATCGCCTTAGCTTTATCAGCTAAAATCCTGTCTGCAATGTGACGACTTGGTAGATCTTTATTTGCTTCGTATGCAATGTCGTGTTCCATGCACGCTTCGTCAAGCAGATTCACTCCCTTATCACCTCGCGCCAAACGTTTCTGAAGCTTTGTCCCAGGTCCGCAGTAGTTATACCCTGGGATGTGTAATTCCAAAGGTAGTTTGTCCAGAACACCACCACCTCCTCTAATGTGCCCTCGATCGCGCATGTCAGGCTACTGTGGTGGTTGTGGACGATGAATGTTCATTATATAGCAAATCCCTGGCATCAATCCAACTGTTTTGTGTAGCAGGAAAACCAAGCCATTTCACTAGGGCTTTATTTCCAAGTCGTCTTATGACTCTCTCCACGAGAAAAAGATCTGGTTGTGAGCTCTTCTGCATCTCCTCAGTGTAGAAGGAGCCTGCAATTTCTTCACCTTTACTGTCTTTCAATAAATAAGTTCTAGGATTCGTTCGCTGCACATTTGAAACTGTAAATATCTCAGTTGACCAGTTCGGTAGGTATGATTTCTCAAATGCGGTCTTGTGTTTTGAGATACGCACCAAATCACCTACATTAAATTTCTGTTTGCGTGGATCCAGTATCTTAATCTGAAAGTATACCGTATCCATGAGTGTGTTATCACGAACATCAATTGGCCGCATTTTTATTGTGCTATGTTTGGTTCTATTATATTGAGCAATTATTTCTGGGAGGATATCTGTCCATTTGTATGAGCCACGAAGGTTAAACCGCATCCACATTCTGCCTTTTATTGTTCTGTTCAAACGCTCTACGATGCTTGCCTTCAGGTGAGTGAATGTCGAGTAGTGATGTATTCCATACCGCTGCATCACTGTCTTGAAGTACCTATTGTAGAACTCACCACCATGATCGGTTTGGAGATTGTCCGGGCATCGATTGGTTCCTATCTGTAGCAAGCGTTCAAAAGCATCAGCGACATTTGGTCCGGTTTTTGTCTTGACTGGTACTGCCCATGCAAATTTGGAGTATGTATCAATAACAATTAAAATGTAATTGAATCCATTATTCTCATGTGAATATTGTCGCATATCTACAAGATCAGCTTGCCACAAGTCATCCATCCCTTTAATCATGACATGTCTGCGCGGGTATGTTTTGCGTGCTGGTTTGTGTAGTTCTCGAACTACGGTCTCCATACTTATTCGATGATACCTCTCTCTCGAAGCTCAGAGATTATGGAGATAACTTCATTCGAATGAGCTGTATTACCTGCAGCAGCTGATGCCATGAGCAGACGTAGTCGATCTATTAGTTCGTTGGGATCATCATAATATATATACTGAGGGACTCGATTGTTCACTGTCTTAAGACCAATGTCAATACCATCTCCGCTGCTGGCACCGTTGTTGTTGTTTTGGTCTTCAAGTATTGGTTTTATAATGGTTTTATACTTCCTGTTGGTTAGGCTTTTGGTGATCTTGTGTACACCAGTCATGTGTAGTATTTGACGGTACGTGTCCTTATCACTAACTGAATAATTTATAGGTTTTTTAGTTGGTCTTAGGAAAATAAGATTCATTAAGCCTGGTGTTCGGTCAAACTGTCTATCAGCTATTTGTATTTTGTCTTCTGTTACAGTTATGGGATGCGTGCCCAACATGTATGGTCTTCCTGGGCTAACGCCGAATGTTCTATCTATCTGGCCTGGTGCGTGACTAATAATGAATTCATCAATGGCTTGACTGTCGTTTTGGGTCGTTTTTGTTTTTGGTGAGAGCTGTCGGAGAGACTCAGTAACGGGCTTAAAGGTCTCTCTTAGTGTTTGCTGACGATCAATATACCCTAACCTAAGCAACCGTAATTTCTCTCGGACTGCTTTACGGGCTTCAATGACTTTCTGCTTGGTCGTCGACATCTCAACGTATACTAATCAGACGTCTCTGCGACATGAGGCTTTATATATGCATTCATTTTCTTCAGCTTCTTAGTATGATCACGATCGCTCTTATCGACAACAATGAGGTCTACATCTATTTTTCTCTGAATATGATCGACCTTTTCAGTTAAGTCGGTTACTTTCTTACTGACTTGATTAACTAGCTCATTTAACTGATTCACCATTCTCAGAAGGGTTTGGTAATAGGTCTCTAGTTCCCTGCGCATACTTGCAACTTTAAGAGCCATAGCTTGAATTTTCGCATCCATGTACAAACGAATGTTCTGTCTGTGTACACCAGTCATCTCAGGTTGAGAGGTGGACATACGCGCGAATTTGTCCATGGTATGACGTAGACTGATGTGTTAACGTTTATTACCTTGTTATATATGCAAAAATTCTTGAAAGTTTCGCCTGTATCTACCATCATACAGTTTTCTTGTTTTATCAATAACGAGAAACCCATACTGTGAATGGTTCCAACAGTCTGCACATATCTTTAAGAAATCATTGAACGACATATCCGTCCCCACATGTGCTTGGTAAATGTGTCTTAAATTAAGATTGTCTTGCTTGAAGGCTATAATGAGATTTGCGTTATCCCTAACAAGTTGTTTGGGGATTCTGGAATATGTTTGACTTAGATAAAATACGTCAGCACCCATATGGCGACCGAAAGAGAAATATTTGCGAATTTGGTCTTGGTTTTCTACTGCAACATCGTCAAATATGAAAACTGTGTTTGGTTTTGTTTCTTCAGGTGGGGGGATATCAGAGCTTTCACTGAATGTTGTGTATGTAACGCCATCTACACCCCGAAATATCTCATGCAATAGCTGATACTTGGGTTGAAAGAGTGTTTTTGAGAATAGACAGACATGTTCAAATCGGACACCTTGCGCATGAGTTAGCAGAGTCATGAGGACATTAGTCTTGCCACAGTTGGATGGGCCTACAATAATTGCTCTTATATTATCGGGAAGGAGAATTCCGTTTTTCTTGTTCTTCTTCTTCTTCTGCTCTTCACTTGAATCTTCACATGACCAGTCACCGACAACAAAGTCCTTGTGGTGAGGGTGCTTCACCCAGCCAGCCATGATAGTAAATGAGCCATGTACAAACAAGTACTTGACATATATAGAAAATATAACTGAGAGGATAATAATAATATTTGTGTGTAGCCGGTATAGTTCGATCAATTAACCGATTGAGCTATACTGCCTACACGAGGAACACATGTATGAAGAGTAAGATGGTCATAATTTGAGTAGAATTAAAAAATTATTGGATCAATTTGATTATAATAGGAGTGGTGGTCTGATATAAAAGAGAAACAGGAGATAAGATTAAATATAAATTATTTATTTAAAAATCATACATTGGATGTACTATTTCTGAGGTGTTATCATTATCTGCACGTTTCTTCTTAGAACCTGTACAATATATACGAAATAATTCTCTTTGGTTGGCAATAAATTCTGCACGTATCTCACGCAATCCGATAGGTGACTCTGAGTACTCAGGTTTTTGACACACGCATTTCAATTGGATGTCTGTAGTTTTAATGGCCATATGCGAACGAAGATGCTGCTCAAAATCGTCAATATGTATATTATTAACACGTAGAGAGTTTTTAACGTCACTATATGCTGCCTCTATGCTAGGAACCCAACGATTCAGTCTCTCGAGAGCAAATCGTATAGAGGAGTCTAGGTTGAATAATTTGATAACTGATGGATGCCTTAGATAGACGCTGTCGACACCTGATTTAATGCATAAGGCGCAGTCATCATATACAGTAGTAATGGAAAGTGTGACATCGGCAAGACGAATTTCTGGTGGGGGATGAGTTGGATCATATTCGGTTGTCATTTGTTGATTGATGTAGCGCTCTGCATGACAGATCCCGGCCCAGTCGAACTCGGAAATCGGGACTTTAACACTTTTGGAAATATTTTCAATCTCCATTATAGCTTGGATCCCCCAGACATGATGGACGTCTATAGCAATGTTCACACGTTTGGAACCACTGGAGGTTAAATTATATGTCGTGGTGAATAGCGTAGCCGCACTAGACGTATTCTTTTTATTTACAGTATCTAAACTCGGTGGTTGCACTATCACGGGAGTGTTCGATTGTGATGAGTTATATGTAGGCATCCAGTACTGACCACCATTTAGTTGATCTTTAACACCACCAGTGGTTGAATTCATTGTGTGGTGAGCAGATCGAGCGTCTTCATCACACAAGTTGTTGAGTGGGACGGAGAGCAGCAACTCCTTGTCCTGCTCCAACATGTGAGCTACAGGATCCCACGTGGTCGCTACTGGAACAAATGAGTCAGCTGTCGCTGGTGTAGGTCCGGATGAGATGGTTAACGAAGCTAATGATGATGCAGGTTCGGACGCGTCTGCGGAGCTAAGCATGGTTGCGTTTGACTCTGTTGAAAAAGGAAGATGAATGAGTAGATATTAGCGAATAAGTGAAAACATTGAATAATAAGGATAATGAACGAGATAGAATAATGTGAAATATGATACTTACTTTTCCGTTTGATCCTGTTCTGAGTGACTGCACTGGAGGTTGACTGGTGCTTCATGATTGTTCTTCTTAGTCTCCCGCTGACTGAGTGACCAAGACTGAGGTCCCGGAACTTAACCTATATATGTCCTACAATGAGGTCATAGGATAGTTGAATCCTATTGTTAGACGTTTAATTACGAAGACGTGACAAGTATTGGATGAATGAAGTATACGAGCAGTGTGAGAGTGAGGTAGGTCGGGCATTGATTTATATAGGTCCTGCCTAGCGCGTGTATGTATGCGCAGGGTTGCGACATAGAGAGAGAGCGACCTTGTCGACTAACGATGCTTTGGAAAGGTGACGGTGTTATGAAAACATTTAATGTCTAGCGCGTATACGTAGGCGGGAGGGAGGGGGGGGGCGGGGGCGGGCGGGGGCGGGGTGGGGGGGCGGGGCGGGGGGGGCGGGCGGGGGCGGGCGGGGGGGCGGGGGGGGCGGGCGGGGGCGGGCGGGGGTTGGTGACGGTATTTTGGAATGGTACCGACGTTGTCCCAATACTCACATCCTCATGGTGTATGGAGAGTGTAGGAAGAATGCAGTTAGTTCGGGTATGGCGTATGCGGCAAGATATTCCAATACACGTGAACCATCCCGGCTATTATTTATCAACCAGTTGCGTGAAAGTAGTAGGGTAACACCTAGACTACGTTCCTGCTGCTGCTGCAGTTGATCCACACGTTAGCTGCCGCGCAATCGCAAAAGGAAGTGGCATTAGTCAGGCAAGCGCCCTATGAATTCTCCATTGACATAAGTTCCATCCCTACCACGTGTCTCTCCATCAAGAGCTGCATAGAATCAGTTATGAGAGTGGTGCCAACTTCTGTACCTGGGGAATAAGATGGATGTGTTCAAATGTGTGTGAATTCCTAAGAGACCAAACTGCTGAGGTCATCGGTCCCTAGACTTACACACTACTTAAACTAATTTACGCTAAGGACGACACACACACCCATGTCCGAGGGAGGATTCAAATGGTTCAAATGGCTCTGAGCACCATGGGACTTAACATCTATGGTCATCAGTCCCCTAGAACTGAGAACTACTTAAACCTAACTAACCTAAGGACAGCACACAACACCCAGTCATCACGAGGCAGAGAAAATCCCTGACCCCGCCGGGAATCGAACCCGGGAACCCGGGCGTGGGAAGCGAGAACGCTACCGCACGACCACGAGATGCGGACCCGAGGGAGGACTCGAACCTCCGGCGGGAGGGACCGCACGGTTGGTGACACGCCGCGTCTAACCGCGCGGCCACTCCGCGGTGCTTAAGTTGGATGCTCCAGATGTATTTATGTGCCTTGTTTCGTGCTGTAGCCACATTTACCAATCATGGCCACGTAAACAGCCGAAACATACATTATTTGGTCTGTTGATAATTCCTGTCGGCTTCTTCAGGACAAACGTCAGCGTCCGTGGAGTGTAAACGTTTGATGTGGGATAGTGAACCATTAGCTCATAGGTCGGTTTCTCAGAGACGGAACACTGATTACAGCCTCCTAACAGACCATCTTCCATGGATGCAGGATACTAGAAGGCGCCCCTCTGCAGACTAGGGCGAACCTGTGGTACCAGCATCATGCCCGTCCAGCCTATATTGCACGGAGAACTACGGCATGTATTCACAAATTGTTTCCAAATAGTTGCATTGGACGCAGAGGACCTGTACCTTGGCCGGGCTGTTCCCCTGATTTGACGCCTGTGGAAATTTTTGTGGGGAAAGACGCTGTCTCCAAGGACATGCTACAGCCGATGAAATGCAATACCGTATTAAAAAGCCTGCTCGGAAATTCCCACTGAAGTACTGGCACGTGTGCAGCAGTCGTTCCATACGAGACTGGAAGCTTGTATTGGCACTGCCGGTCGTAATTGTGTAGTACGAATTGGTTGGTTGATTTTGGGGAGGGGACAAAACAGCGAGATCTTCTGTCCCATCGGATTAGTGAAGGATGAGGAAGGAAGTCGGTCGTAGCCTCTCGAAGGAACCATCCCGACATTTTCCTGAAGTGATTTACGGAAATCGCGGAAAACCTAAATTACGATGGTCGGACGCGGGTTTGAACCTTCGGCCTCCCTAGTGCGACTTCACTGTACTAATCACAGCGCCATCTCGCTTGGTCGTTTTGAACTCAGCCTGCAATAGTCAACTATCTTGTTATTGGTCACGTAGTGTATGCACTTATGTTGTTCTTTAGCGTGTGGTTCCACAGGTATTGTACAAGTGTGTGTGTGGAAACATTTTCAAAGTACGATATATCGTAAACGATTTGCACGAGAATCCTGCAGCAAACGCCACTGACATTCTAATTTACATTATGAGCCGCGGTAAAAAATTGCTGTTTTGAAGAGCGCGCCACAGCGCGTAGTGTGAAGCAGTCGCCCTCCGTTTCTGGCGGTGGCGCCGCTGTGGCAGTCGCAGCTTTGGTTTCTCCCTCTGGTGAGGAAGGGGGAAGGTTGCCTGTTCACGTGCATTTAAGGGGCGCTATGAGCTCGCCAGGGGGTCAGTCTGGGTCAGTCCCTCGTCCCCAGCTTGCTAGTCTGTCTCTCGTGCGCATTTTTTAGGCAGTTAGTGTCTGTCTGTCGTTCGGAGTGCTAGTATGTCTGTCGTTCAGATCAACCTTTCAAGCCGACAAAATGAGAGTCTTTCCACTCCGCCAGTAAGAGAACTTAGCGAGTGGTCGCACGGTCGGGGCTTAGCTCCTGCATCTGAATCTGCGCATTAGGCCGGCAGTCTGCTCGAGTTTGCTCAGGCAATTGTCATTAGCGGTTGGATCAATCGGTTGCTCGATCGCGCACCGAGACAGGTTGCCACGTGAGTCCAGTGGGCCGCGACGTATAGCGAGGGGTAGTGGCTTCGCGGCCGACACGAGAGCAACAGGAGTCAACCCACGACATCGGTCTGGCCGGTGCGAGCTGCGACGCCGTGAGACGGGAGATCGGCGCGCCTTCCTGCGTCCGTTGAAGCGGCTGGCAGCGGACGGTTCGGGAGAGCGATTTGGGGGTGCTGCGCCAGGTCTTCTCGAGAAACCGCAGTTTATTAGAAGTTAAGTGATTGGTGATATGTTGTTTGATTCACTCTTGTTAAATTCTACTTGTTTCATTGGTGAGGTCACCAGCCGTTTTGCTTTGGGGTCGTCCCACCATTCTTCTCCGTTTGCCCAACCGCGGGAAGGTGGTGGTTTATAAATTGGGTGGTCCGTTTTTCCCTTGTGGAGTAGGGGCGGGTTAGAGCAACCTGCGATTCGGGTTGTTCGGTAATCTGGCAATCTGCCGTACGTTTGTAGCTGCCTCTGTCATGTTTGTCGGATTTGGTGTGTTAACGAATTTATTGCTTGGAGTGTAACGGCCTAATACCTGAAATATGTTTTGATCTTTGGAAACTTTGATATTATTGCCTATTATTACAATCTGTTGATTGGCTAACAATACGAGCCCCTGATTACTGGCTCTGAGCACTATGGGACTTAACATCTATGGTCATCAGTCCCGTAGAACTAAGAACTACTTAAACCTAACTAACCTAAGGACAGCACACAACACCCAGCCATCACGAGGCAGAGAAAATCCCTGACCCCGCCGGGAATCGAACCCGGGCGTGGGAACGCTACCGCACGACCACGAGATGCGGGCCCCTGATTACTAATCCGTTCTGTGAGAACCACACACAAATAGCACTTTCTATTTCCGCAATATCTGCGGTGCAAGTTTAAGGTGAGTCATCCGGTATGCCGTGAATCAGGAAGTGGGCTTATTTACAACAAGACAAGTATCCGCACGGTCAGTGCAAAGTCTAGAGATCAGCACGGCCATCACTAATGTCACTTCACTTGATGTGGTAGCAGAGAAATTAGTGTGGTCAACAACACAAAACTGGATGGAGAAGTGTCACTATGTTGTTTCTTTCAGACAAGCCCTAGGTTATGTGTACAGCATCTGGTTCAAATGGCTCTGAGTACTATGGGACGTAACATCTGAGGTCATCAGTCCCCTAGAGCATAGAACTACTTAAACCTAACTAACCTAAGGACATTACACACATCCATGCCCGAGGCAGGATTAGAACCTGCGACCGTAGCGGTCGCGTGGTTCCAGAGTGAAGCGCCTAGAACCGCTCGGCCACAACGGCCGGCGTACAGCATCTGACTGGACATATCTGTGTGTGCAGGCTTCGAAGAGAATGAACTTTGCCATATTGCACCTATCTTCATCATAAAAGCGCAGGCAGCTCCGGTCAGCATTACGAGTAATTCGGGCCGCAGCTCTGCCACCTCTGTCCGCAGCTCGTGGTCGTGCGGTAGCGTTCTCGCTTCCCGCGCCCGGGTTCCCGGGTTCGATTCCCGGTGGGGTCAGGGATTTTCTCTGCCTCGATGACTGGGTGTTGTGTGATGTCCTTAGGTTACTTAGGTTTAAGTAATTCTAAGTTCTAGGGGACTGATGACCATGGATGTTAAGTCCCATAGTGCTCAGAGCCATTTCATTATTTCTTCCACCTCTGAGGTGTGGATGTGGCCTATATAGAAGTCCTTCGTGACATAAACGTTCAGCAAAATAACGCGATGCCATATGTTGCCCATGGTGTCCTCATCTACGTCATACAGTAGTTAATTAAACTCCATCTTTTTGTGGAGTAGCCGGTCGTTGTGGCCGAGCGGTTCTAGGCGCTTCAGTGTGGAATCGCGCAACCGCTACGGTCGCAGGTTCGAATCCTGTCTCGGGCATGGATGTGTGTGATGTCCTTAGGTTAGTTAGGTTTAAGTAGTTCTAAGTTCTAGGGGTTGATCACCTCAGAAGTTAAGTCCCATAGTGCTCAGAGCCACTTGAACCAACTACACTTAGACTACACAGATACAGACATTGATATACACACAGCAATAAGAGACGAAGGATAATGGGCTCAATTAAACGCACTGACAAACAGTATTTCAAAAACAACACATAAAGAGTAAATACGGACACGACATAACAGACATGCCTATGTGCCACGTAAAAACAATCTCCAGAGGATGTGTAAGTAGGCTGTTTAGGTTCTTATATTGGTAACGCCACCGCCACGTAGCGCTCTGTATGAAAATCACTGGCTGTGCTGTGTGCAGTCTGTGGCTGGGTGGCATTGTTGGAATTTGCTATTGTAGTGTTGGGCAGTTGGCTGTGAACAGCGCGTAGCGTTGTGCAGTTGGAGGTGAGCCGCCAGCAGTGGTGGGTGTGGGGACAGAGACGGCGGAGTTTTGAGAGCGGATGATCTGGACGTGTGTCCATCAGAGACAGTAAATTTGTAAGACTGGATGTCATGAACTGCTATATATTATGACCTTTGAACACTATTAGGGTAAATACATTGTTTGTTCTCTATCAAAATCTTTCATTTGCTAACTATGTCTATCAGTAGTTAGTGCCTTCAGTAGTTAGAATCTTTTATTTAGCTGGCAGTAGTGGCGCTCGCTGTATTGCAGTAGTTCGAGTAACGAAGATTTTTGTGTGGTAAGTGATTTGTGAAAGGTATAGGTTAATGTTAATCAGGGCCATTCTTTTGTAGGGATTTTTGAAAGTCAGACTGCGTTGCGCTAAAAATATTGGCTGTCAGTTTAGTGATGATCAGAATAAGTAAAGAGAGTAATGTCTGAGTACGTTCAGTTTTGCTCAGCTGTTTGAAAATCATATAACGCAAGGGATTTACCAGCACAGTAATTCACTAATTTTTCTAAGGGGAAGTTTCAGGTGGACAGCGATACCCACAGTGACAGCGAAAACAGTGACAATGGGGAGGAACAGGAGGAGAAAGCTCAGATGTGACAGTAAATACGCATAAGGTGCTGGCGATCTAGCCAAGGAAACAGGAAATGTTGCACATGAAATGGCCACCTAAAGTAGTTAATTAATAGGATTAGTAATAAATAGGATAAGCAACATTATTTCTCTACTTATAACCATTTGTGTGTGTGTGTGTGTGTGTGTGTGTGTGTGTGTGTGTGTGTGTGTGTGTGAGTGGCGGTCAACGGCTCGAAGAAAGCATTCCGAGGAATTCACCGTCAGTCACATTCGGTGATGGTACTATCAAATCTCTCCTTTATCCTATCTTCTTTTTATATTCTTCTTAAAAAAATAACAAAATTTTATTTATATTTCATCCTAAAATTATTGTTATTTTGAAAAGTATCATTCTTCGTAAACTCTGTAGATAAAACAAAGGAAAAGAAAATTGTAAAAGGATGAAAAACGAAAATTGTAAGATGTACGGCCTGTTTTAAACATCAGGTAACAGGTCTATAATTTGGCAATAAATAAATACATAAAAATTAAATGCTGGTATTAAGTTAACCTTAACCGTGATTTCAACGGATATAAGCCAGTCTTCTTCAGAAGGGCAAGAAATACTTTGGTAAATCTGTGCGTGAAAAGATCCCGATTTCGCTGTTCTTTAGAACTTCAAGAACGTTCACTCATACGAATTAATCTCCTTCTTCCTCACATAGAAAAGAAATTATTGTCACATCCATCTCACTTTCGTCCATTTTGTTAGGAGGTTCCGAACGATTTAAACTCAGGTGACAAACGTCATGGGACAGAGATATGCACATATACAGATGGCGGTAGTGTCGTGTGCACAAGATATAAAAGGGTAGTGCATTGGTGAAACTGTCATTTGTACTCAGGTCAGTCATGTGAAAAGGTTTCCGACGTGATTATGGTCATACGATGAGTATTAACAGACTTGGAAAGCCGAATCGTATTTATATGCAGCTGTGCGCCTCTGTTTTGCCATATGCACTGCTTCGCGTCCCATACTCATAATACGCTAGGTTGGCCAGTGGGCCCCTTCTGCCTGTTATTTGCGACATGCAAAACCGCTACGTAAACTCCTTCAGCAATTTGACGGCCCTGTGGCCTCTATTCTACTTCGCAACTAGTGGTATGCGTAACAATCCATTTCTGAAATCGCCGCGTAATTCAATGTTCCGAGTTTCCCAAAGTCAAGACTGTGTCCAGAATACCAGATTTCAGGCATTACCTCTCACGACGGACAATGCAATGGCCGACGGCCTTCACTTGACAAAAGAGAGCAGCAGCGTTGCGTGAAGTTCTCACAGGCAACCAACAGTGCTTGAAATACCCGCAGAAATGGTTGTGCGACGTACGACGAATGTATCTATAAGCCAGTGCGGCGAAATTTGACGTTAATGGGCTATGGTAGCAGACGACCGAAGCGAGTGTCCCTGCTGACAGCACTATAGCGCCTGCAGTACCTCTCCTGAGAGCTCGTGACTATTCCGGTCGGGCCCTATACTAAGGCAAAATCGTGGGCACGTCAGATGAATCCCAATTTCAGTTAGAGCTGATGGAAGGCTTAGAGTGTGGCGCAGTTCCCACGAAGCCATGGAGCCTGGTCTTCAACAAGGCACTGTGCAAGATGGTGGTGGTTCCAAAATGGTGTGAGCTGTGATTACGTGGAATGGACTGGGTGCTATGGCCCATCTGAACCGATCATTGACTGGAAATGGTTCTGCTTGTTCCCAAAATACAATGGAATTTTTATGGGTGACAATGCACCATATCACTCGGCTACAACTGTTCGCAATTGGTTTCGAAGACTATTCGAGGAAATCCGATTTGATGCATTATAAATGGTTTTTGAAAGCCTGCGACTGTAGAAACAATAGATGTGTTTTTTAATAAATAAATCTTCTGCTACCAGTCACGATTTTTCTTTATTTTACTTTCGCGAACGACGCGTTTCGAGAAATAATTCCTATTTTCAAGTGCATGCCAGGAGTGCTCCAAGTTCTACGTAGGACAAACAGGCCGAAATTTCAACACCAGGTACTCAGAGCACATTAGAGCACACACACACAACAAACATACTAAATCAGCAATAGCAACACACGTACATAATACAGGACACCCATTTGGAAAAATAGAGCAAAATGTCAAAGTACCCCACCGACTAAATAAAGGACACAGAATGGATTTACTTGAAGAACTGGAGATATATTCACATTACAGAAAATGTGAAGATAAAATATTAAACGAAAAACTTGAAAGTGAATCACTGAATTTCTTCAGATGTTTCGATAATATACTTAAATAAAAATAGTAAAACATAGAAATAATCACACTTGTAAAATAAATATAAGTAATTTATGAGCCAAATTGTTAAGATAAATAACCTCTGTACAAAAACATATAATCTGTGGAAGACCTATAATGTTATCTCTGTGGACTACCTGTAAGAAGATCTTTATAACTGTTTTGTTTACGTAAGATATTTTCGATGTGTAAAGTGTACAACAAGTTGTGTGTGATGTTTAGTGTGTGTGAGACTCTGCATAAATGGACCATCAGAAAACTGTAAGTACAAAATTCTTCTAAATTTAGCCACTAACTTCACAAAAAGAATTGATACCCAACTAAAAATTCGCGAGTTTCTTATATGTTGCAGTAAAAGTCAACGAAATGAAGCAGACTCACACACACTGACAACATCAAAAGAAATGGCTTAATGCACACAAAAAACGCACTTCAAAATGGGAATTATTTCTCGAAACGCGTCGTGCGAAAAGTAAAATAAAGAAAAATCGTGACTGGTAGCAGAAGATTTATTTATTAATAAACAAACCTATTATTCGAGGGAATGATTTGGCCACCCAGATCGCACGCCATGAATCCCATCGGTCATTTATGGGACGTAATCGAGAGGTGAGTTCGTGCACAAAATCCTGCACAGAAAACACTTCCGCATTTGTAGGGTGAGCATGGCTCAGTATTTCTGCTGGGGACATCGAACGACTTATTGAGTGGCTGTCACGTCGAGTTGCTGCACAGCGCGGTGAAGGAAGAGGTGCGACACGATATTAAGAGGTATCTAATGACTTCTTGTCACCTCAGTGTACACACAAAATTTTGTAGCCATTGTCGCGTCGCTGCAGTTCAAATGCTTCGTGCTGCAACGCTCTGCTGCCATGTAGTCCCGCTCAATGCGACTTACCTTAAATGTAAGAAGGATCTCTGGAAGCAACGAAGTGCAGTGTGCCAGCGGCGATGTGTCACCAGCGAGAGTGCAGCATAAACGTACACTAGCGCCGTTGCTACCATAAGTGTCAGCCTTATGTACTACATTTCACAACCTGTATACTGCCAGATCACCTCCATACTTAATCACGTATTCTGCCTACTACAAATAGAATTTCGTTATTTGCTCTTGCCTCTGGTGTTGCAATTTTAACGACTAGCAGTATATACACTACTAGCCATTAAAATTACTGCACCACGAAGATGACATGCTACAGACGCGAAATTTAACCGACAGGAAGAAGATGCTGTGACATGCAAATGATTAGCTTTTCAGAGCATTCACACAAGGTTGGCGGCGGTGGCGACACCTACAACGTACTGACATGAGGAAAGTTTCCAACCGAGTTGTGATACACAAATAGCAGTTGACCGGCGTTGCCTGGTGAAACGTTGTTGTGATGCCTCGTGTAAGGAGGAGAAATGCGTGCCATCACGTTTCCGACTTTGATAAAGGTCGGATTGTAGCCTACCGCGATTGAGGTTTATCGTATCGCGACATTGTCGCTCGCGTTGGTCGAAATCCAATGACTGTTAGCAGAATATCGAATCGGTGGGCTCAGGAGGGTAATACGGAATGCCTTGCTGGATCCCAACGGCTTCGTGTCACTAGCAGTCGAGATGACAGGCATCTTATCCGCATGGCTGTAACGGATCGTGCAGCGACATCTCGATCCCTGAGTCCGCAAGAGAACAACCATCTGCACGAACAGTTCGACAACGTTAGCAGGAGCATGCACTATCAGATTCGGAGACGATGGCTGCGGCTACCCTTGACGCGGCATCACAGACAGAAGCGCCTGCGATGGTGTACTCAACGACGAACCTGGGTGCACGAATGGCAAAACGACATTTTTTCGGATGAATCCAGGATCTGTTTACAGCATCATGATGGTCGCATCCGTGTTTGGCGACATCGCGGTGAACGCACATTGGGAGCGTGTATTCGTCATCGACATACAGGCGTATCACCCGGCGTGATGGTATGGTGTGCCATTGGTTACACGTCTCGGTCACCTCTTGTTCGCAATGACGGCACTTTGAACAGTGGACGTTACATTTCAGACGTGTTACGACCCGTGGCTCTACCCTTCATTCGATCCCTGCGAAACCCAACATTTCAGCAGGATAAAGCACGATCGCATGTCGCAGCTCCTGTACGGGCAATTCTGGATACAGAAAATGTTCGACTGGTGCCCTTGACAGCACATTCTCCAGATCTCTCAGCAATTGAAAACGTCTGGTCAATGGTGGCCGAGCAACTGGCTCGTCACAATACGCCAGTCACTACTCTTGATGAACTGTGGTATCGTGTTGAAGCTGCATGGGCAGCTGTACCTGTACACGCCATCCAAGCTCTGTTTGACTCAATGCCCAGGCGTATCAAGGCCGTTATTGCGGCCAGAGGTGGTGGTTCTGGGTATTGATTTCTCAGGATCTATGCAGCCAAATTGCGTGAAAATGTAATCACATGTCAGTTCTAGTATAATATATTTGTCGAATGACTAACCGTTTACCAGCTGAATTTTTTCTTGGTGTACCAATTTTAATGGCCGGTAGTGTATTTTGTTTGGCTAACAGAGGCCCGTTAAGGCAGCAGACGGAGGTTCGTTGCGGAGGGTCCTGTGGCCGACGCCAGATGGGTGCCATATTTCGGCGGTGCGGTTCCCGGCCGCCGACGCCTCTCTGTTTTCGGAGCACGTCACCGCGTTATTACTGGCCGGGGGCGCCGCATTCAGTTTTCCGGTCTGCCGGCCGCGCCACCTGCGCCCCGCGATTGTTTCCCGGCAATCGCTGCCGGGGGCGGCCCGCCGGCCCAGGGGGCGGCCCACAAATCTCGCCGGCACCGGCCGTGGCATCTCTTAAGTGCGGGGGCCGCGTCTCCCCCTGCCCGGTGTCTCCAGACGTATCGTCCAGACACTTCGCCGAAAACGTCATTATCTGGGAGGCGCCAGACTAGATGAAACATTTCTATACAGATGTTGATGGTGTTAGGACAGCAACCAGCCACAAATTTACTTTCAGTTCCTTTATTCAAAGGCTACCGTTACCGGTTTCGAATAGTTGTGATTCATCCTCAGACGGTTTACACGCTTTCTAATACATAATGAGGACAACTTTAAAAATTTTGCATCTAGCAGAAAAAGGAGCCACTATGACTATATTAGAAGAATTAGAAATACACACATACACACAAAAACAGCACCCCAGACTGTATCCTTAACGAACAAACAGAGTTAGCTAACAGCCCTTTCCTGAAAAATTTCCAAAAATTACTTTCCAGCCTCCAAAGCAAACACATATCTGCATATCAAGTAGCAATTTTATATGTTACTATAATTCCCATGATGGTAAATGAAATTAAATAATATACTCTTTTACCTATACAGTTATATATATATATATATATATATATATATATATATATATATATATATATATATATATTATTATTATTATTCACGTTTGGGCCCTACTGGACCACGCGAAGTACAATCACGGGGCATTCAGTTATTTTCTTTTAGATTTTCTCTCTGCCCAAATTGTTTTCATTCTCTCGGAATGATCTCTTTTCCTTTCATCAGATCATGTGGTTCCAGTTTTCTTTGGTTTTTCAGCTTGACCAACTACCCAGTCATGAATTTTTTGCCTAAATAATTTTCTGTCTTGAATTTCATCTTGTTTTATATCTGCCTCTTTCATGTCCTCTTTTATAGCAGCAATCCATTTTATTGTCTCAAATTTAGCTTTACTTCGATTTTCGTAGAATTCCACTACTTGTTTAGTTAGTCTGGTAGCATCCATTCTTTTAATATGCCCATAAAATTTTAATCTGCGTTTTTTCATATCTGAATATATGCTGGTGTATTGTTGAATTTCACTATTTGCTCTTAGCCTGTATGTTCCTTCTTCAGTATATTTTGGACCTAGAATTTTTCTGATTACTTTTCTTTCTCTTTTTTGGATTTCTTGAATGTCCTTTTTTCTGTTTAAAATTAGCGTTTCAGCCCCATAAAGGCACTCTGGTTTTATGACCGTGTTGTAATGTCTGAATTTAGAGTACCTCGAGAGACATTTTTTGTTGTAGATGTCTTTTGTAAGTCTAAAAGCTGTCTCCATCTTTTGACAACGAATTTCATTTCCAATTTTTTCTAGACCAGTCTCTGAGATTGTTTCACCTAAATATTTGAATTGCGAAACTCTTTTGATTTTTCCATACTTAGTTTCCAAAAGTTTGGGTGCCAGTTTGTTGCTAGTCATATACTGTGTTTTTTCAAATGAGATTTGGAGACCTACTCTTTCTGCTGTTTCTTTAAGGATTTCTATTTGTTTCTGAGCAATTTGGATGTCCTGCGTTAGAATAACCAAGTCGTCTGCAAAGGCCAAACAGTCTATTCGAATATTTGTTCGTCCTAATTTCACTGGTTGGTCAATTTTGAACTCCAATTTTCGTTCGCGCCACTCTTGTATTACTTTTTCTAGAACGCAGTTAAATAGCAACGGAGAGAGTCCATCACCCTGCCTCACGCCTGTTTTTATTTCAAAGGATTCTGAAATTTCTCCTCTGAACTTTACTTTTGATTTTGTATCAGTTAGCGTGTCTCTGATAATTGCCGTGGTTTTAGGATCCAGGCCTTGTTCTTTCACAATTTGGAAAAGAGATTCACGATCCACTGAGTCATAAGCCTTTCTAAAATCTACAAAGGTACAAACGAGTTTTTTATTGTAAATTTTTTGATGTCTGAGAATTAGTTTGAGGACTAAAATCTGTTCTGGGCAAGATCTATTTGGCCTGAAACCTGCTTGATATTCGCCAATTTTCCATTCAAGTTGTTGTTGTGCTCGGTTCAGAAGACATTGAGAGAGGATTTTGTATGTGACTGGAAGAAGAGAAATTCCTCTGTAATTATTAACATCAGTTTTGTCTCCCTTCTTATGAAGTGGGTGAATCAAGGCGGTTTTCCATTCATCAGGAATTTTTTCAGTTTGCCAAATGTTTTGCATGATTGAAGTAATTTCTTTAACGGTTTTTGGACCAGCTGCCTTTAAAAGTTCTGCAACAATTCCATCTTCACCAGATGCTTTGTTGTTTTTCAACCTATGAATTTCTTTAATGATTTCCTCTTCATTTGGTGCAAGTGAAACTGGATTGCATTGTTGGGGAATTTTTGGTGGAAATCTTTCTGTGGGCTCGGGGCAATTTAGAAGATTCTTAAAATACTTAGAAAGTTCTTTGCAATTTTCTTGGTTGTTAAGAGCCAACTGTCCATTTTCCTTCTTGAAGCAAAGATTCTGGGGTTGGTACCCCTTTATTTTGGTTTTAAAAGTTTTATAAAAATTTCTGGTATTGTATTTCTGAAAATCTTCTTCAATTTCTAAGAGTTGACTATTCTCATATTGTCTTTTTGTTTGTCTAATTAGTTTTGAAGTGTCTTTTCTAGTTGCCATGAATGTATCATATGTGTCTTCTGTCTTGTTGCTATTCCATGCTTTAAATGCCTCTTGTCTGGCTTTGATTGCATGATCACAGTTTTCATTCCACCAAGCATGTTTCTTGTGTTTTCGTAAAGGAATTTGATCTTGAGCTGTTTTGATAATCTTGTGTTTGAGTTGTCCCCAATTTTGTGCACTTGTTTTGTCAAATTCGTCTGCTAATAATGATGGTTGGATTTTACTGGTGTCAAATTTGGGGATTAATGGTGTCCTTTTGTTGAAATTTTGGGGTTTTAGCTTTAGTTTCACACGGGTTAAGTAATGGTCTGAGTCAATATTGGCGCCTTTACGAACTTGAACATTTAAAATTTCTTTGTGACATGGATACGAGATTGCAATATGGTCAATTTGGAATTCACCTATGTCCTTGTTAGGTGATCGCCATGTCTTTTGTTTTGAAGGTTTTTTCTTAAAATGACTTGACATAATTTTGAGATTGAAATTTCTGCAAAATTCTACCAGCCTCTTTCCATTTTGATTGGTCCATTTGTGTGCAGGGAATTCACCGACCGTTTTTCTAAATTTTCTCTCTTTCCCTAACTGTGCATTAAAATCACCCATTAAAATCTTTACATAATTTTGAGGAATTTTGGAGACTGTATTCTCTAACACTTCCCATGACTTATTTACTTTTTCTGGATTTGTTTTATTCTCCTGGTTGATAGGCATGTGTGCGTTAATTAAACAGTACATTTTATTTGCACATTTCATGGAAATTGTCATTAGTCTGTTGTTTACTGGATTTACTTCGATTACGGAGCCAAGAATGTCTTGTGAAATTGCGAATGCAACACCCAGATGCGGAGTGTTTTTAAGAATTCTTTTGTCTGTTTTACTTTTAAACAATCGGTAGTTTCCAAAATCCATGGTATTCTCATCAGGCAACCTTGTTTCTTGCAGGGCTAAAATTTTGATATTTTGTTCTTTTAGTGTGTCTCCTAATTTATAGAGTTTTCCTGGTGTCAAGAGAGAGTTAATATTGATAGTGCCAAAAAATGTTTCGACTTTGGGCATGAGTCGGTCAAAAGACTTCGATTTCCTCTGGTTTGGGATATAGCGTTTCAGCCTAGTCTCCCCAGAATCCGATAGACTAGTTGCGCCACTGATGGCGGAGGATTTGTTACCACCTGGGGTAATTTTGTAATTACTAAAACGCTCCATAATAGTACTTAGAATCAAAGGGTTGAGCTCAGAAAAGCTCAGTGGTTAAGACTGGAGTGGTTAGTTCCAGAATTTGTATTACGGCCGCACCTCTGGTGAACAGACGCCGACCACAGTGCCGCTTGTTACAAGTCAGACGCAAGGTGGATTTATTGTATTATGTGCCTCTTCCGCTAGTTCCACCGTACCGAGATTCGTTCTCTCCGCCTTCACTACCGTTGAGTTTATATATATATATATATTTAAAAAAACTTTATAATTAATTTAACAATATCAATCAAAAATTCAATGTCTCTGTACTAGTGTAAAAGGCATTACAGTTGCGTAAATGAATATATGATCCTTTCCAAACATAGGACATCATCGTCAAATGTTACGATATATCATAGCATCTGTGATACTCGTATGTTTGTAAGCTCTTTGTATGTATCAAAACATTTGGTGCGTGGTAGAAATCTTCTTAGTGACAAATCTAAAGTGTTGAGTGAGAACAATTTACGTGTGCAACAATAAGAATGCAGTGGGAATGCATTTACATCTGTTGGACGAATGTTGTGAAAACAAACACTCCAAACCGACGTTTCACGTAAGCCATATACAACGAAAATCTGTAACGCAACCATCTGTGTGTGGCGTGTTTATAATTATGTATTATTTATATTTTAGGACAATTAATCTGTAAAAAACACACCACGTATCATAAAGAAAGCGTGTAAACCGTCTGAGGATGAATCACAACGATTCTAAACTGGTAACGGTACCCTTTGAATAAAGGAACTGAAAGTAAATTTGTGGCTGGTTGCTGTCCTAACACCATCAACATTAGTCTTCAAACAACAGCCACGGTCTCCATCATGTCATCATATGACAAAATTGCATTTCTATACAGGGTTTGTAGCAATCAGTGGCGGAAACTGACACGGGAGAAAGTGTACGACAACAGAAGCAAAAAATATAACAGTAAACATGGGTCCCCGGACGAAGCGTTCCACATCTGTCCTCCCCAAACCACCTTGCGGTATGTGGCGGAGGGTACTTCTTATCTCACAATTATTTTCTCACTCCCCTGCTCCATTCGCGGATGGCACGTGCGAATAATGATGTCAATAACTTTAATTTCTGATTTTCTCGTCGTAACCATTTCGCGCCTAACTATTCTTCGGCAGTATGCTCTCAGAATTTTGACGGTAACTTTCTTCGTGATGTGCATCTTCTCTCTTGTAGCGTCTGCCACTTGGGGTTTTCTGGGAATCTGCGTAACGGACTCGTACTTACTAATCGATCCCGTGACGAAATATGACGATCTTCGTTGGATCTTCTATGTCTCTTACGTTAATGAGAAAAACAATGACTGACAACACTACGAGCGACCTGGTAACACTGGGTTGTTCTAGATGTTGAGACCGGTGTGTTCATCCCTTCCAGATCCTCAGTCCGACTCTTAGCTCCGTACGGCCGTCACGTGAGTTTTCGAGAGCACTACCTGTGAAGTTCTGTTTTTATTGTGTATTACGGAAGTGGAACAGTGGAATTTAGATCAACGTTATACCATCGCGTTGTGTGTTAAACTCGGGGAATCCGCGAATGTAACCTTTGAAAAGTTGAAACAGGCCTATGGGGAATATTCCTTATCACGAGTACAAGTTTTTCGCTGGAATAAATCGTTTCTGGAAGGCCGAGAAGACGTGGCCATGGAGACCTTCAACTTCAAAAACCGACGAAAACATCGAATATGTGCGTACTCTTGTGAGATCAGGTCGATGTTTAACAATGAGGATGTTGGATGACCTATCAAACTTCAGCACTTTCACCATACATCAAATTGTCACTGAAGTTCTGCGCCAGCCGGTGTGGCCGAGCGGATCTAGGCGCTTCAGTCTGGAACCGCATGACCGCTACGGTTGCAGCTTCGAATCCTGTCTCGGGGGTGGATGTGCGTGATGTCCTTAGGTTAGTTACGTCTAAATAGTTCTAAGATCTAAGGGACTGATGACCTCAGCAGTTGAGTCCCGTAGTGCTCAGAGCCATTTGAACCATTGTCTTAGCCTGTACAAATGTATTTGAAATATAGTCTTTTCGAGTAAATTCCCCACCTAATTGGCCTCAAATTTCTCTACACGTTAAGCACTCGGTCGTAAAGCTTTGGCTCATCAGTGCAAGCGGGTGTTTATAGAGACTACAGTCAGTTCATTACACCTTTAAACACAAAGATGGAACATGAAGCATACTGCGTTTTTGTTTTTTGTTTTAGTTCTTTTTTAGTGAAAGAAGAAAAGATAAATAGTGTTTTTTTAACACTTTAAGCAAGCAAGCAATCTGTAACAGTAGCGAGCTATTCTCATTTGACTTTTATTTTCGGGAAGCACAGACGCTAACAGCGTCTGATCAGCTATGGTCCGGCTGAAGTCAAGCACCGGCACGACGTTCACGAACGTTAGAGCACAGAGGCCGGTGAAGGCGGCGTCAGCCAATAGTACGCTGACCGACCCCTCCCTAGGACGACAACGATACGGCCGCGCCATCTACACGAAGAGGATATAACCGCCGCGCCACCTGGCCGCAGCACAGTTGATGACTAGCCCTTCTACGAACTCAATAGCAGCGACTTAGGAACTGTGTAATTTCTCTCGTATTAGGCGTTGTCTATACAGAAGAGATTGCTTATTTAGTGCGTCGCCCTTTGCCAGCGACACTTCTGTATCTCACAAAGTATTGTAATCATTTCCCTTTTGCAATAAACTTCATTAATACGACTTGCCTGCATTGTTGTCTAGCGATCCGAGAAAGCAAGTCCTAGGCACCCCATATTCCAGGAGTAGGCAGGACACAACAGTTACGTAAGTAACAGAATCTGTATGTAGA
Organism: Schistocerca nitens; assembly: GCF_023898315.1. Lineage (NCBI taxonomy): Eukaryota > Metazoa > Arthropoda > Insecta > Orthoptera > Acrididae > Schistocerca > Schistocerca nitens. The sequence goes on from NC_064619.1 coordinate 20,092,657, forward strand.
GTAAACAAGACAATAGTAGACCAAAGACATGGCCTCCAGCCGAGTTACTAAAAATGGTTCAAATGGCTCTGAGCACTATGGGACGTAACATCTAAAGTCATCAATCCCCTAGAACTTGGAACTACTTAAACCTAACTAGCCTAAGCACATCACACACATCCATGCCCGAGGCAGGATTCGAACCTGCGACCGTAGCGGTGGCGCGGTTCCAGACTGAAGCGCCTAGAACCGCTCGGCCAAACCGGCCGGCTGCCGAGTTACCGATTCCAATTTCTTCACCTAAGATTTTGACAGTTAACCTAGACACTTTCTCTAGGTTCTCCAAGCAATGGGCTTTTGCGTGCTCGGCGTGTGTACCTTTCAGTTTTCCTCTCATTCCAATGCGTTTTGTTAAGTATTAAGAAATGTCAATAAATGTGGCCATAAAATATTACTGCCCCGAATGATGTACATAGGTCACCGCAGAAGACATACGCCCTTACAAATATGCGTTTGTCTCGGAATGAGAAGGGAAGGCTGTCCAAGACGTTCTACACTACTGGCCATTAAAATTGCTACACCACGAAGATGACGAGCAACAGACGCGAAATTTAACCGACAGGAAGAAGATGCTGTGATATGCAAATGACTGGCTTTTCAGAGCATTCACACAAGGTTGGCGCCGCTGGCGATACCTACAACATGCTGACATGAGAAAAGTTTCCAACCTATTTCTCATACACAAACGGCAGTTGACCGGCGTTACCTGGTGAAACGTTGTTGTGATGCCTCGTGTAAGGAGGAGAAATGCGTACCATCACGTTTCCGACTTTGATAAAGGTCGGATTGTAGCTTATCGCGATTGCGGTTTATCGTATCGCGACATTGCTGCTCGCGTTGGTAGAGATCCAATGACTGTTATCAGAATATGGAATCGCAGTGTTCAGGAGGGTAATACGGAATGCCGTGCTGGATTCCAACGGCCTCGTATCACTAGCAGTCGAGATGACAGGCATCTTATCCGCATCGCTGTCACGGATCGTGCAGCTACGTCTCGATCCCTGAGTCAACAGACGGGGACGTTTGCAAGACAACAACCATCTGCACGAACAGTTCGACGACGTTTGCAGCAGCATGGACTATCAGCTCGGAGACCATGGCTGCGGTTACCCTTGACGCTGCATCACAGACAGGAGCGCCTGCGATGGTGTACTCAACGACGAACATGGCTGCACGAATGGCAAAACGTCATTTTTTTCGGATGAATCCAGGTTCTGTTTACAACATCATTATGGTCGCATCCGTGTTTGCCGACATCGCGGTGAACGCACATTGAAAGTGTGTATTCGTCATCGCCATACTGGCGTATCACCCGGCGTGATGGTATGGGGTGCCATTTGTTACACGCCTCGGTCACCTTTTGTTCGCACTGACGGCATTTTGAACAGTGGACGTTACATTTCAGACGTGTTACGACCCGTGGCTCTACCCTTCAAATCAAATGGTTCAAATGGCTCTGAGCATTATGGGACTTAACTTCGGAGGTCATGAGTCCCCTAGAACTTAGAACTACTTAAACCTAACTAACCTAAGCACACCACACACATCCATGCCCGAGGCAGGATTCGAACCTGCGACCGTAGCGGTCGCGCGGCTCCAGACTGTAGCGCCTAGAACCGCTCGGTCACTCCGGCCGGCGCTCTACCCTTCATTCGATTCCTTCGAAACCCTACATTTCAGCAGGATAATGCACGACCGCATGTTGCAGGTCCTCTACGGGCCTTTCTGGATACAGGAAATGTTCGACTGCTGCCCTGGCCAGCACATTCTCTAGATCTCTCACCAATTGAAAACGTCTGGACAATGGTGGCCGGGCAATTGGCTCGTCACAATACGCCAGTCACTACTCTTGATGAACTGTGTAATCGTGTTGAAGCTGCATGGGTAGTTGTACCTGTACACGCCATCCTACTCTGTTTGACTCAATGCCCAGGCGTATCGAGGCCGTTATTACGGCCAGAGGTGGTTTTTCTGGGTACTGATTTCTCAGGATCTATGCACTCAAATTGCGTGAAAATGTAATCACATGTCAGTTCTAGTATAATATATCTGTCCAATTAATACCAGTTTATCATCTGCATTTCTTCTTGGTATAGCAATTTCAATGGCCAGTAGTGGAGAATATCTTGTAGCTGTATACGAACTGTTTGCTGGATATACCTCTGAATAACGACTTGCCAGTGAACACTGTTACCCAATCTCTGCTGAAATGCAAGAGACGTGAGGCCTTTGAATACGATGCTACAAAAACTACTTCTGCCATCAAACTTTAACGAAACAATTTTTAATGCACGTTCAATAAAGAACAACAGAGTAGTGCAAGATAAAGTACATCCTGCAATTCACTCTTTTCAGATGTGTGCGATCAATAAAACAGTAAGGACCAACTAAGACTCGAGTAACGGAAAATATACTAACGTAAAACAAGTAGGCGAGTTGGGAATTGTAACCAAAAAGTTTTAGTATACAACCCAAACAGTGATTTGTTTACCCGAGGATTTTGTGCCGATGCAAAAGTAGGAAAATATGGAAGAACTCTGAAGTATATTTATAATGTCCTTGCTCTAACGCGTAATTAAATGAAGCGATAAGGAAGGAGAAGAAGAACTATCTCTAGCCTATACTGATTAACAATAGCTCCTTGCTACCATACAAAATGTTCGACCATCACCATCATGAGCAACACGACTATAATCTTTGCAGAGAACACTCGTTGCTTCTGGCGTGGGACCGGAGGACTTTAAAAGAATACGGGTAACTCCTCCTACGGACTCAGCAAGAGAGAGAAGCCATTCAGGGTAGGACCATTAGGGAAGGGGCGTAGAAAGGAGGAGTCGGAAGGTCCGGTAAACCGCTTACAGCTCCTTTGTTCTACAAACAAATCAAACGCAGCCATTACGAGTTCCCCTCCAAGAGCTCGTTATTCCGAAGAAAATCCAAACAGGGTTCCGAGTGTCGTACTGTTTACGCAGAAATCTATGGGGACGGCCTACTCCTTGGAGAAGAGGTAATTTCAATGACGTCGGGAATAGCAGCGAGGTTCTCTCTTGTAGTAACACAGCAAGAGTATGAGAAACATTTGGAGGTAGAATTTGCGTGTTGCACAAGAAAAAGAATTGTTGGAGCGACATGCCCACCTCGTCTCACCCATCACGAAGACTACTCGCTTTCTGTGTTTGTTCATTTTATGATCCGGCAAAGGAAATGAGAATCTCAGAAAAGAGAAAGATTATGAGGAAGAGATTAGCCCACAGAACAACGGCACAGACAGTTAAAAACTAACACAGAATTATACTAACATGGGACAAGAAATTACACAAAGATTAATGTATAACGAGCGCCTTAAAAGACTGCATCCTAGTGAGATAAACATTTAAAAAAGGCAAACTCAACTGCCATTTAAGAAAATATGTGTAAATTTTAAAATTTTAAACATGGCTGTCCTTCAGCATCGGTCCACTCAAAAATTTGACAGAATAGGAAAATAACAGCCAACCAGTCGAAAAATAAATGGGTTATGGCTCAAATGGCTCTGAGCACTATGGGACTTAACTGCTGAAGTCTTCAGTCCTCTAGAACTTAGAACTACTTAAACCTAACTAACCTAAGGACATCACACACATCCATGCCCGAGGCAGGATTCGAACCTGCGACCGTAGTGGTCGAGCGGCTTCAGATAAATGGGTTATTAACCAAGGTTTCTACAGATATAAATTTGTCTTCTTCAGAAGGAAAATATAGTTATTGAACAAATGTCAACCATAGGACGAACCAAATTCGATAATCAGTGATTACAAAAAATTTTGGAAGTGTATACTCGCTAGTAAAATACATATTATCATAAGGCTTGCGAGCTAACATCCCAAAGATGTTCGGACTCTTCGTCGAAATGTCAGCTCAAACTCGTCCAAGGGTTGAATAGCACGTGTCGTACTACACGACCTAAATTAGACACTTGCGACCCTTTGGTTAAATTGTCTGGCTGATGGAAAGTTTGCGAAATACAAAGTTAACACAACATATAACAGTAATAATAATATCTAGAACTAAATTAACGACCCATAAATGATGTAGGCCACACAGTTGCGATTCGGTTAGAGTAATGTTTATTCAGAAAGCAAACTAATAGCGAAAGTGGACGCATCTAGAATTACTACACTCCTGGAAATGGAAAAAAGAACACATTGACACCGGTGTGTCAGACCCACCATACTTGCTCCGGACACTGCGAGAGGGCTGTACAAGCAATGATCACACGCACGGCACAGCGGCCACACCAGGAACCGCGGTGTTGGCCGTCGAATGGCGCTAGCTGCGCAGCATTTGTGCACCGCTGCCGTCAGTGTCAGCCAGTTTGCCGTGGCATACGGAGCTCCATCGCAGTCTTTAACACTGGTAGCATGCCGCGACAGCGTGGACGTGAACCGTATGTGCAGTTGACGGACTTTGAGCGAGGGCGTATAGTGGGCATGCGGGAGGCCGGGTGGACATACCGCCGAATTGCTCAACACGTGGGGCGTGAGGTCTCCACAGTACATCGATGTTGTCGCCAGTGGTCGGCGGAAGGTGCACGTGCCCGTCGACCTGGGACCGCACCGCAGCGACGCACGGATGCACGCCAAGACCGTAGGATCCTACGCAGTGCCGTAGGGGACCGCACCGCCACTTCCCAGCAAATTAGGGACACTGTTGCTCCTGGGGTATCGGCGAGGACCATTCGCAACCGTCTCCATGAAGCTGGGCTACGGTCCCGCACACCGTTAGGCCGTCTTCCGCTCACGCCCCAACATCGTGCAACCCGCCTCCAGTGGTGTCGCGACAGGCGTGAATGGAGGGACGAATGGAGACGTGTTGTCTTCAGCGATGAGAGTCGCTTCTGCCTTGGTTCCAATGATGGTCGTATGCGTGTTTGGCGCCGTGCAGGAGAGCGCCACAATCAGGACTGCATACGACCGAGGCACACAGGGCCAACACCCGGCATCATGGTGTGGGGAGCGATCTCCTACACTGGCCGTACACCACTGGTGATCGTCGACGGGACACTGAATAGTGCACGGTACATCCAAACCGTCATCGAACCCATCGTTCTACCATTCCTAGACCGGCAAGGGAACTTGCTGTTCCAACAGGACAATGCACGTCCGCATGTATCCCGTGCCACCCATTGTGCTCTAGAAGGTGTAAGTCAACTACCCTGGCCAGCAAGATCTCCGGATCTGTCCCCCATTGAGCATGTTTGGGACTGGATGAAGCGTCGTCTCACGCGGTCTGCACGTCCAGCACGAACGCTGGTCCAACTGAGGCGCCAGGTGGAAATGGCATGGCAAGCCGTTCCACAGGACTACATCCAGCATCTCTACGATCGTCTCCATGGGAGAATAGCAGCCTGCATTGCTGCGAAAGGTGGATATACACTGTACTAGTGCCGACATTGTACATGCTCTGTTGCCTGTGTCTATGTGCCTGTGGTTCTGTCAGTGTGATCATGTGATGTATCTGACCCCAGGAATGTGTCAATAAAGTTTCCCCTTCCTGGGACAATGAATTCACGGTGTTCTTATTTCAATTTGCAGGAGTGTATTACACTCGAGCGCATATTCATTTGACACAGTTCGATCATTCACAATCTCATCGCGAAATACAAGTCTAATATTCCACCTCGTTGTGTTCGCGAAAGGTTAGAGTTCACTCCCTATTATTCTTCGTCTTCGAGCAGAAAGAGGAGTTACACGCTATGACGCAATTTAGTTTTTCATGTGCGTTCTTCAGTGCAAGATGACACTAGTCCAGATTAAGTTTACAAATACGTATTTGATACTATCTCATAAGAGCATCTGCATTATATACCACTGCACACTGCTTCTGTAACGCACTGTCTTCTTATTTATTCATTTGTTTGTTTTGCTTTTTAACATTTAAGCGTTAAGTTTTAAATGTGTTTTGCACTGATATTTTTATATCTGTTCGTGTGATCTGACTGCGATTAAATATTAGTGGGAGAATCGGTGACATGCAGACTTTAATCTTTATCACTGAAATAACCGAATCTTTATCTTCGATCAGAATTCTGATGTATCTCTACGTTATGCTAGACATATGTATAGTATGCTCCTTGTTACCTTCAAGATGAAAGTGAGCTCCGCTTGAGTGCACAGATCTTTTCTTGACGTTGATTTGCAGTGAATGATTAAATAAGACTTATAAACAATTCCTTTTGAGCTATAGCTTATTGTTTCCAATTTTTTATTGCACTATTACCATGCAGTGTCACCACTGTTTGTACCACGTTTTCACAGTGCTCTACAGTTTTCTTCTTGAATAGTCACACTTACCTTGTACCTCTACATTCTTTCAAAATTAGTTAATTACTTCCGCATTTCCACAGCACTCCCACAGCATTCGTCGTCCTTCATTCTTATGTCCACCACTATCCACATCCTAGGCCGCCATATTGTATTGTGACTGTACCTTGGTGTCCTGTTCAGCGGTTTAGGGCCCCTAAATCGCACGCTGTTCAGTTTACCGATTGCACCCCCTTGTTCCACGTGATTTGCAATAAATGTGGGTCTGAGTTCAGTGTAAATTTAAATATTCATTTACCTACACAAAAATTTCAAGACACAAAGGAATTACAGACACAGGCTTCGAGCGTACATTGCTTTAAATCAATGGAGAAAGTTGTGCCGGATCCCGATTCGAACCCGGGTCTCCTGCTTACTAGGCAGATCAACTGACCACTGCGTCATCTGGACAGAGTGGTGAGCCTGACTCCGCGGTCTACCCTAGCACGCCTCGCGCCAGACCCAAATTCTCAACCTATGCAAACACTACTAATGTAGTTTGTTGCTTGTAGAAATAATGGGATGGACAAAGAATAGTAGACGTGGAAGGACAAACCCAGGCTGAACACGTAATTTTTCTTTAAGAAATTAAAAATGTATTTCAAAATATGTTAACAATTAGTTAAAACAACAATCTTCTCTTGCACCTGATATATAATAATGAACAACAAGTTTCCCTTACGTAGAAGTCTTTAAGACAAGAGAAATATCAATTCAGGTAACAAGCTCACTTACAAAAGCAAAGTTAAAACGGAGATAAAATAACTGAAATAACAACTGTCTATCACAATAAGTAGGCTGAAGCCACCCTGACGCCTGCAGAGGTCACCCTTAAAACTCAGCAGACTACAAGTCAAAACTACTCAAAATTTTAAACGGCCTTAAGGCCCACAAATAAAAACCCGACAAGTATAACAGTGGAATTAAGTAAAAATTCTGAAACTAAATCACACAAAACGAGTCCTCAACAACAATCCTCCGAGAAGGCAGTGAATTACAGATGGAAGATAATCGTTCAAAAACGAAGTACAGTAAATGTTCGTAAACTCAAGTACAGAAAATAGATTCTTAGCTTCCTTACGTTAGCTCACAAGACAGGGCAAGCTCGAAAAGGCAATTACTTAAAGTCACCCACGAAACAGAATACCCGGCTACAGTGTGGCACCGCGCGACCGCTACGGTCACAGGTTCGAATCCTGCCTCGGGCATGGATGTGTGTGATGTCCCTAGGTTGGTTAGGTTTAAGTAGTTCTAAGTTCTAGGGGACTGATGACCTCAGAAGTTAAGTCCCATAGCGCTCAGAGCCATTTGAACCATTTTTGAAACAGAATACCCGGAAAAGGCAAAGGTCCCGAGTTCGAGTCTCAGTCCGGCACACAGTTTTAATCTGCGAACAAGTTTCATATCAGCGCACACTCCGCTGCTGAGTGAAAATATCATTCTGGAATCAAAGCTTGACCACTTTCACGTTCCAAATAAAGTAACAACAATGTCAATTACATAATAAACGTTAAATTCTTTTACATTAAACCAATACAATTTCCTTCTTAGCTTTGAATGTCACGACGAGCAGCCTTGCTCCAGTGTGCTCTCTGATAGATAAATAAAGAACAAAAGTAACTATTAGCACCAAACTTTACAACAAATGTTCTGTTACCTAATGATTCAGTAAGGTGTCATGCTGTCATCGTTCAATGTGTTTTGTGTGGAGGAAATGATGATCTGATGCTTAACTGAATTACTGATAATTTAAATTTACTATATCTTTTAAACAAATGAAATTACAGCGTTGATATTTACAACGTTTGTCATTTTAATGATGCGCTTCTATATCAAATGTCGATCGTTAATATCAACCGAAGCGTTCAGATTTTAGCATTCCGGTCTTTGTTACAAAACTTGGCAATTTCTCTTTAACAATAAATCCTAAACTATTATAGATATGATCAATATTCAAGTTTTATTGGGATCACCATGAAAATATATGGAGGATGGTAGATTAAAATTACTGTGGCTTGATTCCCTGCATTATTACATAATTAAATAGTTTTCATAAGTGTTTCCCTTTGCAGCCGATCTTAGGTCCACCATATTTAACACTGCTACGTCTCCGCGGCCAGAAGCAGTTTCTACTGGGTTTCCCTATGACGTAGGTTCTCGTCTGTCTCACTCGCACACTACAGCGCTTAGGCCTCAATAGACAATAGACGGCTGTGAGTTTCCCCATCTCATAGTGAATCTGCGCCCTTTGAGGCATGCGGTCCTGGACGACAGGGTTCGTTTCACAATTCCTGTGAGCTGACTCTTTCGGCCATATATTTAAATGAGAGCGCAATGCTCGTTAACTCACAACTTCAGCCATGTAGCGCATGTGTGCTGCTGACAGTCTAGTTCATATATTCACGCTACCCTTCGTCGCCTAAAAAATGCACAGAAATGTGCACCAATAAATTGAGAAAAATATGCTGATGGATGCGACACCTGTTACGCAGTAATCTAACGGTGCTGACTTAACGTCTTGTACCAGAGGGAAGATAAATTTCTGGGCCTGATGAACAAGGTGCATCACATGGATTCAACTCCCAGGTTTCGTCGTACGCTACCTTCAGCCAGTGTCGTGAGCTTTCCGGCCAAGAACTTTGCGACTCGTGGCATAAGCGTGTTGTTTCCCACCACAAACATTTTAATATGGATTTTCCGACCTTTTTAGCAATAAGAACATCCCTTCATATTTTATCAGGATTGGGATTTGCTGTGGACATAGAAGGCCTAAATAAGCACGTTCAAATTTTTTTTTAAATTTATTTATTTTTACCTTTTCGTATGTGCAACGCTACTGCAGCAAGCGACTAAACTTTTTGGCCTGAGTTATGTATCTTAGTTTCTCTCTCAATTTTTTATCACCAAGCCAGAGATTTTAAAATATTCTTAAATCCCCCGAGTCGTTACGTCTTTTGACCTAGTCTCAAGACTTATGTACCTTTCGTTCCTTTTCTTTTTGTGGAGGCAGGCCAATGGAATCATTTTTGGTTCAAAATGGTTGAAATGGCTCTGAGCACTATGGGACTTAACATCTTAGGTCATCAGTCCCCTAGAACTTAGTACTTAAACCTAACTAACCTAAGGACATCACACACATCCATGCCCGAGGCAGGATTCGAACCTGCGACCGTAGCGGTCGCGCGGTTCCAGACTGAAGCGCCTAGAACCCCTCGGCCACAGCGGCCGGCGGAAACATTTTTAATTTAAAATATAGCATGTACTGATTCAGCTTATATATCAAACAGTATACGTTAGAATGGTTTTGATTTATCGTGGAGTTTACTTTCCGATGGCAATCTTCGACAGCGTTTGTAGTCTAATGCGGATGGTTACGAACATCCTACATTCAGTTGGTATATTAGGATTTTCCAATCACTGATTGACCATATAGCATGCGAATTGCGTGACCTTTTCACCAATGAGCATTTTTTTCCATTATTAACAACCACACTTCATTAACACTATTTAGTGGAAGATGTACCACTGCAGAATGATTGCTGGGAAACGATCAGGCTGCTTCTCTATCCTTGTGTTTCTCCGTTAGTCCCATTCTTTATATTTTCTTCCACAGATGTTGACTGGAGTGAAAACTGCAACTAGAAAAGAATATTTTGGGGAAAACAGTTTTCATAGCTTTAAATGTAGTCAAAAAATGGTTCGAATGGCTCTGAGCACTATGGGACTCAACTGCTGTGGTCATAAGTCCCCTAGAACTTAGAACTACTTAAACCTAACTAACCTAAGGACATCACACACATCCACGCCCGAGGCAGGATTCGAACCTGCGGCCGTAGCGGTCGTGCGGTTCCAGACTGTAGCGCCTTTAACCGCTCGGCCACTTAAATGTAGTCATTTCAAATTCTAACACTGCATTTACTGGTGATCACCCATGCTTCGGATTTTTTCAATCCGGAAAAAAGTCTTTCATACGTATTTTGAGGTGTATCTGGGAGAAAAGCAAATAAAACAGGAAATACGCCCTTCTCCGATGTCGACGTGCATAGCGGTACACATGTTTGAATTGTTTCGAACAACAGTCGTTCGTCCCACCCATAAGGGCACTTCCATATTCACACAGGATTCTCCCCAGTTGTCACAAGCTAACACCGGAAATTTTTGTTAGAAACAGACCCATCATCAATTAAATAAAACCTAGTGCTTTCAGCTAATTTAAAAATGTCTTCCCTCATTTGAGTTCACAACGAGAGGCAGGGTTCTTGGTCGTCCCAATACCTCCTCTTCTTGCTCTACAAAAACCAGCCTTGGAGTTCGCATAATTTGTTTTATCTGCGACGAAATGAAGACCTGTGCAGTATGGTAAAGGACAGTCGATGACGAACAGCTATTGCATGTAAAACATAGTGACATGTGCACATTAATTGATAGTTTCACGATGGAGTGAGAGACAGATGCCTTATCTCATATCCTCACTAGTGGTAGCTTTGTCAGGACGGATGCATGTAAACAACGGTGAGGGGTGTCAGGCAAATCCAACACCTTCCATGAAAACCCTGACATGATAGCAAATCCGACAGTATGTCACATAGCTCGTGACATTAAATTAACCAAAGTAATACGAGTAACGAGTGAGCAAATGGAATACCACAGACTAACACAAGAACGACTAAATGCATGTCATACCTTCCCACCGTGAAACAGGCGCAGTCCCGAGGGGAGAAACGAGAACAGAAGCCGGGAGCAGAACCGTGTAGGCTAGGAGGCCCTACGATAAGGGACGGACACCCACGTCTCCAGCCGACCGCCAAGACCACCCCCCAGCCCATGTTAAAAGATAGAACCTTCCAGAAGAACAATATAGATCTTTAGCGTGAGACTATACACGTCTCTGTTACGTTGCAAACGTTAAAAAGTATAACGTTTCTCATTGGATAGACAGAATTTTTGTAGGTGGAGCTTAGGGTTAACATTGAGACCCTGATTGGTCAGTTGGAACCACAGCCAGATAGCTTTTCCTAAACCAACTTCGGTAAATTGTAGTAAAGAGAAGTTAGAAAGAGTTGCTTCCGAGACAAGGTAATGAACGCACGCGATGCCGCATAAGAGTCATAAGGCTTCACTCAGAACTACAAAAGTCTCATCTGTTACATCCCCTTTTTGCGTAATACTAGTGCCGATCGTAAATTAAAGCTCGTGGTATTCACATTTGCTATGAGAAGTTAAAATATGAAACGCGATGATTTTTCTGTTATATAATTACTGAGAAGCCACAACAGCTACTGTAATTTACGACAAGTTAAATAAGTAATTAAAGATAATTGAGGGTCACTGAAGACCATTTTGATAGTTTTCTCTTTTATGAAACTTAACTTAAAGCTAGATTATAGATGTGAAATGGCATAGGTCATCCTTCGCTCCATTATAGAACTTGGAAACCCATTCCGGGAATATTCGTTCACATTTTTGTTGAACGCAGTTGGTTTTTTTCATCCTGTATTAAAATATTTCCTTTTATCAAAGTGCAATTTATAAACAATGTTTTGTGAGTAGAATAAAAATTCCAATGGTAAACTTAACTGCTTTTTCGACGTTATTTTACCAGCTAACTAAAAATAGGAAAGCCTTGAACCCCTTCCACTAAATTTAGTTAGTATTAAGATTCTTTTACAGGGAGTGCATTGGAGCTGACGCTGAAATCATTAAGTATTTGATTATATCATCGCTAGTCTCACTGAACTCTTCTGAACTCTACATGTCATGTGTGGTCTGGCGTCTCCTTACCAGCAACAGGTCCCAGGTTCAAACTAGTCAATTCTCTAAAACAAAAAACAAAAAAACAAAAACGCTCAAAGCGTCGTTGCGCGAAAGTTGTAGGGAGACACGACTTAGAACTAACAGACACCACGCAGAATGTTCGAACGGTATATGCTAAAAGCAGCGCCGCCAGTTGCAGTAAAGCGTGCAGTGTTCCTACCAGCAAAATGCTTGCCAGGGGCGAATTGTATGAATGTGAGGATTATGTGTGCAACTACTACTCAGATAAAATCCTGAATATTTTTCTGGACGCGAATGCCTTCAAAAGTTGTTGTTAAAAAGATAAATGTGAACAATTATTACAGCAAGTAAACAATGTTGGGTCATATATCTTATTTTACGTGAAATGGCGTGACAGGCTGACGGTAGTAATGTTTAGGGTCATCCTCAACATTGTTTACGAGCAGTAGTGCTTGTTAAAAGTAATTTTATATTGCGCTGAATTTTGAGATTTTTATACTGCAAAATCTTTGTATCAAAAACTTAAACAATTCAGTTTTTTTTCGTAGTAGCGCTTCATTAATTCACACAGCAAATAAACAGTGTTACGTCAATCTGACCCCACCTTAAATGCATTCAGTTCACAATTAAACACTGTCAAATATGCATTGACCAATTTTTTCGAGTAAAATTTTGGGAAGAATTTACAATTTTAAAAATAAGTGATGTATTTGAGAATAATGACTTATCTGAAGAAACAGTTTGATTTCATGTAACTGAAATATTTTATTTATGAGATATTATTGAAATTTTGCTGCACGATTCCTCAGAACAACCAAGTTGTTCCTTACACTGCTCACATCCGACGTCTTCAAATGTGAACCTTTATATTTAAAATTTTTAAACTCCTCTATAAAAATTTTTAAAATATGTATTGTCTTTTATTCACGGATTCTTTTACTGCAGCTATGCATTCGTTCCTTAATCTGCACATATGCTTCGTCAGGTTGACAAGAATGTTGTTGTTTTGTCATTAGCAATTTTTAAACTGGATTAGCACTTATCCCGTTCGGAATTCAGCACAACCAATTCGTATACTCAATCATTTTCTGTGCACTCGGAAGTAATGACCGTCCTTGAGAAGACACGGCTTCCCTTTCGTTGGAATAGTTTCGAACTCAGGGAGTGTAGAGCGTATGAAACCGCACGGAAAGGCAGGCTGTCGGAGAGGGCGCTACTTGACTAAAGGTGAGAGGACTTCCACGGCTGGTGATCAACAGGAGTAAATCAGCAGTGGGGGGAGGCTCTGGTCGAAAATACCACGGAAATGCCGCGGTACCTGTGGCACCTAAATTGTGTCGGAAGGCGACACTCAGGCGAGATATTGGATTATTCCGTTATGACTTTACGAACTTTCGGGGATGATGGAGAAGGGAAAATGTATCAATCTCACGTAAAGGAGCGAGTCGAAAGCTGTAATCGAAAATCATTCTGATACCTCAGACAGTGGAAGGAGTGTACCGGTATTGTTGTTGCTAAGATCGTAGGGTAGGTAACTTTCAGAGGTGGTGGTGTGGAACAAAACAAGAAAATAGTGCGTGGTAAACGCGGTCTCTAAAATGGATACTTCAAGGGCTATCTCTTCTACTGAACAAGTGCCCAGTGCTCTTATGATATGCATTTTAGAGCCCACGTTTACTGGATTTTTAAATTGTCCGTACTACCTCCTCCAAAAATATGGAAATCAAGGAGCTTGCAGTAGAAGAGATGTGTTGCACAGTAACAGAAAATGAACAAGTGTCCAGAGCTCTTAACGTATGAATTTTAGAGCCCATGTTTTCTAGACCTTTTTACTTCTTTTGGTCCATACTGTCACCTCTAAAATTTGCCTACCCTGCGGTCTGAGTAACAACATTTCCGGTACACGTCTTCCGCTTTCAGAGGTATCAGAACAATTTTCGCTAATAGTTTTCGACTCGATCGTTTCCGGAGCAGGGTCCCTTGCCTCAAATTAATACATTTACCCTTCTCCATGAAGAAATAAAAATCATTTATAATGCTGACGATGCAGTTCTGTTGGCTAACAGTGAAGGTAGACTGCAGAAACTTTTACACATATTTAACCTTGCGGCCAAAAACCTAAATGTGGTCATATCCGTTCAAAAAACGGAATGTATAACCACATCTGTGGAAACCGATAAGGTGCAAACTGGAAGTGGATGAAAAAGTTATTCAACAGGCAAAGAAATCTGAATATCTCCAGCAGTGGAAAAGGAAGTCAGAGAGCCGGTAGCAAAAGCAAATAAAGTGGCAGCGTGTTTAAATGATACTGTCTGGAAAAACTAGCCTGTAGTAAAAAGATGCAAAGGCAAGAATATGAAAAACAGTGAAACCATTTATGACATACACAACAGAGACAAGACCGGTGACATCAAAAACAAAAAGATGTTTAGAAACTATAGAAATGAAAATTCTGCAAAGGATTACAGGGAAGGCAAGGCGAGGTAGAGAAAGAAGTGAAAGCTTTAGAAAAGGGTGTAAAGTGGACTCCATTAATGAATGGGTACATAAGAGAAAGCTTGAATGGAACGAATACATAGTCGGGTTGGATGAACGGAAGATTGTTATAACAGCAAGAAATAAACTACCAACAGGTAAAGGAGCTATAGGCACTCCAAGGGAAATACGGAGTGACATCCTCTGGGTAGAATGAGGGGTAGTGAAGGAAACAGGTTTTGTCCTACGAAGGAAGGAAGAAGAAGAAGAAGACGAAGACCCTTCTCCATCATCATTAAAAGATTGTAACATCACGGAATCACCCATAGTGAATGTCACCCCCATTATGGCGCTGACCTCTCTGGTGAGGCGAGTCATCGGTGTGCGGTTCTTATAATCTACATCTACATTTATACTCCGGAAATCACCCAACGGTGTGTGGCGGAGGGCACTTTACGTGCCACTGTCATTACCTCCCTTTCCTGTTCCAGCCGCGTATGGTTCGCGGGAAGAACGACTGCCGGAAAGCCTCCGTGCGCGCTCGAATCTCTCTAATTTTACATTCGTGATCTCCTCGGGAGGTATAACTAGGGGGAAGCAATACGTTCGATACCTCATCCAGAAACGCACTCTCTCGAAACCTGGACAGCAAGCTACACCGCGATGCAGAGCGCCTCTCTTGCAGAGTCTGCCACTTGAGTTTGCTAAACATCTCCGTAACGCTATCACGCTTACGAAATAAACCCTGCGACGAAACGCGCCGCTCTTCTTTGGATCTTCTTTATCTCCTCTATCAACCCGACCTGATATGGATCCCACACTGATGAGCAATACTCAAGTATAGGTCGAACGAGTGTTTTGTAAGCCAGCTCCTTTGTTGATGGACTACATTTTCTAAGGACTCCCCCAATGAATCTCAACCTGGTACCCGCCTTACCAAGAATTAACTTTATATGATCATTCCACTTCAAATCGTTCCGCACGCATACTCCCAGATATTTTACAGAAGTAACTGCTACCAGTGTTTGTTCTGCTATCATGTAATCATACAATAAAGGATCCTTCTCTCTATGTATTCGCAATACATTACACTTGTCTATGTTAAGGTTCAGTTGCCACTCCCTGCACCAAGTGCCTATCCGCTGTAGATCTTCCTGCATTTCGCTGCAATTTTCTAATGCTGCAACTTCTCTTTATACTACAGCATCATCCGCGAAAAGCCGCATGGAACTTCCGACACTCTCTACTAGGTCATTTATATATATTGTGAAAATCAATAGTCCCATAACACTCCACTGTGGCACGCCAGAGTTTACTTTAACGTCTGTAGAGGTCTCTCCATTGAGAACAACATGCTGTGTTCTGTTTGATAAAACTCTTCAGTCCAGTTACACAGCTGGTCAGATATTCCGTAGGCTCTTACTTTGTTTATCAGGCGACAGTGCGGAACTGTATCTAACGCCTTCCGGAAGTCAAGGAAAATGGCATCTCCCTGGGAGCCTGTATCTAATATTTTCTGGGTCTCATGAACAAATAAAGCGAGTTGGGTCTTACACGATCGCTGTTTCCGGAATCCATGTCGATTCCTACAGATTAGATTCTGGGTTTTCAGAAACGACATGATACGCGAGCAAAAAACATGTTCTAAAATTCTACAACAGATCTACGTCAGAGACATAGGTCTATAGGTCTATAGTTTATAGATATAGGTCTATAGTTTTCCGTATGAACCATGGACCTTGCCGTTGGTGGGGAGGCTTGCGTGCCTCAGCGATACAGATGGCCGTACCGTAGGTGCAACCACAACGGAGGGGTATCTGTTGAGAGGCCAGACAAACATGTGGTTCCTGAAGAGGGGCAGCAGCCTTTTCAGTAGTTGCAGGGGCAACAGTCTGGATGATTGACTGATCTGGCCTTGTAACATTAACCAAAACGGCCTTGCTGTGCTGGTACTGCGAACGGCTGAAAGCAAGGGGAAACTACAGCCGTAATTTTTCCCGAGGACATGCAGCTCTACTGTATGATTAAATGATGATGGCGTCCTCTTGGGTAAAATATTCCGGAGGTAAAATAGTCCCCCATTCGGATCTCCGGGCGGGGACTACTCAAGAGGACGTCGTTATCAGGAGAAAGAAAACTGGCGTTCTACGGATCGGAGCGTGAATATGGATTGGGGGGAAGGAATGAAAGAGGAAGCCGCCTTGTAGAATTTTGCACAGAGCATAACTTAATCATAGCTAACACTTGGTTCAAGAATCATGAAAGGAGGCTGTATACATGGAAGAAGCCAGGAGATACTGACAGGTTTCAGATAGATTATATAATGGTAAGACAGAGATTTAGGAACCAGGTTTTAAATTGTAAGACATTTCCTGGGGCAGATGTGGATTCTGACCACAATCTATTGGTTATGATATGCAGATTGAAACTGAAGAAACTGCAAAAAGGTGGGAATTTAAGGAGATGGGACCTGGATAAACTGAAAGAACCAGAGGTTGTAGAGAGTTTCAGGGAGAGCATAAGGGAACAATTGACAGGAATGGGGGAAAGAAATACAGTAGAAGAAGAATGGGTAGCTCTGAGGGATGAAGTGGTGAAGGCAGCAGAAGATCAAGTAGGTAAAAAGACGAGGGCTAATAGAAATCCTTGGGTAACAGAAGAAATATTGAATTTAATTGATGAAAGGAGAAAATATAAAAATGCAGTAAATGAAGGAAGCAAAAAGGAATACAAACGTCTCAAAAATGAAATCGACAGGAAGTGCAAAATGGCTAAGCAGGGATGGCTAGAGGACAAATGTAAGGATGTAGAGGCTTGTCTCACTAGGGGTAAGATAGATACTGCCTACAGGAAAATTAAAGAGACCTTTGGAGAGAAGAGAACCACTTGTATGAATATCAAGAGCTCAGATGGAAACCCAGTTCTAAGCAAAGAAGGGAAGGCAGAAAGGTGGAAGGAGTATATAGAGGGTTTATACAAGGGAGATGTACTTGAGGACAATATTATGGAAATGGAAGAGGAGTAGACGTAGACGAAATGGGGGATAAGATACTGCGCGAAGAGTTTGACAGAGCATTGAGAGACCTGAGTCGAAACAAGGCCCCGGGAGTAGACAACATTCCACTAGAACTACTGATGGCTGCGGGAGAGCCAGTCATGACAAAACTCTACCATCTGGTGAGCAAGATGTATGAGACAGGCGAAATACCCTCAGACTTCAAGAAGAATATAATAATTCCTATACCAAAGAAAGCAGGTGTTGACAGATGTGAAAATTACCGAACTATCAGTTTAATAAGTCACAGCTGCAAAATACTAACGCGAATTCTTTACAGACGAATGGAAAAACTGGTAGAAGCGGACCTGGGGGAAGATCAGTTTGGATTCCGTAGAAATGTTGGAACACGTGAGGCAATACTGACCTTACGACTTATCTTGGAAGAAAGATTAAGAAAAGGCAAACCTACGTTTCTAGCATTTGTAGACTTAGAGAAAGCTTTTGACAATGTTGACTGGAATACTCTCTTTCAAATTCTGAAGGTGGCAGGGGTAAAGTACAGGGAGCGAAAGGCTATTTACAATTTGTACAGAAACCAGATGGCAGTTTTAAGAGTCGAGGGGCATGAAAGGGAAGCAGTGGTTGGGAAAGGAGTGAGACAGGGTTGTAGCCTCTCCCCGATGTTATTCAATCTGTATATTGAGCAAGCAGTAAAGGAAACAAAAGAAAAATTCGGAGTAGGTATTAAAATTCATGGAGAAGAAGTAAAAACTTTGAGGTTCGCCGATGACATTGTAATTCTGTCAGAGACAGCAAAGGACTTGGAAGAGCAGTTGAACGGAATGGACAGTGTCTTGAAAGGAGGATATAAGATGAACATCAACAAAAGCAAAACGAGGATAATGGAATGTAGTCAAATTAAGTCGGGTGATGCTGAGGGAATTAGATTAGGAAATGAGACACTTAAAGTAGTAAAGGAGTTTTGCTATTTAGGGAGTAAAATAACCGATGATGGTCGAAGTAGAGACGATATAAAATGTAGACTGGCAATGGCAAGGAAAGCGTTTCTCAAGAAGAGAAATTTGTTAACATCGAGTATAGATTTAGGTGTCAGGAAGTCTTTTCTGAAAGTATTTGTATGGAGTGTAGCCATGTATGGAAGTGAGACATGGACGATAACTAGTTTGGACAAGAAGAGAATAGAAGCTTTCGAAATGTGGTGCTACAGAAGAATGCTGAAGATAAGGTGGGTAGACCACGTAACTAATGAGGAGGTATTGAATAGGATTGGGGAGAAGAGAAGTTTGTGGCACAACTTGACTAGAAGAAGGGATCGGTTGGTAGGACATGCTTTGAGGCATCAAGGGATCACAAATTTAGCATTGGAGGGCAGTGTGGAGGGTAAAAATCGTAGAGGGAGACCAAGAGATCAATACACTAAGCAGATTCAGAAGGATGTAGGTTGTAGTAGGTACTGGGAGATGAAGAAGCTTGCACAGGATAGAGTAGCATGGAGAGCTGCATCAAACCAGTCTCAGGACTGAAGACAACAACAACAACAGTTTTGCGCATCTGCTCGACGACCCTTCTTGAAGACTGGGACTACCTGTGCTCTTTTCCAATCATTTGGAATCCTCCGTTCCTCTAGAGATTGCGGTACACGGCTGTTAGAAGGGGGGCAAGTTCTTTCGCGTACTCTGTGTAGAATCGAATTGGTATCTCGTCAGGCCCAGTGGACTTTCCTCTGTTGAGTGATTCCAGTTGCTTTTCTATTCCTTGGACACTTATTTCGATGTCAGCCATTTTTTCGTTTGTGCGAGGATTTAGAGAAGGAACTGCAGTGCGGTCTTTCTCTGTGAAACAGCTTTGGAAAAAGTGTTTAGTATTTCAGCTTTACGCGTGTCATCCTCTGTTTCAATGCCATCATCATCCCGGAGTGTCCGGATACGCTGTTTCGAGTCACTTACTGATTTAACGTAAGACCAGAACTTCCTAGGATTTTCTGTCAAGTCGGTACATAGAATTTTACTTTCGAATTCACTGAACGCTTCACGCATAGCCCTCCTAACGCTAACTTTGACATCGTTTAACTTCTGTTTGTGTGAGAGGTTTTGGCTGCGTTTAAACTTGGAGTGAAGCTCTCTTTGCTTTCGCAGTAGTTTCCTAACTTTGTTGTTGAACCACGGTGAGTTTTTACTGTCCCTCACAGTTTTACTCGGCACGTACCTGTCTATACAGTGTGTTACAAAAAAGTACGGCCAAATTTTCAGGAAACATTCCTCACACACAAATAAAGAAAGGATGTTATGTGGGCATGCGTCCGAAAACGCTTAATTTCGATGTCAGAGCTCATTTTAGTTTCGTCAGTATGTACTGCATTTCCTCGATTCACCGCCAGTTGGCCCAATTGAAGGAAGGTAATGTTGACTTCGGTGCTTGTGTTGACATGCGACTCATTGCTCTACAGTACTAGCATCAAGCACATCAGTACGTACCATCAACAGGTTAGTGTTCATCACGAACGTGGTTTTGCAGTCAGTGCAATGTTTACAAATGCGGAGTTGGCAGTTGCCCATTTGATGTATGGATTAGCACGGGGCAATAGCCGTGGCGCGGTACGTTTGTATCGAGACAGATTTCCAGAACGAAGGTGTCCCGACAGGAAGACGTTCGAAGCAATTGATCGGCGTCTTAGGGAGCACGGAACATTCCAGCCTATGACTCGCGACTGGGGAAGACCTAGAACGACGAGGACACCTACAATGGACGAGGCAATTCTTCGTTCAGTTGACGATAACCCTATTGTCAGCGTCAGAGAAGTTGCTGCTGTGCAAGGTTACGTTGACCACGTCACTTTATGGAGAGTGCTACGGGAGAACCAGTTGTTTCCGTACCATGTACAGCGTGTGCAGGCACTATCAGCAGCTGATTGGCCTCCACGGGTACACTTCTGCGAATGGTTCATCCAACAATGTGTCAATCCTCATTTCAGTGCAAATGTTCTCTTTACGGATGAGGTTTCATTCCTACGTGATCAAATTGTAAATTTTCACAATCAACATGTGTGGGCGGACGAGAATCCGCATGCAATTGTGCAATCACGTCATCAACACAGATTTTCTGTGAACGTTTGGGCAGGCATTGTTGGTGATGTCTTGATTGGGCCCCATGTTCTTCCACCTACGCTCAATGGAGCACGTTATCATGATTTCATACGGGATACTGTACCTGTGCTGCTAGAACATGTGCCTTTACAAGTACGACACAACATGTGGTTCATGCACGATGGAGCTCCTGCACATTTCAGTCGAAGTGTTCGTACGCTTCTCAACAACAGATTCGGTGACCGATGGATTGGTAGAGGCGGACCAATTCCATGGCTTCCACGCTCTCCTGACTTCAACCCTCTTGACTTTCATTTATGGGGGCATTTGAAAGCTCTTGTCTACGCAACCCCGGTACCAAATTCAGAGACTCTTCGTGCTCGTATTGTGGACGGCTGTGATACGATACGCCATTCTCCAGGGCTGCATCAGCGCATCAGGGATTCCATGCAACGGAGGGTGGATGCATGTATCCTCGCTAACGGAGGACATTTTGAACATTTCCTGTAACAAAGTGTTTGAAGTCACGCTGGTACGTTCTGTTGCTGTGTTTTTCCATTCCATGATTAATGTGATTTGAAGAGAAGTAATAAAATGAGCTCTAACATGGAAAGTAAGCGTTTCCGGACACATGTCCACATAACATATTTTCTTTCTTTGTGTGTGAGGAATGTTTCCTGAAAGTTTGGCCGTACCTTTTTGTAACACCCTGTATTGTAGGCACAGCGATATTTGTGGTTCAGAACATATGCAAAGATAAAATTTCAAATTGCTGACAGCTTTCAAGTTGGCTGTATATTTTTAGTTATTATTTACGTCCATATGGAAGTGTACAGATCATCCTTACTATCATACGAAAAGGCGTGACTTTGATACAGAAACACGATGTGGGGACGAGCATAGCGCGGGGGTCAGAGGCCAAGTACGGAGGTGGCAGGGAGTCCGGGCGCTGCGTTGTCTGGCGATCTCAGTGCGCCGCGCGGCCTGTTACCGCAACAGGTAGGCCGGCCGATACCATCTGGCCGCGGAGGACGTCTGATTTACACACGGGCCGCCGCCCGCCGCCGCCTCATACGGCGCTCTCTGTGCGCCGCCGCCGCAGCCACCAGCCGGCTCAGGTGTCCACCTGCGCTGTGACCTTGCTCTCCGCCGTACAGTAGGGATATCTTCGTCGTGAGCACAGTGTAAAGCACGTGACGCCAACATAATTTCAACAAATAATTACCAGCAACCATTAAAAACTTGGTCTCAGATAAACCACAGTGAAAACAGAGTTTCGGATACTTTATGGTAAGGCCGGTATTATACTATCATATTTTTTTTCCCGAAGAAGATGACCACAGTAGTGGTCGAAACCGGTCACCGTAATATATAAATTGTGATCAACACTGTTTCTAATAGTAAGTATTTGTAATACTTTGATCACTGTAATTCCCACATTGTATTCACAAATAATACATTTATATGTCGTTGTCATACTACACTCCTTGAAATTGAAATAAGAACACCGTGAATTCATTGTCCCAGGAAGGGGAAACTTTATTGACACATTCCTGGGGTCAGATACATCACATGATCACACTGACAGAACCACAGGCACATAGACACAGGCAACAGAGCATGCACAATGTCGGCACTAGTACAGTGTATATCCACCTTTCGCAGCAATGCAGGCTGCTATTCTCCCATGGAGACGATCGTAGAGATGCTGGATGTAGTCCTGTGGAACGGCTTGCCATGCCATTTCCACCTGGCGCCTCAGTTGGACCAGCGTTCGTGCTGGACGTGCAGACCGCGTGAGACGACGCTTCATCCAGTCCCAAACATGCTCAATGGGGGACAGATCCGGAGATCTTGCTGGCCAGGGTAGTTGACTTACACCTTCTAGAGCACGTTGGGTGGCACGGGATACATGCGGACGTGCATTGTCCTGTTGGAACAGCAAGTTCCCTTGCCGGTCTAGGAATGGTAGAACGATGGGTTCGATGACGGTTTGGATGTACCGTGCACTATTCAGTGTCCCCTCGACGATCACCAGTGGTGTACGGCCAGTGTAGCAGATCGCTCCCCACACCATGATGCCAGGTGTTGGCCCTGTGTGCCTCGGTCGTATGCAGTCCTGATTGTGGCGCTCACCTGCACGGCGCCAAACACGCATACGACCATCATTGGCACCAAGGCAGAAGCGACTCTCATCGATGAAGACGACACGTCTCCATTCGTCCCTCCATTCACGCCTGTCGCGACACCACTGGAGGCGGGCTGCACGATGTTGGGGCGTGAGCGGAAGACGGCCTAACGGTGTGCGGGACCGTAGCCCAGCTTCATGGAGACGGTTGCGAATGGTCCTCGCCGATACCCCAGGAGCAACTGTGTCCCTAATTTGCTGGGAAGTGGCGGTGCGGTCCCCTACGGCACTGCGTAGTATCCTACGGTCTTGTCGTGCATCCGTGCGTCGCTGCGGTCCGGTCCCAGGTCGACGGGCACGTGCACCTTCCGCCGACCACTGGCGACAACATCGATGTACTGTGGAGACCTCACGCCCCACGTGTTGAGCAATTCGGCGGTACGTCCACCCGGCCTCCCGCATGCCCACTATACGCCCTCGCTCAAAGTCCGTCAACTGCACATACGGTTCACGTCCACGCTGTCGCGGCATAGTACCAGTGTTAAAGACTGCGATGGAGCTCCGTATGCCACGGCAAACTGGCTGACACTGACGGCGGCGGTGCACAAATGCTGCGCAGCTAGCGCCATTCGACGGCCAACACCGCGGGTCCTGGTGTGTCCGCTGTGCCGTGCGTGTGATCATTGCTTGTACAGCCCTCTCGCAGTGTCCGGAGCAAGTATGGTGGGTCTGACACACCGGTGTCAATGTGTTCTTTTTTCCATTTCCAGGAGTGTATTAAATACATTCGTGATGCTGTTACATATCCCAGAACACATATCCATGTGTCATAAAACAACATAGTCTGTAGACACTCATGTTCGTTAGCCCATCACTATTCACTTATGCACTAAACATTTTCAGATGAATGACCTGAGTACAAGTGATAGCTCTGCCCTTTTATACCTTGCGCACGCCACACTACCGCCATCTGTATATGTACAGTCGTGGACAAAACGAGCGAGACTCCTCGCCTTTTCGTTATGCTGATCCGCACAGCTTTAAAGTCTGCTACACAGCATAACAGGCAAGGCGACGAAGTGCTACCAACATACTACGCACAGGCGTGAAATTGACGAACTATTCGAACTTTGTCAGACTGTTTTCAATCATATGTAAGACTATACGAGGGTTAGAAGTTAAATAGTGGCAACTATTTATTCACAACCGATACAAAAGAGTTACATGCTTGCACCTGTTACTGTCCTTCAGAGTAGTCACCAGCGTTGTGTAGAACCGGTTGTCGTTACTCGCTAATAACAGTATTTTGTTATTTCGATAAACATCCCGAATGATTGTCACATAAGCGCTGACATAAAGGTAGAAAATTCATGTTTTAGAGTCCGGAAAGCTGTATGCAACAGAAACTGCAGATCATTTTGCCATTTTCATTGCAAAATTGCCGGCTTATTCATGTCTGGGGTAATAATAGAGGGCTGTTTGCCTGGGTTGTCTTCTAGTATAGTGAAAGGTGTTTGTTACTGCAAGGGAGGTCAGGTTTGTTTTCGGTTCTAATCTCGATGGAGGCAGATAGACTATCAGTAAAGCAATTTTAAGAAATTCTCGCGCCCCCAATACGTTTTATTGCTACATTTATTCTGTACTGGCGCCCTGTGGATGTCAATATGAAACTCTTGTAGAATTTCATACTTGTTAGGGCCTTCCTTCCGCTTCTGTCAGTAATTGCATTGACTTACGTGTGGCACTGAATGATTTTTAACTGAATTTCGTTATGAATCTTGACACATTCCTAAATTTGCACACTTTCTTGGTAGGTCAGCAACGGTAATCCCCTATGACTAGTCTGAAAGTTGACACATACCGTTTCGCGGCCGAATGCGCATAATATTTAGCTAATTCGTAACGATCTGGGGTACTTTATCTTACTAGAACAGTTGTGTTATCTCGATAAGCTGAAATTCATTTTTATTAGTACAGTTCATTCTAATTAGCGCTTTTTCTTTCATTTATATCTTATATTTACGTGTTGTGTTTAACACACTTATCAGCATTAATATAGTCTTACACATGATTGAAAACAGCCTGACAAAGTTTGGATAGTTTATCAATTTCACGCCTGTGCATAGTATGTTGGTAGCACTTCGTCGCCTTGCCTGTTATGCTGTGTAGCAGACTTTAAAGCTGTGCGGATCAGCATAACGAAAAGGCGAGGGGTCTCGTTCGTTTAGTCCACGACTGTACATCTCGCTATCCCAAGACCTCAGTGTGCAATGTGCTAAGCACACTAGCGCATGATCACCAGCCACCACTTCGTATAGAGAAACTCGTAACGTAATGGATAAATCCAGCATCAATGCCGGCTTAATTTATAGAATGCACAAAAAACTTGAATTCAGCTAGGTGCGAGAAGAAAATTCCAGACGTATCTGAACACAATGCGGGGAACTTTTGGAGCAAACTCAGCCAACTGAAATAAAAGGAAATAAAAGCTATTGCTCAGACAAGCAATTGACGGCGCGAAATGTCCGACGAGTTTACGTACTGCGGACTCGTCCCGTTTGGGAGCGACAGGCGACGGGTGTGCCGTATACGTCGGACAAAACAGTAGCGGAAGTGCGGCAAGTGTGCGGCGCGCGCGGGCTGGAGTAATTTTCCCGTCGCTCTGCTGCTGCTGCTGCTGCTGCTGCCGCCGCCGAGTCCCCCGGGGGAGCCACCGCCGCCGGATCGGCGTCGCCTCGCTTCCCTTATCGGAGCGGCAGTGCCGGCAGGTTTGCGGTGCGAGCCGCGCCGCGCCGCTGGAAAAACCGGAACCGGGACAACGCGGAGACCGCAGCCGCCTCCAGCAGTCACTGCAGAGTTCGCCGGCCACCCGCTGTGCGCTCGCGACCGACCGCGCTCACTTCAGAGCCCCAGCGAGAATACTGATTGGTTTCAACTGCGCAGCGTCGAGACAGGTCATCCGCTGTTCTCCGTTAGCGCTCACACACCTTACTTTACATGTGCGCCCAAGTACTGTCGTTGAAGTGTTGTTCCTATCAATGGACTGTACTAATAAAAATGAATTTCAGCTTATCGAGATAACACAACTGTTCTAGTAAGACAAAGTACCCCAGATCGTTACGAATTAACTAAATATTATGCGCATTCGGCCGCGCAACGGTAAGTGTCAACTTTCAGACTAGTCATAGGGGATTACCGTTGCTGACCTACCATGAAAGTGTGCAAATTTAGGAATGCGTCAAGATTCATAACGAAATTCAGTTATAAATCATTCAGTGCCACACGTAAGTTAATTCAATTATTGACAGAAGCGGAAGGAAGGCAGTAACAAGTATGAAATTCTACAAGAGTTTCATATTGACATCCACAGGGTGCCAGTACAGAATAATGAGGCGACAAAACTCATGAGATAGCGATGTGCACACACACGGATGGCTGTATTATCGCATTCACAAGGTGTAGAAGAGTGGTGCATAGGAGTAGCTGTCATTTAATAGGTTCCACAACGAAACATTGTCTCGAAATTTGGTACAAATCCGAAGAAATTTTGGTCGTATGTAAAGTACACAAGTTTAGGCGATCTCTGTAATAGTGAAGTTAACAAGAGTACAAGCACGAGATTTTCAGTAGAAAACACGAGATAAGAAGATAGAGCTCGCGACTTTCACCACCCCTATCACATTTCTCTCCTTCAAGAGCTGCATGGAAACGATTATGAGAATCGTGCTAACTCCTGTACATGGGCATTAAGACAAGACAGTCTAGATGTAACATGTATCATGTTTAGTCGTGAAGCTACATTTACCAACCATGGCCAGGTAAATCGCCAAAAAATGCACCATTGGTCTGTCGACAGTCTCCCTTGGCTTCGTCAGGCGGAACGTCAGTGTCCACGGAATGTAAACAAGTGGTGCGGGATATGAACCATCTGTTCATAGGCTCGTGTTTCACTTGCGGACCGCTGAGTGTCCACAGGTATCTCAGCTTCCTAACGGACCATCTTCCTCGGATGCTAGAAGACTTTCCTCTGCAGACTAGGACGAACTTGTGGTACCAACATTATTGGCGTCCAGCCCATAGAGCACGAAGTACTGCAGTATGTCTTCACGAATTGTTTCCAAATCGTTGGATTCGACGCAGAGGACCTGTACTTTGGCCGGCCCGTTACACAGGTTTGACGACTGTAGACTTTTTTCTATGGGCAAAGCTGAAAGACGCTGTCTACGAGGGTTGGAACTTAAATAGTGGCAACTATTTATTCACAACCGATATAAAATAGCTACGTGTTTGCATCTGTTACTACCCTTCAAAGTATTTACCAGGGTTGTGTAGAATCCGTTGCCAGCGATTTAGAAGGCGTAGTATACCTTTAGCAGAGCCTGTTCTGTTGATGCTGCGAATGGAGCGGTCTGCTGCCTGTCGAATCTCTGGAACAGTTCTGAAGCGAATGCCACGAAGTGGTTCCTTCATCTTCGCAATCAAATCAGAGTCACAAGGACTTAAGTCCGGGGAGTATGGTGGATGGTACAGTACTTCCCAATCCCACTGACCGAACAGAGCAGCCACAGCTTAGGCTGTATGTGCCCGCGCGTTGTCGTGCAAAATGATGAGTGGGTTGCGCAGAAAGTGTCGCCGCTTCTTTCGCAAAGCAGGTAGCAGGTGATGCTCAAAAAACGAACAGTAATACTGTGCGTTGACTGTCAGCCGTGGAGAAACGTAATGTATTAGGATAACATCATAAGAGTCGTACACGAGAATCACCATACTGGGCTCTGACCCATTTTCGATTTTCGCGGCGACTCATAAAGACGGCATTCGTTGGATTGGTGTTTCTGTTTTGGCTTCGTGGCATTCGCTTCAAAACTGTTTCAGAGATTTGATAGGCAGTAGACTGCTCCATAGGTACCATCAACGGAACAGGCTCTGCTAACGGTATACTACGCGTTCACATCGCTGGCAACAGGTTCTACACAGCGCTGGTGACTACTTTGAAGAACAGTAACAGGTGCAAACATGTAACTCTTTTGTATCGGTTGTGAATAAACAGTTGCCAAGTGGCTATTTAACCCTCTAACGGTAAGGCTGGGGTTGGATCCGACCCCAGCGAGTCTGTTTTGTTTATAACTCCCCACTCCCTTTTCTGAGAGCGCTGTGGTTCCAGATACCCTACCAGCCAGTCGTCCCGAGAACGCCGAGGAGGCCACGTCAGTCTGGTGAGTGACCTGCAGCTACCCTCTCTATCCGAAACCTACATTACCCGCGCTCGGGTTGGATCCGACCCCACCTTACTGTTTACGTCACACTTATTAGTTTCTGTTGTGGGGAGGATTCAACCCCATATTGATGTTTATATTACATCTAAGTTTTGTTTTCTCTTCTAGTATCTTACTAAAATGGCGAATCAATTCCTTAGAACTCATGAGGAGATATACAACGAGTTTCTCCGACAGGAGGCTGAGTCAGAGGATGGCGACAATATCGATGCAGAAAGCTGTTCAGAAACCACCTATTACATTATGTGTACAAAGACATTTATTATTGAGAACTTTATATTTCGAAACTGCTGACACTATAATTATTTTCTACAAGTAGTAAGAGATGTTTCTCATTTAGTTCCTATCTTTAGAATTTCTAAAGCATTCAAGTTCGTAGTTAATGACTGAATCTATTGATTTTTACTATGTTTTCAATAATTTTATAGAGAACATTTCTATTAAGGTATTTTTTTGTAATCAAGTTCCTATTTTTTTCCAAAGTACTTTATATTCTAACTTATTGACTATAAAAATAAAAAACTTGATATAACAAATATTATATGTGTTTAATTGATAATAAAACTTTTTCCTCTTATTCATTTTTTATTTTACCCCGAAAAATCGATATTTGGAGGGTGAGGTCTAAACCAACCCCACCTTACCGTTTATGTCAGGAAACTTCACCTTACCGTTAGAGGGTTAAGTTCCAACCATCGTGTAAGGACAAGAAAATGCGTGTGAAATCTTATGGGACTTAACTGCTAAGGTCATCAGTCCCTAAGCTTACACACTATTTAACTTAAATTATCCTAAGGACAAACACACACACCCATGCCCGAAGGAGGATTCGAACCTCCGCAGGGACCAGCCACACAGTCCATGACTGCAGCGCCTTAGACCGCTTTTTTTCTCATTTTGTTCGCTTTTGTTCGTTGCATCTGCTCGGGGCGGACGTCGTAAGACATCCGTTTAAGTTCGTTGATGATCGATTAACTCAGTTTTCTTTTATTACAGAGGACACGTAACCCTCTGACCGAACACGCTGAGCTACCACGCCGGATCAAACATTACCAAATTGCTCTCGTTGTTCATATTACATTTAAAAAAGACTCATGTTATCAGGCCGCTAATGAAATGGGAACTACGGTTCGGCTAATCCCGCGCGGCTTGTAGGGACATACCAGCTGCACTTGATATGCAACGACGCATTACTGCAGCCTGCTCGGACATCTCCGCTTAAGTGTTAGCACGTGAACACCGGTCGTTCCATACCAGACTGGAAGCCTATAATGGTCAATTGTCTCGTTACTGGTCAGAATCCACATAGCTGAAGTATGTAATTGTGTTGTTGTTTAGCGTGCGCTACCACAAGTACTGTACTAGTCCCTACGTGTGAACTTTTCAAAATATGATCTCTAACAACTCGCTCTAGAATCCCGCAAGAAACACCACTGACATTCTAATTTGCCCTACTTTTAGTTTATTCATGTCAATGGGCATTTTTCCACTTAAAAAGTGTACGTTACGACAAAAAATGTATGTTATTCGAGTCTGTTGATTCGCTAAAATACGAGTCCCTGTCAGGAAGTTTCAGTACGAGCGCCTGTCTACCAAGCCATTCTGTGAAAACTGCACGTCAATAGAACTTTCTATTCATCTACATCTACATCTACATGATTACTCTGCAATTCACATTTAAGTGCTTGGCAGAGGGTTCATCGAACCATAATCATACCATCTCTCTACCATTCCAGCGCTCGGGAAAAACGAACACCTAAACATTTCTGTTCGACCTCTGATTTCTCTTATTTTATTTTGATGATCATTCCTACCTATGTAGGTTGGGCTCAACAAAATATTTTCACATTCGGAAGAGAAAGTTGGTGACTGAAATTTCATAAATAGATCTCGTTGCGACGAAAAACGTCTTTGCTTTAATGACTTCCATCCCAACTCGCGTATCATATCTGCCACACTCTCTCCCCTGTTACGTGATAATACAAAACGAGCTTCCCTTTTTTCCACCCTTTCGATGTCCTCCGTCAATCCCACCTGGTAAGGATCCCACACCGCGCAGCAATATTCTAACAGAGGACGAACGAGTGTAGTGTAAGCTGTCTCTTTAGTGGACTTGTTGCATCTTCTAAGCGTCCTGCCAATGAAACGAAACCTTTGGCTCGCCTTCCCCACAATATTATCTATGTGGTCTTTCCATCTGAAGTTGTTCGTAATTTTATCACCCAGGTACTTAGTTGAATTGACAGCCTTGAGAATTGTACTATTTATCGAGTAATCGAATTCCAAAGGATTTCTTTTGGAACTCATGTGGATCACCTCACACTTTTCGTTATTTAGCGTCAACTGCTACCTGCCACACCATACAGCAATCTTTTCTAAATCGCTTTGCAAATGATACTGGTCTTCGGATGACCTTACTAGACGGTAAATTACAGCATCATCTGCGAACAACCGAAGAGAACTGCTCAGATTGTCACCCAGGTCATTTATATAGATCAGGAACAGCAGAGGTCCCAGGACGCTTGCCTGGGAAACACCTGATATCACTTCAGTTTTACTCGATATTTGGTGTGAAAGTTCTATGTGATTCACTTGTATTGTAGGTCTTGAAGACGGTCGTCATAGACCGAAATTAATTACCCTGGCTTGAAAACTATGGTCTGTAACTGAAGCAGATTTAAAACAACCGTCCCTGGACCACTGTTTGAGTTTTGCCGCGGCTACGCCGCAGCTCCAGAAATTGTGATACATACTGCATATACTTTTTCCTAGTATTACAGAACAAATAATTTTATACATACATAGAGCGTGGGAAGCACGACATCACACCCGTGCTCCTCCCGTCCTCGTAGCCGCAGAATATTCGCCTCCCACGTGCTGGTAATCCACTCACCTGCAACATAAAAGCCTCTGGTGAATCGACAGTTGAGATGTGATCGCGCCCAGACATCATTTTTAATCTCGCCTCTGAAAGCAACGTGTAGCACGGGCACTGGACCGATGCGTGCGAATGGCGACCCCTTAAGCGCGGAGTCACGACCGACCTGCTGTAGCAATCAGTCACGTCCGCGTACGTGCGTCCTTTATCCTCCGTCGATGCACATGTCGGCCTGCGCATCGGAAGACAAAGCCGCGGCGCGTTCGCTGGAAGGAAAAATACGGCCCGACTGCCGTTCCGAGGAACGGCGCCGAAAAACAGGTTAATGTATCACTCGCGGACGGTGCCAAGAACCCAGCCGATGGCGTCCGCGGTGTTTCTTCACTACGCGCTTCCCGAAATCCACCTGAGACTCGAGACGTGATAAATTTCGACGTGCCTAGGAGGCGGCTCGCAAATCTTAAAGACATAAATTTCGCAGTGGTTTCCTCGCAACTTGACGACAGCAAACGTGGCCGTGAGAGCAGCCGCCCCTCAGCCTTGAAGAAACTCTGAGCATTGCTTGCGCTCATAACCAGGTTTATGTCCGGATTTTTTTTTTCCCTTTCTGCCACGATATTTATCTCCTAGCCCATTCTCTAATTCGGTGGAATACAGTTTATTAACTTAGTGTTTCCCAGCAAAACAAACTCTATAACGACACGCAATAGTGATACTAGTAAGATGTTATTGATCAATTAAGTGGTGTTACTTAAATTTGATTACAGTTTGGTGATGTAGTCAAAGTTAGTACGGGCTCTGGTAGCTAACTACATAAAAATATCTTATTCTTCACTTTAGCAATTAGGCTAAAAACATGTTCTGTATTCACTCCGCCGGCCGCGGTGGTCTAGCGGTTCTAGGCGCTCAGTCAGGAACCGCGCGACAGCTACGGTCGCAGGTTCGAATCCTGCCTCGGGCATGGATGTGTGTGATGTCCTTAGGTTACTTAGGTTTAAGTAGTTCTAAGTTCTAGGGGACTTATGACCACAGATGTTGAGTCCCATAGTGCTCAGAGCCATTTGAATCATTTTTTTGTATTCACTCCAGACATATTTCTCGTTGTCTGCCAAAGCTTTTACGTGCTCAGGATTTTATTACTTCTTTTCACAAATTCATCGTTACTCACTGTTTCGTTATGTTTCCATTTTTACGAACTTTATGGTTTCCCTCTTTTGTTGATCACATTTCCAATGTTGTTCAAGCGTCATTATTCCTTCTGTAGGCTCTCGAGGTTGACTTTATTCTCTGTTTTTCTTATTCATCCAATGTCCCCCGAAATATCATGTTTCGATACTGAAGTATCTGTTACTTTAAAGATATGAATTTCATCTCTGTACTTGCTTTTTGTATACGTTTCATGCCGTACAATGCCAAATATGTGATTTGACGTATTTTGTTGATTCCGTGTTTACAGCTCAACTCACAACCTAAGGTGCTAATGTAACACCTGTTCCATAAGTGGTTCATAGACAACTATTTGGAAAAGTACTAGATAGTTTCTCCGCATGTCATAAATTTCAATTTCTTATTTGTTATTTTTGATTTGGGAATACTACATAATTAATCTTATCAGTGTATATAATATTATAGGTCAGTTTGAAGCAACATTTAGCTATACGTAGTCAACTTAGCACCTACGTCTTTTTTTCTGGTGTAACCGTATCCCCAGAACTTTCTCATTCTTCTATTGCTGTGAATATTTGTATGGACGTATGTATGTATCTATGTATGTATGTACACATATACGTGTGTATATTCCAGCGTACCTCTGGGACGCCTGAGATGATTTCAACCAAAGCACATGCGTATCTGACGCACCATCGGTAGGACTGTGAAAAGGGTAACAAGAAGAAATTGCACACGGACTACATTACTATAGAATCCACAGTTTTGAGGTATCTGTCTTATTTAGTGACAGTTCTGAGGACATTTAAGTTCTGGGTTTGAGAGTGGTGTCACCGGCCGAGGTGGGCGAGCGGTTCTAGGCGCTTCAGTCTGGAACCGCGCGACCGCTACGGTCGCAGGGTCGAATCCTGCCTCGGGCATGGATGTGTGTGATGTCCTTAGGTTAGTTAGGTTTAAGTAGTTCTAAGTCCTAGCGGACTGATGACCTCAGATGTTAAGTCCCATAGTGCTCAGAGCCATTTAAACCACTTTTTGAGAGTGGTGTCAAGAAGGGGTGAAATGAGAAGCATAACTCTGGATGGTATACATGGTGATAACTGAAAATGTGAGCCAGACTGCGAAAGCAACCGCTTATCGGAGCCAATGACCTTAAGCACCGGACCACACAACTATTATTTCCGAAGACTACTACTGAAAGGGTCCTGTAGCCACCATTCATTAGTCCGGTAGCCCATTTTCACTAGTATTTCTCTTTCCTTCCTTGTTTCTCTTTTCTCATAATTATCAGAGTGGTGTGATTGAATGAATGTGGTTGTGTGTCACGTTGCTAGACGGTGGCGTAGTCTGCTGCAGAAAGTCTGCGATAGTCGTACAGATTCAGCAGCAGTTGTACAGAATAGCCAACTCGCGTAGTGGTCTAGTCGGCAAAGAGGTTTTCGCTACTTGTGAGAAATCCACCTGCGTTATGTTGGTGGCGGAAATGGCATCTTTGGGTTTTCCGGGCCACGCGGAGCGTGGAAGAGGCTGGAGAAGCGGGAGGCAGTCTGCCGCCGGTACGGGAAGCGTCCACAGCTGTGCTCCAGTCGAAGAAGGGTGAGTTAGACTGACCGCGTGGCGCGTTGTTACTCGGCGAGGGGAGAGCTGTTAGTGTTGTGTCGATTCCCTAAGGTCTCGACACAATGAGTGGCTAGGTGCACGCGAAACTAACGCAGACGGGCGTAAATTCTGAAACAGGAGACTGGATGAAAAACTATAAAGAAAAGAAGAGAGATTGTCATCTACTTAACTTTTAATGATGTTCTTCTTGTTGAAATACATCTCTTGCATAGTAGTAAGCAATTAGCAATGATACACATGGCGCCTTGCTAGGTAGTAGCGATGGACTAGCTGAAGGCTATTTAATCTGTCTCTCGGCAATTGAGAGGAATACTTGGTAGGTCTAGTCGCAAGCTATGTCGTCCGTACAACTGGGGCGAGGTCAAGTCCGTGTCTTGTGACCTGCCATGTGGTGGCGCTAGGTTTGCGATTACATAGTGGCGACACGCGGGTCCGACATGTACTACAGGACCGCGGCCGATTTAAGTTACCACCTAGCAAGTGTGGTGTCTAGCGGTGACACCACATTCCTCCCCCGCAAATCGGCGAACGGTCGTGAGATAAGGCTTCCGCCCGCCGTGGGGAGGACCCCATGTTGACGTATGCGATGAGGCGGGGAGCCTAACAACAGGCGAGGCTGTGCCACCCGCACCCGGCCATTCGGTCCGAGGGGAGCTAGGAAACGCCTGCAAACCTAGTCCAGGGTGCACGTCAACATGAGGTGTATGCGCACGTAATGAGACAGAAGGGTCGACCTCCATGTGGTCGGAGCACCCGACGGGCGAAGACGACATCTGGTCCGGAGCGGGCAAGAGGTCCATGGCGGAGGACGGCTGGTCACGGGAAGCAAGCGGCGGCGCGTGACCCAGGGAGGCGCGAGGCGGCTGCAGCGAAGCGTCCGCTGCTGGCGGCGCCGGCGGCGGCTGCGGCGGCGCGACGCCATGAGGCAAAATGGAAGGCAGCGTCGGGAACACCTGGGGATGAGGCGAGCCAGTAGATGGGTCCCCAGGGCGCTGACCCGACGGCTCCGTCGCTGAAAGCAGACGGGGAGCGGCAGAACCCAGGCGACGACAGAGGCGCAGCTGATTGAGATGCCGACGCACCTCACCAGAGGCCCCCAAAACCAAATACATCGCGCGGCCGAGGCAGCGAAGAATGCGCCCTGCGAGCCAACGCTGTGAACCGCGATAGTTGCGATAATAGACAACGTCGCCAGGAGCAAAAGCAGGAGTCTGCCGCTGCACAGGAACCTGATGCGGCGGATGCAACAAAGACATCAGAGTTCGATGAGGACGACCATGGAGCAATTCAGCCGGCGAGCGAAAGATAGCAGACAAGGCTTGGATGGTGGCAGAAGACGTCGTGGAAGACATCCGGACAACAAAAGGAAAATTACTGAAAGCATCGACCACAACCAACCATCGAGCATTCCAGAATGGACCAGCAAAATCGATGTGCAAGCGTTGCCAAGGGGAAGTGGCTTTCGGCCATGCAAAGAATTTCCGCGGCGGTGCGGATTGTTGTGCGGCACACGCCACGCAAGAGGAGCACATATTCGTAATCGCAGCATCGATTCCGAACCAAGTACAGTGCTGACGAGCAAGTTGTTTCGTACGCACTATACCCCAATGTCCTTGGTGAAGAAGCTTTAAGACAGAGGACTGTAACGAACGTGGGACCACGACTCGGGATTGATCATTATCGGAACGCAACAACAAAACACCACGTCGGACAAAAAGTCTCTCCCTGTGAGCAAAAAAACGGCGAACCAAAGGATCCTCGATCCGTGACTTTGACAAGGGCCATTGCGTAGCAACAAAACGCAAAACAGTAGCAAGGACAGGGTCAGCAGCTGTGGCTGTAGCTACACGACGAAAATCAATCGGAAACGATGCGACCACGTCATCGGCTTCCGAATCAATGAACATGCAAGCAAGTTCGGAAGAATCGAATGCTTTATCCTCAGCAACAGGCAAACGGGACAACGCATCAGCGTTGCCGTGCTTAGCAGTGGACCGATACAAGATATCGTAGCGGTACTGCGAGAGAAAAAGTGACCAGCGAATGAATTTCTGCGCTGTACGTGGAGGTACAGGCTTGTTCGGATGAAAAAGCGATGTCAAAGGCTTGTGGTCCGTGATGATGGTAAAGTGACGACCATACAAGAAGTCATGGAACTTGGTAACACCAAACACTAGAGCTAAAGCTTCTTTCTCTATTTGTGAATAATTTCTTTGCGCAGATGAGAGCAATTTGGACGCAAAGGCAATAGGGCGATCATGCGAGCCATCCTTGTGCGCAAGCACAGCACCGATCCCGAAATCCGAGGCATCTACCATCAACAAAAGGGGTTTTCGGGGATCGAATGGCGTAAGGCAAGTATTTGAAAGTAACGCCGATTTCAAATGGCGAAAGGCGCGTTCGCATTCCGTCGTCCAGACGAACGGAACACCTTTACGGCGTAAGCGATGAAGCGGAGCTGAAATGGAAGAAGCATTGCGCACAAATCGATTATAATAATTTACCTTACCCAGCACACTCTGTAGCTGTTTTAAGTTCTGCGGTGACGGCAAGTCCTGAATGGCACGAAGGTGCTCTGGACTCGGATGTATACCTTGGGCGTTAAGGACATGGCCCAGGTACGGTAAGTCACGAGCAAAAAACACACATTTGTCCTTCCTCAAGCGAAGACCATTCTGACGCAAGACCTGAAATAATGTCCGGAGATTCTGCAAATGTTCGGCTTCTGTCTTTCCTGAGATCACAATATCGTCCAGATAGTTTGCAGCAGTAGGGACCGACGCACAAATAGTTTGTAAATATTGCTGAAATAAAGCAGGGGCGGATGCACACCCGAATGGCAGTCTTTTGAAGCGATACAAGCCAAGATGCGTGTTTACCACTAAGACGCGCTGGGATTCTTCGTCCACAGGTATTTGCAAGTACGCATCTGCTAGGTCCAATTTTGAAAAATATTTTCCCGGGCACAGTTTGTCAAAAAGATCTTCCGGGCGGGGCAAAGGAAAAGTAGCAGTCACAAGTTGTGGATTCACAGTTGCTTTGAAGTCCACACAAAGTCTCAATTTTCCGGAAGGTTTTGGCAAAATTACTAAGGGTGAAGCCCAGAGAGAAGCCTGCACACGTTCAATTACACCTTGAGATTCTAAATCGTGCAATGTTCTTGCGACCTCATCACGCAATGCGTGGGGAACATTGCGCGCTCTGAAAAATTTCGGTTGCGCGTTGTCTTTCAGTTCCAAATGCGCTTCATAGTTCTTAGCGCAACCAAGGCCCGGTGCAAAAATGTCTGCAAATTCTTCACAAAGACTAGAAACACTGGCGGAAGGCACAGTCTGATTCACTGATAGGACCTGATTCACTATAGACAAATTAAACAATTGAAACAAATCTAAACCAAACAAGTTCACGGCACTAGAGGAACGAAGAACATAAAATGACACAAGTTTTGTCTGTCCCTTGTATGTTGCAATAAGGCTGCACTGTCCTAACACAGGTATGTGCTGTCCTGAGTAACTAGTTAACGTAACATTTGCGGCACGCAATGGCGGGGCGCCCAGTTGTTTGTACGTGTCGTGATTGAGCAAGGAAACTGCAGCTCCGGTATCGAGCTGGAATGGTATCACTTTTCCTGCAAAGTCTAAGTCCACAAAAAGTTTATTGTCTTGTTGACGACAAGAGCGACTGTCACGTGCAACTTGAACTGATACAGGTACAGAAGCACTTGCGACTTTACGGGATTTCCTTCGACGTCGACACACACTTTGGGTGGGACGAACACAGTCACTGTTAGCTAAAGTGTCACTGGACGGGTGGGCATGAACTACATGAATGTCCATGGGCGAAGGTCCACGAGCCTGATTGTCCTGGGTTCGATTCCGGCGCGAAGCAAAAGGCCTGGAATTATTGCGAGTGTCTGATCTAAGCTTTTTCTGGCAAACACTTTGTACATGTCCTTTCTTGTGACAGTAAAAGCAAATAGCTTGGCGTGACGGGCAATTTTCACGCGAATGTCTAGTTGCACACCGCGGGCAAGATTTCACTGCATTTGCTTGCGTACGCGGCGCACGTGGTTGCAAGCTAGGCTGCCGCAGCGAAGTCGGGCGCGAGGGCCGCTTAGCGTCCCGTGCACCGGGCCCGGCGGGCCGATTAATGTGACACACTGCTGGCGAAGTGTCAAATGATTCCTGAGCAAAGTCAAGTGTGTCTTGCCTGTCCAATATGTCCATCACTTGTTGCAGGGAGGGATTAACTAGTTTCAAAATCTGTTCCCTTATGCGAACATCAGAAACGTTCTGTGCAATTGCATCACGCACCATAGTATCTGAATATGGGAGGCCACATTCACAGGCAAACGCGCAGTCTCTAGTAAGTCCTTGCAAAGTTGCTACCCACTCCCTATTAGTCTGACCGGCCGTACGTTTCGTACGAAAAAACGTATACCGTTTGGCAACCACATTTACTGTTTCTTTGAAATAGGCATCTAAAGCCGACAAAATTTCTTCGTAGGACAGAGTTGCGACGTCGCGTCGGGGAAACAATTTCACTATCACACGGTAGGTAGACACACCGACACAAGAAAGCAAAAACGGCTGCCGCTCTTTACCTTGAATTCCATAAGCAGTGAGGTGGAAGTTGAACTGATCGGCCCACTCAGTCCAGCTTTCGGTTGTGGCTTCAAAGGGCCTAAATGGCGGTGCGACAGCGTTGTGTGGCTGCGGTAGCGATGAAGCGGCGGGTGCCGCATCGGTTTGCAGCGCACGTTGACCCTGGACGAGCTGTCCAAGGGCTTCCAATAACGCCTGCGTCTGCTGATTCTGCAAGCGAAAAAATTCGGACAGTACATCTGGAGAATGCGGCGAAGCCATGACACAAGCAAATTAGAGCAAGTATAACACAAAGACTGCAACGTGGGCGCGGCATCCCATCCTCGTCGCCAAAATATTGTTGTGTCGATTCCCTAAGGTCTCGACACAATGAGTGGCTAGGTGCACGCGAAACTAACGCAGACGGGCGTAAATTCTGAAACAGGAGACTGGATGAAAAACTATAAAGAAAAGAAGAGAGATTGTCATCTACTTAACTTTTAATGATGTTCTTCTTGTTGAAATACATCTCTTGCATAGTAGTAAGCAATTAGCAATGATACACATGGCGCCTTGCTAGGTAGTAGCGATGGACTAGCTGAAGGCTATTTAATCTGTCTCTCGGCAATTGAGAGGAATACTTGGTAGGTCTAGTCGCAAGCTATGTCGTCCGTACAACTGGGGCGAGGTCAAGTCCGTGTCTTGTGACCTGCCATGTGGTGGCGCTAGGTTTGCGATTACATAGTGGCGACACGCGGGTCCGACATGTACTACAGGACCGCGGCCGATTTAAGTTACCACCTAGCAAGTGTGGTGTCTAGCGGTGACACCACAGTTAGCTTCTGGTCTCGCTTTTCAAATCTGGAAGATTGCTTAGCCTTGTCGCAGCAAGGAATGCAAAACTTTGGCAGATTTTTCTTTTAGCAAATTTCTGTAGCAGACTTGGATCCGCCGGAAGAGCGCCACACAAAGGTGTCGATAAGAAGTGAGCCCTCGCTTCTGTATGAATGTCTGTTTGCTTTCAGCTGTGCCTGCATAAGCTTTCACCTTTCTAAATATTTAGAGCTTTGCCTTCTCGTAAATTCGTGGGGAGCCAACCACGTGGTAGAACATTATAGTTGTTGGGCTACCGGCATCACTAACTGTCCGATCGCATGTTTGTTTTAGATAATGTTAACATGATTGTGTGATGTGATATTGTTGGAATCTGGGCACTATACCTAGAAATTGTGTCTCCACAAACCACGTGTTATTAGGAATCGTGTACAGGCCTCACATCCTTATCTTAGGAATAAATGATTTTATCTACAATTTTCTCTTGTGTTCCGAGATTACGTTTTTGCATCTAAGCCACTCACCTCGTAGCTTTCCCGTTAGCACATCCAATGAGTTTCCTTATGCACAGGTCCAGTGATTAGTCTCCCCTTGTATTTCGTAACAAATTCTTTATGTTAAGTCTTATTCTCAGGTGTGTTGCTGGGAGCTGATCTTATGCAGTGTTCATGCATTTTCTATTTTATTTTAAATGTCTGATTGTCGTGAACAGTGCACGGGGAACACTATTAATTACATCGTATCCCCTATGAGCGACATCACAACGTATGCATTTTTGTGAGTTTTTGGTCTGTGATCAAATTAATTTATTTTCCGACTCGACCAAATCTTTGATTTGTTGTATGGTTAGAGTCGGTGGCGACCCTACTCTTCTCACGTTAATTTCATAAGCAATAAGTATTTCCATTCCCAATAATAAGGAATAACCCGTAGTAACAGGTTAGTTACACTACCAGAGATTCTGCTACGGGGTAAGCATATCTGAAATATTTGGACTGACATCGCCATTGATTCCACCCAAATTAATCTTTTCATTTCTTTCCAATGCAGCAAAATTACTTTCATAACTCTAACGCTGGAAGAACAGGGTGTCGGAAAAGACTTTCCCTTATTACATAAATTGATAACTCAGGCTAGATACAAATATAAAACTTGTGTCGAATTGTTTACAACTCTCAAAGTTTTTTTCTGTTTTAGGTTCGCAGTTCGTAAGTAGTGGATGAGGTGCAGTGCCCAAGAAGCCATGTTAACCAATCAGGAGAAGGCACAGTGGGTCCTGTGGTAACATGAGACACGATCACCAACCACAGTGCAGAGACACTTCCAGACAACATTTGGAAGGAATCCGCCTGATGTCAAGAGCATTAAAGCCTGGTATGAGAAGTTCAAGAACACAGGATCGGTTGCTGGCCTTCCGAGGTCTGGTCGACCAAGAACCTCAGCAGACAGAGTGGATGCTGTAAGGCAGTCTTTTCTGCGAACTCCGAAGAAATCGGTGCGCAGGGCCTCAAGTGAATTACAGATCCTAAAAAGCTCTCTCCACGACATTTTACACAAACGTTTATTGTTTCGTGCATACAAAGTGCAAATCGTTCAGGCCTTGTTGCCTAATGACAGCACACGTCCATATGACTTTGCGGTCGAAATGCTATCACGTATTGAGGACGATAATGGTTATCTCAGACGAATTACGTTTTCCGACGAAGCAACCTTTTTTGTCAGTGAAGTAGTGAATCGCCATAATGTGCGCATTTGGGGTTCACAACACCCTGGCGAGGTCATGGAGTGCACCAGAGGCAGTCCAAAGGTGAATGCTTGGTGTGCGCTATTGCACGATCGAATTATCGGGCCTTTCGTCTTCACTGAGGCTACCATCACATCTGCAGTGTATCTGGACATGTTGCAACTGTATGCTTTCCTCAGCTGCTTCAGTATCACCCCTATGTCTTGTTTCAGCAAGACGGTGCACCGCCTCATTGTGGTTTGGACGTCCGTGTCTATCTCGATATGACCTTTCCTGGGCGATGGATTGGCCGTGATGGGTCAACGGTTTGTCCTCCACGCTCTCCTGAAATAGCCCCATTAGACTTCTTTTTATGGGGTCTACCGAACACGTGTACCAGATCTTGAAACCGTGCTGCAATGGGTAACCACAGTCGTTGAATCGATCCCTCCAGTGATGTTGGCTAATGTGTGGACGGAAATTGAATATCGTCTAGATGTGCTACGTGCTACCAAGGGTGCTCATGTGGAAGTTAACGGATGTGTGAAAAAAACTTTGATAATTTGTAAACAATTAAACACCAGTTTCATATTTGTATCTTACTTCTAGCCTGGGTTATAAATTTACGTAATCAAAAAAATGGTTCAAATGGCTCTGAGCACTATGGAACTCAACTGCTGAGGTCATAAGTCCCCCAGAACTTAGAACTACTTAAACCTAACTAACCTAAGGACAACACACACATGCATGCCCGAGGCAGGATTCGAACCTGCGACCGTAGCGGTCGCGCGGTTCCAGACTGTAGCGCCAGAACCGCTCGGCCACCAGCGGCCGGCTACTTAATCAGGGAAAGACTTTTCGGATACCCTGTAATTTTAACCAAATTGGTACAAATGTGACTTACTATCTGGAAAATA
Organism: Schistocerca nitens; assembly: GCF_023898315.1. Classification (NCBI taxonomy): domain Eukaryota; kingdom Metazoa; phylum Arthropoda; class Insecta; order Orthoptera; family Acrididae; genus Schistocerca; species Schistocerca nitens. Next base: position 20,134,509 of record NC_064619.1, read on the forward strand.
AATTAGTATGAGACTATGGCGCCTTGTACATTCCCAGGAAAGGTGACGTGAGGAGTAAAGCATATCTCTGGACACCATGGAGGAATTTCAACGAAAAATAACGCATACATAGCTTACAATCTTAGAAAAAACTTCAGTTTGTGTTGGTGTATTACCAGTTTCTCCAGTAAGTCAATATTTCTTTCAATGTTTTCTTTATGCAGGAAAGTGCAGGCTTCCAAACGCACTAAAATTTCAGTACAAACGGGAGAATGAAGTTAACAAATCTGTTTATATCCCACATCAACAGATGGCTATCGTAACATATCCAAAATGCACGTTTTAGGAGAGGGTAATAACAAAACTAACAACAATATCGGCGAATAAGAGCAGACATTACCAAGTAATTGCCTAAAACACAATATCAAACTTAGGTTGAACCAACTCAACAGTTAGGTCAGGAGTCCACTACACGCAACATGCGGCTACACGGGTAGCAGGGGTTGTGTGGCGTGGGCTGGGCGGTTTTTTAGGTTAGATGGCCTTGGGCAAGTACAGAAAGGGCAACAGCCTCAACGGGTGCAGGGCAAAGTCAGGACATGCGGGGACCAAGCAGCAATCGGTATTGTAATTGTAAACTGTCGAAGCTGCGTTGGTAAAGTACCGGAACTTCAAGCGCTGATAGAAAGCACCGAAGCTGAAACCGTTATAGGTGCAGAAAGCTGGCTGAAGCCAGAGATAAATTCTGACGAAATTTTTACAAAGGTACAGACGGTGTTTAGAAAGGATAGATTGCATGCAACCGGTGGTGGAGTGTTCGTCGCTGTTAGTAGTAGTTTATCCTGTAGTGAAGTAGAAGTGGATAGTTCCTGTGAATTATTATGGATGGAGGTTACACTCAACAACCGAGCTAGGTTAATAATTGGCTCCTTTTACCGACCTCCCGACTCAGCAGCATTAGTGGCAGAACAACTGAGAGAAAATTTGGAATACATTTCACATAAATTTTCTCAGCATGTTATAGTCTTAGGTGGAGATTTCAATTTATCAGATATAGACTGGGACACTCAGATGTTTAGGACGGGTGGTAGGGACAGAGCATCGAGTGACATTATACTGAGTGCACTATCCGAAAATTACCTCGAGCAATTAAACAGAGAACCGACTCGTGGAGATAACTTCTTGGACCTACTGATAACAAACAGACCCGAACTTTTCGACTCTGTATGTGCAGAACAGGGAATCAGTGATCATAAGGCCGTTGCAGCATCCCTGAATATGGAAGTTAATAGGAATATAAAAAAGGGAGGAAGGTTTATCTGTTTAGCAAGAGTAATAGAAGGCAGATTTCAGACTACCTAACAGATCAAAACGAAAATTTCTGTTCCGACACTGACAATGTTGAGTGTTTATGGAAAAAGTTCAAGGCAATCGTAAAATGCGTTTTAGACAGGTACGTGCCGAGGAAAACTGTGAGGGACGGGAAAAACCCACCGTGGTACAACAACAAAGTTAGGAAACTACTGCGAAAGCAAAGAGAGCTTCACTCCAAGTTTAAACGCAGCCAAAACCTCTCAGACAAACAGAAGCTAAGCGATGTCAAAATTAGCGTAAGGAGGGCTATGCGAGAAGCGTTCAGTGAATTCGAAAGTAAAATTCTATGTACCGACTTGACAGAAAATCCTAGGAAGTTCTGGTCTTACGTTAAATCAGTAAGTGGCTCGAAACAGCATATCCAGACACTCCGGGATGATGATGGCATTGAAACAGAGGATGACACGCGTAAAGCTGAAATACTAAACACCTTTTTCCAAAGCTGTTTCACAGAGGAAGACCGCACTGCAGTTCCTTCACTAAATCCTCGCACAAACGAAAAAATGGCTGACATCGAAATAAGTGTCCAAGGAATAGAAAAGCAACTGGAATCACTCAACAGAGGAAAGTCCACTGGATCTGACGGGATACCAATTCGATTCTACACAGAGTACGCGAAAGAACTTGCCCCCCTTCTAACAGCCGTGTACCGCAATCTCTAGAGGAACGGAAGGTTCCAAATGATTGGAAAAGAGCACAGGTAGTCCCAGTCTTCAAGAAGGGTCGTCGAGCAGATGCGCAAAACTATTGACCTATATCTCTGACGTCGATCTGTTGTAGAATTTTAGAACATGTTTTTTGCTCGAGTATGATGTCGTTTTTGGAAACCCAGAATCTACTATGTAGGAATCAACATGGATTCCGGAAACAGCGATCGTGTGAGACCCAACTCGCTTTATTTGTTCATGAGACCAAGAAAATATTACATAAGGGCTCCCAGGTAGATGCTATTATTCTTGACTTCCCGAAGGCGTTCGATACAGTTCCGCACTGTCGCCTGATAAACAAAGTAAGAGCCTACGGAATATCAGACCAGCTGTGTGGCTGGATTGAAGAGTTTTTTGCAAACAGAACACAGCATGTTGATATCAATGGAGAGACGTCTGCAGACGTGAAAGTAATCTCTGGCGTGCCACAGGGGAGTGTTATGGGACCATTGCTTTTCACAATATATATAAATAACCTAGTAGATAGTGTCGGAAGTTCCATGCGGCTTTTCGCTGATGATGCTGTAGTTTACAGAGAAGTTGCAGCATTAGAAAATTGTAGCGAAATGCAGGAAGATCTGCAGCGGATAGGCACTTGGTGCAGGGAGTGGCAAGTGTCCCTTAACATAGACAAATGTAATGTATTGCGAATACATAGAAAGAAGGATCCTTTATTGTATGATTATATGATAGCGGAACAAACACTGGTAGCAGTTACTTCTGTAAAATATCTGGGAGTATGCGTGCGGAACGATTTGAAGTGGAATGATCATGTAAAATTAATTGTTGGTAAGGCGGGTACCAGGTTGAGATTCATTGGGAGAGTGCTTAGAAAATGTAGTCCATCAACAAAGGAGCTGGCTTACAAAACACTCGTTCGACCTATACTTGAGCATTGCTCATCAGTGTGGGATCCGTACCAGATCGGGTTGACGGAGGAGATAGAGAAGATCCAAAGAAGAACGGCGCATTTCGTCACAGGGTTATTTGGTAACCGTGATAGCGTTACGGAGATGTTTAGCAAACTCAAGTGGCAGACTCTGCAAGAGAGGCGCTCTGCATCGCGGTGTAGCTTGTTCATCAGGTTTCGAGAGGGTGCGTTTCTGGATGAGGTATCGAATATATTGCTTCCCCCTACTTATACCTCCCGAGGAGATCACGAATGTAAAATTAGAGAGATTAGAGCGCGCACGGAGGCTTTCAGACAGTCGTTCTTCCCGCGAACCATACGCGACTGGAACAGGAAAGGGAGGTAATGACAGTGACACGTAAAGTGCCCTCCGCCACACACCGTTGGGTGGCTTGCGGAGTGTAAATGTAGATGTAGTAGATGTAGATAACTTCTGCCAGCATTAGTTAAGCCAGATTACATCTCACTACTACAAATCCGAACAGGCTACGGAAAATCCTTAGAAAATCCGATTTTCTCCTCTAGAACACAGTAATATGTGTCATTTCTGGTTGATAGCGTTCTGCTGCTTCTCTTCCTGACAAAAGACAAAGCCATTCCAAGATTTTATGCGCCCAGAATGAGATTTTCACTCTGCAGCGGAGTGTGCGGTGATATGTAACTTGCTGGCAGATTAAAACTATGTGCCAGACCGAGACTCGAACTCGGGACCTTTGCCTTTCGCGGGCAAGTGCTCTACCATCTGAGCTACCGAAGCACGACTCACGGCCGGTACTCACAGCTTTACTTCTGCCAAAGTTTGGAAGGTAGGAGACGAGATACTGGCAGAAGTAAAGCTGTGAATACCGGGCGTGAGTCGTGCTTTGGTAGCTCAGATGGTAGAGCACTTGCCCGCGAAAGGCAAAGGTCCCGAGTTCGAGTCTCGGTCGCGCACACAGTTTTAGTCTGCCAGGAAGTTTCATTTTATGCGCCGTTATAACGTAGGCATTCAGTTTAGGGCTCGTCATGTTAAACTGTTATTATGAGCTGAAGATACTGTAAAAAGGTACAAATTGTCAATGCCAACAAAAACTAAATATTGACATCCATCTGCTAGCTCCTTATTGGAAAGTACCTTGTTTAGGATCCACCTGTATATTTGGAAAATGTTTGGAAATCCCTGCGGAAAAAAAACAATGTCAAGGTATTTGAATTTGCAGTGAAAGCCGCCTACTTGGTGGGAAAGTAACAGCCCAATGTACATTAATCTCATTCACTGCTAATTTTTGCTCAGGCCTAGCTATTCTCGCAACAAGATATCGATCACATGTGCGTTCTTCAACACCTTGTACGCCAATCGAGAGAATATAATAAGACATGTGGTGACAATATCCAAACAAGTCATTCGTTAAGAGATTTATTTCAGATGCCCAATGGATAATGGCTCTAGGATTCAACTTAATATTTGATGTGCATACAGGCAGTACGGAATACGTGAATTCTATTCATCAAACATGATTGCAAAGAGATAGTCTTTAACTAAGACACACCTGTAGGGCTGATGGCTGAAAATCTATGAGTTTACACAAACCGAAAGCCACTAAAATTTTAGTAAAATGGATAGATAGAACGCAAAGCGCAGATAATGAGAGCACGGGATCTATTTTCAATAAATCTGTCTCATCTTTACACTTTAAACATTATCAAACGACTGATGACCATAGCTGTTAAGTCCCATAGTGCTCAGAGCCATTTGAGCCATTATCAAACACCTCAAGGTATAATGGTCATTCTCCCAAGACAAAGCACGACTCATTGAACTCCGACAAATCGCGTTAATTGCATTATCAGACCGAGAAACTCCTCTAAGTTAATTGTAAACATCAAATGGCACAATTTAAGACAATGCTTTGTCCATGAAATCAGAGCAAACTAGAAAACTTCATCTGTAACTTACCGACCCAAATTAACTGTGGTGAACCATTGTTCCGAAGCAAGCCTCTAGCTTGCATAGCTTGCAGTAGAGGAAGGAAAATGAGACCTGCTGTCAAATTCTGTACCTGGGCTCAGTGGAATTATGCATCCACCCTGTGTGAGTGACCACCGTCTCTGGTTCCACCTCAAACGGTCGAAAGATTAGGTTGTACTACCAGCCTACCACTGAACGAAATACATTGAATATGTTGGTGCGTATTTCGAACCACACGTATCCTCCAAGCTACACTTGTGCCTCTCTCCTCCCCCTCCCCCTCCCCCCCCCCTCTCACTCTCTCTTTCTCTCTCTCTCTCTCTCACACACACACACACCTTTACCTGAATTATGGTCCAACAAAGCGACAAAATTGTGAAAAAAACTGAAATATACTAGTCGCTGTCAACAAGTTAAGACAGAATCTGTTCTCGACTTTTATCAAAGCTGGTCTTATGGGCCCTTTCAGCACGAGCAGCTTCAGATATACGTACACAAATTAAATTTTGATGACCACATGCTCAAAGACTTCCACAACCGCAATTAGTTCGTCGATTTCTTTGAACTGAATAGCACGTTCCGTAAATCGTTAGATAAGAGTCATGGAGGCAGAGTATGTGGGTATTTCGTCCTCTAAAAGATGTTGTAACGTCTACGCTCTGGCGTACTTTAACTCTTTAAAGCCTGTACTATGATAAGTTGACGGGCTTCACCTTATAAGAAAGGATTTTAGTAAATATGTTGACCGCGTGTACCTGAATGGAGGCAAAATCAGACATACACCCACTCAGTAACAACAATGATACGTCAAGCAAGTATAAAGTGCAACTACACGTTAGGACGGGCAAGAAACATACGCAGCAGATGCTACCAATTGTTAATAATACGGTCGCCAGCCCAATTAGGTATTAAGTGAGTTTTTTCCTTGTACAAGTGGGTGTACGTACAAGCATATCAACACGTAGTAATACTGCATTATATGGAAAATTTTAGAACCAGAAAAATCTACTGAACTAATATTTTCCCTTTCTGTACTAATTTGGACAAGCTATAAAAACATAACATTACACTATAATGATTACTACAAACTGCGTTTTGTCTATTGATCCGACTGAAATCGGGCATAGGTTACCCTAGAAATAGCCCTTTTGAAACACGCATACAATGTCAATTTTAATAAGAGTAAAACACTGATAAATTTAGGTTTTACATTGACTTTAACTTTGCTGCTCAAATCAGTTCAGTACACTTCATAATTTAAATGAATAGAAAAGAAAAGGGTGGAGGGGGGACCCTGAAACTGTTATGATCACTGTGTTGAAACTATTAACTATTCGAAGCATTAAGCACTCAAGATTTACAATATATGAGTTACTACTCTTTCTTTCTTATTACTTCCTCATTTAACTACCACTATTTTTGTCTCAAATTAATTAAGCTTCATTACTAAACCAATTCCAAAATTATCTTCCAACTTTGTCAGACCTTCGTTCTTTGCTTATATTTTCATTAACAATAAAGCTCCTTAAACATCTTTCTAGCATAGATAGGTCTGCAGGTAATTCTTATTAACATAAACTTTAAATCTTCATTTCGGGACACTCAGATTGCACAACATGTGGAAAGGACCCTGTCTAATTCAGTGATGAGGATAATTAATTGATAGGACAATTCTGGTAAAAGTTAAGTTGTTATTGAACAGTCAGGAACAAAATTAACACTGGTCCACACGAATACAATTCTAAAGATTCAACCTGTTCGTGTCGATGCGGCGGTTGGCGGGCGGCGAGATGGCGAGGCGCACAGCACACATACAATCACAGCTATGGCTCTTGGTTTATCGGCACTTTGCTTCTTCTTAGCGTCGCAATCCTTTTCCGTTTAGTGCCTATAGAATATAGCCATGCTGTATAGTCGTCGGAAACGGCACATCCGAGGCTCAATGAAATCGCGTTTTCCAGGAGAGCCTCCTCGATCCAGAACGTGTTTCTCAGACCGATGCCCAACTCCGACTATTACTGCTGAGCCCGTTATGCCGTGCCGCGCCCGTGTGCATTTTCCCGCGCTCGCCTGCCATCCACCTTTTACCGCTCCCCTACAGACAGGATATTCACCAAAGGTTTTGCATTCCACATATCCTAATACATTGCCTACGTATGGACCAGACGAACAATTACAATTTTAAACATGTTACAATAGATTTAACATGGGTTACACTTCAATTCTGTTATAGCATTGCTTGAAATTTGACATAAATATTAATATCCACATCGAAAGTTGCTTACAGTTTCTTTAACATAATGACACGAAAAGAAAAAGAAATGAAATAAAAACATTGCTTACACTAATTTATCGAAAATCAGAAGAAAAAAATTATTATATGTACAGTTGTTGTTGTTACAATGTCCGCATTATCTAATGATTTATGTTAAGAAAACACTTTGTGCACCAGGAGGTAAATTGATAGAGGTGGAGATAAATGCATCGTCGAGATTTTTGGAGGGCTGGGTGAAAGGCTAGCATGCGGTATGTACAGCTACGAGGGCAGGTGGTTTAAGTGACCTGACAGTTTCCGTGATACACTGTATAACAGCAGAGAGAGGACGGTCCGCTGAGGCACACCCCAGGGGAAGAGGAGTCGGTAGTTGGTATTGTTTCAGACAAACCTGCTCGGTACTGTGATATAGTGCCAAGAAATTTAGTGGATGCCTATGACTACTGTCTCACGCCGTTCATTCTACAAGTTAGTTCATTCCAGTCATACATACACTAGATGCTGCCATCGAAAGTAGTGTCTATTGAATTCAGCATGAATTTTCTAGGATTATGATGGTAAGGTCACATTTATTTGAAAATTTCAGAATTAGGCGGACTGAGAGGTACCAAAATGGACGGAAATAGTTGTTGTGTTCTGTTTAACTGTTATATGATACCAGTTTGCTGGTTTACATATAATTAACATTAGAAAAAAACGTGGTTGCCGTTACTCCATCACAATTACTATAATGATTATCTCGAATATGTATTCGGTAAAGATGGCTAGGAAATTACCCACGATTAAATCTCATCCGAATTACGGAATTTATAAACATTTTTTGCCTTAACTGTAGAGAACTAGGTCTTCGATGGAATTTTTGGCTGTATTGCCCTTAACATTTCTCTTTATTGCGTATCGATGGTTCTACATCTACATTTATACTCCGCAAGCCACCCAACGGTGTGTGGCGGAGGGCACTTTACGTGCCACTGTCATTACCCCCTTTTCCTGTTCCAGTCGCGTATGGTTCGCGGGAAGAACGACTGTCTGAAAGCCTCCGTGCGCGCTCTAATCTCTCTAATTTTACATTCGTGATCTCCTCGGGAGGTATAAGTAGGGGGAAGCAATATATTCGATACCTCATCCAGAAACGCACCATCTCGAAACCTGGCGAGCAAGCTAAACGGCGATGCAGAGCGCCTCTCTTGCAGAGTCTGCCACTTGAGTGTATTAAACATCTCCGTAACGCTATCACGGTTACCAAATAACCCTGTGACGAAACGCGTCGCTCTTCTTTGGATCTTCTCTATCTCCTCCGTCAACCCGATCTGGTACGGATCCCACACTGATGAGCAATACTCAAGTATAGGTCGATCGAGTGTTTTGTAAGCCACCTCCTTTGTTGATGGACTACATTTTCTAAGCACTCTCCCAATGAATCTCAACCTGGTACCCGCCTTACCAACAATTAATTTTATATGATCATTCCACTTCAAATCGTTCCGCACGCATACTCCCAGATATTTTACAGAAGTAACTGCTACCAGTATTTGTTCCTTCTTTCTATGTATTCGCAATACATTACATTTGTCTATGTTAAGGGACAGTTGCCACTCCCTGCACCAAGTGCCTATCCGCTGCAGATCTTCCTGCATTTCGCTACAATTTTCTAACGCTGCAACTTCTCTGTATACTACAGCATCATCCGCGAAAAGCCGCATGGAACTTCCGACACTATCTACTAGGTAATTTATATATATTGTGAAAAGCATTGGTCCCATAACACTCCCCTGTGGCACGCCAGAGGTTACTTTAACGTCTGTAGACGTCTCTCCATTGAGAACAACATGCTGTGTTCTGTTTCCTAAAAACTCTTCAATCCAGCCACACAGCTGGTCTGATATTCCGTAGGCTCTTACTTTGTTTATCAGGCGACAGTGCGGAACTGTATCGAACGCCTTCGGGAAGTCAAGGAAAATAGCATCTACCTGGGAGCCCTTATGTAATATTTTCTTGGTCTCATGAACAAATAAAGCGAGTTGGGTCTCACACGATCGCTGTTTCCGGAATCCATGCTGATTCCTACATAGTAGATTGTGGGTTTCCAAAAACGACATGATACTCGAGCAAAAAACATGTTCTAAAATTCTACAACAGATCGACGTCAGAGATATAGGTCTATAGTTTTGCGCATCTGCTCGACGACCCTTCTTGAAGACTGGGACTACCTGTGCTCTTTTCCAATCATTTGGAACCTTCCGTTCCTCTAGAGACTTGCGGTACACGGCTGTCATAAGGGGGGCAAGTTCTTTCGCGTACTCTGTGTAGAAACGAATTGGTATCCCGTCAGGTCCAGTGGACTTTCCTCTGTTGAGTGATTCCAGTTGCTTTTCTATTCCTTGGGCACTTATTTCGATGTCAGCCATTTTTTCGTTTGTGCGAGGATTTAGAGAAGGAACTGCAGTGCGGTCTTCCTCTGTGAAACAGCTTTGGAAAAAGGTGTTTAGTATTTCAGCTTTACGCGTGTCATTCTCTGTTTCAATGCCATCATCATCCCGGAGTGTCTGGATATGCTGTTTCGAGCCACTTACTGATTTAACGTAAGACCAGAATTTCCTAGGATTTTCTCTGAAGTCGGTACATAGAATTTTACTTTCGAATTCACTGAACGCTTCACGCATAGCCCTCCTTACGCTAACTTTGACATCGCTTAGCTTCTGTTTGTCTGAGAGGTTTTGGCTGCGTTTAAACTTGGACTGAAGCTCTCTTTGCTTTCGCAGTAGTACCCTAACTTTGTTGTTGTACCACGGTGGGTTTTTCCCGTCCCTCACAGTTTTACTCGGCACGTACCAGTCTAAAACGCATTTTACGATTGCATTGAACTTTTTCCATAAACACTCAACATTGTCAGTGTCGGAACAGAAATTTTCGTTTTGATCTGTTAGGTAGTCTGAAATCTGCCTTCTATTACTGTTGCTAAACAGATAAACCTTCCTCCCTTTTTTTGTATTTCTATTAACTTCCATATTCAGGGATGCTGAAACGGCCTTATGATCACTGATTCCCTGTTCTGCACATACAGAGCCGAAAAGTTCGGGTCTGTTTGTTATCAGTAGGTCCAAGATGGTTGATATTCGTCTTCCCACTGTCCCCCTGTTCTTCTATGTAACGTGTCCTTCATATCTAAAGTGGTAATAGGATGTTATTAAACGTGCAGTTTTGAGCGGCGGTCTTCCCTAAGACATCGAGTATTTCATTACATCTTGTGTTAGCGTACCCCTTGAACCAAATAAAACTTACTTTCTTCCCCAGATCTTCATTTTCCTTGGAGTCATTCGTGATGTCCATTACTTGTAGATTACTCTTCTTGAAAAGGGCTTCTGTCTAAATTACTATCTTCGAACAAGCTTCTACAATCTGTTAAAATAAAAATGTTTCTTGAGGTAAGGTTCTGCAAGTAATGTAAGGCTCCAAGTATAGGCATGGCTTTTGCCGAAAAACTACAGCATTCACCTTGTACCACGATGAATCACAGCCACAGTGTAGTTCTATCGCCTCTACGATGTAAAGGTGTTCAGAAACAGCCTGAGAAGCTTGTAAGAGTGTTCAGGGAAGCTTGCATTGAGAAATAATTATTCAGAAAAAAATTCGATGCGTTGCGCCGTTTCCGAGTTCTTTAGGACTGAAGTCAGGCAATCAGATGGTCACGCGCAAATTCAAGGTAGGCTGGCGCAGATGGTGTCGCCAAAGGTGTTCTTCATTCGCATTTCACAAATCAAAGAAACGTAGCTTTTGTTCACGTAGCTTAAATCTATCACTTCCAATAAAGGCACATCTTAACTAATAATGAGCCTCTGAACAAATTGTTACTGACTGACCCACAGATGTCTGCTTGAAGTTCTGGGCACAATCAACTGATTGCCTAACCCAAATGCTAAAAAACTCGCGAATGGCGCAACGTATCTGATTTTTTTCTTAACAATTATTTCTCAGCACAACCTCCCCTGCAAAGTCCTTTCAAGCTATTCTGACCACATTGTATAGTAATCTCGGATTATAATTAACTATTTGTGCATGTTATTGATTTTTAGTAAGATAAAAAAGTACGAAGTCTTTGCTATGTATTTCTTGGTTGTATGAGCGGAGATCGAGCAAGAGCTGACAGCTGCCCTTCGGTCAGCACGGAAATTCCACGTCGCCAAATAAAATCTTCCCCTAGTCGATGGCCGTATATCGTGAGAACAGGACCCTGACTGCGATTTTTATCTGCGACTATTGTGTTAACCATGAAAAAAAAATGTAAATTCTCATTCAACAAACAGTTATGACTAAGCCACGCTTTCTCTGCGTACATGTCATAATTTTGGCACATATTTTATTCTGTGCACTATAACAAACCAACTGGAAGCTATTATTTGGAAACTGAAACGTGTCCGTATGATGATTTTTCCCGAAAACATCTAAGCGGAATTAACTTTAAATTTGTTTACTGGAGACGTACTTCAATAAAATGACGCTAAAAGTAGAAACGACATCAAACTGGAATAACTTATTTATTCGCAGTTCTACCTCATCACGACGTTTCAGTTTTATTACAGGTTACTTCATTTTTTCTTAAAGGAAGTAGGGGTAAGATAACCACCATTGAAAGGTACAATACTTCATATTTTGAAAAGTGATCAAATCACCTTTTAGACAGTTTGATTTTAATTGAAAATAATTTTATCTATATACTGAGATTAACGCAAACAGCTGCACGGCCACTGAGGTACATCATGAGACTGGCTGGCATAGGCCTATCTCATACTGAAGTCTGACAGTGTCAGGAAGTCCGTGTATGATACTACTACAGTTTTCTGGAACGATACGATGTTGTAAGCTTTGCGAGGTAGGCTAAACAAGTCCTACAGTTGAGCAAACATTTGCATACTAGTTGAGTTTAACTCATTACTGTAGAACCTGAAACGTCCCCTTAGAAAAATTAATGAATTACTGTGTTGGTAAACCCCTTACGTTATTTGATTTTCAAACAGCTGAGCAAAACTGAACGAACCCAGACATTTCTCTCTTTACTTATTCTGATCATCACTAAACTGACACACAATATTTTTTAGCGCAACGCAATCTGACTTTTAATAATCCCTACAAAAGAATGGCCCTGACTAACAATAACCTATACCTTTCATGAATCACTTACCTAACAAAAATCTTCGTTACTCGAACTACTGCAATACAGCGGGTGCCAATACTGCCGGCTAAATACAAGATTCTAACTACTGAAGGCACTAACTACTGATAGGCATAGTTAGCAAATGAAAGATTTGATACAGAACAAACAATGTATTTACCTTAATATTGTTCAAAAGTCACAATATATATATATATATATATATATATATATATATATATATATATATATATATATATATATATATATATATATCAGTTCATGACATCCAGTCTTACAAATTTACTGTCTCTGATGGACACACGTCCAGATCATCCGCTCTCAAAACTCCGCCATCTCTCTCCTCACATCCACCACTGCTGGCGGCTCACCTCCAACTGCGCAACGCTACGCGCTGTTCACATCCAGCTGCCCAACACTACAATAGCGACTGTTCCAACAATGCCAACCAGCCACAGACTTCACACAGCACAGTCAGTGATTTTCATATAGAGCGCTATGTGGCGTTACCAACATAAAAACCTAAACAGCCTACTTAAAAATCGTGTTATGAAAAGAACATTAAGTTACATAGACAAACGTTTAAAATAGTTGTGCTTTCCGTAAGAACACTCAAATGAATAAAGACATACGTTATCAACGACAAACAGCACATTTCACTTACACTGGTAAGCCAAGACATTACGACCATTGCCCATCACGACGTTGGTTGCCGCCTGGTGGCGTTGCGGGCATATGACTCGATAAGAAAAGCATGTAAGCGGAGCAGACACGGACGGGGCAACCACACTAGCGACGATATGAGCTGCAAATGGGGAAATCCACTGAGATAAGCGACTCTGACAAAGAACAGATTATTATTACGTAGAGGCTGTGAATGAGTATGTAGAAAACCGTGAAGATGGTCGAATGTTCACGCGCTTCTGTCGTGAGGATCTACGGAAACAGGTAGGAGGATAGTGAAACCAACACTAGGCGCTGAATGGTTGGACATCCACGACTCTTCACAGAACGAGGTGTTCGGAGACTTTTCTGCTCTGTAAAGTACGATATATGATGATCTGTGGCATCAGTGTGAGTAAAAGAGAAGTGTGTTGCTTCCATCTGAATAACCGGTTGGCGAACGTAAAACTGGAACTAAGTTTCAGAGGCAGAATTCTTCGTCATAATTGGAACCCAAAATATCTTGGTGTCATCCTGGATCGTACACTATGCTACAAACAACACCTTCTTAACTTAGCTCAAAAGTTGAGGACTCGAAAGAACATCCTTAATAAGCTATGCGGAACTACCTGGGGATCTTCAGCAACCACCCTGCGATCTTCAGCTCTGGGCTCGGTGTACTCAAGTGCTGAGTATTGTGCACCTGTTTGGACGAACAGTCATCATAGAAGGCTTATACCCAGCTGAATACGACAATGCGCATAATATCTGGCACAATCAGATCTACTCCAGTTTATTGGCTTCCACTGTTAACCGGTATAATGCCTCCTGATCTACGCAGATGTGCTGCCCTTATGAGAGAATTCCACAAGATCTCCACGAATTCTAACCTACCCGTGCATAGCGACCTGCCACTTTTAAATCGCAAGAGACTGAAATCACGCCATCCAACTCTGTGCTATGCTGCTGACATGGTTGCTAAGGATTTCAAACCTCTTGAAGAATGGAAAGGTCGGTGGGAAGCAGTGACAGATGTGCACCTGCATAACATCTTCTCAGGTGCTAAACTTCCAAGTGGATTCGACTTACCACGCAAGACGTGGTCTACTCTCAACAGAATCCGTACCAGCCATGGGCGATGCGGGGATGCTCTCTTTAAGTGGAAGAAGCTGCCTGATCCAGCCTGTGACTGCGGGGCTCCGTACCAGACTGTTCACCACATTGTCAGTGAATGCAGGATTTTTCTCTGCCTCGTGATGACCGGGTGTTGTGTGATGTCCTTAGGTTAGTTAGGTTTAAGTAGTTCTAAGTTCTAGGGGACTGATGACCATAGATGTTAAGTCCCATAGTGCTCAGAGCCATTTGAACCATTTTTGAATGCAGGATTCGAGCCTATCACGGCGCCAAAGAGGACTTCCTGCTAGCAACTCCAGATGCAGTGCGCTGGATTGAAGGACTGGATATTCAGTTGTAAAAACAAACTTAAGTTTCTTGTGTGTCAATATGTATATGTAATTTAATTTCATGATATATCTGTATTAGCCAACGCTAAATAATAAATAAATAATGTGGCGTCTTTGCTGAAAGAGCACAACGCTGGCGCACCGACAAGATTTTTGAGCACACTGTTCATCGTACACTGCTGAATACGGAGATCCGCGGCAGAATGTATCTGCTCTTCAGGTGAACCACATTTTTTGCTACACTACGTCGATGGTCGTCTCCACAAACGCCGTCCCCGAGGTGAACGGCGGCTCGAAACGTGCAGCGCGCCACGAACGCAGGCTGGTGGGTGCAGTATTATGCCATGGGAGACATTCTCCTGCGCTTTCATGGGACCTGTGGTAGTCATTGAAGACACGCTGACAGCTGCGAACCACTTGCATCCATTCATGCTTTATGTCTTCTCCGACGGTGAAGTCATCTTTCAGCAGCATAATCGTCCGTTTCTCGGAGCAAGAACCGTGCTACAGCGGTTTGAGGAACATTATGTTGGACTCAAATTGGTATATCGGTGACCAAATTCGCCTGATGTATGGAACCCATCTCAGCCGTTATCGGGCGCAATCACCGCGTCCGCAGATCAGCGGCCCCCTTATTTACCCGAATTACATGACCTGTGCGTAGGAATTTAATACTAAAACATTTCAACGAGCTGTCGGATCCCTGACACACACGATCAATGACGTATTTTGTTCCAAGACGGACAGCAGGTGGTCATAATGTTTTGGATCATCAGTGTATAGGATCACTTTCGTAGCGAGCATACTACTCGAAGAAAAGCCGAAGTTGATCGAAACTGGTTAAAAACACACCACTCAGTTACGTCTGTTAATAATAGGTCTATTAAACTCCTTAAAGTATACATCAATTATTTAAACACTGTTGTTACTTCAGGTAAGACAAACTGTAATATAATTATTTAGGCTTACACACAGTACAAAAGCAAAACTACATAAGACGTTTCTAGTTACGCTTGCATTGAGACATGTTCCTTTCATTCCGTCTGCTGTATGACAACTTACAGCCAAACATGAAGCGCCAGACGCTGTGGCCGAGCGGTTCTACTGAAAGGTGGCTACACTGAGCCACAGCGCCAGAGATCGCTAGAGAGCATTGTTCCGCCGCCTCCACTGGCAGTGATTATTGAGAACTCGTAGTGGGCAGTGCTTTGGGAGAACTCGTGGTAGTCAGCGCTGAGATGTCGTAGTGAGGAGTGTTTGTTGAGATGAGCTAGTAGTCAGTGCTGAGATGTCGTAGTGAGGAGTGTTTGTTGAGATGAGCTAGTAGGCAGTGCTTGCTGAGATGTGATACTGAAAAGTTCTTGTTGAGATGTGATAGTAGCGAGTCGGTGTGGAGAGATTGTAATGTCTAGAGTGCTTTTCATCAATATAAATTAAGGTAACAAACTACTTTTCTTTTCTTTCTCATTATTTCAATGTCCTGAATAATGCGTCATTACAGGTTCAGTCAACAAAGCATCTGGCTTGTGTTCTTGTATTAGAGTGTAATTCTAGTTTTCTTGAGTAATTATGGTATTTCTATTTTCTTTAATTAATTCAGTATAAATGATATTTAAAATTTCTTGTGTTGTTGAAGAAGAACCGTGCTAGATGCGTACGTTGAGTCATACTTCCACACACAGAACAGTTACACTTGTGCTTTGGTTTCGTAGGTTTTATAGTTGCTGGGGACTTAATTAATTAATTGTGTTAATGAAAATTTCCTTTTCATTCTTTGTTGTTGTTCTATGCAGTCAGATTGCGTAATAATACTAGTCAGGGCCAACCGTTAGGAGACTTCGTAACCGAACAGACAGCTACTAAAGCAAAAAAATTAAAATTTATTTGCATTCTTTTTTTTTATAATTAAGCCCCCATGCACGTGGCGACCGCTGCTTCGGATCGTCCCTTGGAATTCTTCTGATTGTAAAAATAGTAGACAGTAGTATTGTTGTAGTAATTTGTAGTTTAGTAATTGTAGTCTATTTTGCATGTGTAGATTTGGTAATTGTCATTCTTCTAATGGTATTCTTTTTTTTTTTTTTTTTGCAAAATTTCATTTCTGTTGTCTTGTCTATGGGTTTGACAATTAGTGCAATTATTTCAATTGTTCGATTAATCGTGTTTGAGGGAAACATTTCGTGTGAATGGTATTGTTGGAGATAAAGTGTCATTGTGTGTAATTTCATATAGTGACGAGTTTTGTATGTTTTGTAAATGATTACGCGGTCGATGAAAAAGGCAAAAATGATGGACAGTGAGAATGACGAAATTGTTGACATGGCGAACTCGCCAACACAGGACAACAGTATGATGAATAATGGAGTGGAAAACAATTTAATAAGTCGGGAAAATAGTCCGGAACCATTTCAAAATTTTTCTCAATCAGGAAATTCACAGAATACGAGATTAACGATAGAAGAGTCTGAAATAGTATCGAACACAGATAGCTTTACAGCTATGACGAAGGAAACTGGTTTTGCGGGAAATGTTAGGGGCGAAAGGAGTTTCGAATCAGTTACTATGGAGCAGCTGATGAGTGCTATATTAAAAATGGAAACACGGTTTGGATCTGAATTAAAAACACAGAGGGGAACAATGGAATCACTGGGATCACAAATAGGAACAATTAAAACAGAGATGGGAACTTTACGATCTGAATTAAAAACTGATATGGGAACAATGGAAACACGGTTTGGATCTGAATTAAAAACACAGATGAAAGCAATGACGACACAGTTATGCTCACGAATAGGGACATGTTTCAAAAATACGAATGATGAATCAAAGAAAGAAATTAGAGAAGAAGTACAACCGATTTTGAAGGCTCACAATAATAGTTTAATTTCAACAGGGATTAGACAAGAGGAACAGGACAGAGAACGGGAACAAAAAGATCGCGTGATAGTACAAAATTTTTCAGAGTTAAATTTACAACATGCACACGATAAGGAAGAAGTATTTGAAAGAATCGAGGAACTCGTACCAAATGACTTAACGCAACAGTGTGAACAATCAACTACTAAATGTGACAATACCGAAACCCGAGTCGCGACACTTACGGAAGACGTAAATAATCAGAAAGAACAAATAGGTGACTTATCGGAAAGAGTTGAGGAGATTACAGATAAATCGATAAGTCGTAGCTTAAATGGGGACAGAGATTCGGATGATACAGCTCCATTGCCATTTGCAGAAACAGAAGAGTACCAGAGCATAAATGAACATGTTGACAATCAGGGAAAAGTTAATGAACGCGTCAAAAGGGAAGTTGAGGCATTACAAAAGCAAGACAAATATACTGAAAGCGAAATCGTAGGAAAAGACAGCAGACGAATTTTAGTATCACAGATAGCAGAGGGCTTTGAAGAAAGTAATTTGTTTCATTTACGGGATGTAACAAGAGAGCGCCAGGCGCGCGAACTTGACAATAATCGACATTGGGACTGGGACAGACGCGGTAGGTCTTTGTCGCCACGAGGCGAAAACTTTGACTATAAACACTTCTTGACTGTTCGGAAGATTAAGATATTTCGCAATTCTAAGAATGACATACATCCATGTACATGGTTAGATCAATTTACGTACGCACTTCCGCCAGATGTGCCACAATGTCACAAACTGGAAATTATGTGCAGCTATTAAGGTCCTCAGGGGATTCACTATACTAAGTGAATATGTGCCGTAGCGCTCACAGGGCCCCGAGCTGTAGTGGTGCTATTTCCCTTTTAGTTTTCTGCACCGCTACCTACTCTTTCACTATTCTTTGCATCTAAAAAAAAAAAAAAAAAACAACTCTTCTACTATCCATCTCTCTAGACAGTAGGTAAACAATAACCGGATTTGACTGTTTCACCCAAAAGTGACTTTGGAAATTACCGTTTGGACTTACTATATTTTCTGCAGCATTCATTCGTAGTTTAAACGAAATTTTACCTGTTTATCTTCGTGACAATATTACTTCATATGTTGACGACATTCTTATTGCTAAACGTTCATGGAGTGAGCATAACAAAATTTTGGATTCATTATTGCGTATTTTTGCAAGAGTTGGCATTACAGTGAACTTGGAAAAATCTGAATTTGGTCGTTCTCATGTGAAATTTCTCGGTCACATCATTTCTACAGACGGTATTCTTCCTGATCCAGAGAAACTAGACGCTATTCGTAATTATGCTGTTCCTTCCACAAAACGTGATGTTCGTAATTTCCTTGGTGTCTGTAATTTTCTTAGACGCTTTGTTAGATTGGATGATTTGGCCACACCTCGTTTACACATTTCAGTTATGCACATTTTGGTCCCAGAAAATGCTTTCATAAATTACGAGAAAATTGCTACTTCAGTAATATGGAAAAACGTATTCGATCTGTTCTTGCCAAATGCAAATTATGTCAACAGGCAACGTTAAAATTTTTGTGGAATGACATACTTGTGAGAAACTAACAGCTACGTAAACACACGGAGAGTACAAGGATACCGCGCTGTGTTTTGGCGGCGGCACATACTCAAAGCAACAGTCAGTCTGCGCGCCGCACAAGGCAGTCGTTGACCGCAAACAATTACTTTCTACGTCACGCGTCTACAGCTGATCGAGCGCTCAGTGCGAATGCACTGACAGACGTAAACAAATACACAGTCTAATTTCTCGGATTAAATTCAGTATAAAGCTATGGTGACTTTATAAATTATGTTATTAACGTTCAGTATTTTTCAGGATACGGTTGTATAAAATATTTAAGACCTTCAGGTAAATTCTGTGTGTGTCCGACGTTAAGAGGACTTGCTATGGAGAAAATTTCAGGAAGGATGTAATTTCAAAAAAAAAAAAAAAAAAAAAAAAAAAAGGAAGTAAAAAACCAAAAAGGTAACGATTAATTGAGTTTATTTTTCAGGTAACATATTTCCACTTAGGTACGTACTTTAGACGTAATTTGCTGCTCGCGATTACGTGACTCATACTTTGTGCTAAATTTCATGTTCTATGAATTTACTTGTGAAGCGACGTGCTTGCGTACATTAACTGATTTTGACAATGATTGATTAATGAATAGGGTTGTTACTTATGTATATTATGCATCGCTTGGCTGCTATGCTTTTTCACTGATGTTATATTTTTTTAATTATGTGCCTGCTGTGCTTATTTATTTAAATTATAATTGTCACCTGATTAATTGTGGTGACTGTAGTTAGGTATGTAGGTTACACTTTGTGATTTATCTGCTTGCGCCTTCATGTTTACTTATTACGATTACATATGAACATATATTTGCTTATGCTGAATGATGCTAATGACTTGTTTATTACGTAAGATATATGTTTGCTGCTGTGCGTATGGATTGCACATTTACACACTTCTGTTTTGTTGTCATAACTACTCTTCAATTTAGAATACAGAAATGCTGATATACTGTGTACGAACATAGAGTTTAGGTTACACTGTGGTATTAATTATAGATTGTTTGCTTGGCAGAGCCTCGTTGTAGGGATTGTGCTGCATCCACTTGTTGACATTCTGTTCTCTACTGGTATATTTACTCGCTATTGCATGTTTTGCTTACGCTCAGTGCCTGATATTTTTAAGATAAGAAAATGAACTGCTATAATGCTACGAACGACATTAGTACAAGAAAAGAAGTCACATGAGATGGAGGTTTTATGGAAGCTGTATAAATTTATGCTAATAGGAAGGAAGCTAACGACATGACATACCAACACTAGGTTAGACCATTGACAGTTATTACACTGCATTTTTCGTGAGTAATTGAAATAGGAAGTGACACTTGACACAAGAAATACTCCACATGTTTGCTTCTGTTTGCCATAATTCTTGAAGTGGTGTACACACTGCGAAATATTATGATCATTAACACTTCGTAATCGTACTTACTGAAAGTTATTCAAACTAAAGGCTGTTAGAGGTCATGTATGCATTTCTTTTATTTAATGATGGACAAGGAACCAAAATGTATCTTATAATTTATAATGAGTAGAAAATTTGGGTCAGATGGATTACACGAGAGGTTGTGTGTTGACATTGTGTCTTCGGATTGTATGAGATGATGAATTGAAGTTTGCACTAGAATTTTGTCTGTACTTGTTCGAGGAGACTGACTAGAGGAAAGAGTTGTTATGGAAGTAAAATGATATTGGTGCTGAGGTTTATATATATCGACGTAGTGAAGAGGTATTATTGCAGTATTAAGATTAAGTGATGATTATTGGAGTTTTCGTGGACAAGAGGTAAGGTAAATGATATTGTTGATAAGGTTTATATGTATCGACATATTGAAGAGGTATTAGTGAAGTATTGAGATTATGCTGATGATTATTGGAGTTTTGGTGGATAAGAGGTAAAGTAAGTGAGGAGCATATTTTTTTTTGTTGGTCCATATGGAACAAGGAGGATGAGGATCGCAGACTAGAACACTCAAGTAGAAGGAAGATTGTCTACACACACACTTTGTCAAATCACAAAGCAGTATATACTTTTTTTTGAGAGAGGAAGCATTTGCATATCTTGGTACACTGACAGTTGTTCAGCAACCGTACATTTTGATCTGGCTTGGCAAACATTGGTCTTGACATGATGACTATGACGTTGACTTAACTATTATTGACTGTTATACATTGCTGCCACTACTACTTGATACACATGATGAACATAAAATTTTGACAGAATTGCATTTACACAGTTAACACTATTCAATTACACAGTAGCACTAATGTGGATGAAAGATGAGTGTCTTTTGTGTGTTTTCCTTTCCTAATCCTACCCACCTATCTCCTAAATATTATTTTATTTGTTGGTAGTGGCTTGCACTGACACCCATAAATGTTATAGGTTTACTGGTATTTGTGTATTGTATTAGTTAATAGGACAATTATCTGATATCATTTGTGTGTTTGTTATGATTTGTATGTTTAGTGTAAAAGCATTGTATGTGTATTCAAACTATTGTTCGTGCCTGAACTGTCTGATTAGTGATGGTGCTGCACTTTTCAACATGATGTGTGACATTTAGTCATGTTTAATTTCTGCTGATGAACTGTGTGATCAGTGATTGTAAAAATTATGGACTGTTACTTGTACCTTTTCTACATGATTGGTGCCACTAGGACATGTTTAATTTCTGCTTATAAACTCTGATGAACAGTGTGATCAGTGATACTGAATTTTATGGAACTGCTTCTGCTGAGAAATGTGACTTGTTGCTGTGTGTACCTGCTCAACATTGCTGGGTACCACTGATGGACTGCTTCTACTGAAATGATGTTGCTTCTTGCTGTCTGCACCTGGTCAACATTACTGGGTGCCACTGATGGACTGCTTCTACTGAAATGGTGTTACTTGTTGGTGTCTGCACCTGCTCAACATTGCTGGGTGCCACTGATGGACTGCTTCTACTGAAATGATGTTGCTTCTTGCTGTCTGCACCTGGTCAACATTACTGGGTGCCACTGATGGACTGCTTCTACTGAAATGGTGTTACTTGTTGGTGTCTGCACCTGCTCAACATTGCTGGGTGCCACTGATGGACTGCTTCTACTGAAAAGATGTCACCTGTTGCTGTGTACATCTGCTCAACATTGCTGGTGCCACTAATGGAACTGCTTATACTGAAATGGTGTTACTTGTTGGTGTCTGCACCTATTCAACATTACTGGGTGCCACTGATGGACTGTTTCTATTGAAAAAATGTTACTTGTTGGTTTTTGCACCTGTTGACCATTGCTGGGTGCTACTGCTGGAACTGTCAACTGCTTATTCTTGAGCTATGGAAAGCGTTTATGTGAATATTTGTATAAACTGATTTTTTGTGTATTACTGGTTGTGAAAAGTTATGAGACTCTTACCTGCACATATTCGTCATTGCTGACGCTATTGATTGAATTGTTTAACCACATAATACTTGTGTAAACTATTATGTAAAGACACATGTATGAAAGAATTTGTATTGCTTACTGTATTCTATATAATAGGTTATTGAAAGATCAGTGCAAAGCCAAAATTTTATCTAGTTATATGATATTTACGTATTAATATTATCTTTTATTTTTGTCTGTATTTTTTTGACGAATTTGGTGGTATTTTCACCACCAATGCTGGCAAAAATACCATCAAATTCTAGCCGTGGAGGAAGGGCATATGAAAGGTGGCTACACTGAGCCACAGCGCCAGAGATCGCTAGAGAGCATTGTTCCGCCGCCTCCACTGGCAGTGATTATTGAGAACTCGTAGTGGGCATGCTTTGGGAGAACTCGTGGTAGTCAGTGCTGAGATGTCGTAGTGAGGAGTGTTTGTTGAGATGAGCTAGTAGTCAGTGCTGAGATGTCGTAGTGAGGAGTGTTTGTTGAGATGAGCTAGTAGGCAGTGCTTGCTGAGATGTGATACTGAAAAGTTCTTGTTGAGATGTGATAGTAGCGAGTCGGTGTGGAGAGATTGTAATGTCTAGAGTGCTTTTCATCAATATAAATTAAGGTAACAAACTACTTTTCTTTTCTTTCTCATTATTTCAATGTCCTGAATAATGCGTCATTACAGGTTCAGTCAACAAAGCATCTGGCTTGTGTTCTTGTATTAGAGTGTAATTCTGGTTTTCTTGAGTAATTATGGTATTTCTATTTTCTTTAATTAATTCAGTATAAATGATATTTAAAATTTCTTGTGTTGTTGAAGAAGAACCGTGCCAGATGCGTACGTTGAGTCATACTTCCACACACAGAACAGTTACACTTGTGCTTTGGTTTCGTAGGTTTTACAGTTGCTGGGGACTTAATTAATTAATTGTGTTAATGAAAATTTCCATTTCATGCTTTGTTGTTGTTCTATGCAGTCAGATTGCGTAATAATACTAGTCAGGGCCAACCGTTACGAGACTTCGTAACCGAACAGACAGCTACTGAAGCAAAAAATTAAAATTATTTGCATTCTACTTTAATTAAGCCCCCATGCACTAGGCGCTTCAGTCCGGAATCGCGCTGCTGCTGCGGTCGCAGGTTCGAATCCTGCGTCGGGCATGGATGTGTGTTATGTCCTTAGGTTTAAGTAGTTCTAAGTCTAGGGGACTGATGACCTCAGCTGGTAAGTCCCTTAGCGCTTCGACCCATTTGAACCAAACACGAAGCATGCATTGACCATTATGTCAAAAATCTAAAGGTAATGTAGTAAGATCAGTGTATTCCCATTTCTTACGACTGTTTTAGCATTAAATAAACAGCTGTTCACATGTCCTTTGCGCTCTTCGCCGTATCGCGATGCTAAAGTGACTCCAGTGTTGACAGTCTTGTAATGGATATCTCTGGTTGCTATGGCTACAGACAATCAACTGTGCTAACATTACAGAGATCTTATTAGAATTTGTTGCTAGATGAAATTATTTTGTACACCTGTTCCCAACTAATTGTAAGAAACATTAGACCGACCTGTAAATCAAACTTAGTATTTAACCGCGCATATCTGGTATATGAAATGGTTAAAGCAAATCTTTCTTTGAACAAATTATTGCTGATTTCTTTAGAAACAATGTATACCAGTTACAGCTGCCTAACTTTTAACGCTAACCTTAAACGTCAACATTTGTAAGATACTGCTCGTTCGTCCCTTTAGCCGCAACTTCTCGTAAAAGTATGCGACGTGTAGTCAAAGAGTAGGCTTTACCCCACCATGGGCAATTCAAAATACCAGATCCGTTCTTGTATTTAGACCTGGATGTTCCTAAAGGTGATACCGCGGATAATTCCATAGCAGCCCTAGAGATTCTGCGTTGTTCGTTACTGGGATTTTGTGTCTTATTGTGTTTTGTCTGGTATAGCTTTTTTTTCTAACAATGCATTTTTGTACGGACACCAAGAGAAATCATTTGTCACAGAGATCCAGAATTTTTCCTTGGGCTCATGATGAACCTCTTTGCCTTCTTCAGTTGGAAATTCGGCCCTCTCAGTGATTTCTGATGGAGGAAAGTCTTCTGCTGTGAAGACATCCGAATTGAACTGGAATATTCCAGTTGACTCGAAGGATTTCTCAGCTGTCTGGATTGCGGCTGTTGTAGAATATGCAGTTGGAAACAAAGCACTCACATCTGTCTGCCTAATGGGTCTTTCTGGATTAGTAACCGTTACCAACAAAGAGGGAAGTGATTGGGGTTAAGAGTACGTACATAGTCTTTCCCACTATCTTATAGAGCGTAGTCTTCACGATGCACCACACAGTTCAAAAAAATATCACAAACGGCAGTCACTGCTTGGTTCCCCTGTTTGTCGTGCCATAGTTCGTTCGTCACAGAACTGTGGTTCTTTAGGCAAATTTTATTTTCTCGTGCATATCTAGATAGTGCTTATTGCCTACGATGTAGAACTTTAAATTTCATAATTAGAAACCGAAATTTATATTTAGATTTATATTTAGATTTAACCTATAAATCTGCCGGAGCTCTTCAAGAGTACATGTGATAGCGTGGATCTAGAAGCAACAGCTGAATGTAGTTTTTCGGCGTCGGTCAGTATTGCCAATGTAGAGAAAATGTCACTGCGAACTCTTACCCAACCTTACCCTGCTTCGGACCGAAAGTGATTAGCCGTGGGCGGCTCGTGTTCGTGCAGTTTCTTGGCTGACAGCTTCTCTTTACGGAACTGTAGCCTCGTTTCTTATTCGATCTACTGGCGTCACTAAGTTTCTGGCTTGCCTGCCCGTGAGTGGCAGCAGCAGCGCGTATCGATAAGAGCACTGTCGTATTATCTTTGAAGCGACCGCTAGTATCTCCGGCTCTTCGTGTGTCGGGAGTTCAGTCGGGGACGGAGCGCCAGTGAGGCGAGGACAGCCAGTTCTCGCCGACCGCTGGCGACACACATCTGTCCGACGGAAGGAGACTGGAGCGGGGACGACCGTTTGGTTGGTCGTTCGGTCGGTCGTCTCATCGGGCGACGTGTATTTGGTCTTTTGACCGTTTCTGGGCCTCGTCAGTTGGTCATCTTGCCCGACGTGCGTCGATTCCTTCCTTGTGCAGAGATGTCGGGTGGCCAATCAATGGGCATGTGTTCCCTCTGCATGGTTGGGTCAGAGCCAGTGTGCCCGGGTCTCCGTGTCTCCGAGTTCCGAACGGACATCAAGGGAGTCGGGATGGAGCTGCAGTGAGCTCCGGACAGCCACGACTCGCCTGACCGTTGCTGACACACCTGACTTGCGACGACCTCGGTTGGTCGTTCGGTCGCTCCTCTCATCGGACGACGTGTATTGGGTCGCCGACCGCTTATGGAAACTCTGTGTGTCGAATTGAGAGTTCTCCTTGTTGTTCCACAGTGATTCGTTTTAGGTTTGTCGGAGTTCTCGGTGCAAGTGTTTACGTGGAACTGTGTGTAGCTTCTGTAATTTGCTCTGAGCAGTTATGAATGCTGTCTGCGTACTGGAGTAGCCAGTCTTTCGGTTGGGACAGAGCAGCGAGTCTGTGTTTCCTCGCCATGTTGATGCTGTCCGGCACGGCGTGTAGCTAGACACCCTTTGGTGTCTGTTTATATTTTTGAGTGGTTGCTGTGCCTTGGCTGTATTTAAACGCGAAGCTTGAAGACGTAGTGCTTCTGGTATCTTCGTGCTCGCTGATTTTTCCGTTGTCGTGCTGTTTGTCGGGCGGCAGGGAATTGATTAGGTTGTTGGTCGGTCCTTCAGACGTCCCTGGGTCGGGCTGCACATCAGATTATTTAATATTACACTTGGCTGCCTGTCTCACCTAAACTTATGTTAGAGTTACCTAAAAAAAATGGTTCCAATGGCTCTGAGCACTATGGGTCTTAACTTCTGTGCTCATCAGTCCCCTAGAACTTAGAACTACTTAAACCTAACTAACCTAAGGACATCACACACACCCAAGACCGAGGCAGGATTCGAACCTGCGACCGTAGCAGTCCCGCGGTTCCGGACTGCGCGCCTAGAACCGCGGCCGGCTAGAGTTGCCTCCTCAGGCCCGATCCTTGGAGCACTTTTGAGCAGCACTGTTCTGTTGTTTTAGATTGTGATTTTCTTTTAGTCTCAAGTACTGTGCATGGTCTTCAGCCGTCTATTAATTTAGTTTGTTTCAATGTTAAGATAAGGCCTTCAGCCGTCTGAGATTAAAACTTTGAAGATTCTAGCGCAAACTATTTTTTTAAAGGGGGATTTTGCCCATTGGAAATCATTATTATTATCTAGACCTTAAGCCCTGAGTTGTTCTATGTTCAGCATGTGGCTTTCAGCAGAGCTTTATGTTAAATATTTTTAAGATAAGGCCTTCAGCCGTCTTAAATTAAAATTTGATAATTCTCTGGTTTAAAACATTTTAAAATTTTGTTCTCTATCTGAAATTCTTGTTATCGAGGGCTTAAGCCCTCAGTTCTTCTATGTCCAGCGTGTGGCCTTCAGCTGAGTATTTGTGTAAAATTTTTATGTAACTTAGGCCTCCAGCCGTGTGTATTCCTTAAGGAAATTTTAATAACTTGTGTTCGGGCCTTCATCCGTATTGTTTTTGAATCCTTTTAAGGGGGGTAGGACGTCAAACGGTCCGACTTGGAGCAGGAGAGGCACCACAGGACATTTTAATTTCCACTGTCTATACTTTTACAAATAAATTCATAAAACTTTGTCAACATGACCAGGCAGGATTCAGAATTCACATTCATAGCAGTGGAAGCTCGAAAACATAACGAAATGATTTTTTTTACATGTGAAATTTCATCATTTTTTTCGCTTACTAATGGCAGTATTTGTTGCTATAGGTACACTTTTCTTCATAAGTAAGAGAGATTCTTCTATGAATTTTGCACAGCATACAATCCATAAGGTGTATGAACCTCTAGAGTTTTCCAAATCTATTAAAAACTGCGGTAAAAATTGTGGTAATTAAGTATAAAATATGTGTTTTTTTCTGGACATGAAGTTTAAAATATAAAAGTTCATTTGTTTTTTCATAAATTAAATAAATTCTAGAGTTTCATACACCTGTGAGTATGGTATGTACGCTGCGCAAAATTCATCGATGAATCTCTGTAACTTATGAAGAAAAGTGTACCTATAGCAACAAATTCAGCCATTAGTAAGTGAAAAAATGATGAAATTTCACACGTAAAAAAAATTATTTTGTTATGTGTTCGAACTTCCACTGCAATGAGTGTGAATCCTCAACCTTTCCTGCTGATGCTGACAAAGTTTTATGAATTTATTTGTAAAAGTATAGACACAGGAAATTAAAATGTCCTGTGATGCCTCTCCTGCTCCAAGTCGGCGCCTTTGACGTCCTAGCCCCCCCCCCCCCCCCTTAAGGTCATTGTGATTGAGTGTTTTTTAGGAAAACAAAGCTTGTGTGTTTTGTGCAACTAACAGTAACTGATCTTGGCCCCCTTTCCACAACCATAACCTGATCGGCTCTGTCCTGGTAACCCAGATTTCAAGTGATGTACGCTCCATTAATAGCGAAGCTATTATACTTTTGTACCTTGGAAGCTAATTCAGCAAGAGGCACAGTTAAGCTTGCACTAAATACAGGGATCGTAACACTTTAACGATCGTGCAAACTATTCTGCCAACACCAGTGCTTTTGGAGCCCTGATGAGAGTTAGACTACTTGTCTCAGGCTGGTGCTTCCAAGAGCTATACCCTCTCCCGCCAACCAGACGACGCCAGATACAGACTGGTATTGAAGGCGGTGCCTACGCGCCATCAGACTGCTGAAGTTGTCTGGTTAGGAGTTAGGACGGCGGGGCAGGGGGCAGTTGAGGCAGAGTTTCAGGGGCCACGGTGAGGCGTCTCCACCTTGTGGGAATCACGGCCGCGGTTCATTCTGGGGGCGACCGGCCGTTAATTGCTGCGGGAGCGGACAGGCGCGTCGCCGGCGGAATTAATTAAAACGGAGCTACGCCGCGGCGAGGGGTTGTGGGGGCGGCGGGGGTGGCTGGTCTGGCCGGCCCTTGGAGCTTAATGAGGCGGCGCAGGCACCGCCAGCGCCGCACGCATGCACGCACGCACGCACGCACGCACGCACGCACGTCGCGTGGTTACCACGCACGGCCGCGGTACGGCCCGAGGCTGTCCATCAACCAGCACAACACCGCCAACGACCCGGAATAGAGATGAGCAGTTCTCTTAGGTTGTTCGCAGATGATGCTGTAATTTACCGTCTAGTAAGGTCATCCGAAGACCAGTATCAGTTGCAAAGCGATTTAGAAAAGATTGCTGTATGGTGTGGCAGGTGGCAGTTGACGCTAAATAACGAAAAGTGTGAGGTGATCCACATTAGTTACAAAAGAAATCCGTTGGAATTCGATTACCTGATAAATAGTACAATTCTCAAGGCTGTCAATTCAACTAAGTACCTGGGTGTTAAAATTACGAACAACTTCAGTTGGAAAGACCACATAGATAATATTGTGGGGAAGGCGAGCCAAAGGTTGCGTGTCATTGGCAGGACACTTAGAAGATGCAACAAGTCCACTAAAGAGACAGCTAACACTACACTCGTTCGTCCTCTGTTAGAATATTGCTGCGCGGTGTAGGATCCTTACCAGGTGGGATTGACGGAGGACATCGAAAGGGTCAAAAAAGTGCAGCTCGTTTTGTATTATCACGTAATAGGGGAGAGAGTGTGGCAGATATGATACGCGAGTTGGGATGGAAGTCATTAAAGCAAAGACGTTTTTCGTCGCGGCGAGATCTATTTACGAAATTTCAGTCACCAACTTTCTCTTCGAATGCGAAAATATTTTGTTGAGCGCAACCTACATAGGCAGGAATGATCATCAAAATAAAATAAGAGAAATCAGAGCTCGAACAGAAAGGTTTAGGTGTTCGTTTTTCCCGCGCGCTGTTCGGGAGTGGAATGGTAGAGAGATAGTATGATTGTGGTTAAATGGATTAAATGTAAATTACAGAGTAATCATGTAGATGTAGATGTAGACTTATCATAAACGCACTGGAAGGATTGCTCCGATGGATATATCTGAAACTAATTGTCTCTTAGAGACCTCTCTTTCCTCTGCCTACTAAACACTGAAAATTGAGTTCTTGTTAAGTGACGATCAGTTTGGTTCTAGGAAAGATAAAGACACCAGAGAGGCAGTTCTAAACTTGCACTTGGCAATGGAAGCAACACAACAAAAATCAAGACACACAGACAGAATTTTTCATGCTAGATATAACGTTCGGTAACGAAATGGTAACAGATGTTCTAAATACTGGCCGAGAGGTTCTAGGCGATTCAGTCTGGAACCGCGCGACCGCTACGGTCGCAGGTTCGAATCCTGCCTCTGGCATTGATGTGTGTGATGTCCTTAGGTTAATTAGGTTTAAGTAGTTCTAAGTTCTAGGGGACTGATGACCTCAGAGAACGGCGGGTAATTTACAATATCTACAAGGGGGTTGGGTTGTTTGGGGGGAGAGACCAAACAGTGAGATCTTCCGTCTCATCGGATTAGTGAAGGACGGGGAATGAAGTCGGCCGTGCCCTTTGCCTGGAGCGATTCAGGGAAATCACGGAAAACCTGAGTCAGGATGGCCGGACGCGGGATTGAGCCGTCGTCCTCCCGAATGCGAGTCCAGTGTGCTAACCACTGCGCCACCTCGCTCGACCATCTACAAGGAGAAAGGCATAGTGTATGACGGGTAATATACAATACTTGTAAGAACCAAGAATGAACAGTAAGAATGGAAGACCAAGACCGAAATGCTCGGATTTAAAATGGTGAAAAACAGAGATTTTGCCTTCGTTCCCTACTGTTTACTCTGTATATCGAATAAGCAATGCTGAAAATAAAAAGTAGGCCCTGTAGCGGGATTAAAGTCTAGGGCGAAAGAACATCAACAATATTCAGATATGACATTCTTATCCTCTATGAGAGTGATGAAGAATTACAGAATATACTAAATAGAATGAATAATCTGCTGACTACAGAATATGGACTGAGATAAACTATCAGAAAGACGAAAGTAACAAGCAGTATCAGGTGGTCAGAGGGACCTCATGATACGACGATGTTAAGCCTAAGATTTCCTGTGTCGAGATGATGATCCCTAGGTTCCACTGTATTTTACTTTGGACGACCGACGTCTTGACGTTTAAATATTTTATCACCATTAGACAAGGAATGTTGGGTCATTTATCGGTTATCGTTCGGATAAATTTTGAAATAAATATGTATCCCTGAAGATGTCGCTCTAACGCCGAGAAACTAGTTGAATCATAAATAAAGAAATATCACACAGCTGAACCGGTCTTATTCACCATGGTACCATTCTATAACTGTGCATGCTCACAATACAGAATTTGCTGCAATGGTATTTGCGATAAACTTAACGCCAAGATTAGGGACCACAAAGTAGACGAAGCGAAATAATTCTGCTACCTCGGTTGCAAGATAGCGTTACCTCGGAGGAAGCAAGTAGGACACGAAATCAGATTAGCACAGCAAAAGAGGGGATTCCTGACCAAAAGAAGTGCACACTTACCAAATATTGGCCTCAATTTGAAGAAAAAATTCTCGAGAACTTCTATGTGGGGAACAGCACTGTATGCAATAATGGACTGCGGGAATATCGGGAGAGAAGGGGATCGAGGCATTTGAGTTGTAGTGATATACAGCAGAAGGATATTGAAAATTATGCGCACGGCAAGATAAGGCATGAGGAGGTTCTCCAATGAATCGGTGAGGAGAGGAACATGAGGCAAACATTGACAAGAAGAAGACACAGGTGTATTAAGAGATCAGGGGATAACTTGCACGACATTCAACGGAGCTGCAGAGACTAAAAACTGGAAGGGGAACACAGATTGGAGTACTTCCAACAAATAACTGAAGACGTCGGGTGGAGGTGGTAGACTGAGGGGAAGGGATTCCCGAAGGAGAGGAATTTGTGGTGCGCCGCATCAAACCAGTCTAGAGGTAGATTAAAGGTATCCACATCAACAGCTCTCACGTCTCTCATAAGCTCACACTGATCAAATGCAGCACTTTATTCGGCCTGTGGGTGTAAAGGGCTTATATAGTTATTCCTGGTTTAATTTTGTATGGGTGTAAAGGGCTTTTGCAGTTATTCTTGATTCAATACCAAACACACATCGCACAGTTTTCCCGTGGACCATCTTACAGCTACCAACAATAATATTTCACAGCAGGTTGAGCCGACTTTTGGTGAGATATGCAGCTTAAATATACAGTTGCTACATGAAGACGGATATTTTTTGCTACTGGTAAAGGCAAGTGCTTATCTACGAGCTTCTCGAATGGTTTACAAAACACTGAAATTGGACAGCTAACAGGCTACTTTCAGTAATGTCCATCGAAAAGTAAATAGAAGCAATAGTAATAAAAGATAAGGACACATCTATTAGCTTTCAGTTATTGAATTTGTACTTTGTAATTATACTAACAGTGCGTGGAATGTGAATACATTTTCCAATGCGATAACAGAAGATACGGCATTTGAGCAAGAACGATAAGACTGTGAAGGGGTTACTAAACTCGTGGCCGGCCGCGGTGGTCTAGCGGTTCTAGGCGCTCAGTCCGGAACCGCGCGACTGCTACGGTCGCAGGTTCGAATCCTGCCTCGGGCATGGATGTGTATAAGGTCGTTAGGTTAGTTAGGTTTAATTAGTTCTAAGTTCTAGGGGACTGATGACCACCGATAGTGCTCAGAGCCATTTGAACCATTTTTTTGAACTAAACTCGTGATCAGCTGAATAGCAGTGCAAAATATCTTACCTTTGATACGTCTTAGTAATAAACTCAAAATATCTTTAATCACTGCCTATTTTTTTATTGGGCAACGGCCTTGCCGCAGTGGCTACACCGGTTCCCGTGAGATCACCGAAGTTTAGCGCTGTCGGGCGTGGCCGGCACTTGGATGGGTGACCATCCCGGCCGCCATGCGCTGTTGCCAGTTTTCGGGGTGCACTCAACCTCGTGATGCTAGTTGAGGAGCTACTCGACCGAATAGTAGCGGCTTCGGTCCAAGAAAACCATCGTAACGACCGGGAGAGCGGTGTGCTTACCCCAAGACCCTCCTATCCGCATCCTCCTCTGTGGATGACACGGCGGTCGTATGGCCCCGATGGGCCACTTGTGGCCTGTAGACGGAGTGGTGGTTAATTTTTTTATAGTAAAACTAAATATGTATGAAACACTTACGAGCATAAGCATAATGGCAAGTTTCTTCTATATTTTTGCTGATGACATGCAAACGCGATAAAACAGTTCTTAATACTCACCGAATTTAAATAAAAATGAAACCAGTGGATTTTCAGCGCCGACTTGTAACTGTGAATGAGACGTGAATCGTAGCGTCTTGGCTGGATACTGATAATTCTACATCGCCGAGCGGGATTAGCCGAGCGGTCTAAGGAACTGCAGTCATGGACTGTGCGGCTGGTCCCGGCGGAGGTTCGAGCCCTCCCTCAGGCATGGGTGTGTGTGTGTTTGTCCTTAGGATAATTTAGGTTAAATAGTGTGTAAGCTTAGGGACTGATGACCTTAGCAGTTAAGTCCCATAAGATTTCACCCACATTTATATAATCCTACATCACAGAAAGTGAAATCGGTTATTTCACCCGTCAAGTTTAGTCGTAGTTTACTGAGTGTAGAGGTGACTGTTCTTATTGACTACCTCGAAAAGGATTGAAGATGTACCACTCAAATCTGCAACAGTAAAAGCTCAGGTGGGAAACATTTTAAGCAAAAAGTGTCATATCTTCTAGAAACTTGCTTCAGAAATTACAAAAACCCGTTGTCAGTGCAGATTACGTTGCAACTCCCTAGAAATGCTCCATCACACACCGCGAAGATTAAACTACAGTAAGAAGAGCTAACACAGAGACTTTACTGTAGAGCTGAACACTCGCATAGAATGAAATGAAATATTACACAGAGAGTGATTGTTGTGGCAATTCGTTAAGTACTATAGATCTACAAAAGGCGGCCTTTGAAATGAAATATTATGACAGTATGAGCGCTGTTAATTCCGGTCCAACAAGCGGCAAAAGTCGCTTCGCCTCGAGGCTATTAGAACTGCAACACATTGAAGACGCCAAGCAACAGACATAAAATTCGCATAAAACTGAGTATGCACATAACTAGCTTTCGACGGAACTGCACAAAGAAAGTAGTAGTAAAGGCACGTACATTTTGTACACACCGGATGGTTACAATTAAAGAGCAGCTATTCACAGAGGTCCAGTAAGGGCTGCAATTATCGTACAGTAGCAACACTTGGTGTGTGATGCAGAATGATTTTCGCTGGAAAAAAATTAGTTCCAATTTTCGCCACCAGGTGGAAATCTGGGATTGCAAATGCAAGAAAATCGTACAGAAATGTTTCTACACTAAACGGATTAGGAATGGGACGTGGGCAGAAAAGGCCAAACAAGTGAGTCCCGATCTGACACAAATTTTCATTGTCGTCCTTTCATTATAAATCTGGCGGTTGTCAAAATTCGCAACTGCTAATACATTTAATACATAAGATATTTTATGTTATTCGAGCGCCGTTCAAGTTTATTAGGACGTCTTTCGTTTATAATAGTGAGTAAGTGAGTAGCCTTTACTTGTGTGTGTGTGTGTTATCGTAAATAAGAACCTGGGAAGGTTAAGTGACAACCTAAATGTGTCACTAAGCTCAAAGCCACATCACTTACATGAAACTGATAAGAATCCAGTATGTGTGAAAACCGATTTTATTCGTAAGCAAGTAAATAAGCAAACCAATAATTTCAGACTCAGTAGACTTAGTCAGTGCGAACTGTTTGAAAAAAATGTAACTGCTAAAAAAAAAAGAAGCAACTGTAATGTCGTCCTGTACTAGAATGTAACCTGAAACACACAAATTTCTGAACTGACACATGACCCTGGTAAAATAAAGAAACTGGCAGAACGTACATTGCGCAAAGAAAACGAAACAGTCACGTATTATGAATCTCGCGTGCAAAATGAAGTACTGGCAGAAACAGCAAGACAGAAAGAGTGCGCAACAGCTAAAAATATACTGCTGAAACCTTACTACGGTTGGTCGAGGGAAACTGGGTTCACAATCTTGACACAGAGTGCCAATGAAACACATGACTCAGTCTGTAAGTTCTGAAATTGCAGATAGAAAGGAGCTAAAATAATTGTAGAGTCTAATATGAAAATTCGTTTAATCTAATAACTTCCATGGTACAGTAAATTAACACAGAAGATCCGTCAATAGAATAAGTATCAAAAACTCTACTGTGGCGAGGGTAGAGTGGACCAACAATATAAGTCTGTAAAAATAAAAATAAACTTTTTACCTCATCAAATAATAACTTGTTCTTCATTTCAAAACCTTTTTTATGATCGTATGCTGTGAAATATTGTTCCGAGACATCATTCCTCCTCGTAGTGATTCTGCAACTCGCATGGTTCCACAAGTCCATCCATGCATTACACTGTTGTTGTTGTTGTGGTCTTCAGTCCTGAGATTGGTTTGATGCAGCTCTCCATGCTACTCTATCCTGTGCAAGCTTCATCTCCGAATAACTACTGCAACCTACATCCTTCTGAATCTGCTTAGTGTATTCATCTCTTGGTCTCCCTCTACGATTTTTACCCTCCACGCTGTCCTCCAGTACTAAATTGGTGATCCCTTGATGCCTCAGAACATGTCCTACCAACCGATCCCTTCTTCTAGTCAAGTTGTGCCACAAACTCCTCTACTCCCCAATTCTATTCAATACCTCCTCATTAGTTATGTGATCTACCCATCTAATCTTCAGGATTCTTCTGTAGCACCACATTTCGAAAGCTTCTATTCTCTTCTTGTCCAAACTAGTTGTCGTCCATGTTTCACTTCCATAGATGGCTACACTCCATACAAATACTTTCGGAAATGACTTCCTGACACTTAAATCAATACTCGACGTTAACAACTTTCTCTTCTTCAGAAACGCTTTCCTTGCCATTGCCAGTCTACATTTTATATCCTCTCTACTTCGACCATCATCAGTTATTTTGCTCCCCAAATAGCAAAACTCCTTTACTACTTTAAGTGTCTCCTTTCTTAATCCAATTCGCTCAGCATCACCCGACTTAATTCGACTACATTCCATTATCCTCGTTTTGCTTTTGTTGAACACACAATACATTACGCTGTATACTCAACGAATCCTACCTGCACACCGCAGCTATCCACTACCGACTGTCAAAGATACCACTCCACAGTGCTGCCATCGCAGACACAACTGTATCTCTGACCAGAGTTCTTCAAATATGTCATTTTCCTTTACAACTATTAACACATCCAATAACATCATAAAAAAATTGCCATCTTACAAATGTTTTCCAACACGCTAAACTTGTAATTTTTTGGTAAATAATGTGGTGACAAAAATATTGAGCCCCACTTCCGTACAACCCCCAGGCCCGAAACACACTTCACCAAAATCCCACTTTAAGACTGTATGCACACGATAAGTAAATTTTCTTATTTGATATCCCTCCTGTTGTTGTTTCACCACGGAACTGTGCTGTCCCACGTTCCTTGCCTTAGCCAGCGTTCACTCGTACACAAGAATTACGCACGCACAGGGTAATTACAGCGGCGACATGGCAGCGGACATGGCGGGTCCCGGAGAGCGATGTGGTCCGCCCTCCCTGGGGGTGGGGCTCGCGCGGGCTGCGAACCGCGGCCGTCTCCTCATGCATACCCATGGCGGCGCCGCCGTCGCTTCTTGCAGGCCGGCCCGCCTTCCTGGAACCGCGGCGTCGCGCTCCTTCCAGAACGAGACAGCAATTTACGACTCGTCGGAGGAACAAAGCCTCCCAATACGGCAGGTGGCCGCCGTTCTTACCGACCCGTGTCACTCCGGAGAGCCTCTTTAGGGTACCCACCGCGTCAGCGGATGAAGAGCGCCTTGCAGTTAATTGGCGACTGTCGGAATAGGAGGCGCCGCTCGGTAACAAGGCCAGAGGGTTAGAAACGATCGCAAGAAGGCACAGATAATATCATTTCCATACTGACACAGGTACAATTTCCGCTTTTCAGACCTTCTGAAATAATATTGCCTTTTGTGTTTTGAGGCTCCCTTTACTGTAGCTCTAATTCTTCACCGTCATTAAAACGTTAAAAATCAACTAATTCATTAGGTCTAAGAGATGTGGATATTCACTGGGTGCATGAAACCGGAAAGATGGAGAACTTTTAGGAAAGGTCGACATAGATCCTCTAAATGCTGAAGATCAATTTCTGTTCTGTGATTAAACATCAAAATTAAGTAACTTTTTATACCTGGGATTCACAGTCATGTAGAACTTTATAAAATATATCATATTTACGGCAGTGACTGTAACACTTTCTTTATTTCACGATTGCAATTTTGGCCTTAGACCATTATCAAGTGCAGATTTTTGTGGCTTTAAGCCATGACATATGGATATGTGTGCTCGCAATATGTAACAGCGTCACGAATGTATTTAATAGTAATGACAACTATATATAAACGTGTCAGCTCATTTTAAGTAGATATGGCTTAAAGCCACAAAAATCTGCACTTGATAATGGCCTAAGCCCGAAATAGCAATCGTGAAATAAAGAAAGTGTTACAGTCACTGCCGTAAATATGATGTCTTGTATAAAAATTAAAGTTATTTTCTCTATTATCAGTCCTCAGAATGATACGGTTTAATGTAAAGAAAGCTTCTGATATTAAGTTTTTTTATTGTCTTGGCTGCATGTATGCAAGCTGGATTACTAGTTTTGACACGAATAAGCTGCCACCTGAAGATGGCAGATTAGTCCTGTCGAAACTAGTAATGCAGTCAAGTCAATAAAAACAAAAAGCTTTTCACCAGAAACTTTCTTTACACTGAATTAATCGATTACTGTTCAGCCGACAATGTCAGGTTTTTAAGTTTTACGGATTAATATTTTCGGCCAATTTGCCATTCCTACTGCTTGTTGCGATGTGGACAGAGCATCACATGAGGAATTTCAGGACACAGCGATCCACTTACCATTTCGAAGGCACATGGCTGACGACACAGCTACATGCAAACCGCTCCATACGTTACGTCTAAGTGTGCCATGACTCCGGTAAAGACTTGTCGACACAGCATTTCGACAATCTTCGGTACATGCCATCACCGCCAGCACCAAGCAGACAAGTTGTCATACGCACCCATCCAGCCACCAGATATGTCCGAGTCGTCCCTTCACCGCCCCTTTATCCCACACCCACGCAGCATCCGCTGGGACCGCGCGGGATTAGCCGAACGGTCTAGGGTGCTGCAGTCATGGACTGTGCGGCTAGTCCCGTCGGAGGTTCGAGTCCTCCCTCGGGCATGACTGTGTGTGTTTGTCCTTAGGATAATTTAGGTTAAGTAGTGTGTAAGCTTAGGGGCTGATGACCTTAGCACATCCACACACACAGCATCCGCTTGACAGCCAAAACCGTCGCCATCGTCACCCCGCGGGTCGTATGCCAATAGTCAGCGAACTTCGGTGAAGAGTCAGTGAAGGGGTCAGCAAAGAGCTGTGTGACAGAGAATAGCAAACTTGCGTACTTGGTCAGACAGCTTCCTACAGCCATCCACTGACCGTGCTCCTCGGGGTCCACGGTTCGACCCATGTAATCCAGTGATGCCTTCGTCGGGCCACAACTGGCTGTGCTAAGTGCAGCCTCCGAAGCTTGCAACAAAGCTGTGCTTGCTTCAGCTTGCTGCGGTCGCTACCGCCACAGCCACCACTCAGCACCTCGTTGACCCTCTCTCCCCCGGCAGCGTGTGTCTTCTTGAAGGAAGAGGGCCCCTGCGCCCACCAGACGGTGCCGCATACTGCTCTACCTTGATGGAAAAGAAAGACTTTCCGTGAGCTACAACGATCTCACTGTGACCATCTTCATAGTTGGTCCGCCGCGCTGCTTCCCGGGCGGGAATGCGTGCTCGTCCCCGGCACGAATCCGCCCGGCGGATTAATGGCGAGGTCCGGTGTGCCGACCAAACTGTGGATGGTTACTAAGGCGGTTTTCCATCTACGTCGGCGAATGCGGGCTGGTTCCCCTTATTCCGCCTCAGTTACACTTTGTCGGCGATTGCTGCACAAACACCGTTTCCACGTACGCGTACACCATAATTATTCTATCACGCAAACATCTGGGGTTACACTCGTCTTGTACGAGACGTTCCTGGGGGGGGGGGGGGGGGGGTCCATTGGGGGCAGAACCGCAGAATAACCCTGGGTTCGATGTGGGGAGGCGGTTGGGTGAGTGGACTGCTGTGGCCTGTTGTGGGGCTGTGGATCACTAAGGGCTACAGCAAGACGAAACTTCTCCGTCGTTTCTAGATCCCCGGTTTAATACATACATACATACATACATACATACGTACATACATACATCCTCATACTTAATGTTTGCCCTGTTAGCCCTGGGTGAGAAAGCAACGCCGCCATTCTCACAGACCAGAAGAACGGCTTTCCAGTCCTCCGTAGCACCCGTATCTTGGTTGTGAAATTTTGCAGCCCAGCAGTGATTTTTTTTAATTTTTTATTTCAGTTTATTGGCCTTCAGGTCGTGTCCATTCAGTCACCTCAGCGATGGAAATTAGGGTATCGGAGACGATTTTCTTGCCAGATACGACGATACCAACGTAAGGAATGCACAACACCCAGCCCCGAAGGCAGTAAATCTCCGATACCGCTGACAATCGAACCCGGATCCCTTCAGTTAGCAATCTGCCGCACTGATCGCGCAGCTACCGAGGTGGACAAACAGTGTAGTTTGACCACGGCATATTAGAGACGCTGCTGTCTCGTGTTAAAAGGTTCGTCATCACTCGTTTAGCCCTGTCCTCACTTACTGTTACTGGAAGCAAACACTGGGGTCGTCACATGTCCAACGGAAAAGATGCGAGGAGAGTCTAGATTAGAGGAAAATTGTTACCACGCGAAAATTGCGTTGTTATGTACGAAGGATAACGAAGAAATTTGCCGAAAATGGCTGTCCTAAACAATCAGACGGAAGAAGAAACGTTACGTGGAGCACAACCGAGCGGCGGCACTCTACTCGGGGACAGCCGCTACGAATTGTTGTGCGTTTCACCGTAGTATTTCGCCTGCTAGGGGGAAGATGAAACGGTGGCGATAGGTTCCTGACCGACAAACTTTGCGCCCTTGTCCTTGATAAATTCCAAATTTTTCTAAGTGTCTAAAGGAATGAGGGCTTGTGAAACTGTTGATGCAAATCTGATTATTAAGCTCAGCGCTGACCTTGATTTTTACGCTACGTGCCGATATCGGGTTTCAAATGGTTCAAATGGCTCTGAGCACTATGGGACTTAACATCTATGGTCATCAGTCCCCTAGAACTTAGAACTACTTAAACCTAACTAATCTAAGGACATCACACAACACCCAGTCATCACGTTGCAGAGAAAATCCCTGACCCCGCCGGGAATCGAACCCGGCAACCCGGGCGTGGGAAGCGAGAACGCACGACCACGAGCTGCGGAGTATCGGGTTTCTTTCACCTTCACTCATCTATCACACGGCATAAATGTTACACCACAGTATAGACGCACCATCACAATCAAGTAGACTCAAACAAATACAACCAAGAGAGAACTATCACGCAAGGCTGGCAAATGGGCCGTTGTGAGCGAAAGAAAAAATGTTTTCCGACTACGCAGTTGAGCCTAGCCCTCGGGCACTCCCCGTCAACAATACGGCTCTTCCCTTCTTTCAAAATGTCCCCATCTGAAGTTATGAATAGTACAGACAGTTCCAGCCCCTCTTTCGGTGATTATAGTGGATTAAAATTATTTTATTTCTTACTTTTTCGAGATAAAAGGCGCTGATCTGTCTCGAAAGTGCTTCACTGTACATTTCAGACGTTACTGACATTGCCAGTGATTCAGCAAAGAAACGCGTTTTTTTTTTTGTTTTTTTTTGCCTCAGACACACTATAGCGTCTCTATATAAGTCGTTTCATTGACTTTCATCGTTCATCTCCACTACTGCAATTCTTAACAGCATTTCTTGTGTGCTGGCGCTCATATAAATTCAAACGGAGAGAAGAATGATCAGCTGGGAGATATACCTGGAAGCCATAGTGATATTTATTACTAAACTACAATATACGAAATCTATTTCGTATCTAAATTAATTCAGAGCCAACGCACTAAACAAGCACTTCGTCCAACAGGTTTAATACGGAACACACACGTTGCTCAACTGAACTACGGTGCAGGCAGGTTGTCAACTCCGGCCGCTAGGCTGGTGCGGCGTTGTGAGTCGCCAGTGTTGCCCAATCGACCGCTCTGACTTCATTCACCGAACTTTATTGTCAGAGGTTGTAGATTCGTATTGGTATCCCGTCAGGTCAAGGGGCCTTTCCTCTGAAACTTCCTGGCAGATTAAAACTGTGTGCCGGACCGAGACTCGAACTCGGGACCTTTGCCTTGCGCGGGCAAGTGCTCTACCGTCTGAGCTACCCAAGCACGATTCACGCCCCGTCCTTACAGCTTTACTTCTGCCAGTACCTCGTCTCCTACCTTCCAAACTTTACAGAAGCTCTCCTGCGAACCTGCAGAACTGTAAAGTTTGGAAGGTAGGAGACGAGGTACTGGCAGAAGTAAAGCTGTGAGGACGGGGCGTGAGTCGTGCTTGGGTAGCTCAGACGGTAGAGCACTTGCCCGCGCAAGGCAAAGGTCCCGAGTTCGAGTCTCGGTCCGGCACACAGTTTTAATGTGCCAGGAAGTTTCATATCAGCGCACACTCCGCTGCAGAGTGAAAATCTCATTCTGGCCTTTCCTCTGTTGAGCGACTTGAGCTGCTTTTCTGTCCCGTGGTCATGTTTGTTTCTGGACATGTACATCTCAGGGAGTCTGCGAGGTTCCAGCACCAGCTGAACATCGTGAGGAGGTCAGTAATGCTAGAGAGTTTTGTCTCGGAGCCGCTGCATGAAGTCGCGGCGGTGCTTCGCTGCTCGGCTACTGTGGGCAGCCACGGCGGCGGTGCTCCCCGGCGTTATTGAGACGTTTTTGGTGGCGGCGAGGCGAGCAGAAAGAAGGGCAGCCCAGCCGCGTCCGTCACGCAGTCGCTCAACCGAGGAGGACGGACGCAGCGGTCGCTCCGAAAAACAGTGGCGGTGGCCCGGCGGTAGCGAACACAGCGCTTCGTGGAGCGGCACTCGCAGGCCACCCGTACTGTCCAGCACTTCAGAAGGCCTGTAGCTACTCGGTTGGCGTTGCCTTGCCAAACACGTCGATATGGTAGACTCGGCAGCTGAGTGTCTTTAGGGCACACTGCAGTTGTCCTACGGATGGTCCTACATCTGTACAGGCAAATATCGATTTGGCTCCCTTATCCGGATCAAAAATTTGAAACACAATACGTTTAATACGAAACATGCAGAACCGTTTTCTTATTATTCTTACTACGTCCTTCCAATACCGGCTGATTCAATTGCCCCTTCCTACGGGTTTTATGCAACCCACAACGCCTTCAAATACCATGCCCCTATTTTCATATTCTCTCGCTCGATACGCGCAGACAGTCTTACAGGTAAAATGAACAGGATCTCTTAGTAGGAAATATAATGTAGCTAGAGGTCGTAATTTTCGAATTATTCAAGAAAAACAGACAAAACGGACCTTCAAATGCGTCTTTCTTGAATTATTCGGGCCGCGCGGGATTAGCCGAGCGGTCTAGGGCGCTGCAGTCATCGACTGTGCGGCTGGTCCCGCCGGAGGTTCGAGTCCTCCCTCGGGCATGGGTGTGTGTGTGTTTGTCCTTAGGATAATTTAGATCAAGTAGTGTGTAAGCTTAGGGACTGATGACAGCAGTTCAGTCCCATAAGATTTCACACACATTTGAACATTTGAATTTTGAATTATTCGGAAATCGTGTCACCCAGCGAAAACGTATCCAAGTTAAAATTGAACTACATTACATTTCCTAGAAAAATTTCCTATTATTTTTTTTCTGTTTATTTGCAGTGAGCGAAAGGATAACCAAATCTGGGGCAAGAATTTTGTAAGCGTTTCGGGTTGCATAAAACCTAGAGGTAGGGGCAGCTGAATCACCTTATATACCATGTGGCGTTAGGAATTGTTCCTTGCCAAGGTACAATAAGGACAAATCGACATGTCGAAGTGACAGTGATGTACGGAACAATGAAGCGAGCCAAACGTCCCAGACTCGAACCCCAGCCCATCACAAATTTTAATCTGGCAGAAAGTTTCAAATGAATGTACACTCCGCTGCACAGTGAAATATCATTCTGGAAACAATCCCATACCCCGCTGTCATGCGATTTCTCTGCAGTATCCTTTATCCAAGGAGTGCTGGTCCCGTAATGTACGCATGACATCTCCGATGTCTGGAGGGCAGAATAGTCGTAATGGCGGAAGTAAAGCTGTGAGAGCGGTTCCTTGGTCGTCCTTGGATAGCTCAACTGGTATAGCACTTGCATACTAAAGGCAAAGGTCCCAAGTTCGAGTCCCCGTCCAGCGCACAGTTTCAATCTGCAGGAGTGAAAATTCATTCTGAAGATTTTAGTTTAACTTCATACAGGTTCAAATACTTGTTCGAGGGAGAATATCGGCAGTGTTCCTTTCAAAGGGAACCTGAACAAAATCAGCTTTAAG
Source organism: Schistocerca nitens (assembly GCF_023898315.1). NCBI lineage: Eukaryota > Metazoa > Arthropoda > Insecta > Orthoptera > Acrididae > Schistocerca > Schistocerca nitens. The sequence continues at coordinate 20,177,646 of NC_064619.1, forward strand.
TGTTTCAGGACAAAAATAGTCCCGGTTGCGAAATTATTTAATGTCACCCTTTTGAGGCATCATCTGATTGTGTAGCTGCATGCGTGATTCACTATAAGTGATTCAGAGATACCACAATATATCTGAACCTTAAAGTCCGAAGAGAGATCTGAATCCCGCTCCTCCAAAACGCCAATTCACTGCCTTACTCACTCTACCACCTCGTTCTGTAGTAGTGTCCAGACTTCGGATCGTGATAATAAAGCGAATGAAAGAGGAAATTATCCTTCAAACGTTCTCGGCCGCCAGCACTTCTCAGCAGACAATCATAAACGTTGAATCTTTCTTGAGACTGGAACACGGAATGTTGCCTTTTACGGGCAATGTTCTTACCAGCTGAGCTATCCAGGCACACTCAGTACCCGCCCTCACAGGTCCTCTTTCTCCAGTACCTCATATCCTGCCTTACAGAATCCAGAGATGTGTTCCCGCATATCACGCGCCACTAGCACTCCTGGAAGAGAAGATTTTGCAGAGTGGAAGACTCAGCAGTCTGACCATGCCGTTTCTCCGCAGAATCTTTCTTGAATATGTGGTAACCCGGCACAGTAAGCATGAGAACTTCTCAGAAGTTTGATATACAGGAAAGAGCAAATGGCGGAGGCAAGGCTGTGAGCGTAGATCATTGTCCGCCAGAGGCAAAGTCCCTGCCTCGACACTCGGTCTGGCTAACAGTACCAGTCTTCCAAGAAGTTTCAAAACAGCGTAAACTCCACTGTAGGGCGAAAAGCTAATTCTGAAAACCATTAACGTAGTTCAAGAGTTACACCGCTCAACGGAAATTATGTTAACCCTTGCATCACTTCGCTGATTTAGTACGAACAATTACTGCCCACGTTAGGCGGGTAATTAGAACACTTTTATGACGGAACAGCCTGGTACCGTGTGCGTCCGGTACGAGAACTGTCACGATACGAAATTACCCGCCCATCTCACTTACGAAATGATGCTGTCTCAGCGACTTAGAGGGCTACAGCCGCTCCTATCGTGTTAACTACGGCAGCTGTTCCATCCCTATGGGTCGAAGTGGCACAGTCACTGTGACACTGGGATTCTGTTTAGTATGAATGAAATTCAGATCCCTTTCAAAATCTTGGATTAGATACTGATGATGTCTGTAAATAAATGACGATACATGCACAGGTCGTTGTGATCTTCAAGGCTTCCCCGACACATCAACAGTTTTCCGGTAGTGTGTTGTACTGGTGGACCCAGGGTTTGGTTCTCGGGGGTTCACAGCTTATGTCTCCTCTCTCCAACCCGCACCCCACCAAATATTACACGCAGTCGCAAAAGTCATTAACGTGCCACAAATGCCTATGATTTTAATAATAAGTACAATAAAATATATAAGATATTTTATTATAATAATAACAAAAATTTGTTCACATCAGTTCTTAATATATCGCTTTAACATAACATCCAAGACACAGCATTTGGCCGAAAATTGGAGTGTAAACTAGCTCGCGTCCGTAGTGGAATACTACACGTGCACTCCGAGTAACGGTAAATGAGCTAGAACAAATCAGCAGCCAGTCCAAATACTAGATCTCCTAGCAACAAACAAGCAGACAAATCAAAATCAAAAAGTCTTACAAATAAACCTTCTCAAGACCAATTGATTAAAAGACTTGGCCCTATCAATCCGAGTGTGGCATTTAAATACGGAAGACAATAGCCGAGCTAAAAGCGAGTACCCATCTTAACTCCTTGCAGATAATAATATTGCCGTAGTTCTAACCAAGAAAACACGCTCCAACTATGGATGATCTACGTTAAAGAGGGAGGATCCATGGCTACGATTGTGTTGGTGCCTCATATAACCGTGTGTACGATGTTGTCCATATGTAAGGAGCAATATGGAGTATGCTTGCCTCATTTCGACAAATACAGAAAATGAGAGAAATTACGTCCCCAATAAAACGGAGGAGACCATTATAAATAATATTTACAAACCACCAAATGTGCCGTGACCAGTGGATGTTCTGCCGATTACTGTCTACCTATCGATTTATGCTGTAGATTTTAATAGTCATCACTGTCAGTGGAACTACGCACGTGACAATAAGTGTGGTAATCCGCTCAACGATTGGGTTGAAAATGAAATTCTATATCTGGTTTATGATGCCAAGAATGTGTGAACTGTCAGATCCGCTGCTTGGCGATGAGATTACGACCCGGATCTCTGCTTTGTGTCCCGGGACTACAGAGAGTACCCGGTGCGTACCATACATTCAACACAAGCCAGTAACCCTCCATATGGGGCTCTCTGTGTCAATAGCAGGGTCTGTATCGCGACCCAAATGGAATTTCCCTATGGCTGACTGGCGGAGTTTTGCCGACCATCTAGATGATCTGTTTTATTCCACTAAAACCTACAAAACTACCCTCGATTTGTCGAGAGCTGTTCTCACAGCTGCTAAGAATTTTACCCCTCTTGGATACAGAAAGGGATATATGCCAGGGTAGAATGAACATTGCAAATAACTCTATGAACAATGTAGCGGAACTGGCGACAGCGAAATTGCAGACGACCAAAGTCTTGAAGCTGCTAGAAGAATAAGATGGTGAGAGATGGTAGAAAATGTAAACTTCAGACATTTAAGCAGAAAAGCGTGGGCCCTTTTGCGTGAGCTTGGCGGGGCCGCCAATAAACCAGGTCAGAAGCCTTGTATTTCAGGTAACCAAATCGCTGATCGTATAGTTCGAACATCTAAATTGTCCCGTGACATACTACCAAAATAAAACGAGAACTCACCTCTCTAAAAGCTCAGTGCCCAAACGAATCCGATTTCTTTTCATCATTCACAATGATCATTTACACTGACTGAATTAAATGAGGCCTTGTAAAAAACTAAACGTGGTAAAGCACCTGGGCTGATTAATATACACCCCGAATTTCTGATAAACATGGGAAAAAATTGCTGGTCGGCTTGTTCTCCAACATCCTAGATAATGGATCATTGCCCCAAGAGCTAAAGAGAACGAAAATAGTGGAAATTTCGAAACCAGGTAAACCAGCTGACTACCCTCAAAGTTTCAGACCAATTTTCTCTTTTGAGCTGTACTTATATACTCTCGGAGAGGCTCATTTATAAAAGAATTAGCAGCTTCGTTCTGGAACATATCCCAGCTGAGCAAGCAGGTTTCAGGCAACAGACAAGTTTCTGCGACTATGTACTGGCCCTACCGACTTTCATAGAGACTGGTTTCCAAGAAAACGGGAAGACGTCTCCTGCGTTCGTAGACCTAATCGCGGCATATGACACAGTCTGGAGAGAAGGGATGATACACAAATTACTAAAAACAATCCGATGCCCATAAACCTTAACCCTCATCAAGATCATGATAAACAGTAGATATTCCCGCGTTTACTTCGGAGTAAATGTGAGCAAGGAGAGTAAATCAAGTAATGGTCTACCACAGGGCTCCGTTTTAGGTCCTCTGTTAGCCAACCTATTTATCTTCGATCTCCCCAACATCAGGTCAACAAAATTCTGCTACCCGGACGATATCACTCTTGCTTGTGGAACTACAGATCTCGGACAAGCGGAAACAATTCTCACAGAATATCTAGCCGCTAAGAGCTTCCATTTTAGACAGCGGCAACTTAAATCAAGTACAAGTAAAACAGAAGCATGAATATTCCACCTGAACAACAAACAAGCTAACGCGGAGCTCAGAGTAAAACTTAACGGAAACACTCTCTGCCATAACAAGTACCCAAAGTACCTTGGTGTCGCTCTTGACGTCACCCTTTCGAATAAAACATATCTTGAAAATTCCGCTGTCAAGGTAAAAACGCGTAACAAAATTATTCAAAACTTGTGTGGAATGACATGGGAAGCTTCAGCAAATTCCTTGCGAACATCAGCCATTGTTTTGGTCTTCTTACAGTCGAGTATTGCCCCTGCGTGTGGCTAAACAGTTGCCACACGAACTTGATCGACATCCTGTCGAACCACGCTATGCGGTTTATAACTCGACCAACGCCCATTTATTGTGTTCCTCTGCTGAGCAACGTCTATCCACCCGCAATTCGTAGAACCGAGGCCTTACTTAGGGAATACCGTAAGCTACAAAAGCCTGGAATTACCCATCCAGGAAGACATATCAAGTCTGTAACGTAATAGATACCGTTCAAGAAACCCACCATTATCGCAAACAGATAGCTAGATGCCAATAATATCGGGGCGAGAGACCTGTGAGATCAGAACTGTCAGCTTATTGAAAATATTGAAGAGCGTGAGTGATTCCGAAAGCATAAGTGATACCGCTGACACAGAACTCGATAGGAAACTATGGGGCAAATTGAACAGAGCTCGCACTGGTCTTGGACGATGATCAGGCTCTCTTTACAAATGGGGTGCTACAGAGTCTCTGGTTTGTGACTGTGGGGCTCCGAATCAGACAACCAAGCACAGCACAGATGAATGTCCCTTGCGTTCCTACCAGGAGAGTTGGAGCGATCTCATGAAAGCTGATGATACAGCTTTTATATGGATTAGGAACTTGGATACAGACATTTAGTTAGTTTTATATCTAGTTTTGTCTTTCTGTATTCTTATTGTTTACGTATAGTAACTTTGTAAACTTTGTTTTTAAACTGCATGTGAGCCATACGAGCAAATAAAAAATAATCCGAAAATTTGAGAAGAATATGTGTCACGAGTTAATTTAAGAACTATAATAGTAACAAACTTACACGATTTTAATACAAAAATGAAGTCTGCAGTCACTATTACTAGTACTGACTTTGCAGTAAGATTGGCGAACACAGATCTGGAAAGTACGGATACTTAAGCTTGTAGAAGGTGGGAATTCCGTTTCTTTCAGTCGTTTCCATCAACTTTCGAGAAGTGTTTCCGTTATTTTATTTTCTTAGTAGAGAGTCTTTTCTTTTCGTCTTCCTTTAACTAATTTTCTGTTGTTTGGCGGTTCAGCCAGTGGACTTACGAACCGTGTCGGATTTGTCGTTGATAACAGGTAATGTCTGCTTGAGAATTTGCGCCTTTACCTAGGTAGAATGTTACTGGTCGCATCGTAATTCCATCCACTTATCGAGGCCCTCACCTAAGCAACTGAAAAGCATCATGTGTCAAGTATACCTTGTAATTTACATAATACCTTGACATTATCGATACTCTTAGCTCCTACGCAACTTTACTCTCTGAAAGTTAGCTGTGAAATTTGGAAATTGTCTTACATGGTGATTGAGGTAATTTGCTAAAATATTTCCTGAACCGTTTAAGATACGGTAATTCTGTTTTCAACCAGATGACCTGTGAAAAAGTCACAACTAAATGACTTGAAATCTCTTTTCATAGGTGTATTAATCACAGGGTTATGGGTACGAAATTCATTTTTTCAAACAGTACTACAGAACTTACCGTTACTGGTGTGGGAGTTCTAAACGAGACGAATTCAACGGCCTTTCACTCTTCAAAATCAGATTATAGTTTCGAAGGAGCTATAGTATTTATGACTTTGGCTAAGACTTGTCTGATTTCAAGATGTAACCGACTGCTGTCTTACGCGGAAGTTGGTGTTGCACGGAGCTGGCGTGTCAGGTTGGTAAAACGCTCCAAACTTTTAAATAATTAAGTATCGCTAGTTCGTGTTGCCACATGGTGACATTTACAAGGCGTTTGAGTGCGTAGTCAATGCTATTCTCTGAGAAAAACTCAAGTTTTATGGAAGCGCCTGGTGCGTCGTTTGCTGTCGAAGACTGCTTAAACATTTTCCGGCCACTGCGTCATGCACTGCCGTAGAAACTACACAAAATTTTCACAAGGCAGCTGTTCGGCATCTTCAGGTACCACTTCAGTCTTTAATGTCGTCTTTGACAAGGTGTTAAACTTTCTACTTCTGTCTTCGGTAGTTAATACCACGAAGATTGAGAAGCAACACTTACGTGGTGGGATGATGGTTACATCACCCTCGCTGCCAGTATTTTACGCACAAGCCGCATTTCCCGTGCATGTGGTCATACTGTGAATTTGAGAAAAAAAATCTTCGATTTGGTTGAGATATTTACAGGTCCTTCCCCTATGAATATACTATACTGCATTCTAAGCTGTCGGAAACACCTCTAATGAACGACACAATACTTGCAACTTTGTTTAACAGTGATGTGCTCGTGATCACAAATTCAAATGTGCTGACCCGATCTATTTACTAGGATGCTTGCACATACTGTCTCCGCCGGTTGCGTTTGTACTGTTCGTATTTTTCTCTACTGTTTATTGTTGTGCGTTGTTAATTCAGTGGCTGATTTTATTTCCTACGACTACATTGTTTTTTTTCTGTAAACGATGCTAATTTATTTAATAGTCATTTTTGCATCATTATCAGGCACCGATCATCTTGATTCACAGACTGCTCTTTTCACTGACAGGGTACGAGATGGTTGTTAGTAGTAAAATAGGAGATGATGACATGTCATTGGCTTCCGAAAACTTTCAAGGCGCATCCACATTGTCGCCTTGGAGGTAAAATTGTTACTTATGGAACACTAAGTTATTCGATGGGGTAGATGCATTCCTAGGAAACAGAACTCAGGGCGTCTTCTTCATCGTTTGTAGCTGGGTAAATGCAATATCCACTAAGAAACTTGCTTGCAAAACATCCACAAGATCCTGAAAAGGGGCTACATTAGTGCTTCATAAATCGGAAAGGTAGGTCAGGAGTCAGGACCCTCAACAATATACAGAGGGTCACAAAAAAAAAAAAAAAAAAAAAAAAATGTATCCACTGTTTAAAAGTCCATAACTTGCAAACTAATTGACGGAGTTGTCTCCTTTTTGGTGAAAGTGTAGCTTAAAGTCCAACTTAAAGATATCACTGTAGCTGTTCTAAATGGCCACCATTAACATCCACACACAAACGATGCCGCCGAACTGCAGCACGAACTACTGACTGCAACGTGTTCAGTTGGATATTTTCACATGAATGTACGATGGATTCTCGTAGTTCATCTAATGTGCGTGGCTTTTGTCGATAAACGACGTCTTTTAGTGTTCCCCAGATGTAAAAGTCCAGAGGAGTTAGGTCTGGGGAACGTGGTGGATACTCCACAGCCCCTCTACGGCCCATCCATCTTCCTGGTAGATTTTCGTCGAGATACGCCCTAACACGATTTTGATAGTGGTCTGGGGCACCATCTCGTTGAAAGTGAACTCTTCCGTCACCATACAAGTCTCGGATGGCAGGTAAAATGGATGTCTGACGCTTCTGAAGGTACACCTCACCGGTAACTGTGCCGTCACAGAAGAATGGCCTAATCAAGCCCCGGTAAGACAACCCACACCACACATTTACTCCTGGCAAATTCACGGCTTTGTCTACATGGACGTTCGGATTTTCGGTTGCCCAGTAGATGCAGTTGTGGCGATTTACTGCACTATTGAGTTTGAACTGTGCCTCATCACACCACAAAATCGTCTCTGCAAACTCTATTTTTTTTTCATTTTGTTCGTTATTGATCGTTGTGTTTGGTCGTTGCGGACGTCGCAAGACATCCTGTTCAAGTTCGGTGGTTGATCCTTCCACTCAGTTTTTTACTACAGAGGCCAACCGGCTTTCTAGCCGAACACGCTGAGCTATCGTGGCGGCATCGTTGCGTACCATGTTAGTAAACCACTCGCAGTACTCCATTCTACGATCTGGGTCGTCCTCGTTCATTGCGTGTAGCAATCGTGGGATGTAGCACTTCCACTTTGCTGTCTTCTAAATTGGCCGAACACTTGAGCGACTCACTCCAGTTTCACGGGCACACTGTCTCACAGACTTCTGTGGTGAGCGAGTGAATTGTTACTGTTACAGGTCGTCCAGATCGTTGTTTGTGTACATCTTTAAAACAGCCTTCGGCTTCAAATTTGTCTCGAATGCGACGAATCGTTAAACGTGTCGGTGGCTCTATTCGATACTCATTTCGCCATTGCCGTTGAACCTCATTAATGTTTTCGTACGTAAACTACCACTTCAAAACTGACTTCCTTCCATCGAATGTAAGCCTTGCACCAGCCATGTTTACTCGAGTGACGAGGTGCAACTAAGAACAAAACACTGACTATCTGGCGACTGTCATCTGACAAAACAAAACAAAGCAATACAACGCTTGTGTGGCGATTGCCGGAACTACAAACTATTACGCTACTAAAGTTGAGTCAACTCCGTCAGTTAGTTTGCCAGTTACGGACTTTTAAACAGTGGATACATTTTTTGGACCCCTCTGTATAATCGGCTAACAGCCACTAAAATTCTCCACTACACAGTTCATCCCAAAACGCGCCCAATACAGCTAGCACCGACCTTAATGGACGATATAACGACGGTATTCGACACCCAAGTTGCCTCTCGTGTCCACTACCAACCAAACGCGTAATAGTTTGTAGTTCCGGCAATCGCCACACAAGCGTTGTATTGATTTGTTTTGTTTTGTCAGTAACTGCCCCTCACCCGTACGTTCGCCCCGTCGATCACCTATCCCGTGCGCTCCATCTCACGACCGCATCACGACCGCCGAAAGCGTACTGTCTCTCGAGGAGAATCGATAGGACGAAAGCCGGGATGGCTCAGATCCATCTAAGAATGTACGTAGCTCAGGTGTTTGGGATCCGCATCAAACAGGACCGAAAGAGACTTGGGCTTAAAAAAAAAACGGACAGCACGAATAGTTTGTTTGACCCATGGGAGAGATGCAGAGAAACCTTAACAGACACACACTTAAAGATAGTTTCAGCCTATCTAACGAAATTCTTTTATGTAATAAAACTGTCCCATCCGCATAACGATGTTTGTTTATTTACTAGTGCGCAGTTTCGATCACTGTTATAGTCTTCATCAGACCGCTTGCTCTGTGAAGAGAGTAACATGAATGTACTTAGAGGAAGGTAAATTACAAGCACAAAAATAAGCATAGCACATCAACCAACACGTTGAAGAAAGACAGCTGCCCCCATGGGAGTCTGCTGAAGGTGGGTAGTAGTAGGCGCTTCTCTAGGAGACACATAACCACTGCTGCTTGACGTGCAATTTACATCGCTTGAATAGCTCCAACCACCATCTCCACCATTACATCATTATTAGTCAAAGAAATTAAAACAGGTTAAATAAAGTCTAAATACAGTTACTTTTGTACAATATTTACGTCCAGACCATAGGTATATCGAAAATACAAGCCGGCCGCTGTGACAGAGCGGTTCTAGACGCTTCAGTCCGGAACCGCACTGCTGCTACGGTCGCGGGTTCTAATTCTGCCTCGGGCATGGCTGTGTGTGATGTCCTTAGGTAAGTTAGTTTTAAGAAGTTCAAACTCTAGGGGACTGATGACCTGAGATGTTAAGTCCCATAGTGCTTAGAGCCATTTGAACCATTTTTTCGAAAATACGATAATATGCTTTAGCAAACCCTAATATAAAACTTAAATCTGAGCAAAAACAAAGAAAACAAGGTATTAACATATAAGAATATACTTGGTACCCTCTATAGGACTCTTCACGTAACAACCATGAGGCAAATATTTTTAGTGAAGACGAAACCAGTAACCGTGGCAACGTTCTGAAGATCGATGTATTACGACTGAACATCAAAGATACGTCAGTGTTGGCTTGGTCTTTGGCTCGGTAGTAATGAAGGTACCATCGTCAAGATCGGTATGTTACTACTAGCGGTCAGAAAACAAAGTAGTTGTTATTCACTGAAAATTATTTTTGTCACAATTATATCCAAAATTTTGGCCTTTAACTACTAAAAGGAGTTATAGGCAAACAATACTAAGATATAAAACATTTGTATTCTTCTATAGCGACAAGTGCACAGCGCATGTCAGGTAAAAATAGCGAGGAAATATTACCTATAATCATGGCAATCGAATGAAGATCAATATTAGTACAATATTAGATATGAGGCATTAATTATCCCCATAATTTACAATTATATGTAAAAATTAAAGAATCTCAATGGAATAATACAAAAATAAATTGAAATATACGTTTCACATTAACATCAAATGTCCACAACGGGAACTTAAACATATGTAAGGTAACGATGACCAGAAAGATGCATCACGACACTATAGTAATGTTTTAAACATAAGCCTGGAGATAATTAATGCCTCACATGTAATGTCGTACATAATATTAAGAATAGGAACTTAACGACCTTCATTGGATTTTCATGATAACAGGTAATATTTTCTCGTTGTCCACCCATACCTGACATATGCTATGCACTTGTCCCTATAGAAGGGCACTAATGTTTTATATCTAAATATTTTTCGCTTGTAACTCTTTTTAGTAGTTAAAGGCCACTCAATTTCGGATGTAATTGTGATACAAATAACTTTCAACATATAACAACCATTTTGTTTTCTGATCGGTGGCAGTAAGATATCGATCTCGGTGATGGTAGATTGATTACTGGCGAGCCAAAGACTGCAAGTCAGTACTGATGTATCTGTGATGTATAGTCGTAATATATAGATCTTCAGAACATTACCTTGACTACTGGTGGCGTCCCTGCGAAACATCTTTGCCTCGAGGTTGTTACACACAGGATCCTTATGGGCACCAAGCGTATTCTTACACGTTAATAGCTTATTTTCTTTCTTTTTAGTTAATTTCAAGTTTTATACTATGGTCTGATCAAGCTTATTTCTATTTTCGATACAACTATGGTCCGGACGTAAATGTTGTACACAAATAATTGTATTTAGTCTTTATTTAACGTGTTTTACGGCCATTGACTGACAATGATGTAACGTAGGAGACGGTGGGTGGAGCTTCCGGTATTTAAGTGATGTAAACTGCATGTCATGCAGCATTGGTTATATGCCTCCTAGAGTGGCACCTGGTCCTCGTCGGCTTCAGCAGACTCCCATAGGTATCGCCATCTTTCTTTTACGTATTTATTTATGCGTTATGTTCATTTTTGTGCTTGCAGTTTACATTCCCCTAAGTACACTCATGTCTCTCTCTCTTCACAGAGTAAGCGGTTCAATGAAGACCAGAACAGTGGTCGATATCGGTGATCAGCGAATACATAAACATTTTAAGAGTTTGGGAATGTTTTATTACATAAAAAATTTTACCATAAAGTCCGACTTTCCAGTAGACCCAAGAAATAGTCTTTCAAAAGACTTTATCTCACGAAAACCTAGTTGCAAACTTTAAAGAACTAGGTTCATGTGAGGAATCCTGGATTACACTACGCTCCAGCAGAGATCGCAAACACACGACTGGACAAAATGCAAAGCGCAAAGAGGCGTTTTAGTAGTCATTCTTAGCGTGCTCAGTTCATGAATGGAACGGGAAGTGGCACACTACGATGTACCCTCTATTATGCACTTCACAGTGGCTTTCGGAGTGTAGATGTTGTTGGAGATGCAGATAAAATTATGCTGGAGGTTCAAAATGGTTCAAATGGCTCTGAGCACTATGGGACTCAACTTCTGAGGTCATCAGTCCCCTAGACTTAGAACTACTTAAACCTAACTAACCTAAGGACATCACACACATCCATGCCCGAGGCAGGATTCGAACCTGCGACCGTAGCGGTCGCGCAGTATACTGGAGGTATTCCACTTGTGTGTGGTATGAGGGTTCTCCACATGACTGTGTGTGTAATTGCAAGTGTGTGTGTGTGTGTGTGGGAGGGGGGGGGGGGGTCTGACCGAATCTTGATGTTGTTCATTCGCCTGGGGCCCCCTTCGGTAGTAGGATTAACAAAAGAAGTGGAGTGGTACTGAAAATAGTTAAGCTAGAAAGCACGAGAGCGTCTAAGAAAAGCTCAACATAAACTCGCAGGAGAAGCTGCTTGAAAAAAATGTCTGCATCACAAATTTACTCTTATAAGGTGGAGAGAGACGTTTCAAGATAAGCCAGGAAACACGTACTGGGTCTTTCATTTCACCATAATTTTGTCTTATATGCAGGCGAACCGACCCTCGTTCTTCTCGCGTACTATCTCCAATGAAGTACGAAAGAGAGAAAGTTGTTTACAAAGTTCCATCAGACTTACGCGTTGGCTTATCCAATATAAATTTGAATATAGGCGTAGAAGTGTATTAGTCGACGAGGGGGAGAGAGGACTGAACACAGCACTCGAGCGATATTCCAGTACAGTCGCCTTCTGGTTACCAATCGTTGTTTCTGGAAGATGAATAGAGCTTACTGTACAATGTACTCTGGCCGTCAGTGTGATTTTTTTCTGGCACTTGCGCCTTTTGAAGGCAATAACCTCTTCAATTGTTCTTCACTGCGACTGCCTATCGCCTTACTTTTGAGTTTGGAGGAATGTTTCCACGTTCGCTTCAGCTGCAGGCTGGTGCGTTGGCAAACAGATGGAGAACGCAGCTGCTGCAGCGGTGGAGGATATACGCGCCTAAGGAGGTAGGGGCGTCACCAACGGCCGTCTCCTCGGCGACAGGAGGCGGTTTATGAGAAGCGAATGACAGCCGAGCATCCGGCCATCAGCATTCCGCCTACCGCACTGCCAATATCCCTGCCGCAACATCTTGAGCGCCGCGCGACGCCTGCGACGCAACCTTGGACGGCCCATTAATTTGGCATGCCGTCAACGGCGAGGCCGTTTGCATACTAAATCGGCGACGTAATTAGCGTCGCTCGTAACTGCCGGACGCAACTGTTTTAAACGAGGCATTCTCCGACACAAGTTGGAGTAAATATGCGAGATTACCAGAAAATATGAACGCCTCGCTTCGAAGCAGGTTCAAATGTCGTTAAGGAGATTCTGATACTCTAGAGGCGAGGGAAACTGGAAATCAAGAAGATCTTCGTGTACGAAAATGTAGGCTCAGAAATGATTCTGCTTTAATGCTCGATTGGAAGTGAAGCAAAATTTTTGAGGAAAGAAGAAAGGTAATATACAATTATACGACCTTGTCGGAATCGTAATCGTTATTGAAGGCGCATGGCTTAATAAAAATGGATGGAAATGGGAATCTGTAGTGTAACGGAACGATATCACCATTCGAATATTTGCAGGGGACAAAGGGACCAAAATACTTGTATCATTTCCTTTTCAAGGCTGTTTTCCTCAGCAAAAGTTTTCTTTGTATCCCTCTGCTTAACACCTCATAACTGTTCCTTATCCTGCTCGATGACACTATATGGTGTGCCTAATGAAGCTCTCTACAGATTCCCTTAGATTCTTAAACATTATTGGTGCACTAAGAAGTAAACTGTACTATAATTTCATTGAGCCGTATGTTCTTAATCTTAAAGGGAAGCCAGAGCGCTGGTGTTAAGAATTCCTATGCAGAATATTATCGATGTTGATGGTTATGGTGCCACTGAGAGGCGTCAGGAAATCACCTTTGACTTTACTGTATTTGTGCCCTTGTTTTTTATCTCGTAGCAAGCCTCGGACTTTAATATTTTTCCTTTGAGATAAACTATGGATATGACATACATACATAATCAAATTGTTTTGAAAAGAACATGGTAAGAGTGAGCCTCAGCTTCTCAAAGCGGGTTACACTTACCAGATCGTTATGATGCTAGTTACAGTGAAAAAGCGTCCTACCACTGTCAGGGCGAGACGTAGAGGGGCGCAACTGCTGAAGATTAAACTAAATTTGTATCAACATATCTCCTCTTTGAAATAAAATCGACAGATAACTGAATGTGTATTACCGACCTTTTCTGGTGTTTTAAAGTTTAATAAGTAACTGAACTATTATATCATTACGACGGAAAAAGACAGACACATTTTGGCCACGTAAAATTCCGGATGTTGGCAGAAATTTCTGCTGCTGTCTTTCTCATTTTAATGTTTGGGTAGGCATTGATTATACTGGAATGGAGATTTTTTTGGAAATGGAACAGGATTAACCTATCATTAGTAACAGGAACAGAGTAGATTAGATTAGATTAGTACTTGTTCCATTAATCATGAATACGACACTCCGTAATGATGTGGAATGTGAGGAATGTGTCAGGTTAATAAAAGGTGTCTATACAAGATATTACATTAGACAAAATATTACATAACACTCAATTTTTTTTTTTTTTTTTTTTTTTTGTGGGGATTACCCACTTACTATATCGAAAAATTCATCTAATGAGTTGAAGGAGTTGCCATTAAGAAATTCTTTTAATTTCCTGGCTATCTGTCAGACTTTTGATGCTATTACAAGAACAAGCTGTATGATGGATTGTCTATCACAAGTTACTCCCTCATCGAGTACAGGCAGTGCCTGAAACTTGTTCAATGTAGCACCAGCTTCGCGAAGTGTACGATAGTACAAACAACCCTTTGAGTGGAAAAAACCTAAAAAAAGACGGTTCTGTCATAAACCCGTCGGAGTAGCGCAGGTGCCGATAATGGAAGGTATTACTACTGAAGTGTCCGCCCCTGGTAGCTGAGTCGTCAGCGCGACGGAATATCATACCTAACGTCCCGGGTTTGACTCCCGGCTGGATCGGAGATTTTCTCCGCTCAGGGACTGGGTGTTGTGTTGTCCTCATCATCATCTTCATCCACATCGACAAGCAAGTTGCTGAAGTGGCGTCAGCTCGAAAGACTTGCATCAGGCGAACGGTCTATGCGACGGGAGGCCCTAGCCACACGTCATTTCCATTTACTACTGAAGTCTCAAGTATTAAATTCGAGGAAGTCTGTATATTTACAGCATTTTATTAGAGCGTTATCAGGTGAGAAAATGTGAGATCACATACTAAACGATTCAGTAATAAATACACTCCTGGAAATGGAAAAAAGAACACATTGACACCGGTGTGTCAGACCCACCATACCTGCTCCGGACACTGCGAGAGGGCTGTACAAGCAATGATCACACGCACGGCACAGCGGACACACCAGGAACCGCGGTGTTGGCCGTCGAATGGCGCTAGCTGCGCAGCATTTGTGCACCGCCGCCGTCAGTGTCAGCCAGTTTGCCGTGGCATACGGAGCTCCATCGCAGTCTTTAACACTGGTAGCATGCCGCGACAGCGTGGACGTGAACCGTATGTGCAGTTGACGGACTTTGAGCGAGGGCGTATAGTGGGCATGCGGGAGGCCGGGTGGACGTACCGCCGAATTGCTCAACACGTGGGGCGTGAGGTCTCCACAGTACATCGATGTTGTCGCCAGTGGTCGGCGGAAGGTGCACGTGCCCGTCGACCTGGGACCGGACCGCAGCGACGCACGAATGCACGCCAAGACCGTAGGATCCTACACAGTGCCGTAGGGGACCGCACCGCCACTTCCCAGCAAATTAGGGACACTGTTGCTCCTGGGGTATCGGCGAGGACCATTCGCAACCGTCTCCATGAAGCTGGGCTACGGTCCCGCACACCGTTAGGCCGTCTTCCGCTCACGCCCCAACATCGTGCAGCCCGCCTCCAGTGGTGTCGCGACAGGCGTGAATGGAGGGACGAATGGAGACACGTCGTCTTCAGCGATGAGAGTCGCTTCTGCCTTGGTGCCAATGATGGTCGTATGCGTGTTTGGCGCCGTGCAGGTGAGCGCCACAATCAGGACTGCATACGACCGAGGCACACAGGGCCAACACCCGGCATCATGGTGTGGGGAGCGATCTCCTACACTGTCCGTACACCACTGGTGATCGTCGAGGGGACACTGAATAGTGCACGGTACATCCAAACCGTCATCGAACCCATCGTTCTACCATTCCTAGACCGGCAAGGGAACTTGCTGTTCCAACAGGACAATGCACGTCCGCATGTATCCCGTGCCACCCAACGTGCTCTAGAAGGTGTAAGTCAACTACCCTGGCCAGCAAGATCTCCGGATCTCTCCCACATTGAGCATGTTTGGGACTGGATGAAGCGTCGTCTCACGCGGTCTGCACGTTCAGCACAAACGCTGGTCCAACTGAGGCGCCAGGTGGAAATGGCATGGCAAGCCGTTCCACAGGACTACATCCAGCATCTCTACGATCGTCTCCATGGGAGAATAGCAGTCTGCATTGCTGCGAAAGGTGGATATACACTATACTAGTGCCGACATTGTGCATGCTCTGTTGCCTGTGTCTATGTGCCTGTGGTTCTGTCAGTTTGATCATGTGATGTATCTGACCCCAGGAATGTGTCAATAAAGTTTCCCCTTCCTGGGACAATGAATTCACGGTGTTCTTATTTCAATTTCCAGGAGTGTATATTATTTTAAAAACTATGGCAAATCAGTAGCAGAACAGTGGAATGACGAAGATGTTCAGATATGCGGCAAATGTGTGACATTATTGCGAGCAGACCAACAAAAGAAAGAAGAGAAATGCTTTTGAGATTTTTATGTTGACCAGTTACATCATTTCTTCCATAATCACCTAATTTCGTTGCATTTTGACACTTGTATCGTTCAAGAATACTACAAAGGCTACACATCATGTTTAAAAAAAATAGACACACCTTAAATCGTCTAATGACTAGTTGTGCAGAGAAACGGAACAAAGTAGATAGGGATACCGCCATCTACATTTTATATACATGGACAGATTACACAACGACTTTCTTATTCCCAATATGCTTTTCAGTTTCTCGGATAAGAAGGAACTCGACATCAGCAGAATCGTGGTCTGTCAGGATTTTGGTACTCGCGTTTGTTGGATTCCATGACTTCCATGCGGCCGGCCGAGGTGGCCGAGCGGTTCTAGGCGCTTCAGTCCGGAACCACGCGGCTGCTACGATGCCTGCCTCGGGCATGGATGTGTGTGATTTCCTTAGGTTAGTTAAGTTTAAGTAGCTCTAAGTCTAGGGGACTGATGACCTCAGATGTTAAGTCCCATAGTGCTTAGAGCCATTTGAACCATTTTGACTTCCATGCGAATCCGGAATCGATCAGTTCAAGACGGCAGTACTCAACGCCAAGCAAATCTCAACGGTCCCACGTGTCAGCGCCAGAGAGTACATATTGTTCTGTCAGCCTTTCAAGGTCAAACATCCATGTAACGTATCTTGACGAAGGAAAGGGGGGTGTTTTGCAGC
The DNA here is from genome assembly GCF_023898315.1 of Schistocerca nitens. Classification (NCBI taxonomy): domain Eukaryota; kingdom Metazoa; phylum Arthropoda; class Insecta; order Orthoptera; family Acrididae; genus Schistocerca; species Schistocerca nitens. Next base: position 20,194,658 of record NC_064619.1, read on the forward strand.
AAGACAAGTGCTCCCGGTGACTGTGAAACGACGTCTGGAGCACCACTAATTGTCAGCACAGTGACCACTGTCATGATGTGCCCTCACAGACAGTGGTGCGTCCAAGGTCAACACTGGTCACAGGAGTGCAACCCTCCCAGAGGAGTCCTAGTTCTGCCTACAGCATCATGATCGATGCGTCCACGTTTGAAGGTCTGATTGTCTTCATCGTCGTTCTGCAGGACTCATGATATGAGGTACCTTCGGAAGAACAACACGATGACCTTTCTATCGCATAACTTGTCATTTGGTCAGTAGAAGTTATACATCTGATGTGTGAAGGCTGGTGGCAGTGCGTTATATTCTGTAGACATTATCTTTCAACAAGATAACGAAAGGTCACATGTTTCCCGAGCTCTCTTGCCCTACCTGGTGCAGAGGGTGTTCGACTATTGCCCTGGTCAGACCGTTCTCTTGACCCCTGATTCACTTAAAACACGTGGTCACGGGTCGCCAAGAGTCTGGCGCACCACCAGTCGGCAGCCACTGTGACTGATGAACTCTCACACAGGGCTGAGGTAGCATGGAACGACGTACACATACCTGTCACCCAAGTTCAGATCGACTCCATCCCCAGCCGGTCAGAGCTACTGTTGCTCTTAGAGCTGGTAACTCTGTGCGCTAAATCTGGCGCTATACCACCGAATCACTTAGAAATTTAGTCATGTTTATTTACTGGATTCCATCTATACGAGGTGTGGCTAGAAAAAAACCGGACTAGTACTGGTGAAACAATAAAACGAATGCAATAAGGCTGAAAGTCGCGTGGCCTGTCACGTGACTCTCGCTCCGCCTACTGCTCGAGTTTCATCTGCCTCCTGCACTCAGTCTGCCCGTGGCGTCTGTTTTAAGTAGTTGACGTTTTGTCTGTGCGTCGGAAAATGTTGAGTGTACAGAAAGAACAGCGTGTTAACATCAAATTTTGTTTCAAACTAGGAAAATCTGCAAGTCAAACGTTTGTAATGTTACAACAAGTGTACGGCGATGATTGTTTGAGTGGTTTAAACGATTTAAAGATGGCCGCGAAGACACCAGTGATGACACTCGCACTGGCAGACCATTGTCAGCAAAAACTGATGCAAACATTGAAAAAATCGGTAAACTTGTTCGACAAGATCGCCGTTTAACAATCAGAGCAGTGTCTGAGTTAACAGGAGTTGACAAGGAAAGTGTTAGGCAGATTCTTCATGAAAGTTTCAACATGAACAAAGTGTGTTCAAAAATGGTTCCAAAGTGTCTCACAATTGAACAGAAGGAACGCCGAAGAATGATTTGTTCTGACATCCTGGAAAACATTGAAAGTGATCCCAGCTTCTTACAAAATGTTATTACTTGCGATGAATCGTGGTTTTTTACTTACGATCCCGAAACTAAACGCCAATCGATGCATTGGAAAACTCCTGCTTCTCCACGACAAAAAATGCACGAATGTCAAAATCGAAATTCAAGGCAATGATGATTGTTTTTTTTTTGACATCAAAGGGATTGTGCACATTGATTGGGTACCAGAGGGACAAACAGTGAATCAGCATTACTACATTAGCGTCCTGGCTACCCTACGTGAGCGAGTACGGAGAAAACGGAACGATTTGTGGAGAAAAAAGTCATGGATCCTTCACCAAGACAATGCCCCAGCTCACAGTGCGTTGTCAGTGAAGACGTTTTTGGCAAGACACAACATTCCCATCTTAGATCATCCACCCTACTCACCTGATTTGGCCCCCTGTGACTTTTTTCTTTTCCCTAAAGTCAAGTCAGCTTTGAAAGGAACTAGATTTGAGACTGTTGAAGCAGTAAAAGAAAAAGCGACGGAAGTAATGTATGGACTTACCGAAAATGATCTGCAGCATTGCTATGAACAGTGGAAAATTCGTATGGATCGGTGTAGAGACCGAGGAGGAGAGTACATTGAAGGAGATAACATGAAATTGTAAATAATTGTAAATAAATGTTTTTCCAGCATCAGTCCGGTTTTTTTCTAGCCGCACCTCGTATATCCGAATAGTTATCATCACTGACTTCCGCACGATTCCCTGTACCTCCTCAGATTTTTCCGTGGTAGGCAGGTCTACAACGGGGTCCACTCAGCCTCGAGAGGCCATACGGAGCGCTGCTTGAATAAAGAACCAGTGGCACCAGCAGGATTTATCTGCTGGCAATAAAAGCTGGAGAGATGAGCCAGGTGACTAAGGTCACAGATCGGTCCATCTACTGAATTGTCTGGAGAAGTCGGCCAGTCGGGATAGGCCTAAGACCCAGTCCGTGAGTGGTGTTTATATTTATTCTTCTTACAGCACTGCGCTCGCTCAAGAAGTAAAGTTTAGTCGTTTCATATCCTTCCTGGTCTGGCACTTTGATTGGTCAACAGTCTGACTTTATGATTGTACACATTAGACTAAAATAGACGTTTTGATGGCCAGGGACAAATAATTCCGGTGTAATTTGGCTTTCGGAAAGGTAAAGGCACCAGGGAGGCAATTGTGACGTTGCGCTTGATAAACAGAAGCAAGACTGAAGAGAGATCGAGACACGTTCCTAGGATTTGTCTACCTAGAAAAAGCGTTTGACAACGTAAAAGATGTTTGGTATTCTCAGAAAAATAGGTCTAAGATGTAGTGAAAGAAGGATAATATGGAGTATGTCCAAGAGGGAACAATAATAGTGGTAGATCAAGAACGAAGAGCTCCAATTACAAAGGATGTAATACAAGTTTGGTTGATCTGGGGGAGTGGACCAAATATGGAGGTAGGGAAGGATGGGAAGGAAGTCGGGCGTGCCCTTTCAAAGGATCCATCTCGGCATTTGCCTGAAGCGATTTAGGGAAATCAAGGAAAACCTACATTAGGGTGGCTTGACGTCCTCCCGAGTACGAGTCCAGTGTGCTAACAACTACGCCACCTCGCTCGGTGTAAGACAAAGATTTAGTCTTTGCCCCTACTGTTCAATCCATACATCGAAGATGCAAGTACGGAAATAAAATAAAGGTTCAAGAGTGGGATTACCGAGCGAGGTGGCGCAGTGGTTAGCACACTGGACTCGCATCCCGCGTCCGGCCATCCTGATTTAGGTTTTCCGTGATTTCCCTAAATCGCTCCAGGCAAATGCCGGGATGGTTCCTTTGAAAGGGCACGGCCCAATTCCTTCCCCGTCCTTCCCTAATCCAATGAGACCGATGACCTCGCTGTTTGGTCTCCTCCCCCAAACAATCCAATCCAAATCAAGAGTGGGATTGAAATTCAAGGTGAAAAGATATCAACGATAAGATTCACTGATAGCATTGCTATCTCAGTGAAAGTGAAGAAAAATTACAGGGTGTTTCGAATGGAATGATCAGTGCAATGAGTACAGAATGTAGGCTGCAAGTAAATCGAAGACAGACGAAAGAATAACCGAGAATAGAACAGTGAGAAACTTAACATCGGGGTTGGTGATCGCGAAGTACACGAAGGTATTCTGCTGCCTACGCTGCAAAATAACCCATGTCGGGCGGAGCAACGAGGCCATAAAAAGCAGACTAGCACTAGAATAAAGGACATTCCTGGCCAAGAGAAGTATACTAGTATTAAACACAGCTCTTAACCTGAGGAAGAAATTTCTGAGAATGTACGTTTGGAGCACAGAATTGTATGGTAATGAAACACGGACCGTGGGGAAACCGGAACAGAAGAGAATCGAAGCCTTTGAGATGTGATAATACAGACGAATGCTGAAAATTTTGGTGGACTGTTAAGGTAAGGAATGAAGTGGTTCTGCGGAGAATCGGAGGGGAAAGGAATAAGTTGAAAACACTGACAGGAAGAAGAGACAGAACCATAGGGTATCTGTTAAAACATCAGGAAATAACGTCCATGGTACTAGAGGGAGCTGTAGACTGCAAAAACTGTAGAGAGTAAAATGTGGTTCCAGAATGAGGTTTTCACTCTGCAGAGGAGTGTGCGTTGATATGAAACTTCCTGGCAGATTAAAACTGTGTGCCGGGCCGAGACACGAACTCGGGACCTTTGCCTTTCGCGGGAAAGTGCTCTACCAACTGAGCTACCCAAGCACGACTCACGCCCCGTTCTCACAGCTTTAATTCTGCCAGTATCTCGTCTCCTACCTTCCAAACTTTACAGAAGCTTGTAAGTAGGCTGTTTAGGTTTTTATATTGGTAACGCCACGTAGAGCTCTGTATGAAAATCACTGGCTGTGCTGTGTGCAGTCTGTGGCTGGTTGGCATTGTTGTAATATTCGCTATTGTAGTGTTGAGCAGTTGGCTGTTAACAGCGCGTAGCGTTGCGCAGTTGGAGGTGAGCCGCCAGCAGTGGTGGATGTGGGGAGAGAAATGGCGGAGTTTTGAGAGCGGATGATCTGGACGTGTGTCTATCAGAGACAGTCAATTTGTAAGACTGGATGTCATGAAGTGCTATATATATTATGACTTTTGAACACTATTAAGGTAAATACGTTGTTTGTTCTCTATCAAAATCTTTCATTTGCTAACTATGCCTATCAGTAGTTAGTGCCTTCAGTAGTTAGAATCTTTTATTCAACTGGCAGTATTGGCGCTCGCTGTATTGCAGTAGTTCGAGTGACGATTATTTTCGTGAGGTAAGTGATTCATGAAAGGTATAGGTTATTGTTGGTCAGGGCCATTCTTTTGTAGGGATTATTGAAAGTCAGATTGCGTAGCGCTAAAAATATTGTGTGTCAGTTTAGTGTTGATCAGAATAGGTAAAGAGCGAAATGTCTGAGTACGTTCAGTTTTGCTCAGCTGTTTGAAAATCAAATAGCGTAAGAGTATTATCAGCACAGTAATTCACAAAATTTTTCTAAGGGGACGTTTCAAGCTCTCCTGTGAACCTTGCACCACTAGCACTCTTGAATGAAAGGATATTGCGGAGACATGGCTTATCCACAGCCTGGGAGATGTTTCCAGAATTTTTTTTTAAATATTGTTTTTTTGTATCCTTCCTGGTCGTGTCTTTTAATTAGCTACCTGTGTGGCCTTATACACGTACGTATTAGACAGAAACAGACGTTGTGAAGGTCAGGGGCAAATAACTATGGTAATATTAACCGAATGTGCACGTGTAGTGGGACGCGAAATTGAAGCGTCACCCATCCACCAGTGTCAGCCCAGTTTGCAGGTGAATATAAGTTTAATTTAGTGTTTTAAATATGTATTTTTGTAATATTTGTAATGTTTGTGAATTATCTAAAGTTTTGTATTTATTTTTATGTTTCATGTACGGAGAGTGCGGCGCAACGAACGGAGACAGCATCTTCACTGCCGGGACCAGAGAGAAAATTGCTGGCCACTATACGTCGCGGGTCGACAGCCAAAGAGCAACAGAAGATCCTGAAACCGAGTTGTTGCGTCGTGCTTCTAAAAACTGACAAAATAAGAATTTGTAATGTTTCTACAACAATGACGTCATAGAAAGTTTAATCACGTTGTAAATGTTCAGTCCTATCTTGTCAAGGCTCATGTTCACGTCTATATGTAGTATATATGAAGATAATAAACTAGTGTATACTACAAAAGTTTAAATACGTGTTCCGAGAATTTATTTATGAAGAATTATATTAAGGACGAAGTATTACTGATTTATTTGACAAGATTATTAATTTTGACAACGTTCATCGCGAGTTTGAGTCTTAAAAGTTTATTCAATGTGGTTTTAATATTTATTAAAGCAGATAACTTGCATTAATATAATTTCTGAGAAGAAACAAACGACATCAAAATTTAAAAAAGTTTGCGCAAACCAGTTGGACTGAGTGACGTAATACTGAAACGGTACAGTAGTTTCCGCTCTATAAGCAGCAGGTTTCGCTGCTCGCTCGCACCGGGAAATAGAAACAGAGACGGCTCCGCAGCCAATTTTATTGCACGACGCGGCCGGCCGCGGGTGCAACAGAACCCATGTGGACGGGTGGAAAGAAATGAGTCAGGCTTCATAATACGTATTTATATGTGTCGTGTATTACGCATTTCTTGTACGTGGATGTGAATCTGCACACGAACTTTCCTAATCCTCCTCACACCTTTCCGTAAAGCGTGGCCAAATATTTGTTGGGAAGTAGTTCTGTAGTATAGTAGTGCCAACCTTACTCCTGGCTAGGGGATCAGAGAGACAGCACAGGCAGGTAGAAGTCAAAGACTTTCCAGTGTCACAAGACTTGGGGTGGAGAGGTTGGTCATGGCCAAGTGGTTCCGACCACCCCCTCCACCGGGGTGCAGGAAGACCTCCGGGTGCCCGCCATATTCTAGGAAGGTTAAAGAAGACGGGTAAGTGAGCAGACGTGCCCTCAGTACGTCTGTCTCAATGTTCGCGCATGGAAGAGAGGTATTTTAATATTTGTACTAATTCTTTTATTTCCAGCTTCGGATTGTGTAAGGAAATGAATGATCTCGTTAAAGCCGGCCGCGGTGGTCTAGCGGTTCTGGCGCTGCAGTCCGGAACCGCGGGACTGCTACGGTCGCAGGTTCGAATCCTGCCTCGGGCATGGGTGTGTGTGATGTCCTTAGGTTAGTTAGGATTAAGTAGTTTTAAGTTCTAGGGGACTTATGACCTAAGATGTTGAGTCCCATAGTGCTCAGAGCCATTTGAGCCATTTGATCTCGTTAATTTAGGAAATTTGACCCCCTGTGTTAATGTATCTGGTCCCCAGTTTGCCTGTTATCCTCCTCACGTAGTGGATGTCCTATGTAAGATATTGGGAGGCTTCCGTGGTATACATTTGGCCAACGCAATTCCGTCTTGCCCGTAGAAATGTGCGTGCAGATTAGTATATAATATACCCGAGCTATAAGATGTAAAATTGTAATATCTGTAAACCGAAACAATTGCTGCTATCGCAGTAATGTCGAGTGATAATGTTCAAAATAAATAGGTAATCAACTGTCATCAATCTTTAACATTCCTTAAAAATCACAAAGAAGTCAAGTTAAAGGAATTTATTTAAAATAAAAGCTATAAAATGCAGGGACCCACACAACAGCGTGTGAGCCCTCCAGCCCCTTGCCTAGTATGGAACAGAAAGGACACGGTCTCTAGGTAGCGCTCTCAAGCTCCCCTCCCCAGTTATCCGTTGCGCAAGCTTCATTCAGGGCTTGATCGCATCAGCTTTCATCTGGCGTCGCTAGGCAAGGAGGTATGACGGTAAACTTTCAATACGACTCAAATGATGATGTTTTAATTACAGTTTCGTTCGAGAACCATTCACAGACAACTTTAAAAAGAATTTAAATAATTTTGAAGTGTTTTGTAACTGACGTAGGTGACGAAGTCTGCACATGGTCATATGTCAAAAGAAAACTTACGTCGTTACACTACACACGGTGTCTGAGTGAATGCAAAACGTCAGTGACAGCCGGTAGCGCCGGTTGCCGCCAGCGGTCTGCAGAGGGCGCAGCGCGCGACACCGGAGGGGGAGCAGGTGGGTGGAGTTCGGCAGCCACGAGGGGCCGCCACGAGGCTCGATCTAATATGCGGCGCTGCAGCCTGAGTCAACAGCTGAAGAGCGCTCGCCGCTCTGCTGACTGGGCGGCACTGGGATGCCACTCTCACCCCGACAGCCGGTGTCCTCGTCCCCTCTCTGCCGCCTGTCTACTGACGGGGCGCACAGCCTTCACACGCTTCCTCTGTAGAGCTGCAGAAAAAACCTGTGGGCAGACGGAGGTCGGTTCTCACAAGGGAACCTCCCCATCGAACCCTCCTCAGATTTAGTTCAAAGTTGGCACAGTGGATAGGGCTTGAAAACCTGAACACAGATCAATCGAGAAAACTCCTAGGAAGAAGTTGTGTGGAATTATGAAAAAAATTAGTAAAATCTACAAACTGAGTAGTCCATGCGCAAGATAAGCAACATCAAGGATAATGTCAGCTCAGGAGCGCCGTGGTCCCGTGGTTAGCGTGAGCAGCTGCGGAACGAGAGGTCCTTGGTTCATGTCTTCCCTAGAGTAAAAAGTTTACTTTCTTTATTTTCGCAAAGTTATGATCTGTCCGTTCTGTTCACTGTAATAAGCTTAGTGTTTGTGTTTTGCGACCGCACCGTAAAACCGTGCGATTAGTAGACGAAAGGACGTGCCTCTCCAATGGGAACCGAAAACATTTGATCGCAAGGTCATAGGTCAACCGATTCCTCCACAGGAAAGCACGTCTGATATTTTCTATATGACACTGGTGATGGCATGTGCGTCACATGACAGGAATATGTTGGCGACCCACCTAAATTGTACACCTGACGAATGGTAAAGAGATTCTTCTACCTTGCCTGATTTAGGTTTTCATGTGGATGCGGTAATCACTCCAAAAAAAGTGATGAAAACATAAGGGTTTGTCAAATAAACTCAAAATAAAAAATTAAACTTTTTTACTCGAGGGAAGACATGAACCAAGGACCTCTCGTTCCGCAGCTGCTCACGCTAACCACGGGACCACGGCGCTCCTGAGCTGACATTATCCTTGATGTTGCTTATCTTGCGCATGGACTACTCAGTTTGTATATTTTGCTTATTTTTTTCATAGTTCCACACAACTTCTTCCTGTTTTCTCGATTGATCTGTGTTCAGTTTTTCAAGGCCTACCCACTGTGCCAACTTATAGCTAAATCTGAGGGGGGTGCGATGGGGAGGTTCCCTTGTCAGTAACCAGCCAGATGAGTTTCACGACTTTCTCGTCGGGCCTAGCGGTCTAGCATTATAGCGTGTAGCATGAGATTTTCACTCTGCAGCGGAGTGTGCGCTGATATGAAACTTCCTGGTAGATCGAAACTGCGTGCCGGACCGAGACTCGAACTCGGGACCTTTGCCCTTCGCGGGCAAGTGCTCTACTAACTCAGCTACCCAAGCACGACTCACGCCCCGTCCTCACAGCTTTCCTTCTGCCAGTATCTCGTCACCTACCTTCTCCTACCGTCTCCTACCTTCATATCTGCGCACGCTCTGCTGCAGAGTGAAAATCTCATGCTGGAAACATCCCCCAGGCTGTGGCTAAGCCACGTCTCCGCAATATCCTTTCTTCCAGGAGTGCTAGTTCTGCAAGGTTCGCAGGAGAGGTTCTGTGAAGTTTGGCAGGTAGGAGACGAGGTGCTGGCAGAAGTACAGCTGTGAGGACGGGGCGTGAGTCGTGCTTGGGTAGCTCAGTTGGTAGAGCACTTGCCCGCGAATGGCAAAGGTCCCGAGTTCGAGTCTCGGTCCGGCACACACTTTTAATCTGCCAGGAAGTTTCATTATAGTGTGTACCTGGAAACCGAAAAGTCGCGGGATCGAATCCCAGTTGGACCAAGGAAACTAGCCTTTACGGAGTCACTAGGGACGACATGTGGTCAGTCTTCCACGCTACACTATAGATTCACTTTCCCTGGTTTGATAACTGAGGTAGATAAGGGACACACAGATCGTCGAAGAGGCGTCCAGTCGAATGAATTGCACTGATCCATTGAGCAACACAAAATATTAGCTTCTCTACATCAAAGGTTTTACATAATTCTTGAAACGGTTCATTTTTTCCTTACAGTATTTAAAAAATCAGATTTTTTGTCCTCCATTTTTTGTCCTCCTTAGTCTGCAGGTAGGTAGTGTCCTTCGTCCAGTGCAACGAACTGCTCCTGCGTCGATTCAGTAGAACAACATTAGGAGGAAGGAAACAAAAAAAAATGTCTCAAATGGCTCTGAGCACTATGGGACTCAACTTCTGAGGTCATCAGTCCCCTAGAACTTAGAACTACTTAAACCTAACTGACCTAAGGACATCACACACATCCATGCCCGAGGCAGGATTCGAACCCGCAACCGTAGCAGTCGCGCGGTTCCGGACTGAAGCGCCTAGAACCGCTCGGCCACCCCGGCAGGCCGGAGGAAGCACATGACAACTTGATGGCTAGGTGCCATCGCACAAGAGGACATATTCTGTACGTAAGAACACTTATTCAGTACGCTGAAAATGCAGGAGGACCCAGCTGTTGTCTCTGAAAGTGTAAGCTGTGATACAGCTTCGCCAGATATTCTGGAGGAACTTACCAGACAGGAAAACCAGGGAAAATGAAATCACAGTTTCAAAATGATTACGTCTGGTTACCCCAGCGTGTTGTGCCTAGCAGGTCTGCATTGCCACTGTCTGAGAAAACGCTAGCCAGCCTGGGTCATAAATAACACCTAATTTAGACGCTCAGTCTCAGTGTGTTCAGATGTGCACTGTATGACGAGTTATTCAGTAGACACCAGCCTCTAGTCATGAGAAGTCAGTCTGAAGTCTGGGATGAAGCAACCAACTGCGCTGTCAGACTTCACCGCCAGCAGCTGCAGGTCTCTACCAGAGCTGAATCTGAAAGCAGTGTACTTGGCACTTTAACACCATCAAGTCAGCTGCCAAGTGGCTACCATCTGCTGACGGATGGCTTCCCGGAGGGTGGTGGGTTCCAGTCTACGCCTCTTAGTTGCCCAACCACCTATAACCTGTGAATACGTCGTTACTTTTCATTGTTCAGAGCGAGTACATGCCTCGGCATCAGCCGTGCCAGAGGCCGCAGTTTAACACTGCTTACTCTGGTGTGTTTTCGGCAGAGTTACAAAGGCATCTCAGCGGCAGAGGGTGCTTCCCGCTGCCCGTCGCCAGTGGCCGCTGCTACCTTGCACCAGCGCTCTGCTGATCGCAATGCGACCCAGCCGGCCGCCGTAGTACCACCACTGCCCCCCCTGGTGGACAACTGTGGATTCTGCCACGCTTCTGCTCACGTGCTCGCTTATGTCTCGCAGGTCAACGACTGCCTCTCCATCACTGTACTGTTATGAATAAAAGACTTTCTCAAACAGAATGCTTATCTGACAGGCCACCATCACCACTGCAAACACATGCTGAGGGGGAAACTGCACTACATCCTGTCATGCAAGCAACCCACTCTAACCGCTATCGTATGCATCATGTACCTGACCCCTAGACTAGTGCCACTGCCTCGTAATTTAGAGAGAGAGGATTCATCTCCCTCCCCCCTCCCCTCAACTCCACCCTTCAGAGTGATAGTGGAAAGGGCTTTAAACAAGCCGTTACAGTTTTCCAAACTGTATTTTAAATGCCCTACGCGCGGAACAACCTCAGATTATTTTGGCACGATCTGCACTTCAAGGCTATCTGTTGGCTACGAAGAATAAGCAGTGTGTCCAGCAGTGACAAGTGTGGTTGCCGCACAGCTTCGCACTGAAATTTCCTGGTAGATTAAAACTGTGTGCTGGTCCGAGACTCGAACTCGGGACCTTTGCCTTTCGCGGGCCAGTGCTGCACCAACAGAGCTACCCGAGCATGACTTACGACCCGCCCTCACAACTTCAATACTGCCAATACCTCGTCTCCAACCTTCCAAACTTCACAGAAGCCCTTGTGCGAACCTTGCAGAACTAGCACTCCTGGAAGAAAGGATATTGTGGAAGAGCTTCTGTGAAGTTTGGAGGGTAGAGACCAGGTACTGGCAGGATTGAAGCTGTGCGGGCGGGTCGTGAGTCGTGATTGGGTAGCTCAGTTGCTAGAGCACTTGCCCGCGAAAGGCAAAGGTCCTGAGTTCGAGTCTCGGTTCGGCACACAGTTTTAATCTGCCAGGGAGTTTCATATCAGCGCACACTCCTCTGCAGAGTGAAAATCTCGTTCTAGCATCGCACTGTCTTCACAGCCAAATCACACAACAGTCTGATGTGAATGTGAGAACAACGTAGCTTCAAACATTTGAGTTCAGTTTCCCTCTTCAGATGCTAGGAATGCTGACAGGTTCTCCGAGGTTTCTCTGAACCACTCCACGTCAGTTCTTGAATGATTCATTCAGTATCAAAACGGTCGATTTACTGCCTGTGATTTGTCCGTACGATCTAGCCCTCCTTCTCTAAAGACCTTCATGTCGATAAAACATATAAGACAGGTTCTTCTTTCTTCATTTTTGCACATGTTTTGATAGAGCTTCTCCATGACGGGGTGATCCTAGAGAAAACTGGCGAAGTAACAAAAATGTAGCGTACAAAATTGTTGAGGCTTTCGTGGCCACTTGTTGACAAACTGCCTATTGGCTTCTGTCTCGGGTTCTTCGGCCGACGTTCATCTAATGATTTTTCTGACGTTTCGCCAGCACGAGTGGCTGGCATTGTCAAAGCTTCACCCTCCATTGCCGGTGGTGAACTGGAGCCGAGCTCGCGGGCGCAGACTATATGTACCTGGCGCGCCAACGTCCGAGGGCTTCTCCGCGGTCATTTCCGGTGCGGTTCTCCTCTTGCTACCTGCGTCGGTCGTTCGCTGCAGTACGGGAAGCCAGGATCCGTTGACCTTAAGGCTTTCCTCTTTCTTGTTCAAACTGTTTGCGTGTTTTTGTATTTCTACAGCTTCTCTGAACAAGCGCGTGTGATAGTGGTTCTCTACAGCCAGAACTTCCGTGTCGGCGAATTTTATTACGTGGTCGGTCTCATTCAGTGCGTGTTCTGCCACGGCCGATTTCTCCACCTGCCCCAACCTGCAATGTCGCTTATGCTCCTTGATCCTGGTGTTAATGGATCGTCCAGTCATCCCGACATAAACTTTTCCGCATGTGCATGGTATGCGGTATATTCCCGACATTGAAAGTGGGTCTCTTTTCTCCTTCGCCGATCTAAGACACTCTTTGATCTTCCTTGTCGGTTTGAAGATCGTCTTTACGCCATGTTTGCGCAATATACGGCCGATTCTGTCCGTCACTCTGGGAATGTATGGCAGAAAGGCCGTACCCGACATTTCTTTTTCTGGTTCCTTACTTCGCCGAGTGTTTGGCTCAGTTACACTTCTAATATAATTTGTGGAGTACCCATTGCTCCTCAGGACTGTTTCCAGGTGTTGCATTTCTCGTTTGAGGTGTTGCGGCTCACATATTCGTCCTGCTCTCGTTGCGAGCGTACTAATCATGCCCCTTTTCTGGCTCGGGTGGTGGTTTGACAGTTTGTGCAGGTATCGGTCCGTGTGAGTCGGTTTTCGATACACGCTGTGTCCCAGGTTTTCGCCGTCCCTTGTGACCAGCACATCTAGAAATGGCAGTTTCTTGTCCTTTTCTACTTCCATGGTAAATGTTATGTTGGCATGGAGGCTGTTCAAGTGTCTTAGGAAGTCACCGAGCTGTTCTTCACCATGGCTCCACACCACGAAAGTATCATCGACGTACCTGTACCACACCTTAGGTTTGCAAGTCGCCGAGTCCAGTGCCTGTGCTTCGAATTGTTCCATGAAGAAGTTGGCCACCACTGGACTGAGAGGACTACACATGGCGACGCCTTCCAGCTGTTCGTAGAAGTCGCCATTCCACGTGAAATAGCTCTTTCGTGGTGTGGAGCCATGGTGAAGAACAGCTCGGTGACTTCCTAAGACACTTGAACAGCCTCCATGCCAACATAACATTTACCATGGAAGTAGAAAAGGACAAGAAACTGCCATTTCTAGATGTGCTGGTCACAAGGGACGGCGAAAACCTGGGACACAGCGTGTATCGAAAACCGACTCACACGGACCGATACCTGCACAAACTGTCAAACCACCACCCGAGCCAGAAAAGGGGCATGATTAGTACGCTCGCAACGAGAGCAGGACGAATATGTGAGCCGCAACACCTCAAACGAGAAATGCAACACCTGGAAACAGTCCTGAGGAGCAATGGGTACTCCACAAATTATATTAGAAGTGTAACTGAGCCAAACACTCGGCGAAGTAAGGAACCAGAAAAAGAAATGTCGGGTACGGCCTTTCTGCCATACATTCCCAGAGTGACGGACAGAATCGGCCGTATATTGCGCAAACATGGCGTAAAGACGATCTTCAAACCGACAAGGAAGATCAAAGAGTGTCTTAGATCGGCGAAGGAGAAAAGAGACCCACTTTCAATGTCGGGAATATACCGCATACCATGCACATGCGGAAAAGTTTATGTCGGGATGACTGGACGATCCATTAACACCAGGATCAAGGAGCATAAGCGACATTGCAGGTTGGGGCAGGTGGAGAAATCGGCCGTGGCAGAACACGCACTGAATGAGACCGACCACGTAATAAAATTCGCCGACACGGAAGTTCTGGCTGTAGAGAACCACTATCACACGCGCTTGTTCAGAGAAGCTGTAGAAATACAAAAACACGCAAACAGTTTGAACAAGAAAGAGGAAAGCCTTAAGGTCAACGGATCCTGGCTTCCCGTACTGCAGCGAACGACCGTCGCAGGTAGCAAGAGGAGAACCGCACCGGAAATGACCGCGGAGAAGCCCTCGGACGTTGGCGCGCCAGGTACATATAGTCTGCGCCCGCGAGCTCGGCTCCAGTTCACCACCGGCAATGGAGGGTGAAGCTTTGACAATGCCAGCCACTCGTGCTGGCGAAACGTCAGAAAAATCATTAGATGAACGTCGGCCGAAGAACCCGAGACAGAAGCCAATAGGCAGTTTGTCAAAAATGTAGCGTCTATGACATAAGGTGAGGCCGTCGAATTTATGATGTAATCTCACCAAGGAATCTATGAAAATTATGGTCTCGGAAAAATTTTAATTCCAGAGGGTTTCTTTATTTCAAGCAAAACGTGGAGAGTGCCGCTCAATTTATTTAGAAACCTCTGCTCGAGTGGTTACACACAGAGGAAACCGAGGAGCATACTTGTCGGCGCCGCAATCGAGATTTCATACGAAAAAGCCCTGCGTGACCGTAGTTGCCTCACACAATCTACGTTGAAGCTCACGGAGTATAGATAGCAGGGTCATCCAACAAAGGTAGGGCATTTATCGAAATACTGAGTATCAGGGATATTTCTCTCGTTTATAGTGATGTGATCACAGTTAATTCTATGACTGGCTGAAGATTCATCTTATATGACTTGTCATTATGCTTAAGTGCCTGACTCAAACAACTGCATATGGAATTTCAAGAGCCATTTTCTGCCAACGAAAACAAGTAAATGATCAGGAAATTTGACTGTACTCTTCCAGATCTTCCGAAAAGGGTTCTGAAAAATGTGAAATTTCAGAAATTATTGTTATATTGACATAATTGCAGAAATTAGGTGCAACACATTTCTTTGAAAAGTTCAGGTTACATTTTGTAACGGACAGCAGCCTCTTGCAAAAAAATGGAGGTATGCGACAGAGAAAATTGCTGGCTTCCGGACTCGCGCGGGCAACGTTGCTTCTGCCTAGTACACCTAAATCTGGGATCTGCCTGGAATCGAACTGTGTACGTCCTGTTTACTACAAATAACAAATAAAATATTAAAGGCATATGGTCAAAGAGAATGTGTCCCTCACCGAGTCATTTGGTTAAATTAATTACTCTTCAATGCGGGCGAATAATATAAAAATTATATTTAAAGCTATAGTAGCCAGGAGGTAGGTACTGGTTCCATGCTGAATGATACATGCGCTCGTTGTGCGAGGCAATCTGCAGACGATACGGCAGGTAAAACTTGTTCGCTGGTCCTCGTCACTAGTATACACTCCAGACTTTTGTCATCAACAGGTATGAGTAGCGAGTAGTGAGATGTGTATCAATTACCTTGTCCGACCGGTGTTAAGTTTCCCTCAGAGGATCAGAGGATATGACGTAGCAATTTTAGCGTAAATGACTACTGTAGGATTTAACTTGTTCTTCCCTAAAGCAAATGTGAGTGGGGCTTGCTTATCGTAATAAAATCCAGTCTTATCTCGACGTAACTTTATTTATACCGGGTTGGGAACTAGTGGCGACCTTGGCATTTTGTTAATTGTTGTTGATGTTGCTGTGGCTGCTGCCTGCAAAGTGTTGGGTACACAATGTGTGAAGGGCCCAGAGGTGAAATTCCAAGTTAACAGCTGTGGTGGAGCACCACACGACTGATCTCGGTCCGCTGGATTCCGCAAGCGCCAGAATCTGCACACGCTAGCAGTACTCTGCAACACCGTTTCACACCCCACAATGCTGTTCATAGTTTATACCACCAAAATCTTCCTTATGGATGATAACTTCCAAACGTACAAAAATATATTAATTACAGAAATGATCGAGCTTGCGGTGGAACAGAGTGAAGGCAGACGGCAGATAGGCTGAAGCACACGACGAACTCATAGTGCATCTAAAAATATTTAGATATGACTATATATGAAAGTAGTAACTGTTCCCGAAAGAACAGATAAAACTGATGATCGTTCAGCTTCTCTGGAATGAATTGATAGTTAAATCGTCACCCTAGCTGCAAACAGGTGTTGATGTACGTCATTGGGGAGCAACCGAGGGCAGATGGATGGAGTGTCTGCGATGTAAGCAGGAGATCCAGAGTTCGAGTCCCGGTCGGGGCACACATTTTCAACATGTCCCCAATGGCGTATATCAACGCCTGTTTGCAGTTGGAGTGACGATTTAACTATCATTTAATACAGATATGAAAGTAAATTTGAAGACTTTTGTATAAAAAGTGCCAAAGATATTGACACTGAATTTTGCCTCACAGTCCTTTCCGCAGCCTGTTATAAGTGGCAGATTGCCTAACTGAAAATTTAATGTGAATGACTACCTGAACTTTGTCCTTTCGAGTCTGTGATGTAGTTTATCATGTTTTACACCCACTGAAACTACAAAGAAATGACACGAAGTTATTCCTCTTAGCTTATGCTAAGACAGCGATACTTTGGTTACAGTCTTTTAGTTAATGCTACATAGATCATTTGAACGATTCTTTTATTGAAGTGATGTGGAATGAGTCAGTTAAGAACATATGTATACATGATTAGTGTTAACTTTGCCGCGCGGGATTAGCCGAGCGGTCTTAGGCGCTGCAGTCATGGACTGTGCGGCTGGTCCCGGTGGAGGTTCGAGTCCTCCCTCGAGCATGGGTGTGTGTGTTTGTCCTTAGGATGGTTTACGTTAAGTAGTGTGGAAGCTTAGGGACTGATGACCTTAGCAGTTAAGTCCCATAAGATTTCACACTCATTTGAACATTTGAACATTAGTGTTGTCTTTAATAAACACATTATTAATGGTTCAAATGGCTCTGAGCACTATGGGACTTAACACCTGTGGTCATCAGTCCCCTAGAACTTAGAACTACTTAAACCTAACTAACCTAAGGACATCACACACATCCATGCCCGAGGCAGGATTCGAACCTGCGACCGTAGCAGTCTCACGGTTCCGGACTGTGCGCCTAGAACCGCTAGACCACAACGGCCGGCCTTAAACACGTTATTAGTTTTAGTCGCACTCACGCAGTTTTAGTGGCTACCTGTTTTTAAGTAGACATGCGTCAGTGCAATACAAGGAGTTGACCAGGGGAAATAATTTTAAATTAGATTCAAAACTTGCTTCGCTACGTGTCAGAAATTTTATATTATTGGGAAGACGATCATAAAACTTTGTTGATGCATAGCTAACATCTTTCTCAGCCACTGACAGCTCTTTTAGAGCAAAGGTCATTTTTTCCCTCTAGTGTTGTAGGTATTGACACCAATGTTATTCTCAAATTATATGGGATTATTCATGTGGGATTATGTACTGTGGCGGCGCAATGAAAATGCCTAGCTCCTTCAAAAGGTACCTACACGACATCCGTGGGTGCACACCACGTATTATTGTTACTGCTTGCTTTGGTTGGTCAGTATTTTCTTCCTACGTGATAAGCTACCCCAGAAAAATTATTCCGTAAGACATAATTGACCGTAAATAGGCAGAGTGTGTCAGCAGTTACACGAAGAGCAAAAGTAACTAAACATGTTTGCGAAGCTCAGTAATATGCTTCTTCCAGTTCATGTTTTCATCGGCATGAGCATTCAACAAATTGGAGCATTTTATCCTCGTTACTGACTCATGCTCAAGTGATACGTCAATTGCTGGTATGACTATGTGTAGCAGAGAGCTGTATGTAGGGTGATTTTTTCAAAATTTAAGGAGAGACCATTTTCAGAGAAACAAAAGTACTTTGAAAAATTTCATTTAGCAACTCTTTTGTTGCTTTCTCGTTGACAGGATTTCTTATAACACTAGTATCGTCTGCAGAAAGTATCAATTTTGCTCGTTGAATGTTAAATAGAATGTCATTCAGATATATAAAGAATAGTAATGGATACAAAATTGGACCCTGTGGGGTACTCTTTGTGATTTTCTCCAGTCACACCAGTATTATTCGGCACAATCTTTTGTATAAAACCTGAAGTTATCAAAAAAATAAAATTTTATTCGTTTTGTAGGTATTTCAGACAACAGACGCATTCATCGTGCGCTAAGAGTGAAGCAGGGAAGCCGCATTTTGAAGTCCGCAAGCGCCAGAGCGGCGGTCGCTCTCTGCGTGTGTCGCCCTCTTAATCCACTTTGCGGCTGCTATCTGTGTTTGTACAGCGGCGCCTCCCATTGTAAGCTAAGCTGATCCCTATCTCCGACAATGGTCGTGTTTACATTTATTACGCGGGGGCGCAGAATTTTCCTTTCATACTGCTGAGCTTTGTGGGATGGTCCACGGGAATGCGAATGCATGCGGAACGGGCGGAGGGGTTCCGCTGCGATGGGCCGAGTGCCGTGTCATCTCGCCACGCGAAAACAGGAATTGCCACAGTGCGAAAAGCTGCATGGATGAGGCGAGTCTTTTGAAGTACAACGGACTGTCACAGACACGGCACACTGCCTGCGGGAAACACAGTGACCACCTTGTAAGTGTCTTTATTACAAAATCCACTGTAAGAAAAAAAAAGAAAGAAGAATGAGAAGACGACGACGCACCACGAAGGAATTAACCCAACGGGACAAAAATCGGTAGATGTATATTTCAGAAAAATTGGATGATTTATTTAAGAAAAAGAGCTTCATAAACTGAGCACGTAAATAACGCGTTGATCCATTCAGAAATGGTTCAAATGGCTCTGAGCACTATGGGACTTAACATCTGAGGTCATCAGTCCCCTAGAACTTAGAACTACTTAAAGCTAACTAACCTAAGGACACCACACACATCCATGCCCGAGGCAGGATTCGAATCTGCGACCATAGCAGCAGCGCGGTTCCGGACTGGAGCGCCTAGAACCGATCGGCCACAGCGGCCGGCCATTGGTCCATCTCTCCATTGATATACAATCCTGGAAATTGAAATAAGAACACCGTGAATTCATTGTCCCAGGAAGGGGAAACTTTATTGACACATTCCTGGGGTCAGATACATCACATAATCACACTGACAGAACCACAGGCACATAGACACAGGCAACAGAGCATGCACAATGTCGGCACTAGTACAGTGTATATCCACCTTTCGCAGCAATGCAGGCTGCTATTCTCCCATGGAGACGATGGTAGAGATGCTGGATGTAGTCCTGTGGAACGGCTTGCCATGCCATTTCCACCTGGCGCCTCAGTTGGACCAGCGTTCGTGCTGGACGTGCAGACCGCGTGAGACGACGCTTTATCCAGTCCCAAACATGCTCAATGGGGGACAGATCCGGAGATCTTGCTGGCCAGGGTAGTTGACTTACACCTTCTAGAGCACGTTGGGTGGCACGGGATACATGCGGACGTGCATTGTCCTGTTGGAACAGCAAGTTCCCTTGCCGGTCTAGGAATGGTAGAACGATGGGTTCGATGACGGTTTGGATGTACCGTGCACTATTCAGTGTCCCCTCGACGATCACCAGTGGTGTACGGCCAGTGTAGGAGATCGCTCCCCACACCATGATGCCGGGTGTTGGCCCTGTGTGCCTCGGTCGTATGCAGTCCTCATTGTGGCGCTCACCTGCACGGCGCCAAACACGCATACGACCATCATTAGCACCAAGGCAGAAGCGACTCTCATCGCTGAAGACGACACGTCTCCATTCGTCCCTCCAAATGGCTTCAAATGGCTCTGAGCACTATGGGACTCAACTGCTGAGGTCATTAGTCCCCTAGAACTTAGAACTAGTTAAACCTAACTAACCTAAGGACATCACAAACATCCATGCCCGAGGCAGGATTCGAACCTGCGACCGTAGCGGTCTTGCGGTTCCAGACTGCAGCGCCTTTAACCGCACGGCCACTTCGGCCGGCATTCGTCCCTCCATTCACGCCTGTCGCGACACCACTGGAGGCGGGCTGCACGATGTTGGGGCGTGAGCGAAAGACGGCCTAACGGTGTGCGGGACCGTAGCCCAGCTTCATGGAGACGGTTGCGAATGGTCCTCGCCGATACCCCAGGAGCAACAGTGTCCCTAATTTGCTGGGAAGTGGCGGTGCGGTCCCCTACGGCACTGCGTAGGATCCTACGGTCTTGGCGTGCATCCGTGCGTCGCTGCGGTCCGGTCCCAGGTCGACGGGCACGTGCACCTTCCGCCGACCACTGGCGACAACATCGATGTACTGTGGAGACCTCACGCCCCACGTGTTGAGCAATTCGGCGGTACGTCCACCCGGCCTCCCGCATGCCCACTATACGCCCTCGCTCAAAGTCCGTCAACTGCACATACGGTTCACGTCCACGCTGTCGCGGCATGCTAAGTGTTAAAGACTGCGATGGAGCTCCGTATGCCACGGCAAACTGGCTGACACTGACGGCGGCGGTGCACAAATGCTGCGCAGCTAGCGCCATTCGACGGCCAACACCGCGGTTCCTGGTGTGTCCGCTGTGCCGTGCGTGTGATCATTGCTTGTACAGCCCTCTCGCAGTGTCCGGAGCAAGTATGGTGGGTCTGACACACCGGTGTCAATGTGTTCTTTTTTCCATTTCCAGGAGTGTAGTTGTTACATGTCCTCCTGAGGGATATAGTGTCATATTCACGGACTGGGGAGAGTTTGGGCCATCTTACTGAACACAGCTTGCCATCAAGGACAACAAAATCGGGGCGCAGAATATCCTCGATGTACCACTGTGCAGTAAGGGTGCCGCGGATGAAAACCAAAGGATCCTACTGTTGTCGTTGTTGTTGTTGTTGTTGTTGTTGTGGTTGTGGTCTTCAGGCCAGAGACTGGTCTGATGCAGCTCTCCCAGTACCTACTGCAACCTACATCCTTCTGAATCTTCTTAGTGTATTCATCTCTTGGTCTCCCTCTACGATTTTTGCCCTCCACGCTGCCCTCCAGTGCTAAATTTGTGATCGCTTGATGCCTCAGAACATGTCCTGCCAACCGATCCCTTCTTCTAGTCGTGCCGCAAATTTCTCTTCTCCCCAGTTCTATTCAATACCTCCTCATTAGTTATGTGATCTACCCACCTTATCTTCAGCGTTCTTCGATTACCTCCTTTACTCGGACGTGGTTGAGACGCCGAACACTCCAGCAGTACTCAGTAATGGGACTTACTAGTGTTCTATATGGCGTCTTCCCTAAGATTCTCCCAACAAACCGAATTGTACCTTTCGCCTTCCCAGCTACTGTTCATCTTGTATCTGATTGTATTCTCCCTTCTTTTCTTTAGTAGCTTCCCTCTCTTTCTCTCTCTCTTTCTCTCTCTCTAACACTGATTCACACACAAACACACACGCGCGCGCAATACAAAACTGACTGTCAAACGAGTGCATCTGTATCGTGATAAAGTAACTCATCCGGACCATAACTTACAATTATTTCTAACAATACGCGGAATACGCAAACAACATTCCCGCTGTATACATCTTCTGGAACGGCGACAGCGACCGAATCGGAGGGCGCGGCGAAACCACTAATAGTTCCATGAATTTAATGCATCTAACGCAAAAAAAAAAAAAATATATTGTTCAAATGGCTCTGAGCACTATGGGACTCAACTTCTGAAGTCATCAGTCCCCTAGAACTTAGAACTACTTAAACCTAACTAACCTAAGGACATCATACACATCCATGCCCGAGGCAGGATTAGAACCTGCGACCGTAGCGGTCTCGCGGTTCCAGACTGTAGCGCCTAGAACCGCACGGCCACTCCGGCTGGCCATCTAATGCAGCAGGCCGCTGTGGCAAAGCGGTTCTAGGCGCTTCAGTCCGGAACCGCGATGCTGCTACGGTCGCAGGTTCGAATCCTGCCTGGGGAAGGGATGTGTGTGATGTCCTTAGGTTAGTTAGGTTTAAGTAGTTCTACGTCTAGGGGACTGATGACCTCAGACGTTAAGTCCCATAGTGCTTACAGCCATTTGCATGTAATGCATTTACTGGAGAACCGAATATGAAATACGTGTTAATGGAACATTGGAGGACTTTCTTTTTTCGCGGTGATAACTTAAATTTTACGATTACCCCTCGTACAGGATGCACATTTGTTTCGGTGTGACATTGTACCCTTTCAGTCTAATGTCTCACACATAGGCTGCCGCTAACACCACAACACAATGGTCTGCGCTTGGAGCGGTGCTATGAACGGCAAGCATGGACTGCTGATAAATGGCGTCGCATTCTGTTCAGCGATGAGTTGCGGTTCTGCTCGGCCACGGCCGACCGCCGTCGGCGAGCTGAGGAAAGGTCCCTACCTTGCAACGTTTTGGAGAGACACAGCGGTGTTAGTCCTGCCGTCAAGGTATGAGGAGCCACCGGGCCACGATTGTACAACGGCACGACAGCACAACGGTCCTCGCGTATTACCTGTCGTACGACAATACTAAGGCGCCAGTTTTCAACAGGACAATGCTCGTCTGCACATGGCAAGTGCCTGTATGAGCCGTCTACGTGATTATGAGGGACTCTGGTGGCCAGCAAGATCCCCAGCTCTATTCCTGATATTCCGCCCCGATAGTTTAGTGGGTCAGCGCGGCGCTCTGTCACGCCAAGGGGCCCGGGTTCGATTCCCAGCTGGGTCGGAGATTTTCTTCACTCAGTGGCTAAGTGTTGTGTTGTCCTCATTATCATGCCATCATCATCAGTGGAAGGCAACGGGAAACCATCTTTGGAATTACTTCCCTAGGCGCTCATGCGGTGGACCTCTCCGACGAGGCTTCCCCCATGACAAGACCTGCCGTAGGGCAGAACACAAAGTTTTTTATTCCTGACAGATCATGTATGGGACGTCCATTCCGCCCCAGATCAATTACAATACTATACGGGCCAGCTTGCCTCAGAAGAGGATACAATGGCTGTACGACATTCCTCCCAACCGAATCACTGCATGCATCCAGGCCAGAGGGGCTGTAACGTCGTAATGATAAATGGCTCCGTACCGCCAAGTCCTTCGCAAATTCGACTCAGTACTATAATCACCGAAAGATCATACCAGACTCTCCGAGCTCGTGAAGTTTCGTTTCGTCCTCTTTTATGGGTGCTTCACTCTTTTGATAGGCAGTGCAGATGGAAATGTTCGGAAAAATCTAGAGGATGCTACTATCTCTAACAGTGTGTTGGATGGATTATGATGACTATCGAACCTTCGAGAATTAGGAATTGACATCTCCCTCTTTTCGCATTTAGAAATTTACGATACGTGTTGATTGTTTTCGGACACACGGCGTTGGAGAAAACGCCTGCTGCAAGTAACGATAATTTTTCTTGGTCGTGAAGTCTATAAAGTTTACTGTGTGTATGTTTGCTTCTCGGTAGACTGGCCAGCTTGCAAATCTGGTGAATGGAGACCGAGGACTGAGAACAGCTTTCGCGACGCACGAAAGAAATTACATCCTTCCACTTTTCGCATTCTTTCCTCCCACGGCTTTCACCTTTGTACGAGGAATGAGGACATATATCTTTAAAACTACTGCTGCTTAATTATTGCATATATGGACACTGCAAACGTTGAAACTTGCTTTGCAATTTCAAAAGAGTTTGCTCATGTCCTCTCATTTCTCCTTCCCTTCTCTCATTTTTTCAGAACCTGGGACACGACAGAACACGGCAATTTCCTCCTCTTCCTCATCCTATGCCACCATCAAAAGAAATTTCTCAGACACTGTATAACAAACTGGTTGAGTTTGCACACATTCATAAGCTACACATTACTGCCACTTCTGTCTTGGGAACTTCCCATAAATGAGAATATATCTGGCACGGACTAACAACGTCACATAAACGGACAACCACAAGACGTCGTATGAGCTGTTTACTTCTTGTTAGTCTACGCTCGATGCAGGGTTTTCGGAAGAAGATAGATGTAAGATGCTGACAATGGAACTATTGGAAAATAGATATTAGGTAACTTTGAAGCGTGACCTTCAGAAATATCTGAAAAATTAAGCAGAAAAAAGATGCCAGTTTAATAGATGACGTACGAAATCTGTGAGAAACCTTTGTTAGAAGAAGGGACAAGTTGGTACACCAACGCCGAGGATTCAGTATATAGCTAACCGGCAGGTGCAGTGACCAAAGATGGGAAACATTGTGGGGGGGTGACGAAGATTGGCGTATTATAGAAGATACTGCAGTAGATACCAGGTGCAGGAAATATGCATAAGTAACGAAAGTGTCACAAAAGATGATAAACTGCAACTGAGCAGGACACTGTAGGAAACCAATCGAAAGTTTGATAGTGTTAATAGTAGTAACAGTTTTATTTCACTTAGAGAATACACTATTATACTGCATATACACTGCAGGAAGAAAACTAGACCTCAGCAATACTTTAAACCTCTCGCCCTCAGATGGCGTGAACCTACATGCAAATTAGGTGCCTTTTATGTTTACTAGCGTCAAATAATGTGTGCTTAGGTGTGTATTCTATTAGTTCTATATTTCTATGTCTATTAACTATTACTACTTGTTATGAGTGCTTTATGTAACACACAGCCATAGTACTGTTCGTGGTGCTACAACTAGACTTAGCTCAAATGTTGTTTGTGTTGTATGTTTAACAAAAGTAATTGCACCTTTTTTCTTATACACTATACAAGTGTTATACAAGTGGTTGCTACACAGATACAACAATGATTATTATAAATCTATAATTCTTAATATTATCATATGTCTAGATCTTAATGGGTATATCATTGTCTGCATCTGATTTGGCATCTGAATCTGTGTCCGTGTTTGTGCCTGTGTCATTTCATGAGTTATATTGTCGTATTTCTTGTGTGCCACTCTGACTCTTGTGTACAGTCCGTCCTGTCTGTAAGCCTCGTATAAAGTTCGTGTCGTCAGACATATTGTTCGATACGCTCCAAGTATCCTGTTGTCATGTTATTTGTATAATGGCGTCCTACTCTATCCTTGTCTTCTGTGTGTACATATGTTGCGACATAATGCCACATGCCTTCAGGGAATCTATGTTCTCCACATGTGCATGTGTCTGTTTGTTTAGACCAGGGCTTAACAACTGGCCGGTTTTGAGCGCGAGTACTCGCGTCTGCTCAGGCACGTGCTCGCGAGCAGCTGCAAGGTCGCGGAGTACGGTGGGAGGGGAGGGAGGGGAAATGCGCGCGCACGTTTGAATAGGGCCGCAGCGTGCCTATTGAATTCGCGCCGACTGTGTAACGTTTAAAGTACTACGATCAGCTCTTAACAGTCACTTCACTGGTTAAGAATCATGTGAAGTCGCCGTTGTGTAACCCCAACCATGCTTTCGCAGTTCAACCTCCATTGGGAGGAATTGTATCTGTTTACTGAAAAAGATGGTGTTGCAAAATGTTTAGTATGTCACAAAACGCTGAATTCTTTTACGAAATTTAATTTGCAGCGACATTATACGTTGTACCACGCGAAAGACTACGGACGTGGAAAATGTGATTGACCAGATCGTGCACAGGAAGTTATTAAACATAAAAGGAAGCTATCCGAAGAAGATCTGGACGACGAAGAAAAATCAACTGAGGCAGCTCTCAGAGTGGGTTACAAAATTGCTTTGCTTTTAGCAAAATCCCTGCGCCCCTTAACTGATGGCGATTTAATAAAAGAATGTTTGGAAGTTGCAGCGGAACATTTGTGTCCATCTCAAGCTGAACAGTTTCGGATTGTGCCATTATCTAACATGACCATTATGCGTCGCATACAGGACATGGCAGACGACGTCCAGAGCCAGCTTGCAAATATCTGTTAAGATTTTATGGCGTATTCTCTAGCTCTGGACGAAAGTGTTGATATAACTGGAACAGCGCAGCTTGCCATATTTATTAGAGGTGTTAACAGAGATCTTCAGGTGAGGGAGGAGCTCCTCGATGTAGTAGCCATGAAGAACACTACAACCGGAGGTGATATTTTAAGTAGTGTTGAAGAAAGTGTTGAAAATATAGGATTGTCGTGGAATTCTTTAGTTTCAGTGTCTACAGATGGTAGAGGCATACACTAAGCTAATAAAATTATTTGGCAGGTGTACATTCTCCTTTATTTGTTTCATTTGTCGCAGTAATAATTCGTGAGTGATATCCCTGCAGATGGCCGCGGATTTACATCGACTGGCGGCAGCTGTTGTGTACCCCACGTGACTCTCCCCACTCTCTGCTCTGGTCCGGTAGTGGGGGTAGCGTGCTCGCGCTGCTCCGTGCTCGCGCCTTGCTGCTCACAGCTTGCTCCGCGAGCACGTATGTTGTGAAGCCCTGGTTTAGACCAACACGGTGTATGTGTGCTGGGTATGAGACATGGCCCATGAAGAAAAGAACCATGCCGCGCGATGAATGGACATGCTTTAGCCTCATTCCTTCCCGGCTACTGGAGAAGAAGCAGTGGACGCGCAACATCCCTTTATCAACTGTATCCCATTCTTTTGGCAATGTGTCACTCCGCCAGCTACGTAATTGGTGCTTTTCTGTGATATCTTCTCCTGTTATTTCCAGTACATTCCTGCATCAGCCTCTCCTGAGACAGTACGCTGACGATCCTTGACAGTCCGCAGCTCGTGGTCGTGCGGTAGCGTTCTCGCTTCCCGCGCCCGGGTTCCCGGGTTCGATTCCCGGCGGGGTCAGGGATTTTCTCTGCCTCGTGATGACTGGGTGTTGTGTGATGTCCTTAGGTTAGTTAGGTTTAAGTAGTTCTAAGTTCCAGGGGACTGATGACCGTAGATGTCATAGTGCTCAGAGCCATTTTAACCATTTTTTTGATCCTTGACAATTAGTGATGTCAGTGGGGAACACACCCAGCGCCTCCACCGACATGGTGCCAAAGACCACGACATCCTGGGGCAGCATGCTTCTTTACCCATTCCTCACTATAGGTCACAAGGAACTGCAGATGCGATCACGCGCTCACCGTGAAACATACGATTAACTTGGTACTGTAATGTGTGCGTATAGTCTGTATTCCATAGAATCAGTCTTGCCAATTTATGCATTAATTTCGTTGCCCTGTCGATCGTAATCCCTGTGTGCTCGTTAAATATTAATTATTCCTCAACGTGTATACCCAGGTATCTTGTCAATACTTTTCTTCGTATGTTGATGTCATGTTTAATGACATGTTGACATGTGTGTGAATTCCTAAGGGACCAAACTGCTGAGGTCATCGGCGAAACAACTCAAATCACTTAAGAAAGGCAAGCCTTCAGGTCCAGATGGTGTACCAATCAGGTTTCTTTCAGAGTATGCAGACCCAATAACGCGTTTCTTAGCAGTCGTATACAACCGCTGACTTGAGGAAAGGTCTGTTCCTAAAGACTGGAAAGTAGCACAGGTCACACCAATATTCGAGAAAGGAAATAGGAGTAACCCATTGAATTACAGACCCATACCATTGACCTCAATTTGCAGTAGCATTTTGGAGCATATACTGTACTCTAACATTATGAACCACCTTGGAGAAAATGACTTATTGATACATAACCAACACGGGTTCAGAAAATATCGTTCTTGTGCAACACAGCTAGCTCTTTATTCCCATTAAGTAATGAGTGCTGTAGTCAAGGGATCTCTAATCGATTCCATATTCCTAGATTTCCAGATGGCTTTTGATACCATTCCTCACAAGCGACTATTAATCAAATTGCGTGCATATGGAGTATCGTCTCAGTTGTATGACTGGATTCGTGATTTCCTCTCAGTTCGTAGTGACAGACGGTAAATCGTCGAGTAGAACAGAAGTGATATATAGCGTTCTGCAAGGTAGTGTCATAGGCCCTCTGCTGTTTCTGATTTAAATGATCTAGGTGATATTCTGAGCAGCCCCCTTGGATTGTTTGCAGATGAAGTGTAATTTACCGTCTAGTAAAATCATCAGACGTTCAATTCCAATTACAAAATGATCTAGAAAGAATTTCTGTATGGTGCGCGAAAAGTGGCAATTGGCACTAAACAAAGAAAAGTGCGAGGTCATCCATACGGGTACTAAAAGAAATCCGATAAATTTTGGGTATACGATAAATCGCACAAATCTAAGGGCTGTCAGTTCGAATAAATATCTAGAATAACAATTATGAGCAACTTAAATTGGGAAGACAACATAGATAATATTGTGGGGAAGGCGAAACAAAGACTGCGCTTTGTTGGCGGAACCCTTAGAAGATGCGACAAACCCACTAAAAAGACAGCCTTCATTACACTTGTCCGTCCTCTGCTAGAATATTACTGCGCAGTGGGGGATCGTTACCAGGTAGGATTGACGGAGGACATCGAAAAAGTGCAAAGAAGGACAGGTCGTTTCATGTTATCGCGCAATATGGGTGAGAGTGTCACTGATATGATACGCGAGTTTGGGGTGGCAGTCACTGAAACAAAGGCAGTTTTCTTTGCGGCGAGATCTATTTACGAAATTTCAATCACCAATTTTCTCTTCCCAATGAAAAAATATTTTGTTGACACCAGCCAATGTAAGGAGAAATGATCATCATAATAAAATAAGAGAAATCAGAGCTCGAACGGAAAGATGTAGGTGTTCCTTTTTCCCATGCGCCATACGAGAGTGGAATGGTAGAGAAGTAGTATGAAAATGGTTTGATGAACCCTGTGCCAGGCACTTAAGTGTGAATTGCAGAGTAGCCATGAAGATGTAGATGTAGACCCTAAGGACATCACACACACCCATGCCCGATGGAGGACACGAACCTCCGGCGAGAGGGGCCGCGCAATTCGTGACATGGCGCCTCGAACCGCGCGGCCACTCCGCGCGGCCATGTTTAATGATGGGACTCCTCTTGAGTACACATTTTAGTAATAAGTACACAGTTTTATATACTGAAGTCGTGAGTTTGTTCTTTTTGCACCAGACACTCACACAAATGAGAAACTGCGTGATCTAATTCTTCAATTGTGATCTGCAGTTGGCAGATACGACGACTAGCAGACCATCAGTAAACGCTACTACTCCATTTACTCTCCCAACTGCCTCTTAATTAATGAAGTTTTCTCCAGTTATCAGTCGAATCCAAGAGTTGTTCTGAGTTAACGTTTCGACAACTTTCCTACCCACCATCTTCAGGTGAAATGTCGGATTCAGGTCCATTGGGTGTCTTTATAGCCGCTGGACCACAGGCTCTTCTGTCTCGATTATTCAAAAACAGTCTTAATCGCATTTATTATTGTTATAATACCGCCAACCGGTTTCAACTCGACGTAGGGGTCATCTTCTGGGCGTTTACACCATTGGTCGACTGCTGGTGGTGCCAGTCCTGTCTACATAACGGCAGGAAACTAGTAGAAACCGGTTGCCGGTATAATAACAATAATAAATGCGATTAAGACTGCTTTTGAATGATTGATTAATCATACTAATCGCTGCTTCATCTCCACAACCATGTTGTCCAAAAATCTTCTGTCTCGTCTGCAACCGCTCTCCAGAAGACGTGACGTGGTCGGGGCGGAGGGGGAACTCGGCGGCGTGCTGGAGGTTCCAGACGTCGCGTCGTGGGGCTGCCTGTCAGTTCCATCTGCTGCCTTCCTCGCCTTGACATCACAACTCTCTTGGCCTACTCCTGCAACCGCCACATGGCTTCCAGAACTTAACTGGAAACTTGGAAGGAGAGACAGCATTGGTCGTATATTTTTGTTTATTATCGCAAAATCGCTTTTCGGTCACTTCATGACCATCTTCAGTGCTGTAATATATAACTTAAATTAGTAAGCACTGGTGTCAATAAGCATTACGGCGATCACATAGATATGCGATCGCCGTAATGCTTATTGACACCAGTGCTTACTAATTTAGGTTATATATTACAGCACTGAAGATGGTCACGAAGTGACCGAAAATCGATTTTGCGATAATAAACAAAAATATACGACCAATGCTGTCTCTCCTTCCAAGTATACCCATTATCTGGTCGTAGTGCACAGGACACTATGGAGTCGCCAATCAATAACTGGAAACTGCTATCCCAGCCGCCAAGATGATCAGGGACTCGCATCTCCTCTCCCTCTTTGATGATCGAGTCCCAAAACCTGTTCGCCCGGTACAGCACATTGGTCTATTCAACGTCAAATACATGACCTTAATCGAGGCAGTGCTCTGCTACTGCAGAATTGTCCGTTTGGCCGAGACGAACGCTTCTCACATGTTCTGAACGGTTCTGCATCTCAACGAGGCACTGCTTGCCACACTCGCAACTGACGCTACAGACTCCAAATGGCCGCGTGTGTTGTGCTCTGCAGCAGCAGAGAACAGCCTCAATGAAGATCATATGCTTAACTTAGTACAGA
Organism: Schistocerca nitens; assembly: GCF_023898315.1. Lineage (NCBI taxonomy): Eukaryota > Metazoa > Arthropoda > Insecta > Orthoptera > Acrididae > Schistocerca > Schistocerca nitens. Next base: position 20,225,088 of record NC_064619.1, read on the forward strand.
CCAAGGCGCCGTGCCGGGCGAACAGCTTCCGTCAATATTGCTACGGCATCATGTTTGTCTTATGTAGTGTAATGGTACTTGAATTACGCAACCATTACAGCACCCACCTGAACCTCTCGATACCAGCTATATTCTACGAGGTGCATTCAAGTTCAAAGGCCTCCGATTTTTTTCTAATTAACTACACACCCGAAATCGATGAAACTGGCGTTACTTCTCGACGTAATCGCCTTGCAGACGTACACATTTTTCACAACGCTGACGCCATGATTCCATGGCAGCGGCGAAGGCTTCTTTAGGAGTCTGTTTTGACCACTGTAAAATCGCTGAGGCAATAGCAGCACGGCTGGTGAATGTGCGGCCACATAGAGTGTCTTTCATTGTTGGAAAAAGCCAAAAGTCACTAGGAGCCAGCTCAAGTGAGTAGGGAGCATGAGGAATCACTTCAAAGTTGTTATCACGAAGAAACTGTTGCGTAACGTTAGCTCGATGTGCGGGTGCATTGTCTTGGTGAAACAGCACACGCGCAGCCCTTCCCGAACGTTTTCGTTGCAGTGCAGGAAGGAATTTGTTTTTCAAAATATTTTCGTAGGATGCACCTGTTACCGTAGTGCCCTTTGGAACGCAATGGGTAAGGATTACGCCCTCGCTGTCCCAGAACATGGACACCATCATGCCCGCAACTCGTGGTCGTGCGGTAGCGTTCTCGCTTCCCACGCCCGGGTTCGATTCCCGGCGGGGTCAGGGATTTTCTCTGCCTCGTGATGGCTGGGTGTTGTGTGCTGTCCTTAGGTTAGTTAGGTTTAAGTAGTTCTAAGTTCTAGGGGACTTATGACCATAGCAGTTGAGTCCCATAGTGCTCAGAGCCATTTGAACCCATTTGACACCATCATTTTTTCAGCACTGGCGGTTACCCGAAATTTTTTTGGTGGAGGTGAATCTGTGTGCTTCCATTGAGCTGACTGGCGCTTTGTTTCTGGATTGAAAAATGGCTTCCACGTCTCATCCATTGTCGCAACCGACGAAAAGAAAGTCCCATTCATGCTGTCGTTGAGCGTCAACATTGCTTGGCAACATGCCACACGGGCAGCTGTGTGGTCGTCCGTCAGCATTCGTGGCAGCCACCTGGATGACACTTTTCGCATTTTCAAGTCGTCATGCAGGATTGTGTGCACAGAACCCACAGAAATGCCAACTCTGGAGGCGATCTGTTCAACAGTCATTCGGCGATCCCCCAAAACAATTCTCTCCACTTTCTCGATCGTGTCGTCAGACCGGCTTGTGCGAGCCCGAGGTTGTTTTGGTTTGTTGTCACACGATGTTTTGCCTTTGTTAAACTGTCGCACCCACGAACGCACTTTCGACACATACATAACTCCATCACCACATGTCTCCTTCAACTGTCGATGAATTTCAATTGGTTTCACACCATGCAAATTCAGAAAACGAATGACTGCACGCTGTTCAAGTAAGGAAAACGTCGCCATTTTAAGTATTTAAAACAGTTCTCATTCTCGCCGCTGGCGGTAAAATACCATCTGCCGTGCGGTGCTGCCATCTCTGGGACGTATTGACAATGAATGCGGCCTCATTTTAAAATAATGCGCATGTTTATATCTCTTTCCAATCCAGAGAAAAAAAAATCGGAGGCCTTAGAACTTGAATGCACCTCGTACTGTGTTTCTGCAAAGTAGTTTACATATTTCTGAGACAACATTCAGATTTGATTTCACTTTTGATACATCGATATGTTTACATTGCAATGATATTATTCTTATGTGTATTCTTTCTTATGTCACTATGATCTTTGACGTACTTGTAACTCTGATTTTTGGGCGCGTAAGCGATTATTAGTTAGTTGTTGAGTTGTTAGAGAGTCGGACCTTGGGAGAGTCAAGTCTTGGACGTCATGTTGGAAAGATACATATTGTAGTTGGCTTATAAAATGTGAGGAAGATGTTTTCAAGTATGTTTTGTGTTTACGTGATATTGCAATTAAAAGGAAGTGTAACTTAAATTCGGAGTGCTGATTGCTTTTTTTTTACATCACCATTGTCCAGTAAAAGTGCAATCTTGAAGAATGTTTTGTGAAGCGCATCTACAAAACTTTTGAATATAGCAGAATAAAACCTAGGCCTCTTTGCATCCGAGCTTGGAATCATAACCACCTAGATTTTCAACGATTGAGCCATGATAATACGAGACCAGCGTGGGAAACACAAAAAGATGAGTGCCTAGTTTTTTTATTATTACATGAAATGACTTCATTAACTGTGCTCTAATGACACCTGCCACACAATATGACTGTTGTTGCCCGAAAATGCAGTATTTAGCAGTGTGAGCAACATCACAATCATTATTAAATGCTGACCTTTGTTGTGGTAGGGTTGTTAGAGTAGTCAAGTATAGTTTGTTCCTTTCCTATGATACTACTGACGGAATAGAGGCCCGGAAGAGAAAGGCTATTCTGCAGGCAAAGCGGTATTCAAAGCTGCAGGCCCTTTTCCGCTCTGCGCCAAAGCCTACGAGGGGGAGAAAGGAAGGTGGCACAGAAATTACCGAGCGCGCCCGGTAGTGAAACATAATTCGCCTCCGCGTCTCAGGGTGCTGAAACCGAGGCACTCTGCCGGATTGGGCTGCGCACCTTCCGCTATACCGTTCGCTGCTGCTGCAGCCGCAGCCGCCTAAGCCGCGCGTAAAGTGTGCGCGCCGCCGCCGCCGCCGCCGCCCGATTGCCTACAAATGCGTCATTTGGCTGAGCCCGCCACAACCTATAGAGACGTTCTGGAGCCGCGTTCTGCAAGCATGCCACCCTCCAGCGAGGCGCTCCTCCTAATCATCGAACGGCGAGAAGTGTTCAGTCTTACGGCGCATGCGCGCGTGCGCACGACGGAGAAAGGCTGGACTGTAGAACTGTTAGTCCCAGGGAGCAGAGAAATTGCAAACACGAACGATTCAGAGACACACGAAAGAGTTTGCTTGACTCTCAAGAATACAATATTTAAACGTTGCTGTTGTTGTGGTCTTCATTCCTGAGACTGGTTTGATGCAGCTCTCCATGCTACTCCATCCTGTGCAAGCTTCTTCATCTCCCAGTACCTACTGCAGCCTACATCCTTCTGAATCTGCTTATTGTATTCATCTCTTGGTCTCCCTCTACGATTTTTACTCTCCACGCTGCCCTCCAATACTAAATTGGTGATCCCTTGATGCCTCAGAACATGTCCTACCAACCGATCCCTTCTTCTTGTCAAGTTGTGCCATAAACTCCTGTTCTCCCCAATTCTATTCAATACCTCCTCATCAGTTATGTGATCTACCCATCTAATCTTCAGCAGCCGGCCGGAGTGGCCGAGCGGTTAAAGGCGCTACGGTCTGGAACCGCACGACCGCTACGGTCGCAAGTTCGAATCCTGCCTCGGGCATGGATGTGTGTGATGTCCTTAGGTTAGTTAGGTTTAAGTAGTTCTAAGTTCTAGGGGACTTATGACCACAGCAGTTGAGTCCCATGGTGCTCAGAGCCATTTGAGCCAATCTTCAGCATTCTTCTGTAGCACCACATTTCGAAAGCTTCTATTCTCTTCTTGTATAAACTATTTATCGTCCATGTTTCACTTCCATACATGGCTACACTCCATACAAATACTTTCAGAAACGACTTCCTGACACTTAAATCTATACTCGATGTTAACAAATTACTCTTCTTCAGAAACGCTTTCCTTGCCATTCCCAGTCTACATTTTATATCCTCTCTACTTCGACCATCATCAGTTATTTTGGTCCCCAAATAGCAAAACTGCTTTACTACTTCAAGTGTCTCATTTCCTAATCTAATTCCCTCAACATCACCCGACTTAATTCGACTACATTCCATTATCCTCGTTTTGCTTCTGCTGATGTTCATCTTATATTCTCCTTTCAAGACACTGTCCATTCCGTTCAACTGCCCTTCCAAGTCCTTTGCTGTCTCTGACAGAATTACAATGTCATCGGCGAACCTCAAAGTTTTTATTTCTTCTCCATGGATTTTAATACCTACTCCGAGTTTTTCTTTTGTTTCCTTTACTGCTTGCTCAATATACAGATTGAATAACATCGGGGAGAGGCTACAACCCTGTCTTACTCCCTTTCCAACCACTGCTTCCCTTTCATGTCCCTCGACTCTTATAACTGCCATCTTGTTTCTGTACAAACTGTAAATAGCCTTTCGCTCCCTGTATTTTACCCCTGCCACCTTCAGAAAGGCTGCACTGTAGAACTGTTAGTCCCAGGGAGCAGAGAAATTGCGAACACAAACGATTCAGAGACAATCGAAAGATTTTGCTTCACTCTCAACAATACAATAGTTAATTGTAATCTTATTCAATATCTACTCTGAGGGACGAAGGGCACGCGATACTTCGTAAGATCGTGTCGGACCCCCTTTTGCTCGGCGTAGTGCAGCAATTCGACAAATCGTTGGACGTCACCTGCAAAAATGGAGCCATGCTTCCTTTGTAGCCGTCCGTAACTGCGAAAGTGTTGCTGATGCAGGATTTTGTGCACGAACTGACCTCAGGACGGTGTCCCACAAATGTTCGATGGGATTCATGTCTGGCGATCTGGACGGCCAAATCATTCGCTCCAGTTGTCCAAAATGTTCAACCAATAGCTGCGGGCCACTGACACGGCACATAGTCATCAATAAAAATTACATCCTTGAATGGCTTCAAATGGTCTCCAAGTAGACGAAGATAACCATTTCCTGTCAATGATCGGTTCAGTTGGACCAGAGGACCCAGTTCATTCCATGTAAATAATGGAGCCACCACCAACTTGCAGGCTGTTTGTTGATAACCTGCGTCCATAGCTCCGTGCACCACACACGATCCCTACCAACAGCTCATACCAAGTGAAATCGCGACTCATCTGACCAGGCCACAGTTTTCCAGAGGTCTAGGTTCCTACCAATATGGCGATGCGTCCAGAAGAGGTGCTGCAAGCGATGTGGTGCTGTGCATAGACACTCGCGTCGGTCGTCTGCTGCCATAGCCTATTAATGCCAAATTTCACCACATTGTCCTAACTGATACGTTAGCAGGACGTCTTACATTGACTTTTGCGGTTACTTCAAACACTCTTGCTTGTCTGTTAGCACTGACTACTCTATGCAAAATTCGCTGCTCTCGGTTGTTAAGAGAACACCGTAGGCCACTGCGTTGCCGTGGCGACAGGTAATGCCTGAAATTTTGTACTCTCGGCACACTCTTGACACTGTGGATCTCGGAATATTGAATTCCCTAATGATTTCCGAAATGGAATGTCCCATACGTCTAGCTGCAGCTAACATTTTGCGTTCAAAGTTCTTTAACTCCCGTCGTGTGGCCATGATCACGTTGGGACCTTTTTCGAGTGAACCCCTGAGTACAAATGTGTAACACCCACGAGATAAATTTTACCTACAGTGCGACGAGAGGAAATTATGGCTGTAACAGTTACAAACAGACAACGCTTTAACACGACATTAACTTGGTGCTCTTAAGCTACTTGACCAGATCTTTAGCCGGCACAAAAATTATTTAGTAATTACTCAATGTAAAAAAATAAGATTATCATTTTCATTTACAAATTAATAATATACCAAACCATCGAATAAAACAGCGAACGCCACAAATGACAGCTCCGCCAATGCACTGTCCTTTTATACCTTGAGTACGCGGTACTACCACCGTCTGTATATCGCGATACATAACTTTTGTCACCTTATAACGCCATTATCGATTGTAAGTAGTTTATACCGTGTAATTATGTGTATGTAACTATGAAGTGATTGTTCTTTACTAGTTAAGATCTTTGGATTGTCAGAGGCAAAGTGGAAGTTTATGACGTATGTAGTGCAAAAACTTAATACTGTTTAAAAATAATGAAACTTTATAAAATATGTATGCCCGGAGAAGAGAAATTGTACTTTGAATACTGGTTTTTTACTTAAGGAAGTTGGATTATATAATGGAAAAGGTGTAGGGAACCCCCTCCGCTAAGGAAGGGGATTGGTGCGCGATAAAAGGTGGATTTGGCGGTCAATCTGAGCGGCAAGAGAGAGAGAGAGAGAGCACATTATGCAGTCAGTGGCCAGCAGTTGTACAGTCAACATCGTGGGTGCCAAGTGAGACATTCGGAAGCCGATTTAAGTTGAAATTGCCTCGGATGTGGCATCGACAGTAATATCGTGCTCTTGTATTATGGAATGGCTCTAAAATGATTAATACGTCGCCAAGAAGAAATCAGGAAAGAGCCTTAAACAGCAAGAGGTGAGGCCAGATAGCCACCAGTGCTTGCCACTACTATTGCGCCACTTCTCCGACAACTTCAGGAAATGAGATATGTATCTTTGTATGGGTCAGTATGTTTGTGTGTGTGCTTTTTCAATAATAATTCAAGTGATAAAAACATGTGTGTGAATTTGGAATTGTCCTGATCAATAAACCGTTTTAGGGTCCTATCCTAAACATACAAAAGACCGAGTATCCTGTTTCTGGATAATCATTGAATTGTTTCTACTTTGAATGTCCCAAAGTTTCAGCACTGAAGTGTATAAATGTTGCTAGTTATACCACCTGCTTCACAGGTAATGGAAAAGGCACATAATTTGACTTACAGAAAATTTGAATTTTGCTTTGCCTATTACTATGCGCTAATTTCTGAAGTTTTCTTTGAGAATAGCAGTTGAATAAATTACTAAGTAGTGTTGACATATAAGGAAATTCAAGTGGGGTTAGATATCCACATACGTGTATTGCACTTTGTTTCTGAAACAGTTACAGAATTTGCCTGTAGACTAAATAACAGTTCATGGACCCCACTATATTCTTTTCTATTATGAGAAAGTTAAACTAAATCTGAACTATTTCCATAAATGAGAGAGGGTAAAAAAGTGTTTGTACAGTGTTGTTTATGTGCATCTGTCGTGTGTTTGTGTTAGTTAAACCGGGACTCTTTCCATGCCCAATTTTAGTCTCGTCATGTCTTTGAAAAAAATTTGGTGCTGAATTAATTAATGATTGAGATACTATTTATTATCAATAGGAGTCAAATGCCATTTATCTTTCTGTGATTGCCATTTTATGAAAATAATCACAACTGCTATATACTATTCAGTTCGTCCGGTAGTCGTGTGCGTTCATTGTACTTTACAAAGAGAAAAAGAATGAAAGTCCCTTTTGCAAAATTAAATTCCTTGAACGTCATGTTTCAAGTTATTATGCCTAATTAGGCTGGCGACCGTTTAGTATTTCATTTACGTGAATTTTACTACTTTCATTACTTATAAAATTAAAGTCTTTCAGTTTTCTACTAATTGCCACTTATACGAAATTCATGTTCGAAACCCTCTATCCATTAGGTGAACACACGGTCAAATACAAAATTCCTCCCAGAGGGTAACGTAGTTGAGACGGCGTTATACTTGGCGCTAACGTGCAGCAAAAACGTTATAACCTCACTGTAGAAATAAGTCGTGGAATGATTATATAGATCTAAGTCTGTGTGATATACATGTGTGCAGAACCGAGACACAGTAACTGCCGCTAAAGGTGGATGATATTCTTTTCCCTGTATAAGTACGTAACAAAGCAACTAATCTAAACGCTCTGAATGAACTAAGTTCGGCAACTGCTGATTACTTCTCACTGATCGAGAGAAGACGCACTTACTCTTCAAATACGACACGTATGAAAATGAACAGTTTTTGGTAATATTTATATCGAGATATTCTGCCAGCGTTTTCATGCTCACAGGCTTAGATGTGTCTTAATGATTTGTAGTAATTCAAGTACTAGCTGATAAATGAGATCTGTATGTAGACCAAAAATACCTGATAGGCGCGAGCAGGAGTCCCCCCCCCACCGAGGGATCCGTACACATCTAATTATGTACACAGATCGTTCATCGATCACAGGAATAGAGAATCTCTACTATTTTTGCCTGTTATCGATATGACTACAGGCAAGATATACGTCTACCCATTTCTCACGGATAGGAGTCTAACAGGATAGACAACCGAATATCAAATAGCAAAAAAATATTTTTTCGCGTGATATAATTATAAATTTAAAATTTTCGGATTTCTTCCTTAGCTTGTACTGTGAAACCTTACTTCCTGCCAAATTTCGCGATTCTAGGTCTGTAGGAAGTACCCTACAGCTTTTGTTAGTGAGTTTGCGAATATCAAAACATATGACATAAACGGTTGTATCTGTGACTGCATCGACTTAGAAGGTTAATTTTCTGACACCGCCAAGGAACTGTAAGCTTTAGTATGTTACATAATTTTGAACCTGATTCGTCGCAATTTATTTTCACTGTTCGTATGTCAGTACCACCGAAAAAATGTAGGTGATCGTAGGCAGTTAGATTAATTTTAGACTCATTTACTAATATCTTCAAATGAGTGATCACTGCGCATATGACAACTTGAAACATGGATAACAACAAATCACCAAGCCTCGTCGAATGATTTTCTGATACACTTCATCGAGTTAATACGTAAAACACATTGCAAGCTGTGCCATCGAGTAATGTGATGCAGAGACATGAATTCCCTGTTTAAATCTCCGCCCGTCCAGTCTGATTATTGTTCCGCTTGGTTTGGACCTCTTCAGGTGAATACAGGGACGATTACTTCTAGAGCATGCTGAGCAATTTTCTACGCGACATTCAGCGAACTGAACGGAGCCTCCGTCTGTAATTAGAAGCCGGCCTTTGTGGCCGAGCGGTTCTAGGTGCTTCAGTCTGGAACCGCGCGACCGCTACGGTCGCAGGTTCAAATCCTGCCTCGGGCATGGATGTGTGTGATGTCCTTAGGTTAGTTATGTTTAAGTAGTTCTAAGTTCTAGGGGACTGATGACCTCAGATGTTAAGTCCCAAAGTGCTCAGAGCCATTTGAACCATTTTGTAATTGGAAACAGTTCTTGACGCTTCACTCTTCTTTATCATTTGTAGAAACCATGTCCTGATATCCCGAAAATGAATATCTGGCAATGGCACAAAAGTACTTCACACCTTCATACACACACACACACACACACACACACACACACACACACACACACACACACACAACTTAAGTTTTTAAAAGTAGCTAAACACTGTTTGAACGCACTTCACTCTTAGCGGAAACTTCGTCTCTTCTGAATAAGTGCGTTTTTGATCTGATTTAGTTAACCTTGAGGCGGGGCGTTTGCTGTTGCGTTGTGTGGATCGGTGGACTGAACCGACGTAAGTTAGTCGGAAAGGAATAGGTAATGGGGGCGAAAATTCGATAAATTTCCATTATGTAGCATTGCTGACTTATTTATTACAGAAACACTATCGCGATAGTCACCAAAACTTTCGGACACACTTTAGGAGAAAATACACACTTCCAGAATTAATGAGCTGTAGTTGTTGCAGAGAGAATAGTAATGTTTAATACCGACCTCCCAGAACTAGAATCTCTAACATCGAATGACTTACCGCCGAGTGGATCCTAGAGTTGCAATTAAGTGAGTGTGACTAACGAAGGAGCTGGAAACACACCAAGACTCGCCACATTGAGACTTCGCGCTGCTTCTGCAGTGTATATATGGTCTTTTCTCTTCATTTTATTAATAAGTGAGTAGGAACAGTAATTTACTGTAGTGCGTGTAACATACATTTCGGAACTTCAATTCAAAATAGTTTTCTACCATTCGTGTTAGCTGTTTACTCCTTGTAAGACAATATCTGTAATTATTGTGTTATGTAAACTCTGTGGTTGTGATGGTGAGTAGTTAGTTTTGTTCTGATGTTCTCAAAATTAATTCGCTAAAAGCAATTACATTAAAGTTTATTTACTTTCACTGTATGCTGAATGAGATTAACTACTCTCAAGAAGTTAAGATACAGCTTCTCTGACAACAATACTTTTTTTTTAATTACGAGGTTTATCTGGAATTAAAATCGTTTTCTTTCGGTAAAGCGTATCCTCATATGCGAACGTTTCTGTTTGTGCCAAAACTGATGACTACTAATAAATGGTCATTCATCCATTATCATTTTATTTGATAATTATGTTCTCATGGCAACAAATTAAATGTACGATCTGTAGTGGAATCTAATGTTACTTTTCAGCATTGTAACACAAAAAAATGGAAAACTGTAACTCAGTCTTTCCATGCAAAAATGAACCACTTACACAGTACACACATTGCAGATCTTTGCAAATACTGAAACTGAGGTCGGGACTAGTGCTCTAGCGGTGCAGCGCTTGCCTTGAAACCGAAAGGTCGCGATATCGAATTCTCGTCGGACCACGAAATATTTCCATCTCTCTTTAATCTAGCTTCGTCTCCCGACGACGGGAAAATTCCCCACGAACGACAAGTGGTTCCCCTTCCCCTGGCAGGATTACTGAGGTAGGCTAGGGACGCGCAAGTCGCCAAAGTGGTGTCCAGTTGAAAGTCTTGCACCAGACTCTTAAGACACACTGAACTGTGATTACACTCCTGGAAATGGAAAAAAGAACACATTGACACCGGTGTGTCAGACCCACCATACTTGCTCCCGACACTGCGAGAGGGCCGTACAAGCAATGATCACACGCACGGCACAGCGGACACACCAGGAACCGCGGTGTTGGCCGTCGAATGGCGCTAGCTGCGCAGCATTTCTGCACCGCCGCCGTCAGTGTCAGCCAGTTTGCCGTGGAATACGGAGCTCCATCGCAGTCTTTAACACTGGTAGCATGCCGCGACAGCGTGGACGTGAACCGTATGTGCAGTTGACGGACTTTGAGCGAGGGCGTATAGTGGGCATGCGGGAGGCCGGGTGGACGTACCGCCGAATTGCTCAACACGTGGGGCGTGAGGTCTCCACAGTACATCGATGTTGTCGCCAGTGGTCGGCGGGAGGTGCACGTGCCCGTCGACCTGGGACCGGACCGCAGCGACGCACGGATGCACGCCAAGACCGTAGGATCCTACGCAGTGCCGTAGGGGACCGCACCGCCACTTCCCAGCAAATTAGGGACACTGTTGCTCCTGGGGTATCGGCGAGGACCATTCGCAACCGTCTCCATGAAGCTGGGCTACGGTCCCGCACACCGTTAGGCCGTCTTCCGCTCACGCCCCAACATCGTGCAGCCCGCCTCCAGTGGTGTCGCGACAGGCGTGAATGGAGGGACGAATGGAGACGTGTCGTCTTCAGCGATGAGAGTCGCTTCTGCCTTGGTGCCAATGATGGTCGTATGCGTGTTTGGCGCCGTGCAGGTGAGCGCCATAATCAGGACTGCATACGACCGAGGCACACAGGGCCAACACCCGGCATCATGGTGTGGGGAGCGATCTCCTACACTGGCCGTACACCACTGGTGATCGTCGAGGGGACACTGAATAGTGCACGGTACATCCAAACCGTCATCGAACCCATCGTTCTACCATTCCTAGACCGGCAAGGGAACTTGCTGTTCCAACAGGACAATGCACGTCCGCATGTATCCCGTGCCACCCAACGTGCTCTAGAAAGTGTAAGTCAAATACCCTGGCCAGCAAGATCTCCGGATCTGTCCCCCATTGAGCATGTTTAGGACTGGATGAAGCGTCGTCTCACGCGGTCTGCACGTCCAGCACGAACGCTGGTCCAACTGAGGCGCCAGGTGGAAATGGCATGGCAAGCCGTTCCACAGGACTACATCCAGCATCTCTACGATCGTCTCCATGGGAGAATAGCAGCCTGCATTGCTGCGAAAGGTGGATATACACTGTACTAGTGCCGACATTGTGCATGCTCTGTTGCCTGTGTCTATGTGCCTGTGGTTCTGTCAGTGTGATCATGTGATGTATCTGACCCCAGGAATGTGTCAATAAAGTTTCCCCTTCCTGGGACAATGAATTCACGGTGTTCTTATTTCAATTTCCAGGAGTGTATAATTGACACTGAAGACACAGTGAATTCGAAATGTTGGGTCGTCATCGTCGTGTTCTTCTACGAAGTGATTTGCTGCCCCTACCAGTAGGTTTTATGCAACCCACAACACCTTCAAAAAACCACACTTGAGATTTTCATATTTTCTCGCTCGCTATGCCCGAACTATTAGTCCTACAGAAAAAAGTAACAAGACTTTTACTGCAGGAAATTAAGCTATATTAAATTTCCTGCAGAAAAGGTCCTGTTCATTTCTTCTTTAGGTCTAGTAGTTTACATGTAACAAGTGAGAGAGTATGAAAATCTTGCGCGTGATACTCGAAGGCACTGCAGGTTGCATAAAACCCATTGGTAGTGGCAGCTGAATCACGGTCTATTGGGGGATTTTGCCCCTATTTCTTTCAGGTTACAGTTCCCGATTTTCTTGAATATTCTTTCACCTCATTCTATTCACATGTTGTTTTCACATACCTCTACATTCAGTTATTTCCTCATTACGTGGCGTGTTCATTCAACTCATTCCAAATGTTTTCAGTTTTTATTAAATATCTTCTTGCAGATTTTAATTCTCCTCAAGAATCTCATCTCTGGTGTTAAGATTTTAGTGTCATCCTTCTTTTTATTTATCAAACAGTTGCTTCCACGTAGCAGTAATGAGAAACATAGCACACCAGTCTCATTCTTTGGTTGTCTCTTGTCACATCTCTCTTTTACTCTCCAGTAACTATTACCATTTTTGTTTCATGATATAAGCGTTTGATTTCCCTTATAAGGTATAGTGGGTAGCCACTATCACTCATTATTTCTCATAATGCATTCGGATTAACTCAATTCTGTGTGCAGATTTTAATATCTACCGCTATCCCCTGCTGATTTTGCCATAACCAATGTCTTCGTAATGTTATCGCAGTATATAGCAATGCTGTGAAAGTAAGATAAGAATCGCTCTTGATAGTGTAGAAGCAAGGCCTTGCTTACGATGCATATTTTACACAGTGTGACTTCACTGCTCCTACTGATCCATTTTATGCAACCTGCACTACGTCTGTTTTAGGAACGGTATCCAGACATGCGACAGCCACGTCATCGATGCAAGTTCTCTCTCAGAGCTTGAGGTGACTATTAGCAAAAGGAATAGTATTGTGAAAAATACAAGCGAAGATTGGCCATGAGTGACTGACCATCAGTCACACATTATTTTTTGGATTAAGATATACTTTACTTCTGCCATACTTATCCTCGTGTCTCCTATCTTTCTTTGTGTAGTTAGCGCTGTTGTCATACTGGTTTTGGATGTCTGTTTTATCCTTTTATACTAATTAACCTTTCGTAAATAATTCAAAACTATTGCCTTTTGAAGTGTGTTTCACCATTGGAAACAACGGAATTAACAGGAGATATTACAATACGAAGAGTTGAAGTATCAAGTTGCTGGCATATAATCCACTGAAAAAATTAATACACTCGGTGATTCAGCCGCCACTAACAATGTCCTCTGATGCAACGTCACATGACACTATTTTGTTGACAAGTTCGCTCTGAACAGATGAAGCACATTGTCAAAATGTAGTAGAATAACTGGTAAAGAGTACAAAAACATCTTAGATCTATTGTACAAATCTTGCTTATGAAACCACTTTAGCACATTAACGGCACGAATAGTTTTTTCTTAAGGTTATATACCGGAAAGTTGTCACTTGCACGCTTTCCATTTTAATGTCGCCTGTTAATTTCATTGTTTCCGCTGGTGAAACACACGTTATTACAAGGCAATATTTTTAAACCATTTACGAAAGATTTAAGCGATGTAAATGGAATAAGGTTACTGAGGCAACCAAAACCTGTATGACTACATCACTAATAACATGAAAAACGAGTAGAGGCACTTTGACAAATACGGCAGAAGTAAGGTATACCTAAGTCCAAACAAACCATGTTACACACAACCTGTCCTGGCTTGTAATTTTTAATGTTTTGAGGGAACTGAACTTACCCTGTGTACAGTCAAACTATTATCTTTCTGAAGATCAAATTAAAAAAAGAGAGAGATTTAAACCATAGCGAGTTGAGAACTAAGCCTATGTAACAATTCGACGCTGTTGTATCAACAGTGTCTCGGGAAGCCTGGAGATACCAACTAAGTTTCACCCCAGTACCTCTGAGGAGTAGAAGCAGTGAGTCGCCGAGGGGTTCGAGCCGGAAACAGCACTTGGCTGCCCCAGCTGTGATTGGTCGCCGTTTAATAGTCCCCGGTGCTGACACGCAGCTCGCTGATTGAGCAGGAGCGGAGAGACAGAGAAATCTGCCCGGGCCAAGGGTGCGACTGTCTAACTTAACTCGATACCCGTTACGGCCGCGTCTGCCAGTAATTATCCGTAATGAGATCTGAAGGCGGCTGCCTCTTTCGCCCGGGGTGGGGGTGGCGGGGGGGGGGGGGGGGGCACAGTGAGGCCACGCTCGATTGTGCAACTCAGGTAACTGGAGAAGACAACAAGTGCACACTTCAAACCTTACCACATCGATGAGGTGTGGACTAATGAAGAGAAAACCATTAAAAAAACTGAGTCCTTCTCAGCGATCAATGGAATCATGCATGATAGGAATCGCTACGTGAAGCAAAAAAATGAAAAAGCGACTTAGGAGACAAGAACGGAAGATGCAGTTATGACGGTAGATAAAAGCCAGGAAAGTGAATGGGCGATGGACGAAGGAAATACTTTTGTTGGATTTCAAAATAAGGAACCCTTACAATAACCAAACGGAGGGTGGTTATATGACACACAAAAACGGTGGACGTGAAATCATTACTGATGCCGCAGCAGCTGCTGTTGATGGTGATGCAATGTACGTACAAGAAACGGACTCATATTTAACAATGTTCTTATATTATAAAGTCATTAGATTGGCAGCTACGGATAAAGCAAGAGAAATAAAAATTGAAAAAAAAAACACTACTCAAATAAAATCGAACGTGAAATTTTGAAGTAACCTCAACCTGTCACCGAGCGAGGTGGTGCAGTTGTTACACACTGGGCTCGCATTCGGAAGGCCGCCGGTTTAAACCCGCATCCGGCCATCCATATTTAGCTTTTCTGTGATTTCCATAAATAGCTCCAGGCAAAGTTTATTAAAATATCGCTTTTGGGGACCGATGATAGAAAGCTTTTCCACCCTTGAAGTTTTAAAAGTGGGGGATGGTTCTTTTGAAAGTGCACGGCTGATTTACTCCCCCAACCTTGACACAATCTCAACTTGTGCTTCGTCTCTAATGACCTCAACGTCGACGACACGTTAAAGCCAATCTTCCTTCCTTCCTTCCCTCCTTCCTCAATCTATCTACGTGTCCTCAACACTATCCTTATTACAGAGGCTTTTCCGTTCGAAAGTAACAGCGAAAAAAGTGCTACAAGTTTCTGTCCAGAAATATAATCATTATTTTAACTGGACATTTGGAGACCTCCTGAAGATTGTGTATCACAATTCCATGATTTTTCAGGAACTAAAAATTAATGTTTTCCTTTGGTTCTACGTATTTATACTTTTTATATTGTACGATTAACTGATACAGTATCTATTATAGAACAGGAACATTTACTTACCAAATTTTACAGCATTTAGAACGATATTCAATTTTTGTGCATCTTTCTGTGTTAGAACGTTGCATATCCTCTAAAAGTACACTGTGGGATAACGTTGTATATCAGAAATATATAATTTTCTCTTTCAGTAGCAAAAATAATGGAAAGTATCAACAGATTATATTATCTGACATACAGAAATAATACAATGTATTTATTTAATTAACTTCGGAAGTAAAAAAGTCTAGTTCTATACAGAACAAAAAACATGTACAAAGATTAAATTAAACAGAGGAAAGATAAATTAAACTGCTCACTCAGAAGGTAAGTTGACGAATATTTTCGGTATTGTACATCAATTTACACACATCCAGCAAATCTTCATTTTCTCTGCCGATAGAGGAAGAAGCTCTTTATAGAATAAAGGAACTTAGGACTGACGGAGGACAACGCAAAAGTTGAAAGGAGTGCAGCTCGTTTTGTGTTATCGCTAAACGGAAGAAGAGTGTCACGGATGTGATGCGCGCGTCGGGGAGGCAATCAATAAAACAAATGCTTTTTCATAGAGGCGAGAACTTTTCACGAAATTTCAGTCTCCAACGTTCTCATTCGATTGTGAAAAGATTTTAGTAGTTTTTGAGAACATTTCATTTCTCTTGGAGAACAGCCACAACCTACCATAATGGTGGTAGGTCTGAAGATGATCTAAAACAGACTGAAACCGGTAACGGCCAATTAAAAAGAAACGAAGCTTCTTGCGGTTGTGACTGTTCATTTTTAAGTAACGAAAATATTTTGTTGCTACCCCTCTACATAGGGGAAATGATCATTATAATAAAAGTAAGAGAAATCAGAGCTCGCACGAAAAGATTTAAGAGTTCGTTTTTCCCGTGTGCTGTTAGAGAGCAGGACGATAAAGAACTAGTGTGACGGTGTTTCGATGAACCCTTTGCCAGGCACTTCAGTGTGAATTGCAGAGTAGTCACGTGGATATAGATGTAGGAAATATCGTAATGGGTATATCGATGCTAAATTGAGAGTGACGTGGGGTTCGAATTGCGTGTCGTCTGGTAACTCCTCACTTAATTGAGAGGCGAAGGAGAGGTTAAAACGCAGATTGAATATACGACCGGGACTGCAACCCGCGCCGTTTGGTTTCCAGGGGCGCGCTTTACCGCTATATCAACAGAAATAGGGAATGGAAAACGAGAGTTTAAGATCCCATTGACGGCCATGACGAGAAAGAAGGGGCAAAACGTCGAATAGGTTTCGGAAGTAACGCTGCATTTTTTTTATTTACGGAACCGTCCTGGCATTTGCGTTAACTAATTTGGGTAAAACACAGCCCATCAAATTTGAAAAACTATGTAGTGCATCGTTGGTTATTTACAGACATTACTGTTTACATTGGGAAACAGTCTGTAGTAGCGTTAACGTTGTGTGCTGCGTAGCAAACAACAACAGTGAACGAAATTGTAGGTACTATTGAAAGGTGGCTACACTGAGGTACAGCGCCAGAGATTGCGCCAAAGGTTATTATTCCGCCGCCTCCACTGGGCGCAGTAGTAGTTCAGGGATGTCGAGAGCAGTCGCTGTTCTGTTGGGCGAGAGAGTAGACTATCTGTGTGTTGACTGAAATGGTGTACTGTTCGGTTGACGCAATGTATAGATCGAAGAAGATGCAATTGTCAGAATATATTTGAGAAAGGAGATGGGCTTTTGATTTATGATGCTGGTGTAATGGAATATTTTCGTCAATATATAATGAGGTAAAAAGGTATTACAGTATTCTTTAATAACAATCCCTCTTGCTCACAGGTACAGTCAACAAAGCATCTGGCTCGTGTTCATTTATTAGACTTGTAATTCTGATTTCTATGTGCAATTATAATATTTCTGGTTTTTCAAGTAGTTCATTGTAAATGGTGTTTAAAATATTTTGTCGTATTGAGAAAGAACCGAGCCAGATACATGTAGGTTGAGTCACATTACCACACACAGAACAGTTACACTTGTGCTTTGTTGTTTCGTAGCTTTTATAGTTGCAGGGGACTTAATCAATTGTGTTAATGGAAATTCCTTGTCATTCTTTATTTTTATTTTATGCAGTCAGATTGCGTACTAATACTAGTCAGGGCCAACCGGTTACGAGACTTCGTAACCGGTCACACAGCTAGTAAAAATATTGCATTTATTCATTAATATTCGACTTTTCTTTTTAATTATGCCCCCTTGCACCATGCGTCAAGGTGTAGTTGTAACGAATTCCCGCAACTGTCGGCGGATCGTTGAAATGTTTTACCACAAGACACGTCCACACCGCACTGCTTTCCGCCAGAGCCGTAAAAGGACACTGGTGTATCCCGAAATGACGTCTCGCATTCGAGAGAACGCCTTTTCAGATCCGCGCCCGACTATTCTGGCTTAGCTTTTCCGTGATTTCACTAAAGCGCTCCAGGCAAATGCCGGGATGCTTCCTCTGAGGAGATACGACCGATTCCATTCCCCAGCCATGAAATATTCCGAGAATGTGCCCCGTCTCTAATGACCTCGATGTCAACGGCACATTAAACTCTAATCTTCCTACCATTTTGCAACATCTATCGTCATAAAAGTGAAATGGGATGTAATAACATATGTAGCATAGCTTAGGTTCGAAAAACAACTATTACCTGGTCCGACTGCATACACGTTTTTAGAACTGAAGAACCAACGAATAAACACAGACGTGGTAGCGTTGCGTTGCTCGTGGTGAAAGTTTTTGGCACTTGGGTTCTCCTGTGGGGTTAAGCGAGAGCAACGCTTTTATACAATTAGCGTAAAGCAGGTAAGGCTCTTCCAGCTTAATGAAGTTTCCTCTGCAACTAATGTGGCTTTTACAGCTATGAGACTGTATTCATCTCACTTAACTTGAGTTGCAAACACAGACTAAACGTGATGCTAATATAAACATTTATAAACACGCAGAACAGTGCTTGCTACCTCTTACAAACGAGTTAGAAGACGATGAAGGGGAGGAGGATGTTTTAGTCTTGCATTATTAATTTTGTTGAAGTTATTAGCCATCTATATACAAGAAAATAGCAACAGTACAGAGAGGTGAGCAGGCTATCGTAATATCGAGTGTAAGAAACTAGTTGGTGAGTCACAGTTTAAGTTACAACTAATGTTTAACTGTATTAGTTTGTTACTATTAGCCTAAGCTAGCGCTCAAGTGATTATTTTACATGTAAAACCCAAGGGAGTACATATCACGTGGGAGGTTGAGACTATGAGGACTAAGATGTTAGTACGGAGACCTGGAAGTTCTTCAGTGCCTACCTATTACCATCTCTGTATCAATTGTGTTTGAGTCAGGGACTTGCGCACAGAAGGAAACAATCTCGCAAATCTACAGAGTCACCCAAAAGAAGTTAACATTTGAAAATTCAGTACTTCACGAGAAAAAAGGTAGGTGGAGAGGTAAAACACGACACACATACTTCAAATGACATTGGCTTTCGAAGAAACCAAACGAAATGCACAAAATAACCAACAGATGGCGCTTGATGTAATACAAAAGCAAGACGATGATCTTTATAACAATTGTTCAACATGTCGGCCGTCATTCATGAACAATTCCAGTAGTCGACGGACGACCCTGTGAACAGCACTGTACAGCATATCAGTACATATGGTGAGAAATTGCCGTCGGATGTTGACTTCAGGATCTGTAACGAGTTCTGACGATCGCGGTAGACTTGCGACTTGGGTAGTCACCCAACCAACAATCACAGGGATTAACTCTGCCCGCATCTCGTGGTCGTGCGGTAGCGTTCTCGCTTCCCACGCCCGGGTTCGATTCCCGGCGGGGTCATGGATTTTCTCTGCCTCGTGATGGCTGGGTGTTGTGTGCTGTCCTTAGGTTAGTTAGGTTTAAGTACTTCTAAGTTCTAGGGGACTTATGACCACAGCAGTTGAGTCCCATAGTGCTCAGAGCCAGAGCCACAGGGATTAAGGTCTGGGGACCTGGGAGGACAAGGATTGACGGAAGCGGTTCAGCACGCGAGACTTACAAACCTATGTGTGCAAGAAATCTTTCACACCTGTAGCAATAAGGTGTAGAGCGCCATCCAGCAGAAAATTCGTACCTTCCAGCAGGTGTTTAGCACCCCAGCTAGAGATGACCTGACTCCCTCTCTCTTTTTTTCCCTTTACTGGGTTCTGGGTTTCGATTCCCCCCAGAGGGAGACGGGCTAGCACCAGCTTAGTAGCCGGCCGGAGCGACCGAGCGGTTCTAGGTGCTACAGTCTGGAACCGCGCGACTGCAACGGTCGCATGTTCGAATCCTGCCTCGGGCATGGATGTGTGTGATGTCCTTAAGTCAGTTAGGTTTAAGTAGTTCTAAGTTCTAGGGAATGATAACCACAGATGTTAAGTCCCATAGTGCTCAGAGCCATTTCTTTGAGCAGCTTAGTACGCAGCTCATCAGCATACAAAAAATTTAAAAACAGAATAAGAAGAAAATAATAAAAACACACTTTAAAGACGGTCACTTTTTATAGGATTGCGGGAAGTTGTGAAAGTTAAAATAGAAAAACAAACGGTTGATGATGCTAGACCAAAAAAAAAAAACAAAAAAAATGTTTCGAATGGCTCTGAGCACTGTGGGACTTAACATCTGAGGTCATCACTCCCCTAGAACTTAGAACTACTTAAACATAACTAACCTAAGGACATCACACACACCATTCCCGAGTCAGGATTCGAACCTGCGACCGTAGCGGTCGCGCGGTTCCAGACTAAAGCACCTAGAACCGCTCGGCCACAAAGGCCGGCTTCTAATTACAGACGGAGGCTCCGTTCATTTCGCTGAATGTCGTGTAGAAAATTGCTCACCATGCTCTAGAACTAATCGTCCCTGTATTCACGTGAAGAGGTCCAAACCAAGCGGAACAATAATCAGACTGGACGGGCGGAGATTTAAACAGGGAGTTCATGTCTCTGCATCTCATTACTCGATGGCACAGCTTGCAATGTGTTTCACGTATTAATTCGATGAAGTGTATCAGAAAATCATTCGACGAGGCTTTGTGATTTGTTGTTATCCATGTTTCAAGTTGTCATATGCGCAGTGATCACTCATTTGAAGATATTAGTAAATGAGTCTAAAATTAAACTAACTGCCTACGATCACCTACATTTTTTCGGTGGTACTGACATACGAACAGTGAAAATAAATTGCGACGAATCAGGTTCAAAATTATGTAACATACTAAAGCTTACAGTTCCTCGGCGGTGTCAGAAAATTAACCTTCTAAGTCGATGCAGTCACAGATACAACCGTTTATGTCATATGTTTTGATATTCGCAAACTCACTACCAAAAAGCTGTCGCGTACTTCCTACAGACCTAGAATCGCGAAATTTGGCAGGAAGTAAGGTTTCACAGTACAAGCTAAGGAAGAAATCCGAAAATTTTAAATTTATAATTATATCACGCGAAAAAATATTTTTTTGCTATTTGATATTCGGTTGTCTATCCTGTTAGACTCCTATCCGTGAGAAATGGGTAGACGTATATCTTGCCTGTAGCCATATCGATAACAGGCAAAAATGGTAGTGATTCTCTATTCCTGTGATCGATGAAGGATCTGTGTACATAATTTGATGTGTACGGATCCCTCGGTGGTGGAGGGGAATCCTACTCGCGCCTATCAGGTATTTTTGGTCTACATACAGACCTCATTTATCAGCTAGTACTTGAGTTACTACAAATCATTAAGACACATCTAAGCCTGTGAGCATGAAAACGCTGGCAGAATAACTCGATATAAATATTACCAAAAACTGTTCATTTTCATACGTGTCGTATTTGAAGAGTAAGTGCGTCTTCTCTCGATCAGTGAGAAGTAATCTTTGTCCTGGGTGTCTGTCACACTTCACGAAAAGAGACGTGATACGTATGTACAACGTAACTTCTCTCGCAAGTAACTACTGGCGCATGCAGGTGATGACACGCGCGCGCGCGTGTGTGTGTGTTTGTGTTTGTGTTTGTGTGTGTGTTCAAAAATGGTTCAAATGGCTCTGAGCACTATGGGACTTAACTTCTTTGGTCATCAGTCCCCTAGAACTTAGAACTACTTAAACCTAACAAACCTATGGACATCACACATATCCATGCCCGAGGCAGGATTCGAACCTGAAACCGCAGCGGTCGCGCGGTTCCACACTGAAGCGCCTAGAACCGCTCGGCCACACCGGCTGGCTAACTAAGACACACAGTAAGCACAAAGCCTGGTTTCTGTTCGCAAGAGATAAAAATCTCACCTGGCAACAGTATAGTTTCTGTTCACAACATTTAAAAAAGATGCACGACACTTAACACATACTAAATACTGCACTAATGAGTAGACATGAAGATGACACACCACAGCCTAAGGTAGATGGGGGGGGGGGGGTGGAGTGGGGGGAGGACCCGGATAAATGAGGGAAAGGAAGTGAGAGGAAAAAGCATAAGGGGGTAAGCCGGTGGGCAGAGAGGATACATAAAAGGGTTGGGGGCAGGGCAGTCGCGAGAGGGAGTGGGGAAGGCAGAAATGCAAAAGGAGTCTGGGGAGAGCAGGCAGTCAAAGAGAGGGTAGGCAGTGATAATCAGAATAGAAGGGGGACAAGAGGGAGCCCAGGAAATGGACAGTAGGGAGGGGGAGGTGAGGATCAGAGTTGATAGGAGGGATAAATATGATGAGATAGGGCATCATGTGGGAGCAGGAGTTGATGGAAGCCAACTTGGGAAAGCAGATGAAGGGTGTAGAGGTGGAGAGTAGGTGGGACACAACGGTAAAAGTGGGGCAGTGGGTGGGGGCTGGAGACGACTGGAGAAACGAGGGGATGTGGGGGTGGGGGGGGGAATCAAGTCGGCAGGAGACGTGGAGGACTCGGATACGTTCGAAGAAAAGGAGCAGATGGGGAAAAGGAATCAGGTGATCGAGGATCCGCATGGAGGACTGGAGGCATTTACGGAAGGTGATGTGGAGTGCATGGCACTCGTGGATCTGGAGGGGGGGGGGGGGGGTTGGAGATCCAGGCGGGATTGGCGTAACAGAGGATGGGACGGATCAAGAATCTGTGGGTGTGGAGGATGGTAGATGGGTTCGACCCCATGTCCGGCCAGAGATGAGTTTAAGGAGATGGAGGCAGTTGTGGGCTTTGGACAGAGCAGAGATGTGGGATCCATGTAAGATGAAACTCCCTCTCCAATTATAGCTCATTTTATGCGATGTTCTCATGTGGCGCCACTAACGTGTTTCTGTCCAGCGTCATCTGATGCCCAGTTTGTGCACTCGTTTTTGGTTTCAATGAAAACCCGTGCCAATTCAGGCCTTCTTTTTAGCTCTCTGCCTACATTATTCGGTGAATGGCTGTACTTTCAAATGTTCACAGACTTTTAGATCAACCAGTATGTTCACATTTCAACTCTGTAAGCTAGTTTACGAGATGTAATCGAGGGAACTTACTATCAATTTTCTTGCAACCCCCTTTCATTTGGGAAAAGTGGATGGGAACAGTGACTTTCAATAAACCTCTGTATAAGCTCGAATTCCCCAGATTTTTCTGTCTGGTCTTTTCGCGAGATGTATCTGAGTGTTTATATCTGATCTAACGTATGTTAAGATGCCTAAAGCCGAAACCGACAATCACAATACAGTACAAATGAGACTGGAAACATCGGTAGTAAAAATTTGATTCTTTCTCTCCCCAAATAAGATAACAGTGTGTTAACACATTAATATATGTGTTACTGCAGGTTGACTCGTATAACTGGGTCACCAGTAACGGTGCACAATACCAGTGCAATTACTTAAATGCAAAAGGAATATTAGAGTTTAACGTGCTGTCGACAACGGCGTCATTACAGACAGAGTACAAGCCCGAAAGAATCATTCCTGCATTTCCTTTAAGTAGTTTAGGGAAATCATGGAAAACCTAAATCTGAGGGGTCAGGAGCGTTTCTGAGCCGTCATACTCGCGAATGCGGGTCCACTTTGCTAACCATTTCTTCACTTCGCTCGGTGCTTTGATGGTGAGTTGCGACGCACTGTATTTGTATTGAAATCTCAGCACCGTAATGATGCCTCTACACCTAGTTAGCAAATGACAGTTAGGACCTGCTTTTTTCTTTGTCCTGCGTGCCTGTCACACTTCACGAAAAGAGACGTGATACGTATGTACAACGTAACTTCTCTCGCAACTAACTCCTGGCGCTGGCAGGTGATGACACGCATGTGTGTTGTGTGCGCGTGCGTGCGTGCGTGCAATGCTGAAGAGGCAGAGCGAGCTTCTCCAACGCTTCTTCCTCAGGGCGGCGGTTAACGTAAACGCGATGCCGGCAGCAAAGGCACGCACGGCGCGTGGTTTGGTTGGGTGGGAATTACTGACTGGACGCGACGCGCGAGGTGAGGTGATCCACGCGCTGCGACTGCCTGCAATTAGTCAGCGCTCGGCCGGCCGGCGGGTGATTAACGCCTACAAAGGATAATTTCGCGCCGAATTATGGGCTCGCGCGTCGGACGTTTCCGGCTCATTATTGCGCCCTACGAATGCCATCATCAGCTCGATGTGCGCACGGGCGCGACGAGTTGCCACGTTACGACTGCCTCACGTGTTTGTTTTCGGTTGTTCCTGCCCCAACGACTCGCACAAAAGCTCCCAACTCCACTCGACTACTCGGCACCGCTCCCGGAACTACTACTCGCCGACGGACAAATTTCGATGCTGATGAGGGAGTAAAGTTTTGTACTGAGGGGGCAAACGGTCCACTTTTCCAAAATACCCTAACTGAGCTAAAAGAGAAGCATAAATTTTTAGACAACATAGTTATGTGGAGATAACAACGATTGGTTTAAAAAAAAATGGTTCAAATGGCTCTGAGCACTATGGGACTCAACTGCTGTGGTCATCAGTCCCCTAGAACTTAGAACTACTTAAACCTAACTAACCTAAGGACATCACACACAGCCATGCCCGAGGCAGGATTCGAACCTGCGACCGTAGCAGTCGCACGGTTCCGGACTGCGCGCCTAGAACCGCGAGACCACCGCGGCCGGCAACGATTGGTTTACTTATAATCAAATATTCAAAATGACAGTCACATTAGCATTATTTATTTTGCCGCCAACCGGTTTCAACCCGCGATGGGGTCATCTTCAGGGCAAATTGAACCATTTGGTTCGCTCACTGGAGTCGTCACCCTGCCTGTGCACGGTTGTTAACTAGACAGTTACCTACGAGCGTGCACCTACCCTATGGCACCAACAGCCCAACGGAAACGAGTAAAAGCTGTGCGCACGATACTAGTACAGGAATATCTTCGTACATTGATGGGTTTCTATACAACTTATCCGTCATTTGCATCCGTATTCTATGACTAAATACTTTCTTTACCAGATGGAGAAGCTCCTCGGTGACCCAGTCATGGGCCAGTCATTCACTCTTTTCAACGATGACCCAGTCATGGGCCAGACATTCACTCTTTTCATGACTAATTTACATTACTATTAATTGATATCAAATTCATCGTCCCATTCAGTATCATTTAACAAATATATTGTAAATATAAACTGTTAATGTTTTTATCAAACATGTTTTCCCATCAGTTCAGTCAAAACACCCTCTTGTAAGCGTAACATAGAGAAAGTATAGCGCCGATGAGAGACAGACAGATGGGAGGGGTCGTTTGGTTCTACGGTGCAGAAGGTATTTTTCGTCATTTCCGTTTTGCTCTCTCTTCCTTAAGCGAAAATTCAATTTTACAGATGTCCCTTGTAGGAAATTTAATGTCCTTTCACATGGTATAGGGTTTTTGTAGATAACATGTACATTTTTCGAGTTGGCAGGTGTCGTAATGGACGTTTTTGATATTTTCGCAGAAGGGTCAAAAAGTCACCGCTTTGCCGCGCACTCTATCGCTGGCACCGCTCGTCAGAAAATCAAACCTGGCTAGTAATTTTCGTGGGAAATTTTGTCTACTTTTATTTTGTATCGAATCGTTACCTTATAAAAAGCATAGTTTTCGAGATATAAACAAGAAACTGAAAGAAGTGCGGAAATTTGTAGGCATTTTGCGTTCTCCGTTGTGAAGCTGACCTTCTGCAAGGCAGGAAAATTAAAATTCGGATTCAGCACCCAAAAAGATGTAGAAAAAAATTGCGAAATTTTGTTACGTTAATAGCTGTTTTGAACATCAACGAACTAGACAGGTATCTGAGAAAGAAATTTAAAAACTACAATGTTCGAACAGTTTTTTTTCTTTTGTTTTGTTTTGGAGAAACATCCTTGATCTTTGATCTACATAGCACTCCGCTCAACCAAGAGACTGCAAATCAAGCACTTTCTACTTCATCACTATACAAACGGTTATTGCTACCTGTCTGAAGTAATTTAAAACCTAGGCACTTTAAGTCATACTTTCAGTAACTTAAAAAATGGTAAACTAAAATTATTTCCTTTGTTAAATACTTTTTCATAGCAAAATATGTACTTGCGAATACTCTCTCTTTTGACGTTGCTTTCGTTCTTGTAGTATTTGCTTGTGCTATACATTCATGTGCAGTGGTGCAGAATTGATCATTTTATCTTTCCTTCATCTTTTACTATTTATAAATGTGTCTATGCGGTGCTTGTGTTACTCGTTTCTTGGCACATTTATCAAAACTGCATGTCGAATAACGTATTGTTTTATGCAATTTGCTAACAGAATACGCACGTCGTGTCGTGTCCGCCATAGGCCAGTTGGCTACGACTAATCAGTAAAGAAGGTGTGAAGTTTGATGGGAGAAGCGTTTAGACCGCTTGAAAACTTTAAACGTTACAGGTGTATGTCGACTAGCCACTGTTTGCGTTTCAGAACTCGTCATCCTATAATATTCCAGAGTCACTGTAGAACCAAAATACCTCCTTTTGGAAATATAAGTAATTGATTCAGTCCTGTTGAGTGCATTACTCAATGAATTCTGGGAACAGTCTAAATTTTATGTTTTTAATTCTTCTAAGTTTACAATCTGGATGACTTACACTCATTTCATTAGAAACACATCAGACTTCGACAACTTCCAATATCCTTTTTGTGTCATATTCTACTTCACTTTAAGAGACGAATTATTTTTGTAAATACCTTTTTATATGAATAAGGTCATTTGTAGTAAAAGTATTATTAGGGTGGTTCCTTTTCGTTACTTAGTTACGTGTTTCATTAATCATTTGAACGATGATGTGGAACGAGTCAGTTTACAGAATATATGTACATGATAAGCGTTAACATTAATGAACACATTATTAATTTTAGTCATTTTTTTAGAAATTAGTCAGTAGAATAGAATGAGTGGTCCATGTTATTGGACAAATGATCAGAAATTTTTGTTGCTGTATATTGAAATCCTTTCAGGCCACTGACAGCTTCAAAATGGGTAACAAAGTTTACTGCTCCCTGAAGTGTTGTAGGTATGGACAACTGTTCTTCTCAAATCCTGATGACGAATTTCATTAGCAAATATATGTG
Organism: Schistocerca nitens; assembly: GCF_023898315.1. Classification (NCBI taxonomy): domain Eukaryota; kingdom Metazoa; phylum Arthropoda; class Insecta; order Orthoptera; family Acrididae; genus Schistocerca; species Schistocerca nitens. The sequence continues at coordinate 20,252,120 of NC_064619.1, forward strand.
CTGTGACGGTGCAGGTAAAATGCCTAGCTGCTTGAAGAGGTACCTACATGACGTCCACGAGTAAAGACCACATATTTTCTTACTGTTCGCTTTTGTACCATCAACAGTTCGTGTCTAAATTATGAGTTACACGGGAAAATTGTTCCATAAGACATAATTATGTGGAACTATATAAAATATGTCAGGAGGTTGATACGTTAGTTTTCAGGATTAGCAATTATACGAATAGCAAAAGTACCAGAATTTAACTGTTTGGAAGCTCAGTAATGTGCTTCTTCTATTTCAAGTTTTCATCAATATGTAACCAAAAAAGTTGGTACATTCTGCTCTATTTACTAATTCCTGTTCATGTGCTACATCCATTGTTGGTGGAGTGGACCCAAAATTGAACCATTTGGAACTCTCTTTATGATTTTTCCCCACTCACTAAATTTTTCTGCCTTTCCGAAGTTGTCTGCTTTGTTCAGCACAATCTTTTGCATTGTTTGTTAAGTACGATTCAGGTCTCCATTGTGTAAAGCCATCAGTTCCCTAAAAGTTTAGTTTTTCTAAGAGAGTAACATGATCTACCCAACCAAACGCCTTGGGAAGATCGCAAAAATTACCAATTGGCGATAAACTATGTTATTATTTTAAGGCTTGTACTATTTGATAAGTGAATGCATCAATAGCATTCTAAGTCAAGCAAACCATCTGAAATCCAAAATGTGATTGCTAAGTTCATTGTTTCCACTTGAGTGTGTGATTATTCATGAGTAAATTTCTTTGTCTAACATTATGTAAATGATGTCGGTAACGAAACTGTACGATAATTGTTTTGTTCTATCCTGTCATCTTTCTTATGAACTGGTTTAACAATTCTTTATTTTGACCTGTCTGAAAGTAGTCCCAGCGCCAGTGATGTATTGCATGCATCGTTAAGGACATTACTTATTAAGTTGGAACATCTTTTCAGTATTCTGTCTGAAATGCCATCAACGTCACACGAGCTCCTGCTTTTTACAATTTTTATAATTGTATTAATTTCCGTGCAAGATGTTGGTGGTACGTCTTCTTGCTTAAAGTTTTATGAAATGACATTTTTAATACATTCTATTGCTTCTTCATCTGAACCATTTACTCCTATATGTAGTGTTACGTTTGAAATGTGGTTGTTTAAAGTATTTGCAAATTGTGAATTATCAGTCACAACTTCTCCATTTGGTTTAATTGTTACGGAGAAGAATAAGTTCATGCAGAATATACTTTGAAATTTGCCGATGACATTGTAATTCCTACAGAGTCAATAAAGGCCTTGAAAGATCAGTTGTACGGAATGGGCAGCGTCCTGAAAAGAGATTATAAGATGAATATCAACAAAAGAAAAACAAGTGTAATTGAATTTAGTCGAATTAAGACAGGCAATGGTGACGGAATTAGATTAGGCAATGGAACACTAAAAGTAGTAAAAGAGATATTTCTTATCGTCGAATTTAAATGTAAGCGTTAGAAAGTCTTTTTGTCAAGAGTTTTGTCGGCCTTGCACAGAAGTAGAACGTGAGCGATACACAGTTCAGACAAGCAGCGAATAAAAGGTTTTAAAATGTGCTGCTGTAGGAGAATGCTGAAGACTATATGGGTTGCTTGGATGACTAAGAAACGGGAACTGAAGCGAACTGATACAAAAAAAATTATGCCACAACTCAACTAAAAAATGGGACCATGCAAATATCAATTTGCTAAAGGACGAAAGTGTGAACAATAAAAATTGTTGAGAGGGGTCAAGTCTTGACAACAGCAAGCGGGTGCAAAAGGATGGAGTATACAATAGCTACTCAGAGATGAAGAAGCTTGCTAAGGATAGATTAGCGTGTAAAGCTAAGGTATGAGTCGTGTGTCATCCGACAGACACTACTCGCGATCAAGTAGCTGCCACATGTACACGAATACTTGGAGTTAAAGGAATGGAAAGGAAACGGAATTAGAAAGAGATAGGAAGTAAATAATGACTTTCAGACGCACAAGGAATTGCAGGAACGCAAGAGCGAGAGTTGAAAATTTGTGCCAGACTGAGACTGGAACCCAGATGATCCACTTCTCTAGAAGGGTTGTCCCGACAGCCTTTACCTTTTCTCTCTCTCTCTCTCTCTCTCTCTTTTTGTTTCATTTGGTCGTGGTGGACGTCACATGACAGCCATTGAGGTTCATCGTTAATCCTTTCATCAGTTCCTTTTTTTACAGCGAGCAGTCAGCTCTATGACCGAACACGCTAAGCAACGCCGGCCGTTGTGGACGAGCGGTTCCAGGCGCGAAGTCTGGAACCGCGCGACCGCTGCGGTCGCAGGTTCGAATCCTGCCTCGGGCATGGATGTGTGTGATGTCCTTAGGTTGGTTAGGTTCAAGCAGTTCTAAGTTCTAGGGGACTGATGACCTCAGATGTTAAGTCCCATAGGGCTCAGAGCCATTTGAACAGTTTGCTAAGCAACCATGGCGACACCGCCTCGGCCATCCGGACACGCTCTCCATCAGGCCAAAATTCCCAACTCCCCGCAAGCAGCACCGCCCCGTCCCCACCCAGTAACCCCCTACCCACAGATTTGTGATTCCCGTAAGAGTTCGGACGTTGGTTATGCTTCTGCACTGAAACTTTTTCATCAAGCAGTCGTCGCACTCGTAGAGCTAGCGATGTGAGCTGTGCCTGTTCTGTTGGACACGTATGGCAGAACAGACAACACTCGCGATGAAGTAGCTGGAATATATACGCGAATATTTGGGGTTACAAGAATGGAAATTAAACGGGATGGGAAAGAGAAAGGGAAGAAATAATGACTGGCCGTTGCGGCTATGTAACGGCGAGAGCTGAAAATTTGTGCCGGCGCGGGATTCGAATCCGTATGTTGCACTTCTCTAGAACGGTTGCCTTAACCAACGTCAGAGCTCTGCGAGTAAAGGATTAATGGGCAGGGTCGATGCAGTGTGGCGAGAGGGAAGTGGGAATTTGAGTCTGTTGGAACGCGTATGCGGTTGGCCGATGCGGCTGTCCTGCCAGTTGGTTGTGGAGTGGAAGAGATCGACTGTTAAGTTGTGGAGCTCAGCGGAGATTATATTCAATGAAGCTAGACAGCTTTGCAACACCACAGTTTATCAAGCAGTCAGAACATTTATCTCTCGATGTCTCAGATCGGTGGTCTATTTAGTAACATGAGACTTTTATACTGTGTCTTTGTTGGGCTTCGTTTCTTCTGCATGAACCCACGAAGTGCGGTCCTAACATTTCGTTAAATGAATGAACAATCTGATACTGAATTTTTACAGCTAATGTGGTGTTCAGAACTTCGACTTTTTGTAGGTTTAATGTGGCCTACAGACTTATAGTTTGCGTCGTATTCATGTGCCACCCACAGGAATCAGCGTAGCAAGTGAAATATTCTTCTGGCCAAATAAGACAATACTAAACGAATGATTTTTTCATCGATATTGTAAGAGGAGTGAATAATTTTAACGACATAAACTTTATATTCGGTGAGTAGTAAACATAACTTTATGCGAAGTAGTTACCAAGAACAGCTCTTTAATTTGTGAGTTAATAACAAGTCCTGAAAGACTGCTTCTAACATCTGTTTCATACAGCAGGATATAGAGTAAAATGGTTTTAGTCTGATTTAAATTGTTCATCGGTAGGCAGAACACATGAAAATTTATATTTACTATTTCCGGCAAGATGTGGAAGAAATTTTCGACAGAGCACACTGAATGGCCGACAGCAGTCTATGTATATTACAAAAATGTATGTATGTTTGGTGTGTGTGTGTGTGTGTGTGTGTGTGTGTGTGTGTGTGTGTGTGTGTGTGTGTGTGTGTTCCACATCTCCTTCTTCATCACTGCACCAATTCCAACCAAACTTGGTGCACATATCACGTACTGTCAGGCAACAATCGATGTGGGGCTAAGAGCCACGTGCCTATCATAGTTCAAGAGATGAGACGTCTTAGACAATGAGATGCGTGAAAAACTACTGTGTTGTTTATGACTTTTAAATTTATCACTTCTTTTCTGCGAACTCTATTCACAACATATTTCGTTGACAGTATCCACGAATGCCGCTGAATGTACCTACGCAAATATAGCGCTGGAAGACACATAGCTCAAGAACTGTGACACCATAAACACCGAGGTAAGTGAAAAAAATGCCGCATCATGGATGAAATTTTAATACATTTATTATTTACCACTAAGACGCTCCTACAGGCGAGTCAAGTTAAGGAAATTCCAGACAACTGGCAGCGCTTTTAACAGCTTTCAACCGCGAAGCACAAATGACAGTAGGCGGAAACGATAGCCTTCTATAGAGCTATGAAGAGGCGTTGCCATAGAGACGCTTACAAAATCGCATTGTAGACACGCCCCGCAACTGCGCACAGTGTACAGAAGCTGTTCAGGATCATGTATTTTTTACTTTCGATACTGTACTTGTACGTTTGTACAGTACACATATTTCTTTGTAAGACTGTTTCATAATTTCAACGATGTTTTACATGAGTACACGGAACTGATTTTTTTCGGTACGCCTACTTCACTACAAACACAGTTCATTTATCTCGTTGTCGTTGTTAATAGAAAACTGCCAAAAAGAATACCCGGGCAGTGCCTACCTCACTACAAACACAGTTCATTTATTGTTGTTGTCGTTAATTGAAAATAGCCAGAAAGAATACCCGGGCAGTGCCTGGATTGTGAGCTAGTAGCACTAGTAGCAGATGAGCGATGGTGGTTGGTTTTGACAATAATTTTCAGGTCATCTAGCAGATTTTCTGCTGCACTTTTCGATTGGGAGATTATTAAAAATGGTTCAAATGGCTCTGAGCACTATGGGACTTAACTTCTGAGGTCATCTGTCCCCTAGAACTTAGAACTACTTAAACCTAACTAACCTAAAGACATCACACACATCCACGCCCGAGGCAGGATTCGAACCTGCGACCGTAGCGGTCGCGCGGTTCCAGACTTCAGCGCCTAGAACCGCTCTGCCTCAATGGCCGCCGTGAGATTATTATTAAAATTTTTCAACGTGCTACAAAGTCAGGTTTAGCACTGTTGTACCGTCAACTGCGAACCAATCGAAGTGATATCTCTCTTAGTGAGATGGATATGACAGGAAAGAACAATAAAGTGTTGAAGATACGCCTCTAGCTCGCACTCTTCTACGTCGTCTCATTTTCTGCGAGATTAGCCACTGCACTCGGCGGAAACACAGCTGCTGCATATTTCCACAAAAAAAAAGTCTATTTAATCAGCGCCTTCTCCGGCAACGAAAATGAAAACATTAGAGTATTCTGCATTCTCAGATATCTCCAAGAGTTGCGCTATTAGCACAATTAAAAAATCCCTGTTTAATTTAAGTAATGCATACATTACCCTCGGTTTCATCAGCATTTGCAGCAGATTTCATTTCTCACGATAGCGCTTCATTATGCACCGTCGCCGAGGGGGAAAAAGAAGAAGGCGTACTCGCTAATGAAGAACGAGTTTGCAGCGGCCAGCCTTAAAGCCGCCGTGGGCGATAAAATGAAACAGGAGGCAGCACCGGGGACTCGCAAACGATTGGAACTATTTTTTTTATTTCCTTCCTCCAAAGGACCTTGTAGGCACGGGACACCTCTGTGGATGCTCATGAGGCCCCTGCAGAAGCAAGCAAGACAGATAGGTAGGAATTAAATTTTTCGTCGGAAACGAAATCATTCGAGACGGAGCACTAATTCAGTTATCGAGCTTGGAGATAATCAGATATGACTGCGTTGAGTGAGTCAACATTGCGTCCGCCTGGCGTAATTTACGGAAATCTACCCTGAAGAGGAGTAATATCAATCGTTCTTTAGAGGGAAAGGAAATAACAGAGTATCGATTCCATTGTTCCTGAAGTTCTGGTTCACGTTCTCAATGAGTCTGGGAGATCTTGAGAGGAAATTTTTCCCGGTTTATTTTTTCTTTAATTAATGTTATCTGTCTTGGAAATATGCAGATTTTATACGTTTGTAAATGGTGTACATGTTTACGTTTAGTAATTGGAATACTGTGTCTAGAAGAACAAGGAGATGAAGACAATTGATCGATCAAGATTTTAAACATGGCCGAAACAGCAACTGTTGAAATTCTTCACGATACATGATGACAGCCAAAACAGTTGCAGGATAAAGATTTATTAAAATTCTTGACCACGGTTTCGGTATATATAAATATACCTTCATCAGAAGTAAAATACCTAAAATTACATCCTGCAATGGAGATTAATAAAACAATTGTGCCAAAGGCTAAGTTGTGTTCGCATCGACCCTCTGTCCATAATCATGTTGTATAAATGGAGATGATGTTTTAACTACTGACGACGCCTTTGGCACTATTGTTTTATTAATCTCCATTGCAGGATGTAATTTTAGGTATTTTACTTCTGATGAAGGTATATTTATACATACCGAAACCGTGGTAAAGAACTTTAATAAATCTTTATCCTGCGACTGTTTTTGCTGTCATCATTTACCGTGAACAATTGATGGAGTTGAGAGACGAGTAACGGCGTATGTAAGATTAGTTGGTGACACGTTTCGCAAGACACATATATAAAGTTACAGTCATCATCATCAGTTGTCTGCTGTATTAGCAGGTCCTTTGCCTCTCCATTTTCTGCGATCCATTGCTTCCTTCTTAAGGCTGCTGTTGTTGTACCGTCCATCATGTCATCCAGTATCTGGAATCTCTTCCTTCCTCGCTTCCTTTTTCCTTCTACATAACCTTCTAAAACTGTTTTTATCAGTCCGTCATTCTTTCTTAATATATGCCCAATCCAATTTCTTTTTCTTCTCTTTATTACATCTAGTAACTGTCTTTTTTCTCCCACTCTTCTCAGTACCTCTTCATTTTTTACTCTGTCCATCCAAATTATTCTTTCCATCTTCCGTCATGTCCAGATCTCAAAAGCCTCCAGCCTTTCTCTGTCTTTTTTCCTCATAGTCCATGTTTCAGCGCCCATACAAGACATTTTATGAGTCTCTTTCTGAGTTCTCTGTCCAGACCGCTGCAGAAGATTCTCATTTTCTTACAAAACGCCTCTTTTGCCATTGCTATCCTTGTTTTAATTTCTGTGGTGCACTTCCAGTCGGTGTCTATCCTGCTTCCAAGATACTTAAAATTTTGTACCTGTTCTAGTGTTTTTCCATTCAGCATAATTTTTATTTCCTTATTTCCTCCTAGTGCCAATACTTTTGTTTTATTTGTGTTAATTTTCATTCCATATTTGTTTCCGTTAGTTGCAATGGTGTCCACCAAATCCTGTAATTTTTTTCCCCTGTGGCTAGAAGGACCACGTGTTCAGCAAATCTCAAACACTCCACTCTTCTTCCTCCAATTTTTACTCCTATGTCATCTAATGAGCATTGGTCAAAGTTACAAATGGTTCAAATGGCTCTGAGCACTATGGGACTTAACTTCTGAGGTCATCAGTCCCCTAGAACTTAGAACTACTTAAACCTAACTAACCTAAGGACATCACACACATCCATGCCCGAGGCAGGATTCGAACCTGCGGCCGTAGCGGTTACGCGGTTCCAGACTGAAGCGCCTAGAACCGCACGGCCACACAGGCCGGCATTTACACAAGTAGTGCTGTGGAGAGATGAATACATACAAGCAATCATGTGAGGGGATAGTACATCTAATTCCCTGTGACCGACAATCAATAAACAATCTCCAGTTTGTTCAAGTAAAAAGTTTGCGATCTTGTTTCAATGAAACCGGTGTCTATGTGCATTTAATAACTATGCAAACTGAACAAACCCCTAGAAACTGCACTACATAAATTCGACTCACAAAACCTGATATGCCCTGTAAGACAAAAAACAGGAGGAGAAAGACACTGACGCACCACGAAGGAATTATCCGAATGGGATGTAAATCGGTAGATGTGATGTGCATGTACTATCAAACAAATGATTACAATTTCAGAAAAGCTGGATAATATATTTAAGAGAAAGAGCTTCACAAATTGAGCAAGTCAGCTGGCCGGAGTGGTCGAGCGGTTCTAGGCGCTTCAGTCTGGAACCGTGCGACCACTACGGTCGCAGGTTCGAATCCTGCCTCAGGCATGGATGTGTGTGATGTCCTTAGGTTAGTTCTAAGTTCTAGTTGACTGATGACCGCAGATGTTAAGTCCCATAGTGGTCAGAGCCATTTGAACCATTTTTTGAGGAAAGTCAGTAACGCGCTGGATCAACTTTGGCTCATATACAAACAGTTATTCAGCTTGACATTGTTTGACAAAGCTGTTCCATATGCTCCAGGGGGAACATCGTGCCAAATTCTGTCCAAATGGCGCGGTCGATCGTCAAAATCACGAGATGGTCGGATGACCCTGCCCGTCATGCTCCAAACGTTCGCAGTTGTGGAGAGATACGACGTAGCTGCTGGCTACAGTTGGCTTTGGCAAGCACGGAGGTAAGCAGTAGAAACTCTCGCCGTGTGCGTGCGGGCATTATCTGGCTGAATCTAAGTCCAGGATGGCTAACCATGAAGGGCAGCAAAACTGGGCGTAGGATCACGTCGACGTACGGCTGTGCTGTAAGGGCAAAGAGGCCCTGCTGTGAAAGGAAATGGAACCTCACACCACAACTCCTGGTTGTTGGGCCTTGTGGACAGGCTGGAATCCCACCACTGTCCGTGGCGCTTCCAGATACGTCTTCGTTGATCACTGGGGCTCAGTTGGAAGTGGTACTCATCACTGAAGGCAGTTCTAGCCCAGTCAATGAACTTCCAGGCCTAGGACATGTCCAGAGACGCCCTGGATAGTGGTGGGATAACGACCTGAATGTAGCCAGCCGTACATCCCGATGGTCTGGGGTACAACTTCTTTTCATGTCAGAACCGCTTTGGATGTCACCCGCGGCGCCCTGAAACAGCACAGTGGTACTTCGAAAATATTCTACGCCCTATTTTGTTACCCTTTATGACAAGCAATCCTGGGCTGACATTTCAGCTAGAGAACTCGCCTCGTGGGCTTACATTTCAGCTAGAGAAGCTCGCCCACACACGATGAAAGTTTCTACTGTTTGTCTTTGTACTTGACAATCCCCAATTGTCCAGCAAGTTTGTCGGCTCTCTCCCAAATTGCGAACATTTGGAGCAATATGGTCACGGCTCTCCAACCATCTCAGGATTTTGACGATTCAACGCGCCAATTGGACATAATTTGGCACGATATCTCTCAAGAAAACAGCTAACAATGCCAAGTGGAATAGCTGCTTGCGTAAGGCACATAGATTGACTTGCAATTTGTGAAGGTCTTTGTTCTGAATAAATCACCCATTTTTTTCTGAAATTGTAATCATTTGTTTATCCATACATCTACATCACATCTACCAGTTTCCGTCATATTCGGATAGTTTCGTTGTGGTACAGTGTTTTTCTTGACTTAGAGTGTATTTCAGTGATCCATCACTCACTGTCATCTACAATGTTAACGGCGAATTTGTGACATTAAAATCGAAAAGTATCCATACTGAACACAACAGAGGCAGAAACAGCGAAACCATAACTCGCTACATCTGTCACCACCTACATGAATCATTAGATAGGACGAGCTTCCTCTCATATGTCTTTGATCACCGAAAATACTGAAAGTAAGCAGCGGCGAACAGAATAAACTGTGTGTGTGTGTGTGTGAGTGTGAGAGAGAATTCCTAAGGGACCAAACTGCTTAGGTCAACGGTCCCTAGACTTACACGGTCCCTAGACTTACACACTACTTCTTAAACTCATTGAAACTAACTTATGCCGGCCGCGGTGGTCTAGCGGTTCTAGGCGCTCAGTCTGGAACCGCGCGATTGCTACGGTCGCAGGTTCGAATCCTGCCTCGGGCATGGATGTGTGTGATTTCCTTATGTTAGTTAGGTTTAAGTAGTTCTAAGTTCTAGGGGGCTGATGCCCACAGATGTTAAGTCCCATAGTGCTCAGAGCCATCTGAACCATTTTTTGAAACCAACTTATGCTAAGAATAACACACACACCCATGACCGAGGGAGGACTCGAACCTCCCGCGGGATGGGCCGCGTAGTCCGTGACATGACGCCTCAAACCGAGCGGCGACTCCGCCCGGATAAACTGTGTCATGTTTCGAGTCACAGTGCAGTATGCAATGATATTTAGAAAACTTTAAAAGACTTCCCTCTGTTAGCTGGTGAAGCAAACAATTTGTTTAGAATGATTCTCGCAAGCAACATTATATGAACCCCTGTTCTACAGTATTTTCTGCGTTGTTCCAGGCTATGTATAAGTGGAAATATTTTTACAAAATAGAAATTGCTCCCTTTTATCTCACAATAACATTTGTAAATTTCTTAACTGTTTACGATGTAATAAGAAAGTTAGTAGATTTTGTAACTGGTTGTAATCTAGTAATAAAATTGTAGATTTCGCAACTAGTTGTAAGCTAGCGGGAAACCTGTACTATTGAATGGCTAACCTATTTCATGGTGCACAACTCCAGTTGCAGGTTACCTATCTAACGGTTTTCAGGGGTAATGAGAGTCTGATTTTCAATATTTCATGTAATTATTGCCCGAATTTAAAATTTTTAAATCCTGTTATAATCCACTTATTAAGAGGTGTAATCCTATGCTAAATGTTTAACATTATAACACAAGCATTACGATTAGACACTGTACATATGTCGTGAGGCAGTGTTGCTCACAGCGCACAAACTACCCAGACTATATTCATCCAGTACCTGAGAAAGAGAGGACTTGGCGACTTCCAATAAACTTTATATATAATTACACACATTTACGAAACATCTTCTCACTGACACCCCGCTCCCCCTCCACAAAATAATGAAAGGAAAAAGTTTGTCGTTTGTGACATTTTCGCTGTTTATTCAGTAAAACTTCAGTATCGCATGACGTTTGACTTTGTTAATTCTTTACTACGAACTCTATTAGCAATACGCTTTGCAGATAGCATCGACATAATTATACCATTGAATGTATCTGCAAAATTATATCATCGTATGACACGTAGTTCACATGGAGATGCGCGAGCTTTAGTCCGGAACCGCGCGACTGCTACGGTCGCAGGTTCGAATCCTGCCTCGGGCATGGATGTGTGTGATGTCCATAGGTTAGTTATGTTTAAGTAGTTCTAAGTTCTAGGTGACTGATGACCTCGGATGTTAAGTCCCATAGTGCTCAGAGGCATTTGAACCATTTTTGGAGATGCGCTAAAAACTAGCTTCTTGTTAAAACGGAGCGCAAATTGCCCGGATTATATATATATATCCAGTATTTGATAATGAGAGCAATTAGTGACTTCCTACAAATTTTAAACGTAATTCCAAAACTTTTCTAAGCTTTTCAGATACTTAACGTTAAATATTAAACACATTAACTCATTGGTGAAGTTTCAGACGTTTGTAACTGTTTTATACATTGGACTTCGATTCGTTATGAATAGGAAGTGGGAAATTTACTCTGCTTAATAATCAACAGTAAACTAATTAGCAACATGTAGCATTAAAACTTTACTGCAGCAAGTAACAGAGATAACTCAATCAATAAACGTCAATGCTGTGCAACTAAATACTAAAATAACATCAACATACAATACAAATATTCTGATATCATTGTAATAGAAATGACTGACATATTTACTGTTTGGTATTGTGTAAATTTCACACGTCTCAGTATTATATATTTGGATGAGTGTACGCGTGTTGTGAATTCAGTTTTCCCACTGAATTCCAGGTTAAGGGTCGGAGGATGACAATAATAGAAAATCTGATCTATCAGTTGTAGCCTGGGTCCAGTCTTAAGATTCCAGTAACAAGGAAGCCAAGGAGAAGACAGTTAACATGTAGATTCAGAATCCTGTTCATACAACGTAACGTAGGTTTCCCTAGTCCACACGTGTTAAAAGGTTAAGATATGTGTAAGTTTACTGAGCGTTATGCCTTTGAACAAACAAATATTTCTCTAATGGCATAATTTTCACACACAGTACGTACCTGCATCATTATTTTATTTGCCAATAGCTAGGACGTACTCGAGTAGTCTGAAATCATGTTTGCGAAAATAACGAGTGTGAGCACACACTGAGTGAACAAATTGATGTGCATAATTTAACCGTGTTTTAAGAAATATTGATTACCGAAGGTATCATGTGCGGGGAAGATAAGTAGAATAGCACAAGCGAAAAACGATTTCTTTAGTAAAAGAGTGCTACTCATACCACATACCGATAAAGAAATAATGAAGACGTCTGAAGCAGAGCAATATATGGAGATGAATCGTGGTCTATCGTAAATCTGGAGGAGAAAGAAACTGGGAGCATTTCAAATGTGGAGCTGTCGAAGAAAGTTAAAAATTAAATGAACAAATTAAGTACGAAATTAAGAAGTACTAAAAATTAAAGAAGTCCATGGACAGCCCTTATCAGAAAAAGGGACAGGTTAGTGGGGCATCTGCTACACGGCACCCAGGAACGATTAACCTACCAATGCACCAGTTGAAGGGAACAAGTAGTAGGGGCAAACCAACACAAAGTTACAGAAGTTGTTGCTTGCGACGGTTACGTAAATATTAGCACAATACAAGAAAAGGCGGAGGACATAATAAAACCACCCGAAAGACTGATGACTTTAAAGAAGAGTAGCTTAACGTAGATTCGCTGTTTGTAACTAAGATGCTCACGTCTGTCGTACTGGTTGATGTTGCAACAAAAATTTTTGTTTGAGAACGATTTTTTTGTTATAGGTTTAAGTAATGTCTCAAATGAATGAAAATCGGGCAACGAGGTACCTTTTATGGATTTATATTTATTCTTGTAATATCGAAGGGTATATTCAATTCTATTAAAGAGTGAGAGAAAGAAATGACAGTTTAATTCTTTCTGTTCGATAATATACTCTTGCGATAGAAGTCTTGGACTCAAGCAATCCTACATACCCCCAGATTAAATTCAATATATGACACGTAAATATGGAAATATGTCACTTGTAAGTATTTATTAGGCTAATTATGTCTTATTTTGAAATGTTAGAAATATAAAAGTTTCTTTAGCTCCTTGTTCGTCGCCACGTGTGTGTTAAATAATAGGATGTGTTTTTTTGGTAAGTTCACAGTTTCTGACTGCTAAACTGTGGACATTACCACATTTTGCAATTTGTTTGAAGTTATCAACTTATAAAATCTGCTTGGATTAGTTTTTTTCTGATATTTACGTTTCGCTGTCAATTTGTTCCGAAGTGTACCGGTTGGCACATGATCTTAGGTGCGATTTCACTTCATTTGGTGTTATTATTCTCCTAAGGTACGAATTACAGCACATACTTACGCTATTGAATGTATGACAAATTGTATGGCATATTTGACGTGACGTACTGTTAGTCATACGTAAATATTGGATAGACGAATATTACATATATTTGACATGCGTTTCCTTTAGTTTTCACAGTATGGCAGTTAAGAAGTACTTTTATCATGACGTTCGAATGTAAACACTGTTAATTCTTACTCAAGCTGTTGTTAACATTAGCCGTAACATATTAAAAGAGGTTTCACAAACTTATTGTATCCTGGATAAATTTTAGTAACTGGAGTAACTTGGTTAATAGTATCATTAATAGTAATGAGTGACATGTTATGTCGGGGCTATGAAAATGATGTAAACGTGCAAATACATTTCGGCAAAGTCCACTTTGAACAGCGTTGTAAGAGGACTTACACAAGATGATGTTGAATAGCACTAAAAATATAAACACAGAGCAGAATGACGGTCTATAATTCGAGTAATTTGTATTCCCGGCTTCGTTCTCTTTAAGTTGATGCATTATAATTACTTCTGGTTCAATTAATTTAAGTAATCTGCATAACGAGCTAGCGTTAACAATTAGGTCAGTGTAGAAGGAGAGTGCTTGTAAAGACAAAAGCTCAAATTGATGACACTGTGCCTCAGTTCACTCTTTCCCGAGCCACCGCTACAGTCACGCAAGTTCGAGAAAGAGAGAGATGATCACGAAACGCAAATATGATCTTGTCGATAAAAATTACTCTACGGCTCAACAGATAAAGTGACTGGCACCTTAAAAGAAACATTATCTCAGAGTAAGTATCTTTAAAGTTCAGTCTAACTAGGTAGTTGTTACTAAATAGTTACACTTGGACATATTCATTACAACCTTCGCAGCTAAATTGTTTTCAGAAATAACGAAGACTTAAAAAAATTCGGAATGTTGCTTTATTCAGTGTATAACTCACACTGGAAAGGCAAGGATGATTCATCACAGATGTACAGGAAACAAAAAGATCCCACAGTTTTTCCTATCTATTCCTCTTCCTAGTCGTTATTATCTCTCTCCCTCATTTACACTACAGGCACATCCCTCGAAATATATTCATAATGAAAAACCAGCAAACTTGCCGGAAACGTTGATCGTCTTTGAAAATTAATGTAAAGAAATTATATATCACTTCAGAGCTAACTGCGTAAAAACTGTAACTGCACGTTCCTTAGGTCAGCTCACTAAATTTCGTTTCGTCACTCGTTTCTCTACAATGTCTGTGTTGTTACGTACATGCAACAAGATTTCATCGTAATGGAGTGGATAATGCGCTAATGAAGATGGCAGTTGACTGTGAGAAGCAAATAACTGGGAACAGGTGCCACTGGAACTATTTTCAGTGCCACCACAATTTTCAAACTGGCACTAACCCAGTTATTGACTCTGATATTTCTAAAGAAATGTGTTAATAAGGTGTAGGGGAAATTTGTAGCGAGCGACATGCAAATCAAGTATTTTCATAGCGAAACGACAAAACTGTGATAGTCTTGCACTGTGTTGCCTTAAAAAACAAAAGAAAAAAAAGAAAAAAAACTTAATTTGCGCTAATATTATCACATACGAAAATTTTCTCCACGTATTTATTATCTTGCAGAAGATGCAGTAAATTAAAAACAACTGGTGTGAAACGACCTCATGGGTATGATTGTGTTCGTGCAGAAGCACTTCTCTCAAGGCCACGAACGTAAGTGAGGGATAAATCAAACAGACACACGGTTCTCTTTAATTGAATAAACAGGTTTGCACTCAGTAATAGTGACTTCTGCGGTTAACGCAACGTTACGAGCAAGCTCGGAGCCGTCTGCCTCACGATTTACGTGTCTCTGCTCACTACTTAGCACTAAATCACACTGTCCATTAAGTACCCGTGACAAACAGATTGACTAGAACGCTGCTAGGCCTCCAGCTGTGACACAGATCTCCCCGCCCAGGACTTTAGACATTATTGTGCAGCGGAGCACGTCATAACTAATGTTAGTATCCAGAAGACATACTTCTGCTGCTCGTTATCCATGAATCTCACTTCGCACAAAAAATCACTCTGCCGACCAGGAACAAAGGAAGGGGAGGAGCGAACGTAAGACTGCAGAACACAAGGCGTATTCCAGCTGCTGCTGTTCGCTCCCGCATCTTGTCCTCTGGACGTCAACGAAATCGCCGGGACAAAGGAGTGGCCACAACGACGCGTCTCACGTTTGGCCCACTGCTGCCTTAGAAATGGCATCCATCAATAAAACATGACTCCAGTTTTTATGTCCATCAGCTCCTTTACTGTCTGGCTGACCATATGTTTAGGGGGTGTTCGCCCGTGAATCACTGGAAACAGACCTCTGAGTTTAGGACGATTCAGTCAACATCATTCACTGTCGTTTGAGTCATAGAAACTATATGTTTAGGAAATACGACAGCTTGCACCAGTTGTCGAATAAATACTATCGCCGGTGGCCATTTGCGATAAAATTTTCTCGCAGCGGACTTTCCGTGCGGGAAACAACGTTTAGCAAGTGTTGAACCGTGTGTTAGCTTCACGCCGAATACAAAGCAATGCTGGTGAATTAAATAAAAATTTAGTTTCTACAGGAAATCATAAATATTTCTTAGCAAATGCCTTTTTCGAGATTGATGTCTGAAATACTCCTCTGTGATACAGACAAGAGGGAGATTGAGTCAATAATGAAATCATTGAAGACTAAGGACTCTCATGGTAATGATGGAGTGTCTAGCAGAATATTAAAGTACTGTGCTGCACGTGTTAGCCCTGTATTAAGCCATATTTGTAATTTTTCCTTTAGGAATGGTCAGTTTCCTGAGCGATTAAAGTACTCAGTAGTAAAGCCGCTTTATAAAAAGGGAGAAAGGCATAATGTAGATAATTTTAGACCTATTTCTATGCCATCAGTGTTTGCAAAAGTTATCGAAAAGGCTGTGTATGTAAGGTTAATTGATCATTTTATTTCACACGATTTGCTATCAAATGTACTGTTCGGCTTTAGAAGTCGTTTATCAACTGAAAATGCTATATTCTCTTTTTCCTGTGAGGTAATGGATGGGGTAAACAAAAAGTTTCGAACGCTTGGCGTATTTTTTGATTTAACTAAGGCATTTGACTGTGTTGATCACAAAATATTGCTCTAGAAGTTGGACCATTAGGGAATAAGGGGAGTAGCTCACAATTCGTTCACCTCTTACTTTAGCAACAGGCAGCAAAAGGTCATTATTCACAATGTTGATAACGGCTGTGATGTGGGATCTGTGTGGGGTACTGTCAAGTGGGGGGTGCCCCAGGGATCAGTGTTGGGGCCGCTCCTGTTCCTTATTTATATAAATGATTTGCCCTCTAGTATTATGTGTAATTCTAAAATATTTCTGTTTGCTGATGACACTAGCTTGGTAGTAAAGGATGTTGTGTGCAACATTGACTCCGTTTCAGATTGTGCAGTATATGACCTCAGTTCATGGCTTGTAGAAAATAAACTAAAGCTAAATCACAGTAAGACTCAGTTTATTCATTTTCTGACACACAATTCAACAAGACCTGACGTTCTAATCTCACACGACGGGCATATGATTAGTGAAACTGAACAGTTCAAATTTCTAGGTGTTCAGATAGATAGTAAGCTGTCGTGGAAAACCCACGTTCAGGATCTTGTTCACAGAACTAATACTGCCATTTTCACTATTCGAACGGTATCAAAAGTGAGTGATACTTCTACAAGTAAATTAGTCTACTTTGCTTATTTTCATTCACTTATGTCGTATGGTATTATATTTTGGGGTAACTCTTCCCATTCTAGAAGGATATTTTTGGCTCAGCAACGGGCGGTTCGGGTAATAAGTGGTGTGAGTTCACGAACCTCTTGTCGACCTCTATTCACGAGTCTGGGTATTTTGACATTGGCCTCTCAATATGTATATTCCTTATTGTCGTTTATTGTTACCAATATTAGTTTATTCCCAATAATAAGCAGCATTCAATCGGTTAATACTCGGCAGAAATCAAACCTCCATTTGGATCGGACTTCCTTAACTCTTGTGCAAAAAGGTATGCAGTATACTGCTGCATCCATTTTCAATAAGTTGCCACTCGAATTCAAAAATCTTATCAGTAATCCACGCGGTTTCAAATCGAAACTGAAGAATTTCCTCATGGGTCACTCATTCTATCCTCTCGAGGAGTTCCTTGAAAAATTAAGCTGATTCTTATTGTATTGCTGATACCGTTTACTTAAACTTATGGACTGATTTTCTTTCAGGTTCATGAACATTTATTTTTATCTGTTATTACTTTTATGTTGTAAGTTCATGTACTGACACGTTCCATGACCTTGGAGATTTGCTCCTCGATTTGGTCCTACGGAACTTGACGTGTAAATAAATAAATAAATAAACATAAACTACGTCCGTAATAAACACAAAATGCGTTACCTCCGAGGTCTTCTCATTATTACTTAAACGCGTCGGCACAACGCATCGTTCTGCAGATGACTAAAGAGGAGCTAAACCGGTAACCCACCGCAAGTTTACAACCAAGAACACTGCAATAAAGTAGACAAATACGATCGCTGGTGCTCCGTGGACGGCGCCAAATTATTGTGCCGTTGCGACTTCTTTCTTGTTGTTAGGCTCTCAACGAAACACGAGGACACTGTTAACCCTCTGTCTTTTCTTGACTGTCTTTTGTATCCTAGGACAGCATCCTTTTGTCATTGCACTGTACAGTGTTCTCTTCACCTCGGTTACAAATCGAGGGAGGAAGTATGAAAGAGACAGCACAGCATTTATCTACATTCGTACTGGTGTGTTCTTGTTAGACTGCCACAATCCCATTATCGGCAGGACACCAAATATTACATTATAGAACCGAAGACCTTCGTTCAGTCAACGTCATAGTCGTAGGGTTTGAAACTCTGAATTGTACTATCGCTTTATTTATGAGTTAAAAAGAGTTACAATGGGAAAAGACGCTGGCTTACAATAGAATTAATCTTTTATATTCATTTTATCATCAGCTCTGAGAAACAGACTACCTTTCATAAACATAAATTCTTTTTTTCCCCACTCAGATTACGGCATATACGGTGTACTCTTACCGTCTGCATCGCAATGGTATGAGTATTTCACAGTCCGTATTTATCATATCATTTCACATCATTCCGTCTTTACTCATTTCATCGCCATTCAAATCACTTTAGTCTTCTTACTTTTTTTTTTTGCCACATTAAGCCACGGAAAACTACGACCCTTATGTCATCTTTACCACCACCTTTTGGCCGCTATTAACAACAGACCACGTGTTGTTATAACTTTATCTATTTACGAGTAGGGTAACTGGCAAAACATCATAACTGTCACAAACCGACAAGCACAACTTGTACATGACCCTTGAATAGGAAGCATACTTAAACTCATTAACAAATAAAGGTGCATTCCAGACAAGCGAACTTAATACAGAGTTTCGTGTCAGATGATTTCAATCTCAACAAAGGTGCCTAACTGACTGCACACTGTCTTCACAGCTACTGGCTATAAGTACGTACCACTTGGTAGCACTAGGTAGCATGGTTGTAGTGGCGTTGGGCCCTCGCATTAAAAGTCGACAGACAATTATTAACAAAACGCCATCAGAAATAACTGTAAAAACATAAAATAGCAATCAGACCTTTTAAGGATAACTAAGAATTACAGATAAAGCCTATAGATAAAAGTACATAATTAAAGTGTGTGACATGAGCAAGGCGCGATGAAAGGGTAGGAAGCTGTAAAGACAGTTCATTATATTGTCTTGTTTTTCTTGTGCTAGTAAAATTACTTTTACTAACTGTCATGAATTAATTATGCACTGAGCCATTAATGAGGAAGAAAGGAGTTTTATTTATAAAAAATGAATCCATAGCGTTTCAAAATTTGAAGGAAGGGGTATAAATTGCAATACCTTTGTGATGTGATCTCTGTCTTTTGTCTGTCTTCCTTCTTTCGTCACTACGTTCGTTACCTTCCCTCCTCCTGGTCTTGTCATTGTTGAGAGAAAAATATCAATCTAAATTCTAATAAGTGAATGTAATAACTGGCTGTTGATATACTTTCCGGGATGTGAGGTCGTGGTCCAAGAACTTTTCTGCTCCTTACGTTTCGTCCAGAACTGCGCTGGACTTCCTCAGAGGCGCTGCTCCGCTGAGTCTTACTTCTTTCCATACGCCTGGTTTTCATCTGACTGCCTCTTACATGAGTCCTTCTCGAGGGTGTGTTGTCTTAATGTACATTAAGAAATAATTGTGAATGATCTCTCTGGTATTTTATTCTTCCAGTCACCTAAACCTTAGTGGAAAACAACGGCGTAAAATTCCAAACCAGATTGGTCTGTAATCCAAAGGAGAAGAGATGCTTAGTTTCTTGTATGGAAGCCCACGCTTACAGTTTTACCGCAACTGAAGAGGTCAAAATGTAAAGAGGACAGATTACATGATTATGAGTGACGTGATAATATAGCAGCCGTTGCGTCGTAAAGAAAAGGTAAAATAAAATGCCTGTTTTTCATCTGAAAGAATCGACAGAAATTCAGACTTCCAGAGTCACAAGTTAATTCACCGAGAAGAAAGATAAATAAAGGGAGAGGAGAGTGGAAAGGACAGAGACCAGTGTAAACTAATTACAGAGCTGGACGTGAAAGTCGTTCAGCAACTCGCAGCAAGATAGGAAGATGCTGAAATTGAGAACGGCATTCTGTTCTAGCTTCGGTTCTCAGATGCTATCACAGCAGTCCGCAGTTAATTTTTGTTTCATCCTATTTTGTGGTGTTAGTCTTTTCTGATAACTCTCTTTACGAGCAGTTCGCTCTTCTATCTCTCCCTGCACTGACAAATGAGCTGTCATTTTCGGTAGGTTTAGTTTCATCAACCTATTATCTGTCTCTGTGAAACTGCTGTCTGGTTCATACAGGTGTTAGATGTCACATTTATTTATATTTTCGTAAAACAGAAAATGTAAAACAAAAGTTGGATGAGAGAACTCAAGTATTAATCAAACAAAATAATTCGAGAAAACGAGTCAGGTTGCACAGTAGTTCGTGCTAAGGAGGAGTATGGTTGAAATCGCCGTTCGACTATAGTGACCGGAGTTTTCAGTAGGTGCACTCACTAAATCAGTTCTTGCAACTGCAGGGATAATCTCTTGAACAGGGTGCGCCTGCTTCCTTGCCATCATTCTCCAGATAAACAACTGCTCTGTTAAACTTCAACTTGCTTTTCTTTTACGTTTTCAAATGACAACAAGTTTTACATGAAAATCTGTAAAAACCGATTCTGTACAATAGAGCAGTCATAGTTTTCGAAATAATTTCGTACAAAAATTAAACCTTCTCAAAAATTACAACTACGGTTTTCTCCAACTGATACAAAACAAGCTTATACTCTTAAATTCAACTGAAAGTGTTGGTACGTGTCACCATCAACCGATTGGTTATTTTCCTTTCGTAATTTTATAGTTTATTACCAGCAATTACAATAGCGTCGCTGAGGCAACTACTAAACAAGAAAATGAAAGTAAAGGCGTATCTGTCGGTCTTCAAGAAGGATCTTGGGACGATCTGTCTAATTACACACCCACGTCACTAACGTTAACTTATTGCAAAACTATTGGAAACGTTATCTGCCGAAAACCTCTGCGAGAATCAATATGGGTTCCGCAAAAAACGATCTAGTGAAACTCGGCTGCTCTGCTCGTACTTGAAATTCAGAAGGTAAGAGATACCAACACCCAGATCTGTAGCGTGTAAGTAACGACCGAAATGGCACGGTGGTTAACACACTGGGCTAGCATTCGGGAGGACGACGGTTCAAACCCACATCTGGCCATCGAGATTTAGGTTTTCCGTGATTACCATAAATCGCTCCAGGCAAATGCCGGGATGGTTTCTTTGAAAGAGCACGGCCGATTTCCCTCCCAATCCTTGACACAATCCGAGCTTGTGCTCCGTCTCTAATGACACCTTTCTCGAAGGGACGTTAAACACTGATCTCCTCCTCCTGTAGTTGGTAACTGCACTTCAGAAATGCGTTCAGTACAGTTCCTCACTACATCTTTGTGGATAAAATACTATCTCACATAATTTTAGATCAGTTGTGTTACTGAATCGATGTTTCCTAGCAGATGGGACTGAAAACGTCATTCATAACAGAGAAAAATCGTAGACTGCAAAAGTAGCCTCCAAAATATCAAAACGGAGAATTATGAGCCAATTACTGTTCACGTTATATATATATATACAGGGTGTTACAAAAAGGTACGGCAAACCATTCAGGAAACATTCCCCACACACAAATAAAGAAAAGATGTTATGTGGACATGTGTCCGGAAACGCTTAATTTCCATGTTAGAGCTCATTTTAGTTTCGTTCTTCCCCCTACTCTCAATGGAGCACGTTATCATGATTTCATACGGGATACTCTACCTGTGCTGCTAGAACATATGCCTTTACAAGTACGACACAACATGTGGTTCATGCACGATGGAGCTCCTGCACATTTCAGTCGAAGTGTTTGTACGCTTCGCGACAGCAGATTCGGTGACCGATGGATTGGTAGAGGCGGACCAATTCCGTGGCCTCCACGCTCTCCTGACCTCAGCCCTCTTGACTTTCATTTATGGGGGCATTTGAAAGCTCTTGTCTACGCAACCCCGGTACCAAATGGAGAGAATCTTCGTGCTCGTATTTTGGACGGCTGTGATACAATACGCCATTCTCCAGGGCTGCATCAGCGCATCAGGGATTCCATGCGACGGAGGGTGGATGCATGTATCCTCGCTAACGGAGGACATTTTGAACATTTCCTGTAACAAAGTGTTTGAAGTCACGCTGGTACGTTCTGTTGCTGTGTGTTTCCATTCCATGATTAATGTGATCTGAAGAGAAGTAATAAAATGAGCTCTAACATGGAAAGTAAGCGTTTCCGGACACATGTCCACATAACATATTTTCTTTCTTTGTGTGTGAGGAATGTTTCCTGAAAGTTTGGCCGTACCTTTTTGTAACATTGAGCGTAGGTGGAAGAACATGGGACCCAATCAAGACATCACCAACAATGCCTGTCCAAACGTTCACAGAAAATCTGTGTTGATGACGTGATTGCACAATTGCGTGCGGATTCTCGTCAGCCCACACATGTTGATTGTGAAAATTTACAATTTGATCACGTTGCAATGAAGCCTCATCCGTAAAGAGAACATTTGCACTGAAATGAGGATTGACACACTGTTGGATGAACCATTCGCAGAAGTGTACCCGTGGCGGCCAATCAGCTGCTGATAGTGCCTGCACACGCTGTACATGGTACGGAAACAACTGGTTCTCCCGTAGCACTCTCCATACAGCGACGTGGTCAACGTTACCTTGTACAGCAGCAACTTCTCTGACGCTGACATTAGGGTTATCGTCAACTGCACGAAGAATTGCCTAGTCCATTGCAGGTGTCCTCGTCGTTCTAGGTCTTCCCCAGTCGCGAGTCATAGGCTGGAATGTTCCGTGCTCCCTTCGCTCTGGAAATCTGTCTCGATACAAACGTACAGCGCCACGGCTATTGCCCCGTGCTAATCCATACATCAAATGGGCATCTGCCAACTCCGCAATTGTAAACATTGCACTGACTGCAAAACCACGTTCGTGATGAACACCAACTTGTTGATGCTACGTACTGATGTGCTTGACGCTAGTACTGTAGAGCAATGAGTCGCATGTCAACACAAGCACCGAAGTCAACATTACCTTCCTTCAACTGGGCCGACTGGCGGTGAATCGCGGAAGTACAGTACATACTGACGAAACTAAAATGAGCTCTAACATGGGAAGTAAGCGTTTCCGGACATATGTCCACGTAACATCTTTTCTTTATTTGTGTGTGAGGAACGTTTCCTGAAAGTTTGGTTGCAAATGTGAAGTGCTGGTAAGCTAATAACCGTTATGCGAGAGTGAAAATATGCATTCATTGTGTTTTACGGATTCCGGATGTCATGCCTATTTCACTTTTTCGGTCATTACAGAGACGGTTAATGCTGTTTGTGGATGGCGCTGGAGCTGTACAGGGTGATTCAAAAAGAATACAACAACTTTAAAAATGTGTATTTAATGAAAGAAACATAATATAACCTTCTGTTATACATCATTACAAAGAGTATTTAAAAAGGTTTTTTTTTTCACTCAAAAACAAGTTCAGAGATGTTCAATATGGCCCCCTCCAGACACACGAGCAATATCAACCTGATACTCCAACTCGTTCCACACTCTCTGTAGCATATCAGGCGTAACAGTTTGGATAGCTGCTGTTATTTCTCGTTTCAAATCATCAATGGTGGCTGGGAGAGGTGGCCGAAACACCATATCCTTAACATACCCCCATAAGAAAAAATCGCAGGGGGTAAGACCATGGCTTCTTGGAGGCCAGTGATGAAGTTCTCTGTCACGGGCTCCCTGGCGGGCGATCCATCGCCTCAGGTAGTTGACGTCCTTTTTCGTAGGACTCTCCATACAGTTGATTGTGGAATTTGCAGCTCTCTGCTAGCTCTGCGAGTCGATTTTCCTGGGCTGCGAACAAATGCTTGCTGGATGCGTGCTACATTTTCATCACTCGTTCTCGGCCGTCCAGAACTTTTCCCTTTGCACAAACACCCATTCTCTGTAAACTGTTTATACCAACGTTTAATACACCACCTATCAGGAGGTTTAACACCATACTTCGTTCGAAATGCGCGCTGAACAACTGTCGTCGATTCACTTCTTCCGTACTCAATAACACTAAAAGCTTTCTGTTGAGCGGTCGCCATCTTAGCATCAACTGACGCTGACGCCTAGTCAACAGCGCCTCAAGCGAACAAATTTACAACTAAATGAAAATTTATAGCTCCCTTAATTCGCCGACAGATAGTGCTTAGCTCTGCCTTTTGTCGTTGCAGAGTTTTAAATTCCTAAAGTTGTGGTATTCTTTTTGAATCACCCTGTATTTTGTTTCAGTAGTTTGCACCCTGCCTTGAATTTCATTCACACACATCAAGCAGCAACCTCAAAATGAACGTCAACCTCTCAGCGCACACTTTAAAGACGACGGCAGCTACGGTACAGCAATGAAAAAAGTGGAAACCCGAAAAAATGCAGAGAACTGCACCAAGAGCTGCAGAGATCGTATATCTGAAGGATTTGCATGACAGTAAATTCAGATAAATACTAGCTAGAGCAAACGCTTCTCTACAAACGGCAATTCCGCGTACTGTTCGCGCATGGGGCAGGAAACTAACATAGTGCTCCGTCTCTAATGACATCACAGTTGATGAGACGCTAACCGTTGGCATAACTTGACCAGTTTCAGCTTCGAGCGGAACTATGTTTTAAGCCTTTCTCAGTTCTCCCTATTTTATCTCCGACTTCAATAATCTGCTTCACTATATATACAGAGGGATCTCGTGTATCTACAGTTCCCTGATAAATTAAACTTTCTTGGATAACTAATTCAGTTTCCTACGCAAATATCTTAAAGAAAATATGGATTCGTAAGAGTATAACGCTCATATTTTATTATTGACCGTAAACATCATTTTCTGTGATCATTTGTAGCAGTTGCAAGATGCGATATTGCCGTAATTTCACAAAAGCGTAGCTTTTCCGTTGCAGCCAGACATTGTTTTAAAACTCATAATTCCTCTCTAATGTTTTTGAACCTTAAAAACCTTAGCGCAGCATCGTATATTAACAGGTGGTCAGGATACGTTCTTAAATATTCAAAATAATGTTACTGGACCCCATCTTTAATAAAGCAGGATGAAATTCGTTATCTGTTGTGTACCTGATTCAAATCTTACTATTGTAGCATTAATATATGATGCATTAAACGTAATAATATAAAGACAGAGATGACTATCGTGTAATGTGTAGAAGATATATCTGCTGTAGCTTGTTATTTATTTTTTTATTTATTTATTGGAAGTTTAGAGACCTGTTACCTGATACTTTAAAAGAGATCGTACACATTACAGTTTTCATTTCGAGCTTTTAAGCGCCAGTCACAACAAAATAGGATATAATTAGTAAAATAGAAATGGTGTTGCTTATTCTACATCTACATCTACATCTACATTAACATTTATACTCCACAAGCCACCCAACGGTGTGTGGCGGAGGGCACTTTACGTGCCACTGTCATTACCTCCCTTTCCTGTTCCAGTCGTGTATGGTTCGCGGGAAGAACGACTGTCTGAAAGCCTCCGTGCGCGCTCTAATCTCTCTAATTTTACATTCGTGATCTCCTCGGGAGGTATAAGTAGGGGGAAGCAATATATTCGATACCTCATCCAGAAACGCACCCTCTCGAAACCTGATGAGCAAGCTACACCGCGATGCAGAGCGCCTCTCTTGCAGAGTCTGCCACTTGAGTTTATTAAACATCTCCGTAACGCTATCACGGTTACCAAATAACCCTGTGACGAAACGCGCCGCTCTTCTTTGGATCTTCTCTATCTCCTCCGTCAACCCGATCTGGTACGGATCCCACACTGATGAGCAATACTCAAGTATAGGTCGAACGAGTGTTTTGTAAGCCACCTCCTTTGTTGATGGACTACATTTTCTAAGCACTCTCCCAATGAATCTCAACCTGGTACCCGCCTTACCAACAATTAATTTTATATGATCATTCCACTTCAAATCGTTCCGCACGCATACTCCCAGATATTTTACAGAAGTAACTGCTACCAGTGTTTGTTCCGCTATCATATAATCATACAATAAAGGATCCTTCTTTCTATGTATTCGCAATACATTACATTTGTCTATGTTAAGGGTCAGTTGCCACTCCCTGCACCAAGTGCCTATCCGCTGCAGATCTTCCTGCATTTCGCTACAATTTTCTAATGCTGCAACTTCTCTGTATACTACAGCATCATCCGCGAAAAGCCGCATGGAATTTCCGACACTATCTACTAGGTAATTTATATATATTATGAAAAGCAATGGTCCCATAACACTCCCCTGTAGCACGCCAGAGGTTACTTTAACGTCTGTAGACGTCTCTCCATTGATAACAACATGCTGTGTTATGTTTGCTAAAAACTCTTCAATCCAGTCACACAGCTGGTCTGATATTCCGTAGGCTCTTACTTTGTTTATCAGGCGACAGTGCGGAGCTGTATCGAACGCCTTCCGGAAGTCAAGAAAAGTAGCATCTACCTGGGAGCCTGTATCTAATATTTTCTGGGTCTCATGAACAAATAAAGCGAGTTGGGTCTCACACGATCGCTGCTTCCGGAATCCATGTTGATTCCTACAGAGTAGATTCTGGGTTTCCAGAAATGACATGATACACGAGCAAAAAACATGTTCTAAAATTCTACAACAGATCGACGTCAGAGATATAGGTCTATAGTTTTGCGCATCTGCTCGACGACCCTTCTTGAAGACTGGGACTACCTGTGCTCTTTTCCAATCATTTGGAACCCTCCGTTCCTCTAGAGACTTGCGGTACACGGCTGTTAGAAGGGGGCCAAGCATTAACATTTGCTACCAATCTGTGTACGGCACTGGATGCTTTCTTCGCTGGACTGTCAGCACCTTGATCTTCATTTACTCTAGTCTTCGGAGTTTTTAGCTGTTATTTGACTAATATGTACAATTTGTTAGTGCATTTAGGCATGCTGTGTCTGATTCATAATTTTAGGTGTCTTATTTGCGGTTACATCTCATCTTCCCCCTCCTCCTCCTCATCTCCAGTGTCACTGTTGTCGCTGCCACTGTGGGTGTCCCTCAGCATCTTCTGAAGATTGTCGTTACGTTGCACTAGGCCACGCAGTGGTCAGCGCACTGGATTGACACTCGAGAGGACAACAGTTCAAATCCCCGTTCGGCCAACCACATTTAGGTTTTCCGTAATCGCTCAAAATACTGGAATAATTTCTTTGATATGCATGGCCTATTTCCTTCTCCATCCTTCCCTAATCTGAACTTGTGCTCCGTCTCCTCCCTTCTTTCCAGGCTGGATTGACATCGTTCGTCGGAATGTCTTCGTTGTCATGTTGCGGACCGATCAGCGTGTCGTTCTAGTCGATGTTCCATGCACATTCTGCCGAACGCTTTGCTGATTTTTTTTTTCCTTCCCAGAAGTCAGATATATGAAATAATAAAAAGTAGAGATTCCTCACTTCGCTCTCGAATACTAAAATTACGTGGTCAACGTTCGAATGCCGGCAGCACAACACGTCATCGTAGGTCGTACATCTACACCTTAATCCACGCTTCCAAATGATATCCGAACGCAGAAAGAGATTTTGGATTTCACGAAGAACCAGTCTTCATCGTTTTGCATCGCACATTCAGTGGGCTTAACTCTACGACAACCATGTCCTTACTTGGATTAAAACAAAAGTCGAAATTGCAATAACATTTGTTTGTTATTACCGGTTTCGGCTTCTGTCAAAGCCACCCACAGATTTTTTTAGTGTCCCTGTGGCTAATGCTGTACTGTCACGGTACCGTGTGAAGAACCGAGGAGCCGCTAGCAGAAGCCACAGGGACCCTAAAATAATAAACAAATGTTATTGCTATCTCGACTGTTGTTTTAATTAAAGTTAGCAACAGATCGCTGCGCTCCATAGAAAATGCTGTGCAAATTAATGAACATGTTCTTGCTTGTCTCATAATGAGTACAAGAAGAAACGGAAGGATATTTATGGTGTAATGCTCTTCCACTGAGCTTGTTGTAAACGTACTAACTGCATAAGTTCTTTTAAAATGGTGCGGGCAAAGAAACGCCGTCGTAGCCTTGTCGTTCATGTGAAATGATTTACGGAAACAGCAGAAAAGAGTGTCCTGAGATGGTTTCGAGCCCGCTTGTAGCGAATACGAGTCTAGTGCATCCCGCACTGTGTCAACAGGAATTGGACGAAGAGTTTCGACGTCATTCAGAGAGTAGGAGACGGGCGCTGTGAGGTTCTAACTTTGAAGCAAGACGAGATACGCGCATGGACAGCGCAGTCGACACCAACACAGGCCGCAGAAGGCAGGGGTTTGAGTTTGACTCCCGATTATATGCTGTTTTACTCATCACCATCATCATCATCATTTAAGACTGATTATGCCTTTCAGCGTTCAGTCTAGAGCATAGTCCCCCTTATAAAATTCCTCCATAATCCCCTATTCAGTGCTAACATTGGTGCCCCTTCTGATGTTAAGCCTATTACTTCAAAATCATTCTTAACCGAATTCGGGTACGTTCTCCTTGGTCTACCTGACTCCTCCTACCCTCTACTGCTGAAACCATTAGTCTCTTGGGTAACCTTGCTTCTCCCATGCGTGTAACATGACCCCACCATCTAAGCCTGTTCGCCCTGACTGCTACATCTATAGAGTTCATTCATTTCTTTGATTCCCTCATTGTGGACACCCTCCTGCCATTGTTCCCATCTACTAGTACCTGCAATCATCATAGCTACTTTCATATCCGTAACCTCAGCCTTGTTGATAAGGTAACCTGAATCCACCCAGCTTTCGCTCCCATACAACAAAGTTGGTCGAAAGATTGAACAGTGCACAGATAACGTAGTGTTGGTACTGACTTCCTTCTTACAGAAGAGAGTAGATCGTAGCTGAGCGCTCACTGCATTAGCTTTGCTACACCCCGCTTCCAGTTCTTTCACTATGTTGCCATCCTGTGAGAATATGCGTCCTAAGTACTTGAAACCGTCCACCTGTTCTAACTTTGTCCCTCCTGTTTGGCACTCAATCCGTTTATATTTCTTTCCCACTGACATTACTTTCGTTTTGGAGATGCTAATCTTCATACCACAGTCCTTACATTTCTGATCTAGCTCTGAAATATTACTTTGCAAACTTTCAATCGAATCTGCCATCACAACTAAGTCATCCGCACATGCGAGACCTTATTTTGTGTTCACATATCTTAATCTCACCCAGCCAGTCTATTGTTTTCAACATATGATCCATAAATAATATGAACAACAGTGGAGACAAGTTGCAGCCATGTCTTAACCCTGAAACTACTCTGAACCATGAGCTCAATTTACCGTCAACTCTTAACTGCTGCCTGACTATCTATGTAAAGACCTTTAATTGCTTGCAACAGTTTGTCTCTTATTCCATAATCTCGTAGAACAGACAATAACTTGCTGCTAGGAACCCGGTCATATGCCTTTTCTAGATCTATAGAGCATAGATACAAATCCCTGTTCCACTCGTAACACTTCTCCATTATTTGCCGTAAACTAAAGATCTGGTCCTGACAACCTGTAAGAGGCCTGAACGCACACTGATTTTCATCCAATTTGTCCTCAACTAACACTCGCACTTTCCTTTCAACAATACCTGAGAAAATTTTACCCACAACGCTGATTAAAGAGATACCTCTGTAGTTGTTACAATCTTTTCTGTTTCCATGTTTAAAGATTGATGTGATTACTGCTTGCGGCGCGGCGCGTTTCTTTTTACCGCCCTGCCAATGTCCAGCAATGTTCATTTGTCTAGCTAAAAGCTGTAGTAGAAAATACTAGACCACTACTGTCTATTGCAGGTCGCGACATACATAGAATTGTCCGGTAAACTGGATGTGGCTAGTACTGAAATAAAAGTTTTAACTTGGCAATGTTTATTTTCAGGAGTATTTTTACGATAAAGATCACAGTTAATATTGCCAAGCCCGTACTAAGTGTCTACACGATGTAAAGTTCGCAGACACACCACTATCACACACGTAGCCAGTTTATGGTATTTACACCCGTTACCGAAGTTAATAGAGTTCACCGGGTCGTTTAGTTATGAAAATGCTCGCTCAAATGTTGTGCACTCTGCTCTACACGTAATACCTGTTCCAGTCTTAGATCGCGCAACACGCCACGTGGTTTTAACTAACAGTCAAAAGCAATAATTTTGATAATCCGTCCGAAATTCCACACTACTTCCACAATACCGTTCACTTAAATACGCTTCGTACTACTTCGCGAACTCCGTGATTTTATAGTACTTTCGTCGGAGCTGCTTTCAATGAGATGTTACTACACTCCTGGAAGTTGAAATAAGAACACCGTGAATTCATTGTCCCAGGAAGGGGAAACTTTATTGACACATTCCTGGGGTCAGATACATCACATGATCACACTGACAGAACCACAGGCACATAGACACAGGCAACAGAGCATGCACAATGTCGGCACTAGTACAGTGTATATCCACCTTTCGCAGCAATGCAGGCTGCTATTCTCCCATGGAGACGATCGTAGAGATGCTGGATGTAGTCCTGTGGAACGGCTTGCCATGCCATTTCCACCTGGCGCCTCAGTTGGACCAGCGTTCGTGCTGGACGTGCAGACCGCGTGAGACGACGCTTCATCCAGTCCCAAACATGCTCAATGGGTGACAGATCCGGAGATCTTGCTGGCCAGGGTAGTTGACTTACACCTTCTAGAGCACGTTGGGTGGCACGGGATACATGCGGACGTGCATTGTCCTGTTGGAACAGCAAGTTCCCTTGCCGGTCTAGGAATGGTAGAACGATGGGTTCGATGACGGTTTGGATGTACCGTGCACTATTCAGTGTCCCCTCGACGATCACCAGTGGTGTACGGCCAGTGTAGGAGATCGCTCCCCACACCATGATGCCGGGTGTTGGCCCTGTGTGCCTCGGTCGTATGCAGTCCTGATTGTGGCGCTCACCTGCACGGCGCCAAACACGCATACGACCATCATTGGCACCAAGGCAGAAGCGACTCTCATCGCTGAAGACGACACGTCTCCATTCGTCCCTCCATTCACGCCTGTCGCGACACCACTGGAGGCGGGCTGCACGATGTTGGGGCGTGAGCGGAAGACGGCCTAACGGTGTGCGGGACCGTAGCCCAGCTTCATGGAGACGGTTGCGAATGGTCCTCGCCGATACCCCAGGAGCAACAGTGTCCCTAATTTGCTGGGAAGTGGCGGTGCGGTCCCCTACGGCACTGCGTAGGATCCTACGGTCTTGGCGTGCATCCGTGCGTCGCTGCGGTCCGGTCCCAGGTCGACGGGCACGTGCACCTTCCGCCGACCACTGGCGACAACATCGATGTACTGTGGAGACCTCACGCCCCACGTCCACCCGGCCTCCCGCATGCCCACTATACGCCCTCGCTCAAAGTCCGTCAACTGCACATACGGTTCACGTCCACGCTGTCGCGGCATGCTACCAGTGTTAAAGACTGCGATGGAGCTCCGTATGCCACGGCAAACTGGCTGACACTGACGGCGGCGGTGTACAAATGCTGCGCAGCTAGCGCCATTCGACGGCCAACACCGCGGTTCCTGGTGTGTCCGCTGTGCCGTGCGTGTGATCATTGCTTGTACAGCCCTCTCGCAGTGTCCGGAGCAAGTATGGTGGGTCTGACACACCGGTGTCAATGTGTTCTTTTTTCCATTTCCAGGAGTGTAGTTCGAACGCTCAGCCCTGACTGACTTAGACCACACCAAAGGCTTTGTTCCCAGCATAGATCGGCGCGAGCCTGCATTTTTCTGATTGGCTGATATCACAAACAGGAAATCAGGTTGCAGTATTATCCCGCGCTAACGCGCGCTTTACTTCAGTGACCAATCATAGTAAAACATTTCTTTCTATGGCAATTGCTAAATAAATAAATTTAGAAAAGTATCAAATATAAAATTACTCCTTCCGAAATTACCGATTAATTTATGTTCTACTCACGATTTATTAGTACCATAAATTGACTGCACATTTAATTATAGTAAATCCCCTGTATAGTTTAACTGGTACTTCGTGAATAAACAAAACAATTTTCATTTACTTCTGTTCTTCTTCACTCATACAACACTCACACTGCTAATTACTACACATATAAAACAGTTATAATTATGAAAATACATTAAATATTAATCAAACATAACTTCACAACATTGTTTTGACTACGACTGCTAGCACTGTCCGTCAACTGCTGACCTCTGCCGCCTACTAGTACAACTACGTGCAGCTCTGTAACTCAGGTCCATGTCAGCTTGTGACATCTGTCGATGACTCGTGCCTATAACGATATCGTCGTAACAAGTGACAGGAGCGATGCGAAGGCGCTACGCCTCACGCTTTCGGCCAGTCTGATGGAACCTGTCCCGACTCCCACGCCATTTCAGTTATCCTGTGTAGCCATTTAAGACCTGACATTCCACTGAATTTGATGAGTTCCGACTTTTACTTTGCCTGAGATTTCGTACAAATTTCAGAATTATTGTGTGCTGTGTCCCCCTCACGGTTATGAGAAGCAGTTATTTGTAATTTCGCGAAAGACGTCGCAGCTCGTAAATTTACAAAGCCGTCAGACGCAAAGCTGTTTCCCCCTTTGAAGAGGACAGGTAAGCGGTAGAGCGCCACCCGCATGTACCGCCAGACAGACGCGGAGTCCTCAGTTTCGTCGACGTCTAAGTAGCGCTGACTCAGCTACGCGGCTGAAAATTACCGGCCCCGCAGTTACGTCAGGCTGCTGGAACGCTTCTCCAGTCGTCGAAAGCGAAAAGAGCGTTGCGCAAGCCGAGTGCCCCGGGCTGGCTGCGTCCCGCTTTCCGACTGCCAGGACGGAGAGGCTGCGCCGGCATACTAACAGCCTCCCGACGTACCGCCGCGGTCTAAATCACTGGCCGGCGCGAACTGTGAACGCGTGGCGACTCGCATTAATTCATGAAATGGAGATGCAACACTCTATTCAGGTGATGACGGAGACATTCGCATCATATGAACGCATATGAAGACATGTTAAGCAAGTCCATAACTTTTTATGAATAAAACTGTCTAGGTAGCTAAGCTGAAAGCAAGGGGAAACTACGGCCATAATTTTTCCCGAGGGCATCCAACTTTACTGTATGCCTTTGGAGGAAAGAGAGCCACCTTTGTAGAAAAGAGAGCCACTTGTATGAAAGAGCTCAGATGGAAACCCAGTTCTAAGCAAAGAAGGGAAAGCAGAAAGGTGGAAGGAGTATTTAGAGGGTCTATACAAGGATATTACGGATATGGAAGAGGATGCAGATAAAGATGAAATGGGAGATACGATACTGCGTGAAGAGTTTGACAGAGCACTGAAAGACCTGAGTCGAAACAAGGCCCTGGGAGTAGACAACATTCCACTAGAACTACTGACGGCCTTGGGAGAGCCAGTCATGACAAATCTCTACCATCTGGTGAGCAAGATGTATGAGACAGGCGAAATACCCTCAGACTTCAAGAAGAATACAATAATTCCAATCCCAAAGAAAGTAGGTGTTGACAGATGTGAAAATTACCGAACTATCAGTTTAATAAGTCACAGCTGCAAAATACTAACGCGAGTTCTTTACAGACGAATGGAAAAACTGGTAGAAGCCGACCTCGGGGAAGATTAGTTTGGATTCCGTAGAAATACTGGAACATGTGAGACAATATTGACCCTACGACTTATCTTAGAAGAAAGATTAAGCAAAGGCAAACCTACGTTTCTAGCATTTGTAGACATAGAGAAAGCTTTTGACAATGTTGACTGGAATACTCTCTTTCAAATTCTAAAATTGGCAGTGGTAAAATACAGGGAGCGAAAGGCTGTTTACAATTTGTACAGAAAGCACATGGCAGTTATTAGAGTCGAGGGGTATGAAAGGGAAGCAGTGGTTGGGAAGGGAGTGAGACAGGGTTGTAGCCTCTCCCCGATGTTATTCAATCTGTATATTGAGCAAGAAGTAAAGGAAACAAAAGAAAAATTCGGAGTAGGTATTAAAATCCATGGAGAAGAAGTAAAAACTTTGAGGTTCGTCGATGAAATTGTAATTCTGTCAGAGACAGCAAAGGACTTGGAAGAGCAGTTGAACGGAATGGACGTGTCTTGAAAGGAGGGTATAAGATGGACATCAACAAAAGCAAAATGAGGATAATGGAATGTAGTCAAATTAAATCGGGTGATGCTGCGGGAATTAGACTAGGAAATGAATTTTGCTGTTTGGGGAGCAAAATAAATGATGAACGTCGAAGTAGAGAGGATATAAAATGTAGACTGGCAATGGCAAGAAAAACGTTTCTGAAGAAGAGAAATTTGTTAATATCGAGTATAGATTTAAGTGTCAGGAAGTCGTTTCTGAAAGTATTTGTATGGAGTGTAGCCATGTATGGAAGTGAAACATGGACGATAAATAGTTTGGACAAGAAGAGAATAGAAGCTTTCGATATGTGGTGCTGCAGAAGAATTCTGAAGATTAGATGGGTAGATCACATAACAAATGAGGAGGTATTGAACAGAATTGGGGAGACGAGGAGATGGGGTACAACTTGACTAGAAGAAGGGACCAGTTGGTAGGACATGTTCTGAGGCATCAAGGGATCACCAGTTTAGTACTGGAGGGTAGCGTGGAGGTAAAAATTGTAGAGGGAGATCAGGAGATGAATACACTAAGCAGATTCAGAAGGATGTAGGTTGCAGTATGTACTGGAAGATGAAGAAGCTTGCACAGGATAGAGTAGCATGGAGAGCTGCATGAAACCAGTCTCAGGACTGAAGACCACAACAACGACAACAGGTAGCTAAACAAAATGTCTTCATTTATTACGACGTTTTGGCTTCTGCCGTCATCAGATACGAGAAAAACATGAACATGCCAAACAAGATTCAGCGTCAATGTTAAAATCTAGATTTTAATTTTTTAAATTTTACTGAAGACAGAGCGCTCTTAAGTACCTGCATATTGCGAGAACCTGCTTCACTGGAGATTGTAAACTCCTCTTCTTTCCTAATTCCAGCTATTGTCCACAATACGCAAAGTATTTTATGAAAAATTTAAGAGAAGTGGAGGTTGCAACGAACTTTCTAGTTTACTTAGCTTTTCGTCTAGAGTTGGCTCCAGTTGTTCTTGTCTATCGGTCTGATTCTTGAAGCTGAAACTCTCACACTTTAGATCCTCATAATTGGATCGATCTAAATAAAAATGAAGATCGTTGTTGCAGAATTTTTGTTTTTATTAATACATTTTGCCACATTTTAGCGTATCATACAGTCTTTTGAATTTTCACGTTAACAAAGCCGAAATTACACTGTTCGCCCAAAATACAAAAATACGTCCGATTACATCACAGGCATGCTTTTTACCATCTAACTCTGCGGTAACAAGCATATTCCAAAGGGCCTACAATTTTTCTTGACAAATGGATTTATATTAATTTCGATTATTATTGCATAAATAAATCCAGAAATAAACAAAGTAAACAGTACTAGGTTGCGTAGTTAATAATACAAATCTTTACTGTGCCAAATAACCCTTTTTTTGTGGAATCTTATGGGACTTAACTGCTAAGGTCATCAGTCCCTAAGCTTACACACTACTTAACCTAAATTATCCTAAGGACAAACACACACAGCCATGCCCGAGGGAGGACTCGAACCTCCGCCGGGACCAGCCGCACAGTCCAGGACTGCAGCGCCTAAGACCGCTCGGCTAATCTCGCGCGGCTAACCCGTAATTTCAAATGTTTCTAAAAAAAGTATTTTAACTGTACATTCAGAACTAATACGTATCGACTGTAACATCGAAAATAAAGTAACCCTTTCCATAAATTTTAGCATGGAATATTGTTATATTGAGCACAAAATTATATGAAATTTTTCAGAAAATCAGCTGAGATAACACTGACGTGTCCAAAATTCGAAAAATATGACTGGTACCGTCAATTACTCATGAGGAAAAGTAATCCTAGGGGAGGAGTCCCGTTACAAGGTCCATGCAGAATTTCATCTAAGACTTTTGGTTTCCAGTACAAAAGTATGTTTTGAAATGAGCATATTTGTGCCCTCCGATAGACAACTGCATATCTACTCTCTAGCGGTTTCGATTATTACGATCATCTTCAGTGGAGAAAAACAATTTACATCAGTGGATCAACTGTACATATTCGGCATAGATGAGCCAACCAATTGTAGAACGTATATAACTTCATAATAGTCAGTCTTAATACAGTCGCAGGCCGGAGTGGCTGAGCGGTTCTAGGCGCTTCAGTCTGGAACCGCTCTGCTGCTACGGTCGCAGGTTCGAATCCTGCCTCGGGCATAGATGTGTGTGATGTCCTTAGGTTAGTTAGGTTTAAGTAGTTCTAAGTTCTAGGGGACTGATGACCTCAGATGTTAAGTCCCATAGTGCTCAGAGCCATTTGTCTCTTTGAGCGAGGCTCATCTTCAGCATGTTCTCGGCCTTCCAAATACAATTTGTGCTAGCCAAGAACTTGCGCTCTTGATACGAAATGTTCCCCATAGGCCACTGGTCACACTCGCGGATTCCCAGAGTTTAACACAAAACTTGATGGAACAACGTTGCTCTAAATTCCGCTGTTCCATTTTAGTCAAACGCTACGCAACACAACTTCAGTGATGGCGCTCTCGAAAATCATTTGATGGCTGTACGGAGCTGCAACTAGGACTGGCCATCTGGAAGGAATGAACACACCAGTCTAAACAAGTGGAAGAACACACCGTAACTAAATCGCTCACGGTGTCGTCATTCTCATTACTTTTTTCACACGCCTTGTAAAATACCGCCGGCCGCGGTGGTCTCGCGGTTCTAGGCGCTCAGTCCGGAACCGCGCGACTGCTACGGTCGCAGGTTCGAATCCTGCCTCGGGCATGGATGTGTGTGATGTCCTTAGGTTTGTTAGGTTTAAGTAGTTCTAAGTTCTAGGGGACTGATGACCACAGATGTTAAGTCCCATAGTGCTCAGAGCCATTTGTAAAATACCGTTGTTTTAAATATCAATACAATTGCTGTTCTATCGTGAAGAATATTTCGGCTATAGTCAATTATGCGATCACTGAAGCTCCATTTGAAGTTGTGCGAAACATGATCAGGATGTTTTGGATCAGCCGTATGGGCACAGAATACACGAGAATGCGGAAAGACACAATACCACGCAAGAAAGCTGTATCGCGGTTTAATTGCTCGTTATGTTTTGTGCTGAATGCTTAACCAACGGCGGACGAGTGTGTAGCCACAGGAACCGCAAGCTACAAATAACTGCGGACTACTTCTCCCCGCGCTTAATGACGCTCTACAGCCCGTGACGAAGCGGAGTTTATAACTTGTCACGCTCAATAAGGCTCTGATAATACGAAAACTTCAACTTCTTTCCGGATGAGTTGCATGTAGTCGTGAGGTATACAACTGGGACAATGGCACGAGACAGTTTTTCGAAAGAAGTGCGGTGCATTTCTCGACTGTCAGCCCTGTTATTGCCTTCTTTCGGAGAGCGCTGCTATTAACTGCAGGTCATTTGAGAGTAAGGAATGCGAGCAAGTTTTGCTCTTCCTCCCCGGCAGCAGCTTCGCCACATTAATTATTTCGCTGCGGCTCGCCTCGGGACGTCGCGATAAAAAGATTTCCCTGCGAGCGGTAACGACGCCCTCGCTCCGAGCAGGAAGCGGAAGTCAGCCAGGAAGTCTTTGTGCACCCCCTTCTGAACCCCCCTCCCCCGCCCCACCATTCTGCTTTCCTATCCACGCTCAGCTGGCGAGGAGCATCCAATTTCTGGAAATCCCTTTATAATAAGCGCTCCGCTTGAGGTTCCTTTATACACATGCCAAGTATGGAAGCTTTATCATTTATCATAATCACCATTCTTGTAGGCATCTTGCGAGACCGCGTCCTTTCTGCGAGGGGGCGGAGGCGTGGGTGTGGGTCTCCTCTTCCCGGCTTTGACGCAGCGCCTTAGTTGCACTCCACCCGTCTTTATAATATAGCCTACTAGATACGCGGGTTTCCACATTCTTTCTGCTGTTAGCAAGAGATTTCCCTAAATTGCCAATTTTGAAGGGGGCCATATTTCAGTGCGGGGTCTGCCCCTCTTTAAGGTCTTCCTTATCTGCTGCTCCGTCCCGAGAATTCCTACTTCGACATTCAGGGAAGGGATGAAGTCGACTCGCTGGCGGCGGCGGCGGCGGCGGCGAGCGTACGTCTGGGGGCAGGGCAGGCCCCTTTACGACAATAAAAGATAGGCGCCTGTGGGGGCGAGAGATGGATGGCGCGCGCGCGCGTACGAATGCGACGCAATGCATGCAAATTCTGCGTTTCGCCGAGCCTCTGCCCTCCGGCCGGGCTTTTCAGTGCAACTTAAGCGGCAGATGGCCGGGGTCATTCCCGCCGTAAATGCCGCGCGCGCCCCCTCTACCCGGGACACGGTCTTCTCTGCGAGCGAGACGTCTCTGACCCTTTTACAGGACGGCTCTTTGGTTGGAGGTCAGCGGGTATAACTGAAATGATACCTCCATCCGCACGTTCCTTATTCACCTCAAGAATCGCATTCTCCAAGCCGGCCAATTATGTACGCCGTATCTCTAACCGTAGACTCGTTCCTTTGCTGAATTTTCTTCCGCCGAAATCGAACTTCGTAATTTACATTACGTGGTCTAAGTATGTACAACAATTATTTCGCACTGCACTGTAGTTCCTTCTCTAGATTGTCGCACAGATGACAAAATGGTAGATATCGAAATAGACGACAGAGGGATAGAGAAATGATTAAAATCGCTCAAAAGAGGAAAGGCCGCTGGACCTGATGGGATACCAGTTCGATTTTACACAGAGTACGCGAAGGAACTTGCCCCCCTTCTTGCAGCGGTGTACCGTACGTCTCTAGAAGAGCGTAGCGTTCCAAAGGATTGGAAAAGGGCACAGGTCATCCCCGTTTTCAAGAAGGGACGTCGAACAGATGTTCAGAACTATAGACCTATATCTCTAACGTCTATCAGTTGTAGAATTTTGAACACGTAATATGTTCAAGTATAATGACTTTTCTGGAGACAAGAGATCTACTCTGTAGGAATCAGCATGGGTTTCGAAGAAGACGATCGTGTGAAACCCAGCTCGCGCTATTCGTCCACGAGACTCAGAGGGCCATAGACACGGGTTCCCAGGTAGATGCCGTGTTTCTTGACTTCCGCAAGGCGTTTAATACAGTTCCCCACAGTCGTTTAATGAACAAAGTAAGAGCATATGGACTATCAGACCAATTGCGTGATTGGACTGAAGAGTTCCTAGATAACAGAATGCAGCACGTCATTCTCAATGGAGAGAAGTCTTTCGAAGTAAGAGTGATTTCGGGTGTGCCGCAGGGGAGTGTCGTAGGACCGTTGCTATTCACAATATACATAAATGACCTTGTGGGTAACATCGGAAGTTCACTGAGGCTTTTTGGAGATGATGCTGTGGTATATCGAGAGGTTGTAACAATGGAAAATTGTACTGAAATGCAGGAGGATCTGCAGCGAATTTACGCATGGTGCAGGGAATGGCAATTGAACTCAATGTAGACAAGTGTAATGTGCTGCGAATACATAGAAAGAAAGATCCCTTATCATTTAGCTACAATATAGCAGGTCAGCAAATGGAAGCAGTTAATTCCATAAATTATCTGGGAGTACGCATTAGGAGTGATTTAAAATGGAATGATCATATAAAGTTGATCGTCGGTAGGGCAGTTGCCAGACTGAGATTCATTGGAAGAATCCTAAGGAAATGCAATCCGAAAACAAAGGAAGTAGGTTACAGTACGCTTGTTCGCCCACTGCTTGAATACTGCTCAGCAGTGTGGGATCCGTACCAGATATGGTTGATAGAAGAGGTAGAGAAGATCCAACGGAGAGCAGCGCGCTTCGTTACAGGATCATTTAGTAATCGCGAAAGCGTTACGGAGATGGCAGATAACTCCAGTGGAAGACTCTGCAGGAGAGACGTTCAGTAGCTCGGTACGGGCTTTTGTTGAAGTTTCGAGAACTTACCTTCACCGAGGAGTCGAACAGTACATTGCTCCCTCCTACGTATATCTCGCGAAGAGACCATGAGGATAAAACCTGAGATATTAGAGCCCACACAGAAGCATACCGACAATCCTTGTTTCCACGAACAATACGAGACTGGAATAGAAGGGAGAACCGATAGAGGTACTCAAGGTACCCTCCGTCACACACGGTCAGGTGGCTTGCGGAGTATGGACGTAAATGTAGAACATCAACATTTTTTAATACAACACATTCGGAGCTTGTAATATTTCTGATACGCTGCGTAAGATAGAATTTTTCTGTCTTACTTACTGAGATGGATTTTACACTGAGGGGACAAAAGTCATGGGATAAGCAATGTGCACATATACAGATGGCAGTAGCATCGTGTGCACAAGGTATAAACCGTCAGTGCTTTGGCGGAGCTGCCATTTGCACTCCGTACCCAAAGAGTGGAAAGTTGCAGAGGTCACACCAATATTCGAGAATGGTAGTAGGAGTAATCCACTACGTTACAAGCCCATATGGTTAACACCGGTATGCAGCAGGATTTTGGAGCATATATTCTGTTCGAACATTATGAATTACTGCGAAGAAAATAGTCTACTGACACGCAGTCAACAGGGATTTGGAAAACATCGCTCTTTTGAAACACAACTAGCTCTTTACCTTCATCAAGTGTTGAGTGCTATTGACAAGCGATTTCAAATGGATTCCGTATTTCTGGATTTCCAGTTTCCAGAAGGCTTTTGACACTGTACCATACAAGCGGCTTGTAGTGAAATTGCGTACTTATGGAATATCGCTCAGTTATGTGACTGGATTTGTGATTTCCTGTCAGAGAGGTTACTGTTCGTAGTAACTGACGGATAGTCATCGGGTAAGACAGAAATGATTTCTGGCGTTTCCTAAGGTAGTGTTATAGCCTCTTTGCTGTTGCTTATCTATAAAACGATTTGGGAGACAATCTGAGCAGCCGTCTTATGCTGTTTGCTGATGACGCTCTCACTTTATCGACTAGTAAAGTCATCAGAAGATCAAAACAAGTTTGCAGAACGATTTAGAAAAGATATCTGTTTGGTGCGAAAATTGGCAATTGACCTTAAATAAGGGAAAAGTGTGAGGTCGTCCACATGAGTGCTAAAAGGAATCCGTTAAAATTCCGTTACACGATAAATTAAACACATCTAAAGACCGTAAATTCAGCTAAATACCTAGGAATTACAATTTCGAACAACTTAAATTGGAGGGAACACTCAGAAAATATTGTGTGGAAGGCTAACAAAACACTGTGTTTTCTACATCTACATTTACGTCCATACTCCGCAAGCCACCTGACGGTGTGTGGCGGAGGGTACCCTGAGTACCTCTATCAGTTCTCCCTTCTATTCCAGTCTCGTATTGTTCGTTGAAAGGATTGTCGGTATGCTTCTGTGTGGGCTCTAACATCTCTGATTTTATCCTCATGGTCTCTTCGCGAGATATACGTAGGAGGGAGCAATATACTGCTTGACTCCTCGGTGAACGTATGTTCTCGAAACTTCAAAAAAACCCCGTACCGAGCTACTGAGCGTCTCTCCTGTAGAGTCTTCCACTGGAGTTTATCTATCATCTCCGTAACGCTTTCGCGATTACTAAATGATCCTGTAACGAAGCGCGCTGCTCTCCGTTGGACCTTCTGTATCTCATCTATCAACCCTATCTGGTACGGATCCTACACTGGTGAGCAGTATTCAAGCAGTGGGCGAACAAGCGTACTGTAACCTACTTCCTTTGTTTTCGGATTGCATTTCCTTAGGATTCTTCCAATGAATCTCAGTCTGGCATCTGCTTTACCAACGATCAACTTTATATGATCATTCCATTTTAAATCACTCCTAATGCACACCCGGCATCATGGTGTGGGGAGCGATCTCCTACACTGGCCGTACACCACTGGTGATCGTCGAGGGGACACTGAATAGTGCACGGTACATCCAAACCATCATCGAACCCATCGTTCTACCATTCCTAGACCAGCAAGGGAACTTGCTGTTCCAACAGGACAATGCACGTCCGCATGTATCCCGTGCCACCCAACGTGCTCTAGAAGGTGTAAGTCAACTACCCTGGCCAGCAAGATCT
Organism: Schistocerca nitens; assembly: GCF_023898315.1. NCBI lineage: Eukaryota > Metazoa > Arthropoda > Insecta > Orthoptera > Acrididae > Schistocerca > Schistocerca nitens. The sequence goes on from NC_064619.1 coordinate 20,294,391, forward strand.
CCGGATCTGTCCCCCATTGAGCATGTTTGGGACTGGATGAAGCGTCGTCTCACGCGGTCTGCACGTCCAGCACGAACGCTGGTCCAACTGAGGCGCCAGGTGGAAATGGCATGGCAAGCCGTTCCACAGGACTACATCCAGCATCTCTACGATCGTCTCCATGGGAGAATAGCAGCCTGCATTGCTGCGAAAGGTGGATATACACTGTACTAGTGCCGACATTGTGCATGCTCTGTTGCCTGTGTCTATGTGCCTGTGGTTCTGTCAGTGTGATCATGTGATGTATCTGACCCCAGGAATGTGTCAATAAAGTTTCCCCTTCCTGGGACAATGAATTCACGGTGTTCTTATTTCAATTTCCAGGAGTGTAGTAGCCTCGACTGGCGTTTCATGAATCGGCAGGTGTCACGGTGGGAACATAACTGTCTCGCAAACGAGTACACTTCTGCGGCAGTCTGAACTGCAAGAAAGGAAACTGTATGGAAGTAGGTGCCATTGCAGGAAAGCCGGCCGTAGTGGCCGAGTGGTTCTAGGCGCTACAGTCCGGAACCGTGCGACCGCTACGGTCGCAGGTTCGAATCCTGCCTCGGGCATGGGTGTGTGTGATGTCCTTAGGTTAGTTAGGTTTAATTAGTTCTAAGTTCTAGGGGACTGATGACCTCAGAAGTTAAATCCTATAGTGCTCAGAGCCATTTGCACCATTTTTGAGCCATTGCGGGAAAGCGACGAACATCGCGAGATCGCTTTGGTTTGAGATAAGAGCTCGGGGCTGCTCCTAGTTCGTGGGACGCGGTGTTGCTGTACGAAACATCTGATAGCTTTGGTTTGAGATAAGAGCTCGGGGCTGCTCCTAGTTCGAGGGACGAGGTGTTGCTGTACGAAACATCTGAGCACACAAAGCAGCATTGGTCAAACCGACCAAGTTTTATCAGTGATTACGCGCGGCACTTTCACACGTGCCAGTTATTTAATTAGGCGTTTTCCGCGCCATTCCTGCTTCACACAGCTTCATAACCCAAAAGATTGAACGATTGACATTACGAGGTGCGGCTAGAAAAAAACCGGACTGATGCTGGAAAAAAACATTTATTTACAATTTCATGTTATCTCCTTCAATGTACTCTCCTCCTCGGTCTCTACACCGCTCCATACGAATTTTCCACTGTTCATAGCAATGCTGCAGATCATTTTCGGCAAGTCCATACATTATTTCCGTCGCTTTTTCTTTTACTGCTTCAACAGTCTCAAATCTAGTTCCTTTCAAAGCTGACTTGACTTTAGGGAAAAGAAAAAAGTCACAGGGGGCCAAATCAGGTGAGTAGGGTGGATGATCTAAGATGGGAATGTTGTGTTTTGCCAAAAACGTCTTCACTGACAACGCACTGTGAGCTGGGGCATTGTCTTGGTGAAGGATCCATGACTTTTTCTCCACAAATCGGTCCGTTTTCTCCGTACTCGCTCACGTAGGGTAGCCAGGACGCTAATGTAGTAATGCTGATTCACTGTTTGTCCCTCTGGAACCCAATCAATGTGCACAATCCCTTTGATGTCAAAAAAAAAAAAAACAATCATCATTGCCTTGAATTTCGATTTTGACATTCGTGCTTTTTTTGTCGTGGAGAACCAGGAGTTTTCCAATGCATCGATTGGCGTTTAGTTTCGGGATCGTAAGTAAAAAACCACGATTCATCGCAAGTAATAACATTTTGTAAGAAGGTGGGATCACTTTCAATGTTTTCCAGGATGTCAGAACAAATCATTCTTCGGCGTTCCTTCTGTTCAATTGTGAGACACTTTGGAACCATTTTTGAACACACTTTGTTCATGTTGAAACTTTCATGAAGAATCTGCCTAACACTTTCCTTGTCAACTCCTGTTAACTCAGACACTGCTCTGATTGTTAAACGGCGATCTTGTGGAACAAGTTTACCGATTTTTTCAATGTTTGCATCAGTTTTTGCTGACAATGGTCTGCCAGTGCGAGTGTCATCACTGGTGTCTTCGCGGCCATCTTTAAATCGTTTAAACCACTCAAACACTTGTGTTCGCGATAAACAATCATCGCCGTACACTTGTTGTAACATTACAAACGTTTCACTTGCAGATTTTCCTAGTTTGAAACAAAATTTGATGTTAACACGCTGTTCTTTCTGTACACTCAACATTTTCCGACGCACAGACAAAACGTCAACTACTTAAAACAGACGCCACGGGCAGACTGAGTGCAGGAGGCAGATGAAACTCGAGCAGTAGGCGGAGCGAGAGTCACGTGACAGGCCACGCGACTTTCAGCCTTATTGCATTCGTTTTATTGTTTCACCAGTACTAGTCCGGTTTTTTTCTAGCCACACCTCGTATGACATGTGTACTACAGGTTGAACAGAAAGTCTTTATTTCTAATGTACTGTGCTAGATACAGTCATGCGATTGGATGCAAATGGTAGATTAACTAATGAAGTTTCTACATATAAAGGCTGTAACTTTACGTTGCACCTCATTTACTGGAATGTCAACCATGGGCAGTGTTACCACAAGATGGTGCACCGCCACCCTGGGGATTATTTTTTCATCAGTTTTTGGACGAAACCTTCCTGCATCTTTAGAAATTTTATTTTTGTGGGGGTCTGCAGCCTCAAGGTGTTTTGACAATGAAAACATGGTCCAAGTACGCTGCATTCTGTTTATTATCTGTACCACTGGTCAGTGTCAGACTTGTGTTATTTTCAAGCGCGTATCTTAAGCATCCAGCTTATTTCCACACAGATGTAGACGAGGTCCGACATCATGGCCACCACGTTCACCGGACATTACCGCTGTTGAAGTGTTTTCGAGGGGTTAAAATAAGGACGAAGCGTTCAGTTCACCAGTTCATGATGTGCAAACTCTGACAACGTAGATACGAGATGCTGTAGAGGTACTGACGGAAGAGACGCAGCCAAAGACATACAGGGAAACTAAGTATTGTATAGACGTTCTATGGGCAATAAACGCAGCTCTTGTGGAAAAAAATTTATGAGCTAAGCTAACATTGGCAACAAAACATTCTGTAAACAGGAAAAGACTTTATGCTTCCTCAGTATTTTCCAAAGAATATTTCTGCAGCATTGGGAAGTCAGTTGAAGTCTTGTTACGCTTTGCCATCACATCTTGTATACTCTTCTTCTACTTCGTCCTCTTCTTGGTTTTGCATCTGTGCAGGAGTGAAAATGCCAGGAAACCAACGTCACTGCGCTACCCGAAGGTAGGTGCTCGACCCAAATACGGGTAAATGGACCCCGAAAGAGAAAAATCCTCGATGTGCGCGTGAATCTGCAGAGTGTACAAACTGACACGGAGAAACGCACAAATGGGACCAGCCCGAATAACCAAAACATCTAGCACAAGGAACCAAGAGCACGGCTAAGTCGACAGCTAAAGAACTGACTGGTCTGGCCTAACGCCGCTGACAAGTGAACACCTGAGTCAGCAGTTCTGCCCATACAAGGCTCCGCTAGCTCACCTGCGTCCATATGTATGTCCGGTGGTGCGACTACTAGCCTTCTTCTTCTTCTTCTTCTTCTTCTACTCCTTCTGTTATGACCTCTGTAGAACTACTACTAGCCCTTTAGTGGGTTGCTTTTTATTCTTCTCCTCCCGGAATTTCTTCATCGTCTTTCTTTTGCTATACTTTCCGTTTTTCTTTTGTTCTAGTTTCCCTTTTTCTTTCGTTCATTATTTATTTATTTATTTATTTATTTGAGATCTTTAGTATCCTCTTTTCTGCTGCACTGGTGACAGTCTGTCCTTTTCTGTCTTTTATCTCTGCCATATTGGTCAGTGCGCACTTGCTGCTGCAATTTCCTTTCCCTTCCACCATGACCCCAAATCAGACCAGGGCCTTCCTGAGTCCAGCAACCCACTTGATTTCTACCCTTCCTCCCGGTTGTTTCTCATACTCTTTTCGTCAATTTACCCACATTCAACCTCATCAAATGTCCCACAAATCTTAGTCTTTTCGTTCTGATTTCTCCTGACAATGGCTCCATCCTTCAATACATTTTTCCCCCTTCGGTGTTTTCATACACCTCTCAATATTTCTTTCAAGGCCCAGTATCTCTCTCAGTATTTTTGTCAGTTCTTTCCCCAGTTGTTCTTTTATGTTTTATAGAGTTTTCGTCTCAGCCGTCCACAGTACTGTAATCGTAACTGTTTTCTTTTAGTGTTTGATCTCTGAGTCAGGACATATACTTTTTCTTGTATATATACACATTCTTAAATAGTCTCAAACGAAGGACATTCAGTTCGTTTATTAAATATTAAATAATAATGTTGCATCATGTCAACGCGCTGTTGTCAATTTATTAAATGTTGCACTGTGTGGTTGTGAATATATTTAAGGGAAACAAAACATTATGAGGTGTGTGAGATAAGTAATGAAACTGAGACCCTGCGAGTGATTGGCAGCTCAGTGTTGTTCTACTTGTGTAGACCGGTGTGTCCATTCCTTCCAGGTGCTCAGTCCGAGTTTAAGGTCCGTCTGCAATCATGTGATTTTTGAGAGCACCACCAGTCAAGCTGTGTTTCTGCTGCGTGTGACAAAAATGCAACAGCGGAATTTTCAGCAACGTTATGCAATCACGTTTATTAAACTTAGTGAAACCGCCAGTGTAACATTTGAAAAGTTGAAACAGCCCTATGGGCTGAACACAAGATCTTCATTAGTACAAATCATTTTTGGAAGGCCGAGAACACGACGAGGATGGACCTCGCTCAGGGAGACCTGTAACTTCAAAAACTAACAAGAATGTCGAATGTGTGCTTGCCCTTGTGAGATCAGACCAACGTTTAACAGTATGATGAGTGATCTGTTAAACACTTCCACCGTACATCAAATTTTGACCGAAGTTTTACACATGCCAAAGATTTGGCCAAACTGGTGCCAGAAAACCTCGCAACTGAGAAGGAGGGCAATGGAAGGAACGTGTACATTGATTTTATCGAGACGATTGCTAGTGACCAGGAATGGTTCAGTCGTGTGATCACTTGTGATGAATCCTGAATTTTTGAGTGCGAACAGGCACCACAACATAAATGTATGTAAATCATTGCTCGCAGCATCACATGTTTCCAGCAAGAGGTCCAATGATGAGCGCATCCGCAATGAAGGTAACATCATTTCCTGCCAAGGCGCATGTATCTGTGTTGTCTGTTCTTTCAACACGTCCGTAAAACAGACACAGCACATATAAGTATATGCGTGGTGACTGAAGGTATCGTTACATGCCCTAAAGGCGCAAATACTTGTATCTTCTTTCGACCTCTTGCAGAAGTCGGGAGAGGCTGCGAGTATAGAGGATAAAGGACAGAGGACATTTCGCATGTTGATGTGTGACGTATGCGAATTTGGGTTGGACGGGAGGCGTGGTTAATGTGACTGCTGGGCATAAGTGGGAAACCCGGGTTCAAGTCCTCCTCCAGCATAAATTTTCACTTGTCGCCATTGGATTTATTTCAATGCCCGACTGCAGTTAATGGAAGTTCTCTTTCGTCACATATATACATATTTAACACAGTCAAGTGTAAATCAGCATACGTAAATTGAAAAAATAGTAGTTTAAGACAATCATGCAAATGGTCATCATATTACCGTCTTTTGCGGCCGCAAGGAGATCCTGCAACAACGGGACCAACGACAACAGAAGAGAATCGTTGAACTTGACAGAAGTGCAACCATTCCGCAAATTGCTGCAGATTTCAATGCTGGGCCATCAACAAGTGTCATGACTGCAAGACATAAAGCATTACGCCTCACCTGGGCCCGTCAGTACCTAAATTGGACTGCTGATGACTGGAAACATGTTGCCCGGTCGGACGAGTCTCGTTTCAAATTGTATCGAGCGGATGGACGTGTACGGACATGGTACACTGTAGATTCCGTGGGGCTAGAGCCTCCAGTCGGGTAGACCGTTCGCCTGGTGCAAGTCTTTTGAGTTGACTACACTGCGACGACTTGCGTGTCGGTGGGGATGAAATGACGATCATAAGGACCTGGATAAACTGAAAGAACCAGAGGTTGTAGAGAGTTTCAGGGAGAGCATAATGGAACAATTGACAGGAATGGGGGAAAGAAATACAGTAGAAGAAGAATGGATAGCTCTGAGGGATGAAGTAGTGAAGGCAGCAAAGGATCAAGTAGGTAAAAAGACGAGGGCTAATAGAAATCCTTGGGTAACAGAAGAAATATTGAATTTAATTGATGAAAGGAGAAAATATAAAAATGCAGTAAATGAAGCAGGCAAAAGGGAATACAAACGTCTCAAAAATGAGATCGACAGAAAGTGCAAAATGGCTAAGCAGGGATGGCTAGAGGACAAATTTAAGGATCTAGAGGCTTGTCTCACTAGGGGTAAGATAGATACTGCCTATAGGAAAATTAAAGAGACCTTTGGAGAGAAGAGAACCACTTGTATGAATATCAAGAGCTCAGATGGAAACCCAGTTCTAAGCAAAGAAGGGAAGGCAGAAAGGTGGAAGGAGTATATAGAGGGTTTATACAAGGGTGATGTACTTGAGGACAATATTATGTAAATGGAAGAGGATGTAGATGAAGACGAAATGGGAGATAAGATACTGCGTGAAGAGTTTGACAGAGCGCTGAAAGACCTGAGTCGAAACCAGGCCCCGGGAGTAGACAACATTCCATTAGAACTACTGATGGCCTTGGTAGAGCCAGTCATGACAAAACTCTACCATCTGGTGAGCAAGATGTATGAGACAGGCGAAATACGCACAGACTTCAAGAAGAATATAATAATTCCAATACCAAAGAAAGCAGGTGTTGACAGATGTGAAAATTACCGAACTATCAGTTTAATAAGTCACAGCTGCAAAATACTAACGCGAATTCTTTACAGACGAATGGAAAAACTGGTAGAAGCGGACCTCGGGGAAGATCAGTTTGGATTCCTTAGAAATGTTGGAACACGTGAGGCAATACTAACCTTACGACTTATCTTAGAAGAAAGATTAAGAAAAGGCAAACCTACGTTTCTAGCATTTGTAGACTTAGAGAAAGCTTTTGACAACGTTAACTGGAATACTCTCTTTCAAATTCTGAAGGTGGCAGGGGTAAAATACAGGGAGCGAAAGGCTATTTACAATTTGTACAGAAACCAGATGGCAGTTATAAGAGTCGAGGGGCATGAAAGGGAAGCAGTGTTTGGGAAAGGAGTGAGACAGGGTTGTAGCCTCTCCCCGATGCTATTCCATCTGTATATTGAGCAAGCAGTAAAGGACACAAAAGAAAAATTCGGAGTAGGTATTAAAATTCATGGAGAAGAAGTAAAAACTTTGAGGTTCGCCGATGAAATTGTAATTCTGTCAGAGACAGCAAAGGACTTGGAAGAGCAGTTGAACGGAATGGACAGTGTCTTGAAAGGAGGATATAAGATGAACATCAACAATAACAAAACGAGGATAATGGAATGTAGTCAAATTAAATCGGGTGATGCTGAGGGGATTAGATTAGGAAATGAGACACTTAAAGTAGTAAAGGAGTTTTGCTATTTAGGGAGTAAAATAACTGATGATGGTCGAAGTAGAGATGATATAAAATGTAGACTGGCAATGGCAAGGAAATCGTTTCTGAAGAAGAGAAATTTGTTAACATCGAGTATAGATTTAAGTGTCAGGAAGTCGTTTCTGAAAGTATTTGTATGGAGTGTAGCCATGTATGGAAGTACAGAAGAATGCTGAAGGTAAGGTGGGTAGATCACGTAACTAATGAGGAGGTACTGAATAGGATTGGGGAGAAGAGAAGTTTGTGGCACAACTTGACTAGAAGAAGGGATCGGTTGGTAGGACATGTTTTGAGGCATCGAGGGATCACAAATTTAGCATTGGAGGGTAGCGTGGAGGGTAAAAATCGTAGAGGGAGACCAAGAGATCAATACACTAAGCAGATTCAGAAGGATGTAGGTTGCAGTAGGTACTGGGAGATGAAGAAGCTTGCACAGAATAGAGTAGCATGGAGAGCTGCATCAAACCAGTCTCAGGACTGAAGACCACAACAACAACAACAAGGACAGCGGAAGTGCTTAAACTCAGAAGAGTGTTCCTGGAGCCACACTGTAGCAATTCTGGACCTATGGGGTGTCGCATTGTCCTGCTGGAATTACCCGAGTCCGTCGGAATGCACAATAGACATGAATCGATGCACGTGGTCAGACAAGATGCTTACGTACGTGTCACTTGTCAGAGTCGTATCTAGACGTATCATGGGTCCCATGTCACTCCAACTGCACACGCCCCACACCAATACATAGCCTCCACCAGCATGAACAGTCCCCAGTTGACATGCAGGGTCCATGGATTCATGGACGGGTTGATGACTGCAAACATGTTGCCTGCTCGGACGAGTCTCGTTTCAAATTGTATCGAGCGGATGGACGTGCACGGGTCATGTCTATTGTGCATTCCGACGGACTTGGGTAATTCCAGCAGGACAATGCGACACCCCATAGGTCCAGAATTGCTACAGAGTGGCTCCAGGAACACTCTTCTGAGTTTAAGCACTTCCGCTGGCCACCAAACTCCCCAGACATGAACATCATTGAGCATATCTGAGGTGCCTTGCAACGTGCTGTTCAGATCTCCCACACCTCTCACTCTTATGGCTTTATGGATTCATGGTGTCAGTTCCATGCAGTATTACTTCAAACATTAGTCGAGTCCATGTCACGTCGTGCTGGTGCACTTCCGCGTGCTCACGGCGGCACAACACGATATTAGGCAGGTGTACCAGTTTCATTGGCTCTTCAGTATAGGTAATTCATTATGCAAATTCTTCTTTTGAATGACTTTATGTTAATAACCACAAATGGGGCGTAAGCCAGTGATGCAGAGAGCGTGGAGGGGCAGGTTAGGTACAGTTAGAATCGGACTTTAAGATCGGGCCGTTACTTTATTGTCTGAGAATATTCTTCTGGAATGTATAGTATGTTATACAATAACAAGGAACAAAAGAATGTTTCCTAAGTCAACAAACTTTCCGAATCGTACGAACGTCACCCGCTTCACTTTTCTGGAACTAACAGTATTCAATAAAAATAGAACAAAATAAATAAAAAATAAAAAGCCTAAGATGTCAAGTGAATGTACGAAAATAATATCAGTAATGAATGGAGAATGTGTTTTACTACATTCTATTAATGTGCAGATATGCAACTGATTACCACGCCATCTGAAAAGCTGTGTTGTGCTGAAAAACTGGTTGTGTGTATATGCCAGTAAGCAGTAAAGAAAGGGACTTTCGTAAAAGAAAAACATACGACAGGAGTTCAAAGAAGCGATAGATACATTCGGAAAACGTCAACTAGGGCGTACTAGGCACAGAAAATGAAAACTGAACTGTTTTATGTTAAGTCGACACTCGGAAGGAAATGGATGGAGATAATCAATGATATGTCCTAGGCTAACTACGCTTATAATAGCACAAAGATAGATTAAAAAAGGGAGCTGCTAATGTATCGAATACTTGTGCGAATGCTTAATACGATGCAAAACAGGATTACGGCTGACAGAAAGATCAATTGCTGTAGCAGGATGAATTATAGGCTACCTGTGCGAGGTAGGCTGGTAGCTGCATTTGGTAGACGTTAAAGGTCGACAGACAGACGTCGCCGCGAGCAACATTTCACAATAGGCTCGGCGCAGACCTCACGCATCTGCTTCCGTGGTGAAAGTAAATGCGGCAGCCGCTTCTATATACGCCGCATGCGGAGACAGTTGTCCAGGTAGCTCCGAGACAAGTGCTCTCAGAGCCACCAGCTGACAGACAGCGTTAGGCCGGATCACAGCTGTCAAATTAGGACAACACAATCTGGTCATTAGTTCGTCACGAGTCATTGCCTCTGGGCCTTAAACTCTCTCATACATGCTACTTCTGGCACATAAATACTGCACAAGTGCGGCTACGGTGTTCATATCCACACGATTTCAAACCGAGAAAAAGTTTTGGATTTGTAATATGAGAAAAATGAGTTCAAAAGTGTGTCGGTGTCTGACAGGTTACATAAAAAAAATGGCTGGGTGTTTTGCCGAAAGGCACCCAGTCCATCTACGTTTTGTTCAAAGGTGCTGCTAATCTACAGGGTGTTTCAAAAAGATTGGTCCGATTTCAGAATCACGATAAAAATTTGAGATGTTCTTTAATTTATTCATCGAAACTAAAAACTTAACAGCAGTTTTAAGTGGCGGGTCGTTGCCTGTAGGGGCCTCTTGGTGCAGCTATCTCGCTCGCCCATTACCCAGCGTGCATAGAGTAACGATGGCGACAGCACATCAGCAAAAGTCATTCCGTGTTCTTTGTTCCATCAGCAGCCAATTTTGTTACATCAGTGCCGCATGGATTTCATCATGGATATACCACTGCATCGGCCGTAAGGCTGCGGTCACGGTGGCAACCCTGTCGGTTTATTACTTTACGCCACAGCATCATCAGTAAACAACCGGAGACTGCTGCGCACCCTGTCCGCCAAATCATTTATGTACACAGAGAACAACAGTGGACATACCACAGTTCCCTGGGGCACTTCTAATGACACCCCTGTCTCAGATGAACACTCGCCGTCGAGGGCAGCATACCGGATTCTATAAATTAAAAGTCTTCGAGCGACTCATATATCAGTGAAACTATTCCATATGCTCGTACCTTCATTAACAAATGGCTCTGAGAACTATGGGACTTAACATCTATGGTCATCAGTCCCCTAGAACTTAGAACTACTTAAACCTAACTAACCTAAGGACATCACACAACACCCAGTCATCACGAGGCAGAGAAACCTTCATTAACAGCCAGCACTGAGGCACCGCGTCTGCTTTCCGGAAATCTAGAATCCGCCTGTTGCGCTTCATCCATTGTTCGCAGTATATCATGTGAGAAAAGGGTAAGCTGAGTTTTGCGCGAGCGATGCTCTAAGACCGTGATGATTCGTAGACATAATCTTCGTACTCTCAAGAAAAGTTATTATTTTCGAACTGAGAAATCGAAGTTAGGGGTATTAGTCTGTAATCTTGCGGGGCCGTTCTTCTACATCTACATGATTACTCTGCAATTCACATTTAAGTGCTTGGCAGAGAGTTCATCGAACCACAATCATACTATCTCTCTACCATTCCACTCCCGAACAGCGCGCGGTAAAAACGAACACCTAAACCTTTCTGTTCGAGCTCTGATTTCTCTTATTTTATTTTAATGATAATTCCTACCTATGTAGGTTGGGCTCAACAAAATATTTTCGCATTCGGAAGAGAGAGTTGGTGACTGAAATTTCGCAAATAGATCTCGCCGCGACGAAAAACGTCTTTGCTTTAATGACTTCCATCCCAACTCGCGTATCATATCTGCCACACCCTCTCCCCTATTACGTGATAATACTAAACGAGCTGCCACTTTTTGCACCCTTTCGATGTCGTCCGTCAATCCCACCTGGTAAGGATCCCACACCGCGCAGCGATATTCTAACAGAGGACGAACGAGTGTAGTGTAAGCTGTATCTTTAGTGGACTTGTTGCATCTTCTAAGTATCCTGCCAATGAAGCGCAACCTTTGGCTCGCCTTCCCCACAATATTACCTATGTGGTCTTTCCAACTGAAGTTGTTCGTAATTTTTACACCCAGGTACGTAGTTGAATTGACAGCCTTGAGAATTGTACTATTTATCAAGTAATCGAATTCCAACGGATTTCTATTGGAACTCATGTGGATCACCTCATACTTTTCGTTATTTAGCGTCAACTGCCACCTGCCACACCATACAGCAATCTTTTCTAAATCGCTTTGCAACTGATACTGGTCTTCGGATGACCTTACTAGACGGTAAATTACAGCATCATCTGCAAACAACCTAAGAGAACTGCTCAGATTGTCACACAGGTCATTTATATAGATCAGGAACAGCAGAGGTCCCAGGACGCTTCCCTGGGGAACACCTGATATCACTTCAGTTTTACTCGATGATTTGCCGTCTATTACTACGAACTGCGACCTTCCTGACAGGAAATCACGAATCCAGTCGCACAACTGAGACGATACCCCATAGGCCTGCAGCTTGATTAGAAGTCGCTTGTGAGGAACGGTGTCAAAAGCTTTCCGGAAATCTAGAAATACGGAATCAACTTGAGATCCCCTGTCGATAGCGGCCATTACTTCGTGCGAATGAAGAGCTAGCTGCGTTGCACAAGAACGATGTTTTCTGAAACCATGCTGATTACGTATCAATAGATCGTTCCCTTCGAGGTGATTCATAACGTTTGAATATAGTATATGCTCCAAAACCCTACTGCAAACCGACGTCAATGATACAGGCCCGTAGTTCGATGGATTACTCCTACTACCCTTCTTAAATACTGGTGCGACCTGCGCAATTTTCCAATCTGTATGTACAGATCTATCAGTGAGCGAGCGGTTGTATACGATTGCTAAGTAGGGAGCTATTGTTTTAACCTAATCTGAAAGGAACCTAATCGGTATACAATGTGGACCTGAAGAATTGCCCGTATCAAGCGTTTTGAGTTGCTTCGCAACCCCTAAGGTATCTACTTCTAAGAAACTCATGATAGCAGCTGTTCGTGTTCCAAATTCTGGAATATTCCATCGTCTTCCCTGGTGAAGGAATTTCGGAAAACTTCTTAAACATAGGAGTCACCTACACTTTTATCCTGTCTCTTGGGACTTTGCGCTGGACGAGAGATTCTCTATAAGTAAGGTAAGGGGCTAATGCGGTAGAGAACTCTTTGTTTTTTGTCGGAGGACTTCGGCTTCAACCCCTGTAACAAAGTGATGACTGTATAGCCCTTACTAAGGCAAACTTACATGGATGAGCGCAGAAATGTGCCGCACAGTAGCAGCAGTTATTCATATCCTCTAGTGCAAGATAAGATACCATGAGAGGAAGCAACCGCACTGAGAGTGAAATTCTACCGACCTTTCAAACCTTGACTGGCCGATGACAGAGCGAGATGGGATGTTTTAACCAATAATATTCACTTGTATCAATCGTATAACCGCGGCTGCTGGTACGAGTAGGATGTGGAGCGCGGCCTGGGGCTGTTTGCCAGCCGAATCCGGCAACAGAAGGTGCGTAGCCGGACGGGTCGGGTCGGCCAGGGACTGCGTCTCCCGATGCGTATCAGGCCGAGCGGAGAACACGTCCCGGCGCCTCCCCCTCAATTTACGGCGATTACCTGTGAAGTCATTAATAGGCGAGCGCTTTTTCCCGGCCGGCCGGGCCCTGTAATCGGGTTGTTTTTGTGCGCCAGGTGTCGACGTGCTCTACTGGCTCCAAATAGCCGCGGGACACCGCAAACCGCCGCAGCGGGCCGCCGGGAACCACCGGCACGGGCTGACCTTCGAATCACCGAGCGGGCCCGCAGTCGCCACCACGCCACGCCACCGCAGTACTCTGTTCATGGGTTCACACTGCTGTGGAAGGTGCTACATTCCTAGCAGTTACTTCTGTAAATTATCTGGGAGTATGCGTACGGAACGATCTGAAGTGGAATGATCATATAAAATTAATTGTTGGTGAGGCGGGTACCAGGTTCAGATTCATTGGGAGAGTCCTTACAAGGGAACCTCCACATCGCACCCCCCTCAGATTTAGTTATATGTTGGCACAGTGGATAGGCCTTGAAAAACTGAACACAGATCAATCGAGAAAACAGGTTCAAATGGTTCAAATGGCTCTGAGCACTACGAGACTCAACATCTTAGGTCATAAGTCCCCTAGAACTTAGAACTACTTAAACCTAACTAACCTAAGGACACCACACACACCCATGCCCGAGGCAGGATTCGAACCTGCGACCGTAGCAGTCCCACGGTTCCGGACTGCAGCGCCAGAACCGCTAGACCACCGCGGCCGGTCTAGAAAAAACAGGAAGAAGTTGTGTGGAACTATGAAAAAACTAAGCAAAATATACAAACTGAGTAGTCCATGTGCAAGATAGGCAATATCAACGAGAGTATGAGCTCAGGAGCGCCGTGGTCCCGTGGTTAGCGTGAGCAGCTGCGGAACGAGAGGTCCTTGGTTCAAGTCTTCCCTCAAGTGAAAAGTTTACTTTCTTTATTTTCGCAAAGTTATGATCTGTCCGTTCATTCATTGACGTCTCTGTTCACTGTAATAAGTTTAGTTTCTGTGTTTTGCGACCGCACCGCAAAACCGTGCGATTAGTAGACGAAAGGACGTGCCACTCCAATGGGAACCGAAAACATTTGATCGCAAGGTCATAGATCAACCGATTCCTCCACGGGAAAACACGTCTGCTATATTCTATATGACACTGGTGACGGCATGTGCGTCACATGACAGGAATATGTTGTCGACCTACCTAACTTGTACACTTCGCGAATGGGTAAAAAGATTCTTCTACCTTGCCCGATTTAGGTTTTCTTGTTGATGTGATAATCACTCCCAAAAAAGTGATGAAAACGTAAGAATTTGTCACATAAACTTGCAACAAATGAATGCAACAGTTTCACAGTCGCAGTTTTCCCTGTGCTCTGTCAAAACATATGTTTTTAACGTTTTCAAATTTTCCGTTTAGGTGTAGCGTCCCCATACAACAGCGCAGTTACCTTGCATCGGACGGACAGATAATAATTGTCTGAAAATAAAAAAATTAAGTTTTCACTGGAAGAAAGACGAACCACAGTTGCTCACTCTAACCACGGGACCACAGCGCTCCTGAGCTCAGACTATTCTTGATCTTGCCTATCTTACGCATGAACTACTCAGTTTGTACATTTTTCTTATTTTTTTCATAGTTCCACACAACTTCTTCCAGTTTTCTCGATTGATCTGTGTTCAGTTTTTCAAGGCCTATCCACTGTGCCAACGTATATCTAAATCTGACGGGGGTGCGATGGGGAGGTTCCCTTGTTAGAAAATGTAGTCCATCAACAAAGGAGGTGGCTTACAAAACACCCGTTCGACCTATACTTGAGTATTGCTCATCAGCGTGGGATCCGTACCAAGTCGGGTTGACAGAGGAGACGGAGAAGATCCAAAGAAGAGCGGCGCGTTTCGTCACAGGGTTATTTGGTAAGCGTGACAGCGTTACGGAGATGTTTAGCAAACTCAAGTGGCAGACTCTGCAAGATAGGCGCTCTGCATCGCGGTGTAGCTCGCTGTCCAGGTTTCGAGAGGGTGCGTTTCTGGATGAGGTATCGAATATATTGCTTCCCCTTACTTATACTCCCGAGGAGATCACGAATGTAAAATTAGAGAGATTAGAGCGCGCACGGAGGCTTTCCGGCAGTCGTTCTTCCCGCGAACCATACGCGACTGGGACAGGAAAGAGAGGTAATGACAGTGGCACGTAAAGTGCCCTCCGCCACACACCGATGGGTGGCTTGCGGAGTATAACTGTAGATGTAGATGTAGCTGTAGATGTGGAAAGCACAATAGCGGAATGCGAGGTGCTATGAGACAAGAACACAAGATGGAACTCTACTAAGCGTTATTTGTACTGTTGGGCAAAAAAAAAAAAAAAAAAAATGGTTCAAATGGCTTTGAGCACTACGGGACGTAACTGATGAGGTCATAAGTCCCCTAGAACTTAGAACTACTTAAACCTAACTAACCTAAGGACATCACACACATCCACGCCCGAGGCAGGATTCGAACCTGCGACCATAGCGGTCGCGCAGTTCCTGACTGAAGCGCCTAGAGCCGCTCGGCCACAACGGCCGGCGTACTGTTGGGCAGTGACTAGACTAATAATATACCAAAGCGCCAAAGAAACTGGTATAGGCGTGCGTATTCAAATACAGACATATGTAAATAGGCAGAATATGGCGCACCGGTTGGCAACACCTATATAAGACAACAAGTGTCTGGCGCACCTGTTAGATTGGTTACTGGTGCCACAATGGAAGGTTATCAACATTTAAGTGAGTTTGAACGTGGTGTTTAGTCGGCGCACAAGCGATGGGACACAGCATATCCTAAGTAGCGATGAAGTGGGGATTTTCCCGTACGACTACTTCACGAGTGTACCGTGAATATTAGGAATCCGGTAAAGCATCAAATCTCCGACATGGCTGCGGCCTGTAATATTATTGGGCTTTCCGTCGTATGAAAGCTGTAAGTACCCTTGGAAAGGCATTCACCTAGTTGTGTATAAAATGATCAACTTATGAGATGAGACCTATTCTTTGACAGACATTTGTATTATACGAGGGCGGTTCAGAAAGTAACCTCCGATTGGTCACAGTGCGGGTTGTGGGGGGAGTAGCGACACCATCTGTGCGTTCACGCACCCAACAGGTCAGTCGGCATCAAGCCGTGGTCGAGTAACGTCGTACCTGCGCTAGTTTAGTTTTTGTGGCAGTTTGAAATGTGTGCTGCAATAGAAAACCCCGCCAAATGTGAAGTGCGTGCTGTCATAAGGTTTTTTACAGCCAAAGGATATTCTGCAGCAGCTATTCATCGTGAGCTTTGTGCCGTGTACGGATCAAGAGTTATGAGTGAAGGAGTTGTCCGTGAATGGGTACGTTTATTTAAAAGTGGACGAGAAAACGTTCATGATGAAGAGAGGAGTGGTAGACCATCATTGGTGACTGACGAACTCGTTCAGACAGTTGCTGCAAAAGTTCGTGAAAATCGACGTTTCTCAATGTCGGAGTTGTCTACTGGTTTTCCACAGATTTCTAAGACTCTCTTGTAAGAGATAGTGACAGCAAGATTGAGTTACCGTAAGTTCTGTGCACGATGGGTGCCCAAAATTCTTACCGACCACCACAAAACTCAAAGAATGGCCTCTGCATTAGACTTTCTGTCACGTTATGAGGACGAAGGAGAACCATTGTTAAACAGAATCGTGACCGGTGACGAAACCTGGATTAAGTACGTGAACCCTGAGACAAAAGAACAATCAAAGATGTGGGCACATTCAAATTCGCCTACCAAACCAAGAAAAGCCTCGCAAGATTTTTCTGCCAGAAAACTGATGGCAACGGTGTTTTGGGATGCCAAAGGGGTGTTGTTGGTTGAATTCATGGAACGTGGTACGACCATTAATCAAGACGTGTACTGTGAAACAATAAAAAAGTTACGACGGGCTATACAGAACAAACGCCGTGGTATGCTGACTTCCGGTATCGTTTTTTTGCACGATAACGCCCGTCCTCACTCTGCTCGCAGAACAACGGCCCTTCTTGAGTCCTTCAAGTGGGACGTTATCAACCATCCACCTTACAGCCCAGACCTGGCGCCAAGTGATTATCACCTCTTCATGCATTTGAAGAAATGGCTCGGGTCACAGCGGTTTGATGACGACGAAGAGCTCAAAGATGCGGTCACAGGCTGGCTCCAGGCACAAGCGGGTGATTTTTATGCAGAAGGAATTTCAAAGCTTGTGAAGAGATACGATAAGTGCCTCAATCGCTATGGAGACTATGTAGAAAAATAGTGCAAAGATGTAGTTGTAAGATGTATATATTAAAATATTTTTATTTAACTTGGTGTATTTTTTTTAAATCAACCGGAGGTTACTTTCTGAACGGCCGTATCTAGCGCGGGCGCTAATACTTCGACTGAGGGATCCGCTTCGATCTATATATAAAAAAATCCTGTTTAGATCTTCAGATTTTATCGTACTTCTGCTTGTAATGTGAAAGCGTAAAGAAAGTCGTCTTTAAGCCATTAAAGTGAGCGGTCTTGCCAGCGTGCAGACAACAGTTATTGATTAATAAAATTCAAGTAATTTATGTTCGATACCGTAAATCGGCAAGTTATTGTTATGAAGGAGTTGAACGGTGCAAGAATCGTCTCGAAGGAAGGAGAAAAGTATTGACTGTAATTTGTGACAAAAAAGTGAACCAAGAAGCTAGCACAGGACAGGCTGACATCTAATCGCACCATACAGTCAGAAAATTACTTATGTAAGTTATACTGTTTATAAATAAGCCCTAATTGCTTGTGAGAATTGTTTGAATATATTTAGTGTTCACCAGATTTCTTATTCTATTCTTTTCCTTTATTTTTTTTACCTTCATTTCATATTATTTTTATAAATGTCAAAACAGCCTTTACTACAGCAGAGAATACTGCGGCATCCTGGTCGTAGACAGAAGGCCGCTCCTTGTCTTCTATACAACTCATAGCTGCGCCATTTATTATCGATTTCATTTGCAAATGCAATTTTTTTGTTGTTAAAGGTCCCTTACTTAATTATAAAATTCGTAGTGCTTACGTAAAAAATCCGGGCTGTTCTTTTCCAAATAATAGAAGCCTTTGCGTAATAAAAAACTAGCCTCCTTCTCACAACGATCAGGAGCGACCAGAAGACGGACGTCTTCGACCGCTTTCGTGTTTCCTGTGGAAAAGCTGTGCCAAAATGGGACCACGACATTCTAGTATGAAACACAATATATACATAATTATCAGATTAAGATTGAAAAAATTGAAACATATTTAACTTTTTTTTTTACTTTCATCATACTAGAGGCCAGAAAAAGGATCCTGCTTTAATGGCACAAACGACGACTGAAGAGAAAAGTTCAACGTGACAGAAGTGCAACCCTTCCGCAAATTGCTGCACATTTCAATGCTGGGCCATCAACAAGTGTCAGCTTGCGAACTATTCAACAAAACATCATCGATATGGGCTTGCGGAGCCGAAGCCCCACTCGCGTACCCTAGATGACTGCACAAGACAAAGCTTTATACCTCGCCTGCGCCCGTCAACACCGACATTGAACTGTTGATAACTGGAAAAAATGCCTGGTCGGACGAGTCTCGTTTCAAATTGTATCGAGCGGATGGACGTGTACGAGTATGGAGACAACCTCACGAATCCATGCACCCCGCATGTCAACAGCCGACTGTTCAAGGTGGTGGAGGCTCTGTAATGGTGTGGGCGTTTGCAGTTGGAGTGATACAGTGTAAGACGTGTATATTTCTATTGTCTATTGTCAAACCACAATTTATGAAAGATCTTTGTACTTTATTAATAGGATTCAGTAGGAATAATTAATATTTGTCATTTTGGAAACAATTGTGGTAGCAGGGAATGTGTGCACCACAGTATTGTTGACAAGAGAGACCGCACAGTGATATACTTTTAAAAAGGGTGGGAGAGACCGCGTCTGGATACATTCTACGAAAAGAGCGGGAAAGACCGCGCATTGATACATTTTGTAATGGTAGCAGGGAATGTCTGCACCAGAAAGCATAGTTGGCGGGAGAGACCGCACTTAAGCGTTCGTAGGAAGTCAGTAGTAAGCGAGAAGTGAAGCGAGTCGGTAGCAGGTCTGAAGGGAGAGGTTGAGAGAAGCGGTGTGCCTGCCAGCCACCAGCTATGATTTACAAGAGATTATAAACGGATGTACAGAGACATCAGCTAACTATTATCATAAGAGGAACTGATATTATTGAATTATTTTTTTTTGAGAAACTCAAGATTACTGAAGATATGTTTGCGCAATGCTAGTTGTAAGATTATTGTAAAAAGTAAGTCCCATTTGAACGTTTGTACAATCATTTCATTCAGAATATAATTAATTTTTGCCAGCAATATTGGATTACTGATTATAATCCATCCCAAAAAACATCAACGTAAAATTTGGCAAAACTTTATTGTTGTCAAGAAAAAGTTCAACTATGAATTACGTAACTTCAGTCAAATTAATTAAAGAATAACGTCAGCTTTGCTATTAAAGAATAACGTTAGCTTTGGTAATAAATACAGCCACTTATTATGACAGCCCACCAGCAGCTAATAGAGTATAGTAAACCAGAGTAAGTATATTCATGTCGCAGTTCGATGTAGCAGTCAGATGGCGATCCAGTAACAGTAAAAAAGGTAAGGAACAGTTTTGGGCTATTGCAGGTAGCGACTGAGGGCCACCACGACGAAACATTCTCTGTTTCGCCGAAATAATCAGAAAATCACTTTTAATAAGCAGCATTTAAATTTGTATGCGAAGATTTCACTTATTGTTATTGAGAAAGAGAATTAATTTCAAAGGGAAAATTTCATTTGTTATTATTAAGCAAGAGATAGAAATCCTAAGGGAAGGTTTAATACGTTATTGTATAAGAGAAGGTTGCGTAACAAAAGAGATATAGAGGAGACGGGAAGGTTTCAACAGGAACCCCGATACGTCTAGATAAGACTGACAGTTGACACCTACGTAAGCATCCTGCCTGATCACCTGCATCCATTCACGTCCATTGTGGATATCGACGGACTTCGGCAATTCCAGCATGACAATGCGACACCCCATACGTCCCGAATTGCTGCAGAGTAGCTCCAGGAACACTATTCCGGGTTTGTACACTTCCGCTGGCCACCAGACTCCCCAGAAATTAACATTATTGAGCTTATCTGCGATGCCTTACAACCTGCTGCTCAGAAGAGATCTCCACCCCCTCGTACTTTTACGGATTTATGGACAGCCTTCCAGGATTCATGGTCCAGCACTACTTCAGACATCAGTCGAGTCCATGCCACGTCGTACTGCGGCACTCCTGCGTGGTCGCGGGGGCCCTGCACGATATTAAGCAGGTGTACCAGTTTCTTTGGTTCTTCAGTATATATGATCCTAGCGCTGTTAACTCTTACGGTAAATAGAGTTAATGCAGTCAACGCAAAAATTTTTCGATCTCTTAGATACTTCTCCTTTGAGGTTCATTAAGGGCAGAAATCACTGCACACTGTGTCAGATAAATTACCATAAATAGTCGTTCGTTCCTGACGTGAACAAAAAAGTACTCACATGAACAACTTGACCAATTATTCATTCACAGATGGAGACTGACTGCTTTTAATGTGTGTCGCGACTTCACCCCTCCGTCCCCCCCCCCTTCCCAACGTCGGAGGCTCGAGTCCTCCGTCGGACATGCGTTTGTGTGTGTGTGTTGTCCTTAGCGTAATTTAGTTTAAGTAGGATTAAGTAGTGTGTAAGCCTAGGGACCGATGACCTCAGCAGTTTGGTCCCATGGGAACTTACGACCACCGGTTCTAATGCGTATCTTTACAAATAATAACCATGTCTGCGTTCAAATGGTTCAAATGGCTCTGAGCACTATGGACTTAACTTCTGAGGTCATCAGTCCCCTAGAACTTGTTGTTGTTGTTGTTGTCTTCAGTCCTGAGACTGGTTTCATGCAGCTCTCCATGCTGCTCTATCCTGTGCAAGCTTCTTCATCTCCCAGCACTTACTGCAACCTACATCCTTCTGAATCTGCTTAGTGTATTCATCTCTTGGTCTCCCTCTACGATTTTTACCCTCCACGCTGCCCTCCAATGCTAAATTTGTGATCCATTGATGCCTCAGAACATGTCCTACCAGCCGGTCCCTTGTTCTTGTCAAGTTGTGCCACAAACTCCTCTTCTCCCCAGTTCTATTCAATGCCTCCTCATTAGTTATGTGATCTACCCATCTAATCTTCAGCATTCTTCTGTAACACCACATTTCGAAAGCTTCTATTCTCTTCTTGTCCAAACTGGTTATCGTCCATGTTTCACTTCCATACATGGCTACACTCCATACAAATACTTTCAGAAACGACTTCCTGACACTTAAATCTATACTCGACGTCAAGAAATTTCTCTTCTTCAGAAACGCTTTCCTTGCCATTGCCAGTCTTTATTTTATATCCTGTCTACTTCGACCATCATCAGTTATTTTGCTCCCCAAATAGCAAAACTCCTTTACTACTTTAAGTGTCTCATTTCCTAATCTAATTCCCTCAGCATCAACCGACTTAATTCGACTACATTCCATTATCCTCGTTTTTCTTTTGTTGATGTTCATCTTATATCCTCTTTTCAAGACACTGTCCATTCCGTTCAACTGCTCTTCCAAGTCCTTTGCTGTCTCTGACAGAATTACAATGTCATCGGCAAACCTCAACGTTTTTATTTCTTCTCCATGGACTTTAATACCTACTCCGAATTTTTCTTTTGTTTCCTTTACTTCTTGCTCAATATATAGATTGAATATCGCCCCCCTCCCACTGACGAAAATTAAAAGGATACACAACAAGCGAAAACGAGTGCACCCCGTGTTTATCAGTTATTCAAGAGAGCTTCTGAAGATGGAATAGATTCTCTAATTGGAGCGAGACCTGCTTTGTTAGAACTCAGGAGAGAGAACAGATTGAGAGTGTGATTTGAGAGCAAATGCACTACGCCGCGAAATATTTTCACCTTCTTTCTGCACGGAACACCTAAACAAACTAAATTACTACCAATATACACTCTGATAAACAATAATAGCAATAATAATAATAGTGTACACATAATGAAGCAGACGAGGTTAAGGAAAATTAGGATTCAACTCCTAGCGACAACTAGGTGTTTAGTAACAGAACGAACAGCTATTTTCTATTGTTCTGTGATCGTTACAATTAGTGCAGATTCTGGAATGTTCACTTTTATTGGCGCTAGAGGAATTAAACAGTCGGGTCCATTACGGAGGAGTGGGGTTCATATCTCCGTCCTGCCAATCATATTCAGGTACTTGGTGGTTTTCCCGTGTCCCCTAATGCTAATTCCGAATTTATTCTTCTGAAATGCACAAGGAAGTGATCTGAGGAAGTCACGGAAAACGTAAAACTGATTGGCTGGGTGGGAATTTGAAACCTGCCCCTTTCGAATACAGATCCAATGTCTTAGCAACTCCACCACCAATAAAAGTGAACTTTTCAGTACCTGCAACGATAGTAACGGTCACAATAGAACTGGAAATAGCTGTCCGTTTCAAGCACCGAGTTGCAATCTAGCTACGCAGTACAAGGCCACAGCACGTATCCATTACCTGCAGATAGATTCGAACTCGCCCTGCTGAACCCAGCAATCTAGGATCAAAGAATTATAGCCCCCTACATCATACTGAGCGCGAAGCGCTCCTCGTTCTCGCTTGCGCGAAGCAGCGATCTGACGTTCTTCTGTGAGAAGAAGTCAACGTTATTGCCAATTAGGCTGCGGGCGAGTATTTATATGTGAGAGCACGTAATGAGTGACCGGATGTGGAGCTCCTAGATGTGTTAAGTTCTGAATTATAGCGGAAGACATATTCTGCGATCGGTTCTGCGAAGTATTTCTGTACGTGACATGAGCTACGACTATACACGTTTTAGACTTGGAAAAACTACTGTAGGTTTTAATGCACAGCCTCTACAAAAGACAGCGAGATCGAAAACTAGACGAATCAAGTTATTGTTACTAAACGCTACCCAAAGCATAGACGACTGTACCAGCTTACACTGTATTCAAGATTCAGAGTGGCACCAAGTCTCATGCAGTCCACACCAAGTGCTCATTTGACCAGCATGAACGGTAACAGGTACCCGTCAAACCATCGACATTTTCTTAATCTTTAAACATCACTCAGTACGCTTGTTAGATACGAGGTGTGGCTAGAAAAAAACCGGACTAGTACTGGTGAAACAATAAAACGAATGCAATAAGGCTGAAAGTCGCGTGGCCTGTCACGTGACTCTCGCTCCGCCTACTGCTCGAGTTTCATCTGCCTCCTGCACTCAGTCTGCCCGTGGCGTCTGTTTTAAGTAGTTGACGTTTTGTGTGTGCGTCGGAAAATGTTAAGTGTACAGAAAGAACAGCGTGTTAACATCAAATTTTGTTTCAAACTAGGAAAATCTGCAAGTGAAACGTTTGTAATGTTACAACAAGTGTACGGCGATGATTGTTTATCGCGAACACAAGTGAGTGGTTTAAACGATTTAAAGATGGCCGCGAAGACACCAGTGATGACACTCGCACTGGCAGACCATTGTCAGCAAAAACTGATGCAAACATTGAAAAAATCGGTAAACTTGTTCGACAAGATCGCCGTTTAACAATCAGAGCAGTGTCTGAGTTAACAGGAGTTGACAAGGAAAGTGTTAGGCAGATTCTTCATGAAAGTTTCAACATGAACAAAGTGTGTTCAAAAATGGTTCCAAAGTGTCTCACAATTGAACAGAAGGAACGCCGAAGAATGATTTGTTCTGACATCCTGGAAAACATTGAAAGTGATCCCACCTTCTTACAAAATGTTATTACTTGCGATGAATCGTGGTTTTTTACTTACGATCCCGAAACTAAACGCCAATCGATGCATTGGAAAACTCCTGGTTCTCCACGACAAAAAAAGCACGAATGTCAAAATCGAAATTCAAGGCAATGATGATTGTTTTTTTTTTTTTGACATCAAAGGGATTGTGCACATTGATTGGGTTCCAGAGGGACAAACAGTGAATCAGCATTACTACATTAGCGTCCTGGCTACCCTACGTGAGCGAGTACGGAGAAAACGGAACGATTTGTGGAGAAAAAAGCCATGGATCCTTCACCAAGACAATGCCCCAGCTCACAGTGCGTTGAAAGTGAAGACGTTTTTGGCAAAACACAACATTCCCATCTTAGATCATCCACCCTACTCACCTGATTTGGCCCCCTGTGACTTTTTTCTTTTCTCTAAAGTCAAGTCAGCTTTGAAAGGAACTAGATTTGAGACTGTTGAAGCAGTAAAAGAAAAAGCGACGGAAGTAATGTATGGACTTACCGAAAATGATCTGCAGCATTGCTATGAACAGTGGAAGTTTCGTATGGAGCGGTGTAGAGACCGAGTAGGAGAGTACATTGAAGGAGATAACATGAAATGGTAAGTAAATGTTTTTTCCAGCATCAGTCCGGTTTTTTTCTAGTCGCACCTCGTAATGTCAATCGTTCAATCTTTTGGGTTATGAAGTTGTGTGAAGCAGGAATGGCGCGGAAAACGCCTAATTAAATAACCCGCACGTGTGAAAGTGCCGCGTGTAATCACTGATAAAACTTGGTCGGTTTGACCAATGCTGCTTTGTGTGCTCAGATGTTTCGTACAGCAACACCTCGTCCCTCGAACTAGGAGCAGCCCCGAGCTCTTATCTCCAACCGAAGCGATCTCGCGATGTTCGTCGCTTTCCCGCAATGGCTCAAAAATGGTGCAAATGGCTCTGAGCACTATGGGATTTAACTTCTCAGCTCATCAGTCCCCTAGAACTTAAAACTAATTAAACCTAACTAACCTAAAGACATCACACACATCCATGCCCGAGGCAGGATTCGAACCTGCGCCCGTAGCGGTCGCACGGTTCCGGACTGTAGCGCCTAGAACCACTCGGCCACTCCGGCCGGCTTTCCTGCAATGGCACCTACTTCCATACGGTTTCCTTTCTCGCATAATATTCTTCTCGGGTATGCAGCCGGATCATGACGTCTTCCAGACACAATATTTCCGCGGTCCAACTGGCCGCCATCATCAGGTGAGTGCGCTGGTGCACAAACTCGCCGGAACTGACTTCCCAGCGCAATCGGCAGCCCATATATAGGCCGCAGAAGACCCACAACGCGTGCGCGAGAAGGTGCCGTAGCTGCCCTCTAGTGCAATAAACATGCCGCGCCGCCAGTGGTGGAAAGAGGCGAAATCGAGATATCGCTGTCAAAAATAAAAGAAATTTCAAAAAATTCTATTCCGACGATTGAGACGCAGACCGTTGTTTTTTAATGTCAGATAACACCGGGTCCCAAGTCTTACTTAAAAGATAACCCTTGTCTCTATTAATAAGATCGTCAGATAAACGAATCTCTATGGATTCTTTTAAAACACAGTCCCAATAGCAAGATGCAGGGGCTACCATTTGTGTCGCATCATATAGCATTCTGTGTCCCTCGGTGAGACAGTGCTCCGCCACTGCGGATTTCTCGGGTTGAAGCAGCCGTGTGTGCCGCTGATCCTCAACACATCGGTCCTGAATGGTCCGGATCGTTTGACCAATATAAGCCTTCCCACAGTGGCAAGGGATCTTATACACACCGGGCTTCCTCAAACCCAAGTCATCCTTAACAGAGCCAAGAAACGCTCTAAGCTTGGCCGGCGGACGAAAAATACTTTTGATGTGATATCTTTTTAGAATTCTTCCTATCTTCGACGAAATGCTCCCAGCAAAAGGCAGAAAAGCCACCGATTTGCAGGTATCTTCTGGTGGTTCAGGCGATGGTCCAAACTGGAAAGCACGACGGATCTGTTTATCTGTATAGCCATTCTGCTTGAACACAACCTTAAGGTGGTCCAATTCTTGTGTCAAGCTTTCTCCATCTGAAATGGCATAAGCTCTTCTCGCCAACGTTCGCAGGACCCCCGTACGGTGGAACGATGGATGACAGCTAGAAGCATGCAGGTAACGGTCCGTGTGCGTAGGCTTTCGATAAACACTGTGTCCCAGTGTCCCATCATCCTTTCTGTACACCAGAACATCCAGAAACGGAAGCTTTCCATCACTTTCCACCTCCATGGTAAACTTGATGCTAGGATGCAGGGAATTAAAATGATCTAGGAGGCGGTCAAGAGCCTCTCTCCCATGAGGCCACACCATAAACGTGTCGTCAACCGGCGAGTTTGTGCACCAGTGCACTCACCTGATGATGGCGGCCAGTTGGACCGCGGAAATATTGTGTCTGGAAGACGTCGTGATCCGGCTGCATACCCGAGAAGAATATTATCAATTATTACGCCGGGAAAGCCTTCGTAGTCCTTTCTTGCAGTTCAGACTGTCGCAGAAGTGTACTCGTTTGCGAGACAGTTATGTTCCCTCCCTGACACCTGCCGATATACGCTTCATGAAACGACAGTCGAGGCTACTATTCCCATGTTCTACTCGATTGCTAGCCATTTATACACAAATCGTATCGTTTTGCTTTAGATAACTGCGCTCAATACGCGAACGGCAGGTATTCACACCGACTCGTACCCATGCAGTTGTTTGTGTAAAAGAGTCGTGTTTCAAGTGAATGGGATACGCACCAAGAACTTTATCTTCTCAAGTCAGGCTCTTTGTTGCGGGGCAACTGCAGTGGCACATTACAAAAACACTGAAGCGCCAAAGAAACTGGTATAGGCATGCGTATTCCAAAAACAAAAAAAAAAAAAAATAATGGCTCTGAGCACTATGGGACTTAACTTCTGAGGCCATCAGTCCCCTAGAACTTAGAACTACTTAAACCTAACTAACCTAAGGACATCACACACATCCATGCCCGAGGCAGGATTCGAACCTGCGACCGTAGCGGTCGCGCGGTTCCAGACTGCAGCGCCAAAATACAGATATGTAAACAGCGCTGCGATCGGCAACATCTACACTCCTGGAAATTGAAATAAGAACACCGTGAATTCATTGTCCCAGGAAGGGGAAACTTTATTGACACATTCCTGGGGTCAGATACATCACATGATCACACTGACAGAACCACAGGGACATAGACACAGGCAACAGAGCATGCACAATGTCGGCACTAGTACAGTGTATATCCACCTTTCGCAGCAATGCAGGCTGCTATTCTCCCATGGAGACGATCGTAGAGATGCTGGATGTAGTCCTGTGGAACGGCTTGCCATGCCATTTCCACCTGGCGCCTCAGTTGGACCAGCGTTCGTGCTGGACGTGCAGACCGCGTGAGACGACGCTTCATCCAGTCCCAAACATGCTCAATGGGGGAGAGATCCGGAGATCTTGCTGGCCAGGGTAGTTGACTTACACCTTCTAGAGCACGTTGGGTGGCACGGGATACATGCGGACGTGCATTGTCCTGTTGGAACAGCAAGTTCCCTTGCCGGTCTAGGAATGGTAGAACGATGGGTTCGATGACGGTTTGGATGTACCGTGCACTATTCAGTGTCCCCTCGACGATCACCAGTGGTGTACGGCCAGTGTAGGAGATCGCTCCCCACACCATGATGCCGGGTGTTGGCCCTGTGTGCCTCGGTCGTATGCAGTCCTGATTGTGGCGCTCACCTGCACGGCGCCAAACACGCATACGACCATCATTGGCACCAAGGCAGAAGCGACTCTCATCGCTGAAGACGACACGTCTCCATTCGTCCCTCCATTCACGCCTGTCGCGACACCACTGGAGGCGGGCTGCACGATGTTGGGCCGTGAGCGGAAGACGGCCTAACGGTGTGCGGGACCGTAGCCCAGCTTCATGGAGACGGTTGCGAATGGTCCTCGCCGATACCCCAGGAGCAACAGTGTCCCTAATTTGCTTTGAAGTGGCGGTGCGGTCCCCTACGGCACTGTGTAGGATCCTACGGTCTTGGCGTGCATCCGTGCGTCGCTGCGGTCCGGTTCCAGGTCGACGGGCACGTGCACCTTCCGCCGACCACTGGCGACAACATCGATGTACTGTGGAGACCTCACGCCCCACGTGTTGAGCAATTCGGCGGTACGTCCACCCGGCCTCCCGCATGCCCACTATACGCCCTCGCTCAAAGTCCGTCAACTGCACATACGGTTCACGTCCACGCTGTCGCGGCATGCTACCAGTGTTAAAGACTGCGATGGAGCTCCGTATGCCACGGCAAACTGGCTGACACTGACGGCGGCGGTGCACAAATGCTGCGCAGCTAGCGCTATTCGACGGCCAACACCGCGGTTCCTGGTGTGTCCGCTGTGCCGTGCGTGTGATCATTGCTTGTACAGCCCTCTCGCAGTGTCCGGAGCAAGTATGGTGGGTCTGACACACCGGTGTCAATGTGTTCATTTCTCCATTTCCAGGAGTGTATATAAGACAACAAGTGTCTGGCGCACCTGTTAGATCGGTTAACTGCTGCTACAATGGCCGGTTATCAAGACTGAAGTGAGTTTGAACGAGGTGTTAGTCAGCGCACGAGCGATAAGACATAGCATCTCCAAGTTAGCGATTAAGTGGGAATATTCCCGTACGTTCATTTCACGAATGTACAGTGAATATGAAATCTGCGACATCGCTAGGGCCACAAAAGGATCCTGCAAGAACGTGGCCATCGACGACTGAAGAGAATCGTACAACGTGACAGAAGTGCAACCACTCCGCAAGTTACTGCAGATTTCAATGCTGGGCCATCAACAAGTGTCAGCGAGCGAACCATTCAACGAAAAATCATCGATATGGGCTTTCGGAGCCGAAAGTCCACTAGTGTACGCGTGACGACTGCATAACACAAAGTTTTACGCCTCGCCTGGGCCCTCCAAGACCGACATTGGTCCGTTGATGACTGGAAACATGTTCCCTGGTCGGACAAGTCTCGTTTTAAATTCTATCGAGCAGATGGACGTGTATGGATATGGTGATAACCTCATGAATCCATGGACTCTGCATGTCAGCAAGGGGAGTGTTCAAGCTGGTGGAAGCTCTGTAAAGGTGTGGGGTGTGTGCATTTGGAGTGATATGGGACCACTGATACATCTAGGTACGACTCTGATAGGTGATACGTATGTAAGGATACTGTCTCATCACCTGCATCCATTCATGTCCACTGTGCATTCTGACGTACTCGCGCAATTCCGGCAGGACAATACGACAACCCATACGTCCAGAATGGCTCCAGGAACACTTTTCTAAGATTAAATACTTTCTCTAGCCACCATACTCCCCAGCCATGAACATTATTGTCAACATTATTATCTAGGATGCCTTGCAACGTGCTGTTCAGAAGAGATGTCCACCTCCCGGTACTCTTACAGCCCTGCACGATTCATAGTGTCAATTGCCTCCAGCAGTACTTCAGACATTAGACAAGTCCATGCCACATCGTGTTGCGGCACTTCTGAGTGCTCGCGGGAGCCCTAGGCGATATTAGCCAGGTGTACCACTTTCTTTGGCTCTTCAGTGTATATGACGCAGCGTACGACCTTTGAGTTTCACATTTACTTCATATCATTTGTTTTGACCTGGAGGTACTCGACTTGTACATTTGTCTCTGCAACGCTTTCCTTTTATTAATACACTCCTGGAAATGGAAAAAAGAACACATTGACACCGGTGTGTCAGACCCACCATACTTGCTCCGGACACTGCGAGAGGGCTGTACAAGCAATGATCACACGCACGGCACAGCGGAGACACCAGGAACCGCGGTGTTGGCCGTCGAATGGCGCTAGCTGCGCAGCATTTGTGCACCGCCGCCGTCAGTGTCAGCCACTTTGCCGTGGCATACGGAGCTCCATCGCAGTCTTTAACACTGGTAGCATGCCGCGACAGCGTGGACGTGAACCGTATGTGCAGTTGACGGACTTTGAGCGAGGGCGTATAGTGGGCATGCGGGAGGCCGGGTGGACGTACCGCCGAATTGCTAAACACGTGGGGCGTGAGGTCTCCACAGTACATCGATGTTGTCGCCAGTGGTCGGCGGAAGGTGCACGTGCCCGTCGACCTGGGACCGGACCGCAGCGACGCACGGATGCACGCCAAGACCGTAGGATCCTACGCAGTGCCGTAGGGGACCGCACCGCCACTTCCCAGCAAATAAGGGACACTGTTGCTCCTGAGGTATCGGCGAGGACCATTCGCAACCGTCTCCATGAAGCTGGGCTACGGTCCCGCACACCGTTAGGCCGTCTTCCGCTCACGGCCCAACATCGTGCAGCCCGCCTGCAGTGGTGTCGCGACAGGCGTGAATGGAGGGACCAATGGAGACGTGTCGTCTTCAGCGATGAGAGTCGCTTCTGCCTTGGTGCCAATGATGGTCGTATGCGTGTTTGGCGCCGTGCAGGTGAGCGCCACAATCAGGACTGCATACGACCGAGGCACACAGGGCCAACACCCGGCATCATGGTGTGGGGAGCGATCTCCTACACTGGCCGTACACCACTGGTGATCGTCGAGGGGACACTGAATAGTGCACGGTACATCCAAACCGTCATCGAACCCATTGTTCTACCATTCCTAGACCGGCAAGGGAACTTGCTGCTCCAACAGGACAATGCACGTCCGCATGTATCCCGTGCCACCCAACGTGCTCTAGAAGGTGTAAGTCAACTACCCTGGCCAGCAAGATCTCCGGATCTCTCCCCCATTGAGCATGTTTGGGACTGGATGAAGCGTCGTCTCACGCGGTCTGCACGTCCAGCACGAACGCTGGTCCAACTGAGGCGCCAGGCGGAAATGGCATGGCAAGCCGTTCCACAGGACTACATCCAGCATCTCTACGATCGTCTCCATGGGAGAATAGCAGCCTGCATTGCTGCGAAAGGTGGATATACACTGTACTAGTGCCGACATTGTGCATGCTCTGTTGCCTGTGTCTATGTCCCTGTGGTTCTGTCAGTGTGATCATGTGATGTATCTGACCCCAGGAATGTGTCAATAAAGTTTCCCCTTCCTGGGACAATGAATTCACGGTGTTCTTATTTCAATTTCCAGGAGTGTAGAATAACAACTAACTCTTAGTAAGGGCAGTGCCAATGACAGATGATGCGATTATGGCAACAGCAAATCAAACAGCAGATTCTTATCACGACACTCAGAAATTTACAAAATTACATATTTAGTTTGTTTCCTTACGCAATTTTTACAGAAATATTTTTCGTATTGAATTTTGATAAAACGTAGCAATCATATCAAGATTCCACAGCGAGTACACGAAGTTACGTGTACAGCGTGTGACAATTTATGTCGTGGATAATATGATATTAATCTGCACCAACGTTTACTGCCACAGAGTAATCGCCAGTAATTGAAGAAGGGAGGTCAGCAGAAACATCCCAGAGGCCTTAGAAACAGCGCAAACTGGGAGATGCCAAGAATAATAACAGTGTGTGCTCTTTTGAAAAGAGCATTCTGCCTTATTCGAGTTATGGAAGTCACTAAAATCCCAAATCGAGGCGACTGCCCGGGGTTTTAACCACGTTCCATCCAAATGCTTGTCCGCCGCTGTCCAACGTCGATCGGTGCGTTCTCATTTAATGTAACTGGTTTGTCTACTGGATTAGAGTAAACTAACAGAATTCTTTACTTAATATTAAACATCCGACGTTTGAATTACTTGCATTTCCCCAAGTGCAAAACTGGTGTGGAAGTAGGAAATAGGTGCAATATTGTAGAACTAAGGGACTTCCATGTTTATTTTTTAGTGGTTTATAATATGTTTTACGGAGTAAGTAATTCGTTTTTTATTGATGCCAAATTACTGAATAAATGCACCGTTTCAAAAATGCTTGTAATTTATTTTCTCATCACATCAGTTTTCTTCAGTTCTGAACGTGATACATTTGTTATGGGCTATAAGACTCCCCTAACGGTTCTATTAGTCCTGTCACGGAAAAAGCGAAGTTTAGCACTACCGGCTGTCACAATGTCACTACATTTGCAATTCACCGATAATGTTACTCCTGTGAAAGAATTTTAATTTGACCGTGACTGTGTGCTATGAATACGGTATCACACAAAATTTCGTTTTTCTAAAGACGTCTATTCAAGGAAGTAAAAGCAGAACAAACGGGATTCGAATCAAGATTCTATTAGTTATAAGTAAACTGCAGTTGTGTAAAAGGCATCGGTAGCAAGCCTGATTAGGCAAAACTGTACTGAGTACTAGCAATGTTCATTAAGGAAGTTAACTATTCATATTTACTTTACATGATATTAAAAGTCTATTTCAGCTTGCAGAACGTGAGACAGCAGTACACTTTAGCAAGCAATACAACAATGGTTTGGCACGGATCACACAGGACTATTAGAATGTTTTGGCAACAACTGGTTCTCAGTAGCACTTTACAGTCTGTATATTAAAGCAGAAAGCTTACGATTATTCTAGATAAATGATTATTAATGGTGGAGCACTACTAACTTGGACATGAGGTTCTTTTGTCAGCTGAATTATTGGAGAAATACTGTGACTGAAATGGTTTTCCGATAATTATGTTCTTTGTTCTGATAACAGTTTGTATTCTCAGGGAGCATTCCCTTCTTTTACCATATGGCTCAAATGGGACCTGTGGTCCCTAGATCTGTTACAGAATGAATAACTATGGCCACTTATTTATTATAGTACACAAACGTCATAAAATTGATAGCTGCTCTCCATTTGTACTGTTATTGTAATGTGGGAAGCAAAGCTGGCTCAGTAACTAGCACGAGGGCCCAAAAACTAACCTATAAGATCAAGACAGAACATTTTAGTAAAGAGACAACAAGAAAATCACCTTTTAACTACAGTATTGCAATGTAACTACCCTTTAACAACAATAACAATAATATGGTTCAGATGGCTCTGAGCACTATGGGACTTAACTGCTAAGATCATCAGTCCCCTAGAACTTAGAACTACTTAAGCCTAGCTAACCTAAGGACATCACACACATCCATGCCCGAGACTGGATTCGAACCTGCGACCGTGGCGGTCGCGCGGTTCCAGACTGTAGCGCCTAGAACCGCTCAGCCACACCGGCTGGCTAACAATAATACACACATAGAATACCTCAAAACGGAGGCTCACTGAATAATTATGACATTTACCACTCCACAAGTTTTTAAATAGTGTTAGGGAAACTAATCACTTTTCAGTTCAATAAAATGTGACACACGGAAACATTGCAGCTTTTGGGATAGGACCCTGCCTCGGTAAATGACTAGGTATTAAATATGGGTCATCGAGACAAAGATTAAATAAAACAGCATTATTAATTGGGTAAGAAACCAGATAACTGGTCCATTCAATTACATAGCACTGAACTAATAATTTAAGAGGAAGGTGATGGCTTCGGCGATTTCCTGTGACTGCTCAAAAAGGCAGCAAAAATACCCATGGCTATTGCTATGTAGCAAGGTCTGAAAATTCTCTTTTCAGTGTCGGATGTTTGTAGTACAGAGCTAACGAATGCATGCCATGAATAATGATCCAAACTGCTTTCGCATCCGAGGCTGTATTACATAACGTTGCTGCTCTTCTTGCCTCATTCAGCACACAAGATGTGAACACTTTGTGTACAAGCCAACGACCATTACTGCGTGCCACCGACTATCTCTTGCCATTAAGGAGCCTTGCAGTTCGACTGCCAAATCCCCCTTTTTTATTCTTGCCATGCCTATTTCGTAGCGGAGGGACTTCCCTCGAGCTTTTACGTGATTACTAACCAACTTTTCCTATGTTTGAACCAGTACTAACACTAGAGTTTCAAGATTTCCTTTCTTTTACCGAATATTACTTTTAAAATCACATCCATAGAATAATTAGCTGTGTAGGCTAGAAGGCCCTACGATAAGAGCGGGACAATGGGACACCCACGTCGCCATCCGGCTGACCGCCAGGACCACCCCCCCCCAGCCCATGTTAAAAGATAGAGCCCTCCAGAAGAGCAGTATAGTTCTTACGATAACACTAAGAGGGCCACACCAGCTACAAGTTTTATCGTGAGACTATACACGTCTCTGTTACGTAGCAAACATTAAAAACATTGCCCCACCACGAAAAGTATAACGTTTCTCATTGGGTAGACAGAAGTTTTGTAGGCAGAGCTTAAGGTTAACATTGAGATGCTGATTGGTCAGTTGAAAACACAGCCAGATACCTTTTTCTTAAACCAACTTCGGTAAACAGTAGTAAGGATAAGTTTGAGAGAGTTGCTACCGAGACGGCGAGGTGTGTGGAGCTGCGCCGCCCGCCGCCCCTGACGCTGCCTAACCACTGACAAGGTAATGGACGCACGCAATGCCACATAAGAGCACATAAGGCTTCACTCAGAACTGCAGAAGTCTCATCTTTTACATCCCCTTTTTACGTAATACTAGTGTCGATCTATAATTAAACTTTGTGGTATTCACATTTTCTACTTGAAGTAAAAATCTGAAACGCGATGATTTTTCTGTTATATAATTATTGAGAAGCCACATCAGCCACTGTAATTTACGACAAGTTAAACAAGTAATTAAAGATAATTGAGAGTCACTGTAGATAATTTTGATAGTTTTCTCTTTTTATGAAACTTAACGTAAACCTAGATTATAAATGTGATATGGCATAGGAAATCCT
The DNA here is from genome assembly GCF_023898315.1 of Schistocerca nitens. Taxonomy (NCBI): domain Eukaryota; kingdom Metazoa; phylum Arthropoda; class Insecta; order Orthoptera; family Acrididae; genus Schistocerca; species Schistocerca nitens. Next base: position 20,329,213 of record NC_064619.1, read on the forward strand.
TCGATCCATTATAGATCTTGGAAACCCATTCAGGGAATATTCGTTCAAAATGGCTCTGAGCACTATGGGACTCAACTGCTGAGGTCATTAGTCCCCTAGAACTTCGAACTAGTTAAACCTAACTAACCTAAGGACATCACAAACATCCATGCCCGAGGCAGGATTCGAACCTGCGACCGTAGCGGTCTCGCGGTTCCAGACTGCAGCGCCTTTAACCGCACGGCCACTTCGGCCGGCAATATTCGTTCACATTTTTTGTTGAACGCCGTTGGTTTTTATCATGCTGTATTAAAATATTTCCTTTTCTCAATATTACAATTTATAAACAATGTTTTGTCAGTAGAATAAAATTTCCAATGGTAAGCTTAAGTGCTTTTTTGACGTTATTTTACCAGCTAACTAAAAATAGGAAAGCCTTGAACCCCTTCCACTAAATTTAGTTAGTATTAAGATTGTTTTACAAGGAGTGCAGTGGAGCTGACGCTGAAATCATTAAGTATTTGATTATACCATCGCTAGTCTCAATGAACTCTTCTGAACTCTACATCTCATGTGTGGTCTGGCGTCTCCTTACCAGCAACAGGTCCCAGGTTCAAACTAGTCAATTCCGTAAAAAAACACGCTCAGAGCGTCGTTGCGCGAAAGTGGTAGGGAGACACGACTTACAACTAACAGACACCACGCAGAATGTTAGAGCGTCAAAGATCATGGTGATACAGAGGTCACATTAAACATAACCAGACAAAGAACTTATATAAGTATTGATAATATCGCTGAGCCGTGGCGCCATGAAGTTAGTAAACTGTTGTGTCTGGCGCCACGAGCTCAAGTAGTATCGACTATCCGTCTTGCGGTCCCGTTGCCAATATCTATGAGGAAGGGTTGGTATCTGTGGGTTGTGCGCTCAGAATCTCTTTGCTTGCCGATATATATACGGGTTCGCTGGCCCGGAAAAGGTTTGACCAGTTCACCGCTTGGTGCAACCAGTGGTTGCTCAAGGTCAATCCCTCCAATACCCAGGCGATCATTGTAGGCAAAACCACCCCTTCCTTCCGCCTCCTTGACTTCTATCTCACCATCTATGGCCATCCTATCACCCTCACTCCCACCCTTAAGTACCTTGGCGTCACCCTCGACCGTCGCCTATCCTGGACTCCCCATCCCCGGACAATCCAAGCCAAGGCACGCTGCCGACTCCGTCTCCTCAAGCTCCTTTCCGGCCGTATGTGGGATCTGGACCCCTCCACCATCCACCACACCTATAAATCCCTCATCCGCCATATCCTTTGTTACGCCCATCCGGCCTGGATCTCCGCCCCCCCTAGCTTTTATAAATCCCTCCAAATCCTTGACCGCCATGCTCTCCGCCTCGCCTATTGCATCTGTCTCTCCTCCCCCACGCGGATCCTGTACGATCTCATCCCCTTCCCCCACCTCCTCCTTTTCCTTGAAAGGATACGGATCCTGTACACCTCCTGCAAACTCGATCCTCCTCACCCGCTTGTCTCACCTATCCTCTCCCACCCCCGCCCACTGCCGCGTCTGTATTCCCACGTCCCACCCGGTCTCCATCTCTCCACCCTCCTTACCCTCTCCCAAGGTGGCTTCCGCCAGCTCCCTCTCCCTGATAATGCCCTCCTCCCCTCCATCTACCCCTCCTACCAACTTTGATCCTCCCTCCCTCTTCCTGTTTTTGCTCCTTTGGGCACCCCCCACCCTTCTCTCCCTTCCCTCCCTCTTCCATTTCTCCCCACTCCTCCCCCTGGCTTCCCCACCCCTGTCCCTCTCCTCTTCCCCCCATCACCTCAGCCATTGGCATCTTTGTTCTCCCCTGTCCCCCTCCTCCCCATTCTTCCCCTCTTGGCAGGTCCCCGGACTCGTACACGCTACGTGGACTTTCGCGCGCCGGAGATCATCGCCGTCAGTGTCTCGTGTGTGCCGTCGTGTTTAGTGTTCAGTGTGCACCGTCACGCTCCATCGTTCACCTGTGCCATCGCCATCTTCAGTGTTTGTGCGTCGTGACAACAGTTTGTAGTGTGGATTATCGTCGAGTGTGAACGGCTCCGTGTTTGTCTTTATGTGTCTACTGTTTTATTACCCACCGCTATGTAACTTATGCGTATTCTTTCTGTTGTTTTCTCATTGTCTATTCTATGGCTGAAGAGCAGCGTAGAATGCTGCTGACAGCCTGCCTGTTTTACAGGTTTTAAAATAACAATAAAGAAAACAAAACAAAAAACCGGAAAAGGGGCACCAACTTTGGGGACTGGCGGTAGCGTCGCCACAAGAGGCGGTCACGAGCTACGCAAGGAGGGCCTGCGCAGAGGAAGGATACGTCGACTACAAGCAGCAGGCCGACATCCAGTCGGTTGGCTGGCAACATCTGTGTCTGACGACCGCTCGTGGCGTGGCTGCCCAGTTGTACCTGGCTGTCATCGGCAGCACTCAGCAACCGCCGTGGATCCATGGAGCTGGTTGCTCATAAAGGGGAGTAACATTCTGTAAGCCTCGTGGTGATTGGTGTCATTGTCTACCCGACCTCCTAACTACACTCCTGGAAATGGAAAAAAGAACACATTGACACCGGTGTGTCAGACCCACCATACTTGCTCCGGACACTGCGAGAGGGCTGTACAAGCAATGATCACACGCACGGCACAGCGGGCACACCAGGACCCGCGGTGTTGGCCGTCGAATGGCGCTAGCTGCGCAGCATTTGTGCACCGCCGCCGTCAGTGTCAGCCAGTTTGCCGTGGCATACGGAGCTCCATCGCAGTCTTTAACACTGGTAGCATGCCGCGACAGCGTGGACGTGAACCGTACGTGCAGTTGACGGACTTTGAGCGAGGGCGTATAGTGGGCATGCGGGAGGCCGGGTGGACGTACCGCCGAATTGCTCAACACGTGGGGCGTGAGGTCTCCACAGTACATCGATGTTGTCGCCAGTGGTCGGCGGAAGGTGCACGTGCCCGTCGACCTGGGACCGGACCGCAGCGACGCACGGATGCACGCCAAGACCGTAGGATCCTACGCAGTGCCGTAGGGGACCGCACCGCCACTTCCCAGCAAATTAGGGACACTGTTGCTCCTGGGGTATCGGCGAGGACCATTCGCAACCGTCTCCATGAAGCTGGGCTACGGTCCCGCACACCGTTAGGCCGTCTTCCGCTCACGCCCCAACATCGTGCAGCCCGTCTCCAGTGGTGTCGCGACAGGCGTGAATGGAGGGACGAATGGAGACGTGTCGTCTTCAGCGATGAGAGTCGCTTCTGCCTTGGTGCCAATGATGGTCGTATGCGTGTTTGGCGCCGTGCAGGTGAGCGCCACAATCAGGACTGCATACGACCGAGGCACACAGGGCCAACACCCGGCATCATGGTGTGGGGAGCGATCTCCTACACTGGCCGTACACCACTGGTGATCGTCAAGGGGACACTGAATAGTGCACGGTACATCCAAACCGTCATCGAACCCATCGTTCTACCATTCCTAGACCGGCAAGGGAACTTGCTGTTCCAACAGGACAATGCACGTCCGCATGTATCCCGTGCCACCCAACGTGCTCTAGAAGGTGTAAGTCAACTACCCTGGCCAGCAAGATCTCCGGATCTGTCCCCCATTGAGCATGTTTGGGACTGGATGAAGCGTCGTCTCACGCGGTCTGCACGTCCAGCACGAACGCTGGTCCAACTGAGGCGCCAGGTGGAAATGGCATGGCAAGCCGTTCCACAGGACTACATCCAGCATCTCTACGATCGTCTCCATGGGAGAATAGCAGCCTGCATTGCTGCGAAAGGTGGATATACACTGTACTAGTGCCGACATTGTGCATGCTCTGTTGCCTGTGTCTATGTGCCTGTGGTTCTGTCAGTGTGATCATGTGATGTATCTGACCCCAGGAATGTGTCAATAAAGTTTTCCCTTCCTGGGACAATGAATTCACGGTGTTCTTATTTCAATTTCCAGGAGTGTATTTTCTGGTTTGTAACCCGACTCTCAGAGTTTTATTCGGTTGGCTCTTTGATCGTAAATATAGACCGTGGTATTGTACTAGACACTAATTGTCGTTTGAAAATTTGTTCTGATATTATAGTGTCCTTCCTTTCTAGTTCATACCTGTTCGATAATGTTTTAATGAATCGGCTCCTGGTCGGAAATACAGTCGGAACAGTTGTACCAAGGCACAGGTTGCTGTTAAACAAACAGGGGTTTTGTGGTTAGGTTTAGATGTTAACCGGTTCAATTCCTTTGTTGTAATTCTATTTGAGATAATCTGAACTACCTGTTGTACTAAGCTGCGCTTTCCTGTCTTTGAAAGACCGGGTCATTATTTGTATATTTTTAACTGGATCTTGTGGTTCCGCCGAGTGAGTTCTCTTCTGTTAAGTGCTCGTACGTAATATTTTAAAACGTTCCTTCAGAGCGGCCTTCGTAACTGAGAAGTAATTTAACTTTGACACATTAACAGCCAACTGTCACCAGGGCTTTAGGCTGAATAAGATTGTCAAAAGGGAAGGGGTTGGGATCCAGTCACACCTTCTTTCCGACGAAATGAAAAGGTTGCTCGCTTTGAAGCAAGCCTTATATTGTCATAATTCCCAATTAATTTAACCTTTAAGTATCGGTGGGCATCTTAAATCCGAACCTTTCGACATACAGTTTCCAAACAAACAAAAATTTACGTCATTTGTTTGAGTAATTGAAACACGTTTCTCATCAACATTACTTACGTTTTCATGTGTTGCAGAAGGGCATTTAATAAGGGAACATGTGTCCAGCGCGATAGTAAACACCGCTGTTTCACCCGATATCGGGCGGGCTGCATGTCCGGTCCTCTGTAATTATTGTCATCTTGTTCTTGTTTTGATTTCTCTTGTGAAAGCTTATTAATGTTCCAATTTTGTTAATTTGTAAGGAAAACAAATTTATGATTATATATTGTTAAACAAACAGGTTGTGTGAAAGGAAAGTTACATTGGTGGATCCTCCCTTCTACGTTTTCCTTAATTCCAGTGAATATCACGTCTCAATCGCTATTGGTGTTACAAGAGCAAGACTGGACTACCGCATACAGGTTCTCCCATTTATGTTGGCCATCTCAAATATCTTTTTGTCCAAAATAAAAATAAAAAATATATGAAACAAAAGTTGTTTAACTACCCGAGGAGACATTAACCAGCATGATTCCCTTTCTTCTAACTTTGTTCGTCCCGAACATATGAAAAGCAGTACGTCTTTTTTTAAACAGCGCCTTGTATTTTAAAATCGATAATCTGCTTCGTCTCCGCAAGACCTGTTTAAGAACGTATCGCAATCTACCATTGATGTGAACGTGACGTTATTAAAAAAACGTGACACGCAAGTGACTTTTACTCTTCGGCATCAGCACACAGTCCAGATACCTGAGGTAACGTACAGGTGGTGAACAGAAACATGGAAACACCAAAAACGCGACACATTACCACGCCTTCGGCATTTAAAGCAGCTTCCAATCATCTCGGACTGGATAAATATAGGCCCTGTAAGATTTCCAGCAAAATATCATACCGTTCTTCCTGTAAAATAGAAGCAACTTCGGGTAACGATGAAGTAGATCACCAACGCTAAATAATATTGACATCTGGTGACTTTAGTGGCCAGGGGAGATGCGACAATTCATCTTCGTTCTCACAAAACCTGGACGGTGCGCGTTGTGTGAACAAGAACCTGTGCGGCTGGTCCCGGCGGAGGTTCGAGTCCTCCCTCGGGCATGGGTGTGTGTGTTTGTCCTTAGGATAATTTAGATTAAGTCCCATAAGATTTCACACTTTTTTTTTTTTTTTTTTTTTTTTTTTTTTTTTTTTTTTTTTTTTTACAAGAGCTCTGTCGTGTTGGAACGCCGTATCACCATTGGGGAAACGAATATTGTACGATGGGACGGGCCTGATCAGTCAAAATGGTCACTTAATCCTTGAAGGGAATGCTGTATTATTACATTTCATTTCGTCCTATTTCGTACGTATGAACTGTTTGTGAAATAACTCTGTAAGCGCTGCACCTGCGCTCTTACTTTAAATTTACGTAAGTTATCGACTCCTAAAACCTCATACCTAATAGTTTGTTAGACCGTGACTAATAGCCGGGCATGGATATGTATGTGTGTGGTGTTCTTAGCATAAGTTAGTGTGTAAGTCTAGGGACCGATGACCTCAGCAGTAGTTTGGTCCCTTAAGAAAAAATGTTCAAATGTGAGTGAAATCTTATGGGACTTAACTGCTAAGGTCATCAGTCCCTAAGCTTACACACTACTTAACCTAAATCATCCTAAGGACAAACACCCACACCCATGACCGAGAGAGGACTCGAACCTCCGCCTGGACCAGCCACACAGTCCATGACAGCAGCGCCAAAGAGCGCACGGCTAATCCCGCGCGGCGTCCCTTAAGAATTCACACGCATTTGAACATTTCTCTCGCGGCGTTTCCGTATTTTCGTCTAACCACTGTAACTCGTCCATTTTTCTAGAAATGACAGTAAACAAACCGAAACATAAGCAAGTCACTAGAGAGTCGTTACCAAAACCACGCCAATTTTCCCTTGAGGCCTTGCAGTACTTTCAAAATATATGCGTGCAGAATAACGGAAATTTGAAGCGTTCGCATGACCACATTAGAATTTCAAGCGTGACGCAGCAGATTCCTCTGTGACTCAGTACATTCCGTAAGTGACATAAAAAGGCATTTAGGTGTCGTCGTAAAACGCGACCCAGCGCGCGGCTGCCCTACGTGGGCAGCCCCAGGGACTCTGCTGCTATTGTTGCTGCAGACCCCGGCTTTACCCCGTGCGGAGAGCAGCTGCGTCCGTTGCCACACACGCCTCGCCATACGTGTGCTATTACTGCCGGGACGCGAATTGGTAGCAATCGAGGATAGTTTATTGCCGCCCATTCAATTTTCTGTGTCAATTTCGGCAGTGGATGGTGCGCTATGTTTGATATAGAGCGGCCTCGTAAAATGATTTTGTGTCTATGGAAATGATCATTTTAACCTTAACCTTATGAAGTGTCTTTGTGTGTTTGAAACGTAACCAAAAGTTGTTTCCAGCGATAGCATTTTTTTTTCCTTTATTGATTTTCAATTCCCCCCGAAGGGGGCGGGCTGGCAGCACATTAGTACGCTGCTCTACAGCCTACAGACTTTTATTTTAAAGAACAGAAGAAGAAAAGAAACAAGAAAAACAGGCGATAAAACGGTGACCTCAAGTGTAAAATGGCGGAAAAATGCGGAAAGTTAAAACAGAAAGTAAAAGGGGTTGGCAACGTTAATAAAAGACACAGGAATCAGACAAGTAACATAGAACACACACAATTAAAAAACACGGAGACAGTCTGGTTTCTGTTCGCAAGAGATAAAAGCCACACCCAGCGACAGTATGATGGCCGTTCGCAACACTTCCCAAAAAACACAACACGGAACACTCACTGTAAAACACGCACTGTAGAACACTGCACGAAAGTGCCGGCACACAAAGATGACACTCCCGAGCCAAAGGCAGATGGGGGGGGGGGGGGACCTGGAGGAGGGGGAAGAACAAGGAGGGAGGAAGGAAAAACCGAAAAAGGGGGGGGGGGAACCAAGGAGGGAGAGGACTAATAAAGGGGGAGAAGGGCAGACGCGAGAGGGAATGAGAGGAGGCAGAGGAGGAGCAATAGCAGACATCTTAAATATAGGACTGCCTGTGTGTCTTGAAGTAAGTGTAAAAATCAGAAATGACTCTTCGTATAAGTACCGGGTGATCAAAAAGCCAGTATATGAAAACTTAATAAACCACGAAATAATGTAGATAGAGAGGTAAAAATTGACACACATGCTTGGATTGACATGGGGTTTTATTAGAACAAAAAAAAAACAAAGTTCACAAAATGTCCGACAGATGGCGCTGGACAGCAAAACGTCAATGACTGCGCATGACAATCGTGTACAAAAGGAGCTGTAATGAGAGAGAGAATCAGATGCGCCAGCAGTCGCAGCATGTTGGCGATACCTGGAAAGGAGCTTTTACTGAAGCTGTATAATCAGAATGGGGAATGTGTTAGTTCAGCATTACGATCCTATTGTCATAGGAAGGGGATTCGAACGGGTAAAGGTCCGTTGACAAATGCAGGTGTGGCGAGAATGATTTCGAAGTTCGAAGCCACGGGTTGTTTAGACGATAGACCGAGCACAAGGCGTAATGCTGCTGAGACAGTTCAGGAAGAAATGGAGACTGTAGCGGGTTCGTCTATGCACGGGGAAGTCACCGCTCGTGCAGTCGCACGTCGCACCGGCATTCCATACACTACTGTTTGGTTGGCACTTAGGCGTACCCTCCGATGCTGTCCGTACAAAATCCATCGGCATCATGAACTGTTACCTGGCGATTTAGTGAAGCGGAGGGCATTTGCGGTGTGGGCGTTTCAAAAGATGGCGGAAGATGACGACTGGGTGAGTAACGTGTTGTGGACCGACGAAGCTCATTTCACGCTCCGAGGGTCTGTCAACGTCCACAACTGCAGAATTTGGGCTACCGAAAATCCTAGAACTCTCGTGGAATCTCCATTGCACGACGAAGAAGTCACGGTATGGGTTGAATTTACCACATCTACCGTTATCGGGCCTTTTTTCTTCGAAGAAATGCGTGATTCTGGTTTTGTAACTGCTACCGTGACGGGTGAGAGGTACGCCGATATGTTACAGAATCGCATCATCCCCAGCCTGGCTGACAAACACCTACTGGAACGTACGCTGTTTATGCAGGATGGCGCTCCACCCCACATTGCTAGACGCGTGAAAGATCACTTGTGCGCGTCGTTTGGTGATGATCGTGTGCTCAGCCGCCACTTTCGTCATGCTTGGCCTCCCAGCTCCCCAGACCTCAGTCCGTGCGATTATTGGCTTTGGGGTTAACTGAAGTCGCAAGTGTATCGTGATCGAACGAAATCTCTAGGGATGCTGAAAGACAACATCCGACGCCAATGCCTCACCTTAACTCCGGACATGCTTTACAGTGTTGTTCACAACATTATTCCTCGACTACAGCTATTGTTGAGGAATGATGGTGCACATATTGAGCATTTCCTGTAAAGAACTTCATCTTTGCTTTGTCTTACTTTGTTATGCTAATTATTGCTGTTCTAATCAGATGAAGCGCCATCTGTCGGACATTTTTTGAACTGTTTTTTTTTGTTCTAATCAAACCCCATGTCATTCCAAGCATGTGTGTCAATTTGTACCTCTCTATCTACATTATTTCGTGATTTATTCAGTTTTAAAATTTATACTGACTTTTTGATCACCCGGTACCTATGGATTAGAGGAGACAACTCATCGAAAAACGGCCACTAACTTCGTGACATTTCTTTTTAACACATTTGACTACACACATCAAAAACGTTTTGCATCACCTCGGTTCCGAGAGTTCCGGAACCTGTACAAATGGTTCAAATGGCTCTGAGCACTATGCAACTTAACTTCTGAGGTCATCAGTCGCCTAGAACTTAAGAACTAATTAAACATAACTAACCTAAGGACATCACACACATCCATGGCCGAGGCAGGATTTGAAACTGCGATCGTAGTGGCCACTCGGCTCCAGACTGTAGCGCCTAGAACCGCACGGCCACACCGGCCGGCGGAACCTGTACAGAAAATGGGAATAGAGATCAACATAAACATCATTTCCGCCCAGGCATGTTCGATAGGGTTCATGTCGAGAACATGCTGGGCACTCTAGTCGAGCGATGTCGTTATCCTGAAGGAAATCATTCCCGAGATGTGCACGATGGGGGGCGCGAATTTTCGTACATGAATTCTTCGACAATATGCTGCCGATATGGTTGCATTATCGGAGTATCGGTCGTAGGATGGCATTCACGTATCGTACAGCCGTTATGGCGCCTTCCATGACCACCAGCGGCGTACGTCGGCCACCCCAAAACATCAGGTAACCTCCACCTTGCTGTACTCGCTGGACAGTGTGTGTAAGGCGTTCGGCCTTACATGGTTGCTTGCAAACATGCCTCCGACGATTGTCTGTTTTAAGGCATATGCGACACTCGTCGATGGAGAGAACGTGATGCCAAACCTGAGTGGTCCATTCGGCATGGTGTTCGGCCCCTCTGTACCGCGCTGCAAAGATGGACCTCGCCATGGATGTCGAGAGTGAAGTTTCGCATCATGCAGCCTATTGCGCACAGTTTGAGTCGTAACATGACGTCCTGTGACTGTACGAACCGCGTTATTCAACATGGTGGCGTTGCTGTCAGGGTTCCTCCGAGCCATAATCCGTAGGTAGCGATCATCCACTGCAGTAGTAGCGCTTGGGCGGCCTGAGCGAGGCATGTCATCGACAGTTCCTGTCTCTCTGTATCTCCTCCATGTCCGAACAACATCGCTTTGTTTCACTCCGAAACGCTTTGACACTTTCCTTGAGAGCCCTTCCTGGCACAAAGTAACAATGCGGACGCGATCGAACGCGGCATTAACCGTCTGGGCATGTTTGAACTACAGATAACAAGAGCCGTGGACCTCCTTCCTGGTGGAATGACTGGAGCTGATTTGCTGTTGGACCCCCTTCGTCTAACAGGTGCTGCTCATACTTGGTTGTTTACATCTTTGGGTGGGTTTAGGAACATTTCTGAATAGCCAAAGGGACTGTGTCGGTGATACAATATCCACAGTCAACGTCTATCTTCAGGAGTTCTAGGAAGCGGGGTGATACAAAACATTTTTGATGTGTGTATTTCTTGCTATTACGCATTCGACCATTTTGTTCATCGACTGACGGCTACATTGTGTATACAGGACGATCTTTTGATCCCCTGCTGAATGCTTTGGATGCCATGGTGCTAGTGAACGTGTTCTAATTGCTTTGATAAAACCCCTCTCTGTCTGCTAATAGGTGACAATCCTGACAGTGCCCGGCTATTCATTGAGCCAGTTTTCTACTAGAAACGAAATCTTAATTGTACTCCCGCAGCTCACTGTGTGTGAGATGACACCGGGCACTTTCTGTACGCTGGGTGCAGCTCCTTCCCGTGTTTGACACGATTTTCAAAACTTCTCTACGGCAACGCCTCTTCATAGCTTATAGAGGGTTATTTTTTTCGCCTACAGCCGCTTGCGCTTCGCAGTTGACAGCTGTCAAAAGCACTGCTACGTGTCAGGGATTTCAATACAGTGGCTCGACTGTAGAAGTCTCTTACTAGTAAAGAATGAATGTATTAAAACTCCATTCCTAATGAAGCATTTTTCCATACATCTCAGTGTTTATGACGTTGCATCTGTTGAGCAGCACCTGTTAGACGAAGGGGGTCCAACAGCAAATCAGCTCCAGTCATTCTACCAGGAAGGAGGTCCACGGCTCTTGTTATCTGTAGTTCAAACATGCCCAGACGGTTACATATAGCGGCATGGGGGGGATTTTCTCTACGAAATATATTGCGAAGAAGAGTTAGTAGCAAAGACGTAATAAATTTAAACGTCATGCATGGTGCGGCAGTTTTTCAAGTATTTCGTTGTTTATGGCGCAATATTTCCTGATCTATGTGTAATACGATGATGTAATTTTGTACGTACATTCAGTGGCATATGTGGATACCATGTGCGAATGGAGTTAGTAGCGAAGAAGTAATAAATTTAAACGGCATGCACAATACAGTAGTTGTTCGCGCATCACGGTGTTTATGACGTCATATCTCTTGAACAATGTGTGGTACCACGACATAATTTTCTAGGTGCATTAGGCGGAATATGTGGGCACTGTTTGCGACATTTATTGCCAATAGGGTTAGTAATACAGAAGTGATACCTTTAAAAGTCATTTATGACGTGTCAATTTTCCACGCGTTCCATTGTTTGTGACCTATATTCTGATTTATGATAGGTACGTGATTCTTACCTTCACAGCGATTGTGATGTATAATATTTGTACCAAGTTTGGTTGATGTCGGTCCAGTAGTTTAAGAGAACATGTGGAAAACATATGCGCGCATTTATACAGCGCATGCAGAAATCGTGATTTCAACGTACTATCTGGTCATTGAATGTATTGGCACAAATGGTGGCACACTTACAAATCTGCTCATTCGTTATTGTGATTATAAAAACTCACAGCACAGTCATACTTTTATGATGCACTTATAAAAAGACGCTTTTATCAATAGCATACTAAGTACCGAGTTGTTACAACCCTATCAATACCTCCCTCAATTCGTTCGATGCTATCGTCATGGCTAATTTTTCAAACGCAGGAAGAATACTCCAGAACTGGTTGCATTAGCGTTTCGTCTGCAATTTACTGTACCGACGTAATGCACTTGCCCAGCACCCTTGCAACATAACTAAGTCTTCCATTAGCCATCCCTAATATTGATTTTACGTGATAGTCACATTTCATTTCAATTTTTAGTATTGCTTCTAAATACTTCATATTATGTAGCATCCTCAAGTTGTTCACCACTGATCTTTTGATTACACACCACCTGTTTGGTGTCAGTGCTGCTGAAACTATATGATATGTTATTCACGTATTCTCAAAATTAATTAAAGGTTCCATTACACTTCCTTGATGTACACCTGATGTTACTTTCGTTTGTGTAGAACATTCGCCGTCCAGTATAACGTACTAGGTTCTATTACTGAAACATTCATCGGATTACTAAAGTATCTGCGTTGATATTTAGTGTGGTAGTATCTATTTAACTGAAAGGCACAAGCAAGGCACGTCGACCACCCCGTTTACTGCGTTTCCTCTACTCAGCCATTATCAGCAGAGGGAATCAGTCGCCGGCCGAAGTGGCCGCGCGGTTCTGGCGCTGCAGTCTGGAACCGCGAGACCGCTACGGTCGCAGGTTCGAATCCTGCCTCGGGCATGGATGTGTGTGATGTCCTTAGGTTAGTTAGGTTTAACTAGTTCTAAGTTCTAGGGGACTAATGACCTCAGCAGTTGAGTCCCATAGTGCTCAGAGCCATTTTTTTGGGAATCAGTCCAAACAGAGTGGTTCTAAATGTCTGTGGAAACGTAATGTCAGCCCCAGACGGTCCAATTCGAACTGCCTAGCCACTGAGTGTGATGGAATATGCGGTTATACTGGACAGCGGCATGTGTTCAAAACGACGTAACTCGACAGTTTATTTGATGAAATAGCAGCTCTAGTTACGATAAATAGTATTTATTGTCACGACCTGTTTCGCGTCCCTTATGGCATCGTCAGGTGAACGGCAATTGATTATCTCGAAAATAAAGACGCAGAACAAGTGTTCGTAGCGGCGATACACAGTATAGTTACGAGTAAGTATGCACTGAAGAAATCTTGAAATAGTATCCTAATTCTATTGCATGCTGCACGGGAAAGTAAGGAACCAACGACTTTCTCTGGACAAAGGGACCCTCACAAGTGAACTTCATAACACAGCGTTGCCGATTATTGTTCTGGACAAGCTAAATGGCTTCCTATTGGACGCCACTTCGGTGACTTACGATTCCCTAGTCTACCCCAGTTATCCATCCGGGGAAGGGGGACCTACACTTCAATGTGGAGCCCGAACCAATGCCGTTCCTGGGATTCGTTGAGAGTAGAAGGCTATATTAATGTCTGCGATCCGGCCGGGATTCGATGCCGCGACCTCTCGGTTCAAAAAAAATGGCTCTAAGCACTATGGGACTTAACAGCTGAGGTCATCAGTCCCCTAGAACTTAGAACTACTTAAACCTAACCAACCTAAGGACATCACACACATCCATGCCCGAGACAGGATTCGAACCTGCGACCGGAGCGGTCGCGCGGTTCCAGACTGTAGCGCCTAGAACCGCTCGGCCACTCCGGCCGGCTCGCGACCTATCGGTTTCCACTAGGAAGCCAGGCTCGACAGGTTCAAATTGATGGACGTACTTTATACTGTGAGAGCTTTGGAATTTGTGAAAATAATGTATTGCGTAGATATTAATACACCACCGGCGGTAGTTAACCATATAAAATATTACAATCATACATTTTAAATGGGTAGACAGAAGACAAAAATATGTATGATATGGATAATAAATTACAGTTTTAGTTCCGCATTCTTGCATTGTATTTTGATGCTACTGGTTCAAATGCCGTGCATTTAAAGCCCTGCGTATTGATAAATAAACAAATGTGAAATATTTGCTGAGTAAAGAAGAAATATGTCCAAAACAGAAAATGTATTACGCAATTCGAAAGGGAAACAATAGACATGCCCTCTAAGGAATTACTCCAGTGATCTCAAATATTTGGGCTAGCAGTCCAGTGTCTTAACTAGCGAATATGACATTCGCAGGGTCATCCAGTGCAAAATAGGATACAACCTTGCATTTGATGTAATGAAACCGATGTCTGATAAAACTTCACACGTGAAAGCATCGAGCAGGACCACACGAGTAATATTAACGCTTATTTGTACTCTAAATAACTCACAGTAATGGGAGTATTTTTATCTGGTCCGACAGCGAAACAGCCAGCGCAACAGGTCGCAAAACGGCGTGCTTTAGAGAACCACAGTGGTAAATACTCCGCCAGGCGGCGTCGGGAAATGGACGACCTCCATTAAGCTGCACCGTCTCCGTTTCAGCAGTGCTTGTAGTATCGATTAATTGCTACCATTAATTCTCGCCAACTTATTGCACTAGCCGAAGTGCGATAGTCCAGGAAAACAGCCTCTGCACAAGCTGAACTTGAAAAGTCGTGACAGATATTTTCTGCACAGCGTTGATTATACGGCACCAGAATTATCCCCCTGATGTATACGTCTTTCTACTCTTAGCGCGGCCGCGATATGTGCGGCACAGTACGCCGCGGAGAGGGGTGATTCTCTGGTAGGCGAAGGCATCCGGCACCCCGCACGGCGTTAGCAGAAGACAGATAAACGAGGTCGTTATTCTGTACAGCTTACCTAAACGGCGAGAAATTCGGCCTTTACAGATTCTCGGCACCGGCGAGTAACGAGAAGCCAAGGCGCAGTTGGGAGAGCGCTGACCTGCTTATCTCGCGAAAGGGATCGCTTCGGAACGTAGCTGGCTGGCCACGGTCCGTGAAATGAGGGCGGCCCACGTGCAGTGCTGTGCCGAATAGTCTGCCAAAAGAGGAACCCGGCCGGGCTGACAAGTGCACTGGGCCGTAAATACACCCGCAAACGTGCGGCGTATGTTCCGCACTCTTAATGCCGCCTTAGCGAACTAAGCGCACCACACACAACATTAATCACCCCTGGGACACCAAGACACCGCCTGTAGCCTTGATGAAGGCCTCAAATTTGACAGCCACAGGCCAGTCCAGCAGCAACACGACATTCTTGAAATGATCCAGATAGACCATCTCAAGGCTAAAGTTGAAAATTATACTATTTTGTCTAAAACTGACATCGTGAGACGGTGGCTGTGTACAATTAATGTGGGTTAATTCTTACAAAGAAGAAAACAGCAACCAGCCACTATTACTACTAAATGATGACTAACTGAAACCCTCAGCTGCCGACAAGTGTTGTTGATATACGTCTCACGGGAAGCGTGCAAGGGATAAATCCCTGCAGTCGCGCTATTCATCTGTGTCCTCGGTGGCTCAGATGGATAGAGCGTCTGCCATATAAGCAGGAGATCCCGGGTTCGAGTCCCGGTCGGAGCACAAATTTTCAGCTGTTCACATCGAGGTATATCAACAACACCTATCGGCAGCTGAGGGTCTCAGTTAGTCATCATTTATTCCAGGGAAAAGCTGCACGGTCATCAACAGTATCTGTTCTTTCGAGAACAGTTACTGTCTTCATATATACTATTAATACTGCTATTTATTTAGGTAAATAGCGCCGTTACTGGTTTCGAACTGGCAAGTTCATCTTCAGACGGCTGTTCACATGATTTTCAAGATACACTTTACATTATCGTCCGTTTTCGATTTTTTATTATTCCACTGTGGCGAAGTACTTTTGGTGTGTTGTCGCCCTACGGTAGAAAAACAGTGTTAGAAGCGCCCTATGTGAAAACAACTAACCTCCAAACGATGAAATACAGCGTAAATAAATATGTGAGGTCAAGTGGTTATGGTACTTACGTCGAAAATTCCACGCGATTTTGTTGCAAAGTTGCAGGATTGTATTTTCCGCATATTCCTAAATATATCCAGCACTTATGTAACTTGTACATCACCATATTGTACAAAGCACCACACACACACACACACACACACACACACACACACACACACACACACACACACACACACACACACACACACCAAAAAGAATGTGCCACATGTGAAATTATCACAGAGATTGCAGGTTTACAAACACAACAGTGTCAGAGTCGTTCTCTCTCAGAGACATCACAATATACAGGTTGCTTTGATTTCACAGAATGACTGTTTTTAAAACTTAACATAACTTAATGAAAATTAAAACACAAAGATGTTGTTGTTGTGGTCTTCAGTCCTGAGACTGGTTTGATGCAGCTCTCCATGCTACTCTATCCTGAGAAAGCTTCTTCATCTCCCAGTACCTACTGCAGCCTACATCCTTCTGAATCTGCTCAGTGTATTCATCTCTTGGTCTCCCTCTACGATTTTTACCCACCACGCTGCCCTCCAGTACTAAATTGGTGATCCCTTGACGCCTCAGAACATGTCCAACCAACCGATCCCTTCTTCTAGTCAAGTTGTGCCACAAACTCCTCTTCTCCCCAATTCTGTTTAATACCTCATCATTAGTTATGTGATCTACCCATCTAATCTTCAGCATTCTTCTGTAGCACCACATTTCGAAAGCTTCTATTCTCTTCTTGTCCAAACTATTTATCGTCCATGTTTCATTTCCATACATGGCTAGACTCCATACAAATGCCGGCCGCGGTGGTCTAACGGTTCTGGCGCTGCAGTCCGGAACCGCGGGACTGCTACGGTCGCAGGTTGAAATCCTGCCTCGGGCATGGGTGTGTGTGATGTCCTTAGGTTAGTTAGGTTTAAGTAGTTCTAAGTTCTAGGGGACTTATGACCTAAGATGTTGAGTCCCATAGTGCTCAGAGCCATTTGAACCATTTTCCATACAAATACTTTCAGAAACGACTTCCTGACACTTAAATCAATACTCGATATTAACAAATTTCTCTTCTTCAGAAAAGATAAACCTTACATTATGAGCGTATAATATTACAAATGAAGTTGACAGATGTAGTAACAAGCTTGTGTGAATGCTACTTATGTGGTATTATGTAAATACTGTGCTATATACAAGCAGCAACATAGAGGTGAGATAAAATGAATAATATGACAGTAACAATTGTATTAACATCTATCTATGGTGCACTGAAATTTTGAATCAAGTATAGTAGCAGTACTTTTTTTTTTTTTTTTTTTTTTGAAGAATCAAGGTAGCGTTACAAGTACACTACAAGTATTTATATTACAAAGAATACCATGTTCAGTGAGCATTAATTGCAAAGAAATTGAGAAAATGTGATGGCCAGTTGTATGAATGTCACTTATATGGTATTGTGTAAATACAGTGCAATAAACGGGTGACAACATTTGCATGAGATACATGAGTAATGTGACAGTAGTAATAATATAAATACTTCGCAAGTACTTCAAAAAACAATAACTATGCCAGTCCCATACATCCAGTGTTATTAGCGTCCAACAATATCGAAGGGCCATCCGTACGTTAAACTGGAGAACTTTTCTTTACAGAATATGCTATAAAATGCCCGCGAATAACAAAACGATTAGCTGTTGTGCTTGAGGAATGTCAGCTATGTGTTTTCAGTGGCCTGCTTTCTAGCTATTTTTGAGTGTATTACTTGTCACAAAAGTCAAAATCATGGAAACAGAGAGATAAGGCTATCTTGGAAGGCAGGAAATTTTCGTGTCTTTCCAGACTAATTTTTCCTCACCAAGCGTCTCATGAACCCCTGTCAAGGTTCCCTGCGCTCATTATCGACAACGTGCGCCTGCACCTGATCACACTGCAGACGTTCCTGGACTTTGGCCAAGACGTTTAACAGTCAAATAGGTCTTCAGCTTTGGGATGATTCTGGGTCTTTATCATTTCCCTTTTTAATCACCTCTGCTCTAGCTGCTTTCCATACCGCCGGGACCCTACCTATCTGCAATGCCTCGTTTAGTAATGCTGACAAATACAGCGCTATCAGTGGACCTACATCCACACGACCTCTGGGTAGTCGTCATCTGGACCAGGTGCCTTTCCAGTTTTGGGCTTGTTAATTGCTGGTGAAAGAACTGAGATTCGAACTAACGGCCACTTTAGCCTTCTAGTAATGAGCCGTATTGTACCAATTCTATATTAATAAAACCAGGCTTCAGAAAATTATAATCTCCTCACGAGCCCGGAATCGTATTGTTAGGTAAGCATACAGAGGTCCTTAATTGCCGTGGAAAATTCATTTGATGTGATGTAATCGACAATCTAGGAACTCGACTCCTAAACTGCCCTCATGCTCATAAATTACGGATAATTGCAGAATGTGGTGCCACACAACGTGGCACTACACAAAACTGGCGCTGATAGCATAGGAACATAGGGAACACACACGACACAGATCTATACGTCCACGGTATTGGTGATAAGCTGAGAAAACCGTCGCGAAACACATGTGCTACAAAACGCCACTGTTTCCTGCGCACCTACCCCGACATCAATATGGGATATGATCACCATGCACAATTACACAGGCCGCACAACGGGTTGGCATACTCTGGATCAGGTGGTCGAGCAGCTGCTGGGGCATACCCTCACATTCTTGCACCAGTGCCTGTCGGAGCTCCTGAAGTGTCCTAGGGGTTTGAAGAATTCCAGCGATACGTCGACCGAGAGCATCCCAGACGTGCTCGATGGGGTTTAGGTCTGGAGAACAGGCGGGCCATGAGAGACCCCATAGGAAATGCGGAACTGTCATCTTTCTATGCTATGTACTTATTATACGAAGTCATGAGAAGCAGCAGAAATTAGAACGGTGGGAAAGTTAACATTAGAATTGGGAATCACGAATCAGATGAACTGTAGGAATTTTGCTATATGGGCAGCAAAATAACCCATGATGGGCGGAGATAGGAGGGCATAAAAAGCAGACTAGCACTGGAAAAAAGGGCATTTTTGATCAAGGGGAGTCTACTTGTATCAAATATAGGCCTTAATTTGAGGCAGAAATTCTGAAAATATACGTTTTGACCACAGCATTGTACGGTAGCGAAACGCGGACTATGAGAAAACCGGAACAGAAGAGAGTCGAAGGATTTCAGTCGTGGTGGTACAGACAAAAGTTGAAAATTAGATTGATAGGGTAAAGAGTGAGGAGGTTCTCTGCAGAATCGGCGAGGAAATGAATATATGGTAAATACCCCCCGCCAAGGAAGGACACGATGTAGGACGTTTGTTACGACATCACGGAATAACCTCGATGATAGTGGAGGAAGCTGCAGAGGATAAAAACTGTACAAGAACACAGAGACTGGAATACTGGAGTACATCCAGCAAAAAACTGAGGACGTAGGTAACCAGTGTAGAGATTGATGACTTAAAAAACGAGGAATTTTTCAGGTATTACTTACCACTGTTAGTACACACACAGCACAGTAAGGAGTTAATGTCGTAGCTGGAGCATAATTAAGGGTCTACAAATGTGACTAGGCAGGAGAATTGCAACAACAACAATTTCGTAAAGTAGAAATACACATACGAGGGGCATTTCAAAAGTTCTACATACTAACTAACTTATAGATAGAATTGATGAACATTATTTATTTTACAAAATACATTTACAGGCGTTCGATACAATCTCCATTGTTGATATGACAGCTTCGCAACGTACTGGCAACTTCTGTATTCCTGATGTGGCACCTTCACTATTGATCTACCTGATTACTCATGTCGGCTCACTGGTAGCTTCTTCAATTGCATCAAAGCATTTTTCACGGAGTCGTTCCTTCAGTTTCGGAAACAAACCAAAGTGTGGTGCGCTTATATCAGGGCTGTATGGTGGGAGCGGAACTATTTCTCTCACTGTTAGGGCAACGTGCGGCCTTGCGTTGTCGTGCAAAATGTGGACACGGCTGGAAGCTTGTTCGACCTTCTCTGACGAATTTTCTGTCGCAAAACATTCTGAACAGCTTGTAGTGCGCGCCTGTTATAGACTTTCCCTGGGGCACTCTGTAGCTATGACTGCATTCACGTCACAGACAAAGATCATCAATTTCACCTTTGATTATTGGCGGCAGAATTTTTTCAGGTGTTGGGAGTTGGAACTTTTCCATTGTGACAATCGAGATTCCAGATCTCACTCAAAATCTCGTATTCAAGTTTCATGAAGTGTTACTGTCCTTTTAAGTAACTGTTCTTCCTCTGTTCGATAGCTTCTGCTCTTCACTCAGGTCGTGCGGAACGTATCTGGCAGCAACTTTTCTCATCTTGAACTTTCCAGTTATGGTTCTGTAAACTGAAGTGATAGACACTCTTGCCTACTAATGTAATTTACTCACGTGATTTACGTCGAGTCTCTCTAAAAAGGCCATTAGCGATAACCTAAGAGGCGGAGTCACTTGCAGTTGATGGCCTTGCACTTCTTTGGTTGTCCTCAGCGCTCTCTCGACCTTCACGGAAAGTAACAACCCCGTGATACTGTGCTACGATCTACTAAACTACCCACACACCTCTCTCAAAGCGTTGTAAATTTCCGTTGTGTTCTTTCCACGTAGGGATTCGATTTTGGTGTAGGAAAGCCGGTCACTACGTGCAATCCGACCTGACTGATTCAGCTTCCATTTTAAAGCTGAATGACTCATGACACGGCCAAACAAACCAGCAAATACGACCGTCACGCCTAAAGTCTCGCTCACTACTAACTTTGTGACGCTACAACGCAGTCCTTGCTGTGAATTTTTTCGCTTACTTAACACATGAAACTATTTGTATACGATGTATTGTCTAGTGTAAATATGTGTTGTAAATACTATGTTTAAATTATGTAATGTTTAACACTGGCAAGCCAGGGCATATTTATTTAACGTTGAAGTCAGAGAGATTGTTTTGTCGTGCCGCTGGGCGCGGGAGCGCGCCAGCGGGTAGTAGTAGCAGTGACGCCGTGCTCGGAGTAAGACGTACAGTCGAGTGCTGCTAGTCCTAGCTGTGTTACATCTAATTGCTAGTGTGTGGATCTAAGTACGACGGGAAAGTAATGGTCGGCATATCTGGAAGCATGGCCGGGCAAGTTATTATGGATTAATGGGCTTAGTGCTGAAGAAGCGAGGACTTAAATGTGAAGCGCACTGTGGGCCCAAGTCGCAACAGTAAAAGCCCGCTGCCACATTGCGTCCCTGCCGTGGACTTCCGTCGATCCACCGACACAACGAGGGAAGTAAGATCTACGTAATTTTAGTAGGATAAAATTGTAGAAGGCTTGCCAGTGACTGTGCTTTTCTCTGAAGTTGAACAATTAATAACAAGCACTTTATAATAGAAGTGTTGCAGTTACATTCCACCCGACAATAACACCAAGTAGGTTTCTTCCGATCCTTGCCTTATTGAACCGAGTGTGTCACGCCATTATCAAGAGAAAATATGTTAATTATCAAATTATTTGCATAGACGGTGAAGAGTAAATTTCAGAATGGTTATCGTAGTTAATTGTTGCACTTAATGAGCTTACGCAACCGTAGTAACTTAATAATCGACTGAAGTAATAAATTTGATTATTAAGATTTATTTCAATGCATATTCAGCTGAAGTTAGTTCAAGGATATTTCATGAAACTATGAAACTTATTCCACCTGACAATCCTCCAATTAATGAATTATTATCATTCAAAAAATAGTTAATCAATTATTGGAAATATATTTCATTATCAGTAGATTAAACTGTGCAAAGTACGTAATTTTAAAGACAGAATGACAGTCCATTATTCAAAATTTCGATAGATAATTATCTGTGTTGTCAGCATTGCGCTTAGATGACAAATTATGAACAAAATAATTATCAAAATACTTATTGAGAGTTAACCATTAATGTTTAAGTGTAGTTAGATTGTTATGACATTGTTTTTTATGACTACTGAGCCTGAAACAGCACTTACGTAAAAGTTCCCGTTCCACCTGCTGCCCTACAAACAGGTAAACTTTATTTTTGACACAATTATTCACATACTTAACAGTACTGTCGCTTATCAGTTGAGCTGGCGACCGATTTTTTAATTGCTTTTACAACCTAAACATTTCTTTCGGCAAAATTTCCACTGGCAAATTATTTCCAAATTATGTCCATTATTTCATTTACCGATCGTTATTGAATAAAATTACTCATTCAATAACGATCAAGTTATAACGTCTCCTGTTTCCCGCGGAATAATCATTATTTACTTCGCATTCGGATGCCTTATCCCGACGCGGGTCAAAATTCATAATTCACGGTCATTGTCAATTAGTAATTTCGCAAATCCCGCGAAGCAGGGGGGGGGGGGGTTTATAACCTGAGTTTCAACTTGTTCACGCCATCGTAACGCTCGCGCATGAGCAGTGTTCAGTACTTTTGAAATGACCCTCGTAGAATCCCCAGCAGAAAATCGTGTCAGATCCCCACACTACCACAGCGTCCCTTAGTTAACAGTTAATTAGGGTAAACTATCAGTATCACGGCTATAAGAAGAGCAAAGCCGTGGTATTCCAAGCGCTGAGTGCTCATTCAGGAGCCACGCCGCGTCTCAGCCGCTCTCGCTCTCGCTCTCGCTCTCGCTCTCTCTCTCTCTCTCTCCCTCTCCCTCTCTGCGTCGGCCTGCTGGCAGTGCCGCCTTAAACTCTGCCATTTCTTTCCCTTCCGTGGCGCCAACACGGCAGCCCGGAGCGGGCGAGGTTTCGAGGCTCACGCCAGCCAGCCTTTTATCCCGGCGCCCCTTCTCCCCGCCGAATCTCAAACTAGTCACCCCCACGGCATTTATCACCTCCCCCACGCCAGACCCTTACACAGTCGTAACCATTGTTCGTCAGACGATTAAGCTATCTGACCCCTCCTCCGTTTTATAAAGAATAAAAAAAAGAGTGGGGAGCGAAGTCGGGATCCGGGAGTGCTGCCCAGTGCACCGGCGTTGGAAACTGTAAAACGGTCGAATATTCTGTGCTTTTTTTTTTTTTTTTTTTACTTCGCGTTTCCGTCTAAACTAGGGTGCCTTGCTGGAAAGGAATCATTCCGTCACTCCTAACACCCGTGCTCCTGGAGGGCGACGCGCGACAAAAGAAATCGTAAAGCGCCAACCATTCCGTAGGGAGGCCTTATCACCGAATCGAATCAGGAGGGCGGAAATATCTTTCCAGAGACTGGCTGATTTCTTTACGACGGTATTCAAGGCAGAGTGCGGAAGTGCACCTAAATTCTGTGAGGTACAGCAAAAATATCATGGCTGACACTTACTACGAAGGAAGGAAGGAATTTGGTGTCTAACTTGCTGTCGACAACGATGTCATTAGGGAACGAGCACTAGTTCTGTTCGACGAAAGTAGTGAAGAAAATTGGAAATGACAGTTTTGAAGGGCATAGCCTATCCAGGCATTAGCTTCACGTCATTCTTGGAAACGAGAGACAACCTAGATCTGCATGGCAAACGGCTGTTTGTGCTCAGCTTGTGCCAAGCACGGGTCCTTTCGTAATTTTATTTATTTCTATACGAGTATTATATTGTATTGTGTTTAATCATGCGTTAGTCTTACCCACCAATCTTAGTTGTTTTCTGTAAAGTCGACATGCACGTGCTATGAATGCAGAGACTTTATTTACATGATGATCATTCATTCTTAAGTTATTCCAGCACATTATATACCATTCATGCTCTTCATTTGTGTGGTCTCATAAATAAATAGTTAGTACACATAATAAAAGAACTTCTCCTTTAGATGAGTGGAAAATAGAACAAGCAAATAAACTGGCAATGCTATACTCATGTAACACACAGATACGCAATTAGGCAGCACAAAGTAAATAAACGTTTGTACTGTAATATTGTCTCGTGATTTACGTGAATAAATGGGTAGTGCTGTAAGCCAAAGTGAAATTAGACCTAAACTGTCAGTGCGAAAGGCAGAAATACCGGAGAAATGTGCAGGCAGACCACACTTCCAGATCGAATCGGAGACCAAATAAAATTGTAGAAAGTAAAAATATCATACTTCAACATCATTTGAAACGAACTGTTCTTAGATCTAGAAGCAAACCACAATTGTAATTATCTTTGATTCGAGAAAATTGGTCATGTTTTTAAATGAATAATGTGAAACGCACATTGTCAAATAAATACGAATTTTTGTACAGTTATTAAGTACAGAGACGGGAAGTATCTGAAATGACACATTCGTGTTCAGTGTGCGTTAAATCTATTTTTCCATCTCGAACGAACTACATAATCCCGTTTTGAATGATTAGCAATGAGATGTGGACCACCTACGCAACTAAATATGCTGTTTATTTTGAGATACATTCGCTTCCCTTCATTTTACTCACGAAGCATTTTCAGTGACGATTTCGTCATCTTGTTATTCCGTATGTGTCGTCCTGGAGTTGAAGCTAGTTAGCTGTCCGACTTTCAATGTTTCCGAACACATTTCAATAAATCACATCACTTCCATTGTGTGTTCATTGTGCGTGGTTACTGTATGTACTTCTGCCAACTGCTGACAACACGATCTACAGTAAATACACACACTCAACACACAATAAAACTGAATAAACCGCTCTAATAATTAATGAATGATCCAGCCCATCAAAGAAAGGTATCTAAGAATCTATGAAATTTTAGGGTCATGAACTCACATTGTGTTTTCTACACCTCAGTTATTATTCCGTGGGCCACTGAACAGAGCGTGACATAGGATAGGTGCTTCGTAATAATATTACCAAATTAGTGTTTTATTTCATTCGAGTGTGAAACGAAAAAAATTACATTTGACAAGCTCTTGTTCAAGCCATAATCTCTCTGGTCTATTCTATGGCCCATAAACGGGCTATACGATGTTGCCGCTATATTTTCACAGAGTAGACTACGACGTTGTAATAAATATTTGCCCGCATCTCGTGGTCGTGCGGTAGCGTTCTCGCTTCCCACGCCCGGGTTCCTGGGTTCGATTCCCGGCGGGGTCAGGGATTTTCTCTGCCTCGTGATGGCTGGGTGTTGTGTGATGTCCTTAGGTTAGTTAGGTTTAAGTAGTTCTAAGTTCTAGGGGACTGATGACCATAGCTGTTAAGTCCCATAGTGCTCAGAGCCATTTGAACCATTTTGAATAAATATTTAACCTTTCATGCAAAAATTTACAGCAAAGTTCCCTTACCATATCTGCTCCACTTCCTTGTGATCTGCGTTAAAGTGTCCGCTGTACCACCCCTCATAGGATCTTCATACCGACGAATCATGTAGGATACGTGAAACAGAGCAGCATAGGTACTTTCCTCGCGAAAAGAAGTGTATTAATATTTGAATATGAACTTAAGGAAGAAATTTGAGAGAATGTACACCTAGAACCCTGTATCATAAGGGAGTGTCCGCCCCCGGTAGCTGAGTGGTCAGCGCGACAGAATGTCATACGTAACGGCCCGTGCTCGATTCCCGGGTGGGTCGGAGATTTTCTCCGCTCAGGGACTGGGAGTTGCGTTGTCCTTATCATCGTCATTTGATCCCCATCGACACGCAAGTCGCTGAAGTGGCGTCAGCTAGAAAGACTTGCACCAGGCGAACGGTCTGGCCGACGGGAGGCCCTAGCCATACGGCATTTCCAAAAGGGAGTGAATCGTGGACTCTAGCAAGAGAACCGAAGCGTTTGAGATAGTTTTATAGAAGAATGCTGAAAAATAAGTATGGTAGAAAGATAAGAAATTAAGAAGATATCTACTGAATCACGGAGTATACGTCGGAAACATCAAGTGGAAGAAGAGACAGGATATTAGGATATGGACTCAGTCATGTGACACGGACAGCAGAGGGTACTTTCCACGGTACCAGGGGGAGACCTAAAGGGCAAAATTTT
Organism: Schistocerca nitens; assembly: GCF_023898315.1. Lineage (NCBI taxonomy): Eukaryota > Metazoa > Arthropoda > Insecta > Orthoptera > Acrididae > Schistocerca > Schistocerca nitens. Next base: position 20,355,248 of record NC_064619.1, read on the forward strand.
CAGGGGAAGACTGAGCTTACAATACGTACAGCAAATAATTGAGAACATCGAGTTTAAGTACGACATTGAGATAAATCTTTGCAGCAGGAAAAAAAGAAGGAAACACGTAAAACGATCTTGGATTCGTTACCAAGCGCAGACCTGAAGAAAGACGTCGAAGGATTTCAATCAATGAAACAGCACCACAAACCACATATTACTAGACTCTCTTATAGCATTCACACAACCGATGCAGAGCATTGTCACAGAATTTTATCAACAGTAATGTTCTTGATTTAAGTTCCACACCTTCGTTCCATTCCATATCTCCTTATGGAGATTTTCATATAAGACAGGACCTAAAGAAACTTCCTGGCAGATTAAAACTGTCTACCGGACCGAGACTCGAACTCGAGACTTTTGCCATTCACGGGCAAGTGCTCTGCCAACTGAGCTACCCAAGCACGACTCACGCCCCGTCCTCACAGCTTTACTGCTGCCAGTACCTCGTCTCCCACCACCCAAACTTTACAGAAACTCTCCTGCGAACCTTGCAGAACTAGCATTCCTGAAAGAAAGGATATTGCGGAGACATGGCTTAGCCACAGCCTGGGGATGTTTCCAGAATGAGATTTTCACTCGGCAGCGGAGTGTGCGCTGATATGGAACTTCCTGGCAGATTAAAACTGTGTGCTGGACCGAGACTCGAACTCGGGACCTTTGTCTTTCTTTCAGGAGTGCTAGTTTCTGCAAGGTTTGCAGGAGAGCTTCTGTAAAGTTTGGAAGGTAAGAGACGAGGTACTGGCAGAAGTAAAGTTCTGAGGACTGGGCGTGAGTCTTGTTTGGGTAGCCCAGTTGGTAGAGCACTTGCCCGCGAAAGGCAAAGGTCCCGAGTTCGAGTCTCGGTCCGGCACACAGTTTTAATCTGCCAGGAAGTTCCATATCAGCGCACACTCCGCTGCCGAGTGAAAATCTCATTCTGGACACCAAAGATTCTGTCGAACACATCTCTGCAAAGTTCCATCTGATTTTCACAGTGATTTCGCGCCTAATCGGGCCTTACTTTCCGAATACGCCTCGTATGCAACAGAGAATTTTTTTCCTCGGATCTGTGGAGTGAAGTCCAACGGAGCCAGCCGTAGCTGTGGATAAGTCCATACACGTCTTCTCGAAATAAAGGGAATACTGTTGGAGATCGTAGTAGAAGTAGCTTACAAAACGCTTGTTCGATTCTTGAGTATTGCTCATCAGTATGGGACCCTTACCAGGTTGGATTAATAGAAGAGATAGACATGATCCAGCGAAAAGCAGCGCGATTCGTCATGGGGACATTTAGTCAGCGCGAGAGCGTTACGGAGATGCTGAACAAGCTCCAGTGGCGGACACTTCAAGAAAGGCGTTACGCAATACGGAGAGGTTTATTATCGAAATTACGAGAGAGCACATTCCGGGAAGAGATGGGCAACATATTACTACCGCCCACATATATCTCGCGTAATGATCACAACGAAAAGATCCGAGAAATTAGAGCAAATACGAAGACTTACAAGCAGTCGTTCTTCCCACGCACAATTCGTGAATGGAACAGGGAAGGGGGGATCAGATAGTGGTACAATAAGTACCCTCCGCCACACACCGTAAGGTGGCTCGCGGAGTATAGATGTAGATGTAGATGTAGAAAAAGATCAACAATAGTGCACCGATAAACTGCTCATTACAAGAACATTCTAACTGCACAGCGGGGCGTAGAAAGCATTCCAAAAGAAATTGGAGAGGTATTGCCTGTATTTCGGATTACAGGCAATGGCGCTGTTGTGTTGGCAGAAGAGCCAACACCGTGTTACTAGTGGAGGCCGAAATGCACGCGTTTTAGCTCACGCAGACTGGCGTGAGGAGGGAAGAACTATACTGACGTCAGGTCTGCAACATGACAAGGAATTAGAATTCAGAAAGCGGGCGTAATTAGTTTGATACTTAAAAAAATGGTTCAAATGGCTCTGAGCACTATGGGACTTAACATCTGAGGTCATCAGTCCCCTAGAACTTAGAACTACTTAAACCTAACTAACCTAAGGACATCACACACATCCATGCCCGAGGCAGGATTCGAACCTGCGACCGTAGCGGTCGCGCGGTTCCAGAGTTTGATACTTAACTTTAATCCATTAATGATAAACGTCGTTCTTGACGGTACATGATTCACAATATTATCTGATCAGAATACATTCTTGAAGAATATGGCGCCTTGCTAGATCGTAGCAAATGACGTAGCTGAAGGCTATGCTAAACTGTCGTCTCTGCAAATGAGAGCGGATGTAGATTGTGAACCATCGCTAGCAAAGTCGGCTGTACAACTGGGGCGAGTGCTAGGGAGTCTCTCTAGACTAGACCTGCCGTGTGGCGGCGCTCGGTCTGCAATCACTGATAGTGGCGACACGCGGGTCCGACGTATACTAACGGACCGCGGCCGATTTAAAGGCTACCACCTAGAAAGTGTGGTGTCTGGCGGTGACACCACAGGCGCAATGTCGTTCGTTCGAATAACAAAAATCAAGAATACTCTCCTCTCCAGCGACAAAAAAAATGTTGTACTGCAAGGCTGCAGAACCAATTTACAGAGTGAGTCTTAGTCTGCTGGTAGTACGTCTCATCCGGGAACATCAGCATTCGCGTTGTTATTCGGAGTAGTAGGTGCAAGGAATGCCAGAATTCGCTGGACCAAGCGCTAGACGTCTACAGCTAGGCCACAAACGAAGCGATGATCGTCCGTCTCTGGCAGCCATGCACGTGACGCAAAGCGGGGAGTCGGCGAGGTGAGCCTGGCGTAGACAAGGACGGTTCGGATGCTTCTCGTTGATGGTGACATACTTATGTGCGTGTGAAATCTTATGGTACTTAAGTGCTAAGGTCATCAGTCCCTAAGCTTACACACTACTTAACCTAAATTATCCTAAGGACAAACACATACACCAATGCCCGTCGGAGGACTCGAACCTCCGCCGGGACCAGCCGCAAAGTCCATGACTGCAGCCCCTTAGACCGCTCGGCTAATCCCGCGCGACGATGGTGACATACGACGCGGAGCGTACAGCAGTTGTAACCTCCCCCTCACTTATCGACCTTAATGACAGTGAATGTTTAAACCGCGTGTACCTAATGGAAATTTGGGAAAGCAATCGTCACCGAAGTTAATCTGTCGGTAAAGAGGGAGGAAAGGGTTACATCTAAATGAAAGGAAAAATGCAAATGAAACTGGTGGAAATTAATTTTGAAAAGGGGTAAAGTTAATAAAGAAAGTAAATGTGCGGCCGTTACGTTAACAATTAACTAGCGGTAATTAGATATTTGAGATTTGGGGGAAATCACGGTCGCCAGTCCTAAGGACAATTACTATAGTAACTGAAAAAGAAAGGTTGTTACACATATAATTAGCACTAGAAGCGTGGCAACTGAAGGTTGACACGTGTAGTGTGAAAACTGAAAGTTTGTCAGAAGTAATAAATTTCGCTGCACTCTGACTTAATTTAGCAAAAGAATTAATAAAACCGGAAAATTGAAAGTTAATTTAGTGACTGAAATTAATAAGAAGCTTTCTTTCTTAAGCACATCGAAATTCAGTAAAACGGTTAGTCTTGGACTACCTCAACAATCATTTCAAAAGCTACTTGAATCTACGCAATTTAGAAATAAGAGCTTTAGCTTTGAACTTGAATTAAATGATTCTGAACAATTAACAATAGTAAAATTTAGTACGTACCAAGCTGAGCTGCAGTCACAGGTAAGCTAAAATACGGTAACAAAACTCGCACTCTTAATTTGTGCTTGTGTAATCTAAATATTGTAGCCAGCTATGAATACTAAAACTGAACTTTGAAATTAAAGCAGTGAAATGGAATGATTGTACTTTAATGCTGGCGTCTGAATTTCAACGACACTCGGGTTCATTTCGGAAAAGGAAGGGACCCTGCTTGGTAATGCAATTGGGACAATGAGCAACAAAGGTTCATGCTAAGTTGCTGTAATTTTGCGAGGCAAATGGAACAGTTTGAAAAGCTGAGGTCTGCCATACAGTTCTGAAACTTTACGTGCTTTTAGTCTTCCTTGTTGGTTGATTGAAGGTTCGAAGTCGTCGATCGAGGAGGTGGCGACAGTCACTCATTGTCGGCCGTCGCTGTTGCAGAAGCTGGATGTTGGCGCACCTTCATCTCGACACGGTCACCAGGCGAAACGGGATCTTGATGTGCTTCCCGTCCGCGACACCGTGTCAGAAACTATCATAGCAAGTCGAGCGCAATTACATACTGCCAAACCCCGAACGCGCGGCAACTCGCAGGAGCGTCACACAACACACCTGCTCCACTGCACTACCCCAGCCAGACTCCCTCTTGCTCTGCCCGCGCTCCACGCGGCAGAGTTAACACTACCAAAGATCCTACACACTTTGATTCTTCACACGACCTATCGATGTAATCGTTCGATAGCAGTTTTCCCTAGGCCAGACCCAGCGTAAAAATACAAATAATCTTTACACAACAAACCAATTATACATCGACATAAATGCATATATACACAAATAGTAAAACAATTACAATATACAAAGACACAGAAACGTCATATATTCAGGTAACAAAGATAAGGAAAACAAATTATAGTACAATAGATGGAAATAGGAGGATACGCATTTCCGGCGTTACAGAGTGTCAAGAACAGTGGGTGCTGACCACAGTTACGGAGGCGGACCCAGCTTCTCACAAACTCACTCATTTGCACTTATGCGCCTGACTGGACACGGCACTCGTGCGATATGCACAGCTCAGCTTTCTCCTAATTGGGAAGGCGGTCGACATGCATCCACTGGAACAAACGGCTCTCCCCGAGGCAGGCGCTTGGCGCGAGACCTGGAGCCGCGGCCGGTCCCATAAAGAAGGCGTAATGCGGCTCTGGAGAGTGGGAGTGGCACCGCGCCATACCGAATATTTACGGCGGCTGCTTTCACACGCACCGGGACTGTAATCTCGCTACAGCAATGAAAAGCGGGTCACCAGGAACAAGAACGGATATGGCCCGCGCCGGCCGGCATCGACCGCTGCTCCAGTCGTGCAAAACACGCCGTGGGCAGGGCAAACTGTGGGAGCAGCAGCTCTGCAGAGGTGCCTGACCACCATTTCTCCTCGTAACACGAGATGCTTTTAGAGGTTCTTGTGCGCAACACACTGCGGACAGAAACGGAAAGCTACGACACTTCTGGTTCCGCTGGATAACGCCCGGAAACTCCGTTCTCACTATGTACTCTAGAAGTAATTCATCGTGGGTCGCTGGAGCAGTTAAGGGTGTTTAGCGATTGGAACAAAAGAGCAGAACGTTCCTGTGTGCAAGAAAGGTCGAAGGACAACTTGATATAATTACAGGCCGGCCCGTGTGGCCGTGCGGTTCTAGGCGCTTCAGTCTGGAACCGAACGACCGCTACGGTCGCAGGTTCGAATCCTGCCTCGGGCATGAATGTGTGTGATGCCCTTAGGTTAGTTAGGTTTAAGAAGTTCTAAGTTCTAGGGGACTGATGACCTAAGATGTTAAGTCCCATAGTGCTCAGAGCCATTTGAGCCATATATTTACAGGCCTATGTCACAGTCGTCATTCTGTTCGTGGAAGATGTTTTATGGTTGCGAACTGTGAGATAATTGGAGGACTAAAGAGGATGACTTGTGACTATGGACAGTTTTTGGTTGGACATACTGTGCGCACCATTGAACAGCACCGTATAGAACATAAGAAGTATTTCCACCTACTGGATCCTGAGAAATCAGCACTAACAGACCATGCATCTATTGTTGCGCGTGTTATTAAAACGACTAACTTTTTCTGGGATAGCATCGTAGAAGAAGCGATCAAGATTTCTGAAAACACAGTCAGTAAAGACAGCGGCGATCTGCACTTACGAATAGCTTTGGACCCGACCATCGGGAGGTTGAAGCAGGCGCGGCGGTCGCTGGAGCAAAACATCATCTTCAAAAATGGTTCAAATGGCTCTGAGCACTATGGGTCTTAACATCTGTGGTCATCAGTCCCCTAGAACTTAGAACTACTTAAACCTAACTAACCTAAGGACATCACACACATCCATGCCCGAGGCAGGATTCGAACCTGCGACCATAGCGATCGCGCGGTTCCAGACTGAAGCGCCTAGAACCGCTCGACCACACCGGCTGGCAATCATTACCTTATATGGCACTAGAAGGAGCAGCAGTGACGTCACAGGCTATATAAAGACAGCAGCGGCAGCCATACGACAATCAATACCTGACAACGGCCAAAAGCTCATGGATTTGGAACCACTTGAAGCGACTGAGAGTTCGAGAGAATTTTATCTAATTTTGGAAATTTGTGGTAAGGTCTTACGGGACCAAACTTCTGAGGACATCGCTCCCTAAGCTTACACACTACTTAATCTAACTGAAACTAACTTACGCTAAGGACGACACACACCCATGCCCGAGGGAGGACTCGAACCTCCGACGGGGGAAGCCGCGCGAACCGTAACAAGACGCCTCTGACCGCACGGCTAACCCGCGCGGCTTTTATCAAATAAAATCTCATGTATAAATATGGACATGGATTCCGCAATGAGAGATCTGTTGAAACTCAGCTCGCCCTCTTCGTCTGTGACACAACGAAGCATACTGGTTGATGCTACGCTCCTAGACTTCTGGGAGGCGTTCGATACGGTTTCGCAGTGTCGTTTTGCGATGAAAAAACGAGCTTAAATATCAGACCTGAGTTATGATTGGATAAATATTCTTAAGAGAAAGGTAATTGCAGCAGTACTGTTTGACTTCGGGTAGACATTCGATACAGTTTCACCCCCGTTTAGCGAACAAAAGACGATCTTAAATATCAGACCTGAGTTATGAGTGGATTCATCGTTCTTAACGGAAAGGTAATTTCAGGAGTATTGCAAGGTAGTTTAATAGATCAGTTACTGTTTACACTACATATGAATGATACAGTGGATGGAGAATGTCTGTTTGTGCACGATGCTGTTGTCTATAAGAACGGTGCAGTACCAGAATAACGTAGCAAAATAGAGGAAGTCCTACAAACGATCGACTGGAACAACGACTGGATGATGAACCTGAACGTGAATAAATGTAACGTATTGTATTTAAATAGGTCCACTACTATTCTGTATTACACTAGTCAGGACAAATTACTAGAAACATTAACAACAGTAAATTACCAATGAGTATCCAACCAGATCGACCTAAAGTACAAAGTTCCATAAAACAAATTCTAGAAAAACAGTTTCCTGGCTGAGAGACATTGGAAGAATGTTAGGGAAATGAAACTGATCCACAAAAGAAGTAGCTTACAAAACACTCGTTAGACTGATTCTTGAGCATTCCTCAACAGTCAGTGGCCATTACCAGGTTCTATTAAAAGATGATCCAACGAAGAGCGGCGCATTTTTCATAGCGTTGCTTAGTCGGTAAAAAAACTTACGGAGATGTTCAAGAAAATTTAGTGGTGGTCGCTGCAAGAAAAATTTGTGTATCACTGAGAGGCTACTGTTGATATCTGAGAGTGTACATTACAGGAAGAGGCGGTCAGTATATTACCCCATCCCTCATACGTCTCGCGAAATGACAACGAGATAATAAGAATGCGCCATTTGCAAGTGAAACAGGGATGGAGAAAAAGATAGAATTCCCCTACGTCATACACAATAAAGTAGCTTGCGGAATATAGACATGGATGCAGAAGCAGAAATTCAACGGACTAGCCTTCCCTTGCTCTACGTGTCCCTATCAGTGGCACAGTTGGTAAAATGCTGGCTCGATACATTTGGGATACGGTATTCGTCAAATACCTGAGAGGCCATCGTGAAGAACGTCTGAGTTTCTCCAAGAACAGACAAAAGTTACTTAAGAGTGTCAGTTTCTTGTTTGCATATAGCCAATTGGAGACCTGTTTACAATATCGGTACCTATCCCCTGTTTACAACTCCTGCTAAAAGTTTCTGTTCGTTTTACTTCCTTTTTTCCACGGGAGTCCCCACTCATTTTTTACGTAGCGTCAAACTCTGTATTAGTGTTACGTGGTTACAAATAATAACTTCGCAGTGTCGTTTATAAATGCATTTTGTTTCCTTCCTACTAATCGGAATGCACTTCCTCTACGAAATAGATTCTGAACACTACAGGTAGCAAGTAGTTTGTTATTTACAGCTCTAACGGTTCCTTGACACTGCATTTATTAGTTTTTGAGGTTATGACTCTAAGACACATATTTTGATTAATTTAATATTTGAACCACGTGCATGACATAGAAGATGTAATGTAGACACCAGGGGGGGGGTGGAAATGCGTGTATGGTAAATGCGTTATATTGGAATAAGAACGTAATGGATGGAGAACGAAAGACAATTGCAGCATTAAAATGTGATCGACACAGTCATACCGATGACAAAAAAATTAACGGTATTAAGCCGACTGGAAAAAGATGTATACATGAAAAATTAATTTCAAAGAGTCTCGTTGCTGTATTTCTTCAGTTAATTAAATTCCCAGCCACAGAGGTCAACCAACGTTATCATGGGCAAAATAGTATTAACATATGTGGTTGTAACGTTGTGATGTTGCAGCCACATATTGCAGTGCGAAGTTTAATCGTTTTATTTGCTCATTTTTGGCTACGTCTGAGGAAAGCACGAAGTTCCTTAGCTCTGGTGGGAGGTTTCAGTTCTTCTTGGTGGGGAGAGGGCAGGCCAAGTAGCTGCCTAGAGGTTCTGGCTTGAACACAAGAGGTCCTCACAAACGCTCTGGTAAGAGGAAATAATTCTCGTGCGTACTGCTCTTCGCATAAACGTTTGCAGTAAGCCCTTGGCCATCCGTTTTGGCGGCAAATGAAAGGGGCTGCCAACAAGTCACCAGAGAATAACTGTGCATGACGAATTCACCTTCCTATACGCAGCTCGCTGAAAACGCCGACATGTCGCTGCTAGCCTGCTGTGGGAAAATTCGTTGCCTTCACTCCAAAATCTTGTTATCCAGTCACATGACTCCTGTCCGACACCGAGCTTCGGTCAAAAGTGCTCGAACAATGAGTGGAACTTGGCTAGGAACCGATACCAACCGTCTGCATGCTAAAATGCATTCAGTGAGTCAAGAATGGGAAACATGTAAGCGAAATTCTCGCTGGTCACTGTACGACTGGCTGGAAGTTCTCCCCTCCAAGCTGAATTTTTTCAAAAAGAAGAGATTATGTTCACAGGAGAGAGTATTTGGAGAATTTCTGTGGAAAAGCCATCTGCGTCTTTCCTAATTCAGAAGATGACAGTGGCAGCCTTTCTCTGCCGCCATCTCTGTCTTTCTCATTCGGTTCCAACTTGTGCATTGTGGCATACGTTAGCTGAGTTTTAAGTAAGTTTCACATGTCGCGTTTAGCAATTCCATTATCTAAGCAGCTCACAATTAGCAGGAGTTGCTGCGCAACTAGGGTTGTGTTAATTCGCGAGTCTTGTACGCCTTTGCTTTGCATTTGCGAGCTGCGCAGATTACGAAAATTTGTAGCACTTCACAGGAGGTCTTCCAGTTAGTTTTGAGATATCTTCCAATGTGTTAGCATTGTATTCAGATGTAAAAGAGCCACTGTTTGCTGTTGGTATTCAGTGCACTAATGTTCGTACGATAGTGACTGCTTAGCAATAATTTTCTTTGATTCGTGTAGATTTTGATTAAAATAAATCGATATTGTTCAATATACACTTGCTTTGCAATTTTAGCCCCTATTATGCTACAAATAATTCTGATTAGGTACCCCTCAAATATGAAATATAGTCAGTTGTGTTTAAATCTAATTCGTTGCCTCACTGTGATGGTGTTTCCGTTGTAAAACAAGTTCCGACGCTTAGGAAATTATTGTTAATTTGTTTAACTGATGTATGACGACCATTTCACGTGCTAGTATAGCATTTTGATGTTGAAATACGTGTGGTAGGCAGGTGTCACACACAACTTCCGATCCCCAGCACGACTTATGAAGCTGATCGCAAGCAAAATAGCAAGAGTGAGAGACTCCAACATACGCCTCCTCGTTGTGCCGCTAGAGCGACGTTACTTAGGAACCATTTGATTACAATCTCTAAAAAAGAAAACTACTGTCTTAAGCCCTATTTCTGCTGATCTAAGAGCTCCAAGAGAATATTTCTAGAGCTTCGTTAGCACAAGCGTCAAATAACCTTGAAGGCCAATGACAGAAGTACTAGAAATGCGCAATGAAAGTTCCAACGTTCTTGCTACAGCCCTCTTTTTTCTATAATAAATGAAACGCACTTCAAAATGCTAATAATTTCGTGGACGGAAGCAAATTTCAGAAAAATAAGCCACGCTGCTTATTTATGAAATACGACATAATTACACGACACGAGCACCAGAGATATAAAACTAGAAGCATATAAAACAATCTTTGATTGCAGATGTAAAAACGTCACAAAACTGTGGTAAACAAAGCAAATTGACCCTTAACGTGCGGTAACTGTCAACATACTGTTATAATACCTTTAATTTGTTTGCATTGACTGCACCTTTTTGGCTACAAGTTTTATAACTTTTACAAGCTGTTTCAGATAGACAGACATATCTAATGATGATCATATATGTGTAAACCGATCTTAAAAGATTGTTTTTTATCACACACAGTTGTTTAGTTGTATTGACGTTTAAAGGATATCATGGTCATATCATAAATCCAAGAAACCACTCACATTCATCTTCCGTACTGAAACTTAGGTAATGAAAAGGGAAGTGATATTGATCAAAACCTTTGAGCAGCCCCAGGGGACTATGTTAATTACACTCTCTTCTTTTAATATCTTTGAAAAACAGAACCCATTTCATAAATTCGCTGCATCTGAGCGAAGAAACTTTGTACTCCATTCGTAACAACTGACTCTATATCCCCACTTGGAATCAGCCTTTATTCGTCGTTGAAACATTATGGGCGAACGCCGGAGGGCTACAATACGTAAGATGCCGGGAGAATGTTTGCTTGCAGAAACTTTGCCATTGCTCGAGTAGATGCTGAATCATAATTTCTCTGGTGCAATAATATGTAAATCAGTAACTAACTGAGCCTTGGGAATTAGAGGCGCCATTCTCTCTCTCTCTCTCTCTCTCTCTCTCTCTCTCTCTCTCCCTCTCTCTCTCTCTCTCTCTTTCTCCCCCTCTCTGTACAGTGATCTTAGCGCCACAGTAGTTGAGGCACTGGACACACGTTGAAGATAATATTTTGAAAAATGTCAGGGCAATGTCCTATCTTTGTACAGTCAGAGGTTGTGCCCCGTTTGTAATCACCTAGTGTCGACGGAATGTCAAATTCTATTCTCCCATCTTTCACTAATCTGTTTCGTCGAAGTTTTCTCAAGAAACAATTTCATAGTGACCTGATTCGATTAATTTCAACGGAAGAATACTTGGAAGTAAAATGAAACCGCTGATAATACTTTTTAACAATCCATCGTGGGCTCCAACTCCAGTTAATGGTAGCTAGTTGCATTGAATTTTTGATATCTGAAGAAAATTAAGTTTTGAATAGCGTTATACGAAACCTATAAAAATTAGTTGTAGACATAATGGAGATATCAACGATATTCTGTCTCATTTTTTGACGGAACAGATGTTTCTTTTATTAGAGCAAACTTCAGAAAACGAAAAAAGAAGAAACTGGGGTTATGAGTAGAAGAATATTTTATCGGATCCAAAATGACCACAACTGTTACATTAGTCCTAACTGGCACAATGTGTGCCACGATTCGATAGCACTGTACTTCAATAGTTCAAGGCAATACTTAGCAGCAGAGCATTCCAGCGTATGACGAGGAGACGCTACACGACGATTCTGAAAATACTGACACTTGCTACAAGAAATATAGAGGATGTGCCCTCGTATTGATAAAAAAGAAAAAAATATTAGGTGATGTCACCTTGTCGCTGTTACTGGCTCAAATCTTTTCACCCTTGGGCATCTTCTTTCACATTTAATCGCAAACGTTGTTTGGTATACTTTCTCATTTCCCACATGTTTAAATTTCCACAAGATATTTCAGAGGAGTTGCAGTTACAAATTAAGAGAAATACTTTTCTGATACGTTTCATAAAAGCTTCAACAGAAAACTCAGAGCGATAAACATAAGGAAAAACAGCACTTCAGATTTAAAAAAATCAGAAAACATATTGAGATGCTGTATACAAAAGTCAGGCTACACCGTTTATAACAGGACAATGTGCATAATACAGGACTGAAATTGACGGAAGGAAGAATAAAATACGTTTAGTTAAATTTGAATTTCAACTTACAGCAACGCACAGAATATACTGCTGAAATACTTTAAAACATATCCCTTGAAATTGTGTAAGTATCTATGTAGCTGCCTTGGAGGAATTATTAGTCACTTGAACAAGACAATCAACTAAAGAGACACAAAATATTTCTCTGTTACAGATTCATAAATACAACTTAGTAAATGACCATTGCAAGTACTTGCCGGAATTAATTGTATTGTACTCACTTGAGTGTGCAAGTACAACCTTTACAAGAACGCCCGTCTACAGTCGACCCACCTGCAACAAAAAGAAGAGCAACAAATTAACAAATATAATTCTTTAAGTCAAAATTGTGCGTAATGGTAACAGTGCTGCACAAGTGCGTTAACATATATCAGATACATCGAGTTGTATAGATGAACTGCAGTTATATGTCACATACATAACTGACAGAGGCAGTTGTACAATATGAAAGCATGCTCCCCGTACACTTCTCGTCGCATCTCTAACAAATCTGGGCGTGACAACGACATATCATCCAGCACTTGAGACCTAACAAGCAATTGCCTACCGAACGAGGTGGCGCAGTGGTTAGCACACTGGACTCGCATTCGAGAGGACGACGGTTCAAATCCACGTCCGGCCGTCCTGATTTAGGTTTTCCGTGATTTCCCTACATCGCTTCAGGGAAATGCCTGGATGGTTCCTTTGAAAGGGCACGGCCGACTTCTGTGCCCACCCTTCCCTTACCAGATGGGACCGATGACCTCGCTGTTTGCTCCCCTCCCTTGAATCAACTAACCATAAATTTTAAAAAGCTGTTAATACGGCAGGTACATATCGTTCTCGTCCTATAAGTCCTAGTCATTAATGCTAATGTCCAAATTCTACCTTGATAACACAGCTTGTATTCATAACGTGCTAACAGTCCTCAGTTCTCCGAACTAACACCTGAAATGCGCTTACGAACCAGAACATTATGACCACTGGCCACCGCGAGATTGAGTGCCGGAGAAGTGACGCGGTAAAGAAACTGCATAAGCAGAACAGAGTGAGAGGTGGCACTTAAGGAAAGCAGGAAAAGGTGTGGACGGGGCCTAATCAATTACCGTTGGTTGCACAGTAAACACGTACACTTTATTTGAGGAAATAATTTTTTTAAAACATTCATGTTTTAAAAAAAAATTGACTGCAACACAAGCTACACTTACGGCTGAAGGCCTTATTAAGAAAGAATTCAAAATTGTCGGCTGAAGGCCACAACCCAATACTTCAGAACAATTAACGGCTGAAGGCTTGAATCACAAATGAGGAAGACAGTTACACGTTAAAAGTACCGAAATAATTTTTTAAACAACTCTTTTAAAAAAAAAATGACTGTAACACAAGCTACACTGACTGCTGAAGGCCTTATTAAGAGAGAATTCAAATTTATTTGTCAGCGGAAGGCCACAAGCAATAGGAGTAATTTAAACAAAATATTATTTTTAAACAATTGACAGAATCAGACCAAATAAAAAAGGGAGTGATCCACAGACACTGCTGCAAGGATCGACTGAGAAAAGTCCCTACAGCTGTTTAATCGGTGAGACAGGCAGCCAGGAGTTACGCTCACTTAACGGGATGGCAACTCAAACTAGGGACAGCTTAAACGCCGACCAACACACTCGCAAAATCCACCTAAGATGCGATACCTAATACCACGATAGAATAACAGTTAGCATCGTCAAATGACAAGAATCTAATTACACAAGTTGGCTCCACCAAATTCTAGTACGCAGACAGGGTTAAGACCAAACTGCCTATACAAAATCTAACTAGATGGAATCGCAAAAGACAATTCGACAAACAACTCAAACAGTGCTAAAACAGTCAGTGTAAAGCAACAAGACGAATTTCACGTAGACATGAACGCTAGGATCACAGAAACTTTCGAATGACCAGATAGACGTCGTTCACTGAGACGACCGACCGATCGACCAACCATCGGTCGTTGCCAATCAAGTCAGGCAAGGGAAACGTCGGAGTATAAAACCACCAACTGTCAGCTGGATGGCATGAGGTGACTTCGACGGACGGACGCACGCACAAGTGAAAGTCGCACTACTCGTTTATAACTATCAATTCAACTTAAACTCGCTGAATGCGGACGTCGACGTGGTCGTGCACTCTCGCGACCACATCCTTCCACCGGGCAGTGCATACATCGCCAGCGCCCTCGGCGGATACTGGCGCTGAGCGGACCTCACTGCCGCTCCGTCCCAACTCCACAGCACTACGACACACGACGACCCGGAAATACTAGAGGTCGCTCCAAAGATAGTACCACAGTACTCGTTATCGATAAACGCCGCTGCTGCCACTCATGGACAGACAAAGCGAGCAAACGAAGTGGCGCCAGTGAACGCACTAAGAAAAGGAGAGGTCACAATCCAAATACACGATGCCAACCTGTCAAAGGTACAAACGCGAGCCGGCGCACGGCTCACAGAGATTATGCGGATTCGTTCTAACGACGATACTGAACGCGAATGGGGAAATCCTCTGACATCGGCGACTTTGACAAAGAGCAGATTGCCACGTCCAGAACTTGCGATCGAGGAGCTATCCACCGGTGAAACTAGTCATACGCATGGTAATGTTGTGATCGTCAATGGGAAGTGGTAACAGGACGGTGAAACAACGACTAGAAGACAAAGTGTTGTACGTGCACGTTCCAAAACCGCATGTGCTTGCCTCCTCTATAAAGTAGGCAGCGATCTGTGGCAGATTCAACGACAAGGTGCAATGCTGGTGCATATAATGGTTGTGTGGAGAACACCGTTAAGCGCACCTTGTTGGACGCAAGGAGACGACACCTACGTGTTCCCATACTGACCCAGTGATATCGTAAACTATAAATGTAGTGGGCACGGTATCATCGATTCAGGACCATAATCTACATCTACATTTATACTCTGCAAGCCACCCACCGGTGTGTGGCGGAGGGCACTTTACGGGTCACTGTCATTACCTCCCTTTCCTGTTCCAGTCGCGTATGGTTCGCGGGACGAACGACTGCCGGAAAACCTCCGTGCGCGCTCGAATCTCTCTAATTTCACATTCGTGATCTCCTCGGGAGGTATAAGTAGGGGGAAGCAATATATTCGATACCTCAGCCAGAAACGCACCCTCTCGAAACCTGGCGAGCAAGCTACATCGCGATGCAGAGCGCCTCTCTTGCAGAGTCTGCCACTTGAGTTTGTTAAACATCTCCGTAACGCTATCACGCTTACCAAATAACCCTGTGACGAAACGCACCGCTCTTCTTTGGATCTCCTCTATCTCCTCCGTCAACCCGACCTGGTATGGATCCCACACTGATGAGCAATACTCAAGTATAGGTCGAACGAGTGTTTTGTAAGCCACCTCCTTTGTTGATGGACTACATTTTATAAGGACTCTCCCAATGAATCTCAACCTGGTACCCGCCTTACCAACAATTAATTTTATATGATCATTCCACTTCAAATCGTTCCGCACGCATACTCCCAGATATTTTACAGAAGTAACAGCTACCAGTGTTTGTTCCGCTATCATATAATCATACAATGAACGATCCTTCTTTCTATGTGTTCGCAATACATTACATTTGTCTATGTTAAGGGTCAGTTGCCACTCTCTGCACCAAGTGCCTATCCGCTGCAGATCTTCCTGCATTTCGCTGCAATTCTCTAATGCTGCAACTTCTCTGTATACTACAGCATCATCCGCGAAAAGCCGCATGGAACTTCCCACAAGATGTACAAGATCATTTATATATATTGTGAAAAGAAATGGTCCCATAACACTCCCCTGTGGCACGCCAGAGGTTACTTTAACGTCTGTAGACGTCTCTCCATTGAGAACAACATGCTGTGTTCTGTTCGCAAAAACCTCTTCAATCCAGCCACACAGCTGGTCTAATATTCCGTAGAGTCTTACTTTGTTTATCAGGCGACAGTGCGGAACTGTATCGAACGCCTTCCGGAAGTCAAGAAAAATAGCATCTACCTGGGAGCCTGTATCTAATATTTTCTGGGTCTCATGAACAAATAAAGCGAGTTGGGTCTCACACGATCGCTGTTTCGTAATGCAGTGGAAGCATGTCGCCTAAATCAGGACGGCCGGAGGCGGGTATAAACTGTCATCCTCCCTAATGCGAGTCCAATGTGCTAACCACTGCGCCACCCCGTTAGGTAGAAAATTGAATGTTAGGTCTCAAGATCTGGATGACATGCCGTTTGGGCTCCCAGTTTTGTTGGAGATGCGAGAAGAAGCGTACTGCGAGCATGCGTCCATATAGTATAGCTGCCTCTGTCAGTTACATATGTGGCATGTAACTGCAGTTCATCTGTGCAACTCGATGAATCACAGTTTCTTGTTACACCAATTTGAAGGTCGTGTCTAGATATGCCGTCATCCAGTTGAACTATTGCTCTAAGCACGCACCACTTGCCGATGGGGCAGTATTACGTTCTGCGGGACATTCACCTGCACTTCCGTGGAGTCTACGGTTCTAGTCGAAGGCATCACGACCGCTGTGGACAAGGTTAACATTACTGCGGGCCACCTGCATCCTTTCACGCTTGTCGTGACAAAAAATAAAAAACACACTACAGCCGTCCTTATGATTTTATTTTGTCGCTACCAGTTTCAACGCTTCATTGCGTCATCTTCAGGCTGTTTTGATGCCGTACAGGTTGATACGATCCCCATGCATAACCCATCAGTTGCCCGCATTGCTGGATTCGCAGTTATGTCTCAGCACGCCAACGATCAACTGCCAACTCAAGCCTGAAGATGACGCAATGAAGTGTTGAAACTGGTAGCGACAAAATAAAATCACAGTAAATGGCCGTCGTCTCAGAGACCTCCTGCTAAAAGGATGGACATACAAAAGTTTCACGCTTGTGTTTTCCCTACTGCGATGCCATCGTCCATCTGAATAACTGTACGTATCACAATGTCGTTCTACAATGGTTTGAGGAACACGACAATGACCTCACGTTGATGTCTTTGCCATCGAATTGGCTTGATCCGAATCCGATGCAATCGGGCGCCATCTCCGTGCCCACAAGTCTTTGCCCCGTAATTTACGGAAACAGTGTGACAAGTTCTTCGACATCTGGTACCACACACTTCCGAGAAACTAACAAGGACTTGTCGAATCAACGTCACGTAGAGTCAGTGCTGTGTTGCATTCCGTAGTTGGATCAACACCCAAACATATGGTCATAATGCTTTGTCTCATGAGTGTAGTTCTTCAATCAGATGTATCGAAACGGAAAGGATTGGAAAAGGGCACAGGTCACCCCAGTTTTCAGGAAGGGACGTCGAACAGATGTGCAGAACTATAGACCTATATCTCTAACGTCTATCAGTTGTAGAATTTTGGAACACGTATTATGTTCGAGTATAATGACTTTTCTGGAGACTAGAAATCTGCTCTGTAGGAATTAGCATGGGTTTCGAAAAAGACGATCGTGTGAAAACCAGCTCGCGCTATTCGTCCACGAGACTCAGACGGCCATAGACACGGGTTCCCAGGTAGATGCCGTGTTTCTTGACTTCGGCAAGGCGTTCGATACAGTTCCCCACAGTCGTTTAATGAACAAAGTAAGAGCATATGGACTATCAGACCATTTGTGTGATTGGATTGAAGAGTTCCTAGATCACAGAACGCAGCATGTCTTTCTCAATGGAGAGAAGTCTTCCGAAGTAAGAGTGATTTCAGGTGTGCCGCAGGGGAGTGTCGTAGGACCGTTGCTATTCACAATATACATAAATGACCTTGTGAATGACATCGGAAGTTCACTGAGGCTTTTTGCGGATGATGCTGTGGTACATCGGGAGGTTGTAACAATGGACAAGTGTACTGAAATGCAGGAGGACCTGCAGCGAATTGACGCATGGAGCAGGGAATGGCAATTGAATCTCAATGTAGACAAGTGTAATGTGCTGCGAATACATAGAAAGAAAGATCGTTTATCATTTAGCTACAAAATAGCAGGTCAGCAACTGGAAGCAGTTAAATCCATAAATTATCTGGGAGTACGCATTAGGAGTGATTTAAAATGGAATGATTATATAAAGTTGATCGTCGGTAAAGCAGATGTCAGACTCAGATTCATTGGAAGAATCCTAAGGAAATGCAATCCGAAAACAAAGGAAGTAGGTTACAGTACGCTTGTTCGCTCACTGCTTGAATACTGCTCAGCAGTGTGGGATCCGTACCAGATAGGGTTGGTAGAAGAGGTAGAGAAGATCCAACGGAGAGCAGCGCGCTTCGTTACAGGATCATTTAGTAATCGCGAAAGCGTTACGGAGATGATAGATAAACTCCAGTGGAAGACTCTGCAGGAGAGACGCTCAGTAGCTCGGTACGGGGTTTTGTTGAACTTTCGAGAACATACCTTCACCGAGGAGTCAAGCAGTATATTGCTCCCTCCTATGTATATCTCGCGAAGAGACCATGAGGATAAAATCAGAGAGATTAGAGCCAACCCAGAAGCATACCGACAATCCTTCTTTCCGAGAGCCAATAGAGGTACTCACGGTACCCTCCGCCACACACCGTCAGGTGGCTTGCGGAGTATCGATGTAGATGTAGATGTAGACACAGTTTTAGACGCGTGATCACTGGACTTCTCTGCTATTCATCCTTTCGCGATTTTTTATTGTTCTTGTTTGTATCTGTATTACAGTAAATGAGTATACACTGAGGTGACAAAAGTCATGGGATACCTCCTAATACCGTGTCGGACCTGCTTTGCCTACTGTAGCGCACCAACTAGACATGTTATGAACTCAACAAGTCGTTGGATATCTCCTGCAGAAATATTGAGCAATGCTGCAATACTCCATAATTGTGAAAGTGCTCCTAGTGCAGGATTTTGTGCAGAAATGACCTCTCGACTGCGCCCCATAACCATTTTGGGGGATTATGTTGGGCGATTCGGGTAGCCAAATCATTCGCTCTAATTCTCCCGATTGTTCTTCAAACCGGTCACGAACAATTGCGGTCCACTGACATGGCGGACCGTCATACACAAAAAATTCCATCGTTGTTTGGTCTCCAAGTAGCTGAACAATTCCGATCAATGAACTGTTCAGTTGCACCAGAGGACCCGATCCATTCCATGTAAACAAGCCCACAACGTTATGGAGCTACCACCACCTTGTACACTGTAGAAATAACGTAAACATTTTCCCTAAGCTTCACCAAAGCAACTGAAATGATCTTATAGAATCTCCACATCATGACAGATCGCCAATAGGCAACGGCAGTCTTTCTCTGAAGTCGGAACACATCTTCAAAATACGAACACAACCAACAGAATAGCAAAAGCTAATCGAAACAAGTACAGCTTTGTGGCTTCAACCCGCAAATGCTTCCCATTGGTCGAAATAGCAAAATGGCTTCCAAGAATGCGACATTGCTTCAGTGATGATGCGAAGTGGTTGCTCAATGCAACGCAAGCGCGACACCTTTAAACAAAGAATATTTAAAGGCAATCAGTGTAAAAATAAAAAAAATTATGTTCCCGAAAATAACGTGGCACGAAACAGACAGAGTCAGTCACTGACACAGAATTGGATGCAACAACAGATACAGAAAGTGCACGTCACATTCAAGTATTAATGTAATTTTCAGTAAAAGGTCGAAAGACCAATGTGATATAACAGAACGTAACAATAGAACAAATTATGCAGTATAAAATCTGTTGAAAAATGGTTCAAATGGCTCTGAGGACTATGGGATTTAACATCTGAGGTCATCATAGAACTTAGAGCTACTTTAACCTAACAAACCTAAGGACATCACACACATCCATGCCCGAAGCACGATTCGAACCTGCGACAGTAGTGGTCGCGCGGTTCCAGACTGAAGCGCCTAGATCCGCTCGGCCACCACAGCCGGCTATAAAATCTGTGCAATCAACATTAGATTGGAATTAATTCACAACATAATTAATGAAGCAAAACTATTATGTACAAAAAAACTATCAGTTGTAAAAACCATATAATTGTAAAGGTGTTTCAGTGATAAGAGGCACGAAGTTTTCCCGATTCCTCGCCATTGAAACAGCTACGATTTAAGGGACAAATTTTCTAACTTCCCTCACCTCTTTCTTTACTATTTGTATTCTGTTTAATCATCATTTATTTATGTTTATCCAATCTTCTATTTTATTTCATAACCTTTATTTATATTAACAAAGAACTAAAAGGAAATTCTAATTGTTAACATACTGTCACAGTAGTAACTGTATTAGTAGAATTGTACACTACTGCCCATTAAAATTGCTACACCAAGAAGAAATGTAGATGATAAACGGGTATTCATTGGACACATATATTATACTAGAACTGACATGTGATCACATTTTCACCCAATATGGGTGCATAGATCCTGAGAAATCAGTACCCAGGACAACCACCTCTGACCGTAATAACGGCCTTGATACGCCTGGGCATTGAGTCAAAGAGAGCTTGGGTGGCGTGTACAGGTGCAGCTGCCTATGCAGCTTCAACACGATACCACAGTTCATCAAGAGTAGTGACTGGCGTATTGTGACGAGCCAGTTGCTGGGCCACCATTGATTGACAGACGTTTTTAATTGGTGAGAGATCTGGAGAATGTGCTGAGCAGGGCAGCAGTCGAACATTTTCTGTATCCAGAAAGGGCCGTACAGGACCTGCAACATGCGGTCGTGCATTATCCTGGTGAAATGTAGGGTTTCGCAGGGATCGAATGAAGGGTAGAGCCACGGGTCGTAACACATCTGAAATGTAACGTCCACTGTTCAAAATGCCGTCAATGCGAACAAGAGGTGACCGAGACGTGTAAACGATGGCACCCCATACCATCACGCCGGGTGATACGCCAGTATGGCGATGACGAATGCACGCTTCCAGTGTGCGTTCACCGCGATGTCGCCAAACACGGATGCGATCATCATGATGCTGTAACCTAAAGACATCACACACATCCATGCCCGAGGCAGGATTCGAACCTGCGACCGTAGCGGCAGCGCGGATCGAGACTGAAGCGCCTAGAACCACTCGGCCACCAGTGGCCGGCTCCAGCCATGGTCTCAGAGCTGATAGTCCATGCTGCTGCAAACGTCGTCGATTTGTTCGTGCAGATGGTTGTTGTCTTGCAAACGTCCCCATCTGTTGACTCAGGGATCTAGACGTGGCTGCACGATCCGTTACAGCCATGCTGATAAGAAGCCTTTCATCTCGACTGCTAGTGATACGCGGCCGTTGGGATCCAGCACGTCGTTCCGTATTACCCTCCTGAACCCACCCATTCCATATTCCCTCTAACAGTCATTGGATCTCGACCAACGCGAGCAGCAACGTCGCGATACGATAAACCGCAATGGCGATAGGCTACAATCCGACCTTTATCAAAGTCGGAAACGTGATGGTACGCATTTCTCCTTCTTACACGAGGCATCACAACAACTATTCACCAGGCAACGCCGGTCAACTGCTGTTTGTGTATGAGAAATCGGTTGGAAACTTTCCTCATGTCAGCATGTTGTAGGTGTCGCCACTGGCGCCAGTATTGTGTGGATGCTCTGAAAAGCTAATCATTTGCATATCACAGCATCTTCTTCCTGTCGGTTAAATTTCTCGTCTGTAGCACGTCATCTTCGTGGTGTAGCAATTTTAATGGCCAGTAGTGTATTAGTAATCGTGCTGGCCACAAACTATTACATAGGTAGTGGGATAATTGTAGTAAATAAGTAATAAATAAACGTCCAGTAATACGTCACATCCGGATTATGGTCCGAAGCCTTTCTTCTACTAAGATTTCTCAGCGAAAGAAAGTAAAAAAATGTTGTCAGTCCGAATATAAAATGTTATCGGCCTGGTCGTGAGCACTCCTGAACCGAACACCGGAAAGCGGCGCCGACCCCAGGGGGCTTAGCGTCTGCGAGCTCCGGACTTGCTGTCTGGCACCCTTCCGCCGCGGTCGCTATGTAGCGCGAGCCGACGCGGCGTATGAGCCACCAGGCGCGGGCCGGAGTCTCGTGTAGGAGGTGTCAGCGCGTAACGCGGATGGATGCGTCCTGTTTGCGCGAGCCGAGCCGAGCCGAGCCGGCAGATGAATGGGAACGCGGTGCCCGCGGAATTGCGCTTTCCGCTGCGGCGCGCCGTTCTCGCGGATGTCGACGCCGCTACGGGCCCACATATATTCCCCGCCCGCTGCCGCTCGGCCGAAGCCGCGCGCCTGTGCTTTATTCACCGAGCGGAACGCTAAAGCACTGAAGGCGCTTCGGCGCCCTGTTCGCACCTGTTTATTCCTTACATGGTAGATCAAATTTGCAGTGCAATGTACTGTGATACACACCAAGGTGACAAAAGTCATGGAGCACCTCCTAATATTGTGTCAGACTTCCTTTAGCCCGGCGTAGTCTAACAGATCGATGGGGCAAGGACTCAACTAGTCGCTGGAAATCCCTTGCAGAATTGTTGAGCCACGCTACCTCTACAGGGTGTTACAAAAAGGTACGGCCAAACTTTCAGGAAACATTCCTCACACACAACTAAAGAAAATATGTTATGTGGACATGTGTCCGGAAACGCTTAATTTCCATGTTAGAGCTCATTTTAGTTTCGTCAGTATGTACTGTACTTCCTCGATTCACCGCCAGTTGGCCCAGTTGAAGCAAGGTAATGTTGACTTCGGTGCTTGTGTTGACATGCGACTCATTGCTCTACAGTACTAGCATCAAGCACATCACTACGTAGCATCAACAGGTTAGTGTTCATGACGAACGTGGTTTTGCAGTCAGTGCAATGTTTACAAATGCGGAGTTGGCAGATGCCCATTTGATGTATGGATTAGCACGGGGCAATAGCCGTGGCGCGGTACGTTTGTATCGAGACAGATTTCCAGAACGAAGGTGTCCCGACAGGAAGACGTTCGAAGCAATTGATCGGCGTCTTAGGGAGCACGGAACATTCCAGCCTATGACTCGCGACTGGGGAAGACCTAGATCGACGAGGAGACCTGCAATGGACGAGGGAATTCTTCGTGCAGTTGCCGATAACCCTAATGTCAGCGTCAGAGAAGTTGCTGCTGTACAAGGTAACGTTGACCACGTCACTGTATGGAGAGTGCTACGGGAGAACCAGTTGTTTCCGTACCATGTACAGCGTGTGCAGGCACTATCAGCAGCTGATTGTACTCCACGGGTACACTTCTGCGAATGGTTCATCCGACAATGTGTCAATCCTCATTTCAGTGCAAATGTTCTCTTTACGGATGAGGCTTCATTCCAACGTGATCAAATTGTAAATTTTCACAATCAACATGTGTGGGCTGACGAGCATCCGCACGCAATTGTGCAATCACGTCATCAACACAGAAATTCTGTGAACTTTTGGGCAGGCATTGTTGGTGATGTCTCGATTGGGCCCCATGTTCTTCCACCTACGCTCAATGGAGCACGTTATCATGATTTCATACGGGATACTCTACCTGTGCTGCTAGAACATGTGCCTTTACAAGTACGACACAACATGTGGTTCATACGCGATGGAGCTCCTGCACATTTCAGTGGAAGTGTTCGTACGCTTCTCAACAACAGATTCGGTTACCGATGGATGGGTAGAGGCGGACCAATTCCATGGCCTTCACGCTCTCCTGACCTCAACCCTCTTGACTTTCATTTATGGGGGCATTTGAAAGCTCTTGTCTACGCAACCCCGGTACCAAATGGAGAGAATCTTCGTGCTCGTATTTTGGACGGCTGTGATACAATACGCCATTCTACAGGGCTGCATCAGCGCATCAGGGATTCCATGCGACGGAGGGTGGATGCATGTATCCTCGCTAACGGAGGACATTTTGAACATTTCCTGTAACAAAGTGTTTGAAGTCACGCTGGTACGTTCTGTTGCTGTGTGTTTCCATTCCATGATTAATGTGATCTGAAGAGAAGTAATAAAATGAGCTCTAACATGGAAAGTAAGCGTTTCCGGACACATGTCCACATAACATATTTTCTTCCTTTGTGTGTGAGGAATGTTTCCTCAAAGTTTGACCGTACCTTTTTGTAACACCCTGTATAGCTGTCCGTAAGGATTCTGTTCACGAATTGACCTATCGATTATGTCCCATAAATGTTGGATAGGATTGATGTCGGAGGAGCTGAGTGGCCATGTCATTTGCTGGAAATGTCCAGAATGTTCTAACCAGTCGCGATCAATTGTGACCCAATGGACAAGGCGGATTGTCATCCATAAAAATTCCATCACTGTTGGGCAACGTGAAGGCCATGAATGGCAACAAATGGCCTCCAAGTGACCGAACGTAACCACTTTGTCAATAATCAGTTCAGTTGGACTACAGGACTAAGCCCACTCCAGGTGAACACAGCCCACACCATTATGGAGCCACCAATGGCCTCTAAGTGACCCAACGTAACCACTTTGTCAATAATCAGTTCAGTTGGACAACAGGACTAAGCCCACTCCAGGTGAACACAGCCCACACCATTATGGAGCCACCAATGGCCTCTAAGTGACCCAACGTAACCACTTTGTCAATAATCAGTTCAGTTGGACTACAGGACTAAGCCCACTCCAGGTGAACTCAGCACACACCATCATGGAGCCACCAATGGCCTCTAAGTGACCCAACGTAACCACTTTGTCAATAATCAGTTCAGTTGGACTACAGGACTAAGCCCACTCCAGGTGAACTCAGCCCACACCATCATGGAGCCACCAATGGCCTCTAAGTAACCCAACGTAACCACTTTGTCAATAATCAGTTCAGTTGGACTACAGGACTAAGCCCACTCCAGGTGAACTCAGCCCACACCATTATGGAGCCACCAATGGCCTCTAAGTGACCCAACGTAACCACTTTGTCAATAATCAGTTCAGTTGGACTACAGGACTAAGCCCACTCCAGGTGAACTCAGCCCACACCATCATGGAGCCACCAATGGCCTCTAAGTGACCCAACGTAACCACTTTGTCAATAATCAGTTCAGTTGGACTACAGGACTAAGCCCACTCCAGGTGAACTCAGCCCACACCATTATGGAGCCACCAATGGCCTCTAAGTGACCCAACGTAACCACTTTGTCAATAATCAGTTCAGTTGGACTACAGGACTAAGCCCACTCCAGGTGAACTCAGCACACACCATCATGGAGCCACCAATGGCCTCTAAGTGACCCAACGTAACCACTTTGTCAATAATCAGTTCAGTTGGACTACAGGACTAAGCCCACTCCAGGTGAACTCAGCCCACACCATTATGGAGCCACCAATGGCCTCTAAGTGACCCAACGTAACCACTTTGTCAATAATCAGTTCAGTTGGACTACAGGACTAAGCCCACTCCAGGTGAACTCAGCCCACACCATTATGGAGCCACCAATGGCCTCTAAGTGACCCAACGTAACCACTTTGTCAATAATCAGTTCAGTTGGACTACAGGACTAAGCCCACTCCAGGTGAACTCAGCCCACACCATCATGGAGCCACCAATGGCCTCTAAGTGACCCAACGTAACCACTTTGTCAATAATCAGTTCAGTTGGACTACAGGACTAAGCCCACTCCAGGTGAATTCAGCCCACACCATTATGGAGCCACCAATGGCCTCTAAGTGATCCAACGTAACCACTTTGTCAATAATCAGTTCAGTTGGACTACAGGACTAAGCCCACTCCAGGTGAACTCAGCCCACACCATTATGGTACCACCAACAGATTGCACAGTGCTTTGTTGATAACTAGGGTTCATGGCTTCGTGGGGTCTACGCCACACACGAACCCTCCACCAGCCCTTACCGTTTGGAATCGGGACTCATCTGACCAGACCACGGAGTTCCAGCCGTCTAGGGTCCGATCGATATGGTCAAGAGCCCACGAGAGGCACTGCAGTCGAAGTTGTTACTGTTAGCAAACGCACTCGTCTGCTGCCAAATTTCACCACACTGTCGTAAAGGATAAGTTTGTCGTACGTCCCACATTGATCTCTAGGTCATTTCAAGCAATATTGCTTGTCTGTTACCACTGATAATTCTACGCATACGCCGTTGCTGTCGGTCATTCAGTAAAGTTCATCGGCCACTGTGGTGAGAGGTAACGCCTGAAATTTGGTATTCTGACCACACTCTTGACGCTGTGCATCTCGGAGTATTGACTTCCCTAACGATTTCCGAGCTGAAATGTCCCATTCGTCTGGCTCCAACTAGCATTCCGCATTAAAATTTTATTAATTCCCGTCATACGGTCACAATCATGTCGGAAAGTCTTGTACCCGCCTGGAAGGCGGCGCGTGGGTAGGAGCAGTAGCAGGAAAAAGTAATACAAGTCGGTACTGCAAGAAAGTAAAAGTGGTTTACTGGTGCGAGAAGACAAGTTAATACGTGGCTACATAGCTTGCAATGGGGTGCGGTGCTGAGACCCGTCGTATGTAGAGCAAAGTTGAAGCGAAGTGTCCCGGCCGTCTGCTCTTGATCAAATGGGCTGAAACGGGCGGAGCTCCTAGACCTGCACAGCACCGACTAGAGGGTGCTGTCGTCGTTCTCTGTCGTAGTGCCAACCTAATAACTTCAATACGCCGTGGCATCGTTGTTATCGATACCACAGAAAGCTTTCTACATGACTCACCTGAATGCAAATGAGAGCTCTGCCAATGGACTGCCCTTTTATATCATGTGTACGTGACACTACCGCCATCTCTATATGTGCATGTCGCCATGCACTTGTGACTGTAGAGGTCGCATAAAACACAAGGCAAACACGAACAACGTTCCTTCAGGAAGGAGTGAAGATTATAGTTAGAAGTCCCTTTTACACTAACGACTTTCTTGTCCCATTGGGCTACCCATGGCAAGTATATACAGCGCAGAACCCTTGGCTTTTTACTGAGCGAGGTGGCGCAGTGGTAAGACACTGGACTCGCAATCGGGAGGACGACGGTTCAATCCCGCGTCCGGCCATCCTGATTTAGGTTTTCCGTGATTTCCCTAAATCACTCCAGGCAAATGTCGGGATGGTTCCTCTGAAAGGGCACGGCCGACTTCCTTCCCCATCCTTCCCTAATCCGATGAGACCGATGACCACGCAGTCTGGTCTCCTTCCCCAAAAAACCAACCAACCAACCTTGGCTTTTTATAACTGTAGTGAGTCTCGTCTGTCTCGAGTGGTCGTTTGTTTCTGTTAACACGTCAGCGCCAGAAATTTAATGTGTGGTGAGAGTAGTCTACTGCGCAACTTAGCACCTAAAGAGTAAATGTGAGGTTACGAAAAAGCTGAATGTCGAAACAAGCAGTAATAATACGATTTATCAACGACAAAAACAAAATTCATAGTCGATTTTCTTCAAGAAACGTGTATAGTAAGTACTACACACTTCTGAGAATTGAAGGAATAGGAAAAAATGTCATCAAAATATTTCAATTGAATTATCTCATCTTGAGAGAAATGGAGAGTGATCTGTTTAACTGCTAGAAACAAAGTATTTTAAGACCTGAAGATGACAGCATAATCTGTTGAAACCTGTTGACAAATAAAAAATATTTTAAGCGAACTTTGCTGTCGAATGGTTTTAACAAAATATTGCAAAACATATATATTTATTATCTAGACAAAATACGTACTTACAAACACATCAAACAATATATAGAACGCATTCATTCACTACACTGCTGCCTGACGCAGCAACAGTAATTCAGTGTTCCAAAAATAGAAAAGTGTCCGTTACAGGTATTTTATTAATATCGACATGTTTCGCGCGGTTCACGTATCTTTAGATTATGCTGAACAGCGGACGCCACATAACTCATATTTAAAAGCCAGTGATATGATGGTGTCAACGCGAAGACCATAGTGGTCAAATGCAAGCAGAGGAAACCAACGTATCCTGGCTTTTAAATATGATTCATGCATTCTCCGCTGTTCAAAATAACCCGAACGTGCACTAACCGCGCGAAACGGGTCGTTATTAATAAAAATGCTTTCTATTTTTGTAACAATATGTAGAAGGCAGTCAGCGGCGCCTTTTTATTCATTGTAATTTGTTTTCTTTCTAAATGCCAGATAACATAGAAAATCGTTTACCTTGTCAAAACTGATCTGACTTCTTCACTGCTGAACAGTTGGCATAAAAAACGTTTATCCCTTCATGTTCCAATTGAGCATGTTGTTATTGTTGCGGTCTTCAGTCCAGAGACTGGTTTGATGCAGCTCTCCATGCTACTCTATCCTGTGCAAGCTTCTTCATCTCTCAGTACCTACTGCAACCTAAATCCTTCTGAATCTGCAGAGTGTATTCATCTCTTGGTCTCCCTCTACGATTTTTACCCTCCACACTGCCCTCCAGTACTAAATTGGTGATCCCTCGATGCCTCAGAACATGTCCTACAAACCGGTTTGAGTATAGTGTTTGATTTTTGTCTGTCCACTTAATACAAAAAAGTAAATACGTTTTTCCTTTCACATATTTCGTCACTCTTGTGAGAAAACAGTAGCATGGAAAACACAAGATCCTCGTGCATCCTGATGGTGTCACGAAAACAAAGCGAACAACAAAAGAAAGATTAAGAAGACAAAATCCATTATTATAATCAAGTAAGCTAGGACAGGCTAGGGCAACCTCCGATGTTCGCATGTTTCCGCGCATGCACTCTGTAACACACTCAATATGTTAGAACTCCACACTGGGCAAAATTGAATGCTCACTGGCTTTACTCGCATTTCGCGGCTCTGTTACATGCAAACACATGATGTGCACGCACCTACAAGTAGTCGATTTCGGCCAGAAAATTGCTCGTGTTGAACGGGCTTAATTTCCGTCGGCCACAAGATCATTGGAGAAGTATAAGATAGGGCTGGGGAAGGAATTTGGGCTTTTCACAGGAATCATCCCAGAATTTGTCTTAAGATTTCAGTGTCTGATACCTGCCGGACCCGAATGCGAGTACATTGTGTTAACCACTGCTCCACTTTCCTCATACCGAGATAGTCAACCTCTGAACCAAATAAAACTGACTAGAACTGGCTATTGTAATCTGATGCAAGCATTATTAACTAACGACACTTGGTTGAGTTTCTAGGTATACACTCTAGATCGCTTAATATACTTAATAATTATGTCTTTTCTGCCCTTGCCGTTATCAGGTCAATAATTAAGGTTAAAGGAGCAATAGAATAAGATGCATTTGTTTCACATTATCAGCCAGCAAAACATGAAAAATTAAAACTCAAATACTTTAAAAAGTTCACTCACCAGAACTTAGAACTTGTAAAACAATTCTCAGTGTGAGAGTCACAAAAACCTGTGCCTCATCGGAGCATCAACTGTCAATCCATGGCCGGCCGGAGTGGCCGAGCGGTTCTAGGCGCTACAGCCTGGAACCGCGCGACCGCTACGGTCGCAGGTTCGAATCCTGCCTCGGGCATGGATGTGTATGATGTCCTTAGGTTAGTTAGGTTTAAGTAGTTCTAAGTTCTAGGGGACTGATGACCTCTGATGTTAAGTCCCATAGTGCTCAGAGCCATTTGAACCATTTTTTGTCAGTCCATGTTTTCTTTAACCGGGTGTGGTGTTAGTGTGTCGGAGACTCCGTTCATATTTTTGTTTTTCCTTCTCAGGCTGTTATAAAATTGTAGACCGTCTTTACGATTACAAACATTCAAAGTTAAATTGAAAAATAGAAATTGAAGGACACGGTTGCACATAAAGTAGTTTTTTTTTAGCTGCAGCAATAAATTCATATGCAGTTCACCTGTCACGAAGTATTTATTGAATTTTCTTTGCAGTCGTATCTACATAAAAGCTCCGTAGAGATTTAGTATCAAATATATTTTGCCTTAACATGATGCAGTAATTACAACAGTTGTATTTCCTGAAAAAGTTATGTGTGTCTGCCCTAAGAGATTAAATTTGGACAAACTGTGCTAAAATGTCTAGACTTCTAAATTCTATCACAAGGAATAAAACAATCTCATTATTCCGTTAATATATTTTGAAAGACTGCTCGTTTTTTGCGGTAGGAACAGTAGGTGGCTTCCAGAGGCAGGTCGGCTGTCGTGCTGCACGCGGGAACCCGAGAGGCCCATCACACGCGAGGTGGAGTGTGGCCCAGCCAACAGCAGTAGAACACGTCACAGTCATCACAGGTCACAACAGCAAGTCTCCAAAAAGTCAAAAAACCAGTTAGTGCTAAATTCAGTTTCTCCATTCAAAGCTGTTTTGCATTCCTGTTTCTGTGGGTGAAGATATGTTTAGAGGCGTTTCCTTCTGGTGCGCTGCTCTACATTTTCATGCTGTCATTTATCTGACTTAACATGCACAGAAACTGCCCCTGCGGTAATCAAAGCGGAACATGGCCGACTTTGATTAATGAAGGGGCAGTTTGTGTACATAGGCTATCGCCTGTATTTGTCACACTTACAGCATGGTATGTAACTAGATAGGCAACTTGTAAAATATAACCATGTCAAATTTGTGTACCTTACACGTACATTAATGAACTATAATTATGTTACGAATATGTGCCTCATTTGCACAAAATTGTCATATGAACTGTAATCTTCTTTGCAGAATGGTTTGAAAATGCACACAGGAGTCCGAAACCATCAAGAAATAAAAAAATGCGTACTATATGAAGGCTGTTTAGGTTTTACTGTTGGTAACGCCACGTAGCGCTCTGTATGAAAATCACTGACTGCGCTGTCTGCAATCTGTGGCTGGTTGGACTCATTGTTGGAATATTCGCTATTGTAGTGTTGGGCAGTTGGATGTGAACAGCGCGTAGCGTTGCGCAGTTGGAGGTGAGCCGCCAGCAGTCGTGGATGTGGGGACAGACATGCCAGTTTCAAGAGCGGACGATATGGACGTGTGT
Organism: Schistocerca nitens; assembly: GCF_023898315.1. Taxonomy (NCBI): domain Eukaryota; kingdom Metazoa; phylum Arthropoda; class Insecta; order Orthoptera; family Acrididae; genus Schistocerca; species Schistocerca nitens. The sequence goes on from NC_064619.1 coordinate 20,386,456, forward strand.
CCCTCAGAAAGAGGAAATTTGTTAAGACCGGATATCATGAAATAATATGTATCTGATGACTTTTGAACATTAGTTAGGTAAATACATTGTTCGTTCTCTATGAAAAACTTTCATTTGCTAACTATGCCTATCAGTAGTTAGTGCCTTCCGTAGTTAGAATCTTTTATTTAGCTGGCAGTATTGGCGCTCGCTGTATTGCAGCAGTTCGGGTTACGAAGATTTTTGTGAGGTGAGTGATTCATGAAAGGTATAGGTTTCTGTTAGTCAGGGCCATTCTTTTGTAGGGATTATTGAAAGTCAGATTGCGTTGCGCTAAAAATATTCTGTGTTAGTTTATTGATGATCATAATAAGTAAAGAGAGAAAAGTCTGAGTACTTTCAGTTTTACTCAGCTGTCTGAAAATCAAATAACGCAGAAGTTTAGCAGCACAGTAATTTATAATTTTTCTAAAGGGACGTTTCAATACTTTTCAGTGCAACTTATGACTGAGCTATAACTATTCATTTCAACTGCAAGACAAGTTGCGGACTTATTTTTCACCTGCACCATGCCACAAGTTCGTAAAGAGCAATTTATTAAACGGTACTTTTATATAGTCACCTGCCATTAAGTCTTCTGAAAACCTCGTCTTCGTCAGAAGAGAGACCTTAGCGAAGACAGAGCGCAATAAAGAGCCATCGATTCTGCTTTTGTTAATGTAGCGGATCGGCGCTGAGAAATAGCAATAAATTTAGTTATCCTTGGTAATCTGCATCTTTTGTAACTTTGTAGCTTTAGCGTCAGACCGTCCGAAGAGTCCTCGGAAGGCCCAACGCTAACCGACCGACGCCTTGTCATCCTCACCCGGTAGGCGTCACCAGATGCTGATATGGAGCGGCATTTGGTCAACACGCCGCTCTCTCGGCCGTCGTCAGTTTTCGTGACCGCAGCCGTTATTTATCTGTCAGGTAGCTCCACAATTGACCTGACAAGGGCTGAGCACATCCCGCTTGTCAACAGCGCTCGGCAAACCTGTATGGTCACCCTTGCAAGTGCTATACAAGCCCGACAATACTGAACTACGTTGAAACGATGGGGCGGGTCGCTATGAAAATTATTACAAAACTGGGTTGCGAATGCTGAAACGATGTGAAACGCTGGTATAGATGACCGTCATTGATGGTGTCACTTGTTCTCAGTCTCTGGGGCCTTACTTTGCTAGAATTCCAGCTTGATACAGGATACCAATTAATAATAATGACCGTTGAATTCATACTGTATCAAGCGAAGCGTGTTTCCTGGCAATTGAAATTGCTACACCACGAAGATGATGTGCTATAGACGCGAAATTTAACCGACGGGAAGAAGATGCTGTGATATGCAAATGATTAGCGTTTCAGAGCATTCATACAAGGTTGGCGCCGGTGGCGACACCTACAACGTGCTGACATGAGGAAAGTTTCCAGCCGATTTCTCATATACAAACAGCAGTTGACCGGCGTTGCCTGGTGAAACGTTCTTGTGATGCCTCGTGTAAGGAGGAGAAATGCGTAACACCACGTTTCCGACTCTGATAAAGATCGAATTGTAGCGTATCGCGATTGCGGTTTATCGCATCGCGACATTGATGCTCGCGTTGGTCGAGATCCAGTGACTGTTAGCAGAATATGGGATCTGTGGTAATACGGAACGCCGTGCTGGATGCCATGGCCTCGTATCACTAGCAGTCGAGATGACAGACATCTTATCAGCATGGCTGCAACGGATGGTGCAGCCACGTCTCGATCCCTGAGTCAACAGATGGGGACGTTTGCAAGACAACAACCATCTGCACGAACAGTTCGACGACGTTTGCAGCAGCATGGACAATCAGCTCGGAGACCATGGCTGCAGTTGCCCTTGACAGACAGGAGCGCCTACGATGGTGTACTCAACGACGAACATGGGTGCACGATTTGCAAAACGTCATTTTTTCGGATGAATCCAGGTTCTGTTTACAGCATCATGATGGCCGCATCTGTGTTTGGCGACATCGCGGAGAATGCACATTGGAAGCGTGTATTCGTCATCGCCATACTGGCGTATCACCCGGCGTGATGCTATGGGGTGCCATTGGTTACACGTCTCACTCACCTCTTGTTCGCATTGACGGCACTTTGAACAGTGGACGTTACATTTCAGATGTGTTACGACAAGTGGTTCTACCCTTCATTCGATCCCTGCGAAACCCTACATTTCAGCAGGATAATGCACAACCGCATGTTGCAAGTCCTATACGGGCCTTTCTGGATACAGAAAATGTTCGACTGCTACCCTCGCCAGCACATTCTCCAGATCTCTCACCAATTGAAAACGTCTGGTCAATTGTGGCCGAGCAACTGGCTCGTCACAATACGCCAGTCACTACTCTTGATGAACTGTGGTATCGTGTTGAAGGTGCATGGGCAGCTGTACCTGTACACGCCATCCAAGCTCTGTTTTACTCAATGCTCAGGCGTATCAAGGCCGTTATTACGGGTACTGATTTCTCAGAATCTATGCACCCAAATTGCGTGAAAATGTAACCGCATGTCAGTTCTAGTATAATATATTTGTCCGGTGAATACCCGTTTATCATCTGCATTTCTTCTTGGTGTAACAATTTTAATGGCCAGTAGTGTAGGTGGCTTCGCAGCTATATCTTAAGTCCTGACCTTTCGAAATACAAGCCTCCGGCGTCTGTATAGCGCTATAGTTGAAAGGTTTCCCCTGTTATAATTATCGGAATGCTATTACCTGTAGTCCGATGAAAGTACGCCAACAGGATGTGTGTTGCGTTAGCTGCTGTCACGTTTAGCTGCTGTTATTTATCGCCATGTTTCTAAATTTCAGAACAGATAGGGCAGGGACAGTTAAAATGTTTCCTCTGTTCATACAGTTAAACGATGACTAATGGGTGTCCTATGTCAGCCTGACTGGCATAGTTAATCTTCCAGTTTTATGCTCCGCTATCGGTTTCACTTATGTTAACAGTATGCTGCACTTATTCTCGTATCTGGTGAGCGCTACATGCTTCTGGTTACCTTAATAGCATACACTAGTAAGAAATCTCTCCAAAAGCACCGTCTCAATTTCTTGAAAGTTCTACAAGTTGAGTCATATTTATCTACACGTCCGTTTGTCAGAGGTCTAATGTAACTGTCACACAGCTTACAAGGGGAGGCCGCCAATTGTGAAATTCAGATTCGATTCATATTGCGCCAGTTAAAAGCTCATAGCCAGAGGTGTAATGTGGCAAAGCACCAAGATGCACTTCTCAGCCGTTGGCGAGAAAATCGACAGTTAAAAGAAACCGTTGAGGTGAAATACTCTCTACGATTTGTAATTTCCTACAGCGTCGTGGCGCAGCGGTAAGCGCTCGGGTTCGTAATCCGAAGGTCGCCGGATCGAATCTCGCGCTATGGAACTTTTTTTTAATATTTGTTATTTGTAATTATATATATATATATATATATATATATATATATATATATATAAAATTCCCGGCAATCAGTTGCAACAATTATGCATATAATAAGTTGTTGAAAGTCGTTTGTCGTGGAAAAACTGGCGACTTCGAACATGATTATGTTTTCTGCAAACAAAGTTGTATTTCACAAATGTTATTAATTGTCTTCATAATGTTTACACGTGTAGTTAACGGAAGTCGTAGAAACGATATTCCGATACGAATACGTATAGTGTAAGTCAAACGTTCGAATTAGAGACCCCATGATATATATATATATATACAGGGTGTTTCAAAAATGACCGGTATATTTGAAACGGCAATAAAAACTAAACGAGCAGCGATAGAAATACACCGTTTGTTGCAATATGCTTGGACAACAGTACATTTTCAGGCGGACAAACTTTCGAAATTACAGTAGTTACAATTTTCAACAACAGATGGCGCTGCAAGTGATGTGAAAGATATAGAAGACAACGCAGTCTGTGGGTGCGCCATTCTGTACGTCGTCTTTCTGCTGTAAGCGTGTGCTGTTCACAACGTGCAAGTGTGCTGTGGACAACATGGTTTATTCCTTAGAACATAGGATTTTTCTGGTGTTGGAATTCCACCGCCTAGAACACAGTGTTGTTGCAACAAGACGAAGTTTTCAACGGAGGTTTAATGTAACCAAAGGACCGAAAAGCGATACAATAAAGCATCTGTTTGAAAAATTTCAACGGACTGGAAACGTGACGGATGAACGTGCTGGAAAGGTAGGGCGACCGCGTACGGCAACCACAGAGGGCAACGCGCAGCTAGTGCAGCAGGTGATCCAACAGCGGCCTCGGGTTTCCGTTCGCCGTGTTGCAGCTGCGGTCCAAATGACGCCAACGTCCACGTATCGTCTCATGCGCCAGAGTTTACACCTCTATCCATACAAAATTCAAACGCGGCAACCCCTCAGCGCCGCTACCATTGCTGCACGAGAGACATTCGCTAACGATATAGTGCACAGGATTGATGACGGCGATATGCATGTGTGCAGCATTTGGTTTACTGACGAAGCTTATTTTTACCTGGACGGCTTCGTCAATAAACAGAACTGGCGCATATGGGGAACCGAAAAGCCCCATGTTGCAGTCCCATCGTCCCTGCATCCTCAAAAAGTACTGGTCTGGGCCGTCATTTCCTCCAAAGGAATCATTGGCCCATTTTTCAGATCCGAAACGATTACTGCATCACGCTATCCGGACATTCTTCGTGAATTTGTGGCGGTACAAACTGCCTTAGACGACACTGCGAACACCTCGTGGTTTATGCAAGATGGTGCCCGGCCACATCGCACGGCCGACGTCTTTAATTTCCTGAATGAATATTTCGATGATCGTGTGATTGCTTTGGGCTATCCGAAACATACAGGAGGCGGCGTGGACTGGCCTCCCTATTCGCCAGACATGAACCCCTGTGACTTCTTTCTGTGGGGACACTTGAAAGACCAGGTGTACCGCCAGAATCCAGAAACAATTGAACAGCTGAAGCAGTACATCTCATCTGCATGTGAAGCCATTCCGCCAGACACGTTGTCAAAGGTTTCGGGTAATTTCATTCAGAGACTACGCCATATTATTGCTACGCATGGTGGATATGTGGAAAATATCGTACTATAGAGTTTCCCAGACCGCAGCGCCATCTGTGGTTGACGATTGTAACTACTGTAATTTCGAAAGTTTGTCTGCCTGAAAATGTACTGTTGTCCCAAGCATATTGCAACAAACGGTGTATTTCTATCGCTGCTCGTTTAGTTTGTATTGCCGTTTCAAATATACCGGTCATTTTTGAAACACCCTTTATATATATATATATATATATATATATATATATATATATATATTTTAATTACAAAAAACAAATACTAAAAAAAATTGCATGGCGTGAGATTCGATCCGGCGACCTTTGTCCTACGAGCCCAAGCACTTACCGCTGCGCCACGACGGTATAGGAAGTTATACATCGTAGAGAGTATTTCACCACAACGGTTTCTATTAACTGTCGATTTTCTCGACAACGGCTGAGAAGTGCATCTTGGTGCTTTGCCACATTACACCTCTGGCTATGAGCTTTTAATTGGCGCAATATGAATCGAATCTGAATTTCACAATTGGCGGCCTCCCCTTGTTAGATTAAGTCAAAAGTATTCCTTGTTTAGTTGAAAAGTAATGTATCAGGCGATTCATCTACTAAAAATCCGGTATCTAAGGATTTAATTTATAAGAATGAGACAGCCTTCTGTTGTTATAATATCCGTCCACATTAAGCATTTTATGAAGTACAGTAAGGTGATCCGACACTCTAACCACGAAAACACCCCTATACTGTAATACAATCTCCTCCATACTTCCTTCTCCAAGCATTCGCCAGACCCATAACCTTGACTCGAACTACCATTCATTACGATTGATCATTACAAATTGCTCGTTTCCAGTTATCCACTTATAACGGACCTACATTTTTCGATAATTCAAATAATTGATGTCACGTGTTCCTAATGTGCCTGTTGTCTGGGAAAAGAGCGTCAGTTCCAAAGAACAAATGAAATTTAAAAAATGTAGAATCAGTTACAACCGGATCATTACAGTGTGACCTCTTCTACGAAATAATGATCTAAAGAATTTTGACAATTGATAAAAACTGCAAAGTTGTTAGTGAAATTTCAGATAATGAGGTTAAATGCTTTTTAATTCAGATTGCAATAGTACAGGGAACGGTCGACAGCTCACGGTGTGAGCAAACAATACTGTATAGTTGTTAATTTGGAAAAATACTTACACAATAATAGCTGCAAGACAATCGGGCGTGAACGTGTGGGGCGGCGGGTGGAAATAATTGTTATTATATAATGTTTTGTCTTTCCCGGCCGATGCACCATATGTGGGGCGGCGGGTGGAATATTTTGTTATAAAATGTGTTTCTATTATTTATTTAATGCTGTTGTTTGCCGTTCTCAACACTGGCTCTCTAACTACAATATTGGCAACCAGAAAGTGATTAGCAAAACGTGAAGCCTGTAATTAGAATTCCTAGTGCCCACTTCATCTGAGAAATACATTTATAGCTACAGCTTATAGCTCTGAGGAATCAGGAGATTGTCTGGGATTCATAATCAAAAACCATTTTCTCTAAAATGTTCACTATATTCTGAAAGTCACAGACCAAAAAGGATTCCACACAATCCAACTACCAGAGCAGTTCAGAGTCTAATGCGCTGATGCAACTATTACTGTTCAAATTAAATGTTTAAGTGAATGCTCGCCGTAATTTGATGATAATGTTCATCAAACGCCACGCTAAATAATGGTAGAATGTCTGTCCCGCGGCGCACGTGAAATACGACGTACGCAAACTGAAGATAGATCATTAAAGTCATCCCAGAATTAACACTTCACTCGAAAACGATTTCATGGTTACGCGTATCGCGAGTAACTTATTACGGCATCAGAGGCTGTTTATAGCAATGATACCGACGCGACGCGACTCCTGGCACAGGTGATGCGCCAATCAGCGTCTGGAGAGAACTGGGGCCTTTCCCTCTCGCGCAGCGTTCTTATATACACTCCTGGAAATGGAAAAAAGAACACATTGACACCGGTGTGTCAGACCCACCATACTTGCTCCGGACACTGCGAGAGGGCTGTACAAGCAATGATCACACGCACGGCACAGCGGACACACCAGGAACCGCGGTGTTGGCCGTCGAATGGCGCTAGCTGCGCAGCATTTGTGCACCGCCGCCGTCAGTGTCAGCCAGTTTGCCGTGGCATACGGAGCTCCATCGCAGTCTTTAACACTGGTAGCATGCCGCGACAGCGTGGACGTGAACCGTATGTGCAGTTGACGGACTTTGAGCGAGGGCGTATAGTGGGCATGCGGGAGGCCGGGTGGACGTACCGCCGAATTGCTCAACACGTGGGGCGTGAGGTCTCCACAGTACATCGATGTTGTCGCCAGTGGTCGGCGGAAGGTGCACGTGCCCGTCGACCTGGGACCGGACCGCAGCGACGCACGGATGCACGCCAAGACCGTAGGATCCTACGCAGTGCCGTAGGGGACCGCACCGCCACTTCCCAGCAAATTAGGGACACTGTTGCTCCTGGGGTATCGGCGAGGACCATTCGCAACCGTCTCCATGAAGCTGGGCTACGGTCCCGCACACCGTTAGGCCGTCTTCCGCTCACGCCCCAACATCGTGCAGCCCGCCTCCAGTGGTGTCGCGACAGGCGTGAATGGAGGGACGAATGGAGACGTGTCGTCTTCAGCGATGAGAGTCGCTTCTGCCTTGGTGACAATGATGGTCGTATGCGTGTTTGGCGCCGTGCAGGTGAGCGCCACAATCAGGACTGCATACGACCGAGGCACACAGGGCCAACACCCGGCATCATGGTGTGGGGAGCGATCTCCTACACTGGCCGTACGCCACTGGTGATCGTCGAGGGGACACTGAATAGTGCACGGTACATCCAAACCGTCATCGAACCCATCGTTCTACCATTCCTAGACCGGCAAGGGAACTTGCTGTTCCAACAGGACAATGCACGTCCGCATGTATCCCGTGCCACCCAACGTGCTCTAGAAGGTGTAAGTCAACTACCCTGGCCAGCAAGATCTCCGGATCTGTCCCCCACTGAGCATGTTTGGGACTGGATGATGCGTCGTCTCACGCGGTCTGCACGTCCAGCACGAACGCTGGTCCAACTGAGGCGCCAGGTGGAAATGGCATGGCAAGCCGTTCCACAGGACTACATCCAGCATCTCTACGATCGTCTCCATGGGAGAATAGCAGCCTGCGTTGCTGCGAAAGGTGGATATACACTGTACTAGTGCCGACATTGTGCATGCTCTGTTGCCTGTGTCTATGTGCCTGTGGTTCTGTCAGTGTGATCATGTGATGTATCTGACCCCAGGAATGTGTCAATAAAGTTTCCCCTTCCTGGGACAATGAATTCACGGTGTTCTTATTTCAATTTCCAGGAGCGTATAAAGCCGCGGTGCCGACGGCTAAGGGAAGGGAACGCCTGATCAAATCCGCTCTCCCGACTAGCTGCTGGGCTAGTAATGCACCGCTTTAAGTTATCGAATAAATGATTGCTTCCTTTGCTGATGGCCGATGAAGCTCTCAATTTAAATGTGCAATCAGCACACAGGTAAGTAATCATAACAAAAGTCTGACGTCGCTAAGTCAAATATTTTGGGCGAGAGAATTAATTTAATTACACTACACGCAGTAGACGAGCTCTGAACTTGCTCTTTGGAGATACGCTATAGCTATAGTTTTATAGTTATTCATTTCAAACTTCTCACATCTTCATGATTATAGCGAATCTCCCTTCTACTTAAATTTAAACATCCTAGCTTTATTTATTCGTCTACTTAATCTAATCTTGCTTCCTTAATTTTTAAGACAAAAACCAGAAAATCATGAATTTCAACTAAAATTTTAATTTGTGAGATCCAGAATACTGTTTCTACTAAATTATTATGCAAACGGAATCTAAATATAAATTTTTAAGTTTCTAGCTCTTTTCTGTTATGCCAATGATTTTTACAGAAAAACATCCAAATTTCGAAAATGGTTAAAGTTATTGAACTGATATTTAACACATAATGATTTAGTATTACTCCTGACATGCTAAAAACGTTTCAGGTTATTTACTTGATTTTTAAAGTATTGCGCAACATTTATGACATCAGAGATAGTTACAGCGGACTAGGCTGGCACACAATGGAAAGACTGATGTGAATTTTATAAGACGTGATTATGCTGCTTCCCTACAAACGGACACAATAAGACTGACGCAAGCTCATTTTCAAAATCACAGTTAACGACATGAAATAAATCTAATCGAGAAATCAGGAAAGCAAATTGTGTTAAGTATATGCATTGAATTGCTAATTGTTTGATATTCAGTTAACGTAATAAACAACCTCACGCAGCCTACCATAATATCTGCTGTTAATATTTCTACTATTACAATCGTTCTTAAATAAATATTTTCTGTTAAGCACAATATGTCTTGTTAGCAAGTAACTTTCATTAAATACCCACTGATTAACTTTTTTTATAACACTATAAAAATTCCTTTTGACAATGTGAAATCATTTAAACCAGAATTCCTCGTAATTTTGAAGTAAGAAACTGTATTTCGTATTTCTTTTTCCCTTAATTTTCCTTCTTCATTTCTCTAGACGTTATAATGACACCTACGTTGTTTCAAATTGTCGTCTAACATCGAATTCGTCATTATATTTCATTTAAGCGATGTGTTTCTTACTTACAGGCACGAGCGTTAGCATTATAACCGCCAACATGTAGATATGTAGCTGTAACCTTTACGGCTCGTAGTCAAATATGAATCATCACAAGATCATAATTTACTTGGTCTCTTTAAATACTACAACAAAGAAAGAAGTTCATAAGACTTCTTAAATGGACGCCATATTCTGGCGGTGGCGAACTCGGCAGCGATTATTTCTTAGTGCTTCGCTAAAATGCAGCCAGTCGTTCAGACCGAAGTACTTGGATCACATTTCCTGAAGTTTCTTTCTGACTTAAACTTAACGTACTTGCGTTGTCTTTTGCTCTCCCAATGCATTGTAACATCTCTATAGCCGCAAGACCAGAAGAGTTGATGGTTTACAGTATGTAGTCAACATACTGCATGCCAAAGTTGAGGGATAAATTCCAAACCAGTCGTCAGTGGCCCACCGACGGAGGGCACGTGACACTGTTGATAGTCTGATGCTCATGAACTGTAACGAATCATCTCTCCTCCCCTTGCCGGCAAAATAATGGTAATGAAAATTTTCCCATCACAGGGTTTCGGATCGGCTTGTGATCACCGTATTTTCCACAGGCCTTAAAGATTTAGAACATGAATAAATTGGCCATATCCTCTTCCTTACTACATTCGTCATATAAGTCCCAAATGTGTTAGTGGTATGTGGAGACAACGTATTTAGCACCATGACAGCAAACAGATTTCACGTGACAACCTTCTGTGTTAAACACAATAGCTTATGAAAATGTATCTCATTACAGAATTAAATTACATTCAGTTTCCTACAAAACAGGTCCTTTTCATTTTATTCTCTACGGCTAACAGTTGGGGCGAAGAGAGCGAGACAATATTCAAAATAACGCGCGACGCGCATGCGTTGCAGCTTAGCTGGTTTTGTAGGCCGGTTTGTGTTTGTTTTCCGACTTGTTAGCACACGGGTATTGTGATTTATCCCGTAAAAAGATCAGAATAAATATAGAATGCTAGATTGCATTTTGACTCAGAATGCTAATTGTTCGGAGTAGAATAAATCATAAAGGGTACAGTGGGAATAAAAATGATCACTTGATAAGCAGTCATACCACTTGACAATGGCCAAGGAGTACTTGGACGAAAGGGAAACCTCGTGTACTTTTAATCACCTGACGCGGCTCGAAACACGAGAACTTTTGATTCAACGTTGCAACTACGAGACTCTGTATTCATACAAAACTGATCACGTTTAGTTCGCAGTTACGACTGAATTCAAACAAAAATATTCAGGAGATGATGGTTCAAATCAGCGTCCGGCCATCCTAATTTAGGTTTACCGAAATTTCCCTAAATCGCTTCAGGGAACTACCGAGAGAATAAGGCCGCTGTGTTTCTCCATCGTTTCCTAATCCGAGTTTATGCTCTATCTCTGATGACCTCTTTGTCGACGGGACGTTAAACACTAATCTCTTTCTCCTCCTCCTTCCTCAAACAAAATTCCGCACTGAACGAGAATCTGCACTTTATTACCTGTTAAATTTTATGTTGTGATGAAACGAGGCACAGATATTGCTATAGGCGTGCGATAAGTTTGGTGTCGGCGGACCGCGTTTATATGCAGTACAATGCCATAAAATGTGGCGCAGTGTACAGGAAGAATAATCGCACTTTGTATATAAAATAGTTTACACTGCAGGTTGTAACAGAAAGTCAGGCGAATATGCACGTGACAGCACGCCGATGTTGTGTAATTGTCGCACCACCAAACTTTCGCTTCCCAAAGGAATTAAGATGGTGAAACAAAACAAATTTGTACAGATTATTAGTTACGGTTAAAGTACATGTTTAACAAGATAATAACTCCTTTTCACTTGATACTAACATCACAGTTCTCAATTAAATAGAAGGTACAAAAATGGCGATCTTAAGTTTATAGAGACAGAAGAAAAAGGAGATAGCAAGGGCTCTAACAGATCTTCCACTGTGTTATAGAAAATGACAACGTAATAAATCCATCGGCTCTAGCATACTGAGTCCAAGGGTATACATACACTACTGGCCATTAAAATTGCTACACCAAGAAGAAATGCTAATGATAAACGGATATTCATTGGACAAATATATTATACTAGAACTGACATGTGATTACATTTTCACGCAATTTGGGTGCATAGATCCTGAGAAATCAGTACCCACAACAACCACCTCTGGCCGTAATAACGGCCTTGATACTCCTGGGTCAAACAGAGCTTGGATGGCGTGTACAGGTACAGCTGCCCATGTAGCTTCAACACGATACCACAGTTTATCAAGAGTAGTGACGAGCCAGTTGCTCGGCCACCATTGACCAGACGTTTTCAATTGGTGAGAGACCTGGAGAATGTGCTGGCCAGGGCAGCAGTCGTACATTTTCTGTATCCAGAGAGGCCCGTACAGGACCTGCAACATGCGGTCGTCCATTATCCTGCTGAAATGTAGGGTTTCGCAGGGTCTGAATGAAGGGTAGAGCCACGGGTCGTAACACATCTGAAATGTAACGTCCACTGTTCAAAGTGCCGTCAATGCTAACAAGAGGTGACCGAGACGTGTAACCAATGGCTCCCCATACCATCACGCTGGGTGATACGCCAGTATGGCGATGACGAATACATGCTTCCAATGTGCATTCACTGCGATGTCGCCAAACATGGTTGCGACCATCATAATGCTGTAAACAGAACCTGGATTCGTCCGAAAAAATGACGTTTTGCCATTCGTGCACCCAGGTTCGTCGTTGAGTACACCATCGCAGACGCTACTGTCTGTGATGCAGCGTCAAGGGTAACCGCAGCCATGGTCTCCAATCTGATAGACCATGCTGCTGCAAACGTCGTCGAACTGTTCGTGCAGATGGTTGTTGTCTTGCAAACGTCCCCATCTGTTGACTCAGGGATCGAGACGTGGCTGCACGATCCGTTACAGCCATGCGGATAAGATGCCTGTCATCTCGACTGCTAAGGATACGAGGCCGTTGGGATCCAGCACGGCGTTCCGTATTAGCCTCCTGAACCCACCGATTCCATTCTCTGCTATCAGTCGTTGGATCTCGACCAACGCGAGAAACGATAAACCGCAATCGCGATAGGCTACAATCCGACCTTTATCAAAGTCGGAAACTTGAAGGTATGCATTTCTCTTCCTTACACGAGGCATTACAACAACGTTTCAGCAGGGAACGCCGGTCAACTGCTGTTTGTGTATGAGAAATCGGTTGGAAACTATCCTCATGTCAGCACGATACAGGTGTCGCCACCGGCGCCAACCTTGTGTGAATGCTCTGAAAAGCGAATCATTTGCATATCACAGCATCTTCTTCCTGTCGGTTAAATTACGCGTCTGTAGCACGTCATATTCGTGGTGTAGCAATTTCAATGGCCAGTAGTGTATTTCGCAGCATGCTACTCAATTATACGACAAAATTTAATTTGTAGTTATAAAAGACATCATATTTACGCCACTGAATGTAGCAGTTTCTTTATTTCACGATTTCAGTTTCGACTTTAGGTCATTATCAAGTGAAGATGTTATGGCTTAGGCCACGTCATTCTAAAATGAACTGACACATTTATGTGTCGTTGTCATTACTATTAAATACATTGGTGACGCTGTTACATAGTGCATAGTAATGACGACCACATATGAATGTGTCAGATCATTTTTAGGTTGACATGGCCTAATAACCATAACATTTTCACTTGATATTGGCCTGAGGCTGAAATTGCAACCGTGAAATAAAGAAATTGTTACAGTCACTGGCGTTAATATGGTGTCTTTTATAAAGTTCTACATGACTGTGGATCCCAGGTATAAAAAGTTAATTAATTTGCAGTTGTTCGTCTCGACTTTTCTTAAACAACTGTGGTACGTCGTAAGAAGTTATCGTTCACACGTGGCGTATATAGTGCAATAACTAAAACGTACACATTAAATACAAATGCAACATTTCTCCGATACGCAGAAGTATTGTGACATCTCTGTTGATCCACTGTAGACATGGGACAGCGGCTGGTCCAGTATTTAACACTGAAACTCGCCAATAGTCGAGCAATTGAAATGTTATTTTATTTTATTTTGACCACCAGTTTCGATATTCCGTTAGGCCATCTTCAGGCCCCATACGCGCCTTTCAAAAGTAAACGATACTGGCGTCCTGGGGCCATATGTTTCTGGATGTCGTGAACTCTGAAACGGATCCCAAGTCTTCGAAGACTTGATTGCAGTCAAACGAAATGCGATAACTCCCTAACGAGCCACCGGAGACCGTGCATCGAAATACTCAAGAAAGTGTCCCTGAGCAACCTCTAAAAGTTTATCGTTGGAGTTTTGGTTCACTCTGCATATTGTGTATCTGTATGTCACAGACATAGGGGTAGAGAGAGAGACATTATAGTAAATTATTATGTGGGAGCTAGAGGATAAGTATGACTTCAGCTGTTTCGTAAGAGGTGCTACTGCGACGAGTGAACGCTCTGCATGAACCCATCCCTGTGGGGCAGTAATTCCTACATTTCTCGATCTGCCTCTTAGCATTTAAATGTTAGTTGTGCTGAAGAAGGTAATTATTAATATTCAGACCCAGAGCTACTTCACCTATTTACGTCCAACACTAACCAATAAATGCAAATGTGGCAGTATCGGTGCTGAGAGTGATATAGCGAAGTAATTATTAGCGAGTAACAAGTTGCGGTTCACGTTATAAAATACTTTTTTCATTACGTCTTCTACGTAATTCATTCGGAAAATAAGACGTCGTCTGAGAATATGAGTCGCAGAGAACAGAATATTCTCTCTCATTCACTTCTGCACCGTCACAAAGCTGAACTGAAATAAGACGTAGAGGCCAACGGTTAAGGATTTCGATATATTCCTTCTTCCTTCATTTTGACTACCCATATGTCAGCTGTTCATTTCTGTCTCGCCATTCGGCCGCCATTTTACATCATTCTTTCGTGGATATAAGTACGCTCTTTCTCACTGACACCGCACGTCTCTGCATTAACAGTATTACCAACTCGAGATCAACGTGACGATTAACTACCCTGCTTAGCCTCGAAGTATGGAACTGTATGATAACAAATTTATGCCGGCAATTTACTAGAGTGCACCCGATGACAGCGCGAAATGCCGCTCACAGGCCGGACAAGCGAGGCTGACTGCAACTCGCCAACAGCTTCGTTTTGCTCTCCCTGCCGTGTAAGACGCCGGGTGCCGGCACGTAATGACAGGTAAAACGTAGTGCGGGCGCCCGCGCTGTAAAACAAATGCTACCCACGCCACGGCGGCGGTCGTCGCGTTATGACGCGGCAGCGGCCTATGCGGCGCTACTTGACTCGATCCACGTCGCCCGTCCCCGGAACTTAGAGGCTTCGCGCGAAGTCTTAGTAGCCGGCCGCGACCAGAGTCCACTCGGCCTTCGCGATAAAATGTGCATGGGGCAAGGGCCTCCCGTCGGGTAAACCAGTCCCCTGCTGCAGGTCCTTCCAGCCGAGGCCATTTTGCCGACTTGCGTCTCGACGAGGATGTAATGATGATGAATACAACGCAAGACCCTGTCCCTGAGCGGAGAAAATCTCCGACCCGGCCGGGAATCGAACCCGGGCCCCTCGCAAGGCATTCTGCAGCGTCTAACAACCCTACCACAACGGAGGTCAAAAATTAATTATGATTGTAGTGTTGCTCACGCTGCTAAATATTGCATTTTCGGGCAACAACAAAGTTATATTATGTGGCAGGTGTCATTAGAGCACAGTTAATAAAGTCATTTCTTGAAATAATGGATAAACTAGGCACTCACGTTTTCGTGTTTCGCCGGCCGGTGTGGCCGAGCGGTTCTAGGCGCTTCAGTCTGGAACCGCGTGACCGCTACGGTCGCAGGTTCGAATCCTGCCTCGGTCATGGATGTGTGTGATGTCCTTAGGTTAGTTAGGTTTAAGTAGTTCTAAGTTCTAGGGGACTGATGACCACAGATGTTAAGTCCCATAGTTCTCAGAGCCATTTGAACCATTTTTCGTGTTTTCCAGGCTGGTCTCGTTGTGAACTCATGGCTCAATCGTCGAAAATGTAGGTAGTGATGATTCCAAGCTCGGATGCAAAGAGGCCTAGGTGTTATTCTGCGATATTCAAAAGTTTTATACGTGTGTTTCATAAACCATTCTTGAAGATTAAACCTTTACAAGTTAGGACAATGGTGATGTAAAAAAAGTAATCAGCGCTTCGAATTTAAGTTAAACTCCTGTTTTATTACTTTTATTGCAATATCACGTAACTCGTTCCAAAGCATCACTTCACAGTATAAAACATACTTGAAAATATCTTCCTTACTGTTGAAGTTCACATTTCATAAACTGACTACAATTTGCGTCTTTTTAACATGACGACCAAAGCTTGACTCTCTAATAACCGCTTACGCGCCCCAAAAATCAGAGTTACAAGTACGTCAAAGATCATAGTGACAAAAGAAAGAATACACATAAGAATAATATCATTGCAACACATACATATCGATGTATCGAAGTACCTCTACATTGCCGGCCGAAATGGCCGTGCGGTTAAAGGCGCTGCAGTCTGGAACCGCAAGACCGCTACGGTCGCAGGTTCGAATCCTGCCTCGGGCATGGATGTTTGTTAGGTTTAACTAGTTCTAAGTTCTAGGGGACTAATGACCTAAGCAGTTGAGTCCCATAGTGCTCAGAGCCATTTGAACCATTTGAACCTCTACATTAATGAAATCAAATCTGAATGTTGTCACAGAAACATGTCAACTATTTTACAGAAACACAGTAGAACATTGCTGGTAATGAGAGGTTGAGGTGAGGTGCCGTAATGGTTACGTAATTCAAGCACCATTACAAGCGCTGACCACTTTTTATCTTTTTTTAATTTTGTTCGGTATTGTTCGTTTCCTTTGGTCTGGGTGGGTGTCACATGACATCCGTTCAAATTGATCGTTGATTCCTTTAATCAGTTTTTTGTTACAGAGGACAAGCGGTCCTCTGACCGAACACGCTATGGAGGCGATGGCCGGCGCGTGAGGAAAGTCAGGCCGTGCTCTGCTTCGCGCATTTACTCAGAAACTTTTGTCAGCGGTCCGTGATTAATACTATGCACAACTACAACGTTAGATCAGTCTATGGGAAACAAGAGTTTCAAACTTCTTTCTGACACGTAGTGCAGAAACAGTCGCTAGTCCCATACCAAAAATCAATGCCCTACAGTAATCTACGTGGGTTATCCAATACGTAAGTTTCCCTATTTTAACGGGTGTCCAGAAAGTAAGAGCAAATTTGAATTTTGCGCCATTTCGCCATATGACGACTGAAACCCGTGATTTTTTCATGTTTGTTCCAGCGATCCTTCCCATTAGCAGTGTATGGGGCACGTCCCGCCAGGAAAAAAAGAGTAGACACGTCGCTCCTCGTCTGTCTGGTCCCATTCCTCCTGTGATGTATCAGTCCGCCATATATTAAGCTGTTTTCGGTCTGTTATGATGCGTCCAGTTACGTCTTGTATTTTGTCCCTGAAATCGTAGCTGTTTCAATGGGAAGGACTCGGGAAAACTTCGTGCCTGTTGTCACTGAAACAGCTTATTTGGATATCTCTCTGGGCTATCGATAGTCACGTAACTAGCTGGCACGAGTCTGCAAGTTTCCCTTGCTTGTCACGGGTAGCACACAGACTCGCTGCCAGAGAGACCGGAATTCGCTTTCACGCCTGCATAATTTCAGAGACCTCGCGTTCCTGGTTACAAAACAGCATTCGGCGTTCTGCCACTTGATTTACGATTTCCGTTGTCACCTACTTCATTTGTAAGCGAAGAGCATTATCGAGACAGTTCGTGCCTGTTTTTCAACGAACAGGTTACAGTCCGGATTTGAGCTTGTAATTTGCCGTTCGTAAGTATTGCTAACGTACGAAACATTATATGTTGCTAAAAAGGTCAATAATTTAAGAACCCAACGCAGGAAATGTAAAAACAAAAAAAATTATCTGTGTTTTCTTGATCGTTTTAAAATCTTTGAATATATGCAACGGCGCAATTTCTTGCCGTGAGATCAGAATGAAGGACTCCTGCTCACTCTTATCCCAGAAATGCACTGTAGCAAATATACTCTGCTTCGCATTAAAACTGCATATGAAGGCAGCACTCAAGCAATCTCAAACTGGCATGACATGTACTACATGCCTGGATGAGTAAGTCATTAAGGTTTCAGTGCAACAGTACACAGTAGGAAAGTTACGCAGCGGGTTGTTCATTCACAGATCGCATTTTATTCTTGGGTGTTTGTCAGCAGATTCCGTGATGCCTCGTGTAGGAGAGCAAGAAGAGGTTTGCTTCCGGGCTGCTATTGTTCGACGATGCTGGATCTACCCCTCGTCTGCCGAGAGGTGGGAACAGGTAATGCACTCAGGAACGCTGTGGAACATGATCGTTGTGGTGGTCCATGTGTTATGATGTGGGAAGGCACATTGTTGCATGGGCATACTGATTGACATATACGAGGTATGTGAACAAAGTAAGATCCGTTTGGTTATATAAAGCAAACGTGTACAGATACAGAAAAAGTATTTGTTCTACAAATATCTACAACTGTTAAACTACTTTCCTACATAGCTTCCGAAATTTTGTAGGCACTTGTCATAGCGTGGCACAAGTTTTTGTATGCCTTCTTCATAGAATGATGCCGCCTGTGTATCCAACCATGTGGTAACATATTCTTTCAGCTCGTCATCATTGTTGAAGTGTTGACCACCAAGGACACATTTTAGGTGTAAGAAGAGATGAAAGTCGCTAGGAGCGAGGTCCGGGCTGTACGGAGGATGAAATTCCCGTAAGAGTTGTTTGGTCACATTCGCCGTGTGAGGTTGGGCATTATCGTGGAAAAAACAACACCTTTTGGCAGTAACCCTCGGCGCATGTTCTGTATTAAGCGGCGCAGTTTCTTAATGGTCTCGCAGTAACCATGTGCACTGATAGTTTGGCCTCGTGGTAAGAAATCAATCAGCACAATGCCTTTTCTGTCCCAAAAAACGGTGCACATGACTTGTCGAGGTGTCAAGATTTGCTTAGGCTTAACCTTCGTTGGGGATGAAGTGTGCCTCCGTTCCACTGTTTGCCGTTTTGTTTCAGGGGTGCCGTACGATACCCAAGTTTCATCCCCCGAGACTATCCGAGAAAGAAAACCATCGCCTTCTTGATAGTAGAGTGCCAAAAACTCAAGTGCACTGCCCATCCGTTTTTTTTTGTGTTGTTCAGTAAGATTTTTGGGTACCCAGCGTGAGCAAAGTTTCCGAAATTTCATTTTTTCAGTAACAATTTCATGAATTAGTGATCGTGAGATATGCGGAACTTCCAAAGCAAGGGCACCAAGTGTAAAGTTACGGTTGCGCTTAATCTTCAGTTGTGTGAACCAGTTCATGAGTAATCACAGACGGGCGTCCACCTTCGTTCTTCATCGTGCACTTGATCACGTCCTTCATTGAACAGTCTGAACCATCTTCTAACCACTGAATCACTCATAGCATTCTGTCCGTAAACATCGCAGATCTGCCGATGAATTCCCTTTGGTTTAACTTTCTTTGCATTTAGAAAACGAATCACAGATCTGATTTCACACGCGGCGGCATTTTAAATTACTGCTGACATGATAAAGAAGCACTGCAAAGCACACGTCGGCAGCAGCGATCTGAAAATGGCGTACATGTCTTCTCCTTGAGTCAGAGTAGCTGCCACTCTTGTTCGGAACTGCGATCGAAGCGCTGCCGCGGATAGAAATAGAAACGGAAGTTACTTTGTGGACGACCCTCGTATTTGAACACAGTGCAATCACCCGTCAACGCTATTGTAACACTGTGCTCATTCCCCACGTACGTCATTTCAGGGATGCATTTGGCACTGACTTCGTTTTTATGGACAACAATGCGCAACGGCATCGAACTCCGTAGGTGGAGAAGCTCTTCAAACAAGAGGATTTAAAACCTATCGAGCGAGCGTGGAATGCATTGGGCAGACTCATTTTAAGAACAACGTTCCGTCTTTTGTAATGTTCAGGGGATCATAATAAATGGGAATTGAGTTCAGTGTGATTATTGTATTTGAATTAAAGTGTTATTTCTATTCGTCTCGTTGTGTACTTCTTACCGTTACTTTCACTACTACACTGACTGAAGATAAAATCGCAACAGCAAAAAATAATTAATGTAGAGTGATGAAAATTCGGTAATACGCTACTGGCCATTAAAATTGCTACACCACGAAGATGACATGCTCCAGACGCGAAATTTAACCGACAGGAAGAAGATGCTGTGATATGGGATTTCACACAAGGCAGGCGCCGGTGGCGACACCTACAACGTGCTGACATCAGGAAAGTTTCCAACCGATTTTTTATACACAGACAGCAGGTGACCGGCGTTGCCTGGTGAAACGTTGTTGTGATGCCTCATTTAAGGAGGAGAAATGCGTACCATCACGTATCCGACTTTGATAAAGGTCGGATTGTAGCCTATAGTGATTGCGGTTTATCGAATCGTGACATTGCTGCTCGAGTTGGTCGAGATCCAATCACTGTTAGCAGAATATGGAATCGGTGGGTTCAGGACGGTAATACGGAACGCCCTGCTGGATAGCAATGGTCTCGTATCACTAGCAGTCGAGCCATCTGCACGAACAGTTCGACGACGTTTGCAGCAGCATGGACTATCAGTTCGAAGACCATGGCTGCGGTTACCCTTGACGCTGCATCACAAACAGGAGCGCCTGCGATGGTGTACTCAACGACGCACCTGGGTGCACGAATGGCAGAACGTCATTTTTTCGGATGAATCCAGGTTCTCTTTACACCATCGTGATGGTCGCATCCGTGTTTGGCGACATCGCAGTGAACGCAACGTTGGAAGCGTGTATTCGTCATCGCCATATTGGCGTATCACCCGGCGTGATGGTACGGGGTACCATTGGTTACACGTCTCGGTGAGCTCTTGTTCGCATTGACGGCACTTTGAACAGTGGACGTTACATTTCAGACGTGTTACGACCCGTGGCTCTACCCTTCATTCGATCCCTGCGAAACCCTACAGTTCAGCAGGATAACGCACGACCGCTTGTTGCAGGTCCCGTACCGGCCTTTCAGGATACAGAAAATGTTCGACTGCTGCCCTGGCCAGCACAGTCTCCCGATCTCTCACCAATTGAAAACGTCTGATCAATGGCGGCCGAGCAACTGGCTCGTCACAATACGCCAGTGACTACTCTTGATGAACTGTGGTATCGTGTTGAAGCTGCATGGGCAGTTGTACCTGTATACGCCATCCGAGCTCTGTTTGACTCAATGCCCAGGCGTATCACGGCCGTTATTACGGCCAGAGATGGATGTTCTGGGTACTGATTTCTCAGGATCTATGAACCCAAATTGCGTGAAAACGTAATCAGATGTCAGTTCTAGTATAATATATTTGTCCAATGAATACCCGTTTATCATCTGCATTTGTTCTTGGTGTAATAATTTTAATGGCCAGTAGTGTATATTTGTTTAGGTAACATATTTAAGTGATTAATATTGCAAGGTCACAGGTTAATTTAAGCGCGAGATAAACCTTGCAACTGTGAAATGATAGTACATTAATACCAGTGAAACAGCGACCGTGTTGAATGCAAGCATGCAGACAGGTGCCGCACGTCAGTTCGTGGGATGAAGTTCCATACCTGTTGTACTTCATCGGTCAATATAGGGACGGTTGATGCTGTTTGTGGACGACGCTGAAGTTGTCGTCCGATGACGTCCCATAAGTGCTGGACTGGAGACAGATCTGGTGATGAAGCAGGCCAAGGCAACGTGTCTACACTCTGCAGAGCATGTTGAATTACAACAGCAATATGTGGGCGAATGTCATCCTGTTAGGAAACACCCCCTAGAATACTGTTCATGAATGGCAGCACAACATGTCGAATCACTAGACTGATGTGCAATTTTGCAGTCAGGGCGCGAGACAGCTCCTGCTGTCATGCGAAATTGCACCCCAGTCCACAGCTCCAGGAATGAGGAACCCAGTGCGTCTACCAGGTTGGTTGCAGGCCCTCAACTGTCCTATTTCTGATAAACGCAGGATCATCGCTTATACCGAGGCAGAACCAGCTTCCACTAGAAAACACAACAGCTTCCACCCTGCCCTCCAATGAACTCTCACTTGACACAACCGAAGTGGCAAATGGCGGTGATTTGGGGTCAGTGGAATGCACGCTACAGGGCGTCTGCTTCAGAGCTGTCCTCGAAGTAACCGACTCATCTACATCTACATCTATGTGATTACTCTGCTATTCACAATAATGTGCCTGGTAGATGGTTCAATGAACCACCTTTTAGCTGTCTCTCTACCGTTCCACTCTCGAACGGCACGCGGGAAAAACGAGCACCTAAATTTTTCTGTGCGGGCCCTGATTTCTCTTATTACATCGTGATGATCATTTCTCCCTATGTAAGTGGGTGGCAACAGAATGTTTTCGCAATCGGAGGAGCAAACTGGTGATTGAAATTTCATGAGAAGATCCCGTCGCAACGAAAAACGCCTTTGTTTTAATGATTGCCACTCCAATTCACGCGTCTTGTCTGTGACACTATCTCCCCTATTGCGCGATAATACAAAACGAGTCGCCCTTCTTTGTACTTTTTCGATGTCATCCCTCAGTCCCACCTTATGTGGATCCCACACCGGACAGCAATACTCCAGAACAGGGCGGACAAGCGTAGTGTAAGCAGTCTCTTTGGTAGACCTGTTGCACCTTCTAAGTGTTCTGCCAATGAATCGCAGTCTCTGGTTTGCTCTACCCACAATATTATCCATGTCATCGTTCCAATTTAGGTTATTTGTAATTGTAATCCCTAAGTATTTAATTGAATTTACAGCTCTCAGATTTGTGTGACTTATCGCGTAATTAAAATTTTGCTGGTTTCTTTTAATACTCACGTGACTAACTTCAAACTTTTCTTTATTCATGGTCAATCGCCACTATTCGCACCATACAGATATCTTATCTAAATCATTTTGCAAGTCGTTTTGATCATCTGATGACTTTACAAAACAGTAAATGACAGTATTATCTGCAAATAATCTAAGACGGCTACTCAGATTGTCCCCTATGTCGTCAATATACATCAGGGACAATAGAGGGCCTATAACACTTCATTGGGGAACGCCGGATACTACTTCTCTTTTACTCGATTACTTTCCGTCTATTACTACGAACTGTAACCTTTCTGATACAAGCTCCAAGGTAGATGCCATTTTCCTTGACTTCCGGAAGGCGTTCGATACAGTTCCGCACTATCTCCTGATAAACAAAGTAAGAGCCTACGGAATATCAGACCAGCTGTGTGGCTGGATTGAAGAGTTTTTAGCAAACAGAACACAGCATGTTGTTGTCAATGGAGAGACGTCTACAGCCGTTAAAGTAACCTCTGGCGTGTCACAGGGGAGTGTTATGGGACCATTGCTTTTCACAATATATATAAATGACCTAGTAGATAGTGTTGGAAGTTCCATGCGGCTTTTCGCGGATGACGCTGTAGTATACAGAGAAGTTGCAGCATTAGAAAAGTGCAGCGAAATGCAGGAAGATCTGCAGCGGATAGGCACTTGGTGCAGGGAGTGGCAACTGACCCTTAACATAGACAAATATAATGTATTGCGAATACATAGAAAGAAGGATCCTTTATTGTATGATTATATGATAGCGGAACTAACACTGGTAGCAGTTACTTCTGTAAAATATCTGGGAGTATGCGTGCGGAAGGATTTGAAGTGAAATGATCATATAAAATTAATTGTTGGTAAGGAGGGTGCCAGGTTAAGATTCATCGGGAGAGTCCTTAGAAAATGTAGTCCATCAACAAAGGAGGTGGCTTACAAAACACTCGTTCGACCCATACTTGAGTATTGCTCATCAGTGTGGGATACGTGCCAGGTCGGGTTGACAGAGGAGATAGAGAAGTCCCAAAGAAGAGCGGCGCGTTTCGTCACAGGGTTATTTGGTAAGCGTGATAGCGTTACGGAGATGTTTAGCAAACTCAAGTGGCAGACTGCAAGAGAGGCGCTCTGCATCGCGGTGTAGCTTGCTCGCCAGGTTTCGAGAGGGTGCGTTTCTGGCTGAGGTATCGAATATATTGCTTCCCCCTACTTATACCTCCCGAGGAGATCACGAATGTAAAATTAGAGAGATTCGAGCGCGCACGGAGGCTTTAAGGCAGTCGTTCTTCCCGCGAACCATACGCGACGGGAACAGGAAAGGGAGGTAATGACAGTGGCATGTAAAGTGCCGTCCGCCATATACCGTTGGGTGGCTTGCGGAGTACAAATGTAGATGTAGAAATCACGAATCCAGTCGCACAACTGAGGCGATACTCAGTAGGCACGCAGTTGTTCGTGCCACTGTGCTGCCAGACGCTGCCCAGATTGCTGCTGCAGATGCAGTGCGATGCACCAGAGCCATACGCCGAACACGATGTTCTTCCCTCTCGGTAGTCCTGCGTGGGAGTCCGAAGCCCGGTCTGCTTGCGACCGTACATTCTCGTGACCATGTACAGCGGTTACATTCCTGCCAAGTTTTTGTGCAGTATCGGAGAAAGAACATCCAGCTGCTCGCAGCCATATTACACGAAATCGTTGGCGTCTTTGTGGCTTACGGCCGTTCTTGACGAACAGCAACTCACCACGACCGATCTCAAAGGTAACCAACGCTCACGATCGTTGCAGTGGCTCTACTAGCGACAGTTCTTGCGCGACTGGCGTGAAATTTGAATAGGCGTCATCTTTCAGATGTAGAAACAGTCCTGACAACATTCGTTTGTGTCGCACAACTCCTTCTTTGTGATGTGATTTATTTTCCGCCAGTGTGTAACACCCCACCTGTCACTTATCTGGTTTTGGCGTGTGTTCACCCCAGCTAATTGACTAAAAGATCAACAGAGAGTGCAAAACTGCCGCAATATCGGATAACGCAAAGAAAGTAATAAGGCCCTGTGACTCCTGATTGAACTGCGGCGGCAGTGTTGGCATTAATTGATACAGAATTGATCACTTTTAATTAAAAAGGGGTGCACATTGATGTTATATTCAGCTATTGAACACCAGATGCAAATGTTGAACATAAAATTAACTAACAAGGGGCTTGGGATTTCAACTACTTGATTGAAAACAGATGCAATCGATTAGCACAATTTTTTTTAACTCCTGACCTTCAATCATCACATTACATGAATCTCCTAACAGGCAGTGGTAATAAATTGCGTTTATGTGGAGTAAAGCGTGATAAATCAAAATTAATTCCTATCGACTGACCCAGGCGTAATGCGAAGTGCGAGAAAAATTCCCCAATACACGGCCCATGAAATCCTCGTGGAAACTTTGCCGACGTGATCCAACAAATTAATCAGTGGCCTAATTCCAGCCGGAGCGGGTGCAATATCACCGAATTCAGCGTGGCGGGGCGTCGTCGTTGTGAGGAAGTCGGCCGGCCTCGTGGTGCTACAAGGCTGCGCTCGTCTATTCACTCCTAGCTATCTTGCTCAGTACATAGCTGAACCAAAACTTTCTATCTCCAAGCTCAATCGTTCCATTTGCTAAGTCCTAAACTGCAGAGATACTCACTCTTTCTCAGGCAAGCTGAGTAAAGAACTCCACGTCCGCACTCTAGGCAGCTGGGAACAGAAGACCTCTACGGAGACTTCTCACAGTCTGCTCTTCGCCTCGGTTTCCCCTCCAGCAAAATCACTTACGCCAATTGCAGCGCAAGTCGCGTTAATTATGCGTCGCTTCCCAGTGCCGACCAATGCCTGCTCTGGGAGGTGAACAAATTCCCACAAAATTTCCCTTCCTCTCAACTGCTATTTAGCTCCTCCCAGGCCACCCATCAAGGTTAGCGTCTGTACAAAACACAAATTTTTCCGGAATTCTGACTCCCAGGAGAGTACTTCAAATTCCTTGGTCCTATGTTCCCATCGTAGGCCGGCGTATTTCATTCTGTCGCTCTTCAACTGATTTACTTCAGACTCTGAGGACCGTGAATTCAGCATGAAGTTGCATATTTTGGCCTCTGTTGACCGCTCCACAGTAGCTTTGGGCAGCTTACTCGCATGTTTCACTGAAAACGGGATGATGAACATTTATGATCAAGCGTGCAAGTTCTCTGTCTGCTTCCCGGTACACCAGCATGAGGTCAACCACCCACTCACTGTCACTCATCTTAAGGCAGCCTGAGGCCGCGCCCTGTTACCGCATTCTCAGAATTTGAGTCACCCTAAGCTGCCTATTGTCGCTTCCCTTCACCGCTCCCCACCCAGCCACGGTCAACTCTGTATACTTCCCTGGGATAAACTAGCCTCCAGTAAATTGACGCGTTTTCACAAAGTTTTCATGTCGTGTGAATTACTTTAAAACCATCACCCGACATTAATTACTCCAATACGTCCATACTATACCCTCTACAAGATGCATTGTGCCTTGTCAGTCATTTTTGTTCAACCCTACTGTTCGCTCAAAGTGAGTTAGATGATCTTTAATGACTTCATGTAAGGGGCATAGTTCTTGCCATCTGACAAGTGTATATTGTAGCGGTTCTTTCTGTGTAAAGTCCATGTTTCATTGGGCTACGTTACTTAGCAGTGACACATCATTCGAAAATTACTTTTGTCTTTAAGTTTTCCAGCTGTGTATATGCAGGACATAAATCTAAAACATGTTTAAAATTTCACTTGCTGCCGGAAGTAAATTTTCCCAACGCCTTAGCGGAGTGCGGTCTATTCGCCGTGTTACAGACGGTTTTTATCGCGCTGAATGCTTTCCGAAAGCCAGTGACGGGGAACTAAGAGCGGCTCCAAGCAGACGGCGTTCGCGCGTCCTCTCGCACGCGCTCGCAATTACCGGAAGTGGGGGCTTGACGCTCGACGCCGCACGAGCGCCGTCGCTGGGGCGGCAGCGGGCGTCGGGGGCAGGGGCGGACGTCGGGGGCGGACGTCGGGTGCAACCCCGGCGCCGCCGCCGCCGACAAAGGCCCCATCCGGCTAATAGGCCGGCTGGCGCGGGGGCGCGTGCTGGGTCACCCGGCGCCGCTATCGCTGATGGCTAATAGCGGAGGCCGCCTGCCAGCAAAGAGCTGGCGCCGAGCGTACGGGGAAACAGGCGCCGGAAGTCACTGTACTGTACCGGTGACGCCACGCTCAAAAACAGCGCGAATCCTTTTCAGTCTCTGCTACTTTGGCGTTACGTTAATTCTGAGGGGTGGTTACATACTGGCTGTCACAGTACCTTCTCCTCTATTACCTTAGCACCTCCATTTCATTTCCACACTGTCCCACAGCCCTACTGCACTCTGTAGAACGACAAAATAAATTAAATATTCTATATCAGGGCCAACAGTAGGCTACCTAACGGCATATTACCAACTGGGGATTTTACTCACAGGTTATGATGATACGAGGGTCACTCCAAAAGAAATGTACACTATTTTTGTAAAACTACAGTTTTCATTCTGCATGTGTGAAAGTTTTACAGTGTGTAGATACATCCTTCCCGCTTGTTTTCTGTGGTGTGCGTACTGTAAGACCTTCGGTACACACACCATCAGATTATTTGACTTGTCGCTCTAACGAAGTAGAAGAGTGTCAGCAATATGTCTCGAGGTCTTATCGTGGCGTGTTTATCTTCTGCCGTTAGATCAGACGATAGAAATGCCACTAGCACGCTTAGAGTAGCAGATTGACAGTGACCAACTTTAAACAGAACTTGATTAATTTTCTCACACATTTATTAAAATAATGAAAAGCATAGACATTACGTAACTTGATTCTGGTTGCTGTTTACAACTGACAATCTGAAGTTCCTTTGGTCCTGGTACGTTAATCTAATTCTCACATATCTCTGATACTTGACAAAGTATCTATACGTTTCTCTTCATGGCTATGTACAGGAATATGATAATCTTATTAGGCGCAGACTGAAACTTGACTATAGACTGGTACAGACTAATGTAGATAAATGCAGACTGGTATGGACTGGTGCAGACAAATGCAGACTGACTCATCGGAGGGCTGTACACTCGTTATAATTCCTCGCGCGTTCAGGTATCACTGCGCGAGTGTGATCCGCGAGGAGAAAAGGTTCTACATTAGCAGCAATCTCATTTGCTGCGTTACATATTAATACGCGGATCGGCGGAAGCAGAATTTGGTCCGTCTCTAAGACAGCGCCATCTCGTAGTGCGGAGACGGACGAGCACTGCGCCTGCGCTGTTGTGCTTAGCGGGGCGCGCTCTAGTGGAAAAGTTGTGTACGCGCTGACTACACGGAACTATGTACACAACAGTTTCAAACTTAGTTCAACCTGTTCCCGTGAGTGGCGCCGTCACAGCATGTCTTCAAGATGGCTGCTACACTTGACGTTCGTCAGAAGCAACGTGCTGTCATAGAATTCCTGTGCTGTGAAAACGAGACAGTGGGAAACGTCCACAAGAGGTTGAAAAAGGTGTATGGAGATGCTGCTGTCGATATCAGTACAGTTAGTCGGTGGGGAAGCAGGTTACGTGACGAAAGCGGGCACGGCAATATTGAGGATTGTCCTCGCAGCGGTAGGCCTCGTACTGCACACACTCCAGACAATGTGCAGAGACTTAACGAACTGGTGACTGCTGACAGACGCATCACAATGTACGAATTGTCACGCTACGTTGGGATAGGGGAACGAAGTGTTTGCAGACTACTGAAAGTGTTGGCGTTAAAAAAGGTTTGTGCCAAGTAGGTTCCCAGGATGTTGACAGTGGCTCACAAAGAAACACGAAAAACAACAAAAAACAGTGAAACACCCGCCTTACAGTCCTCACCTGGCTCCATGGGACTATCATCTCTTTGGGAAACTGAAAGACTCTCTTCGTGGAACAAAATTTGAAGATGATGATTCCGTTGTGCACACTGCCAAACAATGGCTCCAACAGGTTGGTCCAGAATTTTACCGTGGGAGTATACAGGCGTAAGGCAGTTGAGAAGGATGGAAATTATGTGGAGAAAAGAAAATATTGTTCCTAAAGGATATATCTACACACTGTAAAACTTTCAAACATGTAGCATAAAAGATGGATGTAAAAATAATAGTGTGCATTTCTTTTGTAGTGACCCTCGTACTTTCTTAGAGTAAGGCACAATAAGTATTAATTCAAACTTTATGTAAATAAATTTATTACCACATATTAACCTAAAGATCTTAGAAATACTGAAACATGTAAACAAATGGCAGCAGATTATCTACACAACAAAGCCCAGATACTCGTACCAGTGTGCTACTTCAGTTTCCACAGAATTTTCGCTTCCTCTCAGCTGCACTCAGCCGGTCACGTCCATACTCTATCAGGTCGCAGCCAAGACCACAGCAGCTCTAGCGGGCAACCATCGGCATCACACTCAACGTCACCATTTGGAACAAAGCCAACTGGCATGAAATTTTCACTCTGCAGCGGAGTGTGCGCTGATATGAAACTTCCTGGCAGATTAAAACTGTGTGGCGGACCGAGACTCGAACTCGGGACCTTTGCCTTTCGCGAGCAAGTGCTCTACCATCTGAGCTACCCAAGCACGACTCACGCCCCGTCCTCACAGCTTTACTTCTACCAGTACCTCGTCTCCTACCTTCCAAACTTTACAGAAGCTCTCCTGCGAACCTAGGAGAACCATCACTCCTGAAAGAAATGATATTGCATACACATGGCTTAGCCACAGCCTGGGGGATGTTTCCAGAATGAAGTTTTCACTCTGAAGCGGAGTGTGCGCTGATATGAAACTTCCTGGCAGATTAAAACTGTGTGCCGGACGGAGACTCGAACTCGGGACCTTTACTTTTCACAGGCAAGTGCTTGGGTAGCTCAGTCGGTAGAGAACTTGCCCGCAAAAGGCAAAGGTCCCAAGTTCGAGTCTCGGTCCGGCACACAGTTTTAATCTGCCAGGAAGTTTCCAAGCCAACTGGCGTTCGCCATACGCTCACCACAGGTCAGACCACCTCCCCTTGTTGCAAAATACTGACATTATACTGATAGCCAGAACATTGTGGCTACCGATGTATTATCGAAATAAACCCGTCCAGGCGATATCAGTGTCACCTGGCGAGGAATGCCTGCTAGTCAGACACACGAAACAATGCGCACAGAATTAGTGAGCGTGCTGTCCGCGTGTAAAATCGAAAACAAGCGCGATCTATCTGACTTTGACTGGAAGCACATTGTAATGACCCGGAGGATCGGCACGAACTTTTCAGAAACTGCACGAGTTGTTGGGCGTTCGAGGGGTGTTGTGGTCTTCAGCACGTGGCGAAACCACGTTAAGACATTGTGGAATTGGACGGTGACCCCTCATTATAGATGTCGAAAGTCGTAGGATGGACATGTCTGAAGATGGCCTTGTAAGCCGAAAACCGGTCAACAGTAAAAGTAATACTGTAGAACAAAAGCAAACTGGTGCTTTTCATTCATTATTATAATGTTGTTCTACCAAGAATCGACGTTAAGATTCTGTTAATGTTGTTGTTGTTGTTGTCTTCAGTCCTGAGACTGGTTTGATGCAGCTCTCCATGCTACTCTATCCTGTGCAAGCTTCTTCAACTCCCAGTACCTACTGAAACCTACATCCTTCTGAATATGCTTAGTGTATGCATCTCTTGGTCTCCCCCTACGATTTTTACACTCCACGCTGCCCTCCAATACTAAATTGCTGATCCCTTGATGCCTCAGAACATGTCCTACCAACCGATCCCTTCTTCTGGTCAAATTTCGAAAGCTTCTATTCTCTTCTTGTCCAAACTATTTATCGTCCATGTTTCACTTCCATACATGGCTACACTCCATACAAATACTTTCAGAAAAGACTTCCTGACACTTAAATCTATACTCGATGTTAACAAATTTCTCTTCTTCAGAAACGATTTCCTTGCCATTGCCAGTCTACATTTTATATCCTCTCTATTTCGACCATCATCAGTTATTTTGCTCCCCAAATAGCAAAACTCCTTTACTACTTTAAGTGTCTCATTTCCTAATCTAATACCCTCAACATCACCCGACTTAATTCGACTACATTCCATTATCCTCGTTTTGCTTTTGTTGATGTTCATCTTATATCCTCCCTTCAAGACACCATCCATTCCGTTCAACTGCTTTTCCAAGTCCTTTGCTGTCTCTGACAGAATTACAATGTCATCGGCGAACCTCAAAGTTTTTATTTCTTCTCCATGGATTTTAATACCTACTCCGAATTTTCTTTTGTTTCCTTTACTGCTTGCTCATTATACAGATTGAGTAACATCGGGGAGAGGCTATAACCCTGTCTTACTCCCTTCCCAACCACTGCTTCCCTTTCATGTCCCTCGACTCTTATAACTGCCATCTGGTTTCTGTACAAATTGTAAATAGCCTTTCGCTCCCTGTATTTTACCCCTGCCACCTTTAGATACCCATTCCAGTTGTAGTTGCCGAGGTCGTGGTGTTAAGATTGGAACATGCATGGGCCGTCGGCTGCGGAGGCCCGTCGTTAGGAGTGTTCGGTGCTCTGTGTGTTCAGACACACTTGCACTCTACCAGCATTAAAGTCTGATGTCAGTTCACCACTTGTCCTGTTTTACCAGTCTGCCCGGTCTACCAAGTCCGACATCTGTAATGAGGAGTGGCCGCCCGACACTATGACGTCTCGGCGTGGTTTCACATTGCTTTCGCCACGTGTTTAAGACGC
Organism: Schistocerca nitens; assembly: GCF_023898315.1. Lineage (NCBI taxonomy): Eukaryota > Metazoa > Arthropoda > Insecta > Orthoptera > Acrididae > Schistocerca > Schistocerca nitens. Next base: position 20,418,001 of record NC_064619.1, read on the forward strand.
TCACCACAGCACTCCTCGAGCACCCGACAAGTTGCGCAATTTCCGAAATGCTAGTGCCGAGCCTGCCTCACAACCTGCCCTCGGTCAAACAGATACATCGCGCACCTTCCCCTTTGTACACGAGGGCAGCACGCTCAGTGATACCTCATACACCGTGCGTGTGTCTGACTAGCAGTCATTCCTCTCCAGGTGACGCTGATACAGGCGGGTTCACACTGACAGCAGGACGCTTGTCATAATACAGGGTGATTCAAAAAGAATACCACAACTTTAAAAATGTGTATTTAATGAAAGAAACATAATATAACCTTCTGTTATACATCATTACAAAGAGTATTTAAAAAGGTTTTTTTTTCACTCAAAAACAAGTTCAGAGATGTTCAATATGGCCCCCTCCAGACACTCGAGCAATATCAACCCGATACTCCAACTCGTTCCACACTCTCTGTAGCATATCAGGCGTAACAGTTTGGATAGCTGCTGTTATTTCTCGTTTCAAATCATCAATGGTGGCTGGGAGAGGTGGCCGAAACACCATATCCTTAACATACCACCATAAGAAAAAATCGCAGGGGGTAAGATCAGGGCTTCTTGGAGGCCAGTGATGAAGTGCTCTGTCACGGGCTGCCTGGCGGCCGATCCATCGCCTCGGGTAGTTGACGTTCAGGTAGTTACGGACAGATAAGTGCCAATGTGGTGGCGCTCCATCCTGTTGAAATATGAATTGTTGTGCTTCTTGTTCGAGCTGAGGGAACAGCCAATTCTCTAACATCTCCAGATACTGTAGTCCAGTTACAGTAGCACCTTCGAAGAAAAAGGGACCAAAAACTTTATTGGCTGAAATGGCACAGTAAACGTTCACCTTATGCAAGTCACGTTCATACTGAGTTGTTTCCCGCGGATTCTCAGTGCCCCATATACAGACATTGTGACGGTTGACTTTCCCGTTAGTGTGGAAAGTTGCTTCATCACTAAACACAATCTTTGAAACGAAAGATTCATCTGTTTCCATTTGAGCAAGGATAAAATCACAGAAATCGATTCTTTTAATCTTATCAGCTGCAGACAGTGCTTGAACCAATTTCAGACGATAAGGTTTCATAACTAACCTTTTTCGTAGCACTCTCCATACAGTTGATTGTGGAATTTGCAGCTCTCTGCTAGCTCTGCGAGTCGATTTTCCTGGGCTGCGAATAAATGCTTGCTGGATGCGTGCTACATTTTCATCACTGTTCTCGGCCGTCCAGAACTTTTCCCCTTGCACAAACACCCATTCTCTGTAAACTGTTTATACCAACGTTTAATACACCACCTATCAGGAGGTTTAACGCCATACTTCGTTCGAAATGCACGCTGAAAAACTGTCGTCGATTCGCTTCTGCCGTACTCAATATCTCAAAAAGCTTTCTGTTGAGCGGTCGCTATCGTAGCATCAACTGACGCTGACGCCTAGTCAACAGCGCCTCAAGCGAACAAATGTACAACTAAATGAAACTTTATAGCTCCCTTAATTCGCCGACAGATAGTGCTTAGCTCTGCCTTTTGTCGTTGCAGAGTTTTATATTCCTAAAGTTGTGGTATTCTTTTTGAATCACCCTGTATTACGGGTAATCAGTGTAAGCACTTTAAAGGAGGTGACTAATATTTAGTGTGATGAGCTTCTTATCGATTTTTGTGTGGTTAGAAGCGAGTGCGTTGTGAAACACTTCTCTGTGCACAGTGTTAGCAAAGTTAAAGCAGTGGTCAGAATGCTCGGTGCGCGGCCGTGCAGGGCTGTGAGCGCAGCGGCGTTGGCGTGCCCCCTTGCTGCAGCCGGCCACTGGAGGGCTCCTCTAGGGCAGCGACCGCCCTTTGTCACCCTCGCTGTTCTCCAGGGCAGGCTGGTGACGGCACGGTGCGACCTGCCTGCGACGAACTTCATAACAGCGCGCAGGCTGGCTACGTTTACTGCGGACCACCATCCTCTTTGCTCCAGCTTCGAATACAGGTAGTAAACACTGCAATAGTTCAAATGGCTCTGAGCACTATGGGACTTAACATCTGAGATCATCAGTCCCCTAGAACTTAGAAGTACTTAAACCTAACTAACCTAAGGACATCACACAAATCCATGCCCGAGGCAGGATTCGAACCTGCGACCGTAGCAGTCACGCGGTTCCAAACTAGAGCGCCTAGAAGCCCTCGGCCACACCGGCCGGCACTGCATTAGCTCCTACACATCAGCCTCCTGTTTACCGAGGCCTACAGATAGCGTGTTGCTTTAGGCTCTACTAATTGCTGGCATGTTTCCCCTAAAAGATAGGTAACAGGATTCACTGGGCCCTGAGGAGCACCGGCAGTTCACCAGAGTTTTGAAGACAGTCAAAGGGCTGCGCTGGGCCCTGTAGATCACTAACTTGTTACACTACTGGCCATTAAAATTGCTACACCACGAAGATGAAGCGCTATAGACCCGAAATTTCGCCGACAGGAAGAAGATGCTGTGATATGCAAATGATTAGCTTTTCAGAGTATTCACACTAGGATGGCGCCGGTGGCTACACCTATAATGTGCTGACATGAGGAAAGTTTCCAACCGATTTCTCATACACAAACAGCAGTTGACCGGCGTTGCCTGGTGAAACGTTGTTGTGATACCTCGTGTAACGACGAGAAATGCGTATCATCACGTTTCTGACTTTGATAAAGGTCGGATTGTAGCCCATCGCGATTGTGGTTTATCGTATCGCGACATTCCTGCTTGCGTTGGTCGAGATCCAATGACTGTTAGCAGAATATGGAATCGGTGGGTTCAGGAGGGTAATACGTAACGCCGTGCTGGATTCCATCGGCCTCGTATCACTAGCAGTCGAGATGACGGGCATTTTATCCGCATGGCTGTAACGGATCGTGCAGCCACGTCTCGATCCCTGAGTCAACAGATGGGGACGTCTGCAAGACAACAACCATCTCCACGAACAGTTCGACGACGTTTCCAGCAGCATGCACTCTCAGCTCGGAGACCCTGTCTGCGATTACACTTGACGCTGCGTCACAGACAGGAGCGACTGCGATGGTGTACTCAACGACGAACCTGGGTGCACGAATGGCAAAGCGTAATTTTTTCGGATGAATCCAGGTTCTGTTTACAGCATCCTGATGGTCGCATCCGTGTTTGCATCGCGGTGAACGCACATTGGAAGCGTGTATTCGTCATCGCCATATTGGCGTATCACCTGGCGTGATGGTATGGGTTGCCATTGGTCACACGTCTCGGTCACCTCTTGTTCGCATTGACGGCACTTTGAACAGTGGACGTTACATTTGAGATGTGTTAAGACCCGTGGCTCTACCCTTCATTCGATCCCTGCGAAACCCTACATTTCAGCAGGATAATGCACGACTGCATGTTGCAGGTCCTGTACGGGCCTTTCTGGATACAGAAAATGTTCGACTGCTCTCCTGGCCAGCACATGCTCCAGATCTCTCACCAACTGAAAACGTCTGGTCAGTGGTGGCCGAGCAATTGACTCGTCACGATACGCCAGTCACTACTCTTGATGAAGTGTGGTATCGTGTTGAAGCTGCATGGGCAGCTGTACCTGTACACGCCATCCAAGCTCTGTTTGACTCAATGCCCAGGCGTATCAAGGCCGTTATTACGGCCAGAGGTGGTTGTTCTGAGTACTGATTTCTCAGGATCTATGCACCCAAATTGCGAGAAATGTAATCACATGTCAGTTCTAGTATAATATATTTGTCCAACGAATACCCGTTTATCATCTGCATTTCTTCTTGGTGTAGCAATTTTAATGGTCAGTAGTGTATGAAAACTTCATGTATTTGCATGCATTTTTTTTTCTTTTTATTATACACGAAATAGAATGAACTCGCTGGCGAAACACGCATGAGTTAAACTGAAGGAAAACTGTGTTTGCTCATGGCAGAATCCTTTTCCAAAATACATTAGAATAAATGACAGAGAGTGAACCCCAGAGTAATGGATTGGTAATACACACACACACACACACGGATTCACCTTCAGATCCAACTGATTGTGTATCATAATATAACTTTTCAGTACATAGTGTAACTCTAATGGCCAAGCCGGTCGGAGTGGCCGTGCGGTTCTAGGCGCTGCAGTCTGGAACCGAGCGACCACTACGGTCGCAGATTCGAATCCTGCCTCGAGCATGGAAGTGTGTGATGTCCGTAGGTTAGTTAGGTTTCATTACTTCTAAGTTCTAGGCGACTAATGACCTCCGAAGTTAAGTCGCATAGTGCTCAGAGCCATCTTATCGCCAAACTTCATGTCCAGACATGTGGGTTTGTAACAGAGTGAACTTCTCACCCCAAAAACACTGAAAATTTACCCGTAGCATACCCTAACTGTTACTCTTAAAGGAACGAATGACGCCATGGCTGACGTCTGCAACTAATCATTAAATAAGGACGCTGGTTATGGGGTAGACTATGATCTACCTGCTCTTCTTTTCTTAATACGACCTCGTGGCCTTAAACACTGAGCCATCTCCCTGGTCGTGCTGAGAAGCGTTTCGTAAATCATCACCAGTAACTCGGCCCCGTTATTAATGCGCTCCATCTAGAACAATGATACGAGCAAATAACACGCCGCAGGACTATTTCATTGTGTAAGACGCGAGCAATGGACGTGGGTTCGAAGCCCTTTGCGGTACCTGAAACAAAAGACGACGTGTCGTGCACGAAAGGCGGCGCCGCGTGAACCGTTCCCTGCAGTTTCTTAAGCCCCCCATTGCGCGAGTGTCGTGCTGAGGTGGCAGCGGAAGTCTGTAGCCTGCCATTTCTTTGCTAACCCGTCAGCTGTTAAAAACTAGAATTTGAAATTTCGTATTCTCGTACTGTAATGCTGCAAACGATTACAGCGAAGGAAGATGCACGCGTCGTCACTCGCCACACAGCTGTAAGTGTATTGTTGACAGAATTCCCAGATATCTGCTCCACAACTTGTATCCTCTCGCATTTGCATATACAGGGTGTACATAAACTCCGGGAACACTTTGAATTATTTATTGCACGAGAACCAAACATTGTGCAGATGTCATACATACTGCATTTTGAATAGAAACTCTGAAAGTTTTTCTTTTTCTTTTTTTTTCTTTTTATACAAACATTCGATATGCGAACCATGAGTGACCGGGCATCGTCGACTGTGTTAGTAGCTTCCCGTATTCTCTCCCGGTTCAAAATGGCTCTGAGCACTTTGGGACTTAACTACTGAGGTCATCAATCCCGTAGAACTTAGAACTAATTAAACCTAGCTAACCTACGCACATCACACACATCCATGCCCGAGGCAGGATTCGAACCTGCAGTCGCGCGGTTCCAGACTCTAGCGCCTAGAACCGCTCGGCCACCCCGCTCGGCCACCCCGGAACTTTGCTCATCACGTAGTAGAGGCGGTACATACACATAATGTGTGACCACAGAAAAAAGTCACACGGAGTGTTTGTGACTAGCGCTGACTATCGGCAAATTACCAAACTACGCTTGGCGGTATACATGAAAAAAACTTTCAGGGTTTCTCTTCAAAATGACATATGTATGATATTTGTACAATGTTTGGTTCTTGTGCAATAAATAATTGAAAGTGTTTGGGGACTTTATGTACACCCTGTATTTCAATGATAAGACGGGTATGAAGAGTACTTTACGCTCATTACCCTGAATACAAACACCTCACCTCTGTTGTATCTATGCAGGGATGGCATTTCATGCCGGTAAGGCGTTACACGTGCGGTTGAAGGCAATTATTCGTGAGAAATGATTAACACAGTACACGAAAGAATAGCCAAATACCAACTCAAGTGCTTATAGCTTTAAGATTCCCGCACGAATTTGGGTTCTGTAGTGCTAACTGAAAAACGACCATTCTCTATGTAATTTAGTAAGGGGTACACGGGTTATGTAAGTTCATTTCACATTCCAGCTTGTGTAGTTCGTCGTTTTGTTGTTTGTTCTGGCTTTTGTTGATGCGGTGGTGGTCTTCAGTCCGAAGACTGATCTGATGCAGCTCTCAACACCAGTCTGTACTGTCCTGTTCTCTTCATCTCTGCACAACCACTGCTACCAACATCCACTTGGACCTGCTGAATGTAGTCAAGCCCTGAGTTTCATCAACACTTTTTATCTCCTACTCTTACCCCACTGCCAAATCGACCATTTCTTAATCCCTCAGGATTTCCCATTTACCGCTACGGTCGCAGGTTCGAATCCTGCCTCTGGCATGGATGTGTGTGATGTCCTTAGGTTGGTTAGGTTTAAATAGTTCTAAGTTCTAGGGGACTGATGACCTCAGAAGTTAAGTCCTATAGCGCTCAGAGCCATTTGAACCTTTTGATTTGAACCATTTTCTATTTAGACCAGCGTCAGTTATTTTTCTGCCCAAATAGCAAAACTCGTCTACCATGTTAGTAGGCAGAAGAGATAGATAACATTTCCTATAAATTTCTGAAATCATTGTGGGACGCAGCAACCAAGTGACTATTCATATTGTTGTCAAGAATCTATGAGTCTGGAGACACACCATTAGACAAAAATGGTTCACATGGCTCTGAGCACTATGGGACTTAACATCTGAGGTCATCAGTCCCCTAGAACTTAGAACTACTTAAACCTAACTAACCTAAGGGCATCACATACAGCCATGAACGAGGCGGGGTTCGAACCTGCGACCGTAGCGGTCGCGCGGTTCCAGACTTAAGGGCCTAGAACCGCTCGGCCACAACGGCCGGCACACCATTAGACTTTCAGAAAAATGTTATCCCTACATTTCCGAAGCGAGCAAGGGCAGGCACAATCTGCTCAATAGCTCATGCGTCAAGTTGGAGATCAGAATAATAAACGGAAGAATGGAAAAGAACAATGAAGATTTTCGGCTCTAGGAAAGATAAGGACACCACAGAGGCAGATCTGACCTTACCATTGATAATGAAAGCATCCCTTACAACAATCGAGACACGTTCGTAGGATCTGACAACCTGGAAAAAGCGTTCGACGATGTACAATCGTGAAAGATGTTCGAAATTCTGAGAAAAATAGGAGTAAGGTGTAGGGAGAAACAGGTATTGTACGATATCTACAATAACCTAGAGAGAACAGTAAGAATGGAAAATTATAAAGAAGTGCTCTAATTAAAAAGAGTGTCTACTTTTCAATATATATATCGAAGAAACAATGACGGAAATAAAAGAAAGGTTCCAGAGTGGGACTAAAATTCAGGGTGAAAAAATTTCAATTATAAGATTCACTGATGAGAGTGTTATTCTCAGCTAAAAAGTGAAAATGAATATAAAGATCTGTTGAATGGAAACAACAGCCTAATGAGTGCGGAACATAGATTGAGAGTAATCCGAAGAAAGACAAAAGAAATGAGGAGTAGAAAGACGAGATTTGTGATGAACTTAACATCGGAATTGAGAATCACGAAGTAAACGAAGTTAAGGAATTCTGCTACCTTGGAAGCAAAATAACACCTGACGGCGAAACAAGGAGGACATAAGAAGCAGACTGTCAAGGAGAAAGATGACATTCCGGGCCAAGAGAAGTCTACTGGTATCAAACATAGGCCTTAATTTGGGGAAGAAATTTCGGAGGACGTACTTTTGGAGTGAATTGTGGACACCGGGAAAATCTTCCGCATCAAATCGGTGAGAAGTTGTTTCTCACCTTTCAATGTCTTACGTGTGGGCAGTGTGCAGTCTAGTCCACTTAAGATGTTCCATTCTAGATATTCTAAGTTTTATTACTGGAGGCATTTCTCCTTCATAAATTCAGCGATAGCGTGTTTTAAGCCGAAAAATCGTTCCAAGCATGCACCTTGACTTAAACAACGTACTTTGCAGTAATATGTAAAGTCTCCACATTCTTCGTTCAGTTCCATCGAAAATCGTTGTAACTGATACCCTGCGTGTGACTTCAGAAATTTTACTATTCGTACGGAACAATGAATAACGTCTGTCAATCGCGGTAATTTTTGGCTCTTTCATTGTCAACTAAACCTTAAAATAATTTCTGCATGGTACTGTAATGTCGTTTCATAGCAAATTTCTAGTACCCTTGGCCTATGCGACTGCATAAATTATACAGGGTGGTCCATTGATCGTGACCAGGCCAAATATTTCACGAAATAAGCGTCAAACGAAAACACTACAAAGAACGAAACTTGTCTAGCTTGAAGGGGGAAACCAGGTGGCGCTAAGGTTGGCCCGCTAGATGCCGCTGCCATAGGTCAAACGGATGTCAACTACGTTTTTTTGAACAGGAACCCCCATTTTTTATTACGTATTCGTGTAGTACGTAAAGAAACATGAATTTTATAGTTGGACCACTTTTTTCGCTTTGTGGTAGATGGCGCTGTACTAGTCACAAACGTATAAGTACGTGGTATCACGTAACATTCCGCCAGTGCGGACGGTATTTGCTTCGTGATACATTACTCGTGTTAAAATGGACAGTTTACCAATTGTGGAAAAGGTCGATATCGTGGTGATGTATGGCTATTGTGATCAAAATGCCCAACAGGCGTGTGCTATGTATGCTGCTCGGTATCCTGGACGACATCATCCAAGTGTCCGGACCGTTCGCCGGATGGTTACGTTATTTAAGGAAACAGGAAGTGTTCAGCCACATGTGAAACACCAACCACGATCTGCAACAAATGATGATGCCCAAGTAGGTGTTTTAGCTGCTGTCGCGGCTAATCCGCACATCAGTAGCAGACAAATTGCGCGAGAATCGGGAATCTCAAAAACGTCGGTATTGAGAATACTACATCAACATCGATTGCATCCTTACCATATTTCTATGCAGCAGGAATTGCATGGCGACGCCTTTGAACGTCGTGTACAGTTCTGCCACTGGGCACAAGAGAAATTATGGGACGATAACAGATTTTTTGCACGCGTCCCATTTAGCGACGAAGCGTCATTCACCAACAGCGGTAACGTAAACCGGCATAATATGCACTATTTGGCAACGGAAAATCCACGATGGCTGCGACAAGTGGAACGTCAGCGACCTTGGCGGGTTAATGTATGGTGCGGCATTATGGGAGGAAGGATAATAGGACCCCATTTTATCGATGGAAATCTAAATGATGCAATGTATGCTGATTTCCTACGTAAAGTTCCAGCGATGTTACTACAAGATGTTTCACTGCATGACAGAATGGCGATGTACTTCCAACATGACGGATGTCCGGCACGTAGCCCGCGTGCGGTTGAAGCGTTATTGAATAGCATATTACATGACAGGTGGATTGGTCGTCGAAGCACCATACGAAGGCACGGACGTTCACCGGATCTGACGTCCCCGGATTTCTTTCTGCGGGGAAAGTTGAAGGATATTTGCCATCGTGATCCACCGACAACAGCCGGCCGAAGTGGCCGTGCGGTTAAAGGCGCTGCAGTCTGGAACCTCAAGACCGCTACGGTCGCAGGTTCGAATCCTGCCTCGGGCATGGATGTTTTTGATGTCCTTAGGTTAGTTAGGTTTAACTAGTTCTAAGTTCTAGGGGACTAATGACCTCAGCAGTTGAGTCCCATAGTGCTCAGAGCCATTTGAACCATTTTTTGAACCACCGACAACGCCTGACAACATGCGTCAGCACATTGTCAATGCATGTGCGAATATTACGGAAGGCGAACTACTAGCTGTTAAGAGAAATGTCATTGCACTTATTGCCAAAAGCATTGAGGTTGACGGACATCATTTTGAGCATTTATTGCATTAATGTTGTATTTACAGGTAATCACGCTGTAACGGCATGCGTTCTCAGAAATGATAAGCTCACAAAGGTACATGTATCACATTGGAACAACCGAAATAAAATGTTCAAACGTACCTACGTTCTGCATTTTAATTTAGAAAGCTACCTGTTACTAACTGTTCGTCTAAAATTGTGAGCCATATGTTTGTTACTAATACAGCGCCATCTATCACGATGCGAAAAAAGTGGTGCAACTAAAACATTCATATTTCTTTACGTACTACACGAATATGTAATAAAAAATGGGGCTTCCTATTTAAAAAAACGTAGTTGATGTCCGTTTGACCTATGGCAGTGCCATCTAGCGGGCCAACCATAGCGCCATCTGGTTTCTCCCTTGAAGCTAGACAAGTTTCGTTCTTTGTAGTTTTTTCGTTTGACGCTTATTTCGTGAGATACTTGGCCCGGTCACGATGAATGGACCACTCTGTATAGAACATTCTCATCCCTCTCTTCTGTCATTACTATTCAGTTTTTAAAGTCTTGTTAGAAGAGACCGCTAGACAGCGTCTTTTTCTGTAAGCAGCTACTTGACATGCTGACGACATATTACGAATAAATAGCGTACGGTAAACGGCGCTGACATCACGATCCTGCCGAAATGAAGAGAGTTGTGCCGACTGAGAAATGCCGCACCGCAATACTAAACGGAATGTCGCCCTGTACCGGGTACTTCGGGAGAGGAAAGAGCAAAGGCGAGGACAGCGTGCATGACATCACCGCGGCCCGCACGGACTGCGCGCGTGTAGTTTGGCACACCGTGGCCGGTGCTGCCCTGAATGTTGGGCCGTGGTAAAATTTGCTGTTTTGAAGAGCGCGCCGCAGCTAGCAGTCACCCTCCGTTTCTGGCGGTGGCGCCGCTGTGGCTATCGCGGCTTTGGTGTCTCCCTCTGGGGGAAAAGGGGAAAGGTTGCCTGTTCGCGTGCATTTAAGGGGCGCTATGAGCTCGCTACGGGAGTCCACCTTCTCCAGTATGCTGATGACACCGCCTTCCTGGCTCTCTATCCTACCCTTCAACGGTCTCAACGTACCCTCAAAACCCACCTTAACCAGTTCAACACTTGGTGTAACCAGTGGTTCCTCCGTCTCAACCCCTCCAAAACCCAGGCAATCATCATAGGCCGCACCACTCGCTCCTTTCCCCTCCATGATTTCTACCTCACCCTTTATGGTCGTCCTATCCAACTCACCCCCACCCTGAAATACCTTGGCCTCACCCTTGACCGACACCTCACCTGGATCCCTCATCTCCTGACCATCCAGCAGAAAGCCCATTCCCGCCTCCGCCTTCTGAAACTCCTGTCTGGCCGGACATGGGGGTTGCATCCTTCTACCATCCTCCACACCTACAAATCCCTCATCCGTCCTATCCTCTGTTATGCCAGCGTTGCCTGGATCTCCGCCCCCACCCGCCTTTACAAGGCCCTCCAAATCCTTGAACGCCATGCGCTCCGCCTTGCCTTCCGTATCCGCCTTCCTTCCCCCACATGGCTCCTGTATGAACTGATCCCCTTCCCCCCACCTCCTCCTGTTCCTCCAACATCTCCGCATCCTTTACATTGTTCTCAGGCTTGATCCCCCCCACCCTCTGGTTTCCTCCTTCCTCTCCACCCGCCGCCCGTAGCCGCGCCTCTATCGCTGTATCCCTCCCTCTCTCCACCTCCACACCCTCCATCTACTTCATCAGGGCAATTTCCAACGCCTCCCCCTCCCGGATGACGAACTTCGCCGTGACATCTACCCTTCCTTCCAACTATAACCTGGTCTTGTTCCCCCCCCCCCTCCCCAGGGCCCCCTTTTCCTCTTTCCTCCTTCTCCCAGAGCGGATTTTCCTCCGTCCCCCCCCGCCCCTGAGACCCTGCATCCCATACTTGCCTCTCTCCTTCCCACATCCCTCCCTACCTGGCCCTCTTCCGCGCGCCCCCCTGCTCACCTCCCCCATCTCTTCCCCTCCCTCCCTTCTCCAGGTCTCCCTCATCTCCTAGCGCCTGGCAGATCCTCTGTATTGCTCTTCCTCAGTGTGCCACATCGGTGTTGTTTAGTGCTGTTTCTCGTGTGCGTCAAGAGGTGTGATTTTAATTGTGTCCTACCTTGAGGTTCGCCGTCGCCATCCGTCGCTACCTTTATGCTCCAGTCATACTGTGCCTTGTGTTCTTTTAACCGTCGCAGTGTGTGGCTTTTTGTGTGTGCTACTTTTAAACAGTTTTTTATCTCCATTTTACAGTCACCCCGTTTTTTGTCTATTGCCTTCCATGATGTTCCCCTTTTTTATATCTATGTTCACCTTCTTCTCTCCTTTGCTGTTTTTACATGTCTTCTATTGTTTTGTTCTATGTCTTTCGGCTGAAGAGCAGCGCCTATGCTGCTGCCAGCCCGCCCAGATGGGGAATTGAAATACAATAAAGGAAAAAAAAAACTCGCTACGGGGAGTCTGGTTAGTTGGACAGCCGGGTCAGTATGCGGCCACTCTGTGTCTGTCTGTCGTCCGGAGTGCTAGTATGTGTTAGGCCGCCAGTCGGCTCGAGTTTGTTCAGGCAACGGTCATTGGCGGTTGGATCTATCGATTGGTCGGTGGCGCACTGAGACACAAGATGACTTGTCCGTCTTGAGCGTCGGCGCATGTGGGATCGCCACGTGAGTCCAGTGGGCCGCGCCGTATAGCGAGGGGTAGTGGCTTAGCGGCGGCCACGAGAGCAACAGGAGTCAACTCACGAGTTCAGCCTGGCCGGTGCGAACTGCGACACCGTGAGACGGGAGATCGGCGCGCCTTCCTGCGTCCGTTGAAGCGGCTGGCAGCGAACGGCTCGGGAGAGCGTTTTGGGGGTGCTGCGCCAGGTCTTCGCCAGACACCGCAGTTTATTTGAAGTTAAGTGATTCGTGATATGTTGTTTCATTTACTTGTTAAATGCTACTTGTTTTCTTGGTCAGTCTCTCTCCCCAGCTTGCTCGTCTGTCTTCCTTCCGCATTTGTTAGGCAGTTAGTTCAAATGGCTCTGAGCACTATGGGGCTTAACATCTGAGGTCATCAGTCCCCTAGAACTTAGAACTACTTAAACCTAACCAACCTAACTAACCACACACATCCATGCCCGAGGCAGGATTCGAACCTGCGACCGTAGCGGCCACGCGGCTCCAGACTGAAGCGCCTAGAACCGCACGGCCACACCGGCCGGCTAGGCAGTTAGTGTCTGTCTGTCTGTCTGTCGGTCTGCCGTACGTTAATAGCTGCCTCTGTCATGTTTGTCGGATTCGGTGTTAACGAATTTATTCCTTGAAGTGTAACGGCCGAATTCCTGAAATATGTTTTTATCTTGCCTATAATCTTGAGAGGCGGTATATGTGTCATGTAGATCATGTTTGTATATTTTATGTAAGACTGCATTTCATGGGTTTCTATTTAAATGGTCATTTTAGTATATAAAGTTGCCACCCTTCCACCGTAAGAGTTTTATTTGAAAAACACGTTGCACTCTGTGGCAAGTAATTTTTTTTTTTTTTAATGTGAGTGTTCTGTACCATTTCCATCCCTCCTACGGGGTGCATAGTCTATGTGTTTGTGTGAGTTGTTAAAATTTTTAGTTTAAAGTAATCTGGTGTGCTGCAGATCTGCAGCAGTGTAGTCTTTCAGAGGTTGTTGTGAGCGGGCGTGACTACGGCCGTGTTAAAAGGGAGCGGCAAGGTTCTCAGCCCGAAAGCTCATACTGTAAAAATTAAATAAATAAATAAATAAAATAACAAATGTTATTTCTGCCTCTGAATAAGTAACTTGATATTTAGGGGGTGCTTTCTGATTATAATTTTTTTAAATCTTTTTTTTTTTAAAAGGAAAGGGTTTTTAGGAATAAAATTTCCATTTGTTGAAAGAAATTTGTTTTCGTCAGTTACCCACTGGCAACTACTTCCACGCTGACATAGTGTGGTTAAATGTGTTAATGTTCTTCATGAATCGCTAGTAAATAAAGTAAATTCCTTAAGAAAAGGCACTGAAGGTAAAACCACGGTTCAAATGTATTAAAAGCTGAGAAGAGAAGAAAGATACGTTTCATCCCGGGTGAGAGGTGGGACTCTGAGGACCTGAGCAGCGGGCGGACCGCGAATGGCTGCTCGCCTATCGCGCGCACACAATGAGCTCCCTTCGGTTCCCCAGTGGCCACCCACGCTCTGCGGGCTTCTTTCTCTACGCGCTGCCCCATTAGCCACACGCAGAGGCTGCCATTAGGCCGTTCTGCGAGCCACTCAATAGGCGACCGACGGCACCGCTGGTCTGCCTTCCTGGTGAACGGCACGCAGTCGTCACGAAGCGTTCAGAGGAATACTGCTCTTCATTACTCCATTATTAGTACAAATGACGTAGTAGCTAATGACTCTGGCAGCTAAACGATAAACTTTCTCTTGAGACCATGACATTTATTACTGCTACGTTGGTAAGTTTCTCATCAACGTCGCGTGCATAATAGTTCCACCAGAAAAAAAAGGTATTCATTCCCAGGGGACGTTACGGTAATACCATAGTCTAACATAAACAGTCGCGACATTCACTGCTGCGGAAGTTGTCGTCTGACAGTTGCAACGACACTAGCGCTCCTAGCGGCGACAAGTCAGCTGCAATATCAAAGTCTGTAACAGATTAAGCATAACCATTACGGATATTTTAGAACTCGTGACTTTATACCGTCAGACTTCAAGAAGAATATAATAATCCCAATCCCAAAGAAAACAGGTGTTGACAGACGTGAAAATTACCGAACTATCAGTTTAATAAGTCACAGCTGCAAAATACTAACACGAATTCTTTACAGACGAAAGGAAAAACTAGTAGAAGCCGACCTCGGGGAAGATCAGTTTGGATGCCGTAGAAATACTGGAACACGTGAGGCAATACTGACCCTACGACTTATCTTAGAAGATAGATTAAGGAAAGGCAAACCTACGTTTCTAGCATTTGTAGACTTAGAGAAAGCTTTTGACAATGTTGACTGGAATACTCTCTTTCACATTCTAAAGGTGGCAGGGGTAAAATACAAGGAGCGAAAGGCTATTTACAATTTGTACAGAAACCAGGTGGCAGTTATTAGAGTCGAGGGGTATGAAAGGGAAGCAGTGGTGGGAAGGGAATGAGACAGGGTTGTAGCCTCTCCCCGATGTTATTCAATCTGTATATTGAGCAAGCAGTAAAGGAAACAAAAGAAAAGTTCGGAGTAGGTATTAAAATCCATGGAGAAGAAATAAAAACTTTGCGGTTCGCCGATGACAGTGTAATTCTGTCAGAGAAAGCAAAGGACTTGGAAGAGCAGTTGAACGGAATGGACAGTGTCTTGAAAGGAGGGTATAAGATGAATATCAACAAAAGCAAAACGAGGATAATGGAATGTAGTCGAATTAATTCTGGTGATGCTGAGGTAATTAGATTAGGAAGTAAGACACTTAAAGTAGTAAAGGAGTTTTGCTATTTGGGGAGCAAAATAACTGATGATGGTCGAAGTAGAGAGGATATAAAATGTAGACTGGCAATGGCAAGGAAATCGTTTCTGAAGAAGAGAAATTTGTTTACTTCGAGTACAGATTTAAGTGTCAGGAAGTCATTTCTGAAAGTATTTATATGGAGTGTATCCATGTACGGAAGTGAAAAATGGACGATAAATAGTTTAGACAAGAATCGAATAGAAGCTTTCGAAATGTGGTGCTACAGAAGAATGCTGAAGATTACATGGGTAGATCACATAACTAATGAGGAGGTATTGAATAGGATTAGGGAGAAGAGAAGTTTGTGGCATAACGTGACTAGAAGAAGGGATCGGTTGGTAGGGCATGTTCTGAGGCATCAAGGGATCACCAATTTAGTAATGGAGGGCAGTGTGGAGGGTAAAAATCGTAGAGGGAGAGCAAGAGATGGATACACCAAGGAGATTCAGAACGATGTAGGTTGCAGAAGGTACTGGGAGATGAAGAAGCTTGCACAGGATAGAGTAGCATGGAGAGCTGCATCAAACCAGTCTCAGGACTGAAGACCACAACAACAACAAAACTACAACCAGTCACTTTTTCTTGAATAGTCATTTGTTATTCCATGAAGCGTTTTCGAACCTTTTCAGGCTCATATTCAGATGGTTTCTGAAAGTTACATCCTTATTTCTAGCATAATGCTGGGTGCTGGCTCTGTGACAGTAAGATGGAACACGCTTTAATGCATAGCCATGACTATTGTTTATCTGTCGATATGGATGCAAAATTCACACACTCTTACACGATCTTTGTTCATTTACACTGTGACAGCGAAACTTTGCCAGCATCTTTTTTACAAGCAGCAGTAGTATAGCACATGCTGGATAGAGGCAAAGTTTCGCTGTCATAGTAGTAGTAGTAGTAGTAAGGTAGTACTAGTAGTAGTAGCTTTATTCATTCGTAGATCTCTTTTTACAAGGATATAGGATATGTCAAAGTATTTAAAAATTTAGATCAATTTAAAATAAGCTAATTCGTAGACACATATATTTACAGACTCCTAGTTAGAGACAATCATTAGATTTACTCCTGGCATAAAATACTTCGTTTTACAAATAACTTATTAAATAATGTAATGCCACATTGTTCACTCATATCTCACCATCAGTCACTGCACACACTATACGCACATTGTTTCATAACACTTTGCTCACTACACCTACACACACACACACACACACACACACACACACACACACACACATACACACGTACACACACTGGTGATCTCCGGGCCACTTTCTGTACCGCAACTTCCCATTTGCTATCCTGAAAAACTGTGTCAGCATCCCTCCATAATGAGTGAGATGTTGAGCTCAGAAAGAGGAAGACGTGTTAGTATTGTGCTATTTGTACTATGCATAGCTTGGGGGTAAATATTTCTAGAAAGGAAAAAAAAGAAGGAAAAACATAAAGTGAAAGTGTTATGTGGAATGTAGGATATTTTATAATCGTTATTATTATTATTATTATTATTATTATTATTATTTATTTGTCTAACATTTTTTATCAAACCCCTACTCTGTTTTAGCTAAGTAATCCTTCGATGTATAAAATGTATTGCATAACAGGTACTTTTTAGCTGCCTTTTTAAATAAGTGTATTTTGGAAATCTCTTGAATCTCTTTTGGTAATGTTTTGTACAGTTTTATTCCTTGGTTGAAAATGCTGTTTTGAGTTTTATGTTTATTTTTTATTGGTAAATGTAAGTTGAGTCTATCTCTTGTTGCATGGAGGAGGAGGAGATTACTGTTTAACGTCCCGTCGACAACGAGGTCATTAGAGACGGAGCACAAGCTCGGATTAGGGAAGGATGGGGAAGGAAATCGGCCGTGCCCTTTCTAAGGAACCATCCCGGCATTTGCCTGAAGCGATTTTGGGAAATCACGGAAAACCTAAATCAAGATGGCCGG
This sequence comes from Schistocerca nitens, assembly GCF_023898315.1. Lineage (NCBI taxonomy): Eukaryota > Metazoa > Arthropoda > Insecta > Orthoptera > Acrididae > Schistocerca > Schistocerca nitens. The sequence continues at coordinate 20,435,203 of NC_064619.1, forward strand.
CCGCGGGATTGAACCGTCGTCCTGCCGAATGCGAGTCCAGTGTGCTAACCACTGCGCCACCTCGCTCGGTCTTGTCGCATGGTCATGGACAGAGCTGTTTGTGCAGTAATTACCAATGTTATTTTTGATATGTACAACTGACTGGTAAATCTATTCACATGGAGCAGTTAAAACCCCCAGTGTTCTGAACAGATCTTTACAATGAGCTTGACTAGTATTTTTGGTTATTATTCTTATGGCTCTTTTCTGGCGTTCGAAAATTGTATTCATATTTTGTGCATTTGTTCCCCAAACAAGAAATCCATAACTAAGAATTGAGTGTACATATGAATAGTACGTAACTAAAAGACACTGCATGTTACACATTGATGATAGGATTCTAAGGGCATAACAACAGTGTATGTGATTACAGATTGTATAAGAGTGTGTAAAGTGATGTACCAATTGCCCATCAAAATGGAAGCAGGCAGATGGACGCAAACGGAAAAAGCCCCCATTGCTATCGTAATGAGTACAAAACTCAATTTTGCCTCCAAATCGACAGACAAACAATATTCATGGCGTTACATTAAAGGGTGTTCCATCTTCTTGTCACAATACAAATAGTGATGTAACATCCAGAAAACAATCTGAAGATGAACCTGAAAAGGTTCGAAAACCGGTTCATGGAGTAAAAAATAACGATTCAAAAAAGTGACTGGTTGCAGTTTTATGTATTTATAATCAAATGGTTCAAATGGCTCTAAGCACTATGGGACTTAACATCTGAGGTCATCAGGCCCTTAGATTTAGAACTACTTAAACCTAACTAACCTAAGGACATCACACACATCCATGACCGAGGCAGGATTCGAACCTCCGACCGTAGCGGCCGCGTGGTTCCAGACTGAAGTGCCTAGAACGGCTCAGACACAACGGCCGGCTATTTATAATCAGTTTGTTTTTTTATTATACAGGGTGTTTCAGAAGTGATGGTCGATATTCAGGGATATGAGAGGAATTATCATTCGAAACAAAAAAGTTACGTAACCATGAGCTACAAAACGCTTACCTTAAGATCTATGAACAATTCTTGATCTTCGGTACTGAGAAACAAATCTCTTCTACTGCAAGCTCTTTGCTTCCCTTATTTTGAGAGGTGCTAGTATGGACCAAAACAAAGTAAAAATGTCCAGTAAATATGTGCTCTAAAATGCACACCTTTCAAATTATGAGCACTTGTTCATTAGAAGAGTTGTGTTTCAAAGTAGCGAAGATGAACAAGTGCTCATAGCTGTTAAGGTATGCATTTTAGAGCACATGTTTAATGGACATTTTTTTCTTGCTTTGGTTCATACTATCACTTCCAAAAATATGGAAAGCAAAGAGCTTGCTGCAGAAGAGATTTGTTTCACAGTATCGAAATTGAAGAAGGGTTCCCAGCTCTGAAGGTACGCGTTTTAGAACCCACGTTTACTTAACTTTTTTTTGGTCTGAATGATCACCCCTGTCATATCCCTGAATATTAGCCACCATTTCTGAAACACCGTGTATTATTACTTAATTGAGGAAATACTTATTACATTTTTGCATTCCAAGTATCATTAAATTATCAAGGGGCATGAATGATTGTGAAATAAACGTAAAAAAGCTGAATCTCACTCATTCAATGACATAAGCTAAAACTCATTGATGTAAAAATACTTTCGAATTTTTGTATAATTACAGCGTATTCCACTGAATTTAGTAGAATGTAAACACACTATTTCACAAATGAGAAGCATATATTTTGTTCTTATTATGATAGTCAATTTTCATGTCACATAACAATTCTGTGTGGACTCTTAATCATTCGCGTTTTCCTTTTATTCTCTCGATTATCTAATACCCGAATATTTTTGTGAGTGTATTTAATGTTTCTCCAAAAGATGACTGTTTTGAAAATTCTTCTCCACGGGTGCGTTATACCTGCGTCTTTACACCGATTTATGCTGATGTTGTATGACAATTTAAGCAAGAGATGCTCCGTGGGTGCGCTATACTTGCATCTTTACACAGATTTATGCTGAAGAATATGCACATTTATTTAGTGGGCGGGTCTGATGCACTGCATTAAGAACCGGGTTATGAGCGTTTAAACGACACATTTTACGAGACGTTTACAGAGAGTATTACTGACGTCTCATTTGAATGCAGTTACAACCGTGTGGGCTGGACGCAATGAGTGCTGGCGCGTAGGAAGCAGCTTTAAAAACAATTGCTGCTTCAGCTTTCATATAATAAAGAGCGACAGTATACTGCGAAGAGATGGTTAACTTGTATAAGTATCCTTTACCTCCCCTCCCGGTGTACCTGCTCTTATTACACTCTTACAAGGTTGGCGTCATTAAAACCTCAAAAATGGCTCACGATGTCGAAAAAAGCTTTTGCCTGCTTTATTCGGTACAAAAAAGCGAGTATTATTTAGTATGGTTAATATCCATGTCTTCTCATGGACTGGTCCAAGAATGGTAGTTTTAAAAATGTTCTTTTACTTCAAAAGTATCTGACAGTCTTTGTAATGAAGACAATGATACAACGTCTGCTATGAAATTCCTGAACCAATAACCAGTTACAGAGTAGCAGAAGCTTGTTCACACAGTTGAGTTTCGACCCTGTCGTGCGAAGTTTGTGCGTCGATGGAGGTAAAACCGTTATCCTTTTAGCATTCATGAATCGTCCGACTAATTAGCACAACGTTACATTCTATATAATAACAGCTGCTAGGTCACTCAATTCCTATCTTCAACAGGTATTCAAAACCTTTGTCCGCCTCCGTAAACGAGTACAGACCATGGTTGACTGGCGTGCGAAGGACCCGGGATTGATTTCCGGGTCTGCCAGGGATTTTTCCTTGGTGGGTGGACTGGAACGGGGTCCATTCAGCCTCGTGAGACCTTCAGAGATACTACGTAATCGAGTAGAAACGACACCAGGTCCGCTTATCCGACAACGCACAGGAGTGCGGTGTGCCCACACTCACCCCTCTATACTGCGTCCATTGGGTGATGGATCTTTCATTGACAAAACAGAACACTTGCTTCAGTATCTCAGTAGATAAAACTTTTAGAAGCGTCAGCTATTAAACGAAATATTAACCTGAAACTTCCTGGCAGATTAAAACTGTGTGCCGGACAGAGACTCGAACTCGGGACCTTTGCCTTTCGTGGGCAAATGCTCTACCGACTGAGCTACCCAAGCACGACTCACGCCCCGTCCTCACAGCTTTACTTCTGCCAGTACCTCGTCTCCTACCTTCCAAACTTAACAGAAGCTCTCCTGCGAACCTAGCACTCCTGAAAGAAAGGATATTGCGGAGACATGGCTTAGCCACAGCCTAGGGGATGTTTCCAGAATGAGAATTTCACTCTGCAGCGGAGTGTGTGCTGATATGAAACTTCCTGGCAGATTCTGCAAGGTTCGCAGGAGAGCTTCTGTAAAGTATGGAAGGTAGGAGACGAGGTAATGGCAGAAGTAAAGCTGTGAGGACGGGGCGTGAGTCGTGCTTGGGTAGCTCAGTTGGTAGAGCACTTGCCCGCGAAAGGCAAAGGTACCGAGTTTTAGTCTCGGTCCGGGACACAGTTTTAATCTGCCAGGAAATTTCATATCAGCGCACACTCCGCTGAAGAGTGAAATTCTCATTCTGAAAATATTGACCTTCTAACGTTGAGTCGTATATGAGAAGCCTCTTTCCTGCATTATGCACCCTTTATGAAACATGTGCTAGAATGCAACACAACGTGTGGGGGTGCCAGATGAGTTAAGTGCATTGTGCATTCCTCATGTGCAAAAGAGAGTTCATCACTGTATGAAGAGAATAATTTTACACTAACACCTTTTGGTTCGTACAGGGTGAGAGCGTTCTTCTTGTGTGCATTATGGCGGAACAAGCCTGTCTGTCAAATTTCAGTGTCATTCAGAGTTAAAAAGGTAGAGAAAATCCAGAGAACAACCAAGTGTCTCCCACGTAGACCCTCATCAGACGTTGCCGGAGTGTTGCTGTGTATCTCGGAGAGATCCGCTGTTACAATTCTGAGGCCATATCTGCCTAGAGGCGGCAGATCATGTATTGCTTCCTTCCATGTATGACCATTTGCGAGCAAATCATGAAGTTAGAGCTTATGCAAAGGCTTAGTTGTTGTCCCGCGCACTATTCGTGAATGGAACAAGTACGAGGGCAGTTCAATAAGTAATGCAACACATTTTTTTCTCGGCCAATTTTGGTTGAAAAAACCGGAATTTTCTTCTGGAATATTTTCCAACATTCCCGCTTCGTCTCGTATAGTTTCATTGACTTCCGACAGGTGGCAGCGCTGTACGGAGCTGTTAAAATGGCGTCTGTAACGGATGTGCGTTGCAAACAACGGGCAGTGATCGAGTTTCTTTTGGCGGAAAACCAGGGCATCTCAGATATTCATAGGCACTTGCAGAATGTCTACGGTGATCTGGCAGTGGACAAAAGCACGGTGAGTCGTTGGGCAAAGCGTGTGTCATCATCGCCGCAAGGTCAAGCAAGACTGTCTGATCTCCCGCGTGCCGGCCGGCCGTGCACAGCTGTGACTCCTGCAATGGCGGAGCGTGCGAACACACTCGTTCGAGATGATCGACGGATCACCATCAAACAACTCAGTGCTCAACTTGGCATCTCTGTTGGTAGTGCTATCACAATTGTTCACCGGTTGGGATATTCAAAGGTTTGTTCCCGCTGGGTCCCTCGTTGTCTAACCGAACACCATAAAGAGCAAAGGAGAACCATCTGTGCGGAATTGCTTGCTCGTCATGTGGCTGATGGTGACAATTTCCTGTCAAAGATTGTTACAGGCGATGAAACATGGGTTCATCACTTCGAACCTGAAACAAAACGGCAATCAATGGAGTGGCGCCACACCCACTCCCCTACCAAGAAAAAGTTTAAAGCCATACCCTCAGCCGGTAAAGTCACGGTTACAGTCTTCTGGGACGCTGAAGGGGTTATTCTGTTCGATGTCCTTCCCCATGGTCAAACGATCAACTCCGAAGTGTATTGTGCTACTCTTCAGAAATTGAAGAAACGACTTCAGCGTGTTCGTAGGCACAAAAATCAGAACGAACTTCTCCTTCTTCATGACAACGCAAGACCTCACACAAGTCTTCGCACCCGAGATGAGCTCACAAAACTTCAGTGGACTGTTCTTCCTCATGCACCCTACAGCCCCGATCTCGCACCGTCGGATTTCCATATGTTTGGCCCAATGAAGGACGCAATCCGTGGGAGGCACTACGCGGATGATGAAGAAGTTATTGATGCAGTACGACGTTGGCTCCGACATCGACCAGTGGAATGGTACCGTGCAGGCATACAGGCCCTCATTTCAAGGTGGCGTAAGGCCGTAGCATTGAATGGAGATTACGTTGAAAAATAGTGTTGTGTAGCTAAAAGCTTGGGGAATAACCTGGTGTATTTCAATGCTGAATAAAACAACCCCTGTTTCAGAAAAAAAATGTGTTGCATTACTTATTGAACTGCCCTCGTAATACCCATACACACCGTAAGGTGCCTACTCACAACACCTTTACATATTTTTCCCATCAGGCCAGCAGGTTTTAGATTTGCCATGATTTTCCTAAATCGCTTAAGATAAGTAGTGGGCTGCTTCGTACGAAAAGAACACGATCGATTTTCGTCAGTCATTCTCTAATAAAGACCTGTAATACATCCCTACCTATCTCGTCGTCCAAAAGTTGAATCCTTCTCTTTCTTACGTCCATATTTTTGTGCTGAACTGAAGTCTTGCCTGGACCTTCTTTAGAACTATTTTCTGTTGATTCCTCCACATTATATCGATTTAAATTTATTTAACCTATGTCACTAACTGTAAGGGCTTATCCCTCAAGCCGTATTCAAACAATCGAGACTTTTTTTGTATACGCTCAGTGCAACCGTAGCAGCAGCGCGACTAGAACCGCTCGGCCACAGCGGCCGGCAGTCAACGGACGAGGTCGGCCTGTAAGCTTTTGTGCTGTACGTGTGCCTTCATGCTCCCATTTCAGTATCATACCGGAAACGGTGGAGCTAGGGATGTTTAGGAGAGTGTAAATCTCGCTTACAGATGTGTGACACAAGTAACACCCAATCATCTGACCACGTTCGAAGTCCGTGAATTCCGCGGAGCGCCAGATTCTGCTCCCTGACGATGTATGATGGTTATTGAGGTCTCTGATATGGAGTACCTGGCAGTAGGTGGCAGCACAAGGCACCTAATATGAAAAACGTAATTTTTTGGGCGTGTCCGGATACTTTTGATCACATAGTGTGTATGTCAGTCAGGCAGACGCTGTCGGACGGCATACACGTTACTGAAGCTCTCAAATTCAATGAGAAGCAACCAGGATAATGGGATAAATTATGGTTTACACTTTGTTTTCGTCAGCTGTTGGACATTTCAGTTCTTTTAATGTAACCGATCGAGAACGAAATGATGTTTTGTGTGTATTTAAATTGTGAGAGATAAAGATATAATTTGGCAACGTACCTAGTCCTCAACTATTCTTCAATGGAGTATGGCAGACGCGCAAAATCATGCTTCCCTAATTCTTTTGAGGAAGGTAATTCTTTTGTCTTTTTCCCAATCTATCCGTCAGTGTGTTCGTCTGTTAAATCCTATTTTCTCTGGAACAGGTGGGCGTATCAAGGTGAAACTTATGTCACACACTGAGATCTACGGCCCCTTAGCGATGGAAAATCTTTAAGCTTCTAAGTCAAAGCTGTCTAGAGATACGGCTACTAATGTCACATACACTAACGCGCCAAAGAAACTGGTATAGGCACGCGTATTCAAATAGAGACATACGTACAATGGCAGAATACGGTGCTACGGTCGGCAACGCCCATATGAGACAGCAGCCGCGGTTATGCGATTGATACAAGTGAATATTATTGGTTAAAACAGTTGTTTATATTATTAGGGTTAAAATATAAATTTGTAAGGTGAAATGTTAAAATTTATTTGTAACGCTAACAAATGTCTGGTGCAGTTGTTAGATCGATTACTGCTGCTACAGTGGCAGGTTATCAGGATTTAAGTGTAACGTGGTGTCACAGTCGGCGCACGAGCTACGGGACACAGCATCTCCGAGGTAGTGAAGATGTGGGGATTTTCCCGTACGATCATTTCACGAGTGTACCGTGACTATCAGGAATCCCGTAAAACATCAAATCTCTGACAACGCTGCGGCCGGAAAAAGATCCTGCAAGAACGGAACCAACAACGACTGAAGAGAATCATTCAACATGGCACAGGTGCAACCCTTCCACAAGTTGCTGAAGATTTCAGTGCTGGGTCATCAACAAGTGGCTGGGTGCGAACCATTCGACAAAACATCACCGATATGGGCTTCGGAGCCGAAGGCCCAGTCGTGTACTCTTGATGACTGCACGACACAAAGCTTTACGCATCGCCTAGGTCAATACCGACATTGCATTGTTGGTAACCGGAAACATGTTGCCTGGTCAGGAGAGTCCCGTTGCAAATTGTATCGAGCGGATGGACGTGTACGGGTATGGAGACAACCTCATGAATCTATGTCAACAGGGGACTGTTCAAGCTGGTGGAGACTCTGTAATGGTGTTGGACGTGTGCAGTTGAAATGATATGGGACCCGTGATATGTCTAGATATGACTCTGATAGGTGACACGTACGTAAGCATCCTCTCTGATCACTTACATCCATTCATGTCCATTGTGCACTCCGACGGCCTTGGGCAATTCCACCAGGACAATGCGACACCCCACACGTCCATAATTGCTCAGTGCGGCTCCAGGAACACTCGTCTGAGTTTAAACACTTCCACTGGCCACCAAACTCCCCAGTCATGAACATTATTGACCAAAGCTGTGCTGTTCAAAAGAGATCTCCACTCCCTCGTACTCATACGGATTTATGGACAGCCGTACAGGATTCATGGCGTCAGTTCCCTGCAGCCCTACTTGAGGCATTAGTCGAGTCCACGCCACGTCGTTTTGCGGCACTTCTGCGCGCTCGCGGAGGCCCTGCATGACATTAGGAAGGTGTATCAGTTTCTTTGGTTCTTCAGGGTATTTTTACACTCGCAAACTCCCTCATCAAAACCTACAGAGTACTTTCCTTTGACAGAAAATCACAATATTTGGCGAGATGCAAGATTACACAGTAAGCAAGTAAAGGAGAACATCCGAAAGTTACTAATCTGTAATTACATCACACACAAAAAAATTATAATTTTTTATCCACCTGTCTTGTCTGTCTGGACGTTAAGACACCTTTCCTCATAAACGGGTCACGTTGCAGTTTCAAAGTTGTGTCACTTACTACAGTCTAGGATATCTTTACATTTAAGCTGTTAAGTGCAACTAAAAGACACTGCTATTTATGTCATATATTTTGATATTCGCAAAATCACTCATGAAACCCTATAGGGTACTTCGCGTTGAGCTACAGCCATGAAATTTGGCAGGTACCAATATTTCACAGTAAAAGTAAAGCAAACAATCCGAAAGTGTTAATTTGTGTTTATGTCACAGGGGAAAAAATATTTTTTTTTCTCATTTGTTGTCCGACTGTCTGCCGTCCGTACATATGTCTTTTCTCGGGACCGGGTAGGCGTATCACAATGAAATTTATGTCCCACTGTCCATCGATTTAGATCGTGGACAGAATTTGGCACGACACTCCTCGGGAGGACTTCCAACAATACTATCAATCAATGCCAAGCCGAATACCTGCTTGCTTCAGGGCCAGAGGTGGAACAACGCACCGGCCAGGGGTGACCGAGCGGTTCTAGGCACTACAGTCTGGAACCGCACGACCGCTACGGTCGCAGGTTCGAATCCTGCCTCGGGCATGGGTGTGTGTAATGTCCTTAGGTTAGTGACGTTTCAGTAGTTCTAACTTCTAGGGGACTGATGACCTCAGAATTTAAGTCTCATAGTGCTCAAAGCGATTTGAACATTTCTTTTTTTTAACAACGGATTATTGACTTGCTCAGCTTGTGATGTTCTTTCTCTTGAATAAATCATTCATTTATCTGAAACTGTAATCATTTGTTCATCGGCAAATGTAAATCACATCTACCGATTTCTGTCGGTTTCGGATGATTCCTTCGTGACGCGCGTTTCTTTTTTTAGTCTTAGCGTGTAGTATGACGCCTCACCCTGCCGCCGTAGGGGTCGCGGAGACAAGCTTCTTAGACAAATTATAGCGCGTACAGAACAATCTCGGTCAAGAATACCATCATAACGACCGGGAGAGCGGAGTGCTGACCCCACGCCCCTCCCATCCGCATCCTCCACTGAGGACGACACGGCGGTCAGATGGTCCCGGTAGGCCTCTCGTGGCCCGAAGACGGAGTGCTTATGTTATGTGCTTATGTTACAGAGCAATCAGTCTCCCCGTGTCCCATTTACAAATGTAAAGGGAAAAACCCCTAATAAGGTGTATAATGGATGGTGCTACAATGGAAGACGGTAAGAACTATGCCCCTTACATGAAGTCATTAAAGATCACCTAACTCACGTTGAGCGAATAGTAGGGCTGAACAAAAGTGACTGACAAGGCATAATGCATCTTGTAGAGTGTATAGTACGGATGTATTGGAATAATTAATGTTGGGTGATGGTTTTAAAGTAATTCGCATGACATGAAAAACTTTGGGGAAACGCGTCGATTTACTGGAGGCTAGTTTATGCCAGGGAAGTATACAGAGTGGCCGTGGCCGGCCGGCGGGGGAGCGGCGAAGGGAAGTGACAATAGGCAGCTTAGGGCGGCTCAAACTCTGAGAAAGCGGTAGCGGGGCGCGGCCTCAGGCTGCCTTAAGATGAGTGACAGTGAGTGGGTGGTTGACCCCATGCTGGTGTACCGGGAAGCAGACGGAGAACTTGTACGCTTGTTGATAAATGTCTGTCGTCCCGTTTTTAGTGAAACATGCGAGAAAGCCGCGCAAAGCTACGGTGGAGCGGTCAACAGAGGCCGACATATGCGTGTTCGTGACTATAGCAACTTCATGCTGAATTCACGGTCCTCAGAGCCTGAAGTAAATCAGGTGAAGAGCGACAGAATGAAATACGCCGGCCTACGATGGGAACATAGGACCAAGGAATTTGAAGTACTCTCCTGGGAGTCAGAATTCCGGAAAAATTTGTGTTTTGTGCAGACGCTAACCTTGATGGGTGGCCTTGGAGGAGCTAAATAGCAGTTGAGAGGAAGGGAAATTTTGTGGGAATTTGTCCGCCTCCCAGAGCAGGCATTGGTCGGCACTGGGAAGCGACGCATAATTAACGCGACTTGCGCTGCAATTGGCGTAAGTGATTTTGCTGGAGGGGTAACCGAGGTGAAGAGCGGACTGTGAGAAGTCTCCATAGAGGTCTTTGGTTCCCAGCGGACGTGGCGTTCATCACTCAGCTTGCCTGGGAAAGAGTGAGCATCTCTGCAGTTTAGGACCCAGCAAATGTAACGATTGAGCTTGGAGATAGGAAGTTTTGGTTCAGCTATGTACTGAGCAAGATAGCTAGGAGTGAATACACGAGCGCAGCCTTGCAGCACCACGAGGTCGGCCGACGTCCATACAACGACACCGCTCTGCCACGCTGAATTTGGTGATATTGCGCCCGCTCCGGCCACTGATTAATTTGTTGGATCACGTCGGCAAAGTTTCCACGAGGGTTTCATGGGCCGTGTATTGTAGAATTCTTCTCGCACTTCGCATTACGCCTGGGTCAGTCGATAGGAATTACTTTTGATTTATCGTGCTTTACTCCATGCAAATGCAATTTATTACCACTGCCTGTTAGGTGAGTCATGTAATGTGATGATTGAAGGTCGGGAGTTAAAATAAATCTGTGCTAATCGACTGCATGTGTTTTCAATCAAGTAGTTGAAATCCCAAGTCACTTTCTTAATTAATTTTATGTTCAACATTTGCATCTGGTGTTCAATAGCTGAATATAACATCAATGTGCACCCCTTTTTAATTAAAAGGGATCAATTTTGAATCAATTAATGTCAACACTGCCACCACAGTTCAATCAGGAGTCACAGGGCCTTATTACTTTCTTTGCGTTATCCGATATTACGGCAGTTTTGCACTCTCTGTTGATATGTTAGTCAATTATCTGGGGTGAACACACACCAAAACCAGATAAGTGACGGGTGGGGTGTTACAACATCAGTCAAGACGTAAGGAAAGTGCGTTTCGAAAGTAGGCAGGTGGCATTTCCATGCATGTAATAGACACTTTTGACAGCACGTTTTCATTTCGACAGAATTTAGGAGAGCTATGGATGTCACCGTAAACACAGCGATAGGATCGCAGCTGTAGTCGTTTCCTTCGGTAAGCAACTGTGCTAATGTGCAACAGGCCCGCCGTGGAGAGAGGGCAGATTAAGAAACGGACGGACGACGAGGTCGCCGCGCCGTCGGCGGTCGTTTTCGCGACAGCGGGACAGCCAATGGCGGCCCGCTGTCACCGGCGCGCAGTAAGGTTGCCGCTTGATACGCCGTACCGGGACCCACGCACCGCCGCCGAAGCCGCACGCCGTCGTGATAAAACTTTATTGGCCGTTCGGGGTCCCCGGGCTGCGGTATGCGGCCACTGCGGTGGGCGTCCTGCCCGGTGTAACCAGAGGGCGCTGCGACTTGCGGTAGAGAGCGCCAGCGCCGATGCACTCCGCAGCTAGCGGTCAAAGAACTCGCCCGTGTACTGACTCCGTGCCCACGCCGTGCTGCGGTAAGCCACTTTTCAGGGACGCCGCGTCCGGCTCCACAGTAGTCCGGCGGCTTTATGGCAGTGAGGTTGTGCGGAATGTGTGAATACCTCAGCGGAGTTAAGTATGCGTACGTCCAGCTGTGTGGCTGGAAGAGAAGAAAGGTTGGAGGATGCTGAGCAACAAGCTGCATCAGGATTGCCCTACTGATACCAGAAGACGAAGGGATATAAATGGTGCAGAGGAAAAAGGTAAATTCGGGAAGGAAAACACAGGGAGCAACTGCAGGTGGGTGTGCAAGGGGATAGGACGATGACAAACATCATCTCGTAGAAGCAGCAGGACACCACCATGAGCATGAATCCCTGCCCTAAGGGGAAGGTCCATCCGGAGTGAAGTAAAATCGGAGAGAGCAAAATGGTCTTGAGGACGTAGCTTGGTTTCTTGGAGACAGACGACAAGCGGGCATTGCGATCATTGATCATGAGATCCAGAAGATATTAGATACAGGCTCCCAGGTAGATGCCATTTTCCTTGACTTCCGAAAGGCGTTCGATACAGTTCCGCACTGTCGCCTGATAAAGTAAGAGCCTACGTAATATCAGACCAGCTGTGTGGCTGGATTGAAGAGTTTCTAGCAAACACAACACAACATGTTGTTCTCAATGGAGAGACGTCTACAGACGTTAAAGTAACCTCTGGCGTGCCACAGGGGAGTGTTATGGGACCATTGATTTTCACAATATATATAAATGACCTAGTAGATAGTGTCGGAAGTTCCATGCGGCTTTTCGCGGATGATGCTGTAGTATACAGAGAAGTTACAGCATTACAAAATTGTAGCGAAATGCAGGAAGATCAGCAGTGGATAGGCACTTGGTGCAGGGAGTGGCAACTGACCCTTAACAAAGACAAATGTAATGTATTGCGAATACATAGAAAGAAGGATCCTTTATAGTACGATTATATGATAGCGGAACAAACACTGGTAGCAGTTACTTCTGTAAAATATCTGGGAGTATGGGTACGGAACGATTTGAAGTGGAACGATCATATAAAATTAGTTGTTGGTAACGCGGGTGCCAGGTTGAGATTCATTGGAAGAGTCCTTAGAAAATGTAGTCCATCAACAAAGGAGGTGGCTTACAAAACACTCGTTCAACCTATACTTGAGTATTGCCCATCAGTGTGGGATCCGTACCAGATCGGGTTGACAGAGGAGATAGAGAAGACCCAAAGAAGAGCGGCGCGTTTCGTCACAGGGTTATTTGGTAAGCGTGATAGCGTTACGGAGATGTTTAGCAAACTCAAGCGGCAGACTCTGCAAGAGAGGCGCTCTGCATCGCGGTGTAGCTTGCTGTCCAGGTTTCGAGAGGGTGCGTTTCTGGATGAGGTATCAAATATATTGCTTCCCCCTACTTATACCTCCCGAGGAGATCACGAATGTAAAATTAGAGAGATTCGAGCGCGAACGCAGGCTTTCCGGCAGTCGTTCTTCCCGCGAGCCATACACGACTGGAACAGGAAAGGGAGGTAATGACAGTGGCACGTAAAGTGCCCTCCACCACACACCGTAGGGTGGCTTGCGGAGCATAAATGTAGATGTAGATGTTCTACGAATTTATCGAGCTACACTGTCCGACGAAATAGGTTAAACACCCAGGAGGGGAAGAAGACACAAAATGTCACTTCACCGGTTCATAGGGTATGTGATGTTATTTCAGTGGTTGCCACATAAAGCCAAATTTACAAATAACGTGGGAATACGAGACCACTTAGCAAAAAGACGTTGCACCCCCTCTCTGACCAGAATTCATACACTGATTCGTTTGGGAAGGATCTTCAGAAAGTCGTTGTGCCTTTTGCTGAGGCAAGCTGGTTGTATCTGCTGTAACTGGTCCTTAACATCCGGAAACTGGGATTGGGACGGAGCTGACGTTCGAGCTGGTCTCACGCATGTTCTGTCATGGAAAGACCTGGGGATATTGCCGGCCACGTGAGTATCTCAACATCACGCTGACAATAAATATCAGGGTGTATACGACCCGGGACAACCGGGAGATCCGGGATAAACCCGGAAATTTTTTCATCCGGGAGAAAACCGGGAAAAACCCGGGAATTGTTTAGAATTCCGGGAATTTTTCATTGTTTTAGTTTTCAGTTAAATTTCTGTGATTTTGACTGGTATGAACCAATTCTCTGACAAAGGATATTATCCCGCTACTGCACAATAATATTGCAGCAACAAAACATGAACTAGAGAAAAATAAACGAAGATAAAACTTGAGTTGCAAAGGAAATGCTTGCTTCCGATGAGCGTGACGTGACAAGTGTTTAAATTAGATTCGTTTGAGCTGTTGCGGGCGGACTCTTGCGTATGCGCAGTTCAGTCACGTATGTGTGGTACCTCCTCTTGCTTTTGGTTACAGATGTGTGGCTGGGCGCCACTACTTAATATTGTCCTGGTTCGGAAATATCGTAGATCCGGGGCTGATACACAAAGCAGTCTGAGTTGTGGTGAGGGGGTGGGTCGTCTCCACGTGACGTGTGTTTACGTTCAGTGATTTTGTTGTTTCCTCTTCGTTTATTGCTCTCACGTTAAATGATACCGACACGGATTTTTGTGGCCCGGAGCTATCAAATGCATTAAAATACGTTCGCGTAATTACGGAAGGCTAAAATATGTTATTAGTTTCAGATTTTATTTCCACCCTTCTGGCAGTCAAGCATTAATCGCCTTACACAACAATGAAGTTATTTTTGCCGGTTTGCTATAGAGATTTGGCTTTTATTAATCTTTTCTGCTGAGGCAGTCAATTTATTTGAAACACTGTTGGGTAGTTTCAACTGTTCGCAGCATTACAAGTGTACGTATGGTATTATGCCATAATAAAGAACCAAACATGAGCTAATACAGTACTGGTACTCCAAGAATATTTACATATGAATGTGCATTTTTAAGCCGAATTTTGCATTTTAGTATGGTTCACGAAATTCCGACGTTCTTGAAGTATCCTCTGATGTCTTGTCTCCTTTATGACATAATGTACGATCTTTTAATGTTTTACACTTACGAACATATGGGGTTCCTGCGTCATCGTAGCTGCGCAAGCGCGGTGACGCATGTTATCTGGCGCTTTCTTGCAACTCCTGAAACGAACCTATTTCTAACACGTAGCGCGAAAAATATTGTGAATGGTGGCTTGAAAAGCGTTAGATTCAAAGCAGATTTCGTTTTACACAAGGTGAACTATGTGCGAGAATGTACAATGAATTTCTTACATCACAAAGCGTTTGACTCTCATTTAAAAATCAACTCTTTGTGGACGACCATTTAGACGAATTTCAAGCCCAGAAGATCAGTCATTTACGTCGTTATTAAAAATTTTACTGGAGCAATTGTGTGATGTATCTTAAAGTGTAACACGCGCAAAAAAGATCAACATTATATGTGGAAGCTTAGCTTCTCTTCCAGCTTATTAATCTTCGAGACCAATAGTATATGCGAATGCTTTGTATATTAATTTAAACCATTAACTTTCCTTATTTGTGTGTTCGCGCTACTTAAGAGTGATCTTTCTATTGGCTGACTACATCACGTGTCTTATACTGTGATCACCTGGCGAGATCACGTGACATGAGCTATGACTGGCTTACAAAAGCGCATCACAATCTCGATTTCAATTCTTCGGAAAGTGACGTGCGGTGTTTAGTGGAATTCAAATTTATACCTTCGTAATATGAAAATATGCAGCGTACATGTTGCTGCTCATCAAAGGTCTTTCAAAACGTGTTTTCCCCCTGACTTTCGTTTTCTAAAGTGCCGGGAAATTCTATGTCAGTATATAAAACCATAAACATTTAAAGGATTGATGAGTATTACTGTGCTGAGGAAGAGTACACTTTCACTGAGAACGGAAAATGTTTATTTTCACCCAGCAAGAAAGTGTATTTTTAACAGGGAAATCCGGGAAAAATCCAGAATTTTTTTTTCCTTGTCCACATATACACCCTGAATATCCTTTATTTACATCTATGATCACAAAATTGTTAGGGCCTTTGACTATCGGTTTCGGTCAGCGATGAGCATCTTCAGATCTTCTTTTAAAACCTATCATAATGTAATGAAACCACAGTGGCACCCTCAAAAGAGAAACACAAAATCAGCTTAGCATCATCACACAGCTGATTTTGTGTTTACCTTTTGACCATGCCACTACGCCTTCATTATAATAGGACATGTTTTGAAAGCGACCTGAAGTTGGTCATCGTTGACCGAACCCGGTAGTCTAAAGACCTAACCATTTTCTGATAGTGGACCGATATAAAAGACATTCATTCTAGACTCCCTGGATCAGAGTTCTATTCGTGATCACGGAGCAGTTTGTGAGAATCACACAGATAGTTCATAAAGACACGTTCCCTGTGTGGACGAGCACTATCCTGTTGAAATATGTCACCACGATATTATCGCACAAGAGGTAACGTGTGAAGAAGTTGTGGCATACTGTTGTGCCGTCAGAATTTCGTCAGTCACTATCATATCTGACCTGAAGTCATAGCCGATGGCTCCGCACACTATGACGCCAGCAGTAACAATGATTGAATGAGTGGGACCTGTCCTCAGAGCGCCACCATAGTCGCTGATGATGGTCATTCGGGGTAATGCAGGTCCTTGATTCATCACCAGTTGCGATATTTCTTAAGTAGGTATTGAGCTAAACTTAGGAATCCGCGCGGGATTAGCCGAGCGGTCTAGGCGCTGCAGTCATGGACTGTGCGGCTGGCTGGTCCGGGCGGAGGTTCGAGTCCTCCCTCGGGTATGGGTGTGTGTGTTTGTCCTTAGGATAATTTAGGTTAAGTAGTGTGTGAGATTAGGGACTGATGACCTTAGCAGTTAAGTCCCATAAGAGTTGACACACATTTGAACATTTTGAACAAACTTAGGAACCTAAGAGATCCAAATCTCACACGGGTAAAACACCTTAAATAATCGCAATAAAATGAAATATCTGCAGCCGTCCTTTCGTTGTTATTTATTACAGGACTGCCATTTTCGGTACTTCAGTACACCATCTTCTGGTCTTAACTGACGCTGAGGGGGTTAACTCCAATCATATACACAATTCCATCGATGACCGACATCTATGAACTGGTTTCCGTAGACTGTAAAAACGATGTTGTGGTTCCAACACTGGAGTTTCGCGTCGTTGACCTAAATTATCAATCTCTTGAGCGCGAAAAGTAAAGTTGCACTGGGATTTGAACGAGGCCTTCCGTCTGCCAGAATGAGGGTCTGCTGATATGCAACTGAGAAAGCAACAGGAAAGTGAAAAGAAGGAAAGACTAGAAAACAGAAAGGAAGTAGGACAAAGTGAAAAGGCTCAATCGTAAGTTCACAATTAGTATGAATATGTGCTGACTGAAAAAAAATTCTGCGTCAAATCGGAGATCAAACGTTAATTTCGTGCTTTTGTGAGCAGCTATCTGAGCATTTGGCTCTTTAATAGGCTGTCTGATGACATCTTCAGACCTAACAAACCTTCACTGTCACTGGTTTTTTCCCCTTGACGTTTTTCGGAAAGTAACTGGAGGGAAATTGCAATTGAGCTACGCCTGATGGAACGCTTAGTCTGCTTGTTAAAAGGAGAATATCTCGGTTCAGTCCCAGTCTGGTACAAATTTTCGTTAGTCACGACGTAATCATTAAATGAATTTCACCATTTTCTGGGCACAGTTCAGTAACTTAATTTCATGTCGTCGTTTCCACTTGTTTCCTGTCAATAAAATTCATAGAATGAGCCATTAAGCTTCAGTAAAACTTCCTGGCAGATAAAGCGGTTGTCCCGACAGGGGTCCGTACTCTAAACCTCTTCCCTTTGCGGGCAGCGTTCAAAATGAACCGCATTCACAGCTTCATTTCAGCGAGTGCCACTTCCAAAATTTCCAAACTCTACGTTCTCTTGGTTAGCTGGCCTGAACTACCCTTATTGGGTGTAATACATTGCGGAAATGGCTCATTTGCACCTAAGCAGTAATTTCCAGGGAGAATAGTTCCGCTTCGTAGTAGAAAGTGCGCAGCTGTAAAACTTGTTGAAAACGCGAATACTGCAGTCTAAACTCTTTCTGTTAGTTTAGAGCACTTCAGGTGTAGACCGGCAGACCGTTACCGCTTCTTCATACGCCCAGACGCCATGCGTTATCTTTAACGATGTAATACATCACACCTGTCAGTATTCCAGCCATATGATGTTCTTGCGAAGTGCAGTTGTCAGTGTCGGACATACCGTGCTGAGATCAGATCACCAACTAAAGGAGGAAGAAAACGCTCAGACATGTCGTCGAGTGGGTGTCCAGTGCTTTGGCGACAGTTGTCCAGGCCGGAGATCAGAAAGACCGCGGCTGGAATTCCGTCTCGCTTAGGCACGGTATTTTAAAAGGCCCTTAGTGAGATCTTTAGCTCCCACAGAATCTCGTTTTGTATATTTTAAGTACTCCGCGAGCGCAGCGTGTTTCGGATTCTCCACAGACGAAGGGTTTGCAGTTATGCAACTTTTTAATGCAACCAGCTCACGTAATTCGGAAATTTATAGTTTTATTTCAAAAGAGGTGGTCATTTTTCCCGTATCGCCCGCACGCTGTCTGATGCCTCGTTGTATGATTAATATTAACGCAGTCGTAATTTCATACAGAATAGGTTGACAATCAAAAATCGCTGTAACAATGATGAGAACAGTACAACTTAATTTCGACTTTTTCATCTGATCGTAGCTTATCTCGACTTCCTCTCCAGTGTCAGCACCTTCATCTCAGAGTAATATTCCTGTCCTCCTCTACAGTTTTTACCCCCTACAGCTAACGCTTCAATTATTAGACAGTTAATGCTGGGCTCTCTGAACACTAGAGTGTACGCACCCATAAACACTCCTTGAGCGCAAACGCTGCCTAAAGACGTAGGCTGTCCAACAAAAAATTAAGTTATTGCCATATTACAAAATAAAATAAGTAACGCACTTCGTATAACCAGCAAACATATTTATTTTTATCACACATGCACATAAAATTAACATTTAACATTTTTAACAAACAGAAATGTCCTTAAAACAATCAGCGTTCCAGCACGATTTTAGATTACGTTCCCGTATTTTTAATTTCGAAAGTAATATGTATTAGTTCCCTCGATTCCGGTCATCTAATTGAACCAGTAATCAATTTTTTATAAGCATCTTCCCTATTTTGACATGCATTCAGGATACATGTCTGTCTGATGATCGCTACACGCGCTCGTACATAAGCTGCATTGTTTAGCGCGCTGTGACCGCGAGCCCTGCTACAAAAATATGGACGGCCAACTCCACGAATTTCCATAATAGGTTGTACGGGTTGATCTGGAAACCCAAGAAGAAGTCTACCTTTGAGTGAGACTTCTCAGAGTATCTCTGAGATATGCAGCGCTCAATAGGAGGTCTTGCTAACGCGAATCCGACTTTTTGCGGATAATGACGGCGGACTACTTCATTTCAGAGAATTATAATCTGATATATCACAAGATCATTTACACCCACCGTATTGAGAAAATTGTAAAACAGCATGACAGGCCACCGGTGACCGTTTCGAGTAATGTCGGATTATCTGCACATTTGATCAAAAATGTTGACGCCATACTTCGTGCGGTTATTAAACGTGATGATTTCTAGTTTTCTATAATCATCGCTAGCAACTTCGATTTTGTCGTAATTGTGAAGTGTAGATAACAACAAACCTACTGTATTTCGCTTGGGCGCATAACTGATTGGCGTGCAGTCAGACTGAAACCCGAAAATGGATTCGTTTATTTTCCAGTTTTGTGTTGTTTTGAACAATTCAGGTGTCTTTGGTTTATTCCTTTTTAGTGTTCCTATGGCATTAATCTTGTAAGTCAACAGTTCTTTGCGGGTAGGCACACTAGTGAAGCAGCTGTCCATAGTGGCATAGTATCCAAAAACGTGTAATGGACTCAAAATACGTTGGACGATGTCAGCCACTTTAAGTGATTCTCTAAATGATCCCTCTGGATGCATGCCTATGTAAACCTCATAATTATAGATATATGAAGGTTTGAGATACACCACCATAACGATCTTCATATCGAACTTTACCGGCTTGTTTGATACGCGTCCCTTGAAAGCGAGTAATTGTGCATCAATCGAATGGTTTTCGGTTGAAGTTTAACATTTCTAGTAGTTCTGAAGCGTAATGTTAGTAATTTGGCGGAGTGCAGGTAATCGGTCGTTTGCCTGACGAGCCTGCCGATTTCTTACATTATCAAAGCGGAGAGGGCGCAACAGGAGTCGAAATCTACTCTCTGGGAAGGTTGTATACTTTAATTAAATGCTAGTACTGTAAGTAGGCTGTTTAGGTTTTCTTATTGATAACGCCACGTAGCGCTCTGTATGAAAATCACTGGCTGTGCTGTGTGCAGTCTGTGGCTAGTTTGCATTGTTGTCTGCCATTGTAGTGTTGGGCAGCGGCAGCTGGATGTGAACAGCGCGTAGCGTTGCGCAGTTGGAGGTGAGCCGCCAGCAGTGGTGGATGTGGGGAGAGAGATGGCGGAGTTTTGAAATTTGTAATACTGGATACCATGAAGTGCTATATATATTATGACTATTAAGGTAAATACATTGTTTGTTCTCTATCACAATCTTTCATTTGCTAACTATGCCTATCAGTAGTTAGTGCCTTCAGAAGTTTGAATCTTTTATTTAGCTGGCAGTAGTGGCGCTCGCTGTATTGCAGTAGTTCGAGTAACGAAGATTTTTGGTGAGGTAAGTGATCTGTGAAAGGTATAGGTTAATGTTAGTCAGGGCCATTCTTTTGTAGGGATTATTGAAAGTCAGATTGCGTTGCGCTAAAAATATTGTGTGTCAGCTTAAGCATAGTCTTGTATATTTGTTCAAAGGGGACGTTTCAGTACCTTTAGAATTATCCCAATAGTCCTTTAGATCTCTTTGTCCCGCGCAGAAAGTTCCAGTTACTGATAATATGCCTAAAGGCGCTTTGATTTGAATGAGGTCGGTATCAGACGCATCTATGTCTATTTGGTATTTGCTTTTCATGGTATCACTGTAAATATTTGTTGAATCATCAAAAAAACAGCAAAAATGATAAAAGAGCTGTTTTAGTTCCTTTGGCTGCACCAGGTCGGCCTGTTGCACGAGCCAAAATGTTGTGGGATTAGGTCCCTGAAGTGGGCGATGAAAATTTACTCCATTTAATGTCATTACGAGACTGACAGGTAGCCAAAGCAAACAGAGACATATCTTCATCGTCATCGTCTTCCTCGCCGCGTCGACCTGGTGAAGAGGCATATTTTGTTCCACGAACCCTTCATTCTCCTCACTTTCGCTCAAAACGTCGCACACTTCGGCATCGTCCAACAGGCATCTTTGATTTTGTGCATCCATATTATTTAAATAACCTGTGAACTAAAAATACAAAAAACGCCGCACCATGAAGGAATTACTGGAATGCGACTGAAATAGGTAGATGTGATGTAGCTGTGCCTGTACAAAAATTGGATGATTTATTGAAGAGAAAGAGCTTCACGAATTGAGCAAGTCATTATGTAAGCAGTAACTGGGCTTGTCATTGGTTCATGGAGTCATTGGACGTTCTTGTGAGCGATATTGTTCCAAATTCTGTCCAATTGGCACATTAGATCGTCAAATTCGCGAGATAGTTGGAGGGTCCTGCACATAATGCTCGAAATTTTCTCAACTGGAGACAGATCAAGCGACCTTGCTGGCTAAGGTAGGGTTTCGCAAGCAAAAATACAAACCGTAGACTTTTTCGCCGTGTGTGGGCGGACATTATCTTGTTGAAATGTAAGCCCAGGATGGCTTGCCATGAAGAGCAACAAAACGAAGCGTAGGATATCGTCGACGTACCGTGTGCTAAAAGGTATCGTGGATGACAACTAATGGGGTCCTACTATGAAAAGAAACTACACCACAAACCATCAATACTGTGGTGTCACCGCCAGACACCACACTTGCTAGGTAGTAGCCTTTTAAATCGGCCGCGGTCCGTTAGTATACGTCGGACCCGCGTGTCGCCACTGTCAGTAATTGCAGACCGAGCGCCACCACACGGCAGGTCTAGAGAGACGTCCTGGCACTCGCCCCAGTTGTACACCCGACGTTCATACTAATGGTTCACTGACAAATACGCTCTCATTTGCCGAGACGATAGTTAGCATAGCCTTCAGCTACATTTGCTACGACCTAGCAAGGCGCCGTATTCAGTTGATATTGAGATTCTATTAATGTATCATCAAGAGCGATGTTCTACAAATGTGGATTAAAGTTAAGTATTCCAGAAGCTACGTACTTTTCTTTATAGCATTCATTACGTATCCTGTTTCAGACCTCACGCCAGCCTGCGTGAGTTTAAGCGCGTGCCTTTCGACTTCCTCTCATCGTGTCTAGGCTGTCTTGTCTAGACACAACAAATACTGCTTGTCGTTGGTACTATTTGGCATTGAGTCAACAGCTGGGGACGATCTGTATTATTATATTATTCTGAAATGTCGGGCACGCCAAGATCCGCTAGTAAATCTTTTACTGATTATCGGTTTCGACAGAACTCTGTTGCCATCATCGAACGAATTTAAAATTTATTGCTTTTTTTTCATCAGTAGTAGTATCGATGGCTACCTAAATTATCTCTGCCCCCAGGATGATCTCTTGGACGGTTTTGTTGATGTCACTGACAATTTCGTTTTTCGTAGCTGGAATAACTCGCTCGCGTAACCATTCTGAACTGGTTTCAAAATATGGTTCAAATGGCTCTGAGCACTATGGGACTCAACATCTGAGGTCATCAGTACCCCAGAACTTAGAACTACTTAAACCTAACTAACCTAAGGACATCACACACATCCATGCCCGAGACAGGATTCGAACCTGCGACCGCATCAGTTGCGCGGTTCTGGACTGAAGCGCCTAGAACCGCTAGGCCACCGCGGCCGGCTGAATTGGTTTAATTTTCAACGATATCCGGATGTATTCCGTTTATCAGCGGTTCATGTGTTTCAACGATATTATACAATTCATTTGTCAGCACGATTTGGCCATAATTTTCATTTGTTGGACAGGCGCCTTGTCCTGTTTGTAAAAGGTTGTCGGCAAATTCTTGCGCTCCTTCGGCTCCCGACGTTTCCGTTCTCATATTTGTTGTGAACCTGATTACTTTTATGTACTGCAGTATGAACGATTTTCTTAAGCAGGCGTTTGTTTCAGACGCTGGCGTCGATTTCGGAATGAGAGGCAATGTTTAACAAAAATGTGAGAGAAAACTATTTTTGCGACCCGCAATTACCCACTTCCATCCATAGCGACCAAACTCTCTTTCTAACAGCACCATAACCACGATTGGATAAGCATCGGGTGGTCATCCAGAAAAGTGCGACTTTACGCAAGCACGCACGCACGCACGCACACACACACACACACACACACACACACACACACACACACACACACACACTGAAGTGTTTGTTATTGGGAGTTGAAACGTCCCCTTAGAAAAATTATAAATGACTGTGCTTGAACTGACACACAATATTTTTAGCGCAACGCAATCTGACTTTGAAACATCACTACAAAAGAATGGCCCTGACTAACAATAAACTATATCTTTCATGAATCACTTACCTCACAAAAATCTTCTTTACTCAAACTACTGCAATACAGCGTGATATATCAGTTCATGACATCCAATCTTACAAATTTACTGTCTCTGATGGAGACACGTCCAAATCATCCGCTCTCAAAACTCCGCCATCTCTCCCCACGTCCACCACTGCTGGCGGCTCACCTCCAACTGTGCAACGCTACGCGCTGTTAACAGCCAACTGCCCAACACTACAATAGCAAATTTCAACAATGCAAACCAGCCACAGACTGCACATAGCACAGTCAGTGATTTTCATATAGAGCGCTACATGGCGTTACCAACATAAAAACCTAAACAGCCTACTCACATACTTGGCGTTACCAACATAAAAACCTAAACAGCCTACTTACAGGGTCTCCAGGAAATGGTTTTAGGAAATTATGTTGTCGCCGGCCGGTGTGGCCGAGTGGTTCTAGGCACTACAGTCTGGAACTGCACGACCGTTACGGTCGCACATTCGAATCCTGCCTCGGGCATTGACGTTTGTGATGTCCTTAGGTTAGCTACGTTTAAGTAGTTCTAAGTTCTTGGGGACTGATGACATCAGAAGTTTAGTCCCACTGTGCTTAGAGCTATTTAAACCATTTGTTTTATGTTGTCATCGTGTTAACCGTATTGTCCTGTAAGCAAGTGTTTACTAAATACTCGTAAGTGCGTAATATGTCATTAGTGTTTCTTAGAGTTAATGAGTTTCTATCAAAACAGGCCAGTAATTTTCAAACAGTGAAATGGAATACTTGCAACACTACGCAACCGATTAGAGAGACAAATATTTCAAACTACCGCGATGACGGACATTCCGGAACTTGTGTTGCCTATCAGATATATTTAGACGTATCTCCAAAACGTGCCAGATCCGTGTAGAACTTCTCAATACAACCAGAGCTGAAAACGTTTGCATTTCCGTCTTTTCCGTTGTGTTGTTGTTGTGGTCTTCAGTCCTGAGACTGGTTTGATGCAGCTCTCCATGCTTCTCTATCCTGTGCAAGCTTCTTCATCTCCCAGTACGTACTGCAACCTACTCCAATGCTAAATTTGTGATCCCTTGATGTCTCAGAACATGTCCTACCGACCGGTCCCTTCTTCTTGTCAAGTTGTGACACAAACTCCTCTTCTCCCCAATTCTATACAATACCTCCTCATTAGTTATGTGATGTACCCATCTAATCTTCAGCATTCTTCTGTAGCACCACATTTCGAAAGCTTCTATTCTCTTCCTGCCCAAACTATTTATCGTCCATGTTTCACTTCCATACATGGCTACACTCCATACAAATACTTTCAGAAACGATTTCCTGACACTTAAATATATACTCGATGTTAAAAAATTTCTCTTCTTCAGGAATTTTGCCTAAACAAAATAAGCGGAGAAAGGAAAGTAATGTAGCAGAAATTTCTTGTTCGTCTTAAATTAATAAAGCTTGTTTTGGTACCTAAGCAATAGCTGTTGTGAACATACTGTAACTTCTGCACATTAACTATTCAAACGCACGAGCAGTGCAACATAGCCTGAAGGGAGAACAGACTGCACTGATTTAAGTTAACCTCTCGAGAGATCCACTATCCATCAAGACAGCAACTGCAGAAGTTCAGCCGGTTACATTGATGAGTAGCGCTACCACAACTACGCCGTAAGCTAGTTATGAATTTTACACACGATGGTGCACAACGGACGTGTAAATTAGTGAGACTTTAGCCTGTTGCGAGAAATCTTACAGGGCGCCACTGTCTCGGAGGCATTCACGTAACGCGTTATCTCTTAAGACCGGGGGAATAGGCGGAGCGTATGTGGAGCCGCGCGGAACTTGCAGCAGCAGCAGCTGCGAATAATTCGAGAAAGGGGTGTAGCGGAGTAATCCGGGCTATTACCGTCCCTTAAGTACACTGCGGAGGCGGCCCTACGGTGCGGTCGGACGAGCCGCCTCCGACAACGTTAACTGTATTCTGAAACCCGATTACGTGGGGGCGGGGTGGCGAATACGGTTCTCCTTACATAAATGGAGCCATTCGGCTGTGGAGCAGAATTCCAGCTATAAATCGATTCTAATCTCATAATGTATTAAAGAGACTAGCGACCTTCAATGTAAAGCCTCCACACCGATTAAGCGACTTCCATTTCCAGCTAGTAGATATATCTAACGTGCCTTCAACTATTACCTCAGAAAGAGGATAGACCGAGTAGAATTTTGGCGCTCCTTAAGGTAAGATTAAAGAGTTACTGATTGAACTGCCCGGGCTGAATGATGGAGGATAGTTCCACACGTGACATAATATAACTGGCATATTCATTTTTCGTTGTTATCATCACAGAGGAAAGGTGGAGAGGGACGAGAAATGTGTCGGCCTAGTTACGTGCCATAGAGGGTCGACTAATGCCAATACGACGAGTAGTCATAAAGTTTAAATTATTTTCTCGGAAAGATAATGTTTTGTAGTTAATGTTATTGTTTATTTGCAGGTACCTGTCTACCGGTATGCCACACATTTAAATCCCCGCACCACAATATAGTAGCACGCTAGACCAACCAAAAAAAGTGAAGTACCGTGTTGTCCTTCGTTTTACGCATTGGAAGGCAAACAACACTGCTACAATGCAACACTGAAACTAGTATAATTGGCTGTTTTGTTCACATACAAAATGTACTCACATCACTACAACTCGTAACGTATCTAATTTATGAATTGTCACGTTTTTCACGGTTTAAAAATAACATCAGGCAGATAGCTGCGTTCTTTGCGAACACACATTAAAAGTCTTCCACCGAAGTTCACCATCACTTTCGTCAACGTGTCACGTGAAACACCAGCAATTTTCAGGTCATTGAATAAACGATGTTTGGTGGAGAAAACTTTACTTTTTAGGTAACCCCGTAAGAAGAAGTCACAAACCGACAAATGTGGCGAGCATGTTGACCAGTGGACATCTCTGAAAAGTGAGATCACCTGTTGGGGAAACATATCTCGAAAAATGCCATGGAATCATTAGCCCTGTGTGCTGCGGCTTCATCTTGGTCAAATGGTCAAATGTGTGTGAAATCTTATGGGACTTAACTGCTAAGGTCATCAGTCCCTAAGCTTACGCACTACTTAATCTAAATTATCCTGTCCGAGGGAGGACTCCAACCTCCGCCGGGACCAGCAGCACAGTCCATGACTGCAGCGCCCAAGACCGCTCGGCTAATCCCGCGCGGCGCTTCGTCTTGTAGCGACCACATGTCTGCCACGTTCATCCCTTAGTGTCTAGGTGTTGCCGAACGAAATTGCGTAGTACAGCAACATACCGTGCAGTATGCACTGTTACACTAACACCGCTGGTTTCAAATAATAATAATAGGATCCAACGATTCCCACTCTGGACACTCCACACCTCACTGTCACTTTGGCACTGTGCACTGGTTAGGGGTTGTCTGCAGCCCAGCCTAACCAGTGCACAGTGCCACAGTGACAGTGAGGTGTGGAGTTTTGTTTCCCTACGACCATATAAGTGATAGTGCGTTTCATCTCTCATCATCAACACGTCATCAGCAGCAAGAACATCAAGCATTCTCTCACAAAACTGTCTCCGTTGACCATCATTACGATCCTCAATCTTCTGCACGGTCGTAATTTTGCAAGGATGAAAATGTAACTCATCCTTCAGGATGCGCTGCAGCAAGCGACGAGACCAGTTCGAGCATGCCGCCTACTAGAGCGGCGAGGACTTTGAACAACAGATGCTCTTTATCGAAATTTTCCTGCGTTCACGCCTTTCGAGGACGACCAGGCGACGTGTGCTTCATGAGTGATCCAGTTGTGTGAAAAGAGGCAGCCCAACGCAATATTGTGTTGCAATCAGGTATCAAACCATTTCGTGGAACATTGAAGTGCGTACGGAAAGGTTGCTGAACTGCGATCACAGAGTCATTACTTTTGAAGAAGTGTTCAACGGCGAAAATGTGATGATGCACGATACACTGAGCCATTGCTCCTGAAACTGGACGCTCTAACCTACAAAACAACAGATCTCCCACTCCGTCATTCGAGTCCCACCACTGATACCACGCAAGTCAAATCAAACAGTTCTTTTTGCGCCACCAAGTATTAATAATGGATAAAGTATAGTCACGAGAGATTCTACAATTGTCCAAACTTTTTAAAACATTTGTTATAATAGTACTAGTTATAAATTGTCACACTTGATAACTAGTTTCGATCACATGTAATGACAATTTTCGGATCTGATTAATCATGTGTTGAGAAAAGTTAAAATTCGTCATTTTGAAGTATTTTGACTTTTCACAAGTCGTGACAGAGGATGTAGAGCGGGATTGATGCTTTAGGTTTACATCGCTAGGCGGTATTGGTGTAGACAGTGCAGATCTCTGTTACGTGAATAAACCGCACTATGGAGTGTATTGAGATGTGAGCTGTGTGCTTACATTGAAAATATGCGTGTGTGATGCGTACAATTTACTACCTTCCGCCATGCACCGCACGGTGCTTTGCGACGTATGTATACAGGTGCAGACCTGGATGCAGCTCTCTGCGCTAGTCTTCATCTCTGCATAAGTACTTCAAACTAAAACCGCTTAAAACTGCTTACTATATTCAAGTTTTGGTATCCCTTTTGCATTTTTTGTCCTCACACCCCTCCCCAGACTCCCAGCGATTACTAAATAGATGATTCCTTCATTTCTTAGGATGTGACTTGCGAACAGATCCCTTCTCTCAGTCAAGTTGTGCGACAAATTTTTTGTTTTCCCCAATTCAGTTCAGTGCCTCATTATTAGTTGTTCGAACTACCCATCTAATCTTCAGCATTCTTCTGTAGCACCACATTTCAAAACCATATAGTCTGAAACAGGTCTGCTGGGAATTTGTTATTTTCATTTTTGAATTTGTACATACTTTGGATCTCAGGCGACAATTTTGAATTCGCTGATTATTCGCGCGCAGTCAGAGTAGCTGTGTCTTTGGATGGTGTGCTTGATTTTGTCATCGCTGCTTGGCAGCGAAGAGCGCGGGAGTTGTATCGTTAGAGGAGTAGTAGTATAGACTCCGAACAGAGGACTCGTGGCAGTGTAGACGACAGTTAAATGCATCTGTGATTAAATAAAATGATTTGTGTTTGAATATTGTGACACTGAGGAGAAGGATTCGATTAGTGATTTAGATCGAACTGAGATGTACTGAGATTAGAAAAGCATATGAAGATGTAGTGCTACAACGATGAAAATTAATATTACGACGATGTCAAACCTTATTTTCATGAAGAAGTATTCATGATATTAAAAATGTAATTATAATTTTATTATTTTCATTTTTGTGCTCAGTGTATCAAAGACTTTCCAGTGCACGGAATAATTAGCATTGTTTGTACTACGAAACAATATATGATTCTTAAGGGTTAAGCATGTAATAATTCGATGTAAGACATTTTGTTGACTCTGAATTTTGTTCTCGTACTGGTCGGTAGAGAAGGAAAAGTTCCTTAATCGATGTAAAAAGGAGAGAGAGAGAAGGTAAATATAATTTATTCAAAACAAATATCTCGAATGTGTAACGCTTTGTGATTTCCTATAACTAAAAATTGAAAGGTCTACTCTGAGCCTGTCCTGAATAACAGCGAAGAACATTTATGTTATCATATATTTTCTTCGTTTGATCACGGTTGTGATTCGCATGTTTCTTTTTGTTACGCGACGTGTTATGAATATTTTCATTTTACGCGCAAAAGTGCACACAGCTTTAATCGAATCTGCGTCTTTCGGAAACGATAACTTTTAATCAGTACAATTACGCGAATACAGTCTAAATCGCGACCGTGATCGCAAAAGTGTTTCCTGGACCAAATAATTCTTATAAAATGTGTATTCTCCAAAGCGAGCAGCATTGCACTATCGCTGATTCGCAACAATCGAAAGAGTAAAATCAATGATTAAATAAAATTGCCACCTTTTAATAATTATTATTATCCCATTAAATAAATAAATAGCAATTCAGTGGCTATACAATCAATAAACAGAGGGGGCAATTCAAAGAGCAACGAAGGTAATATTTTTTATTTAGGTGCACTGCAGTCGCGCGTAGATCAGAACCATTATTGAACGAGACATCCATATCAGGTGACTTTAGATTTTTTATTAAATACTGAGTAATTTTCACTGTAAGATATTTTTCATGTTTATTAATTATTTGTTTAACATTTGTGACAATAAGCGTCTGATATCAGTGTTGACCTTTGTCAATGGTAATGAGTGTTGTACCATAACTTTCATACAAGTAATAATATATCAGATAATTTAAAAACGGTGTGTTAAAGAACTATTTCACCTAAGAGCATTGTCCACACCTTGGATCCAATTCATTTTTATTTAAAGAGCGTCTCACTCAGTGATGTGTATAAAATAGTTTACTTGTTGTCTGGAACAGTGCAATAAGCTCTCAGAAACTGAAGTTAGAAATTTGCAGCTGGCACAAAGAGAGCAGCAGGCACCGCGTTTTCCAAGCAATTGCATTACCAGGTAAGATATTTTCGTTTCAAGATCAGTTAGCTACGAAAATCATCAACGCACAGGGACCATTTCACGAACAGCATTATAAGGCAGACCATTAACGCACGCATTTTGTTTAATTAAAGAGATTAATAGTAGAGTTCAGAATTTTATCAGCTGGTGCATTTTGAGAAAGATTATAAAACAGAGCCCAATTCATGTTGTGTTCTCGCAGTCAGATACATTTGCTGTCTCTCGCAGCTGGTTCAAATGGCTCTGAGCACTACGGGACTAAATATCTGAGGTCATCAGTCCCCTAGAACTTAGAACTACTTAAACCTAACTAACCTAAGGACGTCACACATATCCATGCCCGAGGCAGGATTCGAACCTGCGACCGTACCGGTCGCGCGGTTCCAGATTGAAGCGCCTAGAACCGCTCGGCCACCTCGCACCTGGAAACGCACAAAGTCACCCAAGAATAAACTACAGCAAAATTACAACAATCAACCAAGCCAATACAAGTTCAAATTCAAACGAAGATAATTTTTAAAGGAAACTTTCAATTCTCTTCTTGTCCAAACTGTTTGTTGTCAAAGTTTCACTCCCGCACAAAACTGAGCTCCAGATACCTACATACTTCATCATATTTAAATTTATATTTGATGTTAACAAATTTCTCTTTTTGGAATTTCTGTTCTTGCTATTGGCACTCTTAATTGTATGCCCTTCAGCCATTTTCACTTTTTAGCTGCCAAGTAGTTAAATGTGACTGCTATTTTTAGTGTCTCATTCTCTAATATGATTCCCTCAGCATCACCTAATTTAATTCGACAACGTTCCGTTATCCTTGCTTTACTTTTGATGACGTTAAACTTCTAATCTCCTTTCAACACACTATCTGTTCCACTCAGCTGCTCTTCTAAGTCCTTTGCCATCTCTGGCAGAATTACTACGTCAACGACAAACCACATCTTAAAATTTATATTTCTTCTCCCTTAAGAAATTGAAAGAGCGCAATTCAGTCAACATTGTCAAAAGCTTTCTCTAAACCTACAAATACTATAAATGCAGGTTTACCTTTCTTCAGACTGGTTTCAAAGGTAAGTCATAGGATCAGTAATGCCTCACGTGTTCCTAAAGTTCTCGGTTTTTGTTAGCTTTTCCATTCTTCGGAAAATAATTCCTGTCAGTAAGCTGATGGTTCAGTGGTGTTCAAATCTCTCAGCAGCTTCCTTCTTTGGAATTTGATGGTTCAATGGTGTTCAAATCTCTCAGCAGCTTTCTTCTTTGGAATTTGAATTATGATATTCTCCTATTTCTCATATATTTTGCCCACAGTATGGACTAATTTTGTCATAGCTTGCCCCGCTAAGGATCTAAAAAATTCTACTACTTAAGCGGCCTTGCTTTGAATTAGGTCTTTCAGTTCTCTATTGATTCCTTCTCGTGGTATCACGCATCCAATCTCCTCTTCATTTATTGTCTCTTATCTTTCTATAATACTGTCTTCAAGATCATTTCCCTTGTATAGAGCCCCTACGGATTTCTCCCACCTTTCAGCTTTCCCTTACTTACTTGGTACTAGCTTGCCAACTAAGCTCTTTTGAGTGATATAGCTGCTTTCCTTTTTTCCAAAGATGTGTTTCATTTTCCTATAAGCAGAAACTATTTTTCCATAGCCATGTATGCTTCTATAATTTTAAATTTTTTCCCCTAGCCATGCGTGCTTCTATAATATCACGTTTCTCTTCTGCTCATTACTGCTTATCCATTTTGCATTTTCTTTTAATCTCATTTTTCAGTTATCTGCATTCCCCTGTCATCTGCTTCGTTTCCTGCATTTTTGAATTCTCTCCCTTTGTCAATTACATTCAGTATCACCTCTTTTATCCGTGTATTCCTACTAGGCCTTGTCTTGTCACCTATTTGATTCTCTGCTGCCTCCACTGCACCCTCTTTCAAAACCACCCATTCGTCACCAGTTGTATTCTTTTATCCTGATTCAGTCCATCGTTGACTAATGCTCACTTTGAAACCATTCCTGGATCTTTCAGTTTCATTCATTTCCCAAATTTTTGCAATTTTTTCTCAGTTTAATTCTGCAGTTCATAAAAAATAAATTGTAGTCAGATTCTACTTCTGCACCTGAAAATGCCTTACTATTTTAGAAGCTGGTTCCGAAATCGTCTTACTTTCGTGTAATCAGTTAGAAACCTTCCATTGTCTTCAGGTCACTTACACATATGTGATTCTTAAACCTATTGTTATCTATGATTAAATCATGCTTTGTGCAGAATTCTGCCAGACGGCTTCCTCTTTCATAACTGTGGCTCAATCTATATTCTATAAGTTAGAATTCCAGTCTCGCATAACTGTTAAATTTTCGTCTACACAGCATAACTACGAGGCCTAATGAAGCGATGGAAAGTACGTATGATGAAATAGAAGAAATCATTCAGGTAGTTGAGGGAGACGAAAGATTAATAACAATTAGATTATTATAATTAAATTATTATTAAAGCATGGCCCTGAGCACTATGGGACTTAACATCTTAGGACATCAGTCCCCTAGAACTTAGAACTACTTAAACCTAACTAACCTAAGGACATCACACACATCCATGCCCGAGGCAGGATTCGAACCTGCGACCGCAGCGGTCCCGCGGTTCCGGACTGCAGCACCCAGGTCCGAACGGCCACCGCGGCCGGCATTATTGAATTTTGTCTCCTTTAACTACCTGAATAATTTAGATCGTACGAGGGCAGTTCAATAAGTAATGCAACACTTTTTTTTCTGAAACAGGGGTTGTTTTATTCAGCATTGAAATACACCAGGTTATTCCCCAATCTTTTAGCTACACAACACTATTTTTCAACGTAATCTCCATTCAATGCTACGGCCTTACGCCACCTTGAAATGAGGGCCTGTATGCCTGCACGGTACCATTCCACTGGTCGTTGTCGGAGCCAACGTCGTACTGAATCAATAACTTCTTCATCATCCGCGTAGTGCCTCCCACGGATTGCGTCCTTCATTGGGCCAAACATATGGAAATCCGACGGTGCGAGATCGGGGCTGTAGGGTGCATGAGGAAGAACAGTCCACTGAAGTTTTGTGAGCTCCTCTCGGGTGCGAAGACTTGTGTGAGGTCTTGCGTTGTCATGAAGAAGGAGAAGTTCGTTCAGATTTTTGTGCCTACGAACACGCTGAAGTCGTTTCTTCAATTTCTGAAGAGTAGCACAATACACTTCAGAGTTGATCGTTTGACCATGGGGAAGGACATCGAACAGAATAACCCCTTCAGCGTCCCAGAAGACTGTAACCGTGACTTTACCGGCTGAGGGTATGGCTTTAAACTTTTTCTTGGTAGGGGAGTGGGTGTGGCGCCACTCCATTGATTGCCGTTTTGTTTCAGGTTCGAAGTGATGAACCCATGTTTCATCGCCTGTAACAATCTTTGACAAGAAATTGTCACCCTCAGCCATATGACGAGCAAGCAATTCCGCACAGATGGTTCTCCTTTGCTCTTTATGGTGGTCGGTTAGACAACGAGGGACCCAGCGGGAACAAACCTTTGAATATCCCAACTGGTGAACAATTGTGACAGCACTACCAACAGAGATGTCAAGTTGAGCACTGAGTTGTTTGATGGTGATCCGTCGATCATCTCGAACGAGTGTGTTCGCACGGTGCGCCATTGCAGGAGTCACAGCTGTGCACGGCTGGCCCGCACGCGGGAGATCAGACAGTCTTGCTTGACCTTGCGGCGATGATGACACACGCTTTGCCCAACGACTCACTGTGCTTTTGTCCACTGCCAGATCACCGTAGACATTCTGCAAGTGCCTATGAATATCTCAGATGCGCTGGTTTTCCGCCAAAAGAAACTCGATCACTGCCCGTTGTTTGCAACACACATCCGTTACAGACGCCATTTTAACAGCTCCGTACAGCGCTGCCACCTGTCGGAAGTCAATGAAACTATACGAGACGAAGCGGGAATGTTTGAAAATATTCCACAAGAAATTTCCGGTTTTTTCAACCAAAATTGGCCGAGAAAAAAAATGTGTTGCATTACTTATTGAACTGCCCTCGTACATACGTCCATTCAATCTCTTCGTCACCCCTCGTAGTTATGCAGCGTATCGATATTGTTGTCTTTGGCATAACATTATTAGACAATAGAATAAGTAGAAAAACATTGTGTATAGCACTTTCAGTGTTTGCATGTATTAAACGGTCTTCTCTAGATACAACTGATCCTTAGTTTACAAATAAATAAATATGTACAGAATATCTGTAATTCGAAATAGCTGTGTTCCGAGAGGGTATCCCTAGAAGGATAACGGGCGAGACTGCTCGAAATTGCCAGTAACGCCATCAGGGCAGATTCCAGGTCGCGCGGTCTTCGTTTACGCAAGAATGCCTTAAATAGTACGTTCAGAGACGTGGGCGGAGTCGGTAGCCGCGTGGAGGCGATCTCGGGAGATAAAGCGGCTCGTTATGTGCGAACTACAAGCCGGCGGGGCCATTCCGCGCCCGCCTGGAATCCTGTTACGGTTTGTTAGCTCCGGCCGGCGCGATCGTCCGCGTCGTCCCAACACTTGTCCACGTGATAGCAGAGCCCGAAGCAGATATCCTCCTCCCAAGACTTCGTAATTACGTCGTTTACAGCTGGTTCACTGAGAGAGCAATTTGTAGAAACCTTGAGGCGAGTCCACAGCCAAGTACGCGCTACGGTAACCCCACACATAAAAGCGTTACTCATTGCTAAAATAAAGAAAATAGAAATATCTTATCCCATGTAAGTGAAACAGTGATGGTGCAGGTCGTAAGGAGTACTGCTCTCTTTGATGACATAACTTATCGATGTTGTACTCCCTACTTATCGCTGGTTTGTGGAAAGTTCGGAGCCGAGCACCCCTTTTCTGTGAGGGAGCTTTGTCTTAGTGTATAATGACAACAGTGCCCCAGCGCTAGTGGTCACACGTCGTCTTGGTGTGTGGAGTAAAGTAGGGTTAGATGCCGAGCGGATCAGTCGCGCGCAGCCGCATCGAGGATAAACAGTAGCAATCATTTGGTAGACAGTGGAATTAATAATTGAAAGTGTTATGTCGGTTTGTAGAAGAAAAGTATTGTAGTAATTCAGTTATTTCACGGAAAGGGTCGTGGAATTAATAAGAGATCTGCGGGAGATACAGTGTCGTGTTTGATTAGATTAGATTAGATTAATACTAGTTTCATGGATCATGAATACGATATTTCGTAATGATGTGGAACGAGTCAAATTTTTCAATACATGACATAATTAAGTTAATTTAACAACATAATTAAGTTAATATAACAAGTTTTTATTTTTTGTTTTTTTTAATTATTTTTATAATTTTTTGTTTGGCTTTTTTCTTTTTTCTTAATTTATATCTAAAAATTCCTCTATGGAGTAGAAGGAGTTGTCATTCAGAAATTCTTTTAATTTCTTCTTAAATACTTGTTGGTTATCTGTCAGACTTTTGATACTGTTTGATAAGTGACCAATGACTTTAGTGGCAGTATAATTCACCCCTTCCTGTGCCAAAGTAAGATTTAATCTCGAATAGTGAAGATCATCCTTTCTCCTAGTATTGTAGTTATGCACACTGCTATTACTTTTGAATTGGGTTTGGTTGTTAATAACAAATTTCACAAGAGAGTATATATACTGAGAAGCTACTGTGAATATCCCTAGACCCTTAAATAAATGTCTGCAGGATGATCTTGGGTGGACTCCAGCTATTATTCTGATTTCACGCTTTTGTGCAATAAATACTTTATTCCTCAGTGATGAATTACCCCAAGATATGATGCCATATGCAAGCAATGAGTGAAAATAGGCGTAGTAAGCTAATTTACTAAGATGTTTATCACCAAAATTTGCAATTACCCTTATTGCATAAGTAGCTGAACTCAAACGTTTCAGCAGATCATCAATGTGTTTCTTCCAATTTAATCTCTCATCAATGGACACACATAAAAATTTTGAATATTCTACCTTAGCTATATGCTTCTGATTAAGGTCTATATTTATTAATGGCGTCATACCATTTACTGTACGGAACTGCATGTACTGTGTCTTATCAAAATTCAGTGAGAGTCCGTTTACAAGGAACCACTTAGTAATTTTCTGAAAGACATTATTGACAATTTCATCAGTTAAACGCGCTGCAGTCTAGAACCGCAAGACCGCTACGGTCGCAGGTTCGAATCCTGCCTCGGGCATGGATGTATGTGATGTCCTTAGGTTAGTTAGGTTTAACTAGTTCTAAGTTCTAGGGGACTAATGACCTCAGCAGTTGAGTCCCATAGTGCTCAGAGCCATTTGAACCATTTCATCACTTAATTCTTGTTTGTCAGGTGTGATTACTATACTTGTATCATCAGCAAAGAGAACTAACTTTGCCTCTTCATGAATATAGAATGGCAAGTCATTAATATATATTAAGAACAACAAAGGACCCAAGACCGACCCTTGTGGAACCCCATTCTTGATAGTTCGCCAGTTTGAGGAATGTGCTGATCTTTTTGCATATTATGAGAACTGCTTATTTCAACTTTCTGCACTCTTCCAGTTAGGTACGAATTAAACCATTTGTGCACTGCCTCACTCATGCCACAATCATAACTGTCGTGGAGACAATACAGGGTGTTTCAAAAAGGACTTTACAAATTTTAAAATTGATATAAATTAATTCATATTACCTACAAAGGTGATTGTAGTGTCAATTTGTAGGGAAATACATCAAGTTTTGGCTCGCGTAGTTCGCTAATGCCGAATCGCACCGTAAGGAGCGCCAGCGGCAATTTCGTTAAAGGTGGCTGCCTTGACTGGGACCGAGCGTGCTAGTTCTGTTTTGGTTTGAAGAACAAAAGTCGGCGAGAACAGTTCAGCGTAATTTCCGTACGAAGCACGCTAAAGACCCCCCTAGTAGGCCAACAAGCTATGAGTGGCATAGATGTTTCGTAGAAAGACAAGGGAAATCATCAGGCCGTCGAGTCACATCTGACCACGTGAGAGAGCGTTTTGTCGACAGTCCTACGAAATCGACCCGACGCGCATCTCCCGAACTGCAAATCTCACATACGACTGTTTGCCGTGTGTTGAGAAACCGTTTCCATTTGAAACCGTTCAGACGGACAATCGTACAAGCTGTAAAAGACACTGATAAAATTGTTCGCAAGAAGTTCTGTGCAGATATGATAATCTGATTACATGAGGTTGAACATTTCTGGGGCAAAATCATCTTTTCTGACGACTTTTCGTTTAGCTGGTAAGATTAACACGCATAACTGTAGGATTTGGGACAATTATAATCCACATCAAATATTGTAACATGTTCGTGATAGTCCTAAAATTCACGATGGTCCTAAACTGAACGTTTTTTGTGTGCATTGAGCAAGAACAAAGTGTACGACCCCTTTTTTCCGTGAGAGGACCATCAACGGGATAGGGTACCTGGATATGTTACAACAATTTTTGATACCAGAGATCGATGAGAATGACCAGGAACGAAATGTTCACTTCATAAAAGATGGTGCACCACCCCACTACCTGGCCGACGTCCGGGATTTTCTCAGTGCCCGCTTTCCAGGTCACTGGACTGGCCGTGATGCGCCAATTGCACGGCCCCACATTACCCACACTTGACACCACTCGATTTCTTTTTATGGAAATTCATCAAGGATATCGTGTGTCTACCTCCTGTGCCGGCTTCGCTACCTGAACTCAGAGCAAGAATTTACGCCGCCACTGAGCATCTTACACCGGCAATGCTATAGAGAGTTTGGGAAGAAATTGACTTCCGATATGATGTGTGCAGGATAACCGACGGAAGCCACATACATCTTTAGTTTAAGGTAAAAAAGATTGTTTCCCTACAAAATAAAATTAAACCCAGCTTTATATCTTCTTTCAATAAATTTATATGATTTTTTAAATTTGTAAGTGCCTTTTTGAAACACCCTATATTGACAGTAGCACGTAAAGCGAAAACGTGTTCCGTAATCAATGATTACCGACTTAACTAGTGTGGAAATGTAACATAGGAATAGTAACTTCAGTGTGAATGCTAGACAAACCTAAGTGTTAATACGAGACTGGATGAGCGTAGGCAATGTTAGGGAGGTGTGTTACATGCTAAACAGACAATAAAGAAATTAATTCTGCTTGTACTGTTATTAACTGACATATCCCTTTTTATAACGAAATAACTTTAGTATCTGAAAATTACTGAGACATGTATTCATATTAGGCAGACGGTCAAGTTTCCTTCATAACGAAGTGTGTTCTCTACGTAAAGCTTTCATACTTGAATCCAGCAGTCTGATAGCCACAAAATTAATCTAATAGTAAAAGAGCAAAAGACATTTAATAAGCGAGACATGAAGGTTTAGCAAGTGTTAGTGGAAGACATGGTCTTATAAACAGCTGGAAACATATATGTTCATGAACAATTTGTCTGTTCTGACGACCTGTTGGGACACAGCAAACTATTTAATACACCTCTTTCATTCTACACTCCTGGAAATGGAAAAAAGAACACATTGACACCGGTGTGTCAGACCCACCATACTTGCTCCGGACACTGCGAGAGGGCTGTACAAGCAATGATCACACGCACGGCACAGCGGACACACCAGGAACCGCGGTGTTGGCCGTCGAATGGCGCTAGCTGCGCAGCATTTGTGCACCGCCGCCGTCAGTGTCAGCCAGTTTGCCGTGGCATACGGAGCTCCATCGCAGTCTTTAACACTGGTAGCATGCCGCGACAGCGTGGACGTGAACCGTATGTGCAGTTGACGGACTTTGAGCGAGGGTGTATAGTGGGCATGCGGGAGGCCGGGTGGACGTACCGCCGAATTGCTCAACACGTGGGGCGTGAGGTCTCCACAGTACATCGATGTTGTCGCCAGTGGTCGGCGGAAGGTGCACGTGCCCGTCGACCTGGGACCGGACCGCAGCGACGCACGGATGCACGCCAAGACCGTAGGATCCTACGCAGTGCCGTAGGGGACCGCACCGCCACTTCCCAGCAAATTAGGGACACTGTTGCTCCTGGGGTATCGGCGAGGACCATTCGCAACCGTCTCCATGAAGCTAGGCTACGGTCCCGCACACCGTTAGGCCGTCTTCCGCTCACGCCCCAACATCGTGCAGCCCGCCTCCAGTGGTGTCGCGACAGGCGTGAATGGAGGGACGAATGGAGACGTGTCGTCTTCAGCGACGAGAGTCGCTTCTGCCTTGGTGCCAATGATGGTCGTATGCGTGTTTGGCGCCGTGCAGGTGAGCGCCACAATCAGGACTGCATACGACCGAGGCACACAGGGCCAACACCCGGCATCATGGTGTGGGGAGCGATCTGCTACACTGGCCGTACACCAATGGTGATCGTCGAGGGGACACTGAATAGTGCACGGTACATCCAAACCGTCATCGAACCCATCGTTCTACCATTCCTAGACCGGCAAGGGAACTTGCTGTTCCAACAGGACAATGCACGTCCGCATGTATCCCGTGCCACACAACGTGCTCTAGAAGGTGTAAGTCAACTACCCTAGCCAGCAAGATCTCCGGATCTGTCTCCCATTGAGCATGTTTGGGACTGGATGAAGCGTCGTCTCACGCGGTCTGCACGTCCAGCACGAACGCTGGTCCAACTGAGGCGCCAGGTGGAAATGGCATGGCAAGCCGTTCCACAGGACTACATCCAGCATCTCTACGATCGTCTCCATGGGCGAATAGCAGCCTGCATTGCTGCGAAAGGTGGATATACACTGTACTAGTGCCGACATTGTGCATGCTCTGTTGCCTGTGTCTATGTGCCTGTGGTTCTGTCAGTGTGATCATGTGATGTATCTGACCCCAGGAATGTGTCAATAAAGTTTCCCCTTCCTGGGACAATGAATTCACGGTGTTCTTATTTCAATTTCCAGGAGTGTATATGAAACCGATGAACGAAGCAGAGAAAGATACTAGTCTAGATTACACGGGCAATGGTTATTAAAGTACATAAAATCCAAAAGACTGCGATCTTTCTAGCCTCATTTCTTTTTTTAACCTGATGACGGGATAGCCTGTTTTCTGGATTACCTTTGTGTGTGTTGGACGCAAAGGATTTGGGACTGGATGGACAGATTGCTATGAAAAACGGTCAGCTCTTTGCTCTGATCAGGGGCTATAGACTCTGTTGCGTGTGTTCATGGCAGTCGGATCGCCAGCGCGCTGCCAGCGACCCCAGCAATTAGCGTGTACTTCAAAACTTCGGCCTGCTTAGAGGCATAACTGTGGTCTGGCCGCCACGCAAACAGGGGGAGAAAGCCACTTTCCTGTTTTGAAAAAGGCTTCCGTAGATAACCATCACTCGCTTTCCAAAAGAAAAACATAGTGCTGAATTAATAGGCCTAGCCTTGTGTACAGCTTTCTAATTTCAGAGGATCTCAAAAAATGGTTCAAATGGCTCTGAGCACTATGGGACTTAACATCTGAGGTCATCAGTCCCCTAGAACTTAGAACTACTTAAACCTAACTAACCTATGGACATCAGACACATCCATGCCCGAGGCAGGATTCGAACCTGCGACCGTAGTGGTCGTGAGGTTCCAGACTGAAGCGCCTAGAACCGCTCGGCCACACCGGCCGGCCACAGAGGATCTCTCAAGCAAAACTAGTGCTGGACATGTAAACGTGTCATTGGTAAATTACCGTAACGTAATGGAGACAGAGCTGAAGAAATTGTTTTCTAGAAGTGAGAAGGCTGCAAACTCTATTTTCTACATTATCTCAGTCCAGTATGATGGCCTGGGTGGGGCACTGTGTTGGCATGGTACCAATCTGCTGGTCGAAGTTGGATGTTTTACTGCATCAGTAACCACCCCACGTACTGCTTCTCGCGGAGTGCATCCTTCATTGACCAAACAGATGGAAGATACGAGATTCGGGCTGTAGGGTGGATGAGGAAGAACACTCCAATGACGCTTTGTGAGCTCCTCTCGGGTGCGCAGACTTGTATGAGACCTTGCGTTGTCATGAAGAAGGAGAAGTTCGATTGCACTTTTGAAACGACTAACACGCTGAAGTCGTTTCTTCAGTGCCTTGAGTGTAGCACAAGACACTTCAGAGTTGATGGTTGCACCATGAGGAAGGGCATCAAACAGAGTAAGTGCTTGTAGCGGGACTTTGAATTTCGCCGCGCTACACTCGTTCCCTCAGATAAAAATATCCCGTCGCAGCGGTATGAGCGCTCGACGGCAGAGAAAATACCAAAATTGTAACATTTTTTGTTTTCTATCCGTTTTCAATTGTCTCTTGATAGCGGGAGCTTAAGGCAGGCGTGATCTGATGAAGACGTTAAAAAAAACTTTATTAGCTAGTCTCGATCATATTTTAATGTGTAGACATATTGTGGAAGTTGTTAAGAAATTCGGAGGATGTAAGTAGCAAAGTAAATTAAATTGCATACAGTATCAAGATGATTTTAATTGGTATAAATTAGTGACTCCTGGACGATTACAAGATTTCGGAGCAGACTTTTCACGCAGAATTGAAGGAGATTTTTGAAGACCTGGACGCCGCACGAAAGAAGACAAGTTAACCTGGTAAAGGATGATTTATCTACGCCACTTCCCCATGTCAGTTACATTTTGTTATTCTCTGTTTCTTTTCAGTAAGTTTTGTAGTGGAAATTGGTTTAACTTTTGCTCAAAAACGCCACAAGGACCACCCCAACTATAGCATTTCTGTAATACGAAGTCCGATTTGCTTATCATTCTTTCCCTTTTTCACGGTCATTTACGATTTTAAAACCCCCT
The DNA here is from genome assembly GCF_023898315.1 of Schistocerca nitens. Taxonomy (NCBI): domain Eukaryota; kingdom Metazoa; phylum Arthropoda; class Insecta; order Orthoptera; family Acrididae; genus Schistocerca; species Schistocerca nitens. The sequence continues at coordinate 20,476,971 of NC_064619.1, forward strand.
TTTTATTCACCATTTCTTCCCACATTTTCAACCTTTTCTTTTTCTTTTCTTCTCATTTTCTTTTTTTTTTTATTAACCACTACATGCTTCAGAGTCCCAGAAGACCGACGCCACGACATTACCGTCTGAGGATGCGGCTTGGAGCTCCTTCTTCGGAGGAGAAGTGGTGTGGTGCCACTCTATGGACTGCCGTCTTCTTTCCAGTTCGAAGTGACGAATCCATGTTCCATCCCCTGTGACGATGTTCGATAAAAATTGTCACGATCAGTCTCGTAACGCGCAAGCAATTCCGCACAGATAGTACTTCGTTGCTTTTTATGCTCTTCTGTTAGGCGGTGAGGAACCCAGCGGTTTGATTACCGCAATTGATGGATGAGTGTGTCGGTACTAGCAGCAAAGACGTACAGTTCTACAGTGAGGTGTTTGAATGTGATCCGTCGATCACCTCGAATGGGACTGTCAGCACGTTCCAGCACTGCGGGAGTCACAGTTGTGTTGGGCCGGCCGGCACCCGGGAGGTCGGACAGGTTTGCGCGACCTCGTTGCGATGATGGCAGACGTCTCGCCCAACGGCTCACCGTGCTTTCGTTCTCTGCCAGGTCTCCGTAGACTTTCCGCAAGCGCCTACGAATATCTGCGAAGCTGTGGTTTCCCTAAAAAAAAATTCATTGACAGCTCTCTGCTTCGATCGCAACTCCTTTACAGACGACATTTTTAAGACAAATTATTGCGCTGCTGGCGATCGGAACTTCATGAAACTATAGCGGCTGAAACGGGAATATCCGACGATATCCCTCAAGCAATTACGCATTTTTTCATCCAAAATGCGTCGAGAAAAAAAGTGTTGCATTACATAGTGGACGCACCTTGTAAGTTAAAGACATGTAGTTCTCAAATTTTTGGAGGAAACCTCTTCAGATGCAATATTGGTAACAAGGGAACCTCCCCATCGCACCCCCCTCAGATTTAGTTATAAGTTGGCACAGTGGATATGTCTTGGAAAACTGAACACAGATCAATCGAGAAAACCGGAAGAAGTTGAGTGGAACTATGAAAAAAAGTAAGCAAAATATACAAACTGAGTAGTCCATTCGCAAAATAAGCAACATCAAGGGTAGTGTGAGCTCAGGAGAGCCGAGGTCCCGTGGTTAGCGTGAGCAGCTGCGGAACGAGAGGTCCTTGGTTCAAGTCTTCCATCGAGTAAAAAGATTAATTTTTTTTTATTTTCAGAGAATTACTATCTGTCCGTCCACTTATCCGATGCGATCACTTTTTTGGGAGTGACTAACACATCCACAAGAAAACCTAAATCTGACAAGGTAGAAGAATCTTTTTACCCATTCGCCAAGTGTACAAGTTAATTGGGTCGACAACATATTCCTGTGATGTGACGCACATGCCGTCACCAGTGTCGTATAGAATATATCAGACGTGTTTTCCTGTGGAGGAATCGGTTGACCTATGACCTTGCGATCAAATGTTTTCGGTTCCCATTGGAGAGGCACGTCCTTTCGTCTACTAATTGCACGGTTTTGCATTGCGGTCGCAAAACACAGACTCTAAACTTATTATAGTGAACAGAGACGTCAATGAACGAACGGACAGTTCATAACTTTGCGAAAATAAAGAAAGTAAACTTTTCACTCGAGGGGAAGACTTGAACCAAGGACCTCTAGTTCCGCAGCTGCTCACGCTAACCACGGGGCCACGGCGCTCTTGAGCACATACTCTCCTTGATGTTGCCTGTCTTGCGCATGGACTACTCAGTTTGTATATTTTGCTTATTTTTTTCATAGTTCCACACAACTTCTTCCTGTTTTCTCGATTGATCTGTGTTGAGTTTTTCAAGGCCTATCCACTGTGCCAACTTATAATTAAATCTAGGGGGGGGGGGGGGGGCGATGGGCAGGTTCCCTTGTAAGAACTGCAGTTCCTTGGACGTTATGCTAAAATAATGATCTAATGACCGATGTAAACAAATTATTATTACAAGATATTTCATTTAGTTTATTTCCAAAGAGAAGAGTTATGTGTCATTAGTGTTGTGCCACAATGATCGTCATCGCGGTTGTTGTGGTTGTGATCATCAGTCTGAAGACTGGTTTGCTGCATCTCCCCACACACGTCTACCCAGTGGAAGGTCTTCATCCCTGCATAGCTACAGAAACCTACATCCCGTTTACTATACTCAAGCCTTGGTCTGCCTCTACATTTTTTTCTCCCCACACTTCCCTCAATTACCAAGTTCACAATTCCTTGATGCCGCAGGATGTGTCTGTCAACGAGTCTCATGAATGAGAATCTCACTCTGCAGCGGAGTGTGCGCTCATATGAAAGGAGTGCTAGTTCCGCAAAGTTCGCAGAAGAGCTTCTGTGAAGTTTGGAAGGTAGGAAACGAGGTACTGGCGGAATTGAAGCTGTAAGGATGGGTTGCGAGTCGTGCTTGGGTAGCTCAGTTGGTAGAGCACTTGCCCGTGAAACGCAAAGGTCCCGAGTTCGAGTGTCGGTCCGGCACACAGTTTTAATCCGCCAGGAAGTTTCAACGAGTCTCATGTTGTGCACTTTATTTCTTTTTTTCTCTCCTCTTTTGTATTCGCCCTCTCCTGCGGGACCACAACTCAAAAGCTTCTACGCTCTTCTCCACTCCTCTACGCCCATCTTTCAATTCTGTACAACGGTGCACTACATACAAATATTTTCAGGAAATACTTCCTAAGGTGTAAATTTACGTTTGCTATTAAGAATTTCCTCTGTTTCAGAAATGGTTTTCTTGCTGTGGCCATTCTGCATTTTATATCCTCTCTCCTTGAGTACTCGTCAGTTATTTTGATACCCAGATAGCAGAACTCATCTGCTCCTCTGATTTCCTAATCTAATTGTCTTAGCATGGCCTTATGTAGTTTGATTATGTTCCATTACACTTATTTTATTTTTTTTATGTTCGGCCGCTTTCAGGGCACCATTCATTTCATTAAACTAATCTAAGTCGTTTTTCGGATCTATCACAATTACAATATTACTGGCAAACGTCAATGTTTCTGTTTTCTCTCCCTCGATTCTAAATTTTTATCCTAATTTATCCCTGGTTTCTGTTCCCTGCTTACTCAATGTACAGTTTGAGTAACGTCGCAGATCGCCTGTAACCCTGTCTCACTTTTCTATTACTTTTGCTCCTTCCATTGTTATAGCCTGGGTTCTATGCACACTGTGGATAACATGACGCTCCCTGAATTCCTTTTCTATTACTTTCAAAATTTCAGACAGTGTATTCCAGTCAACTTTGTCAAGCTTTCACTAAATCTGTAACTGCTTGTTTTTGCCTACCTGGGACCACACTTGAAAGTTAAGCCGTAAGATCAGTATTCCCCTACTATGCCTACATTTCTCCTCAATCCAAATCATCTTTCCCGAATAGTCTTCTAAAAGTTATTCCTTATCTTCTGTAAACAATTCGCGTAAGTATTCTGTAGCTATGACTCATTAAACGCATGGTTCTCCAATATTGCGAACCTGTCACCAGCCGCCTTCTTTGGAATTGCAATTATTACATTCTTCTTGAAGTTTATTTCGCCTGTCCCATGTGCATGGCTGAATCACACTGATGTGTCCATCGCCTATGTTCGACGTCAACGTGCAGTAACCATTCACAGGTGGCAGCAGTAGTAATGGAGGACATATGAAGAGAGGGGGTGGGGGGGGGGGGGGCTGGGGACGGAAACGAAAAGCAGTGCAGTCGTTATCGCAATGCGGAAACGGTGTGATTTGTGCGACGTTCAAAAGGGCATCATCATTGGCTTTCGGAACAAAACTGGAAGCATTTCCAAAATGCGTAAATCGGAAAACTATTCGCGTACCGCCGCGGTTAAAATATGTCGCACATTGTAAAATGGCGCTATCCACAACTGGGGCCGAGGTAATTGTGAGGCAGCATGAGCCATATATGAGAGGGCTGAATGATGGCTGCAGAGATGTTTACGAGCGAACAGATGTATAACTGTTGAACAACAGGTTGCCAACAGTGTCTCTTCAACGACGTTGCTGTGTATGGGCCTCCACAGCGGGCGCCTGGTTCTTGCAACCATCCTGATTGCCGTTTATCGGTGGCGAGGCTGGAATCTGCACGCCAAAAGCGCAACTGGACGTCCATTGAGTGGTGACTGGTGCCCATCACCAATGAGTCATGTTTTGTGCTCCACTGGCCGGGTGGCTATTGGTGTGTACTGCATGGAACTTCTGAGAGCAAACAAGAAGGGAGTGTTATGGTGTGGCAAATGTTTTCGTGGCAATCGCTGGATAAACTCGTCATTATGGAAGGCACAATGGTTCAACACAAGTATGCATTTACACTTGGGGACCACGTACACCCCACCACGCGGTTTGTTTTCTCTCAGCATGATGGCATCTACGAGGGCAGTTCAATAAGTAATGAAATACATTTTTTTTCTCGGCCAATTTTGGTTGAAAAAACCGGAAATTTCTTCTGGAATATTTTCAAACATTCCCGCTTCGTCTCGTATAGTTTCATTGACTTCCGACAGGTGGCAGCGCTGTACGGAGCTGTTAAAATGGCGTCTGTAACGGATGTGCGTTGCAAACAACGGGCAGTGATCGAGTTTCTTTTGGCGGAAAACCAGGGCATCTCAGATATTCATAGGCGCTTGCAGAATGTCTACGGTGATCTGGCAGTGGACAAAAGCACGGTGAGTCATTGGGCAAAGCGTGTGTCGTCATCGCCGCAAGGTCAAGCAAGACTGTCTGATCTCCCGCGTGCGGGCCGGCCGTGCACAGCTGTGACTCCTGCAATGGCGGAGCGTGCGAACACACTCGTTCGAGATGATCGACGGATCACCATCAAACAACTCAGTGCTCAACTTGACATCTCTGTTGGTAGTGCTGTCACAATTGTTCACCAGTTGGGATATTCAAAGATTTGTTCCCGCTGGGTCCCTCGTTGTCTAACCGAACACCATAAAGAGCAAAGGAGAACCATCTGTGCGGAATTGCTTGCTCGTCATGTGGCTGAGGGTGACAATTTCTTGTCAAAGATTGCTACGGGCGATGAAACATGGGTTCATCACTTCGAACCTGAAACAAAACGGCAATCAATGGAGTGGCGCCACACCCACTCCCCTACCAAGAAAAAGTTTAAAGCCATACCCTCAGCCGGTAAAGTCATGGTTACAGTCTTCTGGGACGCTGAAGGGGTTATTCTGTTCGATGTCCTTCCCCATGGTCAAACGATCAACTCTGATGTGTATTGTGCTACTCTTCAGAAATTGAAGAAACGACTTCAGCGTGTTCGTAGGCACAAAAATCAGAACGAACTTCTCCTTCTTCATGACAACGCAAGACCTCACACAAGTCTTTGCACCTGAGAGGAGCTCACAAAACTTCAGTGGACTGTTCTTCCTCATGCACCCTACAGGCCCGATCTCGCACCGTCGGATTTCCACATGTTTGGCCCAATGAAGGACGCAATCCGTGGGAGGCACTACGCGGATGATGAAGAAGTTATTGATGCAGTACGACGTTGGCTCCGACATCGACCAGTGGAATGGTACCGTGCAGGCATACAGGCCCTCATTTCAAGGTGGCGTAAGGCCGTAGCATTGAATGGAGATTACGTTGAAAAATAGTGTTGTGTAGCTAAAAGATTGGGGAATAACCTGGTGTATTTCAATGCTGAATAAAACATCCCCTGTTTCAGAAAAAAAATGTGTTGCATTACTTATTGAACTGCCCTCGTATAAGACATCTAAGACAATACAAAGTGTCCCACAGTTCGGTGGGTACACGCGTGGTTCAAAGAGCGCCACGATGAGTTTTCAGTACTCCCCTTGCCACCAACCTCTCCGGATTGAAAGCCATTCGAGGATATGTGGGACCACCTTGCTCGGGATGTTTGCGCCATGGATTCTCAACTGAGAAACCTAGCACAGCTGTCCGCCGCATTGGATTCGGCGTGGCTTCATACCGCTGTTGGTACCTTCGAGAACATCGCTGACTCTCTTCCTGCACGTCTTGCAGCGGTCCGCGCTTCAGAAGTTGGTTATTCAGGATTCTGACAGTTGCTCACATTAATGTGGCTGGACACTATTTTACACTCACTGTGGAATAGTTTTGTCATGGCTTCCGCTCCGAGGGAGCCCAATAATTCTGAGAGAACGTCGTCTAGCAAAAGTTACCGTTTCGACTAAGATCATTCGATGCTCTGTCTAATTAGTATCGTATCTGCCGTCTCATTTTACTGTTATTACTGAGCCACGACTATCGACGGCTCGAATAATGGCATCTGCCAGAGCTCGCTATGAAAGGTGCTTCCTCTGCTTTTCTTGACTGCTCCTACTTCCAAAGTGTGTGAAGTACACGCGCGCAGCAGGAAGATTGGTGACTGAGACAAGTGAGAGAACATGATCTGCAGGCAGTGTCCGGGCGTAAGGCGACAGTTAACGCTAGACGGCTGTAAATTTGCAGCACTAGTATCGGCGAACTCAACAAGAACTTTTTTGAAGGACATCATCTTTCCGACAGTACTGTTATAGGTTTTTATTACACTATTGCAATTTCGGCCTTGTTGTTGTTGTTGTGGTCTTCAGTCCTGAGACTGGTTTGATGCAGCTCTCTGTGCTACTCTCTCCTGTGCAAGCTTCTTCATCTCCCAGTACCTACTGCAACCTACATCCTTCTGAATCTGCTTGGTGTATTCATCTCTTGGTCTCCCTCTACGATTTTACCCTCCACGCTGCCGTCCAATACTAAATTGGTGATCCCTTGATGCCTCAGAACTTGTCCTACCAACCGATCCCTTCTTCTAGTCAAGTTGTGCCACAAACTCCTCTTCTCCCCAATCCTATTCAATACCTCCTCATTAGTTATGTGATCTACCCATCTAATCTTCAGCATTATTCTGTATCACCACATTTCGAAAGCTTCTATTCTCTTCCTGTCCAAACTATTTATCGTCCACGTTTCACTTCCATACATGGCTAAACTCCATACAAATACTTTCAGAAACGACTTCCTGACACTTAAATTTATACTCGACGTTAAGAAATTTCTCTTCATCAGAAACGCTTTCCTTGCCATTGCCAGTCTACATTTTATATCTTCTCTACTTCGACCATCATCAGTTATTTTACTCCCTAAATAGCAAAACTCCTTTACTACTTTAAGTGTCTCATTTCCTAATCTAATTCCCGCAGCATCACCCGACTTAATTCGACTACATTCCATTATCTTCGTTTTGCTTTTGTTGATGTTCATCTTATATCCTCCTTTCAAGACACTGTCCATTCCGTTCAACTGCTCTTCCAAGTCCTTTGCTGTCTCTGACAGGATTACAATGTCATCGGCGAACCTCAAAGTTTTTATTTCTTCTCCATGGATTTTAATTCCTACTCCGAATTTTTCTTTTGTTTCCTTCACTGCTTGCTCAATATACAGATTGAATAACATCGGGGAGAGGCTACAACCCTGTCTCACTCCCTTCGCAACCACTGCTTTCCTTCCATATCCCTCGACTCTTATAACTGCCATCTGGTTTCTGTACAAATTCCACGCATTATTAAGGTCATTATTAAGTGCTGATATTATGGCTTTAAGCTATGTCAACGTAATGTAAGCTGGCGTGACATGACTTAAAGCCATAATATCAGCACTTGATAATGACCTAGGGCCGAAATTGCAGTAGTGTAATAAAAAATTATAACAGTCACTGGCGGAAAGATGATGTGCACCAAAAAATTCATGGCTGTGAATCCCAGCTACAACAAGTTTATTCAACAAGAACGTCCACGATGTCCACAGCGTCAGCGTCTTGCATCGTAAGCTGTTGGTTCGTTTACGTAGTGGTCAGTCTGAAAACGGCAGTTTACGACAATACGGGCCGTTCCAAGACCGTCGTAACTGAGTGACTGTGCAGTATCGAGGTGCGAGCATTCTGGTTTGGGCAAGTGCTTGAGCCACGTCCATCGCAGCTGTGAATATCACTGTACCTGTCTTACTAAAACGTATGAGCAATCTTGCTTGCACAGTTTTTCGATTATAGGTGAGTTAACTGATATTCGTTCGCGAACGACAGTTGTTTTAAATCCGCAGTAGTGAACTCATCATGATTTAGCTTACTATGTGCAGTGTGCTGGAACTGTGCTGTACAAAATGTTGCACATCTGAAATCTCATCACACAGGGTGTAAATTTTAAGTTGATAAACCAGAATAACTTATCTTAGAACAAAGATTAAGAAAAGGCAAACCTACGTTTCTAGCATTTGTAGACTTAGAGAAAGCTTTTGACAATGTTAACTGGAATACTCTCTTTCAAATTCTGAAGGTGGCAGGGGTAAAATACAGGGAGCGAAAGGCTATTTACAATTTGTACAGAAACCAGATGGCAGTTATAAGAGTGGAGGGGCATGAAAGGGAAGCAGTGGTTGGGAAGGGAGTGAGACAGGGTTGTAGCCTGTCCCCCACGTTATTCAATCTGTATATTGAGCAAGCAGTAAAGCAAACAAAAGAAAAATTCGGAGTAGGTATTAAAATTCATGGAGAAGAAGTAAAAACTTTGAGGTTCACCGATGACATTGTAATTCTGTCAGAGACAGCAAAGGACTTGGAAGAACAGTTGAACGGAATGAACAGTGTCTTGAAAGGAGGATATAAGATGAACATCAACACAAGCAAAACAAGGACAATGGAATGTAGTTAAATTAAATCGGGTGATGCTGAGGGAATTAGATTAGGAAATGAGACACTTAAAGTACTAAAGGAGTTTTGCTATTTGGGGAGCAAAATAACTGATGATGGTAGAAGTAGAGAGGATATAAAATGTAGACTGGCAATGGCAAGGAAAGCGTTTCTGAAGAAGAGAAATTTGTTAACATCGAGTATAGATTTAAGTCTCAGGAAGTCGTTTCTGAAAGTATTTGTATGGAGTTTAGCCATGTATGGAAGTGAAACATGGACGATAACTAGTTTGGACAGGAGGAGAATAGAAGCTTTCGAAATGTGGTGCTACAGAAGAATGCTGAAGATAAGGTGGGTAGATCACGTAACTAATGAGGAGGTATTGAATAGGATTGGGGAGAAGAGAAGTTTGTGGCACAACTTGACTAGAAGAAGGGATCGGTTGGTAGGACATGTTTTAGGCATCAAGGGATCACAAATTTAGCAGTGGAGGGCAGCGTGGAGGGTAAAAATCGTAGAGGGAGACCAAGAGACGAATACACTAAGCAGATTCAGAAGGATGTAGGTTGCAGTAGGTACTGGGAGATGAAGAAGCTTGCACAGGATAGAGTAGCATGGAGAGCTGCATCAAACCAGTCTCAGGACTGAAGACAACAACAACAACAACAACAAACCAGAATAACTCGAATAATAAGCTTCACACAAAAAAAGTGTACAATCCAAAGATGATTATTTTCGAGGGGGACATCTGCTGGTGCTAAAATTAGCCCGCCACCACAGCCCGCTGGGGGTGGGGTGGGAGGTAACTTTAAAATCTCTAATTCGAACCCCCATTTTTTTATTGCAGACTCAGATTATACATAAAAAACTACGTAAATTTTGTCTTAAACATTCGTTTTGATTCTTGGTTGTTGTTGTAATCGTCATCATTTCATCCCCATCGACGCGCAAGTCGCCGAAGTGGCATCAAGTCGAAAGACTTGCACCCATCGAACGGTCTACCCGACGGGAGGCCCTAGTTATTACACGACATTTATTTATTTCATAGGAATGGTTACCCGCCCCACCTCATGTTTATCACTACGCACTACCACTTGCAACAGTTTGAATATGTATTTAGCAAAGAAATGTAGTACAGCAGCTGCCTGCTTGCTGTTTAATGTTGTGCTTTCGAGAAATCTGTGAGTGTTGTGAAGACGCGAGGTAATTGGAAATTTTGATTAGGATCAGATAACTGTTTTACTTCCACTGCGCATTTAATACAAAGACAAGCTGCATTCAGATCAGTCAGATTTCAGCTCATAAGAGGTTAGCCGCGCGGGGTAGCCGCGCCGTCTCGGGCGCCTTGTCACGGTTCGCACGTCTCCCTCCGTCGGAAGTTCGAGTCCTCCCTGGTGCATGTGCGTGTGTGTGTGTGTGTGTGTGTGTGTGTGTGTGTGTGTGTGTGTTTTGTCCTTGGCGTAAGTTAGTTTAAGTTAGATTAAGTAGTGTGTAAGCCTACAGACTGATGACATCAGCAGTTTGGTCCCATAGGAACTTAGACAAATTTCCAAATGTCTATAAGAGGTTCTGTTTAGTCAAAGTTTAGCATACGAGTTCAAGTTGGATAACAGTTTGTGTGGACATAGTCTTTGTTAGTATGTACTGGGTGATCAAAAAGTCAGTATAAATTTGACAACTGAATAAATCACGGAATAATGTAGATAGAGAGGTACAAATTGACACACATGCTTGGAATGACATGGGGTTTTATTAGAACCAAAAAAAATACAAAAGTTCAAAAAAGTCTGACAGGTGGCGCTTCGTCTGATCAGAATAGCAATAACTAGCACAACAAAGTAAGACAAAGCAAAGATGATGTTCTTTACAGGAAATGCTCAATATGTCCACCATCATTCCTCAACAACAGCTGTAGTCGAGGAATAATGTTGTGAACAGCACCGTAAAGCATGTCCGGAGTTATGGTGAGGCATTGGCGTCGAATGTTGTCTTTCAGCATCCCTAGAGATGTCGGTCGATCACGATAGACTTGCGACTACAGGTAACCCCAAAGGCAATAATCGCACGGAATGAGGTCCGGGGACCTGGGAGGCCAAGCATGACGAAAGTGGCGGCTGAGCACACGATCATCACCAAACGACTCGCGCAAGAGATCTTTCACGCGTCTAGCAATATGGGGTGCCTTTTTTTTTTTTTTTTTTGTTCTACTAAAACCCCATGTCATTCCAAGCATGTGTGTCAATTTGTACCGCTCTATCTACATTTTCCGAGGTTTATTAAGTTTTCAAATTTATACTGACTTTTTGATCACCTGGTATATTTTACGGAGTGGGAGATAAGGTAAGGCTAAATTTCAGACGGAAACAAAATGTAGTGGGGAGGTTGCAATATGCTCGTCGCCAGGGTGACTATGGCAAGAAATGAGTAGTTAAACATGAAGAATAATGATGGAGAACGTTAATAATCTGTTTTCCTTAAACCGTTTTAAAAAGTTTCGCATAAAATATTCGAAGGTATTACTTTTCAGCTCATCCTCGTATTTACAGTGGCAAATCCACCACGAAAGCCCGACTCCATAATTCACCCGTCATCTACCACCGTTCCAGTTATTATTAAGTGCCTGTGGCACATAAAAAGTGGTTCTAATGGCAGATTTTGGGGAGGGGGGGGGGTGAGAGGTGGCTAGCGAGAGAGTACCAAACTGTCCCCCGCTCCCGCCAGAACCGAACCCTGGGTCTGCACCTGCACATTTCACAGTCTCGGCTCGTGGCACAAGACGTGTGGTGCGCGACGTATAAACGCGGGGCCGAAATGAGCTCTCATGTGACAAACATGAAGGCGGCGGCCTGGGTACACGGCCAGCCGGCCTAGCCACTCCCCGCACGCACAGTAGTCGGCGCGCGAGCTGCCCGGGCCACGCCTGGCGTCGAGTCCCGCTCTGCAAACCGGTCCCGGGGACCGAGCAGGCCGGGGGACAGCTAACGAGCCGCAGATACGCATCAGGAGCCGGTGTCCGTGGCGGCGGCGGCAGCCCACAGCCTCCCACGGGGGACCAGCCTCTTTCGGAGACACCAGCCACTGCCCCATCTCCACGACCCTCCGCAAGCCGGCGCGGCGACAGACCCAAATAAAATCTGTGAAATAGTTTTTTACTCCACTCACATCTTAGTAATATTTATTAGATGACGCGTTTCGGCAGCACGCTGCCATTATCAGGTGCATTACAGTTACGCGGACTTTAATATGGCAGCATGCTGCCGAAAGGCACCATGCTAATAAATCTGTTTTGATCCATTATAAATGGTTTAGAAAGCCTGCGACTGTGAAAACTATGGGTTTGTTTATAAATAATTCTTCTGCAACAAGTCACATTTTATTTACCTACTTTTCACTCGACGCGTTTCGGGAAATGATTTGCTTTTTCACGTGCCTTTTTTTCTGTGTACTGTGCCATTTCTTTATGATGTCGATGTGAGAGAGTCTGCTTCATTTCGTTGACTTCACTGCAATATATAAAAACGACGCGATTTTTAACTGGTTATCGACTTTTTTGTGAAGTTAGTGCCGAAATTTAGAAGTAACCGTACTTACAGTTTTCTTATGGTTTTAGATTAGATTTACTTTCATTCCAATTGATCTGTATTGAGGAGGTCCTCCAGGATGTACCATTCCACAGGTCCCAAGTGGCATGGTCGTCATTTTTTAATGAACGCTAAATGAAAGAATCATTTTACAAATACTAATGCACTGAATTTAAAATAAAAAAAGTTTTTTACTTATTTATAAGGTAATAAACGTGTAAAACAGCTACTATAGTACTTATTTACAATGAACACATTACTGCACTGAAATTGTGCAGAAGTTATATATATCAGTTGGTTCTACTGAGAAATTCATCAATGGAGTAGAAGGAGTTGGCCACCAATAAATCCTTTAGGCTTCTCTTAAACTGAATTTCATTGGTTGTTAAGCTTTTTATGGCTGCTGGCAAGTTATTGAAAATGTGTGTTCCTGAATAATGCACACCTTTTTGTACAAGACTAAGTGACTTTAAATCCTTGTGAAGATTATTCTTATTTCTAGTATTGATTCCATGAATTGAGCTGTTGGTGTGAAAAAGTGATATATTTCTAATGACAAATTTCATTAAGGAATAAATATTTTGGGAAGCAGTAGTTAGTATCCCTAGTTCCCTAAACAGCTTCTGCAGGATGTTCTTGAGTTCACACCACATATAACTCTTACTGCACGTTTTTGTGCCCGGAAAACTTTAGCTTGGCTTGATCAATTACCCAAAAAAATAATCCCATATGACATTACCGAGCGAGATGGCGCAGTGGTTAGCACACTAGACTCGCATTCGGGAGGACGACGGTTCAATCCCGTCTCCGGCCATCCTGATTTAGGTTTTCCGTGATTTCCCTAAATCGTTTCAGGCAAATGCCGGGATGGTTCCTTTGAAAGGGCACGGCTGATTTCCTTCCCAATCCTTCCCTAACCCGAGCTTGCGCTCCGTCTCTAATGACCTCGTTGTCGACGGGACGTTAAACACTAACCACCACCACCATATGACATTATGGAATGAAAGTAAGCAAAGTATGCCAGCTTTTTCAGCATGGTCTGCTTGTGGAGAGTCTCACACACACTAAACATCACACACAACTTGCTCTACACTTTAAACATCGAAACTGTCGCACATAAACAAAACAGTTACAAAGATTTTCCTACAAATAGTCAACAGAGATGACAATACAGTTCTTCCACAGAGTATGATATGCTTTTGTACAGAGATTATTTGTCTTAACAATTTAGATGATAATTTACTTATATCAGTTTTACAATTGTGATTATTTCTGTGTGTTACTATTTTTATTTTACTATCGAAGCATCTCAAGAAATTCACTGATTCACTTTCAATTTTTTCGTTTAATTTTTTATAATGTGAATCCAGTTCTTCTAGCAAACCCATTTTACGTCCTTTATTTAGTTGGTGGAGTACTTTGACATTTGGTCTGTTTTTCCAAATGGGTGTCCTGTATTATGCAGGTGTGTTGCTATGTCTGATTTTATGTGTCTGTCTCTATTTCCTATTGGCAGAAACTGAAAAGAAGCACGACATCTAAGATGGAAATCTGATAAGTCCCGTGGTCAACTCTATAAATAGACCAGGATACAAACTGCCACAAGAACTGAATAACATACTGATGAAAAATTATACATATTACATTAAAAGCAGCATGAGAACTAAGAACCAGAAAGCTCCCCCAAGATATCACTTGACATCACCAACCTCTTTACTCAAACACACCAATACAAGAAGCTGTCACACTATATCAAAAGAACCTTATGAAACAACAGAAACTCTCGTACATAAAGATAGTCGAATTTATGAAACTCCTTCAGTTAATCTTAACTTACAACTACTTCACTTTCAGTGGCAACAATTATAAACAACCAGATGGCCTAGCAATGGGATCATGTATATCTGGTAATATAGCTGACATATACTTAAATCACTTAGAACAAAAATTATTTAACAGCCAAGAATCTTGCCTAAAGAAAATGGAATTTTATAGGGGATATGTAGATGGCACACTAATTAGTGAAAGGGGGTACCAAAGACATCACAGACATTCTAAATTACTTCAGTAATCTACATGAGAAAATCAAATTTACAGTGGAGCATGAGCAAAATAAAAGCATCAAGTTTCTGGTCCTAAATAGTAAAAGAAACAACAACACATGCACACTCAAAATTTATAGCAAAATCACAATGACCGTACTACAATGTCACCCAAATATCCATAAACAGGCGGCATACAGGTCAAAGCTACAAAGGGCAACTAAAATGCCACTGAACCAAGAAAACATGCAACAAGAAATAAACACAGTGAAAAAGTTTGCAGTTGCCGATGGTTGCAACTTTTCCATGGCTGACGCAATCCAAGGTGCAAACTGCATCGCAGAAGAAAAAGAGAAAGACGAATGTATATCTAGTATCCCATACATTGGCAACGTATCACAGGAGACTGCAAATATTTTCAAAAATCACAAACTAAAAATTGGGTTTTCTACATATGTTTAACTACAACAAAAACTAATACATAATATAAAGCGTAATCATGATCCATATCCAGACTCTGGAGTATACAAGGTAACATGCCAGTAATGCTGCATGTTCTACCTAGGACAAACAGGCCGAAATTTCAACACCACGTTCACAGAGCACATTAAAGCATACATTCACAGCAGACACACTACAGCAAAACACACACACACACACACACACACACACACACACACACACACTAAATACAGGACACCCGTTTGGAAAAATAGAGCAAAATGTCAAAGTACTCCACCGACTAAATAAAAGACATAAAATGGATATGCTAGAAGAACTGGAGATATATTCACATTACAGAAAATATGTAGATAAAATATTAAACGAAAAACTTGAAAAAGAATCACTGAATTTCTTCAGTGGCCCGCTTAATTTGCTAATCTGCCTACCTTGTAATTATGTACGAGGGTCAGTCAAAAAGTAATGCCTCCTATTTTTTTTTCTACGTTTAATTGTCAGGAAATTTAAATGCAATTACATAGGTTGAAAACCACAACATTGAGGATCATTTTGTCATTTTTCAATGTAATCTCCGCCCATCTCTACAGTTTTGGTCCATCTTTGAACAAGGGCATGTATCCCAGCACGGTAAAAATCACAGCTCTGCTTCCTAAGCCATTGACGCACGGATGTTTTGACGGCCTCCTCATCTTCAAGATGAATCCCACGATGAGCTTCTTTTAGTGGCCCGAACAGATGGAAGTCTGATGGTGCCAGGTCAGGGCTGTATGGGGGATGAGGCAAAACTTCCCATCCAATTTTGACAATCTCGTCAGAGGTGTGACGACTGGTGTGTGGTCTTGCATTGTCATGCAAAAGAAGAACATCTGCCATTGATTTTGTTGGGCGAACTCGCTGAAGACGTGCTTTAAGTTTTTTGAGGGTTGTGACGTATTGAACAGAATTTATTGTGCATCCCTGCTCCAAAAAATCAACCAGAATCACACCCTCTGTATCCCAGAAAACTGTTGCCATAACTTTCCCTGCCGATCGCACAGTTTTGAATTTTTTCTTCCTCGGCGAGCTTGTGTGACGCCACTCCATTGACTGCCTCTTTGATTCGGGTTCAAAAAAATGCACCCATCTTTCGTCCCCGGTCACAATTTTTTTCAGAAACTCATCTCCCTCCAAACGGAAGCGCTGCAAGTGTTGGGAGGCTATTGTTTTCCTTGCCTCTTTATTCTGATCGGTTAACATTCTTGGAACCCACCGTGCACAAACTTTTGAGTACCCCAATTGTTTAATAATCGTGATCACACTGCCTTTACTAAGAGAAATAATGCGACACACTTCATCTGCAGTCACCCGACGGCCACCACGAATGATGTCATCAACTTGCTGAATGTTGTGTGGAGTCACTGCACTCACCGGCCTGCCGCTCCGCTTTTCGTCAGTCAACGGTGTTTGCCCTTCAGCTTCCTTACAACGACGAACCCATCGTCTAACAGTGCTGACATCCACTGTCACAACACCATACACCTTCTTCAGTCTTTCATGAATGCGTATGGGCGTTTCACCTTCTGCATTCAAGAATTCAATCACACAACGCTGTCTCAAACGAACATCGATGTCGGCCATCTTACAAACTTCTGCTGTGCTGCCACCTGTTGACACAGAAAGTTACTACTGCAGTGGATTGCAGAAGAAGGTTTGAGGAATGGCGCCAAATTCAAATTTTTCACTTAACTTAATTTCTTTAAGTAGAAAAAAAATGGGAGGCATTACTTTTTGACCGACCCTCGTATGTCCGATTGCTTCCTTGCTATACGAGAACTGAATTATGTAAGGTAATGTATCTGAAAGACACCATGGTCGTCTTTGCACCAGACATATAAGACATTCTTATTGCAGTGGGAGAAAACAGTACGAATATGGGCCACAGTATCAACGCCAAAAAGACAAAATTTATGTTACACCAAAATGTAGGACTAATGCATAGCAGTCGACTCACAGAAAGGGAGGATAGATTCAACTTCTTGGGGATATGGTCACGCGAAAATTTGTCAATAATTTTATCTTGGAACTCTTCCATTTGGTCCGTGTTTGCATAGAAAAACAGTAATATCAGAAATTGAGTCCGCCTTGATGCAAAACACCTTGTTATTCGTTTATTTCTTTATTCTCCCGAACTAGTTTCGGCGATAAATATCACCATCATCAGTGGGTCGTCTGACATGGAAACCAGATGTGGAATACTGAAGGTCCGCAGTGCATTCATGAAATTTAACGAAGTGTTTACAAGCACTCACTTTGATCTTAACCTCAGAATTAGATTTATAAAGAGATATGTGGGGTCAGTACTTTTGCAACGTGTTAAGAGTTGGCCGCTGAAAGTAAACACTGTGAACAAGTTAGATGCATTCGACATGTGCTTATATCGAAGAATCCTTAAAATTCCATGGACAGCAAGGGAAACTAATGAAGAGGAGAGTAGTAAAGAGAGATTGAATTCTGCTAACCATAATCAAACGTAAGAAAATAGCTGACTTAGGTACTAGAAGGCGGTCGCCTTGTCGCGAGCTTCTTTCATTCATAGCGCATCCGCGCCATACGTAAATCACTTATCTACTCACAGGTAACAATAGGGATGTCTTAGAGCTTTGACCGGTGCCCCCAATTCTTAGCAATAGTCGCGCATAGTTTCGTTGATCGCCCAATGCAGTCTGAAGCACAAAGGCGTCACGTTCTCTACCTAGGCAACGCACCATGGCAGAGGTAAAACAGACTCTTGTCTTGTGTATTTGATATGGACGTATTCGACCAGCAATTCAAAAGATTGATGAGATTGCAGCAAATTGCGAACTTTTGGGTTGCATTTACAGGATTTAAATTGTTGTGAGTGTTGAAATTAAATAAAATCGCTTCCTTTTCGCGTTGTATTTCGCATTCTAGACTTGGGGTGGATAGTGTTGAGCATCTGCTTTCATTTTTTATTGAATCAGCACACGAGGTAATCAGTACACGCCTCCGAGCTAAATCCAAACGACTTACAAACAGCTTCTCCCACCCGCAAATCTTTTCCTTAACAGTCTGTAAGGTTATTTTTACGTAATTTTGTGCACTGGTGTTCGGAAGGTATATTGAATGTTCTGATTCGATGTTTGTGCTAAACCGCAACGCTTAAGTTTGCATATCAGTTCTGGTCATGTATTATGTTGAATTTTTCATGTAGCTGGGCTTCACGAGTTCATTCCCATACATGTTTCCTTTGTTCACTATTTCTATCATGTGTACCTAGCCTCCCTGTTCGCATATTTAATCTTTGTTTAATACAAAACGTGCTCCATTCACTTACACTGTAATTCGCTTAGGGTTTGCGCTACTCATCCTTTCAGAGGTTACATTAATTTTGCGAGCGTACTCAGACAGTTTTCTATTTACTTATTCTGATCATTTCTAAACTGACACACAATATTTCAGAACAACGCAATTTGACTTTTAATAATCTCTACAAAAGAATAGCCCTGACTAACGATAACCGATACCCTTCAAGAATCACTTACCTCACAAAAATCTTCGTTACTCGAACTACTGCAATACAGCGAACGCCAATACTGCCAGCTAAATAAAAAATTCTAACTGCTGATTGGCATATAGTTAGCAAATGAAAGATTTTGATAGAAAACAAACAATGCATTTACCTCAATAGTGTTCAAAAGTCATAATATATGTATAGATTTTTGACATCTATTTTGACAAATTTCCTTTTTCTGACGGACACACGTCCAGATCGTCCGCTCTCAAAACCCTGGCATCTCTCTCCCCACATCCACCACTGCTGGCGGCTCACCTCCTACTGCGCAACGCTACGCGCTGTTAACAGCCAACAGCCCAACACTACAATAGTGAATATTACAACAATGAGTCCAACCAGCCACAGACTGCACACAGCGCTGTCAGCGATTTTCATACAGAGCGCTACGTGGCGTTACCAACATAAAAACCTAAACAGCCTACTTGCCTTTGTAAGGTAAAGCCGATGCAGTTCTACGAGTTATACAGCGGTGGGGGCGCAGCATTGTAAATTATTGTTGTCATCACACAAACCCTTTGTTTTCAGGTTATGAGGTAGAGTAGGCTACGGATGACATCATCATTTGTTCTACACAAATTGAGCCATAAGGTCCGATTTTACTATATTTTGAGGCAGTACCGTATGAGGTTTACGGTTAATGGTCAACTTCAAAACTCAAATTGTGTTACTTCTGTGCAACCCCTCGCCTTCGTTGCACTTTGCGTTACCTTTGCCACCTCATAAACATTTATTAGAAGTCAGATAGCGTTATTCGTGGCTCACATTGAGTTTCTGGTGGTACATTTCAGTACAGGAAACGGATTCATGATCTTTCATGAACACTCAGATATCGTTCCAAAAGCGGTGGCCAGCATAAAGTATCAAGTCGGCCAGTCTTCGGTCTGCTCGAGAAAACTGGACGAAACTGGATTAAATCTCTCGACGGACAGAGACCAC
The DNA here is from genome assembly GCF_023898315.1 of Schistocerca nitens. Taxonomy (NCBI): domain Eukaryota; kingdom Metazoa; phylum Arthropoda; class Insecta; order Orthoptera; family Acrididae; genus Schistocerca; species Schistocerca nitens. The sequence continues at coordinate 20,496,249 of NC_064619.1, forward strand.
GAGAGCCGCTGCGACTGGATTTGCCGGGCATTCGCCGGTGAGGGTGTCCGTAGCAGAGAGCGCTGCGGCAATCGACGAAGGCGCGGCCATTACAGCCCGGCGGGGGCGCGGCCAACGTTATTACCCATTAAATCCGCCCCTTCAACGATGCGATATTAAATATCTAATGAGGGCTCCAACCCCGACAGCGGGTGCCGTACCTCCGCCGACGAGCTGGAGTCTTGCGGGACCGCTCACTTCCTGAATACTAAGTAATCGCCGGATGGTGTGGCCGTGCGATTCTAGTCGCTTCAGTCTGGAACCGCGTGACCGCTACGGTCGCAGGTTCGAATCCCGCTTCGGGCATGGATGTGTGTGATGTCCTTAGGTTAGTTAGGTTGAAACAAGTATGTATTCATTGCCAGCGATGGCGAGGCATGACAGAATCTCTGACCAGAGAGTTATTTATCGTTGCTAGTCCGCGCTTGCCCGCGCGAGAGTTCAGTTGTGTGTGTGGAGTCGGCAGAGCGAGTAGTCAGTTGCGAGTTGCACTCTGTCGGCAGTAGCAGTAGCGAGTGGACGGTTGCACTGAGCGGGCGTCGAAATGGTCTCTGGTCACGGTTCTGGACGAGGTATATTGTTATCGAAGGTAATGAAGCAGCATTGCGCTCAGCTAATGACATATGTCAATTGTAATTAATTTGTTCAGGAATTGCCCCAATAATAATTTTCTTTTAAAGTAACTGTTTTAAACAAAAAGATTCATTACAAGCTAAATAATATTTCCTATGCATTCCCTCCAAGAATCAAAATTAAACATGGGCCAGCATTGTACGGAGCTGTGCCGAAAAATAAGAGCAGATATAGATGCAGTTTACTGAGGTAAGAATTTTGGTTTTTGTGTTCAGGTTTAATTATTGCACAGGGCCGAAGGTCAGCGCAGCTGCCCTTATAAAATTTATCAGGTTCATCTTAACGTTAATTTTGTGGGGACTTAACATTTTTGCACACTTTTATTATCATTGAGTTTTATTACTGTGGGGAGTTTACATTTGGGCCATTATCGAAGTGGCCGTGCGGTTAAAGGCGCTGCCGTCTGGAACCGCAGGACCGCTACGGTCGCAGGTTCGAATCCTGCCTCGGGCATGGATGTTTGTGATGTCCTTAGGTTAGTTAGGTTTAACTAGTTCTAAGTTCTAGGGGACTAATGACCTCAGCAGTTGAGTCCCATAGTGCTCAGAGCCATTTTTTTGGGCCATTATTATTCTTTAATTTTGCAAGAAGGTTACGCATGACTCATTTTTAATTATTCAGTTTTGTGGGAAGACAACATTGCTCATTATCATTGTCCTTTTTATTCTTGCGGGGAGGTTAGTTAGGTTTAAGCAGTTCTAAGTTCTAGGGGACTGATGACCACAGATGTTAAGTCCCATAGTACTCAGAGCCATTTGAACCATTTTTTTTTTTTTTACTAAGTAATCACCTCAACACACCCGGCGGCGGACACGACAAGGGGTAGCTCAACTGAATGGGCAACAATTTTTTTTTTAAAGATGAATTTATTAACTTGACAAGCCTGGTGCACGGTTTCTTACTGATGACTTAATTTAATTTTGAATACAATAACATGACTTTTTGCTGTATAAACTTGACATGCAATAGTAAAAAATTTTTTGAGGCCTAGAAGAAGTATTCTCAGTTGCCTTCAGAGAATGACTGGTGTTTTCTGTGTGGCAGCAATGGCATGTATCGTAAACCGCGGTCTGTGCCTTCATAATGGGTTGAATGCGGACTGAGATACGAGCGCAGAAGAATATCCCCACAGTTCTCTAAATTTTTTCTCCATGAACAAAGGAGCAGAATTTACTTCCGTCCAGCGGAGTGATCATTTCTTAGGTTGGAAGTGGGGCCGAGGCAGTGCCAGGTAAGTTTTACAATCTGAGGATAATTTATGGATTTGTAGTTGTAGCTTGACGATGTCCCCTATGGACAAACGATAGATACTGTTATTCTGAAGAAGGTTGGGTTATCCTGACTGAAACATAGGTAAATTCTAGGTAAACGGTGCAACTGGGGCTGTTCATTATTAAAATTAAAATTAATACTGGGGAGTTGTTTAAGGCTCAAATGTATTGACCATGCTCAAACATACATATTTCCTAAGTCCCGCTTTATCTTTTTGATATGCAATTACTAGACAGATCTTGAACAATAATTAACGTTTTACAAACGTCACGTAAGTACCAGCCGTATGATTTCGCGTTAAAGTTTTCCTTGTATGTGTTATCGACCCTAGTGATAAGGGAGTGACTTTGAAATTTGCGTCGATCTAATCATGGATCAGTGCAATGTTTGCTTCTTTGATATTTGAATGAAGTTACGACAATACTTTCATACATGAAACAGCTTTAAAATTAAAATTAAGACAGTCTTGATCGCAATACAACATTTATCGAGAAATGGCTGACGGTTCCGGTTAAACAGAGACCATCTTCAACCCATATGCACTGAAATGTAAGTACAATATGGATTTAGAGGAAAATCTAATAATAAGGGTTAATGTAAGACATATAAAATTGGCCGAAATTAAAGTAGGTTATATCTATTAGGACAAGCGGTGGTTGTTAACGGAGAGTGTATCGTGGATGCACGAACGTCAACTGCTGATTTGGGCAGAGGGGTTCTGGGTTAAGTACTGATTGCTTCGCCTACCACTTTCCGCACCGCATTAACCCTTTCAGACCCTCTGGCTACAATTGTGTACATTAATTTTACTGAGTCTTGGTTACAACAGAAAACTTTTTTCCCAATGGAAAAATGAGGTACACACGTGTGAAGTTTCAACCTTTTCATCATGCGCAAGTGCTGGCAACTGTCGGGCATCATCATGAAAATATCAGCAAATCAACGTAGCGGTGGATAGCACCTCGTGACCAACAGAATACACTGATGTGGTTGGCTCGCCATTTTTGTTTCGCTATATTCCACTGTATAATTGACTGTTGTTATTGTTCTTTTGCATGGTGGTTACTGAAAGATTATTTTAATATTTATTACCAGGTAGAAATTTCGTAATTAGTTATTTCAGTCCATAAAATGAAGCCAAGTGTACAATGTATGTTATAAAAACGGGTACGTACTTTTGTAAAAATCTTGCATTTAAATCATTAAAAAATCACCTAAGAGCATCACCACACGAGGGAAAATTTTCCTTAAAAAAATGGTTCAAATGGCTCTGAGCACTATAGGACTTAACATCGGAGGCCATCAGTCCCCTAGAACTTAGAACTACTTAAACCTAACTAACCTAAGGACATCACATATATCCATGCCCGAGGCAGGATTCGAACCTGCGACCGTACCAGTCGCGCGGTTCCGGGCTGAAGCGCCTGGAATCACTCGGCCACCGTGGCCGGCAAAAATTTTCCTTCTTACAGGAAAAATTCAGATCTGAAAGGGTTCATGACAGCCATTCGTCTATATAATGCGCAGAAAGCCTTATTAAAACAATGTGCACATGAAGCAGTTGTACGAAAATTAATAAAAAGTTACATAACATCATATAAATAGCTGCTATATGAAATACTACGGGGACTACTCAAGAGGACGTCGTTATCAGGAGAAAGAAAACTGGCATTCTACGGATCGGAGCGTGGAATGTCAGATCCCTTAATCGGGCAGGTAGGTTAGAAAATTTAAAAAGGGAAATGGATAGGTTAAAGTTAGATATAGTGGGAATTAGTGAAGTTCGGTGGCAGGAGGAACAAGACTTTTGGTCAGGTGAATACAGGGTTATAAATACAAAATCAAATAGGGGAAATGCAGGAGTAGGTTTAATAATGAATAAAAAAATAGGAGTGCGGGTTAGCTACTACAAACAGCATAGTGAACGCATTATTGAGGCGAACATAGACACAAAGCCCATGCCTACTACAGTAGTACAAGTTTATATGCCAACTAGCTCTGCAGATGATGAAGAAATAGATGAAATGTATGACGAGATAAAAGAAATTATTCAGGTAGTGAAGGGAGACGAAAATTTAATAGTCATGGGTGACTGGAATTCGTCGGTAGGAAAAGGGAGAGAAGGAAACATAGTAGGTGAATATGGATTGGGGGGAAGAAATGAAAGAGGAAGCCGTCTTGTAGAATTTTGCGCAGAGCGTAACTTAATCATAGCTAACACTTGGTTCAAGAATCATGAAAGAAGGTTGTATACCTGGAAGAATCCTGGAGATACTAAAAGATATCAGATAGATTATATAATGGTAAGACAGAGATTTAGGAACCAGGTTTTAAATTGTAAGACATTTCCAGGGGCAGATGTTGTGACATTCGCTATTTTTGACTTAATTAAAACAGCAAATACGAGTAGTTAATACTTTCAGCCAGAAGGCAAATACTTGTTTGTAAATAATGATTAATGTACAATAAGGCGTCGCATGGCGACGGTGGAATTTTCTAAATAATGTAATTTGTCGTCTTTTGGCGGCAATATAAACAGAAAAATACGGACAGATATGCGATCCTTCACTATTTTGTTCGCTGGAGAACAAATGAAGCCTAGAGCGCTAAAAAGACTTCTACTGTTTTTCTTGAGTAATACGGACGCAGATTTGTGGCGGTCTGATCTAATTTTTTGCTAAATGTATATAAAAGTGTTATGTCTAAGTTTGAGTGAAGTGTAAAGAACTGTTATAACTTACCGTGACGACGCACGAGTGACTCAAAGAAGACAATGGCTATATAAAAGAGCGCTCAATGGACATTAAACAGACATAAAAATCTACTGTCATTGTAGTACTAAGCTTAAGGTACGATATATGTTTTAGTTATAATAAATATTTGTTCTGGGAATACTGAATCATTTAGCAGTGCTCATTCCTATCATCTCCTCAGTATTATTTTCATTTTAATTATGCATTTTGCTAACATTACAGACACGGAGATCAGCGGTCCAATGTGCGTGTTACATTGATAAAAAGAAAACTGTTTTATCGTCTTCTTGCATCAGCTTTAATATTGAATTTCCCTTTTGTGTGATGTTACAGTTGTTTTTGCGCCCTTAAGAACTTTCTGGTCCCTTAGGAAATTGTTTTGTAATAACAATAACTTCACAACCGGGTATGATCGTATCTACGATCATGAAGTAATTAGAAAGACGATAATGCGATTTCTTAATCAATAGCACGCTAGTTGTGACCGCCTCAAGCCACGCGAAACTGCAAGTAAAAACTAATCACGTCTCATAATGCAATATTTTATGACAATGGTCAATCCATGATTCTTACGCCAATTGTGATTGATAAAACAGTAAGCTAAATCTCAATTTGCAACTTCCCATTGAATAACAACATCACTTTTATTTTGTAACATCACAATGTGGACTCTGACCACAATCTATTGGTTATGAACTGCAGATTGAAACTGAAGAAATTGCAAAAAGGTGGGAATTTAAGGAGATGGGACCTGGATAAACTGAAAGAACCAGAGGTTGTACAGAGTTTCAGGGAGAGCATAAGGGAACAATTGACAGGAATGGGGGAAAGAAATACAGTAGAAGAAGAATGGGTAGCTCTGAGGGATGAAGTAGTGAAGGCAGCAGACGATCAAGTAGGTAAAAAGACGAGGGCTAATAGAAATCCTTGGGTAACAGAAGAAATATTGAATTTAATTGATGAAAGGAGAAAATATAAAAATGCAGTAAATGAAGCAGGCAAAAAGGAATACAAACGTCTCAAAAATGAGATTGACTGGAAGTGCAAAAAGGCTAAGCAGGGATGGCTAGAGGACAAATGTAAGGATGTAGAGGCTTGTCTCACTAGGGGTAAGATAGATACTGCCTACAGGAAAATTAAAGAGACCTTTGGAGAGAAGAGAACCACTTGTATGAATATCAAGAGCTCAGATGGCAACCCAGTTCTAAGCAAAGAAGGGAAGGCAGAAAGGTGGAAGGAGTATATAGAGGGTTTATACAAGGGCGATGTACTTGAGGACAATATTATGGAAAGGGAAGAGGATGTAGATGAAGACGAAATGGGAGATACGATACTGCGTGAAGAGTTTGACAGAGCACTGAAAGACCTGAGTCGAAACAAGGCCCCGGGAGTAGACAACATTCCATTAGAACTACTGATGGCCTTGGGTGAGCCAGTCATGACAAAACTCTACCATCTGGTGAGCAAGATGTATGAGACAGGCGAAATACCCACAGACTTCAAGAAGAATATAATAATTCCAATCCCAAAGAAAGCAGTTGTTGACAGATGTGAAAATTACCGAATTATCAGTTTAATAAGTCACGGCTTTTAAATACTAACGCGAATTCTTTACAGACGAATGGAAAGACTGGTAGAAGCGGACCTCGGGGAAGATCAGTTTGGATTCCGTAGAAATGTTGGAACACGTGAGGCAATACTAACCTTACGACTTATCTTAGAAGAAAGATTGAGAAAAGGCAAACCTACGTTTCTAGCATTTGTAGACTTAGAGAAAGCTTTTGACAATGTTAACTGGAATACTCTCTTTCAAATTCTGAAGGTGGCAGGGGTAAAATACAGGGAGTGAAAGGCTATTTACAATTTGTACAGAAACCAGGTGGCAGTTATAAGAGTCGAGGGGCATGAAAGGGAAGCAGTGGTTGGGAAAGGAGTGAGACAGGGTTGTAGCCTCTCCCCGATGTTATTCAATCTGTATATTGAGCAAGCAGTAAAGGAAACAAAAGAAAAATTCGGAGTAGGTATTAAAATTCATGGAGAAGAAGTAAAAACTTTGAGGTTCGCCGATGACATTGTAATTCTGTCAGAGACAGCAAAGGACTTGGAAGAGCAGTTGAACGGAATGGACAGTGTCTTGAAAGGAGGATATAAGATGAACATCAACAAAAGCAAAACGAGGATAATGGAATGTAGTCAAATTAAATCGGGTGATGCTGAGGGAATTAAATTAGGAAATGACACACTTAAAGTAGTAAAGGAGTTTTGCTATTTAGGGAGTAAAATAACTGATGATGGTCGAAGCAGAGAGGATATAAAATGTAGACTGGCAATGGCAAGGAAATCGTTTCTGAAGAAGAGAAATTTGTTAACGTCGAGTATAGACTTAAGTGTCAGGAAGTCGTTTCTGAAAGTATTTGTATGGAGTGTAGCCATGTATGGAAGTGAAACATGGACGATAACTAGTTTGGACAAGAAGAGAATAGAAGCTTTCGAAATGTGGTGCTACAGAAGAATGCTGAAGATAAGGTGGGTAGATCACGTAACTAATGAGGAGGTACTGAATAGGATTGGGGAGAAGAGAAGTTTGTGGCTCAACTTGACTAGAAGAAGGGATCGGTTGGTAGGATATGTTTCGAGGCATCAAGGGATCACCAATTTAGTATTGGAGGGCAGCGTGGAGGGTAAAAATCGTAGAGGGAGACCAAGAGATGAATACACTAAGCAGATTCAGAAGGATGTAGGTTGCGGTAGGTACTGGGAGATGAAGAAGCTTGCGCAGGATAGAGTAGCATGGAGAGCTGCATCAAACCAGTCTCAGGACTGAAGACCACAACAACAACATGAAACACTTTGTCGAAGTGTATTTCAACCAGGGTGCTGCGTGAGCACATGGTGACCGCAGCCTGCGAGCAGCGAGTAGCGTACCGCCGCCATCTTCACAGGGAATAGGGAGGGGAACTGTGTGTATAGTTTTGCAAACGGCGAAATCTATCTTGAGGGAAATGCTTGAGGAATCTAGAATGTGTACATATTTGCTGTCACAATGTAGATCAGTTACTTCAAGCTGCAGATCAACGCGAAGTAAGTACAAGAAGCTTGTACCGTTTCTAATCAGTTGCGCTACAGCTATTCATATATTTATGAATATGTATGACGTTGCGTCAGTAGACTCACAAGCTAATAAAGTCTATGACAAATCCACATTTTGTACATTTTTTCAACGCGGCTAAGAATCTAACATCTAGCAGTGTGCCCGCGATATGTAAAGCTTCATAGTGGGCTCAAGAATACGCAACAAATACCTTACAGAATTCGTAACTGATAACAACAGCTTGCGAAAGTATTCAACAGGAAGTTGACATCAATGTACAACTGCAACTAGGAAACATTCTTCCATTAAATCACCATTCGTAAAGAGGCAGAAGAATTTTGCTAAAAGCAGTGCAGTTTCTTATCTCATCGGAACGGCACACTAACTTGATTTTTCTTCCCCCGCTTCAAAGAGTTTCCTTTTAAATTTTAAAACCTCTTGTACACGCGGAGGTCCTTCACATTCTTCATTTCTGCGATTTTTACGCCGTGAGACCTGTAACGTCTTCGTGAACTGAATTTCCTGAAAACATTCATTGTCTTATGGTAGATCAAACAGTTTTTGAAACCATTTCTTTGTAAATAATGCGATTCCTCGAACGGCAGACATTGTGGGTGACACAGTATGCTGAATCGCCAGTGGTGCCATTAATGGAACCACTTCACAAGTGGCGCTTCTGTTGAGTTCTCGCGATCACGTGACGAGCGTGCATTTGCCTCACTCCCCACCACACCGCCACTGCTCTGCTAGCGAGCAAGAGCTTGAGGAGGGGCGAGTGCCAGTCCTGAAAATTAGCGAGTTGTAAAGCCCTGCTTTAAATAAATACAAGGGAATAGCAGGTGAATAATCATCTGTCACCTACCGTACGAACGTAGATTGCCCTCTCTGGCATCTGAAGAAAACATAATCTTAGCAAAGATAGAGAGAGACGTACAGGTTGCCGATGGTTTCCATGGAGATGGCGCAAAGGTCTACAAGAAGACGGTGCAAAGATGCCACACCAACTGGACGACAAAGTGTGCCAGCATGCAGACAAGAAATGCTGTTGAAGTGTACGTTATTTGTAATAACACTTTCTACGTGCTGTGCGCTCGATTGTGTGTTATTGACGTAACGCGAATTAGCAGTTGATGTTCGTGCATCCCCGATACCTGCTCCGTTCACAGCCGCCGCCTGCCATCATAGGTATAACCTATTTTAATTTTGGTCATCTTTCACCTAACATTAACTGTTATTATTACACTTCCCTCTAAATCTATGTTGCACTTACATTTTAGTGCATATCGTTTGAACGTGGTCGCTATTTGACCGAACCCGGTCACCATTTTTCAATAAATGTTCTATTGCGATCAAGAATGTTTTAATTTTTAAAATGTTCCATTAAGATCGCTGCTTTATTCTCCATACAAATGCTTTCAAAAATTACACGAAACAGTGTCCATTTATTTGATATGATGATTTTTGCTCTATCAGGAGCAAAACACCAATTACTCAAGGTCATTGTAAGGTTGTGGCTCTTTTCAAACAGTGCCAAAATGCTGCATGTCCTTCCTGAGTCATTAAAATGGAAAAAGTGAGGAACGAAGTGGATAAATAATTTCCATTCGAAAGAGTGGTTACGAAACAGAAAGTAAAACGTTCGGATAGAGTTGTTTCCTGTTTCGGTTTCAAGGGGTTAACCAGCATGCAGTATAGCATATAAGACATGCTGAAATGGGTGCATTAGCGTTAAATTTTGTTTGTAGCCGAGAATCATTTCTTTCTTTCCGTATGTGTTGAACAATTTCACGGCGTATGAAATGTCTTTTGTTATTTTAATTGTTTTGCTTGCGAGCAACATGTATACTGGATGGTATTACATTTTAATTAATTAATTTATTTATTTAAGAAATTTTGTTTAAGACAATTCTCTGCTTCTTATTTATTTTTGGTATTTTTAGTCATGATTTCCAGTGGTTCTATTTAGTTTTAGCTTCAGTCTTTTAAAAATTAAAGGATATAAGTCTTTGGTTTTTAAATAACACAGGAGAGCTAGATATATGTCCCGCAGCGTCGATCTCACTGATAGTCCTCGAAGAAACTGCTCCACCTGAAATCTCTAAAATATTTATTTCGCTACGAAGATGTACGGCACAACTAGGTGCTATGTTGTATGATGCGTATGGACTGATGTGTCTAATTTTTTTATTAACGAAAAGTTTATTGCTTCTGAGATATTCTCCCGAAGAATAATGACCGTGTAAAGATGCAGGCTCACACTATCATTCCACACTGCACCTCCGATCGATCTACGTCACGTGATAACTGAAGAATGTTTGTCAAATCTTTTATAAATTGATAAACACACATCTTGAATGCGTATTATTCTCTTGAATTTGTATATTGTGCCATCGACTAACTAAACATTCTCAATGGAGCTTAATAGCGTCGCACAACAATAGAAAAATCTCTACAACGTAAAACACGACCGATCTCTGTAATCGCTTCACACAGTCCCCAAATATACATCTTTGGTTACTTACTCCAGAGAGATGTGTCCGTAGCACGGAACGTCCAATTCTCGCAGGCAGTTTGTACTACTATCGGCATTAATTATTCGCCGTACGTGAGTACGTGTTTCTGCATTTACGAACGATTATAATGGAGATTATACTGAACGAAAATAACATCGAATGTGTCCCAAGGAAGCATTAAACAATGTCTACCGTTCTTAGCAGTCTTAAATTATTTTCCAGGTAGCGCCAGGAGTACTACTAGATCATAATGACACTGTACATAGGAGATTATCGTCATTTGATGACCGTAAGCGTCAGGTAATGAAAATGTAAGATAATGCCTATAATAAAGAAAATGAAACCGATGACAGCTTACTTCATGGGAAACAACTTCTCTTAGAGGCAAAATGTTAACTGAAACTTTCCAGTCGCTCAGCATTCGTCGGTCCTGCGACAATGAGGTTTCGCCGAACTAGCAGTGTGCAGCATAATATCTACCCCAGTAAACAGACAAGAGTGGTTTTTAACAAGTAAAACTTAAGAATGGGCGTGTCTAATCGGAGAAAGATGTTTTAGAAGCGAATCAGTAACTTTAGTTTAGCCCTTTCACACTGAGACGATAACTAGATGATAGGCAGCACACATTGCATATGAATCCCGCAGGGTGTCTATGCTGTGCCGCTTCACAGGGGCATAACGAGTATTAAACAACGCCTAGCGACACCGAGAAGCGTCAGCGAACATTTTGTAATTTTGTCTGTTGCAGAAGTTATTCTCCATGACGTGATCTGTCATTTCCCGCACATCTGTGGTGAAGACTTAGAAAATATTCAGTACGTAACGCACAACTTCAACATGCTTTACAGTGATTTGTGGAGAACGTATGCTACTTTTATTTGTAATCACTTCGTTTGCGTCTACTCCAGTTCTCGACAGTTTGTAAGCGTATTGTCATATCGCTGGCTTAGTTGTGGAGTATCCTTGCGGGCAGCCGCGTCTGGAGTGAGTCGAGCACGGGACACGAAACTGTTATGTTGTGTAGTGTGTAGCTCTGCATGTAGAAGCATTGTTAGTATTCAGGTTGAAGTGTTGATACAAGTGCTATTACAGTAAAGTGATGACATATGGAAATGGTTCAAAGGAAAGTGCGTCAAGAAGTAATTGAAAATGAGCAGTGGCGTTAATAAGGTATTTATGTATCCTCTCGTCGCGTGTCGCATAGCATCGATCATCCGCGCCGTGTTCGGTCTCCAAGAATGAACAAATGTGAATCAGTAATACTATTTACCGCAAAAGAGTGCAATCAAGTGCCAGTGGTTTGTAGCGAGCGTGAGAACGTGCGTTCGATCATCGCGTTCCGCATCGTCAACAATCAGCCGCGCCGCGACGGTTACGCGCACGCTCGTACAAGTGAGAAATGAAAACTGATAAATTAACTTTATGAACAGTGTTACGTCATTACTAGTGACAAGA